>NC_136383.1:0-2807000 GCF_965140285.1 Lepidochelys kempii | reverse complement strand
CCCATCCTAAAGACAGGTTCAAAAGGAAAATACGATGGATAGACTTGTTTGTTCAAACCAACTTGTACCAGGAGAGAGGCAGCACCCTAACGCATAGAGGGGCTGTACCTCAATACATCAGGAGTGATATGTAATCTGTTTGTACCTGTGTATAAGAATGCACCTCTGAGTGGTTGTCTTTGTCCAGCCCAGGGGGCAGTGGAGTGTCCCACCACTGACTGAGCTGTATCCATTGTCAGAGAGCACATATGTACTAGCAGAACTGTAGACATCTGATGCAGGGAGCTAGAGACTGTGTTTCGTTTGACAATAAATCTGGCCAGGTGTCTTCTTATCAGAGTCTGTGGTTGTCATAAATCTAAAGGGAAGGGTAACCACCTTTCTGTATACAGTGCTATAAAATCCCTCCTGGCCAGAGGCAAAGTCCTTTTACCTTTAAAGGGTTAAGAAGCTCAGGTAATCTGGCTGGCACCTGACCCAAAATGACCAATGTGGGGACAAGATACTTTCAAATCTGGAGTGGGGGAAAAGGCGTTTGTCTGTCTGTGTGATACCTTTGCCAGGAACGGATCAAGGATGGAAGCCCTCCAACTACTGTAAAGTTAGTAAGTAATCTAGCTAGAAAATGCGTTAGGTTTTCTTTGTTTTGGCTTGTGAAATTCGCTGTGCTGGAAGAAATGTGTATTCCTGTTTTTGTGTCTTTTTGTAACTTAAGGTTTTGCCTAGAGAGATTTTCTGTGTCGTGAATCTGACTGCCAGTAAGATTACCTTCCATTCTGATCTTACAGAGTTGTTCTCTTATCTTTTTTTGTTCTTCTAATAAAGTTCTGTTTTTTAAGAATCTGATTGGGTTTTTTTGGGTCTTAAAAATCCAAGGCTGGTCTGTGCTCATCTTGTTTATTCTCAAGCCTCCCCAGGAAAGGGGGTGAAGGGGCTTGGGGGGATATTTTGGGGAAATAGAAACTCCAAGTGGTCCTTTCTCTGATTGTTTGTTAAATCACTTGGTGGAGGCAGCGCTTAACTAATCCAAGGGCAAAAACTTTGTGCCTTGGGGAAGTTTTTACCTAAGCTGGTAGGAATAAGCTTAGGAGGTCTTTCATGCAGGTCCCCACATCTGTACCCTAGAGTTCAGACTGGGGAAGGAACCCTGACAGGAGCGCTACCGGAAAGGGCACAAACCAAGACATTTAGACATTCCACTGACACCAGCAAACAAGGCATAAGGCCTGCACTGGCAGTAATTAGCATTCATACTGGGAGAGAAACTACGTATTAATACACTGTGTTCTTTTATTGGGTGATTCATTTAGTTACAGTGACATGTATGTGGATTTAACTGTAATTCTTTAGAGAGACTTGAAATGTTGGTACTGCATGCTTTTCACTGCATTAATCATGGGAATAGATCAAATAAACACCCACTGAGGGCTTTTTATATTCATCTAGTGTCCAGAGGCTGGAACATTTCTCTTTCAGGGTAGCCAATATAATCGGACCAAAAGGGGGAAATAAGGGTAAAATGTACATGAAAGCAAGGAACATCTCATATTGTAATGAGAATTCAGGCCATCCCTAAACGTTACAGGCAATTGCAGACAAATAGCGGAGTTTGTGTGCCAACACTCTTTGTTTGTTTTTAATTATTAAATGCTAGAACCAGCCTAACTGCTTAGAAAAGAAAACAAGCACCACACTGCCGCCTGGAAACTTTATTGGCACTGAATCTGCTCAGGGTCTGAAGGGCACTGCTGTGTCTTGTGCCCCATTTTACCCCTCATGAGTAGGATGTTCAGAAGTGCTCAGAGATGATCTGAACTCTGCTGTTCCCATTGAAGTTGGTGCTAAAGCCCCTTTTGATGTTAATGGGAGTGGTGTTAAGCCAATGCTGCATTCTCTTGAAAAAATCCCATCGTGTGTACGTAAGTGTAACCTTCTGGTGGGTTGTGTTACTGGGCCCCCTCTGTGCCTGATCTGCAGGGGACTAGCCATCTGTTAGAGGCACCAATTGCAGAGCTTTAGCTCAAGCTATAGCAGTTCCTGCTCTTCCAGCTCTGGAGGCTCCAGTGTCTTGGCAAAGATGGCAGTCATGACACAAATTCCTGTCTTTCAGACCTAAGAGCTCCTTCTGGGCTCAGCTGTGCTTGGTAGGTGCAATCATGAGCACAGGTTGGTGCAGGGGTCTCTGAGAGGGACAGGGCAGCATGTCTGGCACATCACCCCATAAGGGCGTGCAGCTTACAGTCTCCTACGCACCTGGTCAGGTCCTCTACCAACATGGATGGGGTTTGTGTGTGGCTCTGCCTCTTCCCTGCCCACTTGGAATTGCAAATGACCATGGGAAGCAGACCCTGTGACCCTGGGCAAATCACTTAGCCCCTCTGTGCCCCCCACAGTGGGGTTGTACAGCTCAGGAACTATAGTAATGGTGGCCAGATAGGTACTATAGATAGATGGATTCCAGACGCTGTACCAAAGGGTTCTGGACTCCTCTCCTCACCCATGAAGTTGCTGGGCCAGGTCTGGCCCTCTCTCTGATGAGGGGGCTGTGCTGTAGTGTAAGGAAAGTCACCTCACAACAGCTGCCAGGGAGTCAGTAGTAGCCCCAGAACTGCAAAGGAGTACAGGACTCCTGCCTCTAAGTCATCCTTCAGATGGGCTTGGACACTGGGACTACCTGGGCCTGGGTGTGACCTCTTTGTTGCCAGTGTGAACTGGGAGTGACTCCAATGAAGTCAAGGGTATGAGTGAAATCAGAACCAGGCCCTATTATTTTTTATACTACATCTTAGAACAGGGCCCCAGTGTGGTAAGTGCTGTACATACACATAGGTCTGTGCCGCAAAGAGTTTACAGTCTAAATAAACAGGACAAAGGAAATATTATAATCCTCATTGTACAGATAAGGAACAACCATACAGGGAGATTAAATGATTTTCCCAATGTTGGAAAGTGAGTCTATGGCAGGGACTTAAATCCAGGTATCCTAAGTCTGAGACCAGTGCACTTAGACCAACTTTCCTCTCTCTTTGGAGATATCATTCTTACAGACATATGGTGGCATTGTTCATATAAGCATGGATTGCATTCACATAGGGTCTGAAATTTGAATGGATTCAGGAGTTGGAATGTGAAAATCTATTGCCATGTAGGTTACTATCAATGGCAGGAAATCATCTTAATGAAGCTAGCACTATTCAAAACTGTTTGGGTCTCAGAACATAAAGGAATACGAACTAGCCACGCAGGATTTGACTGGAGGCTAACGCTATCACCCAAACAACACACATATAGAGTAAAAGCTACCAGCAGCAAAAGTGGGAATTCACAATAGCTATTTCACTAAGTGCTTTATTCTTTCTTCCTAGGTTTTGTGTTTGTTTTTAATGTGATGACTTCAGACCCTGTGAACCAGCTGTTTTCCCTGCAGTATTTATAAGACACCTTTCACCTTAGTATCTAACTATGGGGCAGGGTTGTGCAAGCAGCATAGTGCACAGCCTGCCCTTTGGTCTACTTTAATGTGATTAAAATGAACTTTCCAGATAATCCCAAAGCTCAGGGTGGAATAAATCAACTACTTTATAAAATCAATGTATTTGAGCATTGGTCTCCACCCCCCACCCAAGTGAAAACCAACCTTTTCAGAAAGGAGAGCCCCAGGGAGGGGCTGCCATGTGCACTGGAACCCTGAGCACCGTCCAACATTCATTAATGATGTGGACTCCAAGTGCTTTGTTTTCTATGAGAGTGATGAGAACGCCTGATGTTTCATGGCATCTGCATGCATTCAAGGCAGAGCTGCTCGCTGGGGGCAGTGGCCTAGGGGATGTGCGAATAGTATTATGCTGCTGGATGGATTGCAATTGGTTCCTTGTCAGATCAGGAGACTGGGGATGAGGATGCTACCCAAGGGAAACTGAATGTAGTTAGAATCATAGAATCATAGAATATCAGGGTTGGAAGGGACCTCAGGAGGTCATCTAGTCCAACCCCCTGCTCAAAGCAGGACCGATCCCCAATTAAATCATCCCAGCCAGGGCTTTGTCAAGCCTGACCTTAAAAACTTTTAAGGAAGGAGATTCCACCACCTCCCTAGGTAACGCATTCCAGTGTTTCACCACCCTCCTAGTGAAAAAGTTTTTCCTAATATCCAACCTAAATCTCCCCCACTGCAACCTGAGACCATTACTCCTTGTTCTGTCATCTGCTACCACTGAGAGCAGTCTAGAGCCATCCTCTTTGGAACCCCCTTTCAGATAGTTGAAAGCAGCTATCAAATCCCCCCTCATTCTTCTCTTCCGTAGACTAAACATCCCCAGCTCCCTCATCCTCCCCTCATAACTCATGTGTTCCAGTCCCCTAATAATTTTTGTTGCCCTCTGCTGGACTCTTTCCAATTTTTCCACATCCTTCTTCTAGTGTGGGGCCCAAAACTGGACACAGTACTCCAGATGAGGCCTCACCAGTGTCGAATAGAGGGGAACGATCACGTCCCTTGATCTGCTGGCAATGCCCCTACTTATACACCCCAAAATGCCATTGGCCTTCTTGGCAACAAGGGCACACTGTTGACTCATATCCAGCTTCTTGTTCACTGTAACCCCTAGGTCCTTTTCTGCAGAACTGCTGCCGAGCCATTCGGTCCCTTGTCTGTAGCTCATGAAAGCTTATGCTCAAATAAATTTGTTAGTCTCTAAAGTGCCACAAGTACTCCTTTTCTTATTGGATGAACAATGCTCAAATTTACCAAAATATTATTCATGCTTGTATCTTTCTATAGGACTGTCAGTGACAGGGCTTTCATGGACATCTTATCAGTGGGGTTTGATTGAATTATTTTTGTCTTTTTTATTCTAGGCCAATGAAATATCCAGTCTGACTTTATGAGTGGGACACTAATGCTCTGATCCTCCAGGAATAGCAATTAGGGCTGCAGGACTCACACGTTTCAAATAGACAGACAACAGCTTTGAGGCTGAGCAGTGTGTCTCAGCTTCTTACCCAAATCCTATACAATGGCAATAAAATTTAGCAAACATGTTCAAAAGGCATGGCTTGATTAATCAAATTCAAAGGGAATTTCTTTGGATGCCCTTTGCTGACCTGCTACTCTGATCTGATTTGAAGGGGATTGTGTAATGAATGAGCAATGGGCATGGGCATTATTCAAGGGAGCCTTTAATTTCCTTGTAAATGGTTGGTACTTTGTGGTACACTACCATTATCTAGTGTAGTCACACAGGCTCTGTGTGTGTGTGTGTGTGTATAAATCAATGGGCATTAGATGCCTACGTGCTTTTGATTGCTATCTACCAATCTGCATCTGTAGGCATCTAGTTGCCTTTAAAAATCTCACCCTATATCTTAATTCTTAATTATAGAATTCTGCACAAGGGGTGTGACTTATCAGTTGTCCCTCATCCGATCATAACTCTTGGCCAGTGGAAGTTTCTTTGGAGTGGGGATTTGCAACATCAAAGTGTAGGCCTGGCTTGAAATGCTACCCCAACACATGGCTGAGAAGGACAGAGGGAAAAGATTCAGAGGGGGAAAGAAAGTATCAAATATCTGATCTGAATTGGAGGCTCAGGTAGAATTTTAAGGTAGGCAGAAATATCTTCTATGTCAGTGGTAAAATGGCAATTAAGATAAAATGCAGAGGAGTGAGAGGACAGGATTTATTTGTACACCTCTTTATGCAATGGAGCTCCTGGCACCCCCTATCATGTTATAGTGGGACCACTATGGAGCACACATCTGATCTTTGAGTTAATTAGGAGTATCTTTGCTGTAAACCCGCAACTCGAGCATATTATTTCAAAGCTTAAGCTGTGCCGATCCGAAGCCGAAAGCAGAATGCCAAACAGGTGTGTCACCTTCTCAGGAAATGTCTGACTTTAACCGGCTTAATTTTTTGAGAAAAGAGTGGCTCAGGAAACTATGTACTTGGGCGTTTTATTTTAAATGTCAGGTTTCAGAGTAGCAGCCGTGTTAGTCTGTATTCGCAAAAAGAAAAGGGTACTTGTGGCACCTTAGAGACTAACAAATTTATTTGAGCATAAGCTTTCGTGAGCTACAGCTCACTTCATTGGATGCATGCAGTGGAAAATACAGTGGGGAGATTTATATACACAGAGAACATGCAACAATGGGTGTTACAATACACACTGTAACAAGAGTGATTAGGTAAGGTGAGCTATTACCAGCAGGAGAGCGGGGGGGGGGACCTTTTGTAGTGATAATCAAGGTGGGCCATTTCCAGCAGTTGACAAGAACATGTGAGGAACAGTGCGGGGGGGGGGGGGCGAACATGTGGAAATAGTTTTACTTTGTGTAAAGACACATCCACTCCCAGTCTTTATTCAATCCTAAATTAATTGTATCCAGTTTGCAAATTAATTCCAATTCAGCAGTCTCTCGGAGTCTGTTTCTGAAGTTTTTTTGTTGAAGAATTGCCTCTTTTAGGTCTGTAATCAAGTGACCAAAGAGATTGAAGTGTTCTCCGACTGGTTTTTGAATGTTATAATTCTTGACGTCTGATTTGTGTCCATTTATGCTTTTACATAGAGACTGTCCAGTTTGGCCAATGTACATGGCACAGGGGCACTCTCACAGCTCTTGGGAGACAGGCCAGTCCTTGCTTACAGATAGCCACACAACCTGAAGCAAATACTCACCAGCAATCACACACCACACAACAAAACCACTAACCCAGGAACCTATCCTTGCAACAAAGCCCATTGCCAACTGTGTCCACATATCTATTCAGGGGACACCATCATAGGGCCTAATCACATCAGCCATACTATCAGAGGCTCATTCACCTGCCATCTACCAATATGATATATGCCATCATGTGCCAGCAATGCCCCCCTGCCATGTACATTGGTCAAACTGGACAGTCTCTACGTAAAAGAATCAACGGACACAAATCAGACGTCAAAAATTATAACATTCAAAAACCAGTCAGAGAACACTTCAGTCTCTTTGGTCACTTGATTACAGACCTAAACGTAGCAATTCTTCAACAAAAAAACTTCAAAAACAGACTCCAAAGTAAAACTATTTCCCGATGTTCCCCCCCGCCCCGCCACTGTTCCTCACATGTTCTTGTCAACTGATGGAAATGGCCCACCTTGATTATCACAAAAGGTCGGCGCCTCCCGCTCCCCCTGCTCTCCTGCTGGTAATAGCTCACCTTACCTGATCACTCTTGTTACAGTGTGTATGGTAACACCCATTGTTTCATGTTCTCTGTGTATATAAATCTCCCCACTGTATTTTCCACTGCATGCATCCAATGAAGTGAGCCGTAGCTCTCAAAAGCTTATGCTCAAATAAATTTGTTAGTCTCTAAGGTGCCACAAGTACTTCTTTTATTTTAAATGTGTATTTTTTGAGGACTAATTGTATTTGGGACCAATCTTATTTAATCATTTTATTACTGACCTCAGCACAAAAAGTGGGAGTGTGCTAATAAAGTTTGCAGATGATACAAAGCTGGGAGGTATTGCCAATTTAGAGAAGGACCAGGCTATCATACAGGAGGATCTGGATGACCTTGTAAACTAGAGTAATAGTAATAGGATGAAATTTAATAGTGAGAAGTCATGCATTTAGGGATTAATAACAAGAATTTTAGTTATAAGCTGGGGACACATCAATTAGAATTAACGGAGGAAGAGAAGGACCTTGGAGTATTGGTTGATCATAAGATGACTATGAGCCGCCAATGTGATATGGCTGTGAAAAAAGCTAATGCGGTCTTGGGATGCATCAGGAGAGGTATTTCCAGTAGAGATAAGGAGGTTTTACTACCATTATACAAGGCACTGGTGAGACCTCACCTTGAATACTGTGTGCAGTTCTGGTCTCCCATGTTTAAGAAGGATGAATTCAAACTGGAACACGTACAGAGAAGGGCTACTAGGATGATCCGGGGAATGGAAAACTTGTCTTATGATGAAGTGAGCTGTAGCTCACGAAAGCTTATGCTCAAATAAATTGGTTAGTCTCTAAGGTGCCACAAGTACTCCTTTTCTTTTTGCGAATACAGACTAACACGGCTGTTACTCTGAAACCTGTCTTATGAAAGGAGACTCAAGGAGCTTGGCTTGTTTAGTCTAACTAAAAGAAGGTTGAGGGGAGATATGATTGCTCTCTATAAATATATCAGAGGGATAAATACCGGAGAGGGAGAGGAATTATTTAAGCTCAGTACCAATGTGGACACAAGAACAAATGGATATAAACTGGTCATTGGGAAGTTTAGACTTGAAATTAGACAAAGGTTTCTAACCATCAGAGGAGTGAAGTTTTGGAATAGCCTTCCAAGGGAAGCAGTGGGGGCAAAAGATCTATCTGGCTTTAAGATTAAACTCGATAAGTTTATGGAGGAGATGGTATGATGGGATAACATGATTTTGGTTATTAATTGATCTTTAAATATTCATGGTAAATAGGCCTAATGGCCTGTGATGGGATGTTAAATGGGGTGGGATCTGAGTACCCAGGAAAGAATTTTCTGTAATATCTGGCTGGTGAATCTTGCCCATATGCTCAGGGTTTAGCTGATCGCCATATATGGGGTCGGGAAGGAATTTTCCTCCAGGGCAGATTGGAAGAGGCCCTGGAGGTTTTTCGCCTTCCTCTGTAGCATGGGGCACGGGTCACTTGCTGGAGGATTCTCTGCTCCTTGAAGTCTTTAAACCATGATTTGAGGACTTCAATAGCTAAGACATAGGTGAGAGGATTTTCGCAGGAGTGGGTGGGTGAGATTCTGTGGCCTGCGTTGTGCAGGAGGTCGGACTAGATAATCATAATGGTCCCTTTGGACCTTAGAATCTATGAATCTATGAATCTATTTTTTATTGAAATAATCTGGCCATGATCTTCCTGAGTAGCACTGTAATTAAAATAATTTGGCTGTGTCCATCCAGCATTCAGAAGAGAGGAGAATTGGCCATTGTTTCTGGATTACTGAACAGATAACTAGCCTTCTTTTAGAGAGGAAGGAGTTGTACGTTTAAATCAAAATTTTAGCTTGAAGACTTGTTGACTGCTGTGTGTATGGGCTATTTTCCCCATTTGTGCTATATTCTCTTTAGGACTCAGTGTTACCAACCATCTACGTTGGCTGTCTCCTCCTTTTCCCTTTCTCTGGCATTTCTCCAAGTGTGTGTCTTTCATCTCTGCAGTTAGCCATGTCTACACTACGAAATTAGGTCGAATTTGTAGAAGTCGGTTTTTTAGAAATCGTTTTTATATAGTCGATTGTGTGTGTCCCCACACAAAATGCTCTAAGTGCATTCAGTGCATTAATTCGGTGGAGTGCCAGCCAAAAATGTAAAAGATAGATGGAGTGGATCAAAACAAGAAATAGACCAGATTTGTTTTGTATTCATTTGCTCCCCCGTCCCTCCCTCCCTCCCTCCGTGAAATCAACAGCCAACAATCATTTTGGTGAGGTCTGTCAGGGGCACCTTGAAAACTTTAATGGAGATTCAGTCCTGCCTGAAATACCAGAGGGAGGGATAGCTTAGTGGGTTGAGCATTGGCCTGCTAAACCCAGGGGTTTGAGTTCAGTCCTTCAATAACATGGAAGGTTTATACAAAAGCTTTTGTGTCACTTCACCTTTCATGCCTGGTAGGGACACAGGATAGGCAACTGTGCAGGGAGGTGTATGCATGCCAGCCCAGCTCAGCATGCCAGCCCAGCTCAGCATGGGCAGAGCCACTGGGGAATGGGAGAGAGAAGGGCTACTGGGTCTGTACTTGTATGATCCTGTGGCCCAGAACTCCTGCAAAGGGACCATGTCAATATTCTAACACAGCAGCAATGGAGGGGTTGCAAAGCACTCCCACACAGCCTGCCTGATGGTCAGGGCTTGGATTCCTACCCTGCACTCTTTGCACGGAGCCTAACTGCTGGCTGTGAGGTTTCATGTCACCCACAACATGCAATTGTTTGCTACGCATTGTTGACCTTTGTCCCCTAACTGATTTTGAGAGGTCTGTATCTAAAGAAGTTATATAATGTATATGTTAAGACATGTGCCAACAAGGAAAACAATTAAAGCTGTAAGGCAAGTAGGGAAACAGACAATTTATAAAAATATTTGTTATAGGTTTTGCAAAAGCATGAGACCTAGATAGTTAGCCTAATGTGCTTGACCTGGGTTAATAGGATTGAGCAATATGTATCTTGTGACAAACAAGTAAATCACAAAAAGACAGTTTCATCTTGAAATATAGTAGAACCTCCGAGTTACGAACATCTCAGGAATGGAGATTGTTCGTAAACCTGAAATGTTCATAACTATGAACAAAACATGATGGCTGTTCTTTCAAAAGTTTACAGCTGAACATTGACTTAATACAGCTCTGAAACTTTACTATGCAGAAGAAAAATTCTGCTTTCCCTTTATTTTTTTAGTAGTTTACATTGAACACAGTACTGCATTTGCTTTTTTTGTTTGTTTTTTTGTCTTTTTTTTTTGTCTCTGCAGCTGCCTGATTGTGTACACCTGGTTCTAAATGAGGTATGTGGTTGACTGGTCAGTTCATAACTCTGGTGTTGTAACCCTGAGGTTAACCGCATTAATGTGTTGGAGAAGTTGACACAAAATTGCTGATGTTAGCTATGAGAACCCCAATTAAGGTTCTCCAGATGACAAATATGGAAAAGGGGCTAGACCTAAATCAAATATGGTCCCGGATTTGTGTGGGATGAAAGTATATAAAAGAGGTGTATGCTCAATCCTATTTGCAGCATTGGGATGACAAAATGGTGGACACTTGGATGTCATGCCCACTTATGTTGCTTCTCTATTTACCTTTCCTTCCATCTTCTCCTTTGATACTTCTGATGATCTCCATAGGGTTGTGAGCAGGTACTGTGCAGAGGATTGTTTTGCTACATTTATCTTGAATTTTCACGACTGCAATTATATTTGATTGGTTGTATTTGTGTATTGAATAAAAGTTTTCATGTTTCTATGTGTGATTCACCAATCTCAATTTTAATACAAATCTTACATAGCTCCCTGAATAAAAAGCCTGTTATTAGTGATGTGGGAATTTTTCTCTCTAAATTAATAAGAGGATACAGCATTCAAGCTCTGTGGCCTGAAACTCTAGAGCAGTGGATCTCAATCCGCGGCCTGCAGGCCACTTGCGGCCCAGTCAGCACACAGCTGCGGCCCATGTGACATCATCAGGGCCATGTAGGTAGTATATATATTGTAAAAAGAAAAGGAGGACTTGTGGTACCTTAGAGACTAACCAATTTATTTGAGCATAAGCGGCCGATGAAGTGAGCTGTAGCTCACGAAACCTTATGCTCAAATAAATTGGTTAGTCTCTAAGGTGCCACAAGTCCTCCTTTTCTTTTTGCGAATACAGACTAACACGGCTGCTACTCTGAAACCTATATATATTGTGTGGCTGTGACCCACATAATACATAATACATAATAAGAGCATGGGTGTGTGTGTATGTGCTATTGACATCCACTGTTGCTATGTTTTCCCAAACGGATGCTGTATCCCTGTGTCCCAGATGCAGTGCTGGCAAGAGGGGAAGGATTAAGGTTAAGGATGACCACAGGTGGTGTTTACTTTTCCCAGGTTTCTGGGTGGGGGGTCCAAGCCCGTGTGTTTGTTAATGTGAAGAGGAACCTCTAGTTACTGAACCGGTTCCTTGTTCCTGCCGACAACACCTGGCACATGGTGTCCATGCAGCCTGCAGTTTAGCCTGCCATTGATCTGCACTTCATCCCCAGTGACAGTCCTGAGAACTGAGTGTGTCATTTAAAGGCAGAATAGACACTTTGTAAGCCAAGTTCTGCTGTCCGCTACATCATGTGACCCTGTTAAGATCAAGGAGATTGTATGGGCAGAAACAAGGGATGTCCCTGTAACCTCTCCCCACGTGAGCAGTGTGTCATGTACAATAAGCATACTATGCTATTTCAGAGCACTTTGCATCTGTAGATCTCAAAGCACTTTACAAAGGAAGGCCAGTCTTGTTGTTCCCATCTTATAGGTGGGGACACTGAGGCACAGAGCCTTGATGTGATGGGTCCGAGGTCACACAGCAAACCAGTGGCAGAGCTAGGGACTGAACCCAGGTCTCCTGAGAACTAGATACAGTTTTTAAAATGTGCTTATTCCTGATGAGTCTTATCCTGCAACCCTTACTCACATGAGAGAGTTCACTGGGGCTATTATTGTGCCCAAGGATTACTCAGATTGCAGGCTTGGGCCCTAGCATTCCAGCCCAGGTCACTAGGAAACACATAGTGTAGAAACGATTAAAAGAAAGCATATTGCGGCTGTTCCATCCTCCTCCTTCACCTTTCCCCTTACATTAGACCAGAGGTCAGCAACCTATGGCATGCATGCCAAAGGCAGCACACGAGATGATTTTGAGTGGCACTCACACTGCCCGGGTCCTGGCCACCAGTCCCAGGGGCTCTGCTGCAGGCCTGGGATCCTACCACCGGCTCCCTGCCACCCGGGGTCCCATCTGCTGGCCCCCGCTCAGCTTGCTGCTGGCCCCGGCTCTGAAGCCATCCCCGGCTCTGGCCCATTGGCTCCAGCATGGGGCAGTGAGGGGTGAAGACAGGGGCAAGAGAGGGTGCAGTTCAGCACCCCCACCTTAAAAATTGTTCCAGCACCACTGTACTGGGATATTTTAAAGTCCTGATTTGGTGCTTACATCACTATCACGTCCCGTGGGTCAGCACATTGCGTTTGACATTTTGCATGCCGTCTGTCGCGATATTTTTCCCCACTGTAAGTTGAGGGGTACATCTGATAAAATGTCAGCTCCTAAGAAAGCAAAGTTAGATGTCCGTTCTTTTCACTTCACAGCAACATTTGGTGGCTAAGTCGTTGTAAGGTTTTGGTGCGCTTTGTAAACTGTTTTGATGCAATCAAGGCCTTTTTGTCGGAAAAAGGACAAAACTACCCTGAACTGGATGATGACAAATGGCTTTGTAAAGCTCATGTTTCTAACTGACATCACCACTCACCTAAACAAACTCAACCTCCGTCTCCAGGGTGCAGGGCAAAAGGTTCTGGATCTTTATGAAACCTGGAAGGCATTTGTTGTAAAACTAGCAGTTTTTTCTCGGGATATTCAAACTTCAACTTTCTGCTACTTCCAACACATAAAAGAGCTATCGACACATTGCACTGTCAGTGTCGATGAGATTAGAATGTACATGCAAGAACTGGAATCAGAATTTTCTAACAGATTTCAAGATTTCCAGCGATTTGGCCCAATGCTTTATTTTCTAATTAAACCTGAAAAGTTCAATAAAAGAGACTTGGATTTGTCTGTATTTCAGTGGATGGGTGTTGAAAATTTCAAAATGCAGCTCATTCAGTTAAAAAGCTCAGAATTGTGGGCATCAAAGTTTGGAGATCTGTGGAGTGCACTTAAAGCTACTGACAGAGATCATGGGGCCTCTATTCTGACCTGCTGGACGTCCCTGCCAGTGAAATTTAACTGTTGGAAGAAAATTGTGTTTGCAATTCTTTCAGCATTTGGATCTACATACTTGTGTGAATAGGTATTTTCACACATGAAATCTGTCCTCTGTCCCTCTTGGAGCCAGTTAACAACTGATCACTCAGAAGCCTATATGCAGCTTAAACTATCCTACATGCCAGACACTGGAAAACTCAGCAAGGAAAATCAAGGGCAAGGCTCACACTAAACTGATAAGATCTGCATTTTAATTTAATTTTAAATGAAGCTTCTTAAACATTTTAAAAACCTTATTTACTTTACATACAACAACAGTTTAGTTATATCTTATAGAGAGAGACTTTCTAAAAACGTTAAAATGTATGACTGGCACATGAAACCTTAAATTAGAGTGAATAAATGAAGACTTGGCACACCACTTCTGAAAGGTTGCCAACCCCTGCATTAGATGCTATGCATGTTAGTATTCACATTACATTAGTGCCTAATGCCCCTGACCAAGATCAGGCCCCATTGTGCGAGGCACACACCTAGCAAGTGACAGTCCCTGCCCCCATGAGCCTTACAATCTAAATAGATGGGAGGGGGAGCAGTGATGTAGTGACTGGCCCAAAGTCATATAAGAGGTCAGTGGCAGAGCCAGGCATAGATTTCCTGACTACCAATCTCGTGGTCCATCCACTAGGCCATGTTGCCGTCCTCCCAGTTACGCTTACCAAAATTCTCATGTTGAAACAGAGTGACATGACATTTCAACCACGATTCTTACATAAAGAAAGTCAAGGATTGTCAACAGCACCGTCACCTGAAATATCTATTAGCTGAAATTGTTGTGTCATAGAAATTATATGCTTAATGTACAGGGTGTTTGCTCATCTGATCCTGCTGGAAAGGCTTTGATAATAAACAGAATGAACAGAAAAACCTTAAATTCTCTGAAGTGCTCTTCTGACATATTAAAATACATTTGCATGCATTCAAAAGATAATGTTGCATTACTCTGAAACAATGCTAAATATTGTTAGTGTTGTCTAGGGAGATTATGGGGTTTGCAATTTGTTCTCTGTTGACATGCTGACTTGAGACTTTTACTATGCGAAATGACTAGTGTCATAAATATAAAGGGAAGGGTAACAACCTTCATGAATGCAGTAACATAACATCCCTCTTGGGCAGAGGTACAGAATCCCCTTACCTGTAAGGGGTTAATCAGTTCCATTAACCTAGTTGGCACCTGACCAGAAGGACCAATAGGAAGAGAAGATACTTTCAAATCTGGGGGGGAGGAAGGTTTCCTTTGTGCTCTCTTTGTGTGTTCCCACTCAGGACAGAGAGAGAGACCAAGCAGGTGAGTAGAATCATAGTAACCCAGCTCCCACTGAAATAATACATCTAAAATTACAAAAATTGTAAGTAATAGCAAGGAAATGTGTTAAATTATCTTTGTTTTAGCTTGTGAATTTTTCCTATGCTAAAAGGGAGGTTTATTCCTGTTTTTGTAACTTTGAAGTTAAGCCTAGAGGGGAATCCTCTGTGTTTTAAATCTTTTTATTACCCTTTGAAATTACCTTGCATCCTGATTTTACAAAGGTGCTTCTTTTACTTTTTTCTTTATAATAAAGTTCTTCTTTTAAGAACCTGATTAATTTTAGAGTCCTAAACATAAAGGGTCTGCTCTGTACTTTTATTAAAAGCAATTGTGTGGTATATTATTCTCAAGCCTCCCCAGGAAAGGGGGTGAAGGGGCTTGGGGGGATATTTTGGGGAAATAGAAACTCCAAGTGGTCCTTTTCCTAAATCTTTGTACAAATTACTTCGTGGTGGCAGCAATACCGTCCAAGGACAAGGAAAGAATTTGTGCCTTGGGGAAGTTTTTAACCTAAGCTGGTAAAAATAAGCTTAGGAGGGTCTTTCATGTGGGTCCCCACATCTGTACCCCAGAGTTCAGAGTAGGGAGGGAACCCTGACATGGTGGGAGAGGTGGGATCATTTTGAACCAGAAGCACAGACCTCAGGATATTAAAAGGACACTTTTTTTTCTTTTGGGCTTGAAAACCAGGAAGGTTTTTTTTTTAAAGGACTTTTTTTTTTTTTAAGCTAAGAAGAGCTGGAAGTTTTTTTCTCTGCCTGAGGGCAGAGTAGTTAAGTTCCCGCAAGGGAATTCACAAGCTGTTTCTTTTTTCCTTTCTAGCTCTCTGGTTAGGCTAGGTTTAGCACAGGAAGGCTAGGATGGCAGAAAGTAAGGTCCAAAAGAAACTAAACTTAGCCAAATTGGAAGCTGAAAAAAACCAGAAAGAACATGAAAGACAAATGTCCTTAAAGTGCTTGGAGTTGGATGCGGAGGAAAGGAAGGAGGCAAACTTGGAGGCAGAGGCAGCTAGGGAGGAGGCTGCCCATAAAAGAGCCCTGAAGTTAAAAGACAGAGAAATACAGGCCCAGCCTGAGGCCCAGAAGGATGAACTGGCCGTTATGGAGCTGAAAAGATGGAACCCTTGAGCAGCTGCTCCACATCCCTAAAAATCCACAAATGGGAGCGACTATGTCCACAATATGATGAATCCAATGATATTGCTGAATATTTCATCACCTTTGAGAGACAGCGCACCCTCCATGCAATTCCTGAAGATCACAGAATGACCAAATTGGTGGCAAAATTGACAAAAGGAGCTCTGGACATATTCAACAAAATGCTTATTAAGGATGCTTCTGACTATGGTAAATTGAAGGATTTGGTTTTAAAATAATTTCAAATTACACCTGAAACTTACAGAGTAAAATTTAAAGCCCTTAAGAGAAGGGCTGGACTAAGTAATGTGTCTTATGTAAACAAGATGAAGGATCTGTTAGATAAATGGGACAAAAGAAGGGGTGTAACTAGCTTTGAAGGAATGTGTCTTTGGTTATACAGGAGCAGTTCCTGACTGTGACCAATAATGATGTAAAACATTGTTTGTGGGATAAGGAAATGGACTTAGCAGAAAGTCTTGCTTCTTATGCTAATCAATACAAGCGATCCCAGACTGCCAGAGAGGGCGGGGCAAATTGGAACAAAATGGGTGGAGATAGCAAAGAGGAACAACCCTGGTAGCAGTTTGGGTGGATACCGGAAGGGGCACCCTGAGACCACACCATACCACTGGGGGCAGCCTAAGGCCCCACCTAGACCCCAAGGAAAACCCCAGACACCTTATCATCCCACCACACCATTCTCCAGCAAACCACCTCACCCCACTGACCCGTCAGCTGGGCAATATTTTGAATGTAAAGAGCCGGGGCATGTAAAAGCCAACTGCCCCAAGAACCCCAACAGATTACAGTTCATTGCACCGGGATCAGGCCCAGATGCCTCCCAGATACCCTCAGAGTGAAGGGAAACTGTGAGTGTGGGCGGGAAGAATCGCGTGGAGGGACACTGGAGCACAGGAGTCAGCTATCCACTAATCCTAGGTGGACCCCAAATTCATCAACCCAGAGGCCCAAGTGACAATTCAACCCTTCAAGTCAAACTCTTTTGACTTGCCTACAGCAAAGATGCCTGTCCAAAGATTCTCAGCCATCCCAGGACAGACCAAATGGGTATACCACTCCATTGACACAGGTAATGCTCGCCCAATTAGAACCCAACCTTACCGGGTGGCTCCTCAAGCCAAAACTGCTAAAAAATGGAAAATCCAGAACATGTTACAGATCATAGAATCATAGAATCATAGAATATCAGGGTTGGAAGGGACCCCAGAAGGTCATCTAGTCCAACCCCCTGCTCAAAGCAGGACCAATTCCCAGTTAAATAATCCCAGCCAGGGCTTTGTCAAGCCTGACCTTAAAAACCTCTAAGGAAGGAGATTCTACCACCTCCCTAGGTAACGCATTCCAGTGTTTCACCACCCTCTTAGTGAAAAAGTTTTTCCTAATATCCAATCTAAACCTCCCCCACTGCAACTTGAGACCATTACTCCTCGTTCTGTCATCTGCTACCATTGAGAACAGTCTAGAGCCATCCTCTTTGGAACCCCCTTTCAGGTAGTTGAAAGCAGCTATCAAATCCCCCCTCATTCTTCTCTTCTGCAGGCTAAACAATCCCAGCTCCCTCAGCCTCTCCTCATAACTCATGTGTTCCAGTCCCCTAATCATTTTTGTTGCCCTTCGCTGGACTCTCTCCAATTTATCCACATCCTTCTTGAAGTGTGGGGCCCAAAACTGGACACAGTACTCCAGATGAGGCCTCACCAATGTCGAATAGAGGGGAACGATCACGTCCCTCGATCTGCTCGCTATGCCCCTACTTATACATCCCAAAATGCCATTGGCCTTCTTGGCAACAAGGGCACACTGCTGACTCATATCCAGCTTCTCGTCCACTGTCACCCCTAGGTCCTTTGCCGCAGAACTGCTGCCTAGCCATTCGGTCCCTAGTCTGTAGCTGTGCATTGGGTTCTTCCGTCCTAAGTGCAGGACCCTGCACTTATCCTTATTGAACCTCATCAGATTCCTTTTGGCCCAATCTTCCAATTGGTCTAGGTCCTTCTGTATCCTATCCCTCCCCTCCAGCGTATCTACCACTCCTCCCAGTTTAGTATCATCCGCAAATTTGCTGAGAGTGCAATCCACACCATCCTCCAGATCATTTATGAAGATATTGAATAAAACCAGCCCCAGGACCGACCCTTGGGGCACTCCACTTGATACCGATGGGTGTAATCTGTCCCTCTGGCAGTGCATGGGCATCTCCAGTGGTTCTAGTTCCCAAACCAGATGGGGAAATACGCTTTTGCATGGACTACCGTAAGCTAAATGCTGTGACTCGCCCAAACAACTATCCAATGCCACGCACAAATAAGCTATTGGAGAAACTGGGACATGCCCAGTTCATCTCTACCTTAGACTTAACCAAGGAGTACTGGCAAGTACTGCTAGATGAATCCGCCAAGGAAAGGTCAGCCTTCACCACACATGTAGGGCTGTATGAATTTAATGTGCTCCCATTTGGGCTGCAAAATGCACCTACCACCTTCCAGAAACTTGTAGATAGTCTCCTAGCAGGATTGGAAAGATCTGCAGTTGCCTGTCTTGATGATGTGGCCATATTTTCTAATTCATGGGCAAAACACCTGAAGCATCTCCGAAAAGTCTTGAAGCGCATAAGGAAGGCAGGACTAACCATTAAGGCTAAAAAGAGTCAAATAGGCCTAAACAAAGTGACTTACCTTGAACACCAGGTGGGTCAAGAAACTATCAACCCCCTACCGGCCAAAGTGAGTGGTGTCAAAAAGTGGCCTGTCCCAAAGTCAAAGAAACAGGTTCAATCCTTCTTAGGCTTGGCCGGATGTTACAGGCACTTTATACCACACTACAGCCAAACTGCTGCCCCACTAACAGACCTAACCAAAAAAAAACAGCCAAATGCACTTCAGTGAACTTAAGTGTCAAAAGGCCTTTCACCAGCTTAAAGTGACACTCATATCTAACTCTGTGCTACGGGCCCCAAACTTTAACAAACCTTTCCTGTTAACCATCCGAGCGTGGTGTAAAAGCAATTTTAATGTAAAAAGAACCAAATCAAAAATTCCGTCCTGTCGTGTTTCTCAGCAAAAAACTGTCTAAAAAAAAAAACACTGGTCAATCGCCAAAAAGAAATGTGTACACTCTGGAAAAGCTATGCCCATACATTTGGGGATGGCGTTTCCACCTGCAAACTAACTATGCTGCACTGAAGTGGCTTCATACTGTCAAGGAAAATAACAAAAAAATTTCTTTGGTAAAGTTTAGCTCTCCAAGATTTTAATTTTAAAATACAACACATTTCAGAAGCGTCTAATGCACTCTCCTGTAAAAGTTTTCCAAAATCAACCGGTTAAAATCGTCCTTAAAATGTAAAAAATATTGTTAGTTTTTATATAATCAGTAGTATATGTAAAGGTGCATGTGTCTTATTAACTCTGTTTTCTCCCAAAGCTCCAGAAAAAAAATCACAGCCAGTGTGGAACAGGCTGTCCAGCACCATCTGTGATTTCGGGGGGCGTATCATAAATATAAAGAAAAGGGTAACAACCTTTATGTATGCCATAACATAACATCCCTCCTGGTCAAAGGTACAAAATCCCCTTACCTGTAAGGGGTTAATCAGTTCAATTAACTTACTTGGCACCTAACCAAAAGAACTAATAAACAAAAAAATAACATTTCAAATCTCGGGGGCGGGGGGACAGCTAAGGTTTTGTTTGTGCTCTCTTTGTGTGTTCCCTCTCAGGACAAAAAAAAACAAAAAAAACAAGCAGGTAACCCAGCTCCTTCTAAAATAACACATCTAAAATTACAAAAATTGTAAGTAATAGCAAAAAAAATGTTATCTTTTGTTTTAGCTTGTAAATTTTCCCTATGCTAAAAGGGAGGTTTATTCCTTTTTTTGTAACTTTAAAGTTAAGCCTAAAGGAAAATCCTCTGTATTGTAAATCTTTTTATTACCCTGTAAAATTACCTTGCGTCCTAATTTTACAAAGGTGCTTCTTTTACTTTTTTTCTTTATAATAAAGTTCTTCTTTTAAAACCCTAATAAATTTTAGTGTCCTAAACATAAAGGGTCTGGTCTGTACTTTTATTAAAAGCAATTGGTTGGTATATTATTCTCAAGCCTCCCCAGGAAAGGGGGGTAAAGGAGCTTGGGGGAGTATTTGGGGGAAATAAAAACACTTTCCACAGTATGCATCCGATGAAGTGATCTGTAGCTCACGAAAGCTCATGCTCAAATAAATTGGTTAGTCTCTAAGGTGCCACAAGTACTCCTTTTCTTTTTGCGAAAGGAAATGATCTTTTATGTCAAAATGTCTATTAGAAATGACCATTTTTAGTATGACTTAGTGTCTTTTTTTTAAAGTGAGTCACCAAATCTCAATTGCCCAGCCTTGCTCTATCCCACAACTTTCAATGAAAAAAACCATCAGAGATAACTGCAAACAATCGAAGCTACTTGGAGGTAAGAAAGGGACACAATAACAGACAGAGGTTGGCCTTGCCTATGAAGCAAGGCAAAAGGCTGTAACACAGAAAGGGGAAAGGCAGTCTGGGTCATTTTACCTAGAAGTGACAGGTTTCAGAGTAGCAGCCGGGTTAGTCTGTTTTCGCAAAAAGAAAGGGAGTACTTGTGGCACCTTAGAGACTAACCAATTTATTTGAGCATAAGCTTTTGTGAGCTACAGATCACTTCATCGGATGCATACTGTGGAAAGTGTATGGGTGGAAAGAGTGGGGTGGGGGGAGGTATTTTTTCATGCTTTGTGTGTATAAAAAGATCTTCTACACTTTCCACAGTATGCATCTGATGAAGTGAGGTGTAGCTCATGAAAGCTTATGCTCAAATAAATTGGTTAGTCTCTAAGGGTATGTCTACACTATGAAATTAGGTTGAATTTATAGAAGTCGGTTTTTAGAAATCGGTTTTATATATTGGAGTGTGTGTCTCCCCACAGAAAATGCTCTAAGTGCATTAAGAGCATTCACTTGGCGGAGTGCTTCCACAGTACCGAGGCAAGCGTCGACTTCCGGAGTGTTGCACTATGGGTAGCTATCCCACAGTTCCCGCAGTCTCCAGAAATGAGATTCAAAAGTTCGCGGTTCTTTTCCTGTCTACCTGGCCAGTGCATCTGAATTGAGAGTGCTGTCCAGAACGGTCACAATAGAGCACTCTGGGATAGCTCCCAGAGGCCAATACTGTCAAATTGTGTCCACAGTACCCCAAATTCGACCCGGCAAGGCCAATTTAAGCGCTAATCCACTTGTCAGGGGTGGAATAAGGAAATCGATTCTAAGAGCCCTTTAAGTCGAAAAAAAGGGCTTCATCGTGTGGACGGGCGCAGGTTTACATTGATTTAACGCTGCTAAATTGGACCTAAAGTCCTAGGGTAGACCAGGGCTAAGATGCCACAAGTACTCCTTTTCTTTTTACCTAGAAGGCATCTTGAGGAGCAGGGGTGTTTGCATGGAAAAGATACTGGTTCCTGTGAAGTCAGCCAGATCAGCAACAGACTGAACTTCATGAGCCAGGAAAGGGCACTATTAATATGTGTGGACCCAGGTTTGTGTTTTATGAGGTTGTTTTGTGTTGTAAGCCATTGTTTCCACCACTCCCTCTTAATGCTGGAATCCTTTCTTAAATAAACCTCCTTTGGTTTTGTTACCAGTGTTGTGTGTTACACAGGAGAGGGTGTTTAAGTAAACTGGGGCACACAGTACCTTTGGGGGCAGAGGCTCTGAATTTCTGTGAGTAGTCAGGGTCAGGGACTGCATCTCAGAGGGGAACGATTCAAAGAGACTCAGGGACTGGGGTGCACCTGTTGTTAACCTGCCAGGTGAAGACAGAGCTGGCATTGCCAGAGGAGAGTGCTTACGTGGCTGACAAGCTGGTGGCGTCAGTGCACAGACAAGACTCCCTCACACTGGAGAATGGGGGAATGAGGTGAGTCACAGTCCTGGGTATCCCAAGAACCATCACAGGGGTCCCTTGCACCTGTGTACTTCCCAGAGAGGTATTTCAGTTCCTTTATTTGAATGCCCCTCTCCATCTTCACTCCCACCAAGAGGCTGAGGTTAATTGGTTTCTTTAATGTCTAGCAGTCTACACGCCATGGCTGCTGTCTGATGCCCGCATTTCGCAGGAGCGTGATTTCTAACACAAACAGTTCCTATTCCTCCCTGTTACACTTTTCACGCACACTTGGGAAAATAAAGCCTCTCTGAAATCACTGTAGAACGTCCCAGAGGAAACACAGGCTCCAAGTTAACACTTTCCAGATTCAGACGCTTCTAAAGCTAGGCTCTATGGAAAAAAGAGAGTTGCTGTGAACTGACCTTCAAGACCTGTATCATCCCCACCCCTCCTGGGAGTGGCTGGAACCCCAAGTGGTCAGAACAGAAGGGGACCATTAGGGGGAAAATTCACATCAGCAGCTGCTCCCTTCCCTGAGACTCTGCAGCAGGAGCCCTGGGCTGTAGGAGAGCAGGTGATGGGGTGGTGCTGTCCTGCCAAAGGCAGGGCTGGACTGGTGAGCTGGGGGGGACCACATGTGAAGGAAAGGCTCTGGCAATGGCAGTGAGGTAAGGACAGCAACAACTACAGGTGGGAGCAGCCCTCCAGTGTGGCCCTTGGGCTGTCTAAGAAGTGACGTTCTGGGAACTGTAGTTTTCCCAGTCGGGACTGAGAGCCCAGAGAGCACATGACCAGGAAATCAGGTGACCACCTTTGGAAAGCCTGAGTGCTATATGAGAGAGCTGAGGGTGGATGGGGAGGTTGTGGCTGAGAGGATTTTGAGTTGCTTTGTTCTATATTGGTATGTTTTTGCTGGATACTAAAGGGAGCCCACAGGAAAGGGGCTCGAAGTGACTTAGCTTTGGAGCTTCAGTTTTATATTCCCTGGCTGCTGAAACTTACAGCGGGATTTTCAAAGCCACCCAAGTGACTCAGGAACACAAGGTCCATTGACTTTCAATGGGACTTGTGCTCCTCAATCATTCAGATGCTTTGGAAAATCTCCCCCTAACTGCGTGTTGCAGTGTCCTGTGAGAGAGGCTATTCTTGCAGAAACAGGAAACACAACAAACCTCCCAGGAAAGCTTGTTCTTGTGAAACGTCTAGAACCCTCCATTGGTGTTAATTGGTCGCTTCATTTTAAGTGGTCTCTTACAACATGGTTTCATCCCTTATTCGAAACAATCTGTGCAACCTTGTATTTAGCTTTGACACAGATTATCTTCCCCAGACCTGAAGAGGAGCTCTGTGAAACTCCAAAGCATGTCCCTTCCAACAATAGACACTGGTCCAATAACCGATATTACCTTTATTGCCTTGTCTCCAGCATAGACCCAGGAGGTTTAGAAAAGCAAACATTCAAAGTCCTGTGTGTTCACCCAAATCTCCAGCCTGTCTGGAGCTCACTGCACTAGCAGCAAGGCTTGTTTCAGAAGGCACAATGGCCTGAGCCACAAATGCCAGGTGGTTAGGTGCCTAGTCACCCAGTGGAATCCACAAACCCCGATATAGGCACCTAGGTGCCCTATACAATGCACAGGGAGAGAAATGCTCCTGCGAGTACGATCCCCAAGAGCATCCCTGGGCAGGGAGATGCCCAAGCTAGCCAATGGGAGATCCCAGCCAGAGGGGTGAGCTAATCCCCACCCATCTCAGGGAGTTACGTGCTTACATCCAGGCCAGAGGCAGGAGCATGTCTCTGCTAGTGAGCCAGGTGTCCTGCCTGTCTCCACCTGGTTTGAGGATCGTGCTAGGGCTTCGGTGTGAGATAGGCAGCTCGGGGCCTGCCTGAAGCAGCAGTGGGTATGCTCAGAAGAAATAAATTGGGTACCCACAGGACTTGTACAACAAAAACATAGGCACCAAGTGAGTTCAGCTGTCTCCAGAGGGTTAGACAGAAGCCAAATGGGGGCTCTGTGGTGCACAGTGGTGCCTACATCCCTTTGTGGATCTGAGCCAATGGTCCGATGGCACTATTGTCTCTCTAATTACATCACTAACTCCTCCCACTGTTTAAAACATTGTGCTGTGTTACAGGCTGTTTTTAAAAAAACAGTTACAAGAACTAGACTTGGGGTTTCCGAAGGCCAAAAACAGAGAAGGAAATCAGGGTGATAGGCAATGGAGGCTGGACTGCTGTGATTTTTCAGTACAGAAACTGTGCCTCCCAGTATCAGAGCCCCTTTCCGAGCTGCAAAATTTAACAGATATTGGCCCCGAGTAGCGAATAAAAGCTTTGCATGGTGAACCCTCTGTGCGAAATCAACTCCCAGGGCCAAGGAGAGCTTCAAAGTAGGGATTTCTAGTGGCTGTTTTATTTAATACACTGTGAGACAAGCCTTTATATATGAGCACTGTGACCCCCAAGATAAGGGCCTTAGCCTGGAAACCTTTCCATATGGAAGTAGTCCTGGGACTTCAGTGATGTGTGTGAGCAAAGACTATTCACGTGAGCAAGGGTTTGCAGGCTCAGGATCTTGTTGAGTGATGTTTGTGTGGAGTGAAGAGCTGTCAAGCATTTGCTGAAGCAGCAATAAGCAAATTCCAGCCCTCATCTGTATGCAGCGTGGTCAGAACAGGAAATGATGAGCTCAGATTTTTGAAAAGACTGAATTAACATTGTGAAGAGTTTAGAGCTGGCTCATTTGCATAAATCCACAAAATATAGGAGAGTGGCAGGATTAACTATTCAATGATATCTGGACCTGCAGGTTTGCTTAGAAGTGCTGTTGGGAGGAAGTGCTGTCTAGTAGTTAGAGAAGGGGAACTGGAATGCAAGAGTTCCAATTCAGGTTCTACCACTGACTCACTGTGAGACCTTGTTCTTGTGTAACCTCTTTGTGCTTCTGTTTGACCTTCTGTGAAATGGGTATCTGTTTTACATGGGTGCCATGAGATTAATCAAGTATCCTAGATCTGTCAGATAAAAGTCGCTTTACAAATGCAAGGGGTTATTTGTTGCACCAAGGAGTTTTCCTTACTTAAAATACTTCATTAGTTGCAGTACACCTCCATTTATTCTTTCTAGAGAGTGGACCACTTTCTGATGTAGCATCCAACTGATTGTGGCGAGAGAGCATTGTGGCGAGAGAGCCACTCGTGTGGCTTTGCCCAAGACGAACTTCTCTAGACGTATGGCACTAGGTACTGCATACTTGGAAGGAGGACTGTGTTTGTAGATCTTAGACTCGGCTCATCTACTTTCCAAGTACTTTACCTTTCCTTTGAAATTTTTAATGGGAAATCCTGTTCCCAGTGTCCATCTTGAGCATCAGGGCTGCATGCTTCACTGGGGACTTTGGGTGAGCTGTGCAGGGTACTGGTTTCCCACCTGGAACTGGGGTACCACGGAGCTCCCTGACCCACCAGCCTTGGCTCCCTCTTACACTGTACTGCTGTGACAAGCTGCAAAGCCTCCTCCAGCCTGCACTTTCACCAGTATACATACAGGTAGGGACACACCCAGCTGCAGTTACATTCAGGCTCTCTGACAAGTTCCTGCATGGGAAGGTTACAGCTATGGCAACTACCAGCTCCTCAGGCACGCACCCTGTCTGTAGTATAAACCCAAAATTGTACCGTCTTGCGCTGCGTAAGCTCATAAAATTTGCCTCCTCTTTCAATGTGGAGAGGAATACGCAACAACCTTTTGCCCCTGAGTTATGATTCCCACACACTAGGTTAGATAAAGCTAAAACCAGTTTATTAACTACAAAAGATAGATTTTAAGTGATAGCAAACGGATCAAAGCAGATTATCTAGCAAATAAACAAAAATGCAAACTAAGCTTAATATACTACACAGATTGGTTATGAATAGCAGATTCTCACCCTAAGAGATGATACAAGCAGGCTGCAGGTTCTTAAGGGGCAAGCTATACTAACTTACAGTTTGGAATCCCCAGGTGGTCCATCCACAGGCTAAAAATCCCTTTAGCCTAGGTCCAGCATTTCCCCCAGTTCAGTCTTTGTTCCTCAGATGTTTCCCGATGTGTTGTTGTAGGGAGAGTGAGGTCCCATCACGATGTCATTTTCCCCCTTTTATATCTTCTCCCCACTTGCTGGAAAGCTCTTTTCCTGTGACCTGGGTCAAACAGTTCCCATTGTGCAGTGCTATCTCTGAGAGGTTTGTGTTGTACATAGTTCCTGGGGTAATCCTGGTGCTTGTGTGCATTTCTTCAATAAGCCTTTCACATTGTTTGGCCTTTTTACTGTTGTACCTGAAAGGCTGCTTGTGGGTTTTTTTTCACCTCACAACTGGTTTCAGTAACACATACTTAGCCAAACTTCATAACTTCACATACGATGATAGCACGTATCATCCAATGAGCTATTACTGTCCAGCAGATCAAGACTTTTCGAATGATACCTCACAAGGCATACTTTGTGCAAAACTTATCCTAATTGTATAACAGTGGTGAGTAAGGGGATGCCAGTGTGTCACACCCTCCATAGCCACAGATAAGGGGTAAGGATTTGGGTTATAAGGAATATTGCAGAGCAGTGCTATGGCCAACCCCATATGCTCAACACTCATGACTCATGCCCCCCAAATCATACAATTGGCTTAAAAATCATGAAATTTTAAAAAATAACAAATGTTGGGCTCCTTTTATTTGCTTCTGGTTTTTGAGCCTTTAGAGTCATATTTTCAAGTTTTTCTCTGCAACCATGAGAGCTAAAAAGTGCATTTGTCTTTTAAATGAAAACTTAAATCAGTATTTTGTAAGCAAGACTCGAAAAGTAATTCTTCTGCTCTACTCTGTGCTGATAAGGTGGAGTATTGTGTCCAGTTTTGGGCGCCACTTTTCAGGAAAGAGGTGGACAAATTGGAGAAAGTCCGGAAGAGAGCAACAAAAATGATTAAAGGTCTAGAAAACATGACCTATGGGGGAAGACTGAAAAAATTGGGTTTAGTCTGGAGAAGAGAAGACTGAGACGGGACATGATAACAGTTTTCAAATACATACAAGGTTGTTACAAGGAGTAGGGAGAAAAATTATTCTCCTTATCCTCTGAGGATAGAACAAGAAGAAATGGGCTTAAATTACAACAAGGGCAGTTTAGGTTGGATTTAGGAAAAACTTCCTGTCAGGGTGGTTAAGCACTGAAATAAATTGCCTAGGGAGGTTGTAGAATCTCCATCATTGGAGATTTTTAAGAGCAGGTTAGACAAACACCTGTCAGGGATGGTCTAGAATAGTGGTTCTCAACCTATTTATCATTGTGGACAGTATCCAATACTACCTGTATGGCCCTGAGGACGTCACATGGGCCGCAGCTCTGTGCTGATTGGGCCACAAGAGGCCTGCAGGCCGCAGATTGAGAACCACTGGTCTAGATAATACTTAGTCGTCCTGTCTTGAGTGCAGGGGACTGGACTAGATGACTTTTCAAGGTCCCTTCCAGTCCTACAAATCTATCATTCCATATCACAATATGTTATATGGTCTGGTTCTCTTGAACTTTTATTTGGACTTCTTTTAGTTCAATAAAGACCTCGGATATCCCTTTAACAAATCCCAGTAGGCTGGGCACATGCCCCTCCTCACAAAACCAAATCCCAGATCACAAGCAGAGCTGGAACCTTGGATCAGCTCCAGATTTACACAGCCCTGTGTTAAATACGTAGGACCTAACCAGCCCTCTCTCCATCTGTGATCTGGCCTTCCATACTCTGTAGTCCATTAGCTGAAGCTATCTTTGGTCCATGGCTTGGAGGCATGGAGCAGAGATCCTGGATGTAAAAGTCACATACAAAGGATGACCACACATGTAGCATAGGCCTAGGGCTGTCACTGTAGACAGCAGCTAAACACAGGAGATCCTACAAGGAGTCAAACTGTAAGCATATTTGAGCGCACACACTGTGTGCTTGAAGGAACAGAAAAAGCAAAGCTACCCAAAAGAATGAGGGAAGATCAAAGGAATTTACAAGTTGAGCATGAGCCTAAGACTTTGATAAACTGATAATCTTGGTTTACTACCTCAGTACATACCCATGGGATTAGTAATGTGTTTAAGATTAAGCACATGCTTATTCACCTTGCCAAGTTAGGCCCTACATTAGGAGACAGAGTGATATTTCAGAGGAGGATTTGTGGCTGGGGGTGGGGAGGGGAGTGAGCAGTGTCTGACTTGGCTGATGAAAACAATGATGCAGTGCTTGGACAAAGAGGTTCGGATTTTGCCCTGCATGTGAAGTGGAGTTTCTGTTAGCGTCAGTGCACATGGCCTGAAGGCCCTTCCTGAGCACTCTTGGGCACTTGGTTATTTGGCTTTGGCATAGGCTGGGTTAATGATGGTCACACAGGAACGATAGCCCATATTGGAATGATTTTAACATCAATAATCCATGTCATGTCCCATAAAACAATGTATGCAAATGTGAGCTACTGGGAAAGGTAAGTGTAAAGGCAAATGACTTCCCAGAAAATGTCAGCACATTACGTGGTGAGCCTTAGAAGCCGATACACCATTTACAACGTGCCTGAGAAATTCAGTGTCTACATTAGTCTGCACTGGTTCTCACAGGAGCTGGAGTGGTTGTTTCTAAGGCCTGGCAATAAACAATAGAAGTGTCACTGTAGCCTTCCTTACCCAGGATGTGAACCCACTGGCCAACACCGCCTCAGAATTTCATTAATTAGTGCTAACTCTGATTGACATCACCAGGGAGGGCAGCAGAATGACTCCAGTAATTGTCACAAACATATTGATGACAGCAGGTCTGCCGGGATGTTAAGTGATTGGTTTCCATCTCGTCAAAGCTTATTTATAGTGTATATGGTTTGTCTCTGTTTGTCTACTTTGAGCTAATTTATTATACATTTTGCTGAGTCTGGATTATTGGAGTTAAAATAAAGGGACATATTTTCAAAAGATCTCACCACATAGCATATCCACAATGGAAAACACACACGCATGCACAGATGCATGCATTGAGAATAATATAATACTTAGTCCTAGCCCTGCCATGAGTGAAGGGAACTGGACTAGATGACCTCTCAAGGTCCCTTCCAAACCTACGATTCTATGAAAAATGGAAGCTGCTGGGTGCTGAACTCCTTTGAAAATCCAGCCATCTACACTGACATAAAAGACCCAAGGCAGAGCCGCAGCTGGCCCGGGCCAGCTGACTGGGCTTGTGGGACTTGGACTGCAAGGCTAAAAAATTGCTATTTAGACATTTGGTCTTGGACTGGAAGCTCTGGGACTCCACCATCAGGAGATCTTCAGTGACTTCAAGTGGGAAGGCATAGGCAATTAAGAACTTTTCCCATGAGTAAGTGTTGCAATACTGGCAACTATTGAGGCTGGCTAATTAACTGAAGGGTGTTTGCCATGCGTCCCAGAAAGGATCTGTGTCTGAGTGATAAGCAGAACCTCTGTTATTAACACATTGCAAATGTTCTTCATTTCCTGACTCTCCCACCTGTTGGAAAGCACACTGCAGTGAAACGAACATAAAGTAACAAATCTCTCAACCTTTAAACATTGTTTTAAATGGCAAAACACCCCAATATAATCAATAGTGCAACGTCATAGTATTTAAATCTAAATTTAAATCTACATTTAAATACTGATCATACTATTTTAAATACTGATTTAAATACTACATTTAAATATCAAGGGCTCGTTCACCTGCACATCTACCAATGTGATGTATGCCATCATGTGCCAGCAATGCCCCTCTGCCATGCACATTGGCCAAACCGGACAGTCTCTATGCAAAAGAATAAATGGACACAAATCAGAGGTCAAGAATTATAACATTCAAAAACCAGTCAGAGAAGACTTCAACCTCCCTGGACACTCAATTACAGACCTAAAAGTCGCAATTCTTCAACAAAAAAACTTCAAAAACAGACTCCAGTGAGAAACTGCAGAACTGGAATTAATTTGCAAACTGGACACCATTAAATTAGGCTTGAATAAAGACTGGGAGTGGATGAGTCATTACACAAACTAAAAACTATTTCCCCATGCTAATTTTTCCCCTACTGTTACTCACACCTTTTTGTCAACTGTATGAAATGTGCCATCCTGATTATCACTACAAAAGTTTTTTTCCTCCTGCTGATAATAGTCCGCCTTAATTGATTAGTCTCTTTAGAGTTGGTATGGCAACCCCCATTTTTTCATGTTCTCTGTGTACATACACATCTTCTTACTGTGTTTTCCACTGCATGCATCCGATGAAGTGGGGTTTAGCCCACAAAAGCTTATGCCCAAATAAATGTGTTCATTTCTAAGGTGCCACAAGTACTCCTCGTTCTTTCTGCTCAAACAGAAGTTATAAGGTTGATAAGGGAACCAACCCAGTTATCTGCCTGTTATACAGGAGTTCAGACTGGATGATCACAATGGGCTCTTCTGGCCCTAATAACTATGAATCTCTGAAATTCTCCAATGAGTAGAGTATTTCCCTGCCTTCGGCCCAACCCTGAACAGTGCCTGGGTATCAATGCAAGCTGAGCAAGCAGCAACTTCTAGGAGGTGCTCAGCACCTCTGAGAATCCAGCTCTCACAAGAAATAAAGTCAGTGGAGTATTTGGAGGTGGCTGGGTGAGAAATGCTGAGATAGTGTGTGCAGTACTATTGACCAGCCTCATTCCATTTGGGGTAAATGCTGGTGTCTTGGGATATGAGCTCTCCCCTGCAATAGGATCGCCAAGGCTAACAATACCCATTTACTAGTATCCCCTGCTTTGCACAGAGCTGAAATACCCCCTTGCCTCACCTTGTATCAGGGCAGTTCTCAAAGGCCTGTTTCCACTTGGAGATTTTTCTTCCCTTCTTAAAAGCGAAGATGATGAGGTTGAAAGCTTGAAGAGCAGTTGAGTTGTATAACTTAGAACGGACCCACCTGGGCATGTTGTTAGCTGGACATGTCATTTTCAGGAAATGCCAGGCCTGTGGCATTCCTAGTGGCTCAGGCTGATACATGCTGGAGACAGAACCTAGTCCAAAGTGGAAAGAAAAGGTTTCAAACATAAGCTGGCTTCGTACCCTCTCTCTTGCGAGCGGTCGGCTAGAGCGGCAACCTGTGCTCGTCCCTGTCCCTCACGATCCCATGCGTTATCAGCACGTTACATGTTCATTCTAGCAGACTTCTTGCTCGCTAACCATTTGGAGCATCCAGGCATGAGCTGGGCTATGCACTCATGCAGGGCACCCAGAGTAAGGCTGCACTGCTTTGATTGCAGCTTGTGTTGGCGTACCCACACTAGCGTTAATCTAGCCAGCCTAGCTAAAAATAGCAGTGATGATACAGGGGGCTGCACCAGCATGGCACAGATCCTGGGAACATCCTTGCCTTGCGAGCCCATGCTGAAGTCTGTGCTGCTGACCTGCTCTGTTTAGCTGTGCTAGCCCAATCAAAGCTACTGTGGGTAAGGCAACCTGCATTGCAGTCACACCAGTTGCAGTGTAAACATGTCCAGAGGAGACCTAGGAGCTCCCTCTTCCCCTTGCACAGGGCTGCTACAGCCCGTCCCACGCAGGAGGGCAGGGAGTGGGTGGGCGTTAGAACTGAGGGTCCTCTCCCTCACTGTGCTGGCCAGTGTAACCCACTCTGTCCCCTTCTGGGGTAACAGAAGATCTAAATTCCTGGACTAATACTTCTGCCTCTCTCAGGGTTCACTGTCCCCTGCAGAGCTTCTCGCTTCCTCCCCAGCAGGACTCCCCCATTGCCTCCCTTCCCCAGGGACTCTGGCAGCTTCCCTTACAGATCTCCCTTCTACTTGTAGCCCTGTCTAAGGGCTTCCGCACAAGAACCCAGCCTGCTCCCTGGGGGGGTCTTCTATTCTTTGGTCCTGTTGCTGGCACCCAGTGCCAGAGGTGAGCAACAGCGGTGGGGGGGTTCGCTACCCGGTGTGCTTCACCCAATAATCACAACGGGGTGGAGAAGCAGAAAAGTTTATTTGAAGCTTCAAAAAGGTACATGGAGATTAGAATCTCAAATCCTGTACACAGAGCAGGAAGTTACACAGGTTTTTATACATCCTTTCTTCAGCATACTTATCCAATAGCAAGCTGCCCTAAGTATTCATATAGCCAGCCAATCCAGTTACCAGCTAGTTCCCTTGTTTTTTGTATTATTTGTTAAGCTATACATAAAGCTGCTTTATTCAGCATTGTTCTTCCATATCTGCCCTGTTTGGCCTTGTTTAGTTTCAGGCAGTCTGACTCTGCAACATATTGTTGCAGATCCTCAGCAAAAATGCTGTGAGTGCCTCCAGGCCGGGGGGCCAAGGACACTTGGGCCTAGTACGCATAGCTGCTGCTAGTGCCTCCAGGCGGGGGGGAGCAAGGACACTTGGGCCTAGTGCGAGGGGGCTTCATCGACACTCGTGGTCTTCCATCCCCTCAAGTTACCTAGTGGCCATGCCCCAGTGTCCCCAACAACTCCCTCCTTTGAGAACACTCAACAGCCTTGGCTCTGAGTTTTCTCACTTGGGCTACTTATTTCTTTACAATAGGACTTTGCATATGCACTTTGTGATAGCCCTGAAGAGAATGACTTATTAACTTTTGCAAAAGGGCTCTGACACATGATACTGCACAGCATAATACCATTAATACAAGCAATACAGGAAAGAGAAGTTTCAATAACAGGCTAAATAAACCACCAAGCCAAAACTACAAACCCAAGCCTGAAAACAAGGTTTGCAACCAATCGCTTTCTGGAGCAGTATAGGCAACCTGTGTTCCGGCTTGGGCATGGGCCTCAGCCAGTACCACCTTTTCATAGATCTCCTAACTGCTATCATTTACATATACACAACATCGGGGCCCGACGAGGGCACAAACCCCTCCTTGGGATGCCAAGAGATAGTCCAAAGCCAGCCTGTTTTGGAGGGAAAACGTCCTGAGCTGCTGTACCTCTTTATTTAATGTTTTTACTGCTGACCCTAAATCACTAACTGAGTCCTCTAACTCTAAGGCAACTTTCTCAAGTACCATCTGCAGCCTTACAATATAGCGGCCTATGCATGCCATGGCTGGCCGAGTAAACAGTGGCGCTATTCCCAGTTCAGAGCACCCTACAAGCTTTTCGGTTGTGAGGGGATTCTTCATATTGCCCTTCAATGCCGTAGTCAGTTGCTGCAGAGTCTCTTCTCATGACTCAACAGAGGTGTCTTGGGCATTTCTAATCTTTCCTTTGGGCAGTGTGGCAGTTATTGACAGATGAGGAACTCCATGAGCTATATAACAGCTACCTGTCCAGTTTGCTGTCAGCACCTTGTAAGCCTTTCGGCCACATACAAAATAGTGACCCTGTAGGGCCCAGTAAGGACTGTTTCTTAAGGGGATTCCTGGGATATTTAAGGCTGCTTTGGCTGCTTTTCCAAACAGTTCATATGCCCCTAAGGGGGCATCCCATCCTCCTGATTGGGTACAAGTGGGGGCGTTTCTAATTGTGCCGTTCAAATTACACTCACCATAGGGACCACTACAGACCCACCATTGGCTTGCTACATTGGAGATATTAACTGGACGGCAAGTTATATTTCCAAACCCCTCTTTTGAGGTAAGATTATTTGTAAGAGTTTCCCTAAAAGGGGAGGAACCATTACACCCACACTGCTGGCCTCCCCTCTTGGTCTTTATCCAATACCCATCAGCCCACTGTGTAATAACACAGGAGCTTTTTCCCACAGGACGCCCATAGTGATCAGACTGGTTTCGGGTAAAACATAACACTCCCTCAGTGAGTACCGGAACTGAATACTCCTGGTCCTGAGAGGTGGCTTGCTGTAAAGAGGTCTTATTCCAGAACAGCGAGTCCGTTCTTTCCTGCTCTTTGGTGGCGGCTAATTCTGCTAGGGTCAAGGGCAGCATGTCAAGGGGCATTCCCGTTTTGGGGGACAGTGGAGTTGGAGCACATACCCAACAGTCAGTCTGGTTTGTTAAAGTAGCAACATGGTGCGCAAGCGAAACAAAGGAGTTATGCTTCCGATATGCACAGTTTGGAAATAACAATACAGAGAATAACAATGTTACCAAATTAATTATTACCAGAATTTTCCCAACCCAGGGTCTCCAGTACCTGGGTGGGCCCATTTTAGCTTTAAGGTGCCCGCTATTTGTGTCTTTTAAACAGTAGCTTTAGCCCGAGATCGTCACTAGATGAGGAGTCAGCAGGTTGGACGGTCCACTGTTCTGCTGACGAGGGGGCGGGTACTGCCTTCAGACGAGAGTGATGGATCCAATTCTTGTGTTCCTCGATCTTTGCCGCAGTGTGGGAGATCAGCAGGACGGTATAGGGTCCTTTCCACTTTTCCTGGAGAGGCTCGTCTTTCCAGGTACGAACAAGCATGGAGTCACGGGGCTGTAAGGAGTGGATGGGAGAGTCCAAGGGGAGAGGCTGGGAATCCTTAGTATACCTGTGAAGAGACAAGAGAACAGCAGACAGGGAACACATCTACTGTGACAAAAAAACATTCCCCAACTCCCATTCCCCTGACAGAACTGGGGTGCCATTCATAGGCCATGCCCTTCCAAACATAATTTTCAAAGGGACTAAGCCCTAATCTACCCTTTGGGAGAACATGGATACGGAGTAGGACGAGGGGCAAAGCATCAGGCCATCGCAGTGAGGCTTCTAGGCACACTTTTGAGAGATGCCGTTTAAGGCTCCACTACCCCACTGGCTTGCGGTCTCCAGGGCGTATGGAGTTTCCAGGGGATCTGTAAGGCATGTGAGATGCTTTGAATGATTTTTGACGTGAAGTGTGTCCTGTTGTCAGATTCCATCCACTGGGGGAGTCCAAAGTGGGGAATGATTTCCCTAACAAACTTAAGGGCCACTGTTCTGGCAATGCACTTACGGCATGGGAAGGCTTCTGGCCATCCGCTGAACCGATCCACTATAACAAGGAGATATTTGAACCCTTGGGTCCGGGGAAACTCAGTAAAGTCTATTTGCCACACTTGTCCAGGGCCCGGAGTGGGTTCTAGGGCAGCTGGTGGCACAGGATGTCCCGGTCGGGGGTTATTCTTTTGGCAGACTAAGCAGTCCGCTTGTACCTGGGCAGCCAGGGGTCGGAGTCCGGAAGTGATAAAGTATTTTCCCATTAGCTGGATAAGTGCTTCCCTGCCAGCATGAGTGGTTTGATGTAGTTTCTGCAGCACCAGCCAGATCAGGCCCTTTGGTAGGAGGACCTTCCCTTCCGGGGAATGGAGCCATCCCTCCTTTTCCCAGAGGCTGAGTTTATCGGTTAGCTGTCTCTCCTCCCCAGAGTACTGAGGAGTTGGAAGCTCCCCTACTGATGGGATAAGGGCATGCATATGGGCGTTCTCAGCCTGAGGGGATGGCAGGGTGGCAGCATGCTTAGCCTCTCTATCTGCCCGGGCGTTACCTCTGGCCACATCTTGATCCTCCCTTTGATGGGCTTTACAGTGTACCACCGCCACTTCCGAGGGGAGTTGTACGGCTTCTAGGAGCCGGAGGATTTGGGGCCCTTACTTGACTGGGGAGCCTTGGGCTGTCAGCATTCCCCTTTGCTTCCATAGGCCAGCATGAGCATGCAGCACACCAAAAGCATACTTTGAATCAGTAAAAATGTTGACCCGCTTTCCTTTTGACAGTTCAAGTGCACGGGTCAGGGCTATTAGTTCGGCAAGCTGGGGAGAGGTCCCAGCAGGCAAACCTTCAGCTTCCACAGTGTCATGGAGGGTCACAACAGCATAACCCACCCTCCTTTGCCCATCTATTACAGTACTGCTACCATCAGTGAACCACTCATAATCTGCATTTGGGAGGGGTGCATCCTTTAAATCCGGATGGCTGGAGTACTGGGTGTCTATGATCTCTAAACAGTCATGTTCCTGTTCCTCTGTTTCTGGCAAGAGGGTGGCTGGGTAAGGGAGGGGCAAGGCTGTAAGGTGACTTCAGAGTTCTCTAACAGCTTAGCCTGGTACTGAGCAATCCAAGCCTGGGTGAGCCAAAGCCCTCCCTTTGCATCCAATAAGGCTCGGACCAAATGGGGAGTACAGATTTGCATAATCCCTCCCAATGTTAGCTTCTTAGCTTCCTTAAGCACTAGGGCAGTAGCTTTGTCCGCCCATAAACATGCCGGCCAACCCTTTGCAACTTGATCCAGTTGCTTAGAAAAATAAGCCACGGGACGTCTCCATGCTCCTAACAGCTGTGTGAGCACTCCTAGGGCCACCCCCTTTCATTCATGTACATATAACTGAAACGGCTTATAGAGATCCGGCAAGCCCAGAGCCGGGGCGTCCATCAACTTTCTTTTCAAGATTTTAAATGCCCTGTCAGCCTCTGAGGTCCAGAAGAAGGGGTCATGATCTGCTCCTTTTACACAGTCATACAGGGATTTAGCCCACAGTCCAAACTCTGGGATCCATATCCTGCAAAAGTCTGCCATACCCAGAAATGCCCTGAGCTGCTTATGATTACTTGGGGGTAGGAACTTGACAGAAAGCTTCCTTTCTTTCACTTGAAAGCTGACGCTCCCCTTGCCGTATGTGAAACCCGAGGTACCGTACCTCTGGGAGGGCGATTTGAGCCTTACTCCGTGCTACCCGATATCCCTGGAGTCCAATAAAATTCGGAGGCTCACAGTGGCTTTAAGGCAGGGGGTTTGGCCCACAGTGGCAATTACCAAATCATCTACATACTGCAGAAGGAGGGCCTCCTCATTATCCCACTTCTCTAGGTCCCTGGCCAGAGCCTGGCCAAAGAGGGTGGGGGAGTTTTTAAATCCCTGGGCCAACACTGTCCAGCAAAGTTGCTTTTTAACCCTTTTTCGGTCCTCCCACTCGAAGGAGAAGATCTCCTGTGACGGGGTGGCAACTGGGATGGTAAAGAAAGCATCTTTCAGATCGAGGACTGAAAAATGGGTATACTGTCCCCCTATAGAAGCCAATAAGGTATATGGGTTAGGGACAAGAGGGTGCAGAGTCTTAACCCATTCATTGACTGCCCTTAGGTCCTGTACCAGCCGATCAGGCTTCTGTACGGGTAGAATGGGAGTGTTCCAGGCTGACTGACATTCCTGGAGAATACCATATGTTAGGAATCGATCTATAGTTTCCTGTAAACCTTCTCTGGCTTCCCTCTTGATTGGATACTGTTTTACTTGCACTGGGCCTTTCCCTGGTATGAACTGAATAGTAATGGGGGTCTGGTGGGTGGCCTTTCCTGGGATCCTTGATGCCCACACGGGGGGGTACACCTGGTCTTCCCACGGGCTCCATTCTAGGGCTTGCATGGCTGAGGGCTCAACTGCAAGGGTCATGATCCATGCATTCTTGGGGGTAAGGTAAGGGTTATTTTATCCTCAGTAAAATGCAGGGTGACACCGAGGTGACAAAGCAGATCCCGTCCCAGCAGAAGTGTTGGACACTCAGGGAGGTATACCAGCTTGTGGGATATAGTCCTGTTTCCCAAAGCGCATTCCGCTGGGGCATACATTGGGCACTTGGTGTCTCTGCCTGTGGCTCCCACCACAGTAAGGGAATCTGCTACTGGCAACTGAAGGGGTCAATTTACGGCAGTTCGAGCCACTCCAGAGTCCACTAAAAAATCTATTTCTGAGCTTCCCACCCGCATCTTTACTCGGGGTTCCGGGGGTAGGGTGGCCCGTCTCCCCTGACACTCCTATTCCTGCTCCGCCATCATCATCATAGAGGCACCCCCCTTTTCTTTCCTCTTTGGGCACTCATTTTTCCAGTGTCCCTCTTGTCAACACAAGGCACACTGGTTGCGACCCAGCCGTCTCTCCTGCAAGCCCGGACGTTTGCATCCACGGCCCCTTCCTCCCCGACCACTTCCCTTAGTGCCGGCCTGTACCGCTGTTACCATCAGTCTCACTTGCTTTCTCTCCTTCTCTGTCTCTCTCAGACTATAAGCTCGGTTTGCAGTCTCTAAGATTTGTGCCATGGTCATGCCCATTAAATCCTCCTTTTTTTGTAACTTTCTCTTAATATGAGGGGCTGCTCTGCTCGTAAAAATTCCCTTAATAATTGACTCAGTTGCCCGATCATCAGGGTCTGCATTAGTGTTCTGTCTAATTGTGTCCCGAATATGCTGTAGAAAGGCCCCTGGGCTTTCTTTTAAATCCTGCATTACTTCATATGGCTTTGCCCAATTATTATGTCAGACAGCCAAGTGACAGAGTCCATGCAAAAGCAACTCCTTATAGGAGGTAAGGCGGGTCATATCCCCATGATTATTTGGATCCCACCTGGGGTCTGCTCGGGGGACTTGTGCATCTGGGTCAGGGATTTTAATACGATCCTGGTCGTACCATTTCTGCGCCTCCTCCCTTGCCTTGGACTTGTTGTCTTTCAACCTCAGACAATAGGGTTCGCAGGAGGATGTTACAATCATCCCAGTCCGGCTTGTGACTACTGAGGCACCCCTCAAAGACTGACATAAACCTGCTTGGGTTGGTGGAAAACTCTCCTGCCTGTGCTTTGAAAGCAGCCAAATCCACAGGGTTAAAGGGCACATGAGTATAGTCGTGGCCGGACGCCTGTCCGATCCAGACCGGGCAACTTTAGTTTCGGTGATTAAGGGGTATAGGCCAACCATTGGGGACTTACAAGGTGTGGGTGTAGGGGCTAAAGGGGACACCGGCTCTGCCATTACAGTGGAGGTGGGGGTCTGGGGACTAACATTAGCTGCTACCGAACCAGTCGGAGTCAGATTACAGTGCTGTAAAATATCTGGTCGAGTCATAAAGCCAGAAACAAATGTGCATACATATATTCATTCCATTTCCTTGTTCTCTGACAGAACAGGAGTAACTGAAGGATCGTGTTGTAATTAATTGACCCTCCTGGTGGCCACCACTCCTGGTCCTCTAGTTGATATTGAGGCCAGTCAACTGCACAGAATCGTTTTAATTGGCTCTTAGTCATCGGATCCGCACCAAATACCTTCCAGTTTGCTAGAATGCATTCTAGGGGTGTACACTGTGCCCTAACCCCCGAGCTCTGTCCTGGTCCCATACCTAAAGGGTAACTCTGGGCGTCCCCAGGTTCCAACAGAGCATACAATCCGGATTTCAAAAGGTTCCTACCTTATCCAAGGGACCGGTTCCTCACCGTTGCCCGCAGCTGCTCCTCCCCTATGTCCAAGGGACCGGTTCCTCATCGTCGCCCACAGCTGCTTCTCCACTATATGAGTGCGTTGCACCGTTGTGCCCTCCAGGGTCGATCAAATCGCGTCTCCTCCGAGGCCCCCGATGAACTCACCGGTGCGCGCTGGGCGTCGGTTCTCGCCGCAATCCTCGACCTCGAGGAGGGGTCCAGGCAAGGCTAAATAGCAGCCTCGTCGCCAATCCAGGGATGCCAAAAGCTGTTGCCGGCACCCAGTGCCAGAGGCGAGCAACAGCGGTGCGGGGGTTCGCTGCCCGGTGTGCTTCACCCAATGATCACAACGGGGTGGAGAAGCAGAAAAGTTTATTTGAAGCTTCAAAAAGGTACAGGGAGATTAGAATCTCAAATCCTGTACACAGAGCAGGAAGTTACACAGGCTTTTATACAGCCTTTCTTCAGCATACTTATCCAATAGCAAGCTGCCCTAAGTATTCATATAGCCAGCCAATCCAGTTACCAGCTAGTTCCCTTTTTTTTTGTATTATTTGTTAAATTATACATAAAGCTGCTTTATTCAGCATTGTTCTTCCATATCTGCCCTGTTTGGCCTTGTTTAGTTTTAGGCAGTCTGACTCTGCAACATATTGTTGCAGATCCTCAGCATAACTGCTGTGAGTGCCTCCAGGCTGGGGGGCCAAGGACACTTGGGCCTAGTACGCATAGCTGCTGCGAGTGCCTCCAGGTGGGGGGGCGGGGCCAAGGACACTTGGGCCTAGTGCGAGGGGGCTTCATCAACACTCGTGGTCTTCCATCCCCTCGAGTTACCTAGTGGCCATGCCCCAGTGTCCCCAGCAGTCCCCTTCCAGAGCACCAGGCCCAGGAATGCGTCCCTGGACATCTCACTGTTTGTTCCAAGGGCTCACCACAGGAGTTAGCTCTACTCCCGTGGCTGAGCTCTCCAGTCCCAAATGATTGGGCCTTCCCCTGTAGGAAAGCCCACCTCCTCTGCAAACTCTCCCCCCACCAATTTCCCACAGATTACTTAGAGGCCAAGGTGATGAATAGCTTATCTCCTAGCTCTGACCCCTCTGGACGGGAGGCAGTCAATTCCCTCACAGGTGGAGCGTGTCTCTGGGACTTTTTTCCCTTCTTTCACAGAGGATGGGGGGAACCCCATCACCGAAGCCCAGTGAGGCATTGCTCCTGACTTGGGAGATGTGTCATTATACAGAAGTATTATAGCAAAGAATAATAGAGCTGAATAGTTAGTGACAGTGGTACAAGAGATTCTGAGTATGAGACTGGACTGAAATAATGTAATCTTCTCAATTTATTACACTTTTAATTATACTGCCCTTCATTTAGAGAGCTACCATACATTGAAGTCCTGAGGCTAGATGGAATGAAATTGAAGCCTAACAAAAATTATACCTTTGCACTTTGGAAATCCATTTTAACATAAAAAAATGTTTTATGAGGCTTTAGTTTATCTGGGGTATTATGTATCATCATAACGTTTTTAATGAGTTTTAAATATCTGTGAGGAGAAAGCATAAATCTTTTTTTCCAGCTTTCCCTAATTTTTAAACCAAGAGATATTTTTACAATACTGCTGTAAATGTATGGAGATGTAAGAAAATGTGAGCAAATCTCATCATCAGACATAGTCCAGCAGTTCTACAGGTCAGCATTAAATCTTAAAGGGTCAGTTAATCATCAGTCATCCAAACTCAGTGACAAACTTGCCTTAAGGGCTTGGGAATGCAAGTTAGTGCCCTACATTCTACCTTAATAGGGGCTGAGTGCTCAGCACCACCCAGGATTGGGCCCCCATTCAGCGAGGTGGATACTTTCAGCATGTGGCTAATATAATAACTAATGCTTATACTTTTACCCTTAGAGCTCAGGCACCTTTATCAAGGAGGCAAACATCATTATTACCACTTTACAGCGGCGGAAAATGGGGCACAGCCGCACTTTGTCCAGCAGCAGAGCTGAAACTGGAAAACAAAACAGCCACACTGGGTCAGACCAAAGGTCCATTTAGCCCAGTATCCTGTCTTCCAACAGTGGCCAGTGCCAGGTGCCCCAGAGGGAATGAACAGAACAGGTAATCATCCAGTGATCCATCCCCTGTCATCCACCTGAGTTTCCGGCAAACAGAGGCTAGGGACACTCAGAGCATGGGATTGACACTCAGAACCCTTGCTACCTGTACCCTACAGCCACTGCACTAGCCACTAGTCCACACTACCTTTGTCAGCAGTTGGTTTAACTTAGTTCCTTCAACTCAAGTGAGACTGAGTGTTTCTCCCTGGGCTGCATGAGACAGAAGGAGGGCTCTTGTGATGTGTAAGGGCTGTTACAGAGTTTGACTGGCAGCTGGATAGATGGAAAACTGGGAGAGGGGGGAAAGCAGGCAGAATTTGTACAATATCTTTTGACATACTGCTGATTTTTTGTTTGCCTAGATCGCTTTGTCAGCCTGGTTTTTTTGGATTTATAGATTCCAAGGCCAGAAGGATTCTGGAATCAGTGTGCGGGTGCTGGGTGATGCTGGTGGCCTGTGATATACAAGGAAGTCAAGCTGGATGATATGCTGGCCTTACACTTATGTCTTTATGACTGATCACTGTGATCATCTAGTCTGACCTCCTGCATAACAAAGGCCAGAGAACGTCTCCAAATTAATTCCTGTTTGAACCTGAGAATATCTATTAGTTTGAAAATTTGGGTCTTTTTTTTTTTAAGACCCTAGTGATTTTTCCAAGTAAGAGAATAAAATAACCTTGGAGCCAGGAGTCCTGATTCCCAGTCCAGTGCTCTAACTACTAGATGACACTGCCATTACTTCAGAAATGGCATAGAATATGCATGTTAACTGTAATTAAAATAAAGCCATGGGAGATACTGTGTGACAAATACGACAATATCCTGGACAAACCGTATTGAATTATGTTTATTTTAGGACACTGTGGTATTAAAAAATGCAAATGCATAAGGGCTATTGTGGGCTTGTATGTAACTTTTCTAGGATACCTGACTAATGTAAACTTTGGGAAGTGTTTGATCTTCAGGAATCTTTTAGCAATGGGCTAAGATAAGCATGAACTTTTAAAATTCAGTGAATTTCCCAGGATATGTCCAGGGGGAGATGTATTTAGCTGAATCTTCTTCAGTTATGCAAGAACTCAATCTTTTGAAGTTTGGCCTTACAGAGGTGGGGGAGGTGGGTGTGGTTGGGATGGGGAAACTTCGTCTGGCTGATTACCTGTTTACAGTGCTTTCAAAGCCTCAAACAGGATAAAAGAGTAAAAAAACCCTGTGTGGTATTTAAAGGACTAATGACCAACTTGTTGGAATGAGGGGCTGCTCTCTGGTGAGCTTATTAGCATGCATGCAGGCTCTTTTATTGTTTTTAACATGTTTTTTCTGTAACACTTTCACCTTAAGAATAAACATGCTTGCTTAGAAAGAGCTGGGTGGCCATTACACTCTGAATCTTTCTGAGGAGAGAAGCAAAGCAGTCATGCTTAGGCAGTCTGTCTTTTGCTTGGGATATCACAGTATAGTCAGGGAACTCTTAAGATTGGAAATATCTTGGATAGAAGGGAGAGAAACATGGGTCTCCATCCAAGAGAGTTAACAGTGGGGAAGCTGGAAGCCCGAGAATGGATGATATGGCTGAATCACTGAAGGGGAATACAGCTGCAGTTGCCATGAACTGTGACACTCTATTATTGTTGTAAAATGTGGTGTAAATCCCTTCTCATCCCAATACATATTGCTTGGAAATTAAAATGAAATTGCTTTTCTGTTGAAAATGAAAATAGTTCATTATTAACGAGTATGTACTTAATTATGGTTTTGAAACAAGTGTTCCTTGAAATTTTGAAGTAATTAGTTTTTATTATTCTCATAATTCTTCCGACAAATTAATTAGCCACCTCAGGACAAACACTTTTTGAAAAATGTATCCGACTAATGAGAGTGACATTTTGTGTGTAAAATTTAAGTAAGAGCCTTTGAGGTTTCTTAATTTCAATTGAAAGCCAATAACAATAATCAATAAAGCTATTATTTAAAGTGAATGTTCAAACGAAAGGACAACCATTATTTCAGATGAGATATCAAAGGACAAAGATTAATGGGAAAAAAACTTGAATCAGTGGGGTGGAAAATTATTAACTTGTCCCTTCATAAATCTTTAATGATTAATTGATTATTGCTTAATCTATAAAGAGATAATCAACAGACTGTAAATAAGCAGTGTGCTGTAACCTTTAGAATGAAAGTGAAATATTTCCACCCCAGAATGTGGCATTGGAGCATAGTGTCTGCTGAAAGTTGTCATGGGGGAATGTTGCAGGTCAGGACTGAGCTGCATTGGCAGAGGTCTGTGGGAAAGCCAGCACAATACCTACCTGGCTCAATTTACAGCACTGACCTTTTCCCCTCACTTCATCATTCGCCGTGGATAGCCACAGAGTCTCACGTTCGCTATAGTGCGAGCTGGGTCGAGCCCTCAAACTGTAAACTAGGGGCTAGATGGAGGCTGGCATTTTCACATGAGACAAAAGGGGCTAGGTGCCCAAATCCCATTGGAAACCCCACCTTGAGCCAAGGAACAGTCCTGTGTAATGGGTGGCCCATTGCCCAAGGACAAGTGCAGGGCAGGAATTCTTAATTCAAGACACTATTCTTTCCCTGTCCGTCCCATTGCTCCCTTGGGGGAAAAATATCTGCTATAGCCCTGTCAAGGTTCCTTCCCCACTCTGAACTCTAGGGTACAGATGTGGGGACCTGCATGAAAACCCCCTAAACTTATTTTTACCAGCTTAGGTTAAAACTTCCCCAAGGTACAAACTATTTTCCTTTTTCTCTTGGACTTTATTGATGCCACCACCAAGCGTCTAACAGATATATAACCAGGAAAGAGCCTGCTTGGAAACGTCTTTCCCCCAAAAATCCTCCCCAAACCCTACACCCCCTTTCCTGGGGAAGGCTTGATAAAACTCCTCACCAATTTGCATAGGTGAACACAGACCCAAACCCTTGGATCTTAAGAAAAATGAAAAAGCAATCTGGTTCTTAAAAGAAGAATTTTAATAGAAGAAGAAGTAAAAGAATCACCTCTGTAAAATCAGGATGGTAAATACCTTACAGGGTAACTAGTTGCAAAACACAGAGAATCCCTCTAGGCAAAACCTTAAGTTACAAAAAGACACAAAAACAGGAATACCCATTCCATTCAGCACAGCTTATTTTCTCAGCCATTTAAACAAACAGAATCTAACGCACACCTAGCTAGATTACTAACTAAGTTCTAAGACTCCGTTCCTTTCTGTTCCCGGCAAATGCATCACACTCACACACAGCCTTTGTTTCTCCCCCCATCCAGTTTTGAAAGTATCTTGTCTCCTCATTGGTCATTTTGGTCAGGTGACAGTGAGGTTACCCTAGCTTCTTAACCCTTACAAGGTGAAAGGGTTTTTCCTCTAGCCAGGAGGGATTTTAAAGGTGTTTACCCTTCCCTTTATATTTATGACAAGCCCCTTACCACCTGAAGACTATTGCCCCCCTCCTCCTCCCTTCTCCCCCCAATAGCACTGTCTCAGCTCTGTTGTCTGGCCTTTTGTAGAGTGGAGCCCTGGCTTCTCCTCCTCCCTGCCCCCTCCCCACCCATTTGTAGCTGGAGCAGCCCTGTGCAGCCTGCTCTCACTATACCCAACATGGGGTCTGTGGAGCTCATCCCCCTACATGCTACTGCGCAGCTGGACCACACTCTGGCCTTGAGGTTGTGAGCTCTTTGAGGCAGGGACTGAATTTGATATCATACATTTCAGCACCTACCACAATGGGGCCCTGATCTTTGTTTGGGATAGATAAACCTTGCAAGGTGAAAAATCAATGCACCAAGTACAGATGGGAAAAAAGGCATCTTTAGTCCTCAAATCCAGGTGGGACTCAAAGAGTGATGCCAGACCAGCCATGGGGTGAAACTAGCTACAAGTCAGCCAGAAACGACAGATATGTATCTACATGGGACATGGATCTGCAAATATGACAGCTGCCAATCCAACTTGAATCTCAATGATTGGCATGAAAAGTCTGGAAAACTCTCTGCAGTGATGAATACTCAACTCTGCTTCCAGTGAAAGCAGCCAAGCTATACCAAGCTCTCCAGCTGCTGCTGAGAGTTCACGGGTGGTGATTACAGAAGGAAAAGAAATACAATTGCCTTGAAATCGGCCAAGGAATAGAATTTAAAATACATAATGACCCTGAATGGGTCATCTGCACCCCTACAGCTAAAAGCATGAGCCCAATTGAATAACCAGGCCCTTAAGCTTAAAGGGAGATGAACACTTATGAACTTCTTTATGTAATCAAGCCACTAGACATATAAATGGTTGCTTCATACAGTGTCCATCATTAAAAACTCAACATTTACGGAAGTGTTTACTAGCCTATTCCACTATACAGTAAAACCTCAGAGTTACGAACACCTCAGGAGGGGAGGTTGTTCATAACTCTCAAATGTTCATAACTCAAACAAAACATTAGGGTTCTTTCAAAAGTTTACAACTCAACAGTGACTTGATACAGCATTGAAACTTTACTATGCAGAATAAAAATGCTGCTTTTAACCATCTTAATTTAAATGAAACAAGCGGAGAAACAGTTTCCGTACCTTGACAAATCTTTTTTTAAACTTTCCCTTTATATTTTTTGTAGTTTACATTTAACACAGTACTGTACTGTATTTGCTTTTTTATTTCTCTGCTGCTGTCTGATTGCATACTTCCGGTTCCAAATGAGGTGTGTGGTTGACCAGTCAGTTCATAACTCTGGTGTTCGTAACTCTGAGTTCTATTGTATTCAGATGTTAAATAATAATAATACTTAATAGAAATTTTTCCTGACCTGTGGCAAAGTCAAATATCTCATGAGGAAAAAGTTATGTTCTTAGAAGTGATTATTGTATATGCTCATTTTACACTTGTGCTTACAATGTGTTTTCTTGTAATGCAATGCCCTTGGCTTTAAAAAGTACACAGAAAATAACCAGGTACCCAAATCCACAGGTACCTATTATTATTAGAGTTTCTGGCCAACGCATTTCAACAGTAGCTTCTCATTTTGAGCACCCCGCTTTAAACTATGAGTGGGATGTTCAAAAGGGCTCAGCATTGAGCTACTATAAGGTGGGTGCATAACTGGTTGGAAAACCGTTCCCAGAGAGTAGTTATCAGTGGTTCAGTCATACTGGAAGGACATAAAAAGTCGGGTCCCACAGGCTCAGTTCTGGGCCCACTTCTGTTCAATATCTTCATCGGTGATTTATATAATGGCATAGAGAGTACACTTATAAAGTTTGCAAATGATACCAAGCTGGGAGGGGTTGCAACTGCTTTGGAGGGTTTGATTGAAATTCAAAATGATCTGGACAAACTAGAGAAATGCTCTGAAGTAAATAGGATAAAATTCAATACAGACAAATGCAAAGTACTCCACTTAGGAAGGAACAATCAGCTGCACACATACAAAATGGGAAATGACTGCCTAGGAAGGAGTACTGCGGAAAGGGATCTGGAGGTCATAGTGGATCACAAGCTAAAAATGAGTCAACAGTGTAACGCGGTTGCAAAAAAAGCAAACATCATTCTGGGATGTATTAGGAGTGTTGTAAGCAAGAAACAAGGAGTAATTCTTCCGTTCTACTCTGCTCTGATTAAGCCTCAACTGGAGTTTTAGCTGCAAAGAGTCCTGTGGCACCTTATAGACTAACAGACGTATTGGAGCCTAAGCTTTTGTGGGTGAATACCCACTTCGTCAGATGCATCTGAAGTGGATATTCACCCACGAAAGCTTATGCTCCAATACGTCTGTTAGTCTATAAGGTGCCACAAGACTCTTTGCCGCTTTTACAGATCCAGACTAACACGGCTACCCCTCTGAAACTGGAGTATTGTGTCCAGTTCTGGGCCCCATGTTTCAGGAAGGATGTGGACAAATTGGAGAGAGTCCACAGAAGAGCAACAAAAATGATGAAAGGTCTAGAACACATGGCCTATGAGGGAAGATTGAAAAAAATGGGTTTGTTTAGTCTGGAAAAAGGAAGACTGAGAGGGGACATAACAGTTTTCAAGTATGTAAAAGGTTGTTACAAGGAGGAAGGGGAAAAATTGTTTTTCTTAACCTCTGAAGATAGGACAAGAAGCAAGTGGGCTTAAGTTGCAGCATGGGAGGTTTAGGTTGGGCATTAGGAAAAACTTCCAACTGTCAGGGTGGTTAAGCACTGGAATAAATTGCCTAAGGAGGTTATGGAATCTTTATCATTGTAGAGTTTTAAGAGTTGGTTAGACAAACACCTGTCAGGGATGGTCTAGATAATACTTAGTCCTGACATGAGTGGAGGGGACTGGACTAGATGGCCTCTTGAGGTCCCTTCCAGTCCTATGATTCTATTTTTTGCTCCAACTGAAGTCACTGGGAGTTTTACCATTGGCTTGAATGGGAAAATAGGTGGGCCAATGCTGAATGCTTTGGAGAATCTCACCTTCTGTTTTCAAATGTGCTTAGCACCCAGGAAACCAACACCTGTCAGCTGGAACTGTGGAGGTTCAACATCTCTGAAAATCAGGCCCTAGGTGTCCAAAGATTGTCACCAAAAATCAGAAAGTCAAAATTAGAGGTTTCCTTATAAAAATATGGCCCTCTGTTTGCAATTGTAATGATTCAGCTCTTTATACAGTACAAACAATTATTTTGTCTTCTTCGATTATCCTGCCGCCATTGTTACCCAGGGTTCTTTCAACCCAAAGCTCTTGGTAACTTTTACTCTGTGCGAGGTGGTGTCAGGAAATAAATCAGGGGAGACACGGCCGTCCGACCAATAGATGGCTGGAACAAACAGGACAACACAAGAGTGCTTTCACTTAAAGCTAAACTTTACTTAGTCTCAAGCACTTATACACACGTCTGCAACAGGTTAGTAAAACACCCTCAAGCCTTGCTAATTACCAAAGCTGAGTGTGGCTCTCGAGTGGCACAGCAGCAGCCCATCAGCAAGTGGGGAACACAAGATGCATCCAGCTGAGCAGCGGGGGACAGCAGAGCAGCACACAGCAGGAGTTTGCCTGGGATTGGTGAGTATCCGAGTGCGTGTTTGCTGAGTAAGTAACCGAGTGTGTGTTTGCTGGGAGGGCAGTGTGAGAGCCTGAGCGAGTGCCTGATTGGCTGGTAGCCTGCAGGGGGCGGGCACTGGGGCTGTCTGTTTGTTTGTTTCAGGGAAGCCTGGCTGTTTAAAAATATCCAGAGCTTCGCGAACCAGCTGAGCAGCGGGGGGACAGCAGAGCAGCACACAGTAGGAGTTTGCCTGGGAGTTCGCCTGGAGTGAGTCCAGTGAGGCTTACGTCTTGCCAACTTCTCTGAGGAAGCTCCTAGTAAGAAGGTGATATGGAAGGGGGGGGTTCAGCTGTTGTGACCTGCACTGGATGTGCCATGTTTGTCTTTCTTCCACAGGACAGAAGCGACTTTGTCTGTACAAAGTGCAAGCTGGTCTCCATATTGGAAGAGAAGATTGAAGGTCTGGAGCAACAGATAACGACCCTGCGTTGCATACGAAAAACGGAGGATTTTCTGGACAAAAGTCAGGATAGGCTTCTACGGGCACAAAGCTCTAAAGATTTAGAGCAGGTTGCACAGCGGAGCCAAGAGGCCAGTGAAGAAGCTTGGCAACATGTGACCTCCAGAAGAAGAAGGGGGAATGTCTGGGTTCCAGCAAGGCGGACACATGTAACTAACTGCTTTCATGTTCTCTCCACAGGTACCGTTGCGGAAAGTGGACCAGATGATATGTCTGTGGGGAGAAAGCAGAAGGAGACTCCGCTGGTTGGAAGGCATGAGATGCTATGTCCTGAGGTTGGGGGTTCCACGACCACCACTCCCAAGAGGAGAAGGCGGGTGGTGGTGGTCGGGGACTCTCTACTCCAGGGGACTGAGTCATCTATCTGCCGCCCTGACCGGGAAAACCGAGAGGTCTGCTGCTTGCCAGGGGCTAAGATTCGCGATGTGACAGAGAGACTGCCGAGACTCATCAAGCCCTTGGATCGCTACCCCTTCCTGCTTCTTCACATGGGCACCAATGATACTGCCAAGAATGACCTTGAGCGGATCACTGCGGACTACGTGGCTCTGGGAAGAAGGATAAAGGAGTTTGAGGCGCAAGTGGTGTTCTCGTCCATCCTCCCCATGGAAGGAAAAGGCCTGGGTAGGGACCGTCGAATCATGGAAGTCAACAAATGGCTACGCAGGTGGTGTCGGAGAGAAGGCTTTGGATTCTTTGACCATGGGATGGTGTTCCAAGAAGGAGGAGTGCTAGGCAGAGACGGGCTCCACCTTACGAAGAGAGGGAAGAGCATCTTTGCGAGCAGGCTGGCTAACCTGGTGAGGAGGGCTTTAAACTAGGTTCACCGGGGGAAGGAGACCAAAGCCCTGAGGTAAGTGGGAAAGCGGGATACCGGGAGGAAGCACAGGCAGGAATGTCTGTGAGGGGAGGGCTCCTGCCTCATACTGAGAATGAGGGGCGATCAGCAGGTTATCTCAAGTGCTTATATACGAATGCACAAAGCCTTGGAAACAAGCAGGGAGAACTGGAGGTCCTGGTGATGTCAAGGAACTATGACGTGATTGGAATAACAGAGACTTGGTGGGATAACTCACATGACTGGAGTACTGTCATGGATGGTTATAAACTGTTCAGGAAGGACAGGCAGGGCAGAAAAGGTGGGGGAGTAGCACTGTATGTAATGGAGCAGTATGACTGCTCAGAGCTCCGGTACGAAACTGCAGAAAAACCTGAGTGTCTCTGGATTAAGTTTAGAAGTGTAAACAACAAGAGTGATGTAGTGGTGGGAGTCTGCTATAGACCACCGGACCAGGGGGATGAGGTGGATGAGGCTTTCTTCCGGCAGCTCACGGAAGCTACTAGATCGCATGCCCTGGTTTTCATGGGTGACTTTAATTTTCCTGATATCTGCTGGACGAGCAATACAGCGGTGCATAGACAATCCAGGAAGTTTTTGGAAAGCGTAGGGGACAATTTCCTGGTGCAAGTGCTAGAGGAGCCAACTGGGGGGAGCTTTTCTTGACCTGCTGCTCACAAACCGGGAAGAATTAGTGGGGGAAGCAAAAGTGGCTGGGAATCTGGGAAGCAGTGACCATGAGTTGGTTGAGTTCAGGATCCTGACACAGGGAAGAAAGGTAAGCAGCAGGATACAGACCCCGGACTTCAGGAAAGCAGACTTCGACTCCCTCAGGGAACGGATGGGTAGGATCCCCTGGGGGACTAACATGAAGGGGAAAGGAGTCCAGGAGAGCTGGCTGTATTTCAAGGAATCCCTGTTGAGGTTACAGGGACAAACCATCCTGATGTGTCGAAAGAATAGTAAATATGGCAGGCGACCAGCTTGGCTTAACTTTGAAATCCTAACGGATCTTAAACATAAAAAAGAAGCTTACAAGAAGTGGAAGGTTGGACATATGACCAGGGAAGAGTATAAAAATATTGCTCGGGCATGTAGGAATGAAATCAGGAGGGCCAAATCGCACCTGGAGCTGCAGCTAGCGAGAGATGTTAAGAGTAACAAGAAAGGTTTCTTCAGGTATGCTGGCAACAAGAAGAAAGCCAAGGAAAGTGTGGGCCCCTTAATGAATGAGGGAGGCAACCTAGGGACAGAGGATGTGGAAAAAGCTAATGTACTCAATGCTTTTTTTGCCTCTGTCTTCACTAACAAGGTCAACTCCCAGACTGCTGCGCTGGGCATCACAAAATGGGAAAGAGATGGCCAGCCCTCTGTGGAGAAAGAGGTGGTTAGGGACTATTTAGAAAAGATGGACGTGCACAAGTCCATGCGGCCGGACAAGTTGCATCCAAGAGTGTTAAAGGAACTGGCGACTGTGATTGCAGAGCCATTGGACATTATCTTTGAAAACTCGTGGCGAACCGGGGAAGTCCCGGATGACTGGAAAAAGGCTAATGTAGTGCCAATCTTTAAAAAAGGGAAGAAGGAGGATCCTGGGAACTACAGGCCAGTCAGCCTCACTTCAGTCCCCGGAAAAATCATGGAGCAGGTCCTTAAAGAATCAGTCCTGAAGCACTTAGAGGAGAGGAAAGTGATCAGGAACAGTCAGCATGGATTCACCAAGGGAAGGTCATGCCTGACTAATCTAATCGCCTTCTATGATGAGATTACTGGTTCTCTGGATGAAGGGAAAGCAGTGGATGTATTATTTCTTGACTTTAGCAAAGCTTTTGACACGGTATCCCACAGTATTCTTGTCAGCAAGTTAAAGAAGTACGGGCTGGATGAATGCACTATAGGTGGGTAGAAAGTTGGCTAGATTGTCGGGCTCAATGGGTATTGATCAATGGCTCCATGTCTAGTTGGCAGCCGGTGTGAAGTGGAGTGCCCCAGGGGTCGGTCCTGGGGCCGGTTTTGTTCAATATCTTCATAAATGATCTGGAGGATGGTGTGGATTGCACTCTCAGCAAATTTGCGGATGATACTAAACTGGGAAGAGTGGTAGATACGCTGGAGGGCAGGGATAGGATACAGAGGGACCTAGACAAATTGGAGGATTGGGCCAAAAGAAATCTGATGAGGTTCAATAAGGATAAGTGCAGGGTCCTGCACTTAGGACAGAAGAACCCAATGCACCGCTACAGACTAGGGACCGAATGGCTAGGCAGCAGTTCTGCGGCAAAGGACCTAGGGGTGACAGTGGACGAGAAGCTGGATATGAGTCAGCAGTGTGCCCTTGTTGCCAAGAAGGCCAATGGCATTTTGGGATGTATAAGTAGGGGCATAGTGAGCAGATCGAAGGACGTGATCGTCCCCCTTTATTCGACATTGGTGAGGCCTCATCTGGAGTACTGTGTCCAGTTTTGGGCCCCACACTACAAGAAGGATGTGGATAAATTGGAGAGAGTCCAGCGAAGGGCAACAAAAATGATTAGGGGTCTGGAACACGTGACTTATGAGAAGAGGCTGAGGGAACTGGGATTGTTTAGTCTGCAGAAGAGAAGAATGAGGGGGGATTTGATAGCTACTTTCAACTACCTGAGAGGTGGTTCCAGAGAGGATGGTTCTAGACTATTCTCAGTGCTAGAAGAGGACAGAACAAGGAGTAATGGTCTGAGGTTGCAGTGGGGGAGGTTTAGGTTGGATATTAGGAAAAACTTTTTCACTAGGAGGGTGGTGAAACACTGGAATGTGTTACCTAGGGAGGTGGTGGAATCTCCTTCCTTAGAAGTTTTTAAGGTCAGGCTTGACAAAACCCTGAATGGGATTATTTAATTGGGGATTGGTCCTGCTTTTGAGCAGGGGGTTGGACTAGATGACCTCCTGAGGTCCCTTCCAACCCTGATATTCTATGATTCTATGATTCTCCCCTCCTGCTTTGGTTAAACTGAGACTTCTGAATGGACAATTTACAGCCTGCTGCCTTGGCTGCTTTTAGCAATAAGCCATAGTGGTTTCAGGCACTTTACTGGTTTGCCAAAGTTTCCCCGTACACCCATGTTGTTCAAATTTCCCAATGCAGAATTATAAAATTAACAACTTCATAGAATCACAGAATATCAGGGTTGGAAGGGACTTCAGGAGGTCCTCTAGTACAACCCCCTGCTCAAAGCAGGACCCAACAAAATCATCCCAGCCATGGCTTTGTCAAGTCTGACCTTAAAAATATTTAAGGAAGGAGATTCCACCACCTCCCTAGGTTCCACCACCTCCTTCTTATCAGGACTGTCTCAGAGAATTATCTTTATGTTCTTGACGCCAGTGTAGAAGTATTCTTCACTTATCTGGTAGCCTCACTCTTTGACATCTTTATGTAGCCACTTGATAGAAGCACTTGTTATATTCTAGAGGCAGTTCCTCTAGAATGTCATACCTACTGCAGGCCCTTCCTATCACCAAGTGCTCCATGACTTCTATTATAATACAAACACAATTAAAATCAGAAGCAATATTAGACCTGACTAATTCCAATCTTCCTTTCCTAGCCTTGGTCCTATCTACATGGAATCGGCTTGTTGTTGAGTCCTTCTTTTCCATTCCAGTCTGTCTTGAACCAGTTCCTTGGAAATGCCACAGCTGTATGACATCCATGATCTACTTTTGGGTCTTCCAATAATGTCTTACCCTCCACGTCTAAGTTTAAAACCCTGTTCCTTCTGATCTTCTTTTCACATGTCCAAACCATCTAAGCCTGGATTCCCTCAGCTTTTCCATAATTGGTACCACCTTCAGACTTCCCCAAATTTGATCGTTCCGAACAAGGTCACTTTTCAATGACTTTCCCAACAGCCAACACCATTTAGTCATGATTTGCACAGGCCTACAAGTTCCACTCATTCGATCCCTCCCAAAACCTCGCTGGAATCTACAGTCTGCTGACTGTTCCTGCTATGCAGTGATCATAGAGAGCTCAATAAACCAGATTCCATCCTATCTTTCTCACTACCACTGCTTTGTAGGACCAATAGTAACAACCACAAATCAAGCATTGCAAAGGGCTGCAGAAAAGCATTCCTCCTTGCAGGTAAGAAGAGAGCAAGGCACTCTTCCAGAAATATCAAGCTGACAAAAGCCCCATGACTGCGATGGCATTGCTAGAGTCTTTGAACTCAGCAAGAAGAAAAAGGGAGTGCAAATTTGTGACAGCATTTCACTTCACAAGGTCAAGCTGCAAAGCCTGGAGGCACCTCCATCTTTTACGCCATTGGCTCTCAACCTTAACAGACTACTGCAACCTTTTCAGGAGGCTTTTTGTCTAGTATACCCTAAGTTTCATCTCACTTAAAAACTACTTGCTTACAAAATCAGACGTAAAAATACAGAAGTGTCACAACACATTGTTACTGACAAATTACTGACTTTCTAATTTTTACCACACAGTTATAAAATAAATCAATTGGAATATAAATATTGTACTTACATTTCAGTGTATAGTATATAGAGCAGTATAAACAAGTCATTGTCTGTATGAAATGATAGTTTGTACTGACTTTGCTAGTGCTTTTAACATAGCCTGTTGTAAAACTAGGCAAATATCTAGATGAGTTGATGTACCGCCTAGAAGACCTGTGTGCCCCCAGGGGTATGCATACCTCTGGTTGAGAACCACTGCTTTAGGCAGTGTGGCTCCAGCAGCCTACAAACCACCTCAAGTAAGTGCAGATGCCATCTCTGCACAGTTAATTGCCAACTCCTATGTGCCAGTGGATAAAATCATCAGGCAGCAAGTCCACAAATAATTTAACCATGCACTAAGCCTATGCCAGTTGTCTTCACCCCTTTCTGCCCCCTACAGAGTAGGTGAAGTGGACAATGGTCCCTTCAACACTAAGTCCAGGAAAGCATCAGGAATGAACAGAATATATCCAGAATTCCTGAAGAACTTTGGTCTGAAGGCAAGAAGGTGGCTGGCAGACTTCTTCAGCAACATCTGCTGTTCTGGCATAATACCAGAAGAAAGGAAGGTAGCCAAGTCATAGTAATTTTTAAGCCTCGAATAGAAGCCACTGACCCAAAAAGCTACCAGCCCATTTCCCTCCTTAGCAATTGCTATAAACTGTTTGAGCAGCTCCTACTTCAAAGGTTTAAGTCGATACTGGAGCCACTGGTCCCCAAAGAGCAGGCCGGATATAGATCTGGTCACAACTGCTGTGACCTGGCACTGCCTTAACCAGCTACATGGAATCCGATTACCAGCAAAAATTAAAAATAGTGCTGGCATTCATTGACTTTTCTTCTGCATACGATACAGGATGGCACAAAGGTCTCCTGCTAAAGTTATCAATAGCTTTTCTATGCCAATCAACCATCAGACTCGGGACTGTTGAGTAACAGAAGATTCTCCATACACCTTGGTGAATCTGCCAGCAAATCACAGAAACTGAGCAACAGCCTCCCACAAGAATCCATTTATCATATGCCCTGTTCAATACTAGCAACATTCAGTTACATCATCCTGTAAATTCATCTATGGAGATGATATTACACTAGGAATGCAAGCATCTTCTCTGTAGGATACAGAAAAGTTTATGAACAACAACCTCAAGATGTATTTCAAAGCTTGGCAAGTGAAACCCATCACGTGTCTTTTTCCTTTCACTTGAATAACCATGAAGCCAAAGTGCAGCTGAAAGTGGTGGCAACCTCAAAAAGAAGATAAAGACAAGGGTTGGCATCAGCCAGAAGCTTGCTGTCACATCCTCAGGATGTGATGCATGCGTGCTTTGAATATCAGTTCTAGCCCTGGTCTTGCCAACAGCGGAGTATTGTGTGCCAGCTTGGTGCAACAGCTCCCACACCGATCTTGTTTACGTGGAAATCTATGCCGCACTCAGGATTGTTAGCAGCTCTCTCAAATCAATGCCACTGCCGTGGCTCCCAGTTTGGTAGGCATCATACCAGCCAACATCAGGTGAGATGCTGGTGTGGTTCAGGAGTACAACAAGATCCACTCCAGACCTGCCAATATACCAAGACTTCAATTCACTGCCACTCTCCCGACTCAAATCCAGGAACCCTTCCTGGATGCACATAACAACTCTACAGGCGAATGGAAAGGATGCCAGTTCTCACTGGCTTGAATTGCAGGCTGCTTGAGATGTCCCAAACAAAAACCTGATTGAAGATCCAATGGTTGAAGTCCTGGGATTCTGCCTTACCCATAGGCACTGGATTGAACTCGACCACATATGGACAAATACAGAAGAGGAGAATATCTCCCCCACAAAAGGAAAATCAAGGAATCATCAAACTGTGACTGTGGTGAGGTACAAATCATGTGACACATCATGGATAATTTATGATTACAGTGATGGCCCAAGGGGGAGCCACCTTGCCACCCCAGAAACATTAGAATGGCTTTTTAATCTCAAAATTGATTTCTAGTCCCAGGCTGTTGCTTTTCAAATGCCATATGAAAGAAGAAGGCTGAGCTGAGAATCAAAGCCAGGATTCCTGATTCCCAGCTTCCTGAAATAAACACAACTCACTGCAAACCATTCCTAATGCATGGCCCTAGCGCAAACCAACCCTGAACTAAACTGGTTCAGTTCACTTCGTTGTTTTCACTTTTCCTCATGAATTTCAGCCAGGCCCAGAAAGAGAATAGCCCAAACTGGGAGGTTTGATATTATCACAAGTGTCATAAATATAAAGGGAAGGGGAAACACCTTTAAAATCCCTCCTGGCCAGAGAAAAAAACCCTTTCACCTGTAAAGGGTTAAGAAGCTAGGATAACCTCTCTGGCACCTGACCAAAATGACCAATGAGAAGACAAGATACTTTCAAAGCTGGAGGGGGGAGAAACAAAGTTTTCTCTCTGTCTGTGTGAGGCTTTTGCCAAGAACAGACAAGGAATGGAGTCTTAGAACTTAGTAAGTAATCTAGCTAGATATTCGTTAGATTCTGTTTTGTTTAAATGGCTGATAAAATAAGTTGTGCTGAATGGAATGGATATTCCTGTTTTTGTGTCTTTTTGTAAGTTAAGGTTTTGCCTAGAGAGATTCTCTATGTTTTGAATCTGACTACCCTGTAAGGTATTTACCATCCTGATTTTACAGAGGTGATTCTTTTACTTTTTCTTCTATTAAAATTCTTCTTTTAAGAAACTGATTGCTTTTTCATTTTTCTTAAGATCCAAGGGTTTGGGTCTGTGTTCACCTGTGCAAATTGGTGAGGATTTTTATCAAGCCTTCCCCAAGAAACGGGGTGTACGGTTTGGGGAGGATTTTGGGGGGAAAGACATTTTCAAGCAGGCTCTTTCCCGGTTATATATCTGTTAGACATTTGGTGGTGGCAGCGATAAAGTCCAAGGGCAAAAGGTAAAATAGTTTGTACCTTGGGGAAGTTTTAACGTAAGCTGGTAAAAATAAGCTTAGGGAGTTTTCATGCAGGTCCCCACATCTGTACCCTAGAGTTCAGAGTGGGGAAGGAACCTTGACAACAAGGAAGTCTAAAAAAGAATCACCGCTGTAAAATCAGGATGGTAGATACCTTACGGGGTAATTAGATTCAAAACATAGAGAATCCCTCTAGGAAAAACCTTAAGTTACAAAAAAGACACACAGACAGAAATAGTTATTCTATTCAGCACAATTCTTTTCACAGCCATTTAAAGAAATCATAATCTAACACATACCTAGCTAGATTACTTACTAAATGTTCTAAGACTCCATTCCTGGTCTGTCCCTGGCAAAAGCAGCATATAGACAGACAGAGACCCTTTGTTTCTCTCCCTCCTCCCAGCTTTTGAAAGTGTCTTGTCTCCTCATTGGTCATTTTGGTCAGGTGCCAGCGAGGTTACCTTTATCTTCTTATCCCTTTACAGGTGACAGGAGTTTTCCTCTGGCCAGGAGGGATTTTTAAAGGGGTTTAGCCTTCCCTTTATATTTACGACAACATTTATCAGAGTAGTAACCCTATTAGTCTGTATTCACAAAAAGAAAAGGAGTACTTGTGGCAGAGACTAACCAATTTATCTGAGCATAAGTATCCAATGAAGTGAGCTACAGCTCACAAAAGCTTGTACTCAAATAAATTTGTTAGTCTCTAAGGTGCCACAACTACTCCTTTTCTTTTTTAAGGACATTTAGTACACCAGACACAAAGGCCAAATCCTCAGCTCTGTCAGATCTCTGCTCACCAAAGAGTTGGAGGGGAAAACAGTTTCTTTAAAGCCATCTTTGTTCTATCTTGATATCTTGGGCTGCTGGAGTCTGATTTGGCTCACAGCATAACGCAGAGCAGCCTCACAATTGCTGTAAATTGCACCTGGCTGCAATGGCTTGCAAGGTGCCATCACACTGACTGGATATTGTCAGACCCCAGCAGTTCTCTGAATAAACTCTCCACCATACTCCCCGTTGAACAAAGCTGACACAGAAGGCACCTTGAGACAACTATGGAAGCTCAAGCTCACATCTTTACAATCACTTTAGATTAGTATTGCACTTAAAATATCAGCGTTCCTTTCTCTCACCCTTTGCCCGTCCTGTTTATTTAGTATGTAAACATCTTTTTTATTTGGGGTTTTCAGTGTCGATTCATCACCTATTCTGCTGCCCCTCGCGATATTCACTCCACTAGGCAAGCAATGGTTCTTGCGTTTTGTTTGCCAGGACTAGGACTGCCCCGATCCAAAACGTGGTATGCCAGAGAGACAGCCTGATGCCAGGTAATCATGATACGCATGCAAGAAGAGCAGTGGCCGTGGGACCAGCCGCCTCATGTAATCCTTTCACATCACATCAGCAGCCTCTCATTAGACCACTTGTGAGCGAAATTACCACCAAGGCGTCTGCAGGCACAATAGCATTAATGATGTTAGGGAATTACTCCTGCAGATGCCGGACGCTCAATCAATCCTACTTAATTTAATTACACTTCTGAATAATAGACAAAAGAGATGCTTTTGTAAGTTCACTCCTCGCTTTTTATTTTGCAGTCAGGTTTATTTTAAATAGTGAAAAATATCAGGGTAATTAAGTCAAGTTATAATTATTTAAAAGCAGACTTTAGTAGATTGCTTTGCATCACTGTTGTGGTCCCACATAACCTCAGTTTGCCTGCTGGAAGCTTTATAATACCGCTGAATCGGTAGGATGGTGAAAAGGTTTCAGTTGACTGATTTTGACAATTCCGCAGCACATTGCAATGCTCGGAGGGTTTTGCTACAACGTTCACGCAGCAATACACTCCGGTGTTCTGGAGTGGGCTGCACAGAAAGGGGAGATCGACAGGTGCCAAAACACTTGGCCCACCTGAGTATCCCCTCAAATACTCCTGGGTAATCGTGAAATCTGGCTAGGTGTTGCTAGAAGTTGAATCTGCGTACTCGCTCTACAGTTGAGAGAAGCCAAGAGAAAGTGCATTCCAATAGTGAGAGCTCACTCCATCGCTTTAGAGTAACAGCTGTACATCCTGCTGGATATCAGGAGTCAGCAAGGTGCTGTACAAGCAGAGACAGACCCTGCCCCAGTATAAACAAACACAATAGGGCAAGGATGGGAAGGGAAACAGAGGTGAAGTCATGAGACTGTAGGAGCATTAATGGCTAAAACACGTGATGTCTACCTAAGCCCTTTTGACACTTTAACTGTTTTGATTGATACAACTGTGTTTTCTCTCTATATTTTGTCCCTCTTCCCAATCATAATTGCACCACTTGTTCATTCGCTAATACTAATAGTGCAATGACCAGGGTCATCATTGTCCGTGAGCAATAACAGAAGGGAGAGGACACTTGGCACCCCCCTCCCACACTTTTGCATCCTTACAGAACCAGCCAGCATCTGAAGCCAGGGATACAGTTGATGCAGCAAAGCACCTTGAGAGCATGTATTATGGATACAGAACAGTCAATATAATCCTGAATTAACCAATCTGAATTCTGGGACCAGCAAGACAAGCCTTAGTGATAAAAAGATTTCCACCTCACTGACTCTGCAATATATTTCGGTGGGTTTAAAGTAAAATAAATGTAGGGAGCTAAGGTTTCCTATGCTGTTCTCATTTTTTCCTCTCTTTGTGTGATTTACAGAGCTCCTGGATGTATAGAATGGATGAGTACAAAGAAATAGCTGTTCATGTATCTCATGCTGGGTAATAACATGAGACGACTACATGCTTGTAAAAATAAACTGGCTCTTTATTAAGAGAACGATTTACAAGAGGTGCCTCAATTGCAGCTAGCATTCCAACCATGTACACACAGACTGACTTCCTGATGCCTCCTCCAAACTCTTCCCTCCTGCAACCCGTGCTCCTCCCTCTAAGTTCCACACAGGTTGCTACAACAGTGACTCTCTTTCAAGTGGTCTTAACTACTGTCCGTACCATGTACAGTGTAGAGCACAGTTTTGGATCTGTGAGACAATGGAAACATGGGGGCAGCTCCTGAGCTACACCTGGGCTGTGTTTGGTGCAGCCGTGAAGGGGATACGAAGAAAGCTTTAACTCAACCTTGCACTCCCTGAGCGTGTGCCATTACGGCATTCATTTGTTCCAATTGCATGCCTCCTTTTCTCCGTGTAACCCATGCTAATGCATCCCATCTCTTTGTTCCCTTCTAGCGGGTAAGCCATATCTAGTGTTCAAATCCCCATATTTGCAACGACACCCTGGTTGGGCTGCCTGTGGGGATCTAAGAGCAGGAGACTTGACTATTTCAGACAAAAAATCAGATAAATTGGAATGGAAGCAGTTGCTGACACAAAGTCTATGGCTGGTCTAATCACTAGGGCAGGGCCCACAGTCATGCCGGGTAAGGCACCCGCAAAGGGTATGGTGCAAAGCTGCTACGTCATGGCTGAAGGGTCCGTTCAGCCAGTTGCTAGCTGCTTTGTGCCACTGAAGATGCCCAAGATGGACAGAATGCAGGGTCAGATGGTGGCCAGCACGCTGTAAGGCATTGACGGAGTTAACAGACTGTCTCCCATTCAAAGCATGCTGTTGTGGTTGTTGAGTGATCCTTCAGTAAAACGGAGAGCCAAAACCAGGTGCATCTAAGACACTCACTGCCTGGACACATTTCTTCACTTAAGGAGCTGAAGTCACAGAAGAGCTTTGTCTCGGAAAATTACTTACCTCAACATCCCAGTGTGGAAAGTAACAATCTGGCAGGAAATGCTGGTGATTTTGAACAAGCTGGTTCTCTCCAGCCACTGATCTTCACTGTGAATACTGGTGTATGCTAAATCAAACCAGAGCTGGGGGGGTGAGGGTGAGAGGAGGGCAAAGAATCAAGTGGAAGCTGAGGAATAACCCCAAATCTGAATGCAGCAAACATCTGAACATTGCCAGAGGCAGTGCCTCTTGTCAACATGCTGTACTTGCAAGGAGCTATTTAAGAGAAGAGATCACACCTGGTCTTTGCTGCTGTTTTGGAGTGACAAGCTATGACCCCAGGAATGACCAGTAATAAAGCACCGATCCTGTGTTGCAACCACATTTGCCATTCTGGTCCTTGCTTCTTGCAGCATTACAACATGAGAACCAGTGTCCTATAGTCATCGTTACAAGGATGCATTTGTGCCAACGAGTATCCATTCCAGCCAATTAAAATCACTGCCATGGGACTGCATAATAAGAATGCTCATGCTTCAGACAGAGGGCAGTTTGGCCCTCCTGCTGTTCGATAGTGATTAGATTTCTGGGTCATTCTTCTCCAGCATGACTTCAGCCACCTGGCCAGAGAAAATAGTTCATTGGAATAGGAACCATTTCTAGTTCAGAGTGGGTGCAGTGACATGCCCTCCTGATGCATGCATGATAACCCCTTTAGAGGTGAAAGGGAATTACAGATGCTGAGGATACTGTAGTAGCTTCTATTCTGTTCTGGTTCTTATGCTGCCGTGTGGTATCCAAGGCTTGGCTCATCAAAGCACTTACGCACCTAACTCCCATAGGCCTAAATACCTGTGAGGATCTAGGTCTCAGTGCCTTCCAACAGTGACTAGAATCTGGCCCAAGTAGCATCTGTTTGCATGGCTAACCCTGACAGACCAGCTACACCCCTGTCAACATCAACATTCCTAGTCTCAGTCACAGTATTACCAGGCCCAAGTGTTTTCTGAGCCCTTTGGGTGCAGTTTGCTCATGTTTTCCAGTATTTCTCTGCAACCGGGAGTGTCGGAGTCTTTTGTTTTGTACCTTTATTTAAAAAAAAAAAGAAAGTTGAGAGCCTCACCAAATCACAGGACTCCAGGATCTGGGGCTTTAACCAACCCAGCAACACACCAGGAGATTGGATCATGACTAGGGACAAGTCACTAGAGTCAGCAATGTGGCTTACATAGCCAAAAGCCTAGATGCTGCACATGTCACTCACATTAAGTAGCTCTCACTGTGGGATGAGGCCCAAGGCCTGTGCTGTACGAACAAGAGAAGCTGCAACAGTGAGTTTCAATCTCCATTCAGAGATTGTAATTTGAATCCAGAATTGCGCAGTGGCAATCTGTTGTGATTAGACTCATTATAACAGAGATGGGAAAGGATATCCACAGTCCCCAGGTGACATGATTAATCTTCATAAATCCAACTCCCCCATGTGCCTATGCTGCCTTTGGGTGTATGAAAGACATTAATGCAACAATACGAGCTGCACCAATAGCCGGCAAGAGTCAGGGGTGGGGGATGGGCAGAAGAATGTGCTTGCACGATATGGTTGGGGTAGTCATCTCATCTTTAGTTTGTGCCTAGTCCCACAGAGCCAGGAGGCTGGGTCTGGAACACATAAGGCCATTGTGCACCCTTTGCTTTACAGCGGGGACACATTTTAAAAGTCAATAGAATGTTTGTGTATCTGCCAAGGTTGCAGTTTGTGGCTGAGATTTTTCTGCCCCAAGAGCTGTTGGCATCACCAAGCCCTAGAGAAGGGAGCTGCAGTCATCACATGACATTGCATGCTGCTGAGGTCACCAGGAGAAAGGTGATCTCAGGTCCTGGAAGTTAGGTAAACCAGGACGTTGTTTCCCAATCTTTTGTTTTAAAATGCATTTATTTGACTTCATTTGAGTTGAACCTTGGCCCACTCTGCACTGGCGAAGTCCAATAACACCAGTTAAAGCAGCTGGAGCTGGATGCACCCTGCATCAGCTACCACTAGTCCTATATAAGTTACTCCTGACTCACTGTGGTGTGAGCACAGAATCAGCCTACACACCCTGCCCTCCTGGGTTGACAACCACATAGGCAGAGACCATATAGGTCTCTGGGTAGGCCTGGATCAATGGCAGCTTTATCTGAGTGCAGACCGCGGCCCTGAGCTCTGTAGCTGTGCTCAGATAAACGCATTCTCCCTCAGAGCATCTCCTGTCTATTGACTGGATCCTGCAATGAGACACTATGCAGCCTATGAGCTCAGTTATTTCCATGGCAATGGTATGTGATCTCAGAGCCATGCTTCTGATTTCATTGCCTCTCAGAATCCACAGAGTTAGCGACAATGCAGGCCTATGCCCAGCAGAACATGTCTTAGGGTTACATTTAGTGCTCCAGACAAAGAAAGGCTTAGGGCTGGTTTATCTCCTCAGGAGTGCTCCATGGGGCTGAAAAAGAAGGGGTTTCATTCTCTGGTTCCAGGCCTGGCCCACCCGCTCCTTCCCTCAGGCCACCCAATCAGCGATACATTTTAAAAGTTATGTTGGGAAACTCATCGAGTTTGTGATTGTCACATCATCAAATATTAACACAGGTTCTCCTGTTCTGGTCCTAGGCAAAACCATCTGAACTAGAGTCCCCCAGCCAAAGAAGAGTAGACCCTGGAGCTCACAGGATTGGCACCAGTAGTGTTTCTGTTATGCTAATTGTATCTTTAAATCATAACTGAATGGCTAGCCATCTGGTCCCTGGTTCCAGTGGGCCCCATTCATGCTAGTTCAGCGTAAACTCAGAAGGGATCCCATGTTTATGGCGGCCAAGAACGTAAGATGCTGAGGCTCCGTCTTTGCTAATAATAATCCAGTTTTCTAATTAAATGTGCCAACTAGAACTCGAGACTGGGAGTTGGCAATGTACTTTATCATGAGCTGCCATTGGCTTGTCTACCGAAATGTAGCTCAGTGACATCGCTTGGTATGTAAGCCATATTCTAATGTGCCTTTGACAACCCTTTGGCTTCGACCGTGCAGCAAATAATTATTAGCTGACAACTTGGACTATCTGTCAGCCAGCTATGAGCCTTGGGCTGGACATGGGCTTTGTGATTTCCAGCATAATGTGGCTCTCCACAGAATCTTTTAATGTAGCCCCCTGATGAGTGTGTGTAAGAAGACCCCTTCTGTGCCCAATCTGGAGAAGATATGGGAGGGTGGGCGGATATGGCTCAAGTTAGAGATGCAAGGCTTGTTAGCCCATGCTGTAGCTCCTTATGCTTTTAGCTCTGGAGGTCCCTGACTCAATCTGTTGACCATCCAATATGCCCTTAACTGATATTATGGAGGATGTTTCCCCAGAAAAGCCAGCACTGATTTCCATCCAAAATCACCGCCCTGCTCTCTGCAGTGCTGTTAGACATGTAAGTGCTGCACCTCTCATCTATGTTACATGTCTTCATTCATTTCCAAAGTGAGAGAGATATAGACGGAAGGTAGTGGGAAATACAGTTATACAAAGCACATCTCTTCTCTGCAACCAGTGTAAAATAACCACACTGCAACACACACCCAGCATTGCCAATCTCAGATGTTCACAAATTATGACTTAGACCCATATGATGACTTTTCAGGACTCACAGGTGAAAACAAAGTTCCTTAAAGGAGAGCAAGGCCTGATGGCTCCCTCTTGGGGAGATAATCCTTCGGTCTGATCTGCTACTTCTGTTTGGGGATGGGGAAGATGAGATGAGCTAAGAGATGAGATGGAATGAGCCAAGAGCACTCTGATATCAAGATGGGTTGTGGAGAAGCTGGAAGCTCCACACCATCAGGCAGCATTTTATACCAGTCTCTGTCATTTGATGTCAGTTGGATCCCCTCAGCAAGAGCTCCTGCAGTGGGACCTGATCCCCCTTATTCTATACATTGGAGAGCGCTGGCAACTCTGAGTGTCTCTCACACACTGTGGGTGAGCAGGGGGAGTTCACGAATCCAATGAACACTAAGTAATCTTTTAAATATCTCCTGTTTTTTTGAGGTCTGCCTTGTGATTGTTGGACTTGTGGGATTGGTAACACTGAAAGCGGTTTTTCCCTTAACTCTTTTAGATATCGTCGTCTCAGGAGCTGTTTATAACTAAAATAAGTACATTTTCTGGCTGAAATGTGATCCCTAAGTTGATGGTTCCCTTTTAAGAGTTTTAAGTTGTTCAGGAAAAAGACATGAGAAAGAATGAATAAACCTTGAAATGGTGCTGTGTGCGAGCGTGCGAGCGTGCATGCCTCCGGGAGCCAGGGGGTGGTCCTTTGTTAACAGAGATCTAAAAGCATACTGTATAGGCTTCCTCTCCTTTTAGTAGAAGAAAAAAAAATATCAGGCCACAGTTATACCAGCCAATACAATTACATCATGGAGGAGATGGTGACACGCTGCTCTGTCCACTAGAGGCCAAGTCTACACTACAGGTCAGGCCAGGTCTACACTACAAACTTACACTGATATAGCTATGATGCTTGGGGGGGGTGAAAAATCCATAGCCCTGAGCGATGCAGTTGTACTGAGCCAACCCCTAGCGTAGCCAGCACTATATCAGTGGGAGGGCTTCTACCATCAACATAACTACCATCTCTCCCATCAGCAGAGTAGCATGTTCACTGAAGTACCATAGCGGTGCAACTGCATGAAAGCAACGTTTTAAGGGCAGACCTCCTCTTACTCATTGAAAACCCAAGGGGAGAAACAGCCTTCTTAAGGCAATAGCCCCATACAACCCTGTGCCGACCCTAAGTGTTCAATAATCATGAGTTAGGCCTCAAATATCATGAACTTGGTCTAAAAGTTATGAGTTAAAACATAAAATTACACTTTCCTTTTTGTTTTTGGACATGCAATTGCTTCACATTTTCAAACTTTACACAGCAATCATGAGGGTGAGAAACTTGCTGTTTTTATTTTAAATGAAAGCTGATATTCTTCTTTGATCACATGACACAAGGAACTGGGATTTTAAGAAAAAGACTAAATATTGTAAGACAATAAAATCATGACAAGTGGCAACACTGATGTTGCACATTTTGACTTTGCTTACATTTAAATTCTACTATTTGTATTTTCCATAGTAACGTTTACTGGACTATAGGAGAACATTCATGGAATCAGAATAGCAGGGTTGGAAGGGACCTCAGGAGGTCATCTAGTCCAACCCCCTGCTCAAAAGCAGGACCAATCCCCAATTAAATCATCCCAGCCAGGGCTTTCTCAAGCCTGACCTTAAAAACTTCTAAGGAAGGAGATTTCACCACCTCCCTAGGTAACGCATTCCATTGCTTTCCCACCCTTCTAGTGAAATAGTGTTTCCTAATATCCAACCTAAACCTCCCCCACTGCAACCTGAGACCATTACTCCGATCCATTCTCTTTAGAACCCCCCTTTCGCGTAGTTGAAAGCAACTATCAAATCCCCCCTCATTCTTCTCTTCTGCAGACTAAATAGGCCAGAACCCTCAGCCTCTCATTATAAGTCATGTGCCCCAGAACCATAATCATTTTCATTGCCCTCTGCCGGAATCTCTCCAATTTGTCCACATCCCTTCTATAGTGGGGGGACCAAAACTGGACACAATACTCCAGGTGTGGCCTCACCAGTGCCCAATAGAGGGGAATAATCACTTCCCTGGATCTGCTGGCAAGGCTCCCACTTATACATCCCAAAATGCCATTGGCCTTCTTGGCAACAAGGGCACACTGTTGACTCATATCCAGCTTCTTGTCCAGTGTAATTCGCAGGTCCTTTTCTGCAGAACTGCTGCCAGTTGGTCTCCAGCCTGTAGCGGTGCATGGGATTCTTCCTTGCTAAGTGCAGGACTCTGCACTTGTCCTTGTTGACCCTCATCAGATTTCTTTTGGCCCAATCCTCCAATGTGTTTAGGTCACTCTGGACCCTATCCCTACCCTCCAGCATATCTACCTCTCCCCCCATCTTAGTGTCATCTTAAACTTGCTGAACGTGCAAGCCATGCCATCCTCCAGATGTTTAATCAAGATGTTGAACAAAACCTGCCCCAGGACCGACCCCTGGGACAATCCGCTTGATACCGGCTGCCAACCAGACATCTAGCCGTTGATCACTACATGTTGAGCCGACAACTAGTCAGCTTTCTATCCACCTTATAGTCCATTCATCCAATCCATACGTCTTTAACTTGCTGGCAAGAATACTGTGGGAGACCGTACCAAAAGCTTTGCTAAAGTCAAGATATATCATATCCACCGCTTTCCCCATGTCCATAACACCAGTTATCTCATCATAGAAGGCAATCAGGTTGGTCAGCCCTTGGTGAATCCATGTTGTCTGTTCCCGATCCTTGGATGACGCCTGATCAGTGAATTCATGTTGACAGTTCCTGGGGATTGGTCTTGCTTTGAACAGGGGGTTGGACTAGATGACCTCCTGAGGTCCTTTCCAGCCCTTATAGTCTATGATCCTATGATTGCTTCAAAATGGATTCCTTGAGTGCATTGATTGTGCCAGGACCTCCAATTTTTCCTGCTTGTTTCCCAGGCTTCTTGCATTCGTATACAGCACCTAAGATAACTAGCCGATTGTCCTACTTTCTCAGTATGAATCAGGAGGCCTCCCCTGTTGCACCCTTCTCCTTCTGTTTCCTCCCACTTCTCCACTTACTTCAGGGCTCCATCCCCAGGTGAACCTAGTTTTAAGCCTTCCTCATTAGGTTAGCAAGCCTGCCTGAGAAGATGCTCTTGCCTTTCTTTGTTAGGTGGATCCCATCTCTTCCTCTCAATTCTTGTTCCTGGCACGCATCCCATGCTCGAAGAATCAAAGCCCGCTCTCTGACACTATCTGCATAATCACACATTTACCTTCATAATTCAATGGTCCCTACCTCGGCCTTTTCCTTCAACAGGTAGGATGGGCAAGTACATTACTTGCGCTCAAACTCCTTTATCCTTCTTCCCAGAGCCAAATAGTCTGCAGTGACATGCTCATTCTTGGAAATATCACTGGTGCCCACATGGAGAAGTAGGAAGCGATAGCGGTCCGAGGGCCTGATCAGTCTTGGCAGACACTCCATCACATGCTGAATTCTAGCTCCAGGCAAGCAGCACACTTCGAGTTTCCAGGTCTGGATGGCAGATTGATGACTTTGTCCCCCTTAGGAGGGAGTCCCCAATCACCACCTCCTGTCTCCTCCTCTTGGGAGTGGTCGTTGTGGAACCTCCATCCCTAGGACAATGCAACTCCTGCCTTCTGGTCGATGGGGGTCTCCTTCTGATCCCTTCCCTCAGATGACTCTTCCAAACCATTCTCCGCCATAGTACCATTGCAGAGAGCCTGGAAACAGTTTCTTACCTCTACCTGCATTGGGGGTACATGGGTTCTCCTGTTTCTTCTTCTGGAGGTCAAATGCCGCCAATTTTCCTCCCCGAACTGCACTTCCCTCTCTGATTCTTCAGCATGCTGTGCCTGCTGTACCAAACGCTGACTTCTCTCCTGAAACTCTTCGTTTTCTCTGGTGCAATGCAGGGTTGATACTTGGATCTCTAGTCCTTTAACCTTCTCTTCCAATATGGAGACCAGCTTGCACTTCATACAGACAAAGTCACTTCTATCCTCTGGGGGAAAGTCAAACATGGCACATCCTGTGCAGGTCACAACAGCTGGTCACTCACTATCCACACTGTCTTCCTACTAAGAGCCTCTTCAGATGTTATATTTACTGCTCACAGAAGCCTGAAAGACAAAAACTCTGTGGGAACTCCCCCAAGGTGAACTCCCAGCAACCTACCTCCTTCTCTTTGCTTCTCCACAATTCACTTTCTTATAAGGCTGGTAGCTCAAAGCCTTCCCTCCAATCAACCAGTCAAGGCCCACCTGGAACAAAGCACTCCAAATTCACACTTTTCAAAACAACCACACACTCAAACAGTCCCTGCAACTAGCACCACTCAAACAAATGTTCACAGCAGACAGAGACGCTGATATTCCCCACGAGCTCACAACCCCACCGCCCCCGAATGCAGCACTCACTGTAGCTCCTCTCGGATGGTTCCCAGGCAAACTCCCTTTGATTGGTTCTCCTCTGTTCACACATTAATAACGATCATTACTTCGGGGGGAAAATAGAATAGAATCATAGAATCATAGAATATCAAGGTTGGAAGCTACCTCAGGACACCATCTAGTGCAACCCCCTGCTCAAAGCAGGACCAACACCCTCTCCTCCTATCTGTTTCCCTGCTCTCCTTTACCAGTCTCAGGGTTGGGGCATGGAAAGCCTGGCTTAGGTGTCAGCATCAGGCATCATCCAGGGCCCAGGAGGCGGTGACCAAGTGTCAGGCCGAGTCAGGCTCAAATGAGGAAACTGGAGGGCAGAAACCCAGTTACCAAGGACGAATACCAGGAGGTCAGTATCAGAAGGCAGGAACTGGTAAACTCCAGGCCAGCTGTTGTTCATGGCAGGATAGAACTCATTTGTAAGGACAACTTTCTGTTGCCTACACAGACATAAATAGGGTCTGCTGCCCAAAGCTTTGTAGCTCTCCCAATCAAAATGTAGGGGGCGGAGCTTGTGCCCCAGTTGGGCTTCATGAACCTGGTCCCAGCTGCTATCTATGAGCTGCTGGGATGAGGACTAAAATGTGGTGGCTTCCAGGGACCAGTGTTCAAAACCCACCAAGTCTGGCAGGCAGCTTCTCACTACCACTTGTTTGCCACTTCTCTCCTGGTCAGCCAGGAGCCAGATACATTGTCTCTGTTAAAAGCATCATAAACATTACTCCTTATGGAGAAATTCCATTCTTAGGCCCTCCATTCCTCATCTATGATGCAGGATCATCACCAGTCCTTATGTTTTGTCCAGGCTAGTGTCCAGTGTATCACGTGATGGGCCGCCAGCTCTTCCTTTTGCAAATCTGTTGCACCATATAATAGCCCCTCGACTCAGGAGGTTTTCTTGCTCTTCAGCCTAAAATCTGTCCTTTCATTCATTTCATCACAATCAATTCCACACATACAAAATGGGAAATGACTGCTCAGGAAGGAGTGCTGCAGAAAGGGATCTGTGGATCATAGTGGATCACAAGCTAAATATGTCAACAGTGTAATACTGTGCAAAAAACCCGAACATAATTCTAGGATGTATTAGCAGGAGTATTGTAAACATGTCACGAGAAATAATTCTTCCACTCTACTCTAAGCTGATTAGGCCTCAACTGGAATATTGTGTCCAGTTCTGGGTGCCACATTTTAGGAAAGATGAAGACAAATTGGAGAAAGTCCAGAGAAGAGCAACAAAAATGATTAAAGGTCAACTAAACATGACCTATGAGGGAAGACTGAAAAAAACTGGGTTTGTTTAGTCTGGAGAAAGAGAAGGCGGAGAGGGGACCTAATAACAGTTTTGAAGTACATAAAAGTTTGTTACAAGGAGAAGGCTGAAAAATTGTTCTGCTTAACCTCTGAGGCTAGGACAAGAAGAAATAGCTTAAACTACAGCAAGGGCCGTTTAGGTTGGACTTTAGGAAAAACTTCCTAACTGTTAGGGTAGATTATCACTGAAATAAATTGCCAAGGGAGGTTGTGGAACATCCATCATTAAAGGTTTTTAAGAACAGGTTAGACAAACACCTGTCAGGGATGGTCTGGTTATTACATAGAAATGCCTTGAGTGCAGCGGACTGGACTAGATGACCTATTGAGGTCCCTTTCAATCCTACACTTCTGTGATTCTGTGATTGCTTCATAAGCCCTCTATCGCTTTAGGCCAATATTTTCAAAAGCTCTGACGTGATTTCAGGGCACAAACTTTAATGAAAGGCAATGAGTTAAGGCAGTCTGAGGGGGGACATGAACTGATATTGGAGGACTAGCTTCAACTCCAGCATTCATTTTCCTCCAGGTTTGCTGAGGGACGACCCCCCACATAGATCAACTGACACCTCGCTTCATCCCCAGGCTAAATCTACACCCTCCTCTGAACTATCAGCACACTGTCATCCTGGCTAAGGAGACGTGGCGCCATCTGCGACAGGAGTCTGTAAAAAGAGAGCTGCACAAAAGAGTTAAAAACTGAAAGCTGAATGGTGGCCGAATGACCAAACTCACAAAAGCAAACACAGTGTGAGAAGGTTAACAAGGTGAGTTGTTTGAGGAAATAAACAAAAAGCAATTAAGAAAAGCAAATTGTCATAATGGGCTGGTTTCACAGGAGGGAGGAGGGAAATATTACCTTGTGTTTGGATAATGTTAACAACTGCATGTCAATTTCCCTTATTTAATTACTGTATTTATTTTGCAGTAGGAGTTGCACGGTGCCATTTGGTGGGTGATATTTAGGGGAGTGGGTCCATGCACTATGCAGAAGACCTTATACCTCAATATGTAATGAGCTCCGGGGTCTTTAAGGAGGCGGGGGGGCAGAAAGGAGGGGGCAGAAAGAAGAATCTAGCCAAGCAAGGTTACTGTGTGACCCTTAATTCACCAAGTGCCCTTGGGCACAGCATGTGGGGAGCAGCTGGGAGGTAGTGCCATAGGGTGGTCCTGGCAGCAGGGCCTGGCAAGCAGCTGCAGTTATATGCTGGGAGAGTCCAGAGTGGCACGGGCAGTTTTTGAAAGTTTGGGGAACTGGCCATGAACTGAGTAAGGGAAGGAAGGAGAATCAACCACTGAGGAGGCTAGGGGCACGTGAGAGACAGTGGTCTGAGCAGAGGCCAGAGAGATCAAGTTGGGCTACTAGGAGCTAATGGAGAGCTCGTTAGCCAGATAGGCAAATTTCCCTTTATGTGGGAAAGCTTTCTTGGTTTAAATGGTCTCAACCTGGAGGGCAACCCTCTCTGGAGCAGCAGGTGCTTCAGAAAATGACACCAGTGGGGTATAAAGCTGCATTCTTCACTATCATTCAGCAGGGAACCAGTGCCCCAGTGAGGTGGGGTGGATGAGGAAAATGAAAAGGCCTATTTTGGAATTAACCAAAACAGTGTGGTTAACACTCCTACTCTGGGGGAGAAAACAGGGGTGCTTCACACTGCTAGCTGAAGGATAGAACCTCCTGTGGCCCAAATTTGCAGACCCATGGAGTGCAGATAGTTCATTAAAACTAAAATTAGTACCTGAACTTTGGGGACTTATTCATGCCAAACCTTGAACTCCCATTCCTTTGAGGCTTTTCCGTCACTCATATACTTATGGTGGAAATCTAACAGATGAGGGCAATTGCTGCTTGTTTTAAACCAGTGCATTGGAAGATGGAGATGATCCAAAAAGTCCCCAGTACTGACTGTCATCTGAAATTCAGTAAGCCACTACTGCTTTGTCATGCACAAACTCAAGAGTTGCAGGAAAATATATATCTCATGTAACCTAACTGCCCCACCTCCGCCACATCATCTCACTTGTACAGCATAGTCATCCATAACATCCCAAGGAAAGAGCCATCTCTCTCCCCTCCCTCGCCTCCTCACCTTCTCCTAGCCTTCTCAGAGTGAGAGTGTCTCTTTCCCACCTCAAGATACGGGGGTATCTATAAAGTGAGTATAATATGAGGAGATACTGAGATTTTACCCCACAGCTGCTGTCGCATAGCTTAATCCTCATTAAATTGCACTGCTAAATTAGATTTAGAGGAATAAGGAGACCCAATGAAAACTGTCATTTTATGTCTTTAAACGACTTAAATGATATCCACTTCTCCACAATAAGGGCACAATGGAGATTCCATTTTGTCTCTACCCCGAAAGGTTAGCCTGAGAAAGTCTTTGGATTAGTAGCAAACATTTATTCATGCTTTTTAACCTATACCGTCTCTTTTATAGGTTGTGGGTAGTTAGCCAAAATAATTGTGGTTAGAGCTGAGCAGAGTGCTCAGGGGAGTTGCCAAGGTGTGAAGTCTGGGGCAATCATTGTAAGTGCCATGATACTTGAATATTGATATTAGAGGCAGAGCAAGAATGTTTGGCGACATTCAGGCTTTGTCTGAACTAGGTTTTGTCCATTTTTGAGCTCCATCGATGACAGCAATAGTGGGAGTACTAGTGTAGACAGTGGTTCTGTGGCTACTGGCATTTTAACTACCATGTCAGCTAATCCTATTTAGAGCAGGTCTAAATTACATTGTGTAGTTCCCTCCGTTTTCCTGGGAAGTATCCATGTAAAAACTGATGTGGCCTGGCCCTTCCTATCCTGGACAGACTGTCCAGTGCTGAAACATGTTGACAATTATTTTGGTTTTTATAAATTAATTGATAGGCTTGTGTCAAAAGATACAAGGAGAAGCACAGAACACACAACTTATTGGGAGCAATAGACACAGCTCCAAAGGAACGCCTTTAAAATGACAGGTTTTAGAGTAACAGCCGTGGTAGTCTGTATTCACAAAAATCATGTATCCGATGCATCATGCATCCGATGAAGTGAGCTGTAGCTCACGAAAGCTCATGCTCAAATAAATTGGTTAGTCTCTAAGGTGCCGCAAGTACTCCTTTTAATTTTAAAATGACAAGTTTTCAGGAAACAAAGAAAAGAGCAATTAATTAGGAGGAGAAACAAGAGAAACTAAAAGAACAGACGCCCAGATCCTCAAAGGTATTTAGGTGCCTTATGCCCCTTGGGGATCTGGGCCTAAATATCAGGAATCCACAATTTAAAGGTACAGCTATGGGAAGTGATGGATGTTTCATAGAATCATAGAATATCAGGGTTGGAAGGGACCTCAGGAGGTCATCTAGTCCAACCCCCTGCTCAAAAGCAGGACCAATCCCCAATTAAATCATCCCAGCTAGGGATTTGTCAAGCCTGACTTTAAAAACTTCTAAGGAAGGAGATTCCACCACCTCCCTAGGTAACGCATTCCAGTGTTTCACCACCCTCCTAGTGAAAAAGTTTTTCCTAATATGCAACCTAAACCTCCCCCACTGCAACGTGAGACCATTACTCCTTGTCCTGTCCTCTTCTACCACTGAGAATAGTCTAGAACCATCCTCTCTGGAACCACCTCTCAGGTAGTTGAAAGCAGCTATCAAATCCCCCCTCATTCTTCTCTTCTGCAGACTAAACAATTCCAGTTCCCTCAGCCTCTCCTAATAAGTCATTTCTCTCATTTAAAAATGATTATATTTTAATTTTTAAAACATCTTCCCATATCTCCACAAACTTTCCCTTCTTCCCATAAAAGAACAGGAATGAAGGGTAAAGACTCTAGGATCAAGCAGTATTGGCGTCACCATTTAAAAGTCATCCTCAGCCAAATCATTCCAGTTATTCGATATTCTAAATAGAGGGAAATGCTGCAGGATGTCAGTTGCTCTCTGTGGGGTTAGTTGCTGGTGGTTATTGACATTTTATTGGTGACCACTTCAAGATGAGTGATGCTGTGGATGGGTGCAGCACTGTTCCATTGCTGCTAACACACCTAGACAGGTTGTGTATGAGCAATTAGCCAGGATTTTCCCATGGAAAAAAGGGCCATTTGTCTTGAAACAACATTACATTTCATACCCCTATTTAATTAGACTAGATAGATTAATAGATTAGATTAATAGAATAGTAGGATTTTTTTTTCCTTTGGAAAGGAAGTCCAGAAAGCAGCTGAAATTGAAAGCAGCTTGTTTTTTCTCTGCTTTGTGGCCAACAGAGACAAAAGGGGATTATCTTTGTGAATTGCAGGTTTTCTTTGCCTGGAGGCAGGGTACTTAACTCCTGCAGGGAAAATCACAGTCTTCCAACCCAAATTTTTTTTTCTTTTCTTCCTAAAAGTAAATAGGGGGTGTGTGTTCTACCCATTTGCTTTTTCTTTTGGCTGGATAAGCAGGTTTCAACTCCAAGTAGTTGGAGGTGTTTTGCTTTAATTTGGGCCCAGAGCAGAGACAAGGGAATTGTCTTTTTCTGTAGGCTGACAGTCACTATCAGAGAATAGGTATTCTATTCCAGCACAGCAAAATTTTATAACCAAGTTTTGTTTATTTATTTCTAAACCTCGGGTGTAAAGTTAGTTAAAAACAGAGAGGTTAGAATGACCAAATCCGCTGCTCGACTACAGCTCGAATTAGCCAAATTTCAGGCTGAGGAAAAACAAAGGGAACATGAAAGACAGATAGAACTCATGCGGCTGGAGAAGAAGGTACAGTAGGCTGCCGACAAGAGGGAAATGGAGGCAAGGAAGCATGTGGAGGAGGAGAAGGAAAAAGAGAGGAAGAATGTGGAGGAGATGGAGAGGATAAAAGCCCAGCAGAATATACCAACAAACCCTAGAAATCCTTCTCCAGGTACCACTTCCCATCCCAGAAAGTTCCCCACCTACAAGGCAGGTGATGATACTGAGGCCTTCTTAGAAAACTTCGAAAGGGCCTGCCTTGGCTACAACATCTCTACTGACCAATACATGGTAGAGCTGAGGCCGCAGCTCAGTGGACCCTTAGCTGAGGTGGCAGCTGAAATGACTAAAGAACACATGAACAAGTATGAACTGTTTAAATCCAAGGCGAGAGTCAGAATGGGGATAACACCCGAGCAGTCTCGTCGGAGGTTCAGAGCCCTAAGGTGGAAACCAGACATGTCATTTACCCGACATGCCTACCACATTGTGAAACATTGGGATGCCTGGATATCAGGAGCAAGTGTTGAATCTCCAGTAAATTTGCCCTTCCTAATGCAAATGGAACAATTCTTAGAGGGAGTTCCTGAGGAAATAGAAAGATACATCCTATATGGGAAACCCAAAACTGTAATCGAGGCAGGAGAGAATGGAGCCAGATGGGTGGAGGTGGCAGAGAAGAAGAAAACTGGTCGCAGTTGGAGCGGAGACCAGAAGGGACCACCCCAGACCACACCAGACCACCCCAGACCACACCCTATTACCGGGGGCCGCCCAAAGCCCCACCTACCTCCCAAAGAACCCTCCAGGGGGCAGCCTAAGGCCCCACCTAGACCCCAAGGAAAACCCCAGACACCTTATCGTCCCACCACTCCGTTCTCCAGCAACCCTCCTCGCCCCAGTGACCCGTCAGTTGGACGATGTTTTAAATGTAAAGAGCTGGGGCATGTAAAGGCCAACTGCCCCAAGAACCCCAACAGATTACAGTTCATTGCACCGGAATCACATCAGAGATCCGCAGGCCTCCCAGATACCCTTGGAGCGGAGGGAAACTCTGAATGTGGGAGGGAAGAAGGTCACCGCGTGGAGGGACACCGGAGCACAAGTGTCAGCTATCCATGCTTCCTTAGTGGACCCCAATTTAATCAACCCAGAGATCCAAGTGACGATTCAACCCTTCAAGTCCAACTCTTTCAATTTGCCTACAGCCAAGTTGCCTGTCCAGTACAAGGGCTGGTCAGGAATGTGGACTTTTGCAGTCTATGATGATTATCCCATCCCCATGCTGTTGGGGGAAGACTTGGCCAATCATGTGAAGCAGGCCAAGAGGGTGGGAACGGTCACCTGCAGCCAGGCAAAACAAGCCGTGAGGTAGCTAGCTCTGTTCCGGAAACTTCTATCAGGACCCGGTCAGAGGTGGTGGACCCGGAGCCCAGGCCAATGTCTGCAACAGCATAGTGGATCCAGTCCCAGAGACCCAGACGGAACCAGTCCCAGAACCGGAACCAGCCGAACAACCAACACCAGACCCCGTGTCAGCACTGAATCCAGTACTTGCAACTTCAACACCAGAGGGCCCCACCGACTCTGAACTGGCAGCAGCCGATAACCAAACACAAGAGACTCAGCCGGAGCCTGAATCCCAACATAGTGCACCAGCGGAGAGCGGTTCACAGTCAACAGAAACAGCTCCATCCCCTATAGCGCTTCCAGAGGGACCAAGCCTATGTCCCCAATCCAATGAGGAACTGATGTCTCCAGCATCAAGGGAACAGTTCCAGACCGAACAGGAAGCAGATGAAAGCCTCCAGAGAGCTTGGACGGCGGCACAGAGCAACCCACCGCCTCTCAGCTCTTCTAATCGATCCAGGTTTGTTATAGAAAGAGGACTTTTATACAAGGAAACTCTTTCTGGTGGACACCAGGAAGACTGGCATCCTCAGAGACTGTTGATAGTTCCAACTAAATACCGGGCCAAGCTCTTGAGCTTAGCCCATGATCATCCTAGTGGCCATGCTGGGGTGAACAGGACCAAAGACCGTTTGGGAGGGTCATTCCACTGGGAGGGAATGGGCAAGGATGTTTCTACCTATGTCCAGTCTTGTGAGGTGTGCCAAAGAGTGGGAAAACCCCAAGACCAGGTCAAAGCCCCTCTCCAGCCACTCCCCATCATTGAAGTTCCATTTCAGCGAGTAGCTGTGGATATTCTGGGTCCTTTTCCGAAAAAGACACCCAGAGGAAAGCAGTACATACTGACTTTCATGGATTTTGCCACCCGATGGCCGGAAGCAGTAGCTCTAAGCAACACCAGGGCTAAAAGTGTGTGCCAGGCACTAGCAGACATTTTTGCCAGGGTAGGTTGGCCCTCCGACATCCTCACAGATGCAGGGACTAATTTCCTGGCAGGAACTATGAAAAACCTTTGGGAAGCTCATGGGGTAAATTACTTGGTTGCCACTCCTTACCACCATCAAACAAATGACATGGTGGAGAAGTTTAATGGAACTTTGGGGGCCATGATACGTAAATTCGTAAATGAGCACTCCAATGATTGGGACCTAGTGTTGCAGCAGTTGCTCTTTGCCTTCAGAGCTGTACCACATCCCAGTTTAGGGTTTTTCCTCATTTGAACTTGTATATGGCCGCGAGGTTAAGGGTCCATTGCAGTTGGTGAAGCAGCAATGGGAGGGATTACACCTTCTCTAGGAACTAACATTCTGGACTTTGTAACCAACCTACAAACACCCTCCGAACCTCTTTAGCCCTTGCTAGAGAAAACTTACAGGATGCTCAAAAAGAGCAAAAAGACTGGTATGATAAACATGCCAGAGAGCGTTCCTTCAAAGTAGGAGACCAGGTCATGGTCTTAAGGGTGCTCCAGGCCCATAAAATGGAAGCATCGTGGGAAGGGCCATTCACGGTCCAGGAGCGCCTGGGAGCTGTTAATTATCTCACAGCATTCCCCACCTCCAACCGAAAGCCTAAGGTGTACCATATTAATACTCTAAAGCCCTTTTATTACAGAGAATTAAAGGTTTGTCAGTTTACAGCCCACGGAGGAGACGACGCTGAGTGGCGCGAAGGTGTCTACTACGAAGGGAAAAGTGCTGGTGGTGTGGAAGAGGTGAACCTCTCCATCACCCTTGGGCGTATGCAGCGACAGCAGATCCAGGAGCTGTGCACTAGCTACGCGCCGACATTCTCAGCCACCCCAGGACTGCCTGAATGGGCATACCACTCCATTGACACAGGTAATGCTCACCCAATTAGGGTCCAACCTTACCGGGTATCTCCTCAAGCTAAAACTGCTATAGAACAGGAGAGCCAGGATACATTACAGATAGGGGTAATCCGCCCCTCTGAAAATGCATGGGCATCTCCAGTGGTTCTAGTTCCCAAACCAGATGGGGAAATACGTTTTTGCATGGACTACCGTAAGCTAAATGCTGTAACTCGCCCAGACAACTATCCAATACCACGCACAGATGAACTATTAGAGAAACTGGGACGGACCCAGTTGATCTCTACCTTGGACTGAACCAAGGGGTACTGGCAGGTACCGCTAGATGAATCCGCCAAGGAGAGGTCAGCCTTCATCACACATCTCGGGCTGTATGAATTTAATGTACTCCCTTTCGGGCTGCGAAATGCACCCGCCACTTTCCAAAGACTTGTAGATGGTCTCCTAGCGGGATTAGGAGAATATGCAGTCGCCTACCTTGACGATGTGGCCATATTTTCGGATTCCTGGGCAGAACACCTGGAACATCTACAAAAAGTCTTTGAGCGCATAAGGGAGGCAGGACTAACTGTTAAGGCTAAGAAGTGTCAAATAGGCCTAAACAGAGTGACTTACCTTGGACACCAGCTAGGTCAAGACAACAGGTTGTGTCCAAGGCAAGGGAGGAGGCACAGAGACGGTACGACCGGGATCGTATTAATGTCCCTGACCCGGATGCACAAGTCCCCCGAGCAGACCCCAGCTGGGATCCAAATGATCATGGGGATATGACCCGCCTTACCTCCTCTAAGGAGTTGCTTTTGCATGGACTCCGTCACTCGGCTGTCCGACATAATAATTGGGCAAAGCCATATGAAGTAATGCAGGATTTAAAAGAAAGCCCAGGGGCCTTTCTACAGCGTATTCGGGACACCATGCGACAGAACACTAATGCAGACCCCGATGATCAGGCAACTGAGTCAATTATTAAGGGAATTTTTACGAGCAGAGCAGCCCCTGATATTAAGAGAAAGTTACAGAAAAAGGAGGATTTAATGGGTATGACCATGGCACAAATTTTAGAGACTGCAAACCGAGCTTATAGTCTGAGAGAGACAGAGAAGGAGAGAAAGCAAGTGAGATTGATGGTAACAGCGGTACAGGCCGGCACTAAGAGAAGTGGCCGGGGAGGAAGGGGCCGTGGACGCGACCGTCCGGGCCTGCAGGAGAGACGACTGGGTCGCAACCAGTGTGCCCTGTGTCGACAGGAGGGACACTGGAAAAATGAGTGCCCAAAGAGGAAAGAAAAGGGGGGTGCCCCTATGATGGCGATGGTGGAGCAGGAATAGGGGTGTCAGGGGAGACGGACCACCCTACCCCCGGAACCCCGAGTAAAGAAGCGGGTGGGAAGCTCAGAAATAGATTTTTTAGTGGACTCTGGAGCGGCCCGAACTGCCGTAAATCAGCCTCTTCAGTTGCCAGTAGCAGATTCCCTTACTGTGGTGGGAGCCACAGGCAGGGACACCAAGTGCCCAGTGTATGCCCCAGCGGAATGTGCTTTGGGAGACAGGACTATATCCCACAAGCTGGTATACCTCCCTGAGTGTCCAACCCCTATGCTGGGACGGGATCTACTTTGTCGCCTCGGTGCCACCCTGCATTTTACTGAGGACGAAATAACCCTTACCTTACCCCCTGAGAATGCCTGGATCACGACCCTTGCAGTTGAGTCCGCAGCCATGCAAGCCCCAGAATGGAGCCCGTGGGAAGACCAGGTGTACCCCCCCGTGTGGGCATCAGGGATTCCAGGAAAGGCCACCCACCAGACCCCTATTACTATTCAGCTCATGCCAGGGAAAGGCCCAGTGCAAGTAAAACAGTATCCAATCTAGAGGGAAGCCAGAGAAGGTTTACAGGAAACTATAGATCGATTCCTAATGTATGGTATTCTCCGGGAATGTCAGTCAGCCTGGAACACTCCCATTCTACCCGTACAGAAGCCTGATGGCACGTATCGGCTGGTACAGGACCTAAGGGCAGTCAATGAACGGGTTAAGACTCTGCACCCTCTTGTCCCTAACCCGTACACCTTATTGGCTTCTATAGGGGGACAGTATACCCATTTTTCAGTCCTTGATCTGAAAGATGCTTTCTTTACCATCCCAGTTGCCACCCCATCACAGGAGATCTTCTCCTTCGAGTGGGAGGACCGAAAAAGGGTTAAAAAGCAACTTTGCTGGACAGTGTTGGCCCAGGGATTTAAAAACTCTCCCACCCTTTTTGGCCAGGCTCTGGCCAGGGACCTACAGGATTGGGATAATGAGGAGGCTCTCCTTCTGCAGTATGTAGATGATTTGTTAACTGCCACTGTGGGCCAAAAACCCTGTCTTAAAGCCACCGTGAGCCTCCTGAATTTTGTTGGACTTCGGGGATATCGTGTAGCAGGGAGTAAGGCTCAAATTGCCCTACCAGAGGTACGGTACCTCGTGTTTCACATACGGCAAGGGGAGCGTCAGCTTTCAAGCGAAAGAAAGGAAGCTATCTGTCAAGTTCCTACCCCAAGTAACCGTAAGCGGCTCAGGGCATTTCTGGGTATGGCAGGCTTTTGCAGGATATGGATCCCAGAGTTTGGACTGTGGGCTAAACCCCTGTACGACTGTGTAAAAGGAGCAGATCATGACCCCTTCTATTGGACCCCAGAGGCTGACAGGGCATTTAAAATCCTGAAAAGAAAATTGATGGAAGCCCCGGCTCTGGGCCTGCCAGATCTCTCTAAGCCGTTTCAGTTGTATGTACATGAACGAAGGGGGGGTGGCCCTAGGAGTGCTTACACAGCTGTTAGGAGCATGAAAGCGTCCTGTGGATTATTTTTCTAAGCAATTGGATCAGGTTGCAAAGGGTTGTCCGGCATGTTTACGGGCGGTCGCAGCTACTGCCCTATTGCTTGAGGAAGCCGAGAAGCTAACATTGGGAGGGGTTATGCAAATCTATACTCCCCATATGGTCCGAGCCTTATTGGATGCAAAGGGAGGGCTTTGGCTCACCCAGGCTCGGATTGCTCGGTACCAGGCTAAGCTGTTAGAGAACTCTGAAGTCACCCTACAGCCTTGCCCCTCCCTTAACCCAGCCACTCTCTTGCCAGAAACAGAGGAACAGAAACATGACCGTTTAGAGATCATAGATGTCCAGTACTCCAGCCGTCCGGATTTAAAGGATGTACCTCTCCCAAATGCAGATTATGAGTGGTACACTGATGGTAGCAGTACTGTAATAGATGGGCAAAGGAGGGCGGGTTATGCTGTTGTGACCCTCCATAACACTGTGGAAGCTGAAGGTTTGCCTGCTGGGACCCGTGCACTTGAACTGTCAAAAGGAAAGCGGGTCAACATTTTTACTGATTCAAAGTATGCTTTTGGTGTGCTGCATGCTCATGCTGGCCTATGGAAGCAAAGGGGAATGCTGACAGCCCAAGACTCCCCAGTCAAGTACGGGCCCCAAATCCTCCAGCTCCTAGAAGCCGTACAACTCCCCTCGGAAGTGGCGGTGGTACACTGTAAAGCCCATCAAAGGGAGGATCAAGATGTGGCCAGAGGTAACGCCCGGGCAGATAGAGAGGCTAAGCATGCTGCCACCCTGCCATCCCCTCAGGCTGAGAACGCCCATATGCATTCCCTTATCCCATCAGGAGGGGAGCTTCCAACTCCTCAGTACTCTGGGGAGGAGAGACAGCTAACCGACAAACTCGGTCTCCGGGAAAAGGAGGGATGGCTCCATTCCCCGGAAGGAAAGGTCCTCTTACCAAAGGGCCTAATCCGGCTAGTGCTGCAGAAACTACAGCAAACCACTCATGCTGGCAGGGAAGCACTTATCCAGCTAATGGGAAAATACTTTATCACTTCCGGACTCCGACCCCTGGCTGCCCAGGTACAAGCGGACTGCTTAGTCTGCCAAAAGACTAACCCCCGACCGGGACATCCTGTGCCACCAGCTGCCCTAGAACCCACTCCGGGCCCCGGACAAGTGTGGCAAATAGACTTTACTGAGTTTCCCCGGACCCAAGGGTTCAAATATCTCCTTGTTATAGTGGATCGGTTCAGCGGATGGCCAGAAGCCTTCCCATGCCGTAACTGCACTGCCAGGACAGTGGCCCTCAAGTTTGTTAAGGAGATCGTTCCTCGCTTTGGACTCCCCCTGTGGATGGAATCTGACAACGGGACACACTTCACGTCAAAAATCATTCAAAGCATCTCACATGCCTTACAGATCCCCCGGAAACTCCATACGCCCTGGAGAGCGCAAGCCAGTGGGGTAGTGGAGCGTATCAATCAGACCCTTAAACGGCATCTCTCAAAAGTGTGCCAAGAAGCCTCACTGCGATGGCCTGATGCTTTGCCCCTCGTCCTACTCCGTATCCGCGTTCTCCGAAAGGGTAGATTAGGGCTCAGTCCCTTTGAAATTATGTTTGGAAGGGCATGGCCCATGAATGGCACCCCGGTTCTGTCAGGGGAATGGGAGTTGGGTAATGTTTTTTTGTTACAGTATATGTGTTCCCTGTCTGCTGTTCTCTTGTCTCTTCACAGGTATACCAAGGATTCCCAGCCTCTCCCCTTGGACTCTCCCGTCTACTCCTTACAGCCCGGTGACTCTGTGCTTGTTCGCACCTGGAAAGACGAGCCTCTCCAGGAAAAGTGGAAAGGACCCTATACCGTCCTGCTGATCTCCCATACAGCGGCAAAGATCGAGGGACACAAGAACTGGATCCATCACTCTCGTCTGAAGGCAGTACCTGCCCCCTCGTCAGCAGAACAGTGGACCGTCCAACCTGCTGACTCCTCATCTAGTGACGATCTCGGGCTAAAGCTACTGTTTAAAAGACACAAATAGCGGGCACCTTAATGCTAAAATGGGCCCACCCAGGTACTGGAGACCCTGGGTTGGGAAGACTCTGGTAATAATTAATTGGGTAACATTATTATTCTTTGTATTGGTATTTCCAAATTGTGCATATCGGAAGCATAACTCCTTTGTTTCGCTTGCGCACCATGTTGCTACTTTAACAAACCAGACTGACTGTTGGGTATGTGCTCCAACTCCACTGTCCCCCAGAACGGGAATGCCCCTTGACATGCTGCCCTTGACCCTAGCAGAATTAGCCGCCACCAAAGAGCAGGAAAGAACGGCCTCGCCGTTCTGGAACAAGACCTCTTTACAGCAAGCCACCTATCAGGACCAGGAGTAGTCAGTTGCAGTACTCACTGAGGGAGTGTTATGTTTTACCCGAAACCAATCTGATCACTATGGGCGTCCTGTGGAAAAAAGCTCCTGTGTTATTTACACAGTGGGCTGATGGGTATTGGATAAAGACCAAGAGGGGAGGCCAGCAGTGTGGGTGTAATGGTTCCTCCCCTTTTAGGGAAACTCTTACAAATAATCTTACCTCAAAAGAGGGGTTTGGAAATATAACTTGCCGTCCAGTTAATATCCCCAATGTAGCAAGCCAATGGTGGGTTTGTAGTGGTCCCTATGGCGAGTGTAATTTGAACAGCACAATTAGAAATGCCCCCACTTGTACCCAATCAGGAGGATGGGATGCCCCCCCCTAGGGGCATATGAACTGTTTGGAAAAGCAGCCTTAAATATCCCAGGAATCCCCTTAAGAAACAGTCCTTATTGGGCCCTACAGGGTCACAATTTTGTATGTGGCCGAAAGGCTTACAAGGTGCTGCCGGCCAACTGGACAGGTAGCTGTTATATAGCTCATGGAGTTCCTCATCTTTCCATAACTGCCACACTGCCCAAAGGAAAGATTAGAAATGCCCGAGACACCTCTGTTGAGTCACGAGAAAAGACCCTGCGGCGACTGACTACGGCATTGGCGGGCAATATGAAGAATCCCCTCACAACCGAGAAGCTGGTAGGGTGCTCTGTACTGGGAATAGCGCCACTGTTTACCGGGCCAGCCATGGCAGGCATAGGCCGCTATACTGTAAGGCTGCAGATGGTACTTGAGAAAGTTGCCTTAGAGTTAGAGGACTCGGTTAGTGATTTAGGGTCAGCAGTCAAAACATTAAATGAAGAGGTACAGCAGCTCAGGACGTTTTCCCTCCAAAACAGGCTGGCTTTGGACTATCTCTTGGCATCCCAAGGAGGGGTTTGTGCCCTTATCGGGCCCCGATGTTGTGTATATGTAAATGATAGCAGTTATGAGATCTATGAAAAGGTGGTACAGGCTGAAGCCCATGCCCGAGCCGGAGCACAGGTTGCCTATACTCCCCCAGAGAACGATTGGTTGCAAACCTTGTTTTCAGGCTGGGGTTTGTCGTCTTGGCTTGGTGGTTTATTTAGCCTGCTATTGAAACTTCTCTTTCCTGTACTGCTTGTATTACTGGTATTATGCTGTGCAGTATCATGTGTCAGGGCCCTTTTGCAAAAGTTAATAAGTCATTCTCTTCAGGGCTATCACAAAGTGCTTATGCAAAGTCCTATTGTAAAGAAATAAGTAGCCCAAGTGAGAAAACTCAGAGCCAAGGCTGTTGAGTGTTCTCAAAGGGGGGAGTTGTTGGGAACACTGGGGCATGGCCACTAGGTAACTCGAGGGGATGGAAGACCACAAGTGTCGATGAAGCCCCCTCGCACTAGGCCCCTGCGTCCTTGCCCCCCCCTCCTGCCTGGAGGCACTCGCAGCAGCTCTGCGTGCTAGGCCCAAGTGTCCTTGCCCCCCATCCCCCCCGCCTGGAGGCACACACAGCAGTTATGCTGAGAACTGCAACAGTATGTTGCAGAGTCAGACTGCCTGAAACTAAGCAAGGCCAAACAGGGGAGATATGGAAGAACAATGCTGAATAAAGCAGCTTTATGTATAGTTTAACAAATGATACAGAGAATCAGGGAACTAGCTGGGAATTGGATTGGCTGGCTATATGGATACTTGGAGCAGCTTGCTATTGGATAAGTATGCTGGGAAAAAGGATGTATAAAAGTCTGTGTAACTTCCTGCTCTCTTGTGCAGGATTTGAGATTTTATTCTCCCTGTACCTTTTTGAAGCTTCAAATAAGCTTTTCTGCTTCTCCACCCCGTTGTGATTATTGGGTGTAGCACACCGGGTAACGAACCAACTCAAGCTGTTGTTCAGCCTCTCGGCACTGGGTGCCGGCAACAAGACTGTACCACTGAATGCAGCGGGGGGTGTGAGAGAGGAAGGGTACACAGAAGTCCTCTGTAGGAGCCCAGAGCCAGACCAGATGGCTCCTGTCGCGGCATCCTGCCTCCTTATCTCTTCTCCCTCTCTCATACAGATGGATCCTCTGTTCACACACATGTCTCCCAGACTTTTCTCTAGCTATTGTGCAGCCAGAGAAACCATTTCCTGGTTGAAATAGGGGAAACCAGAGATTTCACAGTTACTGTGAAAACAGTGCAGCCATCTCCATGGCAATGCTTGCAGCCATGCAGTGCGTGTACTGCCTCTGACAACATGTTTTCGTGGTGGTAGCATAGCGACTGCTCTAACTGATCCGAGTTCTCATTGCTTTCTCATCTATAACACCTGGTGCTGTCCCTGTTCGGCGCTCATGGCCTAATGACTGTACCAGCATCATCACATTGTATTCAATGCAGCAATGCATCTTCTGGCACCTTGTTGGCGGGGATCCAGCTCCCTCCTCCCTCTTAGTTCCCAGACACAGTTCGTCGGAAAATAACAGTCCAGAGGCCAGTCTGTCAGCATTTGGATGGGTTTATTGGAGCTAAAGAAGCCAGCATGTTCCGAAGCCCTTCACACCGGGCGGGCTATGGCTATAAGCTGATAGTTTTCCTAGTCTCCTCACCCAACTACAGTTCAGTACGCTGATAGAACCACCTCCTTCTCCTAACCCCTGGCTCTACATGCCGAGGGAGCTCCCTTCTCGGCCAATCTAATTATACTTGTATTGCCCCTCCCCGGGTACCACCCTGCCAATGTAAGGTCATATTCAATTCTGAATGGTCCCGAGTCTGGGGTCGATAAGACCACCTCTTTTGTCTCTGATAGGAGGGGTAAGGAGCGGGGTTTCTTTTGGTCATGGTCACTCTCGCAGACTCTGCGTCTCCTCCTTACACTGTCCCCTCCAGCTACTTGGTAACCATTGCAACCCCTTGCTCAATTAGCCCTTTATATTCAAGGCTACCAGCTGCGAGGGAGGAAGGCGGGGTGCAGCCTTGTGCTTTCACTTACATTCTGTTGCTTTGTTTTTCAGCCTGTTTAAACTAAAAGCAAGGCCAGAAGCAGGATTATTATTGTTTAGTCTCTACCCTATTTACTTCACATTCTCCTAACAAATCTCTCATGTGCAAAGATGCTCCTGCACTATGAAATCCAGCTGTTCAAAACAAAACCGCTACCTCTATATGAGGTCCCTCAAATGTAGCTGACGAGGCCAGCTGCTTGCAGGCACACATTTTGAAAACTTCAGGCCCAGATCCTCTGTTGTATTTAGGCTTCTAACGTCCACTTATGTAACTGAATGAATGTGAGGAGCCTAGATAGCTTTGAGGATCCAGCCTGTAGTTACCATATCACCATGGGCCTCTGCATCAAGACTGACTGATCCAAAGCCCATTGCAATCACTGGAAGTCTTTCCATTAACAGCAATGAGCTTTGGATCAGGCCCCAAATCAGTCATTGTGACCAAGATCCATCTGAACAGAAGACCCCATCACACAAGGAAGTCTGGACAATGCTATCATACACAACACGTTGTAGCTGAATAAAGTAAACCACTCTGCTTACCAAAAAGACAGATCTGATCATCTGTCATTTTCATTAGGAGAAGGTGCTTGCTTCCAATGATAAATTTGTTGCAAATTCTGTTAGAGCGTCCCGTCATAACACCACATTCAGCCTTACTATCAAGGCTTCTGTCGAAGCAGGCTGTGATAGCAAAACCCATGCCAAGAGGAGACTGGACGACAAGATGGTGCCATTTTGTTCATTGTGCTGCACAGCGCTGGACCACTCCAAGCTTGTGCCATAAATATCCTGAAATCAGACTGCCCGTGCTGCTGATCATAGCGATAATGAGCACAAGTAACCAGAGCTGCTTTGAGGGGGACCATGGTGCGCTGCAAGTCAGAGAGAAGAAACAGATAGCCGCATTCTTCAGTGGGCCCTACCCAGCTCTTTAGTGTTTGGCTTTGGTATAAGTTTCTTTCAAGGATGAAATTCCTTCCTTCCTCAGTAACTGCTTCGGGCGAGAGCTGGGAGTTAGTTCTTCAGAGTAGGGTCTCTGTGAGGAGTTGTACGTTGTGGGGCTGTGCCAAGCCATCACTTACAGTATTGCTTCCCTCCAGTACCTGTTTCCTCACACTTGTTTACACAGCCCAGTTTGTTTCCCTTTGCTTCCTTTGGCTCTGGTGAAGGCAGGTGCAACTCAGTGTCTACTGTGCCTACAGCAGTAAGGCACTGAACCTGGTGGTCAGGAGCATGCAGGAATTTCTACTGTGCTGGATTGTATTTCACAGGCAGGCTGGCAAGAAAGAGTCAGTTTCAAAAATAGCATTCAGGCCTGGTCTACACACAAAAATTCACAAATTCAAGAGATCTTGTAATTTTATATCAATGTAGTACAACCAGTGAAGCTTGCTTGAACATTCATATTGGTTTCAAACTGATGTAAAATGACATAGCTTTAACTGGGCAATTTACAAGCTAAACTGAACAAACCTGTCAGAAACCAATGTGATAATGCCTAGTCCTTAAACACTATTTTTTAGCAGTATATCTCACAGCTCTTCAGGAAAGAGATAAGTATCATATCCCCCTTTTACAGATGGGGAAACTAAGGTATACAGACAGGAAGTGACTTGCCCAAGGTCTCCCAGCAGGCCGGTGACTAAGCCAAGACTAGAACCCAAGTCTCCTAGGTTGTTGTCTTGTGCTGTATCCAGTAGGCTGCATTGCCTCTGACACAGAAGAGTGGACGCACAGGGATTTGCCCCAGTTTAACTGCATTGGTTTTTAAACAGTTGGAATTAAATTGGTGCACTGGATCCTTTTTTCATACGCAATTAAGCTAATCCATTTGGCCTCCAAATTTAAATACTGGCATTGTTAGCACTCAGATTCTTACCAAAAGTATGGTGTGTATATATTTTAAAAGTTACATTTTGCCAAAGCACTTCCTACTATATTGCATATTTAGCAGTGCAGATGTAAAATAAAAATGTTTACCAAGTAGGTCTTGGGTAGGTCGAAAGGGTGTTTTACCTATAGGTTTTTCCCTTTAATCTCATAATATGATCTCTAGTAACAGAAGACTGTGACGCTAGCAGACCAGGTGCCTGCTCTTGCCAAAGGCTCAGGGCATCAGCTAAGCAATGACAAATCCATAGCTGGAAACCAGACCAGCTCACCTCTGTTTTAGCATTGCTCAAGATAGGTGTTAGACTGGTAAGAATATGTAATGTTTAGACTCTATAAAATGATTGGAAATTGCGGAATGCTTTAAGCTTAGATATAATGTCTATGTCCCAGGCTGTAAGTTAGCGATCCTGGTTCTGCTGGGACACAACTGAAAGTGCCAATTCAGGACAAATTGTTTAAAGCAGGGCAGTTACAGCCCAAGGCTGGAGTTCCTTTGCACACCGAAACAAACTAAACCAGCCAAACAGAGAAGACTTCGGTTTTACCCCACTGGCTAATCATAAGTCACACAGGCAATACCCTTAGACACTCCAGTTTCCCAGGGTCATCACCAGTCGCACTCGTTATGGGGACGAATGGTTATGAAAACCCATATCCCAGTAAAAGAAAAAAGGTTCCTTCAATCCCAAAGGACCAAGACACAGACCATTGCCCACATACTATCGTGAACGTCCCCAGGAAGACTTCTTATGAGGATTGGAGTTAACCTCAGGGACCGAGATGATAGGGGGAGCATAGAGAGTTTTGCACCTGCAGGGGGATAAAAACGGAGAGGAAAATTTAAGATGATACATTTCTGAGAACAAAAGGGAGACTTTCACAGTGAATCAAGCAATTCACAACAGACAGCACATGCGCTTTAGGTAGAAGGTCGCATTTTGCCTTCTATATTGAGCACCTGCCAGTATGGTGACACATCACACACGGCTAGGCAACAGAATTCAGTTTCCAGTCAGCCATGGTAAGCCAAAGGGTACGCGGGTTTGGCGTCCAACGCCTTCGTAACATGTGGGAATGGTTTCAAACTGCAGCGTCCTCCTTTCCCATAGCAAGCAGTGCTGGTTGGGTTTGCCATTTAAAAGGAGGGGCTGCGGTTTTCAGGTGGATGTGCAGCACACACCTCCCCTCACCTTTCCGAATGGCTATTTGGGGTGATCTTTTTTAGCCGAGCGCAAACAGCCCAGAATGAACGGGGTCCTTTTATTATTTCCTTAAAAAAATTCCCCTATATCAACCAGGTGACCATGTCTGGGGATGGAGCTGTAATCCTCCAGGGACATCTCCATGAAACTCTCCTAGAGGTACTCTAAAAGCCTTTGCAGAAGATTTTTAGGGAGGGCTTGGCGTGGTAAAGTGTCCTAACATGGAGGAAGAAATAAGGCAGCCCTCCCTAGAAACCCCTTCTGCAAAGGCTTTCATCTTCATAGAGATGTTCCTGGAGGATTCCCGCTCCATCCCCAGACATGTTAACAGACTTTTCCAGTAGCTGTACTGGCTGCGAATGAATCCCAAGTCTTCAGGGCAAATCAAACATTAAACACTATTGCTTTTAAATCCTGCAATGAAGTTACAAATGTGCACTTACCAGAGGTGCCTTCTTCGCCTTCAGGATCCGGGATTCCGCCTTGGGAGGGTATTGGCGCCAAGGTGAGGAAAAGGTCCTGGCTGCCGGGGAGAACGAACTTGCCTGCTGCGCATTCTCCTCCTGCCTCTCATCCACAAAATACTCTTCCGTGTTGCGTGAGACTCCCCCCTTGCAGGAGTATGCGGACAGTGGTGGAGGAGTGGTAGGGTCCCCCCATAGAATGCCATGCAGCGGATCATAGAAGCAGCATGTATGGGGCTCTGACCCAGAGCTACCGTTTGCCTCCTTTGTCTTCTGGTAGGGTTGCCTAAGCTCCTTCACTTTCACGTGGCACTCCCGTGTGTCCCTGTTGTAGCCTCTGTACCTCATGCCCTGTGCAATTTTGGCATATATATATTAGCATTTCTTCTTTTTGATCGGAGTTCAGACAAATGCTTCTCCCCACACAGCAATCAGATCCAGTGTCACCCATTTGCTCCATGCTGGAGCTCGTTTGCCATTCTGGGGGGACTGCATGGTCACCTGTGTTGCTGAGCTCACGACGCTGACCAAACAGGAAATGAAATTCAAAAGTCCCAGGGTATTTCTTGCATACCTGGCTAGTGCACAGGAGTTGAAAGTGCTGTCCAGAGCAGTCACATTGGAGCACCAATAACGCCGGAGGCCAATAACATCGACTTGCATCCACACTACCCCAAATTCCACCTAACAAGGTTATTTTAGCACTACTCCCCTCTCCAGGGAGGAGTACAGAAGTCGATTTTAAGAGCCCTCTAAGTCGACAGAATGGGGTTGCTTCTTTACACGTATTCATTATAAAATCGACCCTACCGCAGCTAAATTCGACCTAACTCTGTTGTGTAGACCACGGCTTAAAGAGTTAGCCTGAAGACATTCCTGTTCCAACACCATTGTCTTCCCAACAACCTGGCCAAACACAGCCACTTGGTTATAGGGTTGTTTAGATTCCTTAACAGCTTTTACTCCATCTGAGACCTTCTCAAATCTATCCACACTGACACTGGATCTTTCAAAAGGAAAGTCAGTGGATTTATTCACAACAGAAAATTTCTGGCTGTTAGGAACTGAAACTTTCTTGATTAACTCACTTTTACACCCTTCAGTTGCAGAAAACTGCTTGTACAGATTACCTAGTCAAAAGATCAGAAGCCTTCTCCTCTTTGCCACACACAAGCTTAGGAATTTTTTCCTTCCTGCTACAAGTTTTCAAACTGTCAGCGGTAACACAATCAAACCACCTTATACCCTGTGAAGGTATACAAAGGTGGTACATCATTTTCCTACCACACATTAGCAATAGGCAAATCAAGCACAAGAATTATCTGCTCTCTGGGATTTTACTAAGACACTAACTGGATGCAACCAAGTTACATTGCCACTCTCCCTAGCGAACAAAAACTTATGACCATTTTCTTCCAGAACCGACTCTGAGACAGCTGCACTATTCAAACCATCACAGGCTGAAAGGCCCCTTCTGTCTGCTTCACAGACAAAGAAGAGCCGGAGACACATTCTCCTTTACCAGACACACAGCTTGGGATTTCATTTCCCTTGTCCCAGCACACAGGGCTGTTAGAGACGATTGCTTGGAGACAAGGCATAGGCAAGTCAATACCCCTAATAGACACAGGCAGATTTCCTTCACTGTCACAATTCTCCACAGAGGTAACGCTCATCTTCCACTATCCTTACCTTCTCACACTGCTGACTAGATAAAGCCATCAGCTCACAAGGCTGCCTGGTCTCAACCAAATTTTCCTTACCGGGCACATTGTCACTCGCAACAGATAAACTGCTGCTCTTCTCACTACACTGACCTACTTCCAGGAAATCACAGTTACCCTTTTCAGGTTCACTTTTATAAGGTGTACTTGCCAATAATCCATTACCCATCAAAAAATCTACCCTTTCCTTCCTCAGTTAGGGCTTTAACCTGACCATCCACTTTAATCTGCTCCTGAGAAGCACTTTCCTGACCAATGAAATCCTTCTGCTCTTGAGCTAATTCTAGATTCACTTCTGAGACATTAGACAGACATTCAGAAACTTCATTTACAGACAAACAGCTCAAGATTATGAGTATCAACAGATGGCTCAGGCAGTGCTGCTATAAGGAGTGCTTTGGGATGTATGGCCACTGGGAGGCTGTCATAAATGTAAAGGGGTGTACCCTTTCCTTTAAAATCCCACCTTGCCGGAGGAAAAATCCTCTCACCTGTAAACGGTTAAGAAGCTAGGATAACCTCGCTGGCACCTGACCAAAATGACCAATGAGGAGACAAGATACTTTCAAAAGCTGGGGGAAGGGAAAAACAAAGAGTCTGTCTGTGTGATGCTTTTGCCTGGGACAGACCAGGAATGGAGTCTTAGAACTTAGTAAGTAATCTAGCTAGAGATGCGTTAGATTATGATTTCTTTAAATGGCTGAGAAATTAAACTGTGCTGAATAGAAAGGATATTCCTCTCTGTGTCTTTTTGTAATTTAAGGTTTTGCCTAGAAGTATTCTCTATGTTTTGAATCTAATTACCCTGTAAGGTATTTACCATCCTGATTTTACAGAGGTGATTCTTTTTATTGTTACTTCTATTAAAATTCTTGTATTCAAGAACTGAATGCTTTTTTCTATTGTTCTTAAGATCCAAGGGTTTCGGTCTCTGTTCACCTATGCAAATTGGTGAGGATTATTAATCAAACCTTCCCCAGGAAGTGGGATGCAAGGGTTGGGAGGATTTTGGGGTAAAGACAACAACACTTTCCTAATAAATAAACCGGATAAACGTTTGGTGGTGGCAGTGGAAGTCCAAGGGCAAAGGGTAAAATAGTTTCTACCTTGAGGAAGTTTTAACCTAACCTGGTATAGATAAGCTTAGGAGGTTTTCATTCAGGTCCCCACATCTGTACCCTAGAGTTCAGAGTGGGGAAGGATCCTTGACAGAGGCATTCATGGACAGGACAGTTCTCTTGGGATGGACTTAATCTAAATAGGGAAGGAAATAGACTTCTAGGATGGAGGCTGGCACAACTGTTTAAGAGAACTTTAAACTAGGAATTTGGGGGAGATGGTTGGGAGATGTCCAGGTAATCGCCACGCCGGATTTTAGCCTTGAGAGGGAAGAAACATAGTAAGAATGGATAGGCCGTGGATAGGAGAATGGACATAAGGAGGAAGGGCAAGGTGGGTACCAGTGTAATAGGTCATACTGGCTGTAGAATGATGGTGCCTAATCGGGTAAAGAATGTGAGCGAGGCCAAACAGCAAAAATTGTTTGTACACTAATGCGAGGAGCCTACAAAACAAAATGGAGCAACTAGAGCTACTGGTGCAGGAAGTGAAACCAGATATTCTAGGGATACAGGAACAGGGTGGAATAGTCGTCATGACTGGACTAGGGGTATTGAAGGATCTGTGCTGTTTAGGAAAGACAGAAATAAAGGTAAAGGTGGTGGAGTAGCACTGTATATCAATGATGAGATAGAATGTAAAGAAATAAGAAGCGATGAAATGGATATGACTGAGTCTGTCTGGGCAATAATTAAATTGGGGAAGAAAACTATTAGAGCCTCCCCTGGGATAGTGCTTGGGGTGGGCTATAGACCACCGGGATCTAATTTGGATATGGATAGAGCCCTTTTTAATGTTTTTAATAAAGTAAATACTAATGGAAACTGTGTGATCATGGGAGACTTTAACTTCCCAGATACAGACTGGAGGACGAGTGCTAGTAATAATAATAGGGCTCAGATTTTCATAGATGCGATAGTTGATGGATTCCTTCAGCAAGTAGTTGCTGAACCGACTAGAGGGGATGCCATTTTAGATTTGGTTTTGGTGAATAGTGTGGACCTCATAGAAGAAATGGTTGTAGGGGACAACCTTGGTTCAAGTGATCATGAGCTAATTCTGATCAAACTGAATGAAAGGATAAACAAAAATAAATCTGACTAGGGTTCTTTATTTCAGAAGGGCTGACTTTGAAAAACTAAGGAAATTATTTAGGGAAGTGGATTGGACTAAAGAATTTATGGCTCTAAAGGCAGAGGAGGCCTGGGATTACTTTAAGTTAAGCAGAAGCTATCAGAAGCCTGCATCCCAAGAAAGGGGAAAAAATTCATAGGCAGGAGTTGTAGAACAAGCTGGATGAGCAAGCATCTCAGAGAGGTGATAAAGAATAAGCAGAAAGCCTACAGGGAATGGAAGATGGGAGGGATCAGCAAGAAAAGCTACCTTATTTAGGTCAGAACATGAAGGGATAAAGTGAGAAGGATCTAGCAAAGGGAATTAAAACCAATAGTAAAAGGTTCTATAGCCATATAAATAAGAAGAAAAAAAAAGTTTGCGGATGATACAAAGCTGGGATGTATTGCTAATTTAGAGAAGGACCAGGCTATCCTACAGGAGGATCTGGATGTCCTTTTAAACTAGAATAATAGTAATAGGATGAAATTTAATAGTGAGAAGTAATGCATTTAGGGATTAATAACAATAATTTATAACCTGGGGACGCATCAATTAAAAGTAACGGAGGAGGAGAAGGACCTTGGAGTATTGGTTGACCACAGGATGACTATGAGCCGCCAACGTGATATGGCTATGAAAAAAGCGAATGCGGTCTTGGGTGCATCAGACGAGGTATTTCCAGTAGACATAAGGAAGTGTTTGTACCGTTATACAAGACCCTGGTGAGACATCATCTGAAATACTGTGTGCAGTTCTGGTCTCCCATGTTTAAGAAGGATGAATTCAAACTGGAACAGGTACAGAGAAGGGCTACGAGGATGATCCGAGGAATGGAAAACCTATCTTGTGAAAAAAGACTCAAGGAGCTTGGCTTGTTTACCCTAACCAAATTGACTCACAATTTATCAGACCACTCTGTTTTATTAGCAAAGCTGTTCTGCTAATACATTTATAAGTGAGCCCCCCGAGTGGGGCTTGTGTCTTTTAATTTATATAGTTTTTTGGAGAATAAGTTACAGAGAAGTTACAGACAAAAGAAGAAAAAGATTTTAGTAACCACCCTTCGAGTTCCCTGAGACCAGTCACGTATCTTCAATTACCTGACACCCTTAACAAGCTCCTTTAACAGCTTCCAGTTAATGTAACTAATTGCCCTTCACACCTTCAATTCTGATGCCTGCTTCTTAGACGTGCTGGCTCTATCTTAATTGCTTCTCCATTCAAAAGCTAAATGTCTCTTCGTGTTCTCCCGCAGATACAAAGTTATACATTAAGGCACAGGACTAAAAATACAAGAGAATTTCTATCCTTTCTTTCCTTTGAGAAGGTGTTTTTGAAGTAGTTTGCAGTTGTTGCTGTTTTTGGACATTTCAGAGACATCATATGCAACGGCTCTTTGTCAAAAGTTATTGAATGAGGCTGGACTAACCATTAATCAAAGTGCATAACAAGTAGGACATAATTTTCTTGTTTCATGAGCCCAGGCAGGCTCTGTGGAAAACTGTGAGTGGAATTGTATGTCTATTGAACATCAAATTTTTGTTCACAATTGTTGTAAATGTGCATACAGAGTATTTGCATTGGAATGGCCTGTTATACACATATAACCAGTGGTCACAAATTGGGCGTTCAGAAAGAGAGGCAGCCCAGTTTGGTGGGTACTTTTGGAAATTTGAATGACTCATTTCCCACCGCTGCAAAGCAGATATAACCACTTATCACAAGTGCTGTGAGGCTTCATTCACATTTGTACATCACTCAGAGATACTTGGGTGAGAGGTGCTCTAATTGAAAAGTATAACTTTTTATACTAACAGTAGGTAGGTAGGTTGGCTAATAATATGGCGTCAACGTGCTCATGGAAAGGCCTTATATTGCTTTCAAATATACAGAGGGACTGAGAAATCCACTGTTTAACACAGATGGATGTTTCAGAAAGGAGGAGCAAAGCTGTTGCAGTTGGTCTCATGGTCACTTTGGGAGGTTTTGTGATCATTGGTCATACAAATTTACCTTAATTGTAAGCTTGACTGTAAAAAGTGAGTGTAAGTTCACAAGTTGTCACGATAATGCGTAACAACAAATGCTGATGGGAAGAGGTGCAAAAGTGACACAGTCAAAATGGATTAGTCTAAGCAAAAAGGTCTCTTGCTATAACTCAAGGATTGTGTTAAGAGCATGCCTCATAAACAAGATAAACAAACAAGATAAACAAGTTTGCCAGATTTCAGAATAGCGGATCAGACCATGGGCTGGGCTTGTGTTTCTCCAGTAATGAGATTGCAAGTGAGAGTCAACACCGGAGACAGAAGATGCATTTTTACTTTGCTCTTCTTTTCTCACCCCTTTGTGTGTGTTTGTCTTTTGTCTTCTAGGAAATGGTATTAAACATTAACTCCAGCCCCTCTTTTCTTTTTTCCCCAAAGGACAGTTATTGCCATCTTTGACACCATCTAAGAGACTGGTTTCAGAGTAGCAGCCGTGTTAGTCTGTATTCACAAGAAGAAAAGGAGTACCTGTGGCACCCTAGTGTCTAAGGTACCACTAGTACTCCTTTTCTTTTATCGAAGAGACTGTCAAACAAGGGGCTTTTTCCTTCCAAAGTCTCTGCCCCGCTAAAGGGGAAGGGAGCAAGGAACACTGAGAAAATGAAAGCCCTACTTCATACTTTACATTTCCTTCATTTTTGTATTTTTAATAAAATGTTAAAATAAAAGAAAATGTTACTGGTGCGTTTGCCATGGAGCTAAGCAGGCTGAGGTCTCTGTGTATCAAACCCCAAACTTTCTTTGAAACTGTTTAATGTTGGATAGTGACTGCCTTATGTGGACACCTTTTGGCCCATTTATTCCATCTAAATTAATACAACGGAGGTCTCTTAAGATAAGATAAGGTTGCGTGATAAGGAACACAACTCTAGAATAGGTTTTGCTGTAGTTCCTCTGGCAGATGGAGGATCGCCCTAGGGCTCCAGAGGCAGAGCTAGCCCATGCTAAACTGGGGGTTATGACACAGAGCTTTAGGGAGGGTGGGGAAAGTCTGGTGGAGCCTCAGCAGAACTCCATGTGAGATGGGAAGGGTCTTTACACTACCAAGAGAGAAACCCAAACCAAATAGAGAGTGATAGATTCTAAGGTTCATGTGCAGTCTACCTTCTGTCAGTGATCTCCTGTTTAATCATCTAGGAATTCAGGAAACAGGAGTGGCAGTGACATCCTGGGTCATCGTGTCTAGCCCCTGCTACCACAGACAACCCCATTATATAATCCCATTAAAAAATTTATGATGCGCCACCCCTTTTTAAAATCAGGATTGGATGTTTCTCTAGAAGGAATAAATTCAGTGAAATTATCTGGTTTGTGCTAGGTAGGAAGTGCGCCTAGAGGATCTGTCTCCTCTGATTTTAGAATCTATGACTCAAAACTAGTTGGGTTGTTTGCCCCGCCTGCTCCTATTGGCAGACTTTTCCAGAACCTCATCCTTCTTATGGTTAGAAACCTTCTTCTAATGTCCAGCCTAAATTCATTCTTGGAAGCGTGGATCATTCACACAAGCATCTGAACTTCTGGAGTCTTATCATATAATGGTTTGCTTTACTGCTTTAATGGTTTTGTGTGGAGTCTTATCATATAATGGTTTGCTTTACTGCTTTAATGGTTTTCTGTGGAGTCTTATCATATAATGGTTTGCTTTACTACTTTAATGGTTTTCTGTGATCACTGCCTATATGCATCAGTCTGCAATATTCTCGCAGAAACAGATACTGAGCCACTGTGGAGTTCACTGGAGTGGACAGATATTCTAAGGGGGGGGGGTGGAGGAAGATTTAGATTGAAAGAGAGTAGATGTTTTTAAGTTTCTCCCCTCCAGCCTATCTCCTATTCTACTGGGAAATGAGTGTCTCCAGGTCCAAGTGATTTACAGTTACTGAAGAGCCTGGGTAACAATAACCCAAGGCAGCTACCTCAACATTTAAGCAGCTGAAATCCACAAAGGAAACAAGAACGACCCAGGTCTTTATCACATTTTGTAAATTAATTAAGATTTCATACTTTCTTTGAAGCTCAGCCATGACCTCTGCTCAGCACCAAACCCATTGAGTCTTACTTCTGGAAGGGATAAACAGTGAGGCGGCAAAATTTTCAGATTTTATTTAATTACTCAAGAGAGTTAAGTTCAAAGCAGACTGTAAAGAGTTACAAAGGGATCTCACAAAACTGGGTGACTAGGCAACAGAATGGCAGACGCAATTCAATGTTCATAAATGCAAAGTAATGCATATTGAAAAAAAAGCCCAACTATACATACAATATGATGGGGGTCTAACGTAGCTGTTACCACTCAAGAAAGGGATTTAGCGTATTGTAGATAGTTCTCTGAAAACATCCACTCAGTGTGCACTGGCAATCAAAAAAGCGAACAGAACGTTAGAAAGCCTTAGGAAAGAGAGAGATTAAAAAGACAGAAAATATCATAACATCTCTATGTAAATCCATGGTACGCCCTCATCTTGAATATTGTGTGCAGATTTGGTCGCCCCTATCTCAAAAAAGATATATCGGAATTGGAAAAGATACAAAGAAGGACAACAAAAATGATTAGGGGTATGGAGGAGAGATTAAAAAGACTGGGACTTTTCAGCTTGGACAAGAGACGAGTAAGAGGGGATATGACAGACGTCTATAAAATCTTGACTCGTGTGGAGAAAGCAAATCAGGAGGTGTTATTTACTCCTTCACATGACACAAACTAAGAGTCACCCAAATAAATTAATATGCAGCAGGTATAAAACAAAAGGTAGTACTTCTTCACACAACGCAGTCAACCTGTGGAACTCCTTGCCAGGGAAAATTGTGAAGGCCAAAACTATAATGGAGTCAAAGAAGATCTAGATAAGTTCATAGCGGGCAGGTCCATCAAAGGCTATTAGCCAGTATGGCTAAGGATGGCAAACCATGCTCTTGCCGGAAGCTGGGAATGGGTGACAGAGGATGGATCATATGATGATTCCCTATTCTGTTCATTCCCTCTGGGGCACCTGGCATTGGCCACTGTCAGCAGACAGGATACTGCGCTAGATGGACCTTCGGTCTGATTCAGCATGGCCGTTCTTATGTTCAGTAGCAAATCACTGCCCCTGGAGAAAGGGAATTGTGGGAAAGAGGGGGTGTGTCTTTGATACAAAGCCTCTTGGGGCTTCATTGGAAGGAGGGTTTGCAGCTTGCCAACGAGGAGGCGGTTTACAACTGCCACAGCTGAAGATGAGCCCTAACCTCTCTAGACCTCTTGTGACAACGTGGATGGATGTTGCCCTCTAATTTGATATCACAAGGTTTGGGGTGATCAAAGGAAATACAGGGAAAGTTTAGCTACACCTCCTTGCAAGGTTTTCTGTGCTTGTTATATAATTATATGAAAGTATTGCAGAGCAGGAAGCCAACAGCTAAATCCACCCCTGTCATGGCCCTGACAGGGCAAATGACCTACAGCTCATCTCCTGAGATCTAATGCAGTGAGTTGCATAACCAAAGTATTACTAGACATGAAAGGAGAAGAATTAAAGAAGACTTTACTGAGGTATTTGAACTACGAAGGGCACAGTAAAAGCTGCTCTCTCATTTTATATCCTCCCATAAGAAGAGAATAAAGGGACCACTGGCTGACATTAATGGCATTTAAAAGAAATTAAAGGAGATACTTCTTCATGCTGGATGAATCATTGCTCCAAACTGACATGGCAAAGCTCATATTCTTGTGGGATACAATGTAGATATTATTTGCACAACCTAACTCCTACCTCATCTTACAATTGCTTCTAGAATTAGATCACACCTCTCAGTGTCAAGGGCAATGCCCACTCTCAATAAAAGTGGGATATGGACTACAAGTGAGTTCAGCCGCTTATTCCTGGGACAGCGAAATGGCTGGGATGCTGATTATTTTGGTTTTCCAGGGGGCCAAAGCACTGGCTCCACAACAGAAACTAGGCAAGGGCCAGGCTGCACAATTCTCATCTGGGTTTGAACTACCCCCACATGCAGGGTGTTTCCATCTGCCAGGATCTGGTTTAGATCCGTCTCCATTACATACATAAGGTCAGATCGTTCCTCCGAGGAATATAGGAATTGCCAGTCTGGACCAAACCCAAGATCCATCTAGCCCAGGATCCTGTCTCGGATAGTGACTAACACCAGCTGCTTCAGAGGAAGGTAAAACAAACCCCACAAAGGGCAGTTACGGGACAACCTGCCTCCAAGGAAATGGCCTTCTGACGCCAGTCGATTAGAGGTTAGCTCATGCCCTGATGCTTGAGGGCTTAGATCCCTTCCTAAACTCCTGGGATGTTTTAGGTATTTACTATTACAATGCTGGGTATTTTGCCGTTGTGGTCTCAGAAGGTAGAATCCAGCCCTTACTGAATACATACTGTAAATGTAAAATGATAGGAATGTAACAGAGTAAGTGTGCACGAACTGCAGTGTGATAATGGGAATTGCGTTTTCTGTCTTCTTATAGATGCCCTAATGGTGAACCCAATTAGAGGCCCAATTATATGGTTGTTGAAAGCAGTGTCAAACCTCAAGGAGATCAGGGTTAGATCCAAATAAATGACAACACACTGTGCATTACAAAGGAAAGAATTGTATCTGACTTTGTGTCACTAAATGCCAGTGACTTACATGTGTTATTTGGCTTCCAAGTAGTGTCACTTTAATTTGTCATATCTTGAATGTACAGTATTCTAGGCATTTGAAGCATTGGTCCAGGTTCAAACAAAAGGCAAGGGGCAACATTACCATGTAGCATGCTAATTTGTTATTATCTGCTTTATGCCTTAACTATTATCTAGGGATAATGCTCGCCCCAGCATTAGGAACACAGTGGCAGGCGGGCAGAGGGGGTGCTACTGTTGTGGGGGGTAGCGGGGGAGACTGCTGTACTGTGCACAGCTGGGGACTGAAGTGGGGGGTATCACTGTCCACCTGCCTCAGGATTGGTTGCTCAGGCTGCTGTCTGAACTTAAAGGCATAGCATGTGAACACACACTCCACCAACAGACACAATTCCCCAACATACACACTCTCTCTGTCTCTCCCACACACAGACACATACGTTCTCCCTGTCACTCACTCTCCCCCTTCCCTGCTGTGATGGGATTCCCAGGGTGCAACCTGGGACTGTGGGACCACTTTGTTCCCCTTAACGCACTAATCTGAATTGTCCCTCTCAGTGACAAGCTGCAAACCCCTCCAGCTGCTGTTACTACTCAGTACAAACTCATGTGGAGCCCCACACCCAACTCGACTGCATGAATGTTCCCAGAGCCACTCATGAATCACACAGAGAAAGGCACCAGCCAAATCTCCTCAGCTCTCAGCCAGAATATACCGTCTTGCACTGCTCATTACTCTTTCTTGAGCAATACAAGTTTATTAATTGATTCACCACTTCATCAATGGAAAGTAGACATGCACCAACCTTTGTAACCTGAGCAGATTTACCAAGCATTTCAGGTAAGCTCACTGGTAAGGCTAACACTAGAATATGTGTATTGATTACAAAAGATGGATTTTAACTGATTATAAGTGATGGGCAAAAAGTCAGAAAAGAAAATATAATCCGACAGTCTAAATTCTCAAGTTTATTAGACTACGCAACTTCTAGATCGGGGTCGGCAACGTTTCTGGTGGGCCGAGTCTCCATTTATTTACTCTAATAGAAGGTTTCGCGTGCTAGTCATACTTTTTAGCGATTTTAGAAGGTCTCTTTCTATAAGGCTATAATATATAACGAAACTATTGTTGTATGTAAAGTAAATAAGGTTTTCAAAATGTTTAAGAAGCTTCATTTAAAATTAAATTAAAATGCAGAGACACCCCCAGACTGGGGGCCAGGACCCAGGCAGTGTGACGGCTCCTGGAAATCAGCTTGCGTGCCGCCTTTGGCCCGCGTGCCATAGGTTGCCTACCCTGGTCTACACTGATGATTACAAGACACTGGACAGGACCCAGAATGTAGGATGCAGACTTTATCCCCAAATGAGGTAATGTCACATTGGCTCTTCTTGGCTACTCAACTGACTGACCATCGCTAGAAATGGCCTAACATCCTGAGAGTACCAATGGGCATGCAATGTAGACGGGAATTTGAATACATACACTCCTTCCATGTGCATTTTCTCAGTTCTTTCATTCCAGATTTTACTTTTCCTACACAAATTTGGTTTGATTTTCGCAGGAGAACACTATAGATGAAGGAACAAGAAGTATTCTCCAAAATACAGACACATTTCAAATTTGTGAACATCGGGCAGCTCTGCAAACGTGTTTTATCTTGCTAATTTATTTGTAACACTTGCTTAACTCAAGCAAATTGTATTTTCACGTCCATCTGCCTGGAAAATATCCCCCTGGGAAGAATCTGATGCTTTTCTGGATTGACAATCTTATTTCTCCTTTGCTTTTCAAAAAATGGACATGCTGATTACAAACACAAATCAGACAGCTTGGCACTTTGGCACACTTGGCCACTTGGCATATACTCTTTGCCTATCATTTGTTTTGCACATTAGTTGTAACTCTAACCTTTCAGACACTGACGCATTGCCCAGATCGTAAAAATGCGTTCAAAAAGATTTTAGGCTCATATTGCTCTATGCCATTCTTTGGGTTCTGAGAATGTATCTTTCAGATTGCTGCTAAGTTTGCTAAAAAGGATTGAGCTGCATCCTCACTGCAAAGCAACAGGACTTGGACTCAACTCCCAGACTCTGATCCACCACCTTAGCAGGTTCCTAGGACCTGGGAAATGAGTGATTGCTGACCCAACTCAGAATGAGTTGTATGTGGAAGGGGCTTGGACTCAAACCTTAGTCAGCTTTCCTGTAGGGTTTGTGGTGGGTGGGGCAATGTGTATTGTTCCTCCTCCATCCCCTCCGAGTTGTGGATCCGGTGTAGGGAATTGTCCCCTACACACAGAATGCAACCCAGAGCAGAATCCTGCTTCCCCAAGTGGATCTCGGAAGCTCAGTCCAGGCCTTACATGCTCTTTCTATTGGCACCAGTGACATCCTCGCTTAAGTAACTCACTTCAGGGTACAACATATGTAAAAACTAGAGCTGCCTTTCGCATTCCAGAGAAGCAAGGATTCAACTAGAATTGCCTCAGCTACGACGTTAAAATATTGGTAGCTATTTGTCAGATTGGAAAGCTGAAGGTGAGACTCTCTTACTTTAGCACAAAGTACCCAGAAAGGTGGCCTTGTGCCTGGAATCAGTATGTCACTGATTTGACCACCGTAATTTTACAGAATGTGAATTTGGAGCCTCTCAAATGTGGTTAGGTTGCAATGGCTTTGGAAATGTCTTTCAGTGCACCTTGAGATATTTTTATCTTTGCTATGAGTCTCAATGAGCAGACTACGCAGGGAAGGTTTTCTCTAACAGCTTGACAAGCCAAATATTTCAAATCAATCAGGTTTATGGTTGACTAGAGAATGCTTTTAATTTCTAGAAAGCAGGCAGGTTGTACAAATGGGGATATGTCAGGGTTCCTTCCCCACTCTGAACACTAGGGTACTGATCTGGGGAACTTCATGAAAGACTCCCCCCAAACTTTTTTTAGTCACCTTAGCTTAAAAATTTCCCCACGGCACAAATTTTTTTCCTTGTTCTTGGATGGTATTGCTGCCACTACCAACTGATTTACACAAAGAGCAGGAAAAGGACCTCTTGAGTTCATAATTCCTCAAAATATCCCCCAAACCTTTACAACCGCTTTCCTGGGGAGGCTCGGGGATCAACAAGATAAGCACAAACCAGCCTTGGGGATTTTATAGCTAACTGGTTGGCTGGTGTCCATAAAAGGGAGCTGTCCTCCCTCCCCTTCATTTATCACAGAGCGTCTGCCTGAGGCAGCAGTGCTCATGTCCGAGGCAGAAACTTGGGCACCTAGGGGAATTCTACAGTGAACATTTAGGTGCCTACAGGGTTTGGAGACACCGGAGAGCGCTTTTGTGGGTTGCAGTTGAGTTTAAATCTGGTATTTAGGCACCGAATCCCCAGTTTTAGGCATCTAAAGCTCTTTGGGGCTCTGGGCCTCAGCTCCCCATCTGTACAATGGGGTAGTAGCACTGCCCTGCCTCACTGGGTGTGTGGGGATGAAGATATTAAACACCATGCGGGACTCAGATATTATGGTGATGGAGGCAAGTAAATAGCCAAGTTAGACATAGGAGCCCGGCACCACTGAAGTCCAGTATAAGCCTTATTTGGAGGAAAAAGGTGGTGCCTAGTTCTACACAGAGCTGAGATTTACCTTAAGGGAAGTAGAATGAAATGCTCTCAGGACTTCAGGGCATCTCAATATGCAAAGTTCAGTTATTGTGACCTGCCTCTTTGAACGTCAAGCACAATGGCACACAGTCAGCAGCAGAAATGGGCTTTGTCCAGCAGAGTTCAAGCTGGAGGTGTTGGTGGGATGAAAATCACCCATCACCTGCAAGCAAAGTAAAAGGCCATGGAGAAGCTGTCCCTATGCTGGGAGTTGTGTTCAATGCACCTGTAAGAGATCGGGCCTACTGTCCAGTCTCCATCGCCTTCCTGCTACACAAAGCTGGCCAAGAGAACAAGCTCTGCCAAGCACAGGGGGTGCAGGGAGTGCCCACTCCACAGCCAGCCACCGCTCCTGTATTTGAGCTGTGGTGACTCCACTATGTTGCGGTCCTTACAGAGCCTCGCCTGTGCATGAAACCTCCCCATTGCATATTTGTGCTATGAAAAGTGATTCACTGTTAAAGGGCATTTTTACTTTTTTTGCAAATTGTTCTCGTTCAGCTACAGGGCCTTTCCATTTCTCCGCGGGGCAGAATCTCGTAGAGCAAGATTTGGTTGGGTTATTGTTACGAATGGCCAAAGTGACGACGATAAATTGGAAACCAATTTAAGCCTTGGTTCAGAAACTGAGTCAAGCCTTTTCTGGGGCTTAAAGAATTTTGGCTAACATTTTCCCTTATTTTCTTTCTTTCGCTCCCTCTGCAGTTCTGCGCTTCCAGATAAATCCCAAGGCAGGAAGCCAATGTACCAAATAAGAAAGGCTGGAAATACTGGACGAACAGTTTAACTAGAAGCAACGCTCACAAGAAAGCCTATTCTCACTAGAATTCTCGTCCAGTTTTTCTAAATACTTTGAATAGGCTTCAGAAAGACACACCCACGCCTGGATTCTGATCACAGTTACATTAAGAACATTTCATGTATACACACAAAGAAAAGGAGGACTTGGCTGTTACTCTGAAACCTGTCATGTATACACACAGAGGCTCAAATTACTAATCAGAACATTCTTTACTTTTGAGCCCGGCTCTGGGTTTCAGGAACGCCGTAGTTCTAATCCCTGCTTCTACTCAGATTGTTATTGTTCACGTAACTCCTTTGCCTCAATTCCTCAGCCATGAAACTGAGACAATATTAGTAACGTAGGATATAGCTAAGTTTACCACTGCCCTGTACTGGAAGATATCAAAGCTACTTAGCTGTGCATCATAAACCTGATACTGCTAATTACAGTTAAGGCTCCAATTCAGCAAATTATTTCAGCAGCTGCTTAACTTTTACACACATGAATAATCCTTCTCATTCATAAAATATTGAAGCAGGTGCATAAATTTCGCTGAAGTCACAGATCTATCAGGAGAGTTCTTTGAACTTGTGAAGCACTATACAAGTACCACATATTATTAAGGATGTTTTGGGGATTCACCAGTTTTGCCTGTAATAGCAACAGTACTTTAAAGAGAGTTAGATTATGGAGGGATTAATTGCCGCTTTAATTGACACATTTTCGTAGCTGTATATCAAGAGCAGCCTGTTCATAAATGGCCCTAACAAAGGGAGGAAGTGCATTCTTCAGTAGGAATGCTGATCTAGCAATAAGCATTGTCATTTTCTAACGTCACACTAAGTACATCTTTTCATTGGGATTCGCCCTGGATCCATCAAGGCGCTTCAGACCTGCATCTCAGATGAATGCTCAGGTCAGTTGTAAAAGACAATGAATTGCACTGAGGTTTTTTTTTGTCGTTTGTAACCAGCCCGGCTGTGTTTCTGAAGCATCATTCTGAAAGAAAACCCCAATCTTGATGTTAAATGATGACGAAGTTTTCAAGGAAATTCAACTTTCAGACACATTAGCTGCAAAATATTCCCGCTATGAACATTCGGCTCCCCTGTTGTAAGTCTTGAGAACTGAGCTCTTGGGAAAATCTACCCCGGTCTCGTCTTCATTCCAACATCCACACCTTCACTTCACTATCCAGTTTGTTCTTCCTAGATGCAGACCTGCTGCTTTACAGCTTTTTCCGTGGAATTGCCCAGGAGCAGATTTCAAAATTGGGCAATGGTTATTCCTTCCCCTGAGCCACCTGGTAAGAAGGAGCTGAAATATTTATGTGCACGTCGCTAGGCTAAAGAGGCGAGACCGAAGGGTTCACTTGTATTCATTCCAAACCGAGTAGAAGTCTAAAAGAAGAAATGTAGAGCACGACTAAATTACTTAGCCGAAGGAAAGTCAATGACATTTTTTTATCAGACGCCATTAACCCAGGCCTCAACGTGTCAGGAAAGCCATGAAGCATTCAGTGTACTCTAGTGAATACTGCTGACTGGAGCTAAAGTCCTTTCAATCCGGTTGATTATGCGCATTAGCTGAGCCTTTCGCCTAATGATCCTGTTAGTCTGGCTCTTTGGTTTTTGAGCTTATATACAGACAGCTGATAACGGCAAACAAATTAAATGTACTGCTGAAATGACTTTCCCCTTCTATGCAGCGTACCTCAAGTACGGCTCCATCCCCCAACCCAGGAAAGATGAGGTGGGTTCCCCAACCTTTCCTCCACTTGGCATCTTCAGGCTTGTTTCAGTTTTGTATCTTCCAAATGCTTGTCTTTTGTCAGGCCTCTCCATGGTACTAAGGGAGCCCTGAGATTCAAGGAGCTCTGTTCACTGAACCCAAAGAGAAATCTGGCCAGAGAGCCTCCGGCAATGAACTGACTCTCTCCCAAAACAAACAAGTGGCTGCTAAACCTTAACTCTCCCCCAGACAATTTCAAAGATACTACGTGAAGGTGTTAATTACAGTCACTCATTAAACCCAACAGACTCAGCATTGTGAAGAAGTTATTGTGTACATACCTACGGTTTTAATGGTGATTTAACTCATTTATGTCGCCATGCTGGTTACACTAATATTAGACTGGATTCAGTAACATCAATTTCCTCATCTGCCTGACTAAGTTTTGAACAGTTGCCTGCGGAAAGCTCTGCAGGGCCAAAGGCAGCAGCTTTGCATTGACACCAACCCCTCACTGAAACATCTCAAATCGTAACATGGACTTGATGTGGGGAGAGCAGTCATGACCACCACGCTCTGACCAGATGACACCCTTGTTCTGCAGAGCTGGCTTTGGGAAAGATCTGCATATCTGCTATTCTGAAAAAGATGGCAAGCACTTGGCAAATAACTACTCTGCTCTCTGGGCAAGGTTTGGAGCAAAGGGCCTTCTCTCTCGCCGAAAAGAACAAGATGACTAGTTATTCTAGTTATGCTGTTATTTGAAAATTGAGCGATTGCTTTCCTTGAGCTCTCCAATGTGAGGTTTTGCACCTCACGCTGAAGCATTAGGCACTGGCCTCTATCAGAGGCAGGACACCAGTCTAGATGGATTGCTGGTCAGACCATCTCTGGCAATTTCGATGTTCCTCACCACAGACGTTGAAGTTGTCTGTGGTGACTCAGTCCATGTCATGCATTTCTTTCCCTTCAACTTGTGGCTTCCTGTCAGAAATTAGATCGTTGGCTCCTCATTTCTACAGGAGTGCCTGACACAACAGGACCCCAGTCCTGAACTGGGCCTTTTGGCGCTACCAGAATGCTAATTGCAATGGTGCTGACCCAAAGCCCATTGAAGTCTATGCAGAAACTCTGTGTCCTCAACTGGCTCTGGATCAGACAATAAGAACTAATGGCCTCTCCCCTGCCTTCTTGGAAGTCTATCTTCAGGGCAGGAGTCTGCTGTGCATAGGCTTGTTCTCTAATTAGTTCAAGGTAACAAAAAGCCAACTCAGCCTGCTACGTACAATTGCTTATAAAAGTTAGTGCCAATCGAAGCCAGAAAGACTGAATTAGTCTCATCAAAAATAGTTGACTGAGATGACCTAAGACTGTGTTAACATTGTGACAAGTAAACAAAAGAGAATGTAACTGGAAGTTACTAGACCAAAATTGGTGTGTTGGACAGTAGGTCTAGCTGGTAGCTAAAGTAATTGTTTGTGTGTGCGGTGGGCTATTCCGCCCTTACTCCCTTTTGGAGTCCTTAAAAATGTCTTTTGAGGGGAGGGGGAAATCAAGATGTCTCGGTGATGGGTGGACTGAGAGGTGAACGTCACCGTCATGCCTGCTATATCCCTTACCAGTCTCAGCCGGACAAGACTGTTGTGACCGGTTGGGTCACAGAAACCCCCTTGGGACAGCCACCTGAAACTGCCTTGAGCCCGTTTTCCCTGGCAGCTTGGGACTTCAGTATCCTGTCTGGTTGTGCCACACAGTCTATCCTTTTACAAACACTGACAGGTGTTTCTTTTAATATAAGAACATTTTGGTAAAGGAAAAGGGAACAACAGATATTGTTAAAATAGAAGTCTACTCAATACTTTCCATTTCAAATATTTTGACGTATTTCCTTTCTTTAGTAAGCGGTTATAAAAATGTAAATGGTTTGTTTGCCGTGGAACTAACTATGCCAAGGTCTCTAACCTCAACTCCCATAACCATGTTTAACTGTTTACTATTCTAGAGTCTCAGGGTCATGATGACACCTTTGACTCTCTGGGCCCTTTTATTCTATCACAATTAACAAGAGAGGGCCTGTGGAAAAGGCAGTATGTGATCAGAGAAGAGGTGATTGAGGTAATACCTTGTAATTGAACCAACTCCCCGCTTATCTACTCAGCAAAGGAAGCTGGGCCGATAATTACATCAACCACCTTGGCTCTATAATATCCTGGGTCCAGCACGGCCTCAACAAAACTACAAAGAAGTATGTGATCATAGAGTTAAAGACGATATACCACAAGCATGCTAAATTAGCGTAACTTGGACAAGCTTAATTCTGTCATCTCCTGAGTTCTTGACATGTTCTCAGGTTCTCAGGTTCATCAGGTGCCTGAGGTAACAAAAATGCCAAAGAATGTCCTGTTCAGTCCCTGCAGCAGTAGGCAAAGAATTCTATCTGAGCATACGCAAAATGAGATTTTTTTTCCAGAAACCAAAACTTGGCCAGATTAGGGCAAATTTACAAGGAGATAGGAAAACACATATATTTGGCACCAAGGCATCCTGACTGCCCCACTGCCAAAGGTCATGTCTCTCTTTCAAAGTAAGGACGAGCTAGAACTTTCCAACGAAATCTTTGAGAGATTTATTGAAAAAAAGTGGACAAAACTTATTTCATTTTCTATAGTAATTTCAAGAGACATTTTATCTGAGACACATTTTAGCTGTAGCTTCCCACAAATTATTCAGCCTGCGCTAGATTCTCAATATGGAAAAGTTTAACTTTGGCAAAGTTTAAGCAGTTAACAGCGTCTTTTAATGGAAAGTTTCAAGTTCATAGCGGAGCTCTGAGCAGTCATACTGCTCCCTTACATACAATGCAACTGTCCCACCTTTTCTGCCCTGCCTGTCCTTCCTGAATAGTTTATATCCATCCATGACAGTACTCCACTCATGTGAGTTACCCCACCAAGTGTCTGTCATTCCAATCACATCATAATTCCTTGACTGTGCCAAGAGTTCCAGTTCTCCCTGCTTCTTTCCCAGGCTTCTTGCCTTTGTCTATAGGCACTTGAGATAACTCGCTGATCGTTCCCCTTTCTCAGACTAACGTATGAAAAAACAACATAAAATATTTGTTCCTAATCGAATTGTGATGTGATTCCTCTTAAGTTTCTGAGTCAAACATTCATTCCTCAACTGAAAGTAGGAGTTTATAATGATTTATAGAAAATCTATAACAAAGCTAATGTGACTTGGATATATGCCGAGTTGCCCGTCTGCATATGTAATTACCCTAATTGCACATGCAAATCAGGCAATTCTGGGCCCAAACAGGCTTCTTGACATTGAAACCATTGCAAGTACATGTATACACGTTGTGAGATGCATAGGAGATGGTCATATCCCACCCTTGCTTTCACATTTAGCCTTTAATGCATAATTAATTTTGTTACTAAATTGTTTTAGAAAATCCTGGTGTTTTTAATCGCAGAAATGCTCTTCAGATGAGTGCATTGATTTTGTCTTCATTCGTTATCTTGATGAAATTGCCCACGTTACTAAGAAACTCTGAACTGTGCAATGGTACTAATTAACCATATAGTCATCTAACTGAAATACTGAGTTCTAACTAAAGATTATTAAGTCCATTTTAGCATATGTAACATAGTCAATGTAGCAAGACAGAAATTAAATCATCCATCTATGTTATTCTAGAAAATCCCATTACATGATGTAGTGGCTTTAATAGAGCTACTCTTTCTAGTTTGGACTCTAGCCCAGTCAATCTAATGAATCATTTGCGCTGTGCTCTTTATGTTAGCGATGATAAGAAAAATCTTAACTTCTTTACAACTTTAAAAAATATTCCCCAAACAGTTTATCTGAAAAGAAAAACAGTGATCTGATTACTAGGGTTTTTTTGGCTGAGGGGTTACAAATGGGAAAGAATTTCTTTTTCTAGTCTCCGTAGCTCTCTGCCTCTTTTTCATACCTTAAAGCACAAGTTAAAGTCCTAGTTGACAAGAGGGAACCACATCTGAATCCAGTATTCAAGATGTGGACGTACCATAGATTTATATAAGGGCTATAAGATATTCTCCATCTTATTCCCTATAGCTTTTTAAATGATTCCTAAATATTTAGTTGTACCTAAATTAGCCCCCATCATATTGAATGTATCTTTGGGTTATTTTTTTCCAATGTTCATTACTTTACATTTATCCACATTCAATTTAATTTGCTATTTTCTTGCCCATTCACTTAGTTTTGTGTTCGTTTGAAGTTCTTCACAGACTGCTTTGCTCTTAACTATCTTGAGCAGTTTAGTAGGATCTGCAAACTTTGCAACCTCGCTGTTTATCCCTGTCTTCAGATCACTTATGAATAGGTTGAATAGGATTGGTCCTCGAACTGACCCTTGGGGAACATCACTAGTTACCCCTCTCCATTCTGAAAATTTACCATTTATTGCTACCCTTTGTTCCCTGTCTTCTTACAATTTCTCAGTGTTATCTTTCCTCTTATCCCATGACAACTTAACGAGCCTTTGGTGAGGGAAGTTGTCAAAGGTTTTCTGGAAATCTAAGTACACCATGGCGAGCTGGTCCCCTAGTCCACAAGTTTGTTGACTCACCCCCCCCCCAAAGAACTCTAATAGATTAGCAAGACATGATCGCCCTTTACAGAAACCATGTTGAGTTTTGTATAACAATTTATGTTCTTCTATGTGTCTGAAAATTTCATTCTTTACTATTGTTTCAACTAGTTTTACCTGTACTAATGTTAGACTTACTGGTCTGTATTTGCCAGGATCACCTCTAGAGCCCTTGTTAAATATTGGTGTTACATTAGCTATCTTCCAGTCATTGGATACAGAAGCTGATTTAAAGGACAGGTTACAGGTGTAGTTAAGAGTTCTGCAATATCACATTTGCCTTCATTCAGTAAGCTTGGGTTCTCTATTCTATGAGTAGAGCGGGACAAAATTTTTAGATGAATTGTTCATTTGTTGAAAACTGTAAATAAGGTTTGAGCAATTTTTTTTAATTTAGATCAGAATCAGAAAATAATTTTTTGCTTTAAAAAGTTGAAATATTTTTGAAATAAAATGTTTCTATTTTTCGTTTTGTAACTATATTTTATTTCAAAATTTAGCTATTTTTATTTTAAAAATATGCAAAACAAACAGCAAAGAAAACTTGAGGGCAGGGCATAAAAACACCCTAAAATTGAAATTAAAAATATTGAAATAAAATCATTTTGGGTTGAACGAATTGAATAATAACCATTTTTTTCGACCACCTCCAGGTTTGATCTTCCTGCAAGCATCACTGCGCAAGGTTCCCTAGCTTGTGTTATGCCAGAGGTCATATTAGATAATCATAAGAGTCACTTTCTTAAATCTGGAGAAGGAGTGGACTTGAGAGAAATTTGTGGACAGTACAAACACAGGCCACAGCTATGCTATTTGACTCATTATATCAGTATACTATTCAAAGAGTCTTTCTGCATTATTCAACTTTCCCACTGCTGACAACAGTGGATGCATCTGGATTGGTAAGGAGCAATATTTGGCTGTAGACAAGGGGAAACTGGAGATTTTTTTTAATGTGGGTTCCGAGAGAGCACTGAAAATGATCTTTATTAGCAGCTAAAATGTCTTCAGCAGGTGGCAGCTGATGAAAGCACAGGAGAGAATATTTGTAGTGGAGAGAAAGCAAAACTGAAGGAGAACTGAGGACAAAAGGGTGTAATAAGCCTGCACCTGGATAATAGTGAGGCCAAGAATCCAAAGAGGAATTGGACATTTTTATGAATACAATCTTATCTAGACCAATATTAGTTAATCCTTATAATTTTTGGGGGAAAGATTATACTAATGGATGAAAGCCAAGGTCTGTCCATGAAGGATTAGGATAAAATTTTGTGGACATTTTTTTCGGCCTACCGTGGGTTTCTTGCATCTTTCTCTGATGGCTCTTATAGGGCAAAAAGAATAAAAAAGAGCCCCCGCTCCCCTTCCCCGCATGCTCCAGATTAGTCAAGGATAATCATAGAAGACAGAGATTCAAATCTGTAATTTGCACTGTTCAGTACGGGACTTGACTGTTGGTTTCTCAATAATGGATATTGGACGTTCTTGACTGGCTTGCGCTCGCTCCCTCACACTTTCTTTTTTGTACAGCATTCCATCCTGGCCCCGAGAAAATTTTCATTGAAAATTTTTGTGCAGTGCCACAAAAAGTTTCACTTCCCATAAATCAGCATTTATCTGATGAAGAATTCCTTGATTTTACGGAAAATGGAGCCAATATGAGTAGGAGGATAAACAAGGATCGGAAGACCTGAGCAAATAGGTGGCATTTTATGCACCTGCACATTATTCCCTAACACAGTAATCATAACAAGAAATGGAGAACTTGTGACACCTTTGAGATGGACAAATTTGTTTGAGAATACGCTTCCATAAGCTACATCGCATATATGCAGTGGAAAACATAGTGGGGAGATTTTATAAATACAGATAAAATGAAACAATGCGTGTCACCATGCAAACCGTAAAGAGTGTGATCAAGTAAGGTGAGCTATTACCATCAGGAGAGGGGAAAAAGCCTTTGTGTCCCCAGAATACATATGTGGACACAGTTGGGAACAGGCTTTGTTGCAAGGATAGGTTCCTGGGTTAGTGGTTCTGTTGTGTGGTGTGTGGTTGCTGGTGAGTATTTGCTTCAGGTTGCGGGTCATCCTTCAGGATAGGTGCGATCAAGATCACCCTTGATGATGCGATGGAGAGGTTTTAGTCGGGGCGGGGGGGCGGGGGGGGGCTGAAGGTGATGGCTAGTGGCGTTCTGTTATTTTCTTTGTTGGGCCTGTGCTGTACTGGGTAACCTCTGGGTACTCTTCTGGCTCATAAACTGTAGTGTTTGTTTACTCTAGATCCATTCACCATCCTATGCATTAATTGTAATGGACAAATATACACAAGAAGCACATGTCTTAACACCTTATTCTGATTACTGAAATAAGTTTCAGAGTATCAGCCGTGTTAGTCTGTATCCGCAAAAAGAAAAGGAGGACTTGTGGCACCTTAGAGACTAACCAATTTATTTGAGCACAAGCTTTCTTGAGCTACAGCTCACTTCATCGGATGCAACATGAAAGCTTATGCTCAAATAAATTGGTTACTCTCTAACGTGCCTAAGTACTCCTTTTCTTTTTGCGAATACAGACTAACAGGGCTGTTACTCTGAAACTTGTCTTCTGGCTCTGTCAATCTGTTTCTTCATGTCAGCAGGTGGGTACAGTAGTTGTAAGAACACTTGATAGACATCTTGTAGGTGTTTGCCTCTGTCTGAGGGGTTAGAGCAAATACGGTTGTATCGTAGAGCTTGGCTTGTTTATAGTTGACCAACTTCCCATTATTCTGCAGTAGACAGAAGGACAATATGGCTCCTGGAGTGGCGCAAATGTTGATGAGCTCATGACTCAAATCTACTAGTGCTTATGCCATAAGTATGTAAATATTCCACGAAATTCTGGCGGTGAAACTTCACAATCTAAAATTAAGGTGCGAGTATGATGGAGCTGCAAATTGCTTCACCAGAGCAGAAGGTGCTCTGAGTATATCAAACAGCAAACGTCTCACACTGCTTTGAAGCAAGTTGCAAATTATACCACATTCACGCAATCCTGGAAAGAAACCACTACAATTTACTCCGATGCAATAGCAAGTTCTGATCAAGCTAAATTACAAGACTTTGGCAATTACAGGGAATATGTAGCAATTTTCTTTCCCTGGGATCATATCAATCCAGTAGATTACTCCCAGCTCGCCAATGAAATCAGCTCTCATGATGTACGAAATATATTTTGAATGAACCTGCTCAACATATAGCTGTTGTTAGCCCAATGGAATAATTTTAATCTCTTACTCTGGAGGAATATTAATGCCATTTCATTGATACGCTCCCTAATTTTCCTTACCAGCCAGTTCCCTCCATCTTAAACTTTGAAAGTTATTTAAGCAAGAAAATATGACAGGGACGTTCTTATCACTCATTAACACAGAGGAGAGGGCTGAAAGAAATTTCTGTATCACAGTTTGTGGGGCTGGGCTACAACAATAGGGCCTTATTGGTCCTTTGGTCCACTGCAGAAATCCCACTGCTGCGTGGTCAAGGCTAAGTCTGGTACTTCGATGCAACAGGAGGTACATCGCAAGGAGTCGAAATATTAATACTGGCCACTTCAGGCTTCTATTAAACTGCCAAGGTAACAGCTTTTCTCTGACCTTGGATGGGTAGAGGCTGCCACCACCCAAGTTCAGAATCCCTCTGAGAGAGCAGGAGGGCTCAAGTGGGAATATCTCCCTGTGCCTCAAGCACTTTCATCCCCTCCCTATGGGGAACAGCTGAGCAAGAAAGAAAAAGGGAAATCACTGTTGTCACACGCTAATTAAACAACATATGCACAAAAATATTAAGACACAAAAATCCAATTCTGAGAATGTTATTAATAAAAAAAGGAAAGATAATAAATCTGGAAACTCAGAATATTGCTAGATTTTAAAAGTTCAATTACAAGAATAGCTATCTTGAGGTTCAGTTTCCAGATTACAAGCTAAAGAAAAGAACCTCGGGTTTGTTCAGACGAGTCCAGAATCCATAAAGAAATAAAAGGCATAAAGTTAATTGCATCTTCATAGACATTTTCTGATCTACCTACATATCTGGGGTTTTTAATGTGTCGATTCTATATATACTACTGATGATTTTGCACACCTGGCTCAAGGTGATCACAGAATAACTCTCCATATCTCTCTCCCAAAGAACAACAACAGACAGTTTCCGGCCAGGTGCCAAACCAGTTTGTTTCACCTTTGCAGGTAGAGCAATGAGAGAACAGCTACTAAAAGAGATTTTTTTAAGAGGAGTCCCCCTCCTTCATTTAACCACAAATGTTAAAACAGACTCTTTCAGCAGTAGCTAATATTTTACTTAGGAAAATAATTGTTGCATTAGTCGGCATTTAGTGGAAAATATGAAACCATCTCCTTTAGGATCATCAGTGTTTCTGGACTTCGTTTCAGCTTATCAGCTTATCAGCTTCCTGCAGACGAAGCAGGAATGTTTCAGTAACTAGAAAGGTACTGACAACTGTAAACAATTGATAAGCTTATGTGGTCAATGCCTGCCCAGTATCTCAGTTCTTAGAACACTTCTAACCCTCCTTTCACTACTCACCCAAACCACTCATCCCTACCTCCCACCCCACTCCGCCTCCTTCGCTCTATATGTATGTACTCTTGTTATTTTTACTTTTTTTCTTCACTTCTGACAGACTGTCTTTGTATGTACAGATAAATCAAAATGAATTGATAAGATAATGTATATAACTGGCCACTATGGCATCGTATCTTCGAAGCTGCTTGTCAGTCTTCCCAGTACAGTCTTCCCGCTTCAATATTGTCTATGCTTGCCTGAGGCTTGGGGAAAATAATCTTTTTGCCGAACAGTTTTGGCGCAGTGAGCGGGGTGTGATCGGCAATCCCTGGAGAGTTTCTCATAAGCAGAGATAGAAGTAAGTACCTTTTTATTTACCACCTTTAGCGAGCACCTTGGTTCGGGACTCCCCGAGGGACCCCTCTGAACCCCCTTTAGATGCGAACCCCATCTAGGACGCACATGCAATAGGACTGAAGGGGACTGTGTTTGAGGCTAAGATTGTTGGGGTGCAGGGATCGCTGGAGTGGAAGTTTGCACTGCCAGGTACTGAGCACCACGGCGTGTGCTGCAGTGGAAAGAGGACAAGGCTGTGCTCAGTCTGGCTCCCCTGGAGAGCCACTGAAATTGGTTTCAGAAACCTGTCTTATGAATTGCCCCAGAATGGGTCAACGGTACTCTGCACGGGGGAGGGGTGAAGAGACTCTTGCTGTGCACCAGGGTGCACGTAACATAGCTAGTAAAGCAGGGCTACTCATTGATTAGCCCCGGGAAACATCTGTGATGCCGTCGACGGGCGAGAGATACATTGATTTTATAAAAGGGAAAGATTAGACGGTTCAAAAGACAGCTGGAATGAAGGTATTGAGTACAATGAATAGCGAGTTGAGGTGGTCTGGTCAGACTAAAGGAAGATTCGCGAAAGGGCTCGTAAGAATATTTTGCGATATAAAACAAAATTAGAAGACTTGGAAAAACTCTAAAAATCTCTTACTTCAGACAATCAAAAGGCAGATTTTAAACACAAGCTAAATCAGCTTGAAGCAGAAAACAAGGCTCTAAAAGCAAAACTGCGTTTCGTTTTCTTGCTAGCATAAAATCCAATCACCACAGTCGAAGAGCAGTTTTTTCCTGCCTTTCAAGATCTCTGGACTGTAACTGGATATTTAGCTTCAAGGGATGTGGAAATACAAGTATAGGATCCCTGCACCCAATTTCGGGATGCAAGGTCATACAATTCTTGGGTCAAAGGTCAAACTCTCCAAGCCGGTAGACATACGCTCTTATTTTCTGACTATAATTGATGTAGCCATATAGGATTTTTTACAAAATCAGGGTGAAAACCTCAGATGCTATAGTCAGTCAGGCTAGGTCACATTGCCGAAGGTAATCCTTGTAATATGCTGGCTCGTTATCTGTTTAACATTGCAAATGTATTAAATGTATGCCTGGTATTTCCCCCTCCAGACCCTTCCTCCCTCACCCTTGTCCACATTGTGCATCTAATTGTGCTAATCCAACTAATAGTAGCCGCTCTACTTCCTCCAGACTTCAACTGCAATTTCCTTCCTATGCAGCCTTCTGTCATTCTTACACGTGTGTTTACGTCTTTCCATTTCAAGTCTATTGAATATGTGGCAAATAATATCGTGTATAAAGTAGGGCTGTCTGGATACCTGACACCGTGCTCTGACAATGCTACACGGATGAGAACTCGGACTCTTGCACAGAAACGAACAGGGACATAGTGTATTCGTGGTCTACCCTTCGTCCTTTAACTTGGTCGCTTTCCTCTTGCAGACGGTGAAGCGGCTGCAGAAGTTTCTGCTTCCCAGTAGTGTTTCATCACCACTGCATCTTATTACATGTAGGGACCATTAGAGTGCCAGGTAACCACTTCAGTGTGCCTGAAAATTACTGATTTATTTACTCTAGGTGATATGCACCTCCCCGGCCATGTGTTCACTGCACTGACAAATGATCCTCGGTGGTACTTTAAGGTATATGTGGACAATGCACCGGTTCAACAAGCCAAGGATCTACTTCTCAAAGTGATCCTGGCTGCTGCATCTGCGTTTACTACCGTTGTATAACCACGTCACCAAAGATCGCATTCAAAGTCCAGCTGTCCAGTCAAACCACCCCAGTGGACCCCAGTGGACAACTGTCGGACTAAGACGCTGCTCTCACTTCTATATTTGTGTTACTAGCCTCTCTTGTCATGTGTGGGTATTTTAGATACATGCTTAAATGGCTTATTTTTTTTCTACCTTTACCTCCGTTCCCAATTTCCCCTCTCCCCCTCCCACACCGTTAAGCAACCCTAAAACAGATCATGCATATTAAAGTATTGACTTTATCTCACTTAATAGTTTGATTTGTCCAAAGGAGGGAATTGTCAGGAAAGATTTGAAATATAGCTAATACCTAAGACAGAAACAGTAGACCAAGCAGGATTGTTTGGAAATCCAATGGAGTTATTCTGGTGTAAAATACCGTACATTAGATTAGAATCAATCCCATAATGTTCCTTCCAGCTTGGAGTGCTTAGCAGTAACTCGAGGATAGCTCTCAGCTCATCTTCTGATGGCAACACATTGTAAATATAATGCAAGCTTTCAGCTTATGTTAGTGCAATAATGGCCCAGCTCCACTTGTCAGAGGAATATTTGTTTCAATACAACATATCTAAGATCTTCCGGTCAGGGGTTAGATCTGGATATAATTTTGCACATTAAAACAATAGTGCCAGGAAATCTGGCTTTTTCGAAAATGGATTTTTTTATTAATATTATTAATATTTATTAATATTACTTATATTTTTTAAGTCTCCAATTTTTGGGTTATTCAAAAATTGTCAATGGAAATTTTAAGTTGTAAAAAAATCAGTTAGTTGACTGTCGAAGAAATTGTTGGTTTTTTTTCCTTTTTCAGGTTACTGATTGTTGTAGTGTGACGTTAGAACTTTTGATTGTTCGGCTCAGCCACATGGTAGGACTTTTTTCCCAAAACAGGTAAATTTTGAAAAAGAAATTGTGTGATTTGAAAGTGAAAAATTCCATTGGAAAAAAACCCATGAAAATATGAAAAAGAAAAACAAGTATCATGCAAATGTGATTTCAAGATCACCAATATTGCAGTTGATCCTTCCCTCCTCCATTTTTGACCAGTTCTGAATTGGATTTAGTCGTGACTGTGATCAAACCAATTTTAAAGTCTTAGTTGGCCTGAACCAACTGTTTGGCTCTTCTCGCTCTTAGAATGAATCATCAGGGAACAATGTAATATTGTCTGTGATGAGTTGTTTGACATATGCATCCCCCATAACTATTTATACCCTGTGCAAGTTTATTAAAGATTAATGACTTAGTTATAATTCCTCATGTAAATCACTCCCCACTGCCCTGTACTCAACACTTCAAAGCTTCCTAGGAATGCATTAGCCAACTGGACAACCATATATATCGCAAAGAATCTGGATCGTATCCTCAACACAGAATGAGTTCATTTGGATTTCCTTGCAATCCTCCTTATTTATTACTATCCAAGATTTTCAGATGCTCAAGACCAGAAGGGACCATTAGACTGCCTTCCTGTGTAACACCAGGCAGAAAGAATCCTGCAGTGACCCTTGCATGGAACTCCCATAACATAGTGCCAGTAGCAACTTTCACCAACTCTCTGTGCATTGGTCCTAATAACCACGCAGAGGAAGCCCAATAGTAACTCTGCTGCACTTGGTGGAGCAGCTGTTTGCTATGGGCTAATTCTATCCCCAGTCTCCATACTGGTGTTAAAAGCCAGTCTTGGTGCACAGGAGCTGCCCCAGGGCCTGAGAGTGAAGGAGTTAAGCCCATTCTCGCCTCACCAAGCTGCACATCCTCGTGCCCACACCCCTTTGCACCTGCTCTGCACGGTGGATAGCCAGTAGATACGGGTGAGCGTACATTATCATCTCCAGCCTTAGTCTTTCTCTCAGCCCGGGAGGGCCCCATCCCGCAAACCTGGTTATGTGACCAGGCCCTAAAGGGTTTGTGTAGCAAGTGTGCACTACTTTTGCCGTCCCCCAACCCTGAGGTTTTAAATCCATGCCAGGACTTTGCCAAGTACCCATGCACCTTGTACCATTGGAACTTATCAGCTCAGAACCTTCATACCTCTCCTACATCTGTCAGGGCAGCTGCTTGATTTAGTCGAGTATATTACCTTTCTCTGAGAGCTGCCTGGCAGAACTGCAGCTTAAGCTAAAATCAGTAAGGAAAATAACATTTCCTCTCTGTGTGCTCAAGCTGAGGAATTCCCTTCTTTTGAAGAGAAACTCACCTTGGGCTACTTAGGTTTGGAGTTAGGGTTTTTCTGTATAAAACTTATTAGTACTATAAGGCTTGTTAGTTTTCGATGTGCTTTTTCAAAACAAGCCTTTCAACTCTAAACTTGTACCTGCTGGTAGTTTTCGGTGTATGTTCAGGTTCTGAATTTTGATTTTAATGCCTGTTTGACCCATTGTGAAGCTCTTTGAAATGGATCTTTCTCTGAGACAATATGAACTATGATTTATGCTTGGGGGGCAGCACAGAGGCCTGTCTACCACTTACATGCCGCTTTGAAATCAAACACTTACACAAATATATAATTCCAACTGTGGAATGGAGACCGGGACTGATTATTTGCAATTAGCATACATGAGCACTGGTCCATCTTGCCAGCCTGAGAAGAGCACAGAACTTTTCACATAAATGAATTTATGAATGAAGGAAGCTCTGTTGCACTAAAATTATTGTGATTATGAGCAATGCCCGTTCGTTTCAGCCTTCTAAATGTACCGAAAACTTAGTGAGGTGAATAACAAAGAAAAACGTTGTTGCATAGGGGGTGCGTCTCTTGTTTTTCGAAGAAACATTTAACTGGCCAAATTTGCAAATGGCTTCTTTTTATGTGCAGTGCAAACTTGACATATGCGTACAAACAGGGTTTGCACACGAAGTGGACATGTCATTGTGCAATCACTCTGGACCAGATTGTTATCTCCTTACTTCCAATGCATAGTATGGTAGTCCATGAGTATTCCACTGACTTCAATGTATTGCACCGAGTCACAGATACGGTCAGACTGATAATCCTAGAATAGTGCTTTTGAGTAAGGTTCTACTCAGTGTAACAGTATCAGAATCCAGGCCAATATTTGCAAATCTAGGTATAGAGCAGTGGGTTTTTTTGTGCAAATTCTGCGCGTACACACTCAGCAGCATCTATGGGTCTTATGAGCATAACACGTAAAAGTGATCAGAAACAATGGAATTAGCTAATAGTGCTACCAGCTGGCAAAATACACCATCAATAATAAATGCAGTGATGGAAAAGGTCTGCAGATAACATCACTTCTGGCTGTTAAGTTTGACTTTGCTACTTGTGGGTTCCTTCAGCTCCTTTCCCAGTATCCGACAAGCCACAAATTATATCATCTGTTATGTGGCTTTATCTAGCTTGGATCAGGGCCCCTCTGTGCTAGGTGCTGTACGTGAGCTTACAAAACAAGATACAGACAGACACAGGCAGCACAAGGTGACAATGTTGGTTAGCGGGAAAGGCAGCAGTCTCAGCACACCAGCTGCCTCATGGTAGTGGACTTTTTTGTGGTCATCACAGTAAAGAAGAGTTGAAGGAGGACAGTGTGGCTTCTTTGCAGATGGGGAGAACCTCCCTGGGGTGAGGGGCAGCATGGCAGAAAACAGGAGGTGAAAGTCAACTTCTCGATAGTGATTAATAGGTGACAGGCAGCATGGGGATAGGCTGTGAAGCTCCATGCTTGTCACTGAAGACAAGTCTTAACCCCCTGTCCTTTGCATACCCTTCCTACCGTGACACTATCTTGTATCCCTAATGCAATACAGGGGAAAGCTGGACAGCATCAACCACCATAGAGATGACTCTTAAAAAATAATAATTATTAAATATGGTTTGGGTTTCACCACAAAGCGGAGGGCCACTTGGGATGGCACGATGTGTGGAGTACACAGGTAGCCGGCCTAGAGTTCTGCCCTCAGCACAGGAACAATTGAATTGAAAGCAGAACTACAAAAGGCAAGAGAAGATGGCTTCAGATCAGGAAAAGACCTGTGTTATGCCACCTCATCTCTGCTGAAGATGGCGGGAGCATCAGAATTGCAAACTGATGGAGGCCAGGGCTGTATTCTCGGCATGCTTCTACTGTGGAGCTAAAGGGAGAGCTGGCGCTAGACTGCTATTACAGAAGAAAGCAAACGAAGGGACGGGCTGATGTACCTGCTAACGGAAAAAGTGGAGCAAGTTTAGATCGGCTGAAAAGCTCTTCGATGGCTCAACTCCACGTTCTTGCAACTAAGAGTGAGAAAACTGGGCAGGCCAAAAGGCCAGGCTTGTTTGAGCATTATTTTAGTCTTGTGCTACAAATGTGAAAACCAAAGGCAAGAAGTGGGAGTGTCTGACGCAGAAGGAATATCAAGGAAGTGGGTAAGTGAAGGTTGAAAGCTCCGGGGTATTTAAGAAATTAAATGCAGCTCCCCAAAGAGTGGCGTTTGGGACAGGAACAGGTGTATGAAGGTCTGCAGGAGTCATTGGGGTGCACGGTGGAGCAGGCAGAGTGGGGAGTATGTACGCACCTACATGCATGTGAGTGCATCATTTGGGAGCGCAGGAATGGACACAGCCTAGAGGCAGCTGTGGTGTTTCAAAGCAGATTTGTTGAAATGTGGAGTTTCCCAGAGGTAGATGTTATTGAACCTAGCCCAGGATGTGCACTGAGATCTCCCTTCATCACTGGCGAGCCCTGCATTGCAGGAGGAAGAACAAGCAATCACAGTTCTAGGCTTTCTGCCAGAGGTACAGTGCTCCAGAAGATCCCTAAAGGCAGAATCAGCACATTGTCCAGACGCCGTGGCTCTGCTTCCTTTGCAGCCAACACCGCCACATTTTGGGTAGCTGCTTCATCTCACAGAGGAGGAGTTTGTGGCAGTTTTCTTCTTTCACAACTTCCCCGCTGTCATGGCGGGAATATACCCCACAATGGAATGGCAACCAAGGCATGAACGCAAGAACTGCTGGCCAGCGCTGATGGGCAGCCTCACACAAGCTGGGAGAATAAAGGATCCAGGAAGCAGAAGGGCAGGGTGGCTGCCAGAGGGGCAAGCCAGCTGGGAACTGAAGCTCCTGGTTCAAAGTTGCTCCAGATCATGGACGACCAGATCGACAGGCTGGAGAAGGCCACGGAGCCCGGAGAGATAGGAAGGAGCACAGGGCCCAGCAGGAGGAGTTGTTGGGACCCTGCTTGCACCTGCCTGGTTGAAGGGCCCTGAGTTAGAAAGCAGTGGAGTGGGCAGACCTGGGCTCCCCATCAACCCCTTAGAAAGCACTTGAGGTTATAAGCCTCAAGACAATAATTTTTCCTTTTCCTTTTTTGGTTTGGTGAGAAAAAAATGAACAAAAAATCAGTTTTGCTTCACACCAAATGTTTTTCCAGATTTTTCAGTCAGCCCCCGAATGAATAATCAATTATTTCCTCAGAGCTAATTAAACTGCATCGAAGCTCAAATGGCCTGTTTTATCCCCTACAGTTTGTAAAGTGCACACTTATTGTCCAGCGTTAGGCTTGAGAACTGAGCCTGGGACCAGCTGGCTCCACCTCCCTAGTGAGCCACACAGGACTGGCAGCTGAATCTCAGCTGGCTTGCAGCAGAATCACCTGATTGGCCAGACTGCCCCGCTGGGTAGAAGGATCAGCAGACTGGGCCTTAAGCCCAGTAGCTGCTCCAAGCGTTTTCCCACTGCTGTGAGAGCTCCTGGGCCTGCTTGTTTCCAAGCCTGGGGTTCAGCACGGCTCCCGTTTTGCCTTCTCCAGATAACCCAGTCCTGACCCTGGGCTCTGACTCCTGACTCCTGCTCTTACTTGACCTATCTGCCCACATCCTGCTTACTGACTCTTACGCATTACAGGCTAAATTCAGATGGTTGTAACTCTATTGACTTCAATGGTGACACTGGCTTTTACACCTCATCTAAATTTTGCACAGTGTCATCAGTGGGATTGCATGGAGATGAGCCAGAGCTCAGTTTGACTGGACAAGTGAGCACCTCTAGACTTCAAACACATTGTATCTTGTATCTGCCAGGTGGCATTTTCAGTGGGGATAAATTTCATACTCTGAGCATGATCCTCTGAGGTGCAGAACACGCTCAGCTCTGACTGAGTTCAGTGGGAACAAAAGAAGCTCAGCCTCAAACAGGATCAGGCTCTGAATCAGACTTTAGGGCAAAATCCTAGTCCCACAGAAGTCAATGGAAGCTTTGCCATTGAATTCAATAGGGCTCAAATCTCACCCTTAGCGGTCTTTTTTAGATTCTCTTTTGTGCATATAATAAAATGGGTGTCCAGAATAGGAAATATTGTGTCTTTCTGCGAGGTCTGATAACTAAAAATGAGGCAAAGCAATCCCCTCTCTCTCTCTTTTAAATCACCTTTGGGTTTAGATGAAGCATGGAAAGTTTAATGACACAAGGAGACTTCTTTGAAAATGTACAGTCAGCTGAAGACAGAAGGTGATAAGGATAACTGTTTTGAGATTGTAACACTATTCACCAGTAATGGATGTTTTAGTACATATCTGTAAGACGAGCTGACAATACAAAGAAGTCAACTGCCAGCCCACTTACAAAAATGAAATAAGCATTAATCTCTAAGGATGCAAATAAACCAAACACAATACAGTTATCTTCTATACCACGCAAACATGAGAAAGACCCCCACTTATATACTGCATCCTCTTTTCTTTCACATTGCAAAATTTTCATATTGCACACAACTTAGGAAATTGTAAACAAGTCCATCATTATTGTAGGCAGAATAAATAAAACTGGATCATTAAACCCCAACCTTCTATGCTTTCTGACTCAGACTCAAGAACAAATCAAAGACCACAGGGTTCTCTTAGCAGGTTAATGGAAACCTTACCAACTGGTTTCACATCAGCAACAGTGAGATAAAATGAGCTATATGTGATAATTGTTTAAGAAAGTCTTTTCTCATTTTTGTTGTTTTCCTTTTATTGGAAATCAACAGAGCAAGTTATTTTAACTACTTCAAAGATTATTGTTTACTCTTTTGGTAAATAAAATCACCACTGCAGAATAGATATAGAGTTGCTGGTATTCCACCATTACTAGAGAGGACCAGGATGGGTTGTAATGGGATTCTTAAGAAAAGAGGGAACTTCCTGTCTAGTGAGTTCTCTATTTGTGGCTTAAAGCACGGCTGTCAGTGTTTATGTCCTCACACTACAGGGTGTCAAAAGTGCATGAATCTCTTTAAGGAGGAGTCAACTTGCAAAAAAACCTACCATCATACTGCAGAACCAAAACGACCTTCCCTGGTAGATGGCCTGTTCCTGGAAAGGACACACATGCATTACTGTAGTTCATTACTTCTCCATATATATTGACTTGGCTATACTTTCACAGATGTCATTGGCAAAGGTCATTCAGAAACTAAAGTTGATATTTGCAAGATAAGCTGATAATGGGTTTCAATTTACCTCTGAAACCTCCCTAGAATTTACACAGGCCTCTGACTTGAAACACTGTACGAGTAGTCCACATTATCCCCAGAGTAATAGGGAGCTGGGTAGAGCAGTGCATACCTTAAAAATACTTCTGCAAAAATCAGTGGATCCACAGAAAGCACTCCTTTTCGATTCTTTGTTTCTGAGTTCATTCGCTCTTGGCACTAAGAGGGACCGGATATCAATCCATGTCCTCCAAACCCTTCTGAACCAGTCTCTTGTATTACAGAAATTGTAAGAACAGCCAGGCAAGGTGTATTAGTTTATTTGTTTTCTCAACGTGTGAATTTTCCCTTTGCTAGAGGGAGGTTTATCCCTGTTTTGTTGTAACTTTGAAACTAAGGCTGGAGGGGGTTCTTCTTGTTTCGTGCAGCTTTTGTTACCCTGTAAAGTTATCTTCCAATCTGATTTTAGAGAGGGGATTTTTACCTTTTCTCCTTTTTTAATAAATAAAATTCTTCTTTTAAGAACGGAATGATTTTTTTTCACTGTCCAAAGATCCAGGGATTTGGGTCTGTGTTCACTTTGCAACCAATATCCATTCGTCTCAAGCCTCCCCAGGAAAGGGGGGGGGCGTAAGGACTTGGGGGGATATTTTGGGGGAACAGGAACTCTAAGTGGTCCTTTCCCTGATTCTTTGTCTAAATCACTTGGTGATCACTTGAACCCACCAAACGCGAGAAGGCTCTAGCTGATATAAAACACAGAATCTTGCCTGCCCAGCAACAGTCTGCTGTGAACATCCCCTTAGCACTGGCTTAGCACTTAGCACTGAGGACATGGATCACAGAATCAAGCGCTGGTATGCCAAGCTGTCCATGGAACTGTATCCAGCTTCTTGAGATATTGCCATCCCTCCACAACCCTTATCTCCAGCATTAACTACGTTCCACCAGAATCACAGAACTGTCCACCAGTGGTGGGAAGAACATGAGTTGCAGGAGACAGAACTGTCACAGGGGCTGCACTGGGAGATCCAGATCCTCAGCTGGTATAAACTGACTTCAGTGGAACTATGCTGATTGACTCCAACTCAGAAACTATCCCAGGACAAGGAATAGCCTCTTGAAGGAGATAAGAATGAACATGGACCTTGCCATGTTCAGAACTGTGGTCAAAGCTTTTTTTCACGTTAACTCTCCCTCCATCCATTCTTCACACATGTGCGAACAGTGCACATCCTGTGTCCCCCCCCCTCCCAACACAGGGTACCTTTACAGTACAGCTGGAGGTGTAATTTGCACTCGCTTTCATCAACCTAGTGCCTAAAAATAGCTTCTGTGGCCACAGCAGCATGGGAAATAGTTCCGGCTAGCCACCTGAGTACACTTCCATCCACTATGGGTACACAGCTATTTTTACAGCACTACCTTGAGCAATCTAGTGCGTGTACATCTACCTGAGTGGCAAATTACACCTCTAGACATACTCATACAGAAGGCTGTGCAATCACCTACATAGAGAGAATGGCAAGAGGGAAAACCACAAGCACTTTGGGGGACAAAAATCTAAGCTTGTTCTATTCTAAATGGACAAAATATGGCAGCTCTTACTCAGGCAAAACTCCCAGAGTTTAGACTTAGAGTGTAAATAATCAAATAGTAAATCAAATCACATGCACACTATATGAGTAAAAGGAGACTCTAATGTATTTAACACTATTTAGAGTATGTAAGTTAGTAAGACATATATTAAGCGGCACAATTCTTTAATCTTTGCTTGTGTTGATTAGTAGAAGCAATCCCACTGATTTAAATAAATTGGGCCTATTCTTAGAGCAAGGAGCTCTCAGTGTGATTAAGGGTGGCAGAATCTGGCTCTTCAGGATTTGCTTGTCACTAGTTAATACATAGGCAGACAGGACAATTCCTGCTTTGCACAGGGGAAGTATCCGAATCATCAGTATCTTGAAGTTAGTAGAGGTCTGGAGATTAAAATTAGCTCAGGATCCAATGTAACCTGCTGGCTGGCCAGTTTAATTCATGTAATTTCCAGCAGATGCAAATTTTTGTGGAATGGTTATGACCCAAGTACAAATGTCCCAAAGATATTTGTATGCAGCAGACACAGAGTTCCAATCTGGTAAATGTATCTGAAACCCTGGAAGTTAATGACAGGTTTCAGAGTAACAGCCGTGTTAGTCTGTATTCGCAAAAAGAAAAGGAGGACTTGTGGCACCTTAGAGACTAACCAATTTATTAGAACATAAGCTTTCGTGAGCTACAGCTCACTTCCTCAGATGCATATCGTGGAAACTGCAGCAGGCTTTATATATACACAGAGAATATGAAACAATACCTATTCCCACCCCACTGTCCTGCTGGTAATAGCTTATCTAAAGTGATTTCCAGCACAAATCCAGGTTTTCTCACCCTCCACCACCCCACACAAATTCACTCTCCTGCTGGTGATAGCCCATCCAAAGTGACAACTCTTTACACAATGTGCATGACAATCAAGCTGGGCTATTTCCTGCACAAATCCAGGTTCTCACATCCCCCCCACCCCCATACACACACAAACTCACTCTCCTGCTGGTAATAGCTCATCCAAACTGACCACTGGAAGTTAATGTTGATGTATTAGCTTCATTACTTTTAATAATTTTTCAGAGGCTGTTTTCCTTCAGAAAGGGTCGCTGGAGAATAGTTGTATGCTTGATATTACTTGCTCGATACTGCACTGAGCCTAGAAGAAAGCAGACTGAGCCCTGTTACAGCAGACTGGAAACAACTCTCTGCTTTTTCATAGGGTTCATAGATATTAAGGCCAGAAGGGACCATTAGATCATAGTCTGATATCTGTAGCAGGCAGGCCATAGAATGTCACCCAGTTATTCCTATACTGAGCCCAGTAACTTGTATCTGGTGAAATCAGATCTTCCAGAACGGCATACAGCCTTTATCTGAAATGGAGATTGCATCACTCCCCTTGATAGATTGTTCCAGGGTTAATCTCCCTTGGAACAAACTACGAAGAAAATTGGCCCTATTGGAAGAGATATATTGATCAGATTAATATCATGGACCAAATCCTCAGCTGTAGTGCAACAGAGAAGATGGTGTGCAACGGTAACTTTAAGCCACCACTGGGTTTCCTTTGTTCTAAATCCAGTTGTGAAACAGGGTGGCTCCCAAGCTTAAATTAGAGTCACCTGAGTGCTATTCTAACTTGTGTTGGATACCAGTGACCCCCCAAGGGGTCAGTGAGAAATGAGTAGTGTATAGTGAGGCCCTCTACACAGAGATGAATGTACATTCAGGGGCCTATCTTCCCAAGGAAAAGGGCTAGAAACTTTAACTTTATAAAATGAAAGCTTGGGTATTTGGTAGGCATCTGAAGACAGCACAATGAGCCATAGCCACATTCCAAATTCCAGTCAATACGTCCCGCAACTGGAGTTGAATCAACCAAATCTTGTCAACATGGACTAGGTCTCACTTAGGGCAGCCCAGTAAATGCTCTTTTTCTCTCCCTTTCTTTCTGTTCTTTTGCTAAAAAGTAAATAAATAAAATTAGACGATGTTATGAACTCTGAACACCTCTATTTTTAAGTTGCCATAATTAGGGGAGCCCTTATCTGATTTACTTCGAATGTTGTGAAAATTCTACTCATCTAGATCTATAGATTTAGCCCTAGTTCTACACTACCAGTTTGGAAGCCTAAGATCGCTACAAGTGAACGCTACAAGGTTTGATTATGAAGATTGGGAAGGTTGCCAAAGAATGATCTGAGAATCTTTCTGGGTGCATACAGAAATGAATGTTTTTATGCTCATGCTAATTAACACTGCTTCATGGCTTTGTAAGCTTTTACCCAAATGGCAAGGTACTAATAAGTGGGGAAACAATTCTGTTTTGTGAAACATATTGAGGTTTCAAAAGCTGTTTTTGTTTTGGAACGAAAATTAGTCCTTTCAAACATTCTTGCAAGACAGGAGAGACTGTCTCTTTATAGATCAGTGGTTAGAGCGCCGGTCTGGGACACCGGTCTTCAGCTACTTGCTGGATCAGAGACAGATGGATTCTCTTTCGCTTGGTGCTAGGGCAGTGGAGGGCCAAAGTTGCTATTCTGTGTGATTGGGTTGATTGATTTAATCCTAGATTACGCTGAATCAGACAGAGCAGGTGTTTGAACTAGAGATGCCCTCACTGCAATCTAGTGACCTAACCACCAGGCTATGAAGATGCATTTTGTTTCAAAAATAAAAAACTATGGGCTATCCTCGAAAGATTGCAACATTTGACCTGCTCTGTTTTGAACTCTCTTGAACCAGCCACGTGAGTTTTAGCAACTGCTTAGATCAATGAATAAATTTAATCCTTAATGTGTTTAAAACAAAAGAAAAAGATCCCACCCATAACGCTTACAAAACACACAAAGCTAAGCAGAACAGGCTTCATATTATATATATAATTGAAAGTGTACTGTGCCAGGCTCAGGCCAGATGGCTACAGGACAGTGATCCTATTAGGATCTGGGAAGTGGGTGGGTAAAGCTAAAGGATCCCCCCAGCCTAAGAGGGGATCCACAGGACCTGGACACCAAATAAATACGGGGGACAACTAATGAAATAACAGGGATAGGAGTGTGGTCAAAGGGTCAAACGAAGCCGAGCAGAGAACCCCGGACAGCGCCCACTGCTCCTCAAAAGCATCAAGGGAGTCAGTGGACACTGCCCAGAGGAACTCTGCCCGGATACATGAATGGACGGAGGATAGGAAATAGGTCCCACAGTCACAGGAGACTCCATTGGCCAACCTCCTCACTCTGGTTTTATAGATGGCCACTTTAGCTAGGGCCAGGAGATACTATGACTTAGTGGGGTCACGGATAGGGAGTGCATAAATAAAAAGATGAGGGGAAAAGTGCAGCCAAAAGCATATCAAAATATTTGTGAGGAGCTGGAATAGGGGCTGCAGCCTGGCACACTCAAAGTATATGTGTGCCAGGGTTTCCCTCATGCCACAAAAGGGGCAGGTGTCTTAGATAGGGGTGAACCATGCCAAGTACATGCCCGTGCTCACAGCTCCATGAAGGAGCCACCAACTGATATCCCCGGCAGGCCTTGGGACCAAGGTAGAATATAGGCTGGCCCACCGGGGCTCCTCACCCTCCAAAGGTGGCAGGAGGTCCCGCCATTTTGTATTGGGGCGGGACACGAGGGTGAGGACGTGAAGGGTGTGGAGCACGAGTGTGTATAGATATTTCCTTGGTTAGGTCTGGAAGCAGATCAGTTGCAGCTTGTGCAGCTGGTTCATGGGGAAGGGGCGGGGGGGTGGGTCGGTTGGGTCCACGGGGCAGAGGCCCGATGAAAAGGTCCGGCAGGCCTGCGGTGGAGGGTGGGCATGGTGTGCCTTCGTGCAGGACCTGGTCGAGGTAAACCCGAGCAGTGGGCGGCAAAGCGGCCCTCACCTCCTGCAGTACACACCAGGGAGTACGAGGTCTGGAGAGCTCCATCTGCTGAGTGACCATCAGGGGATCCAGCCAGTCTCCCCCGTTGTAGTCCAGAAGATCTCCAACTCTGGTGACTTTTGCCAAGACCAACCTCTGGCGCACCGAGGGGGACTCTGCCACCTGCACCCGGAGCTGGAGGTTGTGTAGCAGAGGCTCCGTGAGGAGATCTGCCCCCTCGGTGGCCGCCACAGACCTGGTCATTGAAAGCAGTTTCCAGGTCCAGAGGAGGTGCCAGTAGAAGACCGGTAGCCCGGAGAGGTCTCGCAGAAGACCTCTCAGATGGAGATAAAGGAGCTGCCGGTCGTATCAGAGCCCTCGGAAGCAGTGCAGGAAGATGTGTGCCAGTACGCTCCACGCTGGACTATCTGCACCATAAAGGAGCCTCTGCAGGGCCTGGAGGTGGAAGACATGGACCTGAGTGTGCAGACACTTCAGGCCCTGCCCTCCCTCCTCCAGGGGTAGATGGAGAACCCCTGCAGGAACCCAGTGCTGTCCTGTCCAAAAGAACTCCAGAACTGATGTCTGGAGGTTGGCCAGGAAACCCGGGGCCGGGACCAGGGTGTTGAGCCGGTACCAGAGCATGGACAGGACTAGTTGGTTAAGCACCAGCACTCTCCCTTGAAGGGAGGGGCACTGGAGTAGTTCTGTCCATTTCCAGAGCTGGTCTAACACTCTGCCCTCTAAATCGTGCCAGTTCTCTGGCGGAGAGGGATGCATGGCAGAAAGGTAAACGCCGAGATAGAGCAGCAGACCCGTGCTCCACCGGATGGCCTGAAATGCAGGTGGGAGGGAACTCACCTGCCAGCCGTCCCCGACCACCAGGCCAGAGCTCTTGACCCAGTTGATCCGGGTGGAAGAGGCTGCCGAGTAGATCGCCTGGCAAGCTTCCACCCATGCCAAGTCACCTGGGTCCTGGACCATGCAGAGCACGTTGTCGGCATACGCCAACAGGACCAGCTGCAGCTCCAGCTCCCGCAGCACCAACACTGTTAACCTCCTGCAGAGGAGACAGAGGCTCAATCGCCAGAACATACAGCTGGCCCAAGAGGGGGCACCCCTGCTGTACTCGTTGCCTGAAGCTGACCAGTTAGGTCAGGGTCCAGTTAAGCCTGACCAGACACTCTGCGGAGGCATACCGCACCCAGAGAAAACCCACAAACTGGGGTCAGAAGCCAAATGCTTGCAGAGTGCTCAGGAGATACCCGTGGTCCACCCTGTCAAACGCCTTCTCCTGATCCAAGAACAGGAGGGCGAATGACAGACCATCCCTACACCTGAGTTCCAAAAGATCCCAGACCAGATATAGGTTGTTAAGAATGCTGCAGCCCAGGACAGTGTAGGTCTGGTCTGGGTGGACCACGTCTGCCAGCACGGACCCTAGCCACGACTTTTGCTACGACTTTGTACTCCGTGCTGAGGAGTGAGACGGGACGCCAATTTCGTAAATCATGGAGGTCCCCCTTCTTCTGCTCTGCAAAGACTCGGCTCAGACGGTGACTAGGTCTGGGCCAAGGACATCCCAGAACATGCGGTAGAACTCCACGGTCAGCCCGTCCATGCCCAGAGATTTATTGGTGAGCATGCGACGATGGGCTTCCAAGAACTCGGTGAGAGTGAGAGGCAATTCTAGCTGGTCTCGGTTGCCCATGCTGACTGTAGGGAGCTCCTCCCAGAGCACTCTGCAAGCATTTGGATCAGTTGCATCGGGGAGAAAAGGGTCGCGTAGAAGGCTCTCGCCCTCCCGCACATCTCCATGGGATCTGTGAGGGGGGTGCTGTCTTCTGACAGAAAGCAGGTGACGTGTTTGTTGGCCCCCGTCCTTTTCTCCAGGGTGTAGAAGAAGTGGGAGACGTCATCCATAACCCAAAGGAGACAGATGCGGGATCGAACAAAGGCGCCCCGGGTCTGATGATCTTCCAGGGCCCAGAGCTCCTCCCGCTTCTCCCGGCATGCTTCACAGAGGGGCAGATCCTCGGGGGTGGCGGCCAGACACCTCTCCAGCTCTAAGACCATGCAGTCCATCCTGAGGAGCAAGACGGGATGCCAATTTTGTAAATTGCGGAGGTCCCCCTTCTTCGGCAATAGGGGAGCAGCTGGAGCAGCAACGGCAGTGAGAGCCCAGGCCCTAGCAGCAGGAGTAGGAGCAGCAGCCCTCTCCCTCCTTCTCCCTCCAGGCCAGAGGGCTACAGGAGAGTGATAGAAGGCAGATATTTTATCCCCAGGTTAAGTAGGTCCCTTTTCCCTAGGTAAGGTAACAGGGAAGGTTCCAGAACAAGCAGGAACTTTCTGGAAACAATTAAGGCAGATAGGCTGATTAGAACACCTGCAGCCAATCAAGAAGCTGCTAGAATCAATTAAGGCAGGCTAATCAGGGCACCTGGGTTTAAAAAGGAGCTCACTTCAGTTTGTGGTGAGCGTGTGAGGAGCTGGGAGCAAGAGGTGCAAGAAGCTGAGAGTGAGAAGGAGTACTACTAGAAGACTGAGAAGTACAAGCATTATCAGACATCAGGAGAAAGGTCCTGTGGTGAGAATAAAGAATGTTTTGGGAGTAGGCCATGGGGAAGTAGCCCAGGGAGTTGTAGCTGTCGCACAGCTGTTACAGGAGCCACTGTAGACAGCTGCAATCCACAGGGCCCTGGGCTGGAAGCTGGAGTAGAGGGTGGGCCTGGGTTCCCCCCATCCCTCCATTCCCACAGCTCCCTACTTGATACCGGAGGAGTTGATCTGGACTGTGGGTTCCACCAGAGGGGAAGGTCTCCGGCCTGTTCCCCGATCCACTAGGTGCATCAGCAGAGACTGCGGGTATTGTTCTTCTTCCTTTTCCCCATGCTAGCCAGTGATGAGGCTAACTGAGTGAACGGCAGATTTCAGCCACGAAAGTGGCCAAACTGTGGGCTGCCGTGAACCTTTGAGGTGAGCAAATCCTCCAATAAGCACAGGACCCACCAAGGCAGAGGAGGAACTTTGTCACAGTATGGATGTTCCAGTGATGGTTGCCAATACAAAATCCTACAATGGAAGGATAGATTTAGAAATTTTGTTAAAAAGTACTTGGCATTGCCAACTCCATGAATTCAAAAATCATGCCCCAAAATTATTAGATTGTTTTAAAATCATGAGATTTTTAAATATAATAAATGTTGGGTTCTTTTTACTTGCCTTCTGGTTTTTGAGCCTTTAAGGGTCAGATTTTCCAGCTTTTCTCCACAACTACAGAGACTAGAAACTTAACCTTTCTAAAAATGAAAGCTGAGATTCTCACTTAATCACATGACTACAGGAGTCAGTGCTTTAAGAAAAACACTGGATATACTCAGGAGAGTTGGCAACACTGCACCCATAAAGCTTTATGGACCAACAAAGAACATCTGTCCCCATTTACTGAAACCATTTTTTTTCTTTATCTTAGTGATGGCATTTATGTGGTTTTGCCTGGAGAAATGTGCTACACACATCACTGATGAGTCACACTGTTCAGAGGTAGCGAATTGAGACTATTCACCTTTGTTGGGACAAGCAATGGCTAAAACGGTCTCTATTTCTGCTCTTTCACAGCTTCACATAAAGCAATAAGTGACCCCTTGAAAGGTGATGGGATCTCTTCCTGCTGTCTTACAAGACAGAACACCTGTGTGAGTCTGGTTTGATTAGCATGGGGTGCACACAGTTTGCCCTCACTAATCAGCCCTGGCAGGGGAGGGAGAATTGGATCTGGACCCCCCCCACACACACTTCTTTTTCTTTTAGCCTTAATCACAACAAAATGGGGTTTCCTCTTTGGGTCCTTGTTCGCCATTCCAGTCTGTCTTGAAGCAGTTCCTCAGAATTCTGCAGCTAATCGAATCCTTTTGTATAACATCCATCCAGCTAGCTTTGGGTTTGGGTCTTCCAATCCTTCTCTTACCCCCTATTTCTACATTTAGCACCCTGTTTCCTGTATACTCTTCCAATCTTCTTTTCACATGCTCAAACCACCTAAGCCTGGATTCTCCAGTTTTTCTATAATTGGTACCACCTTCACATTTCCCCTCATGGGATTAGACAGGTCTCAAAACACCCTTGGGAGGAATTGTGGTGAATATTATTATCCCCATTTTATAGATGAGGAAACTGAGTTACAGCATGATTAAGGGCTAGCTTATACATAAAAGTGTTACTGCTTTAACTACACTGAAGTGGTACAACAGTTCTAGTGTGGTTGTGGTTCTAGTGATAGAAAAGTGTTTTCCCCAGCATTGTTTAGTCCTGTATGGGAAGGGGAATAATTATGCTGGTGTAAGCAATAGAACTGAACCAGGGCTAGCCGTGGTGGGAAATTTGCGAGGGGAAAAGACTTGTGTAGACTAAGGCCTGAGGCTTGTGTGCACTATTGGGAGGGCCTATACAAGTGGGGAGGGTCCAAAAGCAGAAGGAGCTAAGGGCACATGCCTGGGGGTGGGGACCAGCACACAGGAGGCCAGAAATGGATTTAGCGCTCAGGGGATGCAGAGACTGTGAGAATCTGGTTGCAGGAAGGAATCAGTTGGGTGGGAGTCCTGCACATCACATAGGGCTGTCCCTTCATTTAAGTGCCTAAATGGGAGCTGAGCTCTTCTAAAAATCCAGCTCCACTTGTGGAAGCTGGGCACTGTTGAAGTTGTGGGCTACTTATTCTGCCTCTATTGCCCCTCCTTGGTGAGTAGATGATAAGCAGCACAGCTGGTCAAAAATTTTCTGACAATGTTTTTTTTTTTCAGAGGCGCTTGCCTTTTTGACCATGGACATCTTCAAGGTGATCCATTTTTTTTTCTTTTTCCAATGAAAAATTGGGAAATGAAATATTTCAGTTTTTTGTTGTTTTAAAATTTCATTTTCTGGGGGAAAATGTCTCACTTTCCTCCTCCCCCCACTTTTTCTAGGGTAAGAAAGTGAGAGAGATTCCTCCCCGCCATATCCAACATAGTGTTTCATCAAAACATCAAAAATGTAATGGAAAATTCTGAACAAAATGAAAACTATTAATTTCTTTCTAAGATTTTCACAAAATATACTTATCTTTTTCTGACCAACTTCAGCGAGCAGGTAGAAGCATATCTCCTCCTGCCAACCATGCACTTCCCTTCTGCATTTATAAATAGTAAATAGCCCTGTGCTGAAGTGTGCAAAGATCACTAAGCTTGATCAATCCATCGCTAGTTATTAACCATGCAAGATTAATTACCTTAAAACCCACAGATAAAATGAGTTCAACAACATTTACTGTACCATTCAGCCATTTACCCTTTCTTCATCAATCCCTTTAATGCTATCTGAATAACAATTGCAGCCTGGCTAATAAATGAAGAAGCTGAAATTTTCAAGCTGCTTCTATTAATGAATTAACTTTTCAGGTACTTATTAAAATGACAAATGAACAAGTTGGAAGATAATAAATCTATCTACAATATTAAAGAAGAGAAGGATTGGCTTCCAGCTGTTCCTTTAATTTCCATTTACCTCTATGGCGAGCATGCATTATATAGATCAGTCAGGGGAGAGAGGAGACTTTCCAAAAGTTTACATCACCAGTAGAGGGCACCACAGATGGCATTAGCTGCTTCCATTTCTGGCATTTGGAAGCTTTCATGATTTATTGCGGACAGTATATGCAGGAGCAGATCTTTCAAAAGAGTGTGTGGGTGTTTGCGCGAAGATCACCTGATGCCTTCGGGAAAATTTGGAAAAACATTCTAATTATAAATCAAAACTGCTTCCACAGGCAAATCACTTGTTAAAGATTGTGAAGGCCATTTAGTTGGACACATTCTTTGATTATTATTATTATTTGTATTGCAATAGCCCTTACAGCCCCAGCCAAGATCCAAGATGGGTGCTTTTGGAGGGAGTTGCACGCAAACTTCCTAGCAAGAAGTAAAGGAGTATTTGTGGCACCTTAGAGACTAACTAATTTATCTGAGCATAAGCTTTCGTGAGCTACAGCTCACTTCATCTGATGCATATAAGTGGATGGTTGGTGGATAAAAGTGGATAAATTGGTTAGTCTCTAAGGTGCCACAAGTCCTCCTTTTCTTTTTGCGAACACAGACTAACACGGCTGCTACTCTGAAACCTTTCCTAGCAAGAGAGAGTCTCCACCTCAAACAGTTTACAATCTAAATAGACAACGCAGGCAAAGAAAGGAAGTACCATTATTCTCATTTGACAGGCAGGAATATGAAGCTGAGTGGGTGAAATGCTGGAGACATTGAAGTCAATGGCAAAACTCACGTGAATTTCAACGGGGCCCAAATTTCACCAAGAGAGTTTTGGTGACTTGCTCAAGGTAATATAGCAAAGCTGTGCCAGAGCCATGTACCGACCCTACATCTCCTGAGTCCCTGTTCCGTGCCTTAACAATAAGTCTGTCTTCTCTCTCATGTTTATCTTCTCTTTTAGTTCACCTATCCCGGCTGCTTATTTTTCACCTTGCACACATTATTATACCACACAAATGAAGTAATTAATCAATCTCAACTTCACAATGCTCTAGTTGACGTCCTACTCTTTTCTATTATTATGATGAATTAATTGCATTGCAGGAGTGCCCCAAATATGCCAGGTGCTGCTGCACAGATACACCATTTTACAAGACAAGCAGCAGATCAATGGTGGGAGAGAGAAATAAACATACAGTCAGTATTAATTATTTAAAAAATAGCCACTGCCAGCTCTCACCAACTGCCACACTTCTCCCTTGTTGGGCTTAGATCATTGCTTTTCGGCATTGCAGTGGGACTAGGTCATCTGGAGAAGGGACTTAAAGCAGGAAAGGGCAGCAGCACTAAAATTTATGGACGTATTATGTGAGGAGGCCACCTAGACCAATCTGGATTTTAATAGAAATGATTCTGTGTATCAATGATGGTTATACATACATGACTCAGTAGGTTCTGCTCCTACGCCTAATAACATCAATGACAAAAGACTTAGGGATCAACCCTTGAGAGCAGAACTACAGAAAGGCAGTTTCCAGGAGTTTTCTTCAGGGCACCTGGTCTTAAGGATGCTTGAAAACCATCAAACCATCAGCCACACTGCATTTCTGTGAGAGAGACAATTTCCCACTTTCCTTTCTGTCATCTGGCTTACAATTAAGTACAGAAACAGAAAACCTTTAAATCCATATTTTGTGTGTGTGTACTTTGAGTGTAAGCTCTTAGGGGCAGGGATTGTCTTTTTGTTCTGTGTTTGTGCAGCGCCTAGCACAATGGGGTCCTGGGGAGGGCAATACAAATAGGTATACATATAATTTATTTGTATAGCTATCATGATTGTACACATATACACAGTCAAGCATAAAATATTCATTTCACACACTAGTTAGGGGAGATATTACTGAAATAACCAATCGACTTTATAACAGAAGTTATTGATTGATGAAAAGTTTTAAAGTCACTTTATATAGTGGCAAAGTAAGCTTTACAGAGATTCCCCTGAATGACAATGGTCAGGTTACAAAGCAGTTTGGTGTTGAAAGACTATAACCACGAAGGGTGAGGTAATACCACAATAACAATAAATTAATTACAGTTACAAAACAATGCAGGGAAAAGAGCGGACACTTCAACAGAAAGCTTCCTTGCTCAGAGCTAGGTCTCTAGGAAAACCACTGGGGTGATGATTCTTATTTGAGCACCAACTACCGTGCTTCTGCATTATCATCATGGCAAATCCTGAAAGGACATAGCCTCCTTGCAGATTGAGCATCACCTGGGTTGATGGCGACTATGTGCTCAAGTCAGTCTTGCAGGATGTTTAATCTATGTTTGTCATTAGCGAGTTTATCACACCACACGTTTTTGGCAGCTATGTGATTGCTGACCGGGTAGCAGAATTCCTTGTTAAACATGCTTCTTAATTCATTGGTCTTCCAGCTACTGGGCTTAGTGAGGTTTAAAATACAAAACTTGGCATGCCTACCGAGCAGCTGGGAGGTGTAATTCCCATCGTGTAGATGGCACACACAAGCTCTGCTTGAGCTAGCACCTAAAACCAGCAAGCGTGGCTGTGGCCGCAGAGGCAGCAGCTCAGGCTAGCCGTCCAAGGTACCTGCTCAGGGGATTGAGGAGTGGGGGAGTGTTGTATTTGGGCAACTAGCCCAAGCTGCTGCCCGTGCCACTGTGGTCACACTGCTATTTTTAGGTGCTAGCTCAAGCAGAGCTAATGCGTGTATGTCTATCTGAGCTAGGAATGACGCCTCCCAGCTGCTGTGTAGATGAACCCTCGGTCACCTTTGAGCTTCCCGGGACAGATCTTCAGCAGGAGTAAACTGTCAGAGATCCACAGCAGTCGATGCATCTAGGACATCTGACACCAGCTGAGAACCTTCGCTAATCCCCTGGCTAAATTAGAGCATCATGAAGACTGCTCTTACTTGGACCAGCTGCCAGTGGGTCGAAGAGGTGGATACCACAGCTGGGATCAGTGAGGGATTGGGAAACCGTGGTCATGCCCTTTACTCATCCATACCTTGCTTTAGCAGGGCATCTCTTTAGCAGGAAATTGACTTAACCGGTAGTGAGAGATAGCTGAAAGAAAGCATGCATGCCTAAGGCAATGAAAGACCATTCATCTTTCAGGTAACACATGATTTATGATGTCACATGAAATTGACAACTTAGCAAAGAGATCAATGAATTAATTAGTGAGTTAGGAGCTAAAGAATTTATCACTGTTTTAACATTTGGTTAGAGTGACATGACTTATTCACAAGTAACATAAATGCTCATTGAGAAGCTACATTCTATTATGTATGTGACTGGAAAAAATGAGGCAGAAATGTATTTTGCAGAGTACAGCCAATATACAATGTTAAACAGTCACTATTGTATAAAGATTTGCTTTTCAATGCTACTACAGTGCTGCACATTGAATCAATAGCTCCCTGTATAAATAACAGGACATTTCACTGCTAAGAAGGCTGTTCCTAATGATTATTACAATGTCAAATTCAGGATTAATAACATGCAGGGGCCAGTTACACACCAGATGTACTGTAAAATATTCTGAGATGAATATACTCAGTTTTCATGAGTTATTGACAATGACATGATATTAACAGATTCTAAAACGATGGAGGGCCAAATCCTTGGCCTTGTCAGGTGTGTAGCCACATTCAACTCACAGATGCTACTTATCTGAATAAAGTGAATATGATTTGATGCTGAATACATTCATTCTGCTCTGGGGATTGAGAGAAAAGTTACAAGGCTCAGTGAAAATGCTCTATTAACCATTTTTTCCATTTTACTTCCTCTTTGTTGTTTTAATATTACATTTAAAAGAATTACACCAAGGACTCCTGCCTTCAAGGAATGTCTTCCTATTAAGCAAAAGGGTCAGACGTAGCAGTAAACTAGAGCTGCTTATACAATTTTGAAAACCCATTTACTGTAAAACAATTCTGGCTTCTAGATCTTATTTCATTCTCTGCATTCATTCCCTCGCTTTTATTTTCTAGGACACTTACTTTATAAGGCCAACTTTATTTATTAAGGGCTCATCTGCTTCAGCTACTTATTCCCATAACTGAAGTCATAATACTATATTTTTGACATCATAATTATTTCCACAGCAACCAACTGCGATTTTGCAGATTGACCTCAAGTAGGGGAATAAGCAGCCGGACCAAATGAGCCCTTAAGAAACAATGATCCTGCCCTTGAAAACAGCGAATGAGGATGAATCACAGCACATAATATGATCTTTAAGCAGAATTATTAAAAGTAAATCCAGAATAGCTATGGAAGTCAACGGAGCTATTGCTGCATTTACACTGGTGTAACTGAGCAGGATTTGACCTAATTATGCCGAGATTCATGATTTCCCACAAAACAGCGGTGACAACTACGAACAGATTATGAAAACCCCTCCTTCCAGGAACTCTCCTTTAGCCACACGTGCTTCCAACAACCAGTCATTAATGATTCTGCAAGGGCAGGACTGTGAAAACCGGCACTTCAGAATGCGATTGGGGTGTATTTCTCAGCACAAGGCCCTACTTGCACTCCTTGTCATTGTAGCATGCCTTGGGTGGTGTTAGAAAAGGCACAAGGTTGAGTTACTTTAACAACCATGGAAATACAATAATCAATTTGAGATACATTGTCCAGAGTGTTTTTTTGATATAAGGAAATAGAATTTATCAGTAACATCAAGGAAAGCATTTATTGTAGTAGGCAAAAGCCAAGAGGAGGAAGGGGTTAATAAGCTTCCTTGGCAGGGAGAAAAAATATCTGCAGCCACCCTAAGGGATTAAGATACAACTGTCCACCCTGGAGGGAGGTTTCAGAGTAACAGCCGTGTTAGTCTGTATTTGCAAAAAGAAAAGGAGTACTTGTGGCACCTTAGAGACTAACAAATTTATTTGAGCATGAGCTTTCGTGAGTTACAGCTCACGGACGGTTGGCTGGGCCTTGGAAAGGAAGTGCTGGGGCAGGATTGAGGTCCCTGCTCCCGGAAAGCAGAACGCTCAGGCTGGACCAGAGGCAGAGAGGATGCTGCCAATATGCTTAGCACTGAACAGTGGAGGGAAATGGGCTCAGACCCAGGGGTGGTAAGTTTGTAGAAATTTTGGTGGTGCCCAGAACCCACCCCCCACCTGCCTAAGGCTCTGGGAAGGAGTTTGGGTGGGGGGAGGAGGTCTGGGGTGCAGGCTCTGGGAGGGAGTTTGGGGGCAGGAGAGGATGTGTGGGAAGGGGGTGGGGGTGCAGGCTCTGGGACGGAGTTTGGGTGCAGGCTGGCGAAAGGTGTGTGTGTGCAGGAGGGGGTGAGGGGTGCAGGCTCTGGGAGGGAGTTTGGCGGTGGGAGGGGGTGCGGAGGGAGGGGTTGCAGGACTGAGGGTTGTGGGGTGGGGCTGAGGGTTCATGATGCAGGAGGGGGCTCAGGGCTGGGGCAGAGGGTTAGGGTGTAGGGGGATGAGGGCTCTGGCTGGGGATGAGGGGTTTGGGAGGGGCTCAGGGCTGGAGAAGAGGGTTGGGGTGCGGGGGGGGTGAGGGCTCTGGCTGGGGGTGCAGGCTCTGGGGTGGGGCAAGGTTGGGGATGAGTTTGGGGTGCAGGCAGACTGCCCCAGAGCTGGGGCCAGAGAAGAGGACTCCCCTCAGCTCTCTCCGCGTTGGCAGCAGCAAGCTCTCGGGGAGGGCCCTTCCAAGCGCTGGCACCATACTTATCCCCGCTACTGTCACTGCACTTGCTCCTAGGACCCCCTCTCAGGTCCACGAAGCCCCCTCGCCTCCCCTGTGGTGGGTGCTGGGGGGGAGACAGCTGCCATCACATGTGCGCCTCCTCCCCTCCTGCTGCCCCTCACTGTAGCCTCACTGGGGGCGAGGGATGGGGCTGCCCCTTGTCCAGTGTGGGGCAGGAGCGGTGACTGCGGGTGGGGGGCCCCTGTGCTGGTGGAGGGTCCCGCTGGAAAATGAAAGGGTCTGAGGGGGAAGGGCAGGCTCAGGGTCAGGCTGGGGGCACTAGGACCCTGCAGTGGCAGTTGATGCCCGGAGCCAGCATGGAGCTGCAGGGGAGAGGCAGGGACCCTCTGGGGCCTTGGGGAGGTGTGCAGGGGCAGCAAGTGGGGGCTGGGGGACACTTGGAGGAGGTGCAGGGGGACGGCAGGAGGTGCTTTCTGGGAGTTAGCTCAAGACAGTTGCAGCTATAGAGCCAATCACAGGATTCTCTTTTACCTTCTCTTTTTTGTTTCCTTTACTCTGAGTCCCCCTTACTTCAGCAGGTATAAACTGATGGAACACCACTGGAGTCAGTGACACGGTGTTACTTTACACCAGCTGCGGATCATCTAGTCCTGAAAGAAGACTCTTGCACTTAGTTTATAGTAAAACATAACATGTCACCTTTAAATACAGTAGAATCTCAGAGTTACAAATAGTTATGAACTGACTGGTCAACCACATACCTCATTGGAACCAGAAGTACACAATCAGGCAGCAGCAGAGACAAAAGAAGAAGCAGCAGCAAATACAGCACAATACTGTGTTAAACATAAATGATTTGAAAAAAAGAAGGAAAGTTTAAAAGAGAGATTTGTCAAGGTAAGGAAAAGGTTTCTGTGCTTGTTTTATTTAAATTAAGATGGTTAAAGCAGCATTTTTCTTCTGCATAGTAAAGTTTTAAAGCTGTATGTCATAAATATAAAGGGAAGGGTAAACACCTTTAAATCCCTCCTGGCCAGAGGAAAAACCCTTTCATCTGTAAAGGGTTAAGAAGCTAAGATAACCTCGCTGGCACCTGACCAAAATGACCAATGACGAGACAAGATAGAACCATTGAATCATAGAATATCAGGGTTGGAAGGGACCTCAGGAGGTCATCTAGTCCAACCCCCTGCTCAAAGCAGGACCAATCCCCAATTAAATCATCCCAGCCAGGGCTTTGTCAAGCCTGACCTTAAAAACTTCTAAGGAAGGAGATTCTACCACCTCCCTAGGTAACGCATTCCAGTGTTTCACCACCCTCCTAGTGAAAAAGTTTTTCCTAATATCCAACCTAAACCTCCCCTACTGCAACTTGAGACCATTACTCCTTGTCCTGTCCTCTTCTACCACTGAGAATAGTCTAGAACCATCCTCTCTGGAACTACCTCTCAGGTAGTTGAAAGCAGCTATCAAATCCCCCCTCATTCTTCTCTTCTTTCAAAGCTCGGGGTGGGGGGGAGCAAAAACAAAGGGTTCTCTCTGTCTGTGTGTTGCTTTTGCCGGGACCAGAGCAGGAATGTAGGTCAGAACTCCTGTAAAGGGTTAATAAGCAATCTAGTTAGATATGTGTTAGATTCTGTTTTGTTTAAATGGCTGATAAAATAAGTTGTGCTGAATGGAATGGATATTCCTGTTTCTGTGTCTTTTGTAACTTAAGGTTTTGCCTAGAGGGATTCTCTATGTTTTGAATCTGATTACCCTGTAAGGTATTTACCATCCTGATTTTACAGAGGTGATTCTTTTACTTTTTCTTTAATTAAAATTCTTCTTTTAAGAACCTGATTGCTTTTTCATTTTTCTTAAGATCCAAGGGTTTGGGTCTGTGTTCACCTATGCAAATTGGTGAGGATTTTTATCAAGCCTTCCCCAGGAAAGGGGGTGTAGGGCTTGGGGGGATTTTGGGGGAGAAGAGGTTTCCAAGTGGTCTCTTTCCCTGTTATATTTGTTAGATGCTTGGTGGTGGCAGCAATAAAGTCCAGGGACAAAAGGTAAAATAGTTTGTACCTTGGGGAAGTTTTAACCTAAGCTGGTAAAAATAAGCTTAGGGGGTTTTTCATGCAGGTCCCCATATCTGTACCCTAGAGTTCAGAGTGGGGAAGGAACCTTGACACTGTATTAAACCAAGGTTTAGTTGTACACTTTTGAAAGAACCATAACATTTTGTTGAGAGTTACGAACATTTCAGAGTCACAAACAACCTCCATTCCTGAACTGTTTGTAACTCGGAGGTGCTACTGTGATTCTTGTCATGACTAGGAGAAGAATAGAACTTTAAAAATATCAGAAACCCCAACCTCTGTGTAAAAAGCCTACAGAGAAAAGAATATATATATAACAGAAACACCATCGAGAGAACACATGGAAAAGCACAGACTACTCCAGCCTCAATTTAGCAAAACTATATTGCTAACACTTGGGCCAAACCTCAGATAGTTCTGAGTTTGGCTCAGATTCATAGATTTGTAGATTTTAAGGCCAAAAGAGACCATTAGGTCATCAAGTCTAACCCCCTGCACATCACAGGCCATAATATTTCACCCAGTTACCACTATATGGATCCCAATAACTTTTATTGTCTAAAGCATCTCTTACAGAAAGGCATCCAGACATCATCTGAAGACAAGAGATGGCGAATCCACCACTTCCCTTAGTTATGGTTAATCAACCTCACTGTTAAAAATGGGTGCCTTATTTCTCATTTAAATTTCTCTACCTGTTACTTTATATTTGTGCACTGCCTAGTACAATAGTAACCTGAACTTAGTTGGACCCTGGGCATTACCAGAATAAATATAATAAATATTAATAATAGCTCTGAAATACACAATGTGCAGCAAACTGGCAAACAACAATCTTTCCCCTCAAATATCACTTTTGGGATTTATTCTAATGTGTGAAATTGTGATAGCATTTGAAAAGATCGCTCTCTGGAAATTATTGCAGGTGTCATCTTTGACCATTTCTTGCCTGCCAAAAAGAAAATCATAAAATAAAATACTACACATAAGCAACCAGAAGAATTATTAGGCTTGGTCTACAACAAAAGCAAATGTAACCAGTGGAGTTGACAAATTAAGCCAAGGATGCAAATGGTTCAACCTGAGTTGCAAATAAACTGTTTTCTGCTATTTGCAAAATTGACCCCGAGAACTAATTATGTAACCTGGGGGTAAATGTCAATAAATTCAGCTGCATTGAATACAGCCAGGAGGGAAATAAATTGCTGGGGTGCTAGCTGCACTCATCTGAATCTGAGGTCTCCGTCCACTACCAAGTGAGATGTCCACATTTATTGCACAGAGGAACCATGCATAATTGGTTTACCCAGATTTCATATTCGATAAAAACCCTGTGCCAAATTATTTCCATCTTTAATTACAAGCAGAATGGGGTGAAGCCCACTGCAGGTTTATTTCAGAGCCCTTTATTTTAGTAATTCTTGATGGATAAATCTTGATTTTCTCTATCCCAGCAGTCTCCAAAGAAGTTACTGTATTTCTTTTACCTCATTGTTTTAGATTGTCCAGCCTCACAAGATGGAGAGTTCAAATTCCTTGGAGGTTTTATTTAACATCACATCTCATCTCAGCACAGCTTCTCTCAGTGCCTGTGAAAAGTTGATCTGATTTGACTTTTGCCACCTTTTATTATTTCTGGGTGAAGAAATCCATGATCCTTCAAGCAGTTGTGTTGGTCAATCAACCAGGGTACCTCCTTCTTCCTTTCCTAGATTAGAAGGTGCTGCTGTGTTGCTAGTGAAAACACTTTTGGCAGGAGACACAACTCTGAGATCTTGCATGCTGAAAGTTATTAAAGTTCCCGTGGTACTTTGCATAAGAATGGGGCAATTACCAAACTCCAATTTGAGTAACAACATTCAGCCTAAATTTTAAACATGGATCTAAGCTTGTACTTGTGCCTGGAATTTTATTAAACCAACACAAATAAGTAAAAATCCAGCCACACCATTTCAGTTAAATACAGAATTAATTATTTCCTCATCCTAGGTACCAATTAAGCAAGGTGCTTAGGTATGAGCTTAACCTTAAATGTGTCATTAATTCATCTGACCTCAATGGAACTACTCATGTGCTTAAATCTAGGGATCCCTATAGTGTTGTTGTGTTCTGTTAATCATGTGATGCATTTCACCCCAGAGATGAAACATTTCAACTGTAGATTAGGCTCAATATAGGGGTAACTGAGTAAGATTCTCTGTCCTGAAAGGAGGTCAGACTCGTGGTTTAATAGTTCCTTCTGGGCTTAAAATCTATGAATGAAAAAAAATCTATGAATCTAGATAAAATGAGTCTCACATATAAGCCTCATAGTATTGCTGGAGCTGAGACAGCAGGAAATGGCTTATAATTTGTAAACTGGCTTTCAAAGCCCTTTGAGATACTTTCAGTTGAAAGCCTCATTGGAAAAGCAAATGATTATTAGAACTGGTAAATACTGAAAAAGATTTTCATTAATAGTCATTTGAACTTTGGCTACAGTCATGCCTTCGTGTTTTCCTTTCTGCTACCATTCGGGTGATTTGAGTTCTACCAGCACAAATACTCAGCAAAAGTAACTGTAATGCTTCCACATTTGAATATGTGCACAAAGCAATTTCTATTTCAATAAGTGTTGACACCAGAAACCTGATTGTGAATCAAGCTCATTCAATCAGAGAACCAAAACATTGCCATGTGATCAAGTCAGACTAAAGCAAGGGGCTCAGTTTCAGATTTCAAATAGCAACCTAGAGGATAGATGAAGTTTATGAAAAAAAGTTGTCAAATATTTTGAATAGAAAACAGATTTTAAGAAAACTGCAAATTTGCTGCCATACAAGCCACAGAAAAAAGATGTCAAGTATCAGAGGGGTAGCCGTGTTAGTCTGGATTTGCAGAAGCGGCAAAGAGTCCTGTGGCACCTTATAGACTAACAGACGTATTGGAGCATAAGCTTTCGTGGGTGAATAGCCACTTCGTCAGATGCATGTAGTGGAAATTTCCAAAGGCAGGTATAAATATGCAAGCAAGAATCAGGCTAGGGATAATGAGGATAGTTCAATCAGGGAGGATGAGACCCTCTTCTAGCAGTTGAGGTGTGAACACCGAGGGAGGAGAAACCGCTTTTGTAATTGGCTAGCCAGTCACAGTCCTTGTTTCATCCTGAGCTGCTGGTGTCAAATTTGCAAATAAATTGAAGCTCAGCAGTTTCTCTTTGAAGTCTGGTCCTGAAGTTTTTTTGCTGCAGGATGGCGACCTTTACATCTGCTATTGTGTGTCCAGGGAGGTTGAAGCAGTCTCCTACAGGTATTTGTATATTGCCATTCCTAATATCTGATTTGTGTCCATTTATCCTTTTATGTAAGGACTGTCCAGTTTGGCTGATGTACATAGCAGAGGGGCATTGCTGGCACATGATGGCATATATTACATCGGTGGACGTGCAGGTGAATGAACCGGTGATGGTGTGGCTGATCTGGTTAGGTCCTGTGATGGTGTCGCTGATGTAGGTATGTGGGCAGAGTTGGCATCAAGGTTTGTTGCATGGATTGGTTCCTGAGTTAGAGTTACTATGGTGTGGTGTGTAGTTGCTGGTGAGAATATGCTTCAGGTTGGCGGGTTGTCTGTGGGAGAGGACTGGCCTGCCTCCCAAGGCCTGTGAAAGTGAGGGATCGTTGTCCAGGGTGGGTTGTAGATCACTAATGATGTATTGGAGAGGTTTTAGCTGAGGACTGTATGTGATGGCCAGTGGAGTTCTATTGGTTTCTTTCTTGAGCTTGTCTTGCAGCAGGAGGTTTCTGGGTACACGTCTGGCTCTGTTGATCTGTTTCCTTATTTCCTCGTGTGGGTATTGTAGTTTTGAGAATGCTTGGTGAAGATCCCGTAGGTGTTGGTCTCTGTCTGAGGGGCTGGAGCAAATGCGGTTGTACGTCAGCGCTTGGCTGTAGACAATGGATTGTGTGGGGTATCCAGGATGGAAGCTGGAGGCATGAAGGTAGGCATAGTGGTCGGTGGGTGTTCAGAAAAGGGTGGTGTTAACGTGACCATCACTTATTTGCACCGTTGTGTCTAGGAAGTGGACCTCCTGTGTAGATTGGTCCAGGCTGAGGCTGATGGTGGGGTGGAAGCTATTGAAATTGTGGTGGAATTTTTCCAGGGTTTCCTTCCCATGGGTCCAGATGATGAAAGTGTCATCAATGTAGCATAGGTAGAGAAGGGGCGTGAGTGGATAAGAGCTGAGGAAGCATTGTTCCAGGTCAGCCATAAAAATGTTGGCATATTGTGGGGCCATGCAGGTGCCACTTGTCTGGAGGTATATATTGTCACCACATTTGAAATAATTGTGCATGAGGATAAAGTCACAGAGCTCAGCAACCAGTTGTGCTGTGGCATCATCAGGTATACTGTTCCTGACAGCTTGTATTCCATCTGTGTGTGTGGGATGTTTGTGTAGAGAGCCTCTGCATCCATGGTGGCTAGGATGGTGTTTGCTGGAAGATCACCAATGCATTGTAGTTTTCTCAGGAAATCAGTGGTGTCACGGAGATATCTGGGAGTGCTGGAGGCATAGGGTCTGAGTAGAGAGTCCACATATCCGGACAGTCCTTCTGTGAGAGTGCCAATGCCCGAGATGATGGGGTGTCCAGCTTTTCCGGGTTTGTGGATCTTAGGTAGTAGATGAAATAACCCCGGTCGGGGCTCTAAGGGTATGTTGATTTGTTCCTGTGTTAGTGTAGGGAGTGTCTTGAGTAGATGGTGCAGTTTCTTAGTGTATTCCTCAGTGGGATCTGAGGAAAGTGGCCTGTAGAATTTGGTATTGGAGAGTTGTCTGGCAGCCTCCTTTTGGTAGTCAGACCTGTTCATGATGACAACAGCACCTCCTTTATCAATCTCTTTGATTATGATGTCAGGGTTGTTTCTGAGGCTGTGGATGACATTGCGTTCTGCATGACTTAGGTTATGAGACAAGCAATGTTGTTTTTCCACTATTTCTGTCTGTGCACGTCAGCGGAAGCATCCTATGTATAGGTCCAGACTGTCATTTCAACCCTCAGGAGGAGTCCATGTGGAGTTCTTCTTCTTGTGCTGTTGGTGGGTGGGTATCTGTGTATCAGTGTGTTGTTCAGTGTTATCTTGAAAGTATTCTTTGAGTCGGAGACGGCAACAGTGGCGTATTAATGCCTAGGCTGACAAATTTGCAGGGGCGGCAAATTTATAATAGCAGTCAGAGGCTGCTTCCCCCGGTGCCAGTTTGCACCCTCCGCCCCCGGCCCCGCCCCAACTCGACCCCTTCCCCGGCCTCTCCCTACCCCTATTGGTCCCCTTCCCCAAATCCCCGCCCCAGCCCCGCCTCCTCTCCTGAGCGTGCTGCATTCCCCTCTCTTCCGCCTCCTTCATGAACCAGTTTTGCGCACAAGCACTGGCAGGAAGTAGGGAGACGCAGGATCTGGCGGCGTGCTCACGGGAGGAGGCAGAGGTGGAGCGGAGGTGGGCTGGGGCGGGGAGCTGGGAGGCGGGCGGCAATTATTTCAGTGCTTAGGGGAGGCAAAATCATTAATCCGCCACTGGACGGTGAAAGTACGCTTTCAGATCACTGCAGAAATGTATCACGTTTGTGGGGGTGGCGGGGCAGAAAGAGAGTCTTTGAGATAGGACAGACTCTTCTGCCAGGCTAAGTGTGTAGCTGGATAGATTGACGATACTGCTGGGTGAGTTAGGGGTACCACTGTTGTGGCCCCATGTGGCAGGTAGGATTTTAGACAGCTTACAGTCCTTTTTCCTTTGTAGAGAGGTGAAGTATGTAATGTAGATCTCCTGTCTTATTTTAGTAAAGTCCGTTTGTATGGAAGGTTGGTTATTTACGAGAGCCTCCAGTTGGAGAGTTCTTTTTGATGTTTTCCTGTTTGCTGTATAGGATGCTCATCAGGTGGTTCCACAGTTTCTTTGATAGTGTGTGGCATAATCTCTCACTGTGGTCTGTGCAGTATGTAGATAGCAATGGATTTTTCACCTTCAGTCCATTAGGCATGATGTCCATCTGTTTGCATTTGGAAAGGAAGATGATATCTGTCTGTACTTGTGCAAGTCTCTTCATGAGGTTGATGGATTTCCACTCCATATGGCTAAATGCAGTGCCTTGCATGGTGTCAAGTATCAGAGGTGTAGCCGTGTTAGTCTGGATCTGTAAAAGCGGCGTAGAGTCCTGTGGCACCTTATAGACTAACAGATGTTATCAAAAAGATGATACAGTATTTGAGTAAATTACACATTATGAATTATTCACTTGATTCTAGTCATCATAATTATTCCAAAGGAAAAACAAAATAAAACAATTTATTTTTTCAAAAAAACAGTCAAGGCTGCTAAGCGACAAGTGACTGATTACCTATCACAGTGTTACCAAAATATAAGCACCTAAAAGAAAGAAAAAGATTAGTTAAGGGCCTCATAAATCTCACACAGCTATTAAAATAATAAACACATTATTCTTAACAAATATAAATAAATGCATTTTTCATTATGACACACTTAAAATATGTATTTCTTTATTCTTAATAGCAATGTGTTTTATTATTGTGCAGGGAATGTAAAATTTATGATTCCCTGAATTTTATTCATTTCCCTGCTTTCAAGAGTTTGTGCTATGTAAATGATGTGATTGGTAACTACATTTGATGTCACTTAGCAAACTTCATTGATTATTTTTAATGTGGTTTCTTGGAATTTCCCATGGTTTTTTTCAACCCCAAGTTTTCCTTTTCTTGAGGTAAATGAATACACAGATTTTCAGAGGGTAAATAAACAGGATGGATGGGTGGCTCACCAGATTATAACATGGAAGGAGTCAGTAGCACCTGAGTCCTACCTTGTGCAATGCACACCTGCAAAAATTTAGGCACTGAGTGAGTTTAGGCACCCACGGGGTTCAGCAGCAGCTGAGCTGGGGTTTTGTGAATCCCAGGGGGGCCTGATTCTGGGATTTAGGTGCCTAAAGTAGCAGTTAGGCAGCTAAATCCTTCTGTGAATCTGGCCCACTGAGTATAACATTACATGTGTGTCTAAGTGTGGGACTCACAAAGTTACTTAAGTGCCTAACTTCCACTGAAACTGAAGAAGCCTAAATACTTTACTGAATCCCACACTAAGAATCTGAAGGGTGCGGAAACTAAGCTAGCCTTGAACACACATTCAGCAGAGCATAAACTCATGCCAAATTTCAATAAATAATGCTAAAAAAGTGTATAGCCAATTAAGCTTCAGCCCCAAGACTCAGACACTGATAGCCCAGTCAAGACTCTTCCCGCTAAGTCATGGACTCGATCTGTGCCTCACTTACCCAATAAGAGAAATGGGATATTTTCAAAGGCTCTCCAAGCACTGCACAAAGGTGGGGTAAGCATTTTGGGCCAAACTCTCATCTGGTATGCATTAGCGGAGCTCAGCTGACTTCAGCAGAACCATGTCTATTTACAGCTGCAGGAAACTTGGCCAATTCACTCTGTGGGAGAGATCCGAAGCTGAATGAAAACAAGAAGAACCTTTCTATTGACTTAATGGGCTTTGGATCAGGCCCCATACTACATATGGCCTAAGTGCAGAAAATCAAAGCAATCTGTATGAGAATGATTGTTGTTTTGTGGATATGAAATTTGGGGGGCCAGCACCTCAGAGTTCCTTGAGTTCCCACAAGCCTTGTATGTAACCTTTTGTAAGTGTTTTGAAATTAACACAGAGTTTAATGACGTGTCCACCCTCATATCAAAGGAAGATTTTGGCAGAGAATTCACAAGATTCTGGAGCTTCATTTCATTTTTCTGAAAAGTCAGCCTGGCAATTTTTGAGCTGATCAATGAAAATATTCTCCGTGGCCCCGTTTTATTTTTTTCTCCATCAGCTTATTTATGAGTCAGTCTCATTTCCAAATAACAAAGTTTTCTGGCATAACATGATTGTATTGTGCAGACATAGGGACACAAAGGAAATTTCGATGGTTTCTTAAAATGTAAATAATAAATAATTTAGGCAGAGCTGGTTAAAAATAGAAAACTTTTTTTGCAAAAAATAATTTGTTTTATTCCATATTTTTGAAAAGTTAAGACTTTTCATTTGTGAAATTTTCATGATATTTTTAATAAAAACATTCATTTTTGAAATGTATGTTTTTTCCCCATTCACCCTTTTTTTCGGGTCTTTCTATTTTGCCATAAAAGAAGGGGGAAATAAAAGAGGGAAATGGGGAGAAAGGAATGAAAAAAATCAGGGGGGAAACCCAAAACACAGCTGCATTTATTGTTTTTCAATTTAGTCAAAATAGCCACAAATTTTATCCCCCTAAAAAATCTTTAGAAAATTTCTGAGGTTGAAAAAAGGGGAATTTGAAATGAAAAAAAAAATCTGTTTCAAAAATTTCAACGGAGTTTCATTTGAAAACCTTCAATTTCAAAAACCAGTCACTGAAATTGCTCAGATGATTGGCACACATCCCAACTGTCAATGAGACAGGCATGGGTGGCAGATATCATAGACCGGGGAGGCTGTGCCTCCCCAAAACCCCGCCCATGCTCCGCCCCCAGGCTCCTTCCCACAGTGCAATTCCTTCCTGCTCTTCCATAGTAGCCCTGGCAGAAGGGGAGGGGCTGGGGGCTAGCCTTCCCCTACAGCCAGTTCACCGGCCACCCCTGGAAACAGGCCCTAGGTCTTCAAAGCAACTGGATTATTTGAGACTTGTTTTGTTTTTTATTTATCAGAGTTTCATTAAGGGGGAAAATTAGCCTGACAACAGTACCTTAGTTACAGCTTTACGTACAGCCAGGCCATGAGCAGAGCACACTCCTGTGAAGCCAGGCTGGCACCCTGCTCCTCGGGCTCCAAAGTCCAGCCCTTTTCCAGGGAGCATGAGGGGAGCACTAGGAGCTCCACTGAGCGGGGAAGGGAGTGTGTGGAAAGTGCTATCCCTACCAACCCTGCCATGACGAGCACCTCATGGAGCCCATGGTGCTGGGAGAGGGAGGTCTTTGCCAACAAGCCCTATTACCCTGAGGCCCCCATTCTAACAAGTAAGGTTCACACAATCCCTGTTCCTGCCCAGGGTTCCCTGCCCTCCCCATTCTGACCCCACAAGCTGCTTCAAACCCTTTCTTACTCAGTCACCATTCTGATCCTTGAGGTCCCCTCCCAATCCACCTCCCCACTTCAGGTGTGCCCCCCAACCCCTAACCCTCTTTCCTGCCTGGCCTCCCCACCAAACCCCCTGAATCCCCCCTGAATCCCCTCAGAGAACCCGCATACCTGGGGTGTCTAGCAGGGAACATGGGGTCCTTGCAGTGGGCTCTCTCTCTCTGCTGCCTGCAGTTGTCCCTACTTCCTGTCCCTACTTCTCCGCATGAGCAGAGACGTCAATCTGCAGAAAACACTAGCAGCAGCACAACCTAGAGCAGCCACTAAGGCTGACCCAGCAGAGCCCTGTGGCTGCCAAGGGTGTGGCTAATTCCCAGGGGTGGATCCATTGTAGATGTGGGTGGGGCTTCCTGGCAAACAGGGATTCCAGGCACAAGCCTACCGTGGCTAGTGCTTATTCACACTCTGGATCTCCGGGCCTCCCTGATGCTTAGAGGTTTAGTCCAAGCTCCCTTCCCCACCTGACAGCATGGATCAATCTCTCCGATTCCGTCTCCATTTGAACTCTGCCCTCCCTCCACATATACTTCGTAGCTGCATGACATGGCAGAGGTCTGCCCTTGTGTGTGCATGAATTCCAGCACACCGATGTCTCAGGAGCATCATGCTTTTTCATAATTTCCTTTTCTTCTTCCACTGAGGCTTTAATGAGGGCCAGTGTAGCTTTACCAGTGTTGTGACGACACTATTCAGTGCCTAGGTGGACAAAGTACAGGAATGTTTGTGCTCGCTCTGTAGGGAAAGGATATTTTCAATACTTGTTATTGGGGAAGTGAATGAATTACAATGTGGGACCTATAGCAGGAGTCTGCACTGGGGCTTCAGGGTCTTTGACCCACAATGTGGAAGCTAGTGTGTAATGGGGAAAGTGTGCGCACGATCTATATTATATCCAGGGGTGACCGTGAGGTGGGCCAGGCTGGTACGGTTGAAAGGGCCTGGGGCTCCGGACGCCACTGCGGTAGTGGCAGCAGCAGCGGCTGGAGCCCCAGGCCCTTTCAACCGTTGCCGGCGCCCTGGGCGGCACGGGCCAGTCAGTGTGGAGGGGCGGGCTGGGCCGCTGACCCCCCCAGCCCCGCCCTTTCTGCTCGAGGCCCCGCCCCTTCCTTCTGGAGCCGGCCCCCGTACCGGTAAGTTTTCAATGTTACTTTCACCCCTGATTATATTGGTATAAAATGTACATCCCTCACAAGGATTTTGAATGAATTAATTCATTAAAGTTTGTAAAGTGCTTTGAGAGCCTCTCATGTACTATCATCACTGTGACAAATAACTCACTAAGATTTTCAGAAGTCTTAGACATCCTCAGAATATCCTTGCTTAGCATTGTACAATCAGGTATATTACAAAAGGGCTTTATTCCTTCTTCTGAAATGTTTATCGCTGATCACTATCAAGCACAGAGGGCACGAGACTCAATGGACTATCGCTCTATTGCACTGTGGCAATTGCTGTGCATGTACCATCATCCTGACCTGATTACATTCTATCCTCTTCCTTGTTCACCTACCCTGATTTAGGGATAGGATTCTGAAGCTAATCTTCCAGCTGTCTGGAGACAGAAGACATGGGGTCACCCCATGATACCATCATCTGTAATCTTTGACAGCAGGTCTTAAGGTATTTTTGACCTCCAGCAGATGGAAGCAACTCTGTTTGCAGAGTTGGCAAAAAGTTAGCTAGAGAGTGAGGATAATTGAAGTGAAAGGGCAGTGTTTTGAGCTTCATTTGCTAGATAATCTCCAAGTTCCTTAAAGACTGTTTCCAAGACATTGGTATCAAAATAGCCTTTTTATTTAAAAGTGCACTTTTTCTCCCATTGAAATTGCAGTTTGAGGAGTAGTTTAGCTCCCACTAACCATTGCCTAGACTGCTTAAAACAACACAGTCTGTTACTTTCATCTTGAAATCTATCATCACTAACTACAGGATCTCTTTTCTTAGCTTTTACCTGAATACATGTCATGTTTTTGCCTTGAGCTGCAATATTATGAGCATCTCTCTGGCTCCTTGTTATCCCTGCAGTTTCTTACCAGATTAGCCTGCTTGTGCAATGAATGCCAGTCTTTCACAAGAACTCTGGGGAAGTTCAGACCTGGTCAGGAATTTTCCATCAAATACCTACAGGACAATGTTAATTTCTCCAGATTTTTTCAATGTTCCTTCAGGAAATATTCCAAATGGAAACATTTTGGTATGTTGAACTGAATCAAAACATTTCATTTTGGATCGGTTAACATTAATCTGTGTCCACCTACACTGCTGCAGTGCCTCAGAGGAGGTGTAGTTTAGGAGCCTTGCACCTCCATTCTCCCTATGGGCTTGGCTTCCTGGCTGGACTACATCTCCCATGATGCACCACAGACTCCCATGTGGCTGAACTGTCATGCTGCATCATGACCAAGGGACTTCATGGGAGATGTAGTCTGGCCAGGGAGCCTAGCCCATAGAGAATAGGTACATAATGCATCTGAACTACAACATCCATGAGGCACTAGGTCAGCTCTGGCAGAGGCAATTCAGTGTCATACCACGTTGAAATGGAATGTTTCAATGCTTCCAGATAAACATTTATTGGAACTTTTCATTCACCCAGATCCAGGTCAGATTCTCAAGAGCTCAGCACCCACAACTGGTTTTCAAAAGAGCTGACTTCTGATTTAGTCAGATATTCAAGAGTGCTCAGTACCCCACAGCTCCCAACATGCAGAGCTCTTTGGAAAATCAGGCGCTCACTGCATGCTTGAATTGCATGCATTGATGGAATTATGGACCTTTGGGTTCCTTGAGATGCATATTCCTATTTATCCTGAATTAGGGATATTGTTTCCCATTTCAACCCTAGATCATTATTTTCAGCTTTCGTCTCCAGACTGGCCCTGTTTCTTGGGCTTCACCCAAACTATTTGTTTTCACAAAGGCTCTTTGGTATGGGGGGACTGCACATCTACCTTTTACTTGGATGACTGATTACTTCAAATTTATTCCTAACCAGAATTTATGATAGATGGATTAGCATTAGAGAGCTACAACTGTGTACTGAAGAAAACTAAGAAGAAATGCCTTCCCACTGCAATCTCATCAGTATATTTCAACCTAGAGAAGGGAAATGCAAGTCAAGATTTAAGACAAAGTTACTTGTCTTATTCACAGCAGAACAGTAAAGGCTTCTTATTTTCTACAGGTCAGCTATAGCTCATAGTCTCTTGCCTAATCCTATAATTTCATACAAGAATCCTAGAACTACTTCCTTAGGACCACTGGATCCAAAGAGAGCAGGTGTCTGAAGGGATGGGCCATTCATCTCTAGAATTATTCATTCAATCTACAGCAGGCTGAACTGAAATATTTTACCACTTTATGGTTGTTTGGTGGCTTTTGTGAAATGAGTTAGCAGTCTTAGTCCAAATTTTCTTGGGCATATATTTGAATCACAAAACCTACCATCATACACCCCGCCAATTGCCCTTTGTGACTCTCCCCCCACCCCCAAGGCTTGCAACCCAATGCTTGAGGAACACCATGAACCCCACCTGCCATGCCTGCCAGGAAATTGAGAAGGCCCTAAAGAAACAGCATTACCCACGTAATTTTCACCTACTGGAACTATGTATGAAGCTCTGTCACACTTTTTAAAATACACTCTGCCTTGCAGATGCTGTTATGTGCTGAAAGATATTTCATTGTTTACCATACTCTGTTTACAAATATTCTCTATATATGTTGGCTAACAATAATTAGTTTCCATATTTCACTGAATGTAATTCAGAAAAATATTTATTTAACACATTAAGTAAATGATAAGAATGCAATTTAGGATTTGCATTTTCTGTTCTGTCAATATTTTTGGTTATAATTTGGATTAACTGTAGAAAAAATCCAAGCACTGTCTCTACATAAATTGCAGAGCTATGCTTTAGTGATGGTATAACAAAGTTTGTCAGGAATGTGCCACAAACATTTAGAGAAACTGAAGTGGAAACAAAGAATTCATATGCACACAGCTGCAGGCCTGACTCAGTGCTCGAATTACAGGAGGGCTTAGGGGAGGGAGTAGGCCCTGTTACCACTTTTATGGGCTACCTCATTTCTGCCTTATGTCCCCCCCTTACTTCTCACTCCCGTTTAAATTAAAACAAGCCCCTTAACAGTCAGGACCCCTTATTTTTTCCCCCATAATTCAACCACTGGCCTGACTGAACTTGCAATTGCATGTTGGAAAGGAGACAAGAAAGAAAGGATGGGGAGAAATGCAAAGACACCACCACTGGGGGCAGGCGGAAATGCCAAAGGGGTTTTAAAACGATTTTACAAACAATTTTCCATGGTTTGAGAACCTATTTTGGTTTGTTTCCTTCTCTTCCCATTTGTTGGATATTTACATTACAATATGAATATCATAATTATGCTGTAATGATCCTGCTGACTCATGACAACACTACTCCTGCTTCCAGAGTTCCCCACTGAATGAGCTGAAAGGAAAGAACTGGGCCCTAGGTCATTCTGGGAGGGCCATATGCCCAGTGCAGCATCTAGCCAATAGAGAGCTCTATGACACCAAGGGTAAAATCCTAGCCCCATCAAAGTCTATGGTAGAACACCCATTAACTTCAGTGGGACCAGGATTCCACCCTGAGTAACATGGAGAAAGCAGAGACAGTCAGAGGACTGAAGGAATCAGGGATAACAATGCATGTCAAGCCTATGAACTGGCTGAGAAGGAAAGCCAGGTATCATCGAATCATAGAATATCAGGGTTGGAAGGGACCTCAGGAGGCCATCTAGTCCAACCCCCTGCTCAAAGCAGGACCATCCCCAATTTTTGCCCCAGATCCCTAAATGCCCCCCTCAAGGGTTGAGCTCACAACCCTGGGTTTAGGAGGCCAATGCTCAAACCACTGGGCTATCGCTCCCGCCAGGTAGCAGGCATTGTGAAAGCTGGGACAGGGATGGTAATGGAGAATCTAGGAGTCAAGTGGAGAAGCAGCCTATTTCTAGCAGGGGGCCCACACTATCTGCATCAAAAGGACACGGAGGGAACATCCTGAAGAACTGGAGGTGTGAGAGAACTTGTGTGTTTGGACAACGGGAAGATAACATAGAGGGGAACTGTAAGAAACTATCATGATGGGCAGCAATCCATGAATAGTGGTGCAGATTGCAAAGACATGGGAGAGTTTTCAACTGCAAAGAGAAGAGATAAATCAGAGACAGAACAGAAATTAGAGGGGGAATAGAGATAATTTACTCGACTTGGTTTGGTGGGGAGATCTTTGCCTGCACTTGAAGACCTTTCCAAGGAAAATTTTCCAGGCAAATCCACAGGGAATTTTGCACCCAAAAAGAATGGATCATGGGGCCCTTTGACAGGATTGCAGCACAAGCTGGTACAGGTAAAAATGGACAAAACACCTGCCTCCCAGCAGGTAACCCCCTAAAGAAATGGTCTCTTCCTACTGTAGGGGGTATGGGCTATCACTGCATACTGAGCCCTACAATAGCCTCAGGAACAACTCTGAGATCATAATCAAAAAGGCTGACAAAGGAGGTGCTGTCGTCATCATGAATAAATTGGAATATGAACAAGAGGCTGCTAGGCAGCTCTCTAACTCCATGTTCTACAGGCCATTACCCTCTGATCTCACTGAGGGTTACCAAAATAAACTACACCATCTGCTCAAGAAACTCCCTGAAAAAGCACAGGAACAGATCTGTGCAGACACATGCCTAGAACCGACCAGGGGTATTCATGCCGATCAGGGGTATTCTATTTGCTACCCAAGATCCATAAACCTGGGAATCCTGGTATTTGCACCCTAACACCAGGATTGTCTGGCTATGTGGACTCTCTCTTCAGGCTCTACGCTACCAGCTCTCCTAGCTTTCTTTGAGACACCACTGACTTCCTGAGGAAACTACAATCCATCGGTGATCTTCCAGAAAACACCATCCTGGCCACTATGGATGTAGAAGCCCTCTACACCAACATTCCACACAAAGATGGACTACAAGCCATCAGGAACAGTATCACTGGTAATGTCACGGCAAACGTGGTGGCTGACCTTTGTGACTTTGTCCTCACCCATAACTATTTCACATTTGGGGACAATATATACCTTCAAGTCAGCGGCACTGCTATGGGTACCGGCATGGCCCCACAGTATGCCAACATTTTTATGGCTGACTTAGAACAACGCTTCCTTAGCTCTCGTCCCCTAATGCCCCTACTCTACTTGCACTACATTGATGACATCTTCGTTATCTGGACCCATGGAAAAGAAGCCCTTGAGGAATTCCACCATGATTTCAACAATTTCCATCCCACTATCAACCTCAGCCTGGACCAGTCCACACAAGCAGTCCATTTCCTGGACACTACTGTGCTAATAAGCAATGGTCACATAAACACCACACTATACTAGAAACCTACTGACCACTATACTTACCTACATGCCTCCAGCTTCCATCCAGGACACACCACACAATCCATTGACTACAGCCAAGCTCTAAGATACAACCGCATTTTCTCCAATCCCTCAGACAGAGACAAACACTGACAAGATCTCTATCAAGCATTCTTAAAACTACAGTACCCACCTGGTGAAGTGAAGAAACAGACTGACAGAGCCAGAAGAGTACCCAGAAGTCACCGACTACAGGACAGGCCCAACAAAGAAAATAACAGAACGCCACTTGCTGTCACCTTCAGCCCCCAATTAAAACCTCTCCAGAGCATCATCAAAGATCTACAACCTATCCTGAAAAATGATCCCTCACTCTCACAGATCTTGGAAGACAGGCCAGTCCTCGCTTACAGACAGCCCCCCAGTCTGAAGCAAATACTTTCCAGCAATCACCCACCACACAACAAAAGCACTAATCTAGGAACCTATCCTTGCAACAAAGCCCAATGCCAACTCTGTCCACATATTTATTCAAGTGACACCATTATAGGACCTAATCACATTAGCCACACCATCAGGGGCTCGTTCACCTGCACATCTACCAATGTGATATATGCCATCATGTGCCAGCAATGCCCCTCTGCCATGTACATTAGCCAAACTGGACAGTCTCTATGCAAAAGAATAAATGGACACAAATCTGACATCAGGAATCATAACAGTCAAAAACCCGTAGGAGAACACTTCAACCTCTCTGGTCACTCACTAACAGACTTAAAGGTGGCAATTTTGCAACAGAAAAGCTTCAAAAACAGACTCCAGCGAGAAACCGCTGAGCTTGAATTAATATGCAAACTAGATACCATTAACTTGGGTTTGAATAGAGACTGGGAGTGGCTGGGTCATTACACATATTGAATCTATTTCCCCATGTTAAGTATCCTCACCTTCTTGTCAACTGTCTAAATGGGCCATCTTGATTATCACTACAAAAGTTTTTTTCTCCTTTGATAATAGCTCATCTTAATTAATTAGCCTCTTGCAGTTGGTATGGCTACTTCCACCTTTTCATGTTCTCTGTATGTATATATATATTTTCTTATGAAATGTTCCATTCTATGCATCCGATGAAGTGGGCTGTAGCCCACGAAAGCTTATGCTCAGATAAATTTGTTAGTCTCTAAGGTGCCACAAGCACTCCTGTTCTTTTTGCAGATACAGACTAACACAGCTGCTACTCTGAAACCTGCAAGACATTGTATGGTAGCACCTACTTGGGAGGGGAAAGGCTCCCTGCACCTTCTCTCCACTACACAAGCTGGCAAAGCAGACATACTATGGCTCATAAACTGTAGTGTTTGTTTACTCTAGATCCATGCACCATCCTATGCATTAATTGTAATGGACAAATATACACAAGAAGCACATGTCTTAACACCTTATTCTGATTACTGAAATAAGTTTCAGAGTAACAGCCGTGTTAGTCTGTATCCGCAAAAAGAAAAGGAGGACTTGTGGCACCTTAGAGACTAACAAATTTATTTGAGCACAAGCTTTCGTGAGCTACAGCTCAAGTCTCCTTATTCACCACACCCTGACTATAGCTTTCCGATTTCAGAGCTACAATCTGAATTGCAGTCCCACACCTTCCAACACATCTGCATGTATCTGGGGCTCAGCTGGTACCAAGCTATTGTTTGCAGATTTGAGTCCTGCCCACAACTCTGATTAAGGCAGATATTTCTCTTCACTATGGGATTTGCTCTGCATAACTGATTGCCAAGTGCATCATGTAAATGGTGCTTAGAAACGGCAAACAGCCTGTGATGTAGAATGTACCGCATTAACAAAGGTCATATTACAAACTCACCCTTGTAACTAATCTAATCAAACGTACAGTACATCAATTGGCAGAGAGACTGGTGAGTGGTATTTTCCAATTAAGTGGAACTGTTTGACCTTTTGAACTGTAAATAAACTGCAACAGCAACTCCTGATGAGGCTTAAGCAGGCTGACTTTTACTGCAACACAATGCCTGAGAACTCAAACATACTTACAGAGCTAATCCTGGAACGAGTCAATGGACAGAGTGAATGAAGAAGACATCTGATGAAGTGAGCTGTAGCTCACGAAAGCTCATGCTCAAATAAATTGGTTAGTCTCTAAGGTGCCACAAGTACTCCTTTTCTTTTTGCGAATACAGACTAACATGGCTGTTACTCTGAAACCAGTGAAACTTTAAATGGTAATGCTGCAAAGAAGAGTAGCCTGGAATTTCTGCAGTGCTGGCAGAATGAATGTGATGAGGTTCAATAAGGATAAGTGCAGGGTCCTGCACTTAGGACGGAAGAATCCAATGCACCGCTACAGACTAGGGACCAAATGGCTAGGCAGCAGTTCTGCGGAAAAGGACCTGGTGGTGACAGTGGACAAGAAGCTGGATATGAGTCAGCAGTGTGCCCTGTTGCCAAGAAGGCCAATGACATTTTGGGATGTATAAGTAGGGGCATAGCGAGCAGATCGAGGGACGTGATCGTCCCCCTCTATTCGACATTGGTGAGGCCTCATCTGGAGTACTGTGTCCAGTTTTGGGCCCCACAGTACAAGAAGGATGTGGATAAATTGGAGAGAGTCCAGCGAAGGGCAACAAAAATGATTAGGGGTCTGGAACACATGACTTATGAGGAGAGGCTGAGGGAACTGGGATTGTTTAGTCTGCGGAAGAGAAGAATGAGGGGGGATTTGATAGTTGCTTTCAACTACCTGAGAGGTGGTTCCAGAGAGGATGGTTCTAGACTATTCTCAGTGGTAGAAAAGGACAGGACAAGGAGTAATGGTCTCAAGTTGCAGTGGGGGAGGTTTAGGTTGGATATTAGGAAAAACTTTTTCACTAGGAGGGTGGTGAAACACTGGAATGCGTTACCTAGGGAGGTGGTAGAATTTCCTTCCTTAGAAGTTTTTAAGGTCAGGCTTGACAAAGCCCTGGCTGGGATGATTTAATTGGGGATTGGTCCTGCTTTGAGCAGGGGGTTGGACTAGATGACCTCCTGAGGTCCCTTCCAACCCTGATATTCTATGAATGTATTTGAACTGAATGTACCTCTCTGAATAGATAAACACATACTGGGAAATGTGTCCTTTAGTGTAGCTGTCTTCAGCTGAAACAGACCTATTTTCTTTGTTCAAACATTTAGAGGCAGGGGATTTTCTGCAGCAACTCAAACTCCTTTCAGCTGCTTTAGTGCTTAAGAGCAAGTGGAATACAGTTTTCTCAATTAAAATGTAATTTAATTAAATGTAGACTCCAGATTCTTAGTTTTCAAAGAGTTGCCTGGAGTGGATTTTTAATCACAAGTCCAGTTGGCTTTAATGGGAAATGTGAAGAGAGACAGCTAACAGGAGAGCTTCAGAGACGGTGTGTGTAGATTCTGTGCTTGGAGGTAGCAGGATTTGGTGAGAGGTGAGAGGCAGCTAACGGGAGAATTTTGGAGGGAGTTGAGAGAGGGATTATGAGAGACTTTCATTTAAGATCCAGTACTATGTTCAATTTGCAGATGGCTAGCAAGGGAAGAGTGGAGATGACCTGCAATGGATGTGCCATGTTTTCTTCCCTGACTGAAGCCAGAAGGGACTTCCTATGCATGAAGTGCAAGCTGGTGGTTGCTCTGTAGGAGAAGATTCTTGGACTGGAGCAGCAAATAGAGATGCTATTGAGAATCAGCGAGGCGGGGGAGATCCTAGACAGCTAGGAAACATCCAGTCCAGGAAACATCAGTATCAGGGCCGGCTCTAGGCACCAGGAAAACAAGCAGGTGTCTCGGGTGGCACATTTCTAGGGGCGGCATTCCGGCGCCGGCCATGCCGCCCCTAGAAATGTGCCCCAGCTTGCCTCCACCCCGCCTGCTCCCCTGAGCGCACCGCTGCCACTCCACTTCTCCTCCCTCCCTCCCAGGCTTGCCACATGCCAAACAGCTGTTTCTTGCCTGGGAGGGAGGAAGGGAGGGAGGAGAAGCTGAGTTGCGGTGCGCTCGGGGGAGGCAGCAGTGGTGGAGCGGAGGTGAGCTGGGGCAGGGAGCGGTTCCTCTACCCCTCCCCCCCGTTACTTCCTGCGCTCCCCCCCACTCCCCTCTGCTCCGCCCGCTCCCCTGAACGCACTGCCTCTCCCTCGCCTGGGAGGGAGTGGGGAGAAGCGGAGAGGCGTCGTGTTCAGGGGAGCAGGCAGAGCAGAGGTGAGCTAGGGCGGGGAGTTGCGGGGGGGGGGAAATGCGGCACGCCTGGGGGAGGAGGCAGGGCCGGGGATTTGGGGAAGGGGTTGGGAAGGGGTGGAGTTGGGTCAGAGCCGGGGAGGGAGGGGAACAGAAAAAAAAAGTGGAGGCGGCCAAAAATTTTTTTGCTTGGGGCAGCAAAAATCCTAGAACCGGCCCTGATCAGTACTGCATGCTCAAGGAAGAAAGGGAGCTGGCCACAAAAGAGTCAGAGAGAGGGGAAGTCAGAGAAGAGGCCCGGCAGTTTGTAACTGCCAGAGGCAAGATGTCACGGTGGGATAAAGAAAGGCAAGGATAGTATGTGTCCAGCAGAGAGAAGAGGACCAGGAGGAATTCCAGACAGCTAGAAGTTTCCAATCGATACCAGGTTCTCAGTGTGGAAGCTGGAAGTTACCTCTCAAGATCCAGCTGGTCCAAGGGAACAGAGTGATGTACGGGACACACCTGTAGATGGCAGCTCAGCCCAACCTGTAAGAAAATCAGGTTTCCCCACAAAGAGTTCTTCAACCATCCAAGGAATACAGATGATCCTTGTTGGAGATTCAGTACTCAGAAGAATTGAAAGACCATTCTGCAAGGGACCATGGACAACAGGATGGAGTGCTGTCTTCCTGGCGCGAAGGCACAAGACTTTACTCTAAGATTGGATAAACTGTTGAAGTCAATGAGGCAAGAATTCATTAGTGATGGTTCATATTGGCACTAATGACACTGCATTGTGGGATAACTCATAGGTAGGAGATGACTTCAGAGAACTCGGAAGTGTGCTGAAGAAGAATAATGTCCAAACAATCTTCTCTGAGATCCTTCCTGTCCCATAAGCAAACAAAGAAAGATGGCAGAAGACTCTGGAAGTGAACGGCTGGCAAGGTAAGTGGTGTAGGTTTGAAGGTTTTGTGGAACATTGATCCATCTTCTACGGGGATAGGGGGCTGTATAGTTTGGATGGCCTACTCAATAGAAGGGGGACCAATCTCCTTAGGGACAGGTTGGCTGGAATAGTCAGGAAGGCATTAAACCAAAAACAAAAGAGGAAGGTAAAAAGATGGAAGATATGACATGTAGTTGGCGAGATGAAGGGAACTGCAAGACTAAAGCAGCTAGCCCGCTGAGTTCACCAACAGATGACAACAGGGAGTTAGGGTTGTGTTGTGGGTTTTTTTTACTCTGCTTTCCTTAACTTGCAGGTACTCTACAAGGAAGAGCCTGCAATGGGAAAGCGAGGTCTTGCTAACCCCACTGCTAGCTCTTCCTCTGTCTGCACCTGTGTGGGACCCTGCCGCATAGGCATCCTGACCCAGGAGGTTTCCACCTGGGCCCTGATCTTGACTTGGTGGAAATGCAGCCTGCATATCACTGCCAATGAAAGCCACGCTGGGGGGAATTACTCACTGTGCGAGGTTTATATTGGTGGAGTCCCTCAAGAAGCACCCCCTCCCCGCAATTCCCCCATCAATTGAGGTTAAGAACCCATATACTGTACAGGTAACAGGAGGAGAGGAGCAGACCCCAATGGCTGGGGAGGACAAGCCACCTGCCCTCATGGCTGGAGTCTCACTGGCACCGTTCCCAAGAGGAGCCATAGGATGCTGGTAGTCAGTGACTCCCTTCCAAGGGGGATGGGGGGATCCCTCTGCCAACCTGACATGATGTCCCAGGAAGTGTGGTGCCTGTCTGGAGCCCAGATCTGAGACATTACTGAAAGGTTGCTGAGGTTTATCTATCTCTCTGATCATTACCCAACACTGCTCACCCACATGGACACTAACAATACTTCCAGCTATGACACGGCACAGATCAGTAATCATTACAGGGCTGTGGGAGCTAGGATGAAGGGATCAGGGCACAGGCTGTGTTCTTGTCCATCCTCCCAGTTGAGAGTAAAGGCCCAGGCAGGGACATGCACGTCTTGAGATGAATGCACTGCTGTGCAGATGATGTTGATGGGAAGGCTTGGCTTCCTCAACCACAGGATGCTGTTCCAGAAAGATCTTCTGCTGACGAAGAAGGGGAAGAGCATCTTCACACACTGACTCATCAACCTCGTGAAGAGGGCTTTAAACTAGGTTCAAAAGGGGCAGATGACAAAAGCTGACAGATAAGTATAAAAAAAGGCGACTCTAACAGAGGGCTAGATCTTAGGGGTGGGAGGGGACATGGAAAATTCCAATAAGATCATAGGAGCAACAAGAGGGAAATCAGTGGGGCAATCTGATCAACATCTGAGATAGCTATACACAACTGGAAGGAGTATGGGGAACAAACAGGAAAACTGGACGTATTAGTACATAAGTTAAATTATAATTTAATTGGCATCACAGAGACTTGGTGGGATAAGTCTCATGGCTTCATGGGGTAAATCTCATGAATATTGATATTCATAGAGAGTATAGCTTCTTCAGGAAGGACAAATGGAAAAGTGGAGGAGGTGTTGCATATACACTTATTCTGAGGTCCAGCAGAATGTGCAAGGCAGACCAGTTGAAAATCTCTGAGTAAAGGTAATAGGGGAAAAGATAGGGCTGACATCATGGTAGGTCTAATACAGGTCATTAAGTCAGGAAGAGGTGAAGGATGATGCATTTCTAGAATAAACAACAGGGATATCCAAAACCACAAGATCTGGTAGTAATGGGGGATTTTAACTATCCAGATATCTGTTGGAAATGTAATATGGCAAAATAGAAAAGTTCAAATAAATTCTTGCAATATATTGGGAACAATTTTTGTTCCAGAAAGTGAAGGGAAACCAGAGGGACACCCATATTACACTTGATTCTGACCAACAGGAAGGAATTGGTTGTGAATCTGAAGGTGGAAGGCAACTTGGGTGAAAGTGATCATGAAAGGATTGCTTTAGGATTCTAAGAAAAGGAAGAAGTGAGAGCAGCAAAATAAGGACAATGGGTTTCAAAAGAGCAAACCAACAAACGGAGAACTGGTAGATAAAGGTCCCATGGGAAGCAATTTTAAGGGATAAAAGAGTTCAGGAGAGTGGGCTGTTTTTTAGGGAGGCAACATTAAACATGCACCTGCCAATTATTCCAATGCAAAGCGAAGATATGAAGAATAGTAAGAGGCCAATATGGCTCCATCAGGAGCTCTTTATTGACCTGAAAATCAAAAAGGAATCCTACAAAAAGTGGAAACATGGAGAAATTGCTAAGGAGGAATACAAGCATGAAGGAACAAAACTAGAAAGGTTTTGATTTTGATCACGCTATTTTGATCATGCTAACTGCAACCATATTGTGCGCATTCAGCCACCATGAATTAAAAAAATAGAACACCACATAGTTAATGGTTAATTTGAAAAAGCAGGGTGTTCATAACTCTGAAGTTCTACTGTATTTCAAATGTGCCTATCCTGTGGTAACACCCAGAGGGTAATTTACATCCAGTCTGGCCAGCACATTGTGAATGAACTAGTCAAGTTGATGGCCCATTAAATAACACTTAACTCTTATGATAAACCATAGAAGAATCTTGTCCCTGCCCAGTGAGCCTTCCTGTTAGATACATTAGCCAAAATATGGGTAATGGCTACTCCCATGAGTCATCAAAGTATGCAAGGGCATGTGACTTGCCCATGTGACCCTGGACTCCATCTTGTGTCTGTAATTTTCCACAAACTGAGACTGAGCGGATTCCCGCCACATGGGAAATGGTATAAAAGACCCTGAATGCATCTCCATTTTGCCTCTTTCCTGCTCTGATCTCTGGACAATGACTTACACTAAAAGGAGCATATTGACTACAGACTGAGGACCTTCCAATCTTTTGGAAGTTACCAGACTTTACAAGCCAGCAGTCTGTAACATGACTGCTACAAACCTGATCCAAGAACTTTGCAATGATTGTATTTATACGATTTCTTTGACAGTTTTAACTCTCTCCTCTTGCTTTTCTCTTTAGATATTAGATGCTAAAGGATTGGCAACAGTGTGATTATTAGGTAAAATCTGAGTTATATATTGACCTGGCTGTGTGGCTGATCTCTTGGGATTAGAAGGACCCTTTAGTTGATGAAATTGGTTTTAAATAACAACTAATCACTAAGTCTAGTGTCTGGGTGGTGAAACCAGGGCTGGAACGCTAAGGAGACTGCATTTCTGACTTCTTGTTAGCCAGTGTGGTGAGACAGAAGTTTACTTTTGTTATTGGTTTGGTATATCTTATGGAAGAATACCCATCAGGTTGGGGGTGAGTCTGCCCTATTTCTTAGCAGTTTGTCCTGAATCTAGTATTCTCAGTTGTGACCCACTGAGGCACAGTGACAGCATATGTAGAGCATTCATGATAAACATCACAGTTTAAAGCATGATGGACTTTTCTACTTCACCTATATTGGGGCACATTTTTAAATATCCATAACCGCAACTTGACAGTCAAATTTTGTTGAACTTAGCAAAAATTGTACTTGTCACTGAAAACAACAAACAGGAGAAAATGCAAATGTCATGTGAACTATCTTGGAAAGCTGCAGCGTTGTTGTTTTTTTAACAGGGGAAAAAAACCTAAGCCCTCCACAACTCAGCAATGGCTGGACGGGTTTTGCTCAACATTAAAACAGAGGAAGAAATCAGCTTTCATGAGAAGCCAAGCATATGGAATTTTAGCCCAAAGATAAATGTTTAAAGAAGTTATAAGCATGTGAAAACTGAGAGCCATAATGGAAACTATCTTTGCAACCTTAACTACAGTGTGTTTTGACCAAAGCAAATGCTATAGTAACACAATTGCAATAATTCTGCTGTAGAATTTCTTTCCGTTAAATACTCGTGAACTGTAATTTGTTATTATCTTAGCATTAGCTGAGATATTTTTTATTAGCAGTGTTCCAAAGCCAGAAATAAAGGCAGGCATGTAATGAACAGAAATTAATGAACCACACTACACTGCGGATAATTTACCAGCAGTTAACTTTCTCCTTTGCACTACATGCAGCTTCCTTAGCACCTTGGGCTTTGACCCAAACATCCTTACCATTGGCAGGCATACCAGAGCTCTGAAGTCTGTTACATGAGAACACACACACGGCAAAGTGCTCAAGAGTTGGAGGGAAAACTTTAGTGGAGCAGAACCTATGTGGAACTGAGCTCTTTGAGGCAGAACTCGCCTTTGCTTCAAATCACACCAGAACACTGGAAGCTACAGGAATGTGGGTTCTGAACCCCTGAAGGGCAGCACTGAAAAGGTTCACTAGAGCAGAGCAAAGTTTAAACTTCCTCCCATGCTCTGGCCCATATAGCATGGCCTCTGATCCAAACCAAGAGCAGACTATTAGAGCACTGGAATAGACTTTAAGTCAAACAGCCTTCAGCATGAGAACAAAAGCAGGCACTCACACCATCCTTTCCAACACAGCCGTACTCTGCAATCCATCCGTTAGATAAAACCATCTCCGTTTCAATAGCAGCTTGCCTCATAACTGTTTTACCTTGCGGCCTTATTGTTCTATGAAATGAAGACTGAGGGGCAGGCGGCATAGTCCATTGAGCATAAGAGCAACTGTTCTTGCTAACTGTGCCTCCTAGGTATGCAGATTATCAAAATGTTTACTGAAGGATGCCCATTAATTAATCCGAGGGCAATAAAATGCCTTTCTGTTGTCTCTTCTTTCCAGTTAATAATGCATGAGTAGGAAGAGAAGCAACATTGTAAATCAGAAAAGTGTATTTGATACTTAAGTCCAATGGTCTTGTGTGTGTTCTGCTACAATATTTCCAGTAGGTGCTGCACATGTAATGTAACCTGTGAAAATGTGCTTACAAGCATGGATGGATTGGTCCTTTTGGATGCCATTTTATTGACATCACTGATTCTGAAACATGAAATCAGCTGTTCCAGCCTTGGAACCTATCATGAAAGGAAAAAAAAGAAAATCAGACTATAACATTGGCATTTATATCACATGGCACAGACTTGTCTTAACCTATTACTGCAGGTGATGTTCTCTCTTATCTAAATTGACTTGGTTAGTGGCTGTTCTGCTTTTTCTTTAGTGTAGTTCATACATTTTTAGCTTCATCTTGGTGCTCACTTGTGTTCTTAGTAGGTGTTGTATAGTCTAAGGGAGAGTCCTAGAAATAGCTAACTCCATGCTTTAATGAGTAAAACCTTCTTGTTTTTTTCAGCAGAAAAAAGCCTGATGATTCTTAATGATGTGACTAGAGATGGTTAGAAAATCCAAAGGAAAATATGTAGCAGGATATTATTTATGAATTATTTGTATTGCCATAGTGCCTAACAATGCTAGTTAAGGGCCAGGACCCCATTGTGCTAGACACTGTACAAAAAGAGGGTCCCTACATCAAGAAGCTTACAATCTAAGTGTAAGGCAAGAGGGTGGGGGTGGGGGGGAAGGTGCGGAGAATAGATAGCTCAGTGGTTTGAGCATTGGCCTGCTAAACCCAGGGTTGTGAGTTCTATCCTTGAGATCCATTTAGGGATCTGGGGCAAAATTGGGGATTGGTCCTGCTTTGAGCAGGGAGTTGGACTAGATGACCTCCTGAGGTCCTGTCTAATCCTGATATTCTATGATTCTATGAACAGATAGATACAGTCAGACTGATGTGGAAAGAACTCCCTATCAACAGCCACAAAGCCACTGCTGTGGGGTGTAGAAACCCTGCACTGGAACTGAAAGGGTTAAGGAGCAACTCTGGGCTCAGATGACCCTGCCCGGCTGCAGACCATGGTCCAGCTGGAGGCATTCATAGAATCATAGAATATCAGGGTTGGAAGGGACCCCTGAAGGTCATCTAGTCCAACCCCCTGCTCGAAGCAGGACCAATTCCCAGTTAAATCATCCCAGCCAGGGCTTTGTCAAGCCTGACCTTAAAAACCTCTAAGGAAGGAGATTCTGCCACCTCCCTAGGTAACGCATTCCAGTATTTCACCACCCTCTTAGTGAAAAAGTTTTTCCTAATATCCAATCTAAACCTCCCCCACTGCAACTTGAGACCATTACTCCTTGTCCTGTCCTCTTCCACCACTGAGAATAGTCTAGAACCATCCTCTCTGGAACTACCTCTCAGGTAGTTGAAAGCAGCTATCAAATCCCCCCTCATTCTTCTCTTCTGCAGGCTAAACAATCCCAGCTCCCTCAGCCTCTCCTCATAACTCATGTGTTCTAGACCCCTAATCATTTTTGTTGCCCTTCGCTGGACTCTCTCCAATTTATCCACATCCTTCTTGAAGTGTGGGGCCCAAAACTGGACACAGTACTCCAGATGAGGCCTCACCAATGTCGAATAGAGGGGGACGATCACGTCCCTCAATCTGCTCGCTATGCCCCTACTTATACATCCCAAAATGCCATTGGCCTTCTTGGCAACAAGGGCACACTGCTGACTCATATCCAGCTTCTCGTCCACTGTCACCCCTAGGTCCTTTTCCGCAGAACTGCTGCCTAGCCATTTGGTCCCTAGTCTGTAGCTGTGCATTGGGTTCTTCCGTCCTAAGTGCAGGACCCTGCACTTATCCTTATTGAACCTCATCAGATTTCTTTTGGCCCAATCCTCCAATTTGTCTAGGTCCCTCTGTATCCTATCCCTGCCCTCCAGCATATCTACCACTCCTCCCAGTTTAGTATCATCCGCAAATTTGCTGATAGTGCAATCCACACCATCCTCCAGATCATTTATGAAGATATTGAACAAAACCGGCCCCAGGACCGACCCCTGGGGCACTCCACTTGACACCAGCTGCCAACTAGACATGGAGCTTGAGAGCACAGCAGCTTGAGAGCACAGCATCCCAGAACACCTAATAGCCCAGTGGGTATAGCATTTCCATACAACATGGGTGGAAATCCCTTCTCTTAATCAAAAAGAAAAGGAGTACTAGTGGCACCTTAGAGACTAACCAATTTATTTGAGTATAAGCTTTCGTGAGCTACAACTCACTTCATCGGATGTATACTCTGAAACTTCTCTTAATCAGGCAGAGTGGGGGGTCTGAATCTGGGTCCCCCACATCCTGGGTGAGTGCACTAACTGCTGGGATGCAGAGCATAAGTGTATGTGTATGGGGGGGGCGCTCCTTCTGCTTTGCTTTTTGTAAGGAAGGACAGAACTGGCTTAGATCCCAACTCCAGCAAAGGGTTCACAGCTGGGAATCCTGGATGGGGGAGGCATCTCTCTCTGGCCCACACTTAGGCACCTAGCCCCCTTTAAGGGGCAAGGCTTAGATCATGCTCCTCTCTTCAGCATTTCCTATTGGCTAGCGTAGGCAGCTAGCCTAGTTGGTTTCTGCGCTTTCTCAGCAGGCTGGTTTTTGTGAATCCCATTCTTGGGCACCTCACTCTCCTCACGGGGTGTGGATTCCACAAGGTGGCAGGTTGCTGAATGTTAGGCACTGCACTGTAGATCTAGCCCTAAGTCACTAAGTCACTAAGCCCTAAGTCAGGCACTGTGGGAAATTTTAGCCATTAGCAACATGGGCAGATTTTATGGTATCTGAGAAACGAGGAAGTTACATGAGGGAATTTGTGTCGCAGACTATCTGAACCTGACATCAAGCCCAGGGTTCCTAGTTGGACATAGTGTAACCCACATCCCTCCTGGGTGTGGTGTTCTGTGCCATCTATTAGCACCGAGACCCTTTAGAGAGAGAGACAGAGAGATTAATGAGTCTGCTCTATAGCCATAGCTAACAGGCATATGACTTTTAGCTCAAGCAGTAGATATTCATGCATTAAGCTTCAAACGTCCTGGGTTCGATCCCGCCCGCCAACGATCAGGGTCTGTCGGTGTTATAAAAGCAATGGTATCGGGGGTAGCTGTGTTAGTCTGTATCCACAAAAACAACAAAGAGTCCAGTGGCACCTTAAAGAATAACAGATTTATTTGGGCATAAGCTTTCATGGGCATGCATCTGAAGAAGTGGGTTTTTTACCCATGAAAGCTTATGTCTAAATAAATCTGTTAGCCGTTAAGGTGCCACCAGACTCCTTGTTGTTTTAATAGCAATAGTGACAATGACACTGACAGCCAGAGAAGGGGCTGTTTCAATCAAATGAAGCATGAAACTGCTGCAATTGAGATTTTTATCACTACACCAATACTAAGCATTTTCTATTTGCACACATATCAGGCCCTGAACCTGAAGTGAAATAGAAAGTTTTCCTCTTTTAAATATATCTTGATGGCAAGGTTTCTTTAAAAAAAAGAATTAAAATTCACAGTAGAAGTTGTAGATTGTGAACCTTGATGCTTTTCTGCTAGCCATCCTGTTAACTGTGCTTTGAAGAGGCAGAAACCTTCTGGGCAGCATGCCTTAGTTTCCACAGATTTCAAACAAAGGTCAAATGGTGAAGCATATTCCTTTGCTGCAGTCATTAAGAAGGGAGAGGGACACAAACGCTGCCTGAGGTGTAATACATTACACAATTAACAGTATTCATTGTAGACAGAGATAAGCCAAGATCTGAGGACAGATTCTTAGCTGATTTAAATGGCCATAGCTCAATTGAAGTCAATACAGTTATGACAGTTTACAGCAGCTCAGGATCTGGCCCTTCAGATCCAGCTCCAGAACTAAATCTGATCCAATCTGGGGATGAAGTTTGGAGCTGGGATGCTGGTTTGAGTGTATCTAAATGCAGGCACTATATACTGTCTCACAGGGTTTGGGTGACTCCTATTGGCTTTCAATTGGCTTCATCACTCTTGTCTACCCATCTCCACTACTCACTCATTCTGTAACAGAGCTGGATAAGCTATTTCTTACTGGTAACATATTTTTGCAACCCTAGCCCCTTTTCCAGTTTAGGAATGGCTTATGAACTACCCGCATGTTCTTTGCATGTATTGGTTATTTGTATTTGCCAAATAGTTTGGATAAATAAGGTCAGATTTTCCAAAAAGCTCAGCACCCAGATGCTAAATCTGCCCCCTTTGTTTAGGTGCCTATATAGAAGCTGAGCTCTTTTGAAAATCTGACCCAGAGCCATAGGCGCTGACTCCATGGGTGCTCTGGGGCTGAAGCACCCCCCGGGAAAAAATAGCAGGTGCTCAGCACCTAGAGCTTGGGTGTGGAATGTGATGAGCTCTGTGTTGCTCACAGCTTCTGCCCTTAAGATAATGAAAGGCTGGTCATTAAATTAAATTAAAGATCGTTAGATGATCCTGAAAGCATTGCCAGGCATTCCATTTAAAAGATAGGAAACAAAGGATAGGAATAAATTATCCACTTTCAGAATGGAGAGAGGTAAATAGTGTACTGGGGCCAGTGCTGTTCAACATACTCATAAATGATCTGCAAAAAGGGGTAAACAGGGAGGTGGCAAAGTTTGCAGATTATAACTATTTTGAGTAATTTTGTAAATCCAAAGCAGACTGCGAAGAGCTACAAAAGGATCTCAGAAAACTGGGTGACTTGGCAACAAAATGGCAGATGAAATTCAGTTTTAAATGCAAAGTAATGCACAGGCAAAATATAATCCCAACTATACATACTGTGACAAAGCTCTGTCCTTGCCTCCATGGGTCCTGCGTTTCCTGGTGCATTTCGCTAGCCTCCGAGGCTCACTGTGACCCTCCACGTAACCCTTCTCTCTCTAGAGACAAGGGTCACAGTCTACGGAGCCATTTTTATCATAAGTCAGCGAGGAAGGAGAAGAGAAGTTATCCTTCCTTGCACAGTCTCTGTTGTCTCCCAGTCTCAGTGATTAATCAGGGGGCAAAGGTGGGGGGGGGGAGCCTGGGCCCACCCTCTACTCCAGGCTCCAGCCCAGGGACCCCAATAGTATCAGCTATGGTAGCTGACCTTTTAGAAACATGACATGTACAATTCCCTGGGCTACTTCCCCCACAGCAGCCCTCACTTCCTCAAGCTCCACTTCACCCTTACCTCAGGGCTCTCCTTCCTTGTGCCTGATATGGTGTGTACTGCTCAGTCTCTCCGACAGCACAACTTCCTCCCACAGCTCCTGACATCCACACCCACCTGACTGACTGGGAGGCTTTTAACTAGTTTCAGTCAGCCCCTGATTGGCTTCAGGTGTCCCAATCAACCTAGCTTTCTCCCTGTCTTCTGGAAAGTTCTTAATTGGCCCCAGGTGTCTTAATTGGAGCAGCTTCCATTTCACTTACCAGGGATTTGTTTAGCCTGGAGCTAATATATCTATCTCCCACTACTTTTCGATAGCCATCTGGCCTTGCCCTGTCACAATACAAAATGATGGTGCCTAAATTAGCAGTTACCCATCAAGAAAGAGATCTTGGAGTCATTTGCAGTACTCTGGAAACACTATGTTTCCAGAGTACTACAAATTTATAAAGGCACATCTACACTTGCAAAGTTACAGCGCCGGCAGTTACAACGCCACTCAGAGAGCGCCGATGGAAAACTGCTGTTGTGTGTTCACACTGACAGCTGCCTGCACAATAGCATGTCCACACTTGTGGCACTATTCGGAGCGGTGCACTCTGGGCAGCTATCCCACAGAGCACCTCTTTCTCTTTTGCCGCTAAGACTTGTGGGAAGGCGGAAGGGGTCGTGGGGCTTCCTGGGTCCTGTCCCAATGCCCCATGATGCATTGCTTCACATCCCAGCAATCCCTGTGCTTCCATCTGCATTTGGTGCCATCTTTCAACGGTCTGTGTTCTGTGCACCCTGCCCTGCCTCTTTCGGGCTGCAGGAATGGATCCTGAACTGCTGACCAGGATGCTGCTCGCTCTGACCAACGCGTCACAAGTGGCAGTGGAGTTATTCCTTAAACTACAAAGGCAAGAAGAGTGCAACATTGATCTCGCCACGCATACTAGCTATGACACGAGAATGCCTGTGGCATTCACGGAGGTAGTGACCACCGTGAAACGCCGCTTTTGGGCTCAGGAAACAAGCACTGAGTGGTGGGATGATGAGCAGTGGCTGCAGAACTTTCACATGAGGAAAGCCACATTCATGGGACTGTGTGATGAGCTCGCCCAAGCCCTGGGGCACAAGGACATGAGAATGAGAGCTGCCCTGTCATTGGAGAAGTGCATGGCGATTGCACTGTGGAAGCTGGCTACTCCAGACTGCTACCGAGCGGTCAATAACCAGTTCGGAGTGTGAAAGTCAACCGTTGGAGTCATGTTGATGGAAGTGTGCAGGGCCATTAATCACATCCTGCTCCGAAAGACCATGACTCTGGGCAATGTGCATGATGTTCTGGATGGCTTTACACAAATGGGCTTCCTTAACTGCAGAGGAGCGATAGATGGCACGCACATTCCAACTCTGGCACCAGACCACCTAGCCACCTAGTTCATTAATCACAAGGGGTATTTCTCAGTGGTTCTCTAGGTGCTTGTGAGTGTTTCACAGACATTAATTAACACGGGCTGGTCCGGAAAGGTGCATGACGCACACATCTTTCGGAACACTGGCCTGTTCAAGAAGCTGCAAGCCGGGACTTTCTTCCCTGACCAGAAGATCACTGTAGGGGAAGTCAAAATGCCCACTGTGATCCTGGGAGACCCTGCCTACTCCTTAATGCTGTGGTTCATGAAGCCATACAAGGGGCAACTTGACAGCAGCAAGGAGCGGATCAACAACAGGCTGAGCAAGTGCAGAATGATTGGAGTGTGCATTTGGCCATTTAAAAGCCCACTGGTGATGCCTGTATGGGAAGCTGGACATGGCCAATGACAATACTCCTAAGCTTATAGCTGCTTGCTGTACGCTCCATAATATTTGTGAAGGGAAGGGTGAAAGCTTCACTCAGGGCTGGACTGCAGAGGATCAGTGCCTGGAGGCTGAGTTTGTACAGCCAGAGACCAGGGCTATTAGAGGGGCAAAGCACGGGGCCATAAGGATCAGGGATGCTTTGAGGCAGCAATTTGAAGCTGAAAGCGACTAATATTTGTTGCTATGCTCAGGATTGTATTGCTTGTAATGCTAGGAGGTGATTGGTGCACTTGATGCAAGAAGGGCCCTTAACATAATTGTATGTTGCTTTGCAGTGCTCTTTTTGCTTTCACTTAATAGAATAAAGATTGCTTTCAAACCAACACAATTCTTTTATTGAAAGACAACAACCCGAGGAGAGAGTTAAACAGTATTCTTGCCAGCAAGTTAAAGAAGTATGAGCTGGATGAATGGACTATAGTGGATAGACTCGACAATCTAGCCAGCTTTCTATCCACCATTAAGGCCAGAAGGGACCATTATGACCACCTAGTCTGACCTAGAATTTCACCCAGTGTTTCCTACATCAAGGGCGAGACTTCTAGAGGTAGAACACATCCTTTAGAAAGACACAACAACATTTGGGAATCAGGATTTTGGGTTTTGTAACCATTTAATAGAATCATAGAAGATTAGGGTTTTAAGAGACCTCAGGAGGTCATCTAATCCAACGCCCTGCTCAAAGCAGGACCAACCCCAACTAAATCATCCCAGCCAGGGCTTTGTCAAGCCAGGCCTTAAAAACCTCTAAGGATGGAGATCCCACCACCCTCCTAATGAAACAGTGTTTCCTAATATCCAACCTAGATCTGCCCCACTGCAACTTGAGACCATTGCTTCTTGTTCTGTCATCTGCCACCACTGAGAACAGCAGAGCTCCATCCTCTTTGGAACCCCCATTCAGGTAATTGAAGACTGCTATCAAATATCCCCTCAATCTTCTCTTCTGCAGACTAAACAATCCCAGTTCCCTCAGCCTCTCCTCATAAGTCATGTGCCCCAGCCCCCTGATCATTTTTGTTGCCCTCCACTGGACCCTCTCCAATTTGTCCACATCCTTTCTGTAGTGGGGGCCCCAAAACTGGACACAGTACTCCAGATGTGGCCTTACCAGTGCCACATAGAGGGGACTAATCACTTCCCTTGATCTGCTGGCAATGCTCCTACTAATACAGCCCAATATGCTGTTAGCCTTCTTGGCAACAAGGGCACAATGTTGACTCATATCCATCTTCTCATCCCTTGTAACCCCCAGGTCCCAGCCGGTCCCCAGCCTGTAGTACTGCATGGGGTTTTTCTGTCTTAAGTGAAGGACTCTGCACTTGTCCTTGTTGAACCTCATCGGATTTCTTTTGGCCCAATTCTCCAATTTGTCTAGGTTGCTCTGGACCCTAGACAAAGCATAGACCCAGCGTATCTACCTCTCCCCCTATTTTACTGTAATCTGCGAATTTGCTGAGGGTGTAATCCATCCCATCATCCAGATCATTAATGAACATGTTGAACAAAACTGGCCCCAGGACCAACCCCTGGGGCACTCCGCTTGATACCAGCTTCCAACTAGACATCGAGCCATTGATCACTACCTGCTGAGCCTGACGATCTAGCCAGTTTTCTATCCACCTTGTAGTCCATTCATCCAAACCATACTTTTTTAACTTGCTGGCAAGACCAGATCTGCTCTCAGATGTAGAAATGATTCATTACTTTTAAAGCTGAGGGGAGCTTGATCCAGTGAAGTCATTCAGTTTCAGCCCCAAGAAACATTTAATAAGAATGGTAGCCTGCTGCACTAGTTACTTGCAAACCCAGAGATGTCAGTTTCCAGCTTCAAGTGTGGGACTCCAGAGAGGTTGGAAGGAGCTTTCCTTGTTTCACATTTATTCTAGTGGTAACTGGGATTCTGCAGTGTTGTGTGTGATAATTCCAATGAATAACATCAAGAATATTATTCTGTTTCTTCCATTTAATACTGAGCTAGGATATTTTAAAATAAATATTGTGATTTTGAGATTCAATGGTGGCCTATGAGTTTTGTTTAAGGAAATGGCTGTGTGTGTGGCTTCCCTCCCTGTCCTTCTTGTGGAGTTATTAGAATCTTTCCTGACAACTGGAACTTGTTAATGTAAATCTCTTGTTTGACTTTTACACCACGTTCAGTCTCCCAGCAGCTTCATCAAAAACATGCTGTCTTCATGGTTAAGAAAAATCATTATCCTGCTGAATAATTTTTGGATGTCTGCCAATACACTGACAATAATTTAATGAGCCAAACCCTTTTCTGTCTGTATCATGCAGGCCATTGGGTAAACGGAGCACATTTTCAGAAGCTGTTCGTATAGCTCTTAAAATTGCTCTTTGAATATTTCAGTAAACTCAATGCTTCTTTCTGCCAAACTCAACAACAACAACGAGAGGGACCAAACATGACACATGGGTTCACTGCTCACAAGTGTAGTGGTGATTTTTTTTTCCTGCTTGGTAACTGGGAATTGGACTAAGGCAGTCAACTCATTCCATACAACCCTGTATATTAATTATGATGCTGCTCCATACAAACCAATAATTGTCCAATTAGAATAAATAATTACATAAGGTGAAATTCTACGAAGAGTTCCCATTGTTTCACGTGCATTTGCATTCTCTCTTGCACAAGCATTGCCGGATCACGTTTCTAAACAAAAAGCCATGACTGTATGGAAACCGTGATCATGGAGATTCTACTGCAGTGCTCTGAGAGCATATTCCAGAGCGCCACCGTGTTTCTATTCCAAGCTTACTTGTTTGCCACATGGAGTTCCCATGCACATCCACCTGTTTGGATGTGTGAATATATTGTAGATGTAACTTAGACATCTATTTTTGAAAATTCACTTCCTACAATGGTGCCTTTTCCTAAATAATGCAGAGATACCAGAGACCAATACAGCATACTACTTTGTGACATCTTTCTGCACTCAGAAGTCCAATGTAGCAGTTTATTAGGAATCTCCCAGTATAAAGATCTATCCAGGGAAAAAAATCCTGAGACCCAGGCTGTCATTTTCTTGTATTTTCAGTATTCTCACATCTTTTCTCCAATAACTTTGTGCAATTTTTTTACTTAATGTTTTCCTACTTTCATTTGCTCTCAGAGATGACAAATGAAAAACAAAGCAGGTTTGGCACTTCTCTTGCAATTGTGCATGTTGGTTTATTGTTCAGCCTCCCATTCTGAGAACATATTCATCATTTCAAAAGTTCCATGGGCCATAGACAGGACTTTCCCAAATTAAGTTTGTCTCTTGATATTAAAGGCTTTTCAAGTTTGTACTGTGTTGAAAACCATTTTCAATGGAGAATTTGCAAGCCCATGAACATACCTAATGACTTGAAAGTATTCCCAAGTCTTTAAAACACTGCAAGTGAGTAAGGCGGACATTAGGGTGTCTGTTTGCGTCAGGGAAGCCTGGCTGTTTAAAAATAGCCAGAGCTTCGCGAACCAGCTGAGCGGCGGCGAACCAGCTGAGCAGCAGGGGACAGCAGAGCAGCTCACAGCAGGAGTTTGCCTGGGACTGGTAAGTATCCGAGTGTGTGTTTGTTTGCTTGCTGAGGAAGTATCCGAGCGTGTGTTTGCTGGGAGGGCAGTGTGAGAGCCTGAGTGAGTGTCTGATTGGCTGCTAGCCTGCAGGGGGCGGGCATTAGGGTGTCTGTTTGTTTGTGTCAGGGAAGCCTGGCTGTTTAAAAATAGCCAGAGCTTCGCGAACCAGCTGAGCAGCAGGGGACAGCAGAGCAGCTCACAGCAGGAGTTTGCCTGGGAGTTCGCCTGGAGTTCGCCCAGTGAGGCTTACGTCTTGCAAACTGCTCTGAGGAAGCTCATAGTAGGAAGGTGATATGGAAGGGGGGTGGGGGTTCAGCTGTTGTGACCTGCACTGGATGTGCCATGTTTGTCTTTCTTCCACAGGACAGAAGCGACTTTGTCTGTACAAAGTGCAAGCTGGTCTCCATATTGGAAGAGAAGATTGAAGGTCTGGAGCAACAGATAACGACCCTGCGTTGCATACGAGAAACTGAGGATTTTCTGGACAAAACTCAGGATAGGCTTCTAGGGGCACAAAGCTCTAAAGATATAGAGCAGGTTGCACAGAGGAGCCAAGAGGCCAGTGAAGAAACTTGGCAACATGTGACCTCCAGAAGAGGTAAGCGGAATGTCCGGGTTCCAGTAACACAGACACAGGTAACTAACCGCTTTCAGGTTTCAGAGTAACAGCCGTGTTAGTCTGTATTCGCAAAAAGAAAAGGAGTACTTGTGGCACCTTCGAGACTAACTCATGCTCAAATAAATTGGTTAGTCTCTAAGGTGCCACAAGTACTCCTTTTCTTTAACCGCTTTCATGTTCTCTCCACAGGTACCGTTGCGGAGAGTGGACCAGATGACATGTCTGGGGCGAGAAAACAGAAGGAGACTCCGCTGGTTGGAAGGCATGAGATGCGATGTCCTGAGGTTGGGGGTTCCACGACCACCACTCCCAAGAGGAGAAGGCGGGTGGTGGTGGTCGGGGACTCTCTCCTCCGGGGGACTGAGTCATCTATCTGCCGCCCTGACCGGGAAAACCGAGAAGTCTGCTGCTTGCCAGGGGCTAAGATTCGTGATGTGATGGAGAGACTGCCGAGACTCATCAAGCCCTTGGATCGCTACCGCTTCCTGCTTCTCCACGTGGGCACCAATGATACTGCCAAGAATGACCTTGAGCGGATCACTGCGGACTACGTGGCTCTGGGAAGAAGGATAAAGGAGTTGGAGGCGCAAGTGGTGTTCTCGTCCATCCTCCCCGTGGAAGGAAAAGGCCTCGGTAGGGACCGTCGAATCGTGGAAGTCAACGAATGGTTACGCAGGTGGTGTCGGAGAGAAGGCTTTGGATTCTTTGACCATGGGATGGTGTTCCATGAAGGAGGAGTGCTGGGCAGAGACGGGCTCCATCTTACGAAGAGAGGGAAGAGCATCTTTGCCAGCAGGCTGGCTAACCTAGTGAGGAGGGCTTTAAACTAGGTTCACCGGGGGAAGGAGACCAAAGCCCTGAGGTAAGTGGGAAAGCGGGATACCGGGAGGAAGCACAGGCAGGAATGTCTGTGAGGGGAGGGCTCCTGCCTCATACTGGGAATGAGGGGCGATCAACAGGTTATCTCAAGTGCTTATATACAAATGCACAAAGCCTTGGAAACAAGCAGGGAGAACTGGAGGTCCTGGTGATGTCAAGGAACTATGATGTGATTGGAATAACAGAGACTTGGTGGGATAACTCACATGACTGGAGTACTGTCATGGATGGTTATAAACTGTTCAGGAAGGACAGGCAGGGCAGAAAAGGTGGGGGAGTAGCACTGTATGTAAGGGAGCAGTATGACTGCTCAGAGCTCCAGTACGAAACTGTAGAAAAACCTGAGTATCTCTGGATTAAGTTTAGAAGTGTGTGCAACAAGAGTGATGTCGTGGTGGGAGTCTGCTATAGACCACCAGACCAGGGGGATGAGGTAGATGAGGCTTTCTTCCGGCAGCTCACGGAAGCTACTAGATCGCATGCCCTGATTCTCATGGGTGACTTTAATTTTCCTGATATCTGCTGGGAGAGCAATACAGCGGTGCATAGACAATCCAGGAAGTTTTTGGAAAGCGTAGGGGACAATTTCCTGGCGCAAGTGCTAGAGGAGCCAACTAGGGGGGGCGCTTTTCTTGACCTGCTGCTCACAAACCAGGTAGAATTAGTGGGGGAAGCAAAAGTGGATGGGAATCTGGGAGGCAGTGACCATGAGTTGGTTGAGTTCAGGATCCTGATGCAGGGAAGAAAGGTAAGCAGCAGGATACGGACCCTGGACTTCAGGAAAGCAGACTTCGACTCCCTCAGGGAACGGATGGCCAGGATCCCCTGGGGGACTAACTTGAAGGGGAAAGGAGTCCAGGAGAGCTGGCTGTATTTCAAGGAATCCCTGTTGAGGTTACAGGGACAAACCATCCTGATGAGTCGAAAGAATAGTAAATATGGCAGGCGACCAGCTTGGCTTAATAGTGAAATCCTAGCTGATCTTAAACATAAAAAAGAAGCTTACAAGAAGTGTAAGGTTGGACATATGACCAGGGAAGAGTATAAAAATATTGCTCGGGCATGTAGGAATGATATCAGGAGGGCCAAATCAAGAGATGCAGCTAGCAAGAGATGTCAAGAGTAACAAGAAGGGTTTCTTCAGGTATGTTGGCAACAAGAAGAAAGCCAAGGAAAGTGTGGGCCCCTTACTGAATGAGGGAGGCAACCTAGGGACAGAGGATGTGGAAAAAGCTAATGTACTCAATGCTTTTTTTGCCTCTGTCTTCACTAACAAGGTCAGCTCCCAGACTGCTGCGCTGGGCATCACAAAATGGGGAAGAGATGGCCAGCCCTCTGTGGAGATAGAGGTGGTTAGGAACTATTTGGAAAAGCTGGACGTGCACAAGTCCATGCGGCCGGACGAGTTGCATCCGAGAGTGCTGAAGGAATTGGCGGCTGTGATTGCAGAGCCATTGGCCATTATCTTTGAAAACTCGTGGCGAACCGGGGAAGTCCCGGATGACTGGAAAAAGGCTAATGTAGTGCCAATCTTTAAAAAAGGGAAGAAGGAGGATCCTGGGAACTACAGGCCAGTCAGCCTCACCTCAGTCCCTGGAAAAATCATGGAGCAGGTCCTCAAAGAATCAATCCTGATGCACTTGCATGAGAGGAAAGTGATCAGGAACAGCCAGCATGGATTCACCAAGGGAAGGTCATGCCTGACTAATCTAATTGCCTTTTATGATGAGATTACTGGCTCTGTGAATGAAGGGAAAGCAGTGGATGTATTGTTTCTTGACTTTAGCAAAGCTTTTGACACGGTCTCCCACAGTATTCTTGTCAGCAAGTTAAGGAAGTATGGGCTGGATGAATGCACTATAAGGTGGGTAGAAAGCTGGCTAGATTGTCGGGCTCAACAGGTAGTGATCAATGGCTCCATGTCTAGTTGGCAGCCGGTATCAAGTGGAGTGCCCCAAGGGTCGGTCCTGGGGCCGGTTTTGTTCAATATCTTCATAAATGATCTGGAGGATGGTGTGGATTGCACTCTCAGCAAATTTGCGGATAATACTAAACTGGGAGGAGTGGTAGATACGCTGGAGGGGAGGGATAGGATACAGAAGGACCTAGACAAATTGGAGGATTGGGCCAAAAGAAATCTGATGAGGTTCAATAAGGATAAGTGCAGGGTCCTGCACTTAGGATGGAAGAATCCAATGCACCGCTACAGACTAGGGACCGAATGGCTAGGCAGCAGTTCTGCAGAAAAGGACCTAGGGGTGACAGTGGACGAGAAGCTGGATATGAGTCAGCAGTGTGCCCTTGTTGCCAAGAAGGCCAATGGCATTTTGGGATGTATAAGTAGGGACATAGCGAGCAGATCGAGGGACGTGATCGTTCCCCTCTATTCGACATTGGTGAGGCCTCATCTGGAGTACTGTGTCCAGTTTTGGGCCCCACACTACAAGAAGGATGTGGATAAATTGGAGAGAGTCCAGCGAAGGGCAACAAAAATTATTAGGGGTCTAGAACACATGAGTTATGAGGAGAGGCTGAGGGAGCTGGGATTGTTTAGCCTGCAGAAGAGAAGAATGAGGGGGGATTTGATAGCTGCTTTCAACTACCTGAAAGGGGGTTCCAAAGAGGATGGCTCTAGACTGTTCTCAATGGTAGCAGATGACAGAACGAGGAGTAATGGTCTCAAGTTGCAGTGGGGGAGGTTTAGATTGGATATTAGGAAAAACTTTTTCACTAAGAGGGTGGTGAAACACTGGAATGCGTTACCTAGGGAGGTGGTAGAATCTCCTTCCTTAGAGGTTTTTAAGGTCAGGCTTGACAAAGCCCTGGCTGGGATGATTTAACTGGGAATTGGTCCTGCTTCGAGCAGGGGGTTGGACTAGATGACCTTCAGGGGTCCCTTCCAACCCTGATATTCTATGATTCTATGAACGCTGTCACTTCTATGAAGTATTGCACTTTGGCTTTCTTTGGGTATTTGCTAAGAAGAGAGCAGGGAGGCTTTTTTTAATTGGTCTCGAGGCCTCTGGAAGTTGTGCTCAGTTGAAAGAACACGTCACTTTAGTTCATCTTGTAGCACTATGCACTGATTCAGTCAGGCTTAACGGCAATCATAATGTATTTGGGTCAATAAAACTGATCTGAAAAAACAACTATGTTGCTGTTTTTCCTCTTTGGATTATAACTGTGCTGTTTGAAAGGTGTTTATTAGAGGTGCCTTGCAATAAGGCTCCCCAGTGTGTTTGTCAAAGAAGTTTCTGAATGAAGTTGGCTAAATCTGAAAACAAAGAGGGGAACAAAAAAGAATCCAACAATTGAGGGAAATGATGGTCTCGGTGTTTCACATTCTAATGCCACGTCTAGTGTAGATGCGATAAATCGATCCCCGATCACTCTGCCGTCAATTCTGGAACTCTACAACGGCGAGAGGCAGAAGCGGAGTCAATGGGGCAGTGGCAGCCGTCGATCCCGTGCTGCGAGGACACAAAGTAAGTGATTCTAAGTCGATCTAAGATACGTTGACTTCAGCTACACTATTCTCATAGCTGAAGTTGCATATCTTAGATTGATCCCCCCACCAGTATAGACCAGGCCTTAGATCACAATATAGGAGTCTCTGTAGAGGGAAGCCGTTTTCTCTGAGTACAGCTGACATAAAGATGACCAAGGAAGAAAAGTTTAAATAAATAATTAGGCTGATCCTTGTCTCACTTACATCTGTTCTATACCACTCTATCTGCATGGACCTTGGTGGATCTTTTTTATCAGGGTGTGCAGGAGAGAAGGCTCAGGAGACAAAGTATGTCCTTAAAATATGAGAATTAAAAATGCTTCAAGTGTTCTGAATGTTGACATTTTTTGTTGAAAGTTTATTTTTATTTTTTTGATCAAGCTCCTTACCCCCCCTCTTGAAAATGTTTGGTTTTGTTTGTTTTAAAGCCAAGCTCTACAGCTGGTTGAATTTTTTTCCAATGACTGAAAGAAATCAGTCAACATTTTGATACTGTAAAATTCTAACAATTAAAAAAAAGTTATTCTGTGAAAGTTTTACTGATTTTTATCCAGTTTTTGTCCAAGTCTCATGTGAATATCTGCCAAAATAGGTGTCATCTCACTGGTGCAGCTCCAGTTGATTTAAAGGACACGTCAAGTTACATGAGAGCAAAATAGAAGTGCAGGTAAAAAGCAGACCAACAAAAAATTGTTGTTGTGCATTGCAAATGGCTTCCTATGTGTGGCTCTTTAAATCAGCCCTTTGCATGGTGTTAGATTTTGTATCCCTATACCATTATAAAAATCATTCTGTGCAATGTAACTGTGAATGTTCTCAATGCTCTGATCCCCTTTTGAATCTTCCCTACTTTTGGCCAACAAAATATTATTTGAAAAGTCATAATACTTCTTCAATCCACATACCCCTCTCTTTCTTCCCAACTCATGGTCTTCCTCAACAAAAGACACCTGCATCTTCTCAGAAGGGCTTGGTCAAAAGACCACTGAAAAATACTTAAACAAGAAAATTACACCATTTTAGCTTTCCCCACTTAGCCAGAATTTTTTTTTTGGACAGTATCTCGCTTTTTTCGCATCAGGTTCCAGCTTCAGCCTCATCTCTTTTCAAGTTGTTTGCTATGAGCATGCTTCTGCTGATAACAGACAGAAGGTAAAATTAAGCCAGAGATGAATTTGTCACAGTAGAAGCGGAATTTTCTATTTGATGTTAGACATAGTTGCTTCCCTCTAGTTTTGCTCAGGATAAAGCTGAGGTTCTGGCGACAAATGCTTAATGCTTTGAGTAGTAATCAGTAGAACATTACTCCTATTTAATTATTTGTACCAAATACCAGCTTCAATGGGAGAGACAAAGGGACCCAGCCCACAATAGCCTTAGCCCCACTGGTTAGGACACTCACCTGAAAGGTGGGAGACCTGGGTTCATATTGCTGCTCCACTGTCACATCAGGCAGGGGGAGGATTTGAACCCAGCTCTCCCACATATCCCAGGTAAGTGTGCTAACCAGTGGACTATAGGTTACGAAGGGGGTGATAGTAGGGCCTACTCCTTTTTTGTGAGACAGGGTTTAAGTGTCGAACTCCAGGAGAAGGCTCATGGCTGTGAATCCCAACCAAAGGGAGTTGCCTCCCCTTGGTCCAGACTTAGGCATCTAACACTCCTTTTGAGTGCTTAGGCCACACCCCTCTACTCACTCTTTCCTATGGCTATCTTAGGAAGTTCCCCACTCAGTTTTCTGGTTTTGGTGAGTCCCATTTTTAGGTAGCTAACTCTCCCCCTGCATCATATAGGGAGTCTGGGTGCCTAACTCAAGTCTGTGGACTTCAGTAGGTGGCAGGATGCCTAAAGTGAGGTATTACCATGTTGAGATGAAGCCCCTTTGTGGATCTAAAGCCAAATGACTTACCTGAGGTCACACAGGAAGCCTGTAACAGAGTAGAGGCTTGAACCTGTAACTGCTGAGGGCCAAGAACTTCCCATGAGGCTTGCATGAGAAACCCATGGGGCCATGAGACCTAGTCGCTAGGTGGAATTCTACCTGGTGAATCATTACAGAACCAAGACCCCAGCATAGTGCCAGGGAGCACAGTTCTATTAAAATGTTCTCCTTACAGGTGAGTCATAAACGCAGCAACTTGACCACTCATGATCATTAAACCTCCCTTTAAGTGTCTTTAAAGTAAAATGTTAACCCCAGTCTCCTGGCCAGATAATAATGGAATAGCTATATTTCTTCCTATTTAAAATCCACATTATCTTTTGGGATAAAAGGACCTGCATGCCAATAAATACAAGATAATTTACATTTTAACTAACAGGAGAAACACTTTTTTTTTTTCAGACAAAGGATTAGTTTCTGCTTTTCTGAAAAATGTCAAAAAGCAAAAACTGAAACCAAATCAGAGAGAAGAATTCTTCTGGAGAATTTATGGATATGGTTCAACCAGATGGGCTGACCCAGGCAAAAGATATGAGTCAATCTATAAACACTTTAAGAGAGATCTAAAAATGCTACATGCTAGAATGATCTATTGCCAAGATAAGTATTTTCACAAAGCTTTATCTTGCCAGTCATGTGCGACACGAAACAACAAAGTATGACTATTAGGATGAGAAACATTTCCAATATAACATTAGTGTCCCTGTGTGCCATTTCCCCAACACTTTGTTGCTTTTCCAATTCTGTCCAGCATAGTTGAAGGATTGTGAGGCTGCTGTATCCCGGATCTAGCTGATCCTTCCAGTGGGATGATAAAAGGGTAATTTACTAGCCATTCAGATAATCTGACAGAGTGACTTCTGAGCCACACAACATTCATTTAAACATACTGAAGGGTTCATGTAGAGTTCATGCACCTGGAAACATTCAGGGCACACCCTGAGTGTTGTGTAGGAGCAGTGCACACACTGCTCCGTCCAAGGACATGGACCATGGGAAGTCGCCCAGAGGACATGAACCGTGGGAAGCTTCCTTGGACTGGGCTCAAGGCCTGAGAGCAAGGACTGTAGTAGATAGAGGCTGGTAAATAAGAATATAAATCAAAGTCATATTATTTCCTTTGTTGTTTGCTTTTGCGGTTGGGGTATGTAATGCGCAGGGGGGAGAGAAATAAAAGAGAGGGTGGAAAAGCTGACAGGCAGAAGCCCGTCGGCAGACCAGCCTGCTAGTTTGCTTAAAGCCTTGTCTGTCTTGTATTTGAACCGCAACAACATACTTATTTGGGTGAAATGAGGGCAGCCTTTGAATTTGGTTTCCTCGGCTACAGAAGCTAAGCTTTCCATTCTTCAACAGCACAACGGAAGCAGGAATAAAAAAGCATGACTTATTTCTTTCCTTTTTACAACTGAAACATGCCTTGAACTGATTAAAGAGTATAGGTTGGTGAACAATTCCCACAAATAGTTAATTTGGTGACTACATAAAGGAACAATGGCCCAATGATTAGGGTCTGGGCCTGAGGAGACCCGGGTTCAAAAGTCTGCCCTGCCACAGACACCCACAGAAATCAATGGGAGTTAGGCACCAGTTGGCTTTTCAGGAGTGCCTCGGTAACTAGCTCCATCTTTAGGTGTCTAAATAATTTTGACAATCTGGCCCTGTGTCTTAGTTCCTTATTTGTACATAAGAACATAAGAGCGGCCATTCTGAGTCAGACCAAAGGTCCATCTAGCCCAGTATCCTGTCTCCCGACAGTGGCCAATGCCAGGTGCCCCAGAGGGAATGAACAGAACAGGTAATCATCAAGTGATCCATCCCCAGCCCCCCATTCCCAGCTTCTGGCAAACAGAACTAATAGCCATTGATGGACCTATCCAGCATGAACTTATCTAGTTCTTTTTTGAACCCTGTTATAGTCTTGGCCTTCACAACATCCCCTGGCAACGAGTTCCACAGGATGACTGTGTATTGTGTGAAGAAGTATTTCCTTGTGTTTGTTTGAAACCTGCTGCCTATTAATTTCATTTGGTGACAATGGGAATAACAGCAATGTCCTACCTCACAGGGTGATGTGAGGCTAGGTGGATTGTGGATGCTCAGATACTATAATAGTGCAGCCATATAAATACTTTGAATATGTAACCTTTTTTTGCTTGTGAATTATCTATAAATAGATAATGATTCTTAAAAATGTGTTCACTGGTTGGTGAAAATGTTTGGGTAGTTGTGCGGCCAATCTTTTCAAATGGAGTTTTTCTAATGACCCATGATGTAGAGAGAGGGCCTACTCTGCTTCTGCAGAGTTCCTCCTCTGTCACTTCTTGTCTTGCCAGGTTTTCCCTCACTGCCTCCTTTCCCTTAGGGACTCTGGAAGCTTCCCTATGGCTCTCTCTGCTCCTGGTAGGCCCTAGCTCAGGGCTTCCCCCACAGGAGTTTATGCTGCTTCATGTAGACCCTCCTACCTGACTGTTTAAGCCCTACTTCAGGGGTTCCACCCATAGGAGCCTGACCCTGTTCCCTGTGGGTTCTTCTACCTGTAGGAGAGTCCTTCCTTCTCTGCAGTCTCTCCCCCTTCAGCCAAGCTCTCTACTCTGTACAGTCTTTTTCTAGTCCTTTCCCAGCTGTGGTCTCTAAATATCCTTAAATTGCCAAGCCACCTTCAGCTGGGGGCTAGCTGCAATGTCCCAGGCAAGGCTGACCCTGGCTTGCCTTAAGTGCCAGCCAGCCAGCCTGAGATCGACCTGCACATCTTGTGTTACCCTTCAGATCTCTCTGTGGGTTGTCAGACATGTACTTTCCCCAGGATGAAAATGCATCTCTCTTTGCTTGAATGGGTTTAGAGTCTTAGGCTTTTTATTTAGCCAGCCACCTTTGGACTGGGTGAAAACCTGCATTTACCCCATAATATGGCCATAGCTGACAGCAAATCCCATAGTTGATATGGCTGCTTTCTTAGCCCCAATGTCAAACATGCTACGGGTTTCAATCTGGGCCTGCTTTTACAAAGGTAAGGGGAGTTCAAGGCCCTTTAATCTTATAAGAATTCTTTTTTGAAAAAGCAAATACATCTTTCCAATATACAATTTATAGCTCAGCTTTAATATGTTATAGTCTATTCTAGGCCACATTCATCAGGACCCACCCCCTAGATGTCCTCATAGCTGTTTTATACCATGGCCAGTTCAAGAATCTCTCTTGTTTCACTATTTTTCTTTCATTGTGACAAATCCCTGGCATCCACGTGTAGGTCACTGCCCAACTTTTTATCTGGGGGCTGCCTTTGTACCCAGACTCCCCCTTTGATCCTTTGTAGTTCTTGCCAATCAAAAGGACTTTTCTCTTGTCAAGAGGCATGAATTGCCTGTGACTGGAAGATCACAGGATATGCTGCTCTGTGAATTGATCAGCAGGGAGTGTGCTGAGTGCCTGGCACCTCACATGCTTCCCCAGGAGCATGTGTCTAATTACAACCCACCATGGGTGTGAGAGAGGCTAGGGGGCGGAGGCCCAAGGCCAAACCCCATGAAAGACAGCACAACTTGTTCAATCTCATGCTTGGGTCATCATTCACTGAAATGTTTGAGAAGCCAGTCATTGTTTTGCCTTGGAGCAGGTGTCCAACCCAACCTTTTAGCACTGATTGACCAATAGTTTGGCTACTTCCTGTGCATGCCATGCTTACTGTTGTTGTAAAGATTGTTACATTCCTGCTATCCAAGAGGAAGCTGCCCTTTGGTGTGCCATAGCAATGCTAAGAATGTCTTTGTCAGAGAAAGAGGCAAGTTGTAGCATTTTGATTTCACACTTTAGAGATTTCATCTTCTGATAAATTTATCAGAGCATAAGCTTTCATTGGGTACAGCCCACTTCATCAGATGCGGTCATAAATATAAAGGGAAGGGTAAACACCTTTAAATACCTCCTGGCCAGAGGAAAAACCCTTTCACCTGTAAAGGGTTAAGAAGCTAGGATAACCTCGCTGGCACCTGACCAAAATGACCAATGAGGAGACAAGATACTTTCAAAAGCTGGGGGGAGGGAGAAAAACAAAGGGTCTGTGTCTGTCTGTGTGATGCTTTTGCCGGGGACAGAACAGGAATGGAGTCTTAGAATTTAGTAAGTAATCTAGCTAGGTATGAGTCAGATTATGATTTCTTTAAATGGCTGAGAAAATAGCTGTGCCGAATAGAATGCATATTCCTGTCTGTGTGTCTTTTTGTAACTTAAGGCTTTGCCTAGAGGGATTCTCTATGTTTTGAATCTAATAACCCTGTAAGGTATTTACCATCCTGATTTTACAGAGGTGATTCTTTTTTACTGTTTCTTCTATTAAAATTCTTCTTTTCAAGAACTGAATGCTTTTTTCATTGTTCTTAAGAGCCAAGGGTTTGGTTTTGTGGTCACCTACGCAAATTGGTGAGGATTTTTACCAAACCTTCCCCAGGAAGTGGGGTGCAAGGGTTGGGAGGATTTTTTGGGGAAAGACATTTCCAAACAATGCTTTCCTAATAAAATAAACCCGGATAAACGTTTGGTGGTGGCAGTGGAAGTCCAAGGGCAAAGGGTAAAATAGTTTGTACCTTGGGGAAGTTTTAACCTAAACTGGTAAAAGGAAGCTTAGGAGGTTTTCATGCAGGTCCCCACATCTGTACCCTAGAGTTCAGAGTGGGGAAGGAACCTTGACAGATGCATAGAATGGAACATATAGTAAGAAGATATAGTAAGAAAAGAAACTTTTGTAGTGATAGGGCCATCTTGATTATCACTACCAAAGATTTTTTTCTCCTGCTGATAATAGCTCATCTAAATTAATTCGCCTCTTACAGTTGGTATGGCTACTTCCACCTTTTCATGTTCTCTGTATGTATATATATATCTTCTTATGAAATGTTCCATTCTATGCATCCAATGAAGTGGGCTGTAGCCCATGAAAGCTTATGCTCAAATAAATTTGTTACTCTCTAAGGTGCCACAAGCACTCCTGTTCTTTTTGCAGATACAGACTAACACGGCTGCTACTCTGAAACCTGTCACCTTCTGCTGTAATCTATTTTGTATGCTAATACAAGGGTATGTTATCTCTCATTACCACCTTTGATGTTCTTCTCAGCAGAAAAGGGCTAATGTCACTATCATCATTAAGCTTCAGGAGAGTTTCCTACTGGCTTCATTTATAATCACAACATTTTCCATTCTCTAAGAATGTGGAAAATATTTCTTTACCCTGATTAATGGAACGATAAAATATCATGGAAATGGATGCAAGGCACGAGTGAACAGCCCAAGTTCACACTCTCTGTAACAAGTTTCCAGCCGTTTGGGGTACCGTACTGGAATGACAATGCAATCAGATTTATAAAAAACTAGGGCATCATGTCCTTGGCTCTAGGGAAAGGTGAGCTCCTCAAGAGAAACAGAGAAAATAAGACATAACCTGAGTTCCTCTTTAGCTATATCACAGCAGCACAATTAAGAATCAGGTGCAACTAAGGATAGTATTTCCCACCCCCAATGTTTAGTTTTTCAATCAAATGTAAGAATGGGAACGTTTTTCAGCCAACATGTGTGGAAAGTCTGTTGTTATTACAATTAAATGCTGATATTAAAATAAAAAGGCACCTAAATTTAATCTCTTCAATCTCTATTTAGGCACCTAAGTAAATGGCCTTATTCCAGAATTGCTGAGAATACAACAGCTCCCATTGAAGCCCACACGAGCTTAGCACTTTTGAAAAATCTTGTTTGGGTGCCTAAATATGGATCTTAATGTTTTTTTCAAATGGTCTTGGCCAAAATGTTTAGGGTATAATCAGTGGGGAAAAATTGAACTGCCTTTTTCAGATACATCAGTTGATTACTGGGATGAGCTGTGTTGCTTCTGAAGTTACATTTTCAATACCCATTCCATCCTGGTGCTACATTGTCATCTTCAGATGCACCAGAGATCAGAAAAAACTCATTCTGTACTCATACTCTTCACTAAAGTGACCAAAAGCTGCAGATCCCTTAGGGCCAATAGGGGAAATGGCTTATGTTGATGAAGTGCCAATAAAGGCACAGATCAGGTTAATCCCAAAAAATAATGTCCTTATTTATAACATACAGTGCTGCGCTCTCCCCCACCCCTTCACATGAATGTGCTGGAGATCTCACTTTAGCCATTTACACTGAGGTCAATGCACTATTAGGTACATCCAGTACTATAGAGCTTGAGCCAAAGCCCACTAAAGTCAGTGAAAATCTTTCCACTGACTTCAGTGCGCTCCAGCTCAGATCCATAATGAATGGTTCCATAGCTAATTATGTGTATTTACTAAATGGAAACTCAGTTCTACTCAAATGTTCACTCTACTCATTCAAATCCCTCGTAAAACCCCACTTCTCCCACAAGATGAACAAAGCTACCCCTCACTGGAACATCCTCACATCACTGGTGAGATGAAGTGAGTTTATTATAGACTATAAACAATTCACAGCATGGAAGTTGCAGGCATTTTTTTTTTACTAGGTTTAGTGCTTGCTTCTGAGAATGTTCCCAGTGACTCTCTAGCTTATGTCCTGTGACAGGCTGGCCATACTGTTGAGCCTCAGCTAACAAAATACTCATTCTTATCCATTCTATTAGAGGACCGGTCCTTTAGTCCAATAGAGAGGAGTATGTTTCTGGAGCTAAAGACTGTGAGTAGAGCTGGCTGGAAGTTTCCCATCAATACTTTCTACCAAAATTGGACTTGCACTAAATGACATTTTTTTTTGAAGATAGTGCTTTCCTTGAAAAATTTCAGAAAACTCTACATCCAAAAATTTCAGGTTTTAGGTTTTCAGTTTTTCCAACCAAAAAACTGAAATTTGACATAGGAAAAAATCAAACCACCCTCACAATTTTTCAAACCAGCTCTACTTTTGACTTTGCTACATGGCATTTACGTTATTACATGATAGCTATGAAAAGAAAAGGAGTACTTGTGGCACCTTAGAGACTAACAAATTTATTTGAGCATAAGCTTTCGTGAGCTACAGCTCACTTCATCAGATGCATTCAGTGGAAAATACAGTGGGGAGATTTCTATACATAGAGAACATGAAACAATGGGTGTTACCATACACACTGTAATGAGACTGATCACTTAAGGTGAGCTATTACCAGCAGGAGAGCGGGGGCAGGGGGGGACTTTTTGTAGTAATAATCAAGGTGGGCCATTTCCAGCAGTTGACAAGAACGTCTGAGGAGCAGTGGGAGGTGGAGGGGGGATAAACATGGGGAAATAGTTTTACTTTGTGTAATGACCCATCCACTCCCAGTCTCTATTCAAGCCTAAGTTAATTGCATCGAGTTTGCAAATTAATTCCAATTCAGCAGTCTCTCGTTGGAGTCTGTTTCTGAAGTTTTTTGTTGAAGAATTGCAACTTTTAGGTCTTTTACTGAGTGACCAAAGAGATTGAAGTGTTCTCCGACTGGTTTTTGAATGTTATAATTCTTGACATCTGATTTGTGTCCATTTATTCTTTTACATAGAGACTGTCCAGTTTGACCAATGTACATGGCAGAGGGGCATTGCTGGCACATATCACATTGGTATATGCGCAGGTGAACGAGCCTCTGATAGGGTGGCTGATGTGATGGATGGGTCATTACATAAAGTAAAACTATTTCCCCATGTTTATTTCTCCCTCCTCCCACCTCCCACTGTTCCTCAGACGTTCTCCTCAACTGCTGGAAATGGCCCACCTTGATTATGACTACAAAAAGTCCCCCCACCCCGTTCTCCTGCTGGTAATAGTTCACCTTAAGTGATCCCTCTCATTACAGTGTGTATGGTAACACTCATTGTTTCATGTTCTCTATGTATATAAATCTCCGCACTGTATTTTCCACTTAATGCATCCAATGAAGTGAGCTGTAACTCACGAAAGCTTATGCTCAAATAAATTTGTTAGTCTCTAAGGTGCCACAAGTCCTCCTTTTCTTTTTGCAAATACAGACTAACACGGCTGCTACTCTGAAACCTGTCATGATAGCTGTGGTATCTGCCCAGGTCCTTGCACCCACATATATCATCACAGTGCTCTCAGCAGCATAGCTACTGGATGGACAAGTAATGTTCAGCCACAGTCAAATGGTTAATATTGTTCACCAGCCCTGTCCATACTGCCTTTGACCTGCAAGCTGGAAGGAAAGGACTTTGTCTCCCGTAAGGCCTGGCCTCTACACACACAAATATGAACCTATCAGTGCAAGGAATCTTTCCACATCAGTATCAAATTCAGTTTTTTCAACTTTTACTGCTATCAGGGTATGAAGCTGCACAAAAGAAAGGTGACTATGTTTACACTAATGTATAATCCCTGATGTATCACTGCTGTTGCACAATTGTGATAAATCTTGTACAAAGTATGCCTTGTAAGGTATCATTGGAAAAGTAGGACTGCTAAGTATTATTATCCTGTTTAAATCCATGTAGTTTTGTGTATGAAGTTATGAATATTTGCTACATGTCTGTATCTCCAACATGTTTTCTTGGGTGATGCCCCTGGACAGATTTGCCTTGGAGGCTAGCCAGCCCACTTGCTGGCCCATCAAGTACAATCAGCTCACCCAGTGAGCCCCTCCTGGAGACATTTCAGAGAGTGCTCAGGCAATGGCTGCCCCAGGACTCAGCCAGGCATGTAAGGACATGGGATCTAAGACTCCATCTTTGTGCCAGTGACTTTCCAGGCACATGGGGATGATGTTGGGGTATCCTCTCACACTGAGGTTACTTCTCTGGGGGAGGGAACTCCAGTCAGTAGGAAAAGGCAGGTGTTAGTAACGGGAGTTTCGATCATTAGAAACACAGATAGCTGGGTTTGTGATGACCGGGAGAACCATAGGGTGACTTGCCTGCCTGGTATGAAGGTTGCGGATCTCTCGAGGCATCTAGATAGACTTATGTGTAGTGCTGGGGAGGAGCTAGTGGTCGTGATACATGTAGGTACCAATGACATAGGGAAGGATAGGAGAAACATCCTGGAGGCCAAATTTAGGCTGCTAGGAAAGAGACTGAAATCCAGGACCTCCATGGTGGCATTCTCAGAAATGCTTCCAGTTCCAGGCGCAGGGCCAGGTGGGCAGGCAGAGTTTCAGAGTCTCAATGTGTGAACGAGACGATGGTGTAGAGAGGAGGGGTTTAGATTTATTAGGAACTGGGGAAACTTTGGGGATAGGGGAAGCCTATACAGGAAGGATGGGCTCCACCTAAACCAAAGTGGATCCAGACTGCTGGCACTTCACATTAAAAAGGTTACAGAGCAGTTTTTAAACTAAGAGATGGGGAAAACTGGTTACTGCAGAGGTGCACATGGATCAGACAGAGACTTCTCTTAGAGGAGAGTCTATTGATAGAGATTCTCTAGGTTTTAGTCAGGAGAAGAGGATGGAAGAGGATAAAGTGTGGGCCAGATCAGACGACAAACATTCACATAAAGAATCTGACACGTCAGAAAAGGGCAGACAAATAAACAGTGACAAGTTTTTAAAGTGCTTGCACACAAATGCTAAAAGTCTAAATAATAAGATGGGTGAACTAGAGTGCCTTGTGTTAAAGGAGGATATTGACATAATAGGCATCACAGAAACCTGGTGGAGTGAGCACAATCAATGGGACACAATCATTTTGGGGTATGAAATATATCGGAAGGACAGAACAGGTCATGTGGGGGGAGGGGAGGAGTGGCACTATATGTGAAAGAGAATGTAGAATCAAATGAAATAAAAATCTTAAATGAATTTACATGTTCCACAGAATCTCTAAGGATAATAATTCCAGGCTCTAATAAGAATATAACAGTAGGGATCTATTATCGACCACCTGACTAGAACAGTGATAATGACGATGAAATGCTAAGGGAGATTAGAGAGGCTATCAAAATAAAAAACTCAATAATAGTGGGGGTTTTCAATTATCCCCATATTGACTGGGTATATGTCACCTCAGGACAAAATGCAGAGACAAAATTTCTGGATACTTGAAATGACTGCTTCTTGGAGCAGCTGGTAAAGGAACCCACAGGGGAGAGGCAACTCTCGATCTAGTCCTGAGTGGAGCGTAGGATCTGGTCCAAGAGGTAACTATAACAGGACCACTTGGAAATAGTGACCATAATATAATAACATTTAACAATCCTGTGGTGGGAAGATCACTTCAACAGCCCAACACTGTGGCATTTAATTTTGGAAAGGGGAACTATGCAAAAATGAGGAAGTTAGTTAAACAGAAAGTAAAAGGTACTAGAGTGACATCCCTACAAGCTGCATGGACACTTTTCAAAGACACCATAATAGAGGCTCAACTTAAATGTATACCCTAAATTATAAAACACAGTAAAAGAACTAAAAAAGAGCCACCGTGACTTAACAACCATGTAAAAGAAGCAGTGAGAGATAAAAAGGCATCTTTTAAAAAGTGAAAGTCAAATCCTAGTGAGGTAAATAGAAAAGCGCATAAACACTGCCAAATTAAATGTAAAAATATAATAAGAAAAGCCAAAAAGGAGTTTGAAGAACAGCTAGTCAAAAACTCAAAAGGTAATAACAAAATGTTTTTTAAGTGCATCAGAAGCAGGAAGCCTGCTAAAGAACCAGTGGGGCCCCTGGACAATCGAGATACAAAAGGAGCACTTAAAGACGATAAAATCATTGCGGAGAAATTAAATGAGTTCTTTAGAATCATAGAATCATAGAATATCAGGGTTGGAAGGGACCTCAGGAGGTCATCTAGTCCAACCCCTTGCTCAAAGCAGGACTGATCCCCAATTAAATCATCCCAGCCAGTCTTTGCTTCAGTCTTCACAGTTGAGGATGTTAGGGAGATTCCCAAATCTGAGACGTCTTTTGTAAGTGACAGATCTGAGAAACTGTCACAGATTGAAGTGTCACTAGAGGAGTTTCTGGAATTAATTGAGAAACTTAACAGTAATAGGTCACCAAGACCAGATGGCATTCACCCAAGAGTTCTGAAAGAACTCAAATGTGAAATTGTGGAACTCTTAACTATGGTTTGTAACCTGTCCTTTAAATCAGCTACTGTACCCAGTGACTGGAAGATAGCTAATGTAACGCCAACATTTAAGAAGGGCTCTAGAGGTGATCCTGGCAATTACAGACTGGTAAGTCTAACATCAGTACTGGGCAAATTAGTTGAAACAATAGTAAAGAATAAAATTGTCAGACACATAGAAGAACATATATCATTGCGCAAAAGTCAACATGGTTTCTGGAAAGGGGGATCATGTCTTACTAATCTATTAGAGTCCTCTGAGGGGGTCAACAAACATGTGGAGAAGGGGGATCCAGTGGACATAGTGTACTTAGATTTCCAGAAAGCCTTTGACAAGGTCCCTCACCAAAGGCTCTTACGTAAAGTAAGTTATCATGGGATAAGAGGGAAGATCCTTTTATGGACTGAGAACTGGTTAAAAGACAGGGAACAAAGGGTAGGAATAAATGGTAAATTTTCAGAATGGAGAGAGGTAACTAGTGGTGTTCCCCAAGGGTCAGTCCTAGGACCAATCCTATTCAATTGATTCATAAATGATCTGGAGAAAGGGGTAAACAGTGAGGTGGCAAAGTTTGCAGATGATACTAAATTGCTCAAGATAGTTAAGACCAAAGCAGACTGTGAAGAACTTCAAAAAACTCTCACAAAACTAACTGATTGGGCAACAAAATGGCAAATGAAATTGAATGTGGATAAATGTAAAGTAATGCACATTGGAAAAAATAACCCCAACTATACATACAATATGATGGGGGCTAATTTAGCTATAACTAATCAGGAGAAAGATCTTGGAGTCATCGTGGGTAGTTCTCTGAAGACGTCCACGCAGTGTGCAGCGGCAGTCAAAAAAGCAAACAGGATGTTAGGAATCATTAAAAAAGGGACAGAGAATAAGACGGAGAATATCTTATTGCCCTTATATAAATCCATGGTATGCCCACATCTTGAATACTGTGTACAGGTGTGGTCCCCTCATCTCACAAAAGATATGCTGGCATTAGAAAAGATTCAGAAAAGGGCAACTAAAATGATTAGGGGTTTGGAACAGGTCCCATATGAGAAGAGATTAAAGAGGCTAGGACTTTTCAGCTTGGAAAAGGGGAGACTAAAAGGGGATATGATAGAAGTCTATAAAATCATGAGTGGTGTGGAGAAAGTGAATAAGGAAAAGTTATTTACTTGTTCCCATAATACTAGAACTAGGGGCCACGAAATGAAATTAATGGGTAGTAGGTTTAAAACAAATAAAAGGAAGTTCTTTTTATTTCAATTATTTTTATTTCAATTTATTTTTAAGTTCAATTTAGCCTGCAGAAGAGAAGAATGAGGGGGGATTTGATAGCTGCTTTCAACTACCTGAAAGGGGGTTCCAAAGAGGATGGCTCTAGACTGTTCTCAATGGTAGCAGATGACAGAACGAGGAGTAATGGTCTCAAGTTGCAGTGGGGGAGGTTTAGATTGGATATTAGGAAAAACTTTTTCACTAAGAGGGTGGTGAAACACTGGAATGCGTTACCTAGGGAGGTGGTAGAATCTCCTTCCTTAGAGGTTTTTAAGGTCAGTCTTGACAAAGCCCTGGCTGGGATGATTTAACTGGGAATTGGTCCTGCTTTGAGCAGGGGGTTGGACTAGATGACCTTCTGGGGTCCCTTCCAACCCTGATATTCTATGATTCTATGATTCTTCACTCAGCACATAGTCAACCTGTGGAACTCCTTGCCTGAGGAGGTTGTGAAAGCTAGGACTATAATAGGGTTTAAAAAAGAACTGGATAAATTCATGGAGGTTAAGTCCATTAATGGCTATTAGCCAGGATGGGTAAGGAATGGTGTCCCTAGTGGCCTCTGTTTGTCAGAGGGTGGAGATGGATGGCAGGAGAGAGATCACTAGATCATTACCTGTTAGGTTCACTCCCTCTGGGGCACTTGGCATTGGCCACTGTCGGTAGACAGGATACTGGGCTGGATGGACCTTGGGTCTGACCCAGTATGGCCATTCTTATGTTCTTGTGGGCTGAAAGTATAAAAGATGAGACTGTGACATCATTGCTTTGTCTTCAATCCTTCTCCACTTCTCTGGCCTGTGACTTCTAACAACAAGGAAGTTTGAGGAAGGACTGATGACCCTCAGACTTTTGGGTGATCCAGAGAGCCTTATTGCAAGCTAGCAGACTTACCATCACTGCTATTATGCTGACCTACAGACTCTGGAGTCAATTGTCACGTATGATTCCTTCAACCATTTAATTAAAAAAAAGAGAGTTATGAGTAAACCTAAAGTTACTCATAGTTTAGTTACTAAAGGAATTGGCTGCAGAATGGTTTTGGGGTAAGATCTAAAGCATATATTGACCTGCGGGAGCTCCTTGGAAGGACCTATTATGTGTGATTTCTGGTTTTAATAATCATTTATCACAATAGTTCAGCTGTCTGGGTGGTGAGCTGAGGCTGGGATGCCTAAGGGCATTGTGTTTGGGCTTTTTGTTAACCAGTGTGGTGATACAGGAGCTCACTGTTGTTACTGGCTTGGTGAAACCTAACTATAGAATAAACCACCAGTTTTGGGATGTGTCTGCCCTGTTTCTTCAGTCTGTCTGGAATTTGGCACACTCAGTGTTGGCCCGTACCAGGCAGCATAACACAGGGCATTTTCAGTTTTCAGGATGTCTTTTGTAAGTGGCCTCAAATCCAACACATTTCAGCTTCTCAGCTGATCAACAGCCTGGTGAAAATGGTTCTTACAGAGATAAAGACAATCTCCTTTGTTAGTAAATAATTTCTGCATGAAAAATTAAATCTTTACTCTTCCAAGTAAAGACTGAAGCTTGCACCCCAGGTGCATTTCCATGGGGAGCAGGGCACTCTCCAGGCTTGTAGCCTTATCCAAAGGAAGGTTCAAAATTGGCCTCGCACAATATTTGAACCCAACACATTGATTCTGAATGCCTTGTAAGGCTTTGCTCTTATCACCCCAAACTGAAACTGTATATTTCAATCAGCGCAGAATTGGATTGTTTCTTCCTCTAAAGGACAAATATTTGATATTGTATCAAGAAATTATGGACACAATATAGACACACATAAAACTATGAGCTCATCATGCTGAATATCTTGCCAAATTGAATGATGGGCATCCTTTTCCTCTAAGAACAGAAAACATGAAAAAAGTAAGCCACCATCAAAGTAAGGGGAGAGCTGCAGAATCCAGTCATGGCTATGGAAAGCTGAAGCAGTGAAATAACATAATAGTTTGCTGTTATATAGTGCAGTCCATCAGTAGATTTTAATATGCTGCACAAAGGAGGTCAGTATTATCCCCATTTTACAGATGGGGAACTGAGGCACAGGGAAGGGAAATGACTTGCCCAAGGTCTCCCTAGCAGGCCAGCAGCAGAGCAGGGCATAGAACTCAAATCTCCTGCATCCCAGGCCAGTGTTCTCTCCATAGAATAGGATCAGTATCCTCCAGCTCAAAACTACTTTTTAAAGAGTGTATAGACCTAGAATTTCTTTACAAAACCCAGCAGTGTTGCAAGCACAGTGGGGTTGCAGTTACATCTTGTAAGAAAGTATAACTAAAAATGAACTCTTGCTCACTGGAAACTGTCCATGGTGCTGAAGTTCATGCAACTAGCATCCTGGAATCTGTAAAACGGTAGGAACCAGAACGGGAACCATCCATTAAACCATATCAGAGTGGCTTAGTGTGGGAGCCCATTCCAGCATTGTGCACTTTCTGGAACGGTGCAGTAATAGGCTATTATTCAGCCTTTTAGAAATTGTTTCTGTAGATTAAAAATATTTTTGTGATACGATCTACATAATTACCATGCACCTTGGTCCAATGCCCCGGAGGAAGGAGGCATCAAAGGTGGTTGTATGCTGCCTTTTCACGTCTCAAATTCTGAGTCCAGCTGTCCCCTAGTGTAAATTAGAGCAGCCCCTCGAGCCTGCAGTGGCTCTCTGTGGAGCCAAACAACAACCCTGAATAACCACATGCACAGTGCTCTAGCCACACCCTTACCCACCTCTGAAATGTCAACTCCCAATCCAATGCCAGAGATGGACAGGGATGGTATACAGTCATTATACAGTCCTTGAACTTCATAGGATACCCTTCTGTGCTAGTAGGCTTCCCAGCTGGGTGATCTGCCCATCACCGTCCAGAACTGGGATCAAAGACTCTGTAAAAGCCCACATTAAACAGTGGTGGCTAACCTCCCTTTCTTCCTGCTTTGAGTGGTGGGTTGGGGGTAGAAATGGGCAGGTAAAAGTTTGTGCTAGAAATGCTTTGGAAGCTAGGGGAGGTAAACTCATAACTGTGCTGTGCTTAAATTAGTCTGTTGCATTAGCACACTTATCTACTGTCGTGAATTGTGGACATACCTGCTTCTCTGAAAATATCTGATGAAACAAGTCAAGTCTTTATTTCTGAGCTTTAGATGTAATTGTGATAGAGGACGATTTTCCTATAATACAATATTGGTTTTTATGCTATTACTTTTATTAAGACTGGAGATCTGGATTTAAACAGGGAGGAGATGGTTAAACAGAAAAGTGGCAAATCCTTTGCATTACAAAGCCATTACAGCTAAAACCAGATCACTGGTCACATGGAAAACTTTTAAGAGCATTAGGCCCCTCTAGAGCAACTGGCCCAAGAGCAAGTTAATGTGTAAAATGTTAAGACTCCAATAGCTACCTCTGGGGCACAGTGACACTAAAAGCATAGCAATGTGTGTTAGGTCTGCCTGTAAATGCCTATACTTTAAGAATTTAGGTATGTGTTTATCATTTAGCTAGTAATAGAGGTACACAAGAAAGAATCTGTGGAAGGGCCTTCTCTCACTGTGACAGTCTGAGGCCCTGTTCTTAGGCCAAGGCCTTTGGCTAAGCAGCAGAGGCAGGCATAAGCGGGAAGCATACAGTCACATCCTCACATTCCAGACTAGTCAATATGGGGCTGTTAGGAAGGTGATTCGATCTATCACCTCCAGAGAAAGGGAAGAACCTAGAAGATGTAAAAGGAAATGTAGGTTGATAGTTTTCTGTCTGGTAAGAACTCACTTATGAATAGACACAGCTGGGAAACGCTTATGTCTTTATAGATGTCATTGTGAAGTCCTCACTTCTGTATTGTTTTGTCATTACAGTTCCCACTTTGCTATTATTTGCATGATTGCTGTCTGGTTCTGTGATTGTTTCTGTCTACTGTATAATTAATTTTGCTGGGTGTAAACTAATTAAGGTGGTGGGATATAATTGGTTAGCTAATCATGTTACAATATGTTAGGATTGGTTAGGTAAATTTCAGTAGAATGATTGGTTAAGGTATAGCTAAGAATATTATTATATAAATTAGGGACAAACAGGAAGTAAGTTGGGATTCGAAAATAAGGAAAAAGGAACTTGGATTTAAGCTTGCTGGAAGTTCACCCTAATAAACATTGAATTGTTTGCACCTTCGGACTTTGGGTATTGTTGCTCTCTATTCATGCGAGAAGGAACAGGGAAGTGGGAGAGTGAAGGAATAAGCTCTCTAACAATGTGACATGGGAAAGCATGTGACATGGGAAAAAAAAGCTTCTTAAAGACTGGAATCAGAATGTGGAAAGCTAAAGATGCTAAATGTTGGTATATGGTCAAAACATTAATGGTATCGGAAGCAGCTGTTAAATCAAGAAAAAGCAAAATCAACATGACTCCTTTCTGTTTAGCTACAAAAGGCCACTGAAACTCTTTCAGTACAGCAAATGGCTCTAAATCTGGATCCCAAACAGCCCACTAGCTGGTGTGCCTGAAAACAATATAAAATCTGAGCCCTATCGGCACATACAAGAAGTTTAAGAAGAAAAGGAAAGAGAATGAGACACTGCTATTTAGTGACGATTAGAGAATCCATTGGAAGTTTTCTTAGAATAGGAGCTAGGAGGAAAATATGTTTCATGTGACATGAAAACTACCCACCAGACAGAAGAATTTACAATAGAAGCAATTAAGCCTGAAATAGAAGGAAAGATGCTAAGGGAAACCAGAAGGAATTGGGTCATAAAGGACAAATTGTTTGACCTTAAAGGTCAGCACACAAATATCTTTAGAAAACTTTGTTGTTCTTTTAAAGTAGAAGAAAAGGAACAAGATAAAGAGCTATCCTGAGAGTCATCATGGCCAAATATTTCCTGACACTTGCCAATTTTGTTTGAGAAGAATCTACAGAAAAGTTATCAGGTCAAAAAACAAACTGGTTACCTGCTGCCTTGAGAGAAATATTGTGCAAAGAATTAAAACACATTTTTAAATCTCCATGAGTTATGGGATAATTCTGAGGCCTCAATCAATTCTTGTATTAGGCTCTGTATAGGGTACTATTAAACATAGGGAATGATCTGTTCTTTGGGGCAGAGTAATGTAAGATGTACCAGTGATACTTCAAAGTCCTCTGATCTGCATACTATGGTAGTAATAGAAGGGCATCATTATAGGATATTTTATATCTTTAACCATATAGAAAACAAGCACCAGTTGGAGCAGGTCAAATTCTTTTGTTGGAAAATGCATTTTCTTCAGAACTGACATTTTCTATGGGGAAAAAAATATTCATTTGGACCAATGTTTGGAAATGATGCTTCAGAAAAATCATACAAAAATAGTTCATTTTGATTGAAAAGGCTGACATTTGTTATTTCAACATTTCTGAATTGAAATTTCTGAACTTTTCATTCTGTGAAAACTTTCAATACTTCAACTTTTTGGCCCAAATCAGAATTTCCAGGCTAAACAAATCCCTGTTACCATGGTAACCAAATGGCAGTTGCTCCAGGTCAATTAAGACACCTGGGGCCCATTAAGATCCTTCTAGGAAGCAGTGGAGACAACTAGGTTGATTGGGACACCTGAAGCCAACTGGAACAAGTTAAAAGCCTCCCAGTTAGTCAATTAGGAGCATGTGTCAGGAGCTGTAGAAGGAAGCCATGCTGCTGGAGAAACTGGGCAGTACAAACCCTATCAGCTACAAGGAGGGAGGCCCTGAGGTAAGGGTGAAGTAGATGTTGAGGAAGTGGGGGCTGCTGGGGGGAAGTGGCCCACAGAATTGTACTTGTCCTGCTTCAAAAAGCCAGCTACGAATAGCGGCTACTATTAGGATCTCTGGGCTGGATCCCGGAGTAGAGGGTGGGGCGGGCTCCCCTGCCCCCCCGCCCCACACAGATACTCTCCCCGATTAATCACAGAGACTGTGAGACAACATAGACTGTGCAAGGGAGTGTTGCCTCTTCCCACCTCCCTTCCTGACTTAAGACGAAAATGGCTCAGTAGGCTGTGACCCTTGCCTCTAGAGAGAGAAGGGCTATGTGGAGGCTCACTGTGACCCTCTGAGGCTAGCGTAATCCACCTGAAAGCGCGAGACCCACTGAGACAAGGTTGGAGCTTTGTCATACTATGCTATATGTAGGAAATATCTGCTCTCATTATTGATCAATAATGTGACACACAACCCTGACCTGTCATTTTTAGAAGTCTTGATTGAGGTTTTGATGGAGTAGGAAGTTTTGGAAATAATTAGTTAGTGAGCCAAGGGGCATAATAACAGTTATATTAACTAATGATAATCCCATGCTCCTCTTTATGTATGGCTTTCATTTGAGAACATAAGAATGGCCCTATTGAGTCAGACCAAAGGTCCATCTAGCCCAGTATCCTGTCTTTCGACAGTGGCTATTGCCAGGTGCCCCAGAGGGAATGAACAGAACAGGTAATCATCAAGTGATCCATCCCCTGTCGCTCATTCCCAGCTTCTGGCAAACAGAGGCTAGGGACACCATTCCTGCCCATCTTGGCTAATAGCCATTGATGGACCTATCCTCCATGAATTTATCTAGTTCTTTTTTGAACCCTGTTATGGTCTTGGACATCACAACATCCCCTGGCAAGGAGTTCCACAGGCTGACTGTGTATTGTGTGAAGAAATACTTCCTTTTATTTGTTTTAAACCTGCGGTGTATTAATTTCATTTGGTGACCCCTAGTTCTTGTGTTATGAGATGTAGTAAACAACACTTCCTTATCTACTTTCTCTACACCAGTCATGATTTTATAGACCTCAATCATATCTCCCCTTAGTCATCTCTTTTCCAAGCTGAAAAGTCCCAGTCTTATTAATCTCTCCTCATACGGAAGTTGTTCCATACCCCTAATAATTTTTGTTGCCCTTTTCTGAACTTTTCCAATTCCAATATATCTTTTTTGAGATGGGGCGACCACATCTGCACACAGTATTCAAGATGTGGGCATACCATGGCTTTATACTGAGGCAATATGATATTTTCTGTCCTATTATCTATCCCTTTCTTAATTATTCCCAGAATTCTGTTAGCTTTTTTGACTGCCACTGCACATGGAGTGGATGATTTCAGAGAACTATCCACGACTCCAAGATCTCTTTCTTCAGTGGTAACAGTAATTTATACCCCATCATTTTATATGTATAGGTGGGATTATGCTTTCTAGCATGCATTACTTTGCATTTAGCAACATTAAATTTCATCTGCCATTTTGTTGCCCAGTCACCCAGTTTTGAGGGATCATTTTGTAGCTCTTCGCAGTCTGCCTGGGTCTTAACTATCTTTAGTAATTTTGTATCATCTGCAAATTTTGCCACCTCACTGTTTACCCCTTTTCCAGATCATTTATGAATATGTTGAATAGGACTGGTCCCAGAACAGACCCCTGGGGGACACCATTATTGACCTCTCTCCATTCTGAAAACTGACCATTTATACCTACCCTTTGTTTCCTATCTTTTAACCAGTTACCAATCCATGAGAGCACCTTCCCTCCTTACTTTGTGTAAGAGCCTTTGGTGAGGGACTTTGTCAAAGGCTTTCTGAAAATCTAAGTACACTATATCCACTGGATCCCCTTGGTCCACATGCTTGTTGACCCCCTCAAAGAATTCTTGTAGATTGGTGAGGCATGATTTCCCTTTACTAAAACGATGTTGACTCTTCCTCAACAAATTATGTTCATCTATATGTCTGATAATATTGTTCTTTATTATAGTTTCAACCAGTTTGCCCAGTACTGAAGTCAGGCTTACAGGCCTGTAATTGCCAGGATCACCTCTGGAGCCCTTTTAAAAATTGGGGTCACGTTAGCTATCCTCCAGTCATCTGGTACAGAAGCTGATTTAAATGATAGGTTACAGACTACAGTTAAAAGAAAAAGAGTACTTGTGGTACCTTAGAGACTAACAAATTTATTTGAGCATAAGATTTTGTGAGCTACAGCTCACTTCATTGGATGCATCTGATGAAGTGAGCTGTAGCTTATTGCTGTTTAATTTATCAATTTGTTCCAAAACCTGCTCTAATGATACCTCAATCTGGGACAGTTCCTCAGATCTGTCACTTAAAAAGAATGGCTCAGGTTTGGGAATCTCCCTCACATCCTCAGCCGTGAAGACCGATGCAAAGAATTCATTTAGTTTCTCCGCAATGGCCATATCATCCTTGAGTGCTTCTTTAGCACCTTGGTTGTCCAGTGGCCCCACTGGTTGTTTAGCAGGCTTCCTGCTTCTGATGTACTTAAAAAAAATTGCTATTACTTTTTGAGTCTTTGGCTAACTGTTCCTCAAATTCTTTTTTGGCCTTCCTAATTGTATTTTTACACTTCATTTGCCATTGTTTATGCTCCTTTCTATTTTCCTCACTAGGATTTAACTTCCACTTTTTAAAGGGTGTCTTTTTGCCTCTCACTGCTTCTTTTACTTGTTGTTTAGCCATGGTGGCTCCTTTTTGGTTCTCTTACTATGTTTTTTAAATTGGGGTGTACATTTAAGTTGAGCCTCTATTATGGAGTCTTTAAAAAGTTTCCATGCAGCTTGCAGAGATTTCACTTTTGGTACTGTACCCTTTAATTTCTGTTTAACTAACCTCATTTTTGTGTAGTTCCCCTTTCTGAAATTAAATGATACAATGTTGGGCCGCCGTGGTTTTTTCCTGCCACAGGGATATTAAATTTAATTATATTATGGTCACTATTACCAAGAGCTCCAGCTATATTCACCTCTTGGACCAGATCCTGTGTTCCACTTAGGACTAAATCAAGAATTGCTTCTCCTCTGGTGGGTTTCAGGACCAGCTGCTCCAAGAAGCAGTCATTTAAGGTGTCAAGAAACTTTATCTCTGCATCCCATCCTGAGTCAATATGGGAAGAATTGAAATCCCCATTATTATTACTACTGAGTTTTTTATTTTAATAGACTCTCTAATCTCCCTGAGTATTTCACAGTCACTATCACCATCCTGGTCAGGTGACCAGTAATATATCCCTACCACTATATTCTTTAGATAGCTTTTGGCATTCATGGAACAGCTACAGATGGTGGACTCCGGAAACAAGCACTGACTGGTGTGATCATATCATCAGGCAGGTATGGGATGATGAGCAATGGCTACAGAACTTTCTGATGTGGAAAGCCACCTTCTTGGAACTGTGTGCAGAGCTCGCCCCAGCATTCTGGTGCAAGGACACCAGAATGAGAGCTGCGCTATTGGTAGAGAAGTGGGTAACAATCACTGTGTGGAAGCTGGCCACCAGTGTGCTACCAGTTGGTCACAAATCAATTTGGAGTCAGGAAGTTGACTGTTGGGGCTGTGTTAATGCAAGTGTGCAAGGCAGTTAATTGCATCCTGCTATGAAGGACCATGACTTTGGGAAATGTGTATGAAATAGTGAATGGCTTTGCAGAAATGGGTTTCCCTAACTGTGGAGGGGCGGTAGATGGCACACATATTCCAGTTTTGGCACCAGACCACCTTGCAACAGAGTACATCACTAGGAAGAGGCACTTCTTCATGGTGTTGCAGGCATTTGTGGTGGTGAGAGAGAGAGAGAGAGAGAGAGAGACGCTTGGTGGGAATGTTGTCAAACGCCACCAGTGTGGTGCTCTTGTCTATCCAATGTTGATAACAGTTGGCTGTGTGTGTGTGTTCCCTCTGTGTGCTGCCCTGGCTCTGTGCAGATAATTGATACAGCAGATCCCGAGAGAATGCCCAGTGGCCACTGTCATAAATCTAAAGGGAAGGGTAATCACCTTTCTGTATACAGTGCTATAAAATCCCTCCTGGCCAGAGGCAAAGTCCTTTTACCTTTAAAGGGTTAAGAAGCTCAGGTAACCTGGCTGGCACCTGACCCAAAATGACCAGTGAGGGGACAAGATACTTTCAAATCTGGAGTGGGGGAAAAGGCTTTTGTCTGTCTGTGTGATAACTTTGCTGGAAACAGATCAAGGATGCAAGCCCTCCAACTCCTGTAAAGTTAGTAAGTATCTAGCTTGAAAATGCGTTAGGTTTTCTTTGCTTTGGCTTGTGAAATTCACTGTGCTGGAGGAAATGTGTATTCCTGTTTTTGTGTCTTTTTGTAACTTAAGGTTTTGCCTAGAGGGATTCTGTATGTTTTGAATCTGACTGTCTGTAAGATTACCTTCCATTCTGATCTTACAGAGTTGTTCTCTTATCTTTTTTTGTTCTTCTAACAAAGTTCTGTTTTTTAAGAATCTGATTGGCTTTTTTGGGTGTTAAAAATCCAAGGCTGGTCTGTGTTCATCTTGTTATTCTCAAGCCTCCCCAGGAAAGCGGGTGTAAGTGCTTGGGGGGATATTTTGGGGAAATAGGAACTCCAAGTGGTCCTTTCCCTGATTATTTTTAAAATCACTTGGTGGTGGCAGCATTTGACTAATCCAAGGGCAAAAACTTTGTGCCTTGGGGAAGTTTTTACCTAAACTGGTAGGAATAAGCTTAGGGGGTCTTTCATGCAGGTCCCCACATCTGTACCCTAGAGTTCAGAGTGGGGAAGGAACCCTGACAACTCCAAATAAACAACGTTTTAGCTCCAACGTTCCTAGAAGATATTAAAGGGTGTGACACTGAATGTGTTTTTTTATGGCTAAAGTAGTGTAATTTGAAAGCCTGCAAAGCAAAATGGGGATCTATTGTAAATCTCCTTTCAGAGATTCATTTCATTGTATACAAAATGGAATAGTGTGACCTCCAGGCCATGGCAAGTGCGGGGGAGTAGGGGTGAGGGCCCCCCTAGGCTCTAGACAGGGCCCAGATCCCCAATTCTGAGAACCCCAGGCCACTATCTCCTCATGGTGTTTCATCTACCCCTTCTGCTTCGGGGCCCACTCCAGAAGGAGAGATGGCAGCTTAGTGAGGACATACAGGGTGGACAGAACCCCAGATATACACAAACACCTCTTAAAACACAACTCATGCGTAAAGCAGGATCCCAATGACAAGGAAATTGGGAACCTCTGCTACTTGGCAGGTAACAACCCCGCCTTTGGAATATTCTAATTGCACTCCTATGTAATATTATTGTCCTCCTCTTGAAAATGAGAATTATATATGGCTTTCTGGTAGTTTTAGTAGCCTAAGAAGGTTTATATAAAGTATCAATATAATATTAGACTGCTTTCTTCCAAACTCAGTCCTGTAAATATACCTGGGATTTCTCAGGGCGTGCGGAGCACGATAGGCCTCAATGCTGTAATGGCTTATGCCCAGGCCTAATTTTAAGCATGAATAGTCTCACTGAGCTGGGCGAGACTACGCATGGGCTGAAAGTTAAGCAAGTGCACAAGCCTTTGCCTAAGGGCTTGGCTACACTTGCAAGTTAGAGCGCATTCAATCAGTCCCGGGCACCCTAACTCCTGAGGTGTCCATACTGGCAAGGAACTTAGAGCACCTGGACTCTGCAGCTGGAGCGCTCCTGGTAATCCACCTCCATGAGAAGCATAACGCTTGCTGCGCCTCGGCTGAAACACGTGGGTGTCAGTGTGAACGAGGTGTTGCGTTACTGTGCTGTGATTGGCCTCCAGAAATGTCCCATAATCCCCTGAAGTCAAGCGGCCACTCTTCTCATTGTTTTGAACTTGCTGTAGGAATGCGGATATCCCCTTTTAAAGCTCCATTTCTGACACAGGGCTGCTTATCTGCTCCGGGACAAAGCAACCATTACTGTGGAATGCTGTGTGTGTGAGAGAGAGAGAGAGAGGCGGGGAAAAGGGGGCTCTGCTGCTGTCTGACTTACAAGACAGAGTGCTGACACACTCTCTGCCCCCCAAAACACACTGTCTCTCCCCACACATACACACAGCACAGTCCCTGTCACACTCCACCTCCCTCCCCGCATTTGAAAAGCACGCTGCAGCCACTTGCACACTGGCATACCTACCACAATGCACTGCTCTCTGTGGCATTGCAAGAGCTGCTAATGTGGCCATGCCAGTGCGCTTCCAGCTGACAGTGTAAACACACAGTAGCGTTTTCCCTGCTGCGCTCTCCGAAGGCTGGTTTAACTCTCAGCGCTCTATATCTGCAAGTGTAGCCAAGCACTTAGTCAGCAAACACAAGGCTCAGTTCTGCAAGCCCTGATGTACACAAGTAGTGCCAGGGAGCTCCTGTGAATTAGAATTCCTTGTGTGAGCCAGTATTCACAAGAGCAGGCCCAGCATCATAGGTGACCTCGAAAGTTTGAAGGTGAGGTAGAGATAATCCCTGAAATGTATTAATACTTATCAGACCTGAATCTTTTGAGGTCTCCCTCCATATCTGCCTCACAGCCTTCTTTCTCACTGCTTCCAATCCAATCTAACCTAGCTCCATCTTTCCTCTGACCCCAAATTCCCTCTCTCTGAGACCAACAGTCCACTCCTTCTCCTCACCCAGTCACTGATCACACAGGCCAACAGACTCTATCAGAAGAGACATGAATAGAAACAGGTAAAAACAGTCTGGTGACCTCAGAATTGGCTTGAAACTTCCCCCAAAACTAGCACTGTGCCCTGCTAATCCAAAACAAAACATGCTGCAAATCTCTCAAGAAACCTTGATCCCATGAGATTTCCAGCTCAGCTTCCAGAACAAGGAAGCTCAATTTTTTTCAATTTAAATTCTCATGTGAATTCAGTGCATAGGAAAGGTGCTACATTAACAGTGGCAGAATGCTCTTCTATCTATCCACGCACAGCCACAGCGTGGTTGCCAGGTTATGAGTCTCTCCTCCTGACCTTCCAATGTACCTTCACCCTCTCCCAGCTTTTAGGGTTCAAAGCATAGTTCATTCTGCAGACCAGTTCAATCCTTAGCTTCTAAAATGAATCTACAAAGACTCTCACTTCTGATCATGAGTGTTTGACAGACTCCTACCCGCTAGGAGAGATTCAAATAAACTTCAGTATGTTTCACATCCGAATATTTGTTGGAGCTGTTCAAATTTTTCACTGTAGATCAATTATCCGACAAGCTCTTTTTTCCTGACTGCGAGCGGTTTGTACTTTAGCACTGATTATTGTGAATGAAACACACAGAAATACTCACCAAACATTTTCAGTGAACAAATTTCAGCCCATGGGGTGTTTGTGAATTGGTCACTGTGACAATATGATACTATTAGGGCAATGGGAGTGGACACATAAGTCAAAGAGGATTGGTTCTGCTCTGATTGGATGATGAAAACATTATAAATAAGAGAATAACAAATAGCAACCAATGGCTAATGAAGACTGACTACTATTGTTCATGCCCAAACACCTTTACTTACATGCAGATACGGTTATTTATTTCCGGGACAGATATTCCCTAAACATTCATGTGAATAATGTCAAAAGGGAATAAGGTGATCATCTAGTCTGGTCTCCTGTGTAACATGCCAGAGAACTGCCCTAAATTCATTCCTGCTTAAGTTAAAAATGGATATTTTTTTCTATTTTAAAGATTGCCAGAAATGGAGAATCCACTGCAACCCTTGGCAATTTGTTCCAATGGTTAATTGCTCTCATTGTTAAAATGTGCACCTTATTTCCAGTCTGAATTTGTCTAGCTTCAATTTCCAACCACTGGATCTTGCGCAAGCCAAACAGCCATTCTGGGTTCTAATGAAGGTGCATAAATGTTGTTTGAACTAACTGACCAGCTCTTAAAGATTCACCTGTCATAAATCTCCGGTCTGAGACTCTCCATGCTGGACTCTCCCACAAGATGTCCACATCGGATCTCATCTCCTCCAGCGCTCCCTTCACAAAGTCCTGTCATTGGAAAGAAATGCACACCGCACATCGCCCAGCAAAGATTGCCAGACCACCTGCGCCCCGGATCCAAACTCAGTGATGTGGCATCTTTGTGACTAAGGCAATCTGGCCCTCGAATGTGATGGCGCCCAATGTGAACCTGCTTCTCTGACAGCCAGTCAACTGAGAGCCAGCAGGTTTTAAGGGTGGGCCCAATCCTGTCCCCACCCTAGTGATTTTAGCGCAAATTGATTTACAGTCAGGGGTGAAAGTAACACTGAAAACTTACCGCTACGGGGGCCGGCCCCGGCCCCCCGGGAAGGGGCCTCGGGCGGAAAGGGCGGGGCTGGGGGGGTCAGCGGCCCAGCCCGCCCCTCCACACTGACTGGCCCGCGCAGGGCGCCGGCAGCGGTTGAAAGGGCCCGGGGCTCCGGCCGCTGCTGCTGCTGCCACTACCGCAGGGGCGTCCGGAGCCCCGGGCCCTTTCAACCGCCGGCCCCAGGGCAGCGGCTCCGTTTGCCCCCGCAGCCCCCCCCAGGTTGGCAGCCGGGGGGGCAAAAGGGGCAGCGCTTTAAAATAAGGCGGTCAGGGCCGGTACCAGCAGCCACCTGGTACCGGTACAGGGTACCGGCCCGCCCCTGCTTACAGTTCAGCTCTCCAGTAGGTCTGAGGTGGGAAGAAAGAGAGCCAGATTCCCCTTCTGCTTTCCCCGCTGAAGCCCCACTGACATCCGTGGCTTAAAGAAGAGAAGAGCGTGGTCAAGTAGGAGCAGTGGTGGGATGGCAGCACCTGGGATTGTGCAAACCGCCGGCCAAATTCTCAGTCCCACCCCTGCACATCAGTTGACTCCGCTGGCCTGTACAATGCTGCAGGCGCGCAAACAGCCAGGGTTCATTCCTATTTTTTGATACACTTAATGGTTTGACAAAAATCAGCAAAAATATAATTTACAGTAATTATGTAGGAAGCACTCATCAACAGAGGCCAGGTGGCATGGGAAGGTAATTTAATGGGAATATAAAACTTCTCTGTTTTGTGTTAAAACAAGCAGGACTATAATAAAATCAACTCCTCCTCCCCCCCCCCCCCAAAAAAAAACCTAATAGAATTTCACTCTACTGTCATTGTCATTCATTTTCCTCAGTGATATAATAGCCTGGGTCATTTTGCATTCAAATCATGCCTGAGTTTTGCTGGTCTCGTTAATTCTTGGAATGGAAAAAAAACCCTTCCTGTTGACTGCATGATTTCTGACCAGAGCTATATATTGATGAGAGGAGGGAAATCTTTGAAAGGTGTCTCAAATAACTCAGCAGCTCATTCTAGTTCTAGCCAGAGCAATGGTGAGAAACCCATCGTGACCTGCAAGGGAATCAGACACAACTTGTGCTGGCATTTTTAAACCTTGGTCCAAGGCAACATTGGTCCTTACAATCAGTAGAGCGGCATAACTCCATTACAGCTCAGGCAATGGTCATTACAGCTAAAACACTAAACCCCTCTTTTACAACAGGGTGATGCCGCAGTGATATTAAAGCTTCCACAAAAATATCCTAGTAAACATGCCAACATGATAAAGCTATAACTATCTATTAAAGTTTTACCACAGATTTTAGTACCTCAAAGATACAATCCGGCTAACCCATTTATCTGAGTAAGATTAGGTAGGTGTAGTAAAAGGATTTTGATAGCACAGTGGTTCCTGAAATTGCATGCTTTTGAGCCAGTGGGGAAGCCTCTGCCAAGGCTGATTTTAAAGAGGCAGGTCTTCCAAATTCCCAATCACAATTGTGTGTCATTGCTTTTCATGGGAGTAACCCCATTGCCTCTAAGGAGAGAAAAGGTTTGCAGGATGGGGCCCAGGAGTTGACAATTTTACAAATTCCTCATGAATACTCTATACCAAATTCTGCCTTATGTCCCAAACAAAGTCAAGACAGACGCACAATTCTCACAAAAGACACGTTATGCCACAACAGTTTGAATATTCTTAATGAAACAGCTGTCTCCACAAGAATTTGGAAATGCTCTGTATTGCATTTCAACCTAGGAGAAACAATGCAAGTGTTAAGGACACTGGTCCTTTTACCTGCTTCTCAGCATGTCAATTGTTCTATTTCCTACACTATAAAATGAGATGGCAAACATTTCTTACCTAATCAACACCAGGTAAAGGGAAAAGAAAAGGAAAAGTATTCTTATCTGCAGTATTTAAATCCCTAAACATTTATACCCTTGCTTACAACTTCCTCATTCAACATACCTGACATACTCCAACCCTTGCAAATATGTTTGTATTCAACATTTTGGAGGAAGGCAAAAAAATACCGATGTCTGGCTTGTACCTTTAATTTGATGAGTTACATTTGCATGACAGTTCAGATGTATTGGGTTACCAGCCAGGTGTACAGCATATCTAACCAAGCCAAGGCAGACCTCATTAAGGCTCCTGGCTGGTGCTGATGCTACTGAGTAAAATTTGGCCTGATATATGTTTGTTTAAAAAGTCTAATCAGCAGATACTGGTAAAAATGTAATAAATGTTTGCACTTCTACTGGTGCTTTCATGGAACATTCTCGAAAAGGCACCCTACAATAACAACTGAGTTGCAACATGCCTGCAAGATAGGTCAATGCTACTGTGCACATGTTACAGATCGGCAAATAGAGGCACAGAAAGAATAGGGTTGGAGGTTTCAAAGGAGCATAAGGGAGCTAAGCACCCAGGACCTACTGGAATTCAGTGGAATTTGAAGATCCCACTCAAATAATCTCTTATGTTCAAGGCCTACACAGAAAGACATTAGAAAAAAAAAGATAAATCCTCTCACTGGAAGGTGACAATGTAACAGTATTTTATTTCTTAGAGTTCAGAGTGAGAACCCACACAAGAACCCAAAAACTGAGGGCATGAAACAGACTGCTTCCTAGAACAGAGAGGTGCAAGTCACCCAGCCTTACTATAGGCTGTCTGATCACACACTTGCCTAGAGAGCACCATAGCCTGCAAGGAGGATCAGGAAAACCTCTTCAAACTTAAAGTGCTAGCTTGTAATTTTAACATAGTTTTAAATACACCACAACTATTGCCAGTTACATCAGCGGCTGTATTGGGAATAGAACCCAAGGGAGAAATCCTGTCCCGTGGAAGTTAGTGAGGGTTTTGCCATTCACATCAATGGGTGGGGAGGCAGGATTTGACCCCAAAAGTCCTGGCTCCCAATTTTCTGCACTAACCAATGCAGGAAAGGGACTTGAATAGAGCTGGTCAAGAAACATTTTTCATCACAAAATGCTGAGACATCAAAGCCAAAAGAAAGGGCTGGTTTCAACAAATTTCTCAACTTGAAAAATGTTCAGAAAAATGGGTTTTGAGATTGTTGAAATTGAGATTGTTCCATTTCAACATTTCCAAAAAGAAACATTTCCAGGTTTCCTGGTTCAAAACAACTTTTCACCTAGAAACTGAAGCTAAATTGTAGTAAAAAAATGTTTTAATGGTTAATCAAAACAAAGCGTCTTGATTCATTTAAATTGATTTTTTTTCAGCTTTTTTATTCATGAAAATTCTTGAGATTGACTTTTTGTGCTGATTCAAGAAAAGAAATGTTGTTGAAAATGTTTGGATGAAGGGTAAAACAATTTCCTGCCCAGCTGTAGTCTTGAACTCCAAATCCAGCAACATTTCCCACCCTCTTTCACTTACAGGGTGACCTTTTTAAAATACTGGGCTTGTGGTATTTTGGGCTACTCTGTGGTTGAGAAAGAAGGCCTGCAAGGCTTTTCTTTAATAATAAAACAAATTTGCTTATTTACACCTTAGAAATATCAGGACCATAAAGACATAAAATCTGAACTTCTCAGGATTTGCTGGAGTACTACTGGGAAGTCTAAGCGATTTTTAATGTTTGTTCTTAACACTTACACTGAGGGCTGAAGGTACTGACTGTTTAATAAAGACTTCCTTTATTCAAAATGTTAATAAGTCATTGATGTTAAATAGGTGTTTGCAAAACCAGCAAAAACAAATAGTTTTAAACGGTCTGGCTCTAAATCCCTTCATAGCTCTAATTTCACTCTCTTGGCTCTTGCAATGACACCAGTTACATTAGTTCTCCAAAAAGAAACGGAGTACTTGTGGCACCTTAGAGACTAGCAAATTTATTTGAGCATAAGCTTTCATGAGCTACAGCTCACCTCATCGGATGCATTCAGCGGAAAATACAGCGGGGAGATTTATATACATAGAGAACATGAAACAATGGGTGTTACCATACACACTGTAACCAGAGTGATCACTTAAGGTGAGCTATTACCAGCAGGAGAGTGGGGGTGGGGGGGAACCTTTTGTAGTGATAATCAAGGTGGGCCATTTCCAGCAGTTGACAAGAATGTCTGAGGGGAGTGTGGGGGGATAAACATGGGGAAATAGTTTTACTTTGTGTAATGACCCATCCACTCCCAGTCTCTATTCAAGCCTAAATTAATTGTATCCAGTTTGCAAATTAATTCCAATTCAGCAGTCTCTTGTTGGAGTCTGTTTTTGAAGTTTTTTTGTTGAAGTATTGCCACTTTTAGGTCTGTAATCGAGTGACCAGAGAGATGGAAGTGTTCTCCAACTGGTTTTTTAATGTTATAATTCTTGACGTCTGATTTGTGTCCATTTATTCTTTTACGTAGAGACTGTCCAGTTTGACCAATGTATATGGCAGAGGGGCATTGCTGGCACATGATGGCATATATCACATTGGTAGATCATAGAATCATAGAATCATAGAATATCAGGGTTGGAAGGGACCCCAGAAGGTCATCTAGTCCAACCCCCTGCTCGAAGCAGGACCAATTCCCAGTTAAATCATCCCAGCCAGGGCTTTGTCAAGACTGACCTTAAAAACCTCTCAGGAAGGAGATTCTACCACCTCCCTAGGTAACGCATTCCAGTGTTTCACCACCCTCTTAGTGAAAAAGTTTTTCCTAATATCCAATCTAAACCTCCCCCACTGCAACTTGAGACCATTACTCCTCGTTCTGTCATCTGCTACCATTGAGAACAGTCTAGAGCCATCCTCTTTGGAACCCCCTTTCAGGTAGTTGAAAGCAGCTATCAAATCCCCCCTCATTCTTCTCTTCTGCAAGGCTAAACAATCCCAGCTCCCTCAGCCTCTCCTCATAACTCATGTGTATTAGACCCCTAATCATTTTTGTTGCCCTTCGCTGGACTCTCTCCAATTTATCCACATCCTTCTTGAAGTGTGGGGCCCAAAACTGGACACAGTACTCCAGATGAGGCCTCACCAATGTCGAATAGAGGGGAACAATCACGTCCCTCGATCTGCTCGCTATGCCCCTACTTATACATCCCAAAATGCCATTGGCCTTCTTGGCAACAAGGGCACACTGCTGACTCATATCCAGCTTCTCGTCCACTGTCACCCCTAGGTCCTTTTCCGCAGAACTGCTGCCTAGCCATTCGGTCCCTAGTCTGTAGCTGTGCATAGGGTTCTTCCGTCCTAAGTGCAGGACCCTGCACTTATCCTTATTGAACCTCATCAGATTTCTTTTGGCCCAATCCTCCAATTTGTCTAGGTCCTTCTGTATCCTATCCCTGCCCTCCAGCGTATCTACCACTCCTCCCAGTTTAGTATCATCCGCAAATTTGCTGAGAGTGCAATCCACACCATCCTCCAGATCATTTATGAAGATATTGAACAAAACCAGCCCCAGGACTGACCCTTGGGGCACTCCACTTGATACCGGCTGCCAACTAGACATGGAGCCATTGATCACTACCCGTTGAGCCCGACAATCTAGCCAGCTTTCTACCCACCTTATAGTGCATTCATCCAGCCCATACTTCCTTAACTTGCTGACAAGAATACTGTGGGAGACCGTGTCAAAAGCTTTGCTAAAGTCAAAAAACAATACATCCACTGCTTTCCCTTCATGCACAGAACCAGTAATCTCATCATAAAAGGCGATTAGATTAGTCAGGCATGACCTTCCCTTGGTGAATCCATGCTGGCTGTTCCTGATCACTTTCCTCTCATGCAAGTGCTTCAGGATTGATTCTTTGAGGACCTGCTCCATGATTTTTCCAGGGACTGAGGTGAGGCTGACTGGCCTGTAGTTCCCAGGATCCTCCTTCTTCCCTTTTTTAAAGATTGGCACTACATTAGCCTTTTTCCAGTCATCCGGGACTTCCCCGGTTCGCCACGAGTTTTCAAAGATAATGGCCAATGGCTCTGCAATCACAGCCGCCAATTCCTTCAGCACTCTCGGATGCAACTTGTCCGGCCCCATGGACTTGTGCACGTCCAGCTTTTCCAAATAGTCCCTAACCACCTCTATCTTCACAGAGGGCTGGCCATCTCTTCCCCATTTTGTGATGCCCAGCGCAGCAGTCTGGGAGCTGACCTTGTTAGTGAAAACAGAGGCAAAAAAAGCATTGAGTACATTAGCTTTTTCCACATCCTCTGTCCCTAGGTTGCCTCCCTCATTCAGTAAGGGGCCCACACTTTCCTTGGCTTTCTTCTTGTTGCCAACATACCTGAAGAAACCCTTCTTGTTACTCTTAACATCTCTGGCTAGCTGCAGCTCCAGGTGCGATTTGGCCCTCCTGATATCATTCCTACATGCCTGAGCAATATTTTTATACTCTTCCCTGGTCATATGTCCAACCTTCCACTTCTTGTAAGCTTCTTTTTTATGTTTAAGATCAGCTAGGATTTCACCATTAAGCCAAGCTGGTCGCATGCCATATTTACTATTCTTTCGACTCATCGGGATGGTTTGTCCCTGTAACCTCAACAGGGATTCCTTGAAATACAGCCAGCTCTCCTGGACTCCTTTCCCCTTCAAGTTAGTCCCCCAGGGGATCCTGGCCATCCGTTCCCTGAGGGAGTCGAAGTCTGCTTTCCTGAAGTCCAGGGTCCGTATCCTGCTGCTTACCTTTCTTCCCTGTGTCAGGATCCTGAACTCAACCAACTCATGCTCACTGCCTCCCGGATTCCCATCCACTTTTGCTTCCCCCACTAATTCTACCCGGTTTGTGAGCAGCAGGTCAAGAAAAGCGCCCCCCCAGTTGGCTCCTCTAGCACTTGCGCCAGGAAATTGTCCTCTATGCTTTCCAAAAACTTCCTGGATTGTCTATGCACCGCTGTATTGCTCTCCCAGCACATATCAGGAAAATTAAAGTCACCCATGAGAATCAGGGCATGCGATCTAGTAGCTTCCGTGAGCTGCCGGAACAGGTGAACAGATGTGCAGGTGAACGAGCCTCTGATATTGTGGCTGATGTGATTAGGCCCTATAATGGTGTCCCCTGAATAGATATGTGGACACAGTTGGCAACGGGCTTTGTTGCAAGGATAGGTTCCTGGGTTAGTGGTTCTGTTGTGTGGTGTGTGGTTGCTGGTGAGTATTTGCTTCAGGTTGGGGGCTGTCTGTAAGCAAGGACTGGCCTGCCTCCCAAGATTTGTGAGAGTGATGGGTCGTCTTTCAGGATAGGTTGTAGAGCCTTGATGATGCGATGGAGAGGTTTTAGTTGGGGGCTGAATGTGATGGTGAAGGGGGCTAGTGGCGTTCTGTTATTTTCTTTGTTGGGCCTGTCCTGTAGTAGGTGACTTCTGGGAACTCTTCTGGCTCTATCAATCTGTTTCTTCACTTCCGCAGGTGGGTATTGTAGTTGTAAGATTACAGACCTAAACAGACCTAAAAGTGGCAATACTTCAACAAAAAAACTTCAAAAACAGATGTAACTCAAGTGTTGCCCTTAGCCTGACTTCCATCCATACACAACAGGTTAACTGGAGCTTTAGTCTTGGTGTACAGCACTACGCCAGCATAGGCTCTGTGATGTAGGTATACCCTTGGACTTGAGCTAGCTGGCTTGTCAGAGCAAGAGGGCTGAAGCTCAAGTGCTGCTGATGTCTGAGCTAGTAACGCAGTGGGGCCTCCGCTATTCTGTGCTGCTAGTCCAAATTCTGTGCAGCTCCAAGGTAGTTTGCACTGTGGTCACTCTCACTCGAGCAAGGCTAACTCAAGAGGAGTTAACTTGAGTGTAGGGACTGGTCTATACTACAAAGTTAGCTTGGTTTAACTACATCCCTCAGGGGTGTGAAAAATTCTTCTGTTGACTTAACTACTGCCTGTTGGAGAGGTGGGTGTACTACAGCAATTAGAGGAACCCCGTCCATCTCTGTAATACGTGTCTATACTACAGCAGCTCAGATGCAACACTGCTGTGTCATTGTAGCATTTCTAGGTGTGGGTGGAGGCCTGGTCAATGCTACAAAGTTAGATCAATGTAAACTGCCTTCCGTCAACCTAGCTATGCATGCATCTACACTTACATTTGTTTCCCACCCAAGTAAGTGGTCCATTACACCACCATAGTAACACCACCTCCCCAAGCACCGTTGAACCCAGATCAATGTACAAGTGTAGATACTGTTACCTATGTCAGCACTGACAGTCCTCCAGCAGCTGTCCCACAATGCTCCCCAGTGACCATCTTATCACCATTGTGAACTCCAATGCCCAGGACTCATGTAGACTGGAATCACTCCTCTTCTTTAAAGCTCTGTGAATTTTTGAAATTCCTTTACATCATTGCCTGGCTTGGTGAGAACACCTAGCAAAGTGCAACTGCCAGCTCACTGTGCTGGCTACACACTCCAGACACGCTCTGGCCTGGAGTAGACAAAAGATATTGGATCTCCGGGGCAGCTCCAAACCAGCCATAGAAATGTGGACGTCTATGAGCAGATTGCAGGAGAAGGGATAAGACAGGGACCAGCAGCAGTGTCATGTCACAGCCAACGAGCCGCAGCAGGCCTACCAGGCAGCCAGGGAGGCCAACAATCAATCCAGTGCTAAGCACAGACCTGCCACTTTTACAATGATCTGCTTTCACCCACCCCAGACCAGAGTGGATACCTCTGAGGAGCCTGACTCACAGGCCTCTTCTATGAACAGCGAGGAAGAGGAGATGGGTGAGGAAGAGGAGTATGGGGTCAGGCGACCGGTGGGATCCACCTGTGCAGAGAGCCAGGACCTGTTTTTGACTTCGCTGCCGTCCAGCCAGTTCCACCAGTGGAGCACAGGTGAGCCTGATGCAGGGGAAGGCACCTCAGGTAGGTGCGTAGATAACTTTTCCATTACAGGGATGGCATCCCCAAAATGGCAGGACACAACTGTTGACTTTTCATTACTTTACTCGTGCTAGAAGAGGGTGTGGCACAACCAAGAGAGGTCGAGTTGCTACCTGCTTTTCATTCCCCTCGTTAGGCCAAGGGGGCCAAGTGGAGCAGTCTGTTTATGTGCACCGGCATGTCTCGTGAATCCTCCATCGAGATCTCGATGAAACTTTCATGGAGGTGTCTGCAATCCTCTGCTGAAGGTTTCTAGAGAAGGCAGCCTTATTTCTTCCGCCGCGGTGGGACACTTTCCCATGCCAGTCAGTGATAACTTCAGCAGGCGACATTGGAGTGCACAGGCTAGCAGCATATGGACCCTGGTGGCTTCGGGATCCTAGCAGCAGCTTTGCTCTCTCTGCCTTTGTTACACTCACGAGTGAGAGATCAGCTAAAATCACCCCCGTCTGTAGGAAATGGTGCCAGTGCTCAGTGCCATTGCCCTGTGCCAAGAGAATCATGCCAGTGAGCAATTCCCTCCGCATCTCCCCAACCCCAGTGGGCCATACTCACCAGGGCTGGTGCTGCGAGTGGGGCCATGCACAAGCAATCCCAATCCCAAGTGAGAATGTAGAGTTTACAACATTAGGGGAGCAGGGGGAATGAGTTCAGCAGCGGTAGTTTCGCTCTCTGTAGTGAATGTGCTGACAATGTACCGCTGTGTGTTGTATCTTCGGTTGCTGCCTCTGTGGCCTTCAGGGTCTCCCCCCCACACCCACAGAACACCTAAGCCAGATAAGGAGGAGAAAGAAGAGGACTCGGGATGACACGTTCAATGAGACCCTGCAAACCAGCGCTGCATCGGACCACGAACACAGGGCCTGGAGGATGAACATTGCGGACAGTCTGGAGAAGGAAAGAGTGGAGAGGAGACAGGCCCAGGAGTCCCAGCAGGAAAAGGAGAGGGAGAGGCACCAGGACATAATGGAGAGATTCTCAGACAGCAAACACAGATGCTGCAGACTCTGCTGGACCTGCAGGTTCAACAAGCCCGGGCTTGCCTCCCTCTGCAGCCCACTGCGAACTCAATAGCGGGACCTTCCCATTAACCTCCCCCCAACATTCCACATGGCCTCGGGGTCACTGCACTACCCCCACCACTCCACCCTGGGGGACACTGAAGACAATTGCAACGTCACAGACCCAGGCCTTTGAAAGCCACCGTTGGTGTACGTGTAGCTGAAATGGATGTGCATGTTCTTTTCTCTTCATAAGTTCTGTGCTTTTAATTTATCACGTTTTAAATGAATTTATTTTAATATTTCAGAGGGGGTTTTGCATTGAATTCTGTTACAAAATAAATGTCTAATATTTAAAACATGACTCATCTTTATTAGTTCGAACCATCTGCTACCGAGTGCTTAGCAGGTCTGAAAGCAACCGATTACTTGTTACTGACAGTGTGACACAACTGATAGGATAAGCCACAAACAAAATTACTAAATGTATTGACAGTGTTATAGTCCTACATGCACAGCAATCATCACACAATTCCTAACAGGCCATGAAAGAGCAGAGCCAGGCACAGCACAGTACAGCAAAATGTGTTTCTCGGGCTCACTGTTAAAATGGTCTTTCAAAGCGTTGCTGAGCCATACAGCTCCGCATTGAGCTCTTCTAAAAGCCCTTGTGTCTGGCTGTTCAAATTCAGCAGATAGCTGCTCCACTTCCGCCCTTCACCCGGGGTGCAGAGGTTTCCTCCTCTCCTTCACAGAGAACACATGCAGGATATAGCAGGCAGCTATAACCATGGGATATTTTTCTCACTAAGGTCCAATCTTGTGAGCCAACAAATTGATTTCTGACTGACTGGTAGCAATCTGACATTGCAAGTTTCCACAGTTTGTGATTGACACTGTCAGTCTACTGTCAGTGCTGCTCTCATTTAGGTGCCCCTGCACTGGTGGACTGGGGCAAGCTTGGCACACAGATCCGGGAATGTGGCATTATGAATTCAAGAATACTGGAGCCTCTGCTCATCATCCCAAACCTGCATTATGATGTGATTCCCACCAGTCACTGCCTCATATCTTGGGCCCAGAAGCCCATTATCTGCATCTGCTCTGTGAATGCCACCAACAACAACAACCTTGAATTGGTTCTTGCTCTATCCCACATAAATCTGTCCTCCATTGTTCTTCTTGCAGCTCTGCAAATATAACACTCACGGCAATAGTGCAGAGCTGTGCAGGCTCCATGTTTCTGTCAGAGATAATGGACAGCAAGGAGGGACATGCGGGTTTGTGGGATTTTGAAAAAAGATGCAAAAATTATGGGCTACAGATGACATTATTGGATGGAGACAACTGCACACTGAGAAGTTGACCCCATGCTCCCAATCACCCCTGTGTGATTCATTTTGGCGCCATCATGCATTGCCAAAACTTCCCACAAGACAGTGCGCTGTGCAGTGACAGGTTGCAAACTGGGATACCTACCCATGGTGCACTACACTCTGCCTCGATACAGTCACTCCTGGTGAGTACCCGCATTGCCGACACAAGGAGCCAAGGATGCATGCACACAACTGCGGCAGCTTTATGCTGGCGTAACTTGTGTTGACATAAATTTGTAGTGCAGACATGGCCATAGTCTAGATAACCTGAACTAGCGCTGCAGTGAAGACAAGCCAAGACTGGTACTGGAAAGAAAATTGAGAAGGAGAGGGGAAGTCTCTACATTCCTTGCTAGGGTGACCAGGTGTCTGGTTTTTGACTCGTTGAAAAGGGATCCTGGCAGCTCCAGTCAGCACTGCTGACTGGGCCATTAACTGTCCAGTTGGTGGCACCATGCAGCGGGGCTGGCAGGCTCCCTGCTAGCCACTGCACTGCGCTGCTCCCAGGAGGCAGCCAGCATGCCCGGCTCATAGGCTGAGGGGTGGCCCAGGGGGTCCATGTGCTGCCCCGCCCCGTGCCTGCAGACGCAGCTCCCATTGACTGGGTCAGGGCAGGGGACAAACTACCATGACTGGCTGCTGAGGGGTCGTGGCGTGCCCCTCTCCCGCTGCTGCCAAGCCCTCTTCTTCTCACGCTCCTCCTGTGGCTGAGCTGGAGCTGCGGCGCATGCCCTGCTGCGAACTGCAGTCTGTGGCCCCATCGCTGGCACCCAGGAGTTCGAGGTATGTATTCCCCTCTCCAAGTGCTGGGAATGGGGCTGCTGGAGGGGAGGAGAATAAGATGAACCCAGCGCCCAGTCCAGCCTGGCAGCACCATCCCCCCAACCCGGGACAGTTCTCCTGAGTCCGCCGCTGGCCCCAGCAGCCCCGGACTCTGGGCAATTCCTCCCCCTCTGCCCTGCACCCCCATCACTGCATCCCTCCCCGTTCCATCTCCCCTGCACCCCATCCCCTGCCCCCCCCACAACTCATCCCCCTCCATTCCCTACTGCACTCCCATTATGTCCCTATACATCCCTGTGCCTCCCACATTCTCATGAACTTGTAGCCTTCTGCCTCCCCCTGCATCTCCATCCACCCCACATCCCCTCCTCTCTCCTTCACTGCCCCTTCTCACCTCCACCCTGCTCTCATCCTTGGCTTCTTTCCCTTCCTATCCTCTCTCCTCCACCCACCCATCCCCATCTCTTCCCCTCCAGCCCACCCTCCTCCCTTCCTGGCTGGGTGATTTAGGCAGTCCCTGGAAGAGTGGCGTCCTCCCGGCACCATCATAATCACAGAGAGAAAATAAAAAGGCAATAAAACCAGACAATAAAATTCAGCCAGCAGCACGGGGCCCAGGCAGAGCAGAGCCCTCTCAGTGCCAGGTGGCCAGCCTCTGGCCCCTTCGCTCTGGGGCCCAACATTCACGCCGGGCACGACAGCGCAGCAGCCCCCCGGGTGAGGGGCCCGCGAGCACGGGAAGTCTCCTGCAGCGAGGGTGACCAGGTGTTCAGGTGCCGTCTCCCACAGTCAAACCATTGCAGCTCCTGGCCTTCTCCTGGCGCCTGTTTGGGCCTTGCAGTGAAAATGAGCCTGTGGGTGAGGGGAGGGAGTTCAAGAGATGGGGGAGGGGCAGTGGTGAGCTGGAGCCGGTTCGCACCGGTTCACTGGAACCGGTGGTTCCGCAAGGGAGAACCGGCTCTAAAAGGGCTTCTAAATTTAACAATGGCCAAAAGTAGCGCCTTAGGCGCCAACTCCATGGGTGCTCTGGGGCTGGAGCACCCATGGGGAAAATTTGATGGGTGCAGAGCACCCACCGGCAGCTCCCCACCCCACACCCAGCCCCAGCTCACCTCCGCCTCCGCCCCTGAACGCGCCGCCCCGCTCTGCTTCTCTGCGCTCCCCCCCCCACCCCCGGTTTCCCGTGAATCAGCTGTTCGCGCGGGAAGCCGGGGCGGGCTGAGAAGCAGGCTGCAGCTTTCGCTCAGGCCCAGGGAGGCGGAGTGGAGGTGAGCTCAGGTGGGGGGAGGGGGCGCGAGGAGGGCCGCCCGCGCTGCAGCAGGTAACCCGGGGGGGGGGGGCGCAGGGGAACCGCTCCCCACCCCAGCTCACCTCCGCCAACCTGGGCCTGAGTGGGAAGCTGCCACCTGCCTCTCAGCCCTCCCAGGCTTCCTGCCGAATAGCTGATTCGCGGGAAGCTGGGGGGGGGGGGGGCTGGGAGAAGCAGAGCGGGGTGGTGGGTTCAGAGGAGGAGGCGGAGCGGAGGTGAGCTGGGGCCAGGCGTGGGGCAGGGAGCTGCCGGTGGGGGCTCTGCACCCACCAATTTTCCCTGTGGGTGCTCCAGCCCCAGAGCACCCACAGGAGTCAGCACCTCAGGCACCACTTTTGATGTGATCAGTGGGGGGAGCGGACGCTCCCCCAGCTCCCCCCCAGCTACGCTCCCCCGCCTCTAGGAGCCAGAGGGACCTGCTGGATGCTTCCTGGGAGCTGCCCTAGGTAAGCACCGCTGGGACTCCCCACCTTGCCCCCCGGCAGGTCCCTCTGGCTCTTAGGGGCAGGTTGGGCACACACTACGGTGGCCCACGAGACCCTCCTGCCCGGTTCTGGGGGCAGTCAGGGGACAGGGGAGGGGCATAAAGGAACTGGGGGGGTTGGATGGGGCAGGAGTCCCCAGGGGGCGGGGGTGGGCCATGACCCCCCCATGTGGTGAGGAGGGAACCGGTTGTTAAGATTTTGGCAGCTCATCACTGGGGAGGGGGATGGAGTGAGCAAGGGGCAGGGCCTCAGGGAAGGGATGAGGGAGGGGGTGAGGCAAGGGTGTTCCGTTTTCTGGAATTAGAAAGTTGGCAACCCTATTTAAAACATCTCCCTTTTAATACATCTTAGTTAGAGAGGCTGGAATTCTTTAACTAGTTTGGCATAGACAGATGGATATTGCATATATACAGCTGAAGAGACAGATGAATACTGCATGTATAGACAGTCAGACAGCACATGCAAAAGATACATATGTTGCACATATACACATGGCATCCATCTGTATGTAGACAGAGAGACAGGATAGAGATTCTCAGTGTAGGGCCCAATGTTGGGTCTGCAATGGTAGTTTTGCACCAGGAAGCCAGTGGATCTGGTTGCTGGAGGGTCCCTCCTGTAGAGCAGAAGCTGTGAGTGGCACACAGCCACACGGTGATTCTCCATGCAGCCGGAGTCAGCAACATTTTTCCAGTGAACCTTTTTTTCTGAAAAGAATAATGCAATTTGACATCAAAACATTTAATAAATTCATGTCAATTTCACCAAAATGTTTTGGAGGGAGGGAACCCTAACAAAAATTACCAAAAACAATTGAAAAGTTCACTCAAAACAGCTTTTTGTTTCAAAATTTTCTTTAATTTAATATTTTAGAAATGTTTTAAAATGCCCAAAATCAGAACTAAGCATTTTGCTTTGGATAAAACAAAATATTGCATCATCCAACCTTAAACCAAATTTTTATTTATTTTTTTATTTGCTGATTTAAAAAAAATCATTTTTTGTTCAACCTGAAACCAACATTTGTTTTCGAGGTTTTTGAACGGCCAGCACGCCCGCAAGTCCAGGATTTGCCCAACTTGAAAATGCAGCTCCCATCCCAGTCACCATTGCATGGGTGCATTCAGAGGAAAAGAAGTGCAGCTACTTTGTCCCTGTTTCTGGATGCTCTCCAGGCCTAGATACTCAGGTAAGGAATCTGCTCCTGAAGGCATCTTTTTTGTAGCACAACTTCCTGCTACATTGCATTATTTTTATATTATCACTTTTTCGTGGCTTACAAATGCCAATGTATAAAAATAACTCCAATACAGCATTAGGGGAACTTCTGTTCTTAGCCACTTGGGTGTAAATCTGGAGTAACTTTTACAGCTCAGTAACTGAGGGCACACTCTGGCCCATAGTGTTTAAAAATAAATTGTCAAAGCAGGAGTCTGGTTGTGCCTGGCTTCTCCCCACCACGGCGGTTCTGTGTCTAGCAGAGCAGCTCAGAAGTAGCTCATCCGTTGCATTTATAGATTTGACCCGTGAACGCAGCTAGGAGAGGTTACACAGTGTGTCATCATCGAGGCCAATGGAGGAGGCAAAACTCTTTGTGTTTTTCATTTATTGACACCGATGACTTGATCCCACTTCATTGTGAATTTCAGCACAAACAGCAAGTGTCAAAAATGGGTCAAGCCACTTTCTGAATGTTTGCTGGTCATGATCTTATTATTCAAGTGGGATGCTCCTACAGCAGAGAATGAGAAGAAAGCTAGCAGCCATGCTAACCTCTCCAGCACATAGTCCGGAGCTGCAGTGATATAAGGCATTGTCTATTGACAGACTAACCTTGCGGGGGTCATTGAAGCCTTGAGGCATTTCAGACACCCCAAAGTGATTTGTAACCTTAACAAAAGCAGAGATTGAGAGGCAGGAAAGCAGAGCCAGGGCACCAGCATAAGATGTATTGCTTTAAAACCAGGCACACAGTATCCATCACTTCTTGCTATGGATTTGGATTTTGCTTTTCACTGGCAGAGTATAGCCCCAGCTCCCAAATATCCTTTTCTGTTCATCCGGGTGACAGTGACTAATTGTTCAGCCACTAAACCATTATTAAAACAAATCACCCAGTGCTTCCAGGAGTGGAAGCAGACAACAGTCAGCTCCCCAGGAGGTTAACGCTTCTGGAAACAGGCTGAGCTGTCTGCCCCAAAGGAGACAGAAGGACTGCGTGGAATCATTGCCACTAGCAGAGCTTTACTGACAACAGTCGTTTTTACTTTGATCCCATGTGTCAGCTGGTGTGCAGAGCAAGCCTGCTACAAGGAAATAATGAGATGGCAGCTACTCCTCAGCCTAACCTGTGGCCCAGCTCTGGATCTGGGAACCATGCCAGCTTCCTTCACATCGCTGCTTGCAAAAAGCATTCTGGCAAAAAACCTAGCAATACCTTTCCCTTTACTATAACAACATCCCTGGTCCTGATGCACGGAGCTTGGGCCAAAGCTTGCTTTGCATGATGCACTGCATGAGATCAGCTGCAATGGAGCTCTGGCAATGGATTGGCAGACAGTTCCAGGGTGCATGGACAAAATTGCCATGTGAAAGCTGGAGAAGGCGCTATAGAGAATGAATAGATTGACTGAAGTGAGTGTCTCTAAATATGGCCCAACATTTATTGTATCTCAGAAACACTCAATTTACAAGTATAAAGAGGGTGATTATTTTCTACCTGCCAACCCTGCAAACTCAGCATGAGTTCTCAAGCCTTGTCTATACTAGGAAAATTACCCAGAGTTGACAACAGGGGTCAGCAGCAGCCAGTTGCTACACCAGTATTGCATGACTCAATTGCTAGTGTGTGCTGCCATTTGTGTGTTCAGACCCCTTGCTCTCATCTTCTGAAATGGTGGTGAGCAGCTTGGCCTTGTTCACACTGGTAGCTAACACAGGTTCAGCTGTGCCTCTTGCTGACTCCCATTGTCAGCAAGGCCCAATTTTCCCATTGCAGGTTGGTATCAAGTTCTGTTTTTTCCTCCTCACTTACCATCCCCCACAACAAAAGCCTGGCTGCTCAGACTAGGCCCTCGGAGACACCCGGGCAGTACCACTGTCTGACCTAGGTTGGCACAGCTGTAACTGGCTGAAACCTAGTCGTCATGCCCACTGAGATGCCCAGGAAGGAAGGGAATCCTGCTCTCTCCCCCATAGCGGTGTTGAACAGAGCTGGTCACTAATTTTTGGTTGAAATGACTGAGCCTTGTGGAGCCACAGGAGCCACATAACTGAACCTGCATCATGGGAGATGGTAACCTGGCCTGGGAGCTCAGCCCACAGAGGAGAACAAGGACCCGAAAGCTTGTCTCTGTCACCAATGGAAATTGGTCCAATAAAAGATACCACCTCCCGCCTCTCTAATATCCTGGGATCGAAGGCTAACAGCATTTTGGGCTGTATAAGTAGGAGCATTGCCAGCAGATCGAGGGACGTGATCGTTCCCCTCTATTCGACACTGGTGAGGCCTCCTCTGGAGTACAGTGTCCAGTTTTGGGCCCCACACTACGAGGTGGATGTGGAAAAATTGGAAAGCGTCCAGCGGAGGGCAACAAAAATTATTAGGGGGCTGGAGCACATGACTTATGAGGAGAGGCTGAGGGAACTGGGATTGTTTAGTCTGCAGAAGAGAAGAATGAGGGGGGATTTGAGAGCTGCTTTCAACTACCTGAAAGGGGGTTCCAAAGAGGATGGATCTTGACTGTTCTCCGTGGTAGCACATGACAGAACAAGGAGTAATGGTCTCAAGTTGCAGTGGGGGAGATTTAGGTTGGATATTAGGAAAAACTTTTTCACTAGGAGGGTGATGAAGCACTGGAATGAGTTACCTAGGGAGGTGGTGGAATCTCCTTCCTTAGAGGTTTTTAAGGTCAGGCTTGACAAAGCCCTGGCTGGGATGATTTAGTTGGGGATTGGTCCTGCTTTGAGCAGGGGGTTGGACTAAATGACCTCTTGAGATCCCTTCCAACCCTGATATTCTATGATTCTATGATCGAAACGGCTGCAAGTACACTGCATAATTCCAATTCAGTTCAAGAAACTGAAATATTTTGATTTTGGAATGTCAAAACAAAACATTTCAACATTTCCAAATTGGAATTTTGGGAACTTTTTCATTGCACAAAAAAAGTCAATATTTCAGCTTTTCGGTCAGATACAAAAAGAAACATTGAAATATCAGAATTTCCTATGGGATGGCAATTCCAGCTCTCACATTGAATAAGCAGTACTAAAAGCATTACAAACAGCAGCTCTGACTCCTAATGCACACACAAACAGCAGATCTGATGAGTAAGAAGGTGCTGTGTTAACACTGTCATATTTCAGAGCGGACTCACTCTTGAGGGGCCATGTGTGCTGCTGTCAATGGATTGTTTTAGTCAAGACTTAAAGAGAAAATGAAATATCTCACAGGCACTTATATACAAACTATCCCCAGAGCCTGATTTGTCCCTAGGGTTCTGCTCACTGAAACTAGGGCAAGGAAAGTTTTGTGCTCAAAGAGTGATTTGTATATGAGAGAGGAAAACTACCACTGAGCAAATAGAGCTGTTGCTGACATTTGTATTTGGTTATGGTGAGAAAATTCACAGCCAGTGCCTGTCAAATCTCAACATACAGAAGTTAACATATGGGAGCTCTTGGGGGGGGGAGGAGGGAGTTTGACAGTTGTACTGATTTCCCTTTCTAAAGGAGGCCATAATCAGGCTGAAGAGTTCATCTAGAATTTAATCCTGTGCTCTCTAGCATGGTACAAGACAGAGGACATGCAAAGGCAGAGACCCAGTGAAGAGGCTAGATTTGCATAGAGAGGAGTGTCATAACAAGCTATTTACTCCTCTCTTCACATTCACTTTGAACTGTTGTCTCCTACCTGTGCCAAGTCAGAGCAGAGTAATGCTATAAGCAATGTAATTTATGTAAATAAAATACATTATGCAAATACGTCCTCCTCACTTGCTGCTTAGAATTTTGTTCTTTTATAGTTAACAGGCATAAGTCTCATTCTCCCCTGGAAGAGACAGAATGGTTATGTTTATGCTCTAAAATTCTTCTGCTGCTTCTCTTCTCTTTGAAGGAGAAAAAAAAAGTTTCCTCTATGAAATATTTACACACTCCAATTTTCTTTTTAAAAAATTCCTTTGCTTAAATTTTAATTGTTTGCACACCATCTTCATGATTGTGATTGCTCAATAGGATCTGAATAATAAAAGGGATGCAGAAAAATCCACATATGCATTATACATGCATTCCCAACAGGGGATCCGTACTTTCATCTTGTTAATGCTAAACTGAATTATTCAATTAATTCAAACATATTTGTGAGCTCCATTCCCTGATTCCTCTTTTGTAAGACCAGGAGTCACAGCATCCATTGATTGAATTCCTTTCTTTGGCAGTTAGTAAAGAAATGTGTATATTCTTTAATACTATTTGTTAAACATTTCCAATCCCGGATAAGTAGCAATGAGCTGCAGTCAAAATACTACTAGGAAACAGAAAAACTGCTCTGCTCAGGATGTGAAAGAGTGCAGTCGTACTGTTTGGAGAGACCCCAGATGAGAGAGAAATATCTGTTGGTGAAAATGCAGCAATTCATTGCCATGTGTATTTTATGGGCTTGATTCTCTGCTGCTGGGCACCTTGCCTTGTCATTGGCACCTGTGCAAAGTGGGGGTAAAATGCTGACCCTGGTGTAAGGGAGGGGAGAATTCTGATTTGCATTGGTGTAAGTGATGATGCAAGGTGTACGGAAGTGGAGAATTGGGAACTACGTCTATGCAGTTATGGAAGATGTTACAAAGTGGTGCTGTTACACATAGACTTCCACATCCTTTATTCTTCGTGTGTGAGCAAATGTTCAGTCTCAGGAAGACATGCTGGGTAATGTTAGTTTTGGGTTATGCAAAGTTCTGTTTAGTTGCAATGGTCCTTAGAGTGGGAGCTGTATGAGCAACTGCAGAGTTAGCTGTCTGCATTGGTCTCTGATTAGGGTCAATTCTGGAGGCAGAGCTCTTTCCTGGGGACAGGCACTGGGTCGAGATTCTTGGAAGAAGAGATTGCCAGCATGCTGTGAGGTGACCAGGACTGGGGTGTGTGTGCAAATAAAGCAAGTTACATTTAGAATCCACCCAGAGTCCATGTCATTGATTGCTTTTGCACTGGAAGATGAGCTTTAAGGTGCTAGACATAGACTGCCAGAAGATAGAGGGGCAAGAATAGGCCATTCGTGTTGGAAGAAAGGGCAACAATATAAAGAAAAGATGAAAAAGAGAAGGACAGAGACTATAGTTCATCTTTATGATCTGTGTCCTGAATGTCAAACTTCAAAATGAAGTCTAAGTGTAATCTAATTTGGTATCACTTTTCCTTCGAGAGGGAGGGAGAAATTCCCTGTAATCTTACCCTTCTTGACCCTCATTACACTCCCCTCTCTCTTGGGGCTTACTTTTCAGAAACGCTAAGCACCAGCAACTCCAGCTGAAGCCAATGGGAGCAGCCAATGTTCCCGCCATGCTCTGAAAAGCAACCCCAAGGTGTTTACGTAACAGTCAGTTAATCAATTGCATTTCAACTAGCTAAGTGCAATATTGGTCTCCTTTGCATGCTAATTGTCAAAGTCTCCCTGCACTCTTTTTGAATGAAATCCATCAAAAAAACCCTCACACTTCCGCAAAAAAAAAAAAAAACTAATGCAAATGCTGTTTTTCATTCCATGTTGTTTTTCACAAATAGGCCTTAAGAGATAATATTAATGTTCTGATCCTCTAATGCATTCGCCTCAGCTGAGCAGCGAACAGCAGAGCGGCTAACAGAGGGAGTTTGCCTGGGAGTTCGCCTGGGGAGAGCCTGCTGAGGCTTACATCTGGCCGGCTTCTCTGAGTAGTTACTACAACTCCTGAGTGAGCTTGTAGAAGGAAGGTAATATGGATGGGGGGTGTTCAGCTGTAGTGACCTGCACTGGATGTGCCGTGTTTATCTTTCTTCCACAGGACAGAAGCGACTTTGTCTGTACAAAGTGCAAGCTGGTCTCCATATTGGAAGAGAAGGTTCAAGGTCTGGAGCAACAGGTATCGACCCTGCGTTGCATAAGAGAAACTGAAGATTTCCTGGACAAATGTCAGGATATGCTTCAATGGGCACAATGTTCTGAAGATTCAGAGCAGGCTGCGCAGCGGGGACAGGAGGATGGTGAAGAAATTTGGCAGCATGTGACCTCCAGAAGAAAGGGGAGCGTCCATGTACCAGCAACACAGATACAGGTAAGAAACCGTTTTCATGTTCTCTCCACAGCTACTAATGCGGAGAGTGGACTAGATGATACATCTGAGGGAAGGGAACAGAAGGAGACTCTGCCGATTGGAAGGCATGAGGTGCACTGTACTAGTGTTGGGGGTTCCACGACCACCACTCCCAAGAGAAGGAGGCAGGTGGTGGTGGTCGGGGACTCTCTCCTTTGGGGGACTGAGTCATCTATCTGCCGCCCAGACCGGGAAAACCGAGAAGTCTGCTGCTTGCCAGGGGCTAAGATTCGCGATGTGACAGAGAGACTGCCGAGACTCATCAAGCCCTTGGATCGCTACCCCTTCCTGCTTCTTCATGTGGGCACCAATGATACTGCCAAGAATGACCTTGAGCGGATCACTGCGGACTACGTGGCTCTGGGAAGAAGGAGTTTGAGGCGCAAGTGGTCTTCTTGTCCATACTCCCCGTGGAAGGAAAAGGCCTGGGTAGAGACCGTCGAATTGTGGAAGTCAACGAATGGCTACGCAGGTGGTGTTGGAGAGAAGACTTTGGATTCTTTGGCCATGGGATGGTGTTCCAAGAAGGAGGAGTGCTAGGCAGAGACAGGCTCCACCTAACGAAGAGAGGGAAGAGCATCTTTGCAAGCAGGCTGGCTAACCTAGTAAACTAGATTCACCGGGGGAAGGAGACCAAAGCCCTCAGGTAAGTGGGGAAGTGGGATACCAGGAGGAAGCAGGAGCGCGCGAGAGGACAAGGCTCCTGCCTCATACTGAGAAAGAGGGATGATCAGCGAGTTATCTCAAGTGCCTATACACAAATGCAAGAAGCCTGGGGAACAAGCAGGGAGAACTGGAAGTCCTGGCACAGTCAAGGAATTATGATGTGATTGGAATAACAGAGACTTGGTGGGATAACTCACATGACTGGAGTACTGTCATGGATGGATATAAACTGTTCAGGAAGGACAGGCAGGGCAGAAAAGGTGGGGGAGTTGCACTGTATGTAAGGGAGCAGTATGATTGCTTAGAGCTCAAGTATGAAACTGTAGAAAAACCTGAAAGTCTCTGAATTAATTTTAGAAATGTGAGCAACAAGGGTGATATCGTGGTGGAAGTCTGCTATAGACCACCGGACCAGGGGGATGAGGTGGACGAGGCTTACTTCCGGCAACTCATGGAAGTTACTAGATCGCAGGCCCTGGTTCTCATGGGAGACTTCAATCACTCTGATACCTGCTGGGAGAGCAATATAGCAGTGTACAGACAATCCAGGAAGTTTTTGGAAAGGGTAGGGGACAATTTCCTGGTGCAAGTGCTGGAGGAACCAACTAGGGGCAGAGCTCTTCTTGACCTGCTGCTCACAAACCGGGAAGAATTAGCAGGGGAAGCTAAAGTGGATGGGAACCTGGGAGGCAGTGACCATGAGATGGTTGAGTTCAGGATCCTGACACAGGGAAGAAAGGAGAGCAGCAGAAAACGGACCCTGGACTTCAGAAAAGCAGACTTTGACTCCCTCAGGGAACTGATCGGCAGGATCCCCTGGGAGAATAACATGAGGGGGAAAGGAGTCTAGGAGAGCTGGCTGTATTTTAAAGAATCTTTATTGAGGTTACAGGGACAAACCATCCCGACGTGTAGAATAGTAATTATGGCAGGCAACCAGCTTGGCTTCATAGTGAAATCCTTGCTGATCTTGAACACAAAAAAGAAGCTTACAAGAAGTGGAAGTTTGGACAAATGACCAGGGCAGAGTATAAAAATATTGCTCGGGGATGCAGGCGTGAAATCAGGAAGGCCAAATCACACCTGGAGTTGCAGCTAGCAAGATATGTTAAGAGTAACAAGAAGGGTTTCTTCAGGTATGTTAGCAAGGTCAGCTCCCAGACTGCTGCACTGGGCAGCACAGCATGGGGAGGAGGTGACCAGCCCTCTGTGGCGAAAGAAGTGGTTCGGGACTATTTAGAAAAGCTGGACGAGCACAAATCCATGGGGCCGGATGCGCTGCATCCGAGAGTGCTAAAGGACTTGACCGATGTGATTGCAGAGCCATTGGCCGTTATCTTTGAAAACTCGTGGTGATCGGGGGAGATCCCGGACGACTGGAAAAAGGCTAATGTAGTGCCCATCTTTAAAAAAGGGAAGAAGGAGGATCCTGGGAACTACAGGCCAGTCAGCCTCACCTCAGTCCCTGGAAAAATCATGGAGCAGGTCCTCAAGGAATCAATTCTGAAGCACTTAGAGGAAAGTGATCAGGAACAGTCAGTATGGATTCACCAAGGGCAAGTCATGCCTGACTAATCTAATTGCCTTCTATGATGAGAGGTTTCAGAGTAACAGCCGTGTTAGTCTGTATTCGCAAAAAGAAAAGGAGTACTTGTGGCACCTTAGAGGCTAACCAATTTATTTGAGCATAAGCTTTTGTGAGCTACAGCTCACTTCATCGGATGCATGCTGGGGCACCCCCCTCTGTGGATGAGGGGAAAGCAGTGGACGTGTTGTTCCTTGACTTTAGCAAAGTTTTTGACACGGTCTCCCACAGTATTCTTGCCAGCAAGTTAAAGAAGTATGGATGAATGGCTGGATGAATGGACGGGATGAATGAAAGGTGGATAGAAAGTTGGATAGATTGTCGGGCTCAACGGGTAGTGATCAATGGCTCCATGTCTAGTTGGCAGCCGATATCAAGTGGAGTGCCCCAAGGGTCAGTCCTCGGGCCGGTTTTGTTCAATATCTTCATAAATGATCTGGAGGATGGTGTGGATTGCACCCTCAGCAAGTTTGCAGATGACACTAAACTGGGAGGAGAGGTAGATACGCTGGAGGGTAGGGATAGGATACAGAGGGACCTAGACAAATTAGAGGATTGGGCCAAAAGAAATCTGATGAGGTTCAACAAGGAGAAGTGCAGAGTCCTGCACTTAGGACAGAAGAACCCCATGCACCACTACAGACTAGGGACCAAATGGCTCGGCAGCAGTTCTGCCGAAAAGGACCTAGGGGTTACAGTGGATGAGAAGCTGGATATGAGTCAACAGTGTGCCCTTGTTGCCAAGAAGGCCAATGGCATTTTGGGATGTATACGTAGGGGCATTGCCAGCAGATCGAGGGACGTGATCGTCCCCCTCTATTCAACATTGGTGAGGCTTCATCTGGAGTACTGTGTCCAGTTTTGGGCCCCACACTACAAGAAGGATGTGGATAAATTGGAAAACATCCAGCGGAGGGCAACAAAAATGATTAGGGGACTGGAACACATGACTTATGAGGAGAGGCTGAGGGAACTGGGATTGTTTAGTCTGCAGAAGAGAAGAATGAGGGGGGATTTGAGAGCTGCTTTCAACTACCTGAGAGGTGGTTCCAGAGAGGATGGTTCTAGACTGTTCTCAGTGGTAGAAGAGGACAGGACAAGGAGTAATGGTCTCAAGTTGCAGTGGGGGAGGTTTAGGTTGAATATTAGGAAAAACTTTTTCACTAGGAGGGTGGTGAAACACTGGAATGCGTTACCTAGGGAGGTGGTGGAATCTCCTTCCTTAGAAGTTTTTAAGGTCAGGCTTGACAAAGCCCTGGCTGGGATGATTTAGTTGGGGATTGGTCCTGCTTTGAGCAGGGGGTTGGACTAGATGACCTCCTGAGGTCCCTTCCAACCCTGATATTCTATGATTCTTTGATTCAATAAACAGAGGGCAGAAAACATGTTTAAAAGGCTCCACATCCATTAAGAAGGAAATAATGTTTCAGAATTGCCATAATTCTGGTAAGAGTCACTTAGTATTTGACAATGTGATTGATTTAGTGGCCTGTTGTTTTTGCTTGGGCCGATTTTGTTACGATGTTGCATCTGCAATATTTTTGGGGCATCCTCCCCCCAATCCGTTAGAGGGAAAATGCCCATCAAAAGGCTGAGCAGTTGGCATAGCAGGCATCACAGTACTGTAATTCATTCATTTGTTCAGATTTTGATCACTGGAATGGCCCACTGAATTACAGTACCAGTGAGTCTCGAAATCATAGGCTGGTTGAACGGACTTTCTTATAGCGAGCCTACATAGTTCAGTTCTCGGCCCTTAAACACTAGAGAGATGGAAACAAATTGGATAGAATTCAGTGAAGACCCAAAGAGGGCATCCACTAACTGGGAATAAAAGCACAGTGGGGCATCATCTCTGCACCTCTCTCTCTGGAGCCAGTGACACTTGCAACCATCGCTCTATCAGGCCACCATCCATTCCTCCTTCACATATGCCATTTCCCTAGCAACCTTCATCCTCCCCACAAGACGTGTTCGTGGAATGGCTGCTGTTCAGCAGCACTGTAACAGGGTGGCCCTGCCTCTTTAAGCACTAGCCAGCCCTATTTGGAGATGGAGCCCCCTTTGAGAACAGCTGTTTCGGTCGGGTGGAAGGGGATGATCAGAACCAGCAGGCAAAGGGTCAGGTGCTTGGCTGATGAGCACCTCATTTCTATAGTGGCTTCCAGAGCTCCATCTGAGGAGGGCAACTACAGGAAGCAGACTGGCTCTGCCGCAGCGGGCTCCATGCAGACTGGATTGTAGGACTGCAGAAGATCTGTCAGGAGCAGCAAGACATTGGCAGGGAAGCCCTGGGTCAGGGAAATTGTTTAGCTGTTGGATTTATGTTGTAGTGTTTTATCTTGGGGTGTGCTGAAGGTTGTCAGTGCCACCGATGGGTGGTCCCCACTGAGGCACAGTGACAGCATATGTAGAGTGTTCATTATAAACATCACTCAGCCAAGTAGCGGGCAGCAAGCTAGTGTGCTGTACATTTACACCCCAGCTTGCCACTCTGACAAAGCTATGTCCTTGTCTCCTGGCGGATTTCGTTTCCTGGTTGGATTTCGCTAGCCTCAGAGGCTCACTGTGACCCTCCACGTAACCCTTCTCTCTCTAGAGACAAGGGTCACAGTCTACTGAGCCATTTTCATCATAAGCCAGCGAGGGAGGTGAGGAGAAGTTGCACAGTCTCTGTTGTCTCCCAGTCTCAGTGATTAATTGGAGGGGGCAAAGGGGGGAGCCCGGGCCCGCCCTTTACTCCAGGCTCCAGCCCAGGGACCCTAATAGTATCAGCTATGGTAGCTGACCTTTTAGAAACATGACACATACAATTCCCTGGGCTACTTCCTCCACAGCAGCCCTCACTTCCTCAAGCTCCACTTCACCCTTACCTCAGGGCCTCCTTCCTTGTGCCTGAAATGGTGTGTACTACTCAGCCTCTCCAACAGCGCAACTTCCTCCCACACCTCCTGACATCCACACCCACCTGACTGGGAGGCTTTTAACTAGGTTTAGCCAGCCCCTGATTGGCTTCAGGTGTCCCAATCAACCTAGCCTTCTCCCTGTGTTCTGGAAAGTTCTTAATTGGCCCCAGGTATCTTAATTGACCTGGAGCAGCTACCATTTCACTTAACCTGGTACCAGGGATTTGTTTAGCCTGGAGCTAATATATCTATCTCCCACTACTTTTCTATAGCCACCAGACCTTGCCCCATCACACCATGTACTAACCCTCTGTTTAGTCAACCCCTAACATCTAGACAGGTTCAGGCACCAGCCAACCCCCCATTCAATCACGAATTTATAGTGCATCAAGCAAAACGTCTGTGTAACTAAGCCCACCGTGAGTTCCTGAATTGTTTGTGTCTTTGCGTTGTTCTCTCCCTCGTTTTCACTTCTCCCTGTCCCTGGATATGTCTTTATCTGCTGAGTAGCTTTTCTATTATTTATCCTTTATAAATGTTTGTTTTCTCTAAAAATTTTTCTTCTCACGATGTTTTCCTTTTCTGACAGGCTATTTTTAACTTTCTGCAGATGCTTTGGTCTTGTTTACTGAAATAAAAACTTCAAAACAGAAACCAAAAATTACAGTTGCAACTGGAAGGAATCACCTAGAAAAAGAGACCATCCAAACCCTCTCCACCCTAGACCTGTTGCCGTGAAAACAAGAAGGTCAGTCTGATACCAAGGCCCTCCTCCTATGCACAAATAGTCTGAAATAAAGTTTCAGGTGTGTCATTCTGTGCCTGAAGACAGACCAAACAGTATAAAAGCACTGCATTAACAACTGCCAGGGTCTCAAAAAAAATGCATGGCAAATGTATCTCCTTCCTTATCAAGGCAGATGCTGAGTCCTCTGCTGTCTGAAGAAGTCCCAAACCCAACTGTCCATAAGCCTGGCCATGCAACAGCGGGACTCTAAGTTTTGAAGCCCACAAATCCCAACTGTGGACGTTAAAGAAGCAGAATAACAAAGTGCTTTGGATATGCATCTTAAAAGCAAGTCACATCTAAGAGAAAGCCTGCTTGGCTGGTGCAGGGAAAAATACCTTCCTCTTTTTCCCACCAGTTTCCCTATTTCCTAGTAATGCTGGAAAATGAGTGGCCCAGGACCTGCCCCCACCCATGTGAATCCAATGAAAATTAAAGAAAAAAACAACACCAGCAAGAAAGCTTCAGGGCAATCCTTCCCCACTGGCAAGTAGACTCTTCTCTTCACAAGATTACATTTATTGCCCCAGAGCATCTGAAAAAATCTGACCAATAATGAACTAGGGGGAGGATATGCACCTGCCACATAAATGCAAAGAGGTAACGGGAATTAATTTAATTCACATCACCCCTTCTGCCAACATCAGGGTCCATCTCTTCTGCCGTAGACCCTACAGGAGGCAAACCACTTCTCCCAGTTCAACGAGGCTACTGAATCACTGCTGAAGGGGAGTCCCAAAACATCTCTAATCCCAGGAGGGCTCATCACAATCTGTAACTCCTCCAGAAAGGCACATGAGCACTCCCAAATCCCCACCCACAAAGCCTTGCTCTTCTTCATGTTAATCATTGCTTAGGCTGCTGCTGAATAGTTATGTAAAGCACCAAAAAATACGTCCCTATCTCCTATCCTGCCTACCAGCACTGTAATATCATCCACACAGGTGAAAATTTTCATTGACTCAGTGAAATTCCTCTTCTCCTTAATCTTCATATTTAAGCCCTGAAATCCCGTTACCACACACTGCCCACAGTCAAGGTTCCATAGAAAAGAATACGACAATGGACTCAGGGGTCAGGCTTGCCTTGCTCCAGAATGTATCTGCAGCCTCACCCCTCTACCCATTTCCTAGTGGGATACATAATGCCTGAACATGGGACAGCCATAGCCAGCTAATAAACAGGGGGAATACCATACTGCGACAGAACAACTGTCAGCAAAGCCAAAACATAACACTGCCACTCTCCCTGTTTCCCAATTTCAGATGCATCCCACAAGCTACATAAAGTGACTGCCACTGTGTGACCTTTAACTGATTTAGACTGACTGGGATGCAATCATCTCCCTGCTGTTTTCCCCACTAGAATGGAAGTCAAAATTTTGTAACCCATGTTCCAAAGGGCAATAGGCCTCCCCTTCCTGACATCTTCCAAATCCCATTTCTGCCCCAAAAATGAAAAGGCTTCATAAAAGGAAGATCCCAATGTGCCTCTGGTCACAGCATCACTGAAATCATGAGAGCACCACAGAGCGGGGATCCAGGAACCTCTGATAAAATTCTACTGTCAAAGCATCCACCTCTTGGGAAGTTGTCTTCTTCAGTAACAAGATAGCTGCCTGAACCTCCATCTCCTCTACTGGCCTCACAAGTGAGGCCTAATCCTCATCTGCCAATATGAGAAAATTCACAGTACTACCCCAACTTCGCTGCTGCTGGAAAAGAGGGATGTTTGTTTATGAAAGAGCTCAGTGTAAAAGTATTCCTGACCTACCCTCCACCTGCCAGCAGGGTCTCTAAGGACCCATCCAGTGTTGGGATCCTGTAACCCCACTGTGTCCTGCTGCAATCTGGTGTCCTTACATCCTGCACATATATTACAGGAGGCTGCCCCATCTTTTGTCCTAAAATCCTTTGCAAATTTATCTGATTCCAGCTTTCTTCTGTGGCACTGAACCATTTCCTTCTTACCTCTTCTAAGACCCTTATTTCTATGCATGCCACTGCTTGCAGTCAACTATGAAGATCTCTCAAACAGTTCTGCAGTGCAAAATAATGTTTGTAATCAGATGTATACAGATATCCTGAAAGGGAACGCCGAGAGATCACCAGACTTCTCTTTGTCAGTTCTCACCATTCCATCTGGTATGCACAAAACTTCCAGACTGTTTCTTGTTCCATAAATATGCTTCAATGTTTCTTATTGACAATGCATTATTAAGTGAGCAAGTATTTTGTTTCCAGTAACCATAGCCAAAGGTCATTGTGTCACAACCTCAGGAGGTTCCCCTGGGGAAGGCAGATCAGCACTGCATGTTGCTAACGCTGTTGCAAGCTTCGCAAAGCATTTTGGGGAGAGTCAAAGGTGTGAGTGGGTGTAGGATTCATGCAAGGTTCATGCACTTGGCAACATTCAGGGCACACCTGGAGTGTTGTGTAGGAGCAGTGCACACACGGCTCCTCTCAAGGGCATGAACCTTGGAATCTCGCCCAGATGACATGAACTGTGGGAAGCCTCCCAGGACTGGGCTCAAGGCCCGAGAGCAAGGAATGCAGTAGATAGAAATTGGTAAATAAAAATATTAAACAAAGCCAGTGTATTCCTTTTATGTGTTGGAGTATGTAATGCGCAGGGGGGAGAGAAATAAAAGAGAGGGTGGAAAAGCTGACAGGCAGACCAGCCCGTCGGCAGACCAGCCTGCTTGCTTGCTTAAAGCCTTGTTCTGTCTTGTATTTGAACCGCAACAACTGGCGCCTAAACGTGGGGCCCTCAGCACTCACCTCGCCCGGCAAGGGTTTCAGAAGCGTTACTCATCCGCTTCGCGGATCCCGGTGAGTATTTTTTATCGTGGTAAGTATGGGAAGCTCCCTCTCTGCTTTGCACGTGCAACACCGCAATGAGCTACAGTATTTGCTGCGTAAGGCTCAGCATGATTGCCCCACTCGAGAACTCTCTCTCCTGCTACAGGAGGTGAGTGCCCAATGCCCGTGGTACCCTGAAGCCGGAACCCTTAAGCTAGCAGACTGGGAGCGGTTGGGCTAGACATTGCACAAAGAGCCTCGGGCGCCCGTGCAGGCTTTACATGCCTGGCACCTCTGCCGCGACACGATACAGCGTGTCGCCTCGGAAAGACCCTCTCCCGCGCCAATAGAGGGGCTGCCAATCTCGCCACCCCCGTCCGATCCTGCAGCCATCCCTCCCCCTGCTTTGCCCCCAGTGCCTCAATTACTGCCGCCTCCTTTGTCTTCCCCTCTAGAGCCGGTGAGTGGTCACCATCACCCCATGGGGCCCCATGCTCCAGGGCCCCCCGGGGGGTCATCTGCGTCTGCTCAGGGGCTTTCGCTGGTGCAACAAATGGTTCATGCAGCAAAGACTCGCCCAGATCTTACAGCAGAGGAATTAGCTGATCTGGTCTCAGTTTGTCCGGTGACCTGGCAGGATGATGGCCAGGGCAACCAGCTTGCAAACTGGGTCAGTTTGCCTTACTCGGTGATCAGAGAGGTAAAGAAAGCGATTCGCGAGTTCGGCCTCACTAGCACGTATGTACATGGTCTCCTTGAAGGGCTAGGTACTGGGTACACCCTGGTCCCTGAAGATTGGAAGGCGCTGTTGCACATGATGCTGAAGCCCAGTCAGTATGTTATTTGGCTTAGTGAGTATCGGCAGATGGCGGAACGCCAAGCCCAGGTATATATAGCGCAAGGTGTCACTTATGAGCAGTTAGCAGGGGAGGGCCCGTTTGCTACTGTTCAGATTCAGTCTCAACTTCAGCAGGCTGTCTTCCCCATTATTTCTGCCGGTGCCCAGCATGCTTTCCAGAAGGTCCCGGATTCAGGCAAGCCTACCAAAAGCTTTGCCAGTATCCGTCAGGGTGTATCAGAGTCCTTTATGGATTTTACCAACAGATTGAAGAGGCTATCCTCCGACAGGTGGATAAACCTGCAGCAGCTCAGGAGATCCTGTTAAAAATGGCGGTTGAAAATGCGAATGAGGATTGCCGCCGTGCTCTCCAGGCGGCACAAGCCGCTGGCGTTCTAGAGCTGTCGGACATGCTGCGGGCGTGCCAAAACATCGGCACACAAGCACGTAAAGCTGGGGTTCTGGCCGCCGCCCTGCGGAAAAGCAGGAAGGAGGGGAAGCGTTGTTACTGCTGTGGTAAGGAGGGTCACTTTCAGCGGGAGTGCCGCTCATCGACAGCACCCGCCCTCCCCTCAAAGAAGTGCCCCAAGTGACGGAAGGGCTATCACTGGGCTAATCAGTGTCGTAGCAGTTCGGGAAACCGCACGATGGGTCCCCCCCCGAACCCAGGGCCAAATGGAGGTGTTTCCCACTCAGACAACTGTTCCTCTGCCTTAAAATCCATAGACTCCATGAGGGCGGCGACCTCCAGAAGTGCAGGGCTTGATTTGATTATGCAGGAGGACGCTGATTTTCAGTTGCCGGGGGAGGTTTGTGCCATACCTACACAGGTGACGGGACCTCTCCCTGCCGGATTTGTGGGTCTGGTTCTCCCTCGCTCACACGCTGGGAAACAGGGTTTTTTGGGTCATCCCAGGGGTCATTGATGCCGATTACACCGGCGTTATTAAGGTTCAGGTGTGGACCCATCTTCCGCAGTCGCTCCCGCGTGGACGGTCAATTGCACAATTGATTTTAGTCCCCTATCAGGTGCCAGCCGCACAGGATTGAGCCCGGGGAGGAGGAGGCTTTGGATCGACGCTGTCTCAGTCGCCGCCTCACGACACGTCCTCTCAATTTGTCGCTCTAACAATGTCGCTCCACCCCTCGAAACCTCAGTTAACACTTCTTTTAAATAATTTTCCTTTTACAGGGCTGGCGGACACTGGAGCTGACGTTACGGTGATTTGTGATCAGGTCTGGCCGGTCAGCTCTAAAGAGCTGTGGGGGATCGGGGGTAGCAAACCCGGGCACCAAAGTTTGTCTTGGGTCATGGTCTCTAAACCAGGAGGCCATGCCCTTGCTACAATCCGCCCTTTTGTGCTCCTTGTCCACCTCAATATTTGGGGCCGTGACTTACTTGTAAAGCTGGACACCACCCTCGATATTAATATATAATGGCCCAAAACCCTCCCTCACCCACCTTGCCCTCCGCATTACCATTGGTATGGCAATCCTTAGACCCCGTATGGATTGACGAGTGGCCTCTCCCCTTAGAAAAGCTGAAAGCGCTTCATTCACTTGTACAACAATATTTGCATGCACAGCGCTTGGAGATCTTCACTAGTCCTTGGAACTAGCTGCTGTTATTTTGGCCTTTCAATTTTTTGCTGATTGTCCCTTTAATTTGATTGTGGACACGCATTATGTTTATCAGGTAATCGATCATTTACCCCTTGCCCTCATTACCCCTCAGATTGATGCGGACCTTCTTCGCCTGTTTTTGTCCTTACAGTATCTCCTCACCACTCGTAATTTCCCTTATTTTGTTGCTCATATTTGCAGTCATACCCCTCTGCCTGGGCTACTCACTGAGGGCAATGCGTGCGCTGATCGCGCGTTACGTGGTCAGGTAAATTCCCTTTTTTCTGATCCCATCGAAAGCCATTCCTTTTTTCATCAGTCTACCTCTGTTTTGGCCCGACAGTTTCACATTCCTGCTGATCATGCACGTTCTATTGTTCGTTCCTGCTCCCACTGTGCCGCTGCTGCCCCTACCTTTTCTTATGCCGTTAACCCCAGAGGTACCGCAGCGAATCAGCTGTGGCAAATGGATGTCACTCACGTGCCACAATTCCGCCCCTATTCATTTTTACATGTTTCCATTCATACCTATTCGGGATTCCTCTGAGTGACCCCACAGTGTGGGGAAGCCACTCCCAAAGTTATTCACCATTTGCTAGCCTGTTTTCCGGTTATGGGTCGCCTGAGCCAGATAAAAATGGATAATGCCCCAGCCTATTGCTCCACAGCCCTCTCCACCTTTTGTGCCCAATGGGACGTCCGTCTCAAACACAGGATCCCTTATAATTCCACAGGCCAAGCTATTGTTGAACATGCAAATCGCACACTAAAAACCTTACTTGACAAACAATTAAAACAAGGGAGCTGCGTCTCTGAACCTTAGGAGACATTCAGCAACAATTGCGTGTTCTTTTGTTTACTTTAAATAATTTAACACTGAATACAGATCAGCAGACTCCCGCGGATTGGCATTTTCATAAGTCCGAGGTACTGGAAAGACTGTGTGTCTATTACCATCAGCTGCCCGATCCGCAATGGTTGGGCCCGGTACTTTTAATTACTTGGGGTCGGGGATATGCTGCTGTGTCTCTCCCTGCAGGACCGTTGTGGGTTCTGGCCCGGTGTGTGTGACTGGGACTGAAACAGTATGGTGTGGCACCAGGGGATGTCGAACCCCATACCGGAGTTTCAGCTGACCTTGGAGGAGAACGCTGTGCCTCCCGGGTCGACAATGGCAGGACAGAGACCGAGGAGATGTAGCGTCCCAAGCCAGCCCGTGACATGGGGAGCAGTGAAAGCATTGGTCACCGTGGCTCAATGAAGACTGGCAGGAAACCAACAGCCAGAGACTCCTGAGACTCTGGTTGTGGCCATTGTCACCCAAATCACTGCTAATTCTGTATTGATTGTGTGCCTTATGTGTCTGCTAGTTCCTGTAGGGGTTGACTCGGGAGCGCCTCCTCCGTTACGGGCCCGAATGACATATAACCTATGGGAAAGATTGGCTTCAATAGCAAATGTTACCCACTTTTGTTTATTTGATTTTGTAGCAGCTGAATAATTGTTAGGTATGTGCCTTATTCCAGTATGTTGTCACCCTGAGGAAATAGGGAATGAGATGATGCTCTCTGCTTATGCAAACCTCTCTTCCCAGTACTCTAGCATGGCTAATTGGGGCCCGGCCAACTACACTTTACCTTCTTGGGCTTATTTCTTGCTGTTGCTGCGTGCAATGTATTTCCTTTTTGTTAAGGCTTTGTCGAGTGCCACCCTGGCAGGCTCCACGAGTTATGACCTTGTCTGTCCGGGAGTTAATGGCTTGCAAAAGCAAATTGATGGCTACCATGAGATGGCCGAGCACAAATAAACAAAAAAGGAGGGGATGTAGGATTCATGCAAGGTTCGTGCACTTGGCAACATTCAGGGCACACCCGGAATGTTGTGTAGGAGCAGTGCACACACGGCTCCTCTCAAGGGCATGAACCTTGGAATCTTGCCCAGATGACATGAACCGTGGGAAGCCTCCCAGGACTGGGCTCAAGGCCCGAGAGCAAGGAATGCGGTAGATAGAAATTGGTAAATAAGAATATTAAACAAAGCCAGTGTATTCCTTTTATGTGTTGGAGTATGTAATGCGCAGGGGGGAGAGAAATAAAAGAGAGGGTGGAAAAGCTGACAGGCAGACCAGCCCGTCGGCAGACCAGCCCTCACATTGGACCAACAGGGGTTAGAAAACTCTACAGGCTGCATTGCCCATCTGTATCCCTGTGCAAGAGGGCAAAGGGCTCACTAGAACCTTGTAGTGAGTTCCAGCTAGTCCGATCAGTTCAGTGTACCCCAGCTCACTAATGTCATAACCTATACCCAAAAGGTGTCATGTAAGACACCAACATAAAGCTAACAATTTACTGATCATTAATATTATTGCATTCTGTATGCATGGAGGACAAATTCAAAATTACAAACATACTGGGAATTATGTTCTTAAAATGTGTCTGCCAGGCAGGGCTGAAATTACCCCACCCTAGACAAAGGAATGTGGTTCATCCACCTTGAAGGTACTTCCAAGGTACATTAACAGGCAATGGGGATGCAAATTACATCAGAACCATCATGATGGCAGGGGGAGGAGATTGCAGGAACAGATCAATTTGAGATTTAGCAAATACCGGTGCGGGAAGACACCAGCATGAAACTTCCTTCACCAGGAGACTCCATGTCTCAATCTTCACAGCTTAAAAGAACTTTACTGGGGGTGAGGGGTGGGGAATAGCCTTCAGAAGAATCCATTTCAAAGGGTCACTGGACTATAATGAAGGGCAGAGAACCCCAAGGGATCTTTCACCTAAGAAGACAAAGGAACTTTTATCACTTTGGACTTGGTGGAAGATTCTGAACAAGGGATAGTCAGCCACCTTGCTGGAAAGTAGGTTGGTAAGGAAACTATCTTGAACAAAGGCTGTAGTTTGTTTTGTTAAGTCTTAGCTGCTAGAAAGTGCTTTTCACTTTAATTTACTTGTCACCATTTCTAACACTATCTGTTGTTTCTGAACTCACTAAAAATACTACCTCCCTTTGTTAATAACTTGGTTAGCTTTTAATTGAAACCAACTCAATGCTGTGTTTGATTTAAAGTGAATGTTAACTCCGGTTAATCATAGAATCATAGAATATTAGGGTTGGAAGAGACCTCAGGAGCTCATCTAGTCCAATCCCCTACTCAAAGCAGGACCAACACCAATTAAATCATCCCAGCCAGGGCTTTGTAAAGCCTGACCTTAAAAACCTCTAAGGATGGAGATTCCACTACCTCCCTAGGTAACCCATTCCAGTGCTTCACCACCCTCTAGGGAAATAGTTTCCTAATATCCAACCTAGACCTCCCCCATTGCAACTCGAGACCATTGCTTCTTGTTCTGTCATCTGCCACCATTGAGAACAGCCTAGGTCCATCCTCTTTGGAACCCCCCTTCAGGTAGTTGAAGGCTGCTATCAAATCCCACCTCACTCTTCTCTTCTGCAGACTAAATAACCCCAGTTCCCTCAGCCCCTTCTCGTAAGTCATGTTCCCCAACCCCCTAATCATTTTCATTGCCCTCTGCTGGGACCAAAACTGGACGCAGTACTCCAGGTGTGGCTCACCAGTGCCAAATAGAGGGGAAAAATCACTTCCCTTGATCTGCTGGCAATGCTCCTACTAATACAGCCCAATATGCCGTTGGCCTTCTTGGCAATGAGGGCACACTGCAGACTCATATCCAGCTCCTCGTCCACTGTAATCCCCAGGTCCTTTTCCGCAGAACTGCTGCTTAGCCAGTTGCTCCCCAGCCTGAAGCAGTCTATGGGATTCTTCCTTCCTAAGTACAGGACTCTGCACTTGTCCTTGTTGAACCTCATCAGATTTCTTTTGGCCCAATCCTCCAGTATGTCTAGGTCACTCTGGACCCTATCCCTACCCTCCAGTGTATCTACCTCTCCCCCCAGCTTAGTGTCATCTGTGAACTTTCTGAGGGTGCAATTAATGCCATCATCCAGATCAGGGGTGGGCAAACTTTTTGGCGCGAGGGCCACATCTGAGTGGGGAAATTGCTTGCAGGGCCAGGGCAGGGGGTTGGGGAGTGGGGGCAGAGTGCAGGGTGAGGGAGGGGGTGCGGTGTGCAGGAAGGATCTCGGGGCAAGGGGTTGGGGCAGAGGAGGGGTGTGGGGTGTATGAGGGGGCTCAGGGAAGGGGGTTAGGTGCAGGAGGGGTGTGGAGTGCAGTAGGGGGCTCAGGTCATGGGATTGAGGTGCAGGAGGGGTGCAGGGTGCGGCAGGGGGCTCAGGGCAGGGTGTTGGGGTGCAGGATGGGTGCGGGATGCGGCAGGGGGCTCAGGGTGGGGAGTTGGGGGGCGGGTGCAGGAGGGGTTCAGGCTCCAGCCTGGTGCCGCTTACCTAGAGTGGCTCTGGGGTGGCAGTGATGCGCACTGGGGCCAGGGCAGACTCCCTGCCTGTCTACTTGCCCCGGCCCTGCGCCAGACCGTGCCACGCCATGCCACTCCGGGAAGTAGCCGCACCACATCCCTGCAGCCCCTGGGGGTGAGGGAGGGCGCAGAGGGCGCCACGTGTTTCCCTTGCCTGTGGGTACCTCCCCTGAAGCTTCCATTGGCCACTGTACCCCGTTTCTGGCCAATGGGAGCTTCAGGGGAGGTACCCATAGGGAAGAGCAGTGTGCAGAGCTCTCCACCGCACCCACCACCACCCCAGGGGCTGCAGGGACATGGTGTGGCCACTTCCTGGAGCAGCACAGAGCCTGTGGTGGTGGCAATCCCGTGGGCTGGATCCAAAGCCCCAAGGGGCTGGATCCGGCCCGCGGGCTGTAGTTTTCCCACCCCTGATCCAGATCATTGATAAAGATGTTGACCAAAACCGGCCCCAGGACTGACCCCTGGGGCACTCCACTTGATACCGGCTGCCAACTAGATACCAAGCTGTTGATCACTACCCGTTGAGCCTGACAAACTAGCCAGCTTTCTATCCACCTTATAGTCCATTCATCCAATCCATACTTTTAAAACTTGCTGGCAAGAATACTGTGGTAGACCATATCAAAAGCTTTGCTAAAGTCAAGATATATCAAATCCACCACTTTCCCCATAACCACAGAGCCAGTTATCTCATCATAGAAGGCAATGAGGTTCGTCAGGCATGACCTGCCCTTGGTGAATCCATGTTGACTGTTCCTGATCACCTTCCTCTCCTCCAAGAGCTTCAAAATGGATTCCTTGAGGACCTACTCCATGATTTTGCTGGGGACTGAAGTGAGGCTGACCGGTCTGTAGTTCCCCGGGTTCTCTTTCTTCCCTTTTTAAAATATGGGCCTTTTTTCCAATCATCTGGGACCTCCCGCGATCTCCATGAATTTTCAAAGATAATGGCCAATGGCTCTGCAATCACATCAGCCAACTCCCTCAGCACCTTTGGATGCTTTAGATCTGGACCCATGGACTTGTGCATGTCCAGCTTTTCTAAATAGTCCTTAACCTGTTCTTTCTCCATTGAGGGCTGCTCTCCTCCTCCCCATACTGTGCTGCCCAGTGCAGCAGTCTGGGAGCTGACCTGGTCTGTGAAGACCAAGGCAAAAAAAGCATTGAGTGCTGCAGCTTTTTCCACATCCTCTGTCACTAGGTTGCCTCCCCCATTCAGTAAGGGTCCCATACTTTCCCTGACCTTCTTCTTGTTGCTAACATACCTGTAGAAACCCTTCTTGTTACCCTTCACATCCCCTGCTAGCTGCAACTGCAATTGTGCCTTGGCTTTCCTGATTACACCCCTGCATGCTCTAGGAATATTTTTATACTCCTCCCTTGTCATCTGAGCAAATTTCCACTTCTTGTAAGCTTCCTTTTTGAGTTTAAGCTCACCGAAGATTTCACTGTTAAGCCAAGCTGGTCGCCTGCCATATTTGCTATTCTTTCTGCACATCAGGATGGTTTGTTCCTATGCCCTCAATAAGGCTTTCTAAAAATACAGCCAGCTCTCCTGGACGCCTTGCCCCCCTCGTATTAGCTTCCCAGGGGATCCTGCCCATCAGTGCCCTGAGGGAGTCTAAGTCTGCTTTTCTGAAGTCCAGGGTCCATATTTTGCTACTCTCCTTTCTTCGTTTTGTGAGGATCCTGAACAAAATCATCTCATGGTCACTGCTGCCTAGGTTGCCACCCACTTCTACTTCCCAAGCCAATTCTTCCCTGTTTGTGAGCAGCAGGTCAAGAGGAGCATGGCCCCTAGTTGGTTGCTCCAGTACTTGTACCAGGAAGTTGTCCCCAACACTCTTCAAAAACTTCCTAGATTGTTTGTGCACTGCAGTATTGCTCTCCCAGAAGATGTCAGGGTGATTGAAGTCCCCCATTAGTACCAGGACCTGTGATCTGGAAACTTCAGTTAGTTGTCCGAAGAAAGCCTCGTCTACCTCATCCTTCTGATCCGGTGGTCTATAGCACACGCCCACCATGACATTTGTCACCGTCCTTTGTAGGTGACAAATCTGAGGAATTGCCATTGAAGTGTCATTAGAGGAGGTTTTGGAATTAATTGATAAACTTAACAGTAACAAGTCACTGGGACCAGATGGCATTCACCCAAGAGTTCTGAAAGAAATCAAATGTGAAATTGCGGAACTATTAACTATGGTTTGTAACCTGTCCTCTCAAAAAAGATATACTGGCATTAGAAAAGGTTCAGAAAAGGGCAACTAAAATGATTAGGGGTTTGGAATGGGTCCCATATGAGGAAAAATTAAAGAGACTAGGAGTTTTTCAGCTTTGAAAAGAGGAGACTAAGGGGGGATATGATAGAGGTCTATAAAATCATGAATGGTGTGGAGAAAGTGAATAAAGAAAAGTTATTTACTTGTTCCCATAATATAAGAACTAGGGGCCACCAAATGAAATTAATGGGTAGCAGGTTTAAAACAAATAAAAGGAAGTTCTTCTTCACTCAGCACACAGTCAACCTGTGGAACTCCTTGCCTGAGGAGGTTGTGAAGGCTAGGACTAAAACAAGGTTTAAAAGAGAACTGAATAAATTCACGGAGCTTAAGTCCATTAATGGCTATTAGCCAGGATGGGTAAGGAATGGTGTCCCTAGCTTCTGTTTGTCAGAGGGTGGAGATGGATGGCATGTGGGAGATCACTTGGTCATTGCCTGTTAGGTTCACTCCTCTGGGGCACCTGGCGTTGGCTCCTGTCGGGCTGGATGGACCTTTGGTCTGACCCAGTATGGCCATTCTTATGTTCTTATGACATCAATCTTGTTGCTCTCACCTCTAAACTTAACCTGAAGACTCTCAAAAGGCTTTTCTCCAGTTTCAAACTGGAGCTCTGAGCAAGCATACGGCTCTCTTACATACAGTGCAACTCCTCCACCTTTCCTCCCATACCTGTCCTTCCTGAACAGTTTCTACCCATCCATGGCAGTGCTCCAGTCATGTGAACTGCCCCACCAAGCTTCTGTTACTCCAATCACGTCATAGTTCCTTGACTGTGCCAGGTCTTCCAATTCTTCCTGCTTGTTTCCCAGGCATCTTTTGTTCATGTATAGGCACCTAAGATAACTAGCTGATTGCCCTACTTTCTTGGTATGAATCAGGAGGCTTCCCATCTTGTACCCTCCTCCTTGTGTTTCCTCCTGGTATCCCACTCCCCCACTTACCTCTGGGGTTAGGTCACCATCCACTGGCGAACCTAGTTTAAAGCCCTCCTCACTAGGTTAGCCAGCCTGCCTGTGAAGATGCTCTTCCCTCTCTTCGTTAGGTGGATCCCATCTCTTCCTCACAATCCTTCTTCCCAGAACAACATCCCATGGTCAAAGAATCCAAAGCCCTCTCTCTGGCACCACCTGCAAAACCATGCATTTACCTCCACAATTCGATGGTCCCTACCTGGGTCTTTTCCTTCAACAGGGAGGATGGATGAGAACATGACTTGTGCCTCAAACTCTTTTATCAGTCTGCAGTGACCCACTCAAGGTCATTCTTGGCAGTATCATTGGTGCCCACGTGGAGAGGTAGGAAGGGGTAGCTGTCTGAGGTCTTGATCGGTGTCGGCAAACACTCTGTCACATCCTGGATTCCAGCTCCAGGCAAGCAGCACACTTCTCAAGTCTCCCGGTCTGGATGGCAGATAGATGACTCCATCCCCCTTAGGAGGGAATCCCCAACCACCACCACCTGTCTCCTACTCTTGGGAGTGTTGTTCATGGAATCCCCATCCCTAGAACAATGCATCACCTGCCTTCCGGCCGATGGGGTCTCCTTCTGATACCTTCCCTCAGAGGGCTCTTCCAAGTTCCTGAGTATTGTATCTTTAAAAGAACAAACAAACCTTAATCTCTCTCTCTGAATGGTCCAGGAGAGGGCTGGACATTGCAGAGCACACAGTTTGGGGAATATTGGGAAATAGGGCCTGTTGGGATCACCTTGCCAGGTGTAACCAAAGCAGGTGGAGGCAGGAGTGTGGCAGGGATGTAACAATGCTTAAAGACACTCAGTGCATGCTCAGATGCTGGCTGGAAGCACCCAGACAATGGAGCTACAATAGCAGGACATTTTGAGGCACTCAGGGTTACAGGGCAGATGGTGACACAATCCCCCCCCGGTCTGAGCTGCACCCCAGAATGTGACAACGTTGTTTGGTATTGAGGTAGCTTTCATACACACCCTGTCCAATTGCCTACCAGATTCCCTTCTAAAAACATAACGGTCCCTTCCATCCTTAAATGAGCATGCCCCAAACCATTCTTTATGCCAGAGGCATCACACACTGCTTGTAAGTGCATTTCAGCAGCTTGTAACCCTGTACGTTGCTTCACTCTGACAGTCACTAAAAAAGCAGGAACTTCTCTAAAAAGATCTTTCCTCAGCTTCTCACGGTATGGGCCATCGATAGTGACACAACAAGACCTCACACCCAAGTAACAGAAACCAACTATGAAACCCCTCCCTTGCTACAGCTCTACCACCCATTGCACCAATCCTGCATAAGTATAAGACTGTACCCCTATCCCAGCGTACGTATCAGGCCCTGTGCCCAAAAAGACGGGCTCTTTCTCCAGTGCTTCTGAGCTCCCAAAATGTCACACAGGATCTAGTGGGGACCCAGGAAACAAGACTAATCCTGCCCCTCCAAAACCTGCAGGCTCATCTGCCTTGAACTCAGGAGGGAGTGCATGTTCCAAGTTGCAGTTCCCAGTACCATCGAAACATGGGCTTAGGTCTGAGTCATCACAGCATTTCAGATTCCCATCACATTGATTGCCTTGTCATTGCTATGAAACCGTCGACTCACCCCTCTCACTTGCTCTTTCCTTTTCTTTAGCCACTTTTTCCTTGTTGAATGGCTCATTTACTCTCACCTGGGGGGCCTCCTGAGTCCCCAGACCTTGACCCCAACTCTGATCATTCTTTCTGGAATTGCTGAAGCCCAGTATCCCCTGGTTCCTTCCCCCAGTGCATGTTCTTGTTACACATCCGCAAGCTCCTCTCTCTGCTCTCTCTTGTCCACAAAAGGGTCAAATACAGAAAACCTGTTACCCATTTGCACTGTGGAAATGCTGTGTGGTTAGGCCAGTTAGGTCACCCTCAGCTACTATAACCCCAGCAGACTTCTTGGATCCTGTCTTTCCCTGTCTGATTTCAGAAAACTCTCCTGCTCCTGAAGTTGAGCCCAACAAAACCTGCTCCCCAACTACAGGATCTGCCATAGCCCACCAACCCCTCCCTGGTGACTGGGATTACTGCATAGTCAATTGCGCCTGCGGATTTTCCTTCCCTAGGTTCTCTTTTTCCCACTCTGCAACTCCAATAGTCTCCCCCACATTCCCAGTGCTCATGTCCCTGTCTGTATCATCCTGGATCTCAGCAGTTCCCACTCCCTCACCCTGACTCCTTCCCAATCTTGTATCAGTAAAGGACAAAGTAAGTCCCTTCCTTCCCCCCTAAAACAGAAAGGCCCTGCTACTCAAAATGGGGCTTTCATCAATCCTCGAGGGGCTACATGGAATCCTCCAACCTGTTGGCTCAGAGAAGGAGGAAGGGTCCTTGCGAGGCTGGGAATGACGTTTTTCCTATTGTGCCATATCTCTGGGCACTGCCAATAAACAAATCCATGTTTCCCCACACTTGTTGAAATGAATGAAGTCCCTGCAGTCCTCAATCTGTTGTGCACTAGACCCACTGTGTGTGCACTTCCTCAAAACACAGACCCCACCCAAATTCTCTGCAGAGCCTCTAGTAAAACAAGTGCCTGGCTGCCCGGGATACCTACTCTTCCAGGGATACCCGAGTAACCCTGCTCAGAACCTAAATATGTTATGTTGGGGAGAGGTTGCACTGTATTATTAACCTGGAAAAATTCAATGGTGCCTTTAAATTCACCATTCCAAATGCTAAATCAATCATAAACTTTAACTATAGGCTGCAACTCTTTAGCATAACATGAAACCCAGTGCAGAGCATCCGCTTTGGGTATGTTTTCACTGAGGAAGAAAATAATCACCGGCTTAATAGCAGGTTGGAATTAAAAAACTGCTACTATATTGGCCCAATTCCTTGTTCCCTTCCTAATGACAAACCTCTCCCGGAAAAATTCCCCTTCCCTGTTAGAGGAAAAGCTCCTATGGCAGCCTCTCCTGCCTGGCAGGTGAATCACAGTTTAAGGATTTTAACAAGAGTCCAACAACAGAATCTCTCCTGGGACATTTGACCATGTCCCCCCGGCCACGCAGTCAAACCACAAGTCTCTGCTGAGGCATCCTAGGGTAAAGCTTCCATTGTGAGGAGTCTTGCCCAGAAACCCGATCCTGACCGGCTGGGACTGCGGCTAGGATTTCTTCCTAGGCCTCCTCTTTCCTTTCTGTCACTGTTCCTCAGTCATGCCAGGCTTCTGTGCTCCTCCTCAGCCCTGGGGCTTCCCTTCGTGCTGCTGGGAACCTCAAGGACAAGGGAAACAACAGACCCCTCTTCAGATTTTCAAAAATGCCTCTTTGGGTCCACTTTTCCCTCTGGTCATCTCCCCCCGCCCCCTTAATAATCTCCTGAGTGGAGTCCTTAAAACGAATGGAGCAGTACTACCCCCTCTTCCACACACAGGTGTGCCTCATAATCTGCCTTTACCCCTCCATGTCTAATACAGCCCGACTGGCAAAACTCCCCTGTATCCCCCTCCCGAGCCCCACGCAGAGTCTGAAATGGAGGCCACACCCTGCTAAACATTTCCCAGAGTAAGGGGACCTAGTTCCACCCCTCCATCCCAGGGGCTCCCCCTGGCAGCTGCTCCCAAACAGCAGGGAGCTGTAAAGCAAATGCTTTTTTCCTTTTGAACACCTACTTCTACTGTCTGTCCCTTCACCCCAAATCCTTCCCCACACCCCCCAATGCAGTTCCTATGTCACCTGCCCCATCCAAACCCCCAGCCACCACAGGAACAAGGCTCATAATGTTGGCCAACAGTGCCACAGGATCCACCAGTCTGTGTACAGTAACTTCTGCATCATTCTCCCAGCAAACTGACCCTTCTACCATCTCAGCCAGACAATTTACTGGATGGACACAGCTTCCTTCAGCACCCACCCCCAACTCTGTCTCCTCCCCATAACCCTGTGATGAGAGTGTCTTGAAGGACAGGTAGGTGACAGTGTAAAGTTATGTGCAGGCCTGCGGATGGGCATGGGTTCAGGCCCACAACAGGTCTGTTGGGCTCTCACCAGTTCCTATGCCTATTGCCCATGCTCTGCCTGCCTTGAATTCACTGTAACCCTGGGAAAGGACTCGTGGGCACTGAAGACAGCTGATTGCCAAACGTGATGAGATCCCAAGCTAAACATCACTGTAAAACGGGGCTGTGAGATGGAAGAAGGGAAGGGCTGGGAGCTGCCATTTAATCCAAACAGTTTCTCATGTGAAACAGGCTCAGACTGAGATTTATGATGAGGTCTCAAATAGTGGGGGGAAGGGAGATTGTCTTGTTTGACAGATGCCTCAGTGAAATGCTGTGGCTCATACATCGTTACCATCTCTCTTTCTCCACTGGCTCGCAGCTTATTTCTCTGTAGCCACTTATTGCTACAGTACCAGAGCACCTCATCCCACCAGTGAACTTCATCTCCACAAAATCCCCACGAAGGCAAGTGTTAACCATATGTCCCGTATGGGGAGCTTGGGACAGATCAAGAGACTTGCCTAAGGTCATGCACAGAGTCTATGGCAAAGCCAGGAATCAGACCCTGTGTCGAGACCATGTTTCATGCTTAGGACGCACCCACCATGTGTGTCTATGGGAGAAGTCATGCCACACTGCACTTTATTGCCATAACGTAGCTCCTCATTTCTGATATATTTTGCCAGCAACTGAATACTATTTCAACCAACGCACCCTTGTGTAACGCTCCTTATAGGCAGCACTTCGAATAAAACCTTTCTTACTGCACAGCATTGTCTCTTCTATTAAAAAGACGAGCCTCTAATGAAGACTGCATGGCCCAGAATGCTGGCTGCCTCAAGTACCCAAAACAGAGTGGCTTAAACATTTCACGACCATCTGCGTGCTCCTTCCTTTTGTGTAATTGGAAGCTATGCTTAGAATTCACTACTTTGCCAGCCAGCTGCTGTTTTGCCTTTTTTAAATTAAAAATGGATGTGGCACTAGATACTCTGCCCAGTGAAACGGGGCTGCGCGTGCATATTAATGAAGCAGCCATGTCTTCAGGTGTCTGACATTTATTACCCTGGCTCAGAGAGGTCGATTTGCCTATTCGGTTCTTGCTCAGAGGACGTCAGCCACGCTTGTGTGCCCTGGGATTATTCTCCTGCACAATGGGGCTGTGTGTGTATTTTCAGACATTATGTCCCCTTTACTGTTCATTTCTGATACTGGACTAAATACATTTTGGGTGTAATACCATTGTCTTCAGCACAGCAGCAGCCCGTTCACTTCCCCTTGTGTCTTACTCTCTCCCTCCCTCCTTCTCCAGACCTGAAAGCCAATGATTCCCTCAGAACGCAGGCCGAGCTTGATCTTCAGCCATTCACAGTGGGGATTTTACCCTAATACTGTTTTCAGCAAGTAAGTCGTCCAGCAAGACTGCCCGCCCTCTCCCTAAAAATCAAAAGCCTCACATGAAATGATCCCGCGGTGGTTATCAGTGAACTCAACCCAATGTTTAGATGTAGGGAAGGCACCTGAACTGATTTAATTTAATACTACATAGAGGCTGGTTTCTCAGATACATAGTAAATTGCAAGCTGATCCTCATTCCACTCTTCTTTTTTAAGATGGAGACCAGCCTGCATCTGAAACTACCAGCCACTTTGACTATTTACCCAATCTCTGCTCTTCTGTGGGAGATACTGAAATTAGACAGGCCCAAAGAAAGTGGTTGGTCCCTCATGGTAAAAGGTTTGGGGAGTACAATGCCCACTTTACAGATTCAGGATTTGTAAGAATTGGGATGCGCTGTACTTTGGCAGTTCATGTTAGCTCTGGGTATCTAGCCACACGGAGGGCATCAGATGAAATATTGAAAACCCATTTCCTGTTGCCCTGTATCTCTGCTCAATTTGAGTCATGTTTCCTAGCCTGCTTCTTTAGGGAAACAGCTGAAAGCCAAGATCAAATATATTCCGAATTACCGGCTGTGGTATTATCATTCCAGTGCCCTAATGCAATTGTACCACATGGTTGGAATGAGTTTACAGTGCTGATGCTTTGCAGGATACAATGGGAAGGTCAAAGGTGGGTTCATTACTGTAATACATGTGACAAAGCTCTGTCCTTGCCTCTGTGGGTCCCGCGTTTCCTGGCAGATTTCGCTAGCCTCAGAGCCTCACTGTGACCCTCCATGTAACCCTTCTCTCTCTAGAGACAAGGGTCACAGTCTACTGAGCCATTTTCATCATAAGCTAGTGAAGGAGGTGAGGAGAAGTTATCCTTCCTTGCACAGTCTCTGTTCTCTCCCAGTCTCAGTGATTAATCAGGGGGCAAAGGTTTGGGGGGGAGCCCGGGCCCACCCTCTACTCCGGGCTCCAGCCCAGGGACCCTAATTGTATCAGCTATGGTAGCTGACCTTTTAGAAACATGACATGTACAATTCCCTGGGCTACTTCCCCCACAGCAGCCCTCACTTCCTCAAGCTCCACTTCACCCTTACCTCAGGGCCTCCTTCCTTGTGCCTGATATGGTGTGTACTACTCAGCCTCTCCAACAGCGCAACTTCCTCCCACAGCTCCTGACATGCACACCCACCTGACTGACTGGGAGGCTTTTAACTAGTTTCAGTCAGCCCCTGATTGGCCCCAGGTGTCCCAATCAACCTAGCCTCCTCCCTGCCTTCTGGAAAGTTCTTAATTGGCCCCAGGTGTCTTAACTGACCTGGAGCAGCTGCCATTTCACTTATCCTGGTACCAGGGATTTGTTTAGCCTGGAGCTAATATATCTATCTCCCACTACTTTTCCATAGCCATCTGGCCTTACCCCGTCACATACAGTATAAAGCCTTGTCATTAAGGGAGGAATAATGAGGATAACTCTTGTCAATCTGTTTATTTAGGGGTAAGGTAACAACTCTGTAAAAAATCCTCCTTAAATTTATAATTTGGGGCCTGATTCTCTTCTTACACAGGTGTAAATCAGGAGTAACTCCACTAAAATCAATAGGATTGCACCAGTATGAAACTGATGCATAAATATGAGGAGAACCAAGCCTGTTATCAGTAATAAAATACACAAGACCTTCAAACAGGGGCATTAGATTGTAAATGGAGATTTTCCCCGTAACATTTTACCCTTTAAATTGCATGGATGATGAATGGCGCATCATATTAATATTTTCATATTTGCCCATACTGAAAGATTTGTTATCCTGCAAAGCCAGATTTCATTTAAAGAGTAGAGCACTCGACCAAGCATTTTCACAATACTGCAAAGGCCTGGCAGGAGACCAGTGAGAGCACTTTGGGGAAACAGAACATGACAGCTCTACCTGGGAAGAACAGGAGCTAGCAGGAAGTCACAACACACCAGTGATCACACGGCAATACAGTTATCTGAATTAACTCCTTCTGCTCGGGACTGCACGGAACTTAGATTTAAGAGCGTGGAATTGCTGACTCAGTGCACCTGGAATGTAATTTATTCAGGACCTCTCCAATCACTTCAAGGCCACGTTAACCAAATGTCAGCCTGATGCTTCTATTTCAACAGAATACTGAAATTCAGGGTGCACCCACGATCAACTCCGTGCATGCTACAGACTTGCTTTGTTTTACCTCCCAGTTATAGGTGTACACTGTTGGCATGCACCCAATGGGATGATGGAGGGTCTGTATTTCTGGGGCTGGCTGTATGGCTCATCACATAGACATCCTGCTGCTGCATGGAGTGATCCACTTCAAGGCTAGACTCAGGTGGTGCCTGTACTGCAGTCTCAGGTTGTGATCGCAGCTTTGACGCACACACCTGAGCTAGCCTTTAATCTAGCTCACTTGGTACCAGAGCAATGAAGCTGCTGCAGCATGGACCAGCCACCGCAGTAATCATCTGGCATTCCAGGTGGGCTTGTACAGACCATCCTGAAGCCCATGTTGCTGCAGCTTCACTGCTGTGATGCCCTCAGACTCCCACAAACTGGGCTTGGTGAGTATGGCCCAGTGAAATGACCAGCCTCCAGGGAGAGGGCTTCCCCCACCCAATCCCTTCCACGCTCCCTGGAGTCTGGCTGATTTGGAGGGCTGTCAGGGTTCCTGAGCACAGGGATTGCTGCTGTTACTGTACATAGCTACAGCTGGCAAAGCAGCTGGAAGGAGGAGATTGCCTATTTTCAATGTGCCTGAGCCAAGGAGAAGGTGAAATTCCCCAGCTCCTACGCTCACTGCACTGGATTTTTAAGCTCGTGTCTTGAGCACCTCCTTGATACCTCCCCTGGCCAGTGTTGCCCAGGTTTGGGTAAAGCTCACACCCTGGAGACTGCATGGCCCAGACAACAAAGCCAGGGAAGGGAGTTTGAGAGCAGGTCTGCCTCCTGCACTTGGCTCTCAGGAAAGGCCACCGGTGACCTCCACAGCGACATGCAATGTCTCTTAGCGACAACTTCACGTTAGAAAGGTGTTTAAAGGGTAGCAAAGTGAAAAGCGAGGACTCTAGTGCCCAGACCCAGTTCAGCAGAGCAGGGGCACAGGAAACGAGCCTGCATGCCCATGAAGCAGTCCCAATGCACCCTGACATAAAGGGCAGTGACTGTAACTCCCCAGTGTGCACAAGGGGACAGTGGGCCACCTCTGCACCCCTAAGCAGCAGGAAGCGCTCGGTGGTGGTGGGGGGAGGGAGGAGGGCTCTGAGCAAGGAGTGGGCATACCCAGGGCTCTACAGTCTGTCTGAGGGGGCTGCTGGCGTGCACAGCAAAGGCTCTGGGAGGAAATGGCTGCTCCTGGCATTGACCGCTGGAGTAAGAGAGACGGAGCTTGTACCCTGCCAGCCCCGCTGGAGCCTGTGCCCGCTGCAGTAGAAAACGCACGTCCCATTTGCAGTACAGCTGCTCCACCTCACCAGCACAGTAAGCAGGCGGTGAGGAGCAAAGACGCACAAATCAGTGGTTCCCAAACCCCGCAAACCCATCTCACCTCTCATCACCTTCCCAGCCTGCAGAAAGGCCTGTGCTTTATGAAAAGATCTGTCCCTGAGCCATCAGCTATGCCACATCCTATGGCCTGAAAGAAAGCACTCACCACTGGCTGGGCCGCCTGTGATGTGACTGAACCCTGATGAACAGGAGCTGGAGATTTCTGCCTTGCCTACCCACACAGCTGGCAGCATTCGGAGCAGATCCTGATCCCATCCCACCAGTTGAACCATGGACAGGCATAGGCATGGGATACCCTCTCATCAACTCCCTTTTACCTTCCCTGCCACTTCCACCGTAGCCTGCAGAAACTCTTCCTCCTAAATTGTCCCTTTTCTCCCTACTTCTCCTCTCCTCACTCTGCTTCTCTGCAGCTTCTGGCTGTGCCCCTTGGGAAACTTGGCTCTTGTGTGAGAGTTTAGCCCTGGCTTTCATTTTGGGGAGATCAACTTGTAGCTGACTTTGCAAAAGCTTTTCCCCGAGGCAAGGGCTTGTCTCTAAAGCACACCATCAGTTTTGTCACACTTGATTCTGAAGGGACCCCTGGCATGTGAGCCAAAGCTCTCCCTCACCTCAGCCTCCTGCATCAGGGAATGAGACAAGTCAGACAGTGACCAAGTCTGCTTAGACCTATGCCTTTCACACTCCAGGGCAAGCCTACTGTGACCCAGGCCTGCAACCCCTAGGTATGCACACGTCTGCTGAGAACCCTGCCTGCCTATGACAACAGAGTTATGGAAATCTACACATCATGTATAATTCTGCTACACAAATGGCTGCAGCAGGGAAAGGGGACACCACACTGCTAAAAACAGCAGTGTAGACATGGGAGGTGCTGCCCAGGCACGCACAGAGCAGTGCAGGGTGTACCCCTTAAGGTTGAGTTGTGTCTCTACTCTGCTCGCCTAAGCAGTGACCCACCATCACACTGCTATTTATACCCTACCCGTGTTGGGGCGGGGAGGGAGCATGCAGCGTATGTACTCTCCACACTGCCATAGAGTTAGACACAGCTGGAGATGCAGAAAAACGAGGTTCAATTCCCAGGCCTACCCAGGCTCCTTCTGTGACCTTGGACAACTCTTTTGTGCCTCAGTTACCAGTCTGTAAAATGGGGATGATCATTCTGATTTGTCAAGTTAGACTGCAAATTCTCGAGGGCAGGGATTATCTCTTACTGTGTGCATGTGCAGCACCTAGCACAATGGGGTCCAGGATCTTGGCTAGGGCCTATAATACCCAGCTGTTAGATTGTACTTTCCATCAATAGAGCTCCACGGGATTGCTACCCCCATTTTACAGATGGGGAAACTGAGGCACAGAGCAGCAAAGTGACTTGGCCAAGGTCACCCAGCAGGCCTGTAGCCAAGCTGGGAATAGACCTTAGGTCTCCTGAGCAAGGGTGTCATTTGCTATGAGACATGGGGGGCAGTTCCCTCCCTCCCCCGACTTTTCATAGGTCTACATGCTCCACGATGTCTTCCACTTGTAACCCTGCCTTTCCTCCCAGACTTTGAAGGACATATTATAATCACATAAAGTTCTCTCTGCGGACACAACTTTGCCCCCCACCAGAATTCTTTGGAAATGACACCCCTTCTCCTGAGTCCCAGGCAAGTGCATTGATCTTACCTGCTCATAAACTAACTACCTCTGTGCTGTTTCCCTCCTCAGGCTACAGGTGGCTCGGAGGGCGTGTCACATGCTCACCAAGAATATTTTAGCATATTATGGCAGATATTAGCATATTAGGCCATGGCCTTGCTCCCACTGACATCCACTATTCTCCCCTATAGGCTAAAATGACAATATTATGGCATGAAAAAACACGTTGTGGAAAAAAAAAAGCAGCCGAATACATGTCCCCAAAGGATTTTGTTTCTATCACACTCTAACTAAAGCCAAACCCTGCCACTGGAAACGGGCGCTGCTCAGCACTGTGGCCCTAACACTATGGGTATTTAGTGCTCCAGCTTTGTGCTGCAGACCCAGGGGACAATCACTTGGCGCGGAGCTTCAGTGCAGGCAGTGGGGACGGAAGCGGAGCAGACAGCTTGCTACAGCTGATGGAAAGAGTCTGTACTGCTGGCACCGCGGGCTCTGGCTGCATTGGAATTGGAATTAAAAGCAAGTTTCTGCGTCTTGAAGAGCCAGACAGGACACGGCCACTTGTTAGAGCTTTAGCCTTTTGAGGGAGCAGCCTTGTAATAGGCCACAGAACTATTCTAACCTTCCTTCCCTCAGCTGTCACAGGCTCCTGGCTCAAATCTATCCCTAGCAAAGCCTATCGCTGTGCTATGGAGCAGCCTCAAGAAGCATCTCTGCCCCTCAGAACACAATAGCATAGAGGGTCTGGATGGTAGCGGGTTCAGGAAGGTGCTTGCGCTGCAGAGGAGAACCCAGAACGCCCGTTTTCAGGGAGTGGTGCCACCCTCACTTGAAAATTGTCATGGCTCAGGCCAAAGAAACTGGTTCTGGTAAACCAACACCGAAACAAGACAGATCTTCCTTTGCCATACTGTATCCCCAACTCCCAAGCTATGCTACAGCCTAATCCTTGCTCTGAAATATTCTGCCTACAGCTCTGTGTCTTCCAGCCAACCTTATAAAACATAATAAATGCTTAGCTCCTACAGCAGCATATGTTGGAGACAAAGAACACAGGAATATGTCATTTCGTATAAAGGCCAGAAAGGGTGTTGTGACCAGTGAAGTGTTAAAATGACATTTGCACTTCGGTGACAAACAAGCCCATTCTGTGTTAATAAAGCCCATGTGCTGTTTGGGGATGACGAATGAATGCAATGCAAAGACTGCCCTCTGGAGCGGGTTCTAGGAAAGACCGGGCTCAACAGAGCAGTCTGCAGCAAAGTACCCGACTCCCTGCCTTTAGGGTAATCCAGGTGCTAGTTTGGAAGATGTGTGAGGTGGCAGGGAGGGAGTTTGACAACCCCTTCACTTCCAACAGATAAGATCATCTGTCTTCTCCCTTCTATAGATCCAACAGCCGCACTACGCTCCAGGGAGGGACTGCGCTTAACATCCACTGCATTAATTGGCTGATACCCCACTGATGTTAGAAAAATTGGCTGAGAAACAGTAAGCTACGCACTATCTTAACTGTGTGGTGCTACCACAACAATATAATTTAAGGGCAAGCGACTTCTTATTCCTGATAACTATTGAAAAGGATCACTGCTGGTGTGTGAAAACAACTGCATTTTCTGTTTGGCAAGATTTAAAACAACAATCGTGTAGGTGCTTCTAGATTTAAACCAGAGACAGGCCTAACAAAGAAAATAACAGAACGCCGCTAGCCGTCACCTTCAGTCCCCAACTAAAACCCCTCCAACGCATTATTAAGGATCTGCAACCTATCCTGAAGGATGACCCAACACTCTCACAAATCTTGGGAGACAGGCCAGTCCTTGCCTACAGACAGCCCCGCAACCTGAAGCAAATACTCACCAGCAACCACACACCACACAACAGAACCACTAACCCAGGAACCTGTCCTTGCAACAAAGCCCGTTGCCAACTGTGTCCACATATCTATTCAGGGGACACCATCACAGGGCCTAAGAACAGGGCCTCAGCCACACTATCAGAGGCTCGTTCACCTGCACATCCACCAATGTGATATATGCCATCATGTGCCAGCAATGCCCCTCTGCCATGTACATTGGCCAAACTGGACAGTCTCTACGTAAAAGAATAAATGGACCCAAATCAGATGTCAAGAATTATAACATTCATAAACCAGTCGGAGAACACTTCAATCTCTCTGATCACGTGATTACAGACATGAAAGTTGCTATATTACAACAAAAAAACTTCAAATCCAGACTCCAGCGAGAAACTGTTAAATTGGAATTCATCTGCAAATTGGATACAATTAACTTAGGCTTGAATAGAGACTGGGAGTGGCTAAGTCATTACGCAAGGTAACCTATTTCCCCTTGTTTTTTCCTACCCCCCCCCCCCGACGTTCTTGTTAAACCCTGGATTTGTGCTGGAAATGGCCCACCTTGATTACCATACACATTGTAAGGAGAGTGATCACTTTAGATAAGCTATTACCAGCAGGAGAGTGGGTTTGCGTGTGTGTGGGGGGGGGAGGGGAGTGAGAAAACCTGGATTTGTGCTGGAAATGGCCCAACTTGATTATCATACACATTGTAAGGAGAGTGATCACTTTAGATAATCTATTACCAGCAGGAGAGTGGGGTGGGAGGAGGTATTTTTTCATGCTTTGTGTGTATATAAAAAGATCTTCTACACTTTCCACAGTATGCATCCGATGAAGTGAGCTGTAGCTCACGAAAGCTTATGCTCAAATAAATTGGTTAGTCTCTAAGGTGCCACAGGTACTCCTTTTCTTTTTGCTTTCCTGAGTAATATTCCTGAATAATAGGTCGTCTCCCATAGGGGGGAATTTGCTTATTGACTTCAATTTTGGAGTCACAGGAGCTGGAGATGGATAACACCTCTGCCATCATCCAGTCTACCCTATGGCAGAGCTGGATTGTTTCCTACACTGTCTGTGTCAGTGTTTTGTCCATCCTAGTTTTAAATGTCCCAAACAATGAGGCCTCACCATTTCCCTTGGCAGACTAATCCACAGCCTAACAGATCTCAATTTGATTTTAATTGATTGTGAATTAAAAAGCTAATATTTAATCTTCATCAGTCAGTCTTTTAAATTCATAATCAGCTGTTGTTTGGGCTTTAAACTAAACACAAAGTTGTCAGGTTCCTGACAGGGGACTGGGGCTTTACAAAAACTAAAAACACAGATTTGGCAAAGATACCACATCAGGCAGGTGCAATGACCTGGAAAGAACCCCTTTGGTGTACAACAGGGCAGTGGAAGGACTGCAGTAGAGACAACCCCCCAAACCTGAGTATGTAAAGTTTCACAGAACTGTGCAGAAGTTTGATCTGTCTGTGATGGTGTGGGTGGTGGAATTCAGGAATGGCGTGCTGAAAATCTGACAGCTCTAGCAGGGCAGAGATAAAGTAACAGGAGCAGAGCCTCTGTTGATGTAAACTTCCCAAAGTCTCAATGGAGCTACAACAATTTACGACAGCTGCGGATCTGCCATATGGTGCATCCTCTGTGATGTATGGTGCTAGCTGTGAGCATCTCTGGCTGGAGGAGCAGAGGGTATGTGCTGCTGGTTGCTTTAACATTTCCTTGCCTTGCTTTGGTGGCTTTCTGTTAGGTACCCTGTGCATTTGACTAACCTTAATTGACATGCAATGTGGCGTGTGGGTGCATTAATTCTAGACAGGGACCCAGTCTGCATTCAGTGCTGAAGGGAGGGCTGCATGGCCAGGTGGCAGGAACCAAAAGGCCCATTCACATTCCTATAAAAAGGAGCCAGCATATGATACTCCCTCTTTAGCCACGCAGCTCACAAGGAAGCCGAAGCTTGTAGTCTCAGGGGGCTGCCCCTCTTTACAAAAGAGAGCGTGGCCTTGGGTTGCATCACAGGGTGCTTCAGGCCACACTTCGGTCACCCCTATGCTCCTGCTCTGTCTTGAAGGCGACCCTTAGCCTATTAATGCCAGGTTCTCCGAAATCACAGAAACAGGATCACGTGTGTGCAGAATTTACTAGAGCCAAAGCTCAGAATGTTTGGGGAGCTGGATGGACAATCTCGAGAACATTTGGAGGAAAAGGAGAGCAGTGGGAGATGCAGATGAAGGAGCAGAGAGCTTTTCTCTCCCGCTGATGATATTGGGGGACTCTGAAATTAAGCACTGTATGCAGGAAAATCCTGCCCAGATCTCAAAGGCTAATATGTGTTTATACACTGTACTTTTGAGTCCCACATCTGACTGTGAGGCAGCAGACTTCAGAGAGACTTCTGCCCCATATTCTCGAACAGTAGGTGCTTAAACTGGAGGGGCTGTTTCTGGGTAACATTTATGGCAAAAGCTCCCCATCACATATGGCTTAAACAAGCAGTGTTTCCCCCTACTGATGATGGAAGAATCCCATGCACCGCTACAGAGTAGGGACCGAGTGGCTAGGCAGCAGTTCTGCAGAAAAGGACCTAGGGGGTTACAGTGGACGAGAAGCTGGATATAAGTTAGCAGTGTGCCCTTGTTGCCAAAAAGGCCAATGGCATTTTGGGAGGTATAAGTAGGGGCATTGCCAGCAGATCAAGGGATGTGATTGTTCCCCTCTATTCGACATTGGTGAGGCCTCGTCTGGAGTACTGTGTCCAGTTTTGGGCCCCACACGACAAGAAGAATGTGAAAGAATTGGAAAGCGTCCAGTGGAGGGCAACAAAATTGATTAGGGGACTGGAGCACATGACTTATGAGCAGAGGCTGAACTGGGATTATTTAGTCTGCAGAAGAGAAGAATTTGGGGGGAGGTGTTGATAGCTGCTTTCAATTACCTGAAAGGGTGTTCCAAAGAGGATGAATCTAGACTGTTCTCAGTGGTAGCTGATGACAGAACAAGGAGTAATGGTCTCAAGTTGCAGTGGGGGAGGTTTAGGTTGGATGTTAGGAAAAACTTTTTCACCAGGTGGGTGGTGAAGCACTGGAATGGGATACCTAGGGAGGTGGTGGAATCTCCTTCCTTGGAGGTTTTCAAGGTTAGGCTTGACAAAGCCCTGGCTGGGATGATTTCGTTGGAGATAGGTCCTGGTTTGAGCAGGGGGTTGGACTCGATGACCTCCTGAGGTTCCTTCCAACCCTGATATTCTATGATTCTAATGATCAGTCAGAGCTGAAATCTGACATTGAGAGTACTTACCTATACACTGGCACACATGCCTCCTGGTCACAGTGTATGTAACCAGTGCTCTGGGCTCTGCAAGGGCTGCTTATTGATTTCCAAGTAGGGTTTAAATTCTTGAGGTATAAATGTTTGGAACCTTTCTCCTTACCCCCAACCATCAGTTACAATCAGCAGAGATCTTTGCACTCCATCCCCCTCATTGTACAAGGGATTGGGCTGCTGGCAACACTTTCACTTTAAGGACCCTGTCCTGACCCAACCAGGCCCCAAATACCCTGAATTTGCTGAGCTAGTGGGCATGCTGCTAAGGCCACTACTAGAGCCAGTTGGGAGTTTTCTGTCAATGATTTTTCTGCAAGATACAATTTCCATCAAATCGAAGTTTTCCCATGAGAATTTTAATTGTCCTGAAAGTTTTCAATTTTCAGTCAGGAAAATTGAAACAAAACATTTTATTTTGGGTTACTTTGACCCAGTTTGGAATACTTTGATTTATTTAACTGACTCAAACATTTCATGTTGAGTCAGTTCAATATTAAATTCCATTTCGCTATGACACTTCATGGGGGTTATAGTTTTGGCTCCCACTTTTCCCTATGGGCCAGGTTCCTCTAGCTGGACTACAACTCCCATGATGCAACGCAGATTCCCCTCTGACCAAGCTGTGTGGTGCACCATGGGAGATATAGTTCAGCCATGGAACCCAGCCAATGGGGAGCATGGGGGCTTCAGGCTTCCCAACCGCAAGTCTCTTGTGGTTCCATAGGGAAATGCACTTTAACATTGAAATGAAGGGTTTTGCTATTTCCAAAACAGAAATTTTTCAGAAATATTTGATGCCATGACAAATTCCAGCTTCTTGTCCTGCTTTGGGATGAATATCGCTGGCATTTCCAAGCCACTCAGCTCTATCCATCTCTGAGCAGCAATTGGGGGAGAGCAGAGGAGTGGATTTTGTCTAGTGGGAAAGGGAAAGCACGACTGGGGTGAGGTTGTAAACTGTGCTGATCACATGGGTGATCAAATGCTGCATGCTAGGGTGGGAAGAAGGGGTGCTGCTGCTTCTGCTGACTTACTTTGCATCTCCCCATTGTTGCAGAGTTCAAGGCCAGACTGACTACCAAATCGTCAAGTCTGACCTCTTGCCTAACACAGGCCACTAATTCGAACCCAGTTACTCCTGGACTGAGCCCAATAACCTGCATTAAACTAAGGTTTTACACCTCTCAGAAGAGTCAACTCTTCTGAGCCACAGGCACAGAACTGGAGGGACCGAGATGCACCAAAGCCTGGGTCCCTGCAATGGAAGGGAATTGTTTTAATGAGATACACTCAGATTATCCCAGCAAGTGACCCAGGCCCTATGCTGCTTGTGCCTTTTGTACTGGGCAAGGGGCTCAGCACTTGGTGTGGAGACTACATAAAACCAAAATTTAAATAAACAAGAGATCCTACCTACACAGGATAACACAGAAGCACAGAGTTGTAATTGTGTAAAAATCTTTAATGAGGTTTTCAGTGGAGATCAAGGACAGTGCATGTTCAAGGCAAAAACTACAATTGTCGCCTCAAAAAGAGAATGCCTATTTCTATTTCAACACCAAGTAGCATCAACGGCTGCTGTGACATTCCAGAAAAAGCCACAGCTCAGTTACACAGTGTCATAATGAAAAGAAAAGAAGAGGATTGGGAAGTTTCTTGAGCTAAACAAGCAGATGGCATTAAACTATTTCCTTTGATACAACCATTTCTTTTTTTAATAACCGTGGCATTTGTACTCTTCACAGTTGCCTTATTTCTTCTGTCTTTCAGTAACAAGGAGAAAATCTGACCATATTATCTTCACTTCACACCTCCACCCCCAGCCCCATATTGAAAGAGCTCACTAAGGTAAAGAAAAAGAGCTTCTATTGTATAATACAAAAAATATTCAGCTGCATAAAGGGCTGGAATTAAATATCAAACAACATAGGCTGCAGCAACAAAAGGCAGAAAGAAAAAGCTCTGCTTACTCAGCCTTGTCCTGGTATATTGTAATTTCCCACAGCTGGATTTATAATAGGTAAGGGCCCTATGTATTGCAGAGGCACTATCTTCCTTTGATCTACAACAGCTTTCCTGGATGTCTGCAGTAAAGCTCAGCAAAGGTTGAGACCTCCATTTCCTGGGTGTAAGCCAAAACCCCTTCCAAACTGCTTAAACTGATCTTCCACTAGTGTGATTGACATCTGTTTCCTGCGTCAGCTGTTTGCCTCACAAACTTTGTTGGACTGCTGTCTAAATACCCTCCTGCCAGAATTTCCTTCCTCTCCTGCTTCTTGCATGATTGCTATTGCTATTACAATGGCCTCTGTTACGATCCGCCCCCTGCCCCTTTGTGATAGATGCCATATATACAGTGAGAGACAGCTGCTGCTCTGCACAGCTGACCATCTAGAGGCAGACAGAGAAAGCACCATCCCCATTTGGGTGGGGAGGGGAGCAGCTGAGGCACAGAGTTGAACTGATTTGTCCAAGGTCACCCAAGAAGTCTGTGGCAGAGCAGGATTTTATTCCCAATTCTTTTTAGCACAAGTTCACCCTTCCTCTTCCAAGATAGGCCGTCTTCATTTGAGGAAGTGTGCTCTCCTTCGGGGCCAGATGGTCAGCTATTGCTAGTTAAGGCAGGCCTTCCACAGCTGCTGCAAAGAGGTCTGGGAACAATGGTCACGGCTGGAGTATGGGACAAACAGCTGTCCCCAGCGCGCATCAGGCTTCCATTCAAAAGCAGATCAAATGACAGAAAAAAAGTGATTAGGTGAACTAGAGGCAGACTTGTTGTCCACAGCGGGAAGCACAACTTGAGAAGGGGCCGCCTGGAGTTAGGCTGTTTACTCTTTGACTACATGTGGCACTTGAGTCAAGTCCAATCCTGCAGCAATTAGCCTTAAGAAATTGAGATATGCATTTTTATGGCACAGAACCATCTCCAGGGTAACAGGGCATTCTGAAATGTGCAAATATTTATGAACATGCCTCCAAACTGCATTTGACAGCACCAGTTCCATAACACACAGTTGATATGGCACAATATTGGAAATCCCAGGTATTCAAAACTCATGAGTCAAGCTGCCCCAAAATCATGAGATTTTAGAAAAACCTCATGATTTTAAGCCATATAATAAATGTAGGGTTCTTTTTCTTTGCCTTCTAGTTTTTGAGCCTTTAGGCTGAACTCAGGACATGTTTTCAAACTTTTCTCTGCAGCAAGGAGGGCTAGAACCTTGCTTATATTTTAAATGAAAGCTGAGAGTCTGATGTAGTTACAGGATTTCAGGGTCTGGGGCTTTAAGAAACACTAAATATCACAAGACCTTCTATAAAAATCACTAGAGTTGCCAGAGCTGATGGCACCCTTGAAACCAGAAATAACGGTACTTGGTTCTCTTGTAGCGCCCTTCAGCAGTAGATCCCAATCCCACAGTGCTTTACAAATGGGAGAATCACTAGGCTACCTTTCTACATAGGGAAAAGGAGGCAGAGACCTGCCCAAGGGCATGCAACAAGCTGGGGCAAGCATCTGGACTAGAACTCTGCTATCCTGACTCATAGCCTACTGCCTGATCTACTGACCCATGTTTCAAATACATTAAAACTTACACACAAATGATTTGACTCAGACTTTTAGATATGGAATTTCATTCCATGCTTTTCTACATTATAAAATCAGGGCTACTTTTGTGTATGTCACAATAGCTATTTGCTAGATATGCATTTTCTATACAAAGCCTTCAGATCAATAGGTATATTTTTTCCCCATATGAAGTTGACTATATTAGCTTTTAACTTACCTTTTTAATTTTTAATTATATTCTAAATGAGGTTGAAAGAAGTCTCGTTTCCATACTCCTTTGCAGCTCAGTAGACACAAGGCATGCACTGTTTACCTAGTGCCACGCGCATCTCCTAAATAGCTTTCTTTCTCAAGCCATGTGGCAAATGGGCAGCACAGAAAACAAACCAAAAAAAAAAGCGTCCACTAACAAAAACCAAGGTGCCCTCAAAGACACCCAGTGAAAATTATAATCCAGGATGGATGCTCCTTCTCTCTTATTTCTGTGTGGTGGCAGAAGATCCTGCTGGAAAGCCAGGGTCAATGAGCTCTGGTCTACACTAGGAATTGAGGTCAAATTTAGCAGCGATAAATCGATTTAACCCTGCACCCGTCCACACGACAAAGCCCTTTTTTTCGACTTAAAGGGCTCTTAAAATCGATTTCCTTATTCCACTCCGGACGAGGGGATTAGTGCTTAAATCGGCCTTGCCGGGTTGAATTTGAGGTACTGTGGACGCAATTAGATGGTATTGGCCTCCGGGAGCTATCCCAGAGTGCTCTATTGTGACCGCTCTGGAGAGCACTCTCAACTCAGATGCACTAGCCAGGTAGACAGGAAAAGGCTCGCAAACTTTTGCATTTCAATTTCCTGCTTGCATGGTCACCTGCAGCTTGCCATGCTGGCCAGAGCTCATCAGCAGAGGTGCCCATGCAGAGCTCATCAGCAGAGGTGACCATGATGGAGTCCCAGAATCGCAAAAGAGCTCCAGCATGGACCGAACGGGAGGTATGGGATCTGATCGCTGTATGGGGAGAGGAATCCGTGCTATCAGAACTCCGTTCCAGTTTTCGAAATGCCAAAACATTTGTCAAAATTTCCCAGGGCATGAAGAACAGAGGCCATAACAGAGACCTGAAGCAATGCTGCGTGAAACTTAAGGAGCTGAGGCAAGCCTACCAGAAAACCAGAGAGGCAAACAGCCGTTCCGGGTCAGAGCCCCAAACATGCCGCTTCTATGATGAGCTGCATGCCATTTTAGGGGGTTCAGCCACCACTACCCCAGTCGTGTTGTTTGACTCCTTCAATGGAGATGGAGGCAACACAAAAGCAGGTTTTGGGGATGAGGAAGATGATGATGATGAAGTTATATAGCTCACAGCAAGCAAGCGGAGAAACTGGTTTTCCTGACAGCCAGGAACTGTTTCTCACCCTTGACCTGGAGGCAGTCCCCCCCGAACCCACCCAAGGCTGCCTCCCGGACCCACCATGCGGAGAAGAGACCTCTGGTGAGTGTACCTTTTAAAATAGTTTTCAGAGTAACAGCCGAGTTAGTCTGTATTCACAAAAAGAAAAGGAGTACTTGTGGCACGTTAGAGACTAACCAATTAAATAAATTGGTTAGTCTCTAAGGTGCCACAAGTACTCCTTTTTTTTTTAAAATAGTATACATGGCTTAAAAGCAAGCATGTTTAATGTTTAATTTGCCCTGGCATTTGTGGCTCTCCTGGATGTACTCCCAAAGCCTTTGCAAAAGGTTTCTGGGGAGGGCAGCCTTATTCCACCTACCATGGTAGGACACTTTACTACTCCAGGCCAGTAACATGTACTTGAGAATCATTGTAGAACAAAGCATTGCAGTGCATGTTTGCTGGCATTCAAACAACATCCGTTCTTTATCTCTCTGTGTTATCCTCAGGAGAGTGATATCATTCATGGTCACCTGGTTGAAATAGGGTGCTTTTCTTAAGGGGACATTCAGAGGTGCCCGTTCCTGCTGGGCTGTTTGTCTGTGGCTGAACAGAAATGTTCCCCGCTGTTAGCCGTGGGGGAGGAGGGATGAGGGGCTAGTCACATGGTGGGGGAGGCAAAATGTGACCTTGGAACGAAAGCACATGTGCTATGTTTGTAATGTTAACAGCAAGGTTTACCATGAAAGAGTGTAGCCACTGTTCTAGAAAATGTGTCTTTTTAAATACCACTGCCTCTTTTTTTTTCTCCACCAGCTGCATGTGTTTCAAAGATCACAGGATCTTCTCCTTCCCAGAGGCTAGTGAAGATTAGAAGGCGAAAGAAACGCACTCGTGATGAAATGTTCTCTGAGCTCATGCTGTCCTCCCACACTGACAGAGCATAGACGAATGCGTGGAGGCAGAAAATGTCAGAGTGCAGGAAAGCACAAAATGACTGGGAGGAGAGGTGGCAGGCTGAAGAGAGTAAGTGGCGGGCTGAAGAGAAGGCTGAAGCTGAAAGGTGGCAACAGCATGATGAGAGGAGGCAGGATTCAATGCTGAGGCTGCTGGAGGATCAAACCAATATGCTCCAGCATATGGTTGACCTGCAGGAAAGGCAGCAGAAGCACAGACTGCCGCTACAGCCCCTGTGTAACCAACTGCCCTCCTCCCCGAGTTCCATAGCCTCCTCACCCAGATGCCCAAGAACATGGTGGGGGGGCCTCCGACCACCTGACCACTCCACCCCAGAGGATTGCCCAAGGAACAGAAGGCTGGCATTCAATAAGTTTTAAAGTATTAAACTTTTAAAGTGCTGTGTGGCCTTGTCCTTCCCTCCTCCACCACCCCTCCTGGTGCTTCTCTCCTCCACCACCCCTCCTGGGCTACCTTGGTAGTTATCCCCCTATTTGTGTGATGAATGAATAAAGAATGCATGAATGTGAAGCAACAATGACTTTATTGCCTCTGCAAGTGGTGATCGAAGGGAGGAGGGGAGGGTGGTTAGCTTACAGAGAAGAAGAGTGAACCAAGGGGAGGGGAGTTTCATCAAGGAGAAACAAACAGAACTTTCACACCGTAGCCGGTCCAGTCATGAAACTGGTTTTCAAAGCTTCTGTGATGCGCACCGTGCCCTCCTGTGCTCTTCTAACCGCCCTGGTGTCTGGCTATGCGAAACCAGCAGCCAGGCGATTTGCCTCAACCTCCCACCCACCATAAACGTCTCCCCCTTTGTCTCACAGATATTGTGGAGCGTAAAGCAAGCAGTAATAACAGTGGGAATATTGGTTTCACTGAGGTCTAACCGAGTCAGTAAACTGCGCCAGCGTGCTTTTAAACGTCCAAATGCACATTCTACCACCATTCTGCACTTGCTCAGCCTGTAGCTGAACAGCTCCTGACTACTATCCAGGCAGCCTGTGTATAGCTTCATGAACCATGGCATTAAGGGGTAGGCTGGGTCCCCAAGGATACATATAGGCATTTCAACATCCCCAACGGTTATTTTCTGGTCTGGGAATAAAGTCCCTTCCTGCAGCTTTTGAAACAGACCAGAGTTCCTGAAGATGCGAGCGTCATGTACCTTTCCCGGCCATCCCATGTTGATGTTGGTGAAACGTCCCTTGTGATCCACCAGTGCTTGCAGTACTATTGAAAAGTATCCCTTGCGGTTTACGTACTTGCTGGCTTGGTGCTCCGGTGCCAAGATAGGGATATGGGTTCCATCTATGGCCCCACCACAGTTAGGGAATCCCATTGCAGCAAAGTTATCCACTACGACCTGCACATTTCCCAGGATCACTACCCTTGATATCAGCAGATCTTTGATTGCGTTGGCTACTTGCATCACAGCAGCTTCCACAGTAGATTTGCCCACTCCAAATTGATTCCCGACTGACCGGTAGCTGTCTGGTGTTGCAAGCTTCCACAGGGCTATTGCCACTCGCTTCTCAACTGTGAGGGCTGCTCTCATCTTGGTATTCTTGCGCCTCAGGGCAGGGGAAAGCAAGTCACAAAGTTCCATGAAAGTGCCCTTATGCATGTGAAAGTTTCGCAACCACTGGGAATCGTCCCAGACCTGCAACTCCATGCGGTCCCACTAGTCTGTTGTTTCCCAAGCCCAGAATCGGCATTCCACCACATGAACCTGCTCCATTAGCACCTTGATGCCCACATTGCCAGGGCCCCTGCTTTGAGAGAAGTCTGTGTCCATGTCCTCATCACTCACATCACCGTGCTGATGTCGCCCACTCGCCTGGTATCGCTTTGCCAGGTTCTGGTGCTGCATATACTGCTGGATAATGCGCGTGGTGTTTAATGTGCTCATAATTGCCAAAGTGATCTGAGCAGCCTCCATGCTTGCTGTGGTATGGTGTCTGCCAGAAAAAAGGCACGGAATGATTGTCTGCCGTTGCCCTGACGGAGGGAGGGGCAACTGACGACATGGCTTACAGGGTTGGCTTACAGGGAATTAAAATCAACAAGGGGGTGGCTTTGCGAGAAACTGAATGGCCCCCTCAAAGATAGAACTCAAAACCTCAAGGATAGAACTCAAAACTGGGTTTAGCAAGCCGTTGATTTCACAGAGGGAGGGAGGAAGGGTGGGAGGAGAAAATGAATACAAAACAAACCTGGGCTATTTCTTGTTTTGAGCCACTTCATCTATCTTTATACATCTTGCTGGCAGCAGACTGTGCAGTACGACCACTAACCATCATCATCTCCTGGGTGCTCGACAGAAGACGGTGCAGTATGACTGCTAGCCATCATCTTCTGCTAGCTGGAGGTTAAAAGACAGTGCACTGCCGGTAGGACTGAATCGCCACGAGACGAAACTTAAAAGGGAAATGACCTGGCTGAGTCACTCCCATGTTTGCCTAGGCGCCCGATTAAAAGATTACCCAGGACTACGTCGATGACGGCTACCAGTCATACTGCACTGTCTTCTGCCAAAAGGCAATTAACTGCTGCTGTGTAGCAATGCAGTACCACGTCTGCCAGCACCCTGGAGACATACGGTGACGGTTACCTGAGCGGGCTCCATGCTTGCCGTGGTATGGCGTCTGCACAGGTAACTCAAGAAAAAAGGCGCAAAACGATTGTCTGCCCTTGCTTTCACGGAGGGAGGGAGGGAATGGGGGCCTGACGATATGTACCCAGAACTACCCGTGACAATGTTTTAGCCCCATCAGCCACTGGGATTTCTACCCAGAATTCAAATGGGTGGCGGAGACTGTGGGAACTGTGGGATAGCTACCCACAGTGCAACGCTCCGGAAGTCGATGGTTGCCTCAGTACTGTGGACACACTCCGCCGACTACATGCACTTAGAGCATTTGTGTGGGGAGACACTCAATCAACTGTATAAAACCGCTTTCTACAAAAGTGACTTCTATAAATTCAACCTAATTTCGTAGTGTAGACATACCCTGAGAACAGCTAGGATCACTGACTTTATAAAAGGCTGTATTTTTTGTAGCTTCTTTGCTAATATGACCTGTTCCATTGCATATTTGCCTATTATAATTTCTCCTCCCTCAGTTCCTGTGTACTGTGAATTGCAAGCCAGGAAAGGCACATCCTTTATGCACACTTGGGTTATTTTAATATAAGAAGAATAAAAGAAATAAAGAAAAAAAGCACGTGGTTACCAATAAGTATTGGATGGTTGTGCCTCTTGTCTAAATAAACTGGTCTCTTAGCATTAATGGCACATGTACTCTATTAACACTTTGCCTTTTGCTCATAAACCACTATGTATGCAGTGGCAAGTAAATCAATATACGAAGAGCCTCTGGGACAGGTGCTTGCAGGTTAACAAGCATTTCTTACCTTCTAACAGCTTTGCAAGATATAGAAGCGGCCACTACACAGCTCATAGGCCAATGGCACAGGTCATGCCTACAGATCTATCTCCTAGAATCTGAAAACACAGTGGTCACCCTTCTTTGTGCAGTACGAGCTAAATATCATCCATGCAGCACCATAATAAAACAAAGCATGCAAGAAGTGTCAGCCTTCATATTGCTTCCATGGGGATTGCGCTGGATAATCAAAGCTGGGCCTGGGCAGTGACTGATAGAGAAATCTTCAAGGGAAAGGCAGCTTGCTGCCTAGATTCAAAGCAAGGACTTGGCTGACTGCAGCCATTAAGGATCCTCCAGCTCTTTTCAGAAGAGTAGAGGTAATTGGCCTGGCTGTCACCACAGAGTCCTAGCCATCCAGGTAGTCACGCACACAGCACCCTGCATGGTATGGAAGGGTATCCCCCTGGGGAACAGAGGCAGCTCAGTGACTTGCCAAAGGTCATGCAGGAAGTCTGTGGCTAAGCCAGGAATTGAACTGAGCCTCCTGAGTCCTTGTTTGGTGCCCTATCCACCGGGCTGATCTTTCTCAGCTAGTGGAGAAAGGACAGAGCGCAACTGACAGCAGTGGAGCTATGGCCATGTACATCGCCTTCGAACCCAAGCACGGCTAGGGCAGGGACCCAGTTAATAAGGCTGAGGAGACGTGATCCATGGGAGGGTAGGTGACACATAGCAGTGTGGAGACGAGTGGTGGGGGAAGAAGTGATGGCAACAAGCAGTTCCTGGCAGGGTGCTTACAAGATTAATCAATGTTTTAAAGTGCTTTGAAGATTGCAGCTGCAACACAGAGGCTATATATTATTAATGATAATAACTAGCTTTTATATAGATCCCATAGCACATTAGAGGAGGGCAATAGCCATATCCCTGTTTTACAAATGGGGAAACTGAGGCACAATGAGAGAAGTCACTTGCCCAAGGTCACCGAGCAAAACTGGCATCTGAACACAGGTCTCCTCAGTCCCAGTGCAGTGCCCTAGCCCTTAGGCCACACTGCCTCCCTCCATGACAGGGGAAGAGTAGGTGGTGTGAGGCCAGTTCATACTCAGACAGCGTCCACACCACCATTGATGCTAACTGGCATGCTTCTGACAGTCTCTGCAAAGTCCAACAAAAACAGTTAGAGCTGGTTGGAAAATGGCAGTTGCTTTACATGAGAAATGTAAATAACATGTTTTTTAAGATTCCTGTAAACATTGTTTCTTTGTTTTTTCAGTGGAAAACTGAAAAAATGGGGGAGGTTAATTTTTCATTCCCCCTCCTTTGTCTCTTTTTTCCTTCCCTCTTCCCCCTCCTCCCTTCCATGTTTTCCTGTGGGAAAATGGAAATATGGATAGAAAGGGGGAGGGGTAACCCCCAAATTTTGAATTGGGGATTCTTAGAATTTTTTTCCAATGCAAAAAAATACAAAATTTCAAAAGAAACTGAAATTTTCCACAGACACTTTCATTTGGTGACAAAGAAGTTTTGACAGAAAATTCTCAAGGGCTCTGAAAGCCATATTCCCTTGAGGGGAGAGTACAGCATGTTGTGAGAGGCTTGTATTCCCACAGTGTGTGCTGTACCTGTTCTGTGGATGAGTAGCTGGTTGGGACTCATGCTCTGCAGCTGTCAATCTGGCTCTTTTCACTGATATTGAAGTCCCCAGAAAGGAAAGTGTCTCCGTTATGTGAACTAAGCCTGCAGCTAAGGAGATAAAGAGGTGAGATTTCACACAGGGTGGGCAAACCACTTTCCCTGTTGGTAACTTCACCTGAAGAAGTAGTTTGCAAGATGCCTCTTTTCCTCCTGTTAAATAAAGTCACTGCTGTTCACAGGATCCTATCACTGTGACTTTTGGAAGTGTTCAGTAGTGCAAACCCAGCAAGGTGCGAGCCTATGAAGGAGACCCAGGTTTGGGAATGGAAAAAAAGTCTCACATTTGCTGCTGGCAAAGACTAGCAAGAGCATCATACAGATGTCAGAGGTTTTGAAGTGAGTTGGTATTCACGCTGCCACTGTCTGGGGGACATTTGCTGTCTCAGGCTACTATCCTGGCTAGTGAGCCATCCTTCCCTCCTATCTACCTAGATCTCACTCTCATTAAGAACTGCGGAGATGCATATCCCTACTCCACCTCCTCCCCATACTGCTAAGGAGTTCCTGTAGCTTTCTACCTGGCAATCTAAGGAGAACCTGAAACTTTGGTGAAGAGTAGGCTCACCCCTCACTACCTACATTGTCCTTTTCTGCAGGAAATATGTCCATTTGGTGCCAGAGTCAGAAATTGCCTCAGCATGGAGTGACAGATTCAGTTATCTTTGAAAAAAGCCCAGAGTGGGATGAGCATTTTGCAGCTTGGGTCCTTTTTGCGCCAGCAAGAGCATTTTTGTGTTGGTCCCACTCAAAATGGCCGCCTGTCTCTGCAGACAGCTGAGCCCTTAGAGATGTCTGGGTGCGCTAAACATAGCGTCAAAGCGTAACGTTTGTACAGCCACATACATCCCAACCTGACGCTGGCACTCAGCACAGGCAATAGGAATGAGGTGCAGCAGCACACAGACCTCTCCACAGCCAGCCTTGCCCGTGTACAATCCATGGACTCCAATGGGCAAAGCCTGTTCTCTCTTCGTTCCACATTGTGCTTTAATTTAGAGATTATAGTGGTGTCTCACCACAAGCCTGTATTCAAGGATGCTTTAGTCTTACCATGTAATTAAATAAATCAGTTGTTTAAAAACTAAAAACTGGGGGGAGGGGTAGCTCAGTGGTTTGAACATTGGCCTGCTAAACCCAGGGTTGTGAGTTCAATCCTTGAGGGGGCCATTTAGGGATCTGGGGCAAAAATTGGGGAGCGGTCCTGCTTTGAGCAGGGGGTTGGACTAGATGACCTCCTGAGGTCCCTTCCAACCCTGAGATTCTATGAAAAGGCAGCAAAATCAGAAGTTCAGTCGTAAGGACTCCCCACGTGTGTTAGAAGCAGAGTTTGACCCTTCAGTTCCCCAACACAAACTGCTCACACTTCAACAGCCACAAGAGCAGGCTAGGGCATGCACTTTGCCAGCGGATGCTAGGCAGTTGTAGAATGGGGGGCTGCAGGTGGTGGTGGGTAATGTGCTTTACAGGGGTGAGATTTCTAGAGCACACTCATCACTTGCGCATTAACTGGCCCTCATAGACCCTTCTGGTACATTTTAATGTAGTGCTGTTTGAAACAGTTGTAAGCAGTGTCAGGCTGAGCTCCACCCTGACATCTGGTGGTGAGGTGTGGCAAGTTGTGGAAAAGAACTTTAGGGGCCGATCTCATTTGCATAGGCACACTCACCCCGCCTAGAATGAGGCTGTAGCTGCCCCAAATGGTCACTTTGGCTGCTGTGGGATCCCCAGTGTCTCTGTTATTGGGGCAAGAAGAATAAATTGTTATTACCCTGATTATGGGAACTGTGCTTGGAACTGTACTTGGCCTTTTGTTATGATGGAGGGACTCACCATCAACTAAGTAGCATTCGCTAGGCAAGGGTCATGGGTTCCAAAACTCTGTGAATTGAGAGAGGCTGGGGATAAGTATTAGTACTTGGTGGCATGGGGCCTTTGGTGAGGGCCTTACGTGCTAATTGCACTTCCTCCTTTCTCCACTCTAGAATATCAGAGCTACTTTTGATTTCATTAGAAGTCTAGTTACAGGTTGCTAAGCTCACTTTAGGCTAATAGTGCACCAGCACTGTGGCTCCCCTAATACAAGCTGAATTCACCAAAGAGCGGAACTGACTAAGAGCTGAAATCACTGAGTGTTGTGTTAAGTAGTGGGGGAGCCTGAAGATATATTGTGGAGCAGTTTGCGGGACGGCTGGAGTGTCTTGTGGACAGGCTGGTGGAGCAGTTCGTAGGACAGTGGGAGCTGCTGGTGGGACGCGGAGCAGTTTGTGGGACGGCGGGAGCTGCTTGTGGGCCGTGGAGCTGAGCGAAGCAGTTCGTGGGGTGGCTGGCGGAGTAGAGCAGAGCGAAGGCCTATGGAGCTATGGGGCGGTCAGCTTCAGATCATGTAAGGTGCCTCTTACCCCGTCCTATCTCCACCCAGGTTGGGAGGTAAAGCTCCGCAGATAAACTTTCAAACTCTGGGGCTGCCCTGACCAGGGACAGAGACTTTTGGGTCACTGGACTTTTGGGACTTTGGGTGATTTGGGGTTGCTGGACTCAAGAACCAAAGGGAAAAGGGCATGCCCCAATTTGCTTGGGGTGGGTTTCTTGCTCATGGGTTGTGTTATGAATCCTGTTGATGGTGTTTCCCCAACATAATGCCACATTGTTTCTCTCTGTTATTAAAAGGCTTTTTGCTACACTCAGACTATGTGCTTGCGAGAGGGGAAGTATTGCCTCTTGGAGGCGCCCAGCGGAGGTGGTATATATTTGTCCCAGGTCACTGGGTGGGGGCTCGAGCCGGTTTGCATTGTATTATTGGAATGGATCCCCTAGATATTGAACCCGGCCCTTGTTGCTGCCAACTCTGATGGGCAGAAGGGTTACACAGTATTATGTTAAAGCACACTAGGGAACCTTTAGTGCGCATCTGCAGGGTCTGCATTGGCCAGTTAAGATGCAACACATTAGTGGCCTTTAGAAATCACATCCCCATAGAGCGCATTACCCTACCAAGTAGACAAACTCCAAGGCTCATCCATGCTCCTTTTCAGAATGACTGTGCCAAATCTATGTGCTTCGCTCTTCTGTCCGTAACCATTCCTGTCCCCGAGACTACAGTCCCCTCCCAGGGGCCCTCGGATTCTAATCCCTGTGAATTTATGCAACTTCTGAGTTAACTTATTTGTAAAAGAGGAGACAGGGCTGATACCAGACACAGAAATATAGGCAAAGGTGAAATCTGAGCATATGGCTCACAGCTCAGGGCACTTTCCCCTAAGCTAAGGGGCATTTTGGTGGGGAGAGCCCTCTTTCATGCCTGCAGCACGTTGCCAGACTTCTGACATGATGGTGCTATAGATCAGGGGGCCTTATTTAGCTGACATGTGGAACCCTCCTCAAAATCTGGTACACTTTGGAGCTCATCAGGACACAGCAATTTTCCAGAAATTACAGTTCTACAAGTAGGTTGCTTCCCTTCCTCCTGCTCCTTGACCTCTGAACCTGTATTTTATTGGTCTGTAAAACACCATGCACACATTCAGCACTATATCTATAACAACAGGGGGTCATGTCATGGGTAATCAGCTGAGCATGAGCTCCCCATGCAGCCAGAAGAGCTAATGCTATCCTTGGCCACAAACAGGACAATCTCAAGTAAGAGGAACAGTGGCAAAAAAATTTCTTATTTGGCCCTGATGCAGTCACTGCAGGAATCCTGTGTCCAGTTCTGGTGACACAATTCAAGAAGGATGGTGATAAATCGCAGCGTTCAGAGAAGACCCTTGAGAATAATGCCTCAGAGCTATAGTTTCAAAGACCTCAGTCTATTTAGCTTAACAAAAAGAAAAGGAGGACTTGTGGCACCTTAGAGACTAACCAATTTATTAGAGCATAAGCTTTAATAAGTGAGCTGTAGCTCACGAAAGCTTATGCTCTAATAAATTGGTTAGTCTCTAAGGTGCCACAAGTCCTCCTTTTCTTTTTGCGAATACAGACTAACACGGCTGTTACTCTGAAACCTAGCTTAACAAAGAGAAGGTTAATGGGTGACTTGATTACTGTCTGTAGGGGAAGACATAGTTAATAACGGTCTGTTCAATCTAGCAAAGAAAGGTATAGCAAGATCCAATGGCTGGAAGTTGAAGTTGGACAAATTCAGACTTGAAATAAGGTGTCAGCTTTTAAAAGAGTGCAAGTAATTGACCATTGGAACAATTTACCAAGGGTCATGGTGGATTTTCTATCACTGACACTTTTTGAAAGATCTGTTCTAGGAATTATTTTGGGGGCTTTCTATAGTCTGTGTTATACAGGAGATTAGACTAGATAATCACAATGGTCCCTTCTGGCCTGGGAATCTATGACTATGAATGATAAATATTGATAAAACAAATGTTACTATTTCAAAGAGAGCGAGCTTTGGTGGTTGCTATTGATTTGTGTGCTCACACCAATTCTCCATTCATGTCGTTTAAAAAATGCTGGCAGAATGTCCCATGGACTAGCTAGAACACCAGGATTTCCACACGCTAGCGCACCCAGGTGGTTCAGAGTCACGTCACGCCTATCAAAATTGAGCAGGTGACACATCGGAGGGACTGAAATTTATTTTTCCTCTTATGAATGTGGTGTCATAAAAAGCACGAGTATGGCTCCAGTTTTTAAACATAGTTTTTTCTCTGAAGAGCCAGGAAGAATAGCCCCTGCTATGTATGCACCAGTATAAAATATATGAGGCAGTAGCTTATCTGAATAGAGGGGAATTTTATCTGAGGCCAGAGGAAATAGAATGGATTTTCATCTGATGTCCTTGCCTTTCCCTACAACAGAAGGAGCAGTGCACCATCTTGTGGGCATATACAACATGTCAGTTTTCATTCCAAGAGATGTTTCAGAGCAGCAGCCGTGTTAGTCTGTATTCGCAAAAAGAAAAGGAGGACTTGTGGCACCTTAGAGACTAACCAATTTATTTGAGCTCGCGAAAGCTTATGCTCAAATAAATTGGTTAGTCTCTAAGGTGCCACAAGTCCTCCTTTTCTTATTCCTAGAGATGTTTGCTATATACATGCAAGAAATAAAAGATGTGAATCAAAGCAGAGCTAACTCCACTACATTTTTGTGGGGGTAACCAGTGAGGAGTTAGCTCTGCTTTGATTCACATCTTTTATTTCTTGCATGTATATAGCAAACATCTCTAGGAATAAGAAAAGGAGGACTTGTGGCACCTTAGAGACTAACCAATTTATTTGAGCTCGCGAAAGCTTATGCTCAAATAAATTGGTTAGTCTCTAAGGTGCCACAAGTCCTCCTTTTCTTATTCCTAGAGATGTTTGCTATATACATGCAAGAAATAAAAGATGTGAATCAAAGCAGAGCTAACTCCTCACTGGTTACCCCCACAAAAATGTAGTGGTGTGCAGACTTCTACAGCAGCTAAGGTAATTACAGATATGCACAGACTTCACTCTACTACTGTAGTTTCCCTCTGCCTTTTGGTAGAAAATCCCTCGCAGGTGCCATGCATAGATAAAGGTGGCATTGCAGAGTTGTTTCACCCATAAGTCAGTACCAAAGGAGTTGTTGTGCAAGATAAAATTGGATCTAAATAAAAGCCCCTTCTCCCTTATGCTTCCCTCTGAGAACTCATCCCAGGACTCCCACAAATCCACTTTAAATAGCCTTCTTTTTAATGTTACGCATCAATAGGTATTGTGGCAATTATACACACTGAGCACGAATGAGATCACAGATAACTGAACTGAAGGGTTTTCTTGTCAGTCCAAGCATTACTGGTTCCCACTTTCTTTGAACACTGGGTCTTCTTTCACCTTCTGAGGCATTGTGCAAATTTAAACAAGTCTTTTGTCTGCTCAAGGTCTTACGTGCCACCATGTGCCCGCGAGGGCGGCAAGGGGGACATACCAGTGAAAGGAGGACACTCAGGACTAAGAATAGTAAGCTATGCTTTATTGAAGGAAGGAAGGAAGAACTTACACTCCAATCTGCGCAGGGAGCCCCTAGGTCGCACGGGACATCTGACCAGGCAGGACTCTGCGGGGGCGGGGAGTCCTCTGGGGCGCCATATTCTCCATGCTTATCTCGGGGTTACATGGAGTCACAGCTGGTTACATTCTTATATGTATGATTTATGCTTATTACATAAACTGACTTGTTTACAGGCAAAAACATGCTGAGCTATGCAACAATATCTTTTGGCAGGGTCTGTCGGACAAAGTTCATTGAAACTGCCTGCATCCTCTGCTTACATCCAGTCACGTACTCAGTCCACCACTTAGCTCCTCACCAATCTTCCACAACCTTGCCCCTACACACCAATATTTAGTTATTGTGTCTCAGCTTCTGGCAATGCTAGCAGGGTATCTACTTGCTTCTATTTCTTACCTCTGCTCAGCATGCCCCCCCCCCCACACAGCACCCGGAAAAGGCCCCAGCACCACTTCAACACCCCTTCGGCCCTCAAAATAGAATTCACAGGGGTGAAAGGCCTCCAACAGGAGTTGCTTACACCACCAGAGTTTTGGTGTCAGCTGGTATACTGAAGGACTTTTATGCCATTTCAGAATATGTTGTTTACACTGACACATCAACACCCAGAGGTGCCATGCACTGATTGGCTAATACAGAAGGTGCTAAGTAACACAACTAATCCTGAAAAGTTTCCTTGGTTATATTTTAAGTTTGGTTAAGTTTTAACCTAAGCTGGTAGAAATAAGCTTAGGGGGTCTTTCATGTGGGTCCTCACATCTGTACCCCAGAGTTCAGAGTGGGGAGGGAACCCTGACGAGGCCTGATCCAAAGCCCATTGGAGTCAATAGGTATCTTCCCATTCACTTAGGATTTGGATCAGGACCATGATGGATGATGTTGCCAACACCTGGGCTTTGAAGATCACTCTGGCCCTAATTCTGCAAGCTGCTTCAAGCAGCCAGACCCAGGCACTCATGCAGCCAGACCAAAATAAGTGAAGATCCATACAGGCACGGGGGACCATCCACAGGGAACAGCTTGCAGGATCAATACTGGCGCTTAAACCCCCCTGAGAAACTGATCCTTCCCATGTTCACCATTCCAAAGACCCACCTAGCCCCTGTCTACAAAGCCGCTTCTGCCTTTTCTGTTTGTGCAGAACCACTTTAAACAGTGACTCTCCTGTTCTCGCCTTCTTCCTACACACTGGAATAGTGGCTCCGTTTCTGGCCTCCTGCTGAAGCCAAGGTTTTCTAAAACAGGGATTAGAAGTTGGGCTCCTGAATCTGTATTCAGGCACCTGAATAAATGGCCTGATTGTCCGAAGCACTGAACACCCAGCAGCACCCACCAACTCCAGGAGTGTTGAATTAGGCCCCTAGTACCAGCTGGCATCAGACTGGACAGAAGCTGGAGTCAGACTCGGGGTCTGTCCCCACTTCAATCATAGATGTGACTGGAAGACAGGCAGACTCTCCCCAAGCTAGCACAGCAACAGCATTGAAGCTCAGGCAGCAGCATGGGCTGTACATGGGAACCTGAGCATGTCAAGCAGCTAGCCCACGCTGCTGAGACTTCACTGCTCCTGCGGCACAGAGCCCCGGCACCTTATAGACAAACAGACGTGTTGGAGCAACAGCTTTTGTAGGTGAATACCCACTTTGTCGGATGCATGGAGTGGAAATTTCCAGAGGAAGGTATAAATATGCAAGCAAGAATCAGGCTAGGGATAAGGAGGTTAGTTCAATCAGGGAGGATGAGGCCCTCTTCTAGCAGTGGAGGTGTGAACACCAAGGGAGGAGAAACGGCTTTTGTCATTGGCAAGCCAGTCACGGGCCTTGTTTCATCCTGAGCTGATGGTGTTAAATTTGCAAATGAACTGAAGTGGGTATTCACCCATAAAAGCTTATGCTCCAATACGTCTGTTAGTCTATAACAGGGGTCTGCAACCTATGGCACATGTGCCAAAGACGGCACACAAGCCGATTTTTAATGGCACTGTCAAGGTTCCTCCCCCACTCTGAACTCTAGGGTACAGATGTGGGGACCTGCATGAAAAACCTCCTAAGCTTATCTTTACCAGCTTAGGTCAAAACTTCCCCAAGGTACAAAATATTCCACCCGTTGTCCTTGGACTGGCCGCTACCACCACCAAACTAATACTGGTTACTGGGGAAGAGCTGTTTGGACACGTCCTTCCCCCCAAAATACTTCCCAAAACCTTGCACCCCACTTCCTGGACAAGGTTTGGTAAAAAGCCTCACCAATTTGCCTAGGTGACTACAGACCCAGACCCTTGGATCTTAAGAACAATGAATAATCCTCCCAACACTTGCACCCCCCCTTTCCTGGGAAATGTTGGATAAAAAGCCTCACCAATTTGCATAGGTGCCCACAGACCCAAACCCTTGGATCTGAGAACAATGAAAAAGCATTCAGTTTCTTACAAGAAGACTTTTAATAAAAATAGAAGTAAATAGAAATGAAGAAATCCCCCCTGTAAAATCAGGATGGTAGATATCTTACAGGGTAATTAGATTCAAAAACATAGAGAACCCCTCTAGGCAAAACCTTAAGTTACAAAAAAGATACACAGACAGAAATAGTTATTCTATTCAGCACAATTCTTTTCTCAGCCATTTAAAGAAATCATAATCTAACACATACCTAGCTAGATTACTTACTAAAAGTTCTAAGACTCCATTCCTGGTCTATCCCCGGCAAAGACCCAGCATACAGACAGACACAGACCCTTTGTTTCTCTCCCTCCTCCCAGCTTTTGAAAGTATCTTGTCTCCTCATTGGTCATTTTGGTCAGGTGCCAGCGAGGTTACCTTTAGCTTCTTAACGCTTTACAGGTGAGAGGAGCTTTCCCCTGGCCAGGAGGGATTTCAAAGGGGTTTACCCTTCCCTTTATATTTATGACAGGCACACTGCTGCTTGCCGAGTCCCAGCCACTGGCCCCGCTCAGCTTGCTGCCGAACCCAGGCTGGGACTCTGGCAGGCAGCAGCGTGCCATGAAAAATCCTGCCTGCCCCGGCCCGCTCTTCTCCACCCCCCCCCCGGGTCAGGGTGAAGAAGCTTGGTCCTGTTGACAAGCTCCCCCTCCCCCACCTCTTCCCCCAGCATGCTGGGTTCCTGCCCCTCCTCTTCCTCTCCCTGCCACCGATCAGCTGATGGCCCTTGTGAGGGAGGGGGAGAAGCGGAGCCGCAGTGCCCTCGCTGCTCCGGGGAGGAGGCAGAGAAAATGTGGGGTTGGGGATGGGACCTTGGGGAAGGGGGTGGAATCAGGGCAGGGGGCTGGGAGCACCCCCACAACCCTAGCCCACACCCCCAGCCCTGACCCCTACACCCCCCTCACACACTCCCAGCCTTCTGCCCTGACCTCTGCACCTCCCCCCCACAACCCTCTGCCCTGACCCCTGTACCCCCCTGCACCCTCCCAGCCCTCTGCTCTGACCGCTGTACCCCCCTCACACCCCAGCCTCCTGCTCTGACCCCTGCACCCCCCACGGCCCCAACCCTGACTCCAGCACCCTCCACACATACCCAGCCCCCCACACCTCTTTTCCTGACTCCTGCACTCCCTCACACACACCCAGCCCTCTGCCCTGACCCCTGCATCCCCCTCACACACACCCAGCCCTCTGCCCTGACCCCTGCACCCCCACACACCCCAGCCTCCTGCCCTGACCCCTGCACCCCCCATGACTCCAGCCCTGACTCCTGCACCCCCCTCATATGCGCCCAGCCCTCTTCCCTGACTCCTGCACCCCCACACACCCCAGCCTCCTGCCCTGACCCCTGCACCCCCCATGACTCCAGCCCTGACTCCTGCACCCCCCTCATATGCGCCCAGCCCTCTTCCCTGACTCCTGCACCCTCCTCATATGCCCCCAGCCCCCTGTCCTGACTTCTGCACCCCCACACATACCCAGCCCCCCCAAACCCCATGTCCTGACTCTTGCACCCCCCATTCCCACCCCCACCCTGAGCACCAAATGGGAGCTGCCCAGGTAAGCACTCCACACCCAACCTCCTGCCCCAACCCTGAGCCCCCTCCCTCATTCTAGCTCCTGGCCAGATCTTATACCCCAACCCCCAGCCTGCTCCTTCACCCCCAGCCCTGTGCTCAGTGCACTCCCACCCTCAGCTCAGAGCAGAGAGAGAGGAAGAGAATGGGCTAGAACCAGGGAAAAGGTAGGCACTCACTGTATGTGGGCAGGGCCGGGACCCCAGACCAGCAGCGGGCTGAGCAGGGCCAGCAGCCGGGACCCTGGCTGGCAGGAGCCAGTGGTCGGAAACCCAGACTGACAGCGGGCTGAGTGGCAGCGGGCTGAGCCACTCAGCCCACTGCCAGTCTGGGGTCCTGGCCACTGGCCACTCTCAGCCTGCTGGCGATCTGGGGTTCTGGCTGCTGGCCCTTTGCCAGCTGGGGTCCTGGCCGCAGGCCCCGCTCAGCCTGCTGCCGGCCTAGGTGAACGGAACCCCAGGCTGGCAGTGGGCTGAGCGGGCCGGCGCTGTGTAAGACCAGCATTTTAATTTAATTTTAAAGGAAGCTTCTTAAACATTTTGCAAACCTTGTTTACTTTACATACGACAATAGTTTAGTTATATAATATATAGACTTATAGAGAGAGATCTTCTAAAAACGTTAAAATGTATTAAAGTGAATAAATGAAGACTTGGCACACCACTTCTGAAAGATTGCCGACCCCTGGTCTATTAGGTGCCACAAGACTCTTTGCTGCTTTTACAGATCCAGACTAACACGGCTACCCCTCTGATACTTCACAGCTATTGTTATTCAAGCTAGCTAGATCAAAGCTAGTTCAGTTATGTCTACATACGCTGCAGTCACATCTCTGACTGCAGTGGAGACATACCCCTAAAGGTGCCAAATACTAACCAAGTAAATGCCCTTCTTTAGTGCTTGTATAGCATCCACAGGACACAAGGTGCATGGACCATGCCAAAATGGAAAGTAATAGCCAAATACAAGTGAAACAAACTTGTTCAAACCTCCAAGGAAGTTCCACTCAGGTTTAGTTGGTGTTCAGGGTCAAAGTTCAGGTTGGTTACTTTATAAAACCAATTTGCCAGTCTCCATGATTAAATAACCACCAAAATCTAATCCAGGGATTTGCTAAATTTGGACAGCAAAGACTACACTGGTGTGAAATAGTTAAAGTGGTTTTTCAATCTTTAAATTCACCCAGAAGAGGGAAATACAATATGCTGAACTGAATGTAATTATGTGTCTCTGTAACGGACTGTGGGGCATCCCTATGCATATATCTCCAGATGCCTACTTTTGCACTTCTATTGTACGTCAGCATTATTTAAATAAGTTCATTTGCCTCCATGTGATTTAAAGAATATGGTCCTCAAGGCTGGACTGTAGTAGCTGAAAGAAGATGGCAGGGTTAGATTTAGATTACAGATGATTTATGGAGGAGTAGTGAATTTTAAGCTATAGATCATTTTTCTTTTAGCCTCATCTTTTTAATGTCGCTTTGGAGCAGCTTTTCCAGCTCAGAATTAACACAGCACAGAGAATCAGCAAGTTCACAATTTTCATAGTTAATATAAACTCCTCTGTATTCAGTGTGTAACCCTACCTTTTACTATTTAAAAGATAAAGCCTCGGAGTTAAATTTTCCAATTATTACCTGTCTAGTACAGTTGCAACAGGACCATATAAAGTATTTGAGTTTTACTGAGGAAACGTAATTACAATTTGAAAAATAGTGGTGAATGCATTCCTATCACATCCTGACTAGCAGTTTATATGCTAAAGAGAAAGACGCTTAGGGCCCAATTCATAAGAGCTTTATGCTTCATTTACATTTTTCTGTACAGTTTGCTTGGAAAAGTGCATAATGCATGTTTTTCAAGTAATATATGTATTTTGGTGATTCATTCATTTCCCACTATCCGGAGAGAAAGCCAAATCCTGCTCACCTGATTCACCATGGCATCCTCTTATGGGTGCTCTCTTATGGGTGAAATTCACTGTATGCAGATAAGGACTAAGCACCATTTAAGCCCTAATTTGTCCATGGATGTTGTATCAACCTCAGCTTCCTTCTAGAATTGAATTTGCAGGATCATGATGTTTCCTAAGCCTTGGGTTTTCAAAGAAGGCTAAAGGAATTAGCCATCCAAATGCCAATGCGATTCAGGTACCTAACCAAATCTTGGTGAAACCCTTCTTAAAGGGGCTCACATATATACCAAGTGAACCTAGGCAATGTTCACATTATTATAAAGGCAATTTTTTTTCAGCATATGCATGTTACTGTGTCACCAGTCCCAAAAGTTCGGAAACCCTGGCCTCAAAAAGTTATGAGATAAAAATCCCGAGTGTAAGCTAAAAAATAATACATTCACATTTTTTTATTTGCCTTCTGAGCAGTTAGGATTCACTCGGGTCAAATTTTCAAGTTTTTTCTCTGCACCCAGAATGGCTACAAACTAATGTTTTGTTTTTGTAATGACAGCTGAGATTCTCATGAAATACTATGACTCCAGTAGCTGGGACTTTAAGAAAACCATCAAATATCACGAGGCACACAAGAAAACTGCAATTGGCAACAGTGCCATTATTTTTGGTGGGTTGCTCCTTTGTTAGGTTTTGTTTTGATACTTTTAAAGCTTTTTCCTAGCTGTCCATAGACTATGAAGTGATAAAGAAAACCTTCTATCCTGCAGAATTCAAGGCATCTCCCAGCTTTAAAAAAAGTCAGCTTAGAAAAAGAACATTTAATCCATATTGCTTTTTAAAAAATGGTGTGTTCTCTGTAAAAACAACCCACTTGGGAGAGTTCTAGCCATTTAAAGAAAAGGATACTTGTGGCACCTTAGAGACTAAAGTTTATGCTCAAATAAATTTGTTAGTCTCTAAGGTGCCACAAGTCCTCCTTTTCTTTTTGCGAATACAGACTAACACAGTTGCTACTCTGAAACTAGCCATTTAAGTAGACAAAACACACAAGACACACTGAGGGCTAGTTACATCCCAGTAACAGGGTTACAGGTGTTTCTTTTGACCCTTCCAATTAATTGGCATTGGAAGCCTGTTAGGTGATTGCAGATGAGTCATTGCGGGAGGTGTGGTTTATTAACTCCACCATGGAGATACAGGCTTTGTCGGGGTGTGTGCGATTCTTTGGTTAGAGGTCTCTGGACAGAGAGGTGTCTACAGGGAAACCGTAGGTACAGGCAAGCTTAAGGCTTTGTTATTTGAGTTACCAGTAAAGATTATTCCCAGGATGGGGGTAAATTTGATCTAAACACTGGGGCTTTGATCTTTCACTGCTTTGCACCTTCATGTTTCATCAGCAATGTGCAATGGCACAGGCAGAATTGTAAGAGAGATCTTTATTCAGTATGCTGAGTAGCCAGTGTTATATGCTGGGAATCTAGAGTTTGTGTTCCTGTATGGCCCTGGTTTGCATTCCTGAGCCCCCAGTGCTATATGGAACTAGGTCCCTTCTGAAACTTGACCTTCTTCCTCCAGTTCCACTCTTCAGACTACATTTGTGGATGTACAACACTGCCAGGTCAGAATGGCAGCACTTTACCCAGAGACAAGGCAGTGGAGAATCAGCCTAGTGCATATAGATGCTGTTCAGAGTAGAATAGGAACTCCACAAGCTATAGACCCCCTCGTAGGATTATGAATCTGAAATAAAGGAATAATGTATTGGGATGGGGAAATAAAGCTGGGTTTTCGTCAGACTTGGCCATCTGAGTTACTAGCCTTTACTAATCTGGCTGTCCTTATATATCTCACATTTTTACATCACTGAATTGTATTTGTTACCTTCTCACATCTCTTTGTAACTCACTAACTTCTTTCTCACTGTGAAATAGATCGGTTTTTTTTGTAGTAAGAATTCATTAATCTATAATCCCACTGATGGGAAAAAATTAATAGGGATTTTAATAAAGGCACAACTCATTGACCTTGCTATGGATGGCAGAAACATGCCTCTTAATGAGATCTAGAATGTAACAGACACTAATTCCTTATGTGTCAATTTGTCCTGTGCAGTCTTGCCTCCTGAGTACCGGAAGAGCCTTTCTTCTCATCCAGAGTCCAGAAATATCTAAGTGGGGAATATGAATAATTGCAAGCACTGCTGCTGAATTTGTCAAGGTACAGGAAATGTCATTTCTCTTAGTCATGGTTTTCAATAATCTACAGCTGCCCAAACAAAACAGACAATGCACTCAAATACTTTGTGAAGTTCTCCTTTGGGACCAAACCTTCCGAACAGAGAGCCTAACATCAGGCTCCTAAATCAATATTTAAGCCCCTAAAGAAATTTGGCCTGATTTTTCAACAGTGCCCAGGACCTGGTACCTCCCATTGACTTCAGTGGGCCCTGTTGGTGCTCAGCACTCTTGAAGATCGGATGCTAAATTCTCTCTCACTATAACTACAGTACACTCCTGTTTATCAGAAACCTAATTATCCAGACCTCTGCATTATCCAGATCCTTTCCTTGTCCCCTAGCATGACAGACATGTGAGGAGGAGGAGATGACTGGCTACAGGGAAAGCCATTTAGCAGTGAGGTGGCCAAAAGGCCCTCTTGCTTACCCAAACTCCTGATTATAAAATAAAATTCAGCATCCCTTGTGCATGCTCACACATGCACCCTCACTCCAGCTCTTTGGATAACTGGGATTATATTGCATATGGAAGAGCTTGTCTTCCCTGCCAAGCTAACGGATGTTATAACTGGGGTGCTGCCCCTACCTAGAGTCCCATTCACACACAAAACTCCTTTATTTGAGCGTGGTGGTGCCTTTAGCTGGAGCTGGCTGGCCTGCCAGGGGATATGTGCTAACTTGATTTATAGCCTAATGTCTCAGCTGCTAATATGATCACTCTGCAGTGTGGATGCAGGCTAGCACCATTCAAGTGCCATGAGTCCTCCCATGCCTTCCCACAATTCCTGCTGCATACCCGGAGAGGACAGGCACATTCTCCCCCAAGTCACTAAGAAGGAATTCATGAAGCTCCGCAGCTCACTGCAGCACAAATTACCCTGGGATGTGGCTCCAGGAGCCTTAGAGCCACACACGAGCGAGTGCAGTGCCATGTGGACACAGCAGTGAGTGCAGTTTCACAGTGTGGCCACTCTCATGCCAGAGGAGTAAGGCGAGTGCAGAAGCTGGAGTGAAGACAGACCCCTGTCAGTGGAGTGTCAACAGCAGTTAATCTGGAGCCTGAAGAAGGCCTGTGGTGCCTAACAATAGGCGTGGTGGTGTGAAAGCCTGGGCCTGGCACACTTTGCAAAAATGGAAGCTCCACCTGGACTTTGCTTGGAAGTCTCCCATCCACATCCTGACCGACCCTGCTTGAGATGGGAGCAAGGAGTAATTACGAACAAGATCAACTCTGATTTTTAAAAGGACAAGGTTTGTGAACAACCTCTCAACTGGAAACCAAAAATCATTGTAATCAAACAAAAAAGGAGAGGAAAGCAGACGATTAGACTCTGGCGGGACTCACTCACCGCAGGTCTACCTCCTGTGGCTAGGTCTGGGAATTAGCTCTCACTCTGTCTGGTGACCCCTTATGGCAGCTGCTCCTTTGCAGAGTGCTCTCCCCCCCGCCCCCAGGAGGTGGGGTGCTCCTCTGTTTGACTCAGTCTTTGGCCAGCTTACTATATAGCCCCCGCTTTTCCAGAGTAACAAAACCCCACCAGACTAACTGTCTCAGACTGTCTTTTGTTCCAAGTCTCCAGGTCCTGTGCCACTTTCCCAGTGCCTGGCAGGGGAGCCTGGGCCCACTTGCTATGCTAGGTTCCAGCCCAGGGACCCTCCAACGAGCAATCTAGGTCTGCTCAGTCTCAGACCTGGTTGCTATTTCCCCGGGCTCCTTCCTACCCCACCTCTCTTTCTCCTTGCCTAGCTCTGAGTTTACTCCCAGAGCTTCCTCAGCTCCCAATAGCTACTTCACCCCTCTAGACCTCTTGAAAGGCTCCCTACTCCAGGGCAGGGCTGGGCCGAGCCCCAGAGCTTACTCTCCTCCTGGATTGCCTCCTACTCCCTAGCCAACTCCTTTTCCCTGTAGGGAGCGCATGCTGATCTCCTTCTTGCTTTCATGTCCTGGCTTTATAATCCTGTCCCTGCTCCTTCCACAGCTGGGCTTCAGTTTCAGCTAGTGTTATTAATACCTGGGTGCCAGCCAGGTGCAGTATACAAAGTTAATTGGCCTCTTCTGGCCCACATTAGTCTGCTCGGGGCTTGTGTGGGGTGGGCACCCAACACATAGACGAATTCACTTTTCATCAAGAATACATTAATTAGAGCACTCTGCTATTGTCTAAGTGCAACAATTATAATGTTATAAGTCATAACAAGTAGCAGTTGAGAGCATTTCTTAGATCTTCTAATCCATCCATTGCCAATGCAGATACTATAGGATGTATCAGATAATACCCTAATAATAGATACTACACTTGATCATAGTCAGGGTTGCTAGCACCACCTATCAAGGTTGCTCAAAATGTTCCTTATAAGACTCTGTTTTCAATTTCTTATAACTTTGCCAAACATCAACAGTTTAGGCTGAAATTTTCCAGTTTGGGTATCTGCCTTAGACAGAATGGTTCTAGCAAGTTTCAGCCAAATCTGCTCAGCCATTTCCAAGACGTGAGGGGGTAATATGCTATTTTCCCCTTGTTAAAAAATTCTGCTTAACTTTTCTTGGGAAGCTCTAGCATTCCCATGTCTTGGAGCAGGGACTTGAAATTTGTCAGGGGAGTGGCTTTTGTGTCAGATACATGCCTTCTGGCATCCCCATAAAAATCTGCCAAAATTTAGCCAAGTTATAAACTGTTGAAAAATCTCAGTTCTCACATGCTCAGTAGACACTTGCTAGAGCTTAACAGCCAAATTCTGTCCACACTGATCATGCTCCAGCCTGGGGCTGAGCAGATCTGTGCCTGCACTTGTAGCACCGGCCTGCTGCAAGCTATGCTGGAGTTGGGTACCAGAATGGAAAGCAGGGAGTCTGTCTCTCCTGTGCTCTTAGTACTCCCGTCCTGCTGTGTCCAGGCAGTGTGGAGAAGAAAGCTGCCTGGTTTGAATACAGAGGGGACAGGAGTCAGCCTGGGGTGGGGGATGCAGATGGAGACAAGGAGCCTGCAGGGAGGGACTGGAGGCTAGTGGTGGGGGGGAGATGGGACTGGCTGGACAAGGTAACTGGAGCAAAGGAGACTGACTGTCCCAGCAAGGAGACTGAGACGGGGAGCCTGGGAGAGCCATGGGTTGCGGGGGAACTCAGAGACAGTGGGAGAGTGTGATTGAATGAGGAACCAAGGAGGAGATCAAGACAGGGACTGGGAACTACTGCAACAGGGAAAACAGGTGGGAGAGGTGGGTGGAGGGATCTGATGAGGAGCCAGCATGTGGAAGAAGAACTGGCACTGGGTGGGCACCATCACCACATCCTCCTTTGCCATTTTTAAAATGCTTAAAATCTAAATGAAAAATTTCAACTTTTCATTTGACCTGTTTTTTTCCAACTTTTCAATTTGCCCCCCCCCCAAAAAAATTTAAAAAAAATCCCTTTTGGTTTGATCTGAAGCAAAATTGTTTTTGATTTTTCAGATTGCCAGCGAACAAAAACTCCATCATTTGCCCAGCTCCATGAAGTACTCAGAAAAAAGCAAGGTTGTAGGAGTCTCAAGTTGGGTGCCAAATATGAGTGGGTACTTTTGACCTTAATCTCTGTGCCTCAATTCTCCGTCTGTAACATGGGGATAATACCCCTTAACTCACAGAGGGATTGTGAAAATAAAGTCATTCATATTTTTGAAGCACTCAAGTGAAGAACATCATAGAAAATCTCCTAGTAACTATGTCTTCAGAGCAGGATTTGAATCCTGCACAATAAATAAGGTTTGGGGCCATACATTGAACAATGAGGAGAAAAAAAAAGTCTAAAATATTGACTAGCTGCTTATTAAGTGAGCACTGCCCATTCTGTGCAGTGAATGAAGCAGGAGTCCTGCGGGGGAAAAAATACTATGTGATCGTGTTTTCCATTAAAACAATGTTCTTGATGGGAAATTCAGTTTTCAACTAAACATTTTACATGAAAAGTGTTTGATTTCTGTAAAAGAAAATTTATTTTGGGGAGAGCAGGCAGAAAAGGACTGTTATGGCATGCACCCACCACTAGAGCGCCCCCTCGTGTCAGGACGTGAATGTCCAGGGGTTGTTCAACAGACTACTGCTTCACTCCAGAGCGCACCCCGTCAATGGCCAGGACAGCTCTCCAACCAGAGAGCACCCCCACCCATAGCCAAGACAGCTCTCCGTCCAGAGAGCCTCACCCCCCCCAGCCAGGTCAGCTCTTTGTCCAGTCCTGCCACCGGCCATGTCAGCCCTTTGTCCAGTCCCTGCCTGGCCATGTCAGATTTCTGTCCATCATCCCCCCGCGCCCCATAAGCCTTCCATCCAGTCCCCCCTGGCCATGTCAGCCCTCTGTCCTGTCCCTGCCTGGCCATGTCAACTTTCTGTCCACCATCCCCACCCCACCCCACCCCACCCATGTCAGCCTTCCATACAGCCCCCCCGGCCATGTCAGTCCTCTGTCCTGTCCCTGCTTGGCCAGGTCAGCTTTCTGTCCACCACCCCCCCCCCACCCATGTCAGCCTTCCATCCAGTCCCCCCGGCCATGTCAGCCCTCTGTCCCTGCCTGGCCAGGTCAGCTTTCTGTCCAGTCCTCTCCTGCGGTTGATGTTAAGCAAATTAACACTGAACTCAAAATAGCCAGATAGGCCTTAAAGTCATAAACACTAATATAAACACTTGCACTTTGCAGACACCCAAAGCCAGTGCTGTCAAGGCTAGACCCCTGATCGGCCCAGGTCACATGGGTTATGGCAGGAAGCGCATGCCTTCCCTGTCCTGACTTCACCCATAACTGACTCTTAGTAAAAGCAGCCAGCCCTTTTTAATCTGGCCTGCTGGGCCCTGATTGGCCTCTGCCTGTTCCTGGCCCTTCTAGGTGCTGGAGGACCAACTCTCGCAGGTTCTGCCTACAGGTGATCATGGGAGGCTGCTCTAGGCAACCCCTAGACAGCTGAATTCACTGCTCTTCCCTTCCAGCAGGACTCGTTCCTAGGGTGGGGTGCGCCAAGGCAGTGAGGGTGTGAGGCTGCTGGTGGTGGTGGGGGGGCACCCATCATAGGGTCAAAAAATGGATGGTCTAAAACCAAAATATTTTTATTTATATAGGCTGCCACAGAGCCTCATGGGAGTTGTAGTTTGGATTTCTCATGACCCCATTTTCCTCTCTGGGCCAGTCTCCCAGGTGGGCTATATCTCCCAGGATGCACAATAGCCAGGGACTCCCATGATGAAACTGCTTTCCCTCTCCAGGAGAGAAAAAGAACCAATTTTTTGATGAGCTGTAATTCTACTGCTCCTGATACTGTCCAAACCTGAAAGTGCCAGGCCTTCCTTAACTCAGCTCACATTTTGTGTCTGGAAGGTGTGTCAGAGACAGGCATGCAGCTTTTAGTGGGCTGTGTCCCATCATCTCCATGGGACTAGAATGGATCTTACCTTTTGTTTATGCACTCCTTTTGGAACCAGGGACACCACAGAGAGAGCTGTGACATAAAGGTTAATAGCAAAACCATGTTAGCACTTGACCTCAAGCCTTGGGCTGTTGGGTAGTATACTGGAGGTATTAGTGCCCAGTCCAGTTGGAATATACCCCAGGCATCCATATGCAGAGTTTGATGATGGAAATTCCACTCATCACTAATTCCTGGCAGTTTATCCATTTCCAGGGTCTCCTGCAGGGAGGGAGCGGAAGGCAAACCTAGTCAGGTTCCACGGTTCTGTTCTTGGCCTGCTCCTGACCTAGCTCTTGCTCTCATCAGAAGCAAACCTTCCTGCTCTTCAGAGGCAGGGGACTGATTTCCCAGAAGTTCACCTGGATTGTTTGGGATGCAGGTGTCCCAAAGCTCCTTCAGCTCTGGTGAATCCCTGATTGATCTTGGCAGGTTGCTGCTCTCTCGCACCTAGAGATGGCATAACTGTGCCCTCGGCAGGAGTGTGGCTGGGTATCGCTGTAAGTGTGGGAAACAAACCCATCAAATTGCTCCTTTTAACACCCACCTCCAGGAACTTCCCCAGCCTTCGTACTTCAGTGGGCCAATTAGGTAATATGGTATAAACATGCCGCCTGAAAATGAGACATTTCTATTCAGATGTGCCTTTGACTCAAACAAGGCTTTATTCCAATTGGCACCAGAGACAGTTATCCTGTGTAGTATGTATTGTTGACATCTCTCTGACCTTTGCTACTCCAGGTGAAATTGGTCTCTCAATAACTTTTCCCTCTCTCTTGCTAGTTATTTCTCTTCAAACAAATCCACTCTCTGATGCAGTCTCTCTCCCTCTCTGACTTTCATGAGGCAGTCAGCTGAAGTAACACTTGAAAGAAAAGGGGGGGAGAAAGGAGGTGGTACTGTATTTTCTGCTAATCACCAGTTCAATCAGAAATCTGGCGGCCTGGAAATGTCATGCATTTCCCGTAATATGTGTGGAAAGTACACTTTGAAATGGATTAGGGGGATTTTTTTCAGAAATTGGCAAATGAAGTAATCCTTTCTTCGCTTCAGCTCTGTGTATACTTTCCACGCCATTTGTCTTCTGTGTGGGATTCTATTCCCCTCCCAAACGCCTGCCACTGCCCTTCCCCCACATATATTTTATATATATGTATATATATAATTTATTTTAATGCTGCCATTTGCACTGATGTCATTAGGATTCTGTCAGTTCCTGTTATAAACCTCTCCTTTGGAGGGCTTGTAATGCAACTATGAAACTCAATGTCCAAGAGATCAGCCAAAGAATACATTTTATTTGTAACACTGTATATAATGTGGGGATTACAGAAGAGAGATCCAGAAGTAGTTGCAGAGTTTTACTTTCTTTTAACAATCCCATAACTCAACAATGGCACGTGCTGGAGCAGAGGGAATATTTCACTACAATTATCTCAGTCTCTGGGTACCTGAGGGTGTGCAAGGGGAATATTTATTTTATTTGGAAATAATTTATTGTGCATACTCCCCCATTGTAATAATAATCTCCTAGAAAGAGTTCACATGAAAACCAGAGTCCAGCACTTATGTGACAGAGAACACAGTGGGGCCAGATTTGCAAGAGAGTTCAGCCCCAAGCAGCTCCCATTGTTCTCGATAGGAGGCAGGAGTGGAGGGGGGGTTCTCTTTTTTTCTGTGCTGAAACCTTCTAAAAATCTGCCAGCAACTGGTAGATACTGCACCAATCATCTCTTAACTAAAACTTGGGGCAGCAGGAGTGGGTGCCACCCCCAGGTAAATTTATGCACACTGGAGGGAGTGAGGGGAAGGTGAGAGCAGGACCCAGAGGGGGTGGAGCAGCCACTGAAGCAGCAGGGATTGGGCGGGGATCAAGGAGCTGGAATGGCACCTAGGAGCAAGTAAGAACCTCCAAGACCCTCTTTCTTACCCTGGAGCTGTCTGCCTCCCTCTAACTCTCAGCCCTGCTCTACACTAGGAGTTGAGCAGAGGATCCTGCTGGAAAGCCAGGGTCAATGAGCCCTGGTCTACACTAGGAGTTGAGGTCGAATTTAGCAGCGTTAAATCGATTTAACCCTGCACCCGTCCACACGACGAAGCCCTTTTTTTCGACTTAAAGGGCTCTTAAAATCAGTTTCCTTACTCCACCCCCGACAAGGGGATTAGCGCTTAAATCGGCCTTGCCGGGTCAAATTTGAGGTACTGTGGACGCAATTAGACGGTATTGGCCTCCAGGCGTTATCCCAGAGTGCTCTATTGTGACCGCTCTGGAGAGCACTCTCAACTCAGATGCACTGGCCAGGTAGACAGGAAAAGGCCCGCAAACTTTTGCATTTCAATTTCCTGTTTGCATGGTCACCTGCAGCTTGCCACGCTGGCCAGAGCTCATCAGCAGAGGTGCCCATGCAGAGCTCATCAGCAGAGGTGACCATGATGAAGTCCCAGAATTGCAAAAGAGCTCCAGCATGAACCTAATGGGAGGTACGGGATCTGATCGCTGTATGGGGAGAGGAATCTGTGCTATCAGAACTCCGTTCCAGTTTTCGAAATGCCAAAACATTTGTCAAAATCTCCCAGGGCATGAAGGACAGAGGCCATAACAGGGACCCGAAGCAATGCTGCATGAAACTTAAGGAGCTGAGGCAAGCCTAACAGAAAACCAGAGAGGCAAACGGCCGCCCTGGGTCAGAGCCCCAAACATGCCGCTTCTATGATGAGCTGCATGCCATTTTAGGGGGTTCAATCACCACTACTCATGCTGTGTTGTTTGACTCCTTCAATGGAGATGGAGGCAGCACAAAAGCAGGTTTTGGGGACGAGGAAGATAATGATGATGAAGTTGTAGATAGCTCACAGCAAGCAAGCGGAGAAACTGGTTTTCCCAACAGCCAGGAACTATTTCTCACCCTGGACCTGGAGGCAGTCCCCCCCAAACACACCCAAGGCTGCCTCCCGGACATGTCACGTGGAGAAGGGACCTCTGGTGAGTGTATCTTTTAAAATAGTATACATGGTTTAAAAGCAAGCATGTTTAATGATTAATTTGCCCTGGCATTTGTGGCTTTCCTGGATGTACTCCCAAAGCCTTTGCAAAAGGTTTCTGGGGAGGGCAGCCTTATTCCACCCACCATGGTAGGACAGTTTACCATACCAGGCCAGTAGCACGTACTCAGGAATCATTGTAGAACAAAGCATTGCAGTGTATGTTTGCTGGCATTCAGACAACATCCATTCTTTATCTCTCTGTGTTATCCTCAGGAGAGTGATATCATTCATGGTCACCTGGTTGAAATAGGGTCCTTTTCTTAAGGGGACATTCAGAGGTGCCCGTTCCTGCTGGGCTGTTTGTTTGTGGCTGAACAGAAATGTTCCCCGCTGTTAGCCATGGGGGGGGAGGGGAGAGGGGCTAGTTACAGGGTGGGGGGAGGCAAAATGCGACCTTGGAACGAAAGCACATGTGCTGTGTATGTAATGCTAACAGCAAGGTTTACCATGAAAGAGTGTAGCCATTGTTCTAGAAAATGTGTCTTTTTAAATACCACTGCCACTTTTTTTTTTCTTCATCAGCTGCATGAGTTTCAAGGATCACAGGATCTTCTCCTTCCCAGAGGCTAGTGAAGATTAGAAGGCAAAAAAAACGCACTCGTGATGAAATGTTCTCTGAGCTCATGCCGCCCTCCTCCCCAAGTTCCATAGCCTCCTCACCCAGACGCCCAAGAACACAGTGGGGGAGCCTCCGGCCACCCGGCCACTCCACCCCAGAGGATTGCATAAGCAACAGAAGACTGGCATTCAATAAGTTTTAAAGTTTTAAACTTTTAAAGTGCTGTGTGGCCTTGTCCTTCCCTCCTCCACCACCCCTCCTGGTGCTTCTCTCCTCCACCACCCCTCCTGGGCTACCTTGGTAGTCATCCCCCTATTTGTGTGATGAATGAATAAAGAATGCATGAATGTGAAGCAACAATGACTTTATTGCCTCTGCAAGCGGTGATCGAAGGGAGGAGGGGAGGGTGGTTAGCTTACAGGGAAGTAGAGTGAACCAAGGGGCGGTGGGTTTCATCAAGGAGAAACAAACAGAACTTTCACACCGTAGCCTGGCCAGTCATGAAATGGTTTTCAAAGCTTCTCTGATGTGCACCGCACCCTCCTGTGCTCTTCTAACCGCCCTGGTGTCTGGCTGCGCGAAACCAGCAGCCAGGCGATTTGCCTCAACCCCCCACCCCTCCATAAAAGTCTCCCCCTTAGTCTCACAGATATTGTGGAGCGCACAGCAAGCAGTAATAACAGTGGGAATATTGGTTTCGCTGAGGTCTAAGCGAGTCAGTAAACTGCGCCAGCGCACCTTTAAATGTCCAAATGCACATTCTACCACCATTTTCACTTGCTCAGCCTGTAGTTGAACAGCTCCTGACTACTGTCCAGGCTGCCTGTGTATGGCTTCATGAGCCATGGCATTAAGGGGTAGGCTGGGTCCCCAAGGATACATATAGGCATTTCAACGTCCCCAATGGTTATTTTCTGGTCTGGGAATAAAGTCCCTTCCTGCAGCTTTTGAAACAGACCAGAGTTCCTGAAGATGCGAGCGTCATGTACCTTTCCCGGCCATCCCACTTTGATGTTGGTGAAACGTCCCTTGTGATCCACCAGTGCTTGCAGCACTATTGAAAAGTACCCCTTGCAGTTTATGTACTTGCTGACTTGGTGCTCCGGTGCCAAGATAGGGATATGGGTTCCGTCTATGGCCCCACCACAGTTAGGGAATCCCATTGCAGCAAAGCCATCCACTATGACCTGCACATTTCCCAGGGTCACTACCCTTGATATCAGCAGATCTTTGATTGTGTTGGCTTCTTGCATCACAGCAGCCCCCACAGTAGATTTGCCCACTCCAAATTGATTCCTGACTGACCGGTAGCCGTCTGGTGTTGCAAGCTTCCAAAGGGCTATTGCCACTCGCTTGTGAACTGTGAGGGCTGCTCTCATCTTGGTATTCTTGCACTTCAGGGCAGGGGAAAGCAAGTCACGAAGTTTCATGAAAGTGCCCTTATGCATGTGAAAGTTTCGCAACCACTGGGAATCGTCCCAGACCTGCAACACTATGCGGTCCCACCAGTCTGTGCTTGTTTCCTGAGCCCAGAATCGGCGTTCCACCACATGAACCTGCCCCATTAGCACCATGATGCCCACATTGCCAGGGCCCCTGCTTTGAGAGAAGTCTGTGTCCATGTCCTCATCACTCACATCACCGCGCTGACGTCACCTACTCGCTCGATATCGCTTTGCCAGGTTCTGGTGGTGCATATACTGCTGGATAATGCACGTGGGGTTTAATGTGCTCCTAATTGCGAAAGTGATCTGAGCGGACTCCATGCTTGCTGTGGTATGGCATCTGCACAGAAAAAAGGCGCAGAACGATTGTCTGCCGTTGCCCTGACGGAGGGAGGGGCTACTGACGACATGGCTTACAGGGTTGGCTTACAGGGAATTAAAATCAACAAAGGGGGTTGGTTTGCGAGAAAGTGAATGGCCTCCTCAAGGATAGAACTCAAAACCGGATTTAGCAGGCCGTTGATTTCACAGAGGGAAGGAGGGAGGGAAGAGAAAATGATCACAAAACAAATCTGGGCTATTTCTTGTTTTGAGCCACTTCATCTATCTTTATACATCTTGCTGGTAGCAGACTGTGCAGTACGACCACTAACCATCATCATCTCCTGGGTGCTAGGTAGAAGACGGTACAGTATGATGACTAGCCATCATCTTCTGCTGGATGGAGGTTAAAAGACAGTGCACTGCTGGTAGGAATGAATCGCTACGAGACGAAACTTAAAAAGGAAATGACCTGGCTGAGTCACTCCCATGTTTGCCCAGGTGCCCAATTAAAAGAGGACACAGGACTACGTTGATGATGGCTACCAGTCATACTGCACTGTCTGCTGCCAAAAGGCAATTAACTGCTGCTGTGTAGCAATGCAGTACCACGTCTGCCAGCACCCAGGAGACATACGGTGACGGTTACCTGAGCGGGCTCCATGCTTGCTGTGGTATGGCGTCTGCACAGGTAACTCAAGAAAAAAGGCACAAAAGAATTGTCTGCCCTTGCTTTCATGGAGTGAGGGAGGGAACGGGGGCCTGACAATATGTACCCAGAACCACCCGTGACAATGTTTTAGCCCCATCAGGCACTGGGATTTCAAATGGGCGGCGGAGACTGCGGGAACTGTGGGATAGCCACCCACAGTGCAACGCTCCGGAAGTTGACGGTTGCCGACTACATACACTTAGAGCACTTGTGTGGGGACACACACAATCAACTGTATAAAACCGCTTTCTACAAAACCTTCTTCTATAAATTCGACCTAATTTCGTAGTGTAGACATACCCTCATCAATATCCTCCCTACTCCCTGCTCCAAATCCTCTGCTCCCCCTTTCACAGGGAGCTTCCACACACAGAGACATGACTCAAATCGTCCAAGTCAGTTGTAACAATTGCAAAGGAAACACACTGCGAAAGCTCCAGTCCTGAATCTTCCCTCAGCATGACAGGAATAAAGACTACACTACAGCTTAGCAAACCAAGGTTTCTCCCTAGTGCGCTGGTGAGAGGCCCACGCCCAGCAGTTGCCCGGAGACATTTCCTTAATAGCTGGGCTGACGCAGCAATTTACCTCCCACTTCGGTAACACAATGTTACCTGATTCTAGTGTTTTTGTTTCCTGCCCTTTATCTCATCCTTGCATAGAGACAGGATCTGGGTTTAACAGACTTATAAAGCCAGAAGAGACAATTAGTCCGGCCTCCTGCATGTCACACAGTGAGTTCTGCATCAAGCCCATAACTTTTGTGTGAGGCAGAGTGTAGTTTTAGAAACACATCCAGTCTTGATTTAAAGACTGCAAATGATGAAGAAACTACCTCATCCCTAGGCAAGTTATTCCGATTGTCAAAGTTGTTCCACACTGTTAAAATACCAGCCTTTATTTCTAATCTGAATTTGTCTGGCTACATTAATTTTTACTTCTATTGCCCTGTGTGGCACTGTTGATTAAAATATGACCATATAGATCATTGTTGCAACCACTGTATATATTTGCAGACTAAACTGGAAGGAGTGGTAGATACACTGGAGGGTAGGGATAGGATACAGAGGGACCTAGACAAATTAGAGGGTTGGGCCAAAAGAAATCTGATGAGGTTCAACAAGGACACATGCAGAGTCCTGCACTTAGAACGGAAGAATCCCATGCACTGCTACAGACTAGGGACCGAGTGGTGAGGCAGCAGTTCTGCAGAAAAGGACCTAGGGGTTACAGTGGACAAGAAGCTGGATATGAGTCAACAGTGTGCCCTTGTTGCCAAGAAGGCTAACAGAATTTTGGGATGTATAAGTAGGAGCATTGCCAGCAGACTGAGGGACGTGATCATTCCCCTCTATTCGGCATTGGTGAGGCCGCGTCTGGAGTACTGTGTCCAGTTTTGGGCCCCACACTACAAGAAGGATGTGGAAAAATTGGAAAGAGTCCAGTGGAGGGCAACAAAAATGATTAGGGGACTGGAGCACATGACTTATGAGGAGAGGCTGAGGGAACTGGGATTATTTAGTCTGCAGAAGAGAAGAGGGGGGATTTGATAACTACTTTCAACTACCTGAAAGGGGGTTCGAAAGAGGATGGATCTAAACTATTCTCTGTGGTACCAGATGACAGAACAAGGAGTAATGGTCTCAAGTTGCAGTGGGGGAGGTTTAGGTTGGATATTAGGAAAACTTTTTTCATGAGGAGGGTGGTGAAGCACTAGAATGGGTTACCTAGGGAGGTGGTGGAATCTCCTTTCTTAGACGTTTTTAAGGTTAGGCTTGACAAAGCCTTGGCTGGGATGATTTAGTTGGTGATTAGTCCTGCTTTGAGCCGGGGGTTGGGCTAGATGCCTCCAGAGGTCCCTTCCAACCCTGATATTCTAATGATTTGCAACAAATCTTGTACAAAGATTGTCAAGTAAGGTGTCTATGGAAAGGTTATGATTTGCTGAGTATGATTATGCTATTTGTATGCATATATCATTTTTGTATTTGACGCTATGAGTTTTGGCTCTATACCTGGATTTCAAATATTTGCTCCTGGGGTACTTCCCACAAGGTATTTAGCCTGCACATCTTGAAGGGACTATTCAAATTAAGTGGCTCATCAAGCAGCATTTAACACACAATGGAAGACACCCATCTACATTGAATGGACTGTCCTGTAAACATGCTATTTCAAGTATAGATAATAACTTCTACTGTGACTAAGGGGAATCATGCATGGACGTGTGACTTGCCCACGTGACTCCAGACACCATCTTGTCACCTATCAGAGAGGCAACCGTGTTAGTCTGTATCCACAAAAACAATGAGGAGTCCGGTGGCACCATAAAGATGAACACATTTATTTGGGCATAAGCTTTTGCGGGTAAAAAACCCACTTCTTCAGATGCATCTTTTTACCTACGAAAGCTTATGCCCAAATAAATCTGTTAGTCTTTAAGGTGCCATTGGACTCCTCTTTCATCTTCTCATCTGTGATTTTCCGCTATCTGTGTGGAGGGCTTTGTTTGAAATAATGGGTTTCCCTCCACATGGCAGAAGCTATAAAAGCCCCTGAAAAATCTTCATTTTGCCTCTTTCCTGCTCATACCTCTGGACTATGGACTTATACAAATGGGAGAATTCTAACCAAGGGATCAAGGACCTTCCAATGATTTGGAAGCAACCAGAGACTTGACTTAAGCCAGCAGTTTATTCCATCACTGTTACAAGCCTGATTCAAGAACTTTGCAATTGTTGTATGTATTTGATTCCTTTAACCAATTTTAACTCTCATCTTTCTTTCTATAAATAAATAAATATAAATATTTATATTTATATATAAATAAATATAAATATAAATATTATTTCTTTCTATAAATAAATAAACCTTTAGATTTTAGATGCTAAAAGAATGGCAACAGTGTGATTTTTGGGTAAGATCTGAGTTGTATATTGACTTGGGTGCGTGGCTGGTCCTTTGGGATCAGAAGAATCTTTTATTTGATTAAATTGGTTTTAAAGAACCACTCATCTCTCAGTCTAGGATTGGAATGCCTAAAGAAACTGCTGTTCTGACTTCGTGTTAGCCAGTGTGGTGAAACAGAAGTTTATTTTTGTTGCTGGTTTGGTATATCTCATGGGAGAATAACCTCCAGCTTTGAGGTGTATCTGCCTTATTTCTCAGCAGTTTGTCCTGAATTTGGTATTCTCAGTTGTGACCCATGGAGGTACAATTTGAATCCAGATCTGTTGGCATCATAAGCCATATCCCTAGGCCAACAAGTCACTTGCCCAGGCCATCTCCCTGGACCTTGAGGTTAATATGTATTTCCCATCTCAACTTTTTGTGATTCTTTGGACCTACCATCTTCACAGCCACCACAGGATTTTCTACAAAAGTTTCTCTTTCTTTTTTCTTTTTCTATAAGGAAGCAAAGAGTCTATTACCTGGAAATTATCTCCATGAATGCTGTGCAGTGTTAGGCTGAGAGTTATCCAAGCCCAGATGCAGTGATACTATGCATCCAACTTGTATAATGCATGTACTAGGTATATTACCAGTGAACTTCACAATCTGTTACCAAATGAAAGGCATCCATTCCCAGACACATGTATACATCTTGCTAGCAAACATGCCATTCCTCTGGGAAGAGAGGATGCATTTTTAAAGCAACTCAAAGCGAACTGCATGGGATGGATAACATGCAAGGCAGAGAATCACGCAGCATTAACTGTAGCTGACCCCAATGCTAGCCCAGTGATAGCAGTGCTGCTAGCTCACTAAACTCCAGAGACCAATCACATCACTTGCACTGGTTCTTAATTAACTGGGCTCTGCTGCTTTGAAGAAACCAGAGTCCAAAGTTATTCTAAACACAAATTGCCCTTGTGCTGCCTCAGTAGCCTTGGATCAGCCTGCATCCATGGGTTTACTTCAGTGCTTCATGGCAGCCCACAGAGAGCTGGACCTTTATGGCAAAATCCTATAGAATTCAATACGGATGAAATCAACATAATTAAATATGTAATCAAGTTCTGTGGAAATTATTCAAAACAACTACACTCTGAGGGAATAACCTCCTTTCTCTATTTTTAAACCATCCTATGGAATTCCATATCAGGGATAGAATCCTCTATTACATTTTATAAGACGGTTCGAAAACATGTAGGAAGACTATCATTTTCTAGTAAGTTCTATGGGACATTTCCATTCAACCAGGATAGGGGGAGAGAGAAAGGGTGTGTGTGGAAATTAACTATCTTTGATCTAAGTTGATCGCAGTTTTTCATTTTGTCAGCACTAATTGAAAGACACTAGAAGAATATGAATTATCCACTGAAAGCTACAGGATGTCTGCAGACCAACTCTACTACCTATTTCAGTGGCAATGCTGACTTTGCAACACTTTTCAAACAGACTTTTTTGGACATCGCAAAAAACAGTCTCTTACCCCTGCCATTTACATTTAAATGTCACAGCAAATAAATTATGGAACCAATTGGAGTGGAATTTACTGTTTCAATCAAAAATTCTCTTTTTGTGCAATGCTCATTATTCATCTTTCATGCTGGCGTTACAGAGTCAGAAAATTCCAGACAATGGTTTTGTTTCACTGTGTTGTCTGCTCTGCCTATGGCATGCTTTGAAGCAGAAAGCTCAGTCCTTATCCAAAATGAAAGTTAGCTACTGATTAGAATTCAAGGAATTATTCTGATCATGTAACTTTGGGCAGAGCTGCTACTCTTTACAGAAGTTCCTTCTGCATCTAAGCTGTAGTGGATAAATACATCTTTTGAGCAACATTATTAGCAAATCGATGACTATTTTGAGATTTTTGGGGCAATATTTATTAGAGCTGAGCTAATCATTTGTAGCAATTAATTTATAGGATATGTTTTTCTTTTTTCTGTTCAGGAATTGTCCACGAGCCACTTGCAATTTTTCAAAATTTATTAATTGGACATATTCTCCAAATAATTCCACAAATAATTCTTGCTCTATAGAGTGTGTGCTACAGTTTGCTGTATCTGAAATTCAGGATCTGAGGTATATTGGTTAGATTGCACACTTAAGTCACTGACATTGTTTGTCACCTTGACTAGGTGAGCACAATTCTTTGTGATATTTACAGGTTTCAGAGTAGCAGCTGTGTTAGTCTGTATTCGCAAAAAGAAAAGGAGGACTTGTGGCACCTTAGAGACTAACAAATTTATTTGAGCATAGGATTTCGTGAGCTACAGCTCATTTCATCGGATGCATTCAGTGGAAAATACTGAAGTACTCCTTTTCTTTTTAAGATATATTTGTATTGCAATATCACCCAGAAGCCCCAGTCAGGGACAAAGAGCTGGCTGCTATACAAACACACAGGAAGACAGTCCCTGCCCGGGAAAGCTTGCAACTGTAAGAAGCACCTTGCAATTTTTTTCCAGTGGGAATACACAAATCTAAGTGCAGGATTTTTCTTATGTGGCATCTCTGTTACTAGAGGTTTGCAACTATGGTCACCCATTCTCTACAATACTGTGCTGAGCTCTTTGTGGATAAATAGTCCTTTTGATCCACTCATGATAACACTTTGTCCAGCCATGGGATTTTTTTTCTTCAGTGTTCTGCCATTAACATCTCCTTCCAGTACCCATAAATATGCATTGCCTGATGACGTATTTAAAATATGCCCTGCAAATCAAATCTTTCTTTTCATAAGATCTCCAACTAGCATGTGCTGTTCCAGTTATATCCAATTTTTTTTGCTGGTTACATTGTTTATACATGATACTTTCAGAATTCTTCTATAAAACCATAATTCAAAGGATGGTAGTTTCTTTACTATTGATTGTTTTAATGTCCATGTTTCACAGCCGTAATTTAGCACAAATCATATGGCTGTGCAAGATTCACCTTCAACCTAAATTCTGCAGACATTCCAACCAGTCCCCTTGCTTTAATATAAGTGAACAAATATTCATGGAGTATTTTTTTTAATTATTCACACAGCTCTAATATTTTTAAATCAAATTATTAAGAAATAGCTTGGGAACTTTGGATGTAGTCAGAACTTGGTGACTGGCTGTCAGTGTGTTAAAAGCATGTCTACAATCCAAATTCTATTTCAGAGTAACAACTTCCAAGATGATCAGTCATCATTCATCTTTCAGATTTGTGCCTCCTTAGCAACACCACAACCCCAGTTCTGCTGTAATCACCTGTGGTCCTGTGCTGTGGTCCTTTCAATTCTTATTACTTAAATTACCATTTTATAAACCATATGGCATGTATTAATACCGTTCCAGGCTGACATTTTAATCCAAACAGCTTTTCTACAAAAGTGAAGTGGCGGGGGATGGGAAATAAATTTTTATTCTTTTAAAACTCATGCGAGTAAAATATTCTATGAAAAGCCGAATCATAGACCATGCAATTAAGTTATAAATTGATGATTAAAGTAAAGACATTTCACTAATTTCTTCAGTCCTGACAACCATCACTGAAATGCAGCCACTTCTGGGGCAGAGGGCACTTGGCAGGTGCACAGCATACTGCGCAGTTGTCAACCACCTTAAGTCCACGTCTACTCCAGTGGTTCTCAACCAGGGGTATGTGTCCCCCCGGGGGTACGCAGAGGTCTTCCAGGGGGGTACATCAACTCATGTAGATATTTGCCTAGTTTTACAACAGGTTACATAAAAAGCACTAAAAGTCAGTTCAAACCAAAATTTCATAAAATGACTTGTTTATACTGCCCTATATACCATATACTGAAATGGAAGTACAATATTTATATTCCAGTTGATTTATTTTAGAATTATATATGGTAAAATTAAGCAATTTTTCAGTAGTAGTGTGCTGTGACACATTTGTTTTCTTATGTCTGATTTTGTAAGCAAGTAGTTTTTAAGTGAGGTGTGCAAAGGCCTAGGAGGAGAGAGCCAAAGCATCAGCCACCCAATGACTTCCATCTGGACCCCTCCCTATCTGGCCCGCACCACCACAATGCCAGTGGGACTCCAGGGGGAGGCAGCACTCAGAGCGGAGGGATAGTATATACTAGTTTAAGAAGTAACCATGGCTCTTCTCCCCAGAGTGGGGTGGACGCTGCTAAGGGATGCCTCTGTGCTGGGTAGTAAGAGCCAAACCACCTCAATCTCCAGAAAGAACGCACTGCGCTCTGGCGGCTGGTGCATGACAGGCCCCATAGCTCTGACTTACTGGGGTATGTGCTCCTGGAAAATGGTTTCAAATGAGGATCCAGTTTTGTTTGTAAGGTGTTATCTGAAAGACACATTAAATAAACTGAATTGTCCCCACTATGATCTGAAGCTGTGGCATTCGGGCTGCCAGCTAGTCCAAGCCTCGTGCTTAGATGGCCAACCCATCCCCTGCGACTCAGCAAGATGACCTTGAGCGGATCACTGCACATTATGTGGCTCTGGGAAGAAGGATAAAGGAGTTTGAGACACAAGTCATGTTCTCGTCCATCCTCCCTGTTGAAGGACAAGGCCCAGGTAGGGACCATCGAATTGTGGTGGTAAATACGTAGTTATGCAGGTGGTGTAAAGACAGGGCTTTGGATTCTTCAACCATGGGATGTTGTTCCATAAAGGAGGATTGCTAGGAAGAGATGGGATCCACCTAATGAAGAGAAGGAAGAGAATCTTTGCAGGCAAGCTTGCTAACCTAGTGAGGAGGGCTTTAAACTAGGTTTGCCAGGGGATGGTGACCTAAGCCCGGAGGTAAGTGGGGAAGTGGGATACTGGCTGGAAACACAAGTAGGAGGGTGCAACAGGGGAGGCCTCCTGATTCATACCGAGAAAGTAGGGCAATTGGCTAGTTATCTTGGGTTCCTCTACATGAACAAGTAGCATAGGAAACAAGCAGGAAGAACTGGAAGACCTGGCACAATCAAGGAACTATGACATGATTGGAGTAACAGAAACTTGGTGGGGTAACTCAGGTTACTGAGTCCTTGTGGCACCTTAGAGAGACTAACACATTTATTTGGGCATAAGCTTTTGTGGGCTATAACCCACTTCATCAGATGCATGGAGTGAAAAATACAGTAGGCAGGTATAAACAAACAGCACAGGAAAAGATGGGAGTTGCCTTATCAAGTGGGGGGTCAGTGCTAACGAGGCTAATTCAATCAGGGAAGATGTGGCCCATTCCCAACAGTTGACAAGAAGGCGTGAGTATCAGAGGGAAAATTACTTTTTGTAGTGACCCAGCCGCTCCCAGTCTTTATTCAGGCCTAATTTGATGGTGTCAAGTTTGCAAATTAATTCCAGTTCTGCAGTTTCTCACTGAAGTCTGGTTTTGAAGTTTTTTTGTTCAAGAATGGCCACTTTTGAGTCTGTTATTGAGTGTCCTGGGAGATTGAAGTGCTCTCCTACTGGTTTTTGAATGTTACAGTTCTTGATGTCTGATTTGTGTCCATTTATTCTTCTGTGTAGAGACTGTCTGGTTTGGCCAATGTACATGGCAGAGGGGCATTTCTGGCACATATTACATTGGTAGATGTGCAGGTGAATGAGCCCCTGATGGTGTGGCTGATGTGGTTAGGTCGTATGATGGTGTCCCTTGGACAGAGTTGGCAACGGGTTTGTTGCACGGATTGGTTCCTGGGTCAGTGTTTCTGTGGTGTGGTCTGTGGTTGCTGGTGAGTATTTGCTTCAGGTTGGGGGGCTGTCTGTAAGCGAGGACTGGCCTGTCTCCCAAGGTATGTTAGAGGGAGGGATTGTCCTCCAGGATAGGTTGTAGATCCTTGATGATGTGCTGGAGAATTTGTAGCTGGGGGCTGTAGGTGATGGTCAGTGGCGTTCTGTTACTTTCTTTGTTGGGCCTGTCCTGTAGTCGGTGACTTCTGGATACCCTTCTGGCTCTGTCAATCTGTTTCTTCACTTCCCCAGGTGGGTATTGTAGTTTTAAGAATGCTTGATAGAGATACTGTAGGTGTTGGTCTCTGTCTCAGGGATTGGAGCAAATGTGGTTGTATCTTAGGGCTTGACTGGAGCACCATCATGGATGTGTATAAACTGTCCAGAAAGGACAGGAGGGGGAGAAAAGGTGGGGCAGTTGCACTGTAAGTAAGAGAAGTATGACTTCTCAGAGCTCCAGTATAAAACTGGAGAAAAGCCTGCTGAGAGTCTTTGGGTTAAGTTTAGAGGCGAGAGCCACAAGGGTGATGTCGTGGTGGGCGTCTGCTATAGACCACCAGACCAGGAGGATGAGGTAGATGAGGCTTTCTTAGGACAACTAACAGAAGTTTCCAGATCACAGGCCCTGGTTCTCATGGGGGACTTCAGTCACCCTAGCATCTCCTGGGAGAGCAATAGAGCAGTACACAGACAATCCAGGAAGTGTTTGGAGACTGTTGGGGACAACTTCCTAGTGCAAGTGCTGGAGGAACCAACTTGGGGCCGTGCTCCTCTTGACCTTCTGCTCACAAACAGGGAAGAATTGGTAGGGGAAGTAGAAGTGGATGGCAACCTAGGCAGCAGTGACCATGAGATGGTCGAGTTCAGGATCCTGACAAAAGGAAGAAAGGAGGAGAGCAGGAGAATACATACCCTGGACTTCAGAAAATCAGACTTTCACACCCTCAGGGAACTGATGGTCAGGATCCCCTCGGAGGCTAATATGAGCAGGAAAGGCTGTATTTTAAAGAACCCTTATTGAGCGTGCAGAAACAAACCACCCCAATGTGCAGACAGAATAGCAAATATGGCAGGCAACCAGCTTGGCCTAACAGAGAAATCTTCAGTGAGCTTAAACTCAAAAAGCAAGCTTACAAGAAGTGGAAACTTGGACAGACGACAAGGGAGGAGTATAAAAATACTGCTCCAGCATGCAGGGGTGTAATCAGGAAGGCCAAAATACAATTGTAGTTGCAGCTAGCAAGGGGTGTGAAGGGTAACAAGAAGGGTTTCTACAGGTATGTTAGCAACAAGAAGGTGGTCAGGGAAAGTGTGGGACCCTTACTGAATGGGGGAGGCAACCTAGTGACAGATGATGTGGAAAAAACTGAAGTACTCAATGCTTTTTTTGCCTTGGTCTTTACAGACTTGCTCCCAGACTGCTGCATTGGGCAGCACAGTATGGGGAGGAGGTGAGCAGCCCACAGTGGTGAGAAAACAGGTTAAGGACTATTTAGAAAGGCTGGACATGCACAAGTTGATGGGTCCAGATCTAATCCATCCAAGGGTGCTGAGGGAGTTGGCTGATGTGATTGCAGAGCCATTGGCCATTATATTTGAAAACTCGTGGCAATCGGGGAAGGTTCCAAATGATTGGAAAAAGGCAAATATAGTGCCCATCTTTAAAAAAGGGAAGAAGGAGAATCTGGAAAACTACAGACCCGTCAGCCTCACCTTAGTCCCTGGAAAAATCATGGAGCGGGTCCTCAAGGAATCTATTTTGAAGCTCTTGGAGGAGAGGAAGGTGATCAGGAACAGTCAACATGGATTCACCAAGGACAAGTCATGCCTGATGAACCCGATTGGCTCTGTGGATATGGGGAAAGCAGTGGACAAGATATATCTTGACTTTAGCAAAGCTTTTGATACGGTCTCCCACAGTATTCTTGCCAGTAAGTTTAAAAAGTATAGATTGGATACATGGACTATAAGGTGGATAGAAAGCTGGCTAGATCATCAAGCTCAATGGGTAGTGATCAATGGCTCGATGTCTAGTTGGCAACGGGTATCAAGCGAAGTAACCCAGGGGTCTTTCCTGAAGCCAGTTTTGTTCAACATCTTCATTAATTATCTGGATGATGGGATGGATTGCACCCTCAGCAAGTTTGCGGATGACACTAAGCTGGGGGGATAGGTAGAAATGCTGAAGGATAGGGATAGGGTCCATAGTGATCTAGACAAATTGGAGGATTGGGCAAAAAGAAATCTGATGAGGTTCAACAAGGACAAGTGCAGAGTCCTGCACTTAAGATGGAAGAATCCCATGCACTGCTACAGGCTGGGGACTGACTGGCTAAGCTAGGGATCGGCAACCTTTGGCACGCGACCAGCCAGGGTAAGCCCCCTGGCAGGAAGCAGCAGCCAGCACATCCCTCGGCCCGCGCTGCTTCCCGCAGCCCCCATTGTCCTAGAGAGGCGAACTGCAGCCAGTGGGAGCTGTGATCAGCCGAACCTGAGGATGCGGCAGGTAAAGAAACTGGCCTGGCCCGCCAGGGGGCTTACCCTGGCAGGCCACACGCCAAAGGTTGCTGATCCCTGGGCTAAGTGGCAGGTCTGCAGAAAAGGACCTGTGGATTACAGTGGACAAGAAGCTGGATGTGAGTCAGTGTGCCCTTGTTGCCAAGAAGGCTAACGACATATTGGGCTGCAGTAGTAGGAGCATTGCCAGCAGATTGAGGGAAGTGACTATTCCCCTCTATTCAGCACTTGTAAAGCCACATCTGGAGTATTGTGTCCAGTTTTGGTCCCCCTACTACAGAGGGGATGTGGACAAATTGGAGAGTCCAGTAGAGGGAAACAAAACTGATTGGGGGCTGGGGCACATGATTTATGAGGAGAGGCTGAGGAAACTGGGGTTATTTAGTCTGCAGAAGAGAAGAATGAGGCGGGATTTGATAGCAGCCTTCAGCTACCTGAAGGGGGGTTCCAAAGAGGATGGAGCTTGGCTGTTCTCAGTGGTGGCAGATCACAGAACAAGGAGCAATGGTATCAAATTGTCGTGGGGGAGGTCTAAGTTGGATATTAGGAAACACTATTTCCCTAGAAGGGTGGTGAAGCACTGGAATGGGTTACCTAGGGATGTGGTGGAATCTCCATCCTTAGAGGTTTTTAAGGCCGGGCTTGACATAGCTCTGGCTGGGTTGATTTAGTTGGTGTTGGTCCTGCTTTGAGCAGGGGGTTGGACTCGATGACCTCCTGAGGTCTCTTCCAACCCTAATCTTCTATGGTTCTTAGAATCATAGAATCCCTGACTGGGATTTTATCTGGCTGCAGACACTCTAAGGAAGGGGTGTGCTTAAAGAGGTCTGGCTCCTCTGCTGAAAAAAATTGGTCTATCCTTTCTGAGCTGCCCAATGACAACAAGCAAGGGCTGCTACAGAATTATCCCCTCAGCTCTGCATCATTTCCTTGTGGTGAACTGAGGCCACTCTGAATATGAAGAGCAGGTATAGAAATATTGTTCCCTAAGATATAGATATTTTGTGCCATTAATGTTAATTTTCCTTTCATTCACTAAAATAAGTGGGGAAGCAACAATGTTGCAGTCAGGCTCTAACAGATCTGTTGCTTAGAATTTCACAGATTTGCATTTTCACTTGATTAGCTGTATATGTCAGCAGAGGATGAGCAGGAGTTTTCATGTTTTGAAAACTCTGATCCAGGCACATTTAATCCTTTTAACTATGGACACAATTAGTTGTTTTCTGACATGCAAAGAAAGAGCATAAACATTTCCTCCTAAAGGCAAATTTAGCATTTAGTTCAACTACATGCAAATCATTTAATCTGTTTCTTTTAATTTGCTTGGTTCTCAAAGGCAATGCTCTTTGTAGATTAGCCAGAATTTAGTGATGGCTTAATTCACATTTACTTACATGCATGGCTTAACATCCAACTTAATCTGCTCTCTCACTGCACATCCTGAAAACAACTCCTTTTGTTGAATAAATGAGTGTGAACTCAAAGATGCCCCATACTCTGTGGACTGTAAAAGTTATGGGATTAGTAATGAGACCTAATCACCAATCCCTGGAACTATTTACCTATACCAGCACTCTGTAGTAGCAAAAAAAGAAAAGGAGTACTTGTGGCACCTTAGAGACTAACCAATTTATTTGAGCATGAGCTTTCGTGAGCTACAGCTCACTTCATCGGATGCATACCGTGGAAACTGCAGCAAACTTTATATATACACAGAGAATATGAAACGATACCTCCTTCCACCCCACTGTCCTGCTGGTAATAGCTTATCTAAAGTGATCATCAGGTGGGCCATTTCCAGCACAAATCCAGGTTTTCTCACCCTCCACCCCCCCACACAAATTCACTCTCCTGCTGGTGATAGCCCATCCAAAGTGACAACTCTTTACACAATGTGCATGATAATCAAGTTGGGCTATTTCCTGCACAAATCCAGGTTCTCACATCCCCCCCACCTCCATACACACAAACAAACTCACTCTTCTGCTGGTAATAGTGCCACAAGTACTCCTTTTCTTTTTTCGAATACAGACTAACACGGCTGTTACTCTGAAATCTGTAGTAGCAGTAGGTTTTTCTTGACTCATGAACCAGCAGGGCAGCTAGGGTTGCAGGGACTTTAGAAGCCTAGAAACATGTCCTCTTCTTTCCTTCTCTGCTTGGATTGAGGGTGACAATATCTGCCATAGATTAAGAGATTTCACTTATTTTTTTTTTATCTCCTCAATATAAACTGGCTTTAAAGGGATGAAATCTTGGCTCCAATGAAGTGGATGGGAATTTGCCATTGACTTCACTGGGGCCAGGATTTTGGCCAAATTAGGAGAAATTAGTGATTTGGGTAGGGCTTGTTTTGTCAAGTTCAACTCTTTGCCTGGCTCTCCATTGGCACTTCTGGCCTGCCATAATGTTCATTTGCAAAGAAATGGGGTCTCGATCCTAACTGGGTTCAAAGTGGCACCGTGAACAATTGCACTGGATTTAAAGAGTGTTTTGGGGTATTGAAGGAAGTCATAGCCTAGCAGCTAATCAAGGACACACTATTATCTACATGCTCTTATCACAACGCATCAATGGCCATTCTTTAAACATAGCTGGAGGACCATTTTTCAGTCAGTTAGTCATTCATACCAGCACAGACACACATAACCAAAGCTTGTGTGGTGCAAGTATCTAGGTTCCTGGTCTGGCTGCCACACTGAAAACAGTGCCACTATAAAAGAGCTGGTATCTAAAAGAATTAAGTGTAAAGTAGTCTAGAACTCTCATATTAGGGATAGGTCACAACAGAGATGCCAAAAGTCACTGTTTCTGTTGTCTGCCCTAGATCAACCACACAGCATTGCAGCAAGGCAAGCTACACCTGTTGAAACGAAGACCCATTAAACTCTGCCTCAGGCCATTTAAATTTTCATCACCACAATCACTTTGAGCCCCTCCTTTGACAAGAGTGTTACACTGGAAAATGGGAATCTGTGAGGTCATCATCTTTCTTTCTTTCTTAGAAAGTACAGTCCTTAGTTTACTTTGCAGAGAAACGGAGGACAATTTCAATGAGTAATATATGCTTATTGCTTTCAAAGGGCTAATTTCCCAAAGATGAGGAAAACTATGAATGAAATGATTGGAAGGAAAAATTTAACTGAAAAACCTGAGTGAAAACTGGGAATATTTTAAGGAGAGTTTATTAGATGGCCAAAAAGCCAAGGTTCCACAAAGAAAAAAATAGTGCAACTTTGGATGAAAGACAGTCCTTGTTCAGTGGGGAAATGAAGGCAACAATTAGAAACAACCAACAAACTGAAAAAAGAAAAACACAGTGTTCAGTATAAATTAGGAGTTGTGAAGTGTAGCAAATTGATAAGGGAAGTTAAGTGCATCAGGGAAACTCCATGTCTGTCAGGGTAAAGGTAATAAGAAGTTTAAGTATATTAAGAAAAGAAAAAATCCTAACAATGGCATAGATCCCTTACTAGCTGGAAGTAGTAAGACTATTAATCATGATGCATAAAAATCAGAAGTGTTGAATAAATATTTCTGTTCTGCATTTGGAAAGAAGCAGGATGTTGTACTCATATCGCATCATGCTGATGAACTACTTTTCAGTCCATTAGTTACTAAGGAGGATGTTAGAGAGTGTCTACTAGAGACAAACATTTTGCACCCAAAAGTCTTAAAATATGCTAGTTTTTAAACAATATCAGATAAATTCCAGAAGACTGAAAAAGTGCTAATGTTGTGCCGTTATTTTTTAAAGGGCGAGTAGGATGACACAAGTAACTATAGGCTGGTTAGCTTCACCTCAGTCCCAGACAAAATAATGGAAAAGCTGAGATGGGATTCAATTGATAAAGAATAGGAATATAACTAATACCAGTTAGCATGGTTTTATTGAAAATAGGTCTGGTCAAACCTGGTTTCATTTGTTGATAAAATTACTCATTTGGTGGATTAAATTAACTGAGTAGCTGGCTTCTTTAAGGCATTTGACTTTGTACCACTTGAAATTCTGATGGAAAAATTAGCAGTATATAATATAAATAAACCACATGTTAAATGTATTAAGACCTGGCCAGTTGACAGATCTCAAAAAGTAGTCACCAATGGGGAATCATCACTGAATTGGGCTGTTTCTAGTAGGATACAGAGTGATCTGGATTCACTGGATAAGCTGGGCCCATTCAAACAAAAAGTGTTTTATTACAGCCAAATGCAAGGTCATGCCTACAGAATGGAGGACTGTATACTGGAAAGCGGTGGTTTTGAAAGGGATTTAGGGGTCACAGTGTGATAGAGTTTTTCATCTTTTAGCATTTTTTCTGAGTTCATTCAAGAGCATAATTATTGTCTGGTTTCACCCACATAGTTGTTACTGGAGCATTTAGTGCATTGGATGAGGTACACCATCTGTTGTGATAGGCATGTGTAGGATCCATAGATCTTGAAAGGTGTAGGGGGGCAGTTGATCATTGTAGCAGTGGAGAAATGTCTGCAGGTTTTGCACCTGTTGTTCTGGCAGGGTCTGGTGCCACTTTGAGTTGCTGTGTCCTCGTCTGTGGGGAGCTTGCTTCTGATGAGTTTAGACAGATTGGGGGGCTGCTTGAAGGCCAGAAAAGGGGGTTCAGGAAAGATTTCTTTCAGAATTGGGTCCCCACTGAGTATGGATTGTAGTTGTTTGATGATACCCTGTATGGGTTTCAGTGTGGGGTGGTAGGTGACAACTAGGGGTGTGCAGTCAGAGGACATGCTATTTCTGTATTGAAGCAGGTTCTCTCAGGGTATTTGGGTGGCCCGTTCCATGATGCAATCTACTTCTCTGGTGGAGTGTCCTTGTCTGGTGAAGGCGGTTTTAAGTGTGTTAAGGTATATATCCTAGACTTTCTCCTCGGAGCATATTCTGTGGTATCTGAGTGCCTGGCTGTAGAGAACAGATTTCTTGGTGTGTTTGGGGTGGTTACTGATCTGTAAAGGTAGGTGTGGTGATCCATGGGTTTCTTGTTTATGGTTGTCTGTAGGGTTCCATTGCTGAAGCTGATTGTGGTGTCCAGGAAGTTGATGCTAGTGTGTGAGTGTTCTAGAGAGAGTTTGATGGATGGGTGGTGGTTGTTGAAGTTGTTATGGAAATCTGTGAGGGATTGTAGGGCATCTGTCCAGAGGATGAAAATACCATCAATGTATCTCAGGTATATAATTCGTTTTGTGGTGCACTGGTCCAAGAAGAGGCTGGAATATTGGAGATAGTAGTATCCAGGGCTGTTCCCTTGGTTTGGGAAAAATGTTTGTTGTTGAGTGTAAAATTGTTATTGGTGAAATGGATGAACAACAGATGCAAAATCTGAAGACATATCTCCACTGGTAAAATGATCAATACCCACTGCAACACACCTTTCAAGATCCATGGATCCTACACATGCCCGTCACAACATGTGGTGTACCTCATCCAGGGCACTAAATGCCCCCAACAACAACTAGGTGGGTGAAACCACACAATCACTATGCTCTCAAATGAACTCACACAGGAAAATGACAAAAGATAAAAACACCATATCACCTGTGGGTGAGCACTTTTCACAAAAGCGATTGCTCTATATCTGACCTATCAGCCCTCATCCTCAAAGGAAACCTGCACAACACTGTCAGAAGACAAGCCTGGGGGCATAAATTCATTACTCTGCTAGATACTAAAATTATGGACTGAATAGAGCCACTGGATTTATGGTTTACAACAATAATCTGTAACCCATTAACCCCCCTCTTTTTGGTTTGACTGCAGAGGTGTTAACAGGCCACTCTACCTTGAATGGTCCCTTACCATAAGTAGTTAGCACATACTGTAAACAATCTTTTCCACCTTGCATTTTGCTGTGATGCAGGGTGTGATCAGGGAAGGTGCAGGTTGATCCTGCCTAGTAATTATAATCCAACATGGTGACAACCCTGCCTAGTGGTAACAGTTCAGTATGACGGCAACTCTACCTAGTGGCTATAGCCTCAAGCGGGAGCAGGGGAACCTGGCCCACCCTACTCCACCAGGTTCCAAACCAGGTTCCTGTGAGGCTGACTAGGCTGCTCACCTGGCTCAGTATGGTGTTCAGCCTCCCATCAGCTTCCCTGAGCCACTTCCAAATCTAGTCCATGTCTCATCTGGCCGCTGCCCAACTCTGGGGAACATCGCCATCAGGGGTCCCAGCCCTCATCCCATCCACCAGGTGCTGTGTTTCACCAGCCCAGTGCAGGCCCAACTCTGTCCTCCCTGGGACCTCCCAGGGTAAGTCCTGGCTCGTCAGCCCCAGACTGAGCTGTCTGGCTGCTTTTAAATCCTGCCTCCAGTCCAAGCATGCTTGGGAAGGGCATGGGGTGGGGCTTCCTTAACCCATAACTATTTCTTAACCCCCCGCTTGGCCAGTGAGGGGTCTAAACAACTCGTGACACATGGAGTACCTTTCACAGAGCCGAAGAAGAGCTCTGTGTGGCTCGAAAACTTGTCTCTCTCACCAACAGAAGTTAGGGAAATAAAAGATATTACCTCACCGAATTTGACTCTGTAAAGGGCTTTTTAGTCTAGTGGAGAAAGACAGAAGAAGAACCAGTGACTGGCAACTGAAGCCAGACAAACTGAAAATTAGAAAAGTCAGGCATACATTTTTAATAGTGATGGTGATTAACCATGGGGACAAACTGTTCCAGGAGGAAAGACTGCTGAGCAGAGATGGGGTCCACCTATCGAGAAAAGGGAAGAGCATATATGGACACAGGCTGGCTAATCTAGTGAGGAGGGCTTTAAACTAGGTTCAAAAGGGGCAGGTAACAAAAGCCCACAGGTAGGTCAAAAACATGGAGACATGGGAGAAGGGTCAGAGTCTGGGGGGAGCATGGGCTGTTATAACAGAGATAAGGGAGAGACAATAGAGATCATAGGGCAGGAAATCAAATCAGTGTCTTTGATATGTGTATAATACGAGAAGTATGGGGAATAAGCAGGAAGAACTTGAAATGCTAGTTAATAACACAACTATGACATAGTTGGCATCACAGAGACCTGGTGGGATAATATGCATGACTGGGATATTGGTATAGAAGGTTACAGCTTGCTCAGGAAGGACAGGCAGGGAAAAAAGGGAGGAGCTGTTGCCTTATATATTAAAAATGTATACATTTGGACTGAGGTTGAGATGGAAATAGGAGACAGACTTGTTGAAAGTCTCTAGGTAAGGATAAAAGGGGTGAAAAATAAGGATGATGTCATAAGGGTCTACTACAGACCACCTAGCCAGGAAGAAGAGGTGGATGAGGCTTTATTTAAACAACTAGGAAAATAATCCAAAGCACAGGACTTGGTGGTGATGGGAGACTTCAACTACCCAGATGTTGGTTGGGAAAACACAGCAGGGAACAGATTATCCAACAAGTTCTTCAACTGTATTGGAGACAATTTTTTATTTCAGAAGGTGGAGAAAGCTACTAGGGGAGAGACTGTTCTAGATGTGATTTTTGACAAATAGGGAGGAACTGGTTGGGAATTTGAAAGTGGAAGGCAGTTTGGGTGAAAGAGATCATGAAATGATGAGTTCATGAGTCTAAGGAATGGTAGGAGGGAGAACAGCACAATAAAGACTATGGATTTCAAGAAGGTAGACTTTGGCAAACGCATGGAGTTGGTAGGTAAGATCCCATGGGAAGCAAGTCTAAAGGGGAAAAACTGTTCAAGAGAGTTGGCAGTTTTTCAAACGGAATGACTAAGAGCACAAGAACAGACTGTCCCACTGCTCAGGAAAGACAGGAACTATGGCAACAGACCACTCCCGGCTTAATCAGGAGATCTTCAGTCATCTGAAACTCAAAGAAGAGTCTGGAAAAAAGTGGAAACTAGGTCAAATTACAAAGGATGAATATAAACAAATAACACAAGTATGTAAGGACAAAATTAGAAAGGCCAATTCAGAAAATGAGATTAAACAAACTAGAAATATAAAGGGTAACAAGAAAACATTCTACAAATCCATTAGAAGCGAGAGGAAGACCAAGGACAGGGTAGGCCTGTTACTCAATGAGAAGGGAAAAACAATAACAGAAAATGTTGAAATGGCAGAAGTGCTAAAGAATCTTTTTGTTTCGGTTTTCACCAAGGAAGTTGGTGGTGATTGGAAGTCTAACATAGAATGCCAGTGAAAATGAGGTAGGATCAGAGGCTAAAATAGGGAAAGAACAAGTTAAAAATTACTTAGACAAGTTAGATATCTTCAAGTCACCAAGGCCTGATGAAATACATCCTAGAATACTCAAGGAGCTGACTAAGGAGATATCTGACCTATTAGTGATTATCTTTGAAAAGTCATGGAAGACGGGAGAGATTCCAGAGGACTGGAAAAGGGCAAATCTATAAAATGGGGAACAACAACAATCTGGGGAATTACAGACCAGTCATCTTAACTTCAGTATCAAGAAAGATAATGGAGCAAATAATCAAGCAAGCAATTTGCAAACATCTAGAAGATAATAAGGTGGAATGTAACAGTCAGCATGGATTTGTCAAGAACAACTCATGTCAAACCAACCTGATTGCCTGCCAAAGAAAGCTAACAAGCCTTGTGAATGGGGGGAAGCAGTAGATGTGGTATATCTTGACTTTAGTAAAGCCTTTGATACTGTCACACAAGACCTTCTCATAAATCAACTAGGGAAATACAACCTAGATGAGCTACTATAAGGTGGGTATATACCTGGCTGGAAAATCATTCCCAGAGATTTTTTCCACTGAATGCATCCGATGAAGTGAGCTGTAGCTCACGAAAGCTTATGCTCAAATAAATTTTAGTCTCTAAGGTGCCAGAAGTCCTCTTTTTCTTTTTGCGAATACAGACTAACACAGCTGCTACTCTGAAACCATTCCCAGAGAGTAGTTATCAGTGGTTCACAGTCATGCTGGAAGGGCATAACAAGAGGGGTTCTGCAGGGATCAGTTCTGGGTCTGGTTCTGTTCAATATCTTCATCAATGATTCAGATAATGGCATAGAGAGTACACTTATGAAGTTTGCAGACGATACCAAGCTGGGAGGGGTTGCAAGTGCTTTGGAGGATAGTATTAAAATTCAAAATGATCTGGACAAACCGGAGAAATGGTCTGAAGTAAATAGGATTAAATTCAATAAGGAAAAATGCACAGAACTCCGCTTAGGAAGGAACAATCAGTTGCACACATACAAAATGGGAAATGACTGCCTGGGAAGGAGTACTGCAGAAAGGGATCTGGAGGGTTAATCTGGAGAAGAGAAGACTGATGGGGAATTTCAAAGGGGGGTTTTGAGTCTGACGCTGGCAGTACCACCTAGTGATGATACTCCAGACAGGCGCTTGTGGTTGTGTATCCCAATGGTGAGAGTCAGTGGCCAGGGGTAGGGGAAGCTGGGCACTCCCTGCTCCACCGGGTTCCAGCCCAGGGCCCAAAAAACAATCATTCACCTAGTCTTACCTCTTGTGAAAGACACAGCAACTCGTGCATCAAGCCCATAAATTCTGCTTGAGCTAGAATGTACCTTTTAGAAACGTATTTGGACCTCATTTAAGAGAGAATCCATCACAACCCTTGGCAAGTTGTTCCACTAATCCATCACCCTTCCTGTTAAAAAAAAAAAAAAAGCCTTATTTCTAGTCTGAATTTTTCTTCCTTTAGCTTCTAGCCATTGGCTGTCATACCTTTTTCTGCTAGATTAACAAACCATCTACAATCAGAAATCGTTTCCCCACGTAGGTGCTTGTAGACTGTGATCCTGTAACCTCTTAACCTTCTCTTGGACAAACTAAAATGATTGAGCTTCTTAACTCTCATTAAAAGCATGTTTTCCAGAACTCAGATCATCGTGCTAAGCATTGTATAAAGAGAGCAAGAGAGAACCTGCCTGAGAGAGGTTGGGAAACAGCCACTGCATAAGATGTAACATATTCCTCTTTGGAAGAGGCGGAAATGCCACACAAGACTGAGCAGGAACAGCTTATACTACATCCTTTGTAACACTCCCGCTACAGGGTTAACATCGCTGCTGCTGCTGCTGACAGGTAGCCAGTGGCAGTATGGCACAGAGGCTGGCCATGCAGAGAGAAGAAGACATGGGGGAGTGGAGGAGATCTACAGCTTTCCTGATGTCATGCTCTGCTGCTCTCCGGCCTCCATGTAGATTGAAGGCTAAGCCCCATATCAGTTTGGTCTGCCTGCCTCCCACCTCACCCAGGAGAGCATGCAGTGTGGCTCTTCACAACAGGAGAGGAAGGGCTCAGTGCTTAGGTCAGTAAGCTAAGATTTAAAAGACCAGAGTTCAATTCCATGCTGCACCAAAGACTTCCTGTGTGACCATGGGCAAGTCACTTACGGAATGTCTGCAATGGAATCAGGAGGTAGCTAGCTAGACCAAAGCTAGCTTGAGTTTGTCTACACAGCAAATCATACCTCCTGACTAATGTAGACAGACCATTAGTATCTCTTTGTGCCTTAGTTTCCCATATGTATAATCAGAGAGTTTTCCCATTGACCTCAAAGGATCCAGGATTTCACCATTAGACTGTAAGGCCAGAAGAGCCCATTAAGACTTCTATGTCTGACTTCTTGCATGACCCAGGCTAGAGAACTCCACCCGGCAATTCCTGCATCACACCCATGTACACCAACACAAAGCAGGTATAATCAGTTGCACTGGGTGGAAAATGGAAATTCTCCCCCCTCCCCCAGATAGGAAATGTTGGTGTCTTTTCTTGGGGGGGAATACAATTTTTTTTTTAACTTTTTGGCAGAAAACCAAAAACTTTTGTCCCCAAATTGAAAATTTTGGTTTTCTAATAAACGTTTGAAATTTTTCTAAGAAAGCAGATACTTTCTTCAAAAATGTTCCACCAGAAAAGAATATGGATGGAAGATTTTTAACCAGCTGCGATAAATACACACTTTGTCATCTGGTAGAGCTTTACAGTTTCTTTGCACAGTGCAAACAACCACACTCTCTGAAAGGCTGTGGAGAACCGGACCCATTGTTTTTAATACCTTGACAATATAATGCTTAAAGTGACAAAAACACAGAATTGCTGTTCATAGCTATCCAACCCTTCATTAACAGACTTTCAATGATCACCTCAACCCAGCTGGAAGTATCCCACTGTCATGTTATATAGGGTAACATGGGATGCATGAATGAACTATGAAGAATTCTCATAATTCCTTATCTGGTAATGAGCTTTCTATTTTCATTTCAGTACTGCTGTATCCTATGGGGTATACTTTGGTCTCTCCATTACACTTTTTAGGGAAATAATTAACAATTCTTGCACTGATAGAAAAATTTGCAATTTAGTCCTTCACTCACAAAAGGTACAATTAAAAGAAACATTCAAAACATTTACTGTGCTACACACGTTATAAGCCAATTGAGAAATTCTGCAATTTCAGAACACAAAAGGCCTGTTCTTGGACCATCAGAGTTATAACCATGATATTTAAGGGGTATGGAAAGGGATTCAGAGACATTACACTACAGCACAGCGTGTGCAGTTACAGTTGGGTCAGGGTATCCATGTTAAATCCCTGTTTTCAGAGGATAGTTGCACAGGCATAACAAATTGCTGGAGGTTGGAATGTTGCACAGAAGATCTCAGCCTGGCAGGAATTTGTAAAGAAGGTGGATTGTAGACTAGAGGAAGGGGGAGGATACAAGGTGCGTCTCCAAAGATTAGTGGAGGTTTATGAAGAAGGAACTGGGAGTAAATGAATATTGGTGAGCTGTGTGGTTTGACCCAGCAAGGTGCTAAGTGCCCTCAATTTCCATTGGCTTCAATGGACAGAAAGGTCCAAGTGAAAATCTCTGACCCATTTTTTACATAGCTCTGATACACTTCATGTGTTATCACTGTGGCACTGGGAAGGTGCTATTGCACTGGTATAGTTAAAGTAGCATTCAATTTTGCACTTAAAGTTCAAACTCCTTGTTTTATATGAAAAACACAGTGGAACTGCCCCAAATATTCAGCATATAGTAACTGAGCAAAGATTGAATTTTCAGATTAGTTTCTGAGTTCTAATCAATTAAAAATAGGCCCCAACAATTCACATTCTGCAGCTCATGGATTTTTTTGGTCTCCTCCAGCCTAAAAACTGCAAACTGTAGAAAGTCAAAAATTAAGGTCTCTGGAATTATAAAATTAGGTTGTTAATTTAACACAAACAAAAATTAGGGTTTTATATCACAATTGTTGGTTTATGTCATGCTTCTTAGCTGAGGGACACTATGATTTGTGACGAGTAGTATCTTGTGTGCAGCAGTAGCTCTTGGCCCATCATAGCCCAGGAGCTTGGCTATGTAGCTGGTTTAGGACTGCACCTCAACTGGCTAAATAGATTAGAATCCTAGAAATGTAGGGCTTCAAGGGATCTCAAGAGGTCTTCAAGCCCAGCCTCCTGTGCGGAGGCAGAACCAAGGACACCTAGACCTGCCTTGGCATCCCCAACCTCCCTTTGAAATTTAATCCACGAAGACCAGAGATCTTCAGCACAGCTGCTGTTGCTCTGTTGAAGTCCAGAATGTGTGTAAAACTGTGCAGCTGGTCCAGAAGCTGTGCCAACCACACAGTGTGATTTTCCAGAACTGTGCAGAACAGTTAGTGGGAGGGGAAGGATGGAGGGGAAGTTCATGCTGGGGGAAGATGGTGCAGGAAGGATGGAGCAGAGCTAAGGTGGTGGTCTATTGTCTCTGTTGCATGTCAGTTTCAGTGTCTCTCTCTTGGGGTAGAGCAACAGTTAAAGGGTGTAACTGCTCCTTACCCTGCTTTTGTTAGATATGTTATGTACAGAGCAACCTTAACTCACTTATCATGTAGTGTGTTTGTGTACGAATATAGAAAACTCATTTAACTCTCATCCCCCTATGTAAACTCATGCCAGTTGTTGCTAGTTACACTTGTATAAAGCTAAATTCTCTTCTAGGCTACAGTAGTGCCTCTCCAATGGACTCCAGCAGGAGGTGCGTTTGTTTAACTGAGAGCAATATCAGGCCTGTGGTCTGTGTTTGATTTGGTCTGGTTTTGGCTATTTATTCCTTAATAAAAATGTGAGTGTTTGGTTTTTATTCCAAAATTAGCTGTTGGAAGGGGTCTGTTTCCTGTGCGGCAAAATAGCAACTGCGTGTGTTTTACTAATATGGGATGCCTTGTTATTTGGCTGCCCAGTTGAGACATCTAGGGCCTGCCTTTCAGACCAGCTTAACAGAGATAGTTGACTGGCAATGAGAGACCTGGGAAGAGAAAGCAGATTTGAATGCTCTGCATGTTCCTTAGATATTGTTCTAGAGAAGGTAAACAGGTTTCAATCCACATTTAAGCTCCAAAGTAGGAGATCTCTGACTGTATAACATGGATGTTGATTTTCATCTTGAAATCTCCTGTGTTATGTTCAATATTCAGAAAAACTCTCACCTACTTAGTGACCTCCAGGCTGTAAAAGAAGCACAATGTCCAAGCAAAAAGCTTGTGAATATTGGCTGGTAAGACACAGCAGGCATTTAAATACAACATTCTTTGATTTCCGTGATTTTTCTTTTTCACCTGCTTCATAATGCCGGGATGACTCTATCTCCCAAAAGCAGCATGTTTACCTACCAGCTGTGAATCTTTCCCATGCATCTCTTACCCTAGTTTCGCAACACACCTCCCTGAATGGTTTCCTTATAATTTTGCTTATTTACTGGCTTAAATGAAGCGATATTCTTACTCCCCAGAGATCCACTTTGAGATCTATGATGTAAAGTGCTGTAAAAGAACTAAGAATTATCCTTGGATGAACAATTTATCAGCTTCACTGAAAAACAGAATGTTATCTATAACCAGACTGTAAGCTCTGTGGAGCAAGGACTGCCTTTTTGTTCTGTGTTTGTACAGACCCTAGCACTGTGGGGCTCTGATCCATGACTGGCGGCTGTTGGGCACTGTACAAACAATAATAATATACCCACCATTACAGTTTGGCGATGTCTACACACCAATATGGCCTATAACAGATTGTAAATTAGACCATAGATCTTGACAAACAGCTCTCATCATGATGGCTATTATAGATAAACATTTTCCATGGATCCCCCCTGCCTAGAGATATTAATGTGATGTACAAATGTGTATACTGGCGGAATCTGGTGCATAAATCAGAGCACTCTCAAAACAAGACATTCCTTTGAAAACCAACTGATGCTGCTAATTAGAAGCACCAGGAATCCAATTTAGGAGAACACTTTACTGACAGACTGTTTCTCAACTTGCTCCTGACAGATTGATCTGGCCTCTCATGAGAAATGGCTTGATGAGGGGAGCATGAGTCTTGCAAGCTTGTGGACACAATCCTTACCCAGTCCTTACTCAGACAAGACTCCCAATGATGTCAGCAAGAGTTTTGCCCAGGTAAAGACCAAATAAAATGGAATAAATCTCAGTAATGACCTCAGGTTTAAGCTCTTTGGGTATGTCTTCACTACCCCCGGATTGGCGGGTAGTGATTGATCTCTCGGGGATCGATTTATTGCATCTCATCTAGACGCGATAAATCAGTCCCTGAATTGATGCCTGTACTCCACCTCGGCAGGAAGAGTAAGCGGAGTTGATGGGGGAGCCGCCACAGTCGACTCGCCGCCGTGAGGTCGGCCAGGTAAGTCTAACTAAGAAGTTGCATATCTTAGTTCAAAGCCGCCCCGCCCTCAGCCTCAGTGTAGCCCAGGCCTTCGTTTTTTCCAATTAGGTCAATAAAAGCAACAACTGCAACTTATTCCTGTTTATTATTATTTACACCCTCTATGCAGATAATAGGCTCAATCTAACTCCTGTTAAAGTCAATGGCAACATTTCCATTGACTTCAACTGGAGCAGAAGCAGGCCCGGACGGAGGGCCTGATTGTCCACAGCCTTGCACCTGGTGTAGCAAGATGCACCTGCTCAAAAATGAATTGTATTCTGTGTTGAAAAAAAATCCATCATGTGACTGAGCTGGCCAATCAAAACCAGCAACCAAAAAACCTGAAAAGTGACACATTCCCTAAAACCAGCTGGTACATTGTTCATATAAAGTTTCCCCTGCAAAAAATGTGAAAGCCAGAAAATGCTATTGAAAATTAGAAACCCTGCTTTAGGCCCCCCTTATCCTTCTTCATAAACTTATTTAGACTCAGGCCATGTCTATGCTACAAAATTATGTTGCCCTAACTTACATCGGCATACAGCCACCGCAGTTAATAAATCGCTTGTGTGCGCACACACTTGGATTCTTGTGTCAGTGGTGCATATCCTCACCAGTAGTGCTTGTATTGATTCCATTGTCAATGTGGGACAGCTCCTGAAAGAAAGTAAGTAACAGTTGATGTAAGCAAAGCAATATCTATGCTGATACTGCATTGACCTAATTACATCAACTGTGACTTTACACCTCTCGGGGAGGTGGTGTTATTAATTCAGCATGGAGAGGCACTTACGTTGGTGGGAACCAAATTTATGTGAAGACACTGCCACAGCTAGGTCGATGCAAGGCAGCTTATATTGACGTAACAGTGTAGTACAGACCAGGCCTCAGAGTCTCCTGTGACTAGTGGCACATAAAAGAACCCATTTTTCCCCACTGCTATCTGTCCAGAGCAAGATGTTTGACTCAATTGTAAGTTGTCTCCATGATGGCAGCATCCTTTTCAATAATTCTGCAATAAATTGTTCCTTGCCCTCCAAGCTTTCTCTTTCCTCCAGGTGGAATCCAGCCTAAGACTATCCTTGTGCTTCTGCCCTGGGGTAGCCTAACAACATGGCCATGATGGTTGGCCATCTCTCTAATTATTGAGTCCACAGTCTGCTGACCCATGCAGCTCAACACTTCCTCATTGCTCACAGTCTCGGCGATGAATTCCCAAGATTTTTCTGAAACAAAACTGGTGAAATGCATTTAGCTTCCTATTGTGTACTTCCATAATTTGCCATGTTTCTGTGGTGTACAGTAGTGTTGGGAGGACAATAGCATTGTACAATCTCATTTTAATGTGTAGATGTATCTTCTTACTCTTCCAGATGTTTGACAAATGGGAAAATGCTCCACTGCCTTTGCCGTTTCTTGCCTTCACTTCTTTACTGAGCTGGCCATTAGTAGACACAGATGCTTCGCAACTTACGCAAGCATTCCAGAACGCCTTGCATAACTCAAATTTTGCGTAAGTCGGAAACATATCTCTGACCATTACAAAAAAAATTTAAAAACCCTCCTATTTCTAGCTAATGGAACCTTTTCCGTAAGTGCGGATTTGCGTAAGTCGGGTTTGCGTAACAGAGGGAGTGTCCTCAACTCCATCATGATTTTCTCCATCAACTGCATGTCCAACAGTGGTGACAGCGTTCTCTATCTCCAAGACCTTGGTCTTCTGTGTGGTGAAGTCCCACTTTGTCAGCTTTTGCTTTTATTCTCAAAGATTCACTTCATTCTATCCTTATCTTTCTTCCCTCACCCCTGAATCTGGGGCCACTCTGCATCACTCCTGCATCCCCGCACAAGTTGGAGCATCTTGAAGGCTGCTCTCACTTATGCCAGTTAAGAATCCTGAAGGACCACTTGGCAGCCAGAGATTGCCAGGGTATTGGGACATTCTAACTACCCCCTTTTACCCAGCTATTCCCCCTGTGCATCAATCTGCATAAAACTTTAAAGGAGGAGCACAGGTTGTAAGAAGGAAGAGTTTGGAGGAGGCACCAGCAAGTCAGTGTGTGTGTGTACATGGCTGGAATGCTAGCTACAATTACAGCACCTCTGCAAATAGTTCACTTAATAAAGAGTCAGCTGAATTTTAGAAACATGAAGTCTTCTTATGTTATGACTCAACATGCAGTATATGAACTATCCAGCACTGGCCATAGGGCACAGTTATGGAATAGGAGGTCGATGCCAGCCAAGGACCCCCCCTGCACTGGGGTGATCCCCTGGCTATTCTGGCTTTAGAGCAGAGTTGCAGCTGCAGTGCAATCAAGGAGAAATGTGGTCTAATGTGTGTACAGCTAGCATTAGACACTTGAAATATGGCACAGTGAGTTAATTGTTTCGCTATGCAGCAAAGGAGGTAAATCGTGCACAAAGTGAATTGGGCACAATGTGTCTTCCACACCTTTTTGCTTTGAAATAATAATACTCAAGGCAAATTTCATGTGGCTCCCTTGTTTATCAGATGGATGGCACCATCTTGTGAGCAAGAGGGTGTAGGTCCATGCAATAAACTGCAGAACCTTGCAATAAAGGGCATTTATCCTGAACCCCAACCCTGCACTCTGCCCACCAATCCATACCCCAGGACTGATCAGAACATTCCTAAGCTATGAGCAGGTTCAGGCATCTCCTTTGGAAATAAGACAACAGCCACCTGCCAGAGAAGTGCATCCTCATCTCCTCCCAAGGATGGAATTTCTCCCACAAACCCATGCAGGTCTGAGGCCCAGGATGGGCATTACTCAATCCAGCACTCCTGGTAGATTTAAGGTCTGTTATCTCAGAACACATTGCAGCTGAGAAATGAGGACTGGACAGTGAGAGACAACTAAACGTCATAGGCCCTGAGACACTGGATTTTAAAACAGACACCTCTAACATTACCCAGGGTAAAATATGGACTGTTGAACAGCTATATCCCTTTAATTCTCTAGCCTGAGGTGCCTTTGACACTGCTTTGCCATCAGAACATCCACTCCTGACCTATTCACACAGCCTTCAGCATGCACATTCACTCCCAGCTAAATACATGAGCACTCTGGCCAGTCATTCATGAATTACATACAGGGTAACACCCACAAATTCCTAGTCCCCGCCTTGTCCCCCCAGAAATGTGCACCCTGTACTGTTCAGTTCCCTCTGAACAGTACAAGCTCATAGAAAGTCTGTCATTTTATCAAAGGAAATTATATGCACCTACCTTGTTATCCCAACTGGAGTTTCCCACACACCTTAATCCAAACACAATGGTTAGGATAAAACAATAAGATACATTTATTAACTACAGAAAGATAGATTTTGATTACAACTGAGAATGCATAAAAGTCAAGATAGGTTACAAAAGAAATAAAAGAAAAAGCAAACTAATGGCTAACTTAAACTAACAGAATCCAAAGCCAAGGTTTCATCACTGTACACTGCAGTAAATGTCACAGGCTGAATCTCCTTTCAGACTGAGACCCTTCTCCTTAGTTCAGTGCCCTTCAGGTAGTCATTGATGTCATCAGCAGAGAAATGGGAGGAGGAGTGAAGTCAAGTGTTTTCCTCCTCCCCTCTTCATAATTCGATTTCTTGTGCTAGACAAATCCTTGCTAAATTATTGTGACACACAGTCTGTTGTGGACATGATGTTTGAACCATCTCTGTGATGGAATGTTCATTTTTTGTTGACACCTTCCCCACTACTGGAGAATGACTGCTTAAGCAGGTGATAGCTTTTTAACACCTGGCTGGGTGTTGGTCTGTTTGCTCCTGAGAAACTTGTTTGGGCCTCCTTTTATTGACCATGGAGCATGTTATAACAATGTTATGCAGTAGAATCTTGTAACTTTACATACAATAGTGATACACATATTGTACCAGGACAATGATATTCAGCAGATTATGACTTTTCAAATAATATCTCACAAGGCATACTTTGTACAAAATGTATCAGACTCTTGTAAAAATGGTGAACATAATAATATACAGGCCATCCCAATGACATTACAGAAATGTCTTTTCATGCACATATTTAAAAAAGGAATTTTAGCTAGGATTCCCGTCTCTGACCTCTGTCCAGCTTGCTATGTGGCCTGCTTCAGACACTATCTCCCCAGCTAGGGTCTCCCCAAGTATGAAGAAATCTTCAGTGGGTAGAGCAAGGACAGCTGAAGTTCCCTTTAAAATGTCAAGCAATATTCATGGACAATTACCATTCCCCTTTTATGGGTTTGTGCCTGGCAATATTCTTAAAGAAACAATTGAGAAATATCAGACTAAAGATAAACACTGCCTGATTTACAGTATCTCCCAGGATCTGCTACCTCAGCCAGCATCAAGCTGCCAAACTCCCTGGAGACTCCCCCAGATGATGTGATTCCCATGCAGTATTGCCAGTCTTACACATGCAAACACTGTGAGTCATGCCTTCAAAGTCATGAAATTGGCTTAAAAATAAAACTTGTAACTTTTTAAAAATAAATGTGCAGTTCCCTCTGTTTGCCTTTTGGATTGTGAATCTTTTGGGTGCACTTTGGTCAAGTTTTCCTCTGCAACAATTAGGGCTAGAAACTTTTTTAGTACTGAAAGCTAAGATTTTTGCCTCATCACTTGTCTCCAGGGGCTGGTGTTTTAAGAAAAATGCCATATGTCACGAGATTGATGATAAAATTGTACAAGTTGGCAACACTGTCTTGGTCCATCCAAGCTGCCACAGTGCTGGCCCAAAGAACTTATCTATATTGTTGCTCTGGTCTAGTGTGGCTTCTCTTCCCAAATAATTCCAATCTGCTCCTGCTCCTCCACAGGCTTTCTGCTTAATGCAGTTTTTTCCTCATAGAAAAAACCCTGTCCGGCTTTTCCCAACCCAGCTCCATTCTGTTCTGGTTTCTCTTGCTGCAGCATCTCTGCTCTCACACAAAATCAACATCACCAGCACTTCTTACCTCAGAACCATAGAATCATAGAATATCAAGGTTGGAAGAGACCTCAGGAGGGCATCTAGTCCAATCCCCAACTAAATCATCCCAGCCAGGGCTTTGTCAAGCCGGGCCTTAAAAACCTCAAAGGATGGAGATTCCACCACCTCCCTTGGTAACCCATTCCAGTGCTTCACCACCCTCCTAGGGAAATAGTGTTTCCAAATATCCAACCTAGGCATCCCACACTGCAACTTGAGACCATTACTCCTTGTTCTGTCATCTGCCACCACTGAGAACAGCCGAGCTCCATCCTCTTTGGAACCCCCACTTCAGATAATTGAAGTCTGCTATCAAATCCCCCCTCACTCTTCTCTTCTGCAGACTAAATAACCCCAGTTTCCTCAGCCTCTCCTCATAAGTCATGTGCCCCAGTCCCCTGATCAGTTTTGTTGCCCTCTACTGGACCCTCCAATTTGTCCACAACCTTTCTGTAGTGGGGAGGGGGCAAAACTGGACACAATATTCCCAGTGTGCCGAATAGAGGAGAATAATCACTTCCCTCCATATGCTGGTAATGCTCCTACTAATACAGCCTCTAACCGGGCACAGACTCACCAGCGGCAGCACCTCCTGCTGGTCGTCTCAGTGAATTAGCATTCCAGCCTCCAGAGCACCCTCTGTCAGCTGGTGTTTCACCTTGCTGCTGGCTCCTGTGTCCCTCCCAGGACCCTGGTGCCCCTTTAACTGGGTGCTGCTCCCTGGCAGTATCCCACAGCTCTGGGTCTCCCCCTCCCAGGGGAACCCCCACCCACTATCCCCACCTTGCCTCAGTCCTAGACTACTGCCAGTCACCACTCAGTCCCTGCTCACTGGAATGGACTGCAGTATCAGCCACTCATCACAGGCAAGGGGGTTGTTGGACCTGCTGCCTCTGGCTACCCATGGGCTGCCCTCTGCAACTGCAGTATCTAATAGGCCTTACCAGGCCCAAAGCCTGGGGCTTTCCTAGACCAGAGCTCCCTGGGCTCCCTTGGCTTATCCCCAGCCCTGCTCTCCTCCAGATACTTAGTTAAGCCCTTGCAGCCAGACCCTTCTCTCTTTCAAGGCAGAGAGAGACTCTCTCTGGGCTTCTGGCTCACAGGCTTTATAGAGCCAGCTGGGCCCTGACTGGGGCTTGGCCCCCAGCTGAGGCTGCTTCCCCAATCAGCCCCTCTGCTTTTCTCCTGCAACAGCCCTCTCTCAGGGCTGTTTTAAACTCCTTGGGGCCCAAGCGGGTGGCCACCCTGCTACACAGCCCAATATGCCATTGATCAAAATTCTTGGCAATGAGGGCACACTGCCGACTCATATCCAGCTTCTTGTCCACTGTAATCCCCAGGTTCTTTTCCGCAGAACTGCTGCTTAGCTAGTCAGTCCCCAGCCTGTAGTGGTGACTGGGAGTCTTCCCTCCTAAGTGCAGGAATCTGCACTTGTCCTTGTTGAACCTCATCAGATTTCTTTTGGCCCAATTCTCCAATTTGTCTAGGTCACTCTGTACCCTAGCCCTACCCTCCAGCATACCTATCTCTCCCCCCAGCTTAGTGTCATCTGTGAACTTGCTGAGGGTGCAATCCATCCCATCATCCCGATCATTGATAAAGATGTTGAACAAAACCGGCCCCAGGATTGGCCCCTGGGGCACTCCGCTTGATACCGGCTGCCAACTAGACATCGAGCCATTGATCACTATCCATTGAGTCCGACAAACCTCCCATCCTGGTTCATATTCGAAGAACTCCAGCTTCTTTCCATCCTTTGGGTGGCATAAATTCTTTCCAAACACACACATGGCAAATTAAACAAAGAAACCTAGATACAAACACTGCTCTCATCAGAGCAACAGTAACCTCTGCAGGGGCTTCCTTATACAGTGAACATTCTCCAGCAATACAAAAAACCTGGGGTGAAATCCTGACTCCATTGAAATCAATGGCGAAACCCCTCATACATCACCCTCCACCCAGCTTGCACCAACAATTTCTTCCTTATAAGGTCTTTAGTGCTTTTTTTGAGGATCCTTTAACTCTGCCTAAGAGCCTGAAAAGAATGAAAAAGTCCTCTCGTTACTGGACTGCAGGAGAAGGACAATTGAAGCTGTCACTAATAATATGTCTACACTGGGATAAAAAACCCACAGCTGGCCCAGGTCAGCTGACTCAGGCTTGTGGGGCTCAGGCTCCGGGGCTGAAAAATTGCTGTGTAGACATTCAGGCTCAGGTTGGAATAGCAGCTCTGGGCTCCCATGTCTACACTGCAATTTTTAGCCCTGCAGCCTGAGCCTGCTGACCTGGGCTAGCTGTGGCCATGCCATGTGGCTTTTAGCCCTGTGTAGATGTACCCTAAGAGGCCCCAGTGGCCCTCACACCTGTTAATGATGCAATGTTATCTTCTCATGGAAATACTATTAATATGCATAACTCCTTCGGCAGTAAACAAAGACTGGTAAAAGATAAAGGTAATGTATTTGTGATGAGGTGTCCACCCCACACGAGGACTGAACAGGTAAAATAGGCCAATTAACCCATAGGCTGCAACTGGATGGAAGCCAGGGACTGGTGAGATATAATAGCTGATGAAGCCCACCAGTAGGAGGCTGGGATATGTATAAAAAGAGGAAGTTGGTGGTAAGCTCTGCAGTTGCACCCTAGAGAGGAGGGGAGTTGGCTAGGTACATGGAGGAGCCCTAGGGAGAGAGTAAACCCAGGCATAGGTGCTGACTCCATGGGTGCTCCGGGGCTGGATCACCCATAGGGAAAAATTGGTGGGTGCTCTGCACCCACCAGCAGCCAAGCTCCCCACCCCACCGCCCCACCCCAGCTCACCTCCACCTCCTCCTCCTCCTCCTCCTCCTCCCCTGAGCACACCGCGTCCCTGCTTCTCCTCCCAGCACTTGCCATCACAAAACAGCTGTTTCACGGCATAACAAGCTCCGGGAGGGAGGGGGAGGAGCGGGAACGTGGTGTGCTCAGGGGAGGAGGTGGGGAAGAGGCAGAACCAGGGCGGGGATTTGGGGAAGGGATTGGAAAGGGGCAGGGAGGGGGCAGAGTTGGGGCAGGAGTGGGTGAGGCATGTGTGGAGTTGGGGCAGGGCTGGGGGCAGAGGAGGTTCGAGCACCCACCAGCGCCAGCAGAAGTTGGTGCCTATGAGCCCAGGGATTCTGCCTTGAACTATAAACTCTTGCAAGAACCTGAGAAGGAGTCAAATAGCCACAGAAGAAGCTCCAGTAGTTAACCAGGGGTGGACCAGAACATAGAGGAGAAAGGCACTGGTGTAGTGGGGCCAGATCATGGTGGGATGACAGAACAGCACTTTTACCACATGGAGGGTGCCATTTTGATAATATATGTCCTCAACATAGCATGACCTCACATTCAGCATGTGTGTGATGTCACACCACAGGGAGCACACCATTTGGTAGAGCTAAGTGGTGTCATCTGCACAGTATGGTGCATGTGAGGTCAAAGTGGTGGGGGTGTTCTGTCAGATGGCCATTCAGGACTGAACCACTGAAAAAAGCTAGGAAAGAGCCCAGGGAAACAGTAACAAGGTCATAGCTGAGCATAGGATCTCTGGACTCGAACTGAGAAGAGTTGGTGGGCCCAGGTTCCCCTACCAGCCACTGGAAAAGTGTCATACACTGGGCAATGGATCAGTCTGTCCAGTGGGACTTTGATACCCCAGAAAGGGAGCACTATAGTGACCTGGCGAGAAGACTGAGTCAGGGACAAAAAAAGACCATGGAGCAAGCGACTGAAGGAGAGGGTGGCAGACCCGAGGAGAGCTAATCCTAAAATGAGCCAGAAGGAGGCGCTGCAGCAGTGAGTAGTAGACCCAGGGACAGTAGTCCATTGTCAGACAAATAGATCACTAGAAATTTAAAACAGAAAGTAAGATACCAGACTGAAATTAGCCAAGAAGATGGAGACGTTTATGATGTTTGTCAGCTCCCTCCTTCCAGTCTAAACATAATATTCAGCATATCCCATGACATCTCATAAAGCCAATGCTTCTACCAAATCACTAGCTTTTATGGAGACAGTAATGAACATAAGATGCCTTAGTAAGAGTCATAAAATCGTAAACATTTCTAGCGCCAAAACACAAATGGAAATACTTTGTAAACAGAAAACATTCAGATAACTCGGAGAAATGGGGATGTTTCAACACTGGCTATAAAGAGTGGCTGGTTTATGAATATAGTGTTTTCTCTGAACTTACAATAAATTCACCTTTCTTGATTCTGAGTTCTTTAAAAATAGTTTTGTAGACACAAAGCCCAACTGATTTAAGAACAACGGCAACAACAAAATCAATCCATACAGCAAAGGCCTAGGGAAATAGATAAAAATCCCATTAAAACTCAAGATGCATTTTAGATTTTTTTTTCCTTTGTGTGAATGGTCTTCAGTGTGTCCTTGCAGAGAATGAGTTTTATTCACATGCTTCAGGCATAAAAGTCAAAATGTAACATCTTCCTTACTATTCTACATTGTAGGGATTAAGACATTTCAGATCCTTCTGAGCTATAGTGGTGTGAAACCCCCATGGCAGTTCAGGTATTAATATGGATTGCATTGATGTGACTTTAATAACCTTTTTATCTAATCTGTAATACTATGCTTATTTACTGTTCCTTGACAAGTACAGAACCCGATTGAAGAGGGCTCTGGCGAACATTAAGGATTCTGAACAAACAGGTAAAGATAAGAAAAAAGTATTAAAGGATTAAGGGCAAAGACAAAATGGAAATAGGTATAAAAAGAAAAATTGAAATATCTCCAAAGGGAGGTTTTTGAAAAATTGGCATTTGTTGAGACAGATTAAATTAACCAAATTTAATTCTATTTGTCCTGTTGTACATATTCCATAGTATTAAAAGAAATGTGTTTTACCTTCTTGCGATTGATGTTGTTCAGTAAGATATACTTCAAAGTAAAGTTTTAAGACAATGATCTTTGACGATAGTAGTTATTTAAAGAACCACTGCACCTTCCTTTAGAAAGGTTTCAGAATAGCAGCCGTGTTAGTCTGTATTCGTAAAAAGAACAGGAGGACTTGTGGCACCTTAGAGACTAACAAATGTAGTTCACGAAAGCTTATGCTCTAATGAATTGGTTTGTCTCTAAGGGTATGTCTACACTACGGAATAAGGTCGAATTTATAGAAGTCGTTTTTTTAGAAATTGGTTTTATATATTCGAGTGTGTGTGTCCCCACAGAAAATGCTCTAAGTGCATTAAGTGCATTAACTCGGCGGAGTGCTTCCACAGTACCGAGGCTAGAGTCGACTTCTGGAGCGTTGCACTGTGGGTAGCTATCCCACAGTTCCCGCAGTCTCCGCTGCCCATTGGAATTCTGGGTTGAGATCCCAATGCCTGATGGGGCTAAAACATTGTCGCGGGTGGTTCTGGGTACATATCGTCAGGCCCCCCTTCCTTCCCTCCCTCCATGAAAGCAAGGGCAGACAATCGTTTCGCGCCTTTTTTCCTGAGTTACCTGTGCAGACGCCATACCACGGCAAGCATGGAGCCCGCTCAGATGACCGTCACCCTATGTCTCCTGGGTGCTGGCAGACGTGGTACGGCATTGCTACACAGTAGCAGCAACCCATTGCCTTCTGGCAGCAGACAGTGCAATACGACTGGTAGCTGTCATCGTCATGTCCGAGGTGCTCCTGGCCACGTCAGCTGGGAGTGCCTGGGCAGACATGGGCGCAGGGACTAAATTTGGAGTGACTTGACCAGGTCATTCTCTTTAGTCCTGCAGTCAGTCCTATTGAACCGTCTTATGGTGAGCGGGCAGGCGATATGGACTGCTAGCAGTCGTACTGTACCATCTTCTGCCGAACAGCCATGAGATGTGGATGGCATGCAGTCCTTCTGCACCGTCTGCTGCCAGCCAAAGATGTAAAAGATAGATGGAGTGGATCAAAACAAGAAATAGACCAGATTTGTTTTGTACTCATTTGCTTCCCCCCATCCCCTGTCTAGGGGACTCTTTCTTCTAGGTCACACTGCAGTCACTCACAGAGAAAGTGCAGCGAGGTAAATCTAGCCATGTATCAATCAGAGGCCAGGCTAACCTTCTTGTTCCAATAAGAACGATAACTTAGGTGCACCATTTCTTATTGGAACCCTCCGTGAAGTCCTGACCTTCTCAGGTTCTTGCAAGAGTTTATAGTTCAAGGCAGAATCCCTGGGCTCATAGGCACCAACTTCTGCTGGCGCTGGTGGGTGCTCGAACCTCCTCTGCCCCCAGCCCTGCCCCAACTCCACACATGCCTCGCCCCCTCCTGCCCCAACTCTGCCCCCTCCCTGCCCCTTTCCAATCCCTTCCATAAATCCCCGCCCTGGTTCTGCCTGCCCCCACCGCGTGGCTACCCCCTCAACCATCCCCCCTCCCCGTGGCTAACAGCAGGGAACATTTCTGTTCAGCCACAGGCAAACAGCCCAGCAGGAACGGGCTCCTCTGAGTGTCCCCTGAAGAAAAGCAGCCTATTTCAACCAGGTGACCATGAATTATATCTCACTCTCCTGAGGATAACACAGAGAGATAAAGAACGGATGTTGTTTGAACGCCAGCAAACATACATTACAATGCTTTGTTGTACAATGATTCCCGAGTACGTGTTACTGGCCTGGAGTGGTAAAGTGTCCTACCATGAAGGACGCAATAAGGCTGCCCTCCCCAGAAACCTTTTGCAAAGGCTTTGGGAGTACATCCAGGAGAGCCGCGAATGCCAGGGCAAAGTAATCCTTTCACATGCTTGCTTTTAAACCATGTATAGTATTTTAAAAGATACACTCACTAGAAGTCCCTTCTCCGCCTGCCGGGTCCAGGAAGCAGCCTTGGGTGGGTTCAGGGGGTACTGGCTCCAGGTCCAGGGTGAGAAACAGTTCCTGGCTGTCGGGAAAACCGGTTTCTCCGCTTGCTTGCTGTGAGCTATCTACAACCTCATCATCATCATCATCTTCTTCGTCCCCAAAACCTGCTTCCTTGTTGCCTCCATCTCCATTGAAGGAGTCAAACAACACGGCTGGGGTAGTGGTGGCTGAACCCCCTAAAATGGCATGCAGCTCATCATAGAAGTGGCATGTTTGGGGCTCTGACCCGAAGCGGCCGTTCGTCTCTCTGGTTTTCTGGTAGGCTTGCCTCAGCTCCTTAAGTTTCACGCGGCACTGCTTCGGGTCCCTGTTATGGCCTCTGTCCTTCATGCCCTGGGAGATTTTGACAAATGCTTTGGCATTTTGAAAACTGGAACGGAGATCTGATAGCACGGATTCCTCTCCCCATACAGCGATCAGATCCCGTACCTCCCATTCGGTCCATGCTGGAGCTCTTTTGCGATTCTGGGACTCCATCATGGTCACCTCCGCTGATGAGCTCTGCATGGTCACCTGCAGCTTGCCATGCTGGCCAAACAGGAAATGAGATTCAAAAGTTCACAGTTCTTTTCCTGTCTACCTGGCCAGTGCATCTGAGTTGAGAGTGCTGTCCAGAGCAGTCACAATGGAGCACTCTGGGATAGCTCCCGGAGGCCAATACCGCCGAATTGTGTCCACAGTACCCCAAATTCGAGCCGGCAAGGCCGATTTAAGCACTAATCCACTTGTCAGGGGTGGAGTAAGGAAATCGATTTTAAGAGCCCTTTAAGTCGAAAAAAAGGGCTTCATCATGTGGACGGGTGCAGGTTTACATCGATTTAACGCTGCTAAATTCGACCTAAAGTCCTAGTGTAGACCAGGGCTAAGGTGCCACAAGTACTCCTGTTCTTTTTCCTTCAGAAAGACTGTCATTCCTCACACGCTGACTTGACAGAACCACAGAGACATTGCTGCTGCTGCCTTTATGTAAAAAGACAGCGGGCCCCCGAACATCGGAGGTGGACAACAAATATCCTTGTTTCAGCAGCATACCCAAACTACTGGAGAAAACATCACAGACATTGTCAGACAGCAGGGTATTGCACTATTCTTATATATTAAAAAATGAGATAAAAGTGCTTAAATAGTACCAGGTGTATCCCTGTATTCACACCTACACATCGCTGTAATAATCTTTATATAAATTATGCCTTGTCAGATATCATTTGCAAACTAATAACTTGCTGGTCAGTAATATCCTGGTGTAATGTATGTAGCAACGGTATATGTAAAGTTATGAACACAAATTGAAATTAGGATTGAAATGTGTTTACCAGACAAGTCATGGGAGTGGGTAAACCTGTTCCTCAAAGATAAAGGACAAGCTGATGTCTCTAGTCAGGTGTCATCAAAGTTGATGGACTGTCAAGTAGTCATTCTTTGGCAAAGGGGATGCAGGAACAGAATAATCTGCATTGTAGCAAATAACATGGAACCTGTTTCAGCCAGGAGACTCCAAGTCTCCATCCTCACAGAGGGAAGGAACTTTATCTAGGGGTAACCCACAGGAAAATGCATGTAAAAGGGTGTCTGGGCTATAAAAGTGAGAGGCAAAAAACACCCCAGGCATTCCCTTTCTCTCTCTCTTTCACTTGCTTACTCTCTCTTTCACCTAAGACGACAAAGGAACCTGCCCTTTGGACTTTGAGGGCAGACCCTGAATTGAAAATTTGGTCCACCTTGTTGCTGGGAATATGTTAGAATTTTACCTTGAACCAAGTCTAGTTTATTATGTTTAACTACTAGTTTTATCTTTATTTCTCTTTTAGCTATTTCTGGCTTTAATGCCTTATACTAGTACTCACTTAAAATCTCTCTCTTTGCAGTTAAATAGAATCATAGAATCTCAGGGTTGGAAGGGACCTCAGGAGGTCATCTAGTCCAACCCCCTGCTCAAAAGCAGGACCCATCCCCAATTAAATCATCCCAGCCAGGGCTGTTTTATTCTTTAATCAAAATGAATCCAGTGCTGTGTTTAAACTGAATTGTTTGGTAACTCCAATTAAAGTAGAAAACTGTTCTACAGTGACTCCTTACAGGGGCAGTGGACCTCTAATATCTGACCTGGCCAGGAGAGGGCTAGACAGTGCAAAACACATGTTTTGGGGAAAATATGGGACTGGGGGGTGTTGGGGCCACCCTGCAATCCCTAACCAAGCCTGGTGGCAGCCAGGGTGTAGCTGGTGTGTTGCCCGCAGGCTGCTGGGGTCAGAGCTACTGGGCCAGGGCTGCAGCTCTACACAGATACTCAGGGTGTGACCTGCGTATAGCCAGGGTGGGAGCTACAGCAGCAAAGCATTGTGCGGCACCCCAGGTTGCAGGGCAGGTGGTGGCACAACCCCTCACTGGTGTCAATTGCACCCCACAATCTGATACTTGGCTAAAAGTTTTTCTAGAAATAACCCGGCCTTGAAATTTGCTTTTCAGTTGACTAGTTTAACAGCAGCAGCCCACAGAACTATGTCATAGGAAAAACGGAGTTACTGGACAGCAGTTGTCGGGATTCATCCTTTTGTAAACATTGGCATCTGATTTCACTGATCCTTTAATAGAGCAAAGTTGTTTGTACCCTTGCACCAGGAAAGACATCTACTGTTATCACCAACAATAACATTTGTGTGTTCACTGCATATTGTATTCCCAGACATAATGCTACATTCAGGCTATATATCAGTAACTTCAGGTTAAAAATCATGTGGTCATTATCCACTAAGTAAGTTTTATAAACCTAGAAAATTCAGAGTTAAGGTTAAAAATTAAACAAAATCCAAACATCTTACAATATGGAAAGGATCAGTTAAACAACCTTACACCCCAACAACTTTAACTCTGCGCTGTAAGGATGCTATACAATAACCATACAATTATGACTAAAGCATTTTAGTGTTTATTGTCCCAGAGAAGACTGATTTTTAAAGATATATTAGAATGATGGGGGGAGGTGACTTGGGGGGCATGGGGGTTGCTTTTTGTTTTTTCTTACAGTGTCACTAGATAGCAGAGTTAAGGTTGAGTGGAAACATGATGAGTAAACTATATAACAAAATCAATGTGGCTTTAAAGCTTTAAAGTGCTTTTTTAAAAGCACTTCCCCCTAATCTGGGGCCACAAACAGAATGGAGTTAAGGTATAACTAATGCATTTTATTAACACAGATTTTTGTTACAACAACAGACACCTGACATGGGAAATTTCAGCCCCTGTGGTGAAAGTCTAGCCAAATTACACTCAGTTGCAAATAGGTTCTTATAATGGAAAAGGTCAGACAAACTTAATTATAGGTGGCGCTACTTGCACCTCCTTTAATACAGTACCACATTAGTGGGCAAAAAAATATATATATACATCTCTATCAGGAAAAACCAAAACCAAATGGAAATATTTTGTAAAGAGGAGATATAGTGAATGTGTCCTTATATATCAGGAGATAAAATGTGAACCTATCTTCCCCCCATCCTCCCCACACATGCACTTGTTTGTCTTGCATTTTAGATTATACACTCTTTGAGGCAGGAATTGATTGGCTTTACGGTGTGTGTATACAGTGCCTAGCAGAATGGACCTGCCTGAGGCTTTTATATGTTATTACAATGTAAATCTTTAAAGATAACAACAACAACAACTTTTAAGATCATTCAGATTTGGAAATTAAAATGTTTAAAATGTTTGTGACTAATTGTAATGTGTTTATTAATTTCAGCCCTTTTTTTAAAAAGCACCTGCCCCTCTCTAGAGGGGCATGTACCACATAAAAACAATTATTACAGAATAAACCGAGGCCAAAATACATGTTCTTCCCTACCTGCTCAGTCAATCAGGCCTAAATTATCACACCATTGGCCCACTTACCCCACCTTAATCCCCTGCTTCCCTGAAGCCTGGGAGAAAACGGAACATTACGTGAGCTGATACAGACTCAGGCCCTGTCAGACAAAGAATGGGAAGCAAGTTGCCAAGCTGAACACACCCTGCCCACAGCCCCCACTTAATTCAACAAGAGGACTGGTGACCTGAATGCCTCAGGTGATCTCACTTGCTAGGACACCTCAAGGAGAGGGAGTAAGCCATCCACCAGGAGCCAGAATCAAACCAATTCAGGTCTTTCTGTATCAAAGGCAGCCCTGGGAGCCAATTGCAAGTCAGTGCAGATCTGGGAGCACAGGGGTAAGTTGTTCTTTGTGGGAAGTGCCACTAAGCAAGCAGGCCTCAGCATTTTGGGGCTGATCCTCATTTGATACTCCATGGGAAGCCAGTGTAGGAAGGGGAGGACAGGTTTGATGGACTTGCAAAAGCCCATGTTGTTGAGGAGACATGCTACAGCCTCCCATACTAGTTGGATTTTCCAAGTGCTGAAGTCTTTATGCCCAGGCCCATTGCATTGCTGTTTAGCCAAGTTCAGCCAAGAGGTGAGGAAGGCGTGAATAGCTGAGGCCAGGTCACTGTCTGCCAGGGTGGGATGGTGTCTCCTAGGCAACTGGTGATGGTAGAATGTGTTACTCAGATACTGCTGTGTGAGCGCTTAGCCTCAGCAAGGCATCCAGGAGCATTGCTAAACTAAGGACTGAATTGACCCATCATGGGCACGTGCTTTTAACCAAAGGGATGGCACCGTGGCTGCAAACTCTGAAAAGTGCTTACCTCTGCCCACCAGCATGAGCTCTGACTTGCCTGGGTTCAGCTTCAGCCAGTTGTTCTTCAGCCATGAGCTGATCTCATCCAAGTACTGGCCCATCTTGGCTGTTGCGGTGTGGCTGCGTAGGCAGAGCTGTGGGTGATCTGCATAGTGCTGCACTTAAGTCCATCTGACCAGTTCACCTTGTGGCTGCCTGTAGACACTGAACTGGATTGGAGCAGGGATGGATCCTTGTGGGACTCCACAAGTGAGGGCTCTAGTAGTTGAGGTGCAGTTTCCCATCACTGCTCATTGGGTGCATCCCCCAGGAAAAAGCCAACTTGTTCTGGCTGTCTGCTTCATGGGGAATACCCACTGTGGAGAGAAGGGATGTGAGTGCAGGCACTTGTTTGTTCAGAAAGTTTGAATGGCCTCCAATTGTCAATGTGCTCGGTGTTGTATCTCCAAGAGTAATCCAATGCGCACACTTGTTATTGATGGCACTTGTGGCAAAGCTTCTGTTCCTCATCAGGGAATCCTTTTAACGTGGTTTCCTGTTTGTTACACTCTTTAAGTGTCTTGTAACCTAGTTATTCACTCTCTCAAGGGTGTGGGTGTGTTGGGGCGTGTTAGTGTTAAGACTCCTCCTGTGGACTTTAAAGTCCAAGTCACAGTACTAGCTCATTCTATATTGTTTTCTTGTTAAACAGCAACACATGTACAGTAGCAATGCTCACTCTTCTGGGGAATAATGACATTTTTGGAGGTTTTACTGTAGTCATTACTCTTGCTTCTTTATTAAGAGACTTGACTTTAATCTTCTGCTTCAGCTATGTGGTTTGTCTTATGAATATTAATATACAACCCAAAGGGATCTAGCCTGTGAATATGATTTAGAGAGAATTTTTGTAACTATTAAAAAAATAGAAAGGCATTTTATGGTGAGTGTCTTTCAAGGGTGCACTGGTTCTAATTTAATCTGCATGTAGTCATGTATGCCACCAGCACTCCAGGCACTAGAGTAATTGAAATGATTCCAGCTTGTTTAATAAAGTAATTTCAATTACACCAGGAATTGAGTCAGAAAATGTCAGCAGTACAAAGTTTATGTTGCTTAGGACAAGCAACAGGACTGCAGATCAAGTGGCATTGTAGGGAATATGTAATGCCATCAAGGACCCTTACAGTCATAGGGCTCGATTACAGTCCTTACACACTCAACACTCCCAGTGAAATCAAGAGTTCTGTATGTATGTATGTAAATCCCGGATGGCTGCACACAGGTTGTGAACAAGGTTTGAACATGACACCTTCAGCACCACAACATAGACCTAGAATACCTCAGCTAAAGGAGTGACCCCAATTGTTGGTAGCAATAGTAGGCTGTCCTCATGTAACAGACCAAGTTAAAAGAAGCAGATGAAATACAATTTGCTGGTGGGGTATATACCCAAGACTGCAGAATGTTTGTTTATATATATGCACCCAGCATGTTTCAAAGTCATTAATAGACCAGGTTTCTCAGCTTTGATTGATTAGGGGGCAGCGTGGGGCAGAAGGAAAGGCTGTCTTGGCAGAGTTCAGAAGTTCAGCTGTTCTTATTAAAAACTAAACATTGCTGAATAGCTCCAGCCTGTCTTGTGTATGTAGAAAGAAAAGGAGGACTTCTGTCACCTTAGAGACTAACAAATTTATTTGAGCATAAGCTTTTGTGAGCTACAGCTATGCACTGAATGCATCCGATGAAGTGAGCTGTAGCTCACGAAAGCTTATGATCAAATAAATTTGTTAGTCTCTAAGGTGCCACAAGTACTCCTTTTCTTTTTGCAAATACAGACTAACATGGCTGCTACTCTGAAACTTGTGTATGTAGGTTTCCCTTCAGAAGTGAAAATCCATGGCCATCATACCCTTTCAGCATGTCTGATAAGCAAAGACAAATTTCCTGCTCCTTAATACATGCTGATCTCTGATCTGATAACACCTTTCTTTGTAACAAGGACAAGAAGCCTTGTAATGGTACAGTTACAACATCTCAGGGCAGAAACACACTGAAAGTCCAATATTGCCTTGACCAGATTAGACTAAATCAGCCTCCGAAAGCAATGCTGGTGGGAGTTGCTTTTTTGTCATTGTCACAGCCCCGCGTTTCCTTTGCCCCAGAATTGGGTAACTGCTAACACCACTGAGCTTCACTTTTGGAAATTTTACCTTGTATCACCCCCTCACTCTGCTCCTTTATTCTAAGGGGCTGGTCCCCAGGAGCAGGTGCACAATGACAAGTATGGTAGGTGCTCTTCAAAAGCCACTGCAGGAAAACCCAGTCATTGTAGCTCCAGTCCAGACCTGATTAATGCTCACTTATTGTATTACTTACACCTAAACCCAAGAATAAACTCATTGAGAATCCCATTTGGATGCCTTCAGCCAAGTCCTGGAGCATCCCATCTCCAGCCAGCCAGCCTCAAGTCTCCCTTCCCCTCAGTCCTCATCTGACTGCTGGAATCTGAAGAAATATTAGATGGTGACCCCCAGCAACCAAACAGGCCTTTACAGAGGCTCAACTGTGACCATCACTGTCTCATGTCCACCCACTGGTTTTATTTCCCTAGCAACCTCATCCCTAAAATGACATTAACTCCACATATTACCTAACATTCTCTAGTCTTCAGCAGATTCTCATTGTTCTTCTCACAAAGTGCGACAACACTTTCATTATTAGCATAATTACTTTAAGAAGTGGGACGTAGGGACAGAATAGTGACTCAGACTGTGTTTGACAAGCGGTTCTGGACAGGACACTCAGCTACATGTACTGGTGTGGAAAGAACAAGGGGAAGTGGCCCAGCTAACAAATGCAGTGGAAGTCTACAGGGATCACGTTGGCTCAGGTATTGCTGCTCCTTGCTAGGGCACTGTCACTCTCTGCCATCCCCCCAGGTAACGGTGACATTGGTGCTGAGCACTGGCAGCTCCCAGGCAAGTCAGTGGCGGTTGTGGTTGGTCAGAATGTTGAGGGAGCAAGCCCACAATCTCCAACCAGTTTAAATCAAACCGGATTTTCACAAATAAACACATGAGCCCCAATTCTGGGCTGCATCCAAGCTGCACACTCTGCAGTTGGAGGGGGAGGGTGGCAAGGAACGTGTCAGGGTTCCCTCCCCACTCTGAACTCTAGGGTACAGATGTGGGGACCTGCAAGAAAGACCCCCTAAGCTTATTTTTACCAGCTTAGGTTAAAAACTTTCCCAAGGCACAAATTCTGCCTTGTCCTTGAACAGTATGCTGCCACAACCAAGTGATTTAGACAAAGAACAGGGAAAGGACCACTTGGAATCCTATTCCCCCAAAACCTATACCCCGTTTCCTGGGGAAGGCTTGATAATAATATCCTCACCAACTGGTACAGATGAACACAGACCCAAACCCTTGGATCTTAAGAAAAATGAAAAATCAATCAGGTTCTTAAAAGAAGAATTTTATTTAAAGAAAAGGTAAAAGAATCACCTCTGTAAAATCAGGATGGTAAATACTTTACTGGGTAATCAGATTCAAAACAGAGAATCCCTCTAGGCAAAACCTTAAGTTACAAAAAGACACAAAAACAGGAATACACATTTCCTCCAGCACAGTGAATTTCACAAGCCACAACAAAGAAAACCTAATGCATATTGGATTTCTATGTCAATCCCAGAAAGTGGTATTGGTGTTTCTCATTGTGTGTTGATTCTCGTGGTTTTAGTTTGCTCTTCAACACTACTAATTGTACATAGGCCTGGAGAACATTTGGTTTTGGCTTTCATGTCTCTATGAGTATGGGACAGCAAAGTTGATGTCATCTGCAAAGTCAAGGTCCTCTAACTGCTGTGTGAAAATCCATTGTCTGCCCCTTGGTTGTCTGATGGTCTCTCTCATTCCAGTCCACTGCCAGTAAAAAGATCATGGTGACATCCTTGTCTGACACCCGTAGTAACTGGCTTAGTCAGTTCACTGTTATGTATTACTTGGCATGTCATATTTTCATAGACATTCTGAATGATGTTCATAAATTACTAAGAGATTCCATAGTGGTGTAGCAGCTTCCATAAAACTGTTCTATCCACTGTACCAAAGGCTCTATAAAAGTAATATAAAATGGTGACTGCCATTTGATTGACAGTTCTATGGTACATAAGGTTACCAGTGAACTCTGCCTTTTCTTGTCATAACTTTGAACCTACTGCTTTCATTATTCTGTCTAGAATAACAAAGGTAAGCACCTTGTTTGGTATACACAGCAACTGAATGCCCTCCAGTTTTTACACTGAGATCTTCTTTCTTTGACAGCTTCACTATGTGACCCTTTTTCCAGACATTTGGGATTTTTTCTTCTTCCCATATCTTTTGTCAGAGGCCTATCAAAATGCCTGTGTTCTTCAAGTCTGCCTCAAGAACCTCCATTGGAATGTTATCCAGACGTGGTACCTTTCCACCCTCTGACCAATTAACTGCCCTCTCTACTTCTACTTTGGTGATAGGTCCTAGTTCAACATCCACATCTTCTCCTTCTACTATATCGGGGGATTGGTCACTGGCTTGCCATTCAGTCGTTTAGAAACAAAGTGGCGACAGAAGCACAGAATACTGCAGCACAGAATGACATAAAGACACTGTACAACATCATTAGACAGTTGTCAGGAAGAAAAACAAATACCAACCAAACAGTTCAAGACAACGAGGGCAACTTAACAACAAAGACATCAGAACAATTGCATATAATGGAGGCAGTACTTTAGTCAACTATTGAATGGCAAGCCAGTGGCCAATCCCCGGTGCACAATGAAAAGCAGCTTCAGCTTACACCCAGATGGCTATCTCCCCAAGGGGCCATTCTGGCAGCTGGGACTCACTGGGCCATGGCAAAGCCCCTTTCCCTTTGGCCATGCCCCCTACAACGACAGTCAGAGGTGGGGGTGTCATATGAGCTATGACAGCCACTCTATGGCACCTGGAAATTTCTCCAACAGGGTCACTCTTTCTCTAACTGGGTAAATTGGTAAAACAGCTGCCGAGGATCTGACCCTGCAATGTTCAGGAAGTCAATAGCCAACTTTCTCATTTCCCCCAGGGGTGCTCGACCCCTGCTCTGCCCCAGGCCCAGCCTCCCCCCACTTCTTCCCCCAAAGCCCTGCCCCACCTCTTCCCACCCCCTCCCGCAAGCACGCCCTGCCCTTACTCTGCCTCTTCCTGCCCCTACTCCTCCCCCGTCCCCCAGTACCTTCTGAATGCTGCTGAACAGCTGATGAGCGCCAAGCACTCATGGAGTCAGTGCCTATGGCCAAATCCTATGCTTGTATCCAGAACTGGGAACCACGTCACACTCTCAGAACTCACGTGAAAAAGTCCATTTTGAAGTGTCCCCATCAGCCAGAAGGTGATGCCAGTTGCAGCAGCTGAGTTAATGGAGCTGCTCCAGATTTATACCCATGTGAATGAAATCAGGACCCGTATGTAAAAACAAAGCAGCCATAGGGTAGTGATGAATCTGGCCTTTAGTGTACGTAGACAAAGTGCTCACTCACGAAAGGAGCTTTCACTCCTAATACAAATTTCAAAATGCAAAAGAGTGAGGCACAAAAGCCTCAAGAAGAGCAGAAGAGCCAAGAAACTGACTAGATGGGTGGTGACTTTAAGGAAAGGGTCCCATCCGAAAATGGCTTGTACTGAATTGTCTCTTCTTGTTTTGTTTCAAAGTGACTATCCTGTACATTGTGGGTACAGCTGATCCATCCCAGCAGCAGCTCTCACAGCTGTTAGCACAGCTCCCTCCCCCTCTGAGGGCAGTGAGTGAGTTCAAGGAAGGGGGAAACAGGCCAAGATTCCCTCTGTGTATGAAGCAGGCTGTGGGAGTCCTCATATGCAGGGAGGAAGAACCCAGAAGTGAGAGCATGGGCCCCATTGCTGGGGATTGATCCCCTACCCAAAATAAGTAGCAGTGAAAGAACAGGACCTAGGCAGTGGGCCCAGTGACAGCACTAACAGCTAGTATCCTGTGCCTAGAACTAGGCACCTAACTCCGTATTTAGGCAGGTAAATCAAAGTAACCTGGTCGTCAAAGGTGCTGAGCCTGGGACTGAGAAAGCTCACAAAACTTAATGAGTCTTTCAACCCCCTTGGCATGAGTTTCAAGTTCTTAATGACAGCCAAAAGCCAGCTAGTTTCACATGCTGTCAGGTCCGGTTGTGAGCATTCCACAAAAGCGGTGTCCTGACATTATTCTACAATTCTTCATTCACACCTATAATATCCAAATCTAATGGAAAGAGAAAGGGGTAGAGAAGCACATGAAAGAATACAAGAGCAAACTGAGGTACATCTTAGGGAGATGTAAAGTGAGATCATTTTAAGCTTTGAAAGCATCCAAAATATTTATTGTACTTCCTGATCTGCTTATACAGCTCAGCTGCCCCTGAGCTCAAATAATACAAAACTTGATAAAGGAAGTAGAGGTATTTTTAACCTTTCAAAGGGACAGAACAGCCCCAGTACTTTGTAGCACAAGTTCAGATTCCATTCTAGGCACTTTTAGTTTCAAAGCACTCAAGTGCAAGATATATCATTGCTTTTCTTTCCAAACATAGTTGTTGTCAATCACATTCTAATGAAAGTGTGTCTTTTGGGCTAGCAGAAGCTGGTCCAGTGAAAGATATTACCTCCCCCACCTTGTGTCTCTAACATTTTAATGAGACATAACCCTGTGATGAGTTGGATCACAGAAACCCCTTTGGGGCTGCCAATCGATGTGCTAAAACTACTTCTGCCCCTGCTTTCCCTGCCAGCTTGGGACTCCAGAACCCTGCCTGGTTGTGCCAGACACACTTGATGGCTGATGGGAGCCGTCAAGATTCCAAACCACTATTAATGGTTTGTATAATTACAATAGGCCCTCAGAGTTAGATTTCATATTTCTAATTTCAGATACAAGAGTGATACATTTATACAAATAGAATGACCACACTCAGTAGGTTATAAGCTTTGTAATGATACCTGAAGCATATCCCAGTTATATTATATTCACACTTATTAGCATATTTTCATAAAATCATATAGAGTGCAACGTCACAAATCCCTTTACTACAATTGGATGGTATACGACAGCTATAGTTAAGGCTGCTAAGTGTTTCCATTCTAAGGGCTCAGCGCAAAATGAGGGGAAAATTACTACTAAATCCAAATTCGACACTCACTTGTTACATGGAAGGCAGAGTTTGACAGCCACTTTGCACTTACTTTACACAGACTGGTCAAGGCAGTAGAAAATGAGGCCCTAGACCAGCAGTTCTAAAACTTTAGCAACCCGAGGACCTCCATTTTGATTTAAAAATTTTCAGGGACCCCCCAAGCCTCCCGACTCAGCCCTTGCCCCACTCCCTTCCTTGCCCCTTCTCTAAGCCCGTGCCCCCTGCTCACTCCATCCCCGTTCCCTCTGTCGCTCGCTCTCCCGCACCCTCACTCACTTTCACCAGGCTGGGGCAGGGGGTTGGGATACAGGAGGGGCTCTGGGGTGCGGGCTCTGGGAGGGAGTTTGGGTCTGGGAGGGGGTGTGGGCTGCAGGCTCTGGGAGGGAGTTTGGGTGTGGACTCTGGGCTGGGCAGGGGGTTGAGGTGCAGGCTCTGGGAGGGAGTTTGGGTGCAGGGTGTGGGCTCTGAGCTAGGCAGGGGGTTGGGGTAGAGGAGGGGGTTCAGGGTGCGGGCTCTGGGCGGGAGTTTGGGTGTGGACTCTGGGCTGGGCAGGGGGTTGAGGTGCAGGAGGGGGTTCAGGCTCTGGGAGGGAGTTTGGGTGCAGGGTGTGGGCTCTGAGCTGGGCAGGGGGTTGGGGTAGAGGAGGGGGTTCAGGGTGCGGGCTCTGGGCGGGAGTTTGGGTGTGGACTCTGGGCTGGGCAGGGGGTTGAGGTGCAGGAGGGGGTTCAGGCTCTGGGAGGGAGTTTGAGTGCAGGGTGTGGACTCTGACCTGGGCAGGGGGTTGGGGTACCAGAGGGGATCAGGGGGTCGGTGCTTACCTCAGTCAGCTCCCGAAAGCAACCAGCACATCCCTCTGGCAGTGGCTCCCAGGTGGGGAGTGCGAGGGGGTCAGTGCTTGGGGTGGAGGCAGTGCACGGAGACCCTCTGCCACCTCCTCAGCCTGCAGGGACATGCTGGCCACTTCTGGGAGTGGCGTACGGCCAGGGCAGGTAGGAAGCCTGTTCCCCAGCATCCTGGGAGGGAGGGGCTCATGGACCCCCCAGGGGTCCGAGACACCAGTTTGAGAAATGCTGCCCTAGACCTCATACAACACTTCTCAGCCAGAGTTCTCAAAGGAAGTTGGTATCATTAGCCCCATTGTACAGATGGGGAAACTGAGAAACAGAGGTGTGAATTGACTTTCCTGAGGTCACCCAGAAGGTCAATGGCAGAGCTAGGACTAGAACCCAGGTCACCTCAATCACCACCTAGTGCTGTGTTCTCTAGGCCAGTGTTTTCTCAGCTTTCTGGATACCAGGGACTTGTTTGCTGCCTTCCTAAACTGTGTCAGGGAGATCTCAGGGACTGGTTCCAGTCCACGCACTGGTCATAGAGAAACACCGCTCTAGGCCATATAGGTTCCTGGTAGCCTCTGCTAGGTTGTTTTCTTATGCTGTGAGATGTCCTGAAGATATCTAAATAAACTTGCCCAATTATTTTCCATTTGGAAGCAGTCTATGCCTGACTCACTGCAGAACTCATTCTTCTGTCTGGCTCTGGAGTGTCACTCTAATAATGTTCCATTTTCAGTATAGGAATCTGATCCTGCTCCCATCTGTACTCAATTTTATCTTTGATTGCAGTGGGATCTGACCTGATTACATCATTCTCCCTACAGGGTTTTATTACATTTACACATACAAAAGTTTTTCACCTGCCTCTGGTGTGGGACGCACTAGCTGTTTAGCAGCACAAAGCAATACAGCATTGTAGGTCAAGGAATGGAGAATACCCTATCCCACTGAAACTGCAACATGACTTGTTGCTAGTGGTCAAAGCTGATTCCCCACTCTGACACTCTGAGTCGAGAAGGTGGGGACTTGCAAGAATTCTAAAAATTAATACTGGCCACTCCAGGCTGGTATTTAACTCCCAAGGTTATAGCTTTTCTCTGACCTTGTATGGGTAGATGCTGCCATCACCCAAGTGCAAAAAACCCCCGCTTTGAGAACCCAGGAAGGAGCACTTGGGAATTCCTTCCTGTGGGGTACCCTCAAGCCCTTTCACCTGCCCTCCAGGGAAGAGCTGAGAAGGAAAACAAAGGAAATCAACTGTTGCCACAGGCAAATTCAACAACATGTGCAAAAACTCTTAGGACAATCCTGTTCTTTAAAAAGATACATTTTATTTAAAACAAAAAGAAAGAAAATATATCTGGAACTTAGGCTATTGCTGGATTTAAAAAGAGAAAATACAATAATTAAGCATCAAGAATGGTTTTCTTGAGGTCCAGCTTATTGGTTACGAGCAAAACAAAAGCATTTGGGGGCTAGCACAGAGAAGACCACAAGCTTTACAGAAATAAAAGAGATAAACCTAATCACATCTTTCTAGACATTCCTGATCTACTTACATATCTGGGGTTTCAAATTGAGTAGTTTCTAGGTATGATCTTGTGATTTTCATACCTGGTTCACAGCTTTTTACAGCATAGCTTCAGCCCTGTTTTTGCTCTGTCCCCTCTCTCCAGGAGAACAACACAGACAGTTGGTATCATTAGCCCCATTGTACAGATGGGGAAACTGAGATATTGGGAACTTGGGAAGTTTTTTCCCAATTTTAAAAATTTCTAGCCCTCCCATTGGATCTTTTGGTCAGGTGCCCACTCCCTTCCTTTTATCTATGGGCTTTTTTAACCCTTTACAGGTAAAGGAAGTAGAGAACAGCTACTAACAGGGATTTTGTAGCTAACTGTCTGGCTGGGCGTCCATAAAGAGAGCTACCCTTCTCCCCCTTCATTTATCATACTAGTCAATAGTTAATTACTCTCATTAGAATTTAGCTAGGCCATTGGGACTCACATCTGAATGTGAAGATTTCAGCAATGTCTTCTAACTCTCATATTGCTTTCTTTGGGGATATGCAGTAGAAATGGTGCCCATTTGTTAGAGTAATAATTATCTGGATTGGGTAATTGGCACTCAAAGCATTTTGTGGCATACAGTAGGATAAGCCAAGGTGGATTTTTTTATTTCAGTTGACTCCTGAACTGAAATAAAGCTCCAATCCCCATTACTTTCTTCTCGCAGTCATCTTCAAGAAACTCCATAGCTAAAACAAATGGCATTACCAATACAGAATCCCTTCAGTGAAGAAGGGAACTATTTTAAGAAACATAACCATCTATTTTCAATAAGTCTTCTTATACAGGTCTGTGGTGCTGTTCATCCAGAGATCACAAGGCACTTTGCAAACCTTAGTTAACCAAGCCTCACACTACACCCTGGCAAAATGATCACAGATTTACTAGATCTGCCATTAGCCTCATTGTTGCCTACTAGTGCCAGGGTGGGATTGAAATAAGGAGCAGAGGCTTATGACTTTCCCCTCTGAATGGGGCAGATTGCCAGTTTCAGAAAAAACAAGGTGTAGAAGAAAGAAATGCACCTGCTTTACAATAGGAAAGGGCTATGTGCATGCCATGAGCGAGGTGTGCTCAGTGTTACAAGCTATGTTTGCTGCAGCCGGCATTCATCTCACACTGCTCCACCAACATATAAGGGTGAAGGGCAGTGTGAAAACTTCTCTTGAGCTGTAAGGTATGGTCCTTTATGGCAGCTGATAGGCACCCGTGCCTCAGAAGCTACATCACTGAAGTTGGTCATCCTTGATTCACTAGAAGGATCTCGACCTGCAGAGCTTTTGAGCAGTGTTTATGACACATAGCAGCATCTCCACTTATAACCTCCCCACCACACTACTGTTCCCAAGAGGCAAAAGAGGATTGCTTCCTAAGAACAAAGAGACATACCAGAGAAGTAAAAAGAAAAGGAGTACTTGTGGCACCTTAGAGACTAACCAATTTATTAGAGCATAAGCTTTCATGAGCTACAGCTCACTTCCTCAGCGAATACAGACTAACACGGCTGTTACTCTGAAACATACCAGAGAAGTGTAAATTCTACATATTGGCTGAGCAAAGCATGGCCTTGCACTCTCCTCGGTGGTATTTCTCTGTTTGTCTGCAAGTTGTTCAATCACATGTGAACACTGTGTCCAATCAATTCCAAAATTGCAGGGAATGTTGTCGGCATCCTTAAGTATACCCTATTGATTTTGGTGAAAATTAGAAAACTGGAAAAGCCTGTGTTCCATTAAAATCACTGTTTGGTCACTCCAGAGACAGGGTGAAACAGCAGCAGCCTCAGAGGCCTGTGGCAGGGGAACAGAATCATTCTGGGGCAGGGACCTCAAGATGAGGGTTAGAAGGCATCTGCCCCTTTTGCACACTCACACTTCTGGTCAGCTCCCCCAGACCAGCCTTTTGTCCCCACTCTGGCCAGGCCCTCAGCTGCAAGACAGCACAACCGGGGGTGGAGACTGAGCGGTGTCAGGGAAAGGGTCTTGGCTGGGTTTTCCAGCTCAGCCTACATGAGCAATGACCCTCTAGTAGCAGGTGTTTGCAAAAGTATGTTAAGCTTGTTAAATGCTGTGGAATGGAATAGACATAACCAGCACCTAGCTAAAGCGGGACACCAGCTGGGTTATTGCACCGCTGGTGTTTGATTCAGGGGGTGGGTAAGGTGTTGCTGAAAAAAGGAGAGAGCTAGAAATGGACAAAGTGATTACAAGAAAAGGCTATAGACCTTCAGGGCAGAATGAGGCCGTGGCATCTGGCATGTCTGTGCAGATGAGTGTTACCTGTAAAATAGTTGGCACACTCCTTGTGAAGGCATTTCCATCCCCCTGGGATATGGACTGGAATAAGTACAGTGCATAAATCAAGTCACCAAAGGAGAAATATGTTTTTCTGAAGATTATACAGGTGTAGATAGGTGGGAGGGATGGTGATTTCATATTTGGTTGATTAACCTATTATAGCAGAGGCTATTTCAGACTGCTCCATACCTACAAGGCAGGTATGGGAAGTAAGATATAGGTGTTACAACCTGGCCCAGTAACCCACTCTACAGTTGTCAGTCATGGGGCTGCACATGCTTCCAAGGCACCTGGGTATGGGTAGGGTCTAGTCACTGTTTCTAGCTATAGAACCCTAGGGCACACTTCCAGGCTCAGACCTCTTGCCAGCCCAGACTCTGTGATTAGACTAGGGGAATGGCTTCCAAAATCCTGCTGATGTGGGCTGGTGAATGGGAGCAGAGCTAGTTGGCTCGCTATACTAGACCTGACTATAGCTGGCAGGGCAGCCCACAGCAGATCTGGTCAGCTGGCAGCTGAGCTGAAATCAGGCAGTTGGAGCAGTCCACAACAGAGGAACCTGGATGCAATATGAGACCACACCCCCTTGACTTCTGCAATGTTCAACTGGATGAGCAAGGCTTTGAGGGAAAGAAAAGAAGGATGTGACACCCTGTACCCGTGTTCACCAGTTTTTATATAGTTATGATATATTTTGTACAAAATATGCTTTGAGAGGTATCACTTGAAAACTCATAATCTACTGAACATCATTGTCCTGTTAAAATGTGTGTATCAACATTGTATGTGGAGCTATGAGATTTTAGTTATGATTGTTGCTGAAATATACTGTAGTTCTGAGTAATGCCCCCATACCATTTTCTCGCAGACAAAGGCATACTGGCATGTCAGCTAGGTGCTAAAAGGCCATTACCTGTGTAATCAGAGATTCACCAGCAGGAGAGTTATAAACAAGACTATCAATTCAATTTAAAAAGAGCCTACTGTGACAGACTGTACCCTTATGTTCACCACTTCTACAAGATTATGATCAATGTTGTACAAAGTATGCCTTGTGAGGTGTCATTTGAAAACTCATAATCTACTGAACATCATTATCTTGGTAAAATGTGTGTAGCTACATTATATGTAAAGTTAAAAGATTTTACTGTGTGACATTGCTGAGACATGCTCCAAGTTTAGTAAAGCAGCCCAAACCAGTTCCTCAGAGACAAAAGGTTAGCCAGCAGCTCAGCCAGGTGTCAACATAAGACAGTGGATATTACCAGGTTGAACAGCCATTCTTTGGCAGGAAGAAGGGTGTGAGTGAGAAATTTGGCAGACAGACGTGCTGTCTCCTGATCCCCAGCTGAAGATAATTCTCAAAGAAGGGAAATGCTATAAGAAGGGAGAACAGAGGACACAAGTCACCTCTCTCCCCTTATCTCTACTCACAGAATCAATAACATTTGAAAGACAAAAGAATCATTATTGAACAGGGGGAGAAGTTCTGGCTGAAATGTCCAGCTAGACTGCTATGATCAGATGGTGAGAAAAACCTTTTTGCTTTAAATTCACTTAGCTTGTTCATTAGGTATTCATTTGCATTTTACCTTTTATTTCTTTGTAACCAATTCTGACTTTTATGCCTCATTATTTGTAATCACTTAAAATCTATCTTTCTGCAATTAATAAACTTGTTGTATTGCTTTTTCTAAACCAGTGTGTGTTTGGATTGAAGTGTTTGGGAATCTCCATTTGAGATAACAGGGTTTGATATATCATTTTTTATTAATGAAATGATGGACTTTCTATGAGCTTGTCCCACACAGAAGAAAAGAGCTGGGCAATACAAGACACACATTTTGGGGGACAAGTCTGGGACTGAGAATTTTCTGGTGTCACTCTGCAATATAATTTAGGAGTGGCTGTCTAGAGCACTCATATCATTCAGCTGGGAATGATTTTGCATGCTAGAGGCTGTGTGAACAGGCCAGGCATGGCTGTTCTCATAGCAAAGCAGTGTGAAAGGCACCCCAGGTTGGAGAGTTGAGAAAACACAGCTGTTCAGCTGTCTAGATTGTACCCTGGGGAATGCCACAGCTACTTTATAATCTAGAGGAAATGGTTTTCAGGAGGTGGAAATGGGTAAGAATTAAAGAGAAAATTAATTTCAGTAAAGCTAAAGCATTTTGATCATTGAGGCTTGGCTAAAGTGCATGGATCTTCTCATGTTTGTGATTTCAAGCAGTGAGACTACTTAATAGCCTACATGCTATTCATAAACAAAAGGAGAGAATATCATATCACTTGTATAGGGTTTGATCCTTCCAGTGACCATTGGAAACATGGACATGAAAACTGCCCCCACCTTTTTTAACCATTGCTTAAATCTCATACATAGTCTTCACACTGTACATCTCTCTATAGTGAATACCTGTTCTCAGCTAACACTCACAGATAGTGATGGGCTGATTTCATGGCACAAAGCAGCAGAATGGTGTTTACCCAGTGTATTCATGCTGATTTACCATGTCCTCTTTGGGAAGGAAATTTCAGTCCTTGTGAATTTGTCAGACCTGAAAAAAGGTTCTGTAGTCATGTCTGACCTAGACAGCAGTGTTTGATTCCTCCACAGTCCCCTGCCAGTGTGCCCTGGTGCTTGGCTGCCAGTGTTTTTATCAAGAGGCTCCCTCAGAAATGTTCTGGCCCAGTGGATGATACAGATGACTTTCCCTTTCCCTCTCTCTCTCTCTCACTCACACGCGCACACACACACAGGGTCCATCAATTCCACACTCTTCCACCCTAAATAAATCCAGCAATCCTACCACCGGTCCTTCCAATCCCAGCCCTCTTGGCCCACAAGGCTTTACTCTCCAGCCTCCAGTGGAGGCTGAGGCTCCCTGACATGGCAGCTGGCGCCCTTACATCAGCAGTAGAAGGGAGTTCTCTGCAGCCATCTAGCAGCCAGGCTCTGATAGCGGCAAGCAAGTCAGCCTGCAGCTTGGGGAAGCAGAATGTGTCGCCTCTTGTGGCAGGCTAGAAATATGCGGCTTTTTTTATCTCTAGAGTGAGTGGGTCTCCCCTAAGTCCTGGCAAAGTCCTCGGTCTTGTATAAGGGGGTCAGGAGGAGAAATAGGGTAGGGAATGGAGGTTTTTCTATAGCGGATTTAACATTCAAAATCCAGGTCTCCTCTACCCATCACAAGAGCCATGAGAATAAAAACTGAGCAATTGAAGGGATATTTACTCAGATTGCTTGAAGCCGTTTGTGTTTGATTAACACCTATTTAACCTCGGTGCCTAACAAACGCTTCTGAGAAAAGATGTCTTTGCTGAAATTTCAACACCCTTTTTCCTTCAGCAAAGGTGTGAGAGTTCACAGTATGGGTCTCTAGAGCCCCTATAGATCCTTCACCAAAACAAAGGTGCACCAGACTTGACACTCCTGATACTTCTAAGAAAAAGGGTAAGTAGAAACCAGCCCCTTTAATCTTCCTTTTTAATATAAAACTTTCAAAGCGTTGTTATATATCATAAAAGTACAATAAATGGCACCCTTCTAGTTTTAAAAATCCTTTGCAGGTCCCCTTTAATATGCCTGTTAAGAAAATAAAAGTCATAACAGCTAATTTACAGGGGTTGCCATGACATCTACTCCCTGCTAACTACCCTGTGGCACTGCCCCTCACCAAAGGCTCTTAAGCAAAGTGAGCTGTCAGGAGATAAGAGGGAAGGTCCTCTCCTGGATCGGTAACTGGTCAAAAGGGTGGGGATAAATGGTCAGTTCTCAGAATGGAGAGAGGTAGATAGTGATGTCCCGCATGGGGTCTGTTCTGGGACCAGTCCTATTCAACATATTAATAAATAATCTGGAAAAAGGGGTAAACAGTGAGGTGGCAAAATTTGCAGATGATACAAAACTACTCAAGATAGTTAAATCCCAAGCAGACTGTGAAGAGCTACAAAAGGATCTCACAAAACTGGGTGACTGGGCTACTGGCAGATGAAATTCAATGTTGATAAATGAAAAGTAATGCACATTGGAAAACATAATCCCAGCTATACATATAAAATAATGGGGTCTAAATTAGCTGTTACCACTCAAGAAAGCGATCTTGGAGTCATTGTGGATAGTTCTCTGAAAACATCCATTCAGTGTGCAGCAGCAGCCAAAAAAGCAACAAAATGTTGGGGATCATTAAGAAAGGGATAGATAATAAAACCAAAAATATCATATTGCCTCTATATACATCCATGGTACACCCACATCTTGAATACTGCATGTAGATGTTGTGTCCCCATCTCAAAAAATATATATTGGAATTGGAAAAGGTTCAGAAAAGAGCAACAAAAATGATTAGGGGTATGGTACGGCTGCTGTATAAGGAGAGATAATAAGACTGGGACTTTTCAGCTTGGAAAAGAGACGACTAAGGAGGGATATGATAGAGATCTATAAAATCATGACTGGTGTGGAAAAAGTGTCATGGAGTGTGGGGGGGTCAGGGCCCTGCACCCCCTACTTCCTGCGATTCACCGTGACTCTCAGCCAGACAGTGAAACAGGTTTATTAGATGACAGTAACACAGTCTAAAACAGAGCTTGTAGGTACAAAGAACAGGACCTCTCAGTCAGGTCCATCTTGGGGGGGTAGGGAGTCCAGACCCCGGTTCTGGGCCTTCCTCCATTTCCCCAGCCAGCTCCAAACTGAAACCCCTTCCAGCCCCTCGCCTGACCTTTGTCTTCTTTCCTGGGTAAGGAGGCCATCTGATCTCTTTGTTCTCCAACACCTTCAGTTGGGACCTTGCAGGGGAGGGGCCCAGGCCATCAGTTGCCAGGAGACAGGGTGTCGGCCATTCTCTGTGCAGACAGCATCACACTGGCCCTCTAGGGCTCTGCAACAATCACACACCCTTATCCCACCACCTAGACACTCAAGAAATGCATAGGGGAAACCGAGGCACCCACACAGCACTCAGAGAAAACACCAAGAACATTCCCACTTCATCTCAGAAAGTAAATAAGGAAGTGTTATTTACTCCTTTTCATAACACAAGAACTAGGCATCACCAAATGCAATTAATAGGCAGCAGGTTTCAAACAAACAAAAGGAAGTATTTTTTTCACACAACACACAGTCAACCTGTGGAACTCCTTGCCAGAGGATGTTGTGAAAGCCAAGACTATAACAGGGTTCAAAAAAGAACTAGATAAGTTCATGGAAGATAGGTCCATCAATGACTATTAGCCAGAATGGGCAGGGATGGTGTCCCTAACCTCAGTTTACCAGAAGCTGGGAATGGGTGACAGGGGATGGATCACTTGATGATTACCTGTTCTGTTCATTCCCTCTGGGGCACCTGGCATTGGCCACTGTCGGAAGAGAGGATACTAGGCTAGATGGACCTTTGGTCTGACCCAGTATGGGCATTCTTATGTTCTGTATTGGAGACACTGCTGCTGTTTCATACTCTGAAGTATAGGAAAATGTTGCTGTGTCAGGCCTCATTGCACAGTGACTGTTGGCATATGTTAGTTTTCTAATGGAGAGCACTACATCTAATGATCTTTAAGTTTCCTTGTGCCACTGTATTTTTTTTAACCATTGCATTTTATGACTTCTACTTCCAGACTTTAGAGATCTTGCCTAGACTCAGGTGAAAAACAAAACAGTTCCATTTCTTTCCCTTGCAGCACTCTTGGCTGTTTCTCTTGTCAGTATTGAGTATGCTATTGAGTGTAAGAGCCTATTATCTTTTCTACAGCTATTCCTGGTGTTATAAATACACTTCCTAATTGCTCATCTTTCCTAAAAGGTATAGTAAATCCCCAACTCCTTTATAAGTGAAAGGACAATCAAAATAATAGCTAAATATACCTCCATCTGACTTTGTCTTCTGTTTCTAATTCCTTGCATTCAGAATAGTTTATCTGAAAACCTGGCTAACATGTGTGTGTGTATGTGTGTGCCCGCACGCACGTGTGTGTGTATGTATATATATAAGAAAATGTTTACTTCTATGTGCTGTGCTGTTTAATAGTTTTATTTTAGCTTTTCTATATTTGCTTGTGTTGTTGTTATCAACTGGGCCTTTTATCAGTAGCCACTTTTACACAAGAGTATTCATTAGCTGTTCAGGAAGGATATTAATACATCAGGCATCTAATGTTCTGAAGTACTCATGAAAAAATAGACCCTGATCCCCCACAGAGCCGCTGGTCAGGGCTGTTATTTCCATTAGCCTAACAAGGTACGTGACTGACTGGAGGTGACACAAAAGGAGGCTGAAGAGCAAGGAAATGTACACAGCATCAGTTCTTGAACACAAAGCTTAAAAGAGTTCTGACCACAACTGTTCAGGCATGTAAACTGGGCCCCTAAGTTACATGGCATCCATGGTGGTGAACCTCAAAACGTTCAGTTCCAATGAGCAACCAGAGTTCAACCAAACCTCTGTCTTGGAAATCTTGGGAGTTCAGTCCCTTTAGGGTTTGAGTCCCATAACCCCTGTTTCCTGCAGGCTGGAAATACAGTGAGAATGGCTATTCTACTGGTACTGTGGCTCTTACACTTCCAGATTCAACCAGAAACTGGGGAAAGGGTCAGGCCAACTGTTATGTTATATAAATTAGTTTCCCTTGAAAATATCTGAGGCAGATTAACTGCATGAGTGGAAAGTGGTCTAGAACTGGGCTGCAGGGCAAAATAAAGGTATGCCATACATGGACACTTTCCAAGATAGACTGCAGTGTGTTGGTAATACTGAGATCCACATTGATTCTCCAGCATCTCCCATTATTGTACTGTCCTCAGGCCCATGTATTCTGGTCAGGGAACAGGTGTGGGCCTCTTTCTACAGAGCTATATTTACACACAGTTCTTGCTGTGCTCTGACAGTTTTATGGATTTACAAAAATATGCGATAGACAAGGTGGGATTGAGAGACTTTAATGGGACTAGCTCCATCCTTTAGTGTTATTGAGTATATTCTCTTTGTAGCTAAACTCTACTTTGTCCTGGATGAAGCCATTTTACACCATTAAATTCTGCTAAGACCAACTTTTAGAAGTACTTAGACATTAGAAGAAGCCCCTCGTTGCTGGCAAAATTACTTGTCTGGTCTCGGAGGGGAAGGGGTTGCCCACTTTGGGATGGTTTGCCCTCTTGGGGCACAAGGAGGGGCAAGTCCCTGCACTGCCCCCTACAGCTCAGGGATTGCATTCCTCTCTGGCCCATGGAAAGGATCAGGGGAACATACTGGTCAAGGACAGCCTAGCTTTCCTCTAGCGGCTGGTAAAGAAGTGGTATTTGCATATGTAAGCAGGGAAGAAGGCTGTGTGCTTTAGTCAGGAAGGTTCTGGATGTTTAGGAGCAGTTGCGTTACATAGGCGTCTAGTGGCTGAACGATATTGCCTTCGTTGTCTTATCTATCTTTTTGTTATTTTAAGCCCCACTCTGAGGGTCTTCTCACATAGCCAATCCTCTAAGTAGAATGATCTGGAAAATGTGATTTCACCCCTTTGCAGGTGGCGCTAAATGGAGGTTGAGATAAAAAGATAACAGGGAATGAAGTGGTCAGATAAAGGGCTCCCCTCCCGCTTTCAGGACATGTTTGTGCCACCACTGAATCCTTGCCAAGGCACAAGTCAGGTACAGACCAAACAAAGCCCAGAAAAGTGGAAGGATTGACTGAAACTCACAGAAGACATGAAATGCAGAGATAAGGGTAGAAATTCGGCCGGGTACTTTCGCCTGAACTTAAGCCACTTTTCTTTTAACCCAGTGCCAATGGAGCTTGAAGTGTCTGCAGACAAGGGTTTACAATGGAAAACACGGACAGAGCCAAAGCCCTAACAGCATGGGGTTGTGCTGTTTTTTTTCATTCAGAGCACTGCATGAGGAGTATCTGCTAGACAGGAAGGTGGTGTTTCACTGACCAAGAAAGAGATTTGATGGCATTTATGCATGTAGCTGTGACGTCTTGGCAGGAGGCTAGACTATATGACCCTTGTGGACCCTTCTAAACCTATGGTTCTAAATCAAAGAGAGCATCACTGATGGGTAAATGGAAGTTCCCTTTGGCCTAAAAAGAATGCTCAGCCAAAGGCTATTTCCGCATGGCCAGACCTTTACAGACCATCTGAAAGGATCTTTTGCCCCCTGCTGATTACTGGCCACATAAATGCAGCTGAATGAATCATGTCAACAGAGGCTACAATAAACTAGATTTGTGTAGCTACCAAATTAACTTTAATTAAGGGTTTAAATTTGCCTAGGACTAGGGGCTTTCTGCCTGCATTCATCTATATAACACTGAGTAGCACACATTTGAAAGTAGTCACTTTAAATTGCTCCTCATCCTTCCTTTTGTATATTTTTCCAGATCTCCTAGGCACCTTGAAAATCTCAACGTAAATATATTAAACTGAGTCTAAAGCCACTTATCAGCTTTTGCAATTTTATCACGAGACTGATGCTATTTGGTATTTTCCTTAAAGCTCTAGCGTCTGGAGTCAAGTGATCATGTGAGAATCTCAGCTTCCATAAGCGTATAAGATCAGCCATACTGGGTCAGACAAAAGCTCCATCTCGCCCAGTGTCCTGTCTTACGACAGTGATCCAGCTCTTGTCGCCCATTTCCAGCTTCTGGCAAACAGAGACTAGGGACACTATCCCTAAAAATGGGTGTCTAGCCCTTCTGGATGTGAAAGAAAGCTTGAAAATGTGACCTGAGTGTACCTAAAGGCTCAGATACCAAAAGATGTAACATATAACAAACCCCACTTTTATTGTTTTTAAAAATCTCATGGTTTTTAAAATCGACCTTATGATTTTTTGCGGCCTGACTCATGATTTTGGAATACATGAAGCTGGCAATACTTAGCTTGGAAAGATTATATTTTTATTAGTAAATGTCAGTAAACATTGATTTCACTGTACACACCCACAAACTGATGAAAAATATTTTCATTGATTGGAAATGTAAGAAAAATGCCACTTGAGAACTTACTAGAGTCCCACCATAATGCATATAAAACATCCCACCATAATGCTCATAAAATGTGTTGAAATGCTGGCACTGGTGGAGGTGGGCGCCATTTCCTAGGTAGCTTTCACTTTTTGAATCTCGGCGTCTTCTGTCATTGAATAATTACTGTGTTCCCCTCCCCCAGTTTCATGTAAGTGTGAAAATTTATACCTATAAAAATAGAAAAAAATGCTTAAAAATAAACATAATATCCATTGACATTATAAAAAAAACAACAACATTGAATTCTGCCTAGCCTGTATACAGCCCAGTTCTGATCTCACACTCATTGAACACCACAGTACCACTCTGGCTTCACTGAAATTCCTGCTAATATCCACTAGTGGAGTGAGATTAAAAGCAAACTCAGGGAGAACACATGATGGTGAGGTGATGTATAAAGGTTTTACTGGCTGCATTATTCACAACTGGCAAGGCAGGGGAAGCCAGAGACAGTTACTCTGCAAACTCCAGTGGTTTCCTAGGGTGCCTAGATCCCAAAGAACCTAGGAAGCTCCTGAAAGCAGCTGAAACAAGGAGGACTTGGGTACCTTGCAGCACCCCAAATCTTGGCCAGGATAGCTAACAATCCTGTCTGCTAGGGCCCACATTACAAGGGGCAAGAGAGACAGACCTACAGAGCTCCTAAGAGCAAAGAGCAACAGGGTGAACTGGGGGTGAAGGAAACACAGGAATGTGCCTAAATAGAGCTTTTCGGGAGTTTTTTGACTAAACGCTATTTCATAAGAAAATGCTGATTGATCGAAACTGAAAAGAACCAGTTTCAACTATTTTTTTTATTTTGAAAAAAGTTGGCAAAAAGTTTTGAAATTGTTAAAACCTCTTGTTTCAACACTTTCACAAGAAAAGATTCTGGTTTTTGAGTTTGAAACAACTTTCTGTTTCAAAATTTAATCTATGTGAATGAATAAATAAATAAATACATTTTCAAATGTCAAAATTGTAATAAAACATTTCAAACTTTTTGAAATTAAATGTTTCAACTGATGCAAACCAAAATGTGTGGATTTTCTGTTTGTGAAAATTTTTGAGATTTTTGACTTCACCCTGATACCAGTCCAGAATTTTTGGATTCTCAACAATTTTCCCGGGATGGAAAAATCATTTCCCACCTAACTCTACTCCTCAGCTTTGGCCCTTATTTTTTAAGGGAAATTAACAAAGGAAAAAAGAATCTGTTACATTTAAGTTGCTGTCAACTTATCAAAAAATTTCAATCAAAACCAAACATTTTCAATTAATTATTTCGAGAAAATTCATTGTTTTCCATTAGATTCATAGAATCATAGAATCATAGAACATCAGGGTTGGAAGGGACCCCAGAAGGTCATCTAGTCCAACCCCCTGCTCAAAGCAGGACCAATTCCCAGTTAAATCATCCCAGCCAGGGCTTTGTCAAGCCTGACCTTAAAAACCTCTAAGGAAGGAGATTCTACCACCTCCCTAGGTAACGCATTCCAGTGTTTCACCACCCTCTTAGTGAAAAAGTTTTTCCTAATATCCAATCTAAACCTTCCCCACTGCAACTTGAGACCATTACTCCTCGTTCTGTCATCTGCTACCATTGAGAACAGTCTAGAGCCATCCTCTTTGGAACCCCCTTTCAGGTAGTTGAAAGCAGCTATCAAATCCCCCCTCATTCTTCTCTTCTGCAGGCTAAACAATCCCAGCTCCCTCAGCCTCTCCTCATAACTCATGTGTTCCAGTCCCCTAATCATTTTTGTTGCCCTCCGCTGGACTCTCTCCAATTTATCCACATCCTTCTTGAAGTGTGGGGCCCAAAACTGGACACAGTACTCCAGATGAGGCCTCACCAATGTCGAATAGAGGGGAATGATCACGTCCCTCGATCTGCTCGCTATGCCCCTACTTATACATCCCAAAATGCCATTGGCCTTCTTGGCAACAAGGGCACACTGCTGACTCATATCCAGCTTCTCGTCCACTGTCACCCCTAGGTCCTTTTCTGCAGAACTGCTGCCTAGCCATTCGGTCCCTAGTCTGTAGCTGTGCATTGGGTTCTTCCGTCCCAAGTGCAGGACCCTGCACTTATCCTTATTGAACCTCATCAGATTTCTTTTGGCCCAATCCTGCAATTTGTCTAGGTCTTTCTGTATCCTATCCCTCCCCTCCAGCGTATCTACCACTCCTCCCAGTTTAGTGTCATCTGCAAACTTGCTGAGAGTGCAATCCACACCATCCTCCAGATCATTTATGAAGATATTGAACAAAACCGGCCCCAGGACCGACCCTTGGGGTACTCCACTTGATACCGGCTGCCAACTAGACATGGAGCCATTGATCACTACCCGTTGAGCCCGACAATCTAGCCAGCTTTCTATCCACCTTGTAGTGCATTCATCCAGCCCATACTTCCTTAACTTGCTGACAAGAATACTGTGGGAGACCGTGTCAAAAGCTTTGCTAAAGTCAAGAAACAATACATCCACTGCTTTCCCTTCATCCACAGAACCAGTAATCTCATCATAAAAGGCAATTAGGTTAGTCAGGCATGACCTTCCCTTGGTGAATCCATGCTGGCTGTTCCTGATCACTTTCCTCTCATGCAAGTGCTTCAGGATTGATTCTTTGAGGACCTCCTCCATGATTTTTCCAGGGACTGAGGTGAGGCTGACTGGCCTGTAGTTCCCAGGATCCTCCTTCTTCCCTTTTTTAAAGATGGACACTACATTAGCCTTTTTCCAGTCATCTGGGACCTCCCCTGATCGCCATGAGTTTTCAAAGATAATGGCCAATGGCTCTGCAATCACATCCGCCAACTCCTTTAGCACTCTCAGATGCAACGCATCCGGTCCCATGGACTTGTGCTCGTCCAGCTTTTCTAATAGTCCTGAACCACTTCTTTCTCCACAGAGGGCTGGTCACCTCTTCCCCATGCTGTGCTGCCTAGTGCAGTAGTCTGGGAGCTGACCTTGTTCGTGAAGACAGAGGCAAAAAAAAGCATTGAGTACATTAGCTTTTTCCACAGCCTCTGTCACTAGGTTGCCTCCCTCATTCAGCAAGAGGCCCACACTTTCCTTGACTTTCTTCTTGTTGCTAACATACCCGTAGAAACCCTTCTTGTTACTCTTAACATCTCTTGCTAGCTGCAACTCCAGGTGTGATTTGGCCTTCCTGATTTCACTCCTGCAAGCTCAAGCAATATTTTTATACTCTTCCCTGGTCATTTGTCCAGTCTTCCACTTCTTGTAAGCTTCTTTTTTGTATTTAAGAGAAGCAAGGATTTCACTGTTAAGCCAAGCTGGTCGCCTGCCATATTTACTATTCTTTCTACACATCGGGATGGTTTGTCCCTGTAACCTCAATAAGGATTCTTTAAAATACAGCCAGCTCTCCTGGACTCCTTTCCCCCTCATGTTATTCTCCCAGGGGATCTTGCCCATCAGTTCCCTGAGGGAGTCAAAATCTGCTTTTCTGAAGTCCAGGGTCTGTATTCTGCTGCTCTCCTTTCTTCCTTGTGTTAGGATCCTGAACTCGATCATTTCATGGTCACTGCCTCCCAGGTTCCCATCCACTTTTGCTTCCCCTACTAATTCTTCCCAGCTTGTGAGCAGCAGGTCAAGAGGAGCTCTGCCCCTAGTTGGTTCCTCCAGCACTTGCACCAGGAAATTGTCCCCTACATTTTCCAAAAACTTCCTGGATTGCCTGTGCACCGCTGTATTGCTCTCCCAGCAGATATCTGGGTGATTGAAGTCTCCCATGAGAACCAGGGCCTGCGATCTAGTAACTTCTGCGACTTGCCGGAAGAAAGCCTCTTCCACCTCATCCCCATGGTCTGGTGGTCTATAGTAGACTCCCACCATGACATCACCCTTGTTGCTCACACTTCTAAACTTAATCCAGAGACTCTCAGACTCTTAATCCAGAGACTCTCTCAAATCTGGCCAGTGTTCTGTGCCAGGAGCCTGGCTCCACTTTGGCCTAAGTGGAACCAATTCCACTGTATGAGCTCTTCTATCCTTAAATGTTCCCCAGTACTGCCTCCTCTTTACACCATCTCCCCTCCCATGCACTGAGACCTTGCACACCCGCTGTCTAACTGACCTCATAGAGTGAGCCTGGGACCTAACACAACCCAGGACCTCTTGTGTGGTTTCTAGGGAAACCTTGAGATATCCTTATATACATCTCAGGCCTCAGACTGTAGCTAAGGAAACTATGACGGTAGCAGGAATGGACTTTTTCCAGCCACCACCCCCAGAAGTTCCTTGGAGGGATGGCCACCCGTCAGACACTGAAGATCCCAGGCGGGGCCTATCTCTTTCCCCAAAGACCAAGCAGAGCCCAGAAAGCCCAAGAAGACCTGCAGTGATTCAAAAAAAGTAAGGAGGAGCCACATGTGTGCTGGGAAGAAGGGTGTAGCTGGAAGGAATTACATACTGACTGAGATGCTGCATTCTGACCATACAATTTAACCTTGAGGCCTCATGGAAAATCCCTTGACTAAGTTGCTTTTGATAATGACTGACTATAATACAGACAACTTCCCAAACACAGGAGATCTTGGTGTCATGATTCATTCCTCAGGAGATGGTATTTTCCATTTACCACATCATCACCATTTTGGGGAGAAGAGATGGGTGAGTTTTTGTACTGGAGCAGGTGGGTAGCCATATAGTATGTTTATAAACACATACTGAACTTATCCGATTCTAGTGCTGTACACTTGTATATTTACATTCCATGTTTTTTGCAAACAGAACACTGAATCATAGAATCATAGAAGATTAGGGTGGAAGAGACCTCAGGAGGTCATCTAGTCCAACCCCTGCTCAAAGCAGGACCAACCCCAACTAAATCATCCCAGCCAGGGCTTTGTCAAGCCGGGCCTTAAAATCCTCTAAGGATGGAGGTTCCACCATCTCCCTAGGTAACCCATTCCAATGCTTCACTACCCTCCTAGGGAAACAGTTTTTCCTACTATCCAACCTAGACCTTCCTCACTGCAACTTGAGACCATTGCTCCTTGTTCTGTCATCTGCCATCACTGAGAACAGCCTAGCTCCATGCTCTTTGGAACCCTGCTTCAGGTAGTTGAAGGCTGCTATCAAATCCCCCCTCACTCTTCTCTTCTGCAGACTGGCTTAAAGCCTTTTCAGGAGTCTGTAGGCTTTGCATCTATACACCTGCTGAAGCATGCAGACTTTTTAAAATCCATAACTCCTCCCTATGGTCTTAACAGAGTAGAACCATATTCACTATGGCATTACTTAAGTTTTATACGGGAGTGACACTGAAATTGATGGAGTCACATAGGCATAGAACTGGAGTGGAGGATCTGCCTCCTTAAAATTTCATAGCTTTCTAAAGTTTGGGTTTTACAAAACAAACTTATGCCATGACACCTAAAAAGCACTTCACAATTGCTAGGCACCTGGTCAGCTGTGACTGCATCTTAGTATAGTAATTATAGTAATTTCACTCTTACTTATCTAACTCTGAGTACCTACCCTAAGCAACCATTTTAGCGTTTTATACTGCCATCCATCACCATGGTATCTTAATGCATTCCACATAAAATCTATAGCAATGGTAATGTCCCTCATGGACTTCATGCAGTCTCCTGGCTCCCTTCCTTTTGGGGATAAAGCCTCTGCTTGGGGGTTTGTTTCCTCCCTCTTTGTTTGTTGTACCCATGTCTTGCAGGGTTGTGCTAAAACTGTGAGCTCTTTGGGGTAGGGACTGTCTTTTATTTATTATACGCGTGCAGCACAATGGGACCGTGATCACTAATTGGGGCCTCTAGGTACTAATTCCGTATAAATAATAATACTTTTTAAATTCTAATTGTGTCTTTTATAGTTTTTTCCATGGTGATACGGGTATTTTCTCAAACTTTGCAACAGTTTAACAATGGAAATTATATAAATTTGCCCCAAACGACATAGAGCTGGACAGATATGATCTCAAGTTACACCAAAGTAAATCTTGAGTACAGGGCCTAATTCAAAGCTCATTGACTGCAATGGGCATATTTCCATTGAATTCTAGGGGCTTTGGATCTGGCTCTATGGCCCAACTGCTCAAAATTATTTACGTGCCTATCTCCCATTGATTTCAATGGGAGTTAGGTGCCTAAATACCACTGAAGATCTGGGCCTAACTCCACTGAAAGTGGTAGTTACCTGAGATTTACCCAAGATCAGTATCAGTTGCCCAGTACTTGACTTTGTTTTGGAGATAGAATAAAAGCTCTTAATTGCTGGTAGAAGGTTAATTCCATTGTAGAATTAACTGGAATTATTTACATATCTAATATCAAAATCCAGAAAGTTTGTGGGATAAAGCACACCAAAGGAGGACCTTCTTTAATAAGAGGATTCTTGATTATTCTGCTATTGAAATGGAAGATTAAAGGAGTGCAACCGAATATTTTGAACACCACAGTGATTACAAAGAGGAAGTCTCTAAATATGCTCCGGGAAGTCTCTAAATCATTCTTTGTGGCATTTGCATTCTCATTATCATCTTCCTAGTTGACTCATGTTTGCAAAACTATTTGCCTGCCCTTTTTAAAGAAGGTCTTTTTGTGGATTTATTTAGTTCTGTAATTGAGCTGGTTTTATGCCTTTCTCTTTATTCATAAAATAATAAAACATTTAAATCTCTAGGTTTAAAATCATTCCTCTTCAGCTACTGTAGAATTCCCCAAGCTGCTCTTTTCAATCAGAGGAGAATGTTATCATTAATTATTATGAATTAAGGTCTAGTATTCTTTAAGTGCTCCATTACCACAAGAACTGGTCAACTTATTCATTAGAAATAGATCCTCGGCTGGTGTAGATTGGCATTGCTTGATTGATTTTAATGATGCCTGCCACTTTACATTGGCAGGGAATCCAGACTTTGCAAACAAAACTGACTTTTACAAATGCTTTTCTTATCTGTAATTGTTCAAATAGTTTGTGCACTCAGATACTACGGTGATAGGCACCAATATGAGAACATAAAATAAATTCGTACTGTTTAGCCCAGTGGTTCTCAACCAGGGGTCTGGGGCCCCCTGGGGGGGGGGCCGTGAGCAAGTTTCAGGGGGTCTGCCAAGCAGGATCAGTGTTAGACTTACTGGGGCCCAGGGCAGAAAGCTGAAGCTCCGCTGTGCAGGGCTGAAGCCAGGGACCCTGCACCCTGCCACCTGGGGCTAAAGCTGAAGCCTGAGCAATGTAACTTTTCAGGGCCCCCTGTGGCATGGGGCCTGGGGCAATTGCCCTGCTTGCTATTTTCTAACGCTGGCCCTGGCTTTTATATGCAGAAAAACAGTTTGGGGGGTACTGGTGGGTCGTGGAGTTTTTATAGCATGTTGGGGGGGGCCTCAGAAAGAAAAAGGTTGAAAACCGCTGGTTTAGCCTATGGGTTGTTCACACAGTGTTGAGTTCAGCTGTTCACTGTTTTCAATCTATGGTGAGTGATTTATTGCTAAGTGTTGCAATGGCTAACTTTTAGGTTCCCTGCTGCCTCCTGGAATTCACAACCCCAACTTAGGCACCCAGGCTCTTTGTACAATGCATGGGAAAAATTAGGGGCCTAAAAAAGGGATTCTTAAAAGCCAGCATACTGAGTCAGGAAGTTACCAAAGCTAACCAGAAGGAAATACTCAGGAGAGGGATGTGGCCTAAGCCCAGCACCTCAAATGAAGTTAGATGCCTAACAAGGTTGGAGTGGAACAACTTCAACAGGAGTGGTTGAGAGACCCCCACACTCAGAGTGCCATACTTCCTGGACACTACAGTGCTAATAAACAATGGTCACATAAACACCACCCTATACCGGAAACCTACTGACCGCTATTCCTACCTACATGCCTCCAGCTTTCACCCTGACCACACCACACGATCCATCGTCTACAGCCAAGCTTTGCGATACAACCGCATTTGCTCCAACCCCTCAGACAGAGACAAACACCTACAAGATCTCTGTCAAGCTTTCTTACAACTACAATACCCACCTGCGGAAGTGAAGAAACAGATTGATAGAGCCAGAAGAGTTCCCAGAAGTTACCTACTACAGGACAGGCCTAACAAAGAAAATAACAGAACGCCACTAGCCGTCACCTTCAGCCCCCAACTAAAACCCTTCCAACGCATTATTAAGGATCTACAACCTATCCTAAAGGATGACCCAACACTCTCACAAATCTTGGGAGACAGGCCAGTCCTTGCCTACAGACAGCCCCCCAACCTGAAGCAAATACTCACCAACAACCACATACCACACAACAGAACCACTAACCCAGGAACTTATCCTTGCAACAAAGCCCGTTGCCAACTGTGCCCACATATCTATTCAGGGGACACCATCACAGGGCCTAATAACATCAGCCACACTATCAGAGGCTCATTCACCTGCACATCCACCAATGTGATATATGCCATCATGTGCCAGCAATGCCCCTCTGCCATTTACATTGGTCAAACTGGACAGTCTCTACGTAAACAGAATAAATGGACACAAATCAGATGTCAAGAATTATAACATTCATAAACCAGTTGGAGAACACTTCAATCTCTCTGGTCACGCAATCACAGACATGAAGGTCGCTATCTTACAACAAAAAAACTTCAAATCCAGACTCCAGCGAGAAACTGCTGAATTGGAATTCATTTGCAAATTGGATACTATTAATTTAGGCTTAAATAGAGACTGGGAGTGGCTAAGTCATTATGCAAGGTAGCCTATTTCCCCTTGTTTTTTCCTACCCCCCCCCCCGCCCCCAGACGTTCTGGTTAAACTTGGATTTAAACTTGGAGAGTGGTCACTTTGGATGAGCTATTACCAGCAGGAGAGTGAGTTTGTGTGTGTGGTTTTTGGAGGGGGGTGAGGGGGTGAGAGAACCTGGATTTGTGCAGGAAATGGCCCAACTTGATTATCATGCACATTGTGTAGAGAGTGGTCACTTTAGATGGGCTATCACCAGCAGGAGAGTGAGTTTGTGTGGGGGGGGCGGAGGGTGAGAAAACCTGGATTTGTGCTGGAAATGGCCCAACTTGATGATCACTTTAGATAAGCTATTACCAGCAGGACAGTGGGGTGGGAGGAGGTATTGTTTTATGATCTCTGTATGTATATAAAGTCTGCTGCAGTTTCCACGGTATGCATCCGATGAAGTGAGCTGTAGCTCACGAAAGCTCATGCTCAAATAAATTGGTAGGTCTCTAAGGTGCCACAAGTCCCCCTTTTCTTTTTGCGAAGACAGACTAACACGGCTGTTACTCTGAAACCTGCCATTGGTTTGGGGCACTCACCTGGGTGATAGGAGACCTGGGTTCAAGTCCCTGCTCCACAGCAGGCAGGGTAGGGATTTGAACCCCTGTTCTCCCACACCCTAGGAGAGTGTGCTAGCTAGTGGACTACTGGGTATAAGGCAGCCTCCCCAGCACCTATTCTTCCTCTGTCTTGTGATGGTCCCGATCTTAGATAGCCTCTGAGCACATCTACTGAATCACACCTTGCAGGAAAGCTAGGCAGAGAATGCCAGCGGTGCCTAAATGTTGGATTTAGGTGTCTAGCTACCACTTGAGCTGCCTAAGTCCCCCTTGTGAATGTAGCCCATAGTATTTTCAGTTCTCCCTGCCTTGACAAACAGTATTTAAATAAGAGAACTACTACCAATTATTATTCATGTTTTGGTAGCACCTGGAGGCCCCACTGTACAAACACACAGTAAGACACAGTCCCTTCCCAGAAAGGTTTCATTCTAATGCAGTGGTTCTCAGCCAAGGATACATGTACCCCCTGGGGGTACATGGGTCTTCCAGGGGGTACGTCAACTCATCTAGATATTTATCTAGTTTTACAACAGGCGACATAAAAAGCACTAGCGAAGTCAGTACAAACTAAAATTTCATACAGACAATGACTTGCTTATACTGCTCTATATACTATACACTGAAATGTAAGTACAATATTTATATTCCAGTTGATTTATTGTATAGTTATATGGTAAAAATGAGAAAGTCAGAAATTTTACAGTAACAGTGTGCTGTGACACTTTTGTATTTTTATGTCTGATTTTGTCAGCAAGTAGTTTTTAAGTGAGGTGAATTTGGGGATACACAAGATAAATCAGAATCCTGAAAGAGGTACAGTACTCCAGAAGAATTGAGAACCACTGCTCTAATATATAAGAAATTATGACTGCTGTTATTCATGCACAAAATCCTTTTGATTACATGATATTAGGGTATTTATATAAAGACGAAAAAGTCCTGAAACATGTATGTGGCGGGGGGGAGGAGTGGGAGGCAGGCAGAGGAGAACTCCCGGTTGTGAATAGGGAATAATGAGGGCCATGAAAATGGATGACCTGAACAGCTGTTCGGAAGTGGAGTAAACATTTCTGATCACTGTCATTGCAGCATTCAAACAGCTCTAATTACTATGTTAAATTTCACCCAAGCTGGCTCATCTTGAGAGAAGGGGATGAACACAGACTGATAAGCATCTTGTGTGTGTATTAAAAATTGAACAAAATGTAATTCTACCATTTTAAATATTTATTCATTATGAATTAGAACTAAAGATTCATGACTGGTCACGTGGAGAGAAACAAGACATTATGCACAGGGAAAGCTCAGCACAGCTTTGCCCAGGCAAGACAAGAATGTGATAAAGGCATCTGGGGCAATTATTGGTGTGCTTGTTAGGAATAAGTTTAATGTGTCTATTACAACAGAAGAGCTGCTGTCAGGAGTGTGCCCCCGTTGATCATTTTCTTGCTATATATGATATGGTACAACAATGCCAAGGAGCAACTTGTCTGCCTCAAAGACATTGGCCATTGCTGGCCTGTATGATGACAACATTGATATGTTGGGAGTTGTGCTTGTGAATTTGTGTTTGTGAAATAAACTAGTCACACAGAAAAGTGCCAGAGCCTTAGGTATGGCTGGAAGTGTTGGCTGCTTCGGAAAAGGGAAAATCTGTATGAAAGATCATTAAAGTTCTCTTCACAAGTCCATGGGTCCAGATCTAATGCATCTGAGGGTGCTGAGGAAATTGGCTGATGAGCTTGCAGAGCGATTGGCCATTATCTATGAAAATTCGTGGCAATCGGGGGAGGTCCGAGACGATTGAAAAAGGCAAATATAGTGCCCATATTTAAAAAAGGGAAGAAAGAGAACCTGGGGAACTACAGACCGTTCAGCCTCACCTCAGTCCCTGGAAAAATCATGGAGCGGGTCCTCAAAGAATCCATTTTGAAGCACTTGGAGGAGAGGACGGTGATCAGGAACAGTCAACATGGATTCACCAAGGGCAAGTCATGCCTGACCAACCTGATTGCCTTCTATGATGAGATAATTGGCTCTGTAGCTATGGGGAAAATGGTGGATGTGATATATCTTGACTTTAGCAAAGCTTTTGCTACTGTCTCCCACAGTATTCTTACCAGCAAATTAAAGAAGTATGGATTGGATGAATGGACCATAAAGTGGATAGAAAGCTGGCTAGATTGTCAGGCTCAACACGTATTGATCAATGGCTCAATGTCTAGTTTGCAGCCGGTATCAAGCAGAGTGCCCCAGGGATCGGTCCTGGGGCCAGTTTTGTTCAACATCTTTATTAATGATCTGGATGACAGGATTAATTGCACCCTCAGCAAGTTTGCAGATTACACTAAGCTGTGGGGAGAGGTAGATATGCTGGAGGGTAGGGATAGGGTCCATAGTGACCTAGACAAATTGGAGGACCAAAAGAAATCTGATGAGGTTCAACAAGGACAAGTGCAGAGTCCTGCATTTAGGAAGGAATAATCCAGTAAACTTCTTTTACAGACTAGACTCCTTCTAGTCTGGGTCCAGCAATCACTCACACCCCTGTGGTTACTTTTCTTTGTTCCAGTTTCTTTCAGGTATCCGTTTGGGGTGGAGAGACTATCTTTTGAGCCAGCTGAAGACAAAATGGAGGGGTCATTAAATAGACTTTCTCTTGTGGGTGGTCCCTCTTCCTCCCCCTGTGTAGAATCCCAAAATGCATACAAATAGGATGAATATATTTAGTAGATCATAATCTTTACAGAGATATGTTACATGGCATATGTAGCCATCAGGATTCCCTCCCCACTCTGAACTGTAGGATACAGATGTGGGGACCCGCATGAAAGACCCCCTAAGCTTATTTCTACCAGCTTAGGTTAAAAACTTCCCAACGACAAATCCTTTGCCCTTGGATGGTACGCTGCCACCACCAAGTGATTTAGATAAAGAATCAGGGAAAGGACCACTTGGAATTCCTATTTCCCCCAAAATATCCCCCCAAGCCCTACGCCCCCTTCCTGGGAAGGCTTGAGAATAATCTACCAACCAAATAGGTAAACCAGATTCTTAAAAAACAGAACTTCATTATAAAGGGGAAAGAAGTAAAAGCACCTCTGTAAAATCAGGATGGAAGGTAACTTTACAGGGTAATTAGATTCAAAACACAGAGGATTCCCCTCAAGGCAAAACTTTACAGTTACAAAAAACAGGGATAATCCTCCCTCTTAGCACAGGGAAAATTTACAAATTGAAAACAAAAGGTAATCTAACGCGCCTTGCCTTATTTAGTTACTCTTTTTGCAATATTGAGGCTCACTTTAGGATGGTTTATAGGAGAAGGAGTTTTCTGACCTGGTGCTTCTCTGCGTCCCAAGAGAACACCCAAACAAAGAGCACACACAAAGCCTCCCCCCTCCCAGATTTGAAAGTATCTTCTTTCCCCATTGGTTCTTTTGGTCAGGTGGCAACCAGGTTATTTGAGCTTCTTAACCCCTTACAGGTAAGGAGGAATTCTAGGCTACCCTTAGCAGTATGGTTATGACAGTAGCATAAAACATATTCCAGTTATGTCATATTTACATTCATAAGCATATATCCATAAAGCATTATGGGGTGCAACGTCACAAGGAGGAGTGGCTTTTTTGATGGCAGCTCCCATAGTCCACAATAGCCTCCAACAAAAGGAGGTCAGAAATAGTCCTGCCCTTGCCATCTCCAGGTCATGCTGTTGGACACACCCCAAAGAACGAGAATAGAAGAAAACTAAGTGGTGCCCTCGAAACCTGAGAGCCCAGAACAGACCCTAGAGCAGAACAGAGATGGCATCGTGTTTAAACTCTGGAGCTCTGATTACACCTAGAATTGGACAGAGAACCACATACCTTCCAAGGCATCACTCACTGTGTTGCTATACTTTTTTCAGTTCTTGGCTGTTACAGTGCTAGGCACTTTATAGAATGGTGATGAACAGTTTTAGTCTTGTATTCACAGTTGGCTGAACTAAGTGTTGGAATTTGTTTAATTTCAGTGGATTTAGTATTTTCTTCAGGAGATCAAAAGAGTGGGCTTGTGCTCACTGGGTTTTCAGAAAGAGAAAAAAGTTATCCATTCTCTTTCTGGGCTAATTTCAGCAGGGATTAAAAGGGAACTTAACTGGACTGTGCAACTGGTGAAGAAAACGATGGACTATATTCACCTTCCTCTGATTCATCAATTATTTGCTGCTGCTTTTGGCAGGCTAGCAGGTTAACAGACTGGTGATCTGGTACAGTATGGCAAATCCCATGTTCTTATGAAAAACCTTGACTGAGAATTGGCAAGTCTGTTTGAGTCCAGGGGTTTCCAATATCTAATTTATCTTCTGTGACACTCTCCACGCCTAAGTCTATTTTATGGGACACAGATATTCATTCCTCCAGTTCAATTTCAGGTTCAATTTCATTGTCAAGTAATTCAGATAGCAATTTTATTGCAGGTCATTTAAGGTGACTGTTTTCACAAGTGTTATCTACAAGATCCCACAGATGGTGCAGCTTTTACAGTGACCAAATTAAAGACATTGAAATATCAACCAGATGTCTTGATCTGGAGGAGTGCAATGACTTTGGTTAATGACGTCAGCCTGCTGCACTACTTGGAAAACACAGCCATCTTTTCAGATAATCTATATGATTTGTTGTCAGATAAGATAAGATAAGATTAAGATAAGGATTTTGCATTTATAGTAAACTAGATTTCATGGAACTATTGTGATTTTGTCGTGCAAACCATAGCAGAGGCTTTGGGGAAGGAGCTGACTTGTTAAATGCCTGATGTACCACAAACATTTTATTTCATGATCGGAATGGCTGGTGACTGGCTTATTACCCTGAATTTGCCAGCAGGAACTTACTTGCCAGCAATGAAAAATCTTGGGAGTCCTAGTAGAACAGACGCCATCAAGAGAATGAAAGTGCTAAGTGAAATAAATGAAAATGGTCTGAATTGTACTGGACATGCGAGAGAAAATGCACCAGGTTCATAACTCTGAAAAACAAAGTTCATACAGGTAAATGACTCTCAAATCAGCATGTATACCATACATCTGAGGCAAAGTGAAGGGTATATTTCATAGTATAAAGCAGAGTAGGCAATATCTGAAGAAACTTGAGGTCTGATTCTCTAGAGCTCATGTTGTCATTTATACCTGCACAATATGAGAGTAAAGCAGGTTTATACTTCAGTAACTTTTTACACCTACTTCATATCACCTGTGTCCTTTGCCAGTCTGCAGGGCTGCTGTGGGCTGGTTTGGAACATGGTAACCCTCTGAATTCAGGTGCACAGAGTAAGAGGCTAGCAAGTTAACAGGCTGGCGGTCTGGTACAGTATGTCAAATCCCGTGTTTTTATGAAAACCTTGGCTGAGAATTGGTAACTTTTTGAGTTCCCTGTTTTCCAATGCCTAATTTATCTGCAGTGATGCTAAACTATCAACTCTATCTTGTATTTAGCCATGAAGCTCTCAATAGGTGCTAGAACTACAGGTCCTGCCACACCACCTGGCTTGAAGTGGATTCCATTTATTCAGAGGTTACAGTTGGTTCAATGGCTCTCCGCAGGCCCACTATAAAAATTGTTCCAGAACCTCTGGAGCTCTCAGTACCTTTCCCAGACCTGAGAAAGAGCTCTGTGTAGCTCCAAAGCTTGTCTCTCTCCCCAACAGAAGTTGGTCTAGTAAAAAATATTACCTCACTGATCTTATCTCTGAGTGACAGGAGCAATTTAACTAATAAAATCTTAGAAACATCTCAAAAATAACCAAAAGTTGCTCTTCTTTACATGTACTGGTAATTTACTGTCCAATATCTTAGGACCTTCCAGGTCTAGCAGCAAATGCAGAGTTTTCCATTGGGAAATGGGAGAATTCCAATTTTTCCCTATTATAAGCCTCCCATTTCTATCCCTGATGTGTCATAACATGTGTATGTGCAGTTGTAATTATGTGTTCTATAGCACTGCCTAGAGATTCCAACTGAGATCAGGGCCAGAGGGAAAACAGAGGCAGGAAGTGATTCTCTGAAGGTCACAATGCAGATCAGTGGCTAGTCTGGGAACAGGAAAGAGGTGTTCTGAGTCCCTGGCCAAATACCCTCTCTGCTGGAGCACACTGCCCATGTGTGACATCACATCATAATATACATATTTTAATTTCTTTCATTTATATTTCACATGTTTATAGCAGTGTTGGGTGCACAATTTTATAAAAATGTAATTTGATTGACATTACAAATGGTCAATCAAATATGATACTATTGATTGTATCCTCTAGATTGTATCCCTTACTTCCCTAATGTTGTGGTCCAGGATGTAGGCAGCCTGGCCTAGTAGTCAGAGCAGGAGTCAGGTCTAGCAGGCAGAGAAGACATCCAGATTGGGTCACAAACCAAGCACCAGAGTCACCTGCCAATTACCAGACCCAGGGGTCAAGGCAGAGCCAGGGATCGAAGCTGAGGGCCAGAGCTGAGGTCACATTCCAAATGCCAGTGTCAGAGGCCAGGGTCAGAGCTAGGACTGGTTGCTGACAGCTAGAAGTGAGATAAGGGCAGGAACCAGAGGAGAGGCAAGTGTTATATCCTTGGGGGCAACAGTTTTAGGTAAAAATCACTTGAGATACAGAGAGCTGTAAACCTTAAAAGCAGTCATTTATTGCCACACACTGAACTAACCAAAAACAAGCCAAAACTGGCTGGGCTATCCCCTAATAATCTAACTCAGTTGCCATAGCAACAAGATTCTATAACCATGACAACCAAATACACAACATTTTCCTCCCCGCTTAATAAGAACATCCCCTGAATAAAACGAACACTAAACTAGAGAAGGAGCGTAGACTGCCTCCGTTCCTGGCTAAACTCCGGGGATTATTTTGCCCCATAACCATGGGTTCACTCTAGCTAAAGATCCAGCCATTGAGGAGGCCTTCTGTCTCTAGTTGGATTATGATGGACTTCTTGTATTGCACCCCAAAGTGTCTTGGGCACAGGCCTGACAATGGGCTCAGGGTTCGTAGCGCAAATGGGTGAGGATGTGGTATCAGCTCGTTCTGGGTGGGGGGTTGGGAGGTATCTCAGCTGCTGGCAGTAATGGAGGGGGAAAGTCAGGAACAGGTGACTCTTGATTCGGTGTCTCGCCCGAAGTGGTGAAGTCAGGCAACTCAACTGAAGATGTGTCCTGATGACTGGTATGACCTGGCAACAGCTGATCTACATGTCACCGCCAGGTGAAATCCTCTTCAATCTGGACTGTGTAGGAAACTGGTCCTGTTTGAGCAATGACAGAGGCAGGGACCCATTTAGCTCCGGAAGTATAATTCCGAGCCAAAACCAGCTGTCCTGGGCTAAAGGTTCGGTCTTTTGCTCTGGGTGCATGCCTGATGAGTTGATCTTGCTGCGGACGTTGTACAACTTGTCGGGGTTCAGAAGGTTTCAGCAGATCAAAGCAAGTGCGCAGCTGTTGTCCCATTGATGTGTGTTTCTGCAGGATAGTAAGAAGGTGTCCAGATGCTCTTGAATGGATAATTGTCCTCTTATTTCAAAGCTTGTTTCATTGTCTGCACAAATCTTTCAGCTAATCCATTGGTGGATGGATGATATAGTGCTGAAGTGATGTGGTGTATCCCATTAGCCTTCATAAAATTTTGAAACTCCTAAGAGACGATCTGCGGTCCGTTGTCGCTCACAAGTTGTTCTGGCAGACAAAAACGACTAAAGAGTCCCCATAGTTTTTGGGTAATACTCTCTGCAGTAGTGGACTGCATTAAAGAGATTTCTGGCCATTTAGAATGGGCATCTACCACCACCAGGAACATGCTTCCTTTAAGTGGACCGGCGAAGTCAACGTGAATATGTTGCCACAGGTTTTCAGGTCAGTCCCATGAGTGTAGGAGTGCCCACTGGGGTGCATTCCTCACACCTTGACATGACATACAAGCTCTTGCCTTCTCTTCAATAGCACTGTATGATGTTGCACCCCATAATTCTTATGAATGTATATATGACATAACAGGAATGTTTTATGAATATATTCATCCAATTTGTATGCATGTGTCATTTTTGTATTCGAAGTTATGAATACAATTTGAAGTATTGGCTGTGTACTTGTTTGATCTTAAGTAGCCCTAGTAAGGCATTTGGTCAGCTTCTTTAGAAAGGAATTTGCAAGTTAAGTGCCCATTCAAGAAACACGTAACGGACAATGGATCTTGGAAGACTCCAGTCCACATAAGAAGTCTATCTGAGGACGTTCAAGGTAGCATGTGAACAATGGCTGCTACCTGTAAAATTCTGAGTCATGCATAAACATGTGACTTGCCCATTGACTCCAAAACTCCACCTTGGAGCTGGATTTTGCATAGGAGAGAGGAGGGGGGCTCCATCCGCAAGAGAAACTCTATTTAAGCCCCTGGGAAATCCCTCCATTTTGTCTTCAGCTGGCTTAAGAGATAGTCTCTCCAACCCCAAAGGATACCTGAAAGAAACTGGAACAAAGGAAAGTAACTACAGGGGGTGTGAGTGATTGTTGGACCCAGCCTAGAAGGAGGTTAGTCTGTAAAAGAAGCTTACTGGAACATCTCTGACGGTGAGATTTCATCTGTAATCACTTTCTTACTGTATTAGACATAGACTTGCGTGTTTTATTTTTTTTACTTATCAATTAACCCAAAGTATGTATTAATACCTGGGGGGAGCAAACAGCTGTGCATATCTCTCTATCAGTGTTATAGAGGGTGAAGAATTTATGAGTTTACCCTTTATAAGCTTTATACAGGGTGAAACAGATTTATTTAGGGTTTGGACCCCATTGGGAGTTGGACATCTGAGTGTTGGAGACAGGAAAACTTCTTAAGCTGTTTTCAGTTAAGCCTGCAGTTTGTGGGATGTAGTTCAGACTTGGGTCTGTGTTTGCAGCAGGCAAGCATGTCTGGCTCAAAGAAGGCAAAGTTCTGGAGTCCCAAGCTGGCAAGGAAAATGGGCTCAGAGGTAGTCCCAGCACATCAGTTGGCAGTTCCCAAGGGGTTTCCTGTGATCCAACCCATCACTCACTGTCCAATCCAGGCCACCAAAAATAGCTTAGTGCAATTTCCTTCATGGTCACTATGCGCACTATTCCACAGTAACTGGAATGTAGCTGTTCTAAAATCTGTGATCTCAGTGGTGGTGGGATAATGGCACATCTCCCCCACAACAAACAACCAGATTGGATCGATAACTCCATCCTCCTGGACACGTAGGTAACAAAGTCGGGTGAACCTGGAGAGGTTCATGGAGATGCTCCATGCGTCACCAGTTCCATAACTTGGGACAATACTGAGTCAGCTCGAGTTGCCTTCTACCAGAAGGATGTGGATAAATTGGAGAGAGTCCAGCGAAGGGCAACAAAAATGATTAGGGGTCTGGAACACATGAGTTATGAGGAGAGGCTGAGGGAGCTGGGATTGTTTAGCCTGCAGAAGAGAAGAATGAGGGGGGATTTGATAGCTGCTTTCAACTACCTGAAAGGGGGTTCCAAAGAGGATGGCTCTAGACTGTTCTCAATGATAGCAGATGACAGAACGAGGAGTAATGGTCTCAAGTTGCAGAGGGGGAGGTTTAGATTGGATATTAGGAAAAACTTTTTCACTAAGAGGGTGGTGAAACACTGGAATGCGTTACCTAGGGAGGTGGTAGAATCTCCTTTCTTAGAGGTTTTTAAGGTCAGGCTTGACAAAGCCCTGGCTGGGATGATTTAACTGGGAATTGGTCCTGCTTCGAGCAGGGGGTTGGACTAGATGACCTTCTGGGGTCCCTTCCAGCCCTGATATTCTATGATTCTATGATTCTTTATCTGAGTAGCGGTGATGGGTGTATTCTCTACCTTTTCAAAGTAAAAGGTTTCCTTGTGGGCAATATCTTGACGTTTGCCTGGCAAAGGCAACCTTGAGAGGCCAGCCGCACTGCTGTGCAGAGTGGATTTCCAATATTTGATTTCATATGTGTGCGCAGAAAGCAAAAATGCCCAACGTTGTATACGATTAGCAGGTAATGGGGGAATGCCTGTGTGGGGTCCAAAAATTGAAGTCAGAGGTTGATGGTCTGAGAGAAGAGTAAACTTCCATCCCAACAGGTACTGATGAAACTTCCGAATTCTGAAAACGATTCCCAATGCCTCATGCCAATTTGGGCATAGTTAGTTTCTACTTTGCTTAGAGAGCATGAAGCAAAAACAATAGGCCTCTTCGCTCCCGAGGGCATAATGTGTGACACAACTGCTCCCACTCCATAAGGGGAGGCATTGCAGGCCAACTGTAGGGATAAGGATGGATCAAAGTGCATCAGAACTTCAGAATTTAGCAATACACCCTTAGCTTTGTTAAATGCAACGTCACAGGCCTCAGTCCACTTCCAGGCCTTGCTCTGCCCAAGGAGTTCATGAAGTGGTTTTAGCAGTGTGGTTAACAGCAAGATGAACTTTCCATAATAGTTTAATAGTGCTAGAATTGAGCGAAGCTGGCTAACATTTCGAGGAGGGGGAGCCTCCACAATAGCCTTAACTTTTGCAGGGGCCTTACGAAGAGCCATAGCATCAATGATGTGTCGCAACTATTCAGCAGAGGGCTGGAAGAATTCACACTTGTCTTTGCAGACTCGTAGGCCATACTCTTCCAGTCTAGGGTAGCTTCTAAATTCTTTAGGTGATCCTCCTCATTCTTTCCAGTGACCAGGATGTCGTCCAGATAGCACTGGACTCCTGGCAAGCCACACAAGATCTGGTCCATAGCCCGCTGGAGCAGGGCGGGAGCAGACGTTATTCCTAAGGGTAGTCGACAGTATTGATAAACCCCTTAATGCATCACAATAGTCAAAAGCTCTTGGGACTTTTCATCTAAATGCATCTGTAAATACGCTTGACTCAGATCAATCTTACTCAACTTTTGTCCCCCCAGCCAGGCCCGCGAAGAGGTCATCAATGTGGGAAAGTGGGTATTCCTCTGCACACAACACTGGGTTGACAGTGACTTAAAAATAACCACAAATCCGGAGGGCACCATTTTTCTTCACTATTGGAACAAAAGGAGTTGCCCATGGGCTATGGGTATCTGGTATTAGGACTCCATTTGTGACCAGGCACTCCAGGTCTGCTTCAACTTTCGGCCTGATGGCACAGTTCGGGCTTTCAGATATTTTGGTTGACTGTGAGGTTTAATGTTCAATGTCACAGTCATTTGCTTCATACTTTCCAGATCCTCTACATAAACAGCAACCTGTTTCCTTAGTATAGTTGTCAGACTGGTTTCTTTAGTCATTTGGTTCACTGCTGCCCAGTTCAGCTGAATCTTCCTAAGCCAAGACCTACCCATTGAGGCTGGGTAATTACCTCTCACCACAAACAGTGGCAATTCAGCATCCTGTCCATTGATCTCCACCTTAACATCAGTAGTGGCCAACATGGGACAGCTTCTTCCATACACGCCTTCTGTTTCAGTTTTTGTTGCCTTGAGTGGAAGATGTTGTAGCTTTTCTTTATACACAGTCTCAGAGACCAGCTCCATGCATATAGGTTTGCCATCCAACAACAGGGTTACCCAGTATTCATGTGAGCCCATTGCCAAAGACAAAACATGGAAGTGGCACTTCTTCTTGTGATGAGGTGTCTCCTTGGTCATCCTGGGTCTGCTCCAGGGTGTGCAGATTTCCCTTTTTGGTCAGCCAGACCACAGGCCTCTTTTTCTTTTGTTTACAGGCACACTCAGTGTGTCCCTTTTTGCTACAGTGTCGACACACCAGGTCCTGACACCAGCATTCTGAGGCCTGGTGACCCGGCTTACCACAGCGGTAACATTCCTGACTCCCCACAATTTTGCCAGAAGGTTCTTGTGACACTTTATGCACCCTAGAGGATGCACCGATGGATTGTGCCTCCTTTGTAGCCAGTTCCATGGAGACTGCAATATCCACAGCCTTCAGTAAGGTAAGCTGAGCCTCTGTCAATAGGCTCTTACGTATAGCTTCACTGTGCAGGCCACACACTAACCTGTCACACAGGGCATCATTTAACATCTCCTTAAATTCACAGTGTTCCGCAAGCTTTTTCAAAGTTGCTACAAATTGTACAACTGTTTCGTCTTCTTCTTCATCTCTCTTGTGGAACCTATATCTTTCAGCAATTACCAATGGTTCTGGAGAAAAATGGGACCCCAGGATTTCCACAATGTCACTGTAAGATTTGGTGTCTGGATTAACAGGGTGTAGTAAGCTGTGTAGCAGGGAGTAGGTCTTAGCCCCTACAACACTTAAGAATATTGGCACCTTCTTCTCTTCTGTAATGTCATTTGCAACAACAAAAAGCTCAAAATGCTCAGTATATACATGCCATTGCTCTATAGTCTACTTAAAAGGTTCCAGAGTAGCAGCCATGTTAGTCTGTATTCGCAAAAAGAAAAGGAGTACTTGTGGCACCTTAGAGACTAACAATGTAGCCATGGTTTTAGTTTCAGTTTGCACAGTCAGTGCAAACGAGGTAGTTCTCACTCCCTTCCAACAGCAAAAAGGGTTTTGTTTTGGTTTTTTTGTACAAAAAACTGTAAAAAACTGGCTGGGCTATCCCATAATAATCTAACTCAGTTGCCATACCAACAACAAGATTCTATTAGCACGACAACCAAATACACAACAGCAAGGATCAGGCACAGAATCGAAGGCAGGAGCCAAAAGTAGAGCAGGGAGGGTGCAGGAAACAGGCACGAGCAGTGTCCAGCATAGCCACAGCAGACAATCCCCCACTTGCTCAGACAGCTTCCTGTGCCACCATTTGGCTTAAATAGTGTGGTTGGACCAATCGGTGGAGGCGGGTGGTCCTCCAATCAGGGCTCCCATTGGTGGCGCCTTGGCTGATGCTGTATTCCAACTAGCTTCTCAGTCCATCAGGCTTGGGCAGACAGTGGTTGGAGACCAGGCTGTGGCAGCTAAGTACTTAAAGATGTGGGTTCAAGACCTAGGACACCCTACCTAACAGCAGTGAGTGTGCAGGGTACACTTGCAATGCACACAGAAGTGCTAGCAACCACACAGGGCTCTTTCCCTGCACTCTCTGAAGTTATTACTAAACACAGGATTAACCATTTGTGTCCAGCAGAGATGTTCAAAAAGTCTCTAATCCATGAATATGGTTTCAAATTTCAACACTATCAGTTGCAGAACTTAAAACAGGAGCACTTTTCTTGCTGAATCAATAGTTTGATGTTTTGGATACGAAGGTGACAGCCCCTAAGGCCAAAACTGATTGAGTTGCCTGCCCTACTTTGCTATGTCACTGGGCAACAAGTTGGGATATATTCTGTGTCTTCGTGGCCTGTTCGAGGAGTAGTTCCCATAGCTTTCCTAGCGATTCATATTGCAGATGTGTGCAGCTTTGATCATTCCTGTGCCATTGGGTTTAACTGGTTCAACTTGCTAATTGAACAAGTTCCACGCTGCAAACTGAAAACTGAAATTGAAAAGAAAATATGTTCCTCAGGTCCTTCATTAAGTAGGTGGTGGTTTTACAAGGATTTTATCCTCCTTCTTCTCTTTTGCTCTTCCTCCCACTTCCTCATGCCCATCATCATCTGTCCATGGGAAATTATTTGCTTGTTCTTCAGTCTTAGGCCTTGTGTACCATGGGGATTTGCCCCAATGACAGCCATTGGTAATAAGGTGAACATTATTCACACAATAATGAATCTCTAGTGTAGACAGACACGACTGCAATTTGAACTGGTGGATGGTACCACTGCTTGAAACTGGGGTAAGCCGCCTGAGTCCAAACCATGGCCAAGTATAGTATTTATTATTGAGGAGATGGCCCAGCAGTTAAACCCCCACAGAGAATTGTATCCTGATCCAATAGTTTCTAGCACCACAAGGGTTGCTTCAGGAGTTTGTCTGCTTTCCCTCTCCACCAGTTAAGTGCAGCAGATGCCTTTGGTTTTTCATGCTTTGTCTCCTTGCCCATAAAATTGCATCACATGGTACAACCATGTCTTGAATACTGTGTGCAGTTCTAGTCACCGCATCTCAAAAAGATATCATAGAATTGGGACAAGAGATGGGCAACAGCTTCCATACGAGGAGAAATTAATAAGACTTGAACTGTTAAGTTTAGAAAAGAGATGACTGAGAGGTAACATGATAAAAGTATATAAAATCATGAATGGTGTGGAGAAAGTAAAGAGGGAAGTACCATTTACACCTTCAGAATGAAGGGAAATTAATAGGCAGCAGGTTTAAAACAAACATGGGGAAGTATTTCTTCCCACAATGCAGAGTCAGACTGTGGGACTTGTTGCCAGGGGATGTTGTGAAGGCCAAAAGTGTAACTGGGTAAAAAAAGAACTAGATCAGTTCATGGAGGATAGGTCCATCAATGGGTATTAGCCAAGATGGTCAGGGATGCAACTCCATAACTCGAGGCATCCCTAAACCTCCAACTGCCAGAAGCTCGGAGTGAATGACAGAGGATGGATCACTCAAAATTGCCCTGTTCTGTTCGTTCCCCCTTAAGCATGGGGCACTGGCCACTATCAGAAGACAAGACACAGGGCTAGATGGACCATTGGTTTGAACCAGTATAGCCATTATTATGAGGGAAAAAAATTAAGTTTCCCTGCAGAGAATAGTTGGCTTCCCCACTCCCCCTGCCCCCACTAGCACCAGCCCTAACAAATGTATTTGAAGCCCATCCTGGGTTTTTCGGTCTCTCTGCCTTATTCAAGCCAGTGTAAGGAGGATGGTCTAGGGGTTAGGGCATTGATCTAGGCTTTAGGAGCTGGCAGTTCAATTCCCGCCAGCTTCATTTGAGCAAGTGAGTTTAGCCTCTATGTGTCCCAGTCCACATCTGTAAAATGGGGATAACAGCACTTCCCTGCTATTGTGATAATGTATGTACCTAGAGGGGCAATACACTGAAGCTCAGATATCATGGCAATGGGGGACATTTACAGTGGTGTGTAGAGTACAGACACCGCATCCCCAGCTAGCACAGGTATAAATAGCAGTGTTGACAGCTTAGGTTGAGTACAGTAGAGGCCCCTACACCTCTGAACCCCCAAGGCAGAGAGACTGCATGCTCAAGCAGTGCCTCCCATGTCTACAATGCTATTTTTAGCAGCATAGTGTCCCACTGCTCAGGCTTTTCCCCACTGCAGTGAAAGGCTCCGGCAGGGGGGAAAGCTCCAGCAGCTGTCCACTGCCAGAGCTTTTCACTACAGTGTGCAGCTACACATATAATGCCTGTACTTTACATGCCACTGTAGGTATAGACATAGTCCATATCCTCTCTGCTGAAAATTCCCACAAGGCTGCCAGCTGGGAACGTGGTTTTTGTGTCATTAACACACACAACCACCAGACTGGCCAACAAACTCATTTCACATGATATGTTTACTTTTATATATAGCTAGCTTTATTCTATAGATATAGATCATGTCAGGGGCAAATCATGCTTTATAAATATTTATTATTATGTATTTATTCTCTTTACTAATTATTCTGCTTACTTCATAGTACTTATCCTTTCTAGGGATCATGTAAACACTAACACATGAGAAAGTATGCTATGTGAGTAGTTTCTCAATGAGACTACTCATGGACATAAAGTTACTTCTTGGCATAAGGGGTTGGAGAATCAAGGCCAATGTTTTTATTCCACTTTCTTCTGAAAGAAACTGTCTTGATTTTAGAGAAAAGTGAATTTCCGGCTGCTCTTCAGCAAGATACAAAGCAGATTGTATAACAAAATAATCACCTAATTAAAGTGGTCACTAAAATCAGTTACCACAAGGCCAATTAAATCAAACTGCCACCAGGGTTCTATTACATTTGATAAGTATTAGAAGTGGTGAATAGAAAAAGAACATTTCCAGTTAAAATTGGGGACTGAGCTATTTATCCTTTCCTTTTCAAAAGTTCCAGTATATCATTTTATTTAAGGTATCACAGCAGCTGCCTTTAACATCAGTCGGGGTGAATACTAAGCAAGTGACTGGAGCAAACGGTTGGTTATTTACTTTTTCAGTGAATATCCAGCCTTGTGGTGCGGAAATACAAAACATGTTAATAATTGATCTACCGTACCACAGCAATGTTATTTTTCCTTTCCATTGATGCCTTCATTCTGCATGCCCAAACAGAGCAGTAATAGATTTAGTGCCAGGTTTAGAGCAGACAACACAACCTACTTCAAACTACCTGGAAGCCAACTGGATAGTTCTGAATGGAGGGTTCCTTTGGGTAACTGGCATAATAGCCTACCTGCTGCAGAGCAATTCACTTAGCTGCAATAACCACAAGAACATGTCAGAAAAGTGACTCCCTTTTAACAAATTTGGGTGAGATTTTTTTGAAGGACTTAGCATTAGCCTACCTCTGTGCCCACCAAATCAAGTCCAACAGCTGAAAATAACAGTACCACAAGATGGGAGCTCACTGCATGCAAAATAATTGTTTTCTAACAGTAGTTAGCAAAATATGAGGATCACTGAACTATGGGATAGTTAATGTTTCAGTTTGACATCAGCTTTATTGATATAGAGCCCACATAAATTGAGGGCTCTGTCCTGTTGCCACCGAAGGCAATGTGAGTTTTGCCATATAGCTATACAAGACCGTGCCTGCCAAGAAAATTAATGCCTACTGGGCAGCAGCTCATGGTCCTGCGCCCACCAAGTGCCCTACTTTACTGAGGCCTTGAACCCACTATAACTGCAAATGCAGACAAGGACGAGCCATGTTCAGCTGGCCGTTTGCTGCCCTTGCAGAGAAAGTGCAGTCAGCACCAGTTCATCTGGGCCCATTGTTGACAACTGCTGTCAGCAACAGATGCTCCTCCGAGGATGGAAAGGCTCAGGACACTGGCAGAAGGGACTTCACCACTCAGTGATGACAGAACAGCGACTGATTTTTTGGATTCTGAGTTTCTTTTATTAAATACAAAAAAAAAGCCTTTGGTCTCAGTGGAGAGTTATGTGGGTGACATTACCTAAATTGTAGTTGGATGGATGCTCCCAGCTAGGGAGACAGCATGGCCCAATGGATGGAGCACTGGACTCTTCCTGGCTATGCTGCTGGGTGACTGTGGGCAAAACTGGGGATTGGTCCTGCTTTGAGCAGGTGGTTGGACTAGATGACCTCCTGAAGTCCCTTCCAACCCTCATATTCTATGATTCTAAGGTACCCCCCACTGTGTGCCTCAGTTTCTCCATCAGTAAATGGGGATGAGGAGACTGATCTAATTTGTAAAGCATTTTGAGATCTACTGCTGAAGAGTGCTATATAAAAGCGAGGTGTTCATATTACAATGCAGGCGACAGGCACGATGTCTCCACCCACTCACATGCACAGTTATTTGTGAGATTGAGGTTTGTGCCTTCTTCTTGTGAGAGTATTTCTGTGAAGAGCTCACATCAGACCATAGAATCCCAGCACCTTCAGATATGTGGATACTTTCCACACTTCGCAGCTCCCACCTCTCTTCTAAAGTCATCTAGTTAAACAGGCCTTAAAAATGTGGGTGGTTTACTAACTAATAACTCTAAAACATCCCCCCACATCTGAGTAAACACAACACTACTCTACGCCTAAGAATAACCATAAATATTCAGATCAAATGGGGAGGGTGCTCACTAAACCAATTTTAAAACTGATTTTCATTATTATTATTAGTTGTATTTTTCAGTGTCTAGGAGCACAGCCCCTTTGTGCTCAGCCAATTTTATTTTCTATGTCTGGTGCCTTCACATTTTTAAGACATCTGCCTGTTTACACAGACAGTTGCTGCCAACTATATAACAGGAAATATAGGCCATGCTCTCTAAGGGAGGCTTTACTGTTGTTCTTTCTTGTTGATTTTTCTTAGTCTAAAAATAAGTACTTCAGGCTGAAAGCTGAAAGCATATGGCTGTTCTTGGTTCATGGAGTAAAAGAAGTGATGCAACAAGGCAAACCTTGCCACACATCTTTTTAACTTGGAATTCTTGATAACTTAGTTTTTTAGTTATTCTTATAGATTTATTATACAAACTCTCTTACATTTTAGTTTAATCTCAGAAACAGTGCAATAATAAAGGAATGACTAATGGAGGCTCTGAAAGGAAATCAAATTTAGGACTTCCATTAAATTCTCATACTCTATGGTGATTGTAGAGATTAAGTTTCCTCCCCCCTCCCCCGACCTTCTCCCAGGATCATTTCTATGTAAAGTGGATAAATATTTCTGTAATTCACAAAACCTCAAACAAATAATAGACCTCATTCTCTTTTTACACTGATGTAAATGAGGAGTTAATCCAGAGGTAAGGATGATGTTGGAGCAGCATAACTCTGGTGTAAACTGAATAAGAATGGTTCCCATTGTGATGATAATTGTAGCTCTGAATTGTCCTGTAAACTGAACAGCGCTAGAAGGCTGACTGAGCTTCCCACTAACTGCACTGCTGTTCAGATCCCCTTTCTAAGGAGTGATTTGAAGAGGATGTCCACACTGCAAGCCCGGGAGGCCCATGCCGAGGAGCTGTGGGGTGAGTTCAAGGGCTGCTCTAGTCTGCCCTGGGGAATGTTTTTCTGGAGTGATTTTTGCTCAGGGCTGGTGGTGTTCAGCAGATACCATCACATAACCCTGTACGTTCGATTCCAATCTATAATTGTTGGGTGTGAGTCTCTACTGCCAGGAACAGTCCTTCACACCTGTGTAAAGTGAGGGCAAAGTGGGCATAAAACACACTGACTGGTGCAAGAGGAGAATCCTGATATGGTAGCACTTTACACCACGTTGCTCTGGGGTAAATTGCTACAGACAAGGCAAGACAATGGAGAATCTGGTTCTTTCTCTCCTCCTTCTAGTCTTCTCTAAGGACAGCTAGCCCCAAGACACCTCCCGGAGCTATGTACATTAGGAAACCTTTCTTAGCAGTTGACTTGTAGACATTCTGGACACCTCCTCCTCTCCAGCCAACTACTCGCAGGACTGATTCAAACTAGACAATCTCAAAAGGCAGCAGGAAGGAAGAGGGAGCAGCAAAGAGCATGTCAACCTTTGACACATCTAAACACACGGTTTGTCACATGTGGCCACAATGACACAGATGGGCAGGGCCCACATTTGATGTCCTTTTACTATAGTAATTCCTTTCCTTTCCTTTCTGCATTTTTACTACTACAGTTTTTTTAAAGGGTTGTGAGAATGGAAAACAAATAATGCACCAACGCACCATGAACCTTGAGCTAAATTTCACCCTAAAACTTGTTTGGTGACCTATCAACTGTGTGGGCGTTTCCTTGTTTCATACCAAACTTTATGTACCAGGACCATGAAGAGTTTCTGCTTTTCATTCGCTTACATTCACGTAAAGGGAGGAGATGGTTCCTGGTAACTGAGGCACTTGGTAATTGAGTTGAATTCTTTTGTTTAATAAATAATATTTCAGAGCATAGCATTCCTGGAAAAGTCTGCGGACGGTGCTCTTTGCAGGCAGCCCGTAGTAAGTGGCTGGTTGCAGGCACGAGGCTACAACAGCGCACCAGGAGGTAACTGTGTCTCAAGCGAGGACTAGCTGGATTTAGATCAGGTTTAAACTAGCTAAGCCTGACCTAAATGTGACCACTTTTCCTAAACTAGAAAAGCCTCAGAGAGGAACATTTCCTGTCAGGACTCCTCTGATCCTGGGAAGGAATAATTTCTGCCACCCCTTTTCACAGGGCATCATATTTCCCCCCTCCCACAACACAAGCCACCTCTGCTGACTAGCGTATAGGAGGGTAGAGTCTTGGCTCCTCCAATTTCCTGATTCCTCAGCCCCAGTATACTGAAGGGGTAGCACCTGGAGCTGTTAAGCAGGTAGCCCTCAGCGCCACACCCGGGGTGGATAAGGGAATGATCTTTGTTCTCACTGACTGTCCTACACAAGTGCATAAGGACAAGGTGCAATCTAGCCATAACAATTCAGATCCCCTTTGCTGGAGATGTCATCAAACCAAATTGGGAGGGCCAGAAGAACATTCAGTCCACCCCAACAGCTGCCCATGTTGATTGTCTTTGATCACCCTGCTATAGTCGGTGAGGATGGTAGCACAGAGGGAGACAAAGACATTCTGCTCCGCATGCGAGTATTTGCAAGGAAATTCTGTTCTCTCCTTTTTGTCAAACTGCAGAAAAAAATCCTGCTGGGCTCCTCTTCCTACATGGAGTTTCAAAACTACCTCTCAGCAAATCTGCCACACCCCACGCCCCCCGGCATGCTCCATTTTCCTTTAGTAAAGCAGCAGGATCAAGGGCAAAGCTTGAAGCGAGAGAAGGGAGACTGCAAATGTGTTGCAAGCAAGAAGGGGCCAGGAATACAAACATCAAAGATGAGGAATTAAATCACAAAAAACCACCCCTCTTCTCCTCTGCTCCCAAATGTGCTGCAGATGAAGGTAAGTTCAGGACACGGGATTTTTCACATTGTGTTGGAGGGGGAGTCAGGGTTCCCTCCCCACTCTGAACTCTAGGGTACAGATGTGGGGACCCGCATGAAAGACCCCCTAAGCTTATTTCTACCCGCTTAGGTTAAAACTTCCCCAAGGCACAAACCCTTCCTTGTCCTTGGATGGGTACTGCTGCCACCATCAAGTGAGTTAGACAAAGAGTCAGGAAAAGGATCTGGATTTGTGCTGGAAATGGCCCACCTTGATTATAATGCACATTGTAGGGAGAGTGGTCACTTTGGATAAGCTATTACCAGCAGGAGAGTGAGTTTGTGTGTGTGGTTTTTGGAGGGGGGTGAGGGGGTGAGAGAACCTGGATTTGTGCAGGAAATGGCCCACCTTGATTGTCATACACATTGTGAAGAGAGTGGTCACTTTGGATGGGCTATTACCAGCAGGAGAGTGAGTTTGGGGGGGGCGGGGCGGAGGGTGAGAAAACCTGGATTTGTGCTGGAAATGGCCCAACTTGATGATCACTTTAGATAAGCTATTACCAGCAGGATAGTGGGGTGGGAGGAGGTATTGTTTCATGGTCTCTGTGTGTATATAATATCTTCTGCAGTTTCCACGGTATGCATCCGATGAAGTGAGCTGTAGCTCACGAAAGCTCATGCTCAAATAAATTGGTTAGTCTCTAAGATGCCACAAGTACTCCTTTTCTTTTTGCGAATACAGACTAACACGGCTGTTACTCTGAAACCTGTCATTATGCAAGGCACTGCATTTAGCCGAATGGAGTGGAAATCTATCAACTGCATGAAAAAACTTGTACAGATACAGACAGACTTCATCTTCCTTTCCAAATGCAAACAGATGGACATCGTACCAAAAGGACTGAAGGTAAAAAATCCATTACAATCTACATACCGCACAGACTATGCTGACAGCTTGTGCCACACGCTCTCAAAGAAACTGCGGAACCACCTGATCAACATCCTCTACAGCAAACAGGGAAAGATTAAGAACGAGCTCTCAAAAATGGATACTCTCATAAAAAACCAACCTTCCACACAAACTTCCTCGTGGCTGGAATTTACTAAAACTAGACAAGCCATTTACAACACACACTTTGCTTCTCTACAAAAGAAAAAGGACACTAAACTTTCTAAACTACTATATGCTACAAGGGGCCACAGCAATGGTTCCCTCAACCCACCCAGCAATATTGTTAACCTATCCAACTATACTCTCAGCCCAGCAGAAGCAGCTGTCCTATCTCGGGGCCTCTCCTTCTGCCCCTCCACCCCCACGAACATGATACAGTTCTGTGGTGACCTAGAATCCTATTTTCGACATCTCCGACTCAAGGAATATTTCCAAAATACCTCTGAACAACATACTAATCCACAGAGGCCTCCCTACCAACATTACAAAAAGAAGGATTCTAGGTGGACTCCTCCTGAAGGTCGAAACAGCAGACTGGACTTCTACATAGAGTGCTTCCGCCGACGTGCACGGGCTGACATTGTGGAAAAGCAGCATCACTTGCCCCATAACCTCAGCCGTGCGGAACACAATGCCATCCACAGCCTCAGAAACAACTCTGACATCATAATCAAAAAGGCTGACAAAGGAGGTGCTGTTGTCATCATGAATAGGTCGGAATATGAACAAGAGGCTGCTCAGCAGCTCTCCAACACCACTTTCTACAAGCCATTACCCTATGATCCCACTGAGAGTTACCAAAAGCAACTACAGCATTTGCTCAAGAAACTTCCTGAAAAAGCACAAGATCAAATCCGCACAGACACACCCCTGGAACCCCGACCTGGGATATTCTATCTACTACCCAAGATCCATAAACCTGGAAATCCTGGGCGCCCCATCATCTCAGGCATTAGCACCCTGACAGCAGGATTGTCTGGCTATGTAGACTCCCTCCTCAGGCCCTACGCTACCAGCACTCCCAGCTACCTTCGAGACACCACTGACTTCCTGAGGAAACTTCAATCCATCGGTGATCTTCCTGATAACACCATCCTGGCCACTATGGATGTAGAAGCCCTGTACACCAACATTCCACACAAAGATGGACTACAAGCCATCAAGAACACTATCCCCGATAATGTCACGGCAAACCTGGTGGCTGAACTTTGTGACTTTGTCCTTACCCATAACTATTTTACATTTGGGGACAATGTATACTTCAGATCAGCGGCACTGCTATGGGTACCCACATGGCCCCACAGTATGCCAACATTTTTATGGCTGATTTAGAACAACGCTTCCTCAGCTCTCGTCCCCTAAAACCCCTACTCTTCTTGCGCTATATTGATGACATCTTCATCATCTAGACCCATGGAAAAGAAGCCCTTGAGGAATTCCACCATGATTTCAACAATTTCCATCCCACCATCAACCTTAGCCTGGTCCAGTCCACACAAGAGATCCACTTCCTGGACACTACAGTGCTAATAAACAATGGTCACATAAACACCACCCTATACCGGAAACCTACTGACTGCTATTCCTACCTACATGCCTCCAGCTTTCACCCTGACCACACCACACGATCCATCGTCTACAGCCAAGCTCTGCGATACAACCGCATTTGCTCCAACCCCTCAGACAGAGACAAACACCTACAAGATCTCTGTCAAGCATTCTTACAACTACAATACCCACCTGTGGAAGTGAAGAAACAGATTGATAGAGCCAGAAGAGTTCCCAGAAGTCACCTGCTACAGGACAGGCCTAACAAAGAAAATAACAGAATGCCACTAGCCGTCACCTTCAGCCCCCAACTAAAACCCCTCCAACGCATTATTAAGGATCTACAACCTATCCTGAAGGATGACCCAACACTCTCACAAATCTTGGGAGACAGGCCAGTCCTTGCCTACAGACAGCCCCCCAACCTGAAGCAAATTCTCACCAACAACCACATACCACACAACAGAACCACTAACCCAGGAACCTATCCTTGCAACAAAGCCCGTTGCCAACTGTGCCCACATATCTATTCAGGGGACACCATCACAGGGCCTAATAACATCAGCCACACTATCAGAGGCTCATTCACCTGCACATCCACCAATGTGATATATGCCATCATGTGCCAGCAATGCCCCTCTGCCATGTACATTGGTCAAACTGGACAGTCTCTACGTAAAAGAATAAATGGACACAAATCAGATGTCAAGAATTATAACATTCATAATCCAGTCGGAGAACACTTCAATCTCTCTGGTCACGCAAATACAGACATGAAGGTCGCTATCTTACAACAAAAAAACTTCAAATCCAGACTCCAGCGAGAAACTGCTGAATTGGAATTCATTTTCAAATTGGATACTATTAATTTAGGCTTAAATAGAGACTGGGAGTGGCTAAGTCATTATGCAAGGTAGCCTATTTCCCCCTGTTTTTTCCTACCCCCTCCCCAGACTTTCTGGTTAAACTTGGATTTAAACTTAGAGAGTGGTCACTTTGGATGAGCTATGGCCAGCAGGAGAGTGAGTTTGTGTGTGTGTGGTGGGGGGGGGGGGACGGAGGGTGAGAAAACCTGGATTTGTGCTGGAAATGGCCCAACTTGACGATCACTTTAGATAAGCTATCACCAGCAGGAGAGTGAGTTTGTGTGTGTATGGGGGTGGGGGGGGGTGAGAAAACCTGGATTTGTGCTGGAAATGGCCCACCTTGATTATCATGCACATTGTAGGGAGAGTGGTCACTTTGGATAAGCTATTACCAGCAGGAGAGTGAGTTTGTGTGTGTGGTTTTTGGAGGGGGGTGAGGGAGTGAGAGAACCTGGATTTGTGCAGGAAATGGCCCACCTTGATTATCACGCACATTGTGAAGAGAGTGGTCACTTTGGATGGGCTATTACCAGCAGGAGAGTGAGTTTGGGGTGGGGGGTGGGCGGAGGGTGAGAAAACCTGGATTTGTGCTGGAAATGGCCCAACTTGATGATCACTTTAGATAAGCTATTACCAGCAGGACAGTGGGGTGGGAGGAGGTATTGTTTCATGGTCTCTGTGTATATAATGTCTTCTGCAGTTTCCACGGTATGCATCCGATGAAGTGAGCTGTAGCTCACGAAAGCTCATGCTCAAATAAATTGGTTAGTCTCTAAGGTGCCACAAGTACTCCTTTTCTACTTGGAGTTCCTGTTTCCCTAAAATATCCCCCCAAGCCCCTTCACCCCCTTTCCTGGGGAGGCTTGAGAATAATCTACCAACCAAATAGGTAAACCAGGTGAGCACGGACCAGACCCTTGGGTTTTTAGGACACTAAAAATCAATCAGATTCTTAAAAAACAGAACTTTATTATAAAGGATAAAATGTAAAGAAGCACTTCTGTAAAATCAGGATGGAAGGTAACTTTACAGGGTAATCGGATTCAAAACAGAGAGGATTCCCCTCTAGGCAAAACTTTAAAGTTACAAAAAACAGAAATAAACCTCCTCTTAGCACAGGGAAAATTCACAAGCTAAACCAAAAGATAATCTAATGCAGTTCCTTGCTATTACTTACTATTTCTGTAAGTTAGATGTATCATTCAGTAGGAGCTGGATTACTTGCTTGGTCTCTCTCTTTGTCTCCCGAGAGAACACAAAAAACCCAAAACAAAAACCTTCCCCCACAAATTTGAATGTATCTTCTCCCCTAATTGGTCCTTTTGGTCAGGTGCCAACCAGGTTATTTGAGCTTCTTAACCCTTTACTGGTAAAGGAGGGATTTTATGCTACCCTTAGCTGTATGTTTAGTGTCAGGAAAAGGTTGTTCGTGCTAGAGTTTTCAGAGCACTGAAACTGAAACCTCTTCCTGGCCAGCACCTTCGTAACCCTTATGCCAAAGGCTCTTTCACCCCAGGGGTATTTAGGCTCCTGACTCCTTTTATTTCTGGGCCTTAGTGCCCCCAGCTCTCAGCAACTTCCCTCAGGGCCCTCAGCATCCAGCAGGGCTACTCCTTTCAGGAGCTTGTTCACACTGGGACTCTTAGCTCCTGATCTAAAACTGGGCCTGAGTGATACCCCTGGATCTGATCACCGGCAAACGGCAGGGAAAATCAGCTCCAAGCTCCGGTGCTGGCCCTTTTCCCTGTGATAGGCCGGGTACTCGGGTCCGAACAGAGCTGAACTTTGGAGCCAAAGTTTGTGTCTCCAGCCCATCCCTGTTTAAACTGCTCTGCCTAACCGTGGTGTGCCCAGGCCAGCATGGATGGAGCAACACCAGGTTCAATATTGATTTGGAATCCACACCAGGCTTTGTCTGTCCTAGACTTGCATGGGGAATCTCCTCCCATTGCATTGCTACTGCCTCAGTGCCACCCTAGCCTAGAGAGGATGCAGGCAGCTGCTGGAGTCTCAATGTCCTGTTGTGTGGACCTGGACCTTGCAGGGTTAGACAGCACTGTGGTTAAAATGCCAGTGGCCTCCTGAAACCTTGCCTATGCTAGCACTCCTATCACTGCTGGCACTGCAAAGAGGAACCAGGGGGAGCACCAGTAGGGAATGCATGAGTACCTGTCAAATTGAAGAGGAGGTTTAGGAGCGCTGCTGTGCTAGGCTAAGCAGTAAAACACCTGCTCCGTATCAGCTGACAATTTTGCAGAAACATATTTTGCTGACCTAGTTTTCTGTTAGGCCTGTCTGGCAGAGCAGGGCCTAGGTTTAGTCATAAATCACAGGGGGCTTAAAGCGGTTCAACCTGGATGGGTTTCAGGGCCACATTCCCTTATGTGCCCTGGCTGCTTTGCAAGGCTCCTGTGATGCAAAGTAGTTGAAATTCTGGCTTTTTTAGTGGGCTGAGCCAAGTTCAAGGCCATTTTGCCCCACCAGAGTGGCACAAATCAGCTGGAATGAGCTGGTGAATCTGGCCCTTTTATTGGAACCAATGTGTTAAACATAGTTCCTAGGCCAGGCTAGACAAGTCCTAACCCTCTAGCTATAACACCCCTCTTGAACAATGTTAAGGAATTCCACCTAGTAACCAGGCCCCGTGCATGCAAATGAAAGACAGTACAGGGGCAGAAATAGTCTACTGTCTTCTATAGACCAATCCACATGCCTAAAGATAAGCATGTAACTAAAATACTTGCAAGATCAAGCTTAAAAGGCTGATGCATACACCTGCTCTCGGGATACTCACCTGTTTCTATATGGTATATGCCAAAGCAGACATGCACATTTCAGATATGATAGTAAAAATCAAATAAATACTTTTATGACACTGCACCTCATATTCTTCACAGTAATATTATTATGGTATAATTATGACATAATTATGACACATTTTGTACAAGATGAGTCATTTAAGGTGCAATTGAAAAGATTATGATTTGCTGAATATGATTATCCTATTTGTATGCATGTATCTTTTTTGTATCAGAAGTTATTAATATTGACTATGTATCTGTATTTCAAATGTAGTTACACCTGGGAAATGCCCACTAGATAAAATGTTTTCAGTCTAGATAGTGGGTGGGGAAGGGTCTATTAGGGGCAATGGGCCATTAGGGAAAAACAATACGCCTTAGGAAAAGCTCGTCTCCCACCTGGTGAGTCTTCCTGAGAATGCTACAGACAGCCTGTGAGTTATGGCTGCTATGACTCTACAAGGACCAGACCAGATGATGCTGGACTACATCTTGGGATGTCAGTGTTTTTCCACAGACTGGTCTTGGAACCAAGCTCTGAAACAAAGGGTTCCTGCCATATGCAAAAGCTTCATCAGACAGGGAGTGACATCATCTGGTGTTCTTTGCTCCCCACACAAGAAGACTCCAGGAAACACCTGATGAACAAAGACTGAACTGGGGGAAGTGCTGGACCCAGGCTAAAGGGATTTCTAGCCTGTGTATGAAATACCTGGGGATTCCAAGCTGTAAAGCAAGTGTAGCTTGCCCCTTAAGAATCTGCAGCCTGCTTGTATCATCTCTTATGGTGAGACTCTGCTATTCATATCCAATCTATTTAGTATATTAAGCTCAGTTTGCTTTTTTTGTTTATTTGGTAGGTAAGACCAAAGCCCTGAGGTAAGTGGGAAAGCGGGATACCGGGAGGAAGCACAGGCAGGAATGTCTGTGAGGAGAGGGCTCCTGCCTCATACTGGGAATGAGGGGCGATCAACAGGTTATCTCAAGTGCTTATATACAAATGCACAAAGCCTTGGAAACAAGCAGGGAGAACTGGAGGTCCTGGTGATGTCAAGGAACTATGACGTGATCGGAATAACAGAGACTTGGTGGGATAACTCACATGACTGGAGTACTGTCATGGATGGTTATAAACTGTTCAGGAAGGACAGGCAGGGCAGAAAAGGTGGGGGAGTAGCACTGTATGTAAGGGAGCAGTATGACTGCTCAGAGCTCTGGTACGAAACTGCAGAAAAACCTGAGTGTCTCTGGATTAAGTTTAGAAGTGTGTGCAACAAGAGTGATGTAGTGGTAGGAGTCTGCTATAGACCACCGGACCAGGGGGATGAGGTAGATGAGGCTTTCTTCCGGCAGCTCACGGAAGCTACTAGATCACATGCCCTGATTCTCATGGGTGACTTTAATTTTCCTGATATCTGCTGGGAGAGCAATACAGCGGTGCATAGACAATCCAGGAAGTTTTTGGAAAGCGTAGGGGACAATTTCCTGGCACAAGTGCTAGAGGAGCCAACTAGGGGGGGCGCTTTTCTTGACCTGCTGCTCACAAACCGGGTAGAATTAGTGGGGGAAGCAAAAGTGGATGGGAATCTGGGAGGCAGTGACCATGAGTTGGTTGAGTTCAGGATCCTGACGCAGGGAAGAAAGGTAAGCAGCAGGATACGGACCCTGGACTTCAGGAAAGCAGACTTCGACTCCCTCAGGGAACGGATGGCCAGGATCCCCTGGGGGACTAACTTGAAGGGGAAAGGAGTCCAGGAGAGCTGGCTGTATTTCAAGGAATCACTGTTGAGGTTACAGGGACAAACCATCCCGATGAGTCGAAAGAATAGTAAATATGGCAGGCGACCAGCTTGGCTTAATGGTGAAATCCTAGCGGATCTTAAACATAAAAAAGAAGCTTACAAGAAGTGGAAGGTTGGACTTATGACCAGGGAAGAGTATAAAAATATTGCTTGGGCATGTAGGAATGATATCAGGAGGGCCAAATCGCACCTGGAGCTGCAGCTAGCCAGAGATGTCAAGAGTAACAAGAAGGGTTTCTTCAGGTATGTTGGCAACAAGAAGAAAGCCAAGGAATGTGTGGGCCCCTTACTGAATGAGGGAGGCAACCTAGTGACAGAGGATGTGGAAAAAGGTAATGTACTCAATGCTTTTTTTGCCTCTGTTTTCACTAATAAGGTCAGCTCCCAGACTGCTGCGCTGGGCATCACAAAGTGGGGAAGAGATGGCCAGCCCTCTGTGGAGATAGAGGTGGTTAGGGACTATTTAGAAAAGCTGGACGTGTACAAGTCCATGGGGCCGGACGAGTTGCATCCGAGAGTGCTGAAGGAATTGGCGGCTGTGATTGCAGAGCCATTGGCCATTATCTTTGAAAACTCGTGGCGAACCGGGGAAGTCCCGGATGACTGGAAAAAGGCTAATGTAGTGCCAATCTTTAAAAAAGGGAAGAAGGAGGATCCTGGGAACTACAGGCCAGTCAGCCTCACCTCAGTCCCTGGAAAGATCATGGAGCAGGTCCTCAAAGAATCAATCCTGAAGCACTTGCATGAGAGGAAAGTGATCAGGAACAGCCAGCATGGATTCACCAAGGGAAGGTCATGCCTGACTAATCTAATCGCCTTTTATGATGAGATTACTGGTTCTGTGGATGAAGGGAAAGCAGTGGATGTATTGTTTCTTGACTTTAGCAAAGCTTTTGACACGGTCTCCCACAGTATTCTTGTCAGCAAGTTAAGGAAGTATGGGCTGGATGAATGCACTATAAGGTGGGTAGAAAGCTGGCTAGATTGTCGGGCTCAACGGGTAGTGATCAATGGCTCCATGTCTAGTTGGCAGCCGGTATCAAGTGGTGTGCCCCAAGGGTCGGTCCTGGGGCCGGTTTTGTTCAATATCTTCATAAATGATCTGGAGGATGGTGTGGATTGCACTCTCAGCAAATTTGCGGATGATACTAAACTGGGAGGAGTGGTAGATATGCTGGAGGGGAGGGATAGGATACAGAAGGACCTAGACAAATTGGAGGATTGGGCCAAAAGAAATCTGATGAGGTTCAATAAGGATAAGTGCAGGGTCCTGCACTTAGGACGGAAGAACCCAATGCACAGCTACAGACTAGGGACCGAATGGCTAGGCAGCAGTTCTGCAGAAAAGGACCTAGGGGTGACAGTGGACGAGAAGCTGGATATGAGTCAGCAGTGTGCCCTTGTTGCCAAGAAGGCCAATGGCATTTTGGGATGTATAAGTAGGGGCATAGCGAGCAGATCGAGGGACGTGATCGTTCCCCTCTATTCGACATTGGTGAGGCCTCATCTGGAGTACTGTGTCCAGTTTTGGGCCCCACACTACAAGAAGGATGTGGATAAATTGGAGAGAGTCCAGCGAAGGGCAACAAAAATGATTAGGGGTCTGGAACACATGAGTTATGAGGAGAGGCTGAGGGAGCTGGGATTGTTTAGCCTGCAGAAGAGAAGAATGAGGGGGGATTTGATAGCTGCTTTCAACTACCTGAAAGGGGGTTCCAAAGAGGATGGCTCTAGACTGTTCTCAATGGTAGCAGATGACAGAACGAGGAGTAATGGTCTCAAGTTGCAGTGGGGAAGGTTTAGATTGGATATTAGGAAAAACTTTTTCACTAAGAGGGTGGTGAAACACTGGAATGTGTTACCTAGGGAGGTGGTAGAATCTCCTTCCTTAGAGGTTTTTAAGGTCAGGCTTGACAAAGCCCTGGCTGGGATGATTTAACTGGGAATTGGTCCTGCTTCGAGCAGGGGGTTGGACTAGATGACCTTCTGGGGTCCCTTCCAACCCTGATATTCTATGATTCTATGATTCTATGATTCTAATCTGCTTTGATCTGTTTGCTATCACTTATCACTTAAAATCTTTCTTTTCTAGTTAATAAATTTGTTTTTGTTTTAATCTAAACCAGTGAGCTTTGACCTGAATGCTTGGGGGAAATCTCTGCATGGTTACCACAAGAATGCTTTGTTCTCATCACAGTGAGGGGGAGGTGGACCAGGTATTAAACCCATATACTGGCCAGATTTGATCAGGACTGGATAGTACTGCTCTGGGGTTGAAGGCTGGGAAGCTGTCGGTTGGGTGTGTCCCTTCCCTTCCTGTGTGAATGCTGGTGAAAGTGCAGGCTGGAGGGCTTTGCAGCTTGTCACAGCAATACAGTGTGAGAGGGAGCCCAGGTTGGTGGGTCAGGGGGCTCAGTGGTAACCCAGTTCCAGGTGGCCCCTGTGGGGTGAACCTGTCACAACTTGGTCAGTCTAATGCCCCTTATTTCTTGTCTTCTTGCATTTGCCCCTTTCTCCAGCATGCCACTCAGCAGAGATTAGTGCTACTGACTAGAAACAGGAAGCTCTGTGGCTGGAGCAGGCTATGAAAGCTGGAGTGAGGCAGAGTGCATGCACACAGCACACTGGGGTGGGCATGTGCTGAATGGAGTGCTTGGAAATTTGCATAAACCCCATCACCTTCATTCCAGCCCTCACTAACACTTTCCATGAGTTATTGTACATGTTATATTGTCATTTAATTGTGCCTAAGCACCATCATAAAAGCAAATGAAGCAAATCGAGCAGCACAAAAATGAAAAAATCCCAGACTAGCTACATGTTAAGCACAAGTGCAGTGTGGTTACTGTCACTCCCCGGAAAGGAAGGGAACTGCTCCCGTCATACTTAGCAAATGGTTTATGGGCACCTCACTCAATCATCTGCCTTTCTGCAGCACCCAGACACTTGCTTTTGGCCATGTGGTGGCAACTTTATTGTCACTTCCACTCACTAGGGTCAGACCTGAGCCAAAAGATCACTTGTACAAGCAAAATCGGCATCACTCACTTGCACCATTTACTCTTGGTGTTCCAGAGAGCCTCCTCTTGCGCCTCTGTTCCAAAGAGGATAAGCCAGCAGCTGCTGTGCCGTGAGTGCACATTGCCATCTGTAAAATGTCCATGAGGGGCTTCCTTGGGGGCCCCAAACACTTCTCCCCAAACTCTGCTCCCTTTGTATTTCTGTGGTACTCAGCTTATGTGCATGGCTGCACAGCCTCACCTCAGGGGTTCCCAATGGCTCTGTGACACAGCCCAAGTGGGTGGGAGAGGTACCTGGAGAATTACCTCACTATGGACAGCCAGTAGGAGCATGCTCATGTTCAGGGCCCTAAAGGTTAGTGCATCCTCGTGTAGCATTACTCTACCCCCTTCCACACATAGTTCCCTCTCAGCCTTGTCATCTCTGCTGCCCCAAGTGCCTTGGAGGCCATCCATGCCCCCCAGAGCCATGAATGGTAGGGAAGCAGGCTGGAAGTCTCACCCCTGACTCCCTGCTGCCAGATCAGGAGGAAACCACATGCAGGATGCAGCAGACCCAGAGACCAAGCTCGGGGTGAGGGGAACAGCCTGGGAGCAGCCCCACCATGAGCTTGCATTGCACATGGGACACTTTCGCAGCCCAAGAGGAGTTGCCCTCACTGGGGGCTAATGGCCTGCGGTGGGAGGGAGTGCTTTGGTGATAGTGTTAGAGCTCCATTGTTAAGGATTTACAATTGCATTAACTCTCTGTCTAGTCTGTTCCATGTAGGCTTTTATGCCATGCGCATCACCCTAGTCTCTGAACACCTGCCTGAAGTGCATTAAGCAATGTGACTAAAATCTGTCACATGGTGTTTGTTCTCCCGTCCTTTCCCCAGAGACAGACGTGTGCCTGTAGTGGGGTGTCTTGTTTTGGTTGGGCGTCTTTTTTTGTTAGTGAAATAAACATGCCTGTCACTCTGTGTTTATTCTGGAGAAGGCAAGGTCAAGGAACGGAGCGGAAAGCAGAGGTCAGCAGTGGTCCTTAGTTCCTAGGGGAGTTCATTGTACTGTCTGGAGCCAGGCCTCTGAGAAGGTGCTCTCTCCCATGACGCAAAAACCAGGGGTCACCAGATGAAATGAACAGGCAGCAGGTTTAAAACAAACAAGAGGAAGTATTTCTTCACACAACGCACAACGAACCTGTGGAACTCATTGCCAAGGGATGTTTAATGGCCAAAAGTATAACCACATACTTGTGGCAGCCCTAAACCTCTCACTGCCAGAAGCCAGGAGTGGAAGCCAAAGGTGGATCATGCTGTAATTTTCCTATTCTGGACACTCCCCCTGATGCTCTGATATGGGCCCGTCAGTGACAGGATACTGGGCAAGGCAGGCCATGATCTGACCCAGTATGGCTGATCTTGACTTATGAGGAGAGGCTGAGGGAGCTGGGATTGTTTAGTTTACAGAAGAGAAGAATGAGGGGGGATTTGATAGCTGCTTTCAACTACCTGAAAGGGGGTTCCAAAGAGGATGGATCTAGACTGTTCTTGGTGGTAGCTGATGACAGAACAAGGAGTAATGGTCTCAAGTTGCAGTGGGGGAGGTTTAGGTTGGATATTAGGAAAAACTTTTTCACTAGGAGGGTGGTGAAACACTGGAATGCGTTACCTAGGGAGGTGGTGGAATCTCCTTCCTTAGATATTTTTAAGGTCAGGCTTGACAAAGCCCTGGCTGGGATGATTTAGTTGGGGATTGGCCCTGCTTAGAGCAGGGGGTTGGACTAGATGACCTCCTGAGGTCCCTTTCAACCCTGATATTCTATGATTCTATGACTCTATGATCTTATTTTCTTATTTATTAGCATCCATGGCATCAGAACAGCTAACATCTCCAAGGAACAGATGAAGAGGCTGGGACAAGGGTGCAACACTAGCTTGCAGAGGCTAAGAAAATAAATTATTTAGACAGAATTAAACAAAGGAACAAATTAAATGCTGCAAATTACTCATGGACTAAAAGGGGCTGATTATTCATCTATAAGTAAAATATACAGCTAGAATAGCAACTGCTGGTGTAGTAATCAGTGAACACTATGACTATAAAAATTTAATTCAGTTTGTGCGGCCAATTAAAGGAACACAGCCAAATTATCAACCAAAGCTGTTGACTTGTAATATAAGGTCACAGGGCAAAAATTAATAAACTCCATGAAATTACATGGATGACAAAGTGGGATCGGACTGGCACCGAGCATACATTATCAGCATCGGTCAAGATAGCCACACTGCCATTAATCATCAGGTCTAATAAGAAGTGAATCATATGCCTAGTCTCAGCAGACACATTTTCTTGCCACTGACTGTATGATGTATTGCCTGTGATAATAGGAGAAACTGAACTTGATGACCCCCCCAGGAGGTTCCTTCCAGTCCCATGTTCATAGGAGATCTTGGAGCTATAATCTCCATCTCTCATATTGTTTGCCCAACTCTGTTTTCATCAAGGAGATTGTAACTCCCCAAAGTGTTAAGTATGGCTTACTGGGAGCCAGCTCATTGGAGCAGAACAGGGAGCCTGGAGCTCAGATTTTGTTCACCAAGTATCTGACACCCTTGCCATTTATTGAAAATCTAAGATGTGGGTCAGGTGGTCAATGGATTAGACAGAGTAAAGATGTTTTGATAAACAAATGACTGCTAAAACCCAATGGATAGCAAAACAACATAGTCAAGAGTGGAACTTCTGTTGCAATCACACAATCTTAATGAGACAAGGTAGGCTGGGGGAGGTAATATCTTTTATTGGACCATATTCTGCTGGTGAGAAAGACAAGCTTTTGAGCCTCACAGAGCTCTTCTACAGGTCTGGGAAAGGTGCTCTGAGCATCACAGCTAAATAAAAGGTTGACCAGATTGCTTAGGATAAGTAGTTAGCACATATTTCAAGGGACCATTCAGGGTGAAGTGGCCTGTAACACCCCTGTAGCCATAGGACAAAAATGGGGCTACAGATTGCTGTAATAAGCCATAAATCCAGTGTCTTTATTAAGACTATGATTTTTAGTGTCTCACAACGTTATGAATTTAAGCTCCCAGGCTTGTCGTTTGAAAGTGATGTGCAGATTTCCTTTGAGGATGAGGATTGATAGTCAGATATCGAGTGAACACTTTTGTGAAAAGTGTTCACCCAGAGATGATAGGGTGTTTGTGTCTTTTATCATTTTCCTGTGGGAGAGCAATTGTCTGATTTCACCCACATAGTTTTTATTGGGGCATTTAGTGTCCTGGATGAGGTACACCCCCTGTTGTGATAGGCATGTGTAGGACCCATGGTTCTTGAAAGATGTATTGGACTGGGGATTATTGATCATTATAGCAGCAGAGCTATGGCTGCAGGTTTTGCATCTGTTGTTCTGGCAGAGTCTGGGGCTGCTTTGAGTTGGCGTGTCATGGTCTGTGTGGAGCTTGCGTCTGATGATGAGCTTGGAGAAGTTGGGAGTTGTTTTAAGGCCAGAAGAGGAAAGATTTATTTCAGGAGGGGGTCCTCATGGAATTTGGGCTGTAATTGTTTCATGATACCTCATATGGGTTCCAGTGTGGGATGGTATGTTACAAGTAGGAGGAGGTGTCGGAGGGGGGTTTATTTCTGTAATTAATTTTCTCTCAGGGTATTTGTGTGGCCCGTTCCATGATACGATCTAGTTCTCTGGTGGAGTGTCCCTGTTTCGTGAAGGCAATTTTGAGTGTATTAAGATGGGGAGCCTGGAACACAAAAGGAGAGTGGGACCAAGAAAATTAATATCGCAGAAAGCTTTACATATAAGAAATTCGTTTCTTTGTCATAAATCAGTTAATTTGTAGCCTGACAGTGCAGTCTGATTTTGTTGCGATTAATTGTGTGTGACAAAGTTCCTCCTCTACCTGGGTGGGTCTTGCGCTTATTGGTGGATTTGCTTACCTCAGAGATTCATGGCAGCCCTCAGTTTGGCCGTTTTTGTGAACCCACAGTCCAGGTCAACTCCTCCGGTATCAAGTAGGGAGTTGTGGGGGATGGAGAGATGGGGGGAACCCGGGCCCGCCCTCTACTCCGGCTTCCAGCCCAGGGCCCTGTGGATTGCAGCTGTCTACAGTGGCTCCTGTAACAGCTGCATGACAGCTACAACTCTGTGGGCTACTTCCCCATGGCCTCCTCCCAACACCTTCTTTATTCTCACCACAGAACCGTCCTCCTGATGACTGATAATGCTTGGACTTCTCAGTCTTCCAGTAGTATGCCTTCTTACTCTCAGTTTTTTGTAAAAAGAAAAGGAGTACTTGTGGCACCTTAGAGACTAACCAATTTATTTGAGCATGAGCTTTCGTGAGCTACAGCTCACTTCATCGGATGCATGCCGTGGGAACTGCAGCACGTTTTTTGTGCCTCTTGCTCCCAGCTCCTTGCACGTGCATCACAAACTGAAGTGAGCTCCTTTTTAAACCCAGGTGCCCTGATTAGCCTGCCTTAATTGATTCTAGCCGCTGCTTGATTGGCTGCAGGTGTTCTAATCAGCCTGTCTGCCTTAATTGTTTCCAGAAAGTTCCTGATTGTTCTAGAACCTTCCCTGTCACCTTACCCAGGGAAAAGGGACCTACTTAACCTGGGGCTAATATATCTGCCTTCTATCACTCTCCTGTAGCCATCTGGCCTGACCCTGTCACTATCCCCCCTCCCACCCCCCCGCCCCCGTGCTCAACACCATGGGGTTGGGAAACTTGGGACATCAGGCAGAGTACCTGTGACAAGCCATCTGCATTGCCATGGTGGCTTCCAGCCCAGTGTTGTATGGTGAATTGGAAAAGTTGTAGGGACAGGAAGCATCTGGTCACCCTTGCCTTCTTCTCTTTATTTCGCTGCATCTACTGGGGGGGTGCATGGTCGGTCACAAGGGTAAACTGTCATCCCAGAAGGTAATAACATAGTGTTTCCATGGCCCATTTCACAGCTAGGCAGTCTCTTTCAACCGCGGCATACTTCTGCTCTCTCGGGAGGAGTTTCCTGCTGAGGTAGAGGATTGGGTGTTCTTCATCTCCAACCATCTGCAATAGAACAGCTCCCAATCCTACTTCAGATGCATCTGTCTGTAAAATGAATTCTTTGTTGAAGGCTGGGGCTATAAGACCAGGATTACTGCAGAGGGCTGTCTGTAGACCCATGAATGCTTCCTCTGTGGCATCTGTCCACTTCATCATGTCTGGACCCCGGGCTTTTATCAGGTCTGTCAGGGGACTCGCTCTGGTAGCAAAATGGGGAATAAATCATCGGTAGTACCCCACCACACCCAGGAATGCCCGGACTTGCTTCTTCCGATTCGGCCGGGGCCAATTTTGGATAGCCTCTAGTTTGTTTAGCTGGGGCTTGACCATGCCCCTTCCTACAGTGTAGCCAAGGTATTTAGCCTTGGCTAGCCCTATAGCACACTTGGCTGGGTTGACTGTGAGGCCAGCCCATCTTAGCATTTCCAGAACTGCTTCCACCTTTTCGAAGTGGGTTTCCCAGTCGGGGGTGTGAATAATCACATCATCCAGGTATGCCGCTACATAACTGGTATGGGGCCATAGGAGCTTGTCCATAAGATGCTGGAAGGTGGCAGGTGCCTAATGCAGACCAAAAGGAAGCACAGTATATTGAAACAGATTCTCTGGGGTAGAGAATGCCATCTTTTCTTTCACGTCTTTGGCAAGGGGAATCTGCCAGTATCCCTTTGTTAAATCAAGGGTGGTCAAAAATCGGGCATTGCCCAGGCGGTCAACTAACTCATCGATATAGAGTATGGGGTATGCATCAAATTTGGATATCTCATTCAGCCGGCGAAAGTCATTACAAAACCTAGTGGTGCCATCAGGTTTGGGCACCAACACAATTGGGCTTGACCACTGACTGTGGGACTCTTTGACGACTCCCGGCTCCAACATCCTTTTTACCTCTGCCTTGATCCCCTCCCTTTTTGCCGCTGGGACCCGATAGGACCTTAAAGTTACCTTTGCCCCAGGGTCTGTGATGATGTGGTGATATACTTCGGTGGTCCAACCTGGTTTGGTTGAAAACACGTCCTGGTATTGGTTGATCATCTCAGTTACCTCCTTCTTCTTGTTTGGTGTCAGATCAGTGGATGCCCTGATCTGCTCCTGCATGTTATTTCCCTGGATTGGGGTCCCTTGGGCCACTACACACACCTCTCATTGGTGCCAAGGCTTTAAGAGGTTAATGTGATAAATTTGTTCTTGTTTCCGGCATCCTGGCTGCCGCACCTTGTAGGTTACTTCCCCAACAGGTTCAAGCACCTCACAGGGCCCCTGCCATTGAGCCAAAAGCTTGCTTTCTGCCATAGGTACCAACACCATCGCCCAATTCCCTGGTTGGAACTGTTGGACTTTTGTCTGGTGATTGTAATGGGTTTGCTGGGCCTCCTGCGCCTTTTCCAAATGTTCCCGTACAATAGGGGTGACGCAGGCTATCCGTTCGTGCATCTGCAACACATGGTCAATTATATTTCACCCCTCATTAGGTTCCTCTTCCCAGATTTCTTTTGCAATATCTAGTATGCCACGGGGGTGGAGTCTGTATAATAACTCAAAGGGGGAAAACCCAGTTGAGGCTTGAGGTACCTCCTGGATGGCAAACATAAGGTAGGGTATCCCAATCCTTCCTGTCCCAACTTATCACTTTCCTTATCATTGCCTTGAGGGTTCGGTTAAACCTTTCTACCAGCGCATCAGTCTGCGGATGATAGACTGAAGTTCTCAGGGTATGGATATGGAGCAGCGTACAGAGGTCCTTCATTAGCTTCAACATAAATGGGGTACTGTCAAGGTGCCTTCCCCACTCTGAACTCTAGGGTACAGATGTGGGGACCTGCATGAAAACCTCCTAAGCTTACTTTTACCAGCTTAGGTTAAAACTTCCCCAACGTACAAACTATTTTACCCTTTGCCCTTGGACTTCCACTGCCACCACCAAATGTTTATCCAGGTTTATTTTATTAGGAAAGCATTGTTTGGAAACGCCTTTCCCCCCAGAATCCTCCCAACGCTTGTACCCCACTTCCTGGGGAAGGTTTGGTAAAAATCCTCACCAATATGCATAGGTGACCACAGACCCAAGCCCTTGGATCTTAAGAACAATGAAAAAAACATTCAGTTCTTGAAAAGAAGAATTTTAATAGACGAAACAGTAAAAAAGAATCACCTCTGTAAAATCAGGATGGTAAATACCTTACAGGGTAATTAGACTCAAAACATAGAGAATCCCTCTAGGCAAAACCTTAAGTTACAAAAAGACACACAGACAGGAATATCCATTCTATTCAGCACAGTTTATTTTCTCAGCCATTTAAAGAAATCATAATCTAATGCATATCTAGCTAGATTACTTACTAAGTTCTAAGACTCCATTCCTGTTCTGTCCCTGGCAAAAGCATCACACAGACAGACACAGACCCTTTGTTTTTCTCCCTCCTCCCAGCTTTTGAAAGTATCTTGTCTCCTCATTGGTCATTTTGGTCAGGTGCCAACGAGGTTATCCTAGCTTCTTAACCCTTTACAGGTGAAAGGATTTTTCCTCTGGTCAGGAGGGATTTTAAAGGTGTTTACCCTTCCCTTTATATTTATGACAGGTACCTTGGTCTGTTAATATCTCCTTTGGTGGCCCTACTCGGGCAAAGATCCCCACCAGCTCTTTGGCTATCATTTTAGAGGCTGTGTTCTGCGGGGGGACAGCTTCTGGGTAGCGAGTAGCATAGTCCAAAACAACAAGTATATATTGGTGGCCCTGGGATGTCTTCTCCAGGGGTCCCACTAGGTCCATGGCTATTCACTCAAAGGGGACCTCTATGATGGGAAGAGGTACTAAAGGTGCCCTCAAGTGGGGACGGGGACTGTGCAGCTGGCACTCTGGGCAGGACGCACAGCACCTCTGCACTTTTTCATGTATCCCGGATCCCAAAAGAATCACTCTCCTGTAGCCATCTGGCCTGACCCTGTCACATGTGTAAGTGCACATCAGTGTGAGCAAAGGATACACAGCTGGGCTTTTTATTTTTAGTCAGTATTACACAAGTGTCAGAGCTGCAGACAGCTTACACTGGTGCCTGGGAGATGGTCACACATCCTTGTGGCTCTGAAATGAGGCGCTGTCTTGGCCTTCCAGGCTTGGCTTTTCAAATGAACCTAATGGATTTAGGTGCCCAGTGCTCATTGAATTTCAGCGGAGGTGCCTAACTTATGGAGAATGGCTCCTATGGAGCCCTGCCCCTCCTCTGAGCTGTCTCCTCATGAACAGCTGTTTCGACATACGTTTCCCCCAAGTCCATTTCAAGCATTTGGTGCATAGAACCGCTATTGATGCCAGGTTTCCCCTAGGCCCAATGATTTGCTCTGAGAAGTAAATTCCTATAGTACAGCCCAAGGAGCCCGGCACCCAGCTGTGGCACCAGGTATCACACGGATGAAAAGCTGCAGCTGACGGCAGTGACCAGGGATCTGTCTGATTAGCAGGGCATGAGGCCTCGCCTCAGTGAGCAGTGGTACCAACACCATCGCCCGATCCCCTGGTACATCTATCTGGGAGCAGTGGTAAGAGAAGTGAGTCACCTGGGCACTACCGCACCCAAGCTATGTGTCCTGCTGCCCTCATGAGGCCCTGCTCCCACTGACTATACTGAGAGCATACCAAGCAACAGCTGCAGTTGCAGATGTCAGCCCCTTCCATTCCCTACCACACAGACACACCTCACTGGTGTTTCCCTTCGCAGAAGCCAGTATCCGCTGTTAGGATGTAGTTATTCAGACCTGCCCTAGACTCTAAGAATTTAGGTGTATTCTTATCACTTGGCTAGTTAGAGGTATAAAAGAAAGAATCAAAATCACTGTCTGCCCATGTAAGGTCCTTCTCTTACTGTGACAGTCTGAGGCCCTGTTCTTAGGCTAAGGCCTTTGGCTAAGCAGCAGAGGCAGCCATAAGCTGGGGAGAGACCAGTCACCTCCTCACATTCCAAACTAGTCACATTGAAATAAGGTGCTATTGGGCTGTTAGGAACACAATCCTGTCCTGATAGTGCCTATTATCTCCAGATAAAGGGAAGTGCCTAGAAAATGTAAAAGGAAACTTAGTTTGATGGCATCCTGTCTGGCAAGAACTCTCTTATCAATAGCTGGGATGTGAAATCCTCACTTCTGTATTGTTTTGTCATTATAGTTCCCACTTTGCTATTGTTTATCTGTATAATCTCCATCTGGTTCTGAGATTGTTTCTGTCTGCTGTATAATTAATTTTGTAGGGTGTAAACTAATTAAGGTGGTGGGATATAATTGGTTAAATAATCATGTTCCAATATGTTAGGATTGGTTAGTTAAATTCCAGGAAAATGATTGGTTAAGGTATAGCTAAGCAGAACTCAAGTTTTACTAGATAGTCTGCAGTCAATCAGGAAGTGGGTGGCTGGGTGGGGGAAATGGGAACAGGGAATGGGGTGGGGAAATTGGAATCATGTTTGGCTAAGGGCAGAAATGGGAACAGGGACACAGGTGTAAGGCTCTGTGGGGTCAGAGCTGGGAAGGGGGACACTAAGGAAGGAAACTGGAATCATGCTTGCTGGAAGTTCAACCCAATAAACATCGAATTGTTTGCACCTTCGGATTTGGGGTATTGTTGCTCTCTGTTCATGCGGGAAGGGCCAGGGAAGTAAGTGGGTGACGGAATAAGCCCCCACACATGTCAGGATCCCAAAAAGGGCAGTCAGGACCAAGGATCAGAGCGGGGGCAAACCTGAGTCTGGGAGTAGCAGAGCAGCCCGTAGTCAGGTTCTAGGCCAGGGGCGATACCAAGGGACACATGCCGAGTTATGTCTGAGGGCCAGAGCCAGGAGGCGAAGCCAAATCAAGCCAAGGTCAAAGCCAGGAGTTCATGAGCAGGAATGTTCATGGCAAAAGAGCTGCACTGTTGCCTGGACACTCCCTGGAATGCCCCTTGGGGTATATAAGGCTGGGAGACAATCAGGAACCATGAGGCTGCTGCCTGTCAGACCCTTAGGCGGGACGTCCCATGGTCTGTGCCACAGCAGGTCATGGGCAATGGAGTGCAAGCTGGTTGCTGCTGCTGCTGCTGGGTGGCAGCCTGGAGATGCCAACTGCCTGGCTGCTCTGCAGGCCTGGGTGCTGGACCCACAGGGCCTTACACTGAGGGTGTGGAGGAGAGAGTCTGTGACAAGAGACTCCCGAGCGCTGGCTGCAGGAACTCAGGCTGGCTGAAAACCCACTTTGATGCCCCTTAGGGTAAACAGTTACACACGTGGTGCCCATGTACAAGACAGGAAGAATATTCAAGGGCCAGGGCTGTATTCCCTCCAGTTTCATGGGCTGTTCTCAAGAAGGGTTGGCACCAACAATCAAATCCAGCTACTGCTGAAGCTTGGCAAAAGGAATGTGGAGGATGGCTTTGAAAGGAAAACTGAAAGGAGAAAATATTGAGACAGTCATTACAGTAAAAGTGCTCTGCAGGAGGACACACCTAGCTGAGCAAGCTCAGACAATAATGCTATAGTTGATAAAGCTTAGAAGCCAGCTGATAAAGCATTCGCTATTTATGGGATAACAATTTAAAAACCTACAGCACATCGACGCTTGAAATGGAAGGTAAAATAGGAGTGCATTCCATTCCATGGGATTCAAACACACACCACCATCTGAAAAGCCATTGGAAAAGGCACCTTTGGGAAATATGAGCAGCAAGAATTGAACCAGCAGGCACAAAGAGGAAAGTATGATCACATAGGGAAAAGTAATTGAAACACATCCCTCCTCTTACTGTAAATAGAATAAGAATAATAACCTGCTACCTAAATCAGAGTGAACCGTCAATATTGCTTGCTTCTTATTTGTAACATTAATTGACTGTGGGGTCCCACTTTGTTTAGTGATTCAGGGATACACATCAGCACTCTTTCATGAACAGTATGTGCCTGTTAATGTTTGAGACCAGTGATGGTATTTACCACATCCATATTTCCCAGATAGAAACACACATCTCTTAAAGTTGGAGGGGGGAGTGTTTTGTTTTGCTTTGCTTTTTGGCCTCCTACATACATGCCCTCATCATTAGTGCTTAACAAACTGTAAAATGAAGCAGGGAGGGTTCCTTTTAAACCTTTTTCTCTGTAACCAATATGTAACAGAGAAAAAGCTGTATGCTGTGTGTTGTATGCTGCTTGCATGTGGGGTAGAACCATACCTTCCCACATGAAGAGCCTGGAAGAGAGAGTTTAGAAATAGGTGAATCTGTCTTATCTTTAGCAATGATTATGCACAATAATTGGAGATTTGTTTACTGTTGTCTGTGTATTGTCTGCATTACTCACGATATAAATTGTGAGAAAAGAGGGAGCTGGCCCTTTAAGGTTAGGATAGGGGTAGCTGGCGTGTGCTGTGGCAGGGGCTCTGAATGAGGTGTGGGGCTGTGCTGGGGGATGGGCTTAAAGGGCTTGTAGATTCCAAGAGTGAAGAAAGTTCTGAAATGCCCTGGCTGGTCATGGCCAGAGTGACTAACAGGGGACCACTGGGAGGGAGAATAGGCCCACTTCATCGCTCCTGTAACTGCACTTCAGTCAATGGAGTCACAGCAGGGATTTATTTATGCATATCAGATGAGTATGGGAAGTAATAAAGGCCCAGTCCAACAGAGTCAATGGGATCCTCCCTTTGATTGCATTGAGAACAGGTTCAGACCCTAAGTGGCGTTTCTGTGTGATTATTAAACACAAAGAGGAGAGTTCTTTGTTCAGCAGGGCGTGCTATTTTCACTGCTCTTCTGCAGAAGTGACTGCAATTCCCAGCAGTAACCAGCCCACCCCAGGCTGGGGACTCTGCCACAGCCCAACACAAGCAGTGTTTTCTTCAGGAATTGAAACTAAGCAGGGGGGGAGGGGTTCAAATTTACATGGGGTTGAGTCAGGGCCGAAGAGGGGTGAGACTATGAGGGTAAAGGTGGCTCTATGGCACCATAGTAAAAACTGAAAATGTTTCATGATCATTTAATTAGATTTAACTCATTTTAAAATCATCACAAAAATTAAAGTTGGCTACTCAAGCCTTCTATGAAGAACTACATCTACATCCTTCTTGGTTTCTTGTTATAATTTTGCACAACTCTGTTAATGAACTTCTTAAATGCAATGCGTTCAACTTTGGTGGCTTCTCGTGTGTCCGGTACTTCCATTCTTTTAACTGATATGCTTATTAGATCATTCACATGTTCAGATAGAAGGCGACTTCTTTCAGAACACAAAATTTTATTCAATGAGGCAAAAGAACGCTCAACTGTAGCTGTTGTGACTGGGAGTAGCAAGAGACTAATTCCTACTTCTTTCAGCCCAGGAAATAGAGCACAAAGATAAGGTCAAGCCACTACTGATGAGTCGTTGTATGATATTCCATTGTGTGTTCAAATTCTCTATTCTGTCCTGAGCACATGGCAGCCCCATTGCTGGTAGTGCCTCACTCCACTCAACTGTCAGTGTTTTATAGGACAGGGATCTGTAAAAGCTACGTAGAGGTTGAGTAGAATCTAGAAGTCGCTGTTGTAGATATTTAAGAATCAAGTCTGTGTACTTTTTCAGTTGTCTTAACAAATACTTCTTGTCCTCTTCACTTAAGGATTCAATATAAATGCCTTCATTAGTCAACTTCTGAACTGAAGTCTTTGCTTCTTCCTGTACTTTTTCAATGGATAGCTCTTGGATTGATCCAAATGTAACTTCTATTGCTGGACAAAGATCTACTACTGTTGTAGCAGATGCCTGGATGGCATTGTTTAATGACCCAAGTGGTTTCAACAGTAGACTTACAAGAGAGAGAATGGCAATAGTCTTCTCTGAACGTAGTAGCAAAAGTAATCCACCAGCCCCACTACTTAGATCCATCCCATCTTGGTAGATACTTTCCAAAGCCAGTAATAATGGCTGGAGTAATTTTAAGACAGCAGCCAAGGATCGCTCATGAGAAAGCCAGCTGGTTTTCCCAGGTTGGACTAATTTGAACTACAGTCCCAATGTATCTTCTATATTTTCCAAGATATTCAGTCTTTTTGGACTCTTGCTGAAAAAATAATATAATGAAGATATTAAATTTATAGCTTTTAAAATGTCTTTTGGAGAGTCTGCAGCTCGTACTAGCGCTAGTTGGAGTAGATGGCCTCTGCAGGGTGTATAGGAGACACTAGGGTTACACTTTTCTCTCAGCAAAGCTTGTCCTCCACCATGTCTTCCAGAAAAGTTTGCTGCTCCATCAAATGCACAAGCAGCCATCTGTTTGGGGTCCCATTGACAAGCATTTAATTCTTCTAAGATGTGGGTTGTCACAAATGCAGCCAATCTGTCTTCTATAACTTGAACATCTAGAAATGCATCTACTGGCCTACCACTGACATCAAGATAATGTACACAATGACTTAATAGTTGATGCTTATTTGTATCAGTGCATTCATCAGCTATGTATGCAAATTTTTTTTGTGGTGAGAGAGTTCGTCACTTTTTCAACTGTTGAGTCTTTCACTCTTGCACCTCATGCTTCTAGCCAGTCAGTTGAGTTTCTTGCAGAAAGATAGTGAGCATTTGCTGGTCTTGTTCAGAACCAGTGTTCAACTTCAGGGTGAACAAGTGACAATGCACTTAACATTGGCCTCCAGTTTGTAGTGTGTGGTATCTCTTGCTTAAATAGAAAGTATGAGGCCACAGCCATGTTTGTTTGCATGAACTGTGTTGTGTCTCCAGCATTTTTAACAGCCTCATTAACACTCACTGGTGTTGTCCTTGGTCAGTGGAGACTTAGAGTTCAGAGGTGCTTTCACATGAGTTTATCTCCCAGGTAGGGTGCAAGAAGGCACTTTGCTCATTCCTCCAGCTGCTCACTGTTCACTCTGGCCACTGTTGTTCATTGTGCCACCGTTCACTCCACTGCTCTGTTGCCAATGGCCCTGCCACCGTCACCTTCTGCTGCCACCTGCTGCTATAACCTCTGCGTGGTTCCACCCAGCTCTGTGATTTCAGCTGAGCTCTCAGTGGGGGAATCTCGCAGCTAGTGCAGGCTGGGGGGGTCTCTTCCACAGAAATACTGTCCCACAGCAGGTCTAAACACTTAGACCTCATTATCAGTGATTTCAGCTGTAGGGGTCACTTAACAAAACAAAAGACCATCTATGGAGCCTAATCAGCTCTGTCTTTAAACAGTGGAGGGGGCAGGTCTAATAGTACTTGTGACTCAGGCAGACCATCAAACAAAACACCTGTCCCCACCCTCTCTTGATGCCCTCAATCAGCACAGGCTAAGTACAGTTCTACGGCCCTTTACTCATACAATGGAAATAACACTTCATTACACCTCCCACCTCGCATTCAAGTGATTTGTAACCCAACCCCAGCCAAAATCTAGAGGTTGGGCAATGCAGCTCTGCTTGCTGGATACCTAGGTAGATGAGGTGTGAATGTAAATACAGTCTGGTCCTAAAACCTTTTCTCCCCCAGCCCCCAGCTCATTTTCTCCCCCAGCTCCCCCAGCTGTCAGGGAGAGCTCATTTAGACTTTATTGGCCAACCTAATAATTTCAAATTGTCATTTGTAAGCAATCACCTAAATGAATGCACTGACATGGTCATAAAAACAACAGCTGTATAAGGAAGCTAGTCTATGTTCATACTTTTCAAATCTATTATACTTTTTCAGATACACATATTTTATCATACACTGTATATGCTTTTAAAGTGTGTATTAATGTTTCAATTTCCATTCAAATTTCCAAACAGTCACTGAACAGACAACACTGCATGTAACTAGTTCACAAAACTGGGGGAGGAGGGTTGTTAGGGAAAATCAGGGGGGGTGTACACGCCCCTGGGTGGGGAAGCCCTGATCACAAGGCACTATGGATTGGCCACTGGGCCCGCCCCTTGCTCTTGTTTCTGTTTCAAGGCAGTTTTAAAGGAACAGGCAGCACCCATCCTCTGATCATTGCAAAATCCTCGGCACTGGAGCCCCCTCATGAGCTCCATGCTGCCTTTTCCCCCCACGACTTCTTACCTCTAAGCGATGGCTGATGCCACCTTCTAGGGATGTGCAGGGTAGTTTCTTCAGAGAAACAATGAGACACTTCAAGTAAATGAGTATCTCACACATTACCAGCCTCATGTGGCTACCTGAGTATTTCAAATCATTCATGAGCTCTCTGCCTTGACCTGAAGGACAAGGGAGAGAATGCAGCAGCAGATATTCTTCATTGGCTGCCGTAAACAATGCAGGCAGCTAGCCCTGTATGCATTATAATAATGGGGGGAAATACTAAAACCATTACAACACAGTTAAAGGGAAAACAAAATATTTGGTGCGGACTGGAGCCCTAGAGATCACGTGACACGCTAGTAGCAAGAGCTGTTTGTACCTGTCAATTAAAAGGTTTCAGAGGAACAGCCGTGTTAGTCTGTATTCGCAAAAAGAAAAGGAGTACTTGTGGCACCTTAGAGACTAACCAATTTATTTGAGCATGAGCTTTCGTGAGCTACAGCTCACTTCATCAGATGTTTACCATGGAAACTGCAGCAGACTTTATATACACACAGAAATCATGAAACAATACCTCCTCCCACCCCACTGTCCTGCTGGTAAAAGCTACTTAAACCTGCCACGAAGGCTTTTGCCTGGCTACAGGGGTGCCATGGGGGGGCAGGGGAGGGCTCTAGCCCACCCCCTGAGTTTCATAGGGGAAGGTCTAATCACACCCTAGCACGAGACGGAGCTCTTAATTGCAACAGCTTGAGTGTGAGATGTGATGAGTTTGGAAGCTGAGAGCAGCACAGCCTTGGGGGCTGGGAGTTTGTTCATAAACAGAGGCAGGGGAGTTAACATAACAGAAGGCTTGTCATTAAAGTAAATTAAGGATCATTCAATGATCCTGAAAGCATTGTCAGGCTTTTCAGTTACAAAATAGAAAACAAAGGGTAGGAATAAAAGGTGAGAATGGAGAGAGGTACATATTCTACATATTCAAAAATGATCTGGAAAATGGGATAGGCGATGAGGTGGTAAAATTTGCAGATGATACAAAATTACTCAAAATAGTTAAGTCCAAAGCAGACCATGAAGAGTTACAAAAGGATCTCTCAAAACTGGGTGACTGGGCAACACAATGGCAGATGAAATTCAATGTTGATAAATGCAAAGCAATGCACTTGGCAAGATATAATCCCAACTATAAATACAAGATGATAGGGTCTAAATTAGTTGAACCTCTCAATAAAGAGATCTTGGAGTCATTGTGGAGAGTTTTCTGAAAACATCTACTCAATGTGCAGTGGCAATTAAAAAAGGTAAACAGAGTGTTGGGAATGATTAGGAAAGGGATAGATAATAAGACAGCAATATCATATTGCCGCTATATAAATCCATGATACGTCCACATCTTGAATACTGCGTGCAGATGTTGTCGCCCCATCTCAAAAAAGATATATTGGATTTGGAAAAGATACAGAGAAGGGGAACAGAAATTATTATGGGTATGAATACTTTCTGCATGAGGAGAGATTAAAAAGACTGGGACTTCTCGCTTGGAAAAGAGATGGCTAAACGGGGACATGATAGAGGTCTATAAAATCATGAAGGGTGTGGAAAAATTGAATAAGGAAATGTTATTTACTCCTTCACATAACACAAGAACTAGGGGTCACCCAATGAAATTAATAGGCAGCAGATTTAAAACAAACAAAAAAAGTATTTTTTCACAGTCAACCTGTGGAACTCTGCCAGGGGATGTTGTGAAGGCCAAAACTATAAGAGGGTTTCAATAAGAACTAGATAAATTCATGGAGAATAGGTCCAGCAATGGCTATTAGCCAGAGTGGGCAGGGATCCAACACCATGTCTCCATGTCCTTCACCTCTGTTTGCCAGATGCTGGGAGTGGGCAACAGGGCAACTTGATCATTACCTGTTCTGTTCATTCCCTCTGAAGCACTTGGCATTGGCTACTGTTGGAAGACAGGATACTGGGCTAGCTGGACCATTGATCTGACCCAATATAGCCATTCTGATGTTCTTATATAGAACCCAGATGTATCTTCCTCCTGCAGTAACCTGCTAGATCCCGCTCTCCTCCCAGAGCTGGGGTAGAACCCAGGAGTCCTTATGGGGTCTCTCTCGCCACAGAGTTAGTAACAAAGTAAGATTATACATTAAAATTTTAAACCTAACCAGTGTCCCTTAAGTGACTTGCCACAAGATGTCAGAACATGTTATTAGAGCTGAGTGTGTCTAATATTTATTTAATTTTCTTTCTTTTATATAGGAATTAGATACAGGGCTCCTGTCAGCTAATTGCTAAGTTATCTGCCAAAAAACTAGAGTTTTCAAGTTCCTAAGTAGCCCCAGGAATCATGGTTTAAGGTACCCCCGCACCCACCAAAATCTGAAATGGCCCCCTGCCTTGCCATGTTATTTGTAAGGGTTCTTATTAAAAATTGTTGTCATCTTCTGGTGCTCAGGCCAACAGGGAGGAAGTGCTATCAGTGGGGAGGGCGGTCTAGTGGTTAAAGCATAAACCTGAGTTCTCCTCCAGCGACAGCCAGAGAACTCCTGGGTGACCTTGGATAAACCAAGGGTGCTGCCTGTGGCTCAGTCGCCTCCTCTTGTACAATAATGTATATATTACCCACCTCACAAAGGCAAGTGTGAAGCTACTTGGCTTAATCTTTCCAAAGCACTTTATAGAAGTGCAAAGTATTCTTACCAGTGGTAAAGCAGCATCCTGGGAACTCAGAAGAGCGATCTGTAGCCCCTGTTACCACAGCACCTAAGCGCCTTTCCATCTCAATGAATTTGCCCTCACACACACCCGGGAGATAGGGAAGTTCTCTTATCCATATTTGACAGATGAGGAACTGAGGCGCACAGGGAGCAGACAGCTTGCCAAAGGTCACACGCCACACGTAAGTCTGGGCTGGGAATGAACCCAGGTCTACCAAAACCCAGGGTAGTACCCTAACCACTGGGCCATCCTTCCTCTATGCTCTGACACACACACACACCCTCGCCTCCAGACTTCTGTGTGACTGTGGGTGCAGGCCTCGTCAGAGCCCTTGGCATGGCTAAAGCATGGCCAAAGGCTGTGAACCAAGTAGGCCTCATTAGAATAGCGATATTGGGTGTCTGCTAATACAAAGTAAGCACACTCCTGACCAGAGAGGATGGTACACACAGAGGCCCCACGTAACTATGTAACCACGTGCCTAAGAGATGGCACAAGAACACACCAACTCCTGGTAAAGATAAGGAGGGGGTGACAGGCTAATGGATGAGGATGCTTTGTTCCAGCTAGCGGGTACAAGGTATATGGGTGGTAACAACTGCTAATTGATGGAGGGGAGGGCAGACAGTCTGTAGCCAGGTCTTTCACACCCATCCTGCTTTCTGGGTGGTCTGTGTCAGGAGTCAGGTTTTACCCCCCCAGAAAGGAAAACGTACCACCCAGGAATGCCCCATAGGATGGGACTTGGGGTATATCTAGGGACAGAATTTCCAGCCTTGTCTCCATGCTGATTGGTCAGGCAAGGAAACAGAGGGAGAGCTACCACCCACCCACCACACATTGTGCAGAGACAGGACTTGGAGATACAACTGGGGTGGGGTTTCTAGGCCTGTCTCCACATGGTTTGGTTTGGGGGCAGAGTTAGGGGGCAGGGCTATAACTGGGGGTAGACCTGCGAAGCAAAATGCGTGGTGTTGTGGTAGCTAGTCGGGATGGATCTTATAACCCTTAACAAACACCAATTGGTCAAGGGCAGGAGTATGATCAGCTGTCACTCACTTAACCCAGGCTAGCTCTCGATTTTTCAGTTATGATTTATGGACGGGGGGCAGGGTCAAGAGACATTACATACACTTTCAGCCTCTCTTCGGAGGTCATATTCCATTCTTGTTTGGTCAGGCCGTGTCTTGCCACACTCTCCTGATGTGAGGCATGTGAACTACTTGCTTAACGTCCCATTCTCAGCAACACTGAGGGACACCTGGAAAACTCATATCTTTGCTTTCATTTCATTTGGCCACAGGCAGCAGTGTGGAATCCAAGGCAAATACTGACACAGTGACTGAGGAAAGAAAGTGGCAACAATATCATTCCACATTACTAAGGAGCAACCCAGCCTCAAAGCAGAGTCCAGTGTCATAGCTGGGGTTTAAGTAACTTGAATAAAGAGAGCTGAACCATCACTGGAAAAGAGAGAGAGAGAGAGGGAGAGAGAGAGCGTTCTGAACTAGGAGCAATGTCTGGGGATTACTGAGTCAATAGTCACTGTACTTTTAGTTAGGATTATTAAAAATACCTAAGGGAGTTAGCCACCCAAGTCTGTCATCTGAACCTAACTCTCTTAGCTCCTTTGAAGATCCAAACCTCTGTGGCTGTACACTCCAAAGATTTCTATCCTGGCTTACAAGATGAGAGTAATTTGTGTCCTGGGAGAACTATCCCACATGCACTGTGAACTTACATCATCGAAATTAGAAAAAACATGCACCAGTGTCTGAGCTGGACGCTAACTGGCATGGATGGAATAACAGATTCAAAAAAGCGAAGTTATTTTTAAAATGTCATATGATAGCTCAGCTGTTTGAGTCAACAGTTCACTCTTGTGCCTATGTTTATAACCTTCTCTTTCTTAATCTGTTTTTAAAATTGCAGTGTGTCCCCCCGCCATTTGTTTTTATTTGTTCATATTTTAAGAGCGTAGCATTTGATTAGGTTTTTATTAGGTTGCTCTTCCTTTACTGTGCTGTGCTCCCCCTGCAAAGTGGGGAGTGGAATACATAAATAATAGCAAAGCCAATAACTATTTTTTCTGTATTTATTTCAATTATTACCAGACTCAGAAGCTGCTGACGCAGAGGTAGGATGCAATGAGATTGTCAAGATCAACAGGACTCCTGAAGCATAACAGAGATGAGAGAGATCTGTCAATCTCAGGCAATATTTGCCTCACTAAAGGTTTGAATTACAAGTTGTTTGTATCAACTGGGCAATGCTACTCCTTTGGGAGAGCCTCAGTCAGCTTGTTCATTTATATTATGCTACTTTGAACAGCACCGTCTATAAATTTGCTAAAATGGAACTAGGTTTTAGTCAGGAGGAGGGGATGAAAGAGAACAAAGTATGGGCCAGATCAGACAAGAAACATTCACATAAAGAATCTGAAACATCAGAAAAGGGCAGACAAATAAACAGGGACAAGGTTTTAAAGTGCTTGTACACAAATGCTGGAAGTCAAAATAATAAGATGGGTGAACTAGAGTGCCTCGTGTTAAAGGAGGATATTGATATAATGGGCATCACAGAAACCTGGTGGAATGAGGACAATCAATGGGACACAATCATTCTGGGGTACAAAATATATCAGAAGGCCAGAACAGGTCATGCAGATGGGGGAGTGGCACTATATGTGAAAGAAAATGTAGAATCAGATGAAATAAAAATCTTAAATGAATCCACATGTTCCACAGAATCTCTATGGATAGTAATTCCAGGCTCTAATAAGAATATAACAGTAGGGATCTATTATTGACCACCTGACCAGGACAGTGATAGTGATGATGAAATGCTAAGGGAGCTTAGAGAGGCTATCAAAATAAAAAGCTCAATAATAGTGGGGGATTTCAATTATCCCCATATTGACTGGGTACATGTCACCTCAGGACGAAATGCAGAGACAAAATTTCTCGATACTTGAAATGGCTGCTTCTTGGAGCAGCTGGTACAGGAACCCACAGGGGAGAGGCAACTCTCGATCTAGTCCTGAGTGGAGCGCAGGATCTGGCCCAAGAGGTAACTATAACAGGACCACTTGGAAATAGTGACCATAATATAATAACATTTAACATTCCTGTGGTGGGAAGAACACCTCAACAGCCCAACACTGTGGCATTTAATTCAGAAAGGGGAACTATGCAAAAATGAGGAGCTTAGTTAAACAGAAATTAAAAGATACAGTGACGAGAGTGAAATCCCTGCAAGTTGCATGGACACTTTTCAAGACACAATAATAGAGGCTCAACTTAAATCTATACCCCAAATTATAAAACACAGTAAAAGAACTAAAAAAGAGTCACTGTGGCTTAACAACCATGTAAAAGAAGCACTGAGAGATAAAAAGGCATCTTATAAAAAGTGGAAGTCAAATCCTAGTGAGATAAATAGAAAGGAGCATAAACATTGCCAAATTAGATGTAAAAATGTAACAAGAAAAGCCAAAAAGGAGTTTGAAGAGCAGCTAGCCAAAAACTCAAAAGGTAATAACAAAATGTTTTTTAAGTACATCAGAAGCAGGAAGCCTGCTAAACAACCAGTGGGACTCCTGGACGATCGAGATACAAAAGGAGCACTTAAAGATGATAAAGTCATCACAGAGAAACTAAATGAATTCTTTACTTCAGTCTTCACAGCTGAGGATGTTAGGCAGATTCCTAAACCTGAGCCGTCTTTTGCAGGTGACAAATCTGAGGAGTTGTCACAGATTGAAGTGTCACTAGAGGAGGTTTTGGAATTAATTGAGAAATTTAACAGTACCAAGTCACCGGGCCCAGATGGCATTCACCCAAGAGTTCTGAAAGAACTCAAATGTGAAATTGCGGAACTCTTAACTATGGTTTGTAACCTGTCCTTTAAATCAGCTATTGTACCCAATGACTGGAAGATAGCTAATGTCACACCAATATTTAAGAAGGGCTCTAGAGGTGATCCTGGCAATTACAGACCGGTAAGTCTAACATCAGTACCGGGCAAATTAGTTGAAACAATAGTAAAGAATAAAATTGTCAGACACATAGAAGAACATATATTGTTATGCAAAAGTCAACATGGTTTCTGTATAGGGAGATCATGTCTTACTAATCTATTAGAGTCCTTTGAGGGGGTCAACAAACATGTGGACAAGGGGGACGCAGTGGCCATGGTGTACTTAGATTTCCAGAAAGCCTTTGACAAGTTCCCTCACCAAAGGCTCGTATGTAAATTAAGTTGTCATGGGATAAGAGGGAAGATCCTTTCATGGACTGAGAGCTGGTTAGAAGGCAGGGAACAAAGGGTAGCAATAAATGGTAAATTTTCAGAATGGAGAGGGGTAACTAGTGCTGTTCCTCAAGGGGCAGTCCTAGGAGCAATCCTATTCAACCTATTCATAAGTGATCTGAAGAAAGGGATAAACAGCGAGGTGGCAAAGTTTGCAGATGATACTAAACTGCTCAAGATAGTTAAGACCAAAGCAGACTGTGAAGAACTTCAAAAAGATCTCACAAAACTAAGTGACTGGGCAGCAAAATAGCAAATGAAATTGAATGTGGATAAATGTAAAGTAATGCACATTGGAAAAAATAACCTCAATTATACATACAATATGATGGGGGCTAATTTAGCTTCAACTAATCAGGAGAAAGATCATGGAGTCATCGTGGATAGTTCTCTGAAGACGTCCACGCAGTGTGCAGTGGCAGTCAAAAAAGCAAACAGGATGTTAGGAATCGTTAAAAAAGGGATAGAGAATAAGACGGAGAATATCTTATTGCCCTTATATAAATCCATGGTACGCCCACATCTTGAATACTGCCCACAGATGTGGTCCCCTCATCTCAAAAAAGATATATTGGCATTAGAAAAGGTTCAGAAAAGGGCAACTAAAATGATTAGGGGTTTGGAATGGGTCCCAAATGAGGAGAGATTAAAAAGACTAGGACTCTTGAGCTTGAAAAAGAGGAGACTAAGGGGGGATATGATAGAGGTCTATAAAATCATGAGTGGTGTGGAGAAACCTGCATGGCCCCACAGTATGCCAACATTTTTATGGCTAACTTAGAACAACACTTCCTCATCTCTCATCCCCTAATGCCCCTAATCTACTTGCACTACATTGATGACTTCTTCATCATCTGGACCTATGGAAAAGAAGCCTTTGAGGAATTCCACTATGATTTCAACAATTTCCATCCCACCATCAACCTCAGCCTGGACCAGTCCACACAAGAGATCCACTTCCTGGACACTACGGTGCTAATAAGCGATGGTCACATAAACACCACCCTATACCGGAAACCTACTGACTGCTATACTTACCTACATGCCTCCAGCTTTCATCCAGACCACATCACACGATCCATTGTCTACAGCCAAGCTCTACGATACAACCGCATTTGCTCCAACCCCTCAGGCAGAGACAAACACCTACAAGATCTCTATCAAGTGTTCTTACAACTACAATACCCACCTGCTGAAGTGAAGAAACAGATTGACAAAGCCAGAAGAGTACCCAGAAGTTACTTAATACAGGACAGGCCCAACAAAGAAAATAACAGAACACCACTAGCCATCACCTTCAGCCCCCAACTAAAACCTTTCCATCGCATCATCAAGGATCTACAACCTATCCTGAAGGACGACCCATCACTCTCACAGATCTTGGGAGACAGGCCAGTCCTTGCTTACAGACAGCCCCACAACCTGAAGCAAATACTCACCAGCAACCACACACCACACAACAAAAACACTAACCCAGGAACCTATCCTTGCAACAAAGCCCATTGCCAACTGTGCCCAAATATCTATTCAGGGGATACCATCATAGGGCCTAATCACATCAGCCACACTATCAGAGGCTTATTCACCTGCGCATCTACCAATGTGGTATATGCCATCATGTGCCAGCAATGCCCCTCTGCCATGTACATTGGCCAAACTGGACAGTCTCTACGTAAAAGAATAAATGGACAAAAATCAGACGTCAAGAATTATAACATTCAAAAACCAGTTGGAGAACACTTCAATCTCTTTGGTCACTCGATTACAGACCTAAAATTCTTCAACAAAAAAACTTCAAAAACAGACTCCAACGAGAGACTGTTGAATTGGAATTAATTTGCAAAACTGGATACAATAACTTAGGCTTGAATAAAGACTGGGAGAGGATGTGTCATTACACAAAGTAAAACTATTTCCCTTTATTCATTTCCCCTCCTACTGTTCTTGTAAAGTGCTGGAAACGGCCCACCTTGATTATCACTACAAAGGTTATCGTCCGTCCCCCCAAGTCTCCTGCTGGTAATAGCTCACCTTTCCTGATCACTCTTGTTACATTCTGTATGTTAACACCCATTGTTTCATGTTCTCTGTGTATATAAAATCTCCCCACTATATTTTCCACTGTATGCATCCGATGAAGAGAGTTGTAGCTCACGAAAGCTGATGCTCTAATAAATTTGTTAGTCTCTCAGGTGCCACAAGTACTCCTTTTCTTTTTACTGATACAGAGTAACACAGCTGCTACTCTGAAAAAAGGAAAAGTTATTTACTTGTTCCCATAATATAAGAACTAGGGGCCACCAAATGAAATTAATGGGAAAGGAAGTTCTTCTTCACTCAGCGCACAGTCAACCTGTGGAACTCCTTGCCTGAGGAGGTTGTGAAGACTAGGAGTATAACAGGGTTTAAAAGAGAACTGGATAAATTCATGGAGGTTAAGTCCATTAATGGCTATTAGCCAGGATGGGTAAGGAATGGTGTCCCTAGCTTCTGTTTGTCAGAGGGTGGAGATGGATGGCAGGAGAGAGATCCCTTGATCATTACCTGTTAGGTTCACTCCCTCTGGGGCACCTGACATTGGCCACTGTCAGTAGACAGGATACTGGGCTGGATGGACCTTTCAGTATGGCCATTCTTATATTCTTATGTTCTTAAGTGTCTTTACATTTTGACTGGGATTTTTCAGACTTTCAGCGTTGATCTAATTCAATGGTACAACTCCCATTGACTTCAATGAGAGCAGAGTTAGACCTCTGAAGTGAACTTTTGAAAATGCCATCCTCTGTGCTGAATGGTGTGGAATTCTGCAAAACCTCAGACATTTCAATAACATTGTCCTTTTCCGCTCTGACTATTTAGACCAGTGGCATATCCCACCACCATAATGAAGATGGGATGGGACTTGGATTACATCTAGGGGCAGAATTCCATCCTGTGTCCATATGAAATCAGTCAAAGACGGGGGTAGAGGTGGAGCTACTAGTGGAAGACTCCCCGCTGCACATACTCCCAGGGCAGGATTTATGGGTTTGGTGTCTGGGACTGTTTCCTTCCTGATTTTTCTGGCAATGGAGTTGGGGCAGGGCTATTGCAGAAGCTTCACCTCCACCTTATTGTACAAGCTCAAGAGGGCAGGCCTAGGAACAGAGCCTATGACTCATACTTGACTTTGATTGGTCAGGGCATGGGGCTAAAGGAGCATAATTTTGAATCTCCACTGAATGGGAATAAAATAATTAATTATATAAGGACTATAATGATCTCATCCTTTACTTTCAGTGTGCTTCCTTTTTCCTATGACCCACCAACACTCTATGAAAGGCCACACTCTGGAGCTAGAGGGTACTTTGTTCACAGAACCACTGTGTCTTTATATGGATGATGATGAAAGAATTCCTTTTATGAAGCTGTGGTACAAAGAAATATAAACTTTAAAAGTAACAGTCAAAACTTCACCATTTCCCCTGGTTTCATGAACAACTGTGAATTGTTCATGTTCTGAGCAGACAACCAGAATCTAATTTCAAAACTGAGACTCGGTTTTCTCAAGGCTGGGTTCGTAGTTGCAGAGAATGGTGCCCAGGTTGGCTAGAAAGGTTTATAACCCTTAGAAAGTCTTTTGATAACCTTGGTTTTCATTACAAGTTTGTAACAAGCCCCCAGTTAAACATGGATATTGGCCAGAAACTAACAAATCCATGTCTTCATGGTTTCTTTAGTTTCTCTTTATTGTTTTCATTGACACTTTTTCTCCACTAAGTCATCAAAGGAGTTTTTTAGGTCATTCAATTGCTCTGTTTTATTCTCTACCAGCAGATGCCGGTTCTCCCATAGGTGAGGTATAAATTTGTCCCAGGTTTTGTCCCACAACCTCCTGGTCTTCTATTCAGCTGCTTAGGGTGGCATCACACCAATCAAATGCAATGAACACAGCTGTTCCGTTAATGTCATCAACTTTTGATTTCTCTGACCCTGACCAAGGCTGTCCAGTGGTGAACTGATATGGGGCTTTGTTATGTAGCCTTTACTCACTGGGAGTCTTGCCTGGGTATAAACTAAGTGCTTCAGCACTGGGTCCATTGTCCGCAAAACTGCCTTGTTGTAATGGGCACTGTTTTACCCAGCCAAGACTATTTCTAAATCTCCTGAGAGTCTACACACTGATGCCCTAAGATCAGCAGAAAGTCAGCATAACTATGCATAATAGGCTCCTGCTGATCACTCAACAGCAACTGTAGAAAGTTGTTATTCTTCATTCAGGCTGGTCATGGATTGGATTGGAAGCGATCCATTAGTGGCACTCTACATCCTACCAGTGCAGCCTCTGTGCACTGCCAAGGAGTACTGTTACCTTTCAATAGTAATAGCTAATACTTTCTTTTTCAGAGACTTGGTGGGATAACTCACATGACTGAAGTACTGTCATGGATGGATATAAGCTATTCAGGAAGGGCAGAAAAGGTGGGGGAGTTGCACTGTATGTAGGAGAGCAGTAGGACTGCTCAGAGCTCAAGTATGAAACTGCAGAAAAACCTGAGAGTCTCTGGATTAAGTTTAGAAGTGTGACCAACAAAGGAGATGTCGTGGTGGGAGTCTACTATAGACCATCAGACCAGGGGGATGAGGTGGCAGAGGCTTTCTTCCGGCAACTCGCAGAAGTTACTAGATCGCACGCCCTGGTTCTCATGGGCAACTTTAATCGTCCGGATATCTGCTGGGAGAGCAATACAGCGGTGCACAAGCAATCCAGGAAGTTTTTGGAAAATGTAGGGGACAATTTCCTGGTGCAAGTGCTGGAGGAACCAACTAGAGGCAGAGCTCTTCTTGACCTGCTGCTCACAAACTGGGAAGAATTAGTAGGGGAAGCAAAAGTGGATGGGAACCTGGGAGGCAGTGACCATGAAGTGGTCGAGTTCAGGATCCTAACACAAGGAAGAAAGGAGAGCAGTAGAATACAGACCCTGGACTTCAGAAAAGCAGACTTTGACTCCCTCAGGGAACTGATGGGCAAGATCCCCTGGGAGAATAACATGAGGGGGAAAGGAGTCCAGGAGAGCTGGCTGTATTTTAAAGAATCCTTATTGAGGTTACAGGGACAAACCATCCCAGTGTGTAGAAAGAATAGTAAATATGGCAGGCGACCAGCTTGGCTTAACAGTGAAATCCTTGCTGCTCTTAAATACAAAAAAGAAGCTTACAAGAAGTGGAAGATTGGACAAATGACCAGGGATGAGTATAAAAATATTGCTCAGGCTTGCAGGAGTGAAATCAGGAAGGCCAAATCACACCTGGAGTTGCAGCTAGCAAGAGATGTTAAGAGTAACAAGAAGGGTTTCTTCAGGTATGTTAGCAACAAGAAGAAAGTCAAGGAAAGTGTGGGCCTCTTACTGAATGAGGGAGGCAACCTAGTGACAGAGGCTGTGGAAAAAGCTAATGTACTCAATGCTTTTTTTGCCTCTGTCTTCACGAACAAGATCAGCTCCCAGACTACTGCACTGGGCAGCACAGCTTGGGGAGAAGGTGACAAGCCCTCTGTGGAGAAAGAAGTGGTTCGGGACTATTTAGAAAAGCTGGACGAGCACGAGTCCATGGGGCCGGATGCTTTGCATCCGAGAGTGCTAAAGGAGTGGGTGGATGTGATTGCAGAACCATTGGCCATTATCTTTGAAAACTCGTGGCGATCGGGGGAGGTCCCAGATGACTGGAAAAAGGCTAATGTAGTGCCCATCTTTTAAAAAAAAGGGAAGAAGGAGGATCCTGGGAACTACAGGCCAGTCAGCCTCACCTCAGTCCCTGGAAAAATCACGGAGCAGGTCCTCAAGGAATCAATTCTGAAACACTTAGAGGAGAGGAAAGTGATCAGGAACAGTCAGCATGGATTCACCAAGGGCAAGTCATGCCTGACTAATCTAATTGCCTTCTATAACGAGATAACTGGCTCTGTGGATGAAGGGAAAGCAGTGGACGTGTTGTTCCTTGACTTTAGCAAAGCTTTTGACATGGTCTCCCACAGTATTCTTGCCAGCAAGTTAAAGAAGTATGGGCTGGATGAATGGACTATAAGGTGGATAGAAAGCTGGCTAGATTATTGGGCTCAACAGGTAGTGATCAATGCCTCCGTGTCTAGTTGGCAGCCAGTATCAAGTGGAGTGCCCCAGAGGTCGGTCCTGGGGCCTGTTTTGTTCAATATCTTCATAAATGATTTGGAGGATGGTGTGGATTGCACCCTCAGCAAGTTTGCAGATGACACTAAACTGGGAAGAGAGGTAGATACGCTGGAGGGTAGGGATAGGATACAGAGGGACCTAGACAAATTGGAGGATTGGGCCAAAAGAAATCTGATGAGGTTCAACAAGGACAAGTGCAGAGTCCTGCACTTAGGACGGAAGAATCCAATGCACCGCTACAGACTAGGGACCAAATGGCTCGGCAGCAGTTCTGCAGAAAAGGACCTACGGGTTACAGTGGACAAGAAGCTGGATATGAGTCAACAGTATGCCCTTGTTGCCAAGAAGGCCAATGGCATTTTGGGATGTATAAGTAGGGGCATAGCGAGCAGATCGAGGGACGTGATCGTTCCCCTCTATTCGACATTGGTGTGGCCTCATCTGGAGTACTGTGTCTCGTTTTGGGCCCCACACTACAAGAAGGATGTGGAAAAATTGGAAAGAGTCCAGTGGAGGGCAACAAAAATGATTAGGGGACTGAAGCACATGACTTATGAGAGGCTGAGGGAACTGGGGATGTTTAGTCTTCAGAAGAGAAGAATGAGGGGGGATTTGATAGCTGCTTTCAACTACCTGAAAGGGGGTTCCAAAGAGGATGGTTCTAGACTGTTCTCAGTGGTAGCAGATGACAGAACAAGGAGTAATGGTTTCAAGTTGCAGTGGGGGAGATTTAGGTTGGATATTAGGAAAAACTTTTTTACTATGAGGGTGGTGAAACACTGGAATGCGTTACCTAGGGAGGTGGTGGAATCTCCTTCCCTAAAGTTTTTAAGGTCAGGCTGGGATGATTTAGTCGGGGATCGGTCCTGCTTTGAGCAGGGGGTTGGACTAGATGACCTCTTGAGGTCCCTTCCAACCCTGATATTCTATGATTCTATGATTCTACAATTGATGTGAAATGATAATCCTTTGGTCACTTAGTGCACTTTCAGTGTGCACTCTGTCATTGCTGGTCTAACAGAGGAAACAATTCGTGAACTTTAATCAGTACACACAGCTCTGCTGCTAGGGTACTTCTGGAATAAAACAAATGACTCTGCCACCATAATCTTTTAACCCTTCCATTGGCTGGAGAGCAAACGACGATTTGAACATTCTGCTTCCAACAATAAAGATTTGTGTGGTCTTGCTCTATCAGGAAGGATGTGTTCCTACCAATCTGTATAGGTCAGATGTGAGCCTCCTCAAAATCTCCTTATAGATCATGCTTTTCATACTGACTGAACAGTATCAAAGCTGTAGTGCCCATGTGGAAATGTGATGATACTGACTCAATGGTATGTGACTCAAACGGATTGAGGAGACACAAGACCAATAGCTGAACGATCCAATAATCACAAGGTTCTGTTGTATCACATTAATGTGTGCACACGCACACGCACGCACACACTGTTGTTATTTCTGTGCTTGTATCATATTGGGATTTTAAAGACCACAATCAAATACTTATTTTTTTCTATTTAAAAAAAGCATTTATTAGAGTATCACCTTGGACACTGAGGCAAATTTTCTGAAGAGTAAAAGCATGGTTTATGCAGGCAGTTACCATGGCTTCATGCACAATCACAGTAAATTAATGCACAAACAATCAGAGATGAACACCTTTACGGTCAGTTACAGGTGTAACTTCCATGACCATTGGCACAAATTAGTTACAAGATTGGGAGTACATATTGCTGAATATTTAGGACTGATTGTTCAAAGCTATGTTCTGATAACATACTGTTTAGGCCTTTCTGTGCATCAGCTCTCAATGGTGCATAGCTGGGATCTTGTCAGTGGGGTCAAAAAAAGAAGAAAATCCCTATGTTTCTAAGCTTAAATGGGTTTGAACATAACAGACCAAGATTTTTCTCTTCAGATTTAACCACAAAGGCACATATAGCTTGAATCCCCACCCTCCTATTTATCTTTTCTATCTTATCTATGTCCCCCCTTTGCAGGGCACCCTTAAACTAGCAAACCAAAAGAACAAATAACTTAGAATTAGCCACCATGAGCATGGACAGCCACTTCTCTCCTCACTCCCCGGAGCAGCAGTCACTGCTGGCACATCCTCTTCACCGCTAGGTTCTGCTGATGCTGCTTATCTTCATGCTCGTGCTGGCTCCCACTAGTCAGCTGCAATGGCTCCTCCAACTTGACTACCATTTTCTTGTTCTTCAGCCAGATTTTCTCTTAGGGGAAAGCCCCAGCCTGCACTGCAGTTTGATGGGGGTTGTTTTCTGGCCCCTCCAATGCCTAGCTCCCCTAGTCCTTTGAGAAATCTTTCCCACTGCCTGGCTAGTCCCTCACTAAGCCCCCCAGAATTCTCCCAGTGCCAGGTCAACATAGTTCATTCTTACTATTTGTATCACAGTAGCTCTAGAGGCCCCAGCTGAGAACAGGACCACATTGCACTAGGCCCTACACAAACACTGAGGGTGTCTTCACTGCAGAGTTAACCTGGGTGATCAGCCCCCAGGTTGGCTTAGCCTGGGGGTGAGCAGCCAGACGACAAAGCCCTATCCCAGTGATTGCTTCCTCACTGGTGCTGCATAAGAGTGTGGCTCTAGGATTTCTGGGGGCACATCCCAGGGTTCCTGATGCTTCAGTGAGCAGCGATTCCTTCCCAGTTAATTGTGGGAGAGCTTGTCCTTTTTTCTGGGCACATGGGCGGGATTGGTGGGAAGGCCCTGGAGGACTTTTCAGCATTCATGTGAGTGAGCATGGGTCCTCACTGCAAAGTGGGCGGGATGCCAGTAGAGCTGGTTGGCAGTTGGGCAACCCGAATAGACAACCATAAGCCTAGAAGTCCTGGAGTTCCCGGCCCTAGGGCAGTCTGCATGGCTGACTGCAGGGGGGAGTGATAGCTCAGTGGTTTGAGCATTGGCTTGCTAAACCCAGGGTTGTGAGTTCAATCCTTGAGAGGGGCATTTAGGGATCTGGGGCAAAAATTGGGGATTGGTCCTGCTTTGAGCAGGGGGTTGGACTAGCTGATCTCCTGAGGTCCCTTCCAACACTGATATTCTATGACGCTGGGAGCCCTGGCAGATGCTGACTAAAACTGACATTCTATTCAGTTTCACATTAGGAGTTTGTCACCTAAATAGCTTTGAGGATCAGGGCCTAAATATCTAGCTCTCATGGTTGTAGAGAAAGCCTCCAAAATGCAGATATGTGTACCTGAGTTAGCAGAGACCCTGAAACTTCTTCATTCCTTTCAGAGGATGCTAAATCTGATGCCCAGTTATTTACCTTTAAATGTCAACATGGTGAATGAAGTCTTTCACTGTCCATCAAAGCACCCAAGAAAGAAGAGGAAAGATCATATTTTGAAGAGCTACTTCTGTACAACCTTCATTCATAGTCCCTCTGAAGCTTGAGTGTTATCATAAACATTCAGCTAAGGGTAGCCTAGAATTCCTCCTTACCTGTAAGGGGTTAAGAAGTTCAAATAATCTGGTAGGCACCTGACCAAAAGGACCAATGGGGAAAGAAGATTCTTTCAAATCTGGGGTGGGGGGGAAGGCTTTGTTTGTGCTCTGTGTTGTGTGTTCTCTGGGGAAGCAGAGAAGCATCAGGTCAGAAAACTCCTTCTCCTAAAATGAGTCTCAATATTGCAAAAAGAGTAAGTAAATAAGGCAAGGCACATTAGATTATCTTTTGTTTTTAGCTTGTGAATTTTCCTTATGCTTAGAGGGAGGTTTATTCCTGGGTTTTTTTGTAACTTTAAAGTTTTGCCTAGAGGAGAAGCCTCTGTGTTTTGAATCTGATTACCCTGTAAAGTTACCTTCCATCCTGATTTTACAGAGGTGCTTCTTTTACTTTTTTTTCTGTGTAATAAAGTTCTGTTTTTTAAGAATCTGGTTTACCTATTTGGTTGGTAGATTATTCTCAAGCTTCCCCAGGAAAGGGGGTGAAGGGTCTTGGGGGGATATTTTAGGGAAACAGGAACTCCAAGTGGTCCTTTTCCTGCATCTTTGTGTAAGTCACTTGGTGGTGGCAGCAGTACTCATACAAGGACAAGGAAGGATTTATGCCTTGGGGAAGTTTTAACCTAAGCGGATAGAAATAAGCTTAGGGGGTCTTTCATGCGGGTCCCCACATCTGTACCCGAGAGTTCAGAGTAGGGAGGGAACCTTGACAGGCATTACAGCCCAGCTCCTCAAAGATATTTAGGCACCTAGCACCCACAGAGTAAGGTGCCTAAATACCCTTGAAATTTGGGCCTATGTCACCAGTTAGCACTGTTTTTAATACACTATCACACCAGAAATTCTTCACTACTCCGTAGCTAGTAAGCTTGGATCCACAAGCTATTTTTCTTCTGGCATAGATCAAACAAGTATTGCCTCATTTCAAAGCATTTGTGTGATGCCAAGGGTGAAGGGATTTAGGAATGCACAAGTCTTCCCATAACAAAACCAGTTACACACTGCATGCTATGCTGTGACTGCTAACACCAAGGTACATTCCAGTAGGTAGCCAGCCTGCGAGGTGGCAATCATGCCCTTTTGGGAGATCCTTTTAAAGTTAATTGATTTCTTCTCCCCAGGACAGCTCTCTGTTTTGCACAGAGGCCGTATTTGCACTAACAAATACAGGTCAGACTAGATTTTCAGCAAGACTGATGATTTATAGTAAGAATGTTCTCAGCAACATAAGAGCACTCACCTGTCACAATTATCAACAGAGAGACAAGGTGGGGGAGGAAATATATTTTATTGGGTCAGCTTCTGTTGGTTAGAGAGACACGCTTTCAGGCTACACAGTACCCTTCTTCCGGTTATCAACAGGTGGTATAAAGTCTATGTGTACCCATGACTACAGCATTCCAGCTGCTACCCACAAATGCTTCAATCTAAGGCATATTTAATAAGAAATACGTATTTCCTTATCCAGGGTTTTTGAATTCCTCACTGCAGCAGTCTGGCACCTGCATACCATACATTTCTACATCTGAAAGCTCAGAAATAATCACAAATCTCATTGGCAATGGGGGTAGGAGGGTGGCAACTAGGGGTGCAGGGCTTTAAACCTAGGAATGCTGGCTGGCTTTAACCCTAGAAATGCTGGCCTGCACTGGACACAGGGAGTCACTGCTGTGGGAAGAGTGCAATGAACTGTGTACTTTGATAGCACGTGAGACACATCCAGCCTGAGCTAATACAAGGCTTCACTAAAATAGAAACCTCAACACAGCAGAAAGTTGCTGAGAGGGTAGGGGAAGAATTGAGTTGATGGAAAGTGGTTGCAACTTTTATTCCCTGGGGAGTCAATAGTAAGCCAGCAATGTCCCCAAAGTGGGTGTGGCCTTCTGGGAAGAGGGAGTGGCCAGGCCCTCACGCTGCTGCCCAAGCAGTGTGGTTTGCTAGATACAGCTCTCACCTACTTCGTGCAATGGAGGTGAGCCAACATAAGTAGAGTTTGCCAGGAGTGATTTGGCTCTGATCCCATTTGAGGTTCTGTTCTGACCCACCTCTACCTGCATCACAAGTGTTAACTTCCCACTCCATCTCGTTACACTAAGCCAATGCTGGTAGTGCACAGGACGAAAAGAAGAAGATATATCGGTGGCCTTATTGAGTGATATTATTTATTAAAAAGCGAGATGCCAATTTCATGAATATTCAGAGCTTTCTGCTCTGCTACACGGAAAATAATAAGAATGAATGATTCACTGTCAAGGGTTTTTTTATACCTTCATGCTAAGGCAAGAGCACAAAATGCTACAAGTCAACCAGAAGTCAAAAGGATGAGTAAATGCCAACAGCCCTCTCCAACTATTCCTGTATTTCTGCCAACCAGGCCCCTCGTAGCCACTGCAGGAGCTTAGCAGAAAGCAGGATACAGTCCTGTACAGCCTGTTTGTATCCCCACATATATGTATAATGAGCATCAGCATCCTAGGGCCTAGCACCAGGTCTCACAGCTGTCATATCTCCCACTACAGAGGTTACATAAAATCCCAGCCCACAATTGTACACAATCTTAATACAATAAGATCTTTCCAGAATATTACAGAAAAATTGCTCTGTCACACTCAAAACATAGTTGTTGCTTTCTCCAGCCTCCTGAAGAAGAATGTATACCTGGGGCACACTCTATGTAGAGTTGGGGGTGTCTCTCACAATTTTCATCTCTTTCAGGGGTACATGGGAGTCCCTTCTGTAGACTCCTCCCTTCGGTATTCAGTGGCTCTTCCTCACCCGTACCCCCACATATTCGCCTTGCTGTTAGCAGTGCAGTACACCAAATGTTTTCGGATAACTGGCTGCATGTACAGTGTGCGATGAACCAATAGACAAGTGTTGAAGGTACTGCAAATGTTAGGACCACTGGGTGAAATTTACAAGACCTATGCACCCCTTAAATACTGCTTAATTCACAGCCCGGGCCCTTCGCAAATGGATGGGTTTCTTTTTATGTACAGCAGCCCAAAGATCACTCCAACCCCATGTGAAATTGCACTCTATATATTTATGGAAATATGCTTATAAGTGTAAATATAAGATAACTGGAATATGCTTTATGCTAGATATGCAATGTAACATATCTTTGCAAAGGTTTTGATCTACTGAATATATTCATCCTATTTATATGAATGTATCATTTTTATATCTGAAGTTATGAGCATTGGCTCTATACTTGTATTTGAAGTGTTTGCTGTAGGAAACACATAAGGGAGGTTTGGCCAACACATTTTGAAGGGACTATTCAAGTAATTGGGAGTATTTAACTAACAATGGACTTTGGGAGACGCCAATCCACATCTGAGCTTTCCTGGGAATATTCAAACTAACGTGTAAACAATGGTGCTGGCCTGCAAAAAGCTGACTCATTCATGGACATGTGACTTGCCCATGTGGCTACAAACTCCATCTTGTTGTTGTGACTTTGCACAGAAGAACAAAGGGGTTTCCGCCCACGAGAGAGAGAATATAAAAGGCCCTGGAAGCCTCTCCATTTTGTCTTCAGCTAGCTCAAGAGATGGCCTCTCCACTCCAAAGAAATGCCTGAAAAAAACTGGAACAAAGTACTGTAACTACGGTGGGGGGTGGGGGTGGTGAGTGATTGCTGGATCCAGGCCATAAACTACAACATTGGTCTGAAAAGGATTGTACCTAAAATAACATCTAGGTGATGTTAGTATTTGTAACTAGATCCTTAGTGTATTAAGTTAGCCTTGCATATTTTGATTTCTTTTACTTAGTAACTTACCTTGTTCTGTCTGTTATTACTTGGAACCACTTAAATCCTACTTTTTATACTTAATAAAATCACTTTTGTTTATTAATTAACCCAGAGCAAGTGATTAATACCTGGGGGAGCTGTGCATCTCTCTCTATCAGTGTTATAGAGGGTGGACAATTTATGAGTTTACACTGTATACGCTTTATACAGAGTAAAACAGATTTATTTGGGGTTTGGATCCCATTGGGAGCTGGGTGTCTGGATGCTGGAGACAGGAGCACTTGCTAAGCTGCTTTCAGATATGTCTGCAGTTTTGGGGGCGTGGGTCAGACCCTGGGTCCGTGTTGCAGCAGGCTAGCATGTCTGGCTCAACCAGGCAGGGTTCTGGGGCCCAAACTGGCAGCGAAAACAGGCTCAGAGGTAGTCTCAGCACATCAGGTGACATTCCCAAGGGGGTCTCTGTGACCGAACCCATCACACCCCACTCTCACAACATGGGAGGATTTTCCAGGGCTACTGGGAAGGAAAGAGAGCCAATATCCTACTCAGTGACAGAAAGAAGATGTACTCTTAGATGGATTCCTTAGTGGTCAATCCAATATGAGGGTGAAAGGACAGCCTTGCCTCTGAGTTCTAGTAGCTGGGACTTCCAATCCTTCTTCTTTAGCACCAGATTACAACACCCTTCCTTAAAGTAATATAGTATCTTACCCTATAAGCATGGTCTGACTGCAGCAGGACCAGGTATCATGTGACATGAAACCATCTGGCCCTTAACAATTTCATCTTTCTCAGGTTATTTCTGGTATTTGCGTGACCCCTCGGCCAATGCACCAGATGATTGAATCAGGAGCCTCAAAGTGCTAGAAGGAAGAGTGACGGCACTTTAAGCTAAAGAATCAAGCTCTTCTCGGGAAGGGAGGACATAACAGACTCTCACCTTCTATGTATTGGGCACAAAGCAGTGGGTTCTGTTTCCTGCACTGATCAGTGGGTTACATTCAGGGAGTGACACCAAGGCTTAAGGCTATGGCTGCATATCAGTCAGAGCTCTGAAGAGGCATGACCCCTGACCAACACAGCTGCATTGGCAGAAGCCTCTAGAATCATAGAATCATAGAATATCAGGGTTGGACGGGACCTCAGGAGGTCATCTAGTCCAACCCCCTGCTCAAAGCAGGACCAGTCCCCAACTAAATCATCCCAGCCAGGGTTTTGTCAAGCCTGACTTTGAAAACCTCTAAGGAAGGAGATTCCACCATCTCCGTAGGTAACCCATTCCAGTGCTTCACCACCCTTCTAGTGAAATACTGTTTCCTAATATCCAACCTAAACCTCCCCCCACTGCAACTTGAGACCATTACTCCTTGTTCTGTCATCTGCTACCACTGAGAATAGTCTAGGTCCATCCTCTTTGGAACCCCCTTTCAGGTAGTTGAAAGCAGCTATCAAATCCCCCCTCGTTCTTCTCTTCCGCAGATTAAACAATCCCAGTTCCCTCAGCCTCTCCTCATAAGTCATGTGTTCCAGTCCCCTAATCATTTTTGTTGCCCTCCGCTGGACGCTTTCCAATTTTTCCACATCCTTCTTGTAGTGTGGGGCCCAAAACTAGACACAGTACTCCAGATGAGGCCTCACCTGTGCCGAATAGAAGGGAATGATCACGTCCCTCGATCTTCTGGCAGTGCTCCTACTTATACAGCCCAAAATGCCATTGGCCTTCTTGGCAACAAGGGCACACTGTTGACTCATATCCAGCTTCTCATCCACTGTAACCCCTAGGTCCTTTTCTGCAGAAAATGGTGTAGATGCAGTTATACTAATCTTATCTAATGTAGATGCAGTTATACTAGTGGCAGAACTTTTACTAGATTAGCTTGTTCTTTTTCAGGGGTGGTGCAATAAACTATACCAGCAACAGTTGCTCATATAAGCTCCATGCACACAAGAAGTCCTTTCCCAGTAAAGTATACCTACACAGGGACAGAGACCTTAGTGCAGACAAGGCCAAATAATGGATTTTTGATCCCATGTGGCCAACTAATTTATTTAGAAACAGAAAGAATACCAGATAAAAGTGAGTATTTCCTTAGTGCCTAGAAACCGGGCCAAGGGGTTACTGCACTAATGAAGCCAGCCTAGATTGTCTGTACTCTCCAGTACAACACTAACATAACATATACTCCGCTAGTCTCAGGAGTTTTGCACAATGCAGGTGTGCATCTTCGGGTGTCAGAGGATCTGCAGACACCTGAAGGTATGTGTAACTTTATAGTTTCATCGGGAGCTGTCAGCACATATCACATCACTGTGGGCTGTAATAATGTCTCTACAGCACTGAGGTAGTCAAACCTGAGACGGGCGCTCTGCTCTAACTCAGCAGTTAATATCTTTCTCCAAAAAATTCCTTTTGGGCAGAAGTTTCACACGTTGGCAAGGCTCCAGCCAAAAGGAATTTGTTCTTCAAAAATATTTTTTAAAAAAAAATCAGCTGGTTTGAGTTATATAAAGATTAAAATAATTATTTTGTACTTTCAAAATATTGATCCAAGGATATATATCTGTTATACTTTATAGTCAACTCACATAAAGCAGGGTTGTTTATTTTTTTAAAAAAAGGTCATCTGCAAAGGATTGGGTTTCTGCCATTTGTTTTTGATTCTTTATGATGCAGAAAGAAAGCTTGAAACAGTTTTTTTTTTGTTTCCCTTATAAATACCAAGATTGTAAAGACTGTAGATTGTTGGTTTTACTGCAGGACCTCTAGGGCAGGGGAGAAGGGGTGGTGTCAGAGTCCCATATTGTGTTTTCTCACACCTTATTTGAAAGATGGGCGGGTTTGAATCTTTAACAAAGACCTCCTTTCTTCTAAGTGGTCATTAGGCACTGATGTTAAAGAGATGTCACAAAAAAGCAAAGCATTTTAAGACAGTCTGACTAAAACTCCCTTCTTCTGAACTGTTCGGCTTTCATGGGTTGGCTCTGAGGATGTCATTATTTCACTCGCTCTCCAGTAACCCGACTCATCCAGAGTTGACAAAACCTGAATTCCAAATGTAAATGACAAGCAGAAAAGAACACTTTCCCCCCTCGACCCTTTCTGGGCTTTTTCACGCATCGTAAGGAAACAACATTTTATTTTAGACCAATTTTATTCTCTTTACAAGTTTCCTTTAAATGTCAAATATGGCATGTGACTAATCCCCCTGATAAGAGTGAATTCATTCCCCAGCTGTGGGAACCTTCCTGTCTTCTTCCCCACCAATGACAAAGCCCCTGAACCCATCCTTGCTACCCGCTTAATCCCTCCTGGCTTCCACCTCTTCCGCAGTTACATTGCCAACTGCAGACACAAGGGTTTCAATGGGCAGTTAGATCTCACATTCAAATACACAACGGTGAGAAGATTTTAATACGTGATCTGGTTGTTCACTGCATACGTAGTGGCATTTATTCACTGCACTTGTCCCTGGGAGGACACAGAGGTTGGGAACACTTCTGAAGCTGGAAAAGAATGGCAGGTTTGCTCCTAGCTGCTAGGAGGCGAGGGATTAGCTTGCCCTGGCCAGCAGACTGTGTCTCAGATCTGGAAGTGGGGCAAGCTTGGGGGCCCTTGTTCATTTAACTATATGGAAATTAAAAGCTAATTACAAGAGTAATGCAACATTATGACTAGAAATTTGGGCACGAAAGTCAAGGCATTCAGAAATTATGGGGCCAGTTGCTAGGGCAGGGATGGGAAAACTTTTTGGCCCGAGGGCCACATCGAGGTACAAAACTGTATGGAGGGCTGGGTAGGGAAGGCTGTGCCTCCCCAAACAGCCTGGCTCCCGCCCCCTATCCACCCCCTCCCACTTCCGGCCCTCTGACTGGCCCCCTCAGAACTCCTTACCCATCCAATCCCCCCTGCTCCCTGTCCCCTGACTGCCCCCTCCCGGGACCACCATGATCCCACCTCCTATTCAACCCCCACTGCTCCCTGTCCCCTGACTGCCCCGTCCCCTATCCATACCCCCACCCCCTGACAGGACCTCTGGGATCCCACCCCCTATCCAATCGCCCCTGCTCCCCATCCCCTAACCGCCCCCCCCCCGGACCTCTGCCCCATCCAACTGCCCCTGCTCCCTGCCCCCTTACCATGCCACTCAGAGCAGCAGGAGCTCGCAGCTGCGCCACCTGGCCAGAGCCAGCCAGGCTGCCACGCTGCCTGGCAAGAGCGGTGGGCCAGAGCACTGGTGGCGCAGCGAGCTGAGGCTGTGGGGAGGGGGGAACAGCATCCCCAGCCAGGAGCTCAAGGGCCGGGCAAGACTGTCCTGCGGGCTGGATGTGGCCCGCAGACCATAATTTGCCCACGTCTGTGCTAGGGGCTTGGTACAGCGTCTTTTGGTCCACATGACCGCTGGGATGGGGCCTCTGAGCCAGCCTAACTAGCTACAGCAGGAGACCTGAGTGCAGGGGAATCCTCCTACAGAAACTCTCATGCACTGCTGCCAGTCCACAGGGTATGGATGAAAGAAAAGGAGTACTTGTGGCACCTTAGAGACTAACCAATTTATTTGAGCATGAGCTTTCGTGAGCTACAGCTCACTTCATCCGAGCTCACGAAAGCTCATGCTCAAATAAATTGGTTAGTCTCTAAGGTGCCACAAGTACTCCTTTTCTTTTTGCGAATACAGACTAACACGGCTGTTACTCTGAAACCTGAGGGTATGGATGGTGCAAATGGGGCATGGCCAGGGCTCCCCATATCTGGCTAATCCTGAGCTGCCCCCTCAGCCATATCAGTTAGACAGGTCCAAAGGCTGTCAGCACAGAGAGCTGGCCTAGGACTGGGCAAAGGCAAAGGTGAGCTTCACAGCATCACTGACCAGCACTGTGCGCTCAGCCACAGTGCAGCTACCTAGTAACGCACGCAGCAGTAACGCTAAACTGCTCCTTACATAGTTGAATTTTTCCCAGCCTGTTTTTTTTTATAATTTCAATGGATAGAGATATTTATTTTTAAGCTTTTTCCCACCTCACCCGGATTTTTATTTATTTAAGTTTTCACAGTTACATGAAATTCCAGGGGGCAGACAATGTGAGGGGGGGGGGTCAGACAATACCTATCTAATGGACAACTGGTGTTGAGATTCTAAAAGCTAAAGCTTTATAACCATTACAAACACAAATGGTCAGTCAATATCCTTCAATCAAATGCTAAGATCTCAAGCAGCCTTTTTCTTACTTTGCCTGTTTGTACATTTTTCAGTTATTCTCAATGGACATTGCTTGTTGTCGGTTTGTGTGTGTGTGTGTGTTGAAATCGACATTTACCAATAAAAATCTAACCCTTCCCAGCCCATGATAGGGACATGGGGAAGGGAACCGAACTCAGTATTTTCTGCCTTGTGTATTTTAGCCTGGGATTTGTAAAAAGAGTCCCACTGACTTGGCAAATCCCAGCGGGGACTCTAGTCCTTAGCGTGTCATTGGCACACAGGCATTTCTTATTAAGATCTAGATTGACGCTTGCAATAGGTTCGTGAAAATGTTGATGTTCACAGCCTTGTTACAGATTAGTGTTACAGCTTCAAAAATAATAGTGCCCGGCTGCTCCATAGCTCTTTTCTCCCACAGAGCCAAAACACTGTACAGAGCAGCTCAATATTGTTATTTTACAAATGGGGAAACTGAGGCATGGGCAGCTGCTAGCTCACAAGCCTTTTGGGCTGTCAGTACTTTAGATTACTGTAAGGGGGAGATTGTCAGCATACAAATCGAAGTGACACTGGAAGCCAGAAGGAGTTGGTGTCTTCCTGTGCCTTCCTGGATTGTGAAATGAGCCTGGGGAAGGTAAGCGCTGCTCCCAGTGGGAACAGACTGCTCTAAGGCAGTAAGGAAAGGGCTGGCTGGAAGGAACATCTCACTTCCTATTTCATCTCTGCCCATGATTTGCTGTGTGGCTTTGCCCATGCTGCTGCATTTCTCAGCCTCATCTGTGAGGATACTAAGTAGAGCTAATATTTACATACAGGATCCATCTAGTAAGGGCTGGGGGGACTAGACAATATTGGCACAATGCTTTGATGAAGAGGTGTCAGATTAAATAATGATCATAACTATGAGGAAGGGGATGATATAAGACCCAGGTGAGCAAAGCTGGGATAGAGGGGGCCATGAGCTTTAGATGGAGAAAAGAGAGGGTTTTGGTTTGTACAATATTAAATTACTATTATTATTTATATTGTGGCAGCACCTAGGACTCCCAGTTGTGGGCCAGGACGCCCTTGGGCTAGGTGCTGTACAGACACTGCGCCCAAAGAGCTGACAATTTCAGTAATAATGTACCCACAAAGTGTGTGGAACTCAATAGTAAAATGCACCTTGGAGTTCCTGTAAAATCATGACTGATATCCCCACAGTCTTGGCCCGCATTTACAGTTTTACTATGTACAAGTGAGCTGTTCCTTGTGCTGAGGAATTCAGAAAGTTACATTTTAAATTTACTACCAAAATGATCTCACTGAAACATTCTGTTCCTCAGAAAAGGTGATCCTCGTTCTTCCATATTTTCTGTTGATTTCACTTACCATTTCTGTCTTCCATCGCAACACTCAAGGTAATAGCTATGCCCAGAACACCAAGAGACATGAAACCAGCCTTCATCAACAAAACCAAGTGTGCTGTGCATGTCCCAGCTGCTGAGTGCAGCAATCTGCTTTCTCAGTTGAACACAGGTACAAATGACTCACCCTCTCGCATTACAATCAGCCACAATCCAGCTGAAAGTGTTGGGTTTTTTCTTATTCTTCTAAAACCACAAAGGACACAAAACAACCTGAGGAGATAATAAAATAGCATCTCTCCCCAATGAAATCAGAACTCCCAAAAAGCAGAGCACTCCAATCACAGCACTTGATTACATTAAACGAAAACATTACATGATAGAGAATACCCTTGGCATTGACCTTCAAGGACTCTGCCATACCCCAGACTGATGATACACAACCAATGTAAAATAGTCTCTCCCTGCTACACTCGAATTCCTCAGATATTTCCTTCTCCCCCCTTACATTAAGTGCACAAAGTGATCAATGGACAAGAAGTCAAGTATATCCCAGGGGACAAGAATTCAGACAAAATAAAACATTCCATTTGGTCATTTCAACTGTTTACTCCTTCATGCCCCATCGGGTCTTGTTATATATAATCATTTCACTTGGCTGCAAAAGCAGAAGGTTGTTCTTACATGCCCAGAACTTGTGTGCATTACATCAATGTTTTATGAAGTAAGGTCTTTTTAAATGGGTGTGAACTTGAGAGAATCATAGAATCATAGAATCATAGAATATCAGGGTTGGAAGGGACCCCTGAAGGTCATCTAGTCCAACCCCCTGCTCGAACCAGGACCAATTCCCATTTAAATCATCCCAGCCAGGGCTTTGTCAAGCCTGACCTTAAAAACCTCTAAGGAAGGAGATTCTACCACCTCCCTAGGTAACGCATTCCAGTGTTTCACCACCCTCTTAGTGAAAAAGTTTTTCCTAATATCCAAGCTAAACCTCCCCCACAGCAACTTGAGACCATTACTCCTCGTTCTGTCATCTGCTACCATTGAGAACAGTCTAGAGCCATCCTCTTTGGAACCCCCTTTCAGGTAGTTGAAAGCAGCTATCAAATCCCCCCTCATTCTTCTCTTCTGCAGGCTAAACAATCCCAGCTCCCTCAGCCTCTCCTCATAAGTCATGTGTTCCAGACCCCTAATCATTTTTGTTGCCCTTCGCTGGACTCTCTCCAATTTATCCACATCCTTCTTGTAGTGTGGGGCCCAAAACTGGACACAGTACTCCAGATGACTCACCAATGTCGAATAGAGGGGAACGATCACGTCCCTCGATCTGCTCGCTATGCCCCTACTTATACATCCCAAAATGCCATTGGCCTTCTTGGCAACAAGGGCACACTGCTGACTCATATCCAGCTTCTTGTCCACTGTCACCCCTAGGTCCTTTTCCGCAGAACTGCTGCTGAGCCATTCGGTCCCTAGTCTGTAGCGGTGCATTGGATTCTTCCATCCTAAGTGCAGGACCCTGCACTTATCCTTATTGAACCTCATCAGATTTCTTTTGGCCCAATCCTCCAATTTGTCTAGGTCCTTCTGTATCCTATCCCTCCCCTCCAGCGTATCTACCACTCCTCCCAGTTTAGTATCATCCGCAAATTTGCTGAGAGTGCAATCCACACCATCCTCCAGATCATTTATGAAGATATTGAACAAAACCAGCCCCAGGACCGACCCTTGGGGCACTCCACTTGATACCGGCTGCCAACTAGACATGGAGCCATTGATCACTACCCGTTGAGCCCGACAATCTAGCCAGCTTTCTACCCACCTTATAGTGCATTCATCCAGCCCATACTTCCTTAACTTGCTGACAAGAATACTGTGGGAGACCGTGTCAAAAGCTTTGCTAAAGTCAAGAAACAATACATCCACTGCTTTCCCTTCATCCACAGAACCAGTAATCTCATCATAAAAGGCGATTAGATTAGTCAGGCATGACCTTCTCTTGGTGAATCCATGCTGGCTGTTCCTGATCACTTTCCTCTCAGGCAAGTGCTTCAGGATTGGTTCTTTGAGGACCTGCTCCATGATTTTTCTGGGAACTGAGGTGAGGCTGACTGGCCTGTAGTTCCCAGGATCCTCCTTCTTCCCTTTTTTAAAGATTGGCACTACATTAGCCTTTTTCCAGTCATCCGGGACTTCCCCGGTTCGCCACGAGTTTTCAAAGGCTCTGCAATCACAGCCGCCAATTCCTTCAGCACTCTCGGATGCAACTCGTCCAGCCCCATGGACTTGTGCACATCCAGCTTTTCTAAATAGTCCCTAACCACCTCTATCTCCACAGAGGGCTGGCCATCTCTTCCCCATTTTGTGATGCCCAGCGCAGCAGTCTGGGAGCTGACCTTGTTAGTGAAGACAGAGGCAAAAAAAGCATTGAGTACATTAGCTTTTTCCACATCCTCTGTCACTAGGTTGCCTCCCTCATTCATTAAGGGGCCCACACTTCCCTTGGTTTTCTTCTTGTTGCCAACATACCTGAAGAAACCCTTCTTGTTACTCTTGACATCTCTTGCTAGCTGCAGCTCCAGGTGCGATTTGGCCCTCCTGATATCATTCCTACATGCCCGAGCAATATTTTTATACTCTTCCCTGGTCATATGTCCAACCTTACACTTCTTGTAAGCTTCTTTTTTATGTTTAAGATCCGCTAGGATTTCACTATTAAGCCAAGCTGGTCGCCTGCCATATTTACTATTCTTTCGACTCATCGGGATGGTTTGTCCCTGTAACCTCAACAGGGATTCCTTGAAATACAGCCAGCTCTCCTGGACTCCTTTCCCCTTCAAGTTAGTCCCCCAGGGGATCCTGGCCATCCGTTCCCTGAGGGAGTCGAAGTCTGCTTTCCTGAAGTCCAGGGTCCGTATCCTGCTGCTTACCTTTCTTCCCTGCGTCAGGATCCTGAACTCAACCAACTCATGGTCACTGCCTCCCAGATTCCCATCCACTTTTGCTTCCCCCACTAATTCTACCCGGTTTGTGAGCAGCAGGTCAAGAAAAGCGCCCCCCCAGTTGGCTCCTCTAGCACTTGCGCCAGGAAATTGTCCCCTACGCTTTCCAAAAACTTCCTGGATTGTCTATGCACCGCTGTATTGCTCTCCCAGCAGATATCAGGAAAATTAAAGTCACCCATGAGAATCAGGGCATGCGATCTAGTAGCTTCCGTGAGTTGCCGGAAGAAAGCCTCATCTACCTCATCCCCCTGGTCCGGTGGTCTATAGCAGACTCCCACCACTACATCACTCTTGTTGCACACACTTCTAAACTTAATCCAGAGACACTCAGGTTTTTCTACAGTTTCGTACCGGAGCTCTGAGCAGTCATACTGCTCCCTTACATACAGTGCTACTCCCCCACCTTTTCTGCCCTGCCTGTCCTTCCTGAACAGTTTATAAGCATCCATGACAGTACTCCAGTCATGTGAGTTATCCCACCAAGTCTCTGTTATTCCAATCACGTCATAGTTCCTTGACATCACCAGGACCTCCAGTTCTCCCTGCTTGTTTCCAAGGCTTTGTGCATTTGTATATAAGCACTTGAGATAACCTGTTGATCGCCCCTCATTTCCAGTATGTCGCAGGAGCCCACCCTTCACAGACATTCCTGCCTGTGCTTCCTCCCGGTATCAGAGAGACCCGGATCAGTCGCCTTACATTAGGATCTGAAAGCTGGCTCTCTCCCAGCAAGACCATGATGCTCTAATTAGACCATTCCTGACAGGTGTTATCTAACCTGCTCTTAAATATCTCCACTGATGGAGATTCCACAACCTCCCTAGGCAATTTATTCCAGTGCTTAACCACCCTGACAGTTAGGAAGTTTTTCCTAATGTCCAACCTAAACGTCCCTTGCTGCAATTTAAGCCCATTGCTTCTTGTCCTATCCGAAGAGGTTAAGAAAAACAATTTTTCTCCCTTCTCCTTGTAACAATCTTTTATGTACTTAAAAACTGTTATCATGTTACCTCTCAGTCTTCTCTTTTCCAGACTAAACAAACCCAATTTTTTCAATCTTCCCTCATAGGTCATGTTTTCTAGACCTTTAATCATTTTTGTTGCTCTTCTCTGGTCTTTTTCCAATTTGTCCACATCTTTCCTGAAATGTGGCGCCCAGAACTGGACAGAATACTCCAGTTGAGGCCTAATTATTGTATGAATAAAGGGCAGCAGAACTGTGCTTAGCCTGCCCGGACTGAGGGGGTCCCCCTAAACTGAACCTCACTTGCTAAGCAGGGGTAGGGATGCCAAATCCCAGTGAAAGAGAAAAGGGGTGGGGCCGAGTATTTGTACTTGGAGATGTGTGCTCTGCTTAGGGAGTCCTAACCACCAGCTGACTTCCTCTCTGTGGTGTTTAAGGCAGAGATGCTTAGGCTCAGTTGAGGGTCCTTGTTTCTGTTCAGTGGTTACCAGAGCTGAATCCCTGTGGAGCAGGCCTAGGGGCTAAGCCTTAGACCTGCGTGTGGGACAGTACAGTACTGAACTCAGAGCTTCAGTAGCACTGGAACAGTGTGGGGGGTGAGAGCTGCGCCCGCCCCATTACCGCTGTCCTCACCCTTCACGTCCCCCTAGAGCTGGGGCCAGCAGCAGGGCCATGGTTTCAGGGGGGGGAGGGCGGGGAATGTGGACAGGGTAAGGGAGCCAAGGCTGGGAACACAGCTAGGGGTGGGTGCGCAGCCCTGGCCGTGGGGTCGGCAGCCTGAACTGGGCAGAGCTGCAGCACCCCCAGTTCCCGTGCCTATGCAGAGGTTGCACTAGCAATGGGGTTCCCAGCTACCCAGTGAAACCACTAAGAGCTGCAATCCCTGGGAGCTGGGCTAAGCAGTGGAACCTCAGAATGCAGCATCACAGATGGCTGTGAGTGGCCAGCAGCGGCAGAGAAAACAACAGCAGCAATAAGCCAGATGCAGAGGTGCATGGCAGCAGCAGAGACATTGCTTGATGTGCTGGTCCACCCCCTTTCAGAGAGGTGAACCCATGTGAATGCACTTCTGAATTCTGGGTCTTTGCTGTCCAAGGACAACTCACTGTAAGTAGGTGCAATGGAGGGAAAGGGGAGTGGTGCGTTAAAAGGACAAGTCATTTGTTGGACTTTCATACCACAAGGTAGGAAACTCAGGCAAAGGACACTGCCCAACGTACTCTGGGGTGGGTGTTTGCTTACAGTTAGACGCTTTTGAATCATGGATGTGGAGTTTTCGAAATTAATGCTGGGTTCCCTTTTAACAAAAGTTATCCTTTGTTATACGTAGACTCAATGCTTGTGAGTGGGGACGTGTTGCCTCGTAGAGGTGTACAGGGGTGGTGTTTAGTTTTCCCAGGTTACGGGGTGGGAGCTCAGGCTGATTCTGTTTTGTATTGTTCCTGCCCACACCACCTGGCAGAAGGGTTACACACACATATACACACATATGGCTTCTTGAGGTATCCAGAGGTTTCAGGTGGTTGGTTCACCAGCAAGTTATTCCTTGCTGGTTTAAACCTGCATTTTGTTTTTCAGCTCGTCTGATTCTTAATTAACATCTAGAGATGATAGGGCCCTCCGCACAGGAGAATGGGCAGTCATCTGGTGCATAGCAGGGGTTCTCCTGTGCTAGACAGAGACGGAAGTCTCATCCATAAGTAAATTATGGGAGTCTTTGGTCTGAGAAACTAACAGTAGTTGGAGAATTCCTTATCAAGCACCAGAGCTTTCCTTTCCTGGAAATTGTGTATTTTAGCTGTACCTTATTTAATGCTCCCCAGGCAAGATGTCCCACCTGGTTGAATGGGCCTATTGTTTCTCATTTTCTTTAGCTCTGAAAGGAAGCAAAGGTTGGGATATGCAGAAGGATGATTGCAATCAGATAGTTAAATGGGCACAGAAAGAAAGAAAACTCATTTCCCAGGCATATTTGAATGTCATCTTATACTCCACACTCTTTGCTAGGGAAGTGGGACATTTCTCCTACTTCTTATGTAAATTAGCAGGGCTGATTTCATGGCACCTAAGTTGCAGCCCCCTGTGACCTCTTGCGATGACAAGCACCTGTAGAGTGTGCAAAAGTAACCTTTGTCAAATGAACCTGTGATGTGGGAGCTGGGTGGTGCTATAGAGAGAGAAGTCTGGAGCAGAAGGGGGCGGTAGGGAGTCACCCTTGTGGTAGCAGAGAGACCTGAGTGGAACTAGAAGGTTCCTGCAGGGGGAGAAGGAAATCAGGAGGGGAAGAGACAGTACTGGAGCAAGCTCCTGTGACTGACCCTGACACAAGCGCAGGAAACCGACCTCTGCGTGTGTTGAGAAATTGTGTAGTCCATTGCTTGACACACTTTGCTTCGGTATTTCATTATGAAATCTACTCAAGAGACCAAATAACCAGTGTCAGTCAGGTGTATTAATATGGTACAGGACAAAGGTTCTGTACAATACCAGTCTCTGAAGAGCAGTCCCGTGCAGCAATGTTACTTTCACCTTGCCCAGTAGGTGTGATTCCCAAAGTTACGTCCCTAAGGCCATCTTTTTATACCCGATCGTTTACCAGTAAAAGGGAGGTCTATTTTCCAGGCATGGTCAAACTGTGGCTTGTGAGCTGCATGCAGCTCTTTTACAGTTAAAGTGTGGCTCCTGGAGCCCTGCCCCCCCCCACGCACCCACCCCATTCTCCACCTCCAAGACTGGGCAGGGAGGAGCTAGGGGCTTCTGCCCTGTGGCGAGGTGGTGGAACTAGGGACTTTTGCCCTGCAGGGAGGGGGGTCTAAAGGCTTTAGCTCAGCTGGGGTGTCAGGGGGGTTTAGGGAAGAAGCCCTGCACTCCAGCAGGCAGTGCTCCAGCGTGGGGCAGGTTGTGTGTGTCTTGTGGGTCTCAAACTTCTGAAGATTATTGTATGATGCTTGGCGGGTCAGTAAGTTTGGCCACTTCTGCTATATATGTCACCAGAAACTGGATCCAATTAATCAGTTTTTTACCTTGTTTGTTTCTGGTATCATGGTGTACCCTTTTGTTCCTTGTTCTGAGCACATGGATCTCAGGACTTAAGAGGCATGAAGACACCTCTTAGGTCTGTGAGGGTAACTCTTCTCCTGTTGCTATGAGGAACCAAGCACATGGCCTGATGTCCTATCTATTCAAGTCAAGGCTTACTTCAGCTAATGTGAGGTGTTATGGGATACTTAACATAAGTGAATAGGAGAATAACAAAGGCACAGGCTAATCTGGGCTATATAACTGCTATATGAATGCTTAATAATATGTATTTTAGATGCTTGAAATATATATTGTGGGTAGTATTGTCAGCATAATCTATATGTATGGTAGCCAGCGTATATCAGTCAACAGGAACAGCCCTTCCTACCATCCTCCCAAAATGTGGCCACTCCTGCCCTTTGTTCATGGTACTGGGTGGGAAAACTTGACTGTCCACCAAACTTGACTTCCAGAGAACAAAGGAAATTGGCCTGTGGAACTGTGGGATATTTTTGGTGGACTCCCAGAGCACAAGTCCAGTAGGGCTCTGTCTACACTGCAAAGCAACAGGGCTTGAACTCTGTGGCTTAACTTGGACTTGGACCCTCCACCCCATGGTGTCCTGGGACCCTGGGTCAGCGTGATTTGTGTGCAGATGGAAGGATGGTTAGGTTTCAGCCTGAGCAGGAAGCTTGGGCTTGTACTGCAGCGTAGACATACCCTTGAGACCTAGATAATACGTAGTCCTACCATGAGTGCAGGGGACTGGACTACATGACCTCTCAAGGACCCTTCCAGTCCTATGATTCTGTGAATAAGGATAACAACATTTCATTACCCTTGCATTCATAACTAAAGTAAATTGTAACCCAACACCAGCCAAAACTGATCACTAAGGCAAAGCAGCACCATCTTCTAGGCACCTAAACAGAGTAGGTGTATCTATGCAGATACGGTCTGCTCCTGAAGTCTTTTTTCTGCAGTTCGTCACTAGATGTCAGGGGAGAGCTCATTCAGACCCTGCTTTTATATAGAGACAGCTTTATATATAAATTCACTCCAACTTAGAATTGTACATTTGTTTGCCTTATGAATCAGATGTACATGTCTCTATGTGAATAATTTGTCTTGTTCCTCAAATGTAGTGTCCCATGATAAGTCTGGAAGGATGTGAAATGAAGAGTATTAGATATAATCAAAGAATGTAAGGATCATGTCTGTGACAGAGTACCAATATCCTGGACAAACTTTAATGAATCAAATTAAATCCTTGCATTCAGTTTCACATCTTTGGAGTTCAGCGTATTAAAAATGCGACAGTTTGTGTGTTATTGTGAGAGGGAATGTTACTACTCTAGGAGAAGGGGGGTGCTAATGTAATTCCTCCGGTTATCAGCCCCCTTTCAAGCCACCCCTGGAGAGGTTCACACATACTACTTCAAAATGAATTTTCCAGGAACCAACAGACAAAGAAAGGATTTTTGGATAAACAGCCAGGTCTTAAACATGCTCAGGGCTTAAACATGCTTCCCCCGATCCAGCAAACAGACAGGCCCTCTGGTCCATGGAGGCCCCAATCCTTAGGGAGGGTTGGAAGGACTGGACCCACTGAGGCCCCATCATTTTGTGTGCTAGTTCTGAGCTGAGGCTGTTATAAACTTGTGACAATAGAAGACACCCATCTGGGGAGTTGAAGGACTGCTGTTGCCCATGTAAGAGTTGGAGTGAGCTCTGGTGAGCGTATTACGCATGCATGTAGGCTCTTTTATTGTTTTTAATGTTTTCTCTGTAATACTTTTACCTTAAGAACAAAATAAGCATGCGCAGGACGTGCTGTGTAGTACCTTAAAACTGTGGGCAATTATTCTGTTATTAGTCTCTGAAGAGATGCCTGCTTAGATACCTGTCTTTTGCTGTGAATACCACAATGAAGGCAGGGAACTGTTCAGCCTGGAGACACCCTAATTAGAGGGGAGAAAGTCGCGTGTGTCTATCCAAGAGAGATGACAGCTAGGGGAGCCAGGACCTGAGAGTAAGCACCCTTGCTGAACCAATGAGAGGAAAGACAGGTGAAGTTGCCCAGAACTTTGACAGTGTCCACTAGCTTTAAAAAACTATAGGGGATTTTGTTTGTTTTTTTTGTAAGTGATGGTTGCAGCCTAGAAGTGATAAGAATTGTATCACACAGAAAGGAATGTTGACAGATACAATCAACTTAACCAGGATATAACTTTGGAATATTAAGAGAAATTGTTTAAAGAGGGGTGGGGGTCCCAATTAACAGTGAGACTATCCAGGAAATACAATCCAAGAAATTTATTTGAGCATAAGCTTTCGTGAGCTACAGCTCACTTCATCAGATGCATTCAGTGGAAAATACAGTGGGGAGATTTATATACACAGAGAACATGAAACAATGGATGTTACCATACACACTGTAACCAGAGTGATCACTTAAGGTGAGCTATTACCAGCAGGAGAGCAGGGGGCGGGAACCTTTTGTAGTGATAATCAAGGTGGGCCATTTCCACACAAACTTCCTCGTGGCTGGACTTTACAAAAACTAGACAAGCCATTTACAACACACACTTTGCTTCTCTACAAAGGAAAAAGGACACTAAACTATCTAAATTACTACATGCCACAAAGGGCCACAACAGTGGTTCCCTTAACCTACCCAGCAATATTGTTAATCTATCCAACTATACTCTTAGCCCAGCAGAAGAATCTGTCCTATCTTGGGGCCTCTCCTTCTGTCCCTCCACCCCCACGAACATGATACAGTTCTGTGGTGACCTAGAATCCTATTTTCAATGCCTCCGACTCAAGGAATATTTCCAACACACCTCTGAACAACATACTAACCCGCAGAAACCTTCCTACCAAGACTACAAAAAGAAGGATTCTGGGTGGACTCCTCCTGAAGGTCGAAACAACAGACTGGACTTCTACACAGAGTGCTTCCGCCGATGTGCACGGGCTGAAATTGTGGAAAAGCAGCATCACTTGCCCCATAACCTCAGCCGTGCAGAACACAACACCATCCACAGCCTCAGAAACAACTCTGACATCATAATCAAAAAGGCTGACAAAGGAGGTGCTGTTGTCATCATGAATAGGTCAGAATATGAACAAGAGGCTGCTAGGCAGCTCTCCAACACCACTTTCTACAAGCCATTACTCTCTGATCCCACTGAGGGTTACCAAAAGAAACTACAGCATTTGCTCAAGAAACTCCCTGAAAAAGCACAAGACCAAATCTGCACAGACACACCCCTGGAACCCGACCAGGGGTATTCTATCTGCTAACCAAGATCCATAAACCTGGAAATCCTGGCTGCCCCATCATCTCAGGCATTGGCACCCTGACAGCAGGATTGTCTGGCTATGTAGACTCCCTCCTCAGGCCCTACACAATCAGCACTTCCAGCTATCTTCAAGACACCACTGACTTCCTGAGGAAACTACAAGCCATCGGTGATCTTCCTGAAAACACCATCCTGGCCACTATGGATGTAGAAGCCCTCTACACCAACATTCCACACAAAGATGGACTGCAAGCCGTCAGGAACAGTATCCCCGATAATGTCACGGCAAACCTGGTGGCTGAACTTTGTGACTTTGTCCTCACCCATAATTATTTCACATTTGGGGACAATGTATACCTTCAAATCAGCGGCACTGCTATGGGTACCCGCATGGCCCCACAGTATGCCCACATTTTTATGGCTGACTTAGAACAACACTTCCTCAGCTCTCGTCCCCTAATGCCCCTACTCTACTTGCGCTACATTGATGACATCTTCATCATCTGGACCCATGGAAAAGAAGCCCGTGAAGAATTCCACCATGATTTCAACAATTTCCATCCCACCATCAACCTCAGCCTGGACCAGTCCACACAAGAGATCCACTTCCTGGACACTACAGTGCTAATAAGCGATGGTCACATAAACACCACCCTATGCCAGAAACCTACTGACCGCTATGCCTACCTACATGCCTCCAGCTTTCATCCAGACCACACCACACAGTCCATTGTCTACAGCCAAGCTCTATGATACAACCGCATTTGCTCCAACCTCTCAGACAGAGACAAACACCTACAAGGTCTCCATCAAGCATTCTTACAACTACAATACCCACCTGCTGAAGTGAAGAAACAGATTGACAGAGCCAGAAGAGTACCCAGAAGTTACCTACTACAGGACAGGCCCAACAAAGAAAATAACAGAACACCACTAGCCATCACCTTCAGTCCCCAACTAAAACCTCTCCAATGCATCATCAAGGATCTACAACCTATCCTGAAGGACGACCCATCACTCTCACAGATCTTGGGAGACAGGCCAGTCCTTGCTTACAGACAGACCCCCAACCTGAAGCAAATACTCACCAGCAACCACACATCACACAACAAAAACACTAACCCAGGAACCTATCCTTCCAACAAAGCCTGTTGCCAAATGTGTCCACATATCTATTCAGGGGACACCCTCATAGGGCCTAATCACATCAGCCACAATATCAGAGGCTAGTTCACCTGCACATCTACCAATGTGGTATATGCCATCATGTGCCAGCAATGCCCCTCTGCCATGTACATTAGCCAAACTGGACAGTCTCTACGTAAAAGAATAAGTGGACACAAATCAGACGTCAAGAATTATAACATTCAAAAACCAGTCGGAGAACACTTCAATCTCTCTGGTCACTCGATTACAGACCTAAAAGTGGCAATACTTCAACAAAAATACTTCAAAAACAGACTCCAACGAGAGACTGCTGAATTGGAATTAATTTGCAAACTGGATACTGTTAACTTAGGCTTGAATAGAGACCGGGAGTGGATGGGTCATTACACAAAGTAAAACTATTTCCCCATGTTTATCCCAACCCCCAGCCCCCACTGTTCCTCAGACATTCTTGTCAACTGCTGGAAATGGCCCACCTTGATAATCACTACAAAAGGTCCCCCCTGTCACCCCCCCGCCCCCGGTCTCCTGCTGGTAATAGCTCACCTTAAGTGATCACTCTGGTTACAGTGTGTATGGTAACATCTATTGTTTTATGTTCTCTGTGTATATAAATCTCCCCACTGTATTTTCCACTGAATGCATCCGATGAAGTGAGCTGTAGCTCACGAAAGCTAATGCTCAAATAAATTTGTTAGTCTCTAAGGTGCCACAAGTACTCCTTTTCTTTTTGTGAATACAGACTAACATGGCTGCTACTCTGAATCCAAGAAATGAAACAAACACTCCAACTAAGTCAAGAAACATTGAAGAAATTTGTTACACGTTGGTGCCATCTATTGGATATCAATGGAAGCAACAGAGAATCAGAGAGCTGAGAGCCATTTGGCAAATCAGAAATCAGAGGGGCCCCCTGCCAGGAGCCCTGAAATCAGGGTATTTAAAACTGAGGTCCCCATATGGAACCTCAGAATTTGCTATGCCCTTGCAGGCAGTCTCGCCTCTTGTCCATGGTCACAGGACAAAGAAGAGTTCCCCCAGCTAGCTGGACCCCAGTGCGATGAAGAGTCTCCCCATTGCCCCAGTCACAGGGTCAAGAGTTGACTGAAGACACAAAGATTCTGCCACCAATGCTCACACCAGCCTGTGAAAAGGACTCTTCCTTACTCCATGGTGAACAGGATAAGAAGAAGGAATGTTGAGATTTCATTTCAAAGATTGCATTTTCCCTTCTGTACTTCTACATAAATAATTATAAGTCTTTTTGTTTCGTCTACACTCTGTAGTGAGACATCAAGTAACCATATTTTAGATTTTAACTAATACTATGTGACTGGCCTCCTTTAATAAGTCCAAGCAAATTGGCTCTGCTCCCCCACAGCACCTGCTGTCTACAGGGGGGATCGGAGGGGCACCCGGTGCAGGGATGGGGACGGGGCTCTGGCACCCCCAGCACCGGCTGTCTGTTTGAACTATAACTAAATAATTGCTATTGATAGTCTAAACTGGTCCTTTTTGACCAATCCATTCAAACAGCAGGGACTACGCTCCTGAAAGTGCCTTACAGACAAGTGCATCCTTTCTCTTTGGAGATATTTTGGAAGTGTGATAAAGATGTCAGGCACTAAAGAATTGATGATCATACGTCAATATTATAAGAACTCTTGTTCCTTGGTATAACTGCTGAGTCTCAGCCATAGTTCAGTTGAAGCTTTTGTCACTGGTACTTTCAGTAAAAGTCCCGAACAGGTCATGGGTAATAGACAAAAATCCATGGGTGCCCAGGACCTGGCCCCGACTTTTACTAAAAATATCCGAGACTAACAGTCCAAGCCCCGCTCAGGGCTGACTGCCAGCTGTTGCTCCAGCCCTGCCACTGCTCCTTAGGCAAGGGCTGATTGCCGATGCTCAACCCAGCTGCTGCTCCAGCCCTGGGGGCTGACTCAGACACTGTTCCAGCCCCGTGGGCTGCTCCATCCTCAGCCACTAGCCCAGCGACCAGCCCTGGGGGCTGCTCCAGCCCCAGCCCAGGCCACTGACCCAGCCCTGGCTGCTGCAGGGGCGGCTGAAGCTGAAGAAGTCATAGATGTCTGTTAAAGTCCCGGAATCCATGACCTTCCTGATGAAACCACCTCCTTAGCCATAGTCAATGACAGTTGCTTGCAGGACTGTCCTGATGTGTGCAGCAGCTGCCTAAAATAGGCTTACAGCTCCCATGCAAACACAATCCCCTACTCCCCACCCAGCTCCGCTATCCTCCCACCCAGCTCCTATGCAACCTCTGCCCCATAGCTCCTGCTCCCTTGCCCTCTACTGCACAGCAGCCCCTGGTCCCTGGTGCCCCCTAGACACGCTCAGCCCCTGCTCCACCTGCCACATCCCCAGCTCCTGCTCCCCAGTGTTCTCTCCCCAGGCCACGCCTCTGGGATCCCCCAGTCACTCCGTGCTGGAGCTGAGTGCACTGCACAGGGGAGGCTGTCCCATCTCCATTCGCTGTCATCCTGGCAGCCTCTCCAGTCCCGAGTCTGGTTCTGGGGGGTGACGTGTTGCTGCACAATTTGAACAGACCCAGGGCCGGCTCTGGGTGCCATTGTCTGCAGACTGGCCCTGACTCAGTATAACCTGCACCTAGTAGTGCAAGTGTGGCCTGTGACTGTGTATTTCCCTCTCACCACCAGGGCTAGCCACAGCCGGAGCTGGAAGCTCAGCCACCTTGTTGCCGGCACAGAGCCCGAGGCAAGCAACAGTTGGGTTCGTTGCCCAGTATGCATCGCACCAATGACCACAACGGGGTGGAGAAGCAGAGAGATTTATTTGAAGCTTCAAATAGGGCACAGGGAGACTGAACTGTCTCAAATCCTGCAGCCCCGCATGCAGATTCCAGTATACATTTTATACCTTTGCCTACTTCACTAGACAAGCTTATGCAACCAATTACCTGTTGCCCCGTACAATACCGTAGCCAATCAGCTAAAGCAGCCAGTTATGTTTTTCCTCAGTAGCATTGCCCGAGCCTTGCCTTATTTGGGTCTATTTATTACTGGTTTTTGCTAAACATTTCTGCCTTATCTATACGTTTCCCAGGCCGAAGCGGGCCTTGGCTAGCGAGCCGTGTGCAAACCTGTCTGTTTGTGTGCTAGCTTCCTCATCGTTGTTCAGGGTCACAGAAAGTTCAAGGAGCAGAGGGGCTTCAGTTTGCCTGGGCCTAGAGCAAGAGGGCTTCTTCGACACTCGTGGTCTTCCACCCTCCCGAGTTACCTAGAGTAGTGCCCAGTGTCACCAACAACCTCACTCATCCTCCTGTCAGGGCCGAGGCACAGAACAACCAAGGCCAGTCAGCCTGCAAAGGCCATTTCAAAGACAGGGGACTGCAAATAGGGTTGCAACCCATCCAGGTTTTACCCAGACACTGCGGTTTGTGCCTTCTGTGTCCAGGTACCATTTAGGGTTGTCAGGTACCCCATTTTCTACCAGAAAGTCCAGTCAAAAGGGGGATGTACTGATCAGACACAAAAAGCCCGGTTACCACGGGGTGGGGAGGAGGGGCGCTGGGTCATTAACTGCCTCCTACCTGCAGACAGGTTCCTTTCAGGCTGCAGCAGCTCTGGTCCCAGCCCCGGAGCGGAGGAAGCCTAGCAGGGGGGGTAGGGGGAGGTGGAGATGAGCGAGTGGTGGGCGGAGGGAGGGAAGGAGAGGAGCAACCAATTAGGGTGGGGCTTACGGGAAAGAGGTGGAGAAGGGGGTAGGGCCTCGGGGGTCCAGTACCAACAATTAGAAAGCTGGCAACCCTAACTGCAAAGCAGTCACAGCAGCCCAAGGTAACCCAATGGGGTGGAGGGAAAAGCAGGGCTACCCACACCGTCCACCAGCCTCTGGAGCCTGGATGTCATGGCACCCTGGCAGTAGCCGATACTACTCCACCACGCACAGCACAGGGGCTAATTCCAATGTCCCGGGGGTATGTCAAAGCAGCAAGGGGGAGTTTGTGCAAGAGGACGCTGTCAGGGTCTCAGTGAGCATGAAGGAGTCTAACTTACACTTCCTCGGACCTCTGTCCTAACCTTAGCCCTCGATAGTCTCCAATTGCTAGGCTGTGCGTGTGTGAAGCCTATTGTATGCCACTTGTTCCCAGACCAAAGCTGCATTGAGGTCACTCCACTGATCCCCCCTGACAAGATGGGCGGGAAGCAAATATCCATTGCAGAATCAGTCTCTTTGTCATCAAGGGAGCCCATAGCAGCTGTTTCCTTGAGGGTTCAAGAAAGTAATAGGACATCTTATGCTGTCCCTTGCTCTGTTGGCTTTTTTATTAAATGGAGAGACATATTAACAAAGAAAAAAGCCCAGATGCGATCTCAGAAAGACAATACATGAAAGGGCTCTTGATACCATATCTCATAAGTTTAAAACGTGGCCTACTATGCCCCACATCTTAATTAAAAAATCTGTAATATATTCTACCAATAACACAGTAAATGCAACCAGGCAACATTCTGAACATGTAATCCTTTCTCAAGGTGAATGAACTAAAGCAACACAAATCACTCTTCTTTCATTCAGAGACCATTCTATCAGGAGTGGCAGGGCAGGAAGGAAATAATACGTCAATAATAATGCTTTGCACTTTTAGAGTTCCTTTCAAACTGCTCTAAAAACATTTAATGGCATATGCCTGCACCCCCATGAAATAACACAAATCGGTGCATTATCCGCCGTTTAATAACTGGGGGAACCAAATGCAGAGAGGTTGAAGGTCACTCTGGCAGTCTGTGTCAGTGCTGGGAGTAGAATACAGATCTTCTGTCTCCCAATCCCGTGCTTTTTAGTGCAATTTCTGCTGGGGGAGGGAGGGAGGGAGAGGAGTAAGCAATGAGGGTGGGGACTTAGGGGAAAGAGGTGGAGAAGGGGGCAGGGCCTTGGGGGTCCAGTATCAACAATCTGGCTCTGAATGTCAAGCTGCATCAAGTTCAATCCTTGAGGGGGCCATTTAGTTTGTTTGTTTGTTTTTCCTTCTTCTTCCTCTCTGTGGGGGATAGCTCAGTGGTTTGAGCATTGGCCTGCTAAACCCAGGATTGTGAGTTCAATCCTTGAGGAGGCCACTTAGGGATCTGGGGCAAAAATTGGGGATAGGTCCTGCTTTGATCAGTGGGTTGGACTAGATGATCTCCTGAGGTCCCTTCCAACCCTGATATTAATCAGGAGATCATCTAGTCCAACACCCTGCTTAAAGCAGGACCAATTCCCAATTAAATCATCCAACAGATTTTTGCCCCATATCCCTAAATGGCCCCCTCAAGCATTGAACTCACAACCCTGGGTTTAGCAGGCCAATGCTCAAACAACTGAGCTACCCCTCTCCCCCCTCCCCCAAAGTATACACTAAGGCACCACTGGGAGTTGAACCCACGATCTCCTGTCTTGTTTGCACTTCATCAGCAGAAATAAAGAGTGGCTGAAATTGTCAAAAGCAACTAGTGATTTTGGATGCACCATCATTTGGGTGTCCAACATGAGACACAAAAGAAAAAACAGAGACACCCAAAGTCACTATTTGCTTTTGAAAATGTGGCCGTCTGCAGTCAGAACTTAGGGTATGACTACGCTGGCAAAATTACAGCGCCGGCAGTTACAGCGCCGCTCAGAGAGCGCCAAAGGAAAACCACAGTTGTGTGTTCACACTTCTGGCACTATTCGGAGCACCTCTTGTGGCACTAAAGAGCACCTCTTTCTCTTTTGCCACTAAGACTTAGTAGGAAGGCGGAAGGGGTCACGGAGCATCCTGGGTCCTGTCCCAATGCCCTGTGATGCATTGCTTCGAATCCCAGCAACCCCTGTGCTTCCGTCCGCATTTGGCGACATCTTTCAATGGTTTGTGTACTGTGCGACCTGCCTCTTTAGGGCTGCAGAAATGGATCCCGAACTGTTGACAAGAATGCTGTTCACACTGACCAACACATCACGAGTGGCAGCGTAGTTATTCCTTAAACTACAAAGGCAAGAGGAGTGCAACATTGATCTCGCCACACATAGTAGCTATGACATGAGAATGCTTGTTGCACTCACAGAGGTGCTGACCACAGTGGAACGCCACTTCTGGGCTCTGGAAACAAGCACTGAGTGGTGGGGTCACATCGTGATGCATGTCTGGGATGACGAGCAGTGGCTGCAGAACTTTTGCATGAGGAAAGCCCATTCATGGGAATGTGTGATGAGCTCACACCAGCTCTGTGGTGCAAGGACATAAGAATGAGAGCTGCTCTGTCACTGGAGAAGTGCGTGGCGATTTCACTATGGAAGCTGGTGACTCCAGACTGCCACTGATTGGTCACCAACCAGTTCAGAGTGGGAAAGTCGACCGTTGGAGTCGTTTCAGAGTGGTAGCTATGTTAGTCTGTATCAGCAAAAACAACAAGGAGTCCTTGTGGCACCTTAGAGACTAACAAATTTATTTGGGCATAAGCGTTCATGGGCTAGAACCCACTTCATCAGATGCATGGAGTGGAAAATACAGGAGCAGGTATAAATACATGAAAAGATGTGAATTGCCTTACCAAGTGTGAGGTTAGTCTAAGGAGTCAATGCAAGTTTGCCGGGCCATTAATCGCATCCTGCTCCGAAAGACCGTGACTCTGGGCAACATGCATGAGATTGTGGATGGCTTTGCACAAATGGGCTTCCCTAACTGAGGAGGGGTGATAGATGGCACGCACATTCCAATTCTGGCACCAGACCACCTGGCCACTGAGTACATTAATTGCAAGGGGTATTTCTCAATGGTTCTCCAGGTGCTTGTGGATCACTGTGGGCCTGTCACAGACATTAACGCAGGCTGGTCCGGAAATTTGCACGACGCATGCATCTTTCAGAACACTGGTCTGTTCAAGAAGCTGCAAGCAGGGACTTTCTTCCCGGACCAGAAGATCACCGTAGGGGAAATCGAAATGTCCATTGTGATCCTGCGTAACCCTGCTTACCCCTTAATGTTGTGGCTCATAAAGCCATACATGGGACTGTTAGGATATAGATATTCAGGCCTGTCTGCAAAGGCCTGTACTTTAAGAATTTAGGTGTATTCTTATCACTTGGCTAGTGATAGAGGTATAAAAGAAAGAATCAAAATCACTGTCTGCTGGTGTAAGGGCCTTCTCTTACTGTGACAGTCTGAGGCCCTGTTCTTAGGCTAAGGCCTTTGGCTAAGCAGCAGAGGCAGCCATAAGCTAGGAAGCGATCAGTCACATCCTCACATTCCAAACTAGTCACATTGAAATAAGGTGCTATTGGGCTGTTAGGCACTATCAGGACAGGATTGTATTCCTATCACCTCCAGAGAATGTGTCAAAAGGAAACTTAGTTTGATAGCATCCTGTCTGGCAAGAACTCACTTATCAATAGCTGGGATGTGAAATCCTCACTTCTGTATTGTTTTGTCATTATAGTTCCCACTTTGCTATTGTTTGTCTGTATAATCTCTCTGGTTCTGTGATTGTTCCTGTCTGCTGTATAATTAATTTTGCTAGGTGTAAACTAATTAAGGTGGTGGGATATAACTGGTTACATAATCATGTTACAATATGTTAGGATTGGTTAGTTAAATTTCAGGAAACTGATTGGTTAAGGTATAGCTAAGCAGAACTCAAGTTTTACTATATAATCTGTAGTCAATGAGGAAGTGAGTGGGTGTGGGTGGGTGGGTGGGGGAGATGGGAACAGGGAATGGGGGTAAGAAAATTGGAATCATGTTTTGCTAAAGGGGGAAATGGTAACAGGAATGGGAGTAAGGAAGTTGGAATCATGTTTGGCTAAGGGTAGGAATGGGAACAGGGACACAGGTGTAAGGCTCTGTGGTGTCAGAGCTGGGAAGGAGGATACTAAGGAAGGAAACTGGAATCATGCTTGCTGGAAGTTCACCCCAATAAACATTGAATTGTTTGCACCTTTGGACTTCGGGTATTGTTGCTCTCTGTTCATGCGAGAAGGACCAGGGAAGTAAGTGGGTGAAGGAATAAGCCCCCTAACAGGGACAACTTGACAGCAGCAAGGAGCAGTTCAACAACAGGCTGAGCAAGTACAGAATGACTGTGGAGTATGCATTTGGCAGTTTAAAAGGCCGCTGATGATGCCTGTATGGGAAGCTGGACATGGCCGATGACAATATTCCTATGCTTATGGCTGCATGCTGTACGCTCCATAATATTTGCGAAGGGATGGGGGAAAGCTTAACTCAGGGCTGGACCACAGAGGATCAGTGCCTGGAGGCTGAGTTTGAACAGCTGGAGACCAGGACTATTAGAGGGGCCCAGCGTAGGGCCATCAGGATTAGGGGTGTTTTGAGGCAGCAATTTGAAGCTGAAAACCACTAATATTTGTTGCTATGCTCAGGATTGCAGTGCTTGTAATGCTAGGAGGTGATTGGTGCACATGATGCAAGAAGGGGCCTTAACATAATTGTATGTTGCTTTGCAATGCTCTTTTTGCTTTCACTTAATAGAATAAAGATTGTTTTCAAACCAACACAATTCTTTTATTGAAAAACAACCAGAGGAGAGAGTCAAATGAAAAAATTCATCAGCAGAGAGGGGGGTGTGGGAATGGAAGGAATGGGGGAAGGGAAGGTATCAAGAGGAGGAGGAGTCCCGAGACGGGTACAGATTTGTGTATGTCCAGGGATCATACCCAACCTTCTCCTTTGGAGTACGATGAAGTGGGTGCTGTACTTCAGCAGGGCCAAACTGCAGATGGATGGGTGTTGAGTGCAGTGGGTAGTGAGAATCAACAGGGCTGGACTGTGAGTAGGGAGGAGTGGAATGCTGCGGGTAGAGAGGTTGATAAGAGTGTGTTGGCGGTGTGGAGGGCCGCATGGGAAAGAGTTTTGCGACAGTAGCTGCAGGAGAGGGCGGGTGCAGAGCTGCTCGGTTTAAAGAGCTAGTATTGCCTGGAGCATGTCCGCTTCGCGCTCCATAACTGTTAAGAGCTGCTCCATGGCTTCTTTATGGTGTGCCACATTCTCCTTTTGTTCCCTCTTCTCGCTGTCCTGCCACTCCTTCAATTCCTTTTTCTCGGCAGTGGAGTGCATCATAACCTCACACATAAAGTTCTCCTTGGACGCTTTCTAATTCTTTGCAACCATTCTGCCGCTGACACGAAAGAGGGAAGCTGTGCTCCCGAGGTCATCTCTGTGAAGTTTAAATGCAGCATTTTATGGAAGCAGTATTGTTTGCAACACAGACAACACTGTTTCAGTGCTTTAAAACACAGCCAGTACTCACACACCTGACACTACCTGGCTGACCCCAGGCAAGTACACAGAAGCCACAAGACCCCCAAAATGGTGAGTAGCCGCAGGGGCAGGGTAATTCACTGTCCCAGACCCTGATGTACCCTGGGCACGTGGCTCTTGGGCACCTGGGGAGAGCCAGCACTATGGCGGGGGGGTCTGATCATCATTCCTGTCCCCACACTTTCCACAGGAGGTGATCATTATGGAAGATATCTCACTGCTGAGGGTGAGCAGGGAATCAAGGGAGGGTCTTCTCCAAGCTTGAGGCTTCCCCCCTGGCCCCTATGTGGCTAGGATGTGCAGCTATGGTCCCGATCCACACCCTGTGATGCACAGTGGCGTGGGAAAGTTACCATTAATGGGGCAAGAAACAAAGCAGCTCTGCCGAGAAACCTGTGGCAGTGGATTGCCCAGTATCTCCACGAGAGTTTCCTGGAGATCTCTGAGGGAGATTCGAGTGAAGTGAGGGAGTGTATCAACAGCTGTTCCACCACGCAAACTAGGCATAAAGTGGGAGACAAGCCTGCTTTCTGCCACCCTCCTGCCCCCAACAACTCACTTCAGCAATTCCCAAAACCAGATCCACTTACCAGGGGCCTCCTCTCCTGTTTGTGCTTTGCCAAAATCTGACTGCTCTGACTGGCTAGGCTCCTCTGGGGTAGAAAAGAGCTCCTGACTGCATGTATCTCTGGCCTCCAAGTCATCCTCTGCCTCTGGTTCCCCCTCCCACTCTTCATCCATGATTGCCTCATAGAATCATAGAATATCAGGGTTGGAAGGGACCTCAGGAGGTCATCTAGTCCAACCCCCTGCTCAAAGCAGGACCAATCCCTAATTAAATCATCCCAGCCAGGGCTTTGTCAAGCCTGACCTTAAAAACTTCTAAGGAAGGAGATTCTACCACCTCCCTAGGTAACGCATTCCAGTGTTTCACCACCCTCCTAGTGAAAAAGTTTTTCCCAATATCCAACCTAAACCTCCCCCACTGCAACTTGAGACCATTACTCCTTGTCCTGTCCTCTTCTACCACTGAGAACAGTCTAGAACTATCCTCTCTGGAACCCCCTTTCAGGTAGTTGAAAGCAGCTATCAAATCCCCCCTCATTCTTCTCTTCTGCAGACTAAACAATCCCAGTTCCCTCAGTCTCTCCTCATAAGTCATGTGTTCCAGACCCCTAATCATTTTTGTTGCCCTTCGCTGGACTCTCTCCAATTTATCCACATCCTTCTTGTAGTGTGGGGCCCAAAATTGGACACAGTACTCCAGATGAGGCCTCACCAATGTCGAATAGAGGTGGACGATCACGTCCCTCAATCTGCTCGCTATGCCCCTACTTATACATCCCAAAATGCCATTGGCCTTCTTGGCAACAAGGGCACACTGCTGACTCATATCCAGCTTCTTGTCCACTGTCACCCCTAGGTCCTTTTCCGCAGAATTGCTGCCTAGCCATTCGGTCCCTAGTCTGTAGCTGTGCATTGGGTTCTTCCGTCCTAAGTGCAGGACCCTGCACTTATCCTTATTGAACCTCATCAGATTTCTTTTGGCCCAATCCTCCAATTTGTCTAGGGCCCTCTGTATCCTATCCCTGCCCTCCAGCGTATCTACCACTCCTCCCAGTTTAGTATCATCCGCAAATTTGCTGAGAGTGCAATCCACACCATCCTCCAGATCACTTATGAAGATATTGAACAAAACCGGCCCCAGGACCAACCCCTGGGGCACTCCACTTGACACAGGCTGCCAACTAGACATGGAGCCATTGATTACTACCCGTTGAGCCCGACAATCTAGCCAACTTTCTACCCACCTTATAGTGCATTCATCCAGCCCATACTTCTTTAACTTGCTGACAAGAATACTGTGGGAGAGCGTGTCAAAAGCTTTGCTAAAGTCTAGAAACAATACATCCACTGCTTTCCCTTCATCCACAGAACCAGTAATCTCATCATAAAAGGCGATTAGATTAGTCAGGCATGACCTTCCCTTGGTGAATCCATGCTGACTGTTCCTGATCACTTTCCTCTCATGCAAGTGCTTCAGGATTGATTCTTTGAGGACCTGCTCCATGATTTTTCTGGGAACTGAGGTGAGGCTGACTGGCCTGTAGTTCCCAGGATCCTCCTTCTTCCCTTTTTTAAAGATTGGCACTACATTAGCCTTTTTCCAGTCATCCGGGACTTCCCCCGTTCGCCACGAGTTTTCAAAGATAATGGCCAATGGCTCTGCAATCACAGCCGCCAATTCTTTTAGCACTCTTGAATGCAACTCATCCGGCCCCATGGACTTGTGCACGTCCAGCTTTTCTAAATAGTCCCTAACCACCTCTTTCTCCACAGAGGGTTGGCCATCTACTCCCCATGTTGTGATGCCCAGCGCAGCAGTCTAGGAGCTGACCTTGTTCGTGAAGACAGAGGCAAAAAAAGCATTGAGTACATTAGCTTTTTCCACATCCTCTGTCACTAGGTTGCCTCCCTCATTCATTAAGGAGCCCACACTTTCCTTGGTTTTCTTCTTGTTGCCAACATACCTGAAGAAACCCTTCTTGTTACTCTTAACATCTCTTGCTAGCTGCAGCTCCAGGTGCGATTTGGCCCTCCTGATTTCATTCCTACATGCCTGAGCAATATTTTTATACTCTTCCCTGGTCATATGTCCAACCTTCCACTTTTTGTAAGCTTCTTTTTTATGTTTAAGATCCGCTAGGATTTCACCATTAAGCCAGGCTGGTCGCCTGCCATATTTACTATTCTTTCGACTCATCGGGATGGTTTGTCCCTGTAACCTCAACAGGGATTCCTTGGAATACAGCCAGCTCTCCTAGACTCCTTTCCCCTTCATGTTATTCCTCCAGGGGATCCTACTCATCTGTTCCCTGAGGGAGTCAATGTCTGCTTTCTTGAAGTCCAGGGTCCGTATCCTGCTGCTTACCTTTCTTCCCTGTGTCAGGATCCTGAACTCAACCAACTCATGGTCACTGCCTCCCAGATTCCCATCCACTTTTGCTTCCCCCACTAATTCTTCCTGGTTTGTGTTCAGCAGGTCAAGAAAAGCTCCCCCCCAGTTGGCTCCTCCAGCACTTGCCCCGGGAAATTGTCCCCTATGCTTTCCAAAAACTTCCTGGATTGTCTATGCACCGCTGTATTGCTCTCCCAGCAGATATCAGGAAAATTAAAGTCACCCATGAGAATCAGGGCGTGCGATCTAGTAGCTTCTGCGAGTTCCCGGAAGAAAGCCTCTTCCACCTCATCCCACTGGTCTGGTGGTCTATAGCAGACTCCCACCACTACATCACTCCTGTTGCTCACACTTCTAAACTTAATCCAGAGACACTCAGGTTTTTCTGCAGTTTCGTACCGGAGCTCTGAGCAGTCATACTGCTCCCTCACATACAGTGCTACTCCCCCACCTTTTTTGCCCTGCCTGTCCTTCCTGAACAGTTTATAACCATCCATGACAGTACTCCAGTCATGTGAGTTATCCCACCAAGTCTCTGTTATTCCAATCACGTCATAGTTCCTTGACATCACCAGGACCTCCAGTTCTCCCTGCTTGTTTCCAAGGCTTTGTGCATTCGTATATAAGCGCTTGAGATAACCTGCTGATCGCCCCTCATTCTCAGTATGAGGCAGGAGCCCTCCCCTCACAGACATTCCTGCCTGTGCCTCCTCCCGATATCCCACTTTCCCACTTACCTCAGGGCTTTGGTCTCCTTCCCCCGGTGAACCTAGTTTAAAGCCCTCCTCACTAGGTTAGCCAGCCTGCTCGCAAAGATGCTCTTCCCTCTCTTCGTAAGGTGGAGCCCGTCTCTGCCCAGCACTCCTCCTTCTTGGAACACCATCCCATGGTCAAAGAATCCAAAGCCTTCTCTCCGACACCACCTGCGTAGCCATTCATTGACTTCCACGATTCGACTGTCCCTACCTAGGCCTTTTCCTTCCACGGGGAGGATGGACGAGAACACCACTTGCGCCTCAAACTCCTTTATCCTTCTTCCCAGAGCCACGTAGTCCGCAGTGATCTGCTCAAGGTCATTCTTGGCAGTATCATTGGTGCCCACGTGGAGAAGCAGGAAGGGGTAGCGATCCGAGGGCTTGATGAGTCTCGGCAGTCTCTCTGTCACATCGCGACTCTTAGCCCCCGGCAAGCAGCAGACTTCTTGGTTTTCCCGGTAGGGCGGCAGATGGATGACTCAGTCCCCCTGAGGAGAGAGTCCCCGACCACCACCACCCGCCTCCTTCTCTTGGGAGTGGTGGTCATGGAACCCCCCATCTCAGGACAGTGCATCTCATGCCTTCCAACCAGCGGAGTCTCCTTCTGCTTTCTCCCCCCAGACATATCATCTGGTCCACTCTCCGCAATGGTACCTGTGGAGAGAACATGAAAGCAGTTAGTTACCTGTGTCCGCGTTGCTGGAACCTGGACATTCCCCCTTCTTCTTCTGGAGGTCACATGTTGCCAAGCTTCTTCACTGGCCTCTTGGCTCCGCTGTGCAACCTGCTCTAAATCTTTAGAGCTTTGTGCCCGTAGAAGCATATCCTGACTTTTGTCCAGAAAATCCTCCATTTCTCGTATGCAACGCAGGGTCGTTATCTGTTGCTCCAGACCTTCAATCTTCTCTTCCAATATGGAGACCAGCTTGCACTTTGTACAGAGAAAGTCGCTTCTGTCCTGTGGAAGAAAGACAAACATGGCACATCCAGTGCAGGTCACAACAGCTGAACCCCCCCCCCTTGGCTCGGTCCACTCTCGACTGGCAATGAAACCAACAAAGTAGCCACAGGGGACTTCGCAGTGGAGGTGAGGTCACCACTGAGTATCGCATCCAGCTCTTTGTAGAACTGGCAGCTTGTGGGCACAGCATTGGAGCAGTGGTTTGCCTCCTGCACCTTGTTGGAGATGTTCCACAACTCCTTCACTTTGACCCTGCACTGCAGTTGTCATAAATATAAAGGGAAGGGTAATCACCTTTCTGTATACAGTGCTATAAAATCCCTCCTGGCCAGAGGCAAAATCCTCTTACCTGTAAAGGGTTAAGAAGCTCAAGTAACCTGGTTGGCACCTGACCAAAATGACCAATAAGGGGACAAGATACTTTCAAATCTGAGGGCGGCGGGGGGTAAAGGCTTTGTCTGTCTTCTGTGTGATGCCTTTGCTGGGGATAGATCAAGAAAGCAAGCAATCCAACGCCTATAGAGTTAGTAAGTAATCTAGCTAGAAAATGCTTTTGTTTTTGGCTTGTGAAATTCGCTGTGCTGGAGATAATGTGTATCCCTGTTTTTGTGTCTTTTTGTAACTTAAGGTTTTGCCTAGAGGGATTCTCTATGTTTTAAATCTGACTGCCTGTGAGATTATCTTCCATTCTAATCTTACAGAGTGTTTCTTTTATCTTCTTATGTTCTTCTAATAATGTTCTGTTTTTTGAGAATCTGATTGGGGTTTTAGTGTCCTAAAAACCCAAGGCTGGTCTGTGCTCATCTTGTTTATTCTCAAGCCTCCCCAGGAAAGGGGGTATCAGGCTTGGGGGATATTTTGGGGGAAGACATCTCCAAGTGGTCTTTTCCCTGATTCTTTGTTAAATCGCTTGGTGGTGGCAGCATACTGAATCCCAGATACGGGGAATTTTGTGTCTTGGGAAAGTTTTAACCTAAGCTTGTAGAAATAAGCTTAGGGGGTCTTTCATGTACCCCAGAGTTAAGACTGGGGAAGGAACCGTGACATCAGTGTGTCCCAGTCATGGCCCCTTTCTGTCATGCATCTAGAAATCTGTCCATGGGTATCATAATTCCTATGGCTGGAGCACAGCTGGGACTGCACAGCCTCCTCTCAGCAAATGCCAATGAGGTCCAGCAGCTCAGCATTGCTCCAAGTGGGGGATTGCCTGGTGCGTGGAGCAGGCATGGCCACCTGGAAAGATGGGCCGAGACCACTGCTCGCATCACCGAGCAAACAAGAAGGGGACTTTCAAATTTGCAAAGGAATGTCTGGGGTGGGGCTGATGGTTGTCATCTGAGGGCAGGGCAGTAGAGTTCAAACCGATAACTAGAGAGGTGAGAACAGGCATTGTGGGACACCTCCCGGAGGCCAATCGCAGCGCTGCAATCGACCAGGGTGTCTACACTGGCACTGCAGCGCTATAGCCCCGGTGCAGGAAGCTCTAGGCCTCTCCTCGGTGCAGTTTTTATAGAGATCTGCATCTGCACAGTTCCTGCGCACTCAGTGGCTTGGCCGTGTGTGCACCTCAGGAGTTACTGCGCTCAAAGCACACAAACTTGCCAGTGTAGACAGAGCCTCAGTTACCAATTCTTTGGCAACTCTGTACAGTGAAACACGAGACTCTGGCTGACAGGCTCTTTACAAACTAGGCCATAACTACACTGTGGTTTCTTTGATATGAGTGGAGCACGAGAGGGAGCAGAGGAAGAAGCCTCTTCCATCACCTGTGCTCCTGTACTGAAATGCCCCATGGAAGCCTATCACAGAGCTAAGACCCCAGTTCTGAAGGTGCAGTGCACGAGCTTTTCTACAACTGCACTGTTCCACACCAGCAAGGTTGCTGCTGCTGCTACTATACAGCGTGTCATCACGTATGGAGCTTGTCCCGGGTAGAAAGGAACCTTCTCGCTCTGCATCCTTCACACCAAGTCCAAGGTGACCCATCTGGGGCAAGGTTATTTCCATCACTATTGCACACCAACCAGCAGAGCTGCCCATTCTGGATCCTCTCAAAGTGTCTTCACTCCTACACGGCTCCTAGGGGCATGATGCCTGCCTGAGGAACGACACTACCCTGAGTCCCTACTGAGGTCATAAGTCTGCACATGACGCTCCAGGCTGGGCTTTAAGCCCCAGATGGCCCCTTGTATTGCACTGCAGCAGCATTATGTAGTGACCCAGAGGTCTCCACGTCATGATACAAACATGCTTCTCACAACGAAAGCCCCACCATTGCAATGTGACTGATGAGCTGGTCCCAAGGAAACAGCTGAAATACTTTCAGTGTGCTAAAAGAAAAGGAGGACTTGTGGCACCTTAGAGACTAACAAATTTATTTGAGCATAAGCTTTCGTGAGCTACAGCTCACCTCATCGGATGCTCACAAAAGCTTATGCTCAAATAAATTTGTTAGTCTCTAAGGTGCCACAACTACTCCTTTTCTTTTTGCAGATACAGAATACCACGGCTGCTACTCTGAAACCTTTCAGTGTGCTATGAGTCCTAGTATTGACCTGAGAGAACGTGCTTTCCTTTCACCTATGTGCATGTGCAATAGCCCATTAATTGCCTTGAAGTAATACTTTTTGTAAAGAAAATGTCATCTGATGGACCACAATTATGAAACTTTTAAAAAACACTCAAACGGGACTTGTTCTACCATATTCTCAACCTGAAGACAATCCATCTGAGCAGCCTAGGAATCTGCGAAATGCATCTGATTTGGACTGCAGATGCTACGATAATTTCAAGCTGCTGTTAGTTGATGTGCTTTCTGTTCCTATACAAAGAAGTTAGAAGTGGTCTGGTGGATGCAAACATTTTTAGGCGCATTTTTCCATTCCTTGAGGTGTATGCTGGAAAATTTAATAAATGTTTTAGCCTGACTCTGTAAATATCAGTTAATATCCAGACACTGTTATACACAAACGAGTAGCGCAGTAGCGTCACTTGGCTTGTAGCAATACGTGAAGAACGTCAGCTTATCTCAGAATTCAGTGTGATTTCCTTCACTCTGAACTGGGATCATATTTAAAGAAAGGGAGTTATCTATAAGGAGGAATTAATGAAGGAATGTCTGCAGCTATTACGGGGATAGCCTGAGTTTCAAAATAGTACTCTTGAGAAATGTAAGATAAACTGGGTTAAGTATAACTGGGATTTCCCAGTTCACAACAGCTGAGTGGTTCAGGCAATGTGCTGCTGTCTGTCTTCTACTTCCCCCTCCTCGGCAAAGAGAGTGCTTGGAATGACACAAGAGACTTTGAGGTTTGCATTTTAGTAAAGAAGACACATTTATGATTATACTTAGAGACAATGGGCCAAATACGCAGCAGGTTATTTCTGGAGATCAGTGGAGTAACTGTGGCCTGATGACTAAAATGGTGGTTGGGAGGGGTATGAAATAAAATCTCCTAACAAGAGTGGGCTGGTAAATCACCTGTAGTCTCTCTCACTTATTTCTGTAATACAACATCTATAGAGTAGATACAGATCTGATTTGCCATGAAAGGGCAAAGCATGCAGTTGCTCCAGCTGAACATAGAAATTCAGAAGTAAAGGAATTGTGTGCTAATATCCAGGATCATCTCCCAGCTCTCTGCTGTTTCATCGCATGGCTGATGTTTGAGCAGCTCTGGGGACAAAATGAATGATCTTGCCAACGCAAGCATAGGAATTGCCTACCCTGTTCTGAGTGAGATGCAATAGAATCCTTAACAAGAATTGTGTGTCAGTTTTGTCTGCCCACATCACCACCAGTCTCATGGGCTTTGGGTGGGCACCATGTATTCTACAGTATTTTGCTCATGAGGATTGTGTCAGACATCTCCTACGTTCAGCCTTTGCTTTTTTTTAATGTGTTAGCATGATCCTTATCCTGGAAGTGGGTTTGGGATCTGAACTACTGCATTCACTACTATTCGCTATGATATTCTGTACCTCTATATCCGTTCACATCTGACCAGTCATCAGCTAGCTTTGTAAATGCTGGTACAAAGTTAAATAGTCAAGGCCACTCCAGTCACTCAGTTAAGCTGGAGACATGTTTAAATCACCTTTGAAGAGGGGAGAAATGTGGTTTTCTCACACACACCTTTCTCCAGTCTGTCTGTGAAATACGCAAGATGGAATTCACAGGGGGCTTCAGTGATTTGAAAAAGATAGGAGCTTTGTGACAGAAAGTTCCGGGGGAGACCTCACAAACCTACTGGGTTAGCAGACACCTCCTCCATTGTTATCATTTTCTTGCTCAGAAACTTTGGGAAGTTGTAAGAAAAAGGCTCTTGCTTCCTCAGCATTTATTTATAATGTTCATTATAATCTTACACAACTTGACCTTTTCCTCCAGTTGAGAATAGAAAACTTGCCCATGGGCTCTGTGATTTGTGCCAGATAGCACTGCAGAGACAGAATCGGGTGATTAGTCTGTTGGTTAATGTAAAAAATACACATTCTTGATCTTAAAGAAAAACTTTTTTAAAAAATGTAATTCATAGTTTGCAACTTCCTTGGGACACGTTTGCTTATTTTTAGAAAAAAGTTATATTGTGTCCAGTCAATTCTGGGTGGGACACTGCTCACTACAGTAATAAATTTGGCCCATTGTTCAGAAAGGGGCCAATTGTGGATGGGGGGAAACAAACAGCTGCAGCATTTTCAGATTTTAGATACTAGCAAATGCTCTCCTGACTGGTTAGTGCACAATTTCCCCTATTAAATGTTTCACATGTGTATCATATAATGTCACAGAACATAATAGGCTCTTCTATCTGTGTGACACTAGCTGACCAGGTCATGCTAGAGTGTATTCAGGTCAATTCACTTGTGTAGCTCAAAGTAATGGTTAGATTTATATGTGTGTATTCAGATGTTTAAACTTCATGAAAACTAGTGGAATGTTACTTGTATTGTTTTCACTTATCTATTCCTGTCATAATGTAATAGCATGGTAAATACCCAGGTAACTATATTACTCATCAAAGAAATCTTGTAAAATGCTAAGGAAGGACTACAGGACTTTAACAGAAAATGCTAATTTCAAAGTGAGTGGCCATTGTGTATATGGTCAGAGGTTGAAAGTCTAAGTGCATTCCTCATGCATTGTTATCAAAGGAAAAGCCCACTTGAGTACAGACACTGTCAGCTAGCTTTCTGTGTAAAGGAGATATAAAAAATGGATTCAAGGAAAGATCCTTGATCTCTGGACTGTTTGGATTCCAACATGACAGAATAACTGAACAAGAAGACAGAGATCTCCAGAATTATTCTGGGTAGCCCTTAAGGGAAACTAGCAGTTTATTACATCACTGTGATTTACCTGTTGTTATATTTTACCTGCTTTAACCTCTCAATAACCTCATTCTTTTTTCTTAGCGAATTAACCTATAGTTAGTTTACTATAGAATTGGCTGCCAGCATTGTCTGTCGTGTAAGATCTGGAATACCAATTGATCTGGGATGAGTGCCTGGTCTCTTGGTCCTTAGGTTTAAGTGACTGTTATCACAAAGTCCATAGAAATGAACGATGGGAAAGACTAGAGTTGTGCCAAACCCAGGGGCTTCAGTCTGCTTTGTGCTTCCTGAGATTCGGGTTCAAATTAATAAAAACTCTGAGCAGAGTTCAGCTGAAACAGTAGCTTTTCTTTGATGTTCACGTGGAAGCCGGACAAAGCCAATAATTCCAGGATCACCCAAAATGCAGCCTTAAAAGGTTCATAAACCTTAGAGTCACTCTCAGTTCATCTAAGCCAGTGTTTCTCAACCTTTTCAGGTTGGCAGCCCCTTATCTGAAGTCAAAAATGTTCACAGCCCCTTAAATTTGCTATGAAAGTAAGAGTTAAAAAAAAATGTATCCATGATAACAATGATAGGCCTGTATAATGTGTGTGTTGAGGTTGACAGAGAATACTTGACCTTGAACAGTAAGGGTATGTGATGAGTGGAGAAGCAAGATTTTCTTTGCTTTAGATTTTAATAATTTTTCAATGCTTCACAATCCCTGGACTGCCTTTCAGAGGCAACGCGTGATGGGGAGGCGAATACGAGGTCATGTGCTGCCACTCCCCCCCCCCCCATTTGCTGCTTGGCTTGTACTGAGCATGCTCAGTAACACTGCAGAAGCCAGCTTCCTGCACTCTGCCCCCCACTATCACCTCTTTTGCCTCTAGCGCCCCCTGCCAACGGTTGCTCCAATCTGCCTCTTCTCACCACTTGGCCCTCCAGCCAGGGTATGTTTAATCCCACCCCTTCTGGATAATAGAGAATCCCACAAATAATTCCAAGACCTCAAGTCAGGTCCCTGGCCTGACTCTGGGCCCCATGGTCCTTACACCCTTCTCTCAGAGCTTTACATCATCCTTGTCCCCTTATGTCAGGGGGCTTCATGCTACTTTCTCATGGGCCTGGAGGAAAACCCAGGCCCTCCCTCTACACAGGGTTGCACTCCAGAGACCCTAGGACAAGCAGCCAAGGTCTGCTCCCTCTAACACCTCACTGCTGCCTCCCTGAACTCCTTCCTGCCGTTAGCCTTTCCTCAGGCCTTTTCCCCAGCCCCTTCCAGCATTCTTTGCAACGAGCAGCACCTCCCAGCACTTCTCCTCAGAGGTCTGATTCCTGCCCTTGTGCCAGGGTCAGCCACAGGTGCTTGTGCCAAGCCTGTGACGTCAGGTGTATTCCCCACCCCAGAGCTTCCGCCTCGCTCTGCAGGAGCCTTCCTGTTCCCCACACATCTCCCCCCTCTATACCACCAAAGGGGTGACTGCAGAGTTCTCCCCTTTCTCCTTGCAATCACCTTCTTCCCAGACTCCCCCTCTTCACAGCCCCACCCAGCTGGGCTTCATCTAGCGTTATGCCTGGCCCATCCTCCAGGTGCAGCCAGGTGTGTTAATTGGCCTCCCAGGCCAACATTAACCCTTTCACCACCTGTACGGGGTAAACTCCCCATCACACCATCTTTTCCACACCTTGGACAATACAGGATAATTCTTGAAAGTAACTAGTTCTTCTTTGATACATTTTTAGATGATTCAAGCAACAGGGCTTCCCCCAGTTCCTGTGGAAAAGTATTTCATAGTCTAAAAACTCTTTCGATTAGGAATTTTTTCCAGCTTAAATTTTCTTTTGTTCAGTTTCATCCAATCACATCTCTGAACAATCCCTCCTTGACTTTCACAGCCTTCTACTTCTTAGAATAAGATATTAGAAGCAGGGCTGGTAATGCCGTGTATTACTAAGGTTACCTGTCACTTTCTATTATAACATACTTTTCCCAGGGGGGAATCTGGACTGTGGGATTGCTGTACCCTCTCTTCCACCAACCTGGGGTATCCCATCTCACCCTGTGATTCTGTTGCCAAGCTACAAGCGTCTGACAGGTGCTGTACTTACTCAGATATCCACGGACAGGGACACACCCAACAGAGTTACATGAATGCTTTCGTGGCCACTCATGAACCAACAATAGAGAGGTTCCAGCCAATTCCCCACTCAGCTCCCCAGCCTTGCACCCCAGAACTGTACCATCTAGCACTCGTCAGAAGCTGGCCAGCGTAAGTTCATTACCCATCCACTCCTCCCTTGATGTGGGAGGCAGCGGACCAGCTGAGCAGCGGGGAACAGCAGAGCAGCACACAGCAGGAGTTTGCCTGGGAGTTTGTCTGGGGTGAGCCCAGTGAGGCTTACATCTTGCCAGCTTCTCTGAGGAAGCTCATAGTAGGAAGATGATATGGAGGGGGGGTGTTCAGCTATTGTGACCTACACTGGATGTGCCATGTTTGTCTTTCTTCCACAGGACAGAAGTGACTTTGTCTGTACAAAGTGCAAGCTAGTATCCATATTGGAAGAGAAAATTGAAGGTCTGGAGCAACAGATATCGACCCTGCGTAGCATGCGAGAATCTGAGGATTTCCTGGACAAACGTCAGGATATGCTTCTACGGGCACAAAGCTCTAAAGTTTTAGAGCAGGTTGCACAGCGGAGCCAAGAGGCCAGTGAAGAAGCTTGGCAACACGTGACCTCCAGAAGAAGAAGGGAGAATCTCCAGGTACCAGCAACGCAGACACAGATAAGTAACCGTTTTCATGTTCTCTCCACAGGTACCATTGCGGAGAGTGGACCAGATGATACATCTGGGGGGAGAAAGCAGAAGGAGACTCCGCTGGTTGGAAGGCATGAGATGCGATGTCCTGAGGTTGGGGGTTCCACGACCACCACTCCCAAGAGAAGGAGGCGGGTGGTGGTGGTAGGGGACTCTCTCCTCAGGGGGACTGAGTCATCTATCTACCACCCTGACCGGGAAAACAAAGAAGTCTGCTGCTTGCCAGGGGCTAAGATTCGCGATGTGACAGAGAGACTGCCGAGACTCATCAAGCCCTTGGATCGCTACACCTTCCTGCTTCCCCACGTGGGCACCAATGATACTGCCAAGAATGACCTTGAGCGGATCACTGCGGACTACGTGGCTCTGGGAAGAAGGATAAAGGAGTTTGAGGCACAAGTGGTGTTCTCGTCCATCCTCCCCGTGGAAGGAAAAGGCCAGGGTGGGGACCGTCGAATCGTGGAAGTCAACGAACGGCTACGCAGGTGGTGTCGGAGAGAAGGCTTTGGATTCTTTGACCATGGGATGGTGTTCCATGAAGGAGGAGTGCTCGGCAGAGACGGGCTCCACCTAACGAAGAGAGGGAAGAGCATCTTTGCCAACAGGCTGGCTAACCTAGTGAGGAGGGCTTTAAACTAGGTTCACCGGGGGAAGGAGACCAAAGCCCTGAGGTAAGTGGGCAAGCAGGATACCGGGAGGAAGCACAGGCAGGAACATCTGTGAGGGGAGGGCTCCTGCCTCATACTGAGAATGAGGGGCGATCAGCAGGTTATCTCAAGCGCTTATATACGAATGCACAAAGCTTTGGAAACAAGCAGGGAGAACTGGAGGTCCCGGTGAAGGCAAGGAATTATGACGTGATTGGAATAACAGACTTGGTGGGATAACTCACATGACTGGAGTACTATCATGGATGGTTATAAACTGTTCAGGAAGGACAGGCAGGGCAGAAAAGGTGGGGGAGTAGCACTGTATGTAAGGGAGCAGTATGACTGCTCAGAGCTCCGGTATGAAACTGCAGAAAAACGTGAGTGTCTCTGGATTAAGTTTAGAAGTGTGAGCAACAAGAGTGATGTAGTGGTGGGAGTCTGCTATAGACCACCGGACCAGGGGGATGAGGTGGATGAGGCTTTCTTCCGGCAACTTGCAGAAGCTACTAGATCGCACGCCCTGGTTCTCATGGGCGACTTTAATCGTCCGGATATCTGCTGTTAGAGCACTACTGCAGTGCACAGACCATCCAGGAAGATTTTGGAAAATGTAGGGGACAATTTCCTGGTGCAAGTGCTGGAGGAGCCAACTAGGGGGAGAGCTTTTCTTGACCTGCTGCTCACAAACTGGGAAGAATTAGTAGGGGAAGCAAAAGTGGATGGGAATCTGGGAGGCAGTGACCATGAGTTGGTCGAGTTCAGTATCCTGACACAGGGAAGAAAGGTAAGCAGCAGTATACGGACCCTGGACTTCAGGAAAGCAGACTTTGACTCCCTCAGGGAACTGATTGGGAGGATCCCCTGGGGGAATAACATGAGGGGGAAAGGAATCCAGGAGAGCTGGCTGTATTTCAAAGAATCCTTATTGAGGTTACAGGGACAAACCATTCCGATGTGTCAAAAGAATAGTAAATATGGCAGGCAACCAGCTTGGCTTAACAGTGAAATCCTTGCGAATCTTAAACATAAAAAAGAACCTTACAAGAAGTGGAAGATTGGACAAATGACCAGGGAAGAGTATAAAAATGTTGCTCGGGCATGTAGGAATGAAATCAGGAGGGCCAAATCGCACCTGGAGCTGCAGCTAGCAAGAGATGTTAAGAGTAACAAGAAGGGTTTCTTCAGGTATGTTGGCAACAAGAAGAAAGCCAAGGAAAGTGTGGGTCTCTTACTGAATGAGGGAGGCAACCTAGTGACAGAGGATGTGGAAAAAGCTAATGTACTCAATGCTTTTTTTGCCTCTGTCTTCACGAACAAGGTCAGCTCCCAGACTGCTGCGCTGGGCAACACAACATGGGGAGTAGGTGGCCAGCCCTCTGTGGAGAAAGAAGTGGTTAGGGACTATTTAGAAAAGCTGGACGTGCACAAGTCCATGGGGCCGGATGCGTTGCATCCGAGAGTGCTAAAGGAGTTGGTGGCTGTGATTGCAGAGCCATTGGCCATTATCTTTGAAAACTCATGGCGATCGGGGGAAGTCCCGGACGACTGGAAAAAGGCTAATGTAGTGCCCATCTTTAAAAAAGAGAACAAGGAGGATCCTGGGAACTACAGGCCAGTCAGCCACACCTCAGTCCCTGGAAAAATCATGGAGCAGGTCCTCAAGGAATCAATCCTGAAGCACTTACACGAGAGGAAAGTGATCAGGAACAGTCAGCATGGATTCACCAAGGGAGGTCATGCCTGACTAATCTAATCGCCTTCTATGATGAGATTACTGGTTCTGTGGATTTAGGGAAAGCAGTGGATGTATTGTTTCTTGACTTTAGCAAAGCTTTTGACACAGTCTCCCACAGTATTCTTCTCAGCAAGTTAAAGAAGTATGGGCTGGATGAATGGACTAGAAAGTTGGCTAGATTGTCGGGCTCAATGGGTAGTGATCAATGGCTCCATGTCTAGATGGCAGCCGGTATCAAGTGGAGTGCCTGAAGGGTCGGTCCTGGGGCCGGTTTTGTTCAATATCTTCATAAATGATCTGGAGGATGGTGTGGATTGCACTCTCAGCAAATTTGCGGATGATACTAAAGTGGGAAGAGTGGTAGATACGGTGGCAGGTAGGGATAGGATACAGAGGGACCTAGACAAATTGGAGGATTGGGCAAAAGAAATCTGATGAGGTTCAACAATTATAAGTGCAGAGTCCTGCCCTTAGGACGGAAGAATCCAATGCACCACTACAGACTAGGGACCGAATGGCTCAGCAGCAGTTCTGCCGAAAAGGACCTAGGGGTTACAGTGGACGAGAAGCTGGATATGAATCAACAGTGTGCCCTTGTTGCCAAGAAGGCCAATGGCATTTTGGGATGTATAAGAAGGGGCACAGCGAGCAGGTCAAGCAATGTGATAGTTCCCCTCTATTCGACATTGGTGAGGCCTCATCTGGAGTACTGTGTCCAGTCTTGGGCCCCACACTACAAGAAGGATGTGGAAAAATTGGAGAGAGTCCAGTGAAGGGCAACAAAAATGATTAGGGGTCTGGAACACATGACTTATGAGGAGAGGCTGAGGGAACTGGGATTGTTTAGTCTGCAGAAGAGAAGAATGAGGGGGGATTTGATAGCTGCTTTCAACTACCTGAGAGGTGGTTCCAAAGAGGATGGTTCTAGACTATTCTCAGTGGTAGAAGATGACAGGACAATGAGTAATGGTCTCAAGTTGCAGTGGGGGAGGTTTAGGTTGGATATTAGGAAAAACTTTTTCACTAGGAGGGTGGTGAAACACTGGAATGCGTTACCTGGGGAGGTGGTGGAATCTCCTTCCTTAAAGGTTTTTAAGGTCAGGCTTGACAAAGCCCTGGCTGGGATGATTTAGTTGGGGATTGGTCCTGCTTTGAGCAGGGGGTTGGACTAGATGACCTCCTGAGGTCCCTTCCAACCCTGATATTCTATGATTCTATGATGTGGAGAGGACACACACTAAGTGCCTTTGTAAACTGAGCTGAGATTTCCCAAGCACTTCAACCAAAACACATTGTTTTAGGTAAAATATAAAACAGATTTATTAACTACAGAGAGAGACATTTGTAAGTGATTATAAGTAGCAAGTAAAGAGATCAAAGTTGCTTACCTCAGAAACAAAAATAAATGTGCAGGCTGAGTTCTATAAACTAAGCAGGATTTGAATCAAAGTCGTGTCTCACCCTGACAGATGGTATAGTTCCTCAATACACAGACTTGGGCTCTTTTCCAGTCTGGGACCACCCTTCCCAGTTCAAAGTCTTTGTCCTCCAGATGTGTTTCCAGGATGTTGAGTTGTGGGGGAGGGAATGACACCAAGTCATGATGTCACTTCCCCTCTTTTATATTTTCTTCCAGCTTGCTGGAAAGATCTTTTGATGTGGGAATCAGGTAGCCCCCATTCATCAAGCAGTCCCTATTCATCAGGTAGTCCCCCGTGTCTATATGTTCTCTCTGAGAAGTCTTCTGGGATGGCCATCAGTAGTGGATTCCCTTTATTTAGCATATCTGGCTATTCCATTGTTGTACCTGAAAGGCTGGTTGTGGGTGTTCCCAACACCACAACATATTTCACTAACACACACATAGAAAAACTTCGTACCTTCACATACAATGATAGCACATACAATCCAACAGCACATTAATGTTCAACAGATCAAGACTTTTAAAATGATACCTCACAAGGCATACTTTGTACAAAACATATCATAATGATATGACGATGGTGAATATAGGGGTTTGAGGGTGCTGCTTTGAGGGACAGAGTGCCACAAACCTCTTTTCTGTAGCTTATATAACTATGCAAAACTTTAACCATTTGAGCTGAAATTTTCCATACTGGGTGTCTGCCTCAGGTCAGATGGTTTTATTTATTTATTTTCATTTCAGCCAAAATGGCTGAGTTGTTTCCAAGAACAAGGCTGGGGTAAACATGTTGCAAAATGTTTTTTAAAAATCTTAATATTTAGTTTAAAATGATATCACCCTCATCCTTTGGAGCAGGGACTTGACATTTGGCAGGGTTGTGGCCTTTCTTTGAGGTATGTGCCATGTACTTTTGCCATGAAAATCCTCCTAAATTTGGCCAAGTTAGAAATCTTTGAAAAATTGCAGTTGTCACATGCTCAGTAGAGATTTCTTAGATTTTTAGCAGCTAAATATCCTGAAGTTTCCATCTGTACTGAGCATGCTCCAGCTCAGGCTAAGCAGGGCTTTCCCTGTAATTGCTGCTCTGGGCAGCTGGATACTGTGCCAGGTCTAGGTCCTGGTCCATGTCCAGGGATCTGAACAAGGAGTCTGCCTCTCCAGTGCTCTCAGTGTCCTGTCCCGCCCCGCACTGTTGGACCCAGGCAGCATGGAGGTGGAAGCTGCCTGATTCAAAGGCAGGGGGACAAAGGAGACAAGAGATGGACCTGAGGTGGGGGGGGCACGTGTTGATTGGATCAAGGAGCCTTGTGTGGAGCCTGGGACTGGAGGATGGGGGGGTCAGAGAGAGAGGAGACTGGGAGCTTGAGTGAGGAGGAAGAGACTGGGACTGGACAAGCAAGTGCAGGGGAACAATCGGGGGTTGGGAGCCAGCAGGTGGTGGAAGACTGAGATCAGATGAGGAGCCGGGGGAGACTGGGGCTGAGAACCAGTGAGGGAAGGAAATGTGGGAGATACAGGACTGAGGAGGTTGGAGTGCGGGGGAGGAAATGAGACAGGCTGAGCAAAGAGACTGGAACTAGGAAATCTGGGAGGGGAGACAGATAGTCTGGGGAGGGAGATTGGAACAGGGAGCAGGGGCAAAGGGGAAGGTGGCTGGGGGTGAATAGGGCCAGGGTTGGATGAGGAGCTTGGAGGTGGAGGAACTTAGACTTGCTGAGCAAGGAGCTTGGAGACAAGAAGCTGGGGGGAACTGGAAATGGCAGGGCAAGGAGACTAGGACTGAGAGTGGGGAGGAGAGTGGGATGGGGAGTCCAGAGGAGTGAGGCGAGGACTTGCTGGGCAAGGATAGTGGGAGTGGAATGAAACATCTGAAGAGAAGAGCCTGGGAATGGCAAAATGAAGAAAATGAGACAGGGATGAGAAGCCAGGGGAAGGGAAGAGACAGGCCCAGGACAGGGGGGAGGGAGTAGGATAGAAGAGGTCACAGAAGAGTCCGTGCTTCCTAGAGCACACTCCCCTCCAGAGCCTGGAACAGAACCCACGCTTTCCTGAGCCTCACTATTCCTCTGCTGTCAGCTAATATTAGTGAAACCTGCTGGCAAAGTGTCCCATCCCTCTTCAGTGCTGGGCCACAGAAAGGGTGACTGACTGCTATCAGTTACACTGTAAGTTCAAGTGGTAGAGGTCTGTGTGGTGGAGCTAAAGGTTTTCCAACCCTGCTGCTGTATCATAACATAGATGCACAAAGGGACTGAATGAAGGCTGCTCAAGCAACCTTAATTCTGGCATTTCCTAACTTTTGTGTGATTGACTTTGCAGCCTTCATGTTCTTTTAACATAGTTTTTGTGCATGCATGATTGTATCTGAGATAGCCTACTGTAGATCATATGTCACTAGCATGAGTTTCTATAATGGCTCTTTTGAATGAAAGACAGGCATACGCCCCGTGTGGAAAAAGTGGGGAGATGAGGGTTATTTCTTATCGCTGCAGGCTTGGAACAGGGAGGGTTCTGATTCGATTTGCCAGCTCCTCCTGTGCCTTTTAACTAACTTTTCCATTCCTCTCCCTGCAGCAGAGACTCCGTGCTGTTTCCAGGGACAGATTTGCACACAGGGTTGTTTTGTAACCTTTGCTAGAATTTCATAAAATGAAAGTTGAAGAAAAAAATTTAATTAAGATGATTTGTCACAGAGGAGCCAGATAGGAGGTCCTAGCCCAGAAGGTAGGACAAATTAGAAAATGGCATTGCAGGGACTGAGAACAGATCTACAAGGGAAGGAAAACTTCTTCAGCATATTTGTAAGCGGTGGAATAGTCCCGCTATTGTGGGGAACTTTCCTGGCTTCTGCACTACCCCGGTGAAGTAGGCTAGCAAAAGGATCTGAGTCCTCACTCCCGCTTCCTTTACTCAGTGGCCTCCCTGCCCTTGAGGACTCCCCTTCCACTCTCATGTCTGGCAGAGTCCTCGTAACCCCAATGAGGCTGGGCCCAGGATTCCTGGGGGGCTCGACCCCCAACCCTGCTGTGGTCACCTAGGACAGGGGCTAGGGTGACCCCACTCCGGGGTACTCTCTCTGCACTGGGCACTTCTCTGACCCACTGACCATTACATACAAGTTAAAGCAAATGCAAGTTATTTAATCAACAATTAATTTTAAAAAGAATAAGGAATAATGGGAAAGGTTAAAGGAAACACATCAACCCACTCTGTGGCAGGGAACATCACAAACAGTGTCTCTGGAATGTCAGGGCAGTTCACAGTCTGCTCCTTGTAAGTCCCAGGCCTCCTTCTCTGGCCCTGGCTGTGCTGCAGGGATGCTGTGGGTTGGACACTCGCTCTGGTGGTGGCCTCATGCTCTCAGGCTCTAAGTGGTAGGGCCCCCTCTTCCCAGTGTCGCCCCCACCCTGTCGGGGTTATGATCCAAGCCTGGCCTGCAGAGCCCCTTGGCTGAGGTGTCTCCCTGTGTTGGGCCCGCTGCCCAGGGTCCCCCTTGGGCTCCCCAGCTGCTCACTGCACCCAGCTCCGGACTGCTCCAGCCCCAGCTGCACCAGTCTGTCTCAGCACTGCTGCTGCTGCTCTGCCTCCAGCTCCCTGGGCTGCTTCTCTGGCCCCTCTGCCTCTGGTTGCTGCAGCTCTGCTCCCAGGGCAGGTCTCCTCTCTCGGGGCTGTGCCTCTGGCTTTGGGGCTGCAGCTCTGCTCCCAGGACAGGGTCTGCTCTCTCTGGGCTGCTTTTCCGGTCCCTCTGGATCTGGCACAGCTCTGCTCCCCAGCTTAGCTTGGGCCTCTGCTTTCTCCTTAGCTCGGTCCCACTCTGTCTGACCCAGGCAAATCCAGCTGACAATGAGGACACGACCTCCCTGGCCTCCTGACTCCCTGATTAGCCTGCCCACCCTGTCATTCAGGCTGACCTGGAGCATTGGCCTCTCCCCATTGTTCCTGGGGACTATCAGTCTCAGGGTCCTGGTTTCCCATAGACCCATCCCCTTTCAGTACTGGGAGCTAGCCAACCAAAACACCCCACTGAATGTTAGTAAGGGGACAACAGTCCCCTTATATATTGATAGAATCCATATTCCAGCAAAGTAACACATTTCCCCTATTTTTCCTCAGAGATTCACATATTTGGTAAATATTTATATGTAGTCAGAGTCCATGAAAAGGAGTTCAGTCACTCTCATTGCTGGCCTCACTCTGCTACCACTGAATTCAACAGGAACAGAGTCAAATTCCAGCTGATTTCAATGGGAGCAGAGGTAGGCAAACGCTGAGCACTTTTGAAAATCCCAACCCAAGGGCTCATGAATTTTACATTTCCAAAGCTACATTCAAAAGAAAACAAATATTTGTGAGAGGTGAACAATGTGTTCAAGACACCCAGGTTAAAAATTCCATAGCCTCTGAAAGTTAAATAGCATGAATACCATGAGGGTCCAATTTTTAACAGTGAGCATGTAAAAGCCTGATACTGACTGATATGACTAGTTATCAATGGCTCCATGTCTAGTTGGCAGCCGGTATCAAGCGGAGTGCCCCAAGGATCGGTCCTGGGGCCAGTTTTGTTCAATATCTTCATTAACGATCTGGAGGATAGCATGGTTTGCACCCACAGCAAATTTGCAGATGACACTAAACTGGGAGGAGAGGTAGATACGCTGGAGGGTAGGGATAGGATACAGAGGGACCTAGACAAATTAGAGGATTGAGCCAAAAGAAATCTGATGAGGTTCAACAAGGACAAGTGCACTTAGGACGGAAGAATCCCATGCACTGCTACAGACTAGGGATCGAGTGGCTAGGCAGCAGTTCTGCATAAAAGGACCTAGGGGTTACAGTCGATGAGAAGCTGAATATGAGTCAACAGTGTGCCCTTGTTGCCAAGAAGGCTAACGGCATTTTGGGCTGTATAAGTAGGAACATTGTCAGCAGATCGAGGGACATGATCATTCCCCTCTATTTGGCATTGGTGAGGCCTCATCTGGAGTACTGTGTCCAGTTTTGGGCCCCACACTACAAGAAGAATGTGGAAAAATTGGAAAGAGTCCAGCGGAGGATAACAAAAATGATTAGGGGACTGGAGCACATGACTTATGAGGAGAGGCTGAGGGAACTGGGATTGTTTAGTCTGCAGAAGAGAAGAATGAGAGGTGATTTGAGAGCTGCTTTCAACTACCTGAAAGGGGGTTCCAAAGAGGATGGCTCTAGACTGTTCTCAGTGGTACCAGATGACAGAACGAGGAGTAATGATCTCAAGTTGCAGTGAGGGAGGTTTAGGTTGGATATGAGGGAAAACTTTTTTACTAGGAGGGAGGTGAAGCACTGGAATGGGTTACCTGGGGAGGTGGTGGAATCTCCTTCCTTAAAGGTTTTTAAGGTCAGGCTTGACAAAGCCCTGGCTGGGATGATTAGTTGGGGATTGGTCCTGCTTTGAGAAGGGGGTTGGATGAGATGACCTCCTGAGGTCCCTTCCAACCCTGATATTCTATGATTCCTTATACAAGTATTGCCACTTAAGTGACCAAGTACAGGTCAGTTCTGATGATCCAGAGATTTAAGGGGATCTGTGAAGCATTTGGGTAAGTAGAGTTTCTGATTCTGGTGAAATAGCTGAAATCTGATTAGTCTGAAATTCAGATAGTTGGGTGGGATAATCAGAGTTTAGCTTTACCTGTTTTAGGCAACTAGGTATCAGTATGAGCACCTAATGGTGAAGCAGAGAATCATCTATTATCCTGACATAAGACCCCCCCTGTCTGCTGTCAGAATGTGTCCCGACACCATCTGATATTTCTGTCCCTAACAAGTGATTTCATGTTTTTGGGTCAGATTCACCCATATGTTCTGGCTGTTTTGCCCCATTGGCAACTCTCATATCAGCCATAAACCTGACCTAACTGGGCAGTTCCTTAGAGTGGATAGCTGCTCGGAGTTGCTGGAGCAGCACAAAACAATCAGAGCAGATCAGTAAACCTGGCCCTCACTTTATCTCATCTGCACTAGTTTAAGTTTCCATTTGCTCCTACCCATCCCCCACATGCTGTCACTCAGCTGGATTCCACAGAGCAGAGACTCACACTGCATAGTTTTCCTCACGCAGTACCGCTGAGCCCTCTGGCAGCAGACCAGCATCAGTTCCATTACTTAGACGGGTCAGCTGTCTGGGGAGGGAGTGTTTATGTGTGACGTGTGCTCCTGGGGCTCCTAGACACTATCGCAATGCAACTAACCCATAATGATACTTCCAAGGGAACCTCTACAGCCACAGAAGATTCACCTCTGAATGCCTCTGTGCCTCAGTTTATTTATCTGCAAAATGGGCAGAGCTGGGCTTTGCTAGGTACAGTTAGCTATTGTCTGTAAAGCCCTTTGAGAGCCACCGGTGAGGCATATTGTATCTATGCTCTGTTATTAAATATACATTAAAAAGACAATACAGTACACATCTGTATTCCTCCTCCAGAGCCTATTGCTGGTTTTTACCATTTACCCAGAACCATTTACCCAGAGCCTGGCCTGGCTGGGAATGGACAGACACTAGGATCTCGCTTCTCCACCATCAGCACCCCCAGAGCCCTGGCTGGTTACAAAGCAGGCAGGAAATCCCAGCCCTGCTCCCTACTCTCCTCCCTCTGGAGGATGAGGAAGACATTCAAGTAGGGATCATGCAGGCAGGCTGCAGGGGGGGTCATGTGCTGCTGCTGCCGCAACTCAGTGGGCTCAGAGTCAGAGCTAAGGGCTGGGGGACAGGCCCACTAAGCAACCTGGGGGTGAGCCCGCACCATTCCAGAGGACGAGTCACAGAGACAGAGGTTAGGGGTCTATCACAGGAGTGGGTGGGCGAGGTTCTGGGTGTGCAGTAGGTCAGACTAGATGATCACGATAGCCCCCTCTGACCTTAAAGTCTCTGAGGTGCCTTAATCCAGGACTAAGGAGCCAAGACTGATGGGACCATCAAAACTGTGAATGATGGAGACAGAGTCCCGCTGAGGGCTCTGGGATTTGTGCCCTATGCCCACTGACTCTGCAGGCATCTGTCCATGCTAATCATGGCTGAGATCTGTGCATTAGAATGGTTCCTACCTCCTGAAAGGCTGTGAGAGTTGGGAACAATCTAGCCCCACCACCCCCTGAATAGCAATTGACGCCATGAAAGCACTGATGAATCCTCAGATACCTGGGAGGTGAGTACTGTTAACCTCAAATTACACATGGGAAAATTGATGCAGAGAGGTGAAGCAACCTGCCGCAAAGCCAGGGCTCGAACTGGGCTCCCAGCCTATGTCCAGCTCACTCAGCCATGTCTCTCTGCTCCGATACTTTGTACTGTAGCAGTCACCTTATAAACCCTCCCCTTTCAGAGTATATTCATCCAGCTGGAGCATTCACTCAGGACTGAAAGATCTTTGTCCAAAAACTGCATCTATCCATTTCTGAGCTAATATCACACCCAATAACTTGTATTCATATCTTGTTAATGGCTCCCTACTGTAACCTGGCACTGTATAGTGTGTGTCAAGATGACCCTTTTACGAGCCATCTCAGACAAGTTATGTTTTCTGGACCTTCTTTTTTAAAATATGCGTGCTGGAGACTGTGCTCCCTAGATGAGGGCAGCACAGCTTTCGATCATGGCAGGCAGAAATCAGGCTTCTTGCTGCACTCCTGGGGACGCTCATCCTGTGTGGGAACTGCAGAAGAGTGGATTCACCCCTGGTGCGCTCTCTCATGGCTGGGTGAAATGCAGCAGGCTCTCCTCTAGCACTCCTACTGACAGTTGCAGTGGCCCTGCAATGGTCTGCCTCTTCTCAGAATTTAGCCTTTGGCCAAGTCACCTCTGGGGTAACAAAGGTCCACCAGCCATAGTTCTGTGTCCTTACGTAGACTTTCAGCCCCAATTCTGGGCCCTGTGACCTTACATCCTCTCCTCTCAGGGCTTTCAAGAATCCTTAGCCCCTTATATCAGGGGCCACATGCCACCTTCTCCAGTGCCTGATAAAGGAACCCAGATGCCCCCTTTCTTCTGGCTTCTAGCCCCAGGACCATGTTATGCGTGGGCAAGGTCTGTCTGCTCAGACCCACCCCCTTCTCCCTTCCTGGGTTTCTCCTTTCACTAGCAGCCCCTTCCCATACCACAGCCCCTTCCGGTGCCAACTGTGCACCCATATTTCTCCCCGGCTGCAGAGTCCCCCAGCTTTCAGAGCAGGGGCTTGCGGGGCTGTCCCTGGTGGTCCCCGGGAAAATCCAAGTAAAAGTGCAAACAAATCATTCTGCCTTCCTCAGGCTTCATCTTTTGTCCATCTTACATTTCCCCACCAGCACCCCCCCAGCAGCACCTCCCCCTCGCACCTCCTGCCCACTGGCGGCCCTGCGAATCAGTGCCTCCTACCCACCACAATCAGCTGTTTCGAAGTGTGCATGAGGCTGGGGGGAGGGGGAGGAGCAAGAATGGAGCGTGCTCGGAGGAGGGACGGAACTGAGCGGGAAGAGGTGGAGTGGGAGCGGAGCCTTGAGGGAAGAGCCAGGGGTCAAGCACCTCCCAGCACAATGGAAAGTCGGCACCTGTGATTCCATGTCTCTCCTGACCACACACTGAAGATACTTCTCAAGCCCTCCTCTCCCCTGGGTCGCCTCTTCAATCCTGACTGTTTTCTAGCAGCAGGAGAGCACCTGTGCACTTACTTCCCTCAGCCCCCTTCTACTCTGGGCTCCCTCTCTACAGTACCACCCAGCTCCTCCCCAGCTAGGGCTCCTCTGGAATTGAGCCTGGCCCACCCTAAGGTGCACCCATGTGACCTAGAGCTCTCCATCTCCCTTGACCCTTTCAGTGCCAATGTGCCATTAGTTACCATCCCATCACATGCACCCATCCCCACCCCAGTTTGCAATTGCTTTGACACTCCAATCAGAACAGATGGTATCCATCCACCGATCAGAGAAATAGTGTCTGCAGCCACAGACCAATCAGGTTGTATCAGATAATCTTCCACCTTAGCCTGTTGGGCAGTCTAAGTGGGAGTTAGTCATGGCAGAAGGGGATCACTTTTTTGTTAGAAGAATGTAGAGTAAATAGAATAAAAACTAAACAATAAATAATCTTGCTTCTGGCCTTGCTTTTAGTTTAAACAGGCTAAATAAGCAAGCAAGAGAATGTAAGTAAAAGCAGAAGGCTGCCCTCCTCTCTCTCTCCCCCCCCCTACCCCCAGCTGGTAGCCTTGCCTTTCAGTAACAAGAGAAGATAAGGGGCTAATCAAGCAGTGGGAAGGTGTAAGGAGGAGACACAAAGTCTGCAAGAAAGTAATTATGGCCACAAGTAACCCCGCTCCTTAGCCCTCATCTTATCCACAGCAGATCCAAGACCCCCCCAGAACAGAACATGACCATATATTGGAAGGGGTGGTACCAGGGGAGGGGCACTACAAGTATAATTAAGTTTGCCAAGAAAAGGGAGGGGAAGAGGGAGCTCGTAGGCTGCGGAGCTAGGGGTCAGGAGAAGAAGGGAGTTCTATTGGAACATAGAACAGTAGAAGAGGGAGGAGAAGAGGAAAACTCTATCAGCATATAAAAATAAACCCAACTGGTGTAAAGGGCATCAAAATATGGTTAAATTCTATTGGCATATAAAAATAAGCCTGACTAGTGTGAAGGGCTTCAAAGTAAGCTTGATTTCTTTAGCCCCAGTAAACCCATCGCATTTCCTGCAGACTGGACCGTTATTTTCCAGCAAATTGTGTCTAAAAACTAAGAAGAGGGAGGAGGGAGCTGGACCCCCGCCAACACTTTTAATCCAGGGAACCTTGTTTGGCAGTGGATTAAAGCTACAGTAACTGAAGCAGCCAGAAGTTTGCTGCACTGTGCTCTGGCCTCTCCAATAGGTAGATGCATCATTGCTGACCTGGCATTGGCCACTGTCCAAAGACTGGACACTGGGCTAGACGGACCTTTGGTCTGACCCAGTAGGGCGGTTCTTATGTTCTATGTTCTTATGCTCATTTTAGAAAATCAGCAACCAGCTTGAAAGTGGGACTGAGATTTATGGGCCTGGTTCTCCTCTTACTGAGGCCTGGCCTACACTTAACATTTAGGTCGACATACCAATATCAGTCAGGGGTGTGAAGAATCCACACCCTGGGCACAGTAACTATGCTGACATACCCCCAGTGTAGACGCAACTAGGTGGATGGAAGAATGCTTCCGGCAGCCTCGCTGCTGTCATTCAAGCAGGTGTTGCTTCTCCACCAACAGAAAAACCCTTTTGTGGGCATAGGTTGTATCTATACTACATGGTTATGCCGACATAGCTAGGGCAATGTCACTATGCTGGTATAGTCCCCGGAGTGTAGATATACCATTAGGGCCTGATCCACAGCCCATTGAAATCAGTGGGAGCATTTCCATTACTCAGTCAGCACTGGATCAAGCCCTTTAATCTAAGATATTTATCTGCACCCCTCACAATCTTCAGGCTGTTTATCCTCATAACATCCCTGAGGCAGGGCAGGGCTCTTCTTCTATCCCCATTGTACAGATGGGGAACTTAGGCACACAGAGATTTATGGCTGGCCTACACTTCAAACTTACATCAGTATAACTATATCACTCAGGCTGTGAAAAAGCCACATCCCTGAGGGACGCAGTTATAGGACCCCAGTGTAGACAGCTCTATGTAGACAGGAGAGCTTCTCCCGCCGACACAGCTACCTCCTCTCACGGCCGTTGGTTCACTTCACTGACAAGAGAAGCTCTCCCATCAGCATAGTAGCATCTTCACTGAAGCTCTACAGTGACAAATCTGCACCGGTCCAGCTGAGCTGCTGCAGTGTTTTAAGTACTACATCACAAAGCTCAGGATGCAGGAAGAGCAAGCAAGAGGGACAGAGTGAGTCTCTCACTCTTTCACACACAGGCACGCGCTCAGCCCCACTCCCTTAACATCTCTCCATGGACGCATGCATGCACACACGCCCAGCCTCCCTCCTAACCACCACCCCCGCGTTGATCTGCTCCCTGCTGCCAGCTGCTCCCAGCACAGGCGCCCAGGCTGCTGGTGAATGGGCGTGTGTTCTGCACAGTTTTCTTTGCTCCCCCATTTTTCTGTAGGGGAGACACAAAATCTGCAGAAGGTATGAATTCTGAGCCCCCGCAGCAGTGCAGAATTCCCCCAGGAGCATTATGTGAAGACACTTCCACAGCAAGGTTGACACAGGGCAGCTTATGTTGACCTAACCGTGAAGTGTAGACCAGGCCTCAGAAAGTCTGACAGAGCAGGCAATTAAATCCAGATCTCCCAAGTCTCAGACCAGCAGCCTAACCCGTAGGCCATGCTTCCTCTCCAAGACCTTAGATGAGTAGTAAGTCAGAAGTAACTCCATTGATGTCAGATGGGTGTAAAATTGGTGTAAGAGGGAATAGGGGCCGGTGTGTGTATGTGAGGCAGGAACAGATGGAATTGCTTGCCCAGCTGCTTAGAGAGTATACATCACCTGGGGATGTCACTGAGTAGTAGTTTTTATTTTTAATAAAATTGACTTTTTGGTGAATTTAATGACTAGAAAAATGTCAATTGTTCCTAGCTTTTATACAGTATTGTTTATCTGTGGATCTCAAAGCAAGGTCAATATCATGATCCCCATTTTACAGATAGGGAAACTGCGGCACTGAGCAGTGACGTGACTTACCCAAGGTCACCTAGCAGGCTTGTGGCAGAGCCAGGAATAGAATCCAGCTTTCCTGAGTCACATTTCAGTGCCCTGCCCACTAGGATAGTCACCTCTTCATCCAAACAGCTGGAACAACAACTGCAGCTCAAACTTTCTTTACAGTGCCCTGTCAATCGATGCACCTCCACCCTGACTTGGAGAGACCGCCTATAATAGTCACTCTTTAGCTGCTTTTAACAGTATGCTGGTGTGTGTGAGTGGACTTCTGTCCAGTCACTAAGAATTGGACAGAGATTCCCTAATCTATGCTAAGAAATCTGGGTGTCTGCTTACATGAGTTGACCAAATAAACATCTGTGAGGTGAAAGGCCTCCATATCCCATTATTTGTATGTGTTTGTTTAGATTTGTAAACATACTACCAATAAAAAATAGCCCCTTAGAGCAGTGGTTCTCAAACTAGGGCCGCCGCTTGTTCAGGGAAAGCCCCTGGTGGGCTGGGCCAGTTTGTTTACCTGCCGCATCCACAGGTTCGGCTGATCGCAGCTCCCACTGGCCGCAGTTCTCCACTCCAGGCAAATGGGGACTGCAGGAAAGACGGCCAGCACATCCCTCAGCCCGTGCCGTTTCCCGCAGCCCCTGTTGGCCTGGAGTGGCGAACCACAGCCAGTGAGAGCCGTGATTGGCCGAACCTGCGGACGGAGCAGGTAAACAAACCGGCCTGGCCCATCAGGGGCTTTCCCTGAACAAGCAGCAGCCCTAGTTTGAGAACCACTGCCTTAGAGCATGTGCAAAATTAGGGTCCATCATGAAATAACTATTTACAAACTGGCACAATGCTAATAAGCGACTCCCCCGGCCATCTACTTCAGAGCCCTACACAACACCCCTCTCCCACTCCCAAGAAAAGCATGAGAAAAGAGATGAGTCTAGCTGCTTGCCTTGACGGTCCCCAAGCCTGAGCCCTAAAAGATCCTAGAGGAAATTATTTCTGAGGTCAAGGACCCCTCACCTAAGACACCTGCCACCAGTCAGAGCCCACACTCTATCGGGCCTTACAGATCAGAACCAGTATCTCAAACCTTCCCTGGAAATCATCTGTTCTTCTGAGTGGCTTTGCTTATTCATCTTTATGGGTATTAGTGGTGCCTAGCGGTAGAACTTTCTCCAAACAGAGCCCATTAGCACATTGGTACGCACCCTCTTAAACTCCCATCCCCCAGCATCCCAAACATTCTGAGCATGAGGCTCTAAAAGGGGTGCAGTGTCTTCTACCACCTCAGTTTCTTCTAACTACTGTGCCAGAGAACCAGTCCAGGCCATTCGGATCCAGGATTTCCTTTATTCTAAGTGTCTTGGTCATTGTTTAGCATAAGTTATAGTTTAGTATAGGTAGTGGTAAGTATAGGTAGTTAAGTTACTAGCTTGGTTCTGGGTTATGGCAGAACCGAAGGAAAAGAAGAAAGCAGGATCTGAGATGTGTCCTTCACCCCCATACTGTTTTCCCAGCATCAGACACCCATATTAGGTGCCTGAAGTGCTTGGGAGAGGGCCACTCTCTGTAAGGGACTGGGTTGTAGGCAGTCTGGCCTAGTGGTCAGATTTACTGGGGCTCTGGGTACAAACAACATTAAAAACACAAAAGGATCAAAATGCATTAATACAAAGACTCCGCTCAATGTTTACACACTGCATTAACAATAAAGCAAATCATATCCCAATTCACTATGCCTAAATTAACTGCTTAATTTTTCTACATAGAAAATGAATCTGGCTAGATATTATCCATACCATTATACAAAGGTGTTCACTGCTAATCTGAGTAACACTGGTGTTACAAGACTGCCATTCACAAGCCAACAAGTGGTTCTTTCATCTCCCCCAATTTTCTTAAACCTAACCACTATACATTTTTTCCACCTATTGATCCTGTTACAGTACAGTTTTTCTACTGCGGAAGCAAAGATGTCTGAAAGACAACAGTCAATTCCAGAAAGTAACTTAATTAAAAGAAAGAATCCTAACCGGAGGTAAAATTACTCTATTATTAAGAATTTAAAGTTTCAGCCAATGGTGAGAATTGGTTTAAAACAAAGTTTGCATTTGATCACATAAGCTATGAAAAAATGTTGAAAGAATCTGATGTATGCCAAAGTGATTCTTTTGGCTTTCTGTCAAAGGCAGTTTTTGTCAAACCATGAGAAAGTTGACATTTTACCAATTAAGTTTTAAGATTATTTCAGCTAATCAGAAACTAGGTTCCCTTTTTCTTTGGGCTATCTTCTCTTTGTTCCTCAGGTTGTCACACTGCGTGGAAATGTGCCCATATTCACCACATCAGTAGCAGAATCTCTGGTTTCTTGAAGTTCTCCTTACAGGTTCTCTGTTGGGTTCTCCTCTCCCTGGGTAAAAGGAGGGTACTTCCTTTCAGTCAAAGTTGGTGGAAGAATTTAGCTGTGTGACCCGTGAGGGAGCTCACTCTTCATAAATTCAAGGAGCCGTACTGTCAGGGATTTAAGCTGCTGCTGGTGGTCCTCAGTGGTGGCCATACAAGGGTCATCCTTTAGCTTGTTAGGCGCAACGGTCCTGTTCACTGGGGTCTTATTCCTCTCCTGAACAGCTGTCTTTTCCTCCTCCTCCTGCTCCCAGACTTCTCAGAGCAATTGATGGAATCCTGGAGGATTGTCCAATCAGTCTACAAGTTTCAATTTCATAGTTAGAACATCTTCATAAATGGCACCTCGTATGACCTGTTCTAGTCGAACTTGGTGCTCCTCACTCCACTCAGGGCCTTTATGGCGCATGCACTATTGAAGGGATGGTTTCCGTCTGTGAAGATAGTTTTTCCACCTACTTGTTGATAACAGTACCGAAATTGGAAATAGAGTTCTTCCTCCATCTAAAGGCTCCCAAAGTCATCCTCCATCCCCGAGAGAGAGTCATCAACAGTGGCATCAGGCTTGCTGGCTTTTAATGCACAGATTACATTCCCTGCAGGTCCTCACAGGCTTTCTGCCACATGTTTCCTCTTCTCAGTCTCACTACATTGTCATTCCTGCATCATAAAATTTAGCTGATGCCTCCAAGTGTCAGTCATCTTCCCCTGCAGGCACTGGTTTGATGCCTAAGAAGAACTTCTGCTTCCTGTAAGGGCTCAATTCATATGCTGTCTTTGTGGCTTCCCCTATTGCTCGTCCCCTTGAAAAAATTAGTTGGTCTGTAGAATTGGGGGGAGGCACAGGAGTACTTCCCAAAAAAGTCTTTAATTCAGCCATGGTCTTCCCTTGCTGCCTAAAGCCTTGTCTACAGCATGGGGGGAGATCGATCTAAGTTACGCAACTTCAGCTACGTAAATAACTGAAGTCAACATACTTAGATCTACTTACCACGGGGTCCACATTACGCAATGTTGATGGGACACGCTTTCCCATCGACTCCCCTTGTGCTTCTTGTTCAGGTGGAGGACAGGAATTGATGGGAGAACGATCTGCAGTTGATTTAGCTGGTCTTTAGTAAACCCGCTAAATCAATCACTGATGCATCGATCGCCACGCATCCCTGGTAAGTGTAGATGAGCCCTAAGGAAGTTCCCCAATTTAGACTGAAAATCTGTAGTTTAAAATGGTGGGGAACATAAATGTGATGGGGCTTGTATGGTCATCTTCCATCCTTCCTTCTGACTATCTGGCAGAATCACATCATGAGTTACTACAGTAGACAGTATAACTTTGCTCTCTGCAAGGGGGGAAAAAGTAGTTTCCCTTTTGCTTGCATCTGACTCTGAACCCCACAATTTCCCCATTCTCTGACATGGGCAATCTCATCATAAATTTGTCTCACTTCCCATTCAGCGGGTACATTAGTGAGTGTGAAATGGCATTCAGGGTCAGCTCCCTCCAGCTCTCACCAAGTTACAAGCCTCCCTCCTCAGGCCCTGTGCTGCCAGCACTCCCAGCTATCTTTGAGACACCACTGACTTCCTGAAGAAACTACAAGCCATCGGTGATCTTCCTGAAAACACCATCCTAGCCACTATGGATGTAGAAGCCCTCTACACCAACATTCCACACAAAGATGGACTACAAGCCGTCAGGAACACTATCCCCAATAATGTCATGGCAAAAACCTGGTGGCTGAACTTTGTGACTTTGACCTCACCCACAACTATTTCACATTTGGAGACAATGTATACCTTCAAATCAGCGGCACTGCTATGGGCACCCGCATGGCCCCACAGTATGCCAACATTTTTATGGCTGATTTAGAGCAACGCTTCCTCAGTTCTCGTCCCCTAATGCCCCTACTCTACTTGCGCTACATTGATGACATCTTCATCATCTGGACCCATGGAAAAGAAGCCCTTGAGGAATTCCACCATGATTTCAACAATTTCCATCCCACCAACAACCTCAGCCTGGACCAGTCCACACAGGAGATCCACTTCCTGGACACTACGGTGCTAATAAGCAAGGGCCACATAACACCACTCTATGCCGGAAACCTACTGACCGCTATTCCTACCTACATGCCTCCAGCTTTCATCCAGACCACACCACATAGTCCATTGTCTACAGCCAAGCTCTACGATACAACCGCATTTGCTCCAACCCCTCAGGCAGAGACAAACACCTACAAGATCTCTATCAAGCATTCTTACAATTACAATACCCACCTGCTGAAGTGAAGAAACAGATTGACAGAGCCAGAAGAGTACCCAGAAATTACCTACTACAGGACAGGCCCAACAAAGAAAATAACAAAACGCCACTAGCCATCACCTTCAGCCCCAACTAAAACCTCTCCAACGCATCATCAAGGATCTACAACCTATCCTGAAGGACGACCCATCACTCTCACAGATCTTGGGAGACAGGCCAGTCCTTGCTTACAGACAGACCCCCAACCTGAAGCAAATACTCACCAGCAACCACACACCACACAACAGAACCACTAACCCAGGAACCTATCCTTGCAACAAAGCCCATTGCCAACTGTGTCCACATATCTATTCAGGGGACACCATTTTAGGGCCTAATCACATCAGCCACACTATCAGAGGCTCGTTCACCTGCGCCTCTACCAATGTGATATATGCCATCATGTGCCGGCAATGCCCCTCTTGGCCAAACTGGACAGTCTCTACGTAAAAGAATAAATGGACACAAATCAGACGTCAAGAATTATAACATTCAAAAACCAGTCGGAGAACACTTCAATCTCTTTGGTCTCTCGATTGCAGACCTAAAAGTGGCAATTCTTCATCAAAAAAACTTCAAAAACAGACTCCAACGAGAGACTGCTGAATTGGAATTAATTTGCAAACTGGATACAATTAACTTAGGCTTGAGTAAAGACTGGGAGTAGATGGGTCATTACACAAAGTAAAACTATTTCCCCATGTTTATTCCCCCTCACCACCACTGTTCCTCAGACGTTCTTGTCCACTGCTGGAACAGACTAGGGACCGAATGGCTAGGCAGCAGTTCTGCAGAAAAGGACCTAGGGGTGACAGTGGACGAGAAGCTGGATATGAGTCAGCAGTGTGCCCTTGTTGCCAAGAAGGCCAATGGCATTTTGGGATGTATAAGTAGGGGCATAGCGAGCAGATCGAGGGACGTGATCGTTCCCCTCTATTCGACATTGGTGAGGCCTCATCTGGAGTACTGTGTCCAGTTTTGGGCCCCACACTTCAAGAAGGATGTGGATAAATTGGAGAGAGTCCAGCGAAGGGCAACAAAAATGATTAGGGGACTGGAACACATGAGTTATGAGGAGAGGCTGAGGGAGCTGGGATTGTTTAGCCTGCAGAAGAGAAGAATGAGGGGGGATTTGATAGCTGCTTTCAACTACCTGAAAGGGGTTTCCAAAGAGGATGGCTCTAGACTGTTCTCAATGGTAGCAGATGACAGAATGAGGAGTAATGGTCTCAAGTTGCAGTGGGGGAGGTTTAGATTGGATATTAGGAAAAACTTTTTCACTAAGAGGGTGGTGAAACACTGGAATGCGTTACCTAGGGAGGTGGTAGAATCTCCGTCCTTAGAGGTTTTTAAGGTCAGGCTTGACAAAGCCCTGGCTGGGATGATTTAACTGGGAATTGGTCCTGCTTCGAGCAGGGGGTTGGACTAGATGACCTTCTGGGGTCCCTTCCAACCCTGATATTCTATGATTCTATGAAATGGCCCACCTTGATTATCACTGCAAAAGATTCCCCCACCCCCTCCGCTCTCCTGCTGGTAATAGCTCACCTTAAGTGATCACTCTGATTATAGTGTGTATGGTAACACCCATTGTTTCATGTTCTCTGTGTATAGAAATCTCCCCACTGTATTTTCCACTGAATGCATCCGATGAAGTGAGCTGTAGCTCACGAAAGCTTATGCTCAAATAAATTTGTTAGTCTCTAAGGTGCCACAAGTCCTCCTTTTCTTTTTGCGAATACAGACTAACACGGCTGCTACTCTGAAGCCTCTTTTTATAATCCATACTGGGAATTTACTTGATTTCCCTGGAAGTCAGCAGGGGTGTATTTAAGGTATGAGTTTCAAAAACTGGATCCCAGCAGTACCTCCAATATAGCATTGCCTATCCACCCGGTTACCTCCTTTAGTGCCAATCTCCTTACAAGTATTGATGGAGATCCCCACAGGCCTGGGTTTTTCTGGATCCCGCCACCCCCTCAGCAGGGCGTAAACTTCTTTTTCTTCCCATAGGAATTTATTTGGCAGTGCCTCCACCTCCACTCCACACGCTCCTTCCTGGCAGGGTCACCAGGGCAGCTTGGGAGGAAAATTCTAACCACAGGGTAACCCCCACTTACTTGCTAGATAGTTGTAGACTCCCAAGAAATAACACAAACACATTTAATATAGTTAAACAGTAACTATATTAAACAAAAAATAAATATAACATAACAGGGTAAAACGTGATTCTCCGGGTCACTTGTGCCTATGCTGATAATACTCGTGAATTTCCCCAGTCACGTGACCTGATGTAGCAAACATAAAATTAGTGTCCTGTTGGTACACATACTTTGTAGGAGCCCTTAATGACCTATGACCATGATATCTTCTGAGCAGCAGTTAGCAGTGTGTCTGACTGGGTTCAGTACAGCCCAAAGGACTCACAAGTGGAATTATGTGGCAAGACCCTCCACAGGTTTAATAGGCAGCAAGTAATAAAATGCCCAATCCTGACCCCCTGTCTTGAGGGCACAGTTCAGGGAGTAAGGGATCTCCCTTACTAGCTAACTGAAAGATGGTGACTCACAACTCCACAACATCAGGTTCAGAGATGCCTGCAGAGGGGCTGATCTCTGCTGGCAAGCTTCCTCTCCATGCAGGAATTGGGCTGCTTCTGGCCCCAGGATTTCCCCTCCCCACCAAAGGGGGCAGGGCTCAAGGTGCAGGTTACAAAACTATACTAAAATCCAAACTTTAGTCTCCTACCACAGGACTCAGATACATTCCCAGCAGGCAGCACCCCTGGACTAGCAGCAAGAGCAGAGCTGGCCATGTGGTGACTCATCTTGCGAGCGGGGGGGGGAGGGATAGCTCAGTGGTTTGAGCATTGGCCTGCTAAACCCAGGGTTGTGAGTTCAATCCTTGAGGGTGCCATTTAGGGATCTGGGGCAAAAATTGGGGATTGATCCTGCTTTGAGCAGGGAGTTGGACTAGATGACCTCCTGAGGTCCCTTCCAACCCTGATATTCTGTGATTCTATGATAAGCAGAGGCTGCAGGTGAAGCAATTTCTTTTTTCTAGGGGGGGAGGGATAGCTCAGTGGTTTGAGCATTGGCCTGCTAAACCCAGGGTTGTGAGTTCAATCCTTGAGGGGGCCATTTAGGGATCTGGGGCAAAAATTGGGGATTGGTCCTGCTTCGAGCAGGGGGTTGGACTAGATGACCTCCTGAGGTCCCTTCCAACCCTGATATTCTATGATTCTAACTCAGCCTGGCTGGGGGAAGTTTTCCCAACATGTAATTGGAGTTCTTTGAGATGCCTCTGCATGTTCACACTTCCAGCCTGCCTTCCCCTCTTCATCAGAGTCCTCTTGTTCTGTATCTCTGGGTTGGCAATGGCAGGAACTGAAGTGATAGAGGGCACTGAGTCCCCTTATACAGCCTTGCCTCCCAGAACGTTTGGAGATACAGAGAGGAGAGGGTAGGAAGGGGCATGTGAGCACGCTATGGGACACTGTTTGGAGGAGGTTCTGCAGTTAGTACCACAAGGTGGTGCAATACACATAAGTGTGATTATGCAGAGCCACTGAAAGAACCCCAGTTACAAGTAAGCAATCTTCATTTAGCTGGTGCAGATTATGGAGCATAGGTACCACATGTTCCCTGTGGGAAGAAGTGCTTCAGGGGGCAGCCACATAGCTTTAATGGCATTAAGGCAGTGCCCCATATCACAGGGATCTAAACTGCCAATGTGGTCAGCATCCACAACAGAGAGACGCGAATGTTATGACTAATGATGAAGAGCACACTTGCCACTCTCTGCTATCTGGGCACCAGCGGCAACAGGGATCCAACATTTCCCCCCAGGATGCAAACCTGCCTAACTGACCCGCTCAGCCCTGCAATTAATGAATTAGTTCAGTTCTGGGGAACTTGTTGGCAAAATCATTCGAATATTCCTCACCCAAGAAACATTCGACTGTCTCCAGATGCAAATAACCCAGGTTAGGCTGCTGATTCAATGAGTGAATTGCCTCACTCATTGAGTTATAGTGTATGTGATGTGATGTGATGAAGAAACCTTTCTTCACGAGACGCCAAAACTCCGTGTTATAGTCACTCAGACTCCGAATGAGATGTCTGTCCCCAGCTTTCCAGGCATGCTTAATCTCACTTCCTCGTGGTGATCTGTGAGGGCAAAGCTGGAGCAGAGGCTGTATTTAGGAGCTGCTATCATCAATAGTGGGGAACAAAGGGGATTAGAATGTCCTAGCAGGCCACCAGATAGAGTGGCTTGACCCAGTATACTGCCTCAGTGCCCTCAGAAACACAGTGGTTTTCATTAGCTGCCAAGAGTCAAGCATTCCAATGAGGCTTTGACCCAATAGAAAAAGCGCACACAAACATAAGATTGGCCATGGCGGAGGGTTCACCATCACGTCCTCTCCTCCAGCCCCAGCGCAAAAGCCAGAGCCACAGAGCAGTCAGATGCACGAGCTGAGTCATGACCAACCTGCGAGAGACTCGAGGTTGTCATGACAACCATGAGATCTTACTCCATGCATTCCAGAACCCTCATGATTACTGAAGTCACCAAGAACTACCAGTCTGGCTGATTCATGCCACCAACCCTCTAACTCATCCACTGCTTCTAATGCTGATTTGCCATTTAACGTGCCGTGTGTTTACGTGGAATGGGAGGGAAAAATCTGGACCATAATCTACTGCAAGTGCAATGCTACTTGACCTACAAAACAATGGATGATTTGAAGTGATATTATTGTTATAACATATTACTATGGTACTACTTTGGAGCCCCAGTCCTGGACTGGGACCCATTGTGCTAGGTGCTGTACAAGCAAACAAAAAAAAGATGGTTCCTGTTCCCAGGAGCTTACATCCTGAATGTAAGACAAGAGACAACAAGTGGAGGCACACGGTGGAGCACAAGGAAATGAGACAATACTGGTCAATATATAGACAGCAGTCTCAGCAAGCCATTGGCCCAATCTTAGTCAAGTTACCAGTCAATGTACTGACCAACAGCAATTAAAAGCCTAAAATTATGCTGGGCTATAACATTGGAATAGTGAAAAAGTCCTCGGGACCTGCAATAAAATGTTATGCTGTCCTGGTACAACCTTGGCCTTGCTTAGGGTGACTTCAGCTCTAGTTCATTATACTAAAAGCAAGACCATTCCATCCAGCCACCAGACTGCACAGGGAAGGACAGCAGGGTAAATTCCATGAGCTGCCAAGAACAGCCTAAAATAACAAAAACATGCTCTAGAAAAAGATATTTATGAAGATGGGATTTAATAAAAGACTATGAAAACTTAAGTGGTAGATAGACAAGGTCAAGTCAAGTCACTATTCACAACTCAAAATAGATGATGAGACAGGATGACACATATGGAAATTAATAGAAAGAAATCAGAGCAGATCAGGAGGTTACAGAAAATAATTAATGAGTGGAATGGCTTTCTAGGCACAGCCACTGTGATGAAAATACTGGATCATTCAAGAAGTAATGAAAAGATATTCCTGGGGACTGGAATAGAGAACAAGGAACAATAGTCTCACGTTGCTGTGTGGGAGGTTTATGTTGGATATTAGGAAAAACTTTTTTACTAGGAGGGTGGTGAAGCACTGGAATGGGTCATCTAGAGAGGTGGTGGAAACTCCTTCCTTAGAGGTTTTTAAGGTCAGGCTTGACAAAGCCCTGGCTGGGATGATTTAGTTGGGGATTGGTCCTGCTTTGAGAAGGGGGTTGGACTAGATGACCCTGATATTCTGTGATTCTATGAATAGTTCAAATGGATGCGCCTAGATGGGCCTACTGGATTTATTCATTATAGCTGCAGCACTAGCCACAGTAATGAACATAAGAACGGCCATAGTGAGTCAGACCAAACGTTCATCTAGCCCAGTATCCTGTCTTCTGACAGTGGCTGATTCCAGGTGCCCCAGAGGGAATGAACAGAACAGGTAATCATCAAGTGATCCATCCCCTGCCACTCGTTCCCAGCTTCTGGCAAACACCGGCTAGGGACGCCATCCCTGTCCATCCTGGCTAATAGCCATTGATGGACCTATCCTCCATGAATTTATCTAGTTCTTTTTTGAACGCTGTTATAGCCTTGGCTTTCACAACATCCTCTGGCAAAGAGTTCCACAGGTTGACTGTGCATTGTGTGAAGAAAAACTTCCTTTTGTTTGTTTTAAACCTGCTGCCTATTGATTTCATTTGGTGACCCCTAGTTCTTGTGTTATGAGAAGAAGTAACACTTCCTTATTTACTTTCTCCACACCAGTCATGATTTTATAGACCTCTATCATATCCCCCCTTAGTCATCTCTTTTCCAAGCGGAAAAGTCCCAGTCTGAATTGCTTATTGCTTTCCAAAATGTTCACCTTTTGAGCTGAAACGTTCCAAGCCTAGTCTCAGCCTGAAGGTGAATGTTTGGAGACCGTCCAAGCCAAAATGGTTGAATCCTTTTGCAAATGAAGATAGTGCAAAAAACACACTTTCCCTACTATACAGATTTTATTGTAACTTCTTTTAAAGCTGTTGCTTAAGTGGTTTAAGCCATTTAAATGGCTAGGGATAGAAATAGCCTTTGCTAAGGAGGCATGCCTGTGAGTCCTTTGGTGAGATTGGTTTGGTTTGGCCAGGTTATGGCCCATTAGACATCACATTTTATGCTGCCCCCCCAGAGGGGTCACAATTCCTGTCCAGCTGCCTGTGTGCAGGTGAGTTACTGGAGTCCAGTCAGGTTTCTTACACACACACACACACCATGCAGGCCAGGCTGTGCTAGCTAACAAATGAAGGCTCCACCCACTCCTCACCTACTTACGTGTTGAAGGGAATGGAAAGCAGGGGATGCTCTCTGCATTTAGCTCTGACCCATGGGCGGCTCTGACCCACTGCTGGACAACTGGGCCATAGTGCCCCCCCTTCCCCAAGACCCCCACCACCTGCTCCACTCCACCCCCGAAGGTCCCCGCTGCTTGCCGTGTCCCTCCTCCTCGGGATGGGGGAGCGAGGAGCAACACGGAGAGCCAGCAGCTGGTGGAGTGAGGAGGCTTGGCCAGGCGCTGCTAGGGCTGGCAGCTCGGTGGAGGCGCAGGGCCTTCAAGGGGCAGGAGGAGCTGGTGCTCAGGGAGGCTGCCAGCAGCTCAGCCGGGCCTGATTCTGGTGGGCTATCGGGGGGGCAGCAGCTCGCCTGGCACTTCAGGGGGCTGGCAGCTCAGTCTGGTGCTGGGGCAGTAGCTCGGTCTGGTGCTGGGGGGGGCAGTGGGTCAGGGCAGGGGGCAGCAGCTCAGCCCAATGTGGCTGGGGCAGGTGGGCCAGGGGTCCTCCATTCCGGGGGGGGAGGGGGGGTTCAGGGCTTTTCCTTTTACAAGGGGAGGTTCAGGGCTCCAGCGTCCAGGGCGGTGGGGCCTTGGGCGGAATGGGCAGGGCCAGCGGGCAAGCCTCCCCAGAGCAGGGGTTCACCCACTGCCCATGCTCTGACCCATCATCCTCAGCCAAACAATGAATGGAGGATGGGCTTAACTGACTGAGCTAGACACAGGGCACAATCTAGCTCTCATTGCATGTGATGGTGTGTGCACTAGTGAGGTGAGGGTTAAAGAGTTGCTCTGGACCAAGAGGCCATGCCCCTTTGCCTCACCTGGGCACGCTCCCAAGGGAGGAAGCATTTAAAAGGGAGCGACTCAGCTGAGTCTGGGCTGATTGCGGAGGAGAGCAGTTGGGAGCAGCAGCCTTCTGCTGGGAAGCTGCCAGGGCTCCCTACCACCAGGACTGAGCCTCATAGCCAAGCTGTGGGAAGCCTGTTGACGATGGGTGATGACTCACTAGGGCCAGTGGAAGAGACTCCAGAGGCAGATCAGAGTGGAAGAGACTCCAAAGGCAGGAGGGAACCCAAATCCAACCTATGATGATGACTGAGGAACTGGTACAAGGGTTGGAAGTGAGCCAGAGAGCATGCTTGGGGTATTGGGCTCTGAGCTCTGTGCAAGGGCCATTGTTTCAAAGGACCCTGAGTCAGAACTCAGTGGAGTAGGGGGGGCCTAGGTTCCCCTCCCTCTTCCCAGTGAGTGACACTACCCCAAACTGTAACTGTCAGGGAGAATGACCCTTGGACTCTTGCCATTAGGCATTACATCCTGGAATATTGCCATTAGGCCGTACTGCCGGCCTGGAGCACGAAGCCAACCCCTAGACACTGCCTCCCTTGCAAGGAAACTGTAATGGGGGTATGCACTCTTACCTCTCTGGTGCCTCCCTGTTAGCTTGTCTGGGGATTAGCTCGCCACATGATCTGATGCCCCTTCCTGCGGTTGCTCAGTCTGTCATCCCACTCACTCGCTCTGTGGCGCCTCGCATGCTCCCAGAGCTGCAGAGTTTTCCTCTTTGTGGCTTATAGCCCTCTGGCCAAGCAGAGACAACCTGCACCCGCTGATAGTGGGGCGGGGGGTTAGAGTGAGGGCAGCTGGCTTCAGTTCCACCTGAGCATGCTCAGTACAAGTCAAGCAACAAATCCGCAGGGGCACGTGACCCCATGTGTCCTCCTCTCCCACGTTGCCTCTGCAGCCAAGTTACATTGAAGTTCCCCCTCTTCCAGGGTATTACCAAAGTCTCCTTCCAAGTTGTCCCCGGCAATCCCCAAATCGGCTGTCCCTTGCATGTCACTCCTGCAGTGGCTTGTAGGGGAACTAGGGCCACCACTTACACTGGGTTCCAGTCCAGGGACCCTCAACCCAGCACCTCAGGTCTTTCTTCTCCCAGTCCTTACTGCTCCCTACACTACGTGTGACAGGTTCCTGCTCTCCCCCCTTGTATCAGGGAGTGTTAGTGTATACTTCTTCCCGGCAGGCCTCCCTCTCTTGCCAGCTCCCTAGCTTTATAGAAGCCCTGCCTGTTTCTGCACAGGTGAGCTTCATCCCCAATTAAGCCTCATTATCTCCTAGCTCCCCCGAGGTGCACCCTGTAGCTAATAGGCCTCTCTTGCCTATATTAACCCCTCCAGTGCTAGTGTGGCTTGAACGGCCCATCACAGGGACTTATGGAGTTCTGCCTCTTACACTTTGCAGCTTTCAAGATGCACATTATGAGACTGCAGACTAAAGCTCTCTAACAGAACATTGCATTATCTTGAGATAGCATGTGATCATGTACCTAGAAAATATGGGGGAGATTTTACATCCATCTTGCAAAGGCGTAAATTAAAACAAGGGCAGGTGAGAATCAGGCCTATTCCGTTCTCCACCAGTTCCATCATGCTGCTGAAACCTCCTGGGCAGTGGCAGCGGGCATTTGAAAGTCTTTGAGCTCCTTTCAGCACATCAGCCGACTCACTGCTACCGGCTTGCACTGACAAATGCTGCCATCTACTGTGCAGAAATGGAAACACCGGTTTTGGAAAGGCAAAAGGAAGCTGCTACCAGAAGCTGAAGCCCTCCTGAGTAATCTGCAGTCAGATGAGCAGGAAAAAAAACAACAGAACAGCTACTAACCTTACAGTAACTGTATTTTGGCAAGATGTTTTGTCCATGTGGATCTCTCTTCTGAGACGCATGTGCCTCATGCATGCGTAAGTGTACACAAGGCATATATGCCCCCCCACCCATGGTGGGATCCATATGGACAAATAATCAAAGAAGGAAGAAGAGTTACTTCAGCAGCAAAGCTGATTACAGATTCATATGTTGTCCTGAGAACTGTTAAAATGTGTAATGCATCTGCATTTTATACAAATACCTGCCCACACTGAACAGTTTTTATTTTTTTAAATCACAATCTAGTTATTTAAATATGTCATTGTCTCTTTACACAGTATAACCCCCTGTTTTCCAAAAGACACCTGAGATTTCCAGAGACTGGAAATGCTGATCATTGGGGCTGAAACTTAGGAACCATGCAGCAGTGGAAGCATGAAGCTTCTCTCCAAAGTGTGTCAGGGGCTTAGCAAGAGCAGAGATTCACTCAGTGCAGTCCTGAAGAACTGGGACATTGGTAGCTTCAGGTAGTAGGAGTTAAGAAAATCAGTGTTGCACTGTGGTAATATGGTCACTGGGTGTCCACCTCCCAACAACCACCACTACTGGCACCATTTGATGACAGTTGGCAGTTTGAGCGAGATGCCAAGCTGTGAATGAGCCATTGAGACTGAACTTTCCTCTCAGCCTAACAGGCAGGGCTCAAAGCAGTGTGGTGAAACTTGCATTGACACTGCTTATGAGGACAAACAAATAGAGGATTTCAAACCACAAAGGCGGTCAATCCAACACTTTTCACTCATCCTAAATGCCACTAAGGAGGTGGGGGGTAATGCATTCCTACAATAATACAATTTATATTCTCCTCAGCACCAAGGATTTAGTCTGCAATACTCATTTTTACATTGCAAAAAAATCCTCTTCTATATTTGCACATTTTCAAATTGTCCCTAAATAAAATGAAGCCCCTTGGGCTGTCCAAGTCTAGGAATTTCCTATTAGAAGCAAAATTCACCTCAGATGCATGTCGGCAATTCCTGTTGATCTCAGTGCATGTATATGGGCACAGGGTTTGGCCTGTTGTAATTTGGAATCACTCCTTGATTTAATATACAAAGACAGAGTTTCTTGATTGTAATTGTTGTTTTTGATTTTGAGACCCAGTACAGGTATCCAAGCGGGTGCAATCTGTACCTCCCAGCTCTGTTGGAAACGGACCATAGGGGCATGGAAAGTAGAAAGGCGCTATTGTTATTAATTTGCATTACAGTGGCACATAGAGGTCCCAGCCTGAACCCCGTTTTGGTTGTACCAAAGGAGAGCCTGGGCTGGAGGGTGCTATAAACACACAGAGATGGACGACAGTTCCTGAAGTCCTCCAATATCTCTCTCCCTTCAGTCAAAGAAATGACTGCCACCTGATCGTAAAATGTGATCTTTGCTCAGTGCTCCAGAAAGTGAAGACGTTTTTTCTCTTGCCAACATCCCCAGAGGAAAAATTCTTCATATTTGCTGATCAGTGCAACGCCATGTACGCGAGCAAGGATAGCCATAGTGATGTGTCTAATCCCACAGTGCGTAATTGTCCAGCATTTTCTTGAACCATGGTTCTCCTTAGACTAACAAAGCTGTTATTGCCACTATAAAGCAACTAAACAATGTGCAGCCAACATCTTTGTTTTAATCAGGGGGACTGCTGCATGCTGAGGTTACTAATCATTCCTCCCTTGCTGTTCAAGAAAGGGAGGAAGCATCTTTTTAATTAAATTGGTTTTTAAATGAAACACAAAGCATCAGTACGTGCTTAATAATGCATTAATATGTGCCCCAGAAGATGCTTCTCCTCATCTTGGGATGCTGACATACTCAAGGTCCAAGCTGTGCATCAAAGACACATATTTGTTATGCAGAAAAGCCTCCAAGGACTTCATGTTCTTCACCAGAATTATACTGTATATTGCAGAAGGGCAATGCTCCTATGGGAGTGTATTTTCAAATACTGTTAGTGTGACAGGTTGGATCACAGAAAACCTCTTGGGTACTGCCAACTGATGTGCTGAGACTATCTCTGAGCCTGTTTCCCCTGCCAGCTTGAGACTTCGGAACCCTGCCTTGTTTGAGCCAGACACTCTTGCCTGCTACAAACCCAGACCCAGATCTGAACAACATCCCACAAAAGCTGCAGGCTAAACTGAAAACAGCTTAAGAAGTGTTCCTGTCTCCAGCACTCAGATGCCCAGCTCCCAATGGGGTCCAAACCCCAAATTAATCCATTTTACCCTGAATAAAGCTTATACAGGGTAAACTCAAATTGTTCGCCCTCTATAACACTGATAGAGAGATATGCACCGCTGTTTGCACCCCCCGCCCCATATTAATAGGTACTCTGGGTTAATAAGTAAAAAGTAATTTTATTAAATACAAAAAGTAGGATTTAAGTGGTTCCGAGTAATAACAGACAGAACAAAGTGAATTACCAAGCAAAATAAAATAAAACATGCAAGTCTAAACCAGTAGGTTTCTTTTACAGACTAGCCTCCTTCTAATCCGGGTCCAGCAATCACTCACATCCCTGTGGTTACTGTCCTTTGTTCCAGTTTTTTTCAGGTGTCCTTTGGGGGTGGAGAAGCTATCTCTTAAGCCAGCTGAAGACAAAATGGAGGGGTCTCCCAGGAGCTTAAATAGACTCTCTCTTGTGGGTGGAGACCCTCTCCTTTCCCCTATGGAGAATCCAGCTCCAAGGTGGAGTTTTGGAGTCACATGTCCATGCATGATTCAGTCCTTACAAGTCCAGTCACATTCCCAGGAAAACTCAGACGTGGAGTGGTATCTCCATATTCATTGTTAGCTTAAGTGTTTCGTGATTGAGCACTTGACCTGCAAATTCTTTTCTAAAGAAGCTGACCAAATGCCTTACTAAGGCTACTTAAAATCAAACAAGTACACAGCCAATATTCATAAATTTAAATACAAAAATTATACATGCATACAAATAGGATGAATAGATTCAGCAGATCATAACCTTTACAGAGATGTTACATGGCATATGTAGCATAAAACATATTCCAGTTATGTTATATATACATTCATAAGCATATTTCCATAAAGCATTATGGGGTGCAACATCACAGTTAGGTTTAATCTATATTTCATCCCTACATTCTCAAGAAACATTACTTCTCTGCCATCCAGAAAAGAACACCTCTTTCTGTATGTTTTCACAACCGGGTACTGCTTCAGGATCCTTGTTTTGTCCCTAATCCTTATCCAAGGAAGCATTTTAGCAGCCTATAAATTGCTTTCTACTCATAATTATTGACTTGGGTTAATGATGCGGGGCACCATCACGATTGAAATATCCTTCTGGATCAACAGTCATGTCTCAGGTAGACCTGGGAAACTCAGTGATATAACTTTGCAGGGTGTGTGTGAATGGTTTAATTTCTTTTGGTCCATATGTTATGGGTCAGCCAATTTATCATCCCATCATCTCCCCACGTCTCTCTGTGTTCCTGTTTTAAATCTTCAGTGGAGCCCAGATACCATGGTGATGGGCGCCAAGTATAAGTCAAAGCAATGGTCTGATTCCAGGAGAGGGTGTGTTCTGATCAGGATGCTAAGGAATCACTTCTAGAATCTAATTCACTAGGCTACACTTACAAAACATCAGATGCAAATGGGCAGCTTCAGACTAGTTCACAGCTAAATCTGCACGCAGTGCGAGTGCTAGCTTGTAGTAGGGTGTGCCATTTTCAACAGAGCAGGCACAGTGAGTGTGCATTGATGCACCAAATACAAATATTTGCAGTATAATGACCAAGGAGTGGGTGGATCTCATTTCAGAGAGAAGCTGGCAGGAAAAAAAATAAAGGTGACATCATGGTAGGGTCAACTAAAGACTACCAAGTCAGGAAGAGGAGGTGGATGAGGCATTTCTAAGAACAAACAGAAATATCCAAAACACAAGGCCTGGTAGTAATGGGGGACTCTACCAACCGAGCCATCTGTTGGAAAAGTAACATGGCAAAACACAAAGTTTCCAATAAGGGCTTGGAATGTACTGGGGACACCTTTGTGTTTCAGAAAGTAGAGGCAGTAACTAGGGAGGCAGCCATTTTAGACTTGATTCTGACCAACAGGGAGGAATTGGTTGTGGATCTGAAGGTGGAAGGCAATTTGGGTGAAAGTGATCGTGAAATGATAGATTTCATGACTCTAAGGAATGAAGACTGAGAGCAACAGAATAAGGACAATGGACTTAAAGATGCAGCCTTTAACAAACTCAGAAAACTGGTAGGTAAAGTCCTATGGAAGAAAATCTAAAGAGAAAAGGAGTTCAGGAGAGCAGGCAGTTTCCCAAGGAGACAATATTAAAGGAAAAACTACGAACACTCCTGATGCAAAGGAAAGATAAAATAGTAAGAGGCCAATGTGGCTCCATCAGAGGTCTTTATTGACCTGGCAATCAAAAAGGAACCCTGCAAAAAGTGGAAGTATGGATGGATTGCTGGGAGGAGTACAAAACACAAGGTTTTACACTAATGCACTGGTTCTTAATTGGTGTGCCATGACCCCAGGCCAGTGGCTCAGGAAAGGCAATCAGGCAGTCTGCAAAGGATTGATTATTTTTATTACAATCTACAGCAAAGAAAATAAAATTTCCAGAATAATCTAGAAGTGGCCAAAGTTTGAAAGGTCAAGTGCAGTGGTTGTAGCAATAGTTGTATTTTATGGGCTGATCACTGATACTTTATTTACCCTTACTTTTTTAGCAAGTGGAAGTGGGTTATGAAAATTTTTGACTTTGAATAATGGGATTGCCATTATGAAAAAGTTGAGAAACACTGCACTATATGTCACCATAGCTTTAGTGGAGTAGCCTGTTACCCTTTCCTCGCTACAGCTGGGAGAGAATGGTGAAAACAGCAACTTGGAGAGAGAAAACCTTAATTCTAGACCATACAAATGTGTCCTCTTGTTTACAGGAGTGATCAGGACCTGATCCCAAGCCTATTGTAGTCAATGGGAGTCTTTCCATTGACATCAGTGGGCTTGGGATCAGGTCCTGAATAGAGACAAAAATCAGGCTGATACAAATGTGCTGTTTAGGGTCTTTGAAAATACATTGAGGCTGTGCACATGCCTGATCCTGAGGGATCTTCTTTTTGTGTGGCGCAATGCAGCTAAAAGTGTCCATCATGGGAGGATGAAAGAGGGACAGCACAAAGAAGCTGTTCTCTGAAGGAGGAAACTAGGTCAAATGCTTTATTTTCACTTGATATCATATTGATTTCTGCAATGATGGGTCTTGCTAACAAACAGAAACTTGGCTTTCTAGTAGGCAGTGCCCAGGGGCCTGTGTGCAAGATCATAATAATCAGGAATACATTGCAGAGAAAGCACTACAGTAATGTTCAGCCTAGACAACACTATGCAAATGAAAGATATTAATGACTTTCCAAAGCACTTGCAATCAGTCTTTCTAAATATAAGTTAGGAAAGAAGTTGTCCGAATAAATGTGTGTCTTGTATGTCCAGCCAGCACATATTTTTCTGAACGTTGAAGAGCCCGATATAATTTGCTCTTGCAAAGACCGTAGTTGTACTTCAGTAAATATCTCATTGGAAAGAATCTAGTAACATTTTGTCATAAAGTTCTCAATGTTCCCATGGTGAGAAGAGTTTCTTGCCAGGTAGGAATGGTAAAAAGTGTAATGGAAAACAAAATGTCTTACTGAGATCAGTCACTGTTTTCCTGTTTCTAATGTCCACCATCTTGCCGAAGAGTGACTCCAACAGTGCAAGACCCAGCATGCATTTATTTCTCTGATGCATTAATATTGTCTAAAAAACAAAAAAGGTGGAGTTTTCAAAAAGGAGTTAGGTGCCATTAACTTTCAATGGGAGCTGGACAACTAACTCCCATAGGCACTTCTGCAAATTCAATGCTAGGTACTTAAATTGCACGTGCAAAACATGCGTGTGCCTTGCAAACAGGTGATCTCACACATGCCTTCACACACAGAGAGGCGTGTTTGTGCACAAACGTACCCCCTTGTTCATCCAGTTGGTCATTTGTATTTGCAAATATACAACTGGCAGGCACAGTTACCTGTTTGTACTGTACTCGTGTATTACATGGGTATAAATCTAGAGTCAATGGAATGATTCCATATTTACAGAGACAAAATTTGGTTTAAACAATAAAATTCTTCTCACTATTGTTAAACATACAGAACCAACTTTTTAAGATGTCAGCACCTCACATTGATCTCAAGATTAATACAGGCCAATGTTTTCAAAAATGTTTGCCTAAAGTGAGGCTCCTAAATCCATGTTTTAGAGGTGGCTCAACTGGCCTTATTTTCAAAAGTGCTGAGCTCACAGAAGTTTGATTAAGTTCAGGAAACTTTCAGAGGGGTAGCCATGTTAGTCTGTATCAGTAAAAAACAATAAGGAGTCCTTGTGGCACCTTAGAGACTAACAAATTTATTTGGGCACAAGCTTTCGTGGGCTATAAACTACTTCATCAGATGCATGGAGTAGAAAATACAGTAAGCAGGTATAACTATACAGCACATGAAAAGATGGGAGTTGCCTTACCAAGTGGGGGGTCAGTGCTAACGAGGCCAATTCAATCAAGGTGGATGTAGCCCATTCCCAGCAGTTGACAAGAAGGTGTGAGTATCAGAGGGAAAAATATTTTTTGTAGTGACCCAGCCACGCCCAGTCTTTATTCAGATCTAATTTTATGGTGTCAAGTTTGCAAATTAATTCCAGTTCTGCAGTTTCTTGTTGAAGTCTGTTTGAAGTTTATTTTGTTGAAGAATGGTGACTTTTAAGTCTATTATTGAGTGTCCAGGGAGACTGAAGCTCTCTCCTACTGGTTTTTGAATGTTACAATTCTTGAGGTCTGATTTGTGTCCATTTATTTTCTTTTGCATAGAGACTGTCTGGTTTGGCCAATGTACATGGCAGAGGGGCATTGCTGGCACATACTATCTTGGTAGATGTGCAGGTGAACAAGTCCCTGATGGTGTGGCTGATGTGGTTAGGTCCTATGATGGTGTCACTTGAATAGATATGCAGACAGAGTTGGGAACGGGGTTTGTTGCAGGGGTTGGTTCCTGGGTTAGTGTTTCTGCTGTGTGGGGTGTAGTTGCTGGTGAGTATTTGCTTCAGGATGCAGGGATGTCTGTAAGCAAGGACTGGCCTATCTCCTAAGGTCTGTGAGAGTGAGGGATTGTCCTTCAGGATAGGTTGTAGATCCTTGATTATGTGCTGAAGAGGTTAGTTGGGGGCTGTATGTGATGGCTAGTGGTGTTTTGTTACATTCTTTGTTGAGCCTGTCCTATAGTAGGTGACTTCTGGGTACCCTTCTGGCTCTGTCAATCCGCTTCTTCACTTCCTCAGTTGTGTAGTGTAGTTTTAAGAACATCTGATAGAGATCCTGTAGGTGTTTGTCTCGTCTGAGGGATTGGAGCAAACGCGGTTGTATCTTAGGGCTTGGCTGTAGATAACGGATTGTGTGATGTGGTCTGGATGAAAGCTGGAGACATGCAGGTAAGTATAGTGTCAGTAGGTTTCCAGCATTGGGTGGTGTTTATGTGACCATCACTTATTTGTACTGTAGTGTCCAGGAAGTGGATCTCTTAGATGCTTATTCAAACCTCTGAACCTTCAAGGGATGGACCATCAGAAACAGTAATTGCAGGTTTTGTAAGATATATAGAGAAAGAACGAGAGAGAGCACAAGTGCTACCCACTGGACTGGGGCTACCATTTTATTTCTTTTGGAACTGCAGTAGGTCTGCAGGCAGAGACAAGGATGGAAGAGCCACCACCACCAGAGGGCAAACCCACTGACCAGAGCTAATTCCCAAAACAGCCAGCAGGAGGCACCAGTGTGGAGAGTGACCCTGTGACATGTGATGGAGAATGCAGGCACATGGTCACCCCTGATTTTAGGGGATGACTGAGGACTGTGAGAAGATTGCCTAGCAGGGAGATTATAGAGCACTGTCCTCCTGAGACAAGGGAGGAGAGTGAAGCGGTGCATGAGAGACTCAGACTATGGAAACGCACGACATGGAGCTCTATTTTGCAGAGGGCTCAGGTTCCCTCCTGGCATGGGCTCCCGAGTTGGTGCCCCAGAAAAATGGGGCTGCTAAGCAGAAAGAGGAACTGCAGGTGCTACTCCTATAAGTGTTCAAAACCCAGCAGATACAGTGGAAAGCCCAAGAGGACTTGCAGGCTCATACGGCCCAATTGGCAGAGCAGCAGCTGTGTATGCTTAAGCTGCTGAGAGAAGACATCTGGGGAAGCCGCAGAGATCGAGAAGGAAGGCAGGATGCCAGGGCCGGGCATCCGATGACTGTGAGAGACCTGTGTTATGCATGCAGGTGATAGGGACCTGAGAGGAGTGAGTGCCCCTATCGAGAAGGAAGCGGGAAGCCTCACCCAGAGAGCCAGAAGGCAAGGAAGCCCAGGAGAGCCTCACCTGTGAGGAGAGCAGGGTGGGGAGGAGCGTGTTGGGCCTGTGGGCAGCAGGGGCACTTGAAGAGGGAATGCCCAGATAGGAGCCAAAGAGATAGGACTAGCCCAGGGGAAGAGCCTGAGCAAGGGAAAGAGAACATGGGATCCATGGCCAGGAGGAAGCAGAAGAGGTGCTTCCCCTTGCTCATGAAGCCATGCACAAGCAGCCTGGACAGCAGTAAGGAGCAGTTCAACTATAGGCTGAGCAGGTGCAGAATGGTGGTAGAATGTGCCTTTGGACATTTAAAAGGGTGCTGGCACAGTTTGCTGAGTAGGTTAGACCTCAGCGCAACCAATATTCCCATTGTTATTGCTGCTTGCTGTGTGCTCCATAATATTTGTGAGTAAGGGAGTGGGAAGTTGAGGCAGATCGACTGACAGCCAATTTTGAACATCCAGACACCTGGGCAATTAGAAGAGCACACAGAAGCACGTTGCACATCAGAGAGACTTTGAAAAACAGTTTCATGACTGACCAGGCTAAGGTGTGGCAGTTGTGTGTTTGTCCTTGATGCAAAGCCACCCCCTTTGGTAAATGTACTTCCCTGTAAGCCAATCCCCCTCCCTGCTTTGACCACAGCTGGCACAGGAAATAAAGTCCATATTGTTCTGAATCCATTCATTCTTTATTTATTAAAAAAGAACTTAAGATCACTGACAATGCCAACTAGTAAAAGGAAGCCCAGTTGTACAAAGGGTTTGATCATGGGGTGGGGTGTGGGAGGAGGGAAGGACAAGGCCACATTGCTTATTCTAGCCACACTACAAATCAAACCTGTTTGAATGCCAGCCTTCTGTTGCTTGGGCCATCCCCTGGAATTGAGTGCTGGGTGCCCAGAGCCTCCCTGCCATATTTGTGGGCGTCTGGGTGAGGAGGATATGGAACTTGGGGAGGAGGGCAGGCAGTTACACAATGGATGCAGTGGGGGTCTGTACTCTAGTTTCTTTTCCTGCAGCTCCACCAGATGTCTCATGTCCATTTGCTCCCCCATTAGCCTTCGCATCTCCTCCTGCATGTTCTGATCACGCTCACTGTATGCTTTCCTGACCTCTGCCACTGAATGCTTCCATGCATTCAGCTGTGCCCTATCAGTGTGGGAGGACTGTGTGAGCTCTGAAAACATCATTGCGAGTGTGGTTTTTTTTTGCCTTCTAATCTGCGATAACCTCAGGGATGGAATTGATGTGGGGCGCATAGAAGCATTTGCAGCTGTAGGGAGGGTGGGGGAGGGAAGGGAGAGTACACTTTTAAGAAGATACATTTCTGAGAACAAAAAGGGAGACTCTTTCACAGTGAATCAAGCAAGTCACAACAGACAGCACATGTGTTTTAGGTACAAGGTTGCATTTTGCCTTTTATATTGAGTGCCTGCCGGTATGGTGACATCACACACGACTGAGCAACAGAATTCGGTTTGCAGGCAGGAATGGTAAGCCAAAGGGTATGTGGGGTTGGCTTCTTCCGCATTCATAACATGTGGGAATGGTTTCAAACTGCAGCACCCTCCTTTCTCATAGCAACCAATGCCGGTTGTGTTTGCCGTTTAAAAGGAGGGCTGTGGTTTTGGGGTGGATGTGCAGCATACCCCTCCCTCCCCGTGTGGCTATTCTCCGGGATGATCAATTTTAGCAAAGTGCAAACAGCCCAGCATGCCTGTGGAGAATGGATTCTCCACTTGCCTGCTACACATTCTCCTCCTCCCCCTGATTCACAAAATTCTCATTCATGTTGCCTGAGGCTGCCACCTTGCAGGTGTCCATAGAGAGTGTTGGGGTACTGGTAGGATCCCTGCCTAGAATGCTATGCAGCTGATCATAGAAGTGGCATGTCTGGGGCTCTGACCCTGAGTGACAGTTTGCTTCCTTTGTCTTTTAGTATTTGAGAGTGTCACAAATATTCATGAATCTATCTCCACAACTCCCTTGTGAGAGTACATGGTATTATTAGCCCATTTTACATCTGTGGAACCAAGGCACTGAGAGATTAAGGCAAAAATTGTCAAAAGTGTCCACTAACAGTGGATGCCCCGTTTGAGACACCTAGTTTGTCTTTTGGTAGGCTTGTCTGAGCTCCTTAATTTTCACGTGGCACTGCCGTGCATCCCTGGTGTAGCCTCTCTCCACCATGCCCTGTACAATTTTGGCATATATATCAGCATTTCTTCTGTTGGATCGAACCTGCACAGATTCTTTTCCCCAGAGAGCAATCAGATCCAGTGTCTCCCGTTCGCTCCATGCTGACCAAACAGGGAATGAAAGTTTGCGATTCTGGGACTGCATGGTGATTTGTTCTGCTGAGCTCATCATGCTGACCAAACAGGAAATGAAATTCAAAAGTTCCCGTTGCTTGTCCTGTGTACCTGGCTAGTGCATCGGAGTTGAAAGTGCTGTCCAGAGCGATCACATTGGAGCACTCTGGGATAGCTCCCAGAGGCCAATACCATTGAATTACTCAGCGCTGCCTCTATACTCCCCCAAATTCAACGCAGGAAAGTCAATTTTAGCACTAGTCCCCTTGTCAGGGAGGAGTACAGTAGTCAATTTTAAGAGCCCTTTAGGTCGGCAGAACGGGATTGGTTGTGTAGACGCATTCATCGACCTAACACGGCTAAATTTGACCTAACCTCATAGTGTAGACCAGGCCTGAGTGTAACTACATGACACACGTGTCATGTGGGAGATAAATCAAAATAGGTCAGACTCCAAGGGAGCTATGGAGTGGGGAACAAGATGATTCATCACCACCCGCGTCACCTGGTGCCCACCCTTCCCTTCTCAGCTGAAATGGAAGCAGCAGAACATCTCCAGGAATAGTAATTCTCGCCAGCCGAGTGACTCAAGGGTATGTTGCTGAATGGGATTTTCTTTAGTAATAGTCTCAGTGCTGTCCAGGCACACTGGTGCCATGGGACTTCCTCAGTATTCTGTGAGAATCACCAATCTCAGTATCGGTTACTTAGAGGAGGTGCAGTGATGTGGGCAGGTGAGCTCATTTAATCCTCTCCCCTCTTTTTTTTATTGCCTTCATGCCATTTTTTCTCCCTCTGTCTCCTTCTGCAGACACCTCAAAAGATTCTGCCAGTCTGCCCTCAGCCCTCCTCCCCTTCCTCTAGACTAGTTTGCTTTCCTACAGAGTGTTTCCATTATGCCTGGGGGCTCTCCCTTAGCAGCTCTTCCTTTCCAGATGTGAGGAGTGATGTTCTAAAGAAGCAAAGAGATGGGGTGCTTCCCTTTGATAACTGCTTTCCTTTAGCATGGCAATCAGAGCATTTCCTAACAGTACAGTCAAGTATCTTAACTGCTCCAGAGCTTTGCGAGATACATGAACTACACCAGATAGCAGCAGCAACATCTGTGTATCCATTTTGGAACACTGCATGTCTTCCTCCCCATTCACTTACACACTGCACTTTTAAAAGGCAAGGCCTGAAGCATGTATGGAAGACCAGGCTGGCCAACAGGCAGAGATGCTATGAAGCAATCATCCAATCTGATATGGTGACAGGAGTATGACCAGTAGTGTGTACTATATGTACCTCATCTTTAAAGCGGTGACACTGGTAGTGCCTACCTGTGGAAGATGAGTAAGGTCCTGTCCACACAGAGCCCTGATCATGGATCCTCCTATGCAGCAGCATTCCCACTGTCTTCACTGGGAATGTTAGGTGTACCCAGAATACAGGAGGCAAGCCCTGGGAGCAGACACATATTAGCTACAACTGCATTTAAACATGGTTGTTGCTAGCAATGTTATAATCCAATGTCCCTGAACAGTGCAGACACTGATATCTGTGCTAGAACAATGTTAAAAAGCCATGCTACACTCTACCTGGAAGGATAGTTTCTAGCACAGTTTTCAAAAGAAGACCCTTATCTCCATATCTCAGGGAAGCTAGCACAGTTCTGCTCCCAAGGTGGAGAGGATTCCACCTCCAAGCTATCCAGATGAGAGGCTGCAATTGCAGATGCAATGTGGTTTAGTGGATTAGGCAGTGACCTGGGAGTCAGGAGACCTGGATCTACCATTGACCTGCTGTGTGACCTTGGGCAAGCAGTTTCCCCTCCCATCTGTCTTGTCTAATTGGAATTTAATTTGCTCTTCAGGGCAGGAACTGTTTCTCAGTATGTGTTCATGCAGAACCTAGGACACTGAGGCCTCTAGATGCTATTGCAGTATTAATACTACTAGCAGGAATAAATACATAAATGCAAAGTAAAACAGAAGTAATTTGTTTTAAATATAAATCTTGCTTGCTAGTTTAAAAGCCATAATGTAGGGACATACACTAAGGTATCAGAGCTGTCAGTCTGGATCTTTTCACAAGAACTATATTCTTTTAAATAAAGGAGAGACCAGCATTAAAAGTTTCTCTATGGTTCTGAAATGGAAATAATGAAACCACCTTACATATTTCAAAATCCGGCTACACCATTTTAGCAGGCATAGGGTAATTTCATATTTAGAAAAATAAATTGATCTCTATCCTAGTGGCATTGTCATCTGCAATAAGTATTACATGACATTGAGCCATGAAACACAGGTTTGAGTTCTTTGGAATAATTGCTTTTTGTATCTTAAGATCTCTTTTCAAGTTGTACCAAAAGTCTCTCTCCTACAGAAAACGCATGGTAATAGTTCACCCCCTGTGGGGAGCAATTTTTATTTTGACAAGCCTATTAGTAAGATCTCAGCTGATACCTCTTGCTGTACTGAAAAGCAGATCTCAGGGATGCTATACGGTTACTGACTTAAGAGAACGGCTGTTTTCAGTAACACTCTGTTCTGATTTACTGCCATTCACAAACTCCCCATCCATATTCCCCATAACAAAAAGAGCCAACTCAGCATTACATTTCATTATTAAATCCAGTGGTTCCCAAATTTGTTCCGCCGCTTGTGCAGGGAAAGCCTCCGGCGGTTCGCTGCTCCAGGCCAATGGGAGCTGCTGGAAGCATTGCAGGCTGAGGGATGTACTGGCCGCCGCTTCCCACGGCTCCCATTGGCCTGGAGCAGCGAACCATGGCAACTGGGAGCCATGATCAGCCAAACCTGCTGACGCGGCAGGTAAACAAACCGGCCCAGCCCGCCAGGGGCTTCCCCTGCACAAGCAGCGGAACAAGTTTGGGAACCAGTGATTTAATCTGTCCTTTTCTGGGCCCTATTCTGCAATTCTTACTCCTGCAAAACTCCAAGTGAAATCAATGGCAGCTTGGCCTGGGTCACACCCTGAATCTACCATTTTAATTCACCCTAACATTTAGGGCAAGATCCTTCATCAAACAGTAGCAGAATCTTGCCCTTAGCCATAATGATGCCTCATGGTGCTACCTGTTAATTTGCAAATAACTGGGCTAAATAAACACCTTGGCTTTATCTAGATACCAGGATGGTCACAGTTATTACCTCAAATAGGAAGCAGCTTCAGGTCATCTAAATAACCACTCACCTAGATAACAATGCTCCCAGTCCCAGATTTATACATATGTATAAACACACACACACACGTACGCACGTATGTACATACATATATGTGTGTGTGTGTGTGTGTGTATATATATGAAGAAATTATACTAACAGTTAAGATTTCAGTTAGGTGATGGTTTGTACTTAATCAGCTGTTAGATAAATCACTTTCCCCCTCGAAACAGCTTGTCTAAGAAATATAGAATATGAGATCTTCAGAGGATGTTTAATGCAGCTCAGCACTTTCAAGCAGAGGTAAAATAGTATCAATTATGTACACTTCTGTTTTAAACACAGCAAAACATAAAATACTCAATTTAATTAAAACATAAAAAGAAAATGAGGTATCAATAGTACAAAGAGAAAAGAACAGAAATGTTGCAGTAATAATCATTTATATATCTAGATATGCTACATCAAAAAACTTTCAACAGTCAGTGAGAATATGGTAAAAAACAGCAACAAAGGGGGGGGAGGAATTGAAATTAGTGACATTTTTGTTTGTATTCAGCAGTTTCTAAAGAAATAGCATTAAAAATTTTAAAGCAACTTTTGTAATCAGAGTTTAGTGGCAGGATATTTACTTGAAAATAACACCAGATGTTCATTATTAAAACTTCCTTCATAACGGCTAAATCAAATTCTTGGGAATGCTTTAATGAGATAATTGTCAATCTCTTTCTACAAAATAAATGCCTTGCAACACTGAAGAATGGAATTTTTTGTTCTGTCTCTGTATGAACTGACACATTTGTACTTCTTTCCCCTTTGACCCATGAAAATTAGCTACAGTTCATCTCTGAGTGTACGCTGGAGCTGCACAAGACTTTGTGGAGTGAAATCTGAAGCCAGACAAAACTTGTGGTTTCAGGTTCAGCTATGAAGCACAAGTGGATATAGGTTGACTGAAAGGCCCACAGATCACACTTCATAATAAGGGTATTGTAATGATAGTGTAATTACATTGCACTTAGAGCATAGTTACAGTGGGGCTTGTTTTTGGATTCCTGTCATTCATTATTATTGCTGCAGCACCTAGGGATCCCTGTTGTGCTGTAGACTATGCAAAAATGGGATAGGAGACAGTCTCTGCCCTGAGCAGCTTACACTCTGAACAGTCCAGACGGACACAGGCTTGGTGGGAAGGGATACTCAAGAAGTCTGATGGGCTGCAAAGAATATAAGAGTGCCATGCTTTGCTGGGGGGAAGAGAGGGCTGTGCAGGGTAGCTTCATTTTCTAAAACATGGAGGGCAGGGCGAGTCAGGCTGAGGGGACAGGACTGTGAGTGAGGGGCAGGAGGAAGCTGGAGCAAAACGTCCAATCAGCACATGGGGATGAATGTCTAGAGTGGCATCATAAGAACCTGTTAGATACTGAGGACATCGACATCATCCTTGTGCACCAGTCCCTGCTTCCTTCAGCCCTGATGCCACCAGTGGCATGGCCTCCCTTGCACAGTCCTGCCTAATTACCTCTAATTCATATTACATCCAAAGTAACTCCATTACAAGACTGTTACTGAAGTTGCAAAGTCAAGCACTCAAAAGTTAGGAATGCCAGCATTAAGGTATCTCTGCAAGCTTAATTCCCCCCCCCCCCCGTGTGCATGCTGTATGATGCTGTCTGTAATTACATAATCACATACTATTTTCCCCCACATAGGATCCTGCCTCATTCAGTGAATAGGCCGTGTAAGTGTGCACGACTCAACCTTGCAGCACCTCCTGCTGGTGTCCTGGGAATTAGCTCTACTTCCAGCCTTGGAGCACCCTCTGCAGGCCAGTGTCCCACTTACGCTGGGCCACCATGTCCCTCCCCGACCTGGTGCCCCTCGTACGCCGGTGTGCTACCCCCTGGCAGTAACCCCTTACTTGCAGGGTCTCCCCTCCCCAGAGAACCCCCACCCCCTCTCCCTACCTCACCTCAGTCGTAGGCTACTGCCAGTCACCAGCTAGCCCCCACACCCTGGGCAGACTGCAGTATAAGCCACTCATCACCGACAAGGTTGGGTTTGGGCCTGCTGCCTTTATTTGACCTTGGGCTGTCCCCTGCCATCCCAGTACCTGTTGGGCCTAATAATAGGCCACAGCCTGGGACTTTCCAACTCCTCAGGCCCTTCCCCAGCCCTGCTCCAATCTAGGTCCTCTGCTTAGGTCCCTGCAGCCAGGTCCCTCCCTCTCAGAAGCTAGAGAAAGTCTCTTGAGTTTCAGCCCAGCAGCCCTTTTATAGGGTCAGCAGAGTCTGTTTGGGGCGTGGCCACAGCTGAGGCTGCCTCCCAATCAGCCCAGCCTAAGGCTCCCAGCCCCAGCCCTCTCCAAGGGCTGTCTTTTAACCCCTTTGGGCCTGGAGCAAGTGACCACCCCGCTATAGGCAGCTACTCAATATTTCTGCTTATCCTCATTCAGTGTGTGGGGCCCTCAGCCTTATTTACCCCACGCCATTGTAACCCTGCACTGAATGCTGAATTAATTTCCTCCTGGCCATTTCTATGGAGCACATCACTATAGTATTTGAGAGTTTCACAAATATTCATGAATCTATCTCCACAACTCCCCTGTGAGAGTACACGGTATAATTAGCCCATTTTACATCTGTGGAACCAAGGCACTGAGAGATTAAGGCAAAAATTGTCAAAAGTGTCCACTAACAGTGGATGCCCCATTTGAGACACCTAGTTTCTGATTTTTCCAATAACTTAGAGTTTTTATATGCAGTGTAGTTGTAGCCATGTCGGTCCCAGGATATTAGACACAAGGTGGGTGAGATAATATCTTTTATTGGACCAACTTCTATTGGTGAGAAAGATGAGCTTTTGAGCTACACAGAGCTTTTCAGACAGCAAAATCCAGACCTGAAGAACAGCTCTGTGCAGCTCAAAAGCTTGTCTCTCTCACCAACAGAAGTTGATCCAATAAAAACTATTACTTCACCCACCTTGTCTCTCTTAGAATTTTTACAGCACTTAATATGTTCACAGCACAGCCCCAATCTACTTCAATTGTAGCTGTTGGCACTCAGGAGTTCTAAAAATATGATCCCAGGTGTCTCAAGTTGGGCATCCAGAAACGTTCGGGTTAAAAGTGACTTGCCTAGTATCACACAGGAACTCTGTGGCAGAGGCAGGGATGGAATCCCCTTCTCTAGGGAAGCATTCAACTACCTGAACTGTGTCCTGGTCTACACTAGGAGTTGAGGTCGAATTTAGCAGCGTTAAATCAATTTAACCCTGCACCCGTCCACACGATGAAGCCCTTTTTTTCGACTTAAAGGGCTCTTAAAATCAATTTCCTTACTCCACCCCCGACAAGGGGATTAGCGCTTAAATCGGCCTTGCTGGGTCGAATATGGGGTACTGTGGACACAATTAGACGGTATTGGCCTCCGGGAGCTATCCTAGAGTGCTCCATTGTGACCCCTCTGGACAGCACTCTCAACTCAGATGCACTGGCCAGGTAGACAGGAAAAGGCCCGCGAACTTTTGAATTTCAATTTCCTGTTTGGCCAGCATGGCAAGCTGCAGGTAACCGTGCAGAGCGCATCAGCAGAGGTGACCATGCAGAGCTCATTAGCAGAGGTGACCATGATAGAGTCCCAGAATCGCAAAAAGAGCTCCAGCATGGACGGAACGGAAGGTACGGGATCTGATCGCTGTATGGGGAGAGGAATCCGTGCCATCAGAACTATGTTCCAGTTTTCGAAACGCCAAAACATTTGTCAAAATCTCCCAGGGCATGAAGGACAGAGGCCATAATAGAGACCCGAAGCAGTGCCGCGTGAAACTTAAGGAGCTGAGGCAAGCCTACCAGAAAACGAGAGAGGCGAACGGCCGCTCCGGGTCAGAGCCCCAAACATGCCACTTCTATGATGAACTGCATGCCATTTTAGGGGGTTCAGCCATCACTACCCCAGCTGTGTTGTTTGACTCCTTCAATGGAGATGGAGGCAACACGGAAGCAGATTTTGGGGACAAGGAAGATGATGATGATGAGGTTGTAGATAGCTCACAGCAAGCAAGCGGAGAAACTGGTTTTCCCAACAGCCAGGAATTGTTTCTCACCCTGGACCTGGAGGCAGTCCCCCCCGAACCCACCCAAGGCTGCCTCCCAGACCCGCCAGGTGGAGAAGGGACCTCTGGTGAATGTACCTTTTAAAATAGTATACATGGTTTAAAAGCAAGCATGTTTAATGATTAATTTGCCCTGGCATTCATGGCTCTCCTGGATATACTCCCAAAGCCTTTGCAAAAGGTTTCTGGGGAGGGCAGCCTTATTCCATCCACCACGATAGGACACTTTACCACTCCATGCCATTAGCACGTACTCGGGAATCATTGTAGAACAAAGCATTGCAGTGTATGTTTGCTGGCATTCAAACAACATCCATTCTTTATCTCTCTGTGTTATCCTCAGAAGAGTGATATCGTTCATGGTAACCTGGTTGAAATAGGGTGCTTTTCTTAAGGGGACACTCAGAGATGCCCATTCCTGCTGGGCTGTTTGCCTGTGGCTGAACAGAAATGTTCCCCGCTGTTAGCCATGGGGAGGAGGGAGGGATGAGGGGCTAGCCACGCGGTGCGGGGAGGCAAAATGCAACGTTGGAATGAAAGCACATGTGCTATGTATGTATGTAATGTTAACAGCAAGGTTTACCATGAAAGAGTATACCCATTGTTCTATAAAATGTGTCTTTTTAAATACCACTGTCCCTTTTTTTTTCTCCACCAGCTACATGTGTTTCAAGGATCACAGGATCTTCTCCTTCCCAGAGGCTAGTGAAGATTAGAAGGCAAAAAAAATGCACTCGTGATTAAATGTTCTCTGAGCTCATGCTGTCCTCCCACACTGACAGAGCACAGACGAATGCATGGAGGCAGACAATGCCAGAGTGCAGGAAAGCACGAAATGACCAGGAGGAGAGGTGGCGGGCTGAAGAGAGTAACTGGTGGGCTGAAGAGAGGGCTGAAGCTGAAAGATGGAGGCAGCATGATGAGAGGAGGCAGGATTCAATGCTGAGGCGCTGGAGGATCAAACCAATATGCTCCAGCATATGGTTGACCTGCAGGAAAGGCAGCAGGAGCACAGACTGCCGCTACAGCCCCTATGTAACCAACCACCCTCCTCCCCAAGTTCCATAGCCTCCTCACCCAAACGCCCAAGAACGTGGTGGGGCGGCCTCCGACCACCCAGCCACTCTACCCCAGAGGATTGCCCAAGCAACAGAAGGCTGGCATTCAAAAAGTTTTAAAGTTTTAAACTTTTAAAGTGCTGTGTGGCCTTGTCCTTCCCTCCTCCACCACCCCTCCTGGGCTATCTTGGTAGTTATCCCCCTATTTGTGTGATGAATGAATAAAGAATGCATGAATGTGAAGCAACAATGACTTTATTGCCTCTGCAAGTGGTGATCGAAGGGAGTAGGGGAGGGTGGTTAGCTTACACGGAAGTAGAGTGAACCAAGGGGAGGGGGGTTTCCTCAAGGAGAAACAAACAGAACTTTCACACCGTAGCCTGTCCAGTCATGAAACTGGTTTTCAAAGCTTCTCTGATGCGCACCGCACCCTCCTGTGCTCTTCTAACCGCCCTGGTGTCTGGCTGTGCGTAACCAGAAGCCAGGCGATTTGCTTCAACCTCCGAACCTGCCATAAACGTCTTCCCCCTTACTCTCACAGATATTGTGGAGCGCACAGTAAGCAGTAATAACAGTGGGAATATTGGTTTCACTGAGGTCTAACTGAGTCAGTAAACTGCACCAGCGCACTTTTAAACGTCCAAATGCACATTCTACCACCATTCTGCACTTGCTCAGCCTCTAGTTGAACAGCTCCTGACTACTGTCCAGGCTGCCTGTGTATGAGCCATGGCATTAAGGGGTAGGCTGGATCCCCAAGGATAACTATAGGCATTTCAACATCCCCAACGGTTATTTTCTGGTCTGGAAAGTAAGTCCCTTGCTGCAGCTTTTGAAACAGACCAGAGTTCCTGAAGATGCGAGCGTCATGTACCTTTCCCGGCCATCCCACGTTGATGTTGGTGAAACGTCCCTTGTGATCCACCAGTGCTTGCAGCACTATTGAAAAGTACCCCTTGCGGTTTATGTACTCGGCGGCTTGGTGCTCCGGTGCCAAGATAGGGGTATGGGTTCCATCTATAGCCCCACCACAGTACAGAAAAGAAAATCTATTTTAAGGAAGGTTAGGAAAGTACAGAGGGAAGTTGGTGGGTAAACAAGGCACACCACCTATATTTTATGTTTGCCCAACACATGAACTTTAGCATACAGACTTTCAGGCCCAAACGTTTCCGTTTTCAAGTGAGAGAGCATAATTTTTTGTAACTGGACATGTTTTTATGATTTGCATTGACACTGTGCACAGATATTCATTGCAGGGCAGATTATATGAGTAAAATCATATGAAAGCCACACACAAAGGATGGTTTCTCAGTATGTAGTGATGGCAGGTGAGTAAATTAAGATGTTTTTCATATACTATTTTAAATCACCTATGAAAATTTATTGCAACTTCTGTGACCATCATAAATCCCCCAGACACAATTCAGCACAACTGAAGTACACAACATAACTGCTTAGCCATGTTAGGTATTGCAGAGATGGGACATAGATAGACAGCAGTGACTATTAACTAGTGCTAATGATGCCTTTCATGTCTATTTTCAGAGTAGCAGCCCTGTTAGTCTGTATTCACAAAAAGAAAAGGAGTACTTGTGGCACCTTAGAGATTTGTTAGTCTCTAAGGTGCCATAAGTACTTCTTTTCTTTTCATGTCTATGCATGTGGTGCTTGATTCCACACCCACTAAAATCAATGGCACAGCTCCTACTGGCTGCAGAATGGGACTCAGGGGCCAGGAAAAACAAAACAACATGAAAACAATTTAAAAGAAATGATAAGATTAAGTAAGAAAAGCTTAGAACCTGGTTACCAGGGAAATTTCCTGAAATGGTTAGTGCTACCAGACTGGAATAGTCTCTTAGCCCTGGTCTACACTAGGACTTTAGGTCGAATTTAGCAGCGTTAAATCGATGTAAACCTGCACCCGTCCACACAATGAAGCCCTTTATTTCGACTTAAAGGGCTCTTAAAATCGATTTCCTTACTCCACCCCTGACAAGTGGATTAGCGCTTAAATCGACGTTGCCGGCTCGAATTTGGGGTACTGTGGACACAATTCGATGGTATTGGCCTCCGGGAGCTATCCCAGAGTGCTCCATTATGACCGCTCTGGACAGCACTCTCAACTCAGATGCACTGGGCAGGTAGACAGGAAAAGAACCGCGAACTTTTGAATCTCATTTCCTGTTTGGCCAGTGTGGCAAGCTGCAGGTGACCATGCAGAGCTCATCAGCACAGGTGACCATGATGGAGTCCCAGAATCGCAAAAGAGCTCCAGCATGGACCGAACAGGAGGTACGGGATCTGATCGCTGTTTGGGGAGAGGAATCCGTGCTATCAGAACTCCGTTCCAGTTTTCGAAATGCCAAAACATTTGTCAAAATCTCCCAGGGCATGAAGGACAGAGGCCATAACAGGGACCCGAAGCAGTGCCGCGTGAAACTGAAGGAGCTGAGGCAAGCCTACCAGAAAACCAGAGAGGCGAACAGCCGCTCTGGGTCAGAGCCCCAAACATGCCACTTCTATGATGAGCTGCATGCCATTTTAGGGGGTTCAGCCACCACTACCCCAGCCGTGTTGTTTGACTCCTTCAATGGAGATGGAGGCAATACGGAAGCAGGTTTTGGGGACGAAGAAGATGATGAGGAGGAGGAGGTTGTAGATAGCTCACAGCAAGCAAGCGGAGAAACCGGTTTTCCCGACAGCCAGGAACTGTTTCTCACCCTAGACCTGGAGGCAGTACCCCCCGAACCCACCCAAGGCTGCCTCCTGGACCCAGCAGGCGGAGAAGGGACCTCTGGTGAGTGTACCTTTTAAAATACTATACATGGTTTAAAAGCAAGCATGTGAAAGGATTACTTTACCCTGGCATTTGCGGTTCTCCTAGATGTAGTCCTAAAGCCTTTGCAAAAGCTTTCTGGGGAGGGCAGCCTTATTGCGTCCTTCATGGTAGGACACTTTACCACTCCAGGCCAGTAACACGTACTCGGGAATCATTGTAGAACAAAGTATTGCAGTGTATGTTTGCTGGCATTCAAACAACATCCGTTCTTTATCTCTCTGTGTTATCCTCAGGAGAGCGAGATATAATTCATGGTCACCTGGTTGAAATAGAGTGCTTTTCTTAAGGGGACACTCAGAGGAGCCCATTCCTGCTGGGCTGTTTGCCTGTGGCTGAACAGAAATGTTCCCCGCTGTTAGCCACAGGGAGGGGGGAAGGTTGAGGGGGTAGTCACGCGGTGGGAGGAGGCAAAATGCGACCTTGTAACGAAAGCACATGTGCTATGTATGTAATGTTAACAGCAAGGTTTACCCTGAAAGAGTGTAGCCACTGTTTTATAAAATGTGTCTTTTTAAATACCGCTGTCCATTTTTTTTTCTCCACCAGCTGCATGTGTTTCAATGATCACAGGATCTTCTCCTTCCCAGAGGCTAGTGAAGCTTAGAAAGAAAAAAAAACGCACTCACGATGAAATGTTCTCCGAGCTCATGCTGTCCTCCCACACTGACAGAGCACAGATGAATGCATGGAGGCAAATAATGTCAGAGTGCAGGAAAGCACAAAATGACCAGGAGGAGAGGTGGCGGGCTGAAGAGAGTAAGTGGCGGGCTGAAGAGAGTAAGTGGCGGGCTGAAGACAGGGCTGAAGCTCAAATGTGGCGGCAGCGTGATGAGAGGAGGCAGGATTCAATGCTGAGGCTGCTGCAGGACCAAACCAGTATGCTCCAGTGTATGGTTGAGCTGCAGCAAAGGCAGCTGGAGCACAGACTGCCACTGCAGCCCCTCTGTAACCAACCGCCCTCCTCCCCAAGTTCCATAGCCTCCACACCCAGACGCCCAAGAACGCGGTGGGGGGGCCTCCGGCCAACCAGCCACTCCACCACAGAGGATTGCCCAAAAAAAAAGAAGGCTGTCATTCAATAAATTTTAAAGTTGTAAACTTTTAAAGTGCTGTGCTTAAAGTGCTGTGTGGCATTTTCCTTCCCTCCTCCACCACCCCTCCTGGGCTACTTTGGTAGTCATCCCCCTATTTGTGTGATGAATGAATAAAGAATGCATGAATGTGAAGCAACAATGACTTTATTGCCTCTGCAAGCCGTGATTGAAGGGAGGAGGGGCGGGTGGTTAGCTTACAGAGAAGTAGAGTGAACCAAGGGGCGGGGGGTTTCATCAAGGAGAAACAAACAGAACTTTCACACCGTAGCCTGGCCAGTCATGAAACTGGTTTTCAAAGCTTCCCTGATGCGTACCGCGCCCTCCTGTGCTCTTCTAACCGCCCTGGTGTCTGGCTGCGCGTAACCAGCAGCCAGGCGATTTGCCTCAACCTCCCACCCCGCCATAAACGTCTCCCCCTTACTCTCACAGATATTGTGGAGCACACAGCAAGCAGTAATAACAATGGGAATATTGGTTTCGCTGAGGTCTAAGCGAGTCAGTAAACTGCGCCAGCGCGCCTTTAAACGTCCAAATGCACATTCTACCACCATTATGCACTTGCTCAGCCTGTAGTTGAACAGCTACTGACTACTGTCCAGGCTGCCTGTGTACGGCTTCATGAGCCATGGCATTAAGGGGTAGGCTGGGTCCCCAAGGATACATATAGGCATTTCAACATCCCCAACAGTTATTTTCTGGTCTGGGAATAAAGTCCCTTCCTGCAGCTTTTGAAACAGACCAGAGTTCCTGCAGATGCGAGCGTCATGCACCTTTCCCGGCCATCCCACGTTGATGTTGGTGAAACGTCCCTTGTGATCCACCAGAGCTTGCAGCACTATCGAAAAGTATCCCTTGCGGTTTATGTACTCGGCGACTTGGTGCTCCGGTGCCAAGATAGGGATATGGGTTCCGTCTATAGCCCCACCACAGTTAGGGAATCCCATTGCAGCAAAGCCATCCACTATGACCTGCACATTTCCCAGGGTCACTACCCTTGATATCAGCAGATCTTTGATTGCGTGGGCTACTTGCATCACAGCAGCCCCCACAGTAGATTTGCCCACTCCAAATTGATTCCCAACTGACCAGTAGCTGTCTGGCATTGCAAGCTTCCACAGCGTTATTGCCACTCGCTTCTCAACTGTGAGGGCTGCTCTCATCTTGGTATTCATGCGCCTCAGGGCAGGGGAAAGCAAGTCACAAAGTTCCATGAAAGTGCCCTTACGCATGCGAAAGTTTTGCAGCCACTGGGAATCGTCCCAGACCTGCAACACTATGCGGTCCCACCAGTCTGTGCTTGTTTCCCGAGCCCAGAATCGGCATTCCACAGCATGAACCTGCCCCATTAGCACCATGATGCATGCATTGGCAGGGCCCATGCTTTCAGAGAAATCTGTGTCCATGTCCTGATCACTCACGTGACCGCGCTGACGTCGCCTCCTCGCCCGATATCGCTTTGCCAGGTTCTGGTGCTGCATATACTGCTGGATAATGCGTGTGGTGTTTAATGTGCTCCTAATTGCCAAAGTGAGCTGAGCGGCCTCCATGCTTGCCTTGGTATGGCGTCCGCACAGAAAAAAGGCGCGGAACGATTGTCTGCCGTTGCTCTGACAGAGGGAGGGGCGACTGACGACACGGCTTACAGGGTTGGCTTCAGGGAGCTAAAATCAACAAAGTGGGTGTCTTTACATCAAGGAGTATTTCAGGCAGGACTTCCCGGAGGGTTCCAATAAGAAATGGTGCACCTAAGTTATCGTTCTTATTGGAACAAGAAGGTTAGCCTGGCCTCTGATTGATACATGGCTAGATTTACCTCGCTGCACCTTCTCTGTGAGTGACTGCAGTGTGACCTAGAAGAATGAGTCCCCTAGACAGGGGATGGGGGGAAGCAAATGAGTACAAAGCAAATCTGGTCTATTTCTTGTTTTGATCCACTCCATCTATCTTTTACATCTTTGGCTGGCAGCAGACGGTGCAGAAGGACTGCATGCCATCCACATCTCATGGCTGCTCGGCAGAAGATGGTACAGTACGACTGCTAGCAGTCCATATCGCCTGCCCGCTCACCATAAGACGGTTCAATAGGACTGACTGCAGGACTAAAGAGAATGACCTGCTCAAGTCACTCCAAATTTAGTCCCTGCGCCCATGTCTGCCCAGGCGCTCCCAGCCGACGTGGCCAGGAGCACCTCGGACATGACGATGACGGCTACCAGTCGTACTGTACCGTCTGCTGCCACAAGGCAAGGGGTTGCTGCTACTGTGTAGCAATGCCGTACCGCGTCTGCCATTACCCAGGAGACATAGGGTAACGGTTACCTGAGCGGGCTCCATGCTTGCCGTGGTATGGCGTCTGCACAGGTAACTCAGGAAAAAAGGCGCGAAACGATTGTCTGCCCTTGCTTTCACGGAGGGAGGGAGGGAACAGGGGGCCTGACGATATGTACCCAGAACCACCCGCGACAATGTTTTAGCCCCATCAGGCATTGGGATCTCAACCCAGAATTCCAATGGGCAGCGGAGACTGCGGGAACTGTGGGATAGCTACCCACAGTGCAACGCTCCGGAAGTCGACTCTAGCCTCGGTACTGTGGAAGCGCTCCGCCGAGTTAATGCACTTAATGCACTTAGAGCATTTTCTGTGGGGACACACACACTCGAATATATAAAACCGATTTCTAAAAAACCGACTTCTATAAATTCAACCTTATTCCGTATTGTAGACATACCCTTAAGGGAAGTGGTAGAAGCCACATTACTTGAGACATTTAAAACTAGACTTAGAGGATGTACTGGAAAATATAGTGTAGATAACAATCTTGTGCTGGCCCCAGGAACAGGATTTTTCCATTTCTGTGCTTCCATGAGACTCTGAACACTTATTTGGACTCTGTGCTTCTTTATCAGCATATGAATGTGGTAATATTCAAAAAGTTCAGTAACATTGTTTATTACAAGCCCTTGTTTCCTCTCTACCCATCTCCAAACACATGGAACGTGGAAGACAGCAAAGACACCATTTTGCAGTGAATCTTTTCTCTTTTACAGTTACCATATTTTAAAACTTGCCACTAATTTTAAAATTTTTAATTTTAAAAGGTGAAATAAGGAGAGACACTCTAGATCCAATTTTTAGATGTTCTTTCAATGTTTCTTCAGCGGTTAACAGCACTTGGGAAAGCACCCACTGGCTTCTATTGTGAAGGGAATGAAGTTTAATGAAGAGCGGGTGACCACCCCGGAGTTATGCGCAGCTGCTGTGTTGTTCCCACGCTGAGGCAGCGAGTGATGCTCTCACACTGACCTTTCCCTGGGAGCGGGTCAGGGTACCTCATTCAGCTGAGCAGGGTTGTGATGAATGTAAATGCCTTCCTTATCTGCTATATGCAATGGCAGTGTTGCGGGTCCCAGGACATTAGACTGACAAGGTGAGGGAGTTAATAATCTTTTACTGGACCAATTTCTGCTGGTGAGAGAGACAAGCCTTGGCGTTACACAGAGGCCGAGCTCCGTAGGAGACGAGCTCGGTGTAGCTCCAGCGCGGGTCTGGCTCACCAGCAGAAGTTGGTCGGAGAAAAGCCATCACCTCCCGCGCCTGGGGTCTCCCTCACCAGCTGAGACGCAAAAGCGGCGTGTGGGGACGCGGCTGGGGGGAAGCCGTACCCGGGGCTCGGCTCACCGCAGGGACCGCGCTGCCCGCCTCCCACGACATGAACTAGCATTTCCCCAGGGGGGCTGTGCCCGCGGGCACTGCGGGGGTGGGGGCAGGGCCTGCGGCCCCCCGTGGGGCTATGGGAGGGAGGAGCGGTCCATGTGCGGGTGCGGGGGGGTCCGCAGGCTCCGGGGCGGGCGGAGGGAGGGGTTTGTGGTGCGGTCCGAGGCCGGCCCCCGCCGGGCGGCTCCAGTCCCGTCCCGTCCCGCGCCGCGCCATGCTACGGCTGCTCAGCGCCTGCCTGCTGCTGGTCGGGGCGCGCCCGGCCGCGGGCCAGGAGCCTTCCGGCGCCGCCTGCGGGCCCTGCCTGCCGGCGCTGTGCCCGGCGCTGCCCGCGCGGGGCTGCGCGCTGGGCCGCGCGCGGGACGCCTGCGGCTGCTGCTGGCGTTGCGCGCGCGGCGAGGGTGAGCCGTGCGGGGCTGGCGCGCGCTGCGCCGCGGGGCTGGAGTGCGCCCCCCGCCCGGGCCGCGCCGGGCCGCCCGCCCTGTGCGTCTGCAAGAGCCGCTACCCCGTCTGCGGCAGCGACGACGTCACCTACCCCAGCGCCTGCCGCCTGCGCGCCGCCGCCCTCAGCGCCCACCGCCGCGGCCAGCGCGGGGCCAGCCTGCGCCGCAAGGGGGCCTGCGAGCAAGGTGCGGGCTGAGGTACCGGGGCGCGGGGCGCGGGGCGCGGGCAGGGGGCGCTGTGCGGGGTCATGGTGGGGGCAGGGGGCGCTGTGCGGGGTCATTGCGGGGGCAGGGGGCGCTGTGCGGGGTCATGGTGGGGGCAGGGGGCGCTGTGTGGGGTCATGGCAGGGGGTACTATGGTGGGAGCAGAGGGCGCGGGTCGGGGTCACTCGGAGCTGAGTTGCCTGGGGGCAGGAGGCGCTGTGCGGGGTCATTGCGGGGGCAGGGGGTGCTGTACGGGGTCACGGCAGGGGGCGCTGTGCGGGGTCATGGTGGGGGCAGGGGGTGCTGTGCGGGGTCATGGCGGGGGCAGGGGGCGCTGTGCGGGGTCATGGTGGGGGCAGGGGGCGCTGTGTGGGGTCATGGCAGGGGGTACTATGGTGGGAGCAGGGGGCGCGGGTCGGGGTCACTGGGAGCTGAGTTGCCTGGGGGCAGGAGGCGCTGTGCGGGGTCATTGCGGGGGCAGGGGGTGCTATACGGGGTCACGGCAGGGGGCGCTGTGCGGGGTCATTGCGGGGGCAGGGGGTGCTGTACGGGGTCACAGCAGGGGGCGCTGTGCGGGGTCATTGTGGGGGCAGGGGGCACTATGCGGGGTCACGGCAGGGGGTGCTGTGCGGGGTCATGGTGGGAGTAGGGGACGCTGTGCAGGGTCACTACGAGCTGAGTTGCATAGGGTCATGGAATGGGCATGGGACTGATGTTTGGGGCTACGAAGGGCTGAGTTTCTCAGTGGTTCCAGTGGGAGGAAGTTGGCCAGGGCATAAGGGGCTGCCAGGGATTGTGGACCAGCCTGGGGCAGAGAGATGCATGAGGAGACATATTCTGAACATCTCTAGCAAGCTTACTGAGCTGAAAAGCTCAGCTAGGATCCCATCTTTGGGCACCTGGTGTAGTGGTGAGGCTGGCTTGCACTGCAGGGCAAATGTTATTGATGCATCAGTGCCAGGCCTTCCCAGGACATTTCCAAGGACCTGTATTCTTGGGATGGTTTTCAATGCATATTCTTCAGGCATTAACTTAGTGCTGGATTTCTGGTTTTGTGTACACTAGTTAAAGTAATGGTGGGAGAGATCCCAAAATCTTCTCAGACAAGATCTAACTCTAACACAGATGTATGCTGTGGCAAAATTAGAATACTCAATTCACCCCCACTGTATCTCCACCAGTAGTAGCATAGACTGAGCTTAGGTGTTGTCTAAACCTGCCCAAACCCACCAGATACCTGCCTTCACCGTTGCTTCTGCTGTTACTGCCAATGGCAGCACTGCCCAAGGGACCCTTTTTTTGCCAGTAGACAGACACTACTTGGAGTTGGATTAATGCCCTGTGCCCTCCTCTGGACGTCAGCGAATTTGTCCTATGATGGTGTACAACGGAATCTCTATATTGGAGATCTTGGGTGCACATAGGTGGTGGGCTAGGGGAACAGTAGTGGAGAGGGGAATTATTCATGAAAGTCCTAAACAGAGGAAGATGGGGATTCAAGTGTCCTGTATAACACCAGAGTCCAAGAGATTTCATTTCCCCTACACCCATTCCTGGGTATAAATTTTCATATCTCTTCCCCCACCCACACTTTACCAATCTGTATAGTAGTTATTTTTTAAAATGAACGAACCATCAGTACAAACAATGGGATGCTGCTCCCCAAAGCAAGCTCAGTTTGGCGGGGTATAGCAGCTTCTCTACAGTTTCTTAGCAGGGTTTTGGTTTGTTTTCATTGTTTTTTCAGTAGCCTTCACGATTCCATCTCTGCACTGTTCTCAGTCCACAGATTCAGAGAAGAGTAAGCCATTCATTCTTTTTGTTTATGTACAGTACAGAATCTAATACAGTATCCTGATTGTCTGCTTCCTAATCTTCTGTACTAAAACTATCCTGTAGCACCTGGTATCAGGTGCAAATGGGAGGGACAAAGTTGCAGTTATTTAACTAGCTCATCTCCTTTCTGTTCCTTCTCCCCAACTAACTGTCAATGTAAACTAGATGAATTATTACCCTATTTTACAGCAGGATCTCCAGAAATCCCAAGAAGAATGCAAATAATCAAAATAAGTCAAGTAAACGAACGCTACAAGTAGCATTTTTCTGAATTATTATAATGATTTTAAGTGGAAAGCTAATATCAGATCATTCATAGTTTAGTTACAAGCTTAGAAAAGAAAGCTAAAGCAATAAACCCTTTTTCAAGGGAATTTATTGCTTTTAAATGTGATATGTATTTAACTGGGTAATATAGTATCAACTGCAGAACATATCCTAATGTTGCTGATACATGTTTCAGAAGAATTTTTTTAGTTGGTTTGCTTAAGAAACCTGATGTTGATCATATATCAAGGATTTAATTATCCCAATCAAAATCCAAAGATCAGCAGGGAAAATTGAAAAAAATCAAGTTGTAGTATGAATTATGTACTCCATGGATGTTGTCTAATTTCTCTTGGTAATTTCATGAAAACAAATTGTGTTGAGCACTTCAATATACACAATTTAAAAAGGGAAAGTCATTCTGGAATCATAGTTACATATAGCAAGAGCCAAAAGGATAGTTGCAAATGTAGTTTGAAACAGTCTTATTCCACGTGACTTAAGAGCCGATTGTAGCATTGAAAACGTCAGTTGATATTTCCTATATTAGCATGCCTTATGGGTCTTATCCAAAGCCCATTGAAGTTGGTGCATGTCAGCACACTTTCGATCTGGTCCTACGTCAGCAATTTGAGGTATATTCTCAAATGAATGCAGAAAGCTTTCGCCATGTAACTTGTTAACAAGAAGGTAAAGCATTTTGCATGTTAGGGCCAACATTTTAAAAATATGACCTGTAATTTTGGGTGCTTACATTTTGGGATGTCCAACTTTACTTTTAGAAGGGCTGAGCACCCACTGGTGCACATTTTTTAAAATCATGCCCAAGGTGTGTAAAGCTAGTCTCTCAAAAATTGAAAATCTGGTTCATTGGGACACTAATTAAAAAGCAAAATGGACCTCAGACCACCTTAAGTGGGTTTTGAGGACACTATGAGACACATGGAATCTCCTGAATAGGGAGCAAGAAACATGGGAAAAGGCTTTCCATGTCACAGAAACACACACAGCCTCAGAAATGAAGCCACCAGAGCTTTTCATCAGCTGTTCTCTGTTGGGCTCTGGCTGACATGGAACCACCTAACCTGGCTTTTCATGCCTTGAGTGAATTCTCCCAACCACCTACCACCATCTGCTTCCCTGACCCCAACAGTCCTACACCAGGTTTCACAAAAGCTGGGGCTTTCTTACACAGGGGCTTTCCAAATACCTAAGCTATTTAGATGCAGATGCTGTAGAAGGCTGTCAGAACCACAAACATTCTGTCCCAACTTGTTTGAATCAAAGCTTAAACAAGTGGGTTCATTTAACTGAAATTATTGTTTGCTTTGAGAGACCTCAGGAACAGCTGCAGAAACTAAAGCCCTACGTAATTAATAAGATGGCTTTCCCACTAGCCACTGGAAGCATGTGCCAGTACTCTTAATATCCTCTTTCCCTTTACAGTGTTCCAAATCAGCAGTACTGTAATTATGTGCAGTGCTGAAATTTTTGTTTGGAGAAAATGCTACCAAAAACATCTCTGCAGTAGTGCCATTGATAGGAATCCTAGCTTCTAAGCTGTCCTCAGGTTCTACAACCAGTGGACTGTTTTTTGATAGGGAGGAATGGAGTGGCACACTGTTCAAGACACATCTCAAGGACAGATGTGAAACTCTAATCCCATTTTGCTGGAAGGATGTTTTCATACCCTAAGTGCATTAGGGTCATCATCCCCCGCCTCCTCCTCCTGCTTCCCACATTTCAAGCCAAGAACATCCTGTGAAACGGAATGTGCTTCTGGAGCTTCTGAAACTAAAAGAGAAGAGTAAAGCATGAGCACCATATGTTTACGCTATGTACTCTATATTACCTCTAAAGCACTGTGAGTGGTACTTTACAAACTGTACAAAAAGACTAGATCCCTTTCCTTGAAGAGTTTACAGTCTAACCATATACACAGGGTACAGAACCTTAAGCCATCTCTTACAGGACCTGGCACATTTTCACTGTCCATCAGGCCTTACATAAGCACACTGCTAGACATACAGATCTCACTATGCTAGGGATTGCATTTCTCCTTTGGGAGGGGGCGGATGGCTGCACTGCAGAGTAGGAGTTTGGGTGGCGCTGGCAAGTAATTCCCTGTTATGGGGGAAATTCATCCATGCCCCAGACCTAGTACCAGCACAAGGGCAGCAGTTTATGCCATCTCCATTGGGGTTGTGGGGGTATGTGGCAGGGCAGGGGTAAACCCCTTTAAGGCCCTGCCAAAATGCTGGCTGCAGCTTGCTCTCTGGCCAAGAGACTAGGGGTAGATACACAGGTATTCAGCAGGGAGCCCAGCTGCAAGCCCTAATGAGGGCTGACTCAGAGGAACATGCTGAGCTAAGTACTGACAGCTGGGCTGAGGCATGAGAGGGCTATAAAAGTCCTGGGCAAACCTCAGTGAGAATACTAGCCTGGGAGGAGACAGGAAGGTAGTATCATCTCCTTTATGAAAGAAGGATGCCTCAAAAGCCAGGAAATCCTGGGGAGGGTCTGTGGGGCACTAGCTGTTGTGGGATCTGGGAACTGCACGAACACTGTAAATACACAAAAAGAAAAGGAGTACTTGTGGCACCTTAGAGACTAATAAATTTATTTGAGCATAAGCTTTTGAGCGCTACAGCTCCCTTCATTGGATGCATGCAGTGGAAAATACAGTGGGGAGATTTTATATACACAGAGAACATGAAACAATGGGTGTTACCATATAGACTGTAACAAGAGTGATCAGGTAAGGTGAGCTATTACCAGCAGGGGGAAAACCTTTCGTAGTGATAATCAAGGTGGGCTATTTCCAGCAGCTGACAAGAACAGTAGGGGGGGAAATAAACATGGGGAAATAGTTTTACTTTGTGTAATGACACATCCACTCCCAGTCTTTATTCAAGCCTAAGTTAATTGTATCCAGTTTGCAAATTAATTCCAATTCAGCAGTCTCTCATCAGAGTCTGTTTCTGAAGTTTTTTTGTTGAATAATTGCTACTTTTAGGTCTGTAATCGAGTGACCAAAAATGACTGGTTTTTGAATGTTATAATTCTTGACATCTGATTTGTGTCCATTTATTCGTTTATGTAGAGACTGTCCAGTTTGACCAATGTACATGGTAGAGGGGCATTGCTGGCACATGATGACATATATCACATTGGTAGATGTGCAGGTGAAAGAGCCTCTGATAGTGTGGCTGATGTGATTAGGCCCTATGATGGTGTCCCCTGAATACATATGTGGGCACAGTTGGCAACGGGCTTTGTTGCAAGGGTAGGTTCTTGGGTTAGTGTGTTTGTTGTGTGGTGTGTGGTTGCTGGTGAGTATTTGCTTCAGGTTGTGGGGCTGTCTGTAAGCAAGGACTGGCCTGTCTCCCAAGATCTGAGAGTGATGGGTTGTCCTTCAGGATAGGTTGTAGATCCTTGATGATGCGTTGGAGAGGTTTTAGTTGGGGGCTGAAGGTGATGGCTAGTGGTGTTCTGTTATTTTCTTTGTTGGGCCTGTCCTGTAGTAGGTAACTTCTGGGTACTCTTCCGGCTCTGTCAATCTGTTTCTTCACTTCAGCAGGTGGGTATTGTAGTTGTAAGAATGCTTGATAGTGATCTTGTAGGTGTTTGCCTCTGTCTGAGGGATTGGAGCAAATGTGGTTGTATCGTAGAGCTTGGCTGTAGACAATGGATCGTGTGGTGTGGTCTGGATGAAAGCTGGAGGCATGTAGGTAAGCATAGCGGTCAGTAGGTTTCCGGTATAGGGTGGTGTTTATGTGACCATCACTTATTAGCACCGTAGTGTCCAGGAAGTGGATCTCTTGTGTGGACTGGCCAAGGCTGAGGTTGACGGTGGGATGGAAATTGTTGAAATCATGGTGGAATTCCTCAGGGGCTTCTTTTCTATGATGACATCTTCATCAGCTGGACCCAATGTAGCGCAAGTAGATTAGGGGACGAGAGCTGAGGAAGCGTTGTTCTAAATCAGCCATAAAAATGTTGGCATACTGTGGGGCCATGCAGGTACCCATAGTAGTGCCGCTGATTTGAAGGTGTACGTTCTCCCCAAATGTGAAATAGTTATGGGTGAGGACAAAGTCACAAAGTTCAGCCACCAGGTTTGCCGTGACATTATCGGGGATACTGTTCCTGACGACGGCTTGTACATCCATAGTGGCCAGGATGGTGTTTTCAGGAAGATCACCGATGGCTTGTAGTTTCCTCAGGAAGTCAGTGGTGTCTCGAAGATAGCTGGGAGTGTTGGTAGTGTAGGGCCTGAGGAGGGAGTCTACATAGCCAGACATTCCTGCTGTCAGGAATTGGAATTAATTTGCAAACTGGATACAGTTTAACTTAGGCTTGAATAAAGACTGGGAGTAGATGTGTCATTACACAAAGTAAAACTATTTCCTCATGTTTATTTTCTCCCCCCCCCCCCCACTGTTCCTCACACGTTCTTGTCAATTGCTGGAAATGGCCCACCTTGATTATCACTACAAAAGGTCCCCTCCCCCCCCCCCCCCACCCCCCGCTGGTAATAGCTCACCTTACCTGATCACTCTTGTTACAATGTGTATGGTAACACGCATTGTTTCACGTTCTGAGTATATAAAATCTCCCCACTGTATTTTCCACTGCATGCATCTGATGAAGTGAGCTGTAGCTCACGAAAGCTTATGCTCAAATACATTTTGTTAGTCTCTAAGGTGCCACAAGTACTCCTTTTTCTTTTTGCAGATACAGACTACCATGGCTGCTTTTCTGAAAACTGTAAATACAGACGCTTGGGTGATCCAGCACAAGAAGGCATGGAAGATTCTTTATTATACCAGCCTAAACACAGGGTGCAGGTTCAAGAGGGAGAAAGCCTGCAGGGACCCTGTGACAGGGTACCTCAGGACTACCCTACCTTGTACCCCTGCTACAATGAACAGAACTACTGGGTGCTGTGTGCGGAAGGACAGACCTATTCTCCATATAACCCATCAGGGCTTGTTATCAGCTACGATCACCATGTTCTGTGAGGTCATATGGGAGCCCTATGGACCTCCAGTGCTCTGCAGCCACCTGAGCTGTTTACTGTACTTGGAGAAGGAGGAAAGGGGAGATTCATCTCTGGTCAGCATCAATTGAACATTTCTCATAAGGCTTTCCACAGCATCGTTCCTCCCCAGGATGGTGCCCAGTTTCTGGACTGTCAGTATGGTAACTGGGCACTTGAGAAAGATGCTGAGGGACTCCTCTGAACATGCTTGGGAAAGGGAGAAATTCACCCTGCTGCCAGGGGTCAGCATAGACTTGTACACCAATCATGTCCCACTTAATACCTCAAAAGAGGGCTGAATTGATGCCTAGTCCTTGTGTGGGGCTTCTGCACTGGGGTGAATGTCACCCAACATTCCTATAGCCTCCTGACGTGGGTGACCACACATCAGTCACCCAGGGAGGAACTGAAGAAGGACCACAGCCTACAGGTAGCGGGGGAGCTGTTCATGCTAGCTATTGGCCTCTGATGTTGCTGAGGAGGTAAAGGCCAATAGCTGGCACAGACAGTGGAGCTGGCCAGTCTGCTGCAGGAGATAAAAGGACAAAGATGACCCTTAAGGAAGTGGCCAAATTGGTGCACATCCATGGCTGCTGTTATTAAATGGCTAGTTGTGCATGATCTTTTAGCTTAAAAACTATGTCTGAGGATGGATCACTAGCCTCACTGAGCCTAGTCATGCCTCTGCAGGAGCCTTTACATGGTTTTCATTTACATTGCAGTCATGGGGACAGAACGAATGGCTGTTATTAGTTGTCATGGATGATGGGAGGAGAGTTTGTTGTCCTTTCAACTGTGGTGCTGCGATAGCCATTCCTTGGTGCTTCCTCAGTAGGCTGACCTTTCTGCTGAATGGATTGCTGGTCTCCCCCTGGAGGCAAGATGTGCATCTCTCCAAGGGGTGTTTGTGATGGGCTTAAGCTCATGGCTGCCTGATATGGAGGCTTCTGGGAATGTTTCTCTAGCCCTCAGGTGCATTGGTGAGACTGGGGCTGCAGGTGGGGTAGGTGGAATGTTCACAATGTTGCAGTCATGACAGTGATTTTGAGATAATAAGAGGAGCAACAGAGAGGTGTGTCCTGTCCTGATAAGCCTGTAGAAATTGTTCACATTTCTCTAAAGAAAGGAGACATATAATCTTCCTGATTTAAAATATATATATTTGATGTTGATTCTTTTTCAAATGGCAGAGAGAAGACCAGATGTAATGGTGATTGGGGGTCACGAAAGGGCAAAATCTTTGCCTTTCCAATATCGCAGTATTCTTGTAAAGCTGGGTGGGAGTCTCTGTGCAGCTAAGGAACTAGGCCAGACACAGTCCCTTTATGGTAAATTATTTGTATGACAACTTCTAAACCCTTCTAAGCACTTGTTGCTGTGTATATTTTCCACAGGAAGGAGTGGTGCAAAAGTTCAGGCATCTTCATTACAGCAGACTGAACACTATTGTGTCTCACTGCTTCTGCTTGTTTGTTCATTTACTGAAACGTTGTAGTCATGCCACATATTTCATAAAGCTGTCAGCATGTGAAAACTTTTTGGAAATCTCAGAGAGTAGCAGTCCAGAAAAACATGTTTACTACAAAAAGAACGAGAAGTACTTGTGGCACCTTAGAGACTAACAAATTTATTTGAACATATGCTTTTATGGGCTAAAACCCACTTCATTGGATGCATGCAGTGGAAAATACAGTAGGAAGATAGATATTATCAGGATAATAGCTCACCTTATCTGATCACTCTCGTTATAGTGGGTATGGCAACACCCATTTTTTCATGTTCTCTGTGTATATCTATCTTCCTACTGTATTTTCCACTGCATGCATCCAATGAAGTGGGTTTTAGCCCATGAAAGCTTATGTTCAAATAAATTGGTTAGTCTCTAAGGTGCCACAAGTTCTCCTCGTTCTTTTTGTTGATACAGACTAACACAACTACCACTCTGAAACATGTTTACTGCAGTACATGTTGATTGATTTTATTTTTAAATGGAATTTGGGATTTATTTTTTCCTATTTTGTTTAAATCTACATAGCATTTAAAAACTAAACTAGTGGCATTAGAGGAGGAAGTGTAGGCAGAAGGGCAAGGGAAGGCAAAGGTGGAGATGTAAGCTGGGAAAAGCTCTGTAGAGCCATAAAGTGAGAAGGAAGAGTTTTAATCTGAGGTAGAGATAGAGGTGAAGGGACTGGAAGAGCAGCAGATACAGTAGGAGACCCCTGTGTTGCTAAACACTCATTTAGAACAAATGATACATTCTGAGCGAATGTCCACCTGCGTTGGGTAAAAACTAGGTCTTGCGGGGAGATGTGTGAGAGAAAGTGATGCCACCAGAGCAAGTGCCAGCAGTACTCACTCAGGTGCCCATCTCCTGTTACCCCTGCCAGTGGGCAGGGCCAATAGAGTTTAAATAGAATGCCCACTGTGCACCATACTTAGCCTCCAGGATGGGGAAGCTCACCCTCATCTACTCTACTTCCACACCACACCCCATTTTTCCTCCGGCACTGCGGGAGGAGGAACTAACCATATGTGCTAATGGTGGCAGGATTTGGGACCCTGCTTGTATTTAACAGGGTTTGCGTTTTATGCTCCCCAGTGGGCATTTAAAGGGTGTATGTTCCCGTCTGCTTGCCATACGGGTTGATGCAGGGTCAGCCTTTACTTTACTCAAAACAGCACAAGCATGGTAAGAAGATTAAATTACTTCCCCAAACATGCCAAAGCAAATACTGTTTGAATTTCTTGCATCTTTGCCTTTGAATACTCCTTGTATGTGGAGATGCTGAGTACCCTTTATAACCACAGCAGAAGAAAATTTCACAAATGCACTTCCATTTTTGCTACATGGTTGGATCTTTTTTGTGATAAAGATCAATTTACACAATAGAATCTATCAGAATATTCAGTGCTTGAAGTGCATGGGCAATGCCACTTGAATACTTAGGCAGGATTTCACAAGAGATTATTTGCAGACCTGGTAAAATAGCTTGGAAACAAAGATCTTATTATTGAGAGGGTTACATAAGATTTAACATGCAAAATAGTTTTTAAGATGCACATATTTTCACTGTGGATTTATTTCTAAGGAAATAAAAGTTCATTAAAATGCTAGTTGACAAAGTTGACAAAATACATGCCCAGTTGAACTTTCCATATTCATTGGTGTTGTGTGTATTGCAGCTATAACTGAAGCTTTTGCTTACAGTGAGATACCTTCCAACAACTGGGGAGGACTTTGACATTTCTTACTTCTTGGACAACGAAAGGAAAGCATCAACACTTGAGTCTGTATAATTTTCCCTGACCTTGTACTTGGGATTATGTCTCTGTGTTGCTTGTTTTCTAAAATGCTGTAATCTGAAGTTTGTAGCAACAATGTCCAGTAGTTGTCTGATGAGTTGTAGTCTTTGTGCTAAAGTAGCTACATTGTATAGAAAATGTATTTCCAGAGAGACTGAAGTTTCCTGTTTTTAAGTCAAATGAAACTGGAAATGTTTGTGAGGAACAAGATTGTCCCTCAAAGACATGGCAGAATTGAAGTCCTCGCACAGCTGTGTGACAGAACCCCACTAGGTATTAATGCTAATGACAGCCCAGTGAGTCATCATTCACAAAGATAATCTAAAATCACCCACTAGCCTAGCCACCCAGGATTCAACACTGCTCTTGCTTCATCAGAATAACGCTTTGTGTGCCATGCTTCAAAGTCACTCGCTGCTTGGCTGAATAGAATAGCACAGCTAGAGCTGTGTTTGCTGTCGCTGCACTCTGAGACATCTTGCAATTGATACTGTGAGGGTTCGTATTCCTATGTTGTGTCTCTCCTCTTCTCCATGCTTCTGCTGTCCCCCTGCTATTCCAATCTGTGCGTGGTAGCAGCCGTAGACTGAAACTGTGATGGGGCAGAAGTGCAAACATCCAATGAAGGATCCAATGAAGGACTTCTGTGGGAGTTTTCTCATTTATTTTAATAGGTGCAGGATCATGCCCTAATTCCTGCTCTCTAATATACTGTAAGAATATACTGTCATACCACTGCATGGTATTAGTCCTCACCAGCCATGAGCACATTTTGGGGCAAAATAAATGCTCGCCTCTGCCCCATGCTTTGAAATTACATGAACTAGGCAAAAAGAAAAGGAGTAGTTGTGGCACCTTAGAGACTAACCAATTTATCTGAGCATAAGCTTTCGTGAGCTACAGCTCACTTCATCGGATGCATACTGTGGAAAGTGTAGAAGGTCTCTCCACAGTATGCATCCGATGAAGTGAGCTGTAGCTCACGAAAGCTTATGCTCAAATAAATTGGTTAGTCTCTAAGGTGCCACAAATACTCCTTTTCTTTTTGCGAATACAGACTAACACGGCTGTTACTCTGAAACATGAACTAGGCAGGCAGCAGTAATTCCTTCTTATCAATGCACTTGGGGTCAGGTAACACTGAGTTAGGCTGGTATAATACGCAGTGAGACAGAGCAGAGTCCAGCTCCCAGCTAATAAACAGTCAGAAAACACTAATAGCTTTTACTCATTTTCATAATTTCTCTTATGGAGCTGTTTTCACTCCGAGATGGATGGCACCATGCAAATATACTTGCTATCAAAAAGGTGGGCCCTTCTCTCTTTCCCATCAGATACCATGACAGCTCTTCCATTGGTTATTTCAGCAGTTCTCAAACTTCATCACACCGTGACTCCCTTCTGACAACAAAAATTACTGTACAACCCCAGGAGGGAGGACCAAAGCCTTAGCCTGCCCAAGCCCTGCCCCCAGGTGTGTGTGGGGGGACGCTAAAGTCAAAGCTCAAGGGCTTTAGTCCCAGGCAGGGGGCCTGTAATCTGAGCCCCAGTGCCCAGGGTTGAAGCCCTCAGGCTTCAGCTTTGGCCCCAATGGTGGGGCTTGGGCTTTGGCCCCAGGCCCCAGCAAGTCTAAGCCAGTCCTGACGACCCCATTAAAATGGGGTCACGACCCACAGTTTGAGAACCGCTGGGTTATTTCATTGAAACGGGGACTAGCCATCCCTAGCCGCCAGTAAATCATTGCTCAGGGAGGGCCAAAGCCTGATTGCATCAATCACACCAGGAGTCCTCTTAAAGTCAGTGGGACCACACAAACCTTTGTTGCTTTGTGGGGAGTTGCAAGACATTTGCGCTCTGTGTAAAGGAGTTGCCTCAATCTGTGCCATGTACATTGACCCTGACATTATGGGCCATTTTTCCAAAGGGGCTCAGCAGCTCCCTTTGAGTAGAAATGGGAGCTGAGCTTTTATGACAATCTGACCCCGGTTGTGGGGGCTGAGTACTTCTGATATTCTAGTCCTGTGCTGATAAAAGCCAAGCAAACAACTAATTAATGAGATTGTGATAGGAATAAAGTGTGAGGTTTTGGACTTGAGCAGGTAAGGGAAGGCATTTTTTTCATTATATGTCTTTAATTATATTTAAAACTCTTTCTCCCAAAGACAGAAGAGCTAGTAAAACTAAGCACTGACTTTTTAAAATAAATCTGGAGTAACACACACCAACTCTTTTCAGTCATCAGAAGAAATATGCTGTTTTGCCATTAATGAACATGTGCAGTTTTCTAATAAACTATGAATACTGTGGAGAAAGATAAAAAGGATAACATCTCAGGGGTTCATTTGATTACAGAGAGACTTTTTACCAATTTATGCTTGCCAAACACCCAGCTAGAAATATGTAATCCTTTGGGACCTCTGCTCTTGTCATCCTTTAAAACATTTTTATCAAGTAATGTGCCCTTTTTGACTCAAAGCACAATAATCGTTTGCATTCAGAATGTGAGTGCTGCAATTTCAGAGGACTTGCTCATGATGAGAAGCAAAACTAGAGCATTATGCTGATAAATTCAGTTCTCCATTCCTATGATTTTGGACTAACGAAAATACCAGGTAACCACGTCAGTATGAGTGTACAGTGCTAACACAATGTCCTTGGGCCCCATCTGAGTCCTTTAATAAGTCCTGAATTCCACCCTAGCTGGCTAGCAGATAGAAGGTGTACCTGTGCTTCCAAAAAGCATTAAATAGCAGGGAGCTTTTTAAAATCTCTCCACATCTCTCTTCTGAAATGGACAACAGTGTCTGAGCCCCTGTGCTGCTGCTCCCATTGAGGTTATTTCTTGTCTCTGGGAGCTCCCAGGGCTCAGCCCCTCACAGCAGATGCACAGCACCTTGCAGGATTCAGCCCAGAAACTGAATAACTAAGAAGGATGTGACTAATAAAGAAAATGACTTCAGAGCTATTGTATTTTAAGTCACTTGTAAATATTTAAACAGAGGTTGCATTTATTTTTCTTTATGAAGGGGAAATATGTAGGGCCTGTGAAGGGGACACAGTTCAATAATATAGCTAAACAGCTGTTTCTGTCTCATACAGGGCTTGATTCTGATCTGGCTGGCTGTGGTTTTACAGCTGTGCAGCCTGAACAGAATCACACCTGATTTATGTCAGTGAGATGAGAATCAGGGCTCCTACATGTAGATTGTCCATACATAGAAAAGCAAACTTCTTTCTTCTGTAGAAAACATGCCTTTCCTGGGGTAAGAGAACAGACAGAATAGTTTCTTCAGGTATGTTAGCAACAAGAAGGTCAAGGAAAGTGTGGGCCTCTTACTGAATGAGGGAGTGTCAAAGTTTGACTCAGACTCACAATTTATCAGACCACTCTGTTTTATTAGCAAAGCTGCTCTGCTAATACATTTAGAAGTGAGCCCCCCGAGTGGGGCTTGTGTCTTTTAATTTATACAGTTTTTTGGAGAACAAGTTACAGAGAAGTTACAGACAAAAGAAGAAAAAGATTTTAGTCACCACCCTTCGAGATCCCTGAGACCAGTCACGTATCTTCAATTACCTGCCACCCTTAACAATCTCCTTTAACAGCTTGCAGTTAACTTAACTAATTGCCCTTCACACCTTCCATTCTGATGCCCGCTTCTTAGATGTGCTGGCTCTACCTTAATTGCTTCTCCATTCAAAAGCTAACTGTCCCTAGGTGTGCTCCCTCAGATACTTTGTAACATGTTTTGGCATGCCCTCTCATATACAATGTATCCAGCATGTCCCCTTATACAATGTTATACTTCCACAGGAGGCAACCTATTGACAGAGGATGTGGAAAAAGCTAATGTACTCAATGCTTTTTTTGCCTCTGTCTTCATGAACAAGGTCAGCTCCCAGACTACTGCACTGCGCAGCACAGTGATGACAAATCATGGTGATCGCAGGAGGTGCCGGATGACTGGAAAAAGTCTAATGTAGTGCCCATCTTTTAAAAAGGGAAGAAGGAGGATCCAGGGAACTACAGGCCAGTCAGCCTCACCTCAGTCCCTGGAAAAATCATGGAGCAGGTCCTCAAGGAATCAATTCTGAAGCACTTAGAGGAGAGGAAAGTGATCAGGAACAGTCAGCATGGATTCACCAAGGACAAGTCATGCCTGACTAACCTAATTACCTTCTATGACTAGATAACTGGTCCTGTGGATGAGGGGAAAGCAGTGGATGTGTTATTCCAGGACTTTAGCAAAGCTTTTGACATGGTCTCCCACAGTATTCTTACCAGCAAGTTAAAGAAGTATGGGATGGATGAATGGACTATAAGGTGGATAGAGAGCTGGCTATATCATTGGGCTCAACAGGTAGCGATCAATGGCTCCATGTCTAGTTGGCAGCCAGTATGAAGCGGAGTGCCCCAAGGGTCAGTTCTGAGTCCGGTTTTGTTCAATATCTTCATTAGCGATCTGGAGGATGGTGTGGATTGCACCCTCAGCAAATTTGCAGATGACACTAAACTGGGAGGAGTGGTAGATACGCTGGAAGATAAGGATAGGATACAGAGGGACCTAGACAAATTAGAGGATTGGGCCAAAAGAAATCTGATGAGGTTCAACAAGGACAAGTGCAGAATCCTGCATTTAGGATGGAAGAATCCCATGCTCTGCTACAGACTAGGGACCGAGCGGCTATGCAGCAGTTCTGCAGAAAAGGACCTAGGGGTTACAGTGGATGAGAAGCTGGAGATGAGTCAACAGTCTGCCCTTGTTGCCAAGAAGGCTAATGGTATTTTGGGCTGTATAAGTAGGAGCATTGCAAGCAGATTGAGGGATGTGAGCAATCCCCTCTATTCGGCATTGGTGAGGCCTCATCTGGAGTACTGTGTCCAGTTTTGGGCCCCACACTGCAGGAAGGATGTGGAAAAATTGGAAAGAGTCCATGGAAAAATTGGAAAGAGTCCAGCGAAGAGCAACAAAAATGATTAGGGGGCTGGAGCACATGATTTATGAGGAGAGGCTGAGGGAACTGGGATTATTTAGTCTGCAGAAGAGAAGAATAAAGGGGGATTTGATAGCTGCTTTCAACTACCTGAAAGAGGGTTTCAAAGAGGATGGATCTAGACTGTTCTCAGTGGTAGCAGATAACAGAACAAGGAGTAATGGTCTCAAGTTGCTGTGGGGGAGGTTTAGGCTGGATATTAGGAAAAACTTTTTCACTAGGAGGGTGGTGAAGCTCTGGAATGCGTTACCTAGGGAGGTGGTGGAATCTCCTTCCTTAGAGGTTTTTAAGGTCAGTCTTGACAAATCCCTGGCTGGGATGATTTAGTTGGGGGTTGGTCCTGCTTTGAGCAGGGGGTTGGACTAGATGACCTCCTGAGGTCCCTTCCAACCCTGATACTCTATGATTTAATGTGAGGATTAAAATCAAGTAGGACATGGGTAAATAAAAGCAGCCTACATTCTGAGCTAAAGGAAGCACTCTGCTGTGCTTTCTCAAGGCATGAAAGTTGTGCTTTGCTATTCCAGGTAGGTACAGGCTAAGGGAGCTGCAGAGGAAGTATGACCTGCCCCTGCAGTAAAGATTATATGCTTTTGGCACTTTGCATCCTCAGGCCATGCCTACACAGGAAATCTTGGTGTTGCAGTGTCCTAGCATGCTTGTGACACTATGCGTCCGCACACAACTGCTTCCCCATACTCCTCATCACTGGAATTCTGTTTGCTCTGAGCAAGGCTAATCATTGTTATCCATACCAGGACAGAACTGGTCTAGACAGCAAGGTTTCTGCAGTACAGGGTCTCATGGGATGAAGGGACTAGTGGAAATCTTCGGAAGTCCTTGCAGGAATAGAGGACCATTGCTATTGGGCAGGAGGTCATTCATTCATGTAGCACAGCCGTCCTCCCCTCCGAGGCCCTACACACCTCTTCCCCTAGGCATCTAGGCTTTCGTTATTTCCTGATCCTCATGTCACTCCTTCAAATCTTTCTGCCTCACTTCTCCATATTTTTCCTTCATATTCTCCCAGGAGCTCCAGGGAAATAGGGAGGGAGGCCAGCCATCTCAAGTACTAGCTAGAGGTGGATGCTAAAGACGGATTCCCCAAACAGATTCCAGGGACAGCACCCTACCAAGAATCCCAGCACCATCCTCTCTCTCTCAGCAGTTCAAGGAGGGTGTGGCTGGGTTCTCTCCTGCTGTTGCCCCCCTACTTTTCATAGTGGTCTTTGGCTAGTAGGTTTGTTTTGGGGGTCGATGGAGGTAAACAAGGGGGAGAGAGTGATGGGGTAAGTTAGGTAATAGAGAACAGTATGAGAGAGAAGCGGCAGGGAGAATGGGGAGAAGAAAGGAGACCATATAGGGGAAGAGGTAGAGAACGCAGAGAGGGAAAAGAACGGGAGATACAAGGAGGTGAAGGGAGAAATGAGCATGGAGAAAACAGACACTGATGGCAACTCTGGGAAAGGTGCACCATGATCTATTAAAGGAAAGAAAAATGTAGTGTGAAACCAGGATGGGGAAAGAAGCTCTAACAAAAGCAAGAAGTGCAGTAAGTTACTTCTACACAGTACATTGGCTAAACCAGTGGTTCTCAACCCACAGGCTGCTTGCGGCCCAATCAGTGTACAGCTGTGGCCCATGTGACATCCTCAGGGCCATACATGTAGTATATATGTTTTGGATGCAGCCCACATAACACATAGATGTATGAACTCTTTGGCCCAGTTCATAGTCCTGGGGGCAGGCCTCTTTTATGTTTGTGTGTTCAATGCTGAGCTCACAGCCAGACCTTAATAAATGCATGCACTGGTTAGTAGAGGATCTTGGCTCACTGGGCTAATGTTCAAATGAACTATATACCATGGGATTGAAACTCCCTTCAATGCCTAGCCCCTTCACTCCAGTCATTTTTTTTTTTTTTTTTTTTGCTGGTACAAAGTGCTTCACTTCCACATTTCTTAGTGCTAGCTCTGGAATGAAACAAAGATAAACTTTTCAAGTTCCTGTAGGTCAGTTTAAAGATAAATAAGAGCTACATAAATATATAATTGCTGGAGCGTTCCATCTGAATTTAGCCATAGCCAATGCTATGCCAAGGATTTTTTTTTAAACCCACTCCTGTGCAAAGCACAAGTTAAGGTTCCTAGGGATGGTCCCTATGGAATGTAGGCTTTTGTTTATCACTACAGCACCTGCTAGTGTTCTCTTGGCATGTCTGTGCTAAATTCCAGCATTGATTAATCTTTAAAACTCTAGATGGCTTTGTTCTTATTGGACTGAATCTTGCAAGAGGCTCTCATTCCGGATGCATGCTCTTTTAATTAAAAAAATAATTACTTTAGTCATTTTTCCCAATTCTAGACGATTAAAAATACAGTAGTTTTTTCCCGTGTTAGGACTGTTCTTTTTCACCTCCTAGTTAAAAAGAAAAGATTAGGGCCTGATCCTGAGTGTATTGGGGTAAGGGGGCCTGAATGCCCCAAAGCCTGCTGCCTCACAGTCTCAGATCTTTACTTTTCAAAAAATATTAGGAAGGGACATGAGACAATATTCTACCTATGTGTACAGATCTCCTATGGTTATTAACTAGAGCTCTACTGATGGAGCAAAGGTGGAGACTGTAAGCTTCTTGGGGCTGGGACCAATGTTCCCTCTAATTTTTGATAGGCCATGTGTGCAAAAAATTTCTTCTGTACAAATTTTTGTGCTTCTGTGGAAATTTTTGTGCGTGCGGTGTTTTGTCATGTGTGCGGGGTTTAGGATCTGTGCATGCGCACAGCTTAGAGGGAACAGTGGCTGGGACTGTCATTTTGTTCTGTGTATGTACAGCACCTGGCACAGTGGGCTCCTGGCCCATGACTAGGACTCCTAGGCACTATCACCATACACATATTAATAAAAACAGTGCTTCAGTGGACTATTTGGTGTTGAGCACGTGGCATAAACAGTGTAGATGGAAACTCTTTAACCTTTTCTCCTGATAAGCATAAGTTGTCCATGTTTCCCTACCATACATGAGAATGCTGAGGACGCAAGCTTGGTACACTAGCATTTTGGTCTTGACAGTAAGCTTTGAGTTGTTCCATGCTCTGAGTTAGTCTGCTAAAGGTGGTGGCAGCCTTTCCAGTGAGAGATTGGTGGTCAATGTAGAACCTAAATAACTGAACTTTTGGACTACTACTAGCTGGTTTGCATTTAAGGTGATTGAAAACAACCATTTTCTTAATGTTGATGGTGCCTGACAAGCACTTGAAAGGCGGTCCATAAGTTCTTGTAGTAGATCTTCATCATGGGCTATGAGGGAAGCAGCATCAGCGAATAGAAGTTCCCTGATGAGCACCTTTTTGATTTTGGTCTTTGACTTAAGTCGTGACAGGTTGAAGAGTTTCCCATCTGATCTTGTGTGGAGATACACTCCATCTTTCATGTCCTTAAATGCATAGTTCAAGAGTACCAAGAAGAAGATTCTAGAGAGTGTAGGGGCAAGAACACATCCTTGCTTCACTACGCTTTTCATCTCAAAGCTGTCCGAAGTGGACCCGTCAAACTGGACAGTTGCTGTCATGTTGTTGTGGAATGAATGTATAAGACTTAACAGGGTTGGTGGGCATTGAGTCTTTCCTAGTATTGCAAATAGACCTGCTCTGCTGATTGTGTCGAATGCTTTGGTTAGGTCCACAAAGGTAATGTACAATGGTCAGTTTTGCTCTCTGCACTTTTCTTTTTTCAACACCAAATGTCAAGATAAAGTCACCAATGCAGAGGGTCTTCAAAGGGCAAATTTACCAAGTGTGGCAGCCCTGCTCAAGCAAAGACAACTGCGCTGGCTGGGCCATCTGAGTAGGTGGAAGATGGATGCATACTCAAGGACATGCTATTCATGCTATTCAGCTATCAGAGGGAACAAGAACAACAGGATATCCCAAGTTTCATTATAAAGACACACGCAAGTGAGATATGAAGGAATTTGGAATTGATCCTGACCAATGGGAAATCTTGGCAAATGACTGTAACAAGTGGCACCATTGTCTCCATCAGGGTATCAAATTCCATGATAGGAGCTGGCTTCTACAGCTTGAAGAGAAAAGAGCCTGTAGGAAGCAAGGAGCTCCCAACCAAGATATGTACATTTTCAATAACTGCTAAAGATAATGCAAATCTCAGATTGGACTATTCAGTCATATGAGACATTGCAAACCATCTACATCATAGGCTGCAGTTCCCACCATCTCTCGTAGATGAAAGGATGCCAACAACTCAGGGACTCATTTTGAGGAGGACCAGTTTCAGTTTATTAATGCAGAGTCTCATTAATAGCAGGGAGGGACACATGCTCCTCTTTGATGTTTGGCATGTATCAAAACATGACAAAAATCCTTGTGCATTATCTCCCATTGGGAATTGAGCCTAGGTGATCTGATGCCATAGTGAGAAACATATAATAAATACCAATACACAGATGATGGGTGGGTTAGCATAATGCTTAAAAAAAGGGAAGTGGTCTGTCGAAAGGTGAGAAATCATGGGGGGTGGGAGTCCCCCAGGGAAGCTGCTGGGTGCTTGGTGCTTCAGAAAATCAGTCTACTTCTTTAGCTACTTAAATATGGACTTAGGTGCCCAACTTTAGGCTCCAGTTTTTGAAAATCTTGACTGTCATGGGCACACAAATTAGCATAGGCAGCTAGCCAGATATCTAGCTGGCCATATGTATACAAATATAATTGGTTTGTGTGCACACTTCCAGTATTCACATGCAGAAATTAGGCACATATACTTGCTCATGTATGCCTAAATTTAAAAGTTTGACCCACATGTCAAATCATATAAATCATCACCTATTCTATGAAGCCCTCCCCCCCCACCCCCGTGTGTCTCTTTGGTAGTTTTGCTTATTTATTCTTCCATGCTCAGTTGCAATTATGACTCATTTTTTGTTATACATACTTGCATGAAGAATCTGAACTCTGGTGCTGGCTGGATACATAGGGCCTTAAATCCATTTTTCCACAGAGGGGCATTATTCTGGTTTCATTTATTTACATTTACATTCATTGTCTTCTGGATATATGAAGTAATTATTTTTTTCTTTATAACATTTTCAAGCACATGTTGCTGTATTACTTTAATAACAGCTTGAAGCTCTGATTTAATATCGTGCAACATGGGCTGTCGTGTTCTATCAAATAGCCTTGAAATGTTTATTTGTAAATTATTACCGAGTTTTCAGACCTTCAGTGGATTATGATTTTGCTCCAAACATTGTTTCAAATGCTAAAATCATACAGATACACATTTGCTGGTCTATTGCTTTGTGTTTTTCCACTGTTTTTTTTTTAAATTCTTATTTCACCTTAAAGGCATTCAGTTATTTTTGCAGTGTTTTGGTTCATTGACACTTGGTACACTTACAGTTTTTATGCTTACTTTGCTCAAATCTTATTAGAGAAGCTGTTTAATATATTACTTGGCTGTTCAGAGTTTGGTATGTTTCTAGTTCACTTGTCAGCATGATAACTCCGAGAGCCCAGAGAAATGGCCGTTCTTTAGTGCACGCAGAATGCTTATGGACCTCGACTAACAAAATGCCATGTTATTTGTAACATTTTTTCTCAAAATCTGAATAAAAAATGGTTATTATGGAATGAAAAACAACTCTAGTTTACTTCAGCTAATTCCCCCAGTGCTTGTTATTGCCACCCCTGGGAAGACTGCTGTGTTCAAGAATTTCTCTAATCCTTTGTTGGGCAAAAGGTTGTCTGAGACTCCTGCCTAATCATAGATTATTGAGTAATGATTCTAATCAGGACGGACTTCTGAAACCATGCTCACTTTACCATGAATAAATGCGCTCAGATCTCATGCCTCGCTTCCACATTTTCAACCCTGAAATTGCAGGCTTCCCAAATTCTTTACAGGTTTAGGCCTCTTTCACAAAAGGGCTGTCAGAGACAGAGAAGGGCTGCCTAGTAAATTGTATCTGGCTGCTAACAAAGTGTAGTTCTGTCTGGTGGTTCATACAATGTGTGGATGTACGGACTGTGTGGTAGCAAAATTAAGTACAATCGTTGACCTTCATCTGCAAACCTTCAGCTTCCTGAGAAAAGTATTTGCAAGTCTTTATATACACAAGCATCTTGAATCTGTATCACCCCTCATGCCCTGCAGAAGCTCCTCCATAGCAAGCAGGCCAGGGTTTGGGGTCAGGCAGAGGCTACTGTCCAGAGCATCTTACCCCTTCCCACTCCAAGCCCCACAGGAGTTTAGAGGGTACATAAATGCTGACCTTTTCATAATTCTCCCCCTACTCTGCAGAAACCCTCACCCCACGAAGAAGGGGCATCGTGGTTATGGGTTGCCAGTGGCGTTTGAATCATTGCTGCAGCATGGCCCTGATGGACCTGAGTTACCCACTGTCATTTCTGTGGGAGGGTGGCATGTCCCACCCTCCTGAGGTTAGAATGAGGCAGAAACTCTATCTAAGGGCCAAGCTTGCAGCATTGGCCTGGGAGTAGCTAGCATAGTGGGACTGTATAGCCTTTAGTGAGGAGGATACTAGCTAAATGTGACAGGATGGAAATGTTCCACTTAAGTCACACAGCTTCATGGAATTAGGCTATAGCCTATAAACAGCAGGCATTTCTTGTTCTATTAAAGACAACAATATTACACTGATCTATAGAGCAAAAATAGCACTGACTACTAATACTACAAATTACTCTGCTGAGGTAGCCAACCTGCACTGCAGACTTCACATTCTGTGTGCTCCATAGGATGCAACAGACTCTGGGGAAGAGCACACAAAACATCAGGCCTATTACTGCAAGCCCTCTGCTAGGAGACCTCCCACTGACTTCACTGAGTCCTGCACATCAGCCCATCAGTTTGAAAGTGCACTGTAAACTACATGTGGATTATCCATGCCTAAAGGCCAGACAAAAATGGGGCCTCATTATGCTAGTCTCTGTACAAACGCTTACTGTCCTAGAGAGTAAGAGTCAAAGAATTCAGTATAAATAGATAAGACCAGATGAAGGGTAGGACGGGAACATAAGAACAGCCATACTGAGTCAGACCAAAGGTCCATTTAGCCCAGTGTCCTGTCTTCCGACAGTGGCCAATGCCAGATGCCCCAGAGGGAATGAACAGAACATGTAATCATCAAGTGATCCATCCCCTGTTGCCCATTCCCAGCTTCTGGCAAACAGAGGCTAGGAACACCATCCCTGCCCATCCTGGCTAATAGGCATTGATGGACCTATTCTCCATGAACTTAACTAGTTCTTTTTTGAACCCCTAGGCCCATGTCCTCAAAGGCTCCTAACTTTCATTAAAATCAGTGGAAACTAGGAGCCTAAATACCTTTGAGGAGCTGGACGAAAAAGAGAGTAAGTGACATACCTTAAGTCACATGGTAGGTCAGTGGCAGAATCAGCAATAGAACTCTCCTGCAGGCACCACCCCCGCAGCTCCCTTTGGCTGCAGTTCCCCATTCCTGGCTAATGGGAGCTGGGGTGGGGGGCAGGCAGGAGCAGCCCACGGAGATCCCCTGTTCCCCAACTCTTCTGGGGCTACACGGACATGCTGGCCACTTCTGGGAGCGGCGCAGAGCCAGGGCAGGCAGGGAGCCTGCCTTAGCCCCGCTGGACTTTTAGCAGCCGGAGGCTGCGATCTACTGGTTTGTGGCCGCTGCTGTACAATATACTGTGAAGGCTTGGTTAGGCCTGACAGCGGTGGTAGTTTTTCCCTAGATGTGAGAATAAAGCACAGAGATTCATGATGTGTACAGAAAGGGTAAAGGTATCTGGAGCTCTGCAATGTGTGTGAAATATGGACTCAAGGCTGCAATTCTTGTGCACCCAAATCAATGGGAATTTTGGACAGAACAGAAATATAATGTGGGAATAGAAGGTTCTCATAGATTGGGTTGTTGAGATCTTCAGAGAGGGAAAACGTTCCCCTTGTGTAGAGTGCTTGCACCATGATTATGAACCACCTAAATCCCACTGTCTCATGTTCTGAGCCCTAAAGTGCTGCTGATGTCCTTTACGGTATTCACCACAAGATTGTAATATACGTGCATAAATTGCACTCAGGGCTAGCCCACAACATTTTGGCACCTGAGGTGGGGAGCTCAAATGACGCCCCCATGCCCCCTCACTTGGGCCAAAATTTTGAAAGGTCTCAATTCTGCCTTCTTCCTGTTCTACTCCTCTCATGGTACTGCTCTGCTACCTACCCCAATAAAGGAGAACTAACAACTTAAAATGCCTTGTTCAAAAATTTTAAGTAACACTTAACTTTCAGATGCCTGAACAGCAAATGTAACTTTTCTTGTTTGCATAGTAAACACTGCATTTTTATCCGTTTGAATAATCAAAGTGGTACTTTCCGTGCCTTCTTGGTTGCAAATATTTGAACTGCTTCCTGCTGAAGGTCCACAGTCTGGGCCAGCTCATGCTCTATTGAGATGGTTGCAAGGCCGACCAGGCTCTCCTGTGTCATTGTGGAGCGTAGACGTGTTTTTATTAACTTCAGCTTGGAGAAGCTGCGTTCTCCACTGGCAACTGCTACAGGAAGTGTTAGAAGTATGCGCAGAGCAACAAAAGCATTTGGAAAGAGGGTGGTCATCTTATTTTTGCACGTATATTCCAGAACAGCCTTTGGAGTTGATCCTGCTGAAATGTATCTTGAAAGGACTTTCAGTCCATCACCTAAACCACTTGCATCAATATCATGCATGTCATCATGTGTCAACGTTGTCTCTAGTGCCCTGCATTGCTGGTGTAGCTCTTCTTCAGGTATAGTGAGGAGTTTTGGAATATCAGACAACATCCCAAATATACTGCTGTGTTCCTTGAGCTGCATGAAATGTTCTTCAACTGACTGTATTGCACAATCTAGCACCTGGTTAAATACCGATAATTCAACTTTGAATTGTTGTTTGGGGTCTCTTATGGGATTATCCCATGCCTCGTAATCAAAATGTCTTCTTCGGTGACTCTTGTATTCTTGAATGGGTGGGAAAATAGCTTCAGTGTGAAGTTCCTCTGCCAACTTCTGTACACTCTTCAGAATGTTTTGAAATCCCTCATCTGACTGGTAAGACTGTAGGTATGACTTTGTTTTGTCCAGCTGTTCCATTGCTCCAGATATATCAAGGTGAACATCTTGGAGTCTCTTGCTTACAACATTTATTTCAAACAGTATGTCATGCCACAACGCTAAGCCACACAGAAATTTGAAGTTATGTATGTTTCTGGTGATTCCATTTTCCTCTGCCACTGTTCTCCCACGAACAGTTCCTGTCATAGCATTATCCGCCATAATGGCAACTGTGGCATCATCTATCTTCCCAATTTGGTGTTTGATAGGCTTTATCACCTCTACTTGACTTTCCCATCGTGTGGCACTCAGTGGTTTCAGTGTCAGAGAGGATGTTCCCAGATGTTGCTTCAAAATTTGCCATTGATGAGTTGATGCAGAGAAAAATACATAGATGCTTTGAATTACATAAAAAAATTCAGCAGCCTCACGAGAAGCTGATGTTGCATCACTGACCACCAAGTTCAATGAATGAGAACTGCATGGGACAAAAAAAGCTCAAGGGTTTAACTCTGGGATCTGTGTCTGCTCTCCTCTGTTCTTTCCTCTCATGTTAGCGCCATTATCATAGCCCTGACCTCTCCTGTCAGCTATCGCAATTCCCGTATCTTCCAGCTTTTTAAGAAGCACATTTGTCATACCAGCTCCTGTAGTATCATCAATGTCAATAAACGCTAGAAAATGCTCTCTGACAGTCACCATTGCAGGGACATTTTCACTAGGTTCTGTTGTTGTTACAAAACGCACCATTAAAGTCATTTGTTCCATATGTCTGATGTCAGGTGTGCAGTCCAGAATAACAGAGTAATATCTTGCTGACTTCAGATCTGCCATAATCTTCTCTTTGACTTTTGTTGCCAGTAACTGTATGATCTCATTTTGAATGGTTTTTCCAAGGTAGTGGTGTGTGTACATTTCTTGGGTAATGACTCTTCTTAGATGCTCCTGGAGTACAGCATCAAACTCAGCCATCAGCTCCACTATTTTAAGGAAGTTTCCATTGTTTGGCACATACGGCTGATCTGAAGTGCCACGCAGTGCTAGGTTTTGGGTAGCAAGCATTCTCACAATGACAGTGAGTCTTTTCAGAACATTTTTGCCAGTAATGAGACTCTGATGCAATCTTCTCTTGATGCTGATCATCTATGGTGGCCTTTAACCTTAGTCTCATCTCAAGCTCTTTCCACCTATGGAATGCTCTCTGGTGATTTGTTGCCTTCTCATGGCATGCCAGATTTCTAGCCAGATTTTTCCAGTCCTTTGTTCCTGTAGAACCCAATATGGCTGGAACATTAGACTGGAAGAGTTTGCAATAAAAACAGTATGCAGCATTCTGGGTTTTTGAGAACATAAGCCATGGCCTCTCCACTTTGTCTCAATTGGGGCTTTCATGCCAGTAATGTGTTGGATGGAAACTTTTATTTTCATTGTCTTTGAAGAACATGAAGTTTTTCACTTGCTGTGGCCCATGCAGTACAAGGAAGTCCCTCAGGCTGCTGCTCAAGTGGGTCCACAGTCCTGGATCATCTAGACTTAAGGAACTAAACTCAGCAGCAGCTGTTTCTTGTGCCTTCACCACACTCTTCTCTGATCTACACTTTTCTTCAGGAATGTGCACGGTTACATCCATTTGAGATGGAGATATGGATGCTGTAGTAGCTGCCAGGTCACCTGCACTCTGACTAACTGGAAGATCAGGCATCTCCTCACCACTCACATCCTCACTGGGGCCGGAAGGCTCACTGTGAACATTTGTGTCTATGTATCTCAGGAGAGCTCCTTCCTGCTTAGATAGAAAAGCTTCCTTTGTTTTCTTTCTTTTTCTGAATGCTGCCCCAGAGGGGCATTTTCTTCTTTCACTCATGACTGCTGTTCTGTGTCCGCTATAGTGGCTCTCAACACTCAATTGAAGGGGACAAATAAGCAGGCTGGTAGCAGGGCCTGAGTGAGGGAAGATATCAGCGTCTCAAGGGCCTAACTGGCTCCGTCTACTTCAGTTGACTGCCTGTTCTCCTCAAGTGGGTTCAGGGAAGCAGCAGGAAACAGGAAGCTCCCTGAGAAGCTGGTGTTAATCAGTCCAGATTCCTGGGGGTGCTAGAGAGGTACATAAGAGGCTCCTCCTCCTCTCTCTCCCTGCAACTCCTGCTTTCTGTTATTCCCTCTTACCTTTTCTCCTGCCTGCCTGTTATGTCTCGTGCCCTCCTTCCTCCAGCACAGCACTCCCCCATCTCTGTGCGTCTAGAGCAGAGAGAATACAGATGCACTAGCAGCAGACACAATTTTCTACACTCTGGGTCCTAGTGGCGCCCCCCCCTCCAGCCTGGCACCTGAGGTGGCCACCTCAGTTCGCCTCATGGTAAGGCCAGCTCTATTGCACTGCTGGATTTCAAAATTGGAGTTAAAGCTTTTGGGCCTACAGCTGCTCACTTGGGGAATCTGGCTTGTATAAGGGCTGCAGAGTCATTCTGACTGTTCAGAAACACAGAAGTTGGAGCCGTTCATGGTTCTTCTTGTTTATCTGTTGCAAGCATATTTTATTAGTTGGTGGGTTGTTTTGTTTTTTTGCTTTTTGAAAGTCCATCTGCTCCTGAATATAATTTGATTGCTCTCCTATACGGATCCATGGGTCACAGTTTTAAATAGTTATATCAAGGTCTGTAAGCAAGCCCAACTTGTTCTAATCAGTTCCAGCACAGGATGCCGGACTTGTTACCCTTCTCTGGAAATCTAAAAGCTGATGACACAAAAGAATAAGGAAAGATTTTGCACTGATTTGTGGTATGGAGCAATAGAAGTGCTTTGAGTGTGAAAACATCACTGCATGTTTTCATCGTTTGAAGCAGCATTTTGATTTCAGATTTGTATTAACTGCATTGCAGGGCAAGATGCATTTGTGGGTAGCTCTGGGCCCCATCTCCTTATGCCCCTTCCCCACTTTGTTCTCTCAGCTCTGCCCAAGTCAGAGAACTAGCTGTCTTCTGTATGTCCTTCTGCCACTGTGGTGTGTGATTCTCATCAAGCAATTTTCCATCTGCTCCCTGTGCCTCCCTGATCTAGTCCATCTTCTTTCTCTTTGAAGTCCCTTTCCCAGCAGCCAATAAACCGTAGTCCTTTGTGCAGAGAGGTGTTAACAGAATGGAGTGCATACAACGTTTCCTCCCCTGCCCCTCTCCAGAATGTCATGCAAAATCTAGGGAATAAAAACCCCATGCAGTTAAGGCACTCAGAGACTATTGTGATAGGTGTGAAACAGGAATCTGAATAGAATCAGAAATTTGTTCTTTTCTGGTTAATTACTTCCTTTTTATGTCTAAATATCCCATCCTTAGTCTATAAATTGTCTCTTTAGATTGTAAATTCCTCAGTGCAGTGACATTGTTTTCCTGTTTGTACATAAAGGGCTAGATTCACAATGGAATTTAGGCACCTACCTGCCATTTTAGGCATCTTAATCCCAGAACCAGGCCCCCTGCTGGGATTCACAAAACCCCTGCTCAGCTGCCGCCAAACCTGGTAGGCACCTAAACTCACTCAGCACCAAGTTTTTGCAGTAAAAGTACCCTGGGCGCCTATCATAGAATATCAGGGTTGGAAGGGACCTCAGGAGGTCATCTAGTCCAACCCCCTGCTCAAAGCAGGACCAATCCCCAACTAAATCATCCCAGCCAGGGCTTTGTCAAGCCTGACCTTGAAAACTTCTAAGGAAGGAGATTCCACCACCTCCCTAGGTAACGCATTCCAGTGCTTCACCACCCTCCAAGTGAAAAAGTTTTTCCTAATATCCAACCTAAACCTCCCCCGCTGCAACTTGAGACCATTACTCCTCGTTCTGTCATCAGCTACCACTGAGAACAGTCTAGATCCATCCTCTTTGGAACCCCCTTTCAGGTAGTTGAAAGCAGCTATCAAATCCCCCCTCATTCTTCTCTTCCGTAGACTAAACAATCCCAGTTCCCTCAGCCTCTCCTCATAAGTCATGTGTTCCAGTCCCCTAATCATTTTTGTTGCCCTCCGCTGGGCTCTTTCCAATTTTTCCACATCCTTCTTCTAGTGTGGGGCCCAAAACTGGACACAGTACTCCAGATGAGGCCTCACCAATGTCAAATAGAGGGGAACGATCACGTCCCTCGATCTGCTGGCAGTGCCCCTACATATACATCCCAAAATGCTGTTGGCCTTCTTGGCAACAAGGGCACACTGTTGACTCATATCCAGCTTCTCGTCCACTGTAACCCCTAGGTCCTTTTCTGCAGAACTGCTGCCGAGCCATTCGGTGCCTAGTCTGTAGCGGTGCATCGGATTATTCCATCCTAAGTGCAGGACTCTGCATTTGTCCTTGTTGAACCTCATCAGATTTCTTTTGGCCCAATCCTCCAATTTTTCTAGGGCCCTCTGTATCCTATCCCTACCCTCCAGTGTATCTACCTCTCCTCCCAGTTTAGTGTCATCTGCAAACTTGCTGAGGGTGCAATCCACACCAACCTCCAGATCATTTATGAAGATATTGAACAAAACCGGCCCGAGGATGACCCTTGGGGCACTCCACTTGGTACCGGCTACCAACTAGACATGGAGCCATTGATCACTAATGTAATTGTATGTTTCTGCTTCTGGGTATGTGGGTGGTGCTCTACTCTAGGCACCCAGATGCCTACACTCCAGTGTGATGCACAAACTGGGGGAACATAAACAGGTGTTCCTCTGCCTCAGTCACCTGTGGGGTCTGCTGCAGGTGTGCACAGAGGCAGCTTACCAGTCAGGCCCCACACGCAAGCTCATACGATATGGCCTGCAGGGGAGGAGGGCCTCCCTCAGAACTATTAGCCTCATGGTTGAGGTATTCAGCTGAGATGTGGGAGACATCCCCTGGGTCAAGTCCCCCCTCCACCTGTGGGGGGAAGAAATTTGAACAGGAATCTTCTACCTCTTAGGTGAGTGCCCTAACCACTGGGCTATGTGATATACAGGTGGGAGATTCCTTCAGTCTCTCCTGTTGAAGCTGTTCCACTTTGGATTAAATAATTAAAAAGAGTCATTGTGGGAGAGAGAGCAAGCATAAGAATGACCTTGAATCCCTATGGTTAGAGCACTCACCTGGGAGGTGTTGTTACCCTGGGTTCCCTAATCCCAAAGCTCTTGGTATCTTTACTGTCTGCAAGATGATATCAGGAAATAAACCAAGGAAGATGCAGCACCTCTGTCTTCTATATGGTTGGCATAAATCGCACAAAATCAAGTGCTTTTACTTAGAGCCTTCACTTTATTAGTCTCCAGTACTCTCAACAGAATGCCTTTACTCAAAGTCTCTGTTTTATTTAATCTCAAGCACATATAAACACAATAGGTTATAGAGCACCCCCAAACAATACTTACCCATAGGCTGGAGGGGTCTCGAGTGGTCAAATGACATGGTTCAAGTGGCCAGCTATCTGCCTGTTGCTGGGGATTCCAAGAGATGTCCAGAAGGTCAAATCCAAATTCCTCAGACCTGTCTATCCCTTTATGTTAATAACTGATACAATTACATCAACAACATGTCAATCAAAGAAAAACCATTAAGCAAGCACTGTTTAAGTTATAGAGATTTTTTTTGCAGAGTCTGCAGTCTCTTGGGTCCCAACACACACATGCCAGAAGTCAATTATAGATAGACTTTCTGTTTTTCACAGACGCTTTCCCCAGTGTATCAGAGAGGACATAGAATCAAGCTCACTCCTCGTGATCGCTGTGTCCGCCCCCCGGCTTTGCCTTAGTGATACTGGTACAAAGGCCTTACAGGTGCTACTCTTAGCAATAAGTAAAATAATGGATATTCCATCCCATTAATTGGCAGTGGCTTGAGCACCTGGCTGGTTGTCAAAAATGCCCCTCTACGTGTGAGACTCAGGATCATATGTGCCAATGACATTTTTTTAAGTATTTAACAAGAGTGCAACTGCTTCAACAGGAGAGACTGAGGGAGCCTGTGATGGGGTGCTCCACTCATTGCTAGGATGTCAACTCCCCTGGTCACTCTGGGAAATAGCTCGCCAGGTTGCTGTCCCTTCTCATGGTTGCAATGTCACTCCATCTCTCTCTCTCCCAATCTGCAGCCCCTCTCTCGCTCCAGGGGCTGCTGCTGCTGCTCTTCATGATTCAGCCCTCTAGCCAGGTCATTCAGTGTTTCCCCCTTCCAGGGTGCCAAAGTCTTTCGTCAGCAGGCCTAGGTAGTCTTCCTATTCGCTGTCACATAGCCACTGAGGGTGGTACTGGCAGGGGAACCCAGGCCTGCCCTCTACTCCAGATTCCAGTCTAGGGCCCAGTAGTGAGCAGTTAAGGAGTGCATCTCCAACACCTTACTGCTCTCACCCCTAGACTCCTTCCTACTGGACTTCTCCTCCCCTTCCTTCTCCCTGCCCTCAGGGAGGGGGACTGCAGGCTTCCTCTCTGCTGCCTCTTTTATCATTCCTGGGCCAATTCAGATTTTACCCCACCCAGCCCACCAACCTGATTAGAGCATTACCCCCAATCAGCTTCCCCTGTGGCACTAATTAGCTTCTAAGTCATCAGAGTGCAAATTCACCTGTGCTCTCCCTGCTTCATTAGTTGTCCCCAGTCATTTTTTGAATACCAGGTCCAGTACTTGTCCCCTTAGGCTGGGGGAGGGGCCTTCAGATATAGGTGGGCACAGCCTCCCAGACATCAATAGGAACTCACTCCCTGCACAGGCGTGTGCTTGGTGCGATTCGCTCCTGTCAAGGTTCATTCCCCACTCTGAACTCTAGGGTGTGGGGACCTGCATGAAAAACCCCCTGAGCTTATTTTTACCAGCTTAGGTTAAGACTTCCCCAAGGTACAAACTATTTTACCTTTTGTCCCTGGACTTTATTACTGCCACCACCAAGCGTCTAACAAAATATAACCGGGAAAGAGCCTGCTTGGAAACGTCTTTCCCCCCCCTCAAATCCCCCCAAGCCCTACACCTCCTTTCCTGGGGAAGGCTTGATAAAAATCCTCACCAATTTGCATAGGTGAACACAGACCCAAACCCTTGGATCTTAAGAACAAGGAAAAAGCAATCAGGTTCTTAAAAGAAGAATTTTAATTGAAGAAAAACTAAAAGAATCACCTCTGTAAAATCAGGATGGTAAATACCTTACAGGGTAATCAGATTCAAAACATAGAGAATCCCTCTAGGCAAAACCTTAAGTTACAAAAAGACACAGAAACAGGAATATCTATTCCATTCAGCACAACTTATTTTATCAGCCATTTAAACAAACAGAATCTAACACATATCTAACTAGATTGCTTATTAACCCTTTACAGGAGTTCTGACCTGCATTCCTGCTCTGGGCCCAGCAAAAGCAACACACAGACAGAGAGAACCCTTTGTTTCCCCCCCACCCCCAGCTTTGAAAGTATCTTGTCTCCTCATTGGTCATTTTGGTCAGGTGCCAGCGAGGTTGTCTTAGCTTCTTAACCCTTTACAGGTGAAAGGGTTTTTTTCCTCTGGCCAGGAGGGATTTAAAGGTGGTTAGCCTTCCCTTTATATTTATGACAGTCCCCCTCCCCAACACTTGTCCTTTTTACAGTGTGAGGGAAACCGTGGTGCACATTTACATTGAGTGCGCTAGGTTGCAGCCCCTTTTCCAACTCCTCCAGAACCTTCTCCTTCAGTTCTGGCTGCACTTTTCTTCACATCTCCTGATCTACACCTCCTCCTGGCGCTGGCCAAAGAGGCCATCAATAACACCAGGAGGAGGATGCTGGACAAAGAATCATAGAATCATAGAATCATAGAATATCAGGGTTGGAAGGGACACCAGAAGGTCATCTAGTCCAACCCCCTGCTCAAAGCAGGACCAATTCCCAGTTAAATCATCCCAGCCAGGGCTTTGTCAAGCCTGACCTTAAAAACCTCTAAGGAAGGAGATTCTACCACCTCCCTAGGTAACGCATTCCAGTGTTTCACCACCCTCTTAGTGAAAAAGTTTTTCCTAATATCCAATCTAAACCTCCCCCACTGCAACTTGAGACCATTACTCCTCGTTCTGTCATCTGCTACCATTGAGAACAGTCTAGAGCCATCCTCTTTGGAACCCCCTTTCAGGTAGTTGAAAGCAGCTATCAAATCCCCCCTCATTCTTCTCTTCTGCAGGCTAAACAATCCCAGCTCCCTCAGCCTCTCCTCATAACTCATGTGTTCCAGTCCCCTAATCATTTTTGTTGCCCTTCGCTGGACTCTCTCCAATTTATCCACATCCTTCTTGAAGTGTGGGGCCCAAAACTGGACACAGTACTCCAGATGAGGCCTCACCAATGTCGAATAGAGGGGGACGATCACGTCCCTCGATCTGCTCGCTATGCCCCTACTTATACATCCCAAAATGCCATTGGCCTTCTTGGCAACAAGGGCACACTGCTGACTCATATCCAGCTTCTCGTCCACTGTCACCCCTAGGTCCTTTTCTGCAGAACTGCTGCCTAGCCATTCGGTCCCTAGTCTGTAGCTGTGCATTGGGTTCTTCCGTCCTAAGTGCAGGACCCTGCACTTATCCTTATTGAACCTCATCAGATTCCTTTTGGCCCAATCTTCCAATTGGTCTAGGTCCTTCTGTAGCCTATCCCTCCCCTCCAGCGTATCTACTACTCCTCCCAGTTTAGTATCATCCGCAAATTTGCTGAGAGTGCAATCCACACCATCCTCCAGATCATTTATGAGGTGCTCTGCGACTGTGGGGCCTATTTCCATTCCTCTCTTCCATCACACATCCATGCAGGTTTCCTTTGGGCCGCGTCTGCTGGCTTCCTAGACACCTTTGAGGAGCAGTGGGCGCTCTGTGGGGCTCACTGCTTGGTGCCCCCTTCTGGATCCTTGCTTTTGACTCTGTGACCCCAGGACTTCAATAGGTACTCACTCCCTGCACTCTGTCACAGAGCCCCACGTCAGTGTCCTGCAGGTCAGTGGCTAGGGCACTCACCTGAAAGGTGGTAGAGCCCTGTTCAGATCCCTTCTCTGCCTCAGGCAGAGGGGAGTAGGGGCGCCAGAATAGGGAAGGTCAGGGGGCTATGGCCCTCCCACTTTTTGAAAGTGGACAGGCCTGGCCCATCCACTTTTCAGCAGAGACCCTGCCCCCAATGCTCTTCTTCCCACCTGAGGCCTGGCCAGGCTGGCAGCTGGAACCTGGTCAGGAAGCCCAGGCAGCTGTGGGGCACCATGCCACAGACCCTCCACCAGCCCGGGGTTGGGAGTCAAGAACAGTCCCCGGTCCGTGTCCCCACCCCGTGGGCCTCCTGCCCATGGCAGGTGGGGGTCCACGGTGCAGCTCCCCACAGCTGCCCACGCGTAGCTCTTACCTGGACCCAACGCCAGCTGCAGGGCTGCAGCCCGGCTATGGTAAGAGCAGTGAGCAGCTGTGGAGAGTTGCAGACCCTCCTGCCCTGGCCAGCGGGGCCCATGGGGTGGGGACACAAGCCAGGAGCTGCTCTCAATCCCCTTCCCCCCCAACCCTGGGCAGTGTACTGCCTTTTATGCATTCCCTTCTGAGGCTCCTATCTCTCCCGATTCGTTGTACAGGGAGCCGAGGTGCTGAACTCAGGCTTTGTGAGTCCCAGTGATATTCTAGGTTCCTAAGCGTGGTGACATTGAGTGTCACTAAGCCCAAGTCACTTTGGAAGTCTAGCCCACAGGGCCTAGCACACTTTTGGTGATTTAAGTTATGCAATATTGTTTATTTATATGTGTCCATATTATCCTTACCTGTAGGCAAGGCAGGCTAATCGGCCTCATGAATTTGACTGTGGAAAGTGATTGCCACAAGCTGCCCTATGGGTTGTGAGTCGATTCAAGCTGTGTTGGAGATATAGACAGGCTGGGATTTTTCAGAAGCACTTGCACTGACCTGACTTTTCTCCCACTCTTCTGAAAATGCCTCCCATCCTGTACGGGAGTTATCCTAATGTGCTGTTATCTCCATCTGCTGTGCCTAATGCAGGGATGGTACTGCATCTTCCCCAGTACACTGCTCTTTGGAAAATGTTACTACTTTGCCTAACCTTCTTTAGCCTCGTACAGCCCAACCATACAGTATATAGCATCAGAAGTGTTCTCTAGTGAGAGCTAGGCTAAAGGTCCAGCTCTTTGCAGAGAGGAGTACGGCAAGGATTTCAGAGGATGTAAAAAATTGTAAAATGTCCAGCGGAGGGCAACAAAAATGATTAGGGGACTGGAACACATGACTTATGAGGAGAGGCTGAGAGAACTGGGATTGTTTAGTCTATGGAAGAGAGGAATGAGGGGGGATCTGATAGCTGCTTGCAACTACCTGAAGGGGGGTTCCAAAGAGGATGGATCTAGACTGTTCTCAGTGGTAGCAGATGACAGAACGAGGCGTAATGGTCTCAAGTTGCAGTGGGGGAGGTTTAGGTTGGATATTAGGAAAAACTTTTTCACTTGGAGGGTGGTGAAGCACTGGAATGCATTACCTAGGGAGGTGGTGGAATCTCCTTCCTTTGACGTTTTTAAGATCAGGCTTGACACAGCCCTGGCTGGGATGATTTAGTTGGGGGATTGGTCCTGCTTTGAGCAGGGGGTTGGACTAGATGACCTCCTGAGGTCCATTCCAACCCTGATATTCTATGATTCTATGATCAACTCTCAAATGCTCTTCTCTCAGCCTTTCTGCAAACCATCCATTGACTCTGATGGGAATCCTTCACATGTGACACAGGCAGAGTATACCCCTCTCCTGGAGGAAACTCACAAATACAGACCTGTCCAAGTGGTAGAGATGCAAATGAGCATTCCTGCAAACTGATCTCTCATGGCCCCAATTCAGCAGAGCATTAAGCACATGCTTAACTCCATCTCTGTTCAGCAAGGCACTTGAGCACCTGGTTAACTTTAAGCACCCACATAAGTGTTTTCCTGACTAGGGACTGATGAGTGAGTTGGGGGTTGGCGAGAGGAGATGGAAGGATGAAGAGACACAGGATGGAGAAGGCAAGAGGGGTTTAGTGTCCATCATGGAAAAGTCATTTTACATTCAGCGCAGGATCCTGGGCACCCCACCCTTTCCCTCGACTTTCCTCTGCATATGTGAAATCGCCGCTGGGGAGGATCCTGCCTGTCCCCATCCAGGCAGCCCCTCCCTTCTCTTGGGAGGCCTGTGTCCTGGAACCTGGGCGGTCTCAACATGCAGAGCAAAGCAGACTGAACAATATGTGGAGGTGATTGTTCACCTCTCAAAAGCCAAAAGGGATGTGTCAGCTTAAAAAGCACTCCTTTGTCTGAATTTCTTGCCTGGTATCATTGCTGGGAACACCTCGGGTGTCTAGAACCAGAGGTGCTGACTTTCTGAGTTCCCGGGAGGTGCTCGACTCCCACCCCAGGTCCCATGCTCACTCCACCTCTTCCCCCACCCTGCCTTTTCCCGCCCCCTCCCCCTGCCTCTTCCAGCTCCCGCTCCTCCCCCTCCTGTATGCTGCTGAACAGCTAATAGCCAGCGGGTGAGAGGCACTGGGGGGAGAGAGGAAGGAGCTGCTCACTGAGCACCCACTATTTTTTTTCCATGGGTGCTCCAGGGCTAGAGTGCACACAGAGTCAGCGCCTATGTCTAGAACTCAACAAGATTAGAGACAGACCCAGTGGTCAGAGTAGTTACCCTGTGCGTTTGAGATTAATTGGTACAGCCAGACTCACTCTTTTCCCTCTGTAAGGCTGGATTGAAACCATCCAGTCCAGCTGAGTAAGGGATGGGCCAGGTAGGAACCAAACTATGAGTCAGGGTATGTCTATACTGAAGAAAAGAAAAAAAAAAGTGTGCTCTTAGCTCAGGTTAGCTGGCCACATTAAAATAACAGTGAAGACAGGGCGATTTGGTTGTGAATTTAGGTTAGCAGCACAAGTTCAACTCCAGGCGGCCCTGTAGGTTTTAACTCACTCTGCTAACCCAAGTTAAACCCCAGATTGCTGTGCATTCACTACTATAGAACCCAAGTTAACAACACACCTTTCTTGGAAGTGTGGACACACCCTGAGCAGGGCCAGATTAATCTTTTGTGGGCCCCAGCACCTGGACCGTGGCCCTGCCCCCTCCCCCCCGCCAGGCTCTGCCTGCCGCTTGCTCCTCTCTGCCCCCTCCTCCCTTCACCCCTGCTCGCTCCTCTCTGCCGCTCTCTCCAGCCACTGCTTGCTCCTCTCCCTCCCATCCACTGCTCACTCCTCTCCCCCACTCCCCCCATGCGAATGGCGTGTGGAGCCTCGGGGCGGGGGGAAGAGGCCGAGCAGGGGCTGGGCCTCAGGGCAGAGCACAGGTGGAGTGGGAGAGGCAGGACCACAGTCCGGGTGCCAGGGTCCCTTCTGAGTGTGAGCATGGCACTATTGGCACCATAGTAAACCCGGTACTGACCCTTAGTCACAGTTTGACTATTTGAGACTGCCTAGATTTCAAGTTGACTGTTTCCCTTTTTGAGCCGTGCTCTGGAAAGAGCAAGTTGAGGGTATTGAAAACAAAACTGGCAGATGCTGTTTACAAAAGACTCTGCTTCTCCATATAAAGTCATTTCTAAGTGAAAATGGCTTCTTAGCAGCTTGCGAAATAAAATGGAATGGTTATTTTTAGAGACAGATTTTTTTGAGTGTGTGGGTGCAAAATAAAATCAAAACCCATCATGAAAATAGAGAATTCCCAGCTTCCTGCTTTTGTTCCTAGATTTAATTTTAGCTGATGCTACTTAGAGCCCTGGAAGTTTGTCTGGAGAGCAGCTAATCTCATGCATTCGGAGCATGTGGTAAATGATTTCCACTTCCTTTAGGTTGCGAGTCCACTTATATATAAATTTGCAATGTTGTAGCCATGTTGGTCACAGGATATTAGAGACACAATGTGGGTGAATTAATATCTTTTATTGGACCAACTTTAGTCAGTGAAAGACATAAGCTTTAAAGCTTACATAGAGCTCTTCTTCGGGTCTGGGAAAGGTACTCAGAGTGTCACAGCTAAATTCAAGGTGGAACAAATTAAGCAGAAGGAGTTATATCTTGCAAGAGACCATTCAAGGTGAAGTGGCCCATTAACACGTCTGCAGTTATAGGGCAAAGAAGGGTTAGTGGGTTATAGATTGTTGTAATGAGCCATAAATCCAGTGTCTCTATTGACAGGTTTCAGAGTAGGAGCCTGTTAGTCTGTATTCGCAAAAAGAAAAGGAGTACTTGTGGCACCTTAGAGACTAACAAATTTGTTAGTCTGTATTCTAACACGGCTGCTACTCTGAAACCTGTCATTATGCAAGACACTGAATTTAGCTGTATGGAGTGGAAATTTTTTTTAAATTTGTTAATCTCTAAGGTGCCACAAGTACTCCTTTTCTTTTTGTCTCTGTTGAGACACTGATGATTTTTAGTGCCTAGCAAAGTTACGGATTCAGTCTGCAAGGCTTGTTTTCTGGAGGTGTTTTGCAGGTTTTGAGGATGAGGACTAAGAGGTCAGGTATGGACTGGTAGTTTTGTGAAAAGGGTTTGCCAGTGGGTGATGTGGTATTTTTGTCTATTATTTCTGTGTGTGAATTCATTTGAGAGCACAGTGATTGTCTGCTTTCATCCACATAGTTGTTGTTGGGGCATTTGATACCGTGGATGAGGTACACCACATGTGGTGATGGGCATGTGTAAGACCCCTGGATCTTGAAAGGTGTGTTGTGGGGGTGTATTGATCATTGTAGCAGTGGAGATATGTTTGTAGGTTTTGCATCTGTTGTTCTGGCAGCGTCTGGTGTTGCTTTGAGCTGGTGAGTCTTGGTCTGCGGGGAACTTGCTTCTGATGATGAGCTTGGTGATGTTCTGAGGGGTCATTCGAAAGCCAGAAGAGGAGGTTTGGGAAAGATTTCTTTCAGGATGTGGTTCCCATCGAGTATGAGTTTAATTGTTTAAAGATACTCAATGTGGGTTCCAGTGTGGGGTGGAAGGTGACAACTAGGGGTGTCAGGTTTCAGAGTGGTAGGGGTGCGTGATGGGGGGAAGTTTCCTGTATTGAAGCAGGTTCTCTTGGGATATTTGTATGTGCGATCTACTTTTCTGGTGGAATGTCTTTGTATGATGAAGGTGATTTTAAGTGCATTAAGGTGTGTACCCTGGACTTTCTGTCAGAGCATATTCTGTGGTATCTGAGCGCATGGCTGTAGAGATCATGTTTCTTGGTTTGTTTGGTGTGGTTACTGGATCTGTGAAGGTAAGTGTGGCAAGCTGTGGGTCTCTTGTACATAGTTGTCTGTAGGTTCCATTGTTGAAGCTGATCGTGGTGTACAGGAAATTGATGCTGCTGTGAGAGTGTTCCAGTGAGAGTTTAATGGGTGGGTGGTGGTGGTTGAAGTTGTGGTGGAAATCTGTGAGGGAGTTTAGGTCGGCTTTCCAAAGAATGAAAATATCATTGGTGTATCTCAGGTATGTCCTTGGTTTCATGGTGCATTTGTCCAGAAATTCTTCCTCAAGGTGGCTCATGAAGAGGTTGGTATACTGGGGAGCCTTCCTGGTACCCTTGGTTGTTCCCGTGGTTTGGACAAAGTGTTTGTTGTAGAATATAAAATTGTTATGGGTGAGGATGAAATGGATGAGTTGGTGATGTGCTTGGGGTAGATATCTGATGGTTGCCCATAGTCTTGTAAATATTTGAGGTAGGCAGCTATGCTGTCATTGTGAGGGATGTTGGTATATAAGGAAGTGACATCCATGGTGGCAAGGATTGTGTTCTGAGGAAGGTTGTTAATGTTGTGGAGTTTCTGAAGGAAGTCAATTGTGTCCTGGAGGAAACTGGCCCTTTGTGTGGTGAGTGGTTTGAGGTTGGTTTCTATGAGTCCTGATATTCCTTCACTTACAGTACCATGGCCAGATATGATGGGTCTGCCTGGGCTCCCTTGTTTGTATATCTTGAGATGCATGTAGACAGTCCGTGAGTTGGGTTCATGGGGGATGAGATTGTTAAGTTTCTCTTGGAGTTGATTTGGGAAGGATTTGATGAGATCCTGTTATTCCTGGGTGAAGTGTGGTGTGGGGTCTTCTTTGACTTTTTTACAGTAGGTGGTGTCTGAGAGTTGTTGGCCAGCCTCATTGATGTGAGGACTATAATGGTGCCCCCTTTTTCCACCCCCTTTCATCACTGTGTGGAGGTTGGATTTCAGGGATTGTATAGCTGTCCTCTGGGCAGTGGAGAGATTGTGGTGGATGTGATGTTTATTAAGGATTTCACAGTCTATTTTTTTTCCTGAAACAGTCAATGTAATAATCAAGTGGGTGGTTTCATCCACTATGGGGTGTCCAATCAGATTATTCTTTTTTCTTATGACTGTCGATGTGGACCTGGTAGTTGTGGGTGGGGTCATCATTGCTGTGAAAGAATTATTTGACTGGAGTCGGTGAAAAAATTCTCTCTCTCCACATGTTAGTATGGCATCAGGTTCTTTGGTGGGGCAGAAGTTCCGTCCCTTGGAAAATACGCTTTTCACAAAGCCTTCACTCTATACCTGACCTCTCAGTCCGCATTCTCAAAGGAAACCCCATAACACCTTAAAAAGATGAGCCTGGGAACTTAAATTAATAACTTTGCTAGACACTAAAAATCATGGAATCAATAAAGGCACTCGATTTATGGCTTATTACAGCAATCTGCAGTCCACTAAATCTCCTTTATTGTACAGCTTCAGAGGTGTTAACTGCCCACTTTGCCTTGAATGGTCTCTTGCAGCTTTCTGGGACTGGTTCTCCACTCACTTGCACCTCCGTGAGTCATTTACACACACACAAATGAAAGTGGTAGTGTTTTATCCCCCCTTGAGGCTCACCTTGGAGTGTCATGGACCAGGAGGCAGGTGGTCAGACCCTGTAGTCAGAGCAGTGGTGTTCAGAGCAGGAGTTGGGAGCCTGGAACTGGAGCTGGGGGTCAGTCAGGAGTCAAGCCAAGGGTTGGAGCTGGAGTCAGTAGCCACAGGTGGGGGGCATAGAAGGCAGGATCTGGAACAAGCCAGGAAGGCAGGAATCAGGAATAAGACAAAGCTCTGGAGTCAGGCAAGAAAGCAGGTCTAATATAGCAGCCAGCTAGGAATTAACCTCAGACAACTTCTTGTGCCTCCGTCTGACAATTTAGCAAATTAAATAGCAAATCTGAGTCAGTTGGAGAGGCTGGATATCTCTTCCAATCAGGTGCTTCATGGGCGGTGCCTCTGGTGAGCTAGGGTCCACCAGCCCACACTTCCTGCTGGTTCATGGAGCTGCCAGGTGGTGGCAGCCATATGGGGACTGCCTGGGGACCCACAGACCTGGGTTTGAGACCCACACTCCCTTACAGACAGCTGTGAAACAACTCCACAAGGAGTACAAGGCAGTAGAGAATCAGGCCCATTGATCCAAATTCATCTCTGATATAACTCCACTGGCATCATTTGAGTTATATCAAGGATGGATTTTGTCCAGAGGATGAATTTTGGACTCAGCTGCATGCCTGCAGCCCCATTAACTTCAGCAGCAGGTGAATAAGGGCAGGATTTGACCCTCTATGTCTGTGTATACCTACAGCAGAGGTGGGCAAATTTTTTGCTGTGTGTACCTTCAGCAGGGGTGGGCAAATTGTATGCAGGCCTGGGGCAGGGGGCTGGGGTGCGGGAGGGAGTGTGGGGTGTGGGAGGGGGTGCAGTGTGCAGAAAGGAGCTCAGGACAAGGGATTGGGGCAGAGGAGGTATGAGGGGATGTATGAGGGGGCTCAGAGCAGGGAGTTGGGGTGCAGGAGGCATGCGGCGGGGCTTGGGGTGCAGGAGGGGTGCGGGATGCAACAGGGTGCTTAGGGCAGAGGGTTGGGGAAGGGTGCGGTGTGCAGGAGGGGTTCGGGCTCCGGCCCAGCGCCGCTTACCTAAAGCAGCTCCGGGGTGGCAGCGGCATGCACCAGGGCCAGGGCAAGCTCCCTGCCTGCCGGCCTGCCCTGGCCCCACGCTGCGCCGCTCCGGGAAGCAGCCGGCACCACACCTCTGCACAGCCCTCGGGGGTAGGGGGGCACAGGGCTCCGAGCGCTGCCCTTACCATGCCTCCAGGTACCTCTGCCGAAGCTCCCATTGGCCGCGGATCCCCGTTCCCGACCAATGGGAGCCGGGGGGGCCGGTGCCTGGAGGCAACACCCTCCCCTCCCGGGGCCGCAGGGACATGGTGCCGGCCGCTTCTGAGAGCAGCACGGGGGCAATCCCGCGGGCCGGATCCAAAGTCCTGAGGGGCCGGATCTGGCCCGCGGGCTGTAGTTTGCCCACCCCTGACCTACAGTATACAGGAGATGTGCATGTGTATTTTACCTCTGCCAGCTGCGTTTTCTGTAGGATGCTGTTCTCCTGATATTTTTGTCTTTGCTTTCATCTGGCTTTAAATTATGTTAATACTGACAACAGTTCAAACTCTGGATTTAGTCAGACCTTGAGCCAATGTTGGTGGGGAGAGATGAAGGTTCAAACAGTGGTGGGGAGAGATGAAGGTTCAAACAGTAAACTCTGCTAAGAAATAACTACATGTCATCCAAGTGCCAGGCTTAAGGAAATGAAATGCCAAAGATATTTCTATCCTAGATGCTGTCAAATGGCTCTGGAACAGTCTAGTATGGGCACCTTATTACCAGAAAAATAGGGATAAATGGGAAGGCGTTGGAAGATGAGAACAAAAGCCCTAGGAGTGAGCTGGAGAGGGAGACAGGATAGCAGGCAGTGGGGATAGTTGCTGAAGAAAAATTAAGACATTAAGATTTATATTGGCCAAGCCACCGCTAAAATGGGGACATAGTAATTTCACGTTCTGAAGCGTTTAAACGCCAATAAATTGGTTCAAGGGGCTAGAACTAGGAGACATAGGATAATTTAGGCAGACTATTAGGGAAAAATCCTACCAGTATATTGAATCCTAACAGTACAGAGCAGAAGCATGATTGAATGGACTGGGGACTTAGGAGGCCTTGGTTCTGTTTCCAGTTCTGCTACTGGGCAAGTCCCATTCTCTCTCTGCTTCCGCTCCCATCCTTTGTCTGGATGGACTGTAAATTCTTTGTGGCAGGGATAGTCTTTTCCTGTGTGTTTGTACAGTGATTACCACAATGGGGCCTAAATGTTGGCCGGGGTCTCTAAACACTGCTGTGATCTAAATGAATATTAGCCTGTGAAACAGTCTCCCAAAGGGTGTGGTGTACAGACCTTTTCCGGAGATATTTAAAGCTAGACTCCATAGCATAGAAAATGGTTTGCTTTGGCAGGGAGATGAGATAGATAGCCTTTTAAGGTTATTTATTTATTTTTTGTCTGCTACTTCTATTTTTACACAAGGTAGACAAATAGCTCCATAAAAGCCTGAGAAAGCTGAGCTACAGGCTGCCTGGTTTCTCTTCCAGAGTGTATGACCTCACTAGAGCTATAACTAGCCACTCTCCATCACCACCAACAAGGCCAATAATGCCTATTTGTTTTTAAAAATAATTAGTAGTGTGAAAAATCCAGTGCTAGTTTTAGTGAGAACCCTCTTTCAGCTATGACTACTTTATTTCAGCTAAGGATGTATTCTGTAGGTACAAAAGATTTGCACCTTTCATTCTCATTAAGGCAAACCGGGTTACGTGATGGGACTATCTTCCTCATTGTCCCCTACATTTGGATGATCAGAAACCACAGTGAACACATAATTTAACATGGTTGAATCATCACACCAATTAAGTCACATAAGAATAGTAAGATTGTGAAGTGCAGCCTGCAGTTGTCCAGTCCAAAGGAAGTTGTTGTGAATTGTGTTTGTAATCAGAAGTAGAAATGTCACTGCTCTACTTGATTAAAGTTTAGAGCATTTACTAAGGTTTAATGAAAAATGTAAGGCACCTGATGAGAGTGCTCCTCACGGTGCTTCTCTGTGTACTGAACTAGCACTTCTCGCTCATGCACATGACCATGTTTCAGTAGCCATTACACACTTCACCTTTTTATAGGTTTCAGAATAGCAGCCGTGTTAGTCTGTATTCACAAAAAGAAAAGGAAGACTTGTGGCACCTTAGAGACTAACAAATTTATTTAAGCATAAGCTTTTGTGAGCTACAGCTCACTTCATCGGATGCCACTTTTTTATAGACACACAAGGCGGATTTCCTGGATTCTATTTGGCTAAGTCAGAATTAGTGGTTCTTTGGTTCTCTGGTTCTTTGCCTGAGTAGTCAGCCTCTCAAATGTTGCTGGATTCTAGGAGAGAATTCAGATGCTACTGCAAGATCCTAGATGGCAGTGCTGCAAAGGGGCCCTGGGCCAGTCCATTCACCCTATACTCGGGTAGGATTGCTCTCGACCCCAGCCAAGATTCCAGCCCTGCAAAGACTTAAGAAAGCAAGTCACTTTACTAATGTGAGTAGTCCTGTTGAAGTCAATGGGGCTACTCACAAGAGTAAAGATATACTTAAGCCTTTGCAGGATCAGAGTCTAACTTACTATTGCACTTTCTCAGGGAAGTAAATGCAAGTGGAAATCAGATGGAGGAGGTGAGGGAAGAAGCATAGTTAGGGCCCTACCAAATTCAGGGCCATGAAAAACACATCAGGGACTGCAAAATCTGGTCTTTTGTGTGCCTTTATGCTATACTATACAGATTTCACAAGGGAGACCAGCGTTTCTCAAATTGGGGGTCCTGACCCAAAAGGGAGTTGAAGGGGGGTTGCGGTATTGCCACCCTCACTTCTGCGCTGCCTTCAGAGTTGGGCGGCCGTAGCGCGGTGACTGTTGGCCAGGCACCCAGCTCTGAAGGCAGCGCCCCACCAGCAGCCGCGCAGAACTAAGGGTGGCAATACCATATCATGCCACCCTTACTTCTGCACTGCTGCCTTCAGAGCTGGGAAGCTGGACCGTGGTGGCTGCTGACTGAGGGCCCAGCTCTGCAGGCAGCAGCGCAGAAGGAAGGGTGGCAATACCATACCAGGCCATCCTTCCTTCTGCACTACTGCTGGCGGTGGCTCTGCCTTCAGAGATGGGCTCCTGGCCAGCAGCCACTGCTCTCCGACTGCCCAGCTCTGAAGGCAACATCGCTGCCAGCAGCAGTGCACAGGTAAGGGTAGCAGTACCGCAACCCCCCCCCACAATAACTTTGTGAGCCCCCCCACAACTCCTTTTTGGGTCAGGCCTTCTACAATTACAACTCCGTGAAATTTCAGATGTAAATAGCTGAAATAATGAAATTTACAATTTTTAAAATCCTATGACTGTGAAATTGGCTAAAATGGACTGTGAATTTGGTAGGGCCCTAAGCATAGTCTGTGCTGCATTCCCCAACCGCACTCTCCCTGGGGCAGAGGGAAGGGGTGATTGTGGGGGACAGAGGGAGTGCAGGGGAGTGGGGCAGCATGAGGAATGGAGGGGGTGCAGATGTGACGCAGGGAGCAGGAGGAAATAAATGGGATACAGAGGAGCAGGGGGAGGGCATTAGGAGATGGGGGGTGCAATGGAGGGGGCAGTGTGAGGAGATGGAGGGGTACAGGGCTGGAGGCATGAGGAGATGGAGGGGTGCAGGGGAGAGTGGCAGTGTGAGGGGATGGAGGGGTGCGGGGCAGGGGGCATGAGGAGATGGAATGGTGCAGGGGAGGCATGAGGAGATGGAAGGGTGCACAAAAGTAGGGCGGTGTGTGGAGATGGAGGGGCACAGTCATTGTGAGGAGATGGAGTGGGTCAGAGAGGGAGAATGATGAAGAGTAGGATTCTGTGGGAGGAAAGATGTGGGTCAAGTGAATCCAGGCAGGGAGAGCAGACTGTACGGGAGCATGGAGAGGGAATGTGAGTGAGGCAACTGCTAAGCCAGCGGATAGGAGAGGATAAGCAGAGACCCCTCCGATTGATGGACAAGGGGGCCTTCTGCTTTCCTGGGCATGTTTAAGGCTGAATTGTGATGATCTCACATAGATTGGGGCCAAGCAGCTTTTCCTAATGGATAAAACATCAGAAAGCATCCTGACTTCTTTTTGTTCATTATTATTATCTTAAATCTGATGATTTTTAAGCCAATCATGATTTTGGGGCATCTGATGAGTCTTGGATGCTAGGGTCTGACAAACAAAAGACCCAAGAGGCATCAGTTCCTTCTGTTTTGAAGAGCTGCTTCTTCTCATGACATTTGTGCATCTCTTGGGGACACTCACTCCCTTACCGGCTTCAGGCCCAGACCAAGTAAATCAGGACAAAAGGTCATAACCTCTCCAAATTCAATTTCAAAACTAGGCTTTCCAGCCAAAGGCAGTGGATTCCTGAGCACATTCCTGCATTATCTGTATTGCAATCACAACACTATTTTGTAAAATAAAATAAGTAGACCAAATGCTGGCCATGACCCGCACTGCAGTATGTGAGTCTTCCCTCCAGTGTTCCCAGTGCATTTGAGCTTGAATGCTATGAGCACAGCCCAGAAGTTTAGGGGAGAGTGGGGAGAACAATTCCTTTCTCCAAGTGTATAATCAAGGGGATCCTGTCTTCTTCTGGGCAAGATTTGGTTTGGAATTCTCTCCCCCTCCTTCTGCCAGCTGCTGCTTTTGAAAGCCTGTTCTGGCCCTCTCCAGGCAGTGAACACAGGAGGGGAGATAGTAACTCAGACTACCAGCAGCTATTGCAGCCAGGAAACAGGTGTTCTCCTTTGCTCTCTCCAAATCAAAGGCTTAGAACAAGCTGTTGCTCTGTGATAGCCTGGGCCAGATTTCTTCTCTTGCTTTCTGCTCTCATGTGGGAAGGGACAGGAGGCCCCTGTCCTTCTGGTTGTAAAGATATTGGGCCTGATTCTCCAGTTGCTGATACCTGTGTACGTGAGGATCAGCTCCCTTGACTGCAGTGGAGTTACACGGATGTAACAACCAGTATGACCGATCCCAGGCATTCACAAATCATGAGTCAGACCCCTGGAAAATAAGGAGATTATCTTAAAAATCAGGAGATTTTTAAAATAACAAATGTCAGGTCCTTATTACAGTAAAAGCTGTGTTATCTGGCACTTTACCAACCAAAAAGCTCTAGAAATGAGCATTTCTGATACCCATTAAAAGTCCAGTTGGTGCAGGGCTGGCAGGCTCTCTACTTGGCTCTGCATGGTTCCCCGGAAGCGGCAACATGTCCGTGCTGCTCCTAAGTGGAGGAACAGCCACAGGGGTTCCATGCGCTGCCCTCACCCCGCCCCGAGCACTGGCTCTGCAGCTCCCATTGGCTGGGAACCCCGGCCAATGGGAGCGGTGGGGGCGGCGCCTGCGGGCAGAGGCAGCGCACAGAGCCGCCTGGCCACGCCCCCGCCTAGGAGCAGCAAGGACATGTCACTGGGGAGCTGCCCAAGGTGAGCACCGACCAGATCCAGCACCCCAAAACCCCTCCCACGCCCCAACCCCCTGCCCTGAGCCCCCCTCCCACACCCAAACTCCCTCCCTCTTAGTTAACTGGAATTTTTGACTTACCGGCATCCCCTATTCCCCCAACATGCTTTTACTGAATTTGCCTTCCAGTTTTTGAGTCCTTAGGGGTCACATTTTCAAGCTTTTCTCCACTACCATGAAGACTAGAAACGATCTACCTTTTTTTATTTATTTTAAATGGGAGCTGCAATTTCCATGTAGTCACAGGACTCCAAGTGTTGGGGCTCTAAGGAAATATTGCAAGTCTTGTTATAACATCATGAATGTTAGTAGCATGTAGAAAGAGTGTAAAGGCAATGAGACCCAGGCCCATTCTGAAAGTGAACACTGAGCCTTGTTCCCATGGCAGTACTCCCACTTTATACTGGTGTACTCCCTTGACTGCCCTAGTGTAAAGCTGGAGTAACAGTGATGAGTCAGGTCCTCTAAAGGTAAAATATTAACATTCTGCCCCCCCACACACACACACTATAGTCACAAAAGCCTCCCACTGAGCAGAAATGCTGTGGTTCTGTGTGATGAGTGTGTGGAAAGTAGGACCCGGATTGGCAGGTAGTGATTGCTCTATCGGGGATTGATTTATCGTGTCTTGCTAGATGCTATAAATCGATCCCCGAATCGACACCTGTACTCCACCTCGGCAGGAGGAGTAAGTGGAGTCAATGGGGGAGCCGCCGCAGTCGACTCGCCTCCGTGAGGATGGCCAGGTAAGTTGAACTAAGATACTTCGACTTCAGCTATGGAAATAGCACAGCTGAAGTTGCGTATCTTAGTTTGAACCCCTGCCCCAGTGTAGCCCCAGGCCTATGAGGAATTTGGTGGCATGGCAATGCAGGAGAGCTGTCAGTGGACCCATCCCTGCTCAGACCTAAAGATCTGAACCCCCAACAAGGGGGCACGTAGGCAACACAGTAGTGGCCAGCCAACTGCTCTACACCAACCCACCCTGTAGCGGAGGAGAAACGGCCTCTGCTCTGCTGAGGAAGGGGTCAGGAGAATTACCCAGCGCTCCCATTAAGAGTGAAGAATTATGTCTCCTGAGTGGGCCCTCTCCCTATGGCTGCACAGGGGGCTGTCCATAAATTACCTAACGTGTTGTAGATAGATCCTTAATTTTGCATGACAGAGTCTTTGTTTCAGTGTTACAAAGTCTTACAAGGGGGCAGGTAAGTTTTGAAAATCACCAAAAAAGGTATAATGTAATTTATGGATATCCCTAAGATGCCCAGCCACCTCTCCTGGGTCAGAGGAGGGGAGGTTTTGCTAGCCAGACTGGCTTTAGTTAAAGAGAAGCCTTTAGTGAAACCCCCCAGGCTTCACTATGAGAAGAGCCCCTGTATTTGAAGGGTGATGACAGTAAATGCCAAGAAGGGTGCAGAACTGGGGGACAAAGGGGTGTGACTAGTACACAGGGATGGAGTGTAGGAAAGCTAACAGATTGCACAGGAGGAAGTTTCCTGTCCCAGTGAGATCCATTAGGCTGTGGGATATTCTGTTCAGGGGTGTTCTGGGTGTCCCATTGTTTGAAAGACATAAATAACAATAGTAACAGGTTGCAGAAAGTGGCTGTGTGCTGGCAAGCAGCAGATGATCTGAAGAGGCCTTTTCCATCTTTAATTTCTATAGGTCTAAAATGGCGTTTTCCTTTGCAACTTTCAGTAGAGTCAGTATTGCATAGGGCACTAGTATGTTCTCCTCAGTTCTTGGGCTGTGCTCTGCAGACGCACAGCTGATGGTGTGCTGGGAAGGTTGGGAGACTGAGGTTCCCCCAGGAGAGGACTGCTTCTATGAAATGTTCCAGAACTACTGTGCTGGGGGAGCTATGTATTATATTAATAAAACAAAGCCCTCCCTTAAAAAAACATAATTTAGATTCCAAAGTCAAGCATTTATGCAGCTTTAACTCAGCCCCCTGCATGGGTGCACTATGATATATATGGTCACATACAGACTTGGCATTCCGTGTTGACCAAATTCAACAGGCACAGCTACTGTTGAGGTCAGCCAGATGTGCGGCACCTATGGGAGGTCTGAATTTGGTCCTGACTAAATGCCAAACTGGTGATATTACCCTCATTTCACACATCCACTGAATGATCAATTGACGTGCTGTTTGACTTCCCCCACCTTACATCCCCACTGAGTTTGTCCCAGAAGCATCTAAGGAAGCTTTTCTTTCTTTCTTTCTTTCTTTCTTTCTTTCTTTCTTTCTTTCTTTCTTTCTTTCTTTCTTTCTTTCTTTCTTTCTTTCTTTCTTTCTTTCTTTCTCTGCCAAATTCTGTTGTCCGTTACAATGTATAAATCCAAAGCAACATCCCAGAAGCCATTGGAGCTACTCCAGATTTATACCGGTGCTGCTGACAGCAGAAACTTGGCCTTGATGTTTTACATACAGTAGTTCCAACAGTGCAGTCCAGCAGCTTGTTACACACCTAGTTCACATATGAAGCAGGCACCAACAGTGTAAACTCCTTTGCATGCCCTTGCTGTAATTTATCTTGTCAATCCTACCTACTCTACACCTTGTATCAGCAACTATCCCTGTGCTAAAAGAAAAGGAGTACTTGTGGCACCTTAGAGACGAACCAATTTATTTGAGCATAAGCTTTCATGAGCTACAGCTCACTTCATCATACTCTATCATTAAAAAAGGGACAGAGAATAAGACGGAGAATATCTTATTGCCCTTATATAAATCCATGGTACGTCCACATCTTGAATACTGCGTACAGATGTGGTCCCCTCATCTCAAAAAAGATATACATTAGAAAAGGTTCAGAAAAGGGCAACTAAAATGATTAGGTGTTTGGAACCGATCCCATATGAGGACAGATTAAAGAGGCTAGGACTTCTCAGCTTGGAAAAGATGAGACTAAGGGGGGATATGATAGAGGTCTATAAAATCATGAGTGGTGTGGAGAAAGTGAATAAGGAAAAGTTATTTACTTGTTCCCATAATATAAGAACTAGGGGCCACCAAATGAAATTAATGGGTAGCAGGTTTAAAACAAATAAAAGGAAGTTCTTCTTCACTCAGCGCACAGTCAACCTGTGGAACTCCTTGCTGAGGAGGTTGTGAAGGCTAGGACTATAACAGGGTTTAAAAGAGAACTGGATAAATTCATGGAGGTTAAGTCCATTAATGGCTATTAGCCAGGATGGGTAAGGAATGGTGTCCCTAGCCTCTCTTTGTCAGAGGGTGGAGATGGATGGCAGGAGAGAGATCACTTGATCATTACCTGTTAGGTTCACTCCCTCTGGGGCACCTGGCATTGGCCACTGTCAGTAGACAGGATACTGGGCTGGATGGATCATTGGTCTGACCCAGTATGGCCGTTCTTATGTTCTTATGTTCCAAACTCAGGGCTTGGCTACACTTGTGAGTTATAGCGCATTAAAGGAGCCCTGGGTGCACTAGCTCACTACCCGTCCACACTGGCAAGGCACGTAGAGCACACTGACTCTGCGGCTGGTCTGCTCCTGGTACTCCACCTCGGCGAGTGGAATAACATTTTGTGCGCCCCCGCGGGAGCGCTGCGGCACCAGTGTGGATGCCCTGGTCTGTTACTGCACTCTGATCGGCCTCCAGAAGTGTCCCACAATGCCTGTTCTAGCCACTCTGGTCATCACTTTGAACTCTACTGCCCTGCCCTCAGGTGATCAACTGCCAGACCCGCCCTTTAAATTCTCTGGGAATTTTGAAAATCCCCTTCCTGTTTGCTCAGCCAGGCGTGGAGTGCTGTCAGGTGACCATGCCTCCACACACCAGGCGATCCCCAGTATGGAGCAATGGCGAGGTGCTGGAACTCATCAGTTTTTGGGGGAGGAAGCTGTGCAGTCCCAGCTGTGCTCCAGCCATAGGAATTACGATACCTTCAGGCAGGTATCAAGGGACATGATGGAAAGGGGCCATGACCGGGATGCCCTGCAGTGCAGGGTTAAAGTGAAGGAGCTGCGGAATGCCTACCGCAAAGCCCACGAGGCAAACAGCCGCTCTGGTGCTGCCCCTGCGACCTGCCGTTTCTACAAAGAGCTGGACACGATATTTGTGGGCAACCCCACCTCCAGTCCGAGTACCACTGTGGACACTGCAGAGCCCAGTTCAACAAGGTGGGAGGAGGACAAGCAAAGTGGGAGTGAGGGTGCTGAGGCAGAGGAAGACACCCCGGAATCCCTAGATGCATGCAGCCAGGAGCTGCTCTCAAGCCAGGAGGAAGGTAGCCAGTCACAGCGGCCGGTGCTTGGGGAAGGACAAACACTAGAGGAGGTTCCCAGTAAGTGGCTTTTATTTTGGGAAGGAAGTTATTCGGTGCAGACTCTTGGGGCGAGGAGGGTTAGGGCTGCATGCATGCCTAGATGCGGAATAGGGCATTGATGTGCTCTCTCACATCATGGTAATCGACCTCAGCGATCTCTTCAAAGGTCTCATCCAGAACTTGGGCAATGAGCTTGCACAGGTTTCTCGGGAGAGCCACTGTGTTCCTTGTCCCAGTAAGGCTAACTTGTCTGCACCACTGTGCCGTGAGGGGCGGGGGGACAATTGCTGCCCACAGGCAAGCTGCATATGGGTCAGGGCGGAAGCCGCATTGCAGTAGAAGACCCTCCCTTGCTTCCCAGGTCACCCTCAGCAGAGAGATATCTTCCAGGACGAACTCCTGTGGAAAATGTGGGGACAGTGTTTAGTATAGCGGCCCCCTGCCGCTGTTGGCTCTCCCCAAGGCACAGAAACCCAGAGGACAGTACAGCCGTGAAACAATCAGTCACGCTTGACCCTGTGCTTACTCCTCTCAGCGCTCCATTATGCTTATCAGCCGATCTGTGCTTTGTTGCTGGAGCACCACGCTTTTGTGCCGGCACTCCTCATTCTGCTGGTGGATCCTCCTTTCACTGTCCCGCCACTCCTGCACTTTTCAATTTTCATTACTTGAATGCTGCATTACTTCATGCAACATGTCTTCCTTGCTTCTACGTGGCCTCTTTCTGATTCTTTGGAGTCTTTCGGCCAGTGATAACACGGATGGCTGAGATCTCAAGGTTGCATCTGTAAAGGCAAAATGCAACACTTAACAGAGGCAGCATTGTTCACACCAGACAGAGCAATGATTCCCCCATACTTAAGGGCAAGTACAGTCTACACAATAGCATAATTTGACCATCCCAAAGTGAGCACACATAACCCATGGGAGCTCCAAAATGGTGACTCGATCTAGGTGCTCGTAGCCATGCAGGCGGAGCACTACCGTGCCCAACCCCCCCCTGCAGCCCTTGTCCCAAAATTTTTTCCCTTGTGCCCCCATGTCACCTCCAACCCACTTGCCCCAATATCTGGATTCTTACCACCACCAGCTGCCTCCAACACCCGTAGCTTCACCACCCAGCCCTGAAAACTACAACCTTACCCACTGCACTTAACCCCCATCACCATGCAATACAACCATCCTGAAGTGCAGCACTCATTGCACAGCAGTCCAGACAGGAAGGCTGAGTATGATAACAGGACATACGCAAATCTGTGATTGTACTGTTCCCCACCCCACCCCGTTGCCCTTTCTGTTTCCCAAGCAGTTGTGTTTCTTTTCAGTAAATGAATTTTCTTTTCAATAAATGAATTTTTTTCTTTGAAAACATTCTTTATTATTGCATAAAGTAAAAGATACCTTAGCCCAGGAAAGAAACAGGCACTTCAAGTCAGCGTAGCAAACACAGATTCCTACTAACATTGGAACCACTGCACTTCACTCCCATGCAGGGCATCAGATATTACTGGTGGCTTTCAGCCTCAAATTGCTCCCTCAGTGCATCCCTAATCCTTGCAGCCCCACGCTGGGCCCCTCTAATAGCCCTGCTCTCTGGCTGTTCAAATTCAGCCTCCAGGTATTGAACCTCCGAGTTCCATGCCTCAGTGAATTGTTCACCCTTCCCTTCACAAATGTTATGGAGGGTACAGCACACGGATATAATCGCGGGGATGCTGTCATCGGCCAGGTCCAGCTTCCCATACAGAGAGCACCAGCGGCCCTTTAAACGGTCAAAAGCACACTCCACAGTCATTCTGCACCAGCTCAGCCTTTTGTTGAACCGCTCCTTGCTGCTGTCAAGGCTCCCTGTGTAAGGTTTCATGAGTCACAGCATTAAAGGGTAAGTGGGGTCTCCAAGGATCACAATGGGCATTTCGACTTCCCCTACGGTGATCTTCTGGTCTGGGAAAAAAGTCCCAGCTTGCAGCTTCCTGAACAGGCCAGTGTTCCAAAAGATATGTGCGTCATGCACCTTTCTGGGCCAGCCTGTGTTAATGTCAATGAAACGCCCATGGTGATCCACAACCGCCTGGAGAACCATAGAGAAATACTCCTTCCGATTAACATACTCAGAGACTAGGTGGGCTGGTGCCAGAATTGGAATATGTGTGCCATCTATCGCCCCTCCGCAGTTAGGTAAACACATTTGTGCAAAGCCATCCACAGTGTCATGCATGTTACCCAGAGTCACGGTTCTTCTGAGCAGGATGTGATTAATGGCCCTGCAAACTTGCATCAACATGATTCCAGCAGTCGACTTCCCCACTCCAAACTGGTTAGCGACTGATCGGTAGCTGTCTGGAGTTGCCAGCTTCCAGATTACAATAGCCACCCGCTTCTCCACCATCAGGGACACAATCTTGTGTCTTTGCACCACAGAGTGGGGGCAAGCTCCTCACACAGTCCTGTGAAAGTGGCTTTTCTCATCCGAAAGTTTTGCAGCCACTGCTCGACATCCCAGACTTGCATGACGATGTGATCCCACCACTCAGTGCTTGTTTCCTGAGCCCAAAAGCAGTGTTCCACGGTGGTGAGCATGTCCATGAATGCGACAAGCAAACTCATGTCATATGCGTTACTCGAGTCGATATCATCATCGGAGCCCTCACTGTCACTTTGGATCATAAGGAATAACTCAACTGCCAAACGTGACGTGCTGACGAGACTCGTCAGCATACTCCTCAGCAGTTCGGGCTCCATTCCTGCAGACCTAAAGGGAAGACAGAGCGCGCAGTATAAAAACGTTGAAAGATGGCGCCAGATGTGGATGGAAGCATAGGGATTGCTGGGATGAAAACTGATGCATCACGGGGCATTGGGACAGGACCCAGAATGTCCCGCATTCCCCACCCCCTTCCCACAAGCCACAGCTCCAGAATGGGAAGAGGTGCTCTGTGGGACAGCTGCCCATAATGCACCGTTCCCAGTGCCGCTGCAAGTGCTGCAAATGTGGCCACGCCAGTGCACTTGTTCCTGTCAGTGTGGACAGACTGCAGCGCTTTCCCTACTGTGCTCTCCGAAGGCAGGTTTAACTCAAAGCGCTCTACATCTGCAAGTGTAGCCATGCCCTCAGATGGGTAGCATTTCACACCCACTTTGCATTGTGACAGCCACCATCTTGGCTGACACACTGGGGATCTCTAGAGCTAAAAACAAGAGCTGCCACAGTTTGAGCTAAGGAGCCAGTGCTCTTTAGCGGGGGCTGTAATAGACTCATATTATGTATGGATTGGCACAGACAGGGACCTGTAACCCACACTCACCAGTGGAATATACACTCACTGGCCCTGATTCAACAGAGCATTTAAGCATGTGCTTTACTTTTAAGTAATGGGGCTTAAGCACATGCTTAAGTGCTTTGCCAAATTGGGGCCTCTCTGCACTTGTATAAGCAGCTCCAAATGGTTCAGGCAGGGGATGATCAAACCCCATGTTCCAAGATCTGTAATCCAGGTTTGATCTTTTCCTACATACCGGGCCCTTGTTCAGGTATATTTTGTGGTCTCACAGTATGCGCCTGGGATGTCTGATATTGTACTGCATGGCCCTGAAGAGAACTATGGTGTATCAAGGAAACTAAAGCCACTAACTGACTTGCAAAATTAAATTGTCAGGAGGAAGAAAGATTTAAAGTGTAGAGGAACCCTAATTAAACACTCAGTTATCAGTTAATTATCAGTTAGTTAATAGAATTAGTTATATTCTGATGATAAAAATAAGGGCTGCGTTTGACAGTGGGTTTAATACCTGGCAAGAGAACAAAATACCCAGCCCTGACTGATCACCAGTGCATTGTTTTAGCAATTAATTAATTCCCCCTGAGGCTGAAGGACATATTTGTCAAGGCCCATTGTAAGGAGGTGAGAGGACAGCGTAAGAGTGGGGGAAAGGAAGGATATAAAAAGAAAAACACACTGTAGGAGAGAAAATAAAAAGGGAAGTGTGTACAGCACCGGTGTACAGTGCTGAAACAGTTCAAACAGGAATTAATTCAGGGAAATCCCATGGCCTGTGCGATGCCAGAGGTCAGACTAAATGATCACACTAGTCCTTTCTGGCCATAGAATATATGAATCATGCCCATCCCTTCTCACAGCCATGCAGCAAAATCCTGCAATCCATGTTTCCATGCCCATCAGTGATGCTGCAGTCCCTGTAAGATGACCCGTGAGAACCATGCAAGAAGGTGAATGAAAACCTAATCAGGAGCAATGGGGTAAAACTAAAAAAAGGAAAATATAGGCTGAATATCAGTGAGGTCTATTGGTTGGAGAAACAGTCTCCTATGAGACATGATGAAGCCTCATCCCTGGAATCATTCAGTACTAACCTGGACAGAGCACTTAGGAACATACTGTAGTAGGGAGTGGCCGTGCACCAGGACGGATGGAACGAGCTAGGGAACTAACACGGCTTTGCCATCTCTTGCTTCTAAGACAAGGGGCCACTTCCTTAGCTGTTGTAAATGGTCACCACTCCATTGATCTCAGTGGGGCTCTGACAATTGACACCAATTGAGGATCTTTCTCTGTATGTTTAAGAACAGAAAATTTCTCACCCAATAATTTTATTTCTTCTAGCAGCATCTCCCACAGTTTTGCTGTGTTCGAGCCACTCTTCTCTGCAGCTTCTGGAGGCAGTTTAAAACTGTACCACAGCTTGTGCTGGCTACGTCCTCTTCTTCTGCTTGCCGCCAGTTGAGTTATTCCAAAGCTGTGTGAAACACGCATTGAGAAAATTATTTATAACCATAACATCTATGTCAAAGTCATTACCATGTTGAGAGTTGGCCTGGTGTACATAGATACATAGGCCAAATAAAATGCTGACCCTTGACAGAAAGCCATCAAGGATGGGTAGAATTGTGGGAGATACTGCTAGAAGAAAGGAAAACATCAGCTAAGAAATTTTCCATTCTGTGTCCCACTGTCTCCCACAATTCTGCTATACCTGGGAAGTAGAGAGCAGTGATCAGGAGTACTGAGGGACAAGAAAAGATAAACAAAAGAAGATATAGTTAGGTAAACCCCCTCCTTAAGGATTGTCCAAAAGGCAAGGCTATTACTGGAGCACCTTCCTGACGAAAGAGGTGTCTGTGGAGGACAGAAAGTCCACTTTGTAATGTTTGATATAACCAACAATCATGTGGCTGCTCTGCATATCTCTGCGATGAAGGCCCATGCTCACTTGTTCCATGAGATGGCCCTAGATCTCACAGAGTGTGCCCTGGCTCCTTCTAGAACAGGAGCTCCTAGCACTTTGTAAACCTCAACAATGCATAATCTGACCCACCTAGCGACAGATAGCCTTGAGACTCTGAGCCCTTGGCATTTTGGATTAAAGGAGACAAAAGGGTACATGACCTTGTGGATTCTGTGCACTTGAGGTAGAGTTTCAGTGCTCTTCTAACATCTAAAGTGTGCCACACTTCTGGGATGGATTTGGGCAGAAGGAAAGAAGGACATTTTTCTGTGACGTATGGAAAGGAAAGTTCACCTTGGGAAGAAAGGACTGCAGAGTTCTCAGTGCTACCTTGTCATCATGGAACACACAATAGGGTTCCTGCATAGATAGGACTGCCAACTCTGGAATTCACCTAGCAGGCATGATGCTGACCAGATGCTGACCATGATGCTGACCAGAAAACAGGTTTTCATGGAGAGATTAAATGCTGATATAGAAGTCAGTCTCAAAAGAGCGAGTGGTTAGGGCCTTCAACACCAATGGTAGGTCTCATTTAGGGAAGACTGGTCTGACTGCTGGTCTGGCCAGTCTGACTGCTCTGAGAAATCTGCTGCCCAAGGATCCCGTTAATAGACCACTAATGGTCATAGAATCACAGAAGATTAGGGTTGGAAGAGATCTCAGGAGGTCATCTAGTCCAACCCCCTGCTCAAAGCAGGACCAACCCCAACTAAATCATCCCAGCCAGGACTTTGTGGTGGCCAATACCTGGCATGCTAAGGTGCTGGATTGAAGAGCTTTATCCACATCTTCTTGAAGAAAGTCCAGAATTGCTGGAATTCCAGGATGTCTTGAATTAACACTGCACTTCTGGCACAACAGACTGAACTTGGTCTAGATGGAGGAATGGACTTTTATTGTGGAGACTTTCCTGGACACGAGAGAGGCCTTGTCATAAATATAAAGGGAAGGGTAACCACCTTTCTGTATACAGAGCTATAAAATCCCTCCTGGCCAGACGCAAAACCCTTTCACCTGTAAAGGGCTAAGGTAACCTTGCTGGCACCTGACCCAAAATGACCAATGAGGGGACAAGATACTTTCAAATCTGGAGGGGGCAGGGAACAAAGGGTTCTGTCTGTCTGTGTGACGTTTTTGCCGGAAACAGATCAGGAATGCAGCCTTACAACTCCTGTAAAGTTAGTATGTAATCTAGCTAGAAAATGCGTTAGATTTTCTTTTGTTTAATGGCTTGTAAAATAAGCTGTGCTGGAGGGAATGTATATTCCTGTTTTTGTGTCTTTTTGTAACTTAAGGTACCTAGAGGGATTCTCTATGTTTTGAATCTTATTACCCTGTATTTTCCATCCTGATTTTACAGAGGTGATTCTTTTAACTTTTCTTTAACTAAAATTCTTTTTTTAAGAATCTCTTTGATTTTTCCTTGTTCTTAAGATCCAAGAGTTTGGGTCTGTGTTCACCTGTACCAACTGGTGAGGATTATTATCAAGCCTTCCCCAGGAAAGGGGGTGTAGGGCTTGGGGGGATATTTTGGGGGAAGATGTCTCCAAGTGGTCTCTTTCCCTGTTCTTTGTTTAAAACGCTTGGTGGTGGCAGCATACTGTTCAAGGACAAGGCAAAGTTTGTACCTTGGGGACTTTTTTAACCTAAGCTGGTAAGAATAAGCATAGGGTTCTTTCATGCGGGTCCCCACATCTGTAACCTAGAGTTCAGAGTGGGGAAGGAACCTTGACAGGCCTTTTGCTGGTAATGGTTCCCTTTCAATAACCAGGCTGTCCACTGAAGATGGTCTGGGTCTGGGTGGAGAAAAGGGCCTTGGGAAAGAATGTCTAGTCTGAGTGGCAGCTGTAACAGTGATTCTAGTTTTAGCTCCATCAGATCGAAGGATGAGGGCCTCTTTTGTCTGTACAGAGTTGTATAATGACCTTTGCTTGTTCATGCTTTATCTTTTGGAATACTTTCCTAATGAGAGAGAAGGGTAGGAATGCATATAGCACACATTGCGGCCATCTGTGCAACAGGGCATCTGCTGCCATGGACATGGGATCCGCTTCTCTGGTGAAGTATTTCAGCTGTTTGGTGTTTTTGCAACTTGCAAACAGATCAACTGAGGGGAAACTGAACTTCTTTGAGATCAGATTGAAGACTTTCTGTTTCAGGCACCATTCTGAGTTGTCGACTGTATTTCTGCTTTCTGATTCAGCTCCCCTTTTACGTGTATCGCTATTAGGGAAGGTAGGGTCTTTTCTGCCCATTCCAATATCTCCATTGCTTCTTCATGTGGAGCTACAGTCCTTATTACCCCTTGGCTGTTTATGTATGCAACTGTGGTTGTATTGTCTGACTGGACCAGCACTTTATTGCCCTGTAGGTAGCTCTGGAGTCTCCTGAGAGCCAGCTTGATGGCTCTGAGCTCCAGGAGATGGATACTGTGTTTCCTGTTCTTGGGGCTCCAGAGGTATGCTCCCCAACCTAGCAAGCTGGCATAGGTTGCGAGAAGCAAAGTCCTCAGAAACTGCTCACTATGCTAGAGAGCAGAGTACCTGACTCAGGATCATCACCTGATCTGTCAAGTATTCTGGAGACTGGTGCATCCTTTCAGAAGGAGGCCTGGAGACACTTGATGTGGGGTCTTGCCCATGCAGTGACCCCTGTGCATGACACCAGGTAGCCCAGTAGTTGAAGGCACTGAGCTATGGTTGGCTTGGTGCACGTACGCAGGATGGAGATGAGATACTGGATCCTCCAGAACCTGTTGAGTGAGAGGTAGGTCTTCTCCAGTGAGGTGCCTATGTCCACTCCCAATTGGGTTATCAATGGGATCAAGGAACTTTTCTTGATGTTTATCAGAAAGCCGTAGGCTTGCAGGAGGTCCAGAGTTCGCAATGTGGCATATTGCACCACAGGCTGGGTCGGAACTCTGATTAGAATTTCATCCAGAAAGGGCTATACATCAGTCCCCTGCACCCTAACCCTGGCTATGACCAGCACTGGCATCTTCGTAAAGACCCTTGGGGCTGACGAGAGACCGAATGGGAGATTCGGTACTGATAGTGCTCTGTGCCATAAGCAAATCTCAGAAGCCTGCGAATGGGGTTGTGAATGCATCCCTGAGGTCCACTGAGGTTAGGAGATCCCCCTGATGCGAGATGACACCGCAGAAGGGTCTTCATCTGGAAATTTTGTTTTCTTCATCCACTTGCTGAGCGTTCTGAGATGTAGCATGGCTCTGACTCCTCATGTGTGCTTCTGAACTATGAAGAGGGTAGAGTAGAGCCCTGAGAACTATTCTTCTGAGCTAACTCCTTCTGTCACTCCTGTGTCCAGGAGATGGGAGATTTCATTCCAGATCAGTTCGCACTTAGGGGTATTGGTGCCGTTGGGGAAATGGATGAAGAAGGGGTGGGCTGGAGCAGAGAGTATCCCTGCCTTAATAGCTCTCTTACCCATTTGTCAGTGGTTGATATGAACCATTCTTCTGAGAAACAGGAAATACCATCTCTTAGATTTAGTTCTGGGATGCAGCCTTGAAAGCTTTAATTGAGTGGAAATAAACATGACACATTCATTTGGATTTCGCTTTCTATTTCAAGAAATTAATAGCAGGTTTGCAGTGCAGTCCTACAAAAAAGGAGATTAAACAGAGCCCATTCTTCTCCTTCCTGAAATACTGCTTGTGTTTAATACACTGTGAAGCCTGAGGGTCAGCATTTAGGGCCAGATTTTCTAAACAACTCAGTACGTAACAACTCCCATCTGGGCACGTAAATGACATGACCAGATCTTCCAGTCCCTGGAAAAATCATGGAGCAGGTCCTCAAGGAATCAATTCTGAAGCACTTAGAGGAGAGAAAAGTGATCAGGAACAGTCAGCATGGATTCACCAAGGGCAAGTCATGCCTGACTGATCTAATTGCCCTCTGTGATGATATAACTGGCTCTGTGGATGAGGGGAAAGCACTGGACATGTTATTCCTTGACTTTAGCAAAGCTTTTGACACGGTCTCCCACAGTATTCTTGCCAGCAAGTTAAAGAACTACCTCAAGGGGGATTCCATAGAAGATGAATCTAGACTGTTCTCAGTGGTAGCAGATGACAGAATGAGGAGTAATGGTCTCAACTTGCAGTGGGGTAGGTTTAGGTTGGATATTAGGAAAAACTTTTTCACTAGGAGGGTGGTGAAGCACTGGAATGGGTTACCTGGGGAGGTGGTAGAATCTCCTTCCTTAGAGGCTTTTAAGGTCAGGCTTGACAAAGCCCTGGCTGGGATGATTTAATTGCTTTGAGCAGGGGGTTGGACTAGATGACCTCCTGAGGTCCGTTCCAACCCTGATATTCTATGATTCTATGATTTCTATTCTATGATACCTCTCCTCCCAGTTCAGTGTCATCTGCAAACTTGCTGAGGGTGTAATCCACGCCATCCTACAGATCATTAATGAAGATATTGAACAAAACCGGCCCCAGGACCGACCCTTGGGGCACTCCGCTTGATACCGGCTGCCAACTAGACATGGAGCCATTGATCACTACCCGTTGAGCCCAACGATCTGGCCAGCTTTCTATCCACCTTGTAGTCCATTCATCCAGCCCATACTTCTTTAACTTGCTGGCAACAATACTGTGGGAGACCGTGTCAAAAGCTTTGCTAAAGTCAAGGAACAACACGTCCAACGAGTCAAGGTAGATATGCTGGAGAGTAGGGATAGGATACAGAGGGACCTAGACAAATTAGAGGATTGGGCCAAAAGAAATCTGATGAGGTTCAACAAGGACAAGTGCAGAGTCCTGCACTTAGGACGGAAGAATCCCATGCACCGCTACAGACTAGGGACCGAATGGCTAGGCAGCAGTTCTGCAGAAAAGGACCTAGGGGTTACAGTGGACGAGAAGCTGGATATGAGTCAACAGTCTGCCCTTGTTGCCAAGAAGGCTAATGGCATTTTGGGCTGTATAGGTAGGGGCATTGCCAGCAGATCGAGGGACGTGATCATTCCCCTCTATTCAACATTGGTGAGGCCTCATCTGGAGTACTGTGTCCAGTTTTGGGCCCCACACTACAAGGACGTGAAAAAATTGGAAAGCGTCCAGTGGTGGGCAACAAAATTGATTAGGGGACTGGAACACATGACTTATGAGGAGAGGCTGAGGGAACTGGGATCGTTTAGTCTGCAGAAGAGAAGAATGAGGGGGGATTTGATAGCTGCTTTCAACTACCTGAAAGGGGGTTCCAAAGAGGATGGATCTAGACTGTTCTCAGTGGTAGCTGATGACAGAACAAGGAGGAATGGTCTCAAGTTGCAGTCGGAGAGGTTTAGGTTGGATATTAGGAAAACCTTTTTCGCTAGGAGGGTGGTGAAGCACTGGAATGTGTTATCTAGGGAGGTGGTGGAATTTCCTTCCTTAAAAGGTTTTTAAGGTCAGGCTTGACAAAGCCCTGGCTGGGATGATTTAGTTGGGGTTGGTCCTGCTTTGAGCAGGGGGTTGGACTAGATGATCTCCTGAGGTCCCTTCCAACCCTGATATTCTGTGAATCTATGAAAAGGGCCCAGGCACCCAGCAGCTTCCATTGAGAACAGTCTGGCCACTTTGTTTACTGCCTATGTGGGAGCTGAGCTCATTTGGAAAGCTAGCCGTCCCTGCCCTCCCCCCATTCCCTGTTCTTACACGCATTGGCCTGTGTTCCCTCCCCCCACACCTTTCTCTTTCCCATTCACTCATGCATGCACACACATTTGCTAGCTTCTGCCTAAACAAAGGGCCAGCACTGTGGGGGAAGGTAGCAGTTGGAAGTTTGCTGGTGGGGTAATTTACCAGACCATTTCTTTGTTACACTTTGGTTGAGATACTCGTTGTGTAATGTCTTGATGGCCTAGCATGGGTTAGTGACTGCATCCTCACTAGAGACCTGTGATGTAGGGAAATATCATCCCCATGTTAGAGATGTCGAAAGTGAAGCACAGAGCAAGGTAGTGATTTGCCTCAGGTCACACAGGAAGTGTGCAGCAGAGCTGAGAACATGCATAGCCTGCTAAGAGCATGCGCAGGGGATATTTTGCATCCATTGAACCCCTCTGCCCCCCTGCTAGCTCCCAGTCTCCCAGCCCCAGACTCTTTTCCCATCCAGTCCAAGTCTCCCCCCGCCCAACACTGAGGCCCAGTTTTCCTTTCCCCCTCCCCATAAGCCCCACCTTCACCACCAAAGGTTCTGTCACAATCTCCTTCCCCCACCCCCAATCACCTGCCCTGTAACCCTGGGTGCCTTAAAATGTTCTGGTGCTGTAGCTCCCTTGTCTGTACACTCCCAGCCAGCATCTCAGCATGCACTGAGTGTCTGTGTGATAAGCAACCCTGGACCAGCAATTCTGACTCCAGTGGCCTGCTTGTTACATCCCTGCCACACTCTGATCTCCACCAGCCTTGGTTACACCTGGCAAGGTGATTCCAGCACCCCCAGTCCCAAATTTTCCCCAAACCATGTACTCTGCAATGTCCAGCCCTCTCCTGGACAAGTCAGAGGAATAATAAGGTTCATTTGCTCCTCTAAAGAGACAAACTCCACAGCTTGCCACATTAACTGGAGTTAACTATCACTTCAGTTAAAACACAGTACTGGCTTGGTTCAGATTAAAAGTAAAGCAAATTTATTAACAAAAGGAGGTGGAATTTTAAGTGAGTTCAGGTACAAGGGATAGCGTTAGAAATGGTGACAAGCAAATTAAAGTGAAAACACTTTCTAGAGGCAAAGATTTAACAAAACTAGTCTTGGTTCAAGGTAAGATTCTTACCACAGCAAGATGGCTGACCACCCCTTGGTCAGGATCTCCCACAAAGTCCAAAGTGTTCAGTTCCTTCGTATTTTTAGGTGAAAGGTCCCTCTAGGGTTGCAAGGCGTCCAGTTTTCAACCGGAACACCCAGTCAAAAAGGAACCCTGGCGGCTCCAGTCAGCACCGCCGACAGGACCGTTAAAAGTCCTGTCGGCAGTATTGCGGATCTAAGGCAGGCTAGTCCCTACCTGTCTAGTCACCATGCTGCACCTGGAAGCAGACAGCAGGTTCAGCTCCTAGGCAGGGGAGCCATGGGCTCTGCGTGCTGCCCCCATCCTGAGCACCTGCTCCGCACTCCCACTGGCCAGGAACCATAGCCAATGGGAGCTGGGGGGGCAGTGCCTGCAGGCTAAAGCAGTGCACAGAGCCTCCTGGCTCCCCACCCTTCCCCCCCACCTAAGAGCCGGACCTGCTGGCTGCTTCCAGGGCGCAGCGTGGCGCCAGGACAGGCAGGAAGCCTGCCTTAGCCCTGCTGCACCGTTGACTGGGAGCCACCCGAGGTAAGTCCACGCCCAATCCCCTGCCCCAGCCTGAGCACCCCCAAAACCCAGATATCCCAAACCCCTCATCCCTAGCCCCAGACCAAAGCCTGCACCCCCAGCCCAGAGCCCTCACCCCCTCCTGCACCCCAACTCCCTGCCTCAACCCGCAGCCCCCTCCCACATTCCGAATCCCTCAGCCCCACCCCCAGTCTGGACCCCGCCTCCTACACCCCAACCCCCCAGCCCCACTCCAGAGCCCGCACCCCCAGCCAGAGCTCTCACCCCCTCACGCACCCCAACTCCCTGCCCCTGCCTGGAGCCCCCTCCCATATCTTGAACCCCTCATTTCTGGCCCCACCCTGGAGCCTGCACCCCCAGTTAGAACCCTCCCCCCCTCCTGCATCTCAACGCCCTGCTCCAGTCCAGTGAAAGTGAGTGAGAGTGGGGGAGCATGACCCACCAAGGGAGGGGGAATATAGTGAGTGGGGGGGGCAGGGCCTCAGGGAAGGGGTGGGGCTAGGGTGTTCAGTTTTGTGTGGTTAGAAAGTTGGCTACCCTAATACCCCCTACAGTAAAGTTCTTTCAAGCTGTAAGGAAGGAGATTCCCTGGTGTTTGCTAAAATCCAGATTTATTTGTTCCTGCAGTCTCCTCCCCCTGCTATGATGCTCAGTGGTTATCTCCTCCCCTTGTTAGCTTGACGGTTTTGTTTCCTCTTATGTAAATGGATTCCCATGATACCTTGGAAGTACCTTCAAGATGGCTGAACCACATTCCATTGTCTAGGGTGGGGTGATTTCAGCCCTGCCTGGCAGACACACTTTAAGAACGTAATTCCCAATACGTTTGTAATTTTGAATTTGTCCTCCATACCTACACTTCGCAATAATATTAATGATTAGTATGTTACTAGATTTCTATTGGTATCTTACATGATACCTTTTAGACACCAGTTATGACATTAATGAGTTGGGGTACACTGAACTGGTCAGACCAGCTGAAACTCCCTATCAGGGAGCCCCTTGCTCTCTTGCATTGGGATGCTGCTCGGATCACACACACACACAATCCAGCTCTTGTCCCTTCAGCATTCAAATCAGGCAGCTTCCTCCTCCTCACTGCCTGGGCACCAGTGGAGGGGTCACTGAGAGCACTGGAGACTCAGGCTTGGAACCCAGCAGAGCCCAGAACAGCTGGAAGCTGCAATTGCAGAGAAAGTCCTTCTTAGCCCCCTGTGTCCCCAGGCTGGAGCATGCTCAGTGTGGACAGAATCTAAGAAGGTTTTAGATGATAAACTCTAGCAAGTCTCTACTGAGCATGTGAAAATTGTAATTTTTCCAAGGCTTATGACTTGGCCAAATTTTGCAGATTTTCATGGGAGTGGCAAAAGGCACATACCTGACACAAAGGCCACTCCCCTGCCAAATTTCAAGCCCCTGTTTCAAAGCAATAAGGTGTTAGAGCCTCTCAATGAAAATGTCACCCAAATTTTTTAATGCGGGTAAAACAACATATTTTCCCCTATTTTGGTTCTTAGAAGCAGCTTAACCATTTTGGCTGAAATTTTCCAAACTAATTCAGCCTGAGGCAGACATCCAGTCTGGAAAATTTCAGCCCAAACAGTTCAAATTTGGCAAAGTCATAAGCAACTGAAAACAGAGTCTTATAATGGGAAGTGTTGGGCAACCTTAATTGGGTGGAGCTACCAAACCTGTCTATAATAGTATTAGAGAGTCCCTGGCACTAAAAAACTATTGACTGTAACTGGGTACAAACAAGAAGCAGGGAACCAGACATCAAGTTGGAGTCACCTGTTTTAAAGGATTTCTCTCTTTTCAGGGCCTTCCATTGTGACTCCCCCTAAGGAAATCTGGAATGTCACTGGAGCAAAGATTTACCTGAGTTGTGAAGTCATGGGCATTCCAACCCCAGTGCTCACTTGGAATAAGGTCAGTGGAACAGGATCTGTTTTTCAAGAGTAGCATGGATTATGCCATGTTTATTTACTATAGTACCATATTCTTCACCTCTTGGGGGAGATGGCAGAGGAGCAGAGAGAATTAGTCCATAATAAAGAAAGGCATTTTATAGCAAGCTCCGCATTGTTTTTAAAGTGGCAAGAAAGAAGGGCAGTCCCATTTGTGCAAGGATTAGAAAAATACCAAATGTGTTACCAAATCCAGCACCACCTATGAACTGTAGCCCTTTCCAAAGGGTAGTTACGACTGTTAGACAGCAACTGCAAGATAAAGGCTACAGCAAACCCACCAGCAGAAGAGCATGTTTCCAGTGAGTTTCTCCAGTCAATGCAAAAAGATAAAAAAAAAAAAAAAAGAAAGAAAATCTTTATTTCCCATTTCCACTCCCCAATCTGGATTTGTTTAATTCCCCCCTCTGCTCCCAAAAAATATTTTTCTTTTGTACTTTTGTTTATGCTGATAAGAGAAACACAATTATGCTTTGCCATATTAAAGACTGGTGTGAAGAGTAGCTAAAGAATGTTTCCCAATGATAATAAGCTCATACATGCCTGTGGCTTTGAAAACACTGGCCTTGTATGCCCAGGTCAGAGTCATAGTAATCCTGTAGTGTTTTTGTTTTCTTATGTTAGCCTTGAAGTGATGCTGCTCCTGGGGTGTATGGTTTGATAGTGCTGGTGGCCTGGGTTTGTTTTTTACCCTTAGTTAATAGCAAGGAGGATGCACCTTCAGCTTCAGAAACTGCATCAGAATTTGGCACTGGGACCTCATAGGAGCCTGAAACCCAAAGCCGGGCAGGTTCCATACATTCACTTGTGCTCCTCCCGCTTTGCTGCCTCTTTGGAAGAGATGGGATAGAGAGAAGCCTTTGATTTGGTGTTAAATTTCAAACAGTGTGCAGGTTAAATAAAAAAAAGTGCCAGTGTGCAGACTCCATCACTTCTCTAGTCTTCTCGAACCCACAGGCTCTTGGGACCTCTGCTGGTTTATAGCCCTTTACAATCAATTTCAAATAATGTATATTTAAAATATTCTGAGGAAAACTGTTCAAATAGTGACCCACCTAAATAATAGGGCCAACTACAGCACTTCCTGGTGACAAAGGAGACCTTGTTGTTTGCAAGTGAAATCAGCTGTGGCGCGCGTCGCCAGAGAGGTCTTCAGTGGACTTTTAAAGCTCCGCAAGTAGCTGGGTGCTCCAGAGTCACCAGGTAAAGTCCAGCACAGAGAAATAGCAGCCTCCTCTCACGGGCCACTAAACATGCCACGCACCAGCACTTTCAGGAACTTACTGGAGCACTGCACTGGAGGGGGGCGCAGGAAGGGCAGAATTAAGCTGCTGTTTTCTGTAAACAAAATAATCATGGAAAGGAATCGTATGTACCAAATGAACTGTAGAACATTGTATGGTGCATTGCTCGGTGCAGCTTGTTCACACCATTAGCTTCATTGCTGATTAACGAGGCAGATCTTTTGTTATCTCCTCCCCCTGCACCAAAAAAGCTGAAAAAACACAAATTACACATTAACAAAGAGCTGTGGTTTTCTGCTTCCAGGCAGCATAGTGTGGAAGGGGGAGGGGTAGCTCAGTGGTTTGAGCATTGGCCTGCTAAACCCAGGCTTGTGAGTTCAGTCCTTGAGGGGGCCATTTAGGGATCTGAGGCAAAAAAAAAATTGGGGATTAGTCCCCCTTTGAGCAGGGGGTTGGACTAGATGACCTCCTGAGGTCCCTTCCAACGCCTGATATTCTATGATTATATGACTGGTGTCTAGAAGCTTCACAGTAACAAGCCTTTTTTGCCACTCTTGCCCATGGCCATCTAGAAAACATTGGTTTTAGGACAGTGGATGCTCAGGTTGCTGCCTTTGGTTTACTTTGTGCACCATTCTCCTTTGGAAAGTCACGTGCCATGGACCCTGCCCTGGTAACAGCATGTGCAGTGCTAGTTTCCCACTGCTCCAGAGCCCAAAGGCCAATTTTTTTCAAAAGGGCTCAACACCCAGCAGCTTCCACTGAGAATAGAGAATCCAGCCCCACACTCCAAACTGTCACGAAGGACAGTGGGAGCTGCTGGGTGCTGAACACTTTGAAACTATGGCCCTTTGGACTGTAGGTGCTACTGAAAAACAGACAGCAGCCGCCATGGAACAACCTTTTCCCATTTTTATACCATACTTGCACCATTTCAGGCATTTAGGATAGGATCTTCCGAAATGCTAGGCAGTGGCCTAACTCTGCTCCCATTGCAGTCTGGGGACTTTTTACTACTGCCTTCAGTGGGAACAGAGTTAGGGACAATGCTGAGTGCTAGAAAATTGCCTAAGCTAGAAAGTTGTACAGCGTTAACTACTATAGACTCCCCCACTGGTAGGGCTGCTGTTATACTGGTATAGAGGTGCTTTAACAGGTATAGCCATGCATCCACACTATGCCTTTTACTGGTACAACTATAATGGTAAGAAATCACACCCTTACTCAAACTAGTTACCAGTAAAACTTTCACATGCAGTCTGCAGGCCAGAGTCTGTCTTAGGCCTGCATACCGATTTTGTACCAGTATAACTGTCAGTTAGAGGTATGATTTTTTTGTTTTATCAGTGTTATAACAGTACAAACTTCCCCACCAGGATGCAGATACTAGTGTAATTCATTCTCTTTCCCTATAGGAATAGTCATAGTGGTAGGAACATCTTTAAATCAGTATAACCACACCAACTGTATGGGCCTAGTTAAACCCAGACAGCTTTTGTGTGTAGACAAAGCTTTAGGGGTTTTGGGCCTTAGGTAGTGCAGGTATTTATGATGGCAATCTTGTCAAACTACTGACAACTTGACTCTTAATATTTCTGCTCAGATAATAAGGGGACAATATGGTGTCCAAAGGCTGGAGCTCCTGCCTGGAGACCGTGACAACTTAGCTATCCAGACCCGTGGTGGTCCTGAGAAACATGAAGTGACTGGCTGGGTATTGGTAAGTACTTGTGCCCTTTCACATACTATCAGCAAGATCCAAGTTTCTGTGCATAGTACTGGGAAATTACAATCGAGTAGGTGCAGTGTTTTTCTTGGTGTTGAAAACAGAGTTCATGTGAATTTGAAGTTAAAAAGCAGTGACATGTATGACAAGGAGTAAGATGAAATGCATTCAGTTGGCCCAGTTCTTTGCTTCCTTTATCTTTTGTAATTATTTACACCCCTGCAAAATGTGTGTGAAAATAATGAGAAGGAAGAGCAGGATGTTTAAAAGCTCTCAGGAATAGGACCAGACTGAAATAACAGACCACCTTTCCTTCTGCACTGTCTGTAAAATACTGCAATCAACGGGTGCAGCACAGTAGGCCGCTAGGACAGGGATTGCTAGCACTGGAGTCCAGGTATCTTCAGTGAAGGTCACATGGGAGTGGAACTCTCCACAGGAGATCAGAGCAGTCCTGTCCTACCTTTTGTAGAGCATAGTGCAAGACTGAGCGCTACCCTAGACACTCCCTCTCCACAGAGTCACTCTCATAACGTCATATGAGCCCCACAAACCCAAGCTAGGAGCAGCCTGGCCTTTCTAAAGCACTGTTTATATTTTGGAGTACTTGTGGCACCTTAGAGACTAACCAATTTATTTGAGCATAAGCTTTCGTGAGCTGCAGCTCACTTCATCGGATGAAGTGAGCTGTAGCTCACGAAAGCTTATACTCAAATAGTCTCCAAGGTGCCACAAGTACTCCTTTTCTTTTTGTGAAAACAGACTAACATGGCTGCTACTCTGAAACCTGTTTATATTTTGTACCTGTCTTGCTGGGGCACTCTTTCCAATCAAGTCTGTACAGCTCAAGAGACTCTGTTCCCCATAGCTACAAGCTTGGCCAGATGAGATGCCCTCCTCAAAGAACTCTGAACTGCTAAGTATAAGTTTACTTAAAGAGGAAAGGGGCAGAGACCTTTACCTCCACTTGATTCCATGTCCTACAGCTCAGACTGATGATTGCTATGCGAAGATGACAGGACTGGTCTGTCCTGGAGTTCACAGAAAACCTTTGCTCTTAGCATCTCTAACCTGTGTCCTCAAGGAATGTGAAAGCTCAGGAATCTGCATCCCAGACATTTAAATCTTAAAGTTAAAAGGTTATTTTAAAAAAAAAGTTCTCAGAGAGGGAGTTACTTGAGTGACAACTGGAGCAGCATCCTAGGGCCTGAGCTGTAATGCATGGAAGTGGATTGGACAGGGGAAAGAGCAGCAGCAGGGAAGTCAGCAGAGAGGATGGCACAATAGGTCAGGCATGACAGATTTGCTTTGGCAAGAACAGACCACACTGCAATCTCTTCAGCTGCCCAATGAGGTGGTGGCTGGGGAATGGAACTCAACAGCGTTAGCTTACGCTGTACACCAAAACAGAGGTGGAAGCTTTGGAGAAGGGCAAATACACTACTGAGTCAACCAAACTATGATGAGGAGAGGAGCATTAGGACTACTGCTTTTTCCTGTCTCCCTCTCAGTGACAACAGGAAGTTCTAAAACATCACAGACACACACCTAAGCAAACATAAAAAAGGTTTGAAGTCTGGCTAAAGCAAATCCTGATGTGTAAGACAGAGTGAAACCCGGAGTGGATTGACTCGCTGAGCTCCAGGACAGGTACCAGAGCGCTTGCCGTACTGTGCCACCTATCTGATTTGGGAACTAGGGCAAACCACTACTGACCAAGTCAGGCTGACTGAAGCCACTGATGGCCCTTTGGCTCAGCTGAAAGAAGTCAGGATTGAGTTTTGTGCTTTCTTTGTTAATAGGGAATAAATTCTCATTATTTTTAGAAGTTCAGTTTATGATGCAATTTTTTTAAACAAACTATTGCACATTCAGAACGTGAGCATTTTCCATACTACTGGCCAAGGAAATATTCTGGACATGTGCAGCCTCCGAGTGTTAATTCCCACTCCATCAGTTACCCGTAGTGAGTCTGTTACTAGTGCTATTGTTTACTGTTGTTATACAACCCAACAATAAGGCAAAGTAACTTGAGACCAAATCCTCTGTAGTAAACAAGGCTACATGCTGCTTGTTTTTGTAGATATCTCCTTTGAGTAAAGAGGATGCTGGAGAGTATGAGTGTCATGCATCAAACTCCAAAGGAGAGGCTACAGCCTCTGCACGAATTACTGTCAATGCCTTACATGAAAATACCCATATCTAAAGGTAGGTAATATGTGCAGAGTTTTAACACAGTTATATATGTGCAAAGATTTTTTTTTTTAAATGGGTTTTACACCCTTTGGTTGTTTAGGATATAAGAGAACAACCTGAAAAGTTGCATTTAAAACTGTTAGCTGTAGATTGCAGATATTTCTAACGTCAAACCCAGTCTTTTCTATTTTGGTGAAGCACTTCACGGAGGCCTCCAGCGTAAGAGCTCACAAATAACCGAGACTTGGGTTGCTGCATATTTAATAAAGACATGCTTTTTCCCAAATATGTGTTAGGTAAAGGAGGTTAACTAGGTAAAAGTTAAAACATTGGACTAAAAATCCCTTCTGTTCCAAATAGCTCAGCTTTCAAGCTATGATGGTGATTTCACTGGTTCTCCAGACACCATGTTATCTGAAAAAAGAAAAGGAGGACTTGTGGCACCTTAGAGACTAACAAATTTATTAGAGCATAAGCTTTCGTGAGCTACCGCTCACTTCATCGGATGCATGCAGTGGAAAAGAATTTCAAGTAGTATAAAAGGCTTTAAAAACACTTCCAAAAACTGCAGGACTATTTTGCCAATACATGTAGTCCTAATTGCCTTGCTCTTCCTCCATCCTAGCAACCTTTACATACACTAACCTATAAATGTGTGTGATAATCCATTCATGGAGGTTCTAGATTGCTGCTCTTTTAAATTACATCTGAATAGCTGGAAGATCTGTTTTTTAAAAAAAAAAAAAAAAAAAGAAGATTGTCCAGCAGTGAAGCAAGAGTATAAATGAATCCCACCATCGAGTAATTTACTGAATTGGGTCAAGTCAGACACTAACATAACTAAGTTATGCCCTTTGCTAAAGGTGCTTGGTTTTGACCAGATTATACCTAATTTTAGAAATCCATTATCACAAATGCAGGGGATACATGCATCCAATAAATTAAGTCTATAAAAGGAGTCTATATAAACTCCAGTCTATAAAAGGAGTGTACCTCAAGGCTGTTAAAGGGGCATTGTGATAGGGCAACCCTGCCTCGGGTGCCATCCAATGCATGACAGTTGTGCTGAGCCTGGTTCCCTTTTGCTCACCCAAAGGTACATAGTCTGACTTCAATTTATTCATCTACACCAGTGCTATAGTTCCCCAAAAGCCTGGTTGTAAAACCATTCTCCAGTTCCTGCAGTAAAAATACATAGTGTGTTTTTCCATTCCCATCTCCAGGGACATCTCAAGTCACCCATAAAAGAGTCTATCAGCACTTTGTTCTCAGTTCCTTATGTCTCAATTCAGGACCCCGGTCTCTAGCCCTCTCTGTCTGAGCGACCAGTCTTCCCACAGCGCTTCGTGGAGAGGGTTCTCCCTCAGACAGCGTTCCACTCCCAGTCCTCCCTGCCTGCACCTCCTAACTGTGCTCAGGGGACCCACCCTCCTGCTTCCCCACACCAAGCTGAATCTCTCACTTTTTTCTAGAGGCCACTGCCCAAGCCTTCTGCTCATTAGGAGTCCTTGCTTTGGTCAGTTCCCACCAGCAGTTCTAGCTCTCATCCACATACAGCTGTCACTTCTGCGGCTCCTGAAGCTATTCTCCAAGCAGCATGCCAGCTCTGACTTGCTGCCCGACAATCTCAGGCAGTGCCAGGCATGAAGTCATCAGATGGCATCTCAGATGCATCAGTAATAAGCACAGTCTAAATGTCTATGTAGTTAGCCAACTACTGACAATGGACGTATTCCAATGACCTTGGTGAAAGGTTCCCTAAATTCCATTACCCTAAGCTATCCAGTTCCCTCAGAAGAAAGAAAGAGAGGAAAGGACTGATTGATTTAAAATGTGGATAACGAAGAACAAACAGAAAATTCAATCCACTGATATTGGGGTATCTGCAGTGTTACCCTCTTGTAATTATGAAACCACATCCCTTTTTGTTTGTTTTTTCCCAGATGATGATGCAGAGCCGTGACGTGAGGACTATATCATTTATGCACAGTTTAAGTTAGTGTTTCGGAAAGCTACAGCCACTGACTTCTTCTAGCCTGATAATCAGTTCCTTATCTGACTCATTCTTCCTTTTAGTAATGTTTTGCTTACATGCTTTTGGCAGACATACAAATAAATGTAATTCACATATGACTACAAATCTTTATTTCTATTTACAAAAAGTAAGCTCAAGATCATTAAACAAAGTGTTCAGATGCAAAACATAACCTGATGTAAATGACATATGTAACATTCTGCATTTAAAATCTTTTAAAATGGTACACTAGAACCAGAGCAAGCAGATACGTAAAGTCAGAACTAAAGCACAGCCTTTTAAAGGCTAAATACTCATCATACGAGGTGCAATACTCATGGACATCAGCTCTTGAAAGAGGAGTTTACAGGCATATGGCATTCGCACCAAGGAAATCTGAAAAGGAAGTAAGAAAATTTAGTACATGGCATCTTTTTAAAGATTAATTTCACTCTACCTACCCACTAAGTAAATAGTAACATTTTGGTTCCAAAATTACAAGGCTATTTTTTTTGGTCTAGTGCTTCATATCAAGTTATATTTTTGTTAGCCCTTTAGGGAAAGTCTTTACAATTCACCTTGAAGTGATGACTGATCACACTCCATCCAGGGTGGCATTACTTTACTCAATAGTGTTGATATGTTCCTCTACAGGGTCCAGACCATCAACACTATTTATAATTTATCATCATTTTAATACAGTAGACTTGTCCTTCAGTGGTCAAAATCTGTAGACAAAAGATCTTTTTTGCTCCTATCGGTCAAGATATTTTATTTGTGCATATTAACTATTACGAGACAATTACGCTCTTTAGAGGTTGAAGGAATAACCGAGTTATGGTAGAGAAAAACAATCCTGTTTATACTTAAATATAAAATTTCCATATTAATTCAAAACCTGTGATTTCCCTCCCCCAGCATGTCAAATATGCGACAAGTTAGTTTATTCCTCTCCCAAACAAAATATAATATTCTGAAGAGTTATAGTGGCAAAGCCATGAAATCATGAGTTTTACAGTATCACTTTTTTCCCCCAAAAGTTAAAAGATTTAATGTTCACTTTTAGTTAAGTTCTCTGAAAACCCAGTATTATAAAATACATAAGTGAAATTTCCTGCCAAATGACACAGCGAGAACTCTGACACTTAGGAAAAAACCCATTTGTTATATAGTAACTATTGGGTTAATTTTTGGGTTTCTTTTACCACTTGCTCTCTTCATCCTCACTCACCATCATACTTCTTTAATCACTGTTTGTTCTTGACTGCAAGTAGAAATATTTGCAGAGGAAATCCATACATACCTGTGTTTTATTACGGCACCCCCTGCACTCGTACGTGTGTGTCCTTGTGTTAGCTATTGCCATTATTCCACAAAGATTGCAAACGTGAACTTGGTATGGGTCTGAAGCCTCAAACAATCTCTCTCTCAAAAATTGAGCTGCTCCATGAGCAATCTGACAGTCTCGCTCCATTTCTCCAAAACGAAGGCCACCATCGCTATAAGGGGGTGGGGAGGATATTGTGTCATTAAGTCAGAAATTATGATTCCAGTAGCTAATATGGAAACCTAATTCTCTACAAATACATCAGCATTAGTACAAATAGGTGCCTCTGTACCCAGCAAGTTGTCATCTCTTCTCCCAAAAATACGATCATTGGGAAGAAGTCAGCCACATTATAAAACTACTGCTCCCACTAGCAGTCACATGACTAAGAAAATTTCTACAACGGATGACAATATATAGTGTTTGAACAGACAAACCACAACTTCACAACAAACTAAGTCATGTTTTATCTGTCCAAACCTAAGCACACTACCATCAGCTCCAAATGGGTGGCTAATTGGATGAGCCAATTAAGATACAGCTGCACAGCTGAGGCAGCTAATTTTTCTCTGCCTTAGCAACCCAACTGTGAGGCTTCAAGGACACTCGTAAAAAAGAAAATCCACAAATATTCTTACCGAGATCTACCTTCCATTGGTTGCCTGTTAAGAATCTGAATTGGCCCTCTTGCACGAGAATGAATTTTGTCATCTACCATATGTTTCAACCTCTGGTAGTAAGTAGGACCAATGAAGATTTGTGATGTGATTTTGCGTCCAGTGAAGCCATTGTAGAGAACCTGAAGTAAAGAATACAATCACTGAAGCATAAGCCTAAATTTGACATATTAACAAAATTTATCAAAAAACAGACCAATAATCTTTAGCTAGATTGGCATTTTGAACACTATACCTCATTTCCTCTCAGATGATAGCCATAATCTGATAATAGATTGGAAATCTTCTGCACATTGACAGCATCATTGAAAGGTGTAGCATCACCAATTTCTCCCTTGTTTGCCGATACCTATGGAGAAAAAGGGTTTCCTGAATACCATGAACTTTTATAGACACAAACTGTGCATTCTATATATGAGAGTTTTCAGACAGTATGCAGGTTAACTTGAAAAAGCTAACCTACTCCCCCGTTAAGATTTCAGACCCAATACCCAAGACTGTAACCTTAACTTTCTAATGCAGTGGATATTTTTCTGTTGAACAAAACTTAGATGCACAAGTTACAGGTGGGATTTTCAGAAGCACTTAACACTGGCCTAACTCTGTTATTTCTTTCTTTTCCATAGATTAGGAGAACGCTTAGGGATTTTTAGGGTTAATTATGCTTGTATGGTAATTCTGTCAAGAAAAGCAGCACAGAAATTCTGCTATAAACACATCGTGGTTTGACCCACTGAAGATAGCACTCTGGCTTCTCCCTAAGGAAATTAATATATCTTTTGTTTTGTTACTAGATCCTCAAATGGGAACTTGATCATCATTCTTTAGTGGGTTAACAAATACCGGGAACTAGCAGATCAGCTTCTCCACAAGGTAAAACAAGTGCAGTTTGCTTCTCAGATTTTAGCTACACAACATAAACTGTTCTCCTTACCTTCCCTTGAAGGCATTCAATCAAGTGACCAATTGTCATACGGGAAGGGATGGCATGGGGGTTGATGATTATGTCAGGTGTGATACCTTCACAGGTGAAAGGCATATCCTAAAGCAGGAAAGAGATTCTCATTATGCCCCGTGAGAAGCTAGGGAGTTCCAACAAAATAAAAATCCAGTTCAACTTAAGTGACTCAAAAGACATTTTAAATAAGGTTTGAACAGAGGTTAAATTGAAATCAATATATTAAGGTAACTTATTTCACAGGCAATCCACATTAATAGGCAAGTTTCACTCTACAGTGAGAGACAAGTATAAGAGAGAAAACGTTGCTACCTCCTGTCTGTACTGGATACCACAGGTACCCTTCTGACCATGCCTGCTGGCAAACTTATCTCCAATTTGTGGGATTCTCACAGAGCGCACCTGGAGGCAACAGAAAACATCAGATCAGTGACTTGATACTTATTTTTTCCTTTTTTTTTTTAAACCCAGAAGCCATAGAAACTGGTACTCACCCTAATTTTGCAAAACTTGTATCCTTCCTGATTAAGGGTTACCATGACCTGGTCTACAATACCAGTCTCACTAGTTCGTAGGAAAGTGCTACAGTCCCTCTTTGTGTATCGTCTATTAGTGCTTTCGAGTTCATCTTCATTCTCAGGCAGAGTTACCGTTTTGCCAATGATGACATCATCTCCTGACACACGTACACCAGGTGCTATCAAACCATCATCATCTAGTTTGTCATAGATGGCATGCCTCATACCTGAGATTAAAGACAAATGAATTCAGAGCCGAAAATCCTTCAAAGTATTTCTACAAAAACATTAAGGATCACGTTCTCAGAATAGTAGACACCATATTTGCATTCTGTGTCAGTATACTGCAGTGTTGTGAATTCATGACATATTAGTAAGTGCAGATTCTACTATAAATGTACATGCTGCTAACATATCCAGAAAGGGAATTTTTGTTTTTTACTGACCATGCAAATTTCTTTGTACCAAGAGCACAAATTTATCAATCATTTACATGTTTACAGTGCAATATAAGTAGTCAAATATAGTAAAGTTAACATGAAGGACTCAGTCTGATGAAGTCTGGCTGCTAATTGCAGGTTTTGTTTCTTCCATCTGCCAGCATCTCTTACCCTGACAAGTTTCACGTGTAGGTTTTTCAAAAACTTCTTCTTGGTCAAATCCTTTCTTGGACTCTTGTTCTTTATATGAGCGATAGAAAACAGATCTGAAAGAAAATTTAAAAAGAATAACTTGTTTAGATATCAGCGTTCTTTTTTAAATTGTATGCTATAACCGTATCTAAATCACAATTGAGGCCCTTTGTTTTATTGATTTTAAAAAAGTTGGGGGTGGTGGTTTTTTGTTTTAAACTGATTTTCACCCAAATTTTGGACCACTCAAGTGGTATCAAAATACTGATTATGTTAAAAAAAATCTGATTACATTAGATAGATGGTGTTTGTTAATAAAATTAGTCTAGGTGTAAATGTGAGGCTGTCAAAGTGCAGCAACGTAGTGGAAAATTGTGTGCGCGTGCACATGCAGAGTGTTAATGTGTAGTTTATGCAGTAAGCCACAGCATTAACTCCTTTTATTTATAATACACTTATTTTTCTGTCCTCTTGTTCCCAAATGTTAACCTAATATTTACCCAGAAAACATAAGTTAGTTTTTTTGCACTGATTTTCACCATTTAATTTTTGTAAAAGTGAAATTCCCAGGACATTTTAAACAAAATAAAAACTGAAAACAAACAGCCCTGGCTCATAGCACAGTTGAGTTAGAGTTACCAGTAATGACAAGTCTGAAAGAATGCTCAGGCCCCATGCAAGAAGTTTTTACTTGGATACTACACTATGACTTCTAGAGCAAATCAAGGAGAAACAATGAACCCCACAAAGGACATTTTGACGTCACTTCTCAGAATAAATCTGTGAAATGTCTACAAATAAACTGCTGGTAGTGGTAGACGATGGTAACTTTAGGATCTACTATACGTCTTACAAAAAAAGGGAATTGTGTTATCCCTGTGTTACGACCCAGACCACTTTACTCATACATTTCACCCCTTTGTCTGCCTTTTAGCTTGCATGTTTTGATGTCACACCATTACCTGAATGCTAATGTAAACAATGGCATCACCACTGTACATATATACTAAATCATCACGTGTACAGTGATGAGTAATTTAAGAACACCTTTCCCCCCTCCAGTATCCATTAAGCTGCACCCACTGAAGTACACCTCCGGTGCACTAGAGTGCTTGGGTTTTATTCAGGTTATTCCGTTTTTATTTTTCTCTCTCTCTCTTTTTTTTTTTATAGTGCTGCCTTATAGGCTAGCATATGGATCCCCAGTTGTACTTGAAGTTTAAAATTTTTTTTTATTTTTAAAATGTGCCAGTGAACATACCCAGTGCTCACTTTGGGCAGTAATTATTAAAGCAATCCATAAAAATCCAGCACAGCTTCTCATTTCTTATTCTACATAAGTAAACGGATGTGAAGAAGCGAACGTGCCTCTTTAAGGTCTAGCCAACCAAAAGTAGAACAGAATGTGGACCTAGATAACCAAAAGACAAACAATGAATGTGTCCATTACATCATTCAGGTGTAATTGCGGCAAAGTGGTGATAGGTCACATCACTTCCCTGGCTAACAATAGGATTATCTTGGGAAGCTCAAATGCCTGGCATCAAAGGGCTCACAAAACTTGACAGTTCAAGAGAGAAAACATCCAAATCCTATTACATTTAATCTACATACAAATATGATTCAGTGCAGTCAGCAAGACCTAACTTTAAAGCAAGAGGAGGAAAACGGTTGGTTGGGAAAGTGTGTCATGTTTTTAATTTTGGCCCTAGTTATTCACTGGAGTGGTTACTTTTGCATCTTCTTGCTGTGGCAGTTGTAACTTCTGTAAGTGACTTTTTTTAAAAAAAACAAAATAGGTTGAAAAAGAGCAACTTTAGCGGATTGGGCCAAAAGAAATCGGATGAGGTTCAACAAGGATAAATGCAGAGTCCTGCACTTAGGACGGAAGAATCCTATGCACCGCTACAGACTAGGGACCAAGTGGCTAGGCAGCAGTTCTGCAGAAAAGGACCTACGGGTTACAGTGGACGAGAAGCTGGATATGAGTCAACAGTCCGCTCTTGTTGCCAAGAAGGCCAATGGCATTTTGGGATGTATAAGTAGGGGCATTGCCAGCAGATCGAGGGACATGATCGTTCCCCTCTATTAGACATTGGTGAGGCCTCATCTGGAGTAGTGTCCAGTTTTGGGCCCCACACTACAAGAAGGATCTGGAAAAATTGGAAAGAGTCCAGCGGAGGGGAACAAAAATGATTAGGGGACTGGAACACATGACTTAGGAGGAGAGGCTGAGGGAACTGGGATTGTTTAGTCTGCGAAAGAGAAGAATGAAGGGGGATTTGATAGCTACTTTCAACTACCTGAAAGGGGGTTCCAAAGAGGATGGATCTAGACCATTCTCAGTAGTACCAGATGGTAGAACAAGGAGTAATGGTCTCAAGTTGCAGTGGGGGAGGTTTAGGTTGGATATTAGGAAAACCCTTTTCACTAGGAGGGTGGTGAAACACTGGAATGCGTTACCTAGGGGGGTGGTGCAGTCTCCTTCCTTAGAGGTTTTTAAGGTCAGGCTTGATTTAGTTGGGGATTGAATCATAGAATATCAGGGTTGGAAGGGACCCCAGAAGGTCATCTAGTCCAACCCCTTGCTCAAAGCAGGACCAATTCCCAGTTAAATCATCCCAGCCAGGGCTTTGTCAAGCCTGACCTTAAAAACCTCTAAGGAAGGAGATTCTACCACCGCCCTAGGTAACGCATTCCAGTGTTTCACCACCCTCTTAGTGAAAAAGTTTTTCCTAATATCCAATCTAAACCTCCCCCACTGCAACTTGAGACCATTACTCCTCGTTTTGTCATCTGCCACCATTGAGAACAGTCTAGAGCCATCCTCTTTGGAACTGATTGGTCTTGCTTTGAGCAGGGGGTTGGACTAGATGAACTCCTGAGGTCCCTTCCAACCCTGATCTTCTAGGATTCTAACTGTACATTTTAATATACTAGTAACAATACGCAGTAATCAGCTGTTGGTAGTATTTTAAAATGTATGACTAAGTTAAAATTTGTCCAGAGTCTTAGAAAAGGCATGTTATGTCCTTTAGACATCTGAATAAAAACTGGGAAAGATTTAAATCTTCAAATGAGTAAAAACAACCCTATAAATTTACATGAGCAATTTTCTACAGTTCAGAGTTCAGGAAAACCATACCTGAAAAAACCTCTATCGACAGCAGAACGGTTCATGATGACAGAGTCTTCCTGATTATAACCGGTGTATGACGCAATGGCCACAATTGAGTTGATACCTGTAATACAATAGAAGCAAATGTTTAAAGCACCTATAGCTCATATAAGCAAGGTTTCTTCATTCAAAATGAACTGCGTTCCATATAGTTACACCGCCTGGACATTAAAGCAAATCTCCACCACCCACACACACAAAATAGAGGCCATGTAGTATTGAATAAATACAAAATTGGAGTATACTCTAGATTAGAACTTTCAATACAACACTGACCCCTTCTGGAGATCTAACAAATGCTGATGAAAAATACACTAATTTCCAACAATGTAATCTGTTGGGGGAGGGAGGAATTATTTTTAACATATTGTAGCCTCAGCAGCTATGCTGAGAGTATCTCCTTATAGCTGGTGATGCCCAGATTACAAGGCACAATAATGAGAATGACCAGAAGTTACTACTAAGCACAATCCTAGTTACTTTTCACCATAATGAATGGTCTTTAAATATTGATATTTGTGTACATTTTATTTAATACGTTTTAGGTTTGCTTATTAACCCACAACATACCTGCTGGCAACTCTCTAAATCGCAAGTACTCCATAGAGCGTGTAGTCACAAGGGGTTTTTGAGGGTAATACAACACATGGGCTAGTGTATCCATACGAACATGAAAGTTTGTAATATAAACTCCCATAGCCTGTTTACCCATAGCAGACTGGTATGTGTTCCTAGGAGACTATGAAGGCAAAAAAAGAAGCAGTGTCAATAGAACATCTATTAAATTCTTCATGCATATACATGTCTATATATGTTAAAACATGCTTTTTAAATTTTCCTTTTGTAATATAGTCTTAACTTTAAAAGCAAGAGGCCTAAATAAATAAATACCGACCTGGTTGTGATCAGGGAAAGGAATAATAGATGCACATACTCCTAGGATCATGGACGGGTGAATCTCACAATGTGTGTAAGTTGAACAGTATGCCACTCCTTTCTCCTGCAAGTCATCTGGAGTCATTGCCAGCATCACAGTCTCTTCTTCTAGCGTATCAATGTATTCTACTACACCGCTGGCCACGAGATCCTGCCAACTAAATAATCAAACTGTCTCAATGCCTTACTATTCAAAGTAACATTTAATACAGGTTTCATTAGCTATGTCAAAAAGCAAGACTTATCTTGTTTGTAATTAGGGAATACGCCACTGCCTTGATTTGACACAATTATGCTCTATTGCGATTATAATCAATGCTGTGTAGAACACACAAAGTAGTCAAGTAACAAGTTTTTAAATACAAAGGTGGCTTGCAGATTCAGCTGACTTCAAACAAACCCTGAGAAGCATACATTTGGAAGAAAGAGCAAGACATTTTTCATGTTCTGGGGAGATTTCTTACCTGTAGTTGTTGTACTCTCGTTCTTTTAGTTGGTCAATATGCCTCTTCTTCAACAGCAGCTTTTGTTTTTCCACAATTAAAAGTGGCCTGCAGATTCTGCCAGCATCAGTATAGATGCGGATTTCTCGCTCCCTAATATCCCTGATCATGGAGACCTGCACATGCAAACAAGGAGAATTAATGGGTACACACATTTGAGGTTTTGTATGAACCGTGGAATGAGAGTCAGGGTGCACACAACAGGGGCTATAACAAAGTGAAGTTCCCCAAAGCGGGAGCCTTTAAGCTACTGTCTACAGTGTGCTGCGAGTATGAGGGCTCCATTGAACAGGCTTCCGATTCGAAAAGGGCAGTTTTCAGCTAAATTCTCTTTAAAAATGGTTTTAGGGAACTAAGCCTTTGAAGTATGATCAAAAAGAATTTCCGCTTGTACTCATACTTTCGAAAGGGGTGTTCTGCCTACTACATTCCATCCTTCGCAGCTAGAATTTACATGGTCGTTCATTCAGAAAACGTACCTCTGACACAATTATGTCCATCTGACGACGTAATTTTCTTAGTGTGTTCATCAGCTGTTCTGGATCTTTGTGTATTCCTACCCAGCAGCCATTAACAAAGATCTTGGTTGCACTATGAAAAGAAAAGCCAGAGTTATATGAAAAAGCGGTTTTGAATTAAAAAAAAAGTTTAAAATTATTCAGAGACAAACTCATTTATACATACTCTGCAATGGCTGCTGGAGATATTTCTTCCAGATTTTCCATACTCCATTCTTCTAAAAATTCCAGAATCGGAGATGGCTGAGACCCCACAGAAATGTAAGCCATCAAGGCTAAGTTCTTTACAAGTCCTACTGCATGGCCCTAACAAACAGATTTAGTTTTGTTGTAAAAAACAACAAATCAATATGCCTTTGAAAAGGCTAGACAAATAGTTTCCAAGAAAACACATACACAGAATTGATAGTGGATTCAGACACACAATTACTTTATTAGTTAAAAAACATCTTATGCCTTCACTGCAAATTTAACTTTAAATCTGAAATATTTGAAATTAAATACTGAAAATAAAATGCAATTGCACATTGACATATTGCAACAAATCTGCAGTGTTAGATTACCATAATACAAGCAAATATGCTTTTGGAATACATTAGTTTCAATGTAACTTGTGTTACCTCTGGAGTCTCAGCAGGACAGACCATTCCCCACAATGTATTGTGCAGCTGTCTGGGCTTTGCTAGTTTACCATCTCTACCAATTGGAGAATTCAAGCGTCTCAAGTGGGAAAGTGTGGATGCAAAGGTCAGGCGGTTTAACACCTAGATGTAATTGTAAGTTTTTAAAATTAGACACCCAAGCGGTATTCTTCATTTCAAACCAAAATCATTTGCAATTTGTTAGTCTTACTTATTTCAAAATGCCTACTAGAAGGAAGTCAGTTACCACCTAAATTGACAACTATCTTTATGCCTTTCAACAAAGTAACAATAAACAGAAACTAGTTCACCTCATCTCATCTTAGACTAGTGTGAGGTCTTGTCCAGGTCACCCAAAACTGTGAGCCACTGTATTACCACTCTGCCTCAGCAAGAGTTAGCTTTGCTGCTGCTAAGCTCTGTGTTACCACCCTGACACATCAGCTTGTCTGCCTTACCGGCAAACTCTTCACGAATCTGCCAGTCCAAACTTTCCCTTGCAGGTAACAGTGAACCCAAGTTCCCAAGAGATGTATTTCTGCAGTGTCCAGTCCCTCTCACTGAACATTCACAGAAGTTAAGTTTGCTGCCTCCAAAGAGGCAGAGCACACAACAGCCTGTTACATTAGCTGAAGACTCACACTTCCATTTTAAATCAGAGATGGTTCTGTAATAAAACAAGAATGAGTTTAACAACAACCCACATAGACCTACCTGAAATCACTTAAGGGTGAAAGAGATATGAAAGGTTACAAACAAAAAAAACCAAAACAAAAACACATTCTACTGACTAAAACTTAACTCTGGCAAGTTACAATCTTTGTGTGAGCAGGTTTTTCCACCTACAGTCAGTTCCCAGAGACTTCAACTTCTTTGACTGAAGGATCCAATTCTCCCAGAGTTTGAGCGCTCTGGCAACTTTTGCCCCTAAGATGATGAATCCCAATTAAGTAATCCCTGTTTCTTCTTGAATTTCCCTAAACCCATTGTCTGTTTAGCCAGAAAAGCTTTCTGGGGATAGAGCCTCCATCCCTTGTCATAAATCATTAAGTGGCATCTCCCCCACTAGCAAGTTGAAGGGCTTCATTTACCGGATATGTAAATGTGCTCTCCCGGTTTCTGGCCCCACCTTCCTCAATTTACAGTGGAGACACAGTCAAGCAGGCGAAACACCACCCCTTTGTCTAGGGCAGGCTGGGCTTATGCACCGCTTGCCAAAACACATTTTAAGAACATATTTCCAGCACACATATTCTTTGCACACTGCCCGTACACATATCACACAATATTAACGACCAGTGTGTTACCAGTTTGGATAGGATACCTTACAGGACACCTTTCAGATACAGTGTGTTGGGGCAAGGAGTGCATCAGGTGTTCTGCATTATGGTATGGTACACCCTTTGCCAGTTGGCACTGAAGGGCTCCCAGAATCACAATTAGGTTTCCACTTAAAAGTTCTGCCAGTCTAGTAATATCTTAACTGTGTGCATGTGGGCGTTCAGCAACTTCTGTAGTAGGGCTGACCCTGAAAGAACTCTGTTCACCTTTAATATATACCAGTAATGATCTGTAGTGACCACTCAGCCAACGTAAAAACCTCTAATGTGACAGAATCTTAAAGAGAGAGTTTTTAATACAAGCATTCTGGATAGGTGTACAGAAGCTTTTACAAGACAAAAGCTATGCTTTGTCTTAGACTTATTTAGCTAGGTTACCTGAGATACTCCTGCTCTGGCCTGATGAGCTTTCTTCTGATCACCCCAGTTTCCAGTAGCCAATGAGTATTTCAAACCATCTGATATAATCCTTGTTTTAATTGCCAGTTCCAAGTTAAAATCTTTCCCTCTGTCAATAAATTTTTGTGCATATATTCTCACTTCTTTGAGCAAATTCTTAAACATTCTGTTAAAGAAAGCAGAAAATGTAATTGTTAGAAGCCAGGAAAGGTAACTGTAGTAACATTCTGTAGCAGGTCAATTTAATCAAACAGATTTATGGAGAGTTTTTGAAAACAGGACATAGAAAATAGAGGTGAAATGCTTCACAGGAGTCAAAACAGAATTACATTTTTATATGGATAAGGATTCCATCCACAGTTACACTAGGCAGCATAAATATAAAGACATAAACTCCTCATGCTACAGGGCATAAACCAGCAACTAATCACCTGGAGTTCAGAGAAGTTTCTTCCTATGGACAGAAAGAAAATGAGTATGTGTGGCACCTTAGAGACTAACGAATTTGAGGATAAGAGTCTCTAAGGTGCCACAAGTACTCGTTTTCTTTTTGCGGATACAGACTAACATGGCTGCTACTCTGATTCCTATGGACAGGTTATTCCATAATTGTACATCCTGTACCTTCCCCTGAAGAATCTGAGACTGGCCATGGTCTGAGAGAATATCAGAATTGAAACAATGGTCTGTTCTAGTATGACAGTTTTACATTCCCAACAACTATTACATGAAATCAGACACTTTTTAACACTGGAATACCATTTAATACCTACAATTTTGTTTATCATGCTTACCCTCTGAACAAGAATGCAAGCAATGGCCCTGCTAGATCAAGTCTTTTGTTGCCATAATGATCTCTGTCATCGAGTTCTCTTCTGCCCAGAGCTGCCAGTAGTAATCTATGAACCATATATCTAAAACAATAAAAAAAAAGAGACACCTTACTTTGTATTCTAATTAGAACCAGACATTCATCCCGAAGACCAGACAACTATTTACAGGACATATACACTAGGGGTGCCGATGAATTGTCAGTCCTAAATCAAATGAAATTATTGCATTTCTAAACACAGACCTCTTTACCAGGTTAATAAGCACAAGTCCTAAAAACCCACTGCTTGTTTAAGTCAATGCAGACCGGAAAGGAGAATTATCTTTTTAAACAATCTACCCCACTTTTGGATTGGACCTTCACCTGGCCAATCAGTGTGCTTTTCCCGTCTTGTATTGTCTAACTTAGGCCCCAATTAAGTCAGTGGGGCTCTGCATGAGCATGGGGGCCACCAACTGGCTGAACTGGGGCCTTGGGCTCCTGATACAGGGACTGACTGCTTGTATACCATTAGGTACTGAGCAAGGTGATACCACCCAAATAATTTTAGATAACCAAGAATACACTACACGGCCTTACAGTCAGCCTGCACAACTACACTGTCAACTCAAGCAATATATTAACAATATAGTAGAACCTCAGAGTTATGAATACTAGAGTTAAGAACTGACCGGTCAACCACACACCTCATTTAGACCCAGAAGTATGCAATCAGGCAGCAGCACAGATTTTAAAAAAGCAAGTACAGTAGAGTATTGCGTTAAATGTAAACTTCTAAAAAAATAAAGGGAAAAAGTTTAAAGGAAGATTTGACATAGTAAGGAAACTTTTTGTGCTTGTTTCATTTAAATTAAGATGGTTAAAAGCAGCATTTTTCTCCTACATGGTAAAGTTTCAGAGCTGTATTAAGTCAATGTTCAGTTGTAAACTTTTGGAAGAACAGCCATAACATTTTGTTCAGAGTTACGAACAACCTCCATTCCTGAGATGTTCGTAACCATGGAGGTTCTACTGTACTGTCTTTATTTAGGTCCTTAACACCACATTCAACTTAAATCCACTCATTATTTCTGCCATTTCAATGCTGCAAGGATTGGGTTGCAAACACTACAGGGGAAAGTAACTATTAGTACTATTTTGAAGATTGTGGAAACATTTCTACCAGTCTTACATTTCATAAATATCTAAAACTAAATTTTTGAATCAATTTTGAGTTGACAGTTTCCCTTTCAGATGTCTGACACAGCATTTAAGACAAAAAACAGTCATACCCCAGAAAATAGGCCTTTTTGGTTTCACAAAAGTCACTGACACCAACATGTGGAAGCATTTCCTTCTGTAAGACTTCTTTTGCATACTTAATTCTTTTCTCTTTGGTAACACCAGGCTTTGCACCTCTTGACCCGATGAAGTTTAATGCAACATTCTGTTCCTGGATGACAAATGCTTCATCTAAGGAAGGTTTGACCTAATGCACAAAAGGAAGCAAAAATCATTGCATCGGGGGGCGGTGGGGAAGGAAATCCTGAATCATCCATAGATGATTCAGGATTTCAGTTATGTAGCTGTTTATAAAAAATATTTTCAGGAAGTTCTAGTTAACTACATTTTAAATAAAAATTCCAAAAAGTTATTTTTTTCCAAATATAATTCTCCATTATACTGCAACAGATTTTTTTTTTAAAGGGGCAGCAGGGAACGTCCGATATTCTAGAATAAGACATTAATACAAAAGTGGCAGTGCATGTAGAATTATTTTCTGAAGTTACAATTAAGCATGTTTCATTTAAAAGTAAGATTTAATAGGTGATGACAGTTTAAATAAAGCCTTCATGTACTAGGATATTAATACCAAATTAGCTAACATGATGACAGTCACCACAGACAATGCACCTCCAAGTAAGAAATACTTCTAAACCAGCAAATGATGATTGGATCTTTAAAAAGTAAAAATGTTCACAGGATTGTATCATTAAACATGATTTCAAGCTACTTCACAGCTGAGTAATGGGATTTTTTTTAATATAAACAGTACATACAGATTAGCTTTTTGTAAAAGACAACTGTGGATCAGTGTGGCACAATAGGCAGTGCACCAAAAGATAGTTGAGACAGACAGACGTGGGATTTTTTTCCACTGATTTCAATGGGAGCCGGATCAGATCCTGTAACTGAATAGTAAACAGCGCTCTTCCATTCCCACACAAGCACTTCAGGTAAATGTACATTTACCATAATTGTTTTATTCAGAGAACTTTTATTACTTTAACCAATGCAAAAAAACCCCTAACATTTAAGATTCAAGTGGCACATGAGTCTTAAAATTACAACTGGGATATGGACAGGATGCTTTGAATATAGTAGAAGTAGACAGACAGACTTTAGCTCACTTAACACCATGACACACACCATTATTGAATATACATTACCATTTCCATCATCTCAGGATCTTCAAAGTCATAAATTATGTGCTCTAAAATGTCTCTGTCAGATACAAAACCTAATGCACGGAAAACAATAATGATGGGCACTTCTTGTTTGATATATGGAAGAGTTGCTACAATACGCTGACCAATAGCGCTCTTCTTTGCGCCCTAGAGGGGGGACAGGGTAGATCAGTCTCAAATGCATTTGATTTCAAACAAACCAACTTTTTCTGGACTTCAAATGGCTTGAATAAAGTACTTATTCAAGAGAGATAAGTATGGTTTTTGAAATGGAAAAGAATTACCATGTACAAAACCATAAATATAAATAATTAGATTAAGTCTGTCTCATTTCTAATACATCTGTTTTTAAACTATTAATGCCACAGAGCAGCTACTGAATAACATTTTTCATCTTATTCAAGAGGTTACAATTATATACATTAAATTTGAAAATCTACTCACAAATACCTATTTGATTACACTCTTCAAAGCATTACATCAAACACACAGTTTCTCAAGAAAATGAAACTTAAATACCATAAGATACTACATAAAGAAAAATCTCCAAAGTCTTAGAAAATTTCAGCCCAAACATAAACCAAATACACCTCTACCCCAATATAACGCAACCCAATATAACACGGATTCGGATATAACGCGGTAAAGCAGCGCTCCAGAGGGGTGGGGCTGCGCGTTCCAGTGGATCAAAGCAAGTTTGATATAATGTGGTTTCACCTATAATGCGGTAAGATTTTTTGGCTCCCAAGGACAGCGTTTTATCGGGGTAGAGGTGTATAAAATATCCACCATTATTAAATCAATCAGTCATGCATACCTGCCCTCCTCTGGCCAGCATGCTAACCCATATAGTACTAGTTGGTCGAGAGGAATTCTCCAGGCAGGATCTACATTCTCCTGTGTAAGCATATTTCGAATCTTTCTTTGCAAACACATACACTGTGTTTGTAGCCATCTTCTCTTGAGCAATCAGAACCTATATTGGAAACAAAGCATTGTAAATAACCAGGTAAGAGAGTATGCTTACAGTAAGTAAATATAAACATGCAATACCTTAAGATGTTTTGTTTTCAAACTGACTTCAAACCCATTACTATTTTTTGGTCAATCTGCCAATCTTGTTCTTACCCAGCTATTAAAATCTAGCTTGTACTGTACTATCCTTCTTGGCTGTACAATAGCATAATAGTACTTGTTAAGCTCTCCACATAACTATATGCACATTGTTATTTTGCTAAAGGCTGCTCATTGTACTAGTGTTTTTCACCTTTAGAAGAACAGAGTTCTAAGAAAATACTGTGTAATAGTATTACTTAAGATAGCACACCAGAAACAAGGGACACTCCAAGATCAACGGTTTTAGAACACATTTATTGCATTTTCTAGTAGTGATGCATTTAGATACCACTCCATAGGGGTCTTAGAATGCCTTAAGGGTTAGCATATTGTATCTGAAAAGCAACTGTAAAAATGGCATCAGAAGATTCTGTGTCTGTTGTGTCTTAATTTCCATGTCAAATGTGCTTAGTACACAAATAAAGAAAATTTCAGCTGCCAGCCCTGAGAGTCAAATTAGGTTCTTTTTTCTCTTATCACACCAACAGCAGAGATGCTGAGGGTCAAATTATGCCCTCACTGACAGCTGTACAGTCACAGTGCCTTCAACGCATTTACATAGGTGCACATTAAATGAACTTGGCAAACAATTTAATGAATGAGGCACATGATGAAACAATTTACTTTACTACTTATGCTGGTTCTGCTGAATAAGAGTAATAAGTAGCAAATACTTATTTTGTCACTAAAACAAATACATACAACTCTGAATAACAAGGAAAAGGTTTGTTTTTATACTGCCACTTTTCAGAGTTAGACCGGCACTCCAGTGTTAGAACTGGAAACAAAACTATCAAAAAAATGTTTTAAGTAGTATTCCATAAAACAGAGTTTTCGGATTGGTAGAAAGAGGAACACATGCCATATAGAGCCATTTCAATGTGTAATTTTCAGCATTCGTTTTATAAAAAAAAAGCCACACCACACAACATTTCTTCATGTGAAATCTAATCCTTTACCTTTTCTGATCCATTAATAATGAAATAGCCACCAGGGTCAAGAGGACATTCATTCAGTTCACAAAGATCACGATCAGTCAAGCCATTCAACAGGCAGTATGTTGAACGGAGCATGATAGGAATTTTTCCTATAAAAGTTTTCTGATGCTGTGTCTGTAACTGGTCCTCTCCCTCTTTAATAACTGTTTTAGTTATGTCCACATACAAGGGAGCAGAATATCTATGAAAAAGAAAATACGACATGACTATATTATAACATTAGAATCATAGATTAGGGTTGGAAGAGACCTCAGAAGGTCATCAGTCCAACCCCCTGCTCGCAGCAGGACCAACCTCAACTAAATCATCCCAGCCAGGGCTTTGTCAAGCTGGGCCTCAAAAACTGATGGAGATTCTATCACCTCCCTATGTAACCCATTCCAGTGCTTCACCACCCTCCAAGTGAAATAGCTTCCCCCCCCCCCCCCCAATATCCAACCTAGACCTCCCCCACTGCAATTTGAGACCATTGCTTCTTGTTCGGTCATCTGCCACCACCGAGAACAGCCTCTCTCAGTGGTTCTCAAACTTTTGTACTGGTGACCCCTTTCACACAGCAAGCTTCTGAATGTGACCCCCCCGCCCATAAATTAAAAACACTTTTTAAAATATTTAACACCATTATAAATGCTGGAGGCAAAGCAGGGTTTGGGGTGGAGGCTGACAGCTCACAACCCTTCTCCCCCCCCCATGTAATAATCTTGTGACCCCCTAAGGGGTCCCAACCCCCAGTTTGAGAACCCCTGGCCTTTCTCCATCCTTTTTGGAACCCCCCTTCAGGTAGCTGAAGACTGCTATCAAATCCCCCCTCACTCTTCTCTTCTGCAGACTAAATAACCCCAGTTCCCTCAGCCTCTCCGCATAAGTCATGTGCCCTAGCCCCCTAATCATTTTCGTTGCCCTCCACTACTCTTTCCAATTTGTCCATATCCTTTCTGTAGCAGGGGGCCCAAAACTCGATGCAATACTCCAGATGTGGCCTCACCAGTGCTGAACAGAGGGGAATAATCACTTCCCTCAATCTGCTGGCAATGCTTCTACTGATACAGTCCAATATGCCATTAGCCTTCTTGGTAACAAGGCCACACTGTTGACTCATATTCAGCTTCTTGTCCACTGTAACCCCCAGGTCCTTTTCTGCAGAACTGCCGCTTAGCCAGTCGGACTCCAGCCTGTAGCAGTGCATGGGATTCTTCCATTCTAAGTGCAGGACTCTGCACTTATCCTTGTTGAACCTCAGATTTCTTTTGGCCCAATCCTTCAATATGTCTAGGTCACTCTGGACCCTATCCCTCAGCATATCTACCTCTCCCTCCATCTTAGTGTCATCCACAAACTGAGTGTGCAATTAATCCCATCATCCAGATTAATAAAGATGAACAAAACCGACCCCAGGGGTACTCAGCTTGATACAGACTGCCAACTAGACATCAAGCTGTTGATCACTACCCGTTGAGCCCAATGATCTAGCCAGCTTTCTATTCACCTTATAGTCCACTCATCCAACCCATACTTTTTAAACTAGCTGGCAAGAATACTGTGGGAGACCCTATCAAAAGCTTTGCTAAAATCAAGATATGTCATGTCCACTGCTTTCCCCATATCCACAGAGCCAGTTATCTCATCATTGAAAGCAATCAGGTTGGTCAGGCATGATTTTCCCTTGGTGAATCCATGTTGACGGTTTCTGATCACCTTCCTCTCCTCCAAGTGCTTCAAAAGAGATTCCTTGGGGACCTGCTCCATGATTTTTCCAGGGACTGAGGTGAGGTGGACAGGTCTGTAGTTCCCCAGATTTTCCTTCTTCCCTTTTTCCAAGATGGGCACTATAGTTGCCTTTTTCCAATCATCCGGGACCTCCCCAGATCACCACGAGTTTTCAAAGATAATGGCCAATGGCTCTGTAATCACATCAGCCAACTCCCTCAGATGCATTAGATCCGTCCCCATGGACTTGTGCAAGTCCAGCTTTTCTAAATAGTCCTTAACCTGTTCTTTCACCACTAAGGGCTGCTCACCTCCTCCCCATGCTGTGCTGTCTAGTGCAGCAGTCTGGGAGCTGACCTTGTCTGTGAAGACCGAGGCAAAAGAAAGCATTGAGTACTTCAACTTTTTCCACATCATTTATCACTAAGTTGTCTCCCTCATTCAGTAACAGGCCCACACTTTCCCTGACCTTCTTGTTGTTGCTAACATACCTGAAGAAACCCTTCTTATTACCTTTCACATCCCTTGCTAGCTGCAACTCCAATTGTGCTTTGGCCTTCCTGGTTACACCCCTGCATGCTTGAGCAGTATTTTTATACTCCTCCCGAGTCATCTGTCCAAGTTTCCACTTCTTGTAAGCTTCCTTTTTGAGTTTAAGCTTACCAAAGATTTTGCTGGTAAGCCAAGCTGGTCGCCTGCCATATTTGCTATTCTTTTGCACATTGGGATGGTTTGTTCCTGGTGCCCTCAATAAGGCTTCTTTAAAATACAGCCAGCTCTCCTAGACTCCTTTCCTCCTCTTATTAGTCTCCAAGGGGATCCTACCCATCAGTTCCCTGAGGGAATCAAATTATGCTTTTCTGAAGTCCAGAGTCCATATTCTGCCGCACTCCTTTCTTTCGTCAGGATCCTGAACTCTACCATCTTATGGTCACTGCCTTCCAGACTGCCACCCACTTCTATTTCCCCAACCAATTCTTCCCTGTTTGTGAGCAGCAGGTTAAGAGGAGCATGGCCCCGAGTTGGTTCCTCCAGCACTTGCACCAGGAAATTGTCCCCAATACTCTCCAAAAACTTCCTGGATTGTGTGTGCACCGCTGTATTGCTCTCCCAGCAGATATCAGGGTGATTGAAGTCCCCTTGAGAACTAGGGCCTGTGATCTAGAAACTTTTGTTAGTTCTCTGAAAAAAGCCTCATCTACCTCATCCCCCTGGTCCAGTGGTCTATAGCAGACACCCACCACGATATCACTCTTGTTGCTCTCGCCTCTAAACTTAACCCAAAGACTCTCAACAGGCTTTTCTCCAGTTTCATACTGGAGCTCTGAGCAGTCATACTGCTTTCTTACATACAGTGTAACTCCTCCACCTTTTCGCCCGCGCCTGTCCATCCTAAACAGTTTATACCCATCCACGACAATATGAAGATAATGCATTCTGAACTAGAGAAAGCATAAAATAAAGGACTGATAAAGTTATTCCGAGAAATTGTTGGTACTGTTAAATTATATTACTTAGTAATAGTGTGTCCGTGATCTTTTGTACTTAATACTCAAGTAGTTTGTTTTAAATATAGGGAAGTAATTCTTCATTTTACAGGGCATAATTAAAATTAGAGAAAATCCTATTAATTTAGATTGCAGATGTGTTCCTTCATGGTATCCAACAGCTGTTAAGGAGCTTTTTCTTACGTAAGATTTCTCAATCTGGCTTCATTGGGCATCATGGGTGAAGGTGCACCATCTCTTTCCCAATGCGTAGGCTTGGAGAGATAGATTTGTTCAAACTTCAACAGATATCGTGGCTGAAAATAACCCAAAATAACTAATTTTAATAACCAGAATGGCAAATCACAATATGCATGAGAGAATTTTAGAACTTGTTTAATACATATACAATGCCACACACAGAGATCCCAATTCACAGATTAGAGAGGTAATCCCTTTCTATAGGTCTGTAGACAAACTGCACTTACAACACTTCACTGGATGCCTCATTAACACAGATGTAGGATAAACACAAGAGAATTCAGAGAACAAACAAACGATTAAGATCTGGAAAGGTTGATCCTCATGGAAAAGTCCTAAATATAAACAGATTCTCTTAGCCATGACTAAAGATATTGGGCAGGAGGGGAAGGAAAAAAAAGAGAGAAACACAAGACAATCTCCAAGTAGTTTGAATATTTCATAACACTAAAGAGGGAGAATAGTTATTTAGCATGCTACAAAGGGTTATTCACTAGCAGGAGTGTGATAAAATTAAAGAAAGTTTTAGGAAGATTACCGGGAAAAGTTTTCTGACAACAAAATCTATTAATGACAGGTGCAGTGATAGAAGCAGACTTGTTTATTTACAAACCAGACAAATTAGGAGAAAAAATATTGTAGGGGGCAATCCGGCACTGGCTTGGGTTGAGAATGGTGGTGGGAGAAGCAGATTAAAGTCCCTAACAGGTCTTGCCCTTCTCACATACTTCTCTATGGATTTGCACACATTTGCTGAGCTAGATGTTTTACTGTCTAGTAAGATCAGATCACATTACAAAATTATTTTGCCTTCAAGATAAGACCATTAATATTTACTGGGTCAGCAAGAAAATATGTAAATATGAATTTATAATGGTATTAAAAATCTACTAAGATACAAGAACGTCAATCTTGAAATCACAGTATTTCTTTATTTTAAAATATATCCTGTAAGAGACATTAAATATTTATACTGCTTTGTTACTCCCAAAAAAGTCTAAAATCAGAAGCACAAAAAAAGAGAGTCCTGGAATTGCACCACGGCACAAAGCCGGGACTATTTTATTTACATATATTTAATTATTGTGCATATAATTGTAGCATCTCAAAGCACTACACACTACCAAGCGGTAGATGAGAATTTGACTCCCCATGACTTCTTGCAGGTGGTGGAAAAGAAGACTAGGACTTATGTGAAGATGACACAAAATTGCAGACAAAAGCCTTGTGTCAGTGCAGCAGCATCTTTTTCTGGATTATCTGGTGATCCCCACATTGCATAAACTCTGGTGGGAGCAATTCTATCCATCCATCCAGCAGTAAGGCATAAAAAGACCTCCCGGCAAGAGAACAGGGGAAAAATGGAGAGAGAAAAAAACCTGGACTTCAACAAGGTGCACATTCTCCTTTTGGCCACTTCTTATGTCCCAAGTATCAGTTTCCTTACTCAACTGGCCAGGGCACCATCAGATATAGATGCACACTGAACTGATCTGGTAATGGAGATGGATAGTATAAAAAGAAGAAAACCTAATTATAGCTGCTTCAAGAGCTGTATTTCAGATCATAAGCTGTTCAAGTTTTCCCACTGTGATTGTCTGTTTCATGAATGACTTCTGACAGTTTCTAAATCTGTTAAATGTAATATAGTCAACAGTGGAATTCAAGTAATTCTCTTTTAATATACTTATTGTTTGCATTGGTTTACTATAGCCTAACATTAACAATTTTATTTATGACTGAAAGGGCACTTTCATTCCCATCCCTATTATGGATAGCTTACATTTTTTTCAGCAAGTTGCATCTTATGATGAAATATTTCATACTTGGCTCAGAAGATTTGCTTTAGTTTTAGTATTTGTACTACCACAGCACCTAGGAACCCCAGTCATGGAGCAGGACCGCATTGTACTAGGTACTGTACAAACACAGAACTAAAGGAGGGTCGCCCCACCCCAATGGGCTTACAATCTAACTAGAAATCTATTTAGTTATTTCTCTGCAGTTGTTACTCTGTGCGAGGATAAGTTATCTTTTGGTTACTAAAACTTGTATCAAGATCTTCATTTTTCTCCAGCCAGCTTTTCTTTAAACTTGATATGAACGGGGTCCAGAAGTGTAACATTCACTTGGCCTAGATTGAAAGCAATGTTTTGAAATTAACTTCCAGAAGTTTGAGAATGGCATTCTGATTACATGTAGCACATCATGCTTCTGGAGTTAAGGAATACAATTTGATAACATGTGCCAAATGAGAACAATAGGAGCTGAGCCCTTTTGAATATCTGGCCCCAGCTGTGGGTGCTGAAAATTTTTGAAAATCTAACATGAAACGAACAAAGACTAAAAAAATTGATATTTCTCACCCTTGATAAAGTTCATTATGGACATACCATTTTTGCCAAAAATGTTTGGCGTTTCAACTGCTTTAATGACCCATTCGTTTCCCCATTAGTAGCATTTCTTTTTAGCTATATCATGCGCTAATTGACTGGATCTGCTGCTGCAGCCTTCAGCTGTTCAACTGCAATAAGAACTCCCAGCACAATTTTCACATCTGTACGATTAAAAGAATCAAACTCTGCAAATATCCCTCTTACCGGTTCTTCAACTTCCCCTGTGGCATGCTGAGCTTCAGCTTGTAGATCGATAGGTGGTGCATCTTCTACAATTCTCTGCACAGACATCTGAATGAACTCATCAAAAGAATCCAGCTGTTGTCGGACCAACCCCTTCTCATCAAAATAGGAGCTTAGAAAAAATAAAGCATATTCAATTAATCAACAAAAATTCTCAGTTTACATATCCATAAACTATGTTAATTATCAGGTAATGTTTAAAAATTCAAGATAAACATACTGTAATTAATCAAAGGATATTATTGCTACATGAAACAAATATCTGCTTGTATTTCAACATTGTGCTGTGAGAAGAAAACAATTGTTCCAAAGAAACTTTCAAAAAACAGACAGAAATATTTATGCCCAGATCCTGCAACTTTGTTCCCTATTGACTGACTTGCAAGAAGCTGTGGGATCAGTGCCTTAACTTACCAATTCACTATGTTAGCATTATTCTTAGCAGTAATCTTATAAATGTACCTCTACACCCACAAGCAATAATGGAAAATATTGTGTTAATGCTGAATTTGCTAGGAAAATGCTTTCAGACTGTCTAGGAAGGCAATCACTTACAAAACCATTGACCTTTGGCCATTTATACACAGGCCCAGTGGTCTCAAATCTTATGTTCTCTCTTTGTAACCGTTCTTTCATTCTTAAAGAGAAAGCATTTATGATTCTGGACATGAAATCTTGGAATTTTCATCACAATAAGTTAGGATATAATATTTATTAGTATTAGATGTTTTAGCTAAGCGTACACTTGCCTGATTACTTCACTATTCTTAACATTTCTTAGAAAATTTGATAGTTACCTAATAACTATCCAGCATGCTTCTTGCCATAAATCTGGAGTGATTTCATCATCATCTTCATCATATTGCATATCTACCAAGAAAGCAGAACACTTAAATCAATCTTTCTATTCATTCATGTTTTCTTTGGCTGTATATAGCTTCTAAAGACCCAATGGCTGCACACAAATACATTATTTTTCTAAAAAAAAAAATGAGGAGTACTTGTGGCATCTTAGAAACTAACAAATTTATTTGGGCATAAGCTTTTGTGGGCTAAAACCCACTTCATCGGATGCATGCAGTGGAATCTAGTGAGCTTAATAAAACCTGAAAGAGGGATAACAGGAACAAACACAGCCTAGTGTCAATACTTGGACTGTGAGCTCTTTGGGGCAGAGACCATCTTTCATTCTGTATTTGCTCAGTGCTTAACACAGTGGAGTCCTGGTCCATGTCTGGGGCTCATAGACACTACAGTAATAAAAATATTGTAATTTATTTGTATCTGGAACACAGAAAAGTTTTATTACTTTACTGGCCCTTGAGAAAAAGTAGGCAACCTATGAAGGCTTATTATAAACAAGAACTTTTATGGGAACAATAGGATTCAGTCTACTTTGTTTCCTAAGGTTAAGCATCTGTTCCTAAACACTTTACCACCACTCAGCAAAATACGCATGATAGCACTCAAAACTTGTGCTTTCCTAGAGTAGCAACTAATAAATCAGTTTGAATTCAATGCAAAGCTCATTAAAGTCAAAAGAAAGATTTTTATTGACATCAGTAGGCTTTGGATGAGGCCCTTTATGCCTTTGGTAAAGGTCAATTAACTTTCAATTGTATCTTAACAGATGTTTCAGCTTCCTGTTTATTTAGGAACCACAGACAAGCTATTCCAATATCTAAGCATCTTTCAAAGTTTTTGTTACTCTAAAACACATTTTTCACTTGTAGCATCAAGAACATTGGACACTCATGCAGGTTTTTAAGCTTTGCCCTCACACTTTTTAATTACCATAAAATACCCTATAAACATACGGCCAAAGGTTGAAACTTTCAAAAAACAGGAGCCCAATACTTAGCTCCATTTTTCAAAGCACCAGTTTCCCCATCAGCTACTTTTGATTCCAGTGGGAGCCACTGTGTGCTCAGCACTTTTGAAAATCAGGTCACTTGTTAAAATGCCTAAGGTCGAGTCTACACTAGATTCACAGATTCCGAGGCCAGAAGGGATCATTCTAATCATCTAGTCTGACCTCATCTAGTCATAGAACTTCCCTCAAAATAATTCCAGGAGCATAAACCATCTTGAGTTAAAAACTGCCAGGGATTAAGAATCCACCACAACTCTTGGTAAACTGTTCCAAGGGTTAATTACCTTTACTGTTAAAACCTTTATTTCCAATCTGAATTTGTCTAGCCTCAACTTTCAGCCATTACATCATGTTAGACTTCTATTTCCGAGACTGAAGAACACATTTTCAAATATTTGTCCCCATGTAGGTATTTACAGACTGCAATAATCACCCCTTTGTTCAGCTAAACGGATTGAGCTCTTTGGCCCCATCACTATTAGGCTTGTTTTCCAATCTTTTAAACATTCCCATGGCTCTTCTCTGAACCCTCTCCAGTTTAATAACATCCTTCTTGAATTGTGGGCACCAGAGGTGGACACAGTCCAGCAGGAGTCATATATAAAAGTGCCAAATATAAAGGTGAAATAACCTCTCTGCTCCAAATCCCCCCGTTTATGCGCCTCAGGATCGCATTCTCTCTTAGCCACTGCACGGCAGGGCCAGCTGACCAGTCCCCACATCCCCCAGCCTTTCCGGGCTCTCCGCGTCCCCGCTCAGAGCCCCCCGGCCTGTGCTCTTGCTCCTGGCTAGAAGCACGGACACAGTGGAAGGGACCTGGAGGTACAGCTGCGGCTCCTCCAGCGGCCCTCCCCGCTCCGCTCCGCTCCCAGCCCCGCCGGGGTGAAGCGCAGGGACTCGACCACGCTCCCGGCTGCGCGGCAAGGGTTTGCAGGCCCGGCCCGGCCCGGCACGGCCCGGCCCGGGACCCCAGGGGCCTGTGGCCCGTGCCCGCCCCCCAGGGGCAGCCCTCCGGCGCCGAGCTCCCGGCTGAGGTGACGGGACCCGCCGCCAGGGCACGGCTGTGGCGCGCTCACCCTCGTCCGCGTCGTACATCTTGGCGGCGCGGGGCGACCTCAGCGTCAGCTACCGGGACGGACCTGTCCCCGCGATGGACGGACGCGGAGGCTCACGCGCATGACACTAGACCGGACTGCGGCCGCGCGCTATTTCGATCCCGCCTCCTTATCGCACTGCGGCTGCGCAAGCTATGGGCTGGCCTCACCCACTCCAGTTCGCACTGCGGCTGCGCGCGCACTTCGCGCTATGGTCCTCCTGAGCCGCCTCGTGACCAGTTCTTGGGGAGACTCGAGGAGCGCGCATGCGCGCGGCTCAGGCGCGAGTGAAGTGCGGAATACGCGTGCGCCTTGGCATCGTGTCGCGCGGTGCCCATCTTTTTGAGGTGGGGTGGCACGTACCATTCTCCCAAAATAGGGGTGCATAAAAGCGCTGTTCCCATCCCAGCCGCGGGTAGGATAGAGAGTAGAACGTGCCCCCCTCCTGGAGTAGGCTGAAGCGTGACGGAGGTTCAGGGCTCTGCCCAGCTGTAGCAGTCGGACACCGCCCCACCCCCCTCGATTTTATGCGTCACACAGAGCCCTTGGAGGGGGCAGGCCGACCTTGCAAACACAAGCGGGGGTGCTCCTCAGACAGGGATTTCCCTACACCCCCCCCGAATTTCCCCAACAACCCCCCCCCCCAGTTTTGTGAACTAGTTACATGCCATTTAGTGATTGGAAATTTGAATGGAAATTGAAACATTAATACACACTTTAAAAGCATATACAGCATATGATAAAATACTTGTACCTGAAAAAGTATAATAGATTTGAAAAGTATGACCATAGACTAGCTTCCTTATACAGCTGTTGTTTTTATGACCATGTCAGTGCCTTCATTTGGGTGATGTTGGCCAACCTAATAATTTCACATTATGATTTCTAAGTAAAGTCTAAATGAGCTCTCCCTGACAGCTAGTGATGAGCTGGGGGAAAAGGCTTCAGGACCGGATTGTATTTTCATTCACACCTCATCTACCTAGGTATCCGGCAAACAGAGCTGTTGTTGCCCAAATGATAGATTTTGGCTGGGGTTGGGTTATAAATCACTTGAATGCGAGGTGGGAGATGTAATGAAGTGTTATTTCCATTGTATGAGTAAAGGGCCGTAGAACTGTACTTAGCCTGTGCTGATTGAGGGCATCAAGAGAGGGTGGGGACAGGTGTTTTGCTTGATGGTCTGCCTGAGTCACAAGTACTATTAGACCTGCACCCCTCCACTGTTTAAAGACAGAACTGATTAGGCTCCATAGATAGTCTTTGTTTTATTAAGTGACCCCTAAGCTGAAATCACTGATAATCAGGTGCTTAGACCTGCTGTGGGACAGTGTTTCTGTGGAAGAGATGGCCAGCCTGCATTAGCAGTGAGGTTCCCCCACTGAGAGCTCAGCTAAAATCACTGAGAGCTGCATGGACCCTCAAGAGACGGACTCGCAGAGGTCATAGTGGCAGCAGAAGGTGATGGCGCAGGGCCATTGGTAACAGAGCGATGGAATGAACGGTGGCACAATGAACAACAGTGGTCAGAGCGAACAGTGAGTAGCTGGAGGAACGAGCAAGGTGCCTTCTTGCCCCCCACCTGGATGCACTCATGTGAAAGCACCTCTGAACTCTGAGTTTCCACTGACCAAGGACAACACCGGTGAGTGTTAATGAGGCTGTTAAGAATCCTAGAGACACAACACAGTTCATGCAAACAAACATCATACTTTTTATTTAGGCAAGAGATACCACACACTACAAACTGGAGGCCAATGTTAAGTGCACTGTCACTTGTTCATCCTGAAGTTGAACACTGTTTCCAAACAAGACCAGCAAATGCTCACTGTCTTTCTGCAAGAAACTCAACTGACTGGTTAGAAACATGAGGTGCAAGAGTGAAAGACTCAACAGTTGAAAAAGTGAAGAACTCTCTCACCACATTCAAAAAATTTACATACATGGCTAATGAATGCACCAATGCAAATGGTCATCAAGTATTAAGTCATCGTGTACATTATCTTGATGTCAGTGGTAGGTCAGTAGATGCATTTCTAGATGTTCAAGTTATAGAAGACAGATTGGCTGCATCTGTGACAACCGACATCTTAGAAGAGTTAAATGCTTGTCAATGGGACCCCAAACAGATGACTGCTTGTGCATTTGATGAAGCTGCAAACTTCTTTGGAAAACATGGTGGAGGACAAGCTTTGCTGAAAGAAAAGTGTAACCCTAGTGTCTCCTATACACCCTGCAGAGGCCATCTACTCCAACTAGCGCTAGTACGAGCTGCAGACTCTCCAAAAGACATTTTAAAAGCTATAAATTTAATATCTTCATTATATTCTTTTTTCAGCAAGAGTCCAAAAAGACTGAATATCTTGGAAAATATAGAAGAAACACTGGGACTGAAGTTCAAATTAGTCCAACCTGGGAAAACCCGCTAGCTTTCTCATGAGCGATCCTTGGCTGCTGTCTTAAAATTACTCCAGCCATTCTTACTGGCTTTGGAAAGTATCTACCAAGATGGGATGGATCTAAGTAGTGGGGCTGGTGGATTACTTTTGCTACTACATTCAGAGAAGACTATTGCCATTCTCTCTCTTGTAAGTCTACTGTTGAAACCACTTGGGTCATTAAACAATGCCATCCAGGCATCTGCTACAACAGTAGTAGATCTTTGTCCAGCAATAGAAGTTACATTTGGATCAATCCAAGAGCTATCCATTGAAAAAGTACAGGAAGAAGCAAAGACTTCAGTCCAGAAGTTGACTAATGAAGGCATTTATATTGAATCCTTAAGTGAAGAGGACAAGAAGTGTTTGTTAAGACAACTGAAAAAGTGCGCAGACTTGAGTCTTAAAAATCTACAACAGCGACTTCTAGATTCTACTCAGCCTCTATGTAGCTTTTACAGATCCCTGTCCTATAAAATACCAACAGTTGAGTGGAGTGAGGCACTCCAGCAATGGGGCTGCCCTGTGCTCAGGACAGAATAGAGAATTTGAACACAGCGTGGAATATCATACCATGAATGAATGAAGATTTGACTTCAACTTCTTTTTTATCATCACTAGTGGCTCAACCGGATCTTTGTGTTATGTTTCCTGGGATGAAAGAAGTAGGAATTCATCTTTTGCTACTCCCAGTCACAACAGCTACAGTTGAGCGTTCTTTTTCATCATTGAATAGAATTTTATATTTTGAAAGAAGTCGCCTTCTGCCTGATCATGTGAATGAACTAATGAGCATATCAGTTGAAAGAATGGAAGTACCGGACACCGAGAAGCCACCAAATATGAACGCATTGCATTCGAGAAGTTCATTAACAGAGTTGTGCAAAATTATAACAAGAAACCAAGAAGGATGTAGATGTAGTGCTTCATAGAAGGCTTGAGTAGCCAACTTTTTAATTTGTGTGATGATGATTTTAAAATCCATCTAATAAAATGGTCATGAAACATTTTTCAGTTTTTACTATGGTGCCATACAGCCCACCTTCACCCTCACAGTCCCACCCCTCATCAGCCCTGACCTCCCCCCCCCCAGTAAATTTTAACACACACCCCCTCCCCATTTCAGTTCCTGGGGAAAACACTGTCCCCAGAGACTCTAGCCCTGCAGAGGGGCCTGTATGTAGGTCCCCCTGCAGGGTCAGGGTATCATGCCATGGGCACTGCCAGCTTGCACCTTTTTATTGCAAGGCTTGCAATAGTGGGTGAGTTACAGAAAGACCCAGCCCTTGGAGTCATAGTGTCATGTGGGAGTTCCTGCTTTTACTGTACTTAAAAAAATGTTTCCAGGCCTGCGGTGATTGTGGTGAAAAGCTTGAAAGCATCACCCTGGGAGGCACAGCCAGCAGAAGGCAATTAAACCCAATCCAAGAGCTAGCAACATCTCATGATTTTAAAATCAATCTGACTTTTGATTTTTTAATCCTTGAAGCTGGCAGTACTAGCTCCGGCGGTTTCTGGGCACTACTCATCTTGTTTTTCCGGGCAGAGCCTCTTTTTTGAGCCTCCGTCTTCTGTCCTGGTGGATTTTTCAAATAACAGGCAATGTCCTGGATTCTTGCAGAGTGTATGCTGTACCTCAGAAAGAGCCCTGATTGATCTGCTTCCAGTGGGTTCCTGCCCTGCATCCACAGCTAATTGATCTGTTCCCCTGCAGCCACAGTTGCTGGATCCCTGTCCCGGGAGGGGCTGCCTGATGGACATCCTTGCGTTCTGAGCTTGTGCCAGCTCCTCTGCCACCGTGACAGGAAGTGACACTGCCCCCACCTCCAGTAACTACCCCTACTGCAGGTACCCCTTCCAGCAACCCCAGCTGTACCTCACTCAGCTCCTCCTCCCCCCAGTTTCCCAATTGTACCCCCACACACATGCAATGTCCTCTCTTTGGGAACCTGAAATATGGTAACCCACACATAGGGCCTTTTGCACGGGGCACTGCAGATTGAGGCTCCAAGACTCTTCAGTCATTCAAGAACACCCTTACTCAATCTCTTGCTGAGTTGTTTGCATTTTGTTACAATTGAGTGAATTACCAACATAGGCCCTGACTGAGCCATTTTGCAATGAGCTCCACATGGGCACAACCATGCTTATTGCAGGTTTAGAGCCACACTTCAGCCAATCCTCCTCCTCGTGTAGTGCTTATGATTGAAAGCATGATTTTAAGATGATTGGGGTGGGGGGAAGAAGGTTTGCACTATTATTGCTTGGGTTAAAACACCGTGATTGATCCCACACCAGCTTCCGCTGGCCACCACACATTCAAATGCAGATGCAAGTGCTTGAGCATCTCTGAGTTATAAAAAGGGAGTTTCAGAAGCACTGCTGTCTACAGCATTTCTCAAATGCGGCCATTGTGGCTACATGCAGCCACCAGGGGCTTTTTGGGCAGCCACAGCCTCCTGGGCAGTGATGGGGGCAAAGCAGTGGACCCTCCCCCAGGGACTGCCAGCAGTGATTGGGCCCTGCCCCCTTCTGGAGACACAAAAGCCGGAGGAGCAGGTAGTAGGTGTGAATTCCCCATCTTCCCTGGGGCAAGGTCCGGCTTCAGCCCTGAGGAGGCATGGGAGGGAGGACGGGCTACCTCAGTGGTTTGAGCATTGTCCTGCTAAACCCAGAGTTGTAAGTTTAGTCCTTGAGGGGTGCATTTAGGGATCTGGGGCAAAAACTGGGGCAGACTCCAGGCACAGGGATTTGGGCTTCATTCCCCTGCCACACGGTGACAGGCTCTGGCCCCGAGCACACCCTATCAACCCTGGCCCCCAGTGACCCTTGGCCCCCACTGCCTCCGTACCAACCTCCACATCCAGGACTTAGTTTGTCCCCAGTGTAAGCCTGCTGTGAAAGTAATATTTGCATGGTTTCAGAGGAACAGCCGTGTTAGTCTGTATTCGCAAAAAGAAAAGGAGTACTTGTGGCACCTTAGAGACTAACCAATTTATTTGAGCATGAGCTTTCGTGAGCTACAGCTCACTTCATCAGATGTTTACCGTGGAAACTGCAGCAGACTTTATATACACACAGAAATCATGAAACAATACCTCCTCCCACCCCACTGTCCTGCTGGTAATAGCTTATCTAAAGTGATCAACAGGTGGGCCATTTCCAGCACAAATCCAGGTTTTCTCACCCTCCACCCCCCCACACAAATTCACTCTCCTGCTGGTGCTGGAAATGGCCCACCTGTTGATCACTTTAGATAAGCTATTACCAGCAGGACAGTGGGGTGGGAGGAGGTATTGTTTCATGATTTCTGTGTGTATATAAAGTCTGCTGCAGTTTCCACGGTAAACATCTGATGAAGTGAGCTGTAGCTCACGAAAGCTCATGCTCAAATAAATTGGTTAGTCTCTAAGGTGCCACAAGTACTCCTTTTCTTTTTGTTAATATTTGCATGTTTGTTAATATCACTTTTTTTTTAAAGCAACCAAAAAAGCAAACGAAACAACAAGAAAAAAGACAAGAATGTGTAAAAGAACCTTATTTGTGTTTCTATTTTGTTAGGTCCAGTAAAGAATAGAAACAGCTGTATCTTATTTTTATTATTGAGTCTGCAAAAATAATCCTACAGAAATAAATAATGATTTGGACATGTGCATATTTATTTGTTTTTCCTAACGTTAATTAAGTATTTTAGGAAATATGTCCCAACGGTCACCAGCAAGAGTTGGTGGCCACACTCTGAGGCCACCAAAAAGTTTGTCATGAGAAGTAAACTGCATTGTTCTGGGTGCTCCTAGCGCTTTCCCACTGCTCCAGGTGGGTCTGGCCCACTCAGCACCCCACAGAGCGGCAGGCCCCAATTTACAGCTGGGGGAGCAGAAGAGAGGCCAAGCCACTTGCCCAGGGTCACGCAGCGAGCCAGGCGCTGGCATCACTGGCACTGCCTGGCCCCGTGTGGGCTCTGGCTGAGGCTGCCCCTACCCCTGCCCTTGGACATGGGGGGAGGCGACGCTGGGCAGCCCCTGGACTCCCTGCCTCGCTGGGTCCGGCAGGCCCCGCCCGGCTGCCCAGTCCCGCCCGGCAGGAGGCGCTGTCTCAGGCCGGGCTCTCCGCGTGGCCGAGGCCGGGGGAGCGGAGCCGCGGCCTCGCTTCTCTCATGCACCGACTGAGCCGCGCGCTGCTGGGGGCCCTGGCCCGGGGCTTACCGGGCCGGCAGCCCCCGGGCCCCGGCCGGCTCCTGCCCGCTGCCCTGCGGCCGGGGAGACCGGGCGGCCTCTCCACCCGACCCTGGCGGGACCCTGCGGCCCAGGGGCCGGGCGGCGAGGAGGAGCAGTTCGTCTTCCCCGAGTACGTGCCCGAGCCGGGCCCGGCGCCGGCCGGAGAGCCGCCCGCCGCGCCGGGCCGCCCGCCGGGGAGGCCGCGGGAGAAGCGGCAGCACCGGGTGACGGGGCGGCCGGACCCGTCGGTGCCGCCCAGCGGGGTGAGCTGCTCGGGTTGCGGGGCGGAGCTGCACTGCCGAGACCCCGCCGTGCCCGGCTACCTGCCCAGCGAGAAGTACCTCCGCCTGATGGGCGGGCAGCCGGAGGGCCCCGGGGTGCCGGGGGGCTCGGAGAGGACGGGGGCCCTGGGGAGCTCGGAAGGATTGGGCGGGCAGGGGGCCCTGGGGAGGACGGGGGCACAGGGGGCCGTGGGGGGTTCGGAGGGGCAGGGGGCCCTGGGGAGCTCGGAAGGATTGGGGGCACAGGGGGCCGTGGGGGGTTCGGAGGGGCAGGGGGCCTTGGGGAGGACGGGGGCACAGGGGGCCCTGGGGGGTTCGGAGGCACAGGGGGCCCTGGGGAGCTCGGAAGGATTGGGGGCACAGGGGGCCGTGGGGGGTTCGGAGGGGCAGGGGGCCTTGGGGAGGACGGGGGCACAGGGGGCCGTGGGGGGTTCGGAGGGGCAGGGGGCCTTGGGGAGCTCGGAAGGATTGGGGGCCCTGGGGGGTTCAGAGGGGCAGGGGGCCCTGGGGAGCTCAGAAGGATTGGGGGCACAGGGGGCCCTGGGGGGTTCGGAGGTGCACCGGGCCCTGCAAGGTGTGCTGTGTCAGCGCTGCTGGCTCCTGATCCATCATCAGCAGGCGCTGCACATGCATGTGTCCCGGGAGCAATACCGCAATCTGGTGAGCGCTGCCTTGCGCAGCCCCCCACGCCACGGTCGCCCCCCCCTGGTGCTATACATGGTGGACATGCTAGACCTGCCCGACTCGGTGCTACCGGATCTGCCTCAGCTGGTGGATGCAGGGTCCAACATCCTGGTGGTGGGCAACAAGGTGGACCTGTTGCCTGGGGACTCTCCAGACTATCTGAAGCGCTTCCGAAAACAGCTGTTGACGAACTGTGCCCGCGTGGGCATCCTCCCTGCAGCCCAGGGCACTGGGGGCCAGGTTGGTAGGACTGGGAGCCAGAACTTGGTGGATGTGCACCTGATCAGTGCCAAGACAGGCTATGGAGTGGAGAAGCTGATCTCCAAGCTGCAACGCTCCTGGAAGTGCAATGGCGATGTGTATCTTGTGGGAGCTACCAATTCCGGCAAATCCACACTGTTCAATACTCTGCTGCAGTCTGACTATTGCAAGTCCAAAGCGCCGGAGGTGATCAACAGAGCAACAATCTCGCCCTGGCCAGGTGAGGGGCATGGATGGGGACTTTTATCAGTATCTGTTTGGACTATGCTTTTCAGGGCAAGGAGTGTCTCTTAGGCTTTTATATAGGAGCCTATTTCTGATTGTGGTCTCCTGGGTGTTATGTAGAAATAACTGTTCCCCAAAAAAGTTGGTAAAAGAACTTTTAAGGTTGAAAAATCAAGCACTCCAAAGTTAACAAATGTCAGCGTTAGGCTTTCCCTTAATATGGTCTCCTTGTGCATTTGCATTCTGATACAGGCATATTAAATGGCACAAACCTTTGTTAACATCGAGTTAAGGTTGTCCAGTGGTAGCTTGGGCCTTTCCAGAACTTCAAGTTCAGCAAAACTCAAAACTTCTGAAAACCAAGAAATCCAACCTTAACTCAGCCCTGTGAAGCTGGCAATAGCCACTGGGAATCATCTGCATACACTCTAAGCATTTGGTGTAGCTGTATTTAATGGGGGATGAATAAGCTGGGACAGCTTGGAAGAGCTGTGATTGTGATATGAGGAGATTTGCTGCTGAGTACCCCCAAAAGAAAGAGATGCGGGTTCCAGTCTGCATCCATTCAGTTCAGCATTGTGTAGGTTGTAGCAGGGCAGTGGAAGCTTCTTGACATGGGCATTGTCAGTAGTGAGATGGTGTATGAGAGCAGCTGTGTGTGGATTTAATGATGGGTAGGGGAAAGTGCAGGTTTGGGAAATATCCTGTGTGCAAGTGTCAAGGGATTGTAAAAGGATATGAAGCAGTTGTTAAATTTCACAAGTGTGATATTCTGTCCAGGGAGTAGGCTCATCTTTGAGCATAGGGAAAGTGCAGATAACACTTGTCCATTACAGAGGAGAGGCAAAGTGCCAGTATTTGTGTTACTGGTGTGTTTGGGCAGAGTTAAGGTTGTGTGGGGTTTTACCTTAACTCTGTATTTCTTGATTATCAGAAGTTTGAGTTTGCTGAACTCAGCGTTCTGGAGGGATGCAAGCTGTCACCAGATAATCTTAATTCTGAAGTTTTTTGCCAGTGAATTTCTTAGTTTTTTAAACAGAAATGTTTGTTGGTAAGAGGCAGTGATCATTCGGACAGTTGTCGTTCTCACTTAGGTTTGCAGTTGATATGCTACTGTGGCTAACTAATAATCAAAAGACTTAGCTTTTATCTCGTGGTTTCATCAATAGATCTCAAAGAACTTTCCATATTCCCATTTCACAGATGGGAAACTGAGGCATGGAGGTGAAGTGACTTTCCCAAGATCACCCAGCCAGCTATGGACAGAGCTAGGAATAGTCCCAGTCCAGTGGTCTTTCCACTAGGTCACTCAGTTGCTATGTGATTCCTCAGTACTCCTCCCTGCTCCTGTACGTTTTGTTATAGTGGAATGGGAAGAATGGTCATGCTTTGAAACATTTGCAGTGTGTAGCCACTAACAGGGCCGGCGAGAGAGATCTCATCCGTGTTCTAGGTCCCAAAACCTTGACAGTTTTATGACATGGTTGTAATAGTAATTTTAAGCATGTGAGGGAAGACTCGTGTGTCTCTCTCCTTCTCTGCCCTCTGCCACACCATTCCCTGCTACATACAATGCCCCCCCTCAACATTTCCAGCTCCCCCTCCCATTCCCATCCCATCCCATGAAGCCAGCATTTGGCACCAGGCATGCCAGTTCTCAGGTCCTCACCTTGGTCTCATCAGTGTCTTCTTGGTGCATGCACCCAGCATGCCTTTTTAAAAGCTCTCCATCCAGAGGGGCAGGGGGGCTTCCACAGATCCTGGCTCACATGGAAGGGGCAGAGGGCAAGAGAAAGGGGCTAGACACCCCCAGAAAGTTAAGAGGTCTCTAGAACCTGGTTCATATGGGGAGGCAAGGAGAGGGGTCAGACCACCATAGATGAGCTGGGCCCCCAGATCCTGGTGCACACACACAGGAGTAGGGAGAGGGGCTCAGGCACCATTGTGGATACAGGACATCCAGGTACCAACTCACATAGAATCATAGAAGATTAGGGTTGGAAGAGACCTCAGGAGGTCATCTAGTCCAACCCCCTGCTCAAAGCAGGACCAACCCCAACTAAATCATAGGGGGTAGACCCTCACATCCTGGTGTTCAGACATGGAAGGGGACAAACCTCTGCCCCTATTCTTCCTGTGCCTCTGCTACTCATTCTCATGTCCCCTTCCCATTGTCCCTCTCCTGAGCTCCCTCAATCCCCCTCAACTCTTGTATCACCCATCCCCATTTATCCCACCCCCCTTGCTGCAGCCCCAAGCCCCTCACTCTTATTCCCCCTTAAATGCCCTTCTCCTGCCTGCAACCATTCACATTTCCATTATTTTTTTTTAACAAAACTGCTTTGATTACATTCCCCTGATATAAAAAACAACCAATTGTGCCTCTCTGGTGTCACAAAGCAGCTATTAGACCTGGTTCAACTGTCCAGTTAAGTTAGCTTTGCATCTAGTTTGCTTCACCAGAGTGAAGCAAAATAGCTGGAGTGGGCTAGCGAATTTACCTTTCTTGATTTCCATTGGTATGTTGTCGTGGTGCTCAGAGCTGTTTACCTTACAGTGAGAATTATGTCAGTCTTCAAGGAGTGGCACATCTGTTAGTTGTAGTCCAGTGCAGAACTTTTACGCTTCTAAAGGCTTTCTTGACAAACTGAAAAACCAAAAATTAGCTCCTCTCTGCACCCAGCATGGGTGGCTCATGGGTTTCTCTGCTCTCAGTTTGACCATTATCAAATTTGCAGGCATCATCAAAATTAGACAAGGGTTAAGCAGTCAGGCAGCAGGACAGAACCAAACTCCAAAGTGACCTGGAGAGAGCGTAGTATTGGCGTCATGTATCTTACTGCTAGCCCTGGTGGTTTGCAAAATATCAGTCTTTAAACCTCTTCCCGATCCTTCAGTCTAATGGGGCTCTTTTTGGCACTGGCCTAGGGCTGAATATAGCAAGTCCTGTGTCAGTGTTATTTTCAGTTTCTCAATATATACATAACTCTTAAACTCCAGTTCACATAATTTGGCCAAATATGTGTCTCAAAATCTCTTTGGGAAAAATAATGTTTAGCAATCTTGTCCAATACTGAATAATATTCATTGAAACAGAGCTGTCTAGCTTTCAGTGTCATTATTCAGTGAATCTGGCACCTCTGGAAGGTTACCTTAGTGGTGGTGGGAGCCTCCTGTTGAGATGCTAGAGGCATAGAAGTAACAACTCTTGACCCTCGTATATTGACACTCCTCAAGGGGTGAAGTTAGTTCAGTCTCCATGCTCATTGATGCCTTTGCCTCGCTGCTAAGACCCGCAACAGGAGTTAGAATTTGTTAGAAAAGAATTTGGCTGACCTTCCATTCCCCCATAAGCTTCACCTTGGCAGACTAACACATTATAAATTATACAATTGCACAGTCTATACTAAGGTTATAAAATGCATTCCAGTGTTTTGGCTAACACATTTTAAAAAAACATCTTCCTTCCTAGCCTCAACAAGGCCATGGTGTCTTCCAGGAAAAAAACTGTAAAAAACCCATGAATTTCTAAGGTGTCGTGGAGTGTGGGGGAGTCCGGGCCCTGCACCCCTCTTCCTGGGATTCACCGTGACTCTCAGCCGGCCAGTAAAACGGAAGGTTTATTGGACAATAGGAACACAGTCTAAAACAGAGCTTGTGGGTACAACCAGGACCCCTCAGTCAAGTCCTTTTGGGGGGCAGGGAGCTTAGACCCCAGCCTTGGGGTTCCCTGCGTTAAACCACTCAGCCGAAAACTGAAACCAACCCCCCACCCCCACCCCCCCACTCCTCCTTCCCCCAGCTCCTCCTTGAGCCTTTGTCCAGTTTCCTGGGCAAAGATGTCACCTGGGTCCAACCCCCCCCCCCCCCCAGCTCAGGTTACAGGCTCAGGTCTCCTCACTCCAGTGGAGTCACCCCCTGCTCTCCCATCCCCCATGCAGACAGTCCCAGCAGAACTAGATGACATTCCCTGGTCAATCCGCCCCGCTCCCTGCTGCGTCACATAAAGTTTAGAAAAAAAATCAAATTTAAATGGCCACAGCCCTATTGTTTTCTTTGTACATCACCTTTAAAGGGCAAATTGAAAGAAACACCAAGTTTTGCTCTTACAAAATTCTTTTTGCTTTCAATAGTCTTTAAAGACATTTTTCACATATAGTTTTTGTTTTTTCAGTAAATGGAGAGCCATAAATAAGAATCATAATAGCAAAATGGGATAGGTCTTAATTGTGAAGTAAATATCACTGCAGAATTCTGCTGGTTTTCATGCAATTATGCCACAAGTAAAGTTTCTTTACAAAAGAATGTGTTCATAGGCGTAACCCTTTCATATCATGCTCAGCACTCTCTCTTCCTAGAACTCCTGTTGTTCCAATCCCGTCCTTCATTCCTTTCTTCAGTCCACCTATCACGATGGTCAGTGGTCTGATACTAACAGAAAGGTAATGCTGTAAGGATGTGGCTGAGCCAACACCAATGTGCACTGCACTTGTGGCAGCAAGAAAAATGTGAATCACTTTGCTGCAGTTGTTGAGAAAGACTTTCATTTCTAACCAGCTGTTCAGCCCAAATGCTGCTGACCTAATTCTGGGCCTTTAAAATCAAGAAGAGTTTTGCCCTTGGCTTTGATGAGACCAGGATTTGGTCTCCAGTGGCCTAGTCTACACTACACAAATGTACTATACCTGAGTACAGTTGCCAAAAATTCATGTTTTGGCAATTTTTAATCACAGTGAGCTGATGCAGCGCTGAATGTGGTTTGCTCTGCATGCTAAGTAGTGTTCAACCTCAGTTCAGCTAACATGACTGCTGACAAGATCACAGGGTGGTCATAGAATAGCAGGGTTGGAAGGGACCTCAGGAGATCATCTAGTCCAACCCCCTGCTCAAAGCAGGACCAATCCCCAATTTTTGCCCCAGATCCCTAAATGACCCCCTCAAGGATTGAGCTAACAACCCTGGGTTTAGCAGGCCAATGCTCAAACTACTGAGCTATCTCTCCCCCACCACTGTGGCGGATAGTTTCTGAGAAGAGCCATTAGCTTAGCAGTTGACTTTAGTTTTGTTGTTGTGATTGCTTTTCTGTTTCATAAAGAAGAATAGGAGTACTTGTGGCACCTTAGAGACTAACCAATTTATTAGAGCATAAGCTTTCGTGAGCTACAGCTCACTTCATCAGATGCATATCGTGGAAACTGCAGCAGACTTTATATATACACAGAGAATATGAAACAATACCTCCTCCCACCCCACTGTCCTGCTGGTAATAGCTTATCTAAAGTGATCATCAGGTGGGCCATTTCCAGCACAAATCCAGGTTTTCTCACCCTCCACCCCCCCACACAAATTCACTCTCCTGCTGGTGATAGCCCATCCAAAGTGACAACTCTTTACACAATGTGCATGACAATCAAGTTGGGCTATTTCCTGCACAAATCCAGGTTTTCTCACATCCTCCCCACCCCCATACACACACAAACTCACTCTCCTGCTGGTAATAGCTCATCCAAACTGACCACTCTTCAAGTTAAAATCCAAGTTAAACCAGAACATCTGGGGGGGAGGGGGTAGGAAAAAACAAGAGGAAACAGGCTACCTTGCATAATGACTTAGCCACTCCCAGTCTCTATTTAAGTGGCTAAGTCATTATGCAAGGTAGCCTGTTTCCTCTTGTTTTTCCTCCCCCCCCCCGCCCCCCAGATGTTCTGGTTTAACTTGGATTTAAACTTGAAGAGTGGTCAGTTTGGATGAGCTATTACCAGCAGGAGAGTGAGTTTGTGTGTGTATGGGGGTGGGGGGGATGTGAGAAAACCTGGATTTGTGCTGGAAATGGCCCACCTGATGATCACTTTAGATAAGCTATTACCAGCAGGACAGTGGGGTGGGAGGAGGTATTGTTTCATATTCTCTGTGTATATATAAAGTCTGCTGCAGTTTCCACGATATGCATCTGATGAAGTGAGCTGTAGCTCACGAAAGCTTATGCTCTAATAAATTGGTTAGTCTCTAAGGTGCCACAAGTACTCCTTTTCTTTTTGCGAATACAGACTAACACGGCTGTTACTCTGAAACCTGTCATAAAGAAGAATGAGGCCATCATACAGCCTGCGAACTTTCTTCTGTGTGTGGTTTTTTTCATTGTTTGAACCTTAACATTTAATTGATTTTATATATACTGTGTTCAGTTTGCACAGTCACAGACCTGGATAATGTTGGAATTTGTTTTACAGGCACAACTTTAAACCTCCTGAAATTTCCAATTATTAACCCTACATCTGACAGACTGTTCAGGAGACAGGAGAGACTAAAAGCAGATGCAGAAAAAACTGAAGAACAACTTAGTGATGATGAACAAAAGTATCTTAAATGCCTTAAAAAGCAAGGTTATTTAATAGGTGAGTATTATCTGAGGAAGAGTATCACCATTTGTTCTCAGATGCAAATATTGCATTATACAAAAGACTCAGTTAAGCTTTACTGTATGATAAGTCAGTGTCTAAAGTGAACTCTTCATTGGTAAACGTTGCTAGCCAACATACATTTATGATACATTCTAATTTGGGTTACTAGCAACAGCATATCAGAATAAAAATTCTTCAAATATATATTAATAATCTTCTGTAAATCCTTATTCTTGATCTTATTAACAAAAAGCTATCTTAACAAAAAGGAGGTTAAGGGGCGGCTTGATTACAGTCTATAAGTGCCTACATGAGGAACACACATTTAATAATAGGCTCTTCAATCTAGCAAAGAAACATATAACATTATCCAATGGCTGGAAGTTGAAACTAGACAAATTCAGACTGGAAAACAGGCATCATTTTTTTGACAATGAAAGTAATTAACCATAGGAACAATTTACCAAGGGTCATGGTGGATTCTCCATCAATGGCAATTTTTAAATCAAGATTGGATGTTTTTCTAAAATATCTGCTCTAGAAATTATTTAGGAGAAGTTCTTTGGCCTGTTATAAAGGAAGCCAGACTAGATGATCACAATGGTACCGTCTGTCCTTGGAATATGTGAAAATCTAATATGCAGGATCTCTAACTTTCTACAAGTCATAACTTAAGATGTTTTTTGTGTCACCAGTTTTCATTCTACCCGATAAGAGGTGTGTGTGTGTGTGTGTATATATATATATATATATATATATATATATATATAATGTTTCTTCTGGACACCACACCAATGCATCAATTCAGTCCTTGTCCTTCTGGTGTAGGTGATTTAATGGATTTCCACAATTGCATCGCAGCTCTTTCGCCTTTTCCAAAATAAAAAAGACTAATACACTTAATTGTATTGGCTGTTCATTGGTAGTGTGCAAACTGATAGTGTGTCTTGTAGAAATGGGCTAAAAGATTACAATTACCTTCAAAGAGAATGCCATCCAAAGACACTTTAATATAGCTGGAGATAGGCCCAGCTACTGAGTTAGGTTTTAGATTTCCAGCAAGTTCAGAAATGTTCAGATCTGGAGTTTTTGTTCAGGCATATTCCTCTGTGACTGGGGTCCCAGGGGGGCCATACTAGATCACTCAATCAGGGCAAACTGCACAGAAGGGGGCAGACAATTCCCCAAACTGGTAGTTATTTCTAATACTTAGATTCACCAAGCCAGCAACAAAACAGCTTCTACGATACCTAACTGGTTACCCAGAAGCCAAAACACAGCTCCCTTAAAGCAACCCAGCCTTGAGCTCCCACCCAGACAGCCAGTTCAAATATTATGAAGATTACTGAAAATCTTCTTCATCTTATAAAAAGTTATTCCAATCCCAAAGGATCAGATACATCGCCCACCAGGTCAGTGAATATTTCAGATCTTACCCAAATACACGCTTACCACCAATTCTTATGAATTAAACTAAGATTTATTAAAGAAGTGAGAGTGGGTATTGGTTAAAAGATCATTCTACACACAAACTTGAATAAAAATCTTAGGTCAGTTTCATTGTAGGGATGGTGAGCTTTAAAGTTGCAAAGAGTTCTTTCAGAATTAGTCCATAGGTTACAGTCCAATGTCCAATATCAGGGTGATCCAGATGGGACTGGAGATCTCAGTCTTGGGACTCAAACTTCCCCTGGCAAGCTTAAGCAAATCTGAGATAACAGGGTCAGGGCCCAATAGTTCTTTTTATAGTTTTTTGGCAGCCTCTTGACAGCGTGCAGTCTTTGGGTGAACAATAGTAGCTTTGAAGTAACCTCCTATTTCTTAAGCATCACCAGTAATTAGCTACATGGATTAACGTAAGGCAGCTGTCCATCTCCCCCCAGTTACAGGTAGTTTACTACATACTTCAAAGAGAAATGAAGATAGTAATATTACTACATTCACAGTTCATCTAAATGTTAATATCTTCTTTTGATCTCTGAATTAACAGAATACAGCAATGGGAACCATTCGGTTACATTGTTAATTGCTAATGATGTATTTGTAAACATACACAAAACCACAACTATTATCTACTAATTTATCTCTAAAGGTTGAATCTGGGTCAGTTAGCCTGCTAGTTGTGTAATCCTTTCTGGCCCTGTGTCACACCATAATTAAAACACTTCTTATTAACACTATGTATAGAGCGAAGACTTAGAAAGCATAAAAGAAACCGTTATGTGTAAATGGATGTATACTATATATAATGTGGGCTTTCTTGATTGTGAGTCTGAACTAACAGTTATAAAAAAGAAAAGGAGTATTTGTGGCACCTTAGAGACTAACACATTTATTTAAGCATAAGCTTTCGTGAGCTACAGCTCACTTCATCGGATGCATGCAGTCGAAAATACAGTGGGGAGATTTATATACACAGAGAACATGAAACAATGGGTGTTACCATACACACTGTAATGAGAGTGATCAGGTAAGGTGGGCTATTACCAGCAGGGGAGAGAGAAAAAAATAAAAAAAACCTTTTGTAGTGATAATCAAGGTGGGCCATTTCCAGCAGTTGACAAGAACGTGTGAGGAACAGTGGGGGGGGGGGGGGGGAATAAACATGGAGAAATAGTTTTACTTTGTGTAAAGACTGGGAGTGGATGTGCTCATAGCTTTGTGCAGTTGTAAGCTTTGCAGGCCATTTTCCCCTTGCGGAGACTGAAATTGCCACAAATCAAGGGCCTTATGCTGCAAAGATGCACATGCTTACATTTATACAAGCAGTTCCATCCAAGTCAATACTCTCACAAGTAGAGTTAAGCACATGTATAAGTGTTTGAAAGATCAAGGTCTTAAATATATATAAAAAAAAGTCTAATTTACAAAGTGTTTTGTGCAATGCCTAGAACAATGGGAACATGATTGGGGTCCTTAGGGTTATTGTAATACAATAATAATAATAGCACATTATAGCGGGTCCATGATCTGGGGGACTGCTAATAGCACTGGATTTCTCGTTTTTTGTTGGACAAGAAGGAAAATTAAAATACAGAAACATAAGTCATTTTTTAACATCCTGACTTTTGAGCATTTAAATTTGTAAGCATAAATCACATTTATATTACTTTATCATGTGTTTTTTATTTATTTTTCGGTTGTAAGGAAGAAAAATTTCCAGTTGAAGAAAATGTAAAGTAACATAAATTATTAAAAATACTTTTCTTTTTTAATGTAGGAAGAGTTGGAAGAACATTTCAACAACAGAAGTCAAAAGCTGTCATTGACTTTGATCCTGATGAGCTCTCTTTTAACATGGAAGAGGAGCCTGTCTTTTCATCTGACAAGCCTAAAGAGAGAGTGGAATTTACACACAATGAACTGAAAGATGCTCGCTGGTTTTTTGACACGCCGGGGATTGTAAAAGAAAATTGTGTAGGTGCTCTGTCTGTCTGCATTTGAGAAGATAGGTATTTGGGAGAGGGAGTACTGTCTTAGTTAACTGTCAGTGCAGGAAAAGAGATTTTTTATATCCTTATGAAATAAGACTCTAGCATCCAGGTAATCATTTACTGCCTCCCAGTGTATCAGAGTATTGTGTAATAAGTAGAGCTGAGCGAATAATGGATTTTATTTTACCTTTTTTTTTTTTTTTTTTTTTTTTTCTTCGGCGCTGAACCAAAATTTGTTGGGGGGGAAGAAGCCATTTTGAATCTCGTTTTATTCAAAAAATTTTATTGAATCAAAAAACTTTACATAAATTTGTTTCTAATTGACTGAAGTGTTTTGGTCAACTTGAAACAAATTTTTCCTAGTTTTTCAATTTAGCCATTTTTAGGGGGTTTTCACTCATTTTGAAATGGTCAGAATGAACTTTTTTAACTTTTTTGATATTTTTTTTTCTTTTTTCAGCCAAAACTATTCATCAAATTCAATCTGAATTTGCAAATTGTTTTAGAGCCTCTAATACTGCATTGTTTAGGATAAATTTCTATTTCCCCAAAATAATTTGCCCACTTTTAGTACTAAGGCCTGTCTTATATAGCAAAATTTATCACGCTGGGTGGTTCGCTGTACCTAGTAGTGCCATAACCACCTTCCAACATGGGTATTTACCAATGGAGATTGAACCAAGCGCTATTTATAAGCATGTTAGTGAACTTTTTACAGACCAGTTTTTTGTAGATGAGCCCTGAATGTGTCTCTCTGTAGTAGTACATTTCTGTAGGAGGAATGAATGGCTCGGAGTATTAAAAACAGGATCTGGTGGCAGGATATAGGATTATATCTTTAGGTCTGGTTTTGAGTGAGAATCAGATCACAAGAGACTTGTCTGTTCTAAAAAAAATTATATTGGTTTAACTGAATTGATTTAAAATCCATCTAGTAAAACCAGTGCAACCCCCTAATGTATAACCATTGCTTAAATAAGTTTGCTTTGCATTGGTCGTTTACCAAATAGAGCTAATCCCATTTAAATCTACATTGGGTTTTATTTAACTAGATCAATTTTTAAATAGATTTTAATGTTTAAACAGATACGATTTTTAGTCTAAGAGTACCTAGGACTGAGACTTTCAAAGCTGCTTAAAGGGTTTGAATGATAAATTCATGGGAATAAGAAGTCCAAATTCCCTAGATGGATTTTAAAATTTTGGCCTTAAAATTAATAGAGCCACTGGAAATATGCTCTGTAGAAATCCTGCACAGTTACATGGACTTAGGATCTGTCTATGGTGTGACAGGGTCAGGCCAGGTGGCTACAGGAGAGTGATGGAAGGCAGATATATTAGCCCCAGGTTAAGCAGGTCCCCTTTCCATGGGTAAGGAAACAGGGGCGGTTCCAGAACAATCAGGAACTTGCTGGAACCAATTAAGGCAGACAGGCTAATTAGGACACCTGGAGCCAATTAAGAAGCTGCTAGAATCAGTTAAGACAGTCAGGCTAATCCAAGGCTAAGCCTTGGAAACAAGCAGGGAGAACTGGAGGTCCTGGTGATGTCAAGGAACTATGACGTGATCGGAATAACAGAGACTTGGTGGGATAACTCACATGACTGGAGTACTGTCATGGATGGTTATAAACTGTTCAGGAAGGACAGGCGGGGCAGAAAAGGTGGGGGAGTAGCACTGTATGTAAGGGAGCAGTATGACTGCTCAGAGCTCCGGTACGAAACTGCAGAAAAACCTGAGTGTCTCTGGATTAAGTTTAGAAGTGTGTGCAACAAGAGTGATGTAGTGGTGGGAGTCTGCTATAGACCACTGGACTAGGGGGATGAGGTAGATGAGGCTTTCTTCCGGCAGCTCACGGAAGCTACTAGATCGCATGCCCTGATTCTCATGGGTGACTTTAATTTTCCTGATATCTGCTGGGAGAGCAATACAGCGGTGCATAGACAATCCAGGAAGTTTTTGGAAAGCGTAGGGGACAATTTCCTGGCGCAAGTGCTAGAGGAGCCAACTAGGGGGGGCGCTTTTCTTGACCTGCTGCTCACAAACCGGATAGAATTAGTGGGGGAAGCAAAAGTGGATGGGAATCTGGGAGGCAGTGACCATGAGTTGGTTGAGTTCAGGATCCTGACGCAGGGAAGAAAGGTAAGCAGCAGGATACGGACCCTCGACTTCAGGAAAGCAGACTTCGACTCCCTCAGGGAACGGATGACCAGGATCCCCTGGGGGACTAACTTGAAGGGGAAAGGAGTCCAGGAGAGCTGGCTGTATTTCAAGGAATCCCTGTTGAGGTTACAGGGACAAACCATCCCAATGAGTCGAAAGAATAGTAAATATGGCAGGCGACCAGCTTGGCTTAATGGTGAAATCCTAGCGGATCTTAAACATAAAAAAGAAGCTTACAAGAAGTGGAAGGTTGGACTTATGACCAGGGAAGAGTATAAAAATATTGCTCGGGCATGTAGGAATGATATCAGGAGGGCCAAATCGCACCTGGAGGTGCAGCTAGCCAGAGATGTCAAGAATAACAAGAAGGGTTTCTTCAGGTATGTTGGCAACAAGAAGAAAACCAAGGAATGTGTGGGCCCCTTACTGAATGAGGGAGGCAACCTAGTGACAGAGGATGTGGAAAAAGCTAATGTACTCAATGCTTTTTTTGCCTCTGTTTTCACTAACAAGGTCAGCTCCCAGACTGCTGCGCTGGGCATCACAAAATGGGGAAGAGATGGCCAGCCGTCTGTGGAGATAGAGGTGGTTAGGGACTATTTAGAAAAGCTGGACGTGCACAAGTCCATGGGGCCGGACGAGTTGCATCCGAGAGTGCTGAAGGAATTGGCGGCTGTGATTGCAGAGCCATTGGCCATTATCTTTGAAAACTCGTGGCGAACCGGGGAAGTCCCGGATGACTGGAAAAAGGCTAATGTAGTGCCAATCTTTAAAAAAGGGAAGGAGGATCCTGGGAACTACAGGCCAGTCAGCCTCACCTCAGTTCCTGGAAAAATCATGGAGAAGGTCCTCAAAGAATCAATCCTGAAGCACTTGCATGAGAGGAAAGTGATCAGGAACAGCCAGCATGGATTCACCAAGGGAAGGTCATGCCTGACTAATCTAATCGCCTTTTATGATGAGATTACTGGTTCTGTGGATGAAGGGAAAGCAGTGGATGTATTGTTTCTTGACTTTAGCAAAGCTTTTGACACGGTCTCCCACAGTATTCTTGTCAGCAAGTTAAGGAAGTATGGGCTGGATGAATGCACTATAAGGTGGGTAGAAAGCTGGCTAGATTGTCGGGCTCAACGGGTAGTGATCAATGGCTCCATGTCTAGTTGGCAGCCGGTATCAAGTGGAGTGCCCCAAGGGTCGGTCCTGGGGCCGGTTTTGTTCAATATCTTCATAAATGATCTGGAGGATGGTGTGGATTGCACTCTCAGCAAATTTGCGGATGATACTAAACTGGGAGGAGTGGTAGATACGCTGGAGGGGAGGGATAGGATACAGAAGGACCTAGACAAATTGGAGGATTGGGCCAAAAGAAATCTGATGAGGTTCAATAAGGATAAGTGCAGGGTCCTGCACTTAGGACGGAAGAACCCAATGCACAGCTACAGACTAGGGACCGAATGGCTAGGCAGCAGTTCTGCGGAAAAGGACCTAGGGGTGACAGTGGACGAGAAGCTGGATATGAGTCAGCAGTGTGCCCTTGTTGCCAAGAAGGCCAATGGCATTTTGGGATGTATAAGTAGGGGCATTGCCAGCAGATCGAGGGACGTGATCGTTCCCCTCTATTCGACACTGGTGAGGCCTCATCTGGAGTACTGTGTCCAGTTTTGGGCCCCACACTTCAAGAAGGATGTGGATAAATTGGAGAGAGTCCAGCGAAGGGCAACAAAAATGATTAGGGGACTGGAACACATGAGTTATGAGGAGAGGCTGAGGGAGCTGGGATTGTTGAGTCTGCAGAAGAGAAGAATGAGGGGGGATTTGATAGCTGCTTTCAACTACCTGAAAGGGGGTTCCAAAGAGGATGGCTCTAGACTGTTCTCAATGGTAGCAGATGACAGAACGAGGAGTAATGGTCTCAACTTGCAGTGGGGGAGGTTTAGATTGGATATTAGGAAAAACTTTTTCACTAAGAGGGTGGTGAAACACTGGAATGCGTTACCTAGGGAGGTGGTAGAATCTCCTTCCTTAGAGGTTTTTAAGGTCAGGCTTGACAAAGCCCTGGCTGGGATGATTTAACTGGGAATTGGTCCTGCTTCGAGCAGGGAGTTGGACTAGATGACCTTCTGGGGTCCCTTCCAACCCTGATATTCTATGATTCTATGATAATCAGGGCACCTGGTTTAAAAAGGACCTCACTAGTGAGAGAGCGTGTTGCTAGAGGACTGAGGAGTACAAATGCTATCTGGCATTAGGAAGAAGGTCCTGTGGTGGGAAGGTGTTGGGAGGAGGCCATGGGGAAGTAGCCCAAGGAGTTGTAGCTGTCACACAGGTGTTACACGAAACACTGTAGACAGCTGTGATCCACAGGCCTCTGGCTGGAAGCCGGAGTAGAGGGCGGGCCCGGGTTCCCCCCATCTCCCCAACTCCCTATTGGATACAGGAGGAGTTGACCTGGACTGTGGGTCCCACCAGAGGGGAAGGTCCCTGGCCTGTCCCCCGACTCACTGGGTGGACCAGCAGAGACGGCGAGGATTGTTCTCCTTCCTTTTCCCCATGCTGGCCAGTGATGAGGTTAGCCGAATGAACGGCAAGTTTGAGCTACTAGCAAAAAGTGGCCAAACTGAGGGCTGCCGTGAATCTCTGAGGCGAGCAAATCCGCCAATAAGTGCAGGACCCACCAAGGCAGAGGAGGAACTTTGTCACAATGGATATAACTGTTTTCTACAGAATTGAAGTTAACCTTTTTTTAAAAAAAATTAGTAGTAGTAGTTTGACTTTCTACCCGCATATTTTGTACCAGTAGAATTCTTTTGGTTAGAGGGATAATAATTATTATTTTTTTACCAAATTAGTTAAACCAGTACAAACCCTAGTGTAGACACAGCTATATCAATAGAAAGGAGTCTTATACTGTTATAGCTTATTCCCCAACATATAGGGGAATGAGTGTTACTGGACGAAGCACCTTTATACCAAGATAACTACAGCCACACTAGGCAGCTGGTACTGCTTTAACTATACCACTATAATTAAAGTGGTTCAACTTCTGTGTAGAGACACGGCCTAATTATGACGATAGACTTTCAAATAATGTTAGACTGGCTGATCCAAAAAACTTGAGAGGTGTGAACTGCCCCATTCATCTCAGTAGCATCCTCAGTCAGACTTCAAAATGATTGCCCTGTTGAGATGTATAAAGGAGCTCACACCTTATTATTACTCTCAGCTTCAGTCAGGCTCCAGGACTGTAATAACTTGGATAGGCATCTCCTGCCTCAGCCATCTCAACAGGGTAAATATTCTGACACCTACTGCAGATTTACTGTTAACATCAATTTCACTGCTGGTCAGTTTAGTATATACATCTAGCTCAATCACAAATTATGGGCTTGATGCTGGAATTTTATAGAGGAGCTCAGAATAGATGGTTACAATGCTTCCTTCTGGCCTTAATATCTTTTAATTGAGTAGAAGCACCTAGCTAATGTGTGTGGTTTGGATTCACTTGAAACGATGTTTGATATGAGTAAGTTTTATAGACACAAATGATTAATTGTACTGCATCTAGCACAATGGGGACTCGATCATGATTCAGGCCTCAGGAAGTTAGTTAATAATGGCACACAAAATACTACATTGAAAGAGTGTTAGGGTTGCAAAGTCAACCATTCAAAAGTTTGGAAATGCTAGATTTAAGATTGCCCATGTAAACTTAATCCAGTCCCCTGGTGCGTATGCATTATAAACTGTTTTTTTAATTACATGATCACACTTCTGTCCACAGGACCCCGCCTTATTCAGCATGTAAATTGGATGGTGCTCAATGAATGAGCAGCTTTTCAATTTTCATTTTACCTTTGATGAATAACGTGTGGCCCCAGGCACACTATACCAATCCTGCTCTGAAGACAGGATTATTAATTATGTCATGGGCCTTTTCGTCTTGCTCCTATAGTATCTGACTACTTCAACAAACATAAATTAATCTTCACAATGCCCCTGTGACATGATGGGGGGGCATTATTCTAATTTTACAGAAGGGAGAACTGAGAGACAGAGACATTAACATGAAAAATACACACTAAGTGGGATCCTCACTTTGAGATATCTAGGACCTGACTTTTCAGAGAACTTAGGGCTTGGCTATACTTACATTTTATAGCGCTCTAACTTGCTGGCTCAGGGGGGTGAAAAATCACCCCCCTGAGCACAGCAAGTCAGAGCACTTTAAAGCACTAGTGTAAACAGGCTCGGAGTGCTGGGAGACACGCTCCCAGCGCTCGGAGCTAATCCCCTCGTGGAGGTGGATTACCAGGAGCGCTGGGAGAGCTCTCTCCCAGCGCTCAGGCGCGTGACCACACCCGCACTTCAAGGCATTGCCACAGGAGCGCTTTGAAGTTTCCAGGGTAGCCATGCCCTTAGTATTTTGTAGCACTTTATATGTTGGGAGAACAGTTGCAGATGTGACCATTCAGCACGCCTGGAAATCAGACACCAGTAGTCTCACATTGGGCACCCAGAACATGAACCTACAGGTTTAGTGACCCCCTGTGAAAAGTTTGGATTAAATGACTTGCCCGGTATCTCATAGGACCTGTGTGCCCAAGACGGGGAGAAAATCCGTTCTCCAGGGTGCTGTTCAGCTGCCGAAGCTATGACACCATCCTTACTCTTTCTGTAGTCCATTGCCTCATGCACCTTCCAACTTCTGCAACATATGAGGCAGGGGTCATACAGACAACAGCTTCCTTCACTACACAGCTGTGATCATCCCTAACCACCGGGATGATCCTGTGCACTAAATGAGTCAGGGGTCCTGTGGAAAAACTAGTATGTGATCATGTGATTAAATATTGCATCACAGTGCATAGGTACAGGGGAGTCAAATTAAGGCTACATGAGCAATCTAAATTCTGACATTTCTTAATTTTTGAGTACTTGACTTAGCAACCTTAACATTCTTTTAATATAGTTCTTGTGTGTAATTTCCTAGGTTTTTAATATCAAACTGGGGGGGTGGGGGGCGGGAATGTCTATCATGTGGAACCCTATTGGTTCCCATGTAGTTCATCAGCAGGGTTCAGACCTTTAGTGCTACAGCACAGACGTCTGTGACTTGAGCTAATGAAGTAATTGATAGATGATGACACCCTACTACTGCTATGTGCACCATTTACAAGAGCAGGGGATGAGACATGTTTTTCCAGTAGGACTCGCAACTATTTGCTGACAGCAGAGGAACATGGAGACTCAGAAATCCTAGATTATTATATGCCAAGTTCCAGGAGAAGTGTGCTTTAGTGGTTATAGACTCTTCTGTTTCTGACCTAGCTCCTCGCCTCTCTGCATCCAGTCATGCTGACTGGGCCTCCTCATTACTGCCAGGGTGCCAGCAGCAGGAGCATTGGGAGCACAGAAGAATCTCCCAGCTCTCAGTTCCAGCACCACAGTGGCCCCTGGCTGTCAGGAATTGAATGAGCACAGAAAGTGAATGGACTTGTGTTCAGTAACTTCCTATAGATATTTCTAATTTTGATTAAGCTTGGAGTGCCTGTAACGTGGGGAGGTATGAGACATGCCAGAGTTCGGATAGAATTTCCTCTTGTCATGCTGTTCTTTTTGGCTGGAGAGGAGGAGGGTTGTCTGGGCACCAATTTTGGGGTGGGGAGCAGGAATTTTCAGTCTTTGCTTTCTGTACATTTTTGTGAGGGTTAGCTGATGTAGATAGATTTGCCAGTAGGCTAGTTCACTCTATGAATTATTAAAGATGTTCAGTTTTATAAGGGAGCAAGAGAAAACACCTAAACTTCTAGAAACAGAAACAAAGGGTTTTCGATAACTGTCAAATTTAGCACTAGGTATTATCTAATACTCTGGAATATTATCTGCGGAGCTTGCAGTCTAGAAGGCTCCTACTATTTCAGAACTGTTGCAAAAGTTGCCAAGATTTTCAGACTAAAGTTGGCTCCATCTACACTACAAAAAGAGTGTGTAGAGACCCAGTCACACCATAGTAGTTGCTGACAAAACGGTTCTGTCTTTTAATGTAGAGTCAAGACCTAACCATGTTGCCACACTGTGGTACACACTTGAATGTTAGCGAGGCTGTGGCATGATTAGGTGCATGGTTATAAGAGTATGGTTCTGTTTGTGCTGAAAATTCCAAGTGTGTGAGAAAGGGATGCTGTCAATATGGAATCTAGTCAGTGCTTTAAAGTTAAAAGTAATGTTGGGTACTGCACCTGGGCCTGGATCCCACTGCCACATTTTGTGCTTTTCTAGTCACTTTTTTCTCTTTTTAACATTTTTTTTCTCTCTCTACTGTTCCTGTGTGCGAAAGACCCACACAGACCGGGGAAGCTGACTGTGCGGGGTTGGTGGGGAGGTGAAACTGACTGCACACATAGTCTCATTAAATGTACAAAGTATGCCGGAAAGTACCTTTCAGTTATAGTCACCATAAGCATTACTTATAACAATAGTGGGAAAAACATTTCAGGCAGAGGTTTATTTTTTAAGCTGGAGTCTCTTGCTGTGCCTGGCCCATCAGACACAGTAGTTCCTGCTTTTTAAGTTGGAACTCTATTGCACGTAAACCTATGCTGAGGAGCTAATCTCTCAGTTACATTTCCAGAGAATTTATTCTCAAAGTATTTTTCGCTGGTAGAGATGGGGACAAGAGATCTCTGAAACCTTAGTCAGTTTAAAACGATTTACAGTTTTATAGCAGAAAGCTTGCTAATACCTGAAATAGCCTCCTTGAACCCAGAATCGCCATAACGCTAACTGTAAGAAATATTGATCCAAAATTCTGTTTAACGTACCTTGAACTGCTGGCATATTAAGCTTAACAAAATCTGCTGTGGTAGAGCAGGAAACAATTGGCTGATTATTATTAGTGGCTTCATAATAAAAGTGATAAAGAGTAATTCCTGAGTGGAGACAGTGAGAGTTCCGCACAATGCAATGTGTTTCTACTCTGGGGATCTCAATCTCATTTCAGGTTGTTCCACAAATAAATAGTATTTGTGTGGAAGCATAGCAGGAACCATCCACAATCTTCGATGTAACACAAAGTAGCAGTAAGCTGATTCTGTGAACATTGCAGAGGACAAATTGGCTTGAGCTCTTTAGACTGTAAAGCCTTAGACTCATATTGTTAGTTTGGAGTGTCCATGTTACAAGCCACTTTAAGTCACTATGTGTGAATTGTTAAAAAAGATGAGCACTTTCTTGCCGTGGCTGAACTGAATATGCAGTCCTACTTGTCTGTAATTTCTGTATGAGATCATTTGAGACAGATGTTCTCCATTCAAGTATATTTGGTCATCTTTCTTTTTCCCCATAAAGCAAGAGCATTGGTTTCATCATTTTTGTAAAGGCATCCAAAATGAGTTATGGTCATACAATTTGCTTTTCAGGTTTTAAATCTTCTAACAGAGAAAGAAGTAAAGCTTGTCTTGCCAACACATGCCATTGTTCCACGGACCTTTGTACTTAAGCCTGGAATGGTTTTGTTTCTAGGTGCTTTGGGACGCATAGACTATCTGCAGGTAAGGGAGAGTGGATTTTGTAATGTTCTGTGAATAAGATCTTGTTTGTGCTTTGTAGTGTTATAACAAGTTACAAAACACCTTCACCAGCAGGCTGTTTGTGTAGCTTTCTTCACCATTTCTTTGGTAGCTGCTGCGCTTAAGATTTCCACTAATGAAACACAAACCTTGTTGTGTAAAGTAAAAAATGCTTTAGAAAAAGGCTGTGCCATATGATAGCCCAAAGTGAAGATTTCTGTACTGTAGAGGAGCACCTTGCAGCATGCTCCAAAGAGGTCCTGAGCTTTGTTCTAAATGAAATCGGAGAATTGCTTTGGGACTGACGTGTCACTAAAAGAACAAGGGTACAAATCCTTGCAAGGTGGCTAACAGTGCTAGCATGTAGCCAAAATGAATCAACTTTAAAGGGACACTGTCCAGTGGTTACATGAAAGAGCTACATAGGTAGGGAAATTGATTAAGGGCATTTCTGCTTTTCCTTCCACATTTATAAGAATTGTTTAATCAAGGGAGAAGGGAAAGATGATGACACCAAACACTATTCAATGAACAAAGTAGAAAAAATAAACTGGAAAAATACTGTCCTTTGCTAATCCTTTTCACTCACAGCAGTTCTAGGTAAAACCTCCTTCATATAGACGTGTGATTGTTACTGGGATGATTTCCCTTAAAGTTATTTCTGTTAGATGGTGGTTCAGTCATGTTAAATACTTGTGCTAATTCCCCTTAGTGATGCTTTGCTTCATTTTGAAAAGAGAGGCTATTAGAATAGGGCAAGGAGTGAGCTTTTTCAAAAGTTATTGTAGAAATAAATTTGATTAGTGTTTCCTCCAGGTTTAAAGATATATCTAATAGTAAAGGGCAGAGCAGATGGGTGTATGTGTCTGGGGTCCATTCTCCCCTTTCTACACTTGCATTATTAATGAAAGTTTTATTTATTCCATTTCTAAAATGCAGCTGTCGATGCCCATCCAGTGCTCTGCATACCTATCACATAAATAAAGAATAAAAAAACCCACCAAGAACTGCCCATAAATAGATCCACCTCAGCCAACCCCTCCTCAACAGCCTTAGGCAAGGTCTACACTAGAGCGCTTTGCCTGTATAACTATACCAGTATACTATCCAGGCAAAGCGCTCCTTGTGTGGGTGTGGCATATACAGGCAAAACTGAATTTTTGCTGATATAGCCTATTCTAGGACCCACCATCTGCACCCCGAGTGAAATAAACTATTTTGGTAAAGGCTCAGTTTTGCTGGTATAAGTGCATCTGCGCTAGGGGCTTTTGCCAGCACAGCTATGTCAATCACAAATCTTTACACCCTTGATCAACATATCTGTGCTGGCAAAAGTGTGTAGTGTAGCGCTGGGCTTGTGGGGAGAGTTGTATGCATGTATCAGCAGGAGACTAGATTCCTTGGTTTGGATTTGATGTAATCCTCTTTTTCCACTGCAGTTTGGATGTACAATTCATTTTGGTAATTTTCATGCTTAAATTTGATATGGAGGTATTATTATTTAGAAGTGTGTGTGTGTGTGTGTGTATATATATATTTATATTTAAATCTGGTTCTTACACCTGTAGTCAGATTCGTTTCATATACAATGGTCACAGGGAAGCAGGGAAGAAATTGCATCTTATTTAGTCTTTGTAGAATTCTAGGTACCCCAAAGCAGAGTCTGGTAAACAAGAGGGGTCTGGGAAATGGTCTGAGAGGATCAGCTGGGCAGGAGAAGTCTGTCACACCATCCAGAAATTAGCCTGCCAGTTTTGTTCACATTGGCAGTACTTTCAGTATTGTGAACTAAGCTAGTGTAAAGATACACATTCTGTAACATTTGACTATCATTTTATTTGCATGACCTGAGTGGAGGATTGTTTTGTTTTTGTTTGTTTGTTTATTTAAGTGCCATTCCAATTATCCAAATTCCTTTTCTCTGAAAATCCTAGTTATCCATATCCACAGTGTGTCCCCCATGTAGCCATATGTTAGTTAATAGCACTTCCATTTATCTGAACACATAGTTAGAATCATAGACTTTAAGGTGAGAAGGGACCATTATGATTGTCTAGTCTGACCTCCTGCACAACACAGGCCAGGGAATCTCACCCACCAACTCCTGTAACAAACCCCTAACTTATGTCTGAGCTATTGAAGTCCTCAAATCGTGGTTTAAAGACTTCAAGGTGCAGAGAATCCTCCAGCAACTGACCCATGCCCCACTCTGCAGAGAAAGGCGAAAAACCCACAGGGCCTCTGCCAGTCTGCCCTGGAGGAAAATTCCTTCCCGACCCCAAATATGGCGATCAACTAAACCATGAGCATGTGGTCAAGACTCACCAGCGAGACACCCAGGAAAGAATTCTCTGTAGTAACTCAGATCCCACCCCATCTAATATCCCATCACAGGCCATTGGGCTTATCTACCACAAATAGTCGAAGATCAGTTAATTGCCAAAATTAGGCTATCCGATCATATCATCTCCTCCATAAACTTATCAAGCTTAGTCTTGAAGCCAGATATGTCTTTTGCCCCCACTGCTTCCCTTGGAAGGCTGTTCCAGAACTTCACTCCTCTGATGGTTAGAAACCTTATCCAAGCCATTCAGATAAATGTGAGTGCACTGTATTTGTATTAATGTAGCATGGAAGTATTGTGCGTGATTGCAGAAGTTCTAGAATCAGGAAGGTTCAGGGCTTGCTTTAGGACTAGAAGCTTTGAGGTGGCACAGCTGTTGTATTTTTGTATTGGACGCTCACTCCATTATTTGGAGAGAAGTCATTGTTTATCATAGAAACAATACAGATGCATTTCAAAGACTAAGACCCTGCCTATCTAGGTGAGAGAGAAGCGTGTAATGGAACTGCTTTTAAACAGAAGGTGTGGGAAGGGTGGACAGTAACTTGTAAATATCTTTACAGCATTGAGTGTGTTTAACAATCACCTCTCATTAATTTTAGGGAGCAAAATCCTCCTGGTTTTCTGTTGTGGCTTCTAACCTGTTGCCAGTCCATGTTACTACCCTGGAGAAAGCAGATGGCATCTATCAGAAGCATGCTGGAAAAACATTACTGAAGGTAAGAGGGCAGCTTGACACCTTCTATACCGTGTTCCGGTATGTGTAAGGAGTAAGGTCATGTAGCTTTTGTAGCTCAGCAGGCATCTGTTACTGGTTTCCCTATGCTTGACTCAACAGAGGCTTTGTTAAGTCCATGCTAGAACTCTGTGCATTGTCTTGTCAGTGATTCTTCCCCTTTCTGGGAAAACCAAATAAAAGAGTATATGCATTATTCCTCCCCTGACTGTGGGAAACAGATACAAGAATGAAAATCTTAATGCTAGTCACAACACACATTTGTCCTGTTTAGAATTAAACTAATTCATCAAGAGAACTCCCTCTGTGCATGGACAGAGGAACATGGCATGGGCAGAGCTTAGGACTTTAGTCTGGGGCTTTGGGAGACCTGGGTCACATTCCCTGCTCTGCTTGTGTACAAGGGACCATATTCGTACATTAGACAGACAGTCTTGGAGGTAGGGATATAACTTTTTTTTTTTTTTTCAGAAGCACACAAATTACTACTGAGCAGTCTTCATTAAAGTTAAAAAATGACTGGTGAGGTTTAGGCTTATACTTGCCAAGGCATCATATTCTGGCTCAGGGAGAAAGCCGCTCTTTCTACAGCGCTCATGAGGCAACATCTGGAATACTGTGTTCTGAGCTAGGTGCACTGATGCCAGAAAAACATGGACAAATTGGAGCTACTCAGGCAGGAGTTCAGAGACAAGCAACAAAAACTGAATGTCTGCTATGGAAAGATATAAATTGGCAAAACACAAAGGGAGAGAAATATAAAAGGCAGAGGGGTCAGGGACTACAAATAGGAGCAACAAGGTGGAATTAAGAAATAGAAATACTGTACCTGGAAGTGATGTAAATCCCATCATTTGGGACTTCTGAACCTAGATAGGGGAGAGATCAGAAAAAAACATTGTATGGAATTGTCCCGGGGATGGACTAGATTACTGAGACATTACTTGTAGCTTTGTTCTTCAAAGATTTCAAATTGACACCTAGTTCCATAGCCCTTCTGTAGCAAGACTTACATGTTTTTTAATATATTTACATTTTATTTTCTATATCTTGTTTGATAGTGTAATTTGAAGTGCTTTTAGACTAAAATACATTCTGATGCATGGCATAGAAATATTTGTTTTTTTAAAAAGCAATACTCTCATGATTTAGGCTTTATCTAGAAAGGTGTGGAGTTGGCACATTGGTTAATGTGCTGTGTAAAACATTCAGAAGTCTAGCATAGACAAGCTGTGTATACGTTAACATATATTAGCTGATTAAGTTAAAAGTCTGTGTTGCCCCCTTCTCCACTTCCCCCTGATTTGCCTCAACCAGCTAATGTGTTAATACTATAGCCTTGCCATTTCAACACTAGGATTTTAAAATGTGTTAGCTATCATGTTTTTAAAATGTATATTTTTGTCTTCCTGTAAGCAGGGCCTCTGTGTATATGTATGCGTATCTCGATGTTTTTTAACTTGTTTCCTTGGCAATACCACTAAAACTGAAACACTCTTTCTATAGTAAATATTCAGGATCCCCATACTACATGGTACATTTTCCACTATCTGAAGCAGTTTTAAGCTGTCTCTTCTGGTATTGATCTTCACTTGCAAAGCAACAGTGCAACTCACTGCTCATGCTGAATTCACTTCATGAATTATTGCGCCATTTACAAAAATAAATGTTTCAGAGATTGACCAATAGACATACGTTTTTGTTCTTTTGTAGTAATTAGTAACTTCGACTATTTCATTGAACTAGCTTGGAACTGAATCCTGACACTTACCCAAATAGGACAATCTCTGATACTGTAATAGCTACTTTGTCGCATCTCTGAGGCACGTTCGTTTGATATCTAAGTGAAATCTGTGTCACCTTGACATTTGTTTCAACAAACTGTCCCTTAACTGTACAAAAGCCATTTTTAATAGAAGTGTTGTGCGAGAGCAGATACTCTTTAAATTTCTCCAGCGTTTGAGTCAGTTAGAATTGAAAGAGTTAAGTTGCTGCATTTCACTTTGTAACTTGTTCTGTAACTTGAGAAGTTTAAAGATGTCTTTCTTGTTAGCTTTTAAACCCTTTCTCCTGTATTTTATTGTTAGGTTCCCATGGGGGGTGAAGAGCGAATGAAAGAATTCCCACCGCTTATTCCTCAGGAAATTACGCTGGAAGGAATTGGCACCCGTGAGGCAGTGGCTGACATAAAGTTGTCCTCTGCTGGTAATTCTGCATTTCCTCCTCCACATGCAGGGAATCCACTTCTGCCGTGCACCCTTGTTCTTGGTTGTAATTTTATAATGGGTGCATCATGTGACTTGCAAAGGTCTTCTGACTAGGAAAGGTGACACAGTGTCGACCAAAATGCCTGCTGCCTTGTATGTCATTATGAACAGTTATTCTCTACTTTGGGGGTAGATGTTCAAAAGTGCTCGGCACCCAGTATCTTCCATTCTTCATCTAAATGGGATGCTGAATCTGTGTGCAAATCAAACCCTTTGACTTATTTAAATTGGTGTCCCTTTCCATTTTTTACATTTCATATGGTTGATTCCCATTTTGTTTGAAAGAGGTTGTAACTAACTGGATTCTGTTCTAATATCTGTGCAGGTTGGGTTGCAATAACAGCTCACTTGGCAGACAAACTACAGCTGCGAGCCTATAGCCCTGAAGGGACAACACTGATGATCCGCAAACCTCCTCTGTTGCCACATATCGTTGTCATCAAAGGGACCCGCATCAGAGGAAGTGTGTCCTATAGAACTAAAAAGCCACCTCCCCTAGTGGAGAACTTAAAGGCAAATGGAAAAAATAAACAAATTTAAAAAAGGGTATCTAAAATTTAAGAAGCACAGGAGCTGGAACGCCCTTGGACATATGTGTTGCTTACAGACAATTATGAAAACAATTATTCATTGAACTCTGTAGAAAACATTCATTTTGATTTTAAGACTGGCTTCTGTAAAACATGTTTGAAAGACCTTCCAAATGCAGGTTTGAAGTTTGTATCAGCCTACTGCATAGTGCAGCTCATGGGATCATGTGATTTTCACTCTACTTCCCATTAACAGATGGCCTGTCTCATTCAGACTCTTTAGTTCTGCATTCAACAGACAGATTTGGCATCACTTCACATTATTGCTGTTTCCCCTACAGTGGGTGGAGTAAGGCTGCCATCAGGATGGGAGGGTAATCTCAGTTACAGCAGGAGGGAGGGCTTTAGTGAAGCTGTCAGAACATGTACATCTTTCTGGTTGCTACCAATATTTGGACAGGAGACACATTGCTTGTTTTTTGGCTTTTTGCATGAAATTAGTGATAAAGATTTCAGAAAGAAGCCCCTAGAGTCCATCCTACTAGGTCTCTTTGCAATAATGTAAAACTTTACAGATAAGCAAATGACACCCAGGGGACCACTGTGTATAGCTGAAGGGAGGAAATCAGACTTATGCCTCAACTGAGAGCTCCAGCAAAACATCCCCATGCTGTGACTAGCCCTAAATGTACAGTCATCTGTCTCTTCATCATGACAACTGTGACGGGTTGGACCCCTTGGGAAGCCACCTGATGTGCTGAGATACCACTGAGTCTACCTGTTCTGTCAGCATAGGCCCCCTTTAACGTGTCCTGCTAAGCCAGGCTCTTAAAACCTCCTCTAACACACACACACACACACACACAGGCAGGGCCACACCCAGCTGCAGATCAGCTCTGGGAAGACTCAGCTTCAGGGATTTGCTGTAATGTCATTTATAGGTGTTTTTGGAAAGTTCTGGGTTTCTGTTCCCAGGTTGCCAGAAAATATTTTGGTGTGTAGCATTGTGTACATAATGCAGATGTCAATATTTTTTAAAGTCTAGGTGTCTTGGCATTTAGCCACCAATGCCATGAGGCGGTGTGCCTCGGTTTCCCCTTCCTCACAGCAGTCTAGATCAGTTATGTTTTCTCCACTATGCCAAGCTCTAAGCCTGTCCACAGGTACTAGCTGAGAAGCAGTATTCTCATAGGACTTTCTTGTTACCACTCCTAGTCTGTACCAAAGATTTTTCCAAAAATCATGGATCTTACACATTTTTAAAGTATTTACCACCAGTATCAAATTCTTTGTCTTAACCCACAGTGTGTGTAGTAAGAGACATAAAGTTACCAGCACATTCATGACAGAGAGGTGCTTCCAAGTATGATTATCATACCACGCCTTCTCTCTAAACAGATCAGTTTGTTCAGCATTTATTGTATTTCTCATCCTCTCTGTAGAGGTTTTCTTTGGGTATGTGTTGGGGGTTTTGACAAGGAAAGAGTGTAAGGAGACCTTGTATGTTACTGGCCCACTCCCTGTGGAGTTGCATTTCCTCCCTAGGGTTAAACCCATGTGGTGTTCATCCCCATCACTCACTGTCTGATGCTTAGCTGTGGGGAGGGGTTTACCTGCCCAGGAAGTGGCTGTCTCCACCCCTTCATCAGATGGATCATTAGCATGTTCACAGACATCAAAATGCTTGGAAGAACCCTCCCTCCTCCTCCCCCTCCCCTGCCGCCTTAAAGAGTCAGTTTTCACAAGTACAGCAAGAAAAATATTTTGAAAAAGTGGGTCCTGGATTGGGGTGCCCTCCATCACCTCTCGCTGTTCCCACGAGGTCAGCTGTATGGCTGCTCCCCTCAGAAAGGTCAGATACACAGTTCCCCCTTAAAACTTGAGCCACAGATGAGGTGCCTGGGATTACAGATGCAGATCCAGCAAATTTCCTCTGGGCAAACCCTTCTCTGCAATGAGTGGGGAGACACTCCTGTACTCCCCCCACATTCCTTCTGAACCTCTTTCTCTGGGCCCCCCCCCCGCCAAGGCACACACCCTGTGCTCCCTGGAGAGCAATCTGTCCCCTGTTGAGCTGTGAGCTCACAGCTAGCAGCCATGACAGGCCCTTCATTGGCAAGCCCTGTACCCTCCTCTGTCTTGGAATTGGGCTGGCCTCCAGTTACAGAGCCCATGGAATCTTCACCCCTTGCAGCGGTTTCTTGGATCGTATCTTCCCCCTCTAAGGCTTCCTCCAGGACACATCTCCATATGCATCCTAGAGCAGGATTTTTCTCTTGCTTAACTGCAACTTCCTGGCAGCTAGCAATCTGGACAGTCTCCCTACCATCAGGCAAAACACTCCTATCCCCTGAGGGAACAGTCACTGCACTGGAGCTGGTTCTACCCACCCCCACCCCTTGTGGCAACTTGATTTGCAGGGCAGTAGAGGAATTAAAGAGACTCATTTCCTCAGCAGTTTCTGTAGCTTTGCTCCTTCCCACGGGGTTCCAGCACAAGATTTCTCCTCACTGCTGACAGACCCCTGGACAGCCTGAGCCACATTGAAAAAGTCGTTACCCAAAATAATTTGTGTTGGGTTATGAGAAACTGCAGCCTTGGTTAACTCAGCTTGCAAATCCCCAGCTTCCATGTGCACTTTAGCCAAAGGTATAAGGATTTGGGGGGAGGGATATCTCAGTGGTTTGAGCATTGGCCTGCTAAACCCAGGGTTGTGAGTTAAGTCCTTGAGGGGGCCATTTAGGGATCTGGGGCAAAATTGGGGATTGGTCCTGCTTTGAGCAGGGGCTTGGACTAGATGACCTCCTGAAGTCCCTTCCAACCCTATGATTCTATGATTTTGTGACCCCTACTAACAGAAGCTCTGCCATCTGTCCTGGCAGTATGTCTGTCTCCTGAACCAGGTCTCTCTCCTGACCACAGAGATTTCTGCACCAGTATCTCTCCACGCAGGGAGCTCCTTGCCATTTACTCTGACAGCCTTCATGTGCTTACTGCCTGGCTGTGCGTGGCAACCTTTACAAATCCTGTGTGATAAGTGGCAATTGCCTGAGGTGTGTCTGTGTTCTGGGTCACAGCATTTCCATGACTTGCCTGCTGCCAGTTCCCACTCAGCACAGGGCATTGTGGAATTACAATGATAGCACCTTCTGGGCTCCACTGCTTTCACAAGAGATTTGGCACAACTGGAGGAGTGAACTTGGGGAGGTGAGTGTCCAGCCTCCCTCCACCCTCCTTCTTCCCAGGGTTAAAACAGGGTCTTTGCTTCTCACCAAACTTAAAACCCTCTGCCTGTGCTTTATTCCTACTAGGTGCTTGAGATTGCTCAAATTTATCTGCAAAAATTGCAAGTTCATCGACTGTTTCCACCTTCTTATCCCATAAATACTGTTTTAGATCATCACTAGACATATTCAGGAACTGTTCCTGAGCAATCAAATCACACGTTCCTTCAAAGCTTGTAATATCTTTTCTCCTCACCCACTTATCCAGTAAATCTCTCATTTGGTTCACATAAACCACAGTACTTAATCCAGCCCCTCTCTTAAGGCTTCTAAATGTTACTCTATAAATTTCAGGTGCAATCTGAAACTGTTTCAAAACCAAATCCTTAAATTTACCATAATGGAAGCACCACCCATGAGCATCTTATTGAGTATGTCCAGAGCTCTCCCAGTCAATTTTGCACTAAAGTGGTCATGTTTTGATCATCAGAAATCGCTTGGAGCATACACAGTCCCTCAAAGGTGATGAAATATTCAGCAATGTCACCAGATTCATTTTATGGTGGATACAACTGCTCCCACTTGTGGATTTTTGGAGAGGTGGAGTCCCTGGTGTGGGGTTCTGTCTCCTCCACTCCATTACAGCCAGGTCATGCTTCATTTCTTTGTGTCTCAGTTCCATGGCTTGCTTCTGGGCCTCAATTTCTTTGTCTTTCAATTCCAGGGCTTGCTTCTGGACTTCTGTTTCTTTGTCAGCCTCTGGCTGTCTCAGTTCCATGGCTCTCTCATGAGCTGCTTTCTGCTCATCAATTTCCATCTGCTTCAATTCTAGCTGTCTCTGTTATATTTTTTCATTTTCCTCTACCTGCAGCTCCAACTTCTTGGTAGATTCACTTTCACTCATTTTCATACTTTTCTGTTCCTACTTCTCTTGCCTGAAATAAGCAAACAGAAAATAACAAACCAATAACCACTTTGTCTGTTCTCTAGTCACCACACTTAAAACTCATTTAAAATCACCACCAGTGTTTCAGGGCAGTAAGCAGTGCACACTATCCTGCCCGACTACGCCACTGACGGGTTGGACCCTTTGGGAAGCCACCTGATGTGCTGAGATACCACTGAGTCTACCAGTTCTACCAGCATGGGCCCCCTTGCTGAGCCTGGCTCTTAAAACCTCCTCTAACACACACAGGCTGGGCCATACCCAGCTGCAGATCAGCTCTGGAAAGACTGAGTTTAAGGGACTTGCTCCAGCACTCAGATGTCCACCTCCCTTGGAGGGCAGACCCAAAGACATATTATGAAATTTGCTCCCTCCCTCAATGTGGGGACAGGTGTGCACACTTCTTGCCCCTCCCCCCAGCTAGAAATTACAGAAATGGATCAATAATTAACAAATTTTATTAATTATGAAAGGCAGATTTTAAGTGGTAAAAGGGGTAACAGAACAAAGCAGATTACTAACAAATGAAATCAAACACGCAAACTAAGCTAGTTTCACTAAAGAAATTGGTTACAAATAGTATTTCTCACCCTAGATATTGTTGCAGGCAGTTTCCAAAGTTTCTGTGGTTCAGAGTTCCAGTTATATTCCTTTTCAGACTGGACCCCTGTCTCAGTCTGGACTCCCACTTTGCCTTCCCTTTTGCAGTTTTTCTTCTTGGGCAGACAGGCCATGGAGAGGAGGAGTCCTGTTTGCCTTCCTCCCCACCCTTAAATAGGATTTACATAAGGCGGGAATCCTTTGTTTCCCAAACTTGACCCCCTTACAGTGGAAAGTTACAAGAAGTCCCAGGTATGTTTTAGTATCAGATCACAAGACCACCTGACTCTGTAGGATCACAGCATCCATGAGTCAGGGGCAGTATGGAGCATCCACAGGAAGGCCAAGCTTTTCACAGTCCATTGTTGTTGCTGATGGGCCATCCGCGCTGTCTGGCTTTTCCATGTTGTACCAGAAGTGTTAGCAGTGGGTGTCACCCAAAGTAGCATAGTTGAAATACAGAAACATAGTCAATATTCCTAACTTCAGATACAGAAATGATACAGGCATACAAATTGGATAATTGCATTCACTAAATCATAACCTTTCCAGTGAGAACTCACATGAGCCATTTTGCATAAAATACATCTCAGTTATGTCATATTCATATGCTGCTACTAGACAATTTAGCACCACTAATCTGCAGGAAATGGGCACTAGTTCAATCTTACCAATCATGAATTTATTCCAAACCAAAATGAATTGTGTAAAACTGGTTTTTCACTTCACAAATAAGCTATTATACAAATACACAATATTTCATGCTATCAATGTAAGGAGAATGTGAAGCAAAGCTTTGAGAAGGCATTTCAACCACCACTGGATTAAAAAAAAAGTTCTCAGAATGAACAGCCTCTTTATTGGTCAGGCCTCAACAAGAATAGTCACAATAAAGCAGGCATGGAAACAGCCTCTGGCTCAATAAACTAGCTTAAAGTGGGAAACTGAAAAATGGGTTTGGCTGCATTCTGCTGTAAAAACTGAGTTATTAAAATGTAAAACAGACATGAAAAGTCCAGGAAACAAAACTCAAATGGGGAAAGAGCAACAAACCTCCAACTAAACTATGGCGAAACAGAAGTGAAGTGAAGCCTGCTCGATGCTCCATTTCTGGCTACAGGCAGATAAGAAGGAACTGAGGGGGGGGGGGTTGCCCACGTAGCCTTCTATATTCTTGATATGGGGCATGAGGATGTGTAGGGTGCATGGCTGAAGAGGCACTGCTACCAAAAATCTCCTGTCAAAGGCAGGTGGGGGTGCATGTGCACCTGAAGTGGAACACCCATGGGGGGCACATCTCAAAGAACTCCAGCTACTGCACAAGGTGAGTAACCTCTCCTTTTACAACATTCCTCCAAGGCCGTAAGTCTGCTAACAATACAAACCAAATGATGAGCTTGTCCACATGCTGGAATAATAATTGTGAAATTTGTCACTAATGTAAAGCTGGCCCATATCCAGCCTACCCCCCCCAAGCCCAATGGGTATTTGCTAGTTTACTTGTCCTATCTCAATATGATATGAAAAATGTTTTGTGCAGCTAGTCCATTTGCTTCAAAAATGTAGCCTTACTTTACAACCATCAACAGTGAAACAATGCAGTGTATATTGGGAGTTCTTCTAAGGGGAAAGACTTGCTATCCAGCAAGTGGGCGTGCTGCAGATTGTGACCAAATTTGGTCCCCGTTCACTGAGTATTTGAAAATAAATTACCCAGAGCAAAAAGGAGACTCAAGATCATATCGTTGCTTAAGGGGAGTGGTTAAATGTTCAAAAGCACCTAAGTCCCATTGACTTTCAGTAAGACAAAGGCTCCTAAGTGACTTTTTTAGGGATTTAGGGACTTTTGAATATTTTCCCTGGTATATACTGTCTCCAAAGACTAAGAAGTCGGTCTCAGCAGAGCTGTGTATTTTTGTAATAAAGGCAGGGTCTGTAGTATTTTTATTCCAGATTACAAATGGACTTTACAAGCAGGTATTTCTCCCCTCACATTTCAGTGTTTGAATGTTGGTTTTAAAAATTAAACAAGGAAAAAAGTTACATTCCTGACTATATATATCAAACTTGGTATCCTGGTGGACTGCAGTGTGGAAGCAATTATGCCTGGAGAAAGTATGCAATGTCTTTTATGAGCCTTCTTGTGATTAAATTAAATTGAAATTGATGGCCTGCTCTGAAATTCTTCTTTCAGGACGGGTTTTATGATTGTTTTACACTTGTGGCAGAGAATAAGAGGGGCAAGATAATGTTTCACATGTCTGTGTAGGCAATAGTTAACTTAATTCTACTGTAAAAGCCTGTTGGGAGCAGATGGGTTGACTGTGTCAAGAAAGAGTCATGGGGCATGGATTATGGGTGCTGAGCACTTTTGAAAATATGGCCTTAAATGCTTTCTTAATATTACCTTCCCCTATAAGCAATTATTCATAGCTGCCCCAGGGATGCCATGGGATTATGAATGGGAGAAGAGGTGGTTTTTGTAATTGTGAATGGAAGGAGAGGAGGGATGTCCATGAGACAGTCTCCCCACTAAAATGTGGTTTGACCTATCTGTTTGAGGCCAGTCCCATGGGAATGATTGAAAAACCTTGTGATAACACATCTTTGGCCCTCTGTAATGCACTCCTCTTGATACAAACCAGCACCCTATTGGCCACTTTTATGGCTGCTGCACAGTGTACCAAGAATTTAGATCTACCACTATAACTAGGTCCTTTCCTCCACTATCACTCACTGCTGTCCAGACTTTTAATTAACTTGAGTATTATCGCCATCTAAGCACATGCATAAGAAAAAGCTTTGGAAGTTAACATTAAAAAATGAAGCTGAGATTACCCAGAGATCTTAGCAAAAACCTGTTTATTGCTCGGGATGGAGAGTAAAACCCAAGGACATAAAGCTAAACTTCTAAAGAGGAGATTCAAACAAGATATTAGCAAGGGCTTTTTCACCTACAGGATTGCTGGCTTGAGTACAGTCTATTTAAGAAAGGAACACAGAAATAACCTGATGGGGCTTTTCCATATCTTATCTAGCCCAACCTCCCTAGGCCAGTAGGAATTTGTTTTGTGCAGTATTTTTCTATGAGACTTCTCTTTTAGGGTGAGATTTCAGATTATAACATACATTTCAGGTTATAGTGACTGAGAAGCATGGTTAGTCCTCCCAGGAGGAAGTGGATAGACTTGCTGGGTCTGCTATTGTCTTGAAGGAATGATTTTTATGACAAGTATAATTGCCAAGAAAATATGCTGACGTTCTCTAACATATCTTTTGAGTTCTTTGTACTAATACCTATACATCAGTCTGATGAAATCCTAAAGGCATCTCAATGTATGTTTGTAACTGATCCACAAATAATTCATTTTCTGGAGCACTAGTTAAGGAGAAAGACGAATGGCAGGAGTGCTACTGTGTATCAACTTGGACATCTAGAGCAGTGGCTCTCAACCTGGGGTACACGTACCCCTGAGAGTACGCAGAGTCTTCCAGGGGTACATCAACTCATCCAGATATTTGCCTAGTTTTACATAAAAAGCACTAGCAAAGTCAGTACAAACTAAAATGTCATACAATTACTTGTTTATACTGCACTATATATATATATATACACACACACACACACACACTATACACTGAAATGTAAATACAATATTTATATTCCAATTTATTTTATAATCATAGAGCATTCATAACCATACAGCTAAGGGTAGCCTAGAATTCCTTCTTACCTGTAAGGGGTTAAGAAGCTCAAATAACCTGGTTGGCACCTGACCAAAAAGACCAATGGGGAAAGAAGATACTTTCAAATCTGGGGCAGGGTGGGGAGATGGCTTTGTTTGTGCTCTTTGTTTGTGTGTTCTTTCAGGAAGCAGAGAAGCATCAGGTCAGAAAACTCCTCCTAAAATGAGTCTCAATATTGCAAAAAGAGTAAGTAAATAAGGCAAGGTGCGTTAGATTATCTTTTGTTTTTAGCTTGAGAATTTTCCCTTTGCTAGAGGGAGGTTTATTCCTGTTTTTAGTAACTTTGAAACTAAGCCTAGAGGGAGCTCCTCTGTGTTTGTGAATCTTTTGTTACCCTGTAAAGTTATCTTCGATCCTGATTTTACAGAGGTGATTCTTTCACCTTTTCTTTCAATAAAATTCTTCTTTTAAGAACCTGATTGATTTTTCAGTATCCTATAGACCCAAGGGGTTGAGTCTGTGCTCACTTGGTAACCAACTGGTTAGGATATTATTCTCAAGCCTCCCCAGGAAAGGGGGTGAAGGAGTTTGGGGGGATATTTTAGGAAAACAGGAACTCCAAGTGGTCCTTTTCCTGAATCTTTGTCTAACTCACTTGGTGGTGGCAGCAGTACCCATCCAAGGACAAGGAAGGCTTTGTGCTTTGGGAAAGTTTTAACCTAAGCTGGTAGAAATTAGGGGGTCTTTCATGAGGTTCCCCACATCTGTACCCCAGAGTTCAGAGTGGGGAGGGAACCCTGACAGAGTAAATATAAGAAAGTAAGTGATTTGTCAGTAACAGTGTGTAGTGTGTTGTGACACTTTTGTATTTTTATGTCTGATTTTTTAAGCAAGTAGTTTTTAGTGAGGTGAAATTTGGGGTACACAAGACAAATCAGACTCCTGAAAGGGGTACAGTAGTCTGGAAAGGTTGAGAGCCACTGGTCTAGAGAAACTAAACAGATAAATAAACCTTTTCTGCTGACCAGCAAATCAGATTATGCCTGACAGCACGATGCTAAAGGGGATTTTATTCAGTCCTTGGTAGCTTTACAGCTTTCAGCATGGCTCCGCTTCTAGTCCATGCAGTCCGTGAATAGCAGAGAAGATGAGGATGTGCCTGTGAATGGGAGGGTTCTTCAGACAGGGAAAATCCAGGGGTTCACACTGGGACTGTATTTGGAGAAATCGTTAGAACAAGGCTTACTGTGCGACCCAAGGGAAGAACAATATTTCATCCAAGCATGGGGGATCTAGACACAACTGAGCTGGAACTGTTAGCCATAGTGGGTGAGACAAGATGGGATTCTCTGTCTAAAAGATGTGCTGTAGCTCAACCAGGTGGGCTTGATGCAGGCATTGTTGTGTGAAATCCTCTGGCCTTGTGCTTTGCAGGAAGTCAGTGTAAAATCATCAGTCCTTTTGAGTCTTGAAACTGATGAGTAATGGAAAAACTCCTTTTACCTTCAGTTGGGCCAGGATTTCACCTGATGAGACACTGTCAGACTTGACCAAGAGCTTACATGCCCTTAGCTATCTACAGCTGATTTGTTGTTGCTGCTGTAGTTAAGGCTGCCCACTTGGTCCGGTGATTACTCCTGTTTTCAGGCTCTCTCAGCTTTCACCAATCTGGCTGATGTTTCCCAGGCTTGGTCTCTGCCCACTCTGATTTTTTTTTTTTTGAGCCAATGGGTCCCAGAGCCAGATGAACGCGTAGGCACCGACTTCTAATGGTGCCGGTGGGTGCTCGACCCCCTCTGCCACTGGCCCCGCCCCAACTGCACCCCTGCCCTGCCCCTTCCAACCCCTTCTCCAAAGTCCCTGCCCCAACTCTGCCCCCTCCCTGCCCCTATTCCAACCCCTTCCCCAAATCCCCAGCCCCGCCTCCTCCCCTGAGTGTGCCACGTTCCCACTCCTCCCCCCTCCGTCCCAGAGCTTGCTACAGCTGTTCGGTGGCGGCAAGCGCTGGGAGGGAGGGAGGGAGGAGCAGGGACATGGCGCACTCAGGGGAGGAGGCGGTGAGGCAGGGGGGTGGGGCAGGGCGGAGAGCTTGGCTGCCAGTGGGTGCTGAGCACCCACTAATTTTTCCCTGTGGGTGCTCCAGCCCCAGAGCACCCATGGAGTCGGCGCCTATGGATAAAGGCACTGCCCCATCCTAGGGACCCCTGGGACAGATTTCCCCAAGTGATCAGCACCTGCAATTGCAATCAGATTTCCTAAAGAAAACCTGAAGCTGAGATTAGTGCTGGTATCAAAAGGTCCCCCCGACTGCCAGGCTGTGGGACATACAGATTGTCATGAGCAGCTGGAGAGCACGTGAACCAGTGCCCTAGCACTGATAGGCCTCGTGTCTCTGCTCACCACTCTGGAAATCAGCCAGCCCCTCTGGAAGCAGGGATTGTCACACCATCACTAGAGCAGCGCTTCCTCTCAGGACAGGGAGTGCAAGAGCAGGAACCAGAAGCACCGTTAGGACACTGTCAGAGATGGCAGCCATGCCCCAGGCAGTGAGTGCCGCACCCACAGCTGTGTCTAGTTATGGGAGGATTGTGTTGCTTCACCCTATCTGCAAGCCGCGACGTGCTGTTTCAGCTGGCAGCCTGTGATCCTTTACTTTGGAATGCTTCCCATTCGGCTCTGACTATCCAGGAGCAAAGAGAACCGTTTCCCATCTCTCTCCAGCACAGCCATGCTGCGCTTTTGCTTTGTTCCACCAGGTACATACTCATTTTCCAAAACCATGGCTCACAGGAGACTCCTGACTTGGAAATGGATTGGAACAAATAACACCTAAAGCGCCATTACCTGAGCCAAGACCCAGTTCTGACATCACTGGGAGCTGCAAGCAGCAGGTCCGTTGTCTGTTGGACATGAGTGGCAAATACTTTTCAATAGGCCTTCTAGTTAGGCCGGACTGTGTGTGGCCCCATCAGTCCCGGCTCAGTCCCTCATACTCATTAACTAATCTAGCCTCCCTCTGCCCCATCAAGGTAGGCAAGCAGCACTACCCCCATGTTACGGACAGGGAACAGGCACAGAACAATTAATGGTTATCAGCCAGGATGGGCAGGGATGGTGTCCCTAGCCTCTGTTTGCCAGAAGCTGGGAATGGGCGACAGGGGATGGGTCACTTGATAATTACCTGTTCTCTTCATTCACCCTAGGGCACCTGGCATTGGCCACTGTCAGAAAACAGGACACTGGGCTAGATGGACCTTTGGTCTGACCCAGTATGGCCGTTCTTATGCAGATGCACTTTAGACCCAGGCTAGCTGGTCATTGGGGACTGTATTGGCAAACCTAGGATTGCAGTTTTAAACAGTATCTGCAGTGGGGTTTAAGTGATGTTAGCTAAGACACGCATTTTCCTAGTCTAGCCAAAGCCTAAGTGATTTGCCTAAGGTCACATGGGACACCTGGGAGCCAGGAATCAAGCCCAGACTTCCTGAATCTTAGTCCAATACCAGAGCCACAAAATAGCCTGTACCTAGGGAAAGGTGCACTGAGCTGCAAGCCAGACCATAGATTCAGATTTCCTGTTCTGCTGACAATATTGTTTCACAACTGTTATTACTAATGAAGTCTTAATATTCCCACCCTCGGGTGCCACAACTGTCATCTCCCCTCTCCCCCATTTTACATATAAGATGACTGATGTTGTACAAGGTCGCTTCTAGTGGAGTTGAGAATATAACTCCAGCCTCTCATGTGGCTTCATTCTGACTGCCTGGGGAGGTGGATTTGCCTCAGCAAATAGAATCATAGAATCATAGAATATCAGGGTTGGAAGGGACCCCAGAAGGTCATCTAGTCCAACCCCCTGCTCAAAGCAGGACCAATTCCCAGTTAAATCATCCCAGCCAGGGCTTTGTCAAGCCTGACCTTAAAAACCTCTAAGGAAGGAGATTCTACCACCTCCCTAGGTAACGCATTCCAGTGTTTCACCACCCTCTTAGTGAAAAAGTTTTTCCTAATATCCAATCTAAACCTCCCCCACTGCAACTTGAGACCATTACTCCTCGTTCTGTCATCTGCTACCATTGAGAACAGTCTAGAGCCATCCTCTTTGGAACCCCCTTTCAGGTAGTTGAAAGCAGCTATCAAATCCCCCCTCATTCTTCTCTTCTGCAGGCTAAACAATCCCAGCTCCCTCAGCCTCTCCTCATAACTCATGTGTTCCAGTCCCCTAATCATTTTTGTTGCCCTTCGCTGGACTCTCTCCAATTTATCCACATCCTTCTTGAAGTGTGGGGCCCAAAACTGGACACAGTACTCCAGATGAGGCCTCACCAATGTCGAATAGAGGGGAACGATCACGTCCCTTGATCTGCTCGCTATGCCCCTACTTATACATCCCAAAATGCCATTGGCCTTCTTGGCAACAAGGGCACACTGCTGACTCATATCCAGCTTCTCGTCCACTGTCACCCCTAGGTCCTTTTCTGCAGAACTGCTGCCTAGCCATTCGGTCCCTAGTCTGTAGCTGTGCATTGGGTTCTTCCGTCCTAAGTGCAGGACCCTGCACTTATCCTTATTGAACCTCATCAGATTCCTTTTGGCCCAATCTTCCAATTGGTCTAGGTCCTTCTGTATCCTATCCCTCCCCTCCAGCGTATCTACCACTCCTCCCAGTTTAGTATCATCCGCAAATTTGCTGAGAGTGCAATCCACACCATCCTCCAGATCATTTATGAAGATATTGAATAAAACCGGCCCCAGGACCGACCCTTGGGGCACTCCACTTGATACCGGCTGCCAACTAGACATGGAGCCATTGATCACTACCCGTTGAGCCCGACAATTTAGCCAGCTTTCTACCCACCTTATAGTGCATTCATCCAGCCCATACTTCCTTAACTTGCTGACAAGAATACTATGGGAGACCGTGTCAAAAGCTTTGCTAAAGTCAAGAAACAATACATCCACTGCTTTCCCTTCATCCACAGAACCAGTAATCTCATCATAAAAGGCGATTAGATTAGTCAGGCATGACCTTCCCTTGGTGAATCCATGCTGGCTGTTCCTGATCACTTTCCTCTCATGCAAGTGCTTCAGGATTGATTCTTTGAGGACCTGCTCCATGATTTTTCCAGGGACTGAGGTGAGGCTGACTGGCCTGTAGTTCCCAGGATCTTCCTTCTTCCCTTTTTTAAAGATTGGCACTACATTAGCCTTTTTCCAGTCATCCGGGACTTCCCCGGTTCGCCACGAGTTTTCAACGATAATGGCCAGTGGCTCTGCAATCACAGCCGCCAATTCCTTCAGCACTCTCGGATGCAACTCGTCCGGCCCCATGGACTTGTGCACGTCCAGCTTTTCTAAATAGTCCCTAACCGCCTCTATCTCCACAGAGGGCTGGCCATCTCTTCCGCATTTTGTGATGCCCAGCGCAGCAGTCTGGGAGCTGACCTTGTTAGTGAAAACAGAGGCAAAAAAAAAAAATAGTCATACATCATGGCATTTCAGTGTAGCAAAATAAAACACAGGCTGCAAGAAGGTAGTGATGGCAGCCTGTGATCCTTTACAGTTGGCGAGGGACTGGAATGCGGGAGGCCTGAGGTCTGACTGGTTCTCTGACACAGGCTTCCATGGTGGTGGTGCTCAAATCACTGAAAGCAGGATTTTGGGAAAGAAGAGACGTCCCATCCACGAGAGATTTAGGACAAAGGATGGTCATGTCATTATGGCACTGGAGTGAGACTCGAGAGCGCAGTTTAGTTCCCAGTTCTGACACAGACTCGTCTGTGTGACCTTAGCCAAATTGTTTAATCTCTCTGTGCCTCAGTTTCTAAATCTGCTTAGAGTTCAGGGAACACTTTTGATTGGTGCAGTGCAGGACCTTTTGGGGCAAGAAAGAAACCCAAGGTTTAAATGTCTGTTGGAATGCACTGGAACAGAGGGAGCAAGGGGCAGGGAGAAGAAAAAAATGAAAATACTTGTTAAAAAAAATAGGTCCCTTCATCTTCTAGAGATGACTGCTTGCACCTAAGGCGAGTGTGACATCACAAACGTTTTGGGCAATACATCAATTACAATGAAGCTTTGGTATGTATGATTACATATGCAGTGTGACAGGTTTCAGTCGGTCCTCCGAGCTCCTAGGGGCGATGGAGAGCTATGATCCCACTGGCAGGCCTCAGTCGCACCTTTTGGGCGCTGGGGAATTAGCGGGGAAGGTGTGCCGGCCCGAGTCCACGGCACGCCCCTCAGGCAGGGGGAGCGGGGAGCGCCGGCCCGAGTCCGCGGCCCGCCCCTCAGGCAGGGGGAGCACCGGCCCGAGTCCGCGGCCCACCCCTCAGGCAGGGGGAGCGCCGGCCCGAGTCCGCGGCCCGCCCCTCAGGCAGGGGGAGCGCCGGCCCGAGTCCGCGGCCCGCCCCTCAGGCAGGGGGAGCGCCGGCCCGAGTCCGCGGCCCGCCCCTCAGGCAGGGGGAGCGCCGGCCCGAGTCCGCGGCCCGCCCCTCAGGCAGGGGGAGCGCCGGCCCGAGTCCGCGGCCCGCCCCTCAGGCAGGGGGAGCGCCGGCCCGAGTCCGCGGCCCGCCCCTCAGGCAGGGGGAGCGGGGAGCGCCGGCCCGAGTCCGCGGCCCGCCCCTCAGGCAGGGGGAGCGGGGAGCGCCGGCCCGAGTCCGCGGCCCGCCCCTCAGGCAGGGGGAGCGCCGGCCCGAGTCCGCGGCGCGCCCCTCAGGCAGGGGGAGCGCCGGCCCGAGCCCGCGGCCCGCCCCTCAGGCAGGGGGAGCGCCGGCCCGAGTCCGCGGCCCGCCCCTCAGGCAGGGGGAGCGGGGAGCGCCGGCCCGAGTCCGCGGCCCGCCCCTCAGGCAGGGGGAGCGGGGAGCGCCGGCCCGAGTCCGCGGCCCGCCCCTCAGGCAGGGGGAGCGCCGGCCCGAGTCCGCGGCGCGCCCCTCAGGCAGGGGGAGCGCCGGCCCGAGCCCGCGGCCCGCCCCTCAGGCAGGGGGAGCGGGGAGCGCCGGCCCGAGCCCGCGGCCCGCCCCTCAGGCAGGGGGAGCGCCGGCCCGAGTCCGCGGCGCGCCCCTCAGGCAGGGGGAGCGCCGGCCCGAGCCCGCGGCCCGCCCCTCAGGCAGGGGGAGCGGGGAGCGCCGGCCCGAGCCCGCGGCCCGCCCCTCAGACAGGGGGAGCGGGGGCCCGAGTCTGCGGCCCGCCCCTCAGGCAGGGGGAGCGGGGAGCGCCGGCCCGAGCCCGCGGCCCGCCCCTCAGGCAGGGGGAGCGGGGAGCGCCGGCCCGAGTCCGCGGCCCGCCCCTCAGGCAGGGGGAGCGCCGGCCCGAGTCCGCGGCCCGCCCCTCAGGCAGGGGGAGCGCCGGCCCGAGTCCGCGGCCCGCCCCTCAGGCAGGGGGAGCGCCGGCCCGAGTCCGCGGCCCGCCCCTCAGGCAGGGGGAGCGCCGGCCCGAGCCCGCGGCCCGCCCCTCAGGCAGGGGGAGCGCCGGCCCGAGTCCGCGGCCCGCCCCTCAGGCAGGGGGAGCGCCGGCCCGAGTCCGTGGCCCGCCCCTCAGGCAGGGGGAGCGGGGAGCGCCGGCCCGAGTCCGCGGCGCGCCCCTCAGGCAGGGGGAGCGCCGGCCCGAGTCCGCGGCACGCCCCTCAGGCAGGGGGAGCGCTGGCCCGAGCCTGCGACGCGCCCCTCAGGCAGGGGGAGCGGGGAGCGCCGGCCCGAGTCCGCGGCCCGCCCCTCAGGCGGGGGGAGCGCCGGCCCGAGTCCGCGGCCCGCCCCTCAGGCAGGGGGAGCGCCGGCCCGAGCCCGCGGCCCGCCCCTCAGGCAGGGGGAGCGGGGAGCGCCGGCCCGAGTCCGCGGCCCGCCCCTTAGGCAGGGGGAGCGGGGAGCGCCGGCCCGAGCCCGCGGCCCGCCCCTCAGGCAGGGGGAGCCCCGGCCCGAGCCCCGCCCCTCAGGCAGGGGGAGCGCCGGCTCCTGCTGGTGAGAGTGAATTTGTGGGGGGGGGGGGGTGGAGGGTGAGAAAACCTGGATTTGTGCTGGAAATGGCCCACCTGATGATCACTTTAGATAAGCTATTACCAGCAGGACAGTGGGGTGGGAGGAGGTATTGTTTCATATTCTCTGTGTATATATAAAGTCTGCTGCAGTTTCCACGGTATGCATCCGATGAAGTGAGCTGTAGCTCACGAAAGCTCATGCTCAAATAAATTGGTTAGTCTCTAAGGTGCCACATTACTCCTTTTCTAATTACAACACAGAATACCAAGTGTACAGTGCTCACTTTATTTTTATTGCAAGTGTTTCCACTGTAAAAAGACAAAACAAATAGTATTTTTCAATTCACCTAATACAAGTACTATAGTACAATCTCTTTATCATGAAAGTTGAACTTACAAATATAGAATTATGTACAAAAAATACTGCTTTCAAAAATAAAACTGACAAATTTTAGAGCTTACAAGTCCTCTCAGTCCTACTTCTAGTTCAGCCAATCACTCAGACAAACAAGTTTGTTTACATTTGCAAGAGATCATGCTGCCTGCTTCTTGTTTACAATGTCACCTGAAAGTAAGAACAGGTGTTCTTATGGCACTGTTTTAGCTGGTGTCACAAAATATTTACGTGCCAGAAGTGAATGCTTCAACCACTATTTCAGGGGACATGTGTCCACGTTGATGACGGGTTCTGCTCAAAAACCATCCAAAGCAGTGCGGACAGACGCATGTTCATTTTCATTATCTTGAGTCAGATGCCACCAGCAGAAGGTTGATTTTCTTTTTTGGTGGTTTGGGTTCTGTAGTTTCTGCATCGGAGTGGTGCTCTTTTAAGACTTCTGAAAGCATGCTCCACACCTTGTCCCTCTCAGATTTTAGAAGGCACTTCCGATCCTTAAATTTTGGGTTGAATGCTGTAGCTATCTTTACAAATCTCATATTGGTCTCTTCTTTGCATTTTGTGAAATCTGCAGTGAAAGTGTTCTTAAAATGAACAACAACACGTACTGGGTCATCATCCGAGACTGCTGTAACATGAAATATATGGCAGAATGTGGGTAAAACAGAGCCAAAGACATTCAATTCTCCCCCAAGGAGTTCAGTCACAAATTTAATTAACTCATTTTTGTAACGGGCGTCATCAGCATGGAAGCATGTCCTCAGGAATGGTGGCCAAAACATGAAGGGGCATACGAATGTTTAGCATATCTGGCACGTAAATACCTTGCAAGGATAGCTACAAAAGTGCCATGCAAATGCCTGTTTTCACTTTCTGGTGACATTGTAAATAAGAAGAGGGCAGCAGTATCTCCTGTAAATGTAAATAACCTTGTTTGTCTGAGTAGACTTGTAGCCTCTGAAGTTTTACATTGTTTTATTTTTGAATGCAGTTATGTAACAACAACAAAATCTACATTTGAAAGTTGCACTTTCAGGACAAAGATTGCACTACAGTACTTGTATGAGATGTATTGAAAAATACTATTTCTTCTGTTTATCATTTTTACAGTGAAAATATTTGTAATCAAAATATAGACTTTGATTTCAATTACAACACAAAATACAAGATATACATGAAAATGTAGAAAAACATCCAAAATATTTAATACATTTCAATTGGTAGTCTCTTAACAGTGCAATTAAAACTGCGATTAATTGTGATTAATTTTTTTAATCACGATTAATTTTTTGAGCTAATTGCATGAGTTAACTGTGATTAATCAACAGCCCTACATTATACAGTAGCATGACCTATGTTCACTTACATGTGCAAAGCCAAGATTTTTAAAAATTGGAGCCTACAATTTCAGCTCCTTGCTTCTTATTTATGCTCCTGAATAAATAAGTAATCTGACTTTTTAGAAGTGCTGAGCACCCAGTACCTCCTAAGAACCAGCTATGGAGCTCAGAGAAGAAGGGCTTTTGTCAAACCCCAGATTGATGGAGAGAGCATGTTACTTTAAATCATGGTGGAGAAGAACTGCTGCTCCAGTAGGGAGAATCAGTGTGTTATTTAAAAAGGGCAAACCCAACAGCCTTGTGTCTCTCCAACACGAAGCAAACAAGTAATCCCTGGCCACAGATTTATTACATGGGGGTCCAGTGTCTGGCTTCTCTAAATCTGGTTTGCAACAGCGTTGAGTGTGGCCAGGCTGTTACATGAAGCCTCCACCGTCCCTCTTTGGCCCTTTGGCACAGACCTGTGCAAAAACAAGTACAGAAAGTGGCTTCTGCATCCCATCTGATCTTCTGATGAATAGGTCAGCTGGGAGCAAACCAAAATTGGCCACTCTGCAGGCTACATGCTGCCAAAAGAGGTGGGCATTTTCAAATGAAGGAATCACTTGACCGTATCCAGGAGTGATGTAAACCATTTTAAGCTTTAGCCTGGTGGCATTCGACATGCACTAGCCTGCTCCTCTGACATTGTTAGCTACCTACTCACGTGTGCACATGGGTATTACTTATTTCTCAACAGTACTGTAAGATTTTGTATTAAAAAGGCTTGGTCACCAAATTTTCTGAGGGGGAAGTGTGGAAGAAAACCTCCCTCAGAATTAGTAGCCCAGCTGCTAGGGCACTCAGCTGGAATGTGGGACACCCCCTGGTTCAAATCCCCCCATAACCTGCGAGGGAGAAGAGGTTTGAACTGGGATTTGCCACCTGATGAAGCAGGTGAGTTGCCCTTATCCTCAGTGAGGCCCCCAGCCATGGGGCTAACACTTAGGAAGGAGGTGGTCCTCGCCCACATGTTTTCTGTAAGCTTGTCTATAGGGGCGCAGTCCAGCATGTGAGCTCTGAGCACACTTCCTGGCTCAGGCCCTGCAGGTGCCTTAGGCAGGGGAATACCTACTTTCGCCTGGGTTGTGCAGTGCCCTGGGACTGAGAGGTCGGGAGGCCTGGCATGAGGCTGCAGGGTGCATGCTCAGAGGCAGAAACATAGGTACCTAGAGAAACTTTACAGCAAAAATATAGGTGCCAAGGGAGCTTAGAAATCAACAGGGTTTAGTGGCAGCTGAGCGGGGGTTTTGTGAATCCCCGTAGGGCCGAATTCTGGGTTTTAAGCACCCAAGTCCCTTTGTGCATCTAGCCCCAAGTCACCAACCTTTGAATCCTGGAACAGTAAGTGGCCCTGTGCTCTCATTCACCTCCACAGGCCTCTTGAAGGAAAAACACAATAGGCAGCCTTTCAGGAGAACCCATCCAGGTAATGACTGAGCCTCAAAAACGCCTTCCTGGCCCCAGGACGCAGTCAGTTAATCTTAGTGGCACTGGGCTTAGCCTAGTCAGGCCCCTCTAACAATCCTGTGTGTTGACTAGCAGGAGGGATGGGTTACAGCCGGAGCCATGCTATAGTAAGAAAGCTGGCTTCTCTGCCCCCCATTTACAGTGGGTTTGCATCAAGCTGGCCAGGCAAAATCTTGGCTAAGCATGCTGCTAAGAGCCACTAATCCACTACCCCCACCCCCAACTTTTCCTGTGTTGTCCCAACAGCCCCATTCCACATGTCCCACCCTCAAGCTGTCTGATTGCTATTTGCTGGTGGCTATGCCTTCTGGACAGCATGATGACACCAGTATGCAGCCAATGGCAAAATCCCCAATGCAGATGCACTCTCTGGATCGGTGACAAAGCACGTATGCTGTCTTCTAACCTCTCCCCACTAGCCTCATCTTTTTCCCTAACCTCTCTTTTACCTTCTGTATCGTAAGTGATCATTTCATGACAACTAAGTCTGTGTTCCATCCTGCCAGACCTGTTGCATCATCTCAGCCTTGCTGCCTGAACTTGGGCAGGTCCGTGACTGGGGCACTCACCCGGCACAGAACAAATGAGATCAGAACATTAAATTTACCTTCATCCCTATGTAATATGCCATTCCCAGCACAGGGTCTCCAGCCTTCAGCTGACAGACCCCTATAGAGTCAGCACCTCGACAGCCCCAGGCCGTGAAGTGCATTCACCACTAGGGGACACCAAAATCGCAAGACTTCCAGCAGAGCAAGCCATTTGTGTGAGCAAGACAGGCTCTCAAGAATGGCTGTGAGTAAGAGGCATCTGTGGGTGGTAGGGTGGCAGCAGCCCACCCTGCATTCATCACTTTTGAGAGAGCGGCTAGTATTCTGAACAAAACAGACACACGCACCTCAGCACAAACAGCTCAGTCCCACAGGAGACCAATGCTGTGGCAGTAGCCCTCCTTGACATCAATGGGGGTTAACTGTGGAGGGCTACAAGACCTGGGGCCTATTGAAATGATGCATACAGCTCTTGATGGCTGGCTGGCATGATAGACCCATGCCAGTTGGGTTCAGCAGAGGAGCCTTATAGGGGTCCAGGAAGTGCTAAAGGATCCGCCCCCAGCCTAACAGGGGGGTCCACAGGACCTGGAAAACCAAATAATTATGGGGGACAACTAATGAACAACAGGGACAGGAGTGCGGTCAAAGGGTCAAACAAAGGAAACCGGATGGGGACACTGAGCAGAGAACCCCGGACAGTGCCCACTGCTCCTCAAAGGCGTCAAGGGAGTCAGTGGACGCCGCCCAGAGGAACTCTGCCCGGAGACGTGAATGGATGGAGGATCGGACATCGGTCCCACAGTCACAGGAGACTCCATCGGCCAACCTCCTCATCCTGGTTTTATAGATGGCCACTTTAGCCAGGGCCAGGAGGAGGTTGACCAGGAGGTCCTGCGACTTAGTGGGGCCACAGACAGGGAGTGCGTAGATAAGGAGGTGAGGGGAAAAGTGCAACCAAAATCTTAACAAAATATTCATGAGGAGCCGGAATAGGGGCTGCAGCCTCGTGCAGTCCAGGTAGACATGTGCCAGGGTTTCCCTCACACCACAAAAGGGGCATGTGTCCGGGATTGGGGTAAACCGCGCCAAGTACACGCCCATGCTCATGGCCCCGTGAAGGAGCTGCCAACTGATATCCCTGGCAGACCTCGGGACCAAGGTGGAATATAGGCTGGCCCACCTGGGCTCCTCACTCTCTAGAGGTGGCAGGAGGTCCCGCCACTTTGTGTCTAGACGGGACGCGAGGGTGAGGACGTGAAGGGTGTGGAGTACGAGCGTGTATAGATGTTTCCTTGGTGCGGTCTGGAACCGGACTGGCTGCAGCTCGTGTAGCCAGCTCACGGTAAAGGGGCGGAGGGGTCGGTTGGGTCCACGGGGTAGGGGCCCGATGAAAAGGTCCGGAGGGCCTGGGGTTGAGGGTGAGCGGGGCACGCCCTCCCTTAGGACCCGGTCGAGATAGACCCGAGCAATGGCAGCAAAGCAGCCCTCACCTCCTGAAGTACGCACAGGGGAGTACGAGGTCTGGAGAGCCCCATGTGCTGAGTGAGCGTCAGGGGATCCAGCCAGTCTCCCCAGTCGTAGTCCAGGAGGTCTCCGATTCTGGTGACTTCTGCCAGGACCAACCTCTGGCGCACTGAGGGGGACTCCGCCACCTGCACACGGAGCTAGGGGTTGTGTAGCAGGGACTCCACAAATAGATCTTCCCCCACGGAGGCCTCCACGGACCTCGTTGCTGTGAACAGTTTCCAGGTCTGAAGGAGGTCCTGGTAGAAGACCGGCAGCCTGGAGAGGTGGAGACAAAGGAGCTGCCGGTCGTATCGGAGCCCTCGGAAGCGGCGCAGGAAAGCGTGCGCCAATACGCTCCACACTGGACTACCTGCACCATAAAGGAGCCTCTGCAGGGCCTGGAGGCGGAAGACATGGACCTGAGTGCGGAGACACTTCAGGCCCTGTCCTCCCTCCTCCAGGGGTAGATGGAGAACCCCTGCAGAGACCCAGTGCAGTCCTGACCAGAAGAACTCCAGAATCAACGTCCGGAGGTTGGCCAGGAAATCCGGGGCCGGGACCAGGGTGTTGAGCAGGTACCAGAGCACGGACAGGACTAGTTGATTAAGCACCAGTGCCCGGCCCCGAAGGGAGAGACACCGGAGTAGTCCTGTCCATCTCCGGAGCCGCTCTACCACCCTGCCCTCTAAACTGTGCCAGTTCTCCAACGGAGACGGATGCGTGGCAGAAACGTAAATGCCGAGATAGAGCAGCGGACCCGCGCTCCACCGGATGGCCTGAAGCGTGAGTGGGAGGGAGCTCGCCTGCCGCCAGTCCCCTACCACCAAGCCAGAGCTCTTGACCCAGTTGACCAGGGCGGAGGAGGCTGCCAAGTAAATGGCCTGGCAAGCCTCCACCCGCACCAAGTCGCCTGGGTCCTGGACCACAAGGAGCACATCGTCGGCATACGCTGACAGGACCAGCCGCAGCTCCGGCTCCTGCAGCACCAACCCTGTCAACCTCCTGCGGAGGAGACAGAGGAAGGGCTCAATCGCCAGAGCGTACAGCTGGCCCAAGAGGGGGCACCCCTGCCGTACTCCTCGCCCGAAGCTGACCGGTTAGGTCAGGGTCCAGTTGAGCCTGACCAGACACTCTGTGGAGGCTTACAGCACCTGGAGAAAACCCACAAACTGGGGTTCGAAGCCAAACGCTCGCAGAGTGCTCAAGAGATACCCGTGGTCCACCCTGTCGAATGCCTTCTCCTGATCCAGGAACAGGAGGGCGAACGACAGACCGTCCTGACACCCGAGTTCCAAGAGGTCTTGGACCACATACCGGTTGTCGAAGATTGTGCAGCCCGGGACGGTGTAGGTCTGGTCTGGGTGGATCATGTCCGCCAGCACAGACCCTAGCCACAGCGAGATGGCTTTCACTATGACCTTGTAGTCCGTGCTGAGGAGCAAGATGGGACGCCAATTTCGTAAATCACAGAGGTCCCCCTTCTTTGGCAATAAGGCGAGCACGGCTCACCTGCACGAAAGAGGGAGGATCCCCCTCTGCAAAGACTCAGCCCAGATGGTGGCTAGGTCTGGGCCGAGGACGTCCCAGAACACTCGGTAGAACTCCACGGTCAGTCCGTCCATGCTCGGAGATTTATTGGTGCGCATGCGGCAGAGGGCTTCCGAGAACTCGGCCAGAGTGAGAGGCAGCTCTAGCCGGTCTTGGTCGCCTGCGCTGACCATCGGGAGTTCATCCCAGAGCACTCTGCAAGCGTTAGGATCAGTCAGATCCGGGTAGAAAAGGCCTGCGTAGAAGGCCCTGGCCCTCCCGCACATCTCCACTGGATCCATGAGGGGGTTGCCGTCCTCTGCGAGGAGACAGGTGACGTGCTTCTTGACCCCCCTCTTTTTCTCCAGGGCATAGAAGAAGTGGGAGCCGTGATCCATCTCCTGAAGGAGGCAGATGCAGGGTCGAACAAAGGCACCCCGGGCCCGATGGTCCTCGAGGGCCCGGAGCTCCTCCCACTTCTCCCAGCACGCCCTGCAGAGGGATGGATCCTCGGGGCTGGCGGCCAGATGCCTCTCCAGCTCTAAGACCTCCCATTCCAACTGCCATATCGCTGCACTCCTCCATCAGCTGGCGCCCCGGGTGTAGTCATGGCAGAAGAGCTGGGCGCGCACCTTCCCCAGGTCCCACCATGCCGTGCCGAGGGAAAAGCATGCCACTGCCCTCGCCAGGCCAGCCAGAACTCCCAGAAGGATTCCAAGCAGCCCACATCCTCCAACAAGCTGTTGTTAAAATGCCAATAGGCCGGCCCCGGCCTCTCTGCGCAGAGAGAGACCATCACAGTGGCTAAGTGATGATCGGAGAATGGGGCTGCCGGATGCTGGAGAAGTGGGCCTGTGAAAGGTGAAAACGTGATAAATAGATGTGGTCCAACCGGGAGTTGTGCGACTGATGGGCCTCCACCCGGACAAAAGTGAACGTTGAGACGTCGTCCAGGTGGTGGTCGCACCAGACGTCCACCAGAAAGTGATGGTCGACTACCTCCCGGAGGACGTCCACGGCAGCTGGGCACTGCTTGGTCCCCGAGCAGTCCCGCTCCTCGAGGGTAGTATTAAAGTCCCCGTCCAGGACCAGGCACTCGCGAGGATCCAAGGTGGTGAGGAAGGCGGACGCCTGCTGAAAGAAATGCAGCCGCTTCAGGCCCGATGTTGGGGCGTAGACATTGACAAGATTGACCACGAGCCCCTCCATATGGACCCGGAGGTGCAGCAGGTGGCCCGGCACAGCCTCGGCGACCCCCAGCACCTCGGGCCATAGGTCGGGGGAGAACTGGGTCGCCACTGCAGCCGTACGAACTGTGAGATGGCTAAAATAGATCCTGTCCCCCCATTCCAGCTCCTGCTATCTTCGGCGGCCGGATCCGTATGGGTCTCCTGCAGGAAAACCACAGAATACCCCCCTTCCCGAAGGAAGGAGAGCACCTGGCACCTGCGGAGACCCATCCTACAGCCCCGGGTGTTTAGCGTGGTGATGGTGAGAGATGCCATGAGGAGGGCTGGGGGGGATCCTCGCCAGCAGCGATGCTCGTGGTTCCCAACAGGCGGCACAACAATCCGTGGCCTACCCAGTAGGTAAGTAGGGAGTCATGAAAGAGGCGGACCCACTGGTAGGCCATGGTGGCCTGCTTCCCAGTCCTTTTATCCTCCCCCATGAGGGCTCTTGCGGCCCGGAGTATTTGATGGAAGTCCCCCCATCGCTGGAGGGCGAGCTGCACCTTGTTACAGGAGCCCCGGACATCCTCAAGGAACTCCCACAGCTCCCCTCGCAGCGTATGGGGGGCCGGGGTCACTAGCCCCCGGCTTTCCTCCGGAGGGACCACTGACACAGCCCCATGGCCCACCAAAACGGGCAGGCAAGGGGCGGACCCCCGACGTGGCACCCGATGGGCTGGTGCCATGCAGCCCCCCTCAAACCCCGGCTTGATTGGGGGCGGCGGAGGAAAGATAGCAGCCCCTAGTGAGTCAGGACTGGGAAATACAGAAGCCGCTCCCTGGGGCTATCCTCTAGGAACGAGGAGATGACGGCCCCAGGGGCGGCAATGATATCACAGGAGGTGGAGGGGACAGGGATGGGGTTGACATCAGGGGCAGGGCAGGGATCCAGAGTAGGAGCAGGGCAGGGGTTGGGTGCGGAGTTAGGGAGAGGGGCCAGGCCGCTAGGAAATGGCCCCCCTCGATCGAGCTCAGGGAGCTGGGGGCGGGGAGGGGGGCCCTCCGTGACTCTGGGCTCCGGCACCATGGCCAGCGTAGTAGCTATGGCATCTTCAGTGCGGTCCCTGCCCGGGAAGGAGGTCGGTCACCCCACGCCCACGAGGGACAACCCGTGGGGCTCAGGTCCCAGCTGCACGGCGCTGGCAGTCACCTCAGTGGGCTCAGCGGCCAACAACAGGGTGCCACCCGTGGCTGGGCAGATGGAGGAGCCCAGGGAACCCTCAGAGGCGCGAGCAGAAGCGGCAGTTAGGGGGAGGGAGCATGGAGAAGGTGGGGCCGGGGTGAGGTCGCTCAGATTGAGGCCCGCTGGCAGAGGGTTGTCCTCCCCCGGGTGACCAGGGTCAGACCCAGGGCCTCGATCTCCTTGTAAATGGAGGGGAGCTCTCCTTCCACCACCCCGGAGGTCTCCCCGCCAGTGCCCGAAGTGACGCTCGCCTCGGGGCTCACAGGGGCTCCGGATGGTAACGGGGCAGGTGGGGTTCCATCTGGGGCCTTGGAGGGGAGGGACTCCAATGGAGGGACGGTACTGCCCTCCCATGCTGCCACGTTTTCCCCAGCCAGTACGAGGGGATGGCACGCACCCGCGGGCAAGGCAGAGGGCTCGGCATCGGTGCCCCCCTTTCTGGTCTTCCGGGGGGCTTCCGCATCGGTGGAAAGGAGTGGAGCTCGAGCCTTCCGCTTGCCCCGCTTCCCCTGGGCTAGGGCTCAGCCCTCCATGGCATCATCGGGGGGGGCGGCTAACAGGGGTTGGGTCGGGGGGTGGGGACGCTGGCTCAGGGACCGTGGGAGGCAGCGGTGGGGTGGAATGAGAGAGGGAAGATTCCCCTTGGGGCGGGCCCTCTCCCATGCTCGGCAGTATCCCTGACGCACCCTCCTCCAGGGGCCCCGCTGGATTGTAGGCAGCAGAGGCAGGGCTCTCCCGCTCGTCTGGGTGTGCTGGGGGAGTGCCCCTTGGGCCCGAGCGGGAGCAGTGATGGACTGAGTAGGAGGAAGGGCGGCTTCAGGAGCCGGGCAGCCAGGGGTGTCAGCGATGATGGGGCCGGCACCCTGCTGGGGCTCAGGGGTCCCGGATGCCTCTTCGTGCCGGGCCAAGGGGCAGTCCCTCCGGACATGCCCCATCGCCCGGCAGAGGAAGCACCGGGCCTCCCCCGTGGAATAATGAACCCGGTAATGGGCCCCCTGGTAGGGGATCAAAAAGGACCCCTCAAGCACCTCTCTGTCCCGCGCCGCTGGCGGCAGTTGCAGCTGCACTTGCCGGTGGAACGAGAGGACGTGACAGAGGGCGGGGTCCTGGCGGCCCAGTGAGAGAGGGCTCAGGACAGAGATGGGCTTCCCCAGGGTAGAGAGGGCGGGTAATAGGGCAGCATTGGGAAGGAAGGGAGGGACGGAAGTCAGGACCAGGTGGATGCCCAGGTCGTCCAGCGGCTCCAGGGGGACGAACACGTCCCCCACCGCCAGGCCCTTCTCCACCGCCTCCTGGGCGGCGACCTCTGATGCCAGGAAGAAGACCACGTTCCCGTACATTTTGGAGGCCGCCACAATGGCCGTGGGCCCCACCACCCTCGCCAATGCCAGCACGTATGTCTTCATGTGGGGCGAGGCGGGCACCAGGAGGCAACGGGTGCCGTGCTTCCTGGTCATGGTGGGAAAGGGGCCCCGGCTGCTATAGCTGGTAGCGGAGGCGGTGGGAGGGAGAGATGACAAAACAGCGGGTGGGGGAGCTGCCGCCACCTGGGCGTAGGCCCTGGGGGGTGGGGGAGGGACACCCGCAGAGCTGCTGCAGGGAGCAGCAGGGAGAGACACTGCGGCCGATGGCGGGGCCGTGGCAGTGGAGGCAGTCCCTACCATGGAGGGCCTGGTTTTTTTTGGTGGGTCCCTTCCCCTTTTTCTTGCCCTGGCCCTTCCCGCCGGATGGGGGGGCTCCTCCAAAATCTGAGGGGGTGAGGGACATGGCAGCAGTGAAGGTCACCCCAGTGCCCGCCGCTGCCAGCACCCCGGCAGGGGCAGTGACAGGTGGTTTGGCAGCGGTGGTTGAGGTAGAGGCTTGGGGGGGTGACGGAGGGGCAGGCAAGGGAGGGGTTTCTGGGGCTGCTGGAGGGGCCCCACCCGCCATGTCCCCCACCATAATGAGCAGGAAGGGAGGGGAAACACCAGAGAGAGGAGGGGAAAGGGGAAGCAGGTCAACCACTCCTCCCTGCTAGGCTGTAGGCAGGGGAGGAGGGTGCCAAAAGGGGTGGGCTGGACAGGGGGGCTATCAAGGGCTTGTGGAGGGCAGTCACCAACTCAGGATAGGAATCCGGCTCCTCTAGCTGCACTAGGGGACGGGGGTTGTCATAAATATAAAGGGAAGGGTAATCACCTTTAAAATCCCTCCTGGCCAGAGGAAAAATCCTTTCACCTGTAAAGGGTTAAGAAGCTAAAGGTAACCTCGCTGGCACCTGACCAAAATGACCAATGAGGAGACAAGATACTTTCAAAAGCTGGGAGGAGGGAGAAAAACAAAGGGTCTGTGTCTGTCTGTGTGATGCTTTTGCTGGGGACAGAATAGGAATGGAGTCTTAGAATTTAGTAAGTAATCTAGCTAGATATGTGTTAGATTATGATTTCTTTAAATGGCTGAGAAAATAGCTGTGCTGAATAGAATGAATATTCCTGTCTGTCTGTCTTTTTTGTAACTTAAGGATTTGCCTACAGGGATTCTCTATGTTTTGAATCTAATTACCCTGTAAGGTATTTACCATCCTGATTTTACAGAGGTGATTCTTTCTTACTTCTATTAAAAGTCTTCGTGTAAGAAAACTGAATGCTTTTTCATTGTTCTTAAGATCCAAGGGTTTGGGTCTGTGGTCACCTATGCAAATTGGTGAGGATTTTTACCAAACCTTCCCCAGAAAGTGGGGTGCAAGGGTTGGGGGATTTTGGGGGGAAAGATGTTTCCAAACAACGCTTTCTTAATAAAAATAAACACAGATAAATGTTTGGTGGTGGCAGTGGAAGTCCAAGGGCAAAGGGTAAAATAGTTTGTACGTTGGGGAAGTTTTAACCTAAGCTGGTAAAAGTAAGCTTAGGAGGTTTTCATGCAGGTCCCCACATCTGTACCCTAGAGTTCAGAGTGGGGAAAGAACCTTGACATGGTGGCAGAGCGGTGGGATTAACTTGAAATCAATTTGAGATGTTTTTGAACCAGAAACACAGATTTTAAAAAGGAAATTTTTTTTTTCCTTTGGGGCTGCTGGAAAGCAGGTCCAACTGAAAGCAGGTAGTTTTTTCTTTGCTTTGGGGTCAGAACAGAGACAAAAGGGAATTACCTTTTGTGAATTGCAAGTTTTCTTTGCTTTCTTTGCCTTTTCTTTGCCTAACCTCCTGTAGGAAATTCACAAGTATTCACAGACCTGAAGTTGTTTTTTTTTCCTAAGAGCAACTAGAGGGGATTTCTACCTATTTGCCTGAAGACAAAAGTGTTAGTTTTGGGGTTTTTTAGGATTTTGATTTTTTTTTTTTTAAACAAGGAGCACAGATTTGAAAAGGAAATTTTTTTCCTTTGGGCTGCTGGAAAGCAGGTTTCCAAGTAGTTGGAGGTTTTTTGCTTTGATTTGGGGCCAGAGAGTAGACAAAAGGAAATTGTCTTTTTGTGAGCTGCAGGGAACTTCACAAGTCTTCACAGACCTGAAGTTTGGTTGTTTTTTTTTCCCCTAAAAGTAACTAGAGGGGTTTTTCTGCCTATTTGCCTGGAGACAAAGGTGTTAGGGTTTTTGGTTTGTTTGGTTTTGGGGTTTTTTTTGTTTTTTTTTTTTAATTTTTTTTTTTTGGATTTTTCTGTAGGCTGATAATCACTATCAGAGAATATAGGTATCCTATTCCAGCACAGCAAAATTTTACAAGCCAAGTTTTGTTGGTTTTATTTCTAACCCTTGGGTGTAAAGTTAGTTAAAAACAGAGAGGTAAAGATGACAGACACCAAGGCACTACACAAATTGGAGTTAGCCAAACTGGAGGCAACGAAAGAAGCTTAAAAAAAAGCCCTAGAAGCTGCTCACAGGAGAGCAATGGAGGCAAAGGACAAAGAAAGGGAGGCAGCAAAAGAGGCAGAACAACACCAAGCAGCTGCTCACAGGAGAGCTATGGAAGCAAGGGCCAAAGAACTGGAGGAGAAGGAAAAAAGAGAGGAAGCATGTGGAGGAGGAGAAGGAAAAAGAGAGGAAGCATAACTTGGAGATGGAGAAGGTAAAGGCTCAGCAGAATATACCAACAAACCCTAGCAATCCTTCTCCAGGTACCACTTCCCAACCCAGAAAGTCCCCACCTACAAGGCAGGCGATGATACTGAGGCCTTCTTAGAAAACTTCGAAAGGGCCTGCCTTGGGTACGGCATCTCTACAGACCAATACGTGGTAGAGCTGAGGCCACAGCTCAGTGGATCCTTAGCTGAGGTGGCGGCTGAAATGCCTAAGGACCACATGAACAAGTATGAACTGTTTAAAACCAAGGCGAGAGTCAGTATGGGGCTAACACCCCAGCATTCTCGTCGGACGTTCAGAGCCCTAAGGTGGAAACCAGACATGTCATTTACCCGACATGCCTACCACATTGTGAAACATTGGGATGCCTGGATATCAGGAGCAAGTGTTAAATCTCCAGAAGAGTTGCCCTTCCTAATGCAAATGGAACAATTCTTAGAGGGTGTTCCTGAGGAAATAGAAAGATACATCCTAGATGGGAAGCCCAAAACTGTAATTGAGGCAGGAGAGATTGGAGCCAGATGGGTGGAGGTGGCAGAGAAGAAGAAAACTGGTCGCAGTTGGAGCGGAGACCAGAAGGGACAACCCCAGACCACACCCTATTACCGGGGGCCGCCCAAGGCCCCACCTACCCCCCAAAGAACCCTCCAGACCCCTTATCGTCCCACCACCCCGTTCTCCAGCAACCCTCCTCGCCCCAATGACCCGTCAGCTGGACGATGTTTTAAATGTAACGAGCTGGGGAATATAAAGGCCAGCTGCCCCAAGAACCCCAACAGATTACAGTTCATTGCACCGGAATCACATCAGAGATCCGCAGGCCCAGATACCTCTCAGATACCCTTGGAGCGGAGGGAAACTGTGAATGTGGGATGGAAGAAGGTCACCGCGTGGAGGGACACCGGAGCACAAGTGTCAGCTATCCATGCTTCCTTAGTGGACCCCAATTTAATCAACCCAGAGATCCAAGTGACGATTCAACCCTTCAAGTCCAACTCTTTCAATTTGCCTACCGCCAAGTTGCCTGTCCAGTACCAGGGCTGGTCAGGAACGTGGACTTTTGCAGTCTATGATGATTATCCCATCCCCATGCTGTTGGGGGAAGACTTGGCCAATCATGTGAAGCGGGCCAAGAGAGTGGGAATGGTCACCCGCAGCCAGGCTAAACAAGCCGTGACACCTAACTCTGTTCCGGAAACTTCTGTCAGGACCCGGTCAGAGGTGATGGACCCGGACCCCAGGCCAATGTCTGCAACAGCAGTAGTGGATCCAGTCCCAGAGACCCAGACAGAACCAGTCCCAGAACCGGAACCAGCAGAACAACCAGCACCAGACCCATTGCCAGCACTGAATCCAGTACTTGCAACCCCAACACCAGAGGGCCCCACCGAACCTGAACTGGCAGCAGCCCATAACCCTACACAAGAGGCTCAGCCGGAGCCTGAACCCCAACATAGTGCCCCAACAGAGAGCGGTTCACAGTCAACGGAAACAGCCCCATCCCTGGCATCGCTTCCAGAGGGACCAAGCATAGGTCCACAATCCAATGAGGAACTGATGTCTCCAGCATCAAGGGAACAGTTCGAGACCGAACAGGAAGCAGATGAAAGCCTCCAGAGAGCTTGGACGGTGACACGGAGCAACCCACCACCTCTCAGCTCTTCTAATTGATCCAGGTTTGTTGTAGAAAGAGGACTTTTATCCAAGGAAACTCTTTCTGGTGGACACCAGGAAGACTGGCATCCTCAGAGACAGTTGGTAGTTCCAACTAAATACCTGGCCAAGCTCTTGAGCTTAGCCCACGATCACCCTAGTGGCCATGCTGGGGTGAACAGGACCAAAGACCAGTTCGGGGGGAGTCATTCCACTGGGAGGGAATGGGCAAGGATGTTTCTACCTATGTCCAGTCTTGTAAAGTATGCCAAAGAGTGGGAAAACCCCAAGACCAGGTCAAAGCCCCTCTCCAGCCACTCCCCATCATTGAAGTTCCATTTCAGCGAGTAGCTGTGGATATTCTGGGTCCTTTTCCGAAAAAGACACCCAGAGGAAAGCAGTACATACTGACTTTCATGGATTTTGCCACCCAATGGCCGGAAGCAGTAGCTCTAAGCAACACCAGGGCTAAAAGTGTGTGCCAGGCACAAGCAGACATTTTTGCCAGGTTAGGTTGGCCCTCCAACATCCTCACAGATGCAGGGACTAATTTCCTGGCAGGAACTATGGAAAACCTTTGGGAATCTCATGGGGTAAAACACTTGGTTGCCACTCCTTACCACCATCAAACAAATGGCATAGTGGAGAAGTTTAATGGAACTTTGGGGGCCATGATACGTAAATTTGTAAATGAGCACTCCAATGATTGGGACCTAGTGTTGCAGCAGTTACTCTTTGCCTACAGAGCTGTACCGCATCCCAGTTTAGGGTTTTCACCATTTGAACTTCTATATGGCCGTGAGGTTAAGGGGCCATTACAGTTGGTGAAGCAGCAATGGGAGGGATTTACACCTTCTCCAGGAACTAATATTCTGGACTTTGTAACCAACCTACAAAACACCCTCCGAACCTCTTTAGCCCTTGCTAAAGAAAACTTACAGGATGCTCAAAAAGAGCAAAAAGCCTGGTATGATAAACATGCCAGAGAGCGTTCCTTCAAAGTAGGGGACCAGGTCATGGTTCAGGCACTCCAGGCCCATAAAATGGAAGCATCATGGGAAGGGCCATTCACGGTCCAGGAGCACCTGGGAGATGTTAATTATCTCATAGCATTCCCCACCTCCAACTGAAAGCCTAAGGTGTACCATATTAATTCTCTAAAGCCCTTTTATTCCAGAGAATTAAAGGTTTGTCAGTTTACAGCCCAGGGAGGAGACGACGCTGAGTGGCCTGAAGGTGTCTACTACGAAGGGAAAAGTGCTGGTGGTGTGGAAGAGGTGAACCTCTCCATGACCGTTGGGCGTATGCAGCGACAGCAGATCAAGGAGCTGTGCACTAGCTACGCGCCGACATTCTCAGCCACCCCAGGACTGACTGAACGGGCATACCACTCCATTGACACAGGTAATGCTCACCCAATTAGGGTCCAACCTTACCGGGTGTCTCCTCAAGCTAAAACTGCTATAGAACAGGAGAGCCAGGATACATTACAGATGGGGGTAATCCGCCCCTCTGGAAGTGCATGGGCATCTCCAGTGGTTCTAGTTCACAAACCAGATGGGGAGATACGTTTTTGCGTGTACTACTGTAAGCTAAATGCTGTAACTCACCCAGACAACTATCCAATGCCACGCACAGATGAACGATTAGAGAAACTGGGATGGGCCCAGTTCATCTCTACCTTGGACTGAACCAAGGGGTACTGGCAGGTACCGCTAGATGAATCCGCCAAGGAGAGGTCAGCCTTCACCACACATCTTGGGCTGTATGAATTTAATGTACTCCCTTTCAGGCTGCGGAATGGACCCACCACCTTCCAAAGACTTGTCGATGGTCTCCTAGTGGGATTAGGAGAATATGCAGTCGCCTACCTTGACAATGTGGCCATATTTTCGGATTCCTGGGCAGAACACCTGGAACATCTACAAAAAGTCTTTGAGCGCATAAGGGAGGCAGGACTAACTGTTAAGGCTAAGAAGTGTCAAATAGGCCTAAACAGAGTGACTTACCTTGGACGCCAGGAGGGTCAAGGAACTATCAACCCCCTACAGGCCAAAGTGGATGCTATCCAAAAGTGGCCTGTCCCAAAGTCAAAGAAACAAGTTCAATCCTTCTTAGGCTTGGCCAGTTATTACAGACTATTTGTACTGCAATACAGCCAAATCGCCGCCCCACTGACAGACCTAACCAAAAAGAAACAGCCAAATGCCATTCAGTGAACCGAAGAGTGTCAGAAGGCCTTTAACCAGCTTAAAGCGACACTCATGTCTGACCCTGTACTAAGGGCCCCAGACTTTGACAAACCATTCCTAGTAACCACAGATGCGTCTGAGTGTGGTGTGGGAGCAGTTTTAATGCAGAAGGGACCGGATCAAGAATTCCACCCTGTAGTGTTTCTCAGCAAAAAACTGTCTGAGAGGGAAAGCAACTGGTCAGTCAGTGAAAAAGAATGTTACACCATTGTCTATGCCCTGGAAAAGCTACGCCCATGTGTTTGGGGACGCATTTCCACCTGCAAACCAACCATGCTGCGCTACAGTGGCTTCATACTGCCATGGGAAATAACAAAAAACTTATTCGGTGGAGTTTAGCTCTCCAAGATTTTGATTTCGACATCTAACACATCTCAGGAGCTTCTAACGAAGTGGCTGATGCACTCTCCCATGAAAGTTTCCCAGAATCAACTGGTTAAAATCGTCCTTGAGATGTGGAAAATATTAGTCTTTATGTACTTGGTAGTATATTTAGAGATGCATGTGTCTTATTAACTCTGTCTTTCCTAGAGCTCCAGGAAGAAGCACACAGGTGGATTGGGGGGGCAGGCTCCACGCCACACCCCCTGTGTCCCCCCACACACAGTCAAAAGCCCCACCACAAGAGCACAGTTCAAAAGTTACTCAGCCTCCAGGCCCCCTCCACAGTGGTCTGCAGAGTCCCTGTGCGCTCCCCCAGCAGCAGATGGTCTCATCCCCTCCTCCTTCGGGGTCCAGCAGCTCCCAGGCAGCGGCAACTCCCAGGCAGCGGCCCGGTGGCCAGGCAGGCAGAGAGGACCCCTCACTGGTGGTGGTGGTCGTGTCCACAGCAGTAGCAATGGCTGGGGTCCCTCACTCCCCCACTCTAGGGAGCGGGCAAGCAGCCCCCCCTCCCCCAGGGGCTGTAGTTGGAGCAGTAACAGCAGCACCCAAGGGTAGGTGTGGGAGTCTAGCAGCCGACCAGCAACCAGGTAGCAGAGAAAGGGGGTAGGAGGTACCCGGCCCAGCCAGGGGAGCAGTTGTGGGGGCGGCGGCAGCAGTAAGAGCCCAGGGCCCAGCAGCAGCTGTCGTCTCCCTCCTCCCTCCAGGTCAGTTGGGTTCAGCCCTATTGGGATCCAGGAAGTGCTAAAGGATCCCCCCCCAGCCTAAGTGGGGGATCCACAGGACCTGGGAAGCCAAATAATTACAGGGGACAACTAACGAACAACAGGGACGGGAGTGCGGTCAAAGGGTCAAACGAAGGGAACCGGACGGGGACACTGAGCAGAGAACCCCGGTCTCCCCGCCAGTGCCCGAAGCGACGCTCACCCCAAGGCTCACGGGGGTTCCGGATGGTAACGGGGCAAGTGGGGCTCCATCGCGGTCCTTGGAGGGAAGGGACTCTAAGGGAGGGATGGTACTGCCCTCCCGTGCTGCCACGTTTTCCCCAGCTGGCACCAGAGGATGGTATGCGCCCGTGGGCAAGGCAGAGGGCTCAGCATCTGCACCCCCCCTTTTGGTCTTCTGGGGGGCTTCCGCATCGGTGGAAAGGAGCGGAGCTTGAGCCCTCCACTTGCCCCGCTTCCCCTGGACTAGGGCCCAGCCCTCCATGGCATCATCCGGTGGCCAGCTAACAGGGGTTGGGTCAGGGGGCAAGGACGATGGCTCAGGGACCGTGGGAGGCAGCGGTGGGGTGGAATAAGGGAGGAAAGAGTCCCCCTGGGGCAGGCCCTCTCCCACACTTGGCGGTATCCCTGCCGCACCCTCCTCTAGGGGCCCCGCCGAATTGTAGGCAGCAGAGGCGGGGCTCTCCCGCTCATCTGGGCGTGCTGGGGGGAGCGCCCTTTGGGCCCGAGTGGGAGCAGTGATGGACTGAGTGGGAGGAGGGGAGGCTTCGGGTGCTGGGCAGCCGGGGGCGCTGGCCATGATGGGGCCAGCGCCCTGCCAGAGCTCGGAGCTCCCGGATGTCTCTACTTGCCGGGCCAAAGGGCAGTCCCTCCAGATGTGCCCCATCACCCGGCAGAGGTAGCACCGGGCCTCCCCCATGGAATAATGAACCCGGTAGTGGGCCCCCTGGTAGGGGATCAAAAAGGACCCCTCAAGCGCCTCTCCGTCACGTGCCGCCGGCGGCAGTTGCAGCTGCACTTGCCGGTGGAACGAGAGGACGTGACGGAGGGCGGGGTCCTTGCAGCCCAAGGAGAGAAGGCTCAAAAGAGAGATGGGCTTCCCCAGGGTAGAGAGGGCGGGTAATAGGGCAGCATTGGGAAGGAAGGGAGGGACGGAAGTCAGGACCAGGTGGACGCCCAGGTCATCCAGCAGCTCCAGGGGGACGAACACGCCCCCCACCGCCAGGCCCTTCTCCACCACCTCCTGGGCGGCAGCCTCCAATGCCAGGAAGAAGACCACGTTCCCGTACATTTTGGAGGCTGCCACAATGGCCGTGGGCCCCACTGCCCTCGCCAACGCCCGCACGTACGTCTCCACGTGGGGCGAGGCGGGCACCAGGAGGCAACAGGTGCCGTGCTTCCTGCTCATGGTGGGAAAGGGGCCCCGGCCGCTATAGCTGGTAGCGGAGGCGGCGGGCAGGAAAGATGACGTAATGGTAGGCGGGGGGGCTGCCGCCATCTGGGCGTACGCCCTGGGGGCCAGGGGGAGGGACACCCGCAGAGCTGGTGGAAGAAGCAGCGGGATGGGAGGCCGCGGCCGGTGGCAGGGCCGCGGCAGTGAGGGCAGTCCCTGCCATGGAGGGCCTGGAGTTTTTGGCAGGGCCCTTCCCCTTCTTCCTACCCTGGTCCTTCCTGCCGGGTGGGGGGGCTCCCCCAGAATCTAAGGCAGGGAGGGACGTGGCAGCAACGGAGGTCACCCTGGTGCCCGCCGCTGCTGGTGCCCCGGTAGGGGCGGTGGCAGATGGATTGGCAGCGGCGGTCGAGGTAGAGGCTTGGGGGGGTGACGGAGGGGCAGGCCGGGAAAGGGTATCTAGGGCTGCTGGAGAGGCCCCACCCCTCATGTCCCCCGCCATAATGAGCAGGGAGGGAAAGGAGGACACCAGAGAGAGGAGGGGAAAGGGGAGGCAGGTCAACCACTCCTCCCCGCTAGGCTGCAGGCAGGGGAGGAGGGCGCCAAAAGGGATGGGCTGGACAGGGGCGCTATCAAGGGCCTGTGGGCAACAGTCACCGACTCAGGATAGAAATCCGGCTCTTCTAACTGCACTAGGGGAGGGGGATTATAACAACCTTTGGGGAGTGCAGTGAAATCGGGGCAAACTCAAACAGGGGAAGGGCACAAGCGCATGGGAGGGGGGGCATGGGCACACTGAGTAAGGGGCCAATCAGGGCAGGGGTATCACATAGGGAGGGGGGAGAACCAGCCTGGAGGCAGGACAGGGAACCAAGGAGCTAACTGCAGAGGCAAGGGCGGGGCAAACAAAGGCTGCAGAGGGAAAAGGGCGGGGCAGGCAAACAAGCTGAAGCCAGTGAGGTGCTGGGGTAAGGAGGAGGGCAAAAAGGCTGCAAGGGGCAAAATGGGGCAGGGAGCCAGGGACAAAGCTGGGGGTTGCTGAAGGGGGTCAGTCCAGGATGGGGCGGGGGGGGGGCACATGCGCCCATGGGCGCTTGCAGAAGAGTCAGTGCGGGCTGGCTGCTGCTTCAGGCCAAAAGGTGGTGAAAGGGCGCGTCAGGCCAAGCGAGCAGCAGAGTCCCAGAAGCAGGAGCTTGAGGCAGCTGGTAAGTGTCCACTGGGGGTGGTGGAGGGGGCAGCGCTGATGGTGGGGGGGGTGGGGGAGGATGACACACAGATGGACTGGGGGGCAGGCTCCACGCCACACCCCTGTGTCCCCACAAACACAGTCAGAACCCCCACCACAAGAGCACAGTCCAAAAGTTACTCAGCCTTCAGGCCCCCTCCACAGTGGTCTGCAGAGTCCCTGTGTGCTCCCCTAGCAGCAGATGGCCTCGTCCCCTCCTCCTTCAGGGTCCAGCAGCTCCCAGGCAGCCCCAGGCGGCAGCCCGGTGGCTGGGCAGGCAGAGAGGACCCCTCACAGGTGGTGGTGGTGTCTACAGCAGTAGCAGTGGCTGGGGTCCCTCACCCCCCCACTCTGGGGAGCGGGCAAGCAGCCCCCCCTCCTCCAGTGGCTGAAGTTGGAGCAGTAACAGCAGCACCCAAGGGCAGGTGGGGGAGTCCAGCAGCCGGCCAGCTACCAGGTAGCAGAGAAAGGGGGTGGGGGGTGCCCGGCCCAGCCAGAGGAGCAGTTGTGGGTGGGGGGGGCAGCAGCAGCATCAAGAGCCCAGGGCCCAGCAGCAGCTGTCTCCCTCCTCCCTCCAGGCCAGTCGGGTTCAGCCGAGAGCAGATCTACTGGCCATTGGATGAACAGGGTTCTGTTCCTGACTGACCAGAGCAGGGGCTGCTCCAGGCTAATGAGAACACCTGACTCCAATTAACCTGCAAAGAGTCAGGTGAGACCATTAAGCTAATGTGACCACCTGACTCTAATTAAGGCCCCTCATATTCTATAAAAGGGCTGACTCCAGTCAGGCAGAGGAGAGCCAAGGAGCTAGAGAAGAGGAAAAAAAGGGAAGGAGGAGGATCCTGGGAACTACAGGCCAGTCAGCCTCACCTCAGTCCCTGGAAAAATCATGGAGCAGGTCCTCAAGGAATCAATCCTGAAGCACTTACATGAGAGGAAAGTGATCAGGAACAGTCAGCATGGATTCACCAAGGGAAGGTCATGCCTGACCAATCTAATCGCCTTCTATGATGAGGTTCCTGGTTCTGTGGATGAAGAGAAAGCAGTGGATGTATTGTATCTTGACTTTAGCAAAGCTTTTGACACGGTCTCCCACAGTATTCTTGTCAGCAAGTTAAAGAACTATGGGCTGGATGAATGCACTGTAAGGTGGGTAGAAAGTTGGCTAGATTGTCGGGCTCAACGGGTAGTGATCAATGGCTCCATGTCTAGTTGGCAGCCGGTGTCAAGTGGAGTGCCCCAGGGGTTGGTCCTGGGGCCAGTTTTGTTCAATATCTTCATAAATGATCTGGAGGATAGTGTGGATTGCACTCTCAGCAAATTTGCGGATGATACTAAACTGGGAGGAGTGGTAGATACGCTGGAGGGCAGGGATAGGATACAGAGGGCCCTAGACAAATTGGAGGATTGGGCCAAAAGAAATCTGATGAGGTTCAATAAGGATAAGTGCAGGGTCCTGCACTTAGGACGGAAGAACCCAATGCACAGCTACAGACTAGGGACCGAATGGCTAGGCAGCAGTTCTGCGGAAAAGGACCTAGGGGTGACAGTGGACGAGAAGCTGGATATGAGTCAGCAGTGTGCCCTTCTTGCCAAGAAGGTCAATGGCATTTTGGGATGTATAATGCGAGCAGAGGGGCATAGCGAGCAGATCGAGGGATGTGATCGTTCCCCTCTATTAGACATTGGTGAGGCCTCATCTGGAGTACCGTGTCCAGTTTTGGGTCCCACACCACAAGAAGGATGTGGATAAATTGGAGAGAGTCCAGCGAAGGGCAACAAAAATGATTGGGGGTCTGGAACACATGACTTATGAGGAGAGGCTGAGGGAACTGGGATTGTTTAGTCTGCAGAAAAGAAGAATGAGGGGGGATTTGATAGCTGCTTTCAACTACCTGAGAGGTGGTTCCAGAGAGGATGGTTCTAGACTATTCTCAGTGGTAGAAGAGGACAGGACAAGGAGTAATGGTCTCAAGTTGCAGTGGGGGAGATTTAGGATGGATATTAGGAAAAACTTTTTCACTAGGAGGGTGGTGAAACACTGGAATGCGTTACCTAGGGAGGTGGTAGAACCTTCTTCCTTAGAAGTTTTTAAGGTCAGGCTTGACAAAGCCCTGGCTGGGATGATTTAATTGGGGATTGGTCCTGCTGTGAGCAGGGGGTTGGACTAGATGACCTCCTGAGGTCCCTTCCAACCCTGATATTCTATGATTCTAAGTGAGGCTGAAGGCCCGGTTAATGAAGACACCCTCAAGTCATTGGTAAGGAAGCCCTAAGGTAAGGGTGAAGAAGGGAGAAGCAGGAGAGCTGTGGGGAAGTGGCCCAGGGAAATATAGCAACTCTGGCAGTAAAAGGTTGGCTGCCAACAGCTGCTACCATTAGGGTCCCTGGGCCAGAACCCAGGGTAGAGGGCGGGCCTGCATTCCCCCCAACCCACCACTACAGAAACACCTCCTGGGAGGGGAAAACAGGCCCCTGTCAGGACAGGAGGCTAAACTGTTTTGGTATGAGGCCGTAGGAGCAACAGAGACTGGGAATTCTCTCACCAACCTCCTTGCTGTCTTAAGATGAAAAGGGCTCAGTAGACTGTATCCCTGGCCCTAGAGAGAGAAGGGCTACGTGGAGGGTTGCAGTGAGCCTCTGAAGCTAGCATAAACTGCCTGGAAGTGCAGGACCCATGGGGACAAGGTCAGAGCTCTGCCACACTGACTCTATAAAATTCCCATTCCCTTGATGTTCCCTGTCAAGTTATAGACAACTGCAAAGATAAGTCAAGGTCTAAGCCTAAATTACTTTGCTGTGCCCCTTTAAACTGTTAATATTTGTAAACTAGTTTCAGCAGCAAGTTCTTCATTTAGGGCAGTGGTTCTCAACCTTGCAGCCCAGTCAGCACACAGCTGCGGCCCATGTGACATCCTCAGGGCCATACAGGCAGAATATATATTGTGTGGATGCGGCCCACATAACAGAGAGCTGCATATGTGGCCCACAACGGCCCCATATAATGAAGCAGGCTTCCATATGAATGTTGCTAACTAATGCTAGGGGTTATTTACAGACAGTTTTCATAGAGAGCGAGATTGTTTACTAGCCATTAATAAAAGGTATAGATAAGTCACAAGTTTAATAAAGTTTATTTAATCATGACTATGCTTAGGAAAATACACTCCTAAAGGTTAATATAATGCAATTTAGTTTAACTTTACACTACATTTTGGACAAAAGACTTGTACATAGTTTAGGTAAAACAGGACTTGTGATCTGGTTTGTTTTACATCTATTACAAATGTATAAAAGGTTGTCATGCACTACAGTAGATAAACAGCATGAAAAAAATTACCTTTGGTTTAATTCAGAAAATAATACAAGTATTGCACTGTAAAAGCTTCAAACATGGTGCAACAAAACATCATAAAAATGTTTCAGTGCCAGCTTACAAAAGTTTGTTAGCTAGTGTAACTTTAGAAAAAAGCGTATGCACATGAGAGACCATTCCATTAGCTAGCTGGATTCAGTTAATATTGTATGTAAATCAGGTATCTACACCACCAAGGTTCAAGAGGTGTCTTGAATTTGGTTTAACACTTATTAGCGACATTATTACTCTGTTGAAATCAACAACATTATTGGATGCTAACTGACCTGTCAGTTCAAAGGATGTACAGTTCCAGCCTAGTTTATCAAAATTCAAAAATAGTAACTACATTACCATGGATTACAAGTTCCTGGTTATCCACTTTTTAGGTCATTTCTTGTGATGGTCACTTTTTGAGTGTACATTTAAATATATGTGAAAGCCACAAACACCATGTTACTCAGTATGGGATTGGCAGTGTGGGATAGCATTACATGGAAGCCTGCAGTAATCCCTCCAGCCACATCTTAAGGTGGGATATTGTTACAGGCTTTGTCGCCCAGAGAAGCCCTATGAGAGGGAAGACGTACTGGCAACAAAGTATACCAAATAATTTAACGTTCTTGGAAAAGAAACACAATGTGGTACATATGTTTAAAGAGAGGTGAAAAATACGTATTTTAGAACACACAAGGTAGGTTAACCTAAGTTTTACACCCTATTTCAAATATTCATTAGCAACGTCTAAGCATATTGTTAGAGATGAGTGACATAGTACATCTTTTGCTGCTTTACGTTCACGTACTTCCAAATTCCTACCTTTAGCTCTATTAAAAGCAAATCAGAAAAATGGAAATTTCAACATGGTTTCAGTCTCATATCTGAAGTATTTCAAGGCAAAAAGATCACATCTCGGGTATATTTTTAAGTAGGAAGAATCCACATTTTATTTTTGTTCATACTTAACACATTAATTTTCACTTTCAAATCTTGTGATAAGGAATATTGCCTAATATAGGCATTATTCTTTTCATGGAGTCCCTGTGAGCATAAAGTAAAAAGTATTCAGCCCTTTTCCCAGCAGTGTACAGTATTTACTTGGAGGAACATAAGTCTGCTTTGAGTTAATGGCAGATCGTTTAAATTTAATTCACCTCACTGCCATATTTTAACTTCCAGCTCAAAAACCAGGCTTGTCCAAAAACTTTATCTGAATGTAATTAAAGTTCTTGAAATCTCTTGCAAGATGGTAATTGCTCTTTTAAAAAATATGAAGGTATCCATAAAACCTCTACACGTCACTGGAATTCCCAGCCTCTGTTCAAATCTCTTACACAAGATGGTAACATTTTATACATAAAAAGATAACACACTTAACAAGAAAAGCTATCGCTAAGACTATCATAACTGGTTGTTTAGGAAGACAATTCAACTAGGTTTATTTTCTAAATGTTTTAACATAAATATAGTTGCAACTTGATCTTCAGTTGACAATGATTGTCACAGCCAAGGAAAGCACTGAACACTATCTAATCACACACAAACTCTCTATACATTATACAATTTATTTCTGTCTTGAGGGATCTCCCCCCTGCACACAAATCTTTGGCCTTCCACTACCAATCCCCCGCAGAAGCAGTAGCAGTGTACTGTCTTTGTTCTCTATTCATTCAAGTTATATTTATGCACACAGATGTGCAGTTTCCAGAACTAGGTACGTCTCTAGACAAAACAAGAAGTAATCAGAATAAATACAAACTCTGCTGTCCCCTGGGGGGGGGGGCCGGGGGGGAACAGTAGGAGTTTATTTTTCTTTCTTGGCAGTTCATATTTAGAGGACTTGTCACAAAATGCCTTGGCAGATGAGCTTACCCACTGGGGGGCTCTAGTCAGCTGACATTTGCATCCACAACTACTGCTCCACAGAGGTCTAGCAAGCATTCAGGGCTGAAAAGCCAGGGAGGCTGCGCCCTATCCAAGAGGCATAAATGTGGATTCCCCTGCTGCAGAGATTTTTTTTTTTTTGCCTATTTGTTTTTGCAACTGGTTGGCACACAGCTAGCAAGCCTTCCTAGCACTTGCATGCCTCAGAAGATCATCTGTGTTTTGTTCTGGATGGAGCCCTGTATTCAAATAGTACTTATGTCTTTCCTCGCATATCAGCATGAGTTTATAATAATAGTCACCAATTTATTTTCTCTTTAACAGATCAAGGCTATTTTTTTAATTGTTTAATTAAATCTTGAATGAATAAAGAACAGAAAATTCTACATCTTTCCTAATTCCAGGTTTGTTGCTTACCAGTCTTTTCTTGGTGGATGGCATTTTGGATTTGGATGATCTACATTTACATCCGTGCTACAATTAGTTTTAATCCTGTAGATTGAGAGATGCCCCACATTGAAGTGGAGAAGAAAAAAGAAAACAAGGTTTATAGAAATATGCAGTCTGTGTCCCTCTAGAATGAATATTCCACTTTATGGTGATCAGAAGTTATAAATTAATTAAAATGAATGCACTAAGTATCACAAATATCAGAAGTAAAATTTTCTTGACAAAATACAATGAAAATGCCATGAATATGGTTATTCAAAATGTTTTGAACCTACATCAGCATCCTTTGCCCAAAAAAACTATACAATTTTAAAGCTACTTACAAAATATAACCAAAAACTCCATAATTTTACCAAATTCATGCACAACCAATAATACCCCACAAAAACAAGAAAAACTGTAGCAAAGAGTATCAAAGAAAACTGGCCCATGGTAAGCAACAAATCTGAAAGTTTCAAAATAAAGAAAAAAATTACATGAACAAAACCAAACATGCATATATAATGTACATATACTGCACAAATGCTATTCCTAAAGGATTAAACTGCATAGGTAAAAATCAAAAATACAATGTGCAATATTTTAAGCCCTTAAAGCACAATCAAAAGTAAAGAATAAAAAAAAAAACATAACACTTGCTCCCCTCATAACTATGCCAATTACAACTACAGTTTCAATTAATATATTTACCAAGATCTGAGATCGAAAGTTGGAAATATTACTTCCAAATTTTGGCTTTCTGCTCATGATTAGGGGATTTGAAATGTATATTCAAAATTACAATTATCTCAAATCATTATGTTTATCTCTAGACAAATTTGATTTGTTTTACAAAGTGCTCTTTTTATGAAACAGAAGCCATCTTCCTTGTAGAAAAATCAATTAGTAGTTGATACGAAGATATGTTAAGATAATCGAACTAAAACTTAATTTGAGGAAAAACTGACAGCTAAGAACAAAAAGGTTCTTATGGTTCAAAATGCATCTGAATTATGCAGGTGTAGCTATAGTCTGTTTACTAAAACTCAATTTATAAAATAATTTGTGCATAAACGAACAGACTAGAGGCTTACGCTGATTTAATAGGATACAGCCTCACATACCCTACCTACATGCCTTCTTTAATCAAGAGATACAATTAATGAATTCAACATTACACAAGTATTTTCAACTTAAAAAAAATAAACTAGACACTAATTAAAGCAAACCATGCTTTAAAAAGACTACAACAACTGTACATAAACTGTGTAAGATGTTACAGACAAGGATAAACTTGCCATCAAACTGCAATTTGGTTATTCCTGCCCCTTTGTTGCCTTCTCAAGATAATACACGTTCACTAAGTGGCGATTGAGGTGCTTACTGTATTCGCCTTCTTTTTTAAATGAGCGGTCACAAAAAATACACACATAGTTCTCCTTTGTAACCTTTGCCTCTGCAGCTTCCTGTGATGCTTTGCTACTTGTTTCCTCTGGCACAGATCGAGCACCATTTAACCCGGAATCATCACTTCCTTCTGACATGTTGTCACTTATATCACTGCCATCATGACTGTGAATGCCTTCGTCCTCATCAATTTCCTGAGATTCATTCACTGCCATGTTATCTGCAGATGACAAAGCCAGAGTTTCTTTAGGGTCTTGCTCACATTTTTCTGGTGGTTGTGGTGCTGGTTCTTCAGCTGGTAAATCTGTTTTGGACAGATCTACTGGATCTGGATTAGTCACAGTTTCTGTCTCACAAGTTTGCACCAGCTCCAGCTGATGCGCCAAATATGGTAACGCATCCTTTGGCACATCTAGGTTTTGTTGAGAGGATGATGTGCTAGGAGACTCCTCAGAGCAAGTAACCTGCTCTTTATCTGGCTGTTCTTCAACTTCTTTCTGATAAACAGTTTCTTTATTCTCCTCCTCTGAAGTGGGCATTTCTTGGTCTTTTACCTTTGGGTTTACATTTTCATCCCGAAGCTGTGGGGGAAGTTGTCCCTGGTCCTGCACACACTCTCCATCAATAGTCTGGCTTTCTCCCCCATCAGGAATCTGGCTGTCAGTGTTCACTAACAGTGGACTAACAACAGGATCTGGCTCCTTCTGCTCGTCATTCCCATCACTGTCAGACTTCCCCTTTTTGTCCTGTTCTAGGAGAGAAGACTTTTCAGGGATTACCTCACCTTGGATCTTTTCCTGATCAAGTTTATTGCTTTTCTTACTATGCTTATTTTTCAAAGCTTTCTTTTTTCTGTTTTTCTTAAGGCAAGAGTTCAGTTTTTTAGGCACCTCCAATTTGACTTCACTCTTTTGAGCTTCCTGACAGTTTCTGGATTTATTTTCCACTTTCTTTTTCTTTTTTGCTATTGTTTGTGTGTCATTTTCAAGATCTTGCTTTGAGGAAACTAACACAGCCTCTGCTTTTCTTTTAGTCTTCTTTCTTTTACTTGATTTCTCTTTACTTTTGTCAATTTTAATATCTACCTCCTTGTTTTCAGAAGCTGATTTACGACTCCTGGTTGTCACCTGGCCTACACAAATGCTGCTGGCTGGTTTCTTTTCTTTTGATAAGCTCTCTTTTTTCTCCACTTTTACAGCTCCCTCATTTTTCTTTTCAGATGAATCTCCTTTCATTTGCTCTTTCTCCATCTTGTCATTCATGCTTTCAGAAAAGTCAGTTTCACTCTTTTTAGTCCGTAGTTTCACTTTGGAAACATCCATTGTGATATCCGAACAATCAGGATGTCTGGATTTGATGTGATACTGCAGGTTACATTTCTTGGATGCAGCATAATCACAGACAGGACAAAGGAACTGGCGTGGGTTGACATGGAGTTCTACATGCTTTTTGAAGTTACTTCGGTCAGCTGTTTTGTAGTCACAGTGTGGGCAAGTCAGAGGTTTGGGCCCATTGTGAACCTGCCTTGCATGACGAGTTACTTCATGCTGGTTTGAGGCCACATAGCTGCACTGATCACATTTAAATGGCTTCTCACCTGAGGAAGGAGTGGGGAATTATGATTAATAAACATAGAAGAAACAATTACTTAACATTATATAGGTACATACATGAATTTTTTTTTAAATTGTCCATGCTCCTTTGTTAAAAGTACGTCAACTTAAGAAATCCAAAATCATAATTTTATAGTCACAAACACGTTCACAAAGACACCAACAACACCACAAAGAAAAGAGAAGGAAAAACAAAACAACCAAACAAGCAGTAACTACATCACACTCTGTCTATGAATACATACCGGAATAGATCATTCTATAGTAATATTAGCAAATGGAATCCATACCCAACTGGTCCATTGAATGCATTGTAGAAAAATGGAAATTAACAGGTGATGAATAATCGTCTTACACAAATATTTCCAAAAAAGTCCAACTTTACAAAGGGTTAATACACTTTCTATTTGCACTGAAAATGAAATGGATGAAAATTGATTCTTACACATGGCAAGCAAAGCAATAAAGCACACTCTAAAAATAGAATTTTCTGGAAAAAATGTACACCATTCAGATGATCATTACCCCTATTAATTCAATTATCTGAATTTTTACTTTAAATATTAAAATATTACTTTGTATTAAATATAATGTACAAATCCTATTTGGTTTAGCATTTGCATGTTAGTTTTAGAAACAGAAGACCAATTCCATTGAGCACATCTCTCTCATATCATTGATGAAGTCCTAGGGCACCTGCATTTTTGCAGCAATTCTTGACAAGGGTGTTACAAAACATATTGTCTAGTGTATGAGTTTACTGCAGAACTACTTTGGTTTATTTCACATAAATGCAAATGTGCAAAAAAAAAATTTAGTGTAACAAGACAAGTTCAACAGTTTTGAGAAATGTGCAAAAAAACCCCCAAAACAGTAATAATTAGGTAAGCTGCCATCCAGTCCTAGTGTCTTGTTTTTTAATTCAGTAGTTTGCCCTAGCACCTTCTTTTTAGACACCTTAACCCCTGGCAGTACCTCTTTTTATTAACTGACAAAATGTAGGTCTCTCTCAAAGATCTTCTATGTTGAGAATGCAAAGAAATCATTTAGCTTCTTTAATGTCCTAATTCTCCTTAATTGTTCCATTTATCTCTAGTAATCCAGCAGACCCATGGCATTCTTCAGGGTATGTCTATACTGCAATTAAAAACCAACAGCTGGCCAGTGTCACCTGACTTGGGCTTGTGGGGCTCAGGCTGAGAGGCTGTTTAATTGCAGTACAGATATTTGGGCCTGGGCTGAAGCCCGTGCTCTAGGACCCCATGAGGTGGGAAGGGTCCCAGATCTCAAACTCCAGCCTGAGCCCGAAGAGCCTACACTGCAATTAAACAGCCCCTTAGCCCGAGCCCATGTCAGCCACTCGGGCCAACTGTGAGTGTTTAATTGCACTGTAGATGTCAGAGGGCTCCTGCTTCTGATATACTTAAACAATTTTCTTGTTTGTTTTTCTATCTTTGGCTATTTGTTTTTCAAATGTCCATTTAGTCCTCTAATTTCCATCTTAAATTTAACTTGTCCTCATTCAAATTTCACTCTATTGGCTTCACACGGGCTACATTTCAGTTTTTTGAAGGGTATCTGTTTGGCTTTAATAACTTCTGGTCCTTTGGTATTTAATCCCGCTGGAGTTTAGTTTTGTCTTTTGCTTTCCCCTTTCTTTGTTTGTTTAGAGCTCTGCATGTTTTCTGTGTCACTGTTAGGATATAATTAAGTTGTCTCCCTTGCTGAGTCTAAGGATTTTAATTTCCTCACTTCTGACTTTAGAATCTTTTAAATATTGTTTATATCACAACAGCACCTTAGAACACCAAGCACAGACCAGAAGTGCACTGCTTTTTGTTGTTGTTGTTTTTTAAATGATCTTCCTCTTTTAGTTCCCCCTCTAATCCTCCTTTCTCAAGTTTAACATCACAGTCCTAGTGTTTGGTATGGTACAATCCCTTCCCTGACGAGCCTGAACTTAATTACACGATTATCACCAATAATTAGTGGATCAACTGTATTTTACTGTGTGTTACTTAGAACTAGGTGAAGAGCACCTCTCCCTTTGCATGCTCTAGAATTATCTGTTCCAACTGCTTAAGGTGCTCAGAAATTGCTTCTTTAAACCCATGTCAAGACATGGTATTAACAGGAGTGTTGAATGTAAGACACATTGCCCTGTTCCACTCGGTACTGGTGAGGCCTCAGCTGAAGTACTGTAACCAATTCGGGGGTCACACTTCAGGAACGATGGGGGAAAAACTGCAGAGAGTCCAGAGGAGAGCAACAAAAATGATAAACAGTTTAGAAAACCTGACCTTATGAGAAAAGGTTAAAAAAATGGGCATGTTTAGTTTGAGAAAAGAAGACTAAGGGAGGAATCTGGTAACAGTCTTCCAATGTATTCAGAGCTGTTCTAAAGAGGACGGTGTTCTCTATGCCCACTGAAGGTAAGAAAAGTAGTAATGTGCTTAATCTGCAGCGAGGGAGATTCAGGTTAGATATTAGGAAAAACTTTCTAACTATAACTATATTTAAACTCTGGAATAGGCTTCAAAGATAGAATCCTAGTCATTGGAGGTTTTTAAGAACAGGTTGGACAAACACCTGCCAAGAGATGGGCTAGGGTTACTTGGTCCTGCCTCAGCGGGCGGCGGGCTGGACTAGATGACCTGTCATGGTCCCTTCCAGCCCTACATTTCTAGGATTCTATGACATACAACCACTTATATGAAAATAGTTACATATGCTATTGCTGCTTTATTAGACTTAGTTGTCTCTTTCATCTCTTTCAACATTGCACACACAATATTTTGTTCCTGATCTGGAGGCCGGTAACATAATCTGACTACTGTAGTTATAGGTTACAGAGTAGCAGCCGTGTTAGTCTGTATTCGCAAAAAGAAAAGGAGGACTTGTGGCACCTTAGACTAACCAATTCATCTGATGCATCCAATGAAGTGAGCTGTAGCTCACGAAAGCTTATGCTCAAATAAATTTGTTAGTCACTAAGGTGCCACAAGTCCGCCTTTTCTTTTTACTATATTTATATTCTTCTGATTTAGGATTTGGATCCTGCCCTCATTACCCAGGCAAGAGTCACAATTAAGGCAATAGGTATAGTGTAGGTTGAAGTTCACATTGAGGTTTTCCTAGAGCTACAACTGAGTTGTGCTTGTGACTATCACCTCAATACAACAGCAGCTGTACAACAGTAAATGCTGCCCGTTCCTAAACAAGATGTGTAAAAGAGAGACCAAACACAGTTACCATAGGTTACTGAAAACACAAGCATGACTTTACCAACCGTGAAATAAATGACAGTGACAAGTACCACCTTGGCCTTAAATCCTAGGGAACATGACTGTGTAAACATTTTCTGCAATTTTTTTTTTTTGGTGATACTGTGCATAAAAGCTAAATAAGACATTTTCTTACATCAAGTGGACATAACCGTGACAGATTTTTATTTAATTACCAAGCATAAATTAACTGTTCTCTCGGAATTGCTGAAACAGATATACATTAGATATTACAGGCTAGATCCTCACCTGGTGTGCACTGTCACAGCTTCACTACTTCAACTGAGCTATGACAATTTACACGAGCTGAGGATCTGTTCCCACACTCTTCATCCTATTGCTCCTGAACCTGTATCATGCCTTAAAAAGTACAAAGGAATGAAGGTTCTCTACCAAGCCTTGGAATGTACCTTGGATAGCAATGGGAAAATATTTATTCCTTCCTTACAACTTTCAATAGTAATACTTTGCACTTGTATAGCCCCTTTCATCTAAGGATCTCAACTACTTTTCAAATAATGAAGTAAACTTGACATCATCACTTTTAACCTTGCCATCTTCAAGTAAACCAATAATGGTGGTAAGGAGCAGTGCAGAGTCTCTTCTTTTCAAATAAGATTAATTTACTAATGCAAAAATTTAGCATACTCTTCTTTTTCCTGTCCCGGAGATTTTACCTACTTTTTCAAAATCTATCCAAATTAACCAAAGCTTCACAATCTAACCCAAAACGTTTTTTAATAGGACAAGATATTAATACTTTTTGCAAGTCACTTTATACATAGTAAAAAGAGTGAAGTAAGAACAGGCAGCATTTGAGTAAAACTGCTTAATTTGACAATCTGATTCTAATGGTCCACCCCAAGTAGGAAACCACTAGGATACCAGACATCCTGTTCTTTAATCAACAGTGCCTGTTTGAACTGCACAAGATTAAAAATGTCCTCTTAAAAAGCTAGATCATTTTCATTATGACCATTTAAGTTCGGATAACACTAAACAAATTTAATAAATATTTTCTATGGAATAAACCAAAAAGTAACTAGCTTATTTCTGGGTTACTGTGATTACTGCCCTTTTACCAACCTGAATGAGTTCGCATGTGCCTGGTTAAATGAGTCTTCTGAGAACTTGAATAGGGACACATAGCACATTGATAGGGACGCTCTCCTGCAAAAACAAACAGTGAGTTCAAATAAAAACAAAATATGGTAAATTCAAAAAGCCCCACACTTCCTGAGTGATGTAGCAATGCCAACAAAAGCCGCAGTGTAGGAATAGCTATGCTGATGGAAGAGGGAGTCTGCTGACATTGCTAACTTCGTTCAGAGAGGTGGTGTTCCTGGACTGACAGAAAAACTCCTTCTGTTGGCGTAGGCTACATGTACGCTCTAGGGCTACGTGGTGTAGTCTCTGGAGTGCAGATGCACTCTGGGTGTCCCCTGATAGACAAGCCAGTGCCTTTTTCATTTTTAGGTTAATCTACTTTCAAGATAAACAAACACAAAATGCATTCGCTATTCTGGATTAACTTTATTTGTAGATAAACCCTAGCACAAGTAAAGTCCTTAGTGAAGACAAGGCTGTTCTAGTATTAACACGTGTTAAGCAGGTCAAGGTAAATCCTAGGCTCCCAACTGGTGTTTACTTGGACCGGGAAAACACATGAAAGCTACACGCTTCCTTGTCTTCACTAGGATTTTAAGAACACACCTTTTTCCTAGTATGGACACATCCAACGGCGGTAGGGACAGGTCTAGGGATAGGGCTGCGATTGTTTGGGAGTTTCTGTGGCTTAGTCTATGCTACAAACTTATGTCGGCAAATCTACGTGACCCGAGTGTGTGGAAAATCCACTCCCCTGAGCAACGCAGTTAAACCGAACGAATTCCTGGTGCAGACAGAGCTATGTCGATGGAAGGGCTTCTCGCATCAGCATAGGTACCGCCTCTCGGGGAAGAGCATAACTGAGCCCATCAGCGTAGGTGGCGTCTTCACTAAGCACCGCAGCTGTGCCACTGCAGCGCCGTACCTGTAGACGAGCCCTTTAACTAAGCTTCTTCCTCCCACCCATCCAGTTATACAATCATTGTTAATTAGATCAGCAACTGAAAGAAAAATTCCACCCTAAACCATTTTAATCCCCCTCCTAAAAAGAAGTTAATTCTCCCCTACTTAAAACAATGTGGGAGATTTATGCTAGACACATAAAATGAAATTAAGGGAGGAGTGGGTCTACTGTTGTAAAGCAGTAGTTGTGTTTTTAAATGCCTCCTCCAAGCAGATGAGACTTTCTTTACAATCTGAAACTACATGAGCAAAGGCCCTGCTCTGTTTTAGTTTGTCATTGCTTGTTACCAGTGCTTTTTCATTTCATAGTCTTGATTGAATGACAAATCTAAAATTCAGAAATATTACACTTTTAGATAATTTTAAAGGGGGTGCAGCAATTTAAATAATTGATTTAACTTACTGACTCCCTTGAGACTGACAGGCAAATGCAGGAACACTGAGAGCCCAGGTACGGAGGCTGGGTTTTGCTGTAGGTACATGCATACTTGGGCTAGGCTATCCTCAGATGCTCAGACCCTGGTGCCAATCACTGTGTAACAAAGGCATACCCTTTGTTTCTGTATAAAACAGTGAAAGGTACTACAGACTTTCAACATATTAGAAAAGTAATGGTGAACTCTCTTATGGACACACACCAAAATTTAAAAAAACAGTAGCCTAAAAAGGTAGGCACCTACGGGTGGAATTTTCAAAAGCACCTTAAGTGATGCAGAGTTGGTCTGCACAGCTCCACAGTACTGTAGGGTACACTCTGTAGGGGTGTAAACTACAGAGCCCTGTAATGCAACAATTTTCAAACTGTGGATCAGAACCCCAAAGTGGATCACATCTCCGTTGTAATGGGGCCACCAAGGCTGGCATTAGACTTGCTGAAGCCCCACCACCTGGGGCTAAAGCCGATGCCGAAGGGCTTCAGGCCTGGGCACAGGGCTCAGGTTACAAGCTCCCCGCCTGGGGCTGATGCCCTTGGGCTTCAGCTTTGGCCTCCCAGCCTGGAGCAGCGGGGCTCGGGCAGGTTCAAGCTTCAATCCACCCTCTTGGGGACGTGTAGGAATTTTTGTTATCAGAAGGGGGTTGCAGTGCAATGAAGTTTGAGAACGCCTGTGTAACATGTTGTGCTCTGTGTGTAGACCTTGCTGGTGCACTCTATACCTGGGGTATAGGCTAAAGTCCGAGTGCCGCTTTCACTCTGTAGTGCTTTCACTCCTCCAGTGCTTTCCCATCATTACTCCCCGTGTGCCCAGAAGGACACACTCTCCCACTGAGCTGCTCAGCTTACCACAGCTGAACCAAGGGATATGACCGCAGAAGTCCTAAGAGCACAGCACCAGAGTGGACATGGTAACTCAGGTAGGCCTTTGCCATGTGGCTGCTCACTTTTGAACTAGGCTAATCCGGGTGCCCACTCCCAAATTAACTCTGTAGTGAAGACATACACATTGACTTCAATCTGAAAACCTGGGACACATAACACCTGATCAAAGCATTTCAGCTCTCTTGATGCGTGGAGGTTTAATACGTGAGAAGGCAGTGGTGATTGCAAATATAGCAGTCTATTTATGCATCAATTTTGTGTCTGAGTTTGTGTTGTTCTCACAATAAGGATGATTATCAGTCCTTGGACTTATCTTTTTCATCATACAGGAGCATTTTAAGTGTGAAACTAATTAGTAGAAAAAAATCGATATGCAAAATCTGTAATTCTAATAACAATTAGGAAACTGATTTAAGAAAGAACAAGCACTTCAGCAATTTCAGACTATTAAATGGAAAATAAACAATTAGCAACATCAAAATAAAATATCTGATGTAGACAATTTAATTATTATTGTAAAAGCTACATAAGAGAGCTTCAATCAGAGCAGAGGTGGGCAAACTTTTTGGCCCTAGGGCCACATCGGGTACAGAAACTATATGGAGGGACAGGTAGGGAAGACTGGGGGAGGCTATGCCGCCCCAAACAGCAAGGTGTGGCCTGGCCCTGCCCCCATTCCAGCTCCCTGGAACCCCCACCCCCATCCAACCCCCCCTGCTCCCCACCCCTGACTGCCCCCCGGGACTCCTGCATCCTATACAAACACCCCTGCTCTCTGCCCCCTGACCATCCCCTCCAGAAACCCGTCCCCTATTCAATCTCCCCTGCTCCCCACCCCCTGACCACCCCGGGACCCCCACCCCATCCAAGCTCCCCTGCTCCCCACCTCCTGACCGCCCCCCTGGGGCCTCCTCGCTCCCTATCCAACCCTCCCTGCCCCATGTTACCTGTGGGGTGGGGGAAAAGGGGGCTCAGTCCTTTCCCTGTGAGTTTCCCCTGCTCGTTTGGCTGCTCTCCCTGGCAGTCGGGAAGGGCTCACTCCCTTTCTGGGCTTGGCTGCTGGGGACAGGGGCCAAGCATGCTGGACGTGGAGGGGGGCCCTGGTTTGCTCTGCCTCTGTCCCTGGCAGCAGGGCCCAGGCTCCTTGACTGCCTCCCTGCAACCCTCCCTGCTCCTCGCCTCCCCCCCACCCCCGTAACTCCCCCTGACCACCCCGCTCTGGAGCACCAGGTCTGGCAGAGCTATAGCCGTGCTGCCCCGCCGGAGCTGCAGCCACGCTGCCCAGGTGCTGGGGGAACTGTGACTGCAAGGGTGGCAGGGAGGGAAGGGAGAAGAAGGGAAGGGGCCAGGGGTTGGGCTCCGCCCCGCTCTCCAGTCTGCCATGGAGTTGGGCTGGCTCCTCTGCAAGCCTGTCCTGACCCCCAGGGAGCTCAGGGGCCAGAGGGAAGGGTCCTCTGGGCCGGATGTGGCCCGCAGGCCGTAGTTTGCCCCCCTCTGAATTAGAGTGTTACCATAACAATAGTGAGTTTAACAGACGGGCAGCAATCTAAAGACATGGAGACTGTAACAAATCAGAGTTTTAAACAAAAGGCAAAACAGCTGTGTAGCAATCAGCATATATTGTTTAGCCTGGCTGGCAACAAACCCAAAACTAACTACTTCTTCAATTCCACTTCCTTCCATCTCACATGCATACCCCTCATTTCCAATAAAATAGATGCATCTCAAACAAATCAGAAGCAACTACCTAGGCTGGATGTTTCATAAGGCACTGTAAATATAAAGTTCAGTTTTAACCAGTAATAAGGACACTTCCAAGTAAAGAACCATACGTATAGACTGCCACAGTTACTCAAAAAAAAAAAAAAAAAAAAACACCCAAAAGAAACCTCTCTTCTACTTGTTTTATTTGATTTTTTTTAAAATAGCTTCCCTGTTTAATTTCTTGGTGAACTAGTAGCAAACATTTGTCAATACAAAACATTTAATGAAATCATAAATGCAGCACACTATTTTACAGAGATCCAAACACTGGCAAACAAATCCTTGTACCGCAGCATGAAAAATGATCAAGGCTCATTTCTTCTTTTGCTCATTTATTCCCCTCTGAAACATTATAACTGCTGTTGCTGTGTAGTACTGCCCACCCCAAATGGAGTGATCAACTAAATGCTGTCTCTTGCTTTTGGGTTAGAGCCTATGCAATGCTGAGCACCCTTATCTCAATGAGAGCTTTTGTGAGTTTATCAGAGTGATAAACTGACTCAGCTGACTGCAGCATCCAAACAAAAGTGGAGAAACTTTAAAGAGCCACCATTAATTAACCAGAAATTAAGACAATTTTAAAAAAATAATTAAAAGTAGTTTCACGGGGAATTCCACTTGATCTTTAGCCCTTGTAACTATTTTAGTGATTTTACAATCACATTTCTAAAAAGTTTTCCCTCTCCTAGTGATCCTTGAAAGATCCACACCAACAAAAGCAGAAACTGACTAACTACAGGGAAAATGGTGAAACTGACCATACACGAAGTGCTGTCAAATGCACAAAATAAACTGAAAGACAGGAACATACTGGTTTTTTCCTAATCTCTTTCAGTTACAACCATCTTAGGTATGTAGTAGCGTTGTAGCCATGTTGCTCCCAGAATATTAGAGAAACAAGTTGGGGAGGTAATATCTTTTATTGGACCAACTTCTGTTGGTGAGAGAGCATGAAAGCTTGTCTCTCTCACCAACAGAAGTTGGTTCGATAAAAGATATTATTACTTCACTCACCCTGTCTCTCTAATAATCTTAGGTGTGCTTTTAAAAATAGTAACTAAAGTATTTTGCAGACAGAAGTGTGATTTTTTTTTTTTTTAAACTGATGGTGTCCTCTGAACAAGATACTTCTTTTTGGCAGATATGAGTACATTTTAACATAGATAAGAAACTAAGGGCACAGACTAATACAGGCTGGCACCGTACAAGCTTCTCTATGTAGCTTCACCGCTCCACCTCAGTCCTGACCAGCAAATCTCATGACTCCAATCCTGGACTTCTAAACAGAGATTTCAAACTGTGCAGGAGATTAAGATTAAGTCACTAAAACCATTTTACTTGGGTTAGAAATACAAGGAGAAATTCTCTGTGCACTTTGTTCAGCCAGCACAGCCCACGCAGTAGGAAGAACCAGGTCAGAAGGAGAGGGGCCAGCCCAGGCCAACTGGAAGAGGTGATGATTGAGTCTCTCTCCCTGAGGTAATCTCCAATGGCTAAATTTAAAGCTGCCCCCAGGAGGAGTGACCACATTGCCACCTAACCCAGCCACATGTGAATCCCCTTCTGTGCCACAGAAGCAGAGAAAGAATTTTATCCCATTATCCCAGGAGTGAATCTGGTCAAGCAAACACCAATTGTGATTAAACATAAAACTGGTGGCACTGGCAGCCATTTTGCTAAAAAGTAATAGCACTTGTGACATTGACAGCATAGGAGCCCTACGTAGGAGATTTGGAAACTGGTTGCTCATGCTTAAAAGTATCTTGTTAAAATAGCAAAATATTTAGACCAAGTTCTGTCCTGCCCTACTCCTGGAGCCACTTCACAGAAATTCCTGAGACTGCACTTGGTACAAGGCAAAATGAGGCCCTAATTTTTTTCTTCAGACTGTTAGTAGCAGATTGGAAACTGATTCAAAATCTCTTAAATGGGACTCCTGTGTGCTAACAAATGATGTACCTGTTTCTCTTGGATACTGCAGCGATGGGGACCTAGAAACATCTGAGCCCCAGATACATGTCCTAGCTTCAGCAGGCCCAGCTTACTGTACATACAAGGGACTCCTGGCAGCCCTCCATTCCCCCCTCAAGCTTCCTGTGGGCCACCCTCCCATCTATTTTAGAGACTCTCTGCAACCCACTTGCTCCCTGCCTCATGCCATAGCTGTGTCCCCCTCATACCATACCATTCTTGCACCCCATCATGGGTTTTGTGCGATTCCCCTGTTCCCTACCCCCAAACCAGGATTCTGTGTACACCCCCTGTTCTGTCCATACCACCGTTCCCCACCCGCCCCTGCCATGGCTCTGTGCCTTCCCCCGCATTATTACTTCTCTTCTTTCTGTCTGGGAGGTAAGAAAGTCAGGGTGTCAACATGTTGAAATCTATTGGGAGAATGGGCAAAGGGATGAAATCGGGGTATTGTTATGTCAGAAGGTGTTAACTCCGGGTTTCTCAAACTGGGAGTCATGACCCCTCAGAGGATCACGAGGTTATTACATGGGGAGTCGCAAGCTGTCAGCCTCCACCCCAAACACTGCTTCACCTCCAGCATTTATAATAGTGTTAAATACTTTTTTAAAAGTGTTTTTAATTTATAATGGGGGTTACACTCAGAGGCTTGCAGAGTGAAAGGTGTCACCAGTACAAAAGTTTGAGAACCAGCGTTAACTGGTATTAACCAGTACCTTGACCTACAGACTATTGCAGCGGTACTTGAAGCCGTGGCACTGCTAGACAGACAGCAGGGCTTCGGTGTGTCCCCAATTTTCCCCCTCTGGTTTTCCAATTTTCCCCAAAATCAATAGGATTCTGCCCATTGATTCCGAGAACACTCCCTGAAATTCTGGAATTAATTGAATATGGGATTCAAAAGTTATTGCATTACATGCCATCAAGTTGCACAAGCTTGGCCAATTAAGATTCATGTAGTTATAGTGGATACTACTCTTAACCTCTCAGCAGGGTTGGTAGTTGCTCAAGGTTTGGGAAGGGTAGTTTCCTCTCTCTCTCTCTTTCTCTGTGTGAATTCCTTGTTTTCTATTATTGCAATTTAATCTGAAAAAGATCAAGTTTTGGCTCAGCCTTAGGGTAAAATTTTCAAAGGTGCCTGAGTCGCGTAGGCCCTTTGAAAACTTTACCCTTAGTCTGATGTCAATTTTGTTTTGTTTTTTAAGTCAGCTGGCCTTCACTTTGCAGGTCCAGAAATTCTAAAAGTAATGAACCACTTTTAAATATATATTCATGTTCTATTCAGGATAATGTGTTTTTTAGACTGCTGAGCTGAGCACATACTCTTAATTTCCCCTTGAACCCACTTCAGAGTATCAGCCGTGTTAGTCTGTATTCACAAAAAGAAAAGGAGTACTTGTGGCACCTTAGAGACTAAACCAATTTATTTGAGCATAAGCTTTCGTGAGCTACAGCTCGTGATGCATCCGATGAAGATGAAGTGAGCTGTAGCTCACGAAAGCTTATGCTCAAATAAATTGGTTTTGTCTCTAAGGTGCCACAAGTACTCCTTTTCTTCTTGGACCCATGACACTGGATGTGTTTTCTCAGTCGTTCAAGACTACGAAGTGCAGTTCATAAAAAGTAAAGGCTTCCATGTAGTCGGAAGCTAACCTGGTAATATTATCGGAGTACAACAGCCAAATAGAGAGCCTTATCAGGGTGGAGCAAATCTTGCAAATACAAGAAGCTCACTGAGATATACTTAGTACAGTTCCCCCCATCACCAATATTCCTACTCAAGTACAGATGAAAGACTTACCTGTATGAGTTCGAATATGTTGAATATAATTGTTCTTCCTGTCTGAAAAATAGGAGCACTGGGAGCATGTGTACACCTTTCTAGGAAAATGATTTCTTAGATGTTTCTTCCAATGATATTCACTGACTGTAGTGTAAGTGCATATGGTGCACTTGTAGACTCTCTCATTTTCTCCTGCTTTGTTGTGGTGTTTCAAGTGAGCCAGATAGTGATCATATCTGTTAGTGTTATAGCCACAACGATCACAACGAATAGGCCCCTTAGAGAAATCTGCCTCTTCTGTTGTACAAGAATCAGATTCTTTGACCTGGACTTGCTTCTCTGCATTTTCTTCTACAATGAATTTTTTGGCACTGTGAACCCTAATGTGATGCACAAACTCTTCCTCACACTCTGCTTCATACTGGCATGGCTTGCAACGAAATGGCTTGCTCTTCAAGCTTTTACATTTGTCCTCCGCACTCTCCGAAGTATCTGGTGCTTCCAATGGGAGGTCCTTCTCCAGACTGCAAGTCTCAGGAGTAGGGCAAACTGCTGGACCCTGGGTTTCCACACTAGGAATTTCAAGAGACCCTAATTCCATGTTTTCAGGTTCATCAGGATCACTGTCCACTCTCTGTGTATCTTCCATACCCTCTCCATCACTGTCTGAAAAATTGCTGTCACCTACAGTTGTCAATTCAGCCATTTGCCTCTCTTCTCCAACCAGGTAATCACAGCAGCTGCCATTAACTTCTCCTGTCAAGGCCACATTTGCCAACATAATAAGCTGAGGGGCTGCCAGCTCAGCTTTGGAAAGGTCATGCAAGTCATACATGTCGTTAGACAATGCCATACTGATGTTAGCATTGCCAGCAAATAGACTGTTCCCACCAGACTGCCCCAACACCTGAGTTGCCATAACAGCAATTCTGTCAAAAAAACAAAAACAAAAACAAAGAGCACCAGTAAAAATCTAAATTACAAATACAAAACATCCATTTTGCAATACCCAAAACTAAGAGTGTACTTCAGAAAACTCTGAAAATCTATCCAAGACTGTCAATTATTATTAAATACAAATAGAATAAAAACAAAAAGATTTGGTGAGTTATCTCTTCCTTAGATTAGATAAATATTGTATTTTATTAATTGAGCAAATACTAATTCATTTTTCTTTAAAATTATTTTTACTTTTTGCTCACAAGTATGAACTCACCCTCTGAAAAATCTGCCTTAAATTTTCTTTATCATTTTTTTAAAAAAGTCTACTTTAACTATAATCTAAAACAACTTCTTGATTGCTTTACACTATCACGAGACACATTAGCTTTATAAAATATTACTCATTGTTGAACTAAATTTAGAATGTCTAAAGATATATTTCTGAATCCCTTCCCCTACCCCCTCTCATTCAAAGCTGGAAGTCGCGTATTCCCATACTTTACAGGCTACCCTCTTTGCAAAGAGACTCATTTTGCATCTGCTTTCACAAAAAAATCTGAAAGCTCTTTCTTTCTGAACTTTAGAAGAGTTATGTGAAGTTTGTGAGAAATTGGGAGAGAGCTCTCTTTCTAGTTTCACTTCTCCCATGAATCCAAAAGCTTTGGCGACTGTAAAAGCCATGCTGTGCCTCCATTACCTATGCAGCCATGTCTTAGAATGTGGAAGACTGTGATAACTGGTCAATTTAATTGAATTTGGTCATCACAACTTCCAGATGACTAGAGCTCTTGACAAGTTAATCAGTTCTGTTAATTTCTTCAAGGCCTCTTCAATCAAAGAAGACCACAATAATTAAAACTGTGAGAGAATGAGTGTGATTTTTGTTGGGTTAAAGACCCAGAGAGAAGAATACAGAAGTTACGTTCACCATACTAAAGAGCAAAGTTACTATCAACAACTTTTCCGTATTCGGCCTCCTTTGACTGAGGACTCCTGCTGGAGGGCAAACTGCTTCAAAAGCTGCCTTTTCAAAGCAACAAATGCCTTTATTTTCCGCGCTCAGCACAGACTTTTCAAGTTCCATTTGGTTTCCCGGAGAGCCAAGTGAGGTCGGCTCAGCCGCGGAGTCGAGATGAAACCAGACGCAATCCGCTCCCATGACACAACATTTCCCCTCGCTCGCACCCCAGCCCCGGGAAGCACAGTCGCTAGCTGAAGCCCCAGATCAGCACGCCGGCCCGCTGCTCGCTAAAGCCCGGCGTGCCCGCCTCCGCGGGGCCAGGCCCAGCAGCCGACCTCCGCCGGCCGAGCCGCCAGGCCCCGCACGCAGGGCCGGGCCGGGGGCCGCCCGCTGCCAGATTCCTGCGTGTGGCGGTGCCAGCAGCACCGGCGGCGCCTGCATTCCACAAACAGGCATTCGGCCATTTTCTCCGAGACCCAACACAAAGCCGCTGCCGTCCCCCCGCGGCCCCGCTCACCCCGCAGCCTCGGCCGCCGCCGCGCCCCGAGCGGCCCCCGCCGTGCGGCCGGGAGCGGGCAACTTCCCCCCGCCGAGCGCGGCGGCTGCTTCCCCTTCCTCGCGCGATCGCCCTGCAGGCCCCCGGCCCCCGCCCAGCCCCGCGGGGCAGAGCCGCCCACGCCCCCCGCGCCCCGGCCCAAGGTCACGCCCCCGCCCCCCCGCCCGCCGCGGAGACCCAGGCCCAGCTCCCGGCAGGAAATCGCTGTCCAGCCTCCCGGGCCGCGAGGCCTGGGGCTCCCGGCGGCGCCGAGCCCCTTCCGGGGCTCCCCCGCCCGCCTCGGCCGCCGCTTCAGGACCAGCGGCCCGAGCAGCTCCGCCGGGCGCAGCGCGAGGCAGGCCCCGGCCCCTTAGCCTTGGTGCTGATCGCCCGCCCCGGCCGGGCCTGGCCGCCCCCGCCGGGCTGCCTCGCTGCAGATCAGCCCTGGACAGCGCCTCTGGCTGCCCGCGCCGCCGGGCCAGCCCGCTCCCCGTGGCACTCACCGGCGGGGCCGGGCCGCCGCCCGCCCGGGCTTTGCCCTGCTCCCGAGGGCTGGGGGCCGGCCTCAGGGCGCGGGGCGGCCGCGAGTCTCCTGCGGGCGGCGGGAGGCGCCGCGCATTCCAGCACACCCCGCCCGCAGCGCCGCCAGCGCCGCCCGGCACCGCCCCGCCCCGCCCGCCCGCCGGCCCCCGCCCCCGCGCGGCCCGCCCCGCCCCCGGGGGTGGCCGGGGCGTCAGGCCTGGCGGGCGTTCGGGCCGCCGGCGGCGTGATCGGCGGGGCGGCGGGAGTGAGGGTGGCAGGGACCTGCGGGTTGCGGCGGGGCCATGGGGGGGTGATGGATGGGACGGTGGAAGTGGGGGTGACAGGGATCTGCAGGGTGAGCGGGGCGATTTTGGGGTGATGGATGGGACGGTGGGAGTGACAGGGACCTGCAGGGTGAGGTGGGGCGATGTGGGGGTGATGGATGGGACGGTGGGAGTGGGGGTGACAGGGACCTGCAGGCTGAGGCGGGGCGATGTGGAGGTGATGGATGGGACGGTGGGAGTGGGGATGACAGGGACCTGCAGGGTGAGGCGGGGCGATGTGGGGGTGATGGATGGGACGGTGGGGGTGACAGGGACCTGCAGGGTGAGGCGGGGCAATGTAGGGGTGATGGATCGGAGGGTGGGAGTGGGGGTGACAGGGACCTGCAGGGTGAGGTGGGACGATGGATGGGGATGATGAATGGGACGGTGGGAGTGGGGGGTGACAGGGACCGGCAGGATGAGGTGGGGCGATGTGGGGGTGATGGATGGGATGGTGGGAGTGAGGGTGAAAGGGACCTGCAGGGTGAGGCGGGGCGATGTAGGGGTGATGGATCGGAGGGTGGGAGTGGGGGTGACAGGGACCTGCAGGGTGAGGTGGGACGATGGATGGGGATGATGAATGGGACGTTGGGAGTGGGGGTGACAGGGACCGGCAGGATGAGGTGGGGCGATGTGGGGGTGATGGATGGGATGGTGGGAGTGAGGGTGAAAGGGACCTGCAGGGTGAGGCGGGATGATGTGGGAGTGATGGATGGGACGGTGGGAGTGGGGGTGACAGGGTTGTGCAGGGTGAGGTGGGGCAATGCAGGGGGTGATGGATGGGATGGTGGGAGTGGGGGTGACAGGGACTTGCTGGTTGCGGCGGAAGGATGTGGGGATGATGGATGGGACGGTGGGAGTCGGGATGATAGGGACTGGGAGGATGTGTGGGTGATTGATGGGACGGTGGGAGGGGGGGTGATAGGGACCTGCAGGGTCACGTGGGGTGATGTGGGGGTGATGGATGGGATGGTGGGAGTGGGGGTGATACGGACCTGCAGGGTGAGGCGGGGCGATGTGGGGGTGATGGGTGGGATGGTGGGGTGGGAGTGGAATCAGTGAGGTCTGTCAGGGGCGCCTGGACATAAATGGGAGTGGCTCAGGCCATTCTCTTCTTTAAGTTTTGTCTAATGGAGATTCAGTCCTGTCTGGAATATTGGTAGAGTGATAGCTGAGTGGTTTGAGCATTGGCCTACTAAACCCAGGGTTGTGAGTTCAGTCTTTGAGGGGGCCATTCTGCCACAGGCTGCTCTCCCAGCCAGTAGCACCCAGGAGATGATGACAGCTAGCAGTTGTACTGCACTGTCTGCTGCCAGCCTACCCCTCGCTCCGTGAAAGCAATGGCCAACAGTAGTTTCACGCCTTTTTTTTCGTGCAGGTGCCATACTGCTGTCAGCATTGTCATCCACCCACCACTTCCGCTGCCACTCTGCTCTCTTGCAGACGCCATACCACGGCAAGCATGGAGCCCGTTCAGATCACCGCAGCAGTTATGACGGCTCTAAACACCACGCGCATTATCCAGCAGTATATGCAGAACCAGAACCTGCAAAAGCAGGTGAGTAGGCAACGACAGCGCAGTGAGCAGAGTGATGAGGACATGGACAAAGACTTCTCTGAAAGTATGGGCTCCGGCAATGTGGACATCATCGTGGTAATGGGGCAGGTTCATGCTGTGGAACACCGATTCTGGGCCCAGGAAACAAGCACAGATTGGTGGGACCGCATAGTGTTGCAGGTCTGGGATGATTCCCAATGGCTGCAAAACTTTCGCATGTGTAAGGGCACTTTCATGGAACTTTATGACTTGCTTTCCCCTGCCCTGAAGCACCAGAATACCAAGATGAGAGCAGCCCTCACAGTTCACAAGTGAGTGGTGTTAGGCCTGTGGAAGCTTGCAAAGCCAGACAGCTACTGGTCAGTCGGGAATCAATTTGGAGTAGGCAAATCTACTGTGGGGGCTGCTGTGATCCAAGTAGCCAACACAATCACTGAGGTGCTGCTACTAAGTGTAGTGACTCTGGGAAATGTGCAGGTCATCGTGGATGGCTTTGCTGCAATGGGATTCCCTAACTGTGATGGGGCGATAGACGGAACCGATATCCCTGTCTTGGGACCAGAGCACCAAGGCAGCGAGTACATAAACCGAAAGGGGTACTTTTCAACGGTGCTGCAAGCACTGGTGGATCACAAGGGACGTTTCACCAACATCAACGTGGGATGGCCGGGAAAAGTACATGACACTTGCATTTTCAGGAACTCTGGTCTGTTTCAACAGCTGCAGCATGGGACTTTCTTCCCAGACCTGAAAATAACCGTTGGGGCCCAGCCTACCCGTTAATGCTATGGCTCATGAAGCCATACACAGGGAGCCTGGACAGCAGTCAGGAACTGTTCAACAATAGGCTGAGCAAGTGCAGAATGGTAGTAGAATGTGCATTTGGACATTTAAAAGTGCGCTGGTGCAGTACACTGACTCGGTTAGACCTCAGCGAAACCAATATTCCCATTGTTATTACTGCTTGCTGTGCGCTCCACAATATCTGTGAGAGTAAGGCGGAGACATTTATGGCGGGGTGGGAGATTGAAGAAAATCGCCTGGCCACTGATTACGTGCAGCCAGACATCAGGGCGGTTAGAAGAGTACAGCAGGGTGCGGATGCGCATCAGAGAAGCTTTAAAAACCAGTTTCATGACTGGCCAGGCTACAGTGTGAACGTTCTGTTTGTTTCTCCTTGATGAAAACCCACGCCGCTTGGTTCGCTCTACTTCCCTGTAAGCTAACTCCCCTCCCCTCCCCCCTTCGATCACCGCTTGCAGAGGCAATAAAGTCATTGTTGCTTCCAATTCATGCATTCTTTATTAATTCACCACAAATAGGGGGATAACTGCCAAGGTAGCCCGGGAGGGTTGGGGGAGGCGGGAAGGACAGGGCCACACTGCAATTTTAAACTTATTGAATGCCAGTTTTCTGTTGCTTGGGCAGTCCTCTGGAGTGGAGTGGTTGGGTGCCCAGAGGCCACCCCTCCCTGCTGCGTTCTTGGGTGTCTGGGTGAGGAGGCTATGGAACTTGGGGAGGAGGGCGGTTGGTTACACAGGGGCTGTAGCAGGGGTCTGTGCTCATGCTGCCTTTCCTGCACCTCAACCATGTGCGAGAGCAAATCAGTTTGATCCTCCAGTAGCCTCAGCATTGACTCCTGCCTTCTGTCAGCAAGCTGACACCACCAATCATCTTCAACCTGCCACTTATTATCTTCAACCTACCACCTGTTCTCGTGTTCATATTGTGCTTTCCTGGACTCTAACTTTGTCTGCCTCCACGCATTCTATTGGGCTCTTTCAGTGTGGGAGGACATGAAAAATCATGGAGCAGGTCCTCAAAGAATCAATCCTGAAGCACTTGCATGAGAGGAAAGTGATCAGGAACAGCCAGCATGGATTCACCAAGGGAAGGTCATGCCTGACTAATCTAATCGCCTTTTATGATGAGATTACTGGTTCTGTGGATGAAGGGAAAGCAGTGGATGTATTGTTTCTTGACTTTAGCAAAGCTTTTGACACGGTCTCCCATAGTATTCTTGTCAGCAAGTTAAGGAAGTATGGGCTGGATGAATGCACTATAAGGTGGGTAGAAAGCTGGCTAAATTGTCGGGCTCAACGGGTAGTGATCAATGGCTCCATGTCTAGTTGGCAGCCGGTATCAAGTGGAGTGCCCCAAGGGTCGGTCCTGGGGCCGGTTTTATTCAATATCTTCATAAATGATCTGGAGGATGGTGTGGATTGCACTCTCAGCAAATTTGCGGATGATACTAAACTGGGAGGAGTGGTAGATACGCTGGAGGGGAGGGATAGGATACAGAAGGACCTAGACCAATTGGAAGATTGGGCCAAAAGGAATCTGATGAGGTTCAATAAGGATAAGTGCAGGGTCCTGCACTTAGGACGGAAGAACCCAATGCACAGCTACAGACTAGGGACCGAATGGCTAGGCAGCAGTTCTGCAGAAAAGGACCTAGGGGTGACAGTGGACGAGAAGCTGGATATGAGTCAGCAGTGTGCCCTTGTTGCCAAGAAGGCCAATGGCATTTTGGGATGTATAAGTAGGGGCATAGCGAGCAGATCGAGGGACGTGATCGTTCCCCTCTATTCGACATTGGTGAGGCCTCATCTGGAGTACTGTGTCCAGTTTTGGGCCCCACACTTCAAGAAGGATGTGGATAAATTGGAGAGAGTCCAGCGAAGGGCAACAAAAATGATTAGGGGAATGGAACACATGACTTATGAGGAGAGGCTGAGGGAGCTGGGATTGTTTAGTCTGCAGAAGAGAAGAATGAGGGGGGATTTGATAGCTGCTTTCAACTACCTGAAAGGGGGTTCCACAGAGGATGGCTCTAGACTGTTCTCAATGGTAGCAGATGACAGAACGAGGAGTAATGGTCTCAAGTTGCAGTGGGGGAGGTTTAGATTGGATATTAGGAAAAACTTTTTCACTAAGAGGGTGGTGAAACACTGGAATGCGTTACCTAGGGAGGTGGTAGAATCTCCTTCCTTAGAGGTTTTTAAGGTCAGGCTTGACAAAGCCCTGGCTGGGATGATTTAACTGGGAATTGGTCCTGCTTTGAGCAGGGGGTTGGACTAGATGACCTTCTGGGGTCCCTTCCAACCCTGATATTCTATGATTCTATGATTCTATGATTCTATGACTGCATGAGCTCAGAGAACATTTCATTGCAAGTGCGTTTTTTTCGCCTTTTGATCTTCGCTAGCCTCTGGGAAGGAGATGATAGTGTGAGCGTTGAAACATTTTCAGCTGTGGGAGGAAAAAAAGGGAGAGTAGTAGTTAAAAAGATACATTTTAGAGAACAATGGGTAGACTTTCAGGGTGAACCTTGCTGTTAACATTACATAGCACATGTGCATTCGGTACAAGGTCACATTTTGCCTCTTATATTGAGGGTCTGCTGGTTTGGTGTGAGAGATCGCACATGCAGGGCTGACGGGCAACAGAATTCGGCTTGCAGGCAGCCGTGGTAAGCCACAGTCTTTTGGCTTCTTTAACCTTCATAACGTGGGAATGGTTTCAAACAGCAGCGCCCTTATTTCCCATACCAAGCAGCCGTTGGGTTGGCCATTTAAAATGGGTTGGCAATTTAAAAGGAGGGACTGCGGTTTTCGGGTTCACGTGCAGCACAAACCCAACTAACCCCCCCCCCCACACACACACACACACACACAATTCTCTGGGATGATCTCTTCACCGCTTCCCCCACTGCGTGGCTAACAGCGGGGTAGATTTCTGTTCAGCCACAGGCAAACAGTCCAGCAGGAATGGCCACCTCTGAATGTTCCCTTAATAAAATTACCCTATTTCAACCAGGTGACCATGAATGATATCACTCTCCTGAGGATAACACAGAGAGATAAAGAACGGATGTTGCTTGAATGCCAGCAAACACCGGGACCATACACTGCCATGCTTTGTTATGCAATGAATCATAGAATCATAGAATATCAGGGTTGGAAGGGACCCCAGAAGGTCATCTAGTCCAACCCCCTGCTCGAAGCAGGACCAATTCCCAGTTAAATCATCCCAGCCAGGGCTTTGTCAAGCCTGACCTTAAAAACCTCTAAGGAAGGAGATTCTACCACCTCCCTAGGTAACGCATTCCAGTGTTTCACCACCCTCTTAGTGAAAAAGTTTTTCCTAATATCCAATCTAAACCTCCCCCACTGCAACTTGAGACCATTACTCTTCGTTCTGTCATCTGCTACCATTGAGAACAGTCTAGAGCCATCCTCTTTGGAACGCCCTTTCAGGTAGTTGAAAGCAGCTATCAAATCCCCCCTCATTCTTCTCTTCTGTAGACTAAACAATCCCAGCTCCCTCAGCCTCTCCTCATAACTCATGTGTTCCAGTCCCCTAATAATTTTTGTTGCCCTTCGCTGGACTCTCTCCAATTTATCCACATCCTTCTTGAAGTGTGGGGCCCAAAACTGGACACAGTACTCCAGATGAGGCCTCACCAGTGTCGAATAGAGGGGAACGATCACGTCCCTCGATCTGCTCGCTATGCCCCTACTTATACATCCCAAAATGCCATTGGCCTTCTTGGCAACAAGGGCACACTGCTGACTCATATCCAGCTTCTCGTCCACTGTCACCCTTAGGTCCTTTTCCGCAGAACTGCTGCCTAGCCATTCGGTCCCTAGTCTGTAGCAGTGCATTGGGTTCTTCCGTCCTAAGTGCAGGACCCTGCACTTATCCTTATTGAACCTCATCAGATTTCTTTTGGCCCAATCCTCCAATTTGTCTAGGTCCTTCTGTATCCTATCCCTCCCCTCCAGCGTATCTACCACTCCTCCCAGTTTAGTATCATCTGCAAATTTGCTGAGAGTGCAATCCACACCATCCTCCAGATCATTTATGAAGATATTGAACAAAACCGGCCCCAGGACCGACCCTTCAGGCACTCCACTTGACACCGGCTGCCAACTAGACATGGAGCCATTGATCACTACCCGTTGAGCCCGACAATCTAGCCAGCTTTCTACCCACCTTATAGTGCACTCACCTGCAGCTTACCATGCTGGCCAAACAGGAAATGAGATTCCAAAGTTTGCAGGCCTTTTCCTGTCTACCTGGCCAGTGCATCTGAGTTGAGAGTCCTGTCCAGAGCGGTCACAATGGAGCACTCTGGGACCACATTACCCCCAATTCGACCCGGCAAGGTTGATTTCAGCACTATCATAGAATCATAGAATATCAAGGTTGGAAGGGACCTCAGGAGGTCATCTAGTCCAACCCCCTGCTCAAAAGCAGGACCAATCCCCAATTAAATCATCCCAGCAAGGGCTTTGTCAAGCCTGACCTTAAAAACTTCTAAGGAAGGAGATTCCACCACCTCCCTAGGTAACACATTCCAGTGTTTCACCACCCTCCTAGTGAAAAAGTTTTTCCCAATATCCAACCTAAACCTCCCCCACTGCAACTTGAGACCATTACTCCTTGTCCTGTCCTCTTCTACCACTGAGAATAGTCTAGAACCATCCTCTCTGGAACCTCCTCTCAGGTAGTTGAAAGTAGCTTTCAAATCCCCCTTCATTCTTCTTTTCTGCAGACTAAACAATCCCAGTTCCCTCAGCCTCTCCTCATAAGTCAGGTGTTCCAGACCCCTAATCATTTTTGTTGCCCTTCGCTGGACTCTTTCCAATTTATCCACATCCTTCTTGTAGTGTGGGGCCCAAAACTGGACACAGTACTCCAGATGAGGCCTCACCAATGTACACTAATCCCCTCATCGGGGGAGGAGTAAAGAAATCGATTTTAAGAGCCCTTTAAGTCGAAGTAAATGGCTTCGTCATGTGGACGGGTGCAGGGTTAAATTGATCTAATGCTGCTAAATTCAACCTAAACTCGTAGTGTAGACCAGGGCTATGTGTCAGGGTGTGATAGGGACTCTGAGGTGGAGAGGTCTCATGTGATAGTGGGGTAGGGTTTGCAGGGTACTGCTGTGGTTTTGGGCCTGCACACACAGTGAGTTGAGCACCGGTAGAAAGGGATGTTTGTGAAGTGCTAGGTCACCCACATCCTTCACGGGAACCCAGTCCCATATAGAGAGGAATGCCCCCGGTGTAGGAAGGGACATACCAAGGGATCCAGTTACAGCATGCTAATCAGGCTCCCAACAGAGTTACATTGCTGCTTTGTCTGGCAGTGAAGATGGGATTGAGCATTGGTAGCATTGTAGATAGGCGTACCATTTTAGATTTGGGGGCGGGGGCAGCTTTAACTGTGATTCCAGGGGCTACTTAGGTACCTGAAAACTCTAGGTTTTTTGCACATAACTTAGAAATTAGCTGACAGGAGCACTGTATCTAATTCCTATATAAAGAAAGAAAAAATATATACAAACACCAATTAAAGCCATATTTTAAATTTATATGTAAATTTAGAATAATCAAGAGAGAATACAGCAAGATATTCCCAATCCCAAAACTTCAGGTATCAGTTTTGGAGCCTTAACACAGATATCAGAAACACAAGTTTGATACTTTGTACTCTATCTTTAGTAGAAATAAAAAAATAAAACCTTCTTAAAATCTGCTTACTTTTTCTAACAGACGTCACTAAAAGTAAAAATAGGGTTGGCCTTAAGATGTGCAGGGACACAAGCAATAGTAAGACCACAGGTTTCTGGGTGGGGATTCTATGAGTTATCTTCACCTCCAGGTCCACTACTAGAAAGATGAGGGGGGAAATGAGTTGCTGTTAGAAGGCTGGTTTCAGAGTAACAGCCGTGTTAGTCTGTATTCGCAAAAAGAAAAGGAGTACTTGTGGCACCTTAGAGACTAACCAATTTATTAGAGCATAAGCTTTCGTGAGCTACAGCTCACTTCATCAGATGCATATCGTGGAAACTGCAGCAGACTTTATATATACACAGAGAATATGAAACAATACCTCCTCCCACCCCACTGTCCTGCTGGTAATAGCTTATCTAAAGTGATCATCAGATGGGCCATTTCCAGCACAAATCCAGGTTTTCTCACCCTCCACCCCCCCACACAAATTCACTCTCCTGCTGGTGATAGCCCATCCAAAGTGACAACTCTTTACACAATGTGCATGACAATCAAGTTGGGCTATTTCCTGCACAAATCCAGGTTTTCTCACATCCCCCGCACCCCCATACACACACAAACTCACTCTCCTGCTGGTAATAGCTCATCCAAACTGACCACTCTTCAAGTTTAAATCCAAGTTAAACCAGAACATCTGGGGGGGGGGGTAGGAAAAAACAAGAGGAAACAGGCTACCCTGCATAATGACTTAGCCACTCCAAGTCTCTATTTAAGCCTAAATTAATTTGAAGTTTTTTTGTTTTAAGATAGCGACCTTCATGTCTGTGATTGCGTGACCAGGCTGGACAGTCTCTACGTAAAAGAATAAATGGACACAAATCAGATGTCAAGAATTATAACATTCATAAACCAGTCGGAGAACACTTCAATCTCTCTGGTCACGCAATCACAGACATGAAGGTCGCTATCTTAAAACAAAAAAACTTCAAATCCAGACTCCAGCGAGAAACTGCTGAATTGGAATTCATTTGCAAATTGGATACTATTAATTTAGGCTTAAATAGAGACTTGGAGTGGCTAAGTCATTATGCAGGGTAGCCTGTTTCCTCTTGTTTTTTCCCACCTGATGATCACTTTAGATAAGCTATTACCAGCAGGACAGTGGGGTGGGAGGAGGTATTGTTTCATATTCTCTGTGTATATATAAAGTCTGCTGCAGTTTCCACGATATGCATCTGATGAAGTGAGCTGTAGCTCACGAAAGCTTATGCTCTAATAAATTGGTTAGTCTCTAAGGTGCCACAAGTACTCCTTTTCTTTTTGTTAGAAGGCTGTTTCAGCTACTGCCTGCCCTCCGAAGCATGGGGACCTAACCAACTGCTTGTCTCACTTGTGTTTCAAAAAGACTATTTATATTAACAGGCACAGCAGAAACCCAACCTTTGTACAGAATAGCTTGTATTGCTATTTTCTTTACTGTGCAGTCACAGAGCTGTTGGCTGATAATGTTTTAAAAGTCAGCTTGGACTGAACTTGTATGTTTTCAGTTGAACTGCTTTGTAAATCTTAAATGCTAAGATAGAGTTGAGTAGTTAAGGAACTCATTTAATTGCAAGGTTTAAAAAACTACTCCTTTCAGCTGCCTTTCTCTCTTTTCATCTCACCAACTTCAAAGTGTACTTTATCTCCCTCGGCACTGCACCCAACATCAGACATAAAGAAGAGGGCAGACTCTGGAGTTAGCAGAGTGAAATTCTTTAGACAAATTTGAAAGTTAAAGCTATTTTTCCTACATACAAAAATAATTGAGAAATTCAACCCAAGTCAGGATTCATTTAGAGCATTAGGCCTGGTCATATTTTTAAATACTTTATCTTGCCAGCTCCTTGATATAACGATGAATTCATTTTTAGTCTTTATCCCGTCAGGCATTTCAGCTCAAGTGAGCCCAGTTGGTGTTGATAGTCCTGAGCTGCTTCATGCATTTCAAGTTGAGGAATATTATTAAACTTCTCCCACAGATGGCTGACGGCTTTTGTATACTGTTTTTTTCTATGGATTTTCTTTTCTTGGTGTTGAAAGCATTGCTCTGACTCTTTTAGTGATTACTGGTAGATTGGCTATATAATTAAGCAAGTTCACAGAACTGTTTCATTTGGTGCAGAATACTTCAGCACCAAAGAAATGCTGAATGTTAACCTAATGTTAACCTAATGTTAGTTTAGTTAAAATACAATCCTGCGATCTGATTCACACACAGACTCCCACTGACTTCAATGGGATTCCCTGTGGGCATAAAGGTCTAGTTCTGTGAAGTCCCCATAAAGTTATTGAGGCTCTGTACTGATGCAGAGGTCAGACCACATGAAGCCGTTGCAGAAGCCAGACATATATTGTAAACTCTTCAGGAGAGGGAGTATGTTTTCTTGTAGAGCTTGTCCAGAACCAACACACCAGTACATAACAAAAAATAATGATAATATAAATATATAGGTTTTCACTTGTATGACTCATTTTAAGTGCCTCAGTTAGTTATATATTTAATATCTTATTAATTCAACATATAGAGAGATCTATGCAAATTTACATTAGTCAAGGATCTGGCCCTATAATTTCTTAATGTTTAGAAACTGAATTCAGTGCTTGTTAAAAATGACAGATTGACAGCAGTGGAAAAGAAGATTCTCCTTTTTTACCTCTCTCCCCCCACCCCCAATTACAAGGGTTTTTTTAACTGTACAGTTCTATGCCTACCCAAAATCCAATCAATCCAAATAAGAGGGGTGGCAGCTCTTCAGTAATAAAGTCTATTTGTTCACAAAATAGGTGCAGCATTGGCAACAGCTGAGCATGCATCCCCACACTATCTTTGGCAATGTGCGTCAAATCTGGTTTAAAGAGACTCTATTTCAGTTTTAAAAATGCTGTGGTAGTATGCAATATGTCAGTCTACAATAGAAAGAGCCCAGTTAGCTCACTTCTCAGTTTTTAATGAAAGAGGCATGTTTGATTCTTTTCTTTTCTTTTTTTCAGTGATTCAGGGCCTGATGGGCTTTAAGGGGAAAGTGATTTATTTTCTTGGAATTTATTACTGTGATCTTAACTCTGAGTTTCCAGGCTTTGTAATGTTTGTGAGTAAAGTTTTCAGAAATGCTTAAATGACTTAGGAATTTGACTTGATTTTTAATGGATCTTAGGAACATAAGTCAGTTAAGTACTTCTTGAATTTTTTACCCTGTCTTTTGAAAAATAAAAGTTCTTTTAAGAGTTTTCTTCTTTAAATACTTGCTAAATGTTTACAATTTTAATTGTAACATAAGGGTTTTTTTACTATGGAATTTTCTTAAGTTTTTTAAGTTTAAGTTCTGTTGCTTATTAACAGTAACAGAAGTCATTGGTGAACTTACAAACTGCAGAGACTCTGCATCTTCCAAAATACTTTTTACATACTCATGAAAGTTCCTTCCTTCTGTTTCCTAGAGGAAATCTCCTTGTTCTTCCTCCTGTGACTGCCTGCCCTCATAGAATCATAGACTATCAGGGTTGGAAGGGACCTCAGGAGGTCATCTAGTCCAACCGCCTGCTCAAAGCAGGACCAATCCCCAACTAAATCATTGCCCTTCATTCAGGGGTGTAGCTCCCAGGGAGAGGAAATATAGTGGATTTATCTGGGAAGAGGCTTTTCCCAAACCATCTTGGTTTTCTTCCCAAACCTTTGCAACTTCCATGTATCTTTCTTCCTCTGGCCACAAAGACATAAGAACATCAAAATGGCCATACTCATTAAGATTAGTGGTCTATCTAATCCAGTACCGTGTCTTCCAACAGAGACTGGAGCCAGATGCTTCGGGGGGAATGAACAGAACAGGGAATTTATGAAGTCATCCATCCCCTGTCATCCTGTCACAGCATCTGGCTTAGGAACACTGGAAGCATGGGGTTGCATCCCTGACTGTCTTGGCTAATAGCCATTGATGGACCTGTCTTCCATTAACTTATCTAATTCTTTTTTTAATCCAGTTATACTTTTGGACTTCACAATATCCCCTGGCAATGAGTTCCACAGATTGACTTTATGGTGTGTGAAGAAATACTTCCTAATGTTTGTTTTAAACCTGCTGCCTATTAATTTCTTTGGGTGACCCCAGTTCTCATGTGAAAGGGTAAATAACACTTCCTTATTCACTATCTCCACACCAATCATGATTGTACAGACCTCCATGTTCCCCCCGCTCATCTCTTTTCCAAGCTAAACAGTCCCCATCTTTTTAATTTCTCCTCATACAGAAGCTGTTCCATCCCATAATCATTTTGTTGCCCTTCTCTGCACCCTTTCAAGTTCTAATATATCTTTTCTGCAATCGGACAACCAGAACTGCATGCAGTATTCAAGGTGTAGGTGTACTATGTGTCATAGTGGCATTATGATATTTACTGTCTTATTATCTATCCCTTTCTGAATGGTTCCTAACATCGTGTTTGCTTTTTTAACTGCCACTGCATATTGTGTGGCTATTTTCAAAAAACTATCTACAAGGACTCCAAGATCTCTTTCTTGAGTGGTAACAGCTAATTTAGACTCCATCATTTTGTATGAACAGTTGGGATTATGCTTTCCAATGTCCATTATTTTGTATTTATCAACACTGAATTTCATTTGCCATTTTGTTGTCCAGTTACTCAGTTTTGTGTAACTCTTCGCAGTCTGCTTTGGACCTAACTATCTTGAGTAGTTTTGTATTGTCTGCAACCTTTGCCACCTCCCTGTTTACCTCTTTTTCAGATAATTTATGAATCCATTGAGCAGCACAGGTCCCAGTACAGATTCTTGGAGGACCCTGCTATTTACCTCTCTCCATTCTGAAAGCTCACCATTTATTCTTACTCTTTGTTTCCTATCTTTTAACCAGTTACTGATCCATGAGAGGACCATCTCTCTTATCCCATGACTGCTTACTTTGCTTAAGAGCCTTTGGTGAGGTATCTTTTTAAAGGCTTTCTGAAAGTCCAAGTACACTATATCGACCGGATCACCCTTGTCCATATGTTTGAGACCCTCAAAGAATTCTAGTAGATTGGTGAGGTATGTTTTCCATTCACAAAAACCATGTTGACTCTTCCCCAGCAATCGTGCTCATCTGTGTGTCTGATAACACTGTTCTTTACTTTGGTTTAACCAGTTTGCCTGGTATTGAAGTTAGACTTTCCAGGCTGTAATTGCCAGGGTCACCTCTGGAGTCTTTTTAAAAAAAATCGGCATTGCATTATCTATCCTCCAGTCATCTGGTACAGAGGCTGACTTAAGTGATAGGTTACATACCACAGTTAATAGCTCTTCAATATCATAGTTGAGTTCCTCATATGTCTGCTGCAGTTTCCACGGTATGCATCCGATGAAGTGAGCTGTAGCTCACGAAAGCTCATGCTCAAATAAATTGGTTAGTCTCTAAGGTGCCACAAGTACTCCTTTTCTTTTTGCGAATACAGACTAACACGGCTGTTACTCTGAAACCTGTCATTTGGTCCTGGTGACTTGCTACTGTTTAATTTGTCAGTTTGTTTCAAAACCTCCTCTATTGACCCCTCAATCTAGGACAGTTCCTCAGATTTGTCACCTAAAAGAATGGCTCAGGTGTGGGAATCTCCCTGACATCCTCTGCAGTGAAGACCAATGCAAAGAATTCATTTAGCTTCTCTACAATGGCCTTGTATTCCTCAAATGCTTATTTAGCATCTCAATTGTCCAGTGGCCCCACTGAGTGTTTGGCAGGCTTCCAATTGCTAACATACTTTAAAAAAAAGTTTTGCTGTTTATGTCTTTTGCTAGATGCTCTTCAAATTCTTTTTTAGCCTGCCTAATTATAATTTTACACTTGACTTGCTAGAGTATATGCTCCTTTCTGTTTTCCTCGTTAGATTTGACTTCCAGTTTTTAAACAATGGCTTTTTGCCTCTTACCATGTCATTTACTCTGTTGTTTAGGCAGGGTGGCTTTTTTTCATCCTCTTACAGGTTTTTTTTTTTATTTGGGGTGCACATTTAATTTGAGCCTCTATTATGGTGTTTTTAAAAAGTTTCCATGCAGCTTGCATGCATGTCACTCTTGTGACTGTTCCTTTTAATTTCCATTTAACTAGCTTCCTCATTTTTGTGTTGTTCCCCTTTTTGAAGTTAAATTATACTGTGGTGGGCTTCTTTGGTATTTCCTTTCCCACAAGGATATTAAATTTAATTAAATTATGGTCGCTCTTATTGAGCAGTCCAGCTATATTCACCTCTGGGACCAGACCCTGTGCTCCACTTACGACTAAATCAAGAATTGCCTCTCCCCCGGTGGGTTCCAGGACTAGCTGCTCCAAAAAGAATCATAGAATATCAGGGTTGGAAGGGACCCCAGAACGTCATCTAGTCCAACCCCCTGCTCGAAGCAGGACCAATTCCCAGTTAAATCATCCCAGCCAGGGCTTTGTCAAGCCTGACCTTAAAAACCTCTAAGGAAGGAGATTCCACCACCTCCCTAGGTAACGCATTCCAGTGTTTCACCACCCTCTTAGTGAAAAAGTTTTTCCTAATATCCAATCTAAACCTCCCCCACTGCAACTTGAGACCATTACTCCTCGTTCTGTCATCTGCTACCATTGAGAATAGTCTAGGTCCATCCTCTTTGGAACAACCCTTTCAGGTAGTTGAAAGCAGCTATCAAATCCCCCCTCATTCTTCTCTTCTGTAGACTAAACAATCCCAGTTCCCTCAGCCTCTCCTCATAACTCATGTGTTCCAGTCCCCTAATCATTTTTGTTGCCCTCCGCTGGATGTTTTCCAATTTTTCCACATCCTTCTTGTAGTGTGGGGCCCAAAACTGGACACAGTACTCCAGATGAGGCCTCACCAATGTTGAATAGAGGGGAACGATCACGTCCCTCGATCTGCTGGCAATGCCCCTACATATACATCCCAAAATGCCATTGGCTTCTTGGCAACAAGGGCACACTGTTAACTCATATCCAGCTTCTTGTCCACTGTAACCCCTAGGTCCTTTTCTGCAGAACTGCTGCCGAGCCATTCGGTCCCTAGTCTGTAGCAGTGCATTGGATTCTTCCATCCTAAGTGCAGGACTCTGCACTTGTCCTTGTTGAACCTCATCAGATTTCTTTTGGCCCAATCCTCCAATTTGTCTAGATCCCTCTGTATCCTATCCCTACCCTCCAGCGTATCTACCACTCCTCCCAGTTTTGTGTTGTCGCAAACTTGCTGAGGGTGCAATCCACACCATCCTCCAGATCATTTATGAAGATATTGAAAAAAAACAGCCCCAGGACCGACCCTTGGGGCACTCCGCTTGATACTGGCTGCCAACTAGACATGGAGCCATTGATCACTACCCTTTGAGCCCGACAATCTAGCCAACTTTCTATTCACCTTATAGTGCATTCATCCAGCCCATACTTTTTTAACTTGCTGACAAGAATACTGTGGGAGACAGTGTCAAAAGCTTTGCTAAAGTCAAGGAACAATACATCCACTGCTTTCCCTTCATCCACAGAACCAGTTATCTCGTCATAGAAGGCAATTAGATTAGTCAGGCATGACTTGCCCTTGGTGAATCCATGCTGATTGTTCCTGATCACTTTCCTCTCATCTAAGTGCTTCAGAATTGATTCCTTGAGGACCTGCTCCATGATTTTTCCGGGGACTGAGAAGTCATTAATAGTGTCTAGAAATTTTATTTCTGCATCCCATCCTGAGGTGACATGTACCAGTCAGAATGGGGATAGCTGAAATCCCCCATTATTATTGAATTTTCTATTCTTGTAGTCTCTCTGGTCTCTTTGAGCATTTCATAGTCATCTTCACCAGCCTGATCAGGTGACTGACAAGATATTCCTACTGCTATACTCTTATTATTCAAGCATGGAATTTCTATCCATAGAGCTTCTGTGGTACAGTTTGATACATTTAAGATTTTTGCTATATTTGACTTTATGCTTTCTTTCACATATAGTGCCAATCCCCTACCAGCACAACCTACTCTGTCATATTTTGTACCCTGTTATCTGTGTCCCATTGATTATCATCATTCTTATCCTCACCAAGTTTCTGTGATGCCTCTTATATCAATATCCTCATTTAATATCAGGCACTCTAGTTCACCCACCTTAGTATTCAGACTTCTAGCGCTTGTATACAAGCACTTATAAAAGTTGTCAAATAGTTGTGTGCCTTCATGTGAAGTAACTAAATGAGATTCTTTTTCATTTGACTCTTTCTCTTCAGCATCTGCCTGTGCTTTACAAACTTCTATCCTCACCTCCTTACTAAGATACAGAGAATCACCATTAATAGATACCCCCCTAAGGGACGTCTCTATCCAAACCATCACTCCTCTGCACCTGTTGGCTTTCCCCCAGCCCTTAGTTTAAAAACTCCTCTATGACCTTTTTAATTTTGCATGCCAGCAATCTGGTTCCATTTTGATAGAGGTGAAGCCTATCCTTCCTATATAGGCTTCTCCTTTTCCAAAAGGTTCTCCAGTTCCTAATCAACCTAAACCCCTACTCCCTGCACCATAGTCTCATCCACACATTGAGACCCTGCAGTTCTGCCTGTCTAACTAGCCCTGCACATGGAACTGGGAGCATTTCAGAGAATGCTATCGTGGACTTTGTAGTCTTACATGGCTGCCTGAATTTGGCCTCGAGGACCTCTCTCCTACCTTTCCCTATGTCATTGGTACCTACATGTACCACAACCATTGGTTTTGACCCAGCATCACACATAAGTCTGTAGATATCTCAAGAGATCTGCAACCTTTGCAACTGTCAGGCAATTCACAAGGCGGTTCTCCTGGTCATCACAAACCCAACTATCTATAAAAAGAAAAGGAGTACTTGTGGCACCTTAGAGACTAACCAATTTATTTGAGCATGAGCTTTCGTGAGCTACAGCTCACTTCATCGGATGCATACTGTGGAAACTGCAGAAGATATTATATACACAGAGACCATGAAACAATACCTCCTCCCACCCCACTCTCCTGCTGGTAATAGCTTATCTAAAGTGATCATCAAGTTGGGCCATTTCCAGCACAAATCCAGGTTTTCTCACTCTCCACGCCCCCCCCCACAAACTCACTCTCCTGCTGGTAATAGCCCATCCAAAGTGACCACTCTCTTTAAAATGTGTATGATAATCAAGGTGGGCCATTTCCAGCACAAATCCAGGTTTTCTTACCTCCACCCGCCTCCAAAAACCACACACACAAACTCACTCTCCTGCTGGTAATAGCTTATCCAAAGTGACCACTCTCCTCACAATGTGTATGAAAATCAAGGTGGGCCATTTCCAGCACAAATACAGGTTTTCTCACCTCCCCCACCCCCTTTTTTTTTTTTTTTTTTTTCAAAAAAACACACACACAAAAACTCACTCTCCTGCTGGTAATAGCTTATCCAAAGCGACCACTTTCCCTACAATGTGCATGATAATCAAGGTGGGCCATTTCCAGCACTTCTCACCCGCCCCACCCCCATACACACACAAACTCATTCTCCTGCTGGTAATAGCTCATCCAAAGTGACCACTCTCCCTATAATGTGCATGATAATCAAGGTGGGCCATTTCCAGCACAAATCCAGGTTTTCTCACCCCCCCCACAAACTCACTCTCCTGCTGGCAATAGCTCATCCAAACTGACCACTCTCCTTACAATGTGCATGATAACCAAGGTGGGCCATTTCCAGCATAAATCCAAGTTTCACCAGAACGTCGGGGGGCGGGGGCGGGGGGGGGGGGGGTAGAAAAAAACCAACTATCTATATTTCTAACAATCAAATTCCCCATTACTATTGCCTGTCTCTTAATAATTTGGGTCCCCTTCTCCGGAGGGGTGTCCTCAGTACAAGAGGATACCATGACATCACCTGGAAGAGGGTCCCACTATGGGATTATTTCCTGCCACTCCAGTTTGATATTCTCCTTCTCTGAGACTTTCATCCTCCTCAACAGGAGAGAGGCTGCCAGACTGGGGGTGGGACCCACTTTACTGGGTCCCAGAAAGTCTCCTCTGTGCATCTATCTGCCTCCTTTAGCTCCTCCAGTTCAGCTGCTCTGGCCTCAAGAGCCCATAGGCCGTCTCTGAGGGCCAGGAGCTGCTTGCACCAAATACACACATATGCCACCTGCCCACAAGGCAGGTAATCGTACATGCTGCATTCAGTGCAATAAACTGGACAGCCCTCACTCTGCTGCTGGACTTCTGACTGCATTATTTTTACTTATGCAGCTTTTTCTTTCTTTGTTTTCTGGGGAAGTATATATTGGTCTACATTCAGAGAATGTTAGATGTATCTGGTGATCATGCTCCCTGTGATAAATAAAGTGGAGGGATAGCTCCCTTTGATGGACACCAGCCAGCCAGTTAGTTGTAAAATCCCTCTTGGTAGCTGTTCTTTACTTGCTTTACCTCTAAAGGGTTAAAAAGTCCCCCAGGTAAAGAAAAAAAAAGTGGGCACCTGACCAAAAGAGCTAATGGGAAGGCTAGAACTTTTTAAAATGGGGAAAGAAGCTTCCCCTTTGTCTGTTGTTCTCTGGGCTGGAGGGACAGAGCAGCAATGCTGTAAGCAGCTTTAAGCCAGGTATGATCATAAATCATCAGATTGTACCTAGAACTAGTTATCTGAACTCCAAATGTGTAAGTAGATCAGAATGTTTAGCTTGACGCGATTAGGTTTTTCTGTTTATTTTTTAAGGCTTGTGGATCTCCTCTGTGCTAACCCCAGATGCTTTTGTTTGCTTGTAACCTTTAAGCTGAACCCCCAAGAAAGGTATTTTGGGTGCTTAATTTTTGTAATTGTTTCATTTAAGATCTAGCAAAAAGTCTAAGTTCCAGATGTATTTTTTTCCTTTTTTGTTTTTAATAAAATTTACCTTTTTTGAGAACAGGATTGGATTTTTGGTGTCCTAAGAGGTTTGTGCATGTTGTTTGATTAGCTGGTAGCACAGCTAATTTCCTTTGTTTTTTTTCCTCAGCTCTTCCCTGGAGGGGGACATGAAAGGGCTTGAGGGTACCCCACAGGGAGGAATTCCCAAGTGCTCCTTCCTGGGTTCAAAGGGGTCTTTTTGCATGTGGGTGGTGGCAGGGTTTACCAAGCCAAGGTCAGAGAGAAGTTATAACTTTGGGAGTGTAATACAAGCCTGGATTGGCAAGTATTAATTCATAAAATCCTTATGAACCCCCACTTCCTGCACTCAGAGTGACAGAATGGGGATTCAGCCTTGACACTCCCTCTCTGCACTCCCTTGCAAAACTCCCCTGTGTGCTAGGTCGCTTAGGTCTGGAGATGGCTTTTTAAACCCCTGTGCTCCCTGAGTAGCCATGCCGCCTTGTTAAGGGATCCCAAAGGGATCAGGGATCAAAGGATAGCAGGCTAGAGCCTTGCTGCTAGGCTCAGTACACAGGACCCCCCCAAAGAGAACATACTATATAGTTCAGACTCGCAGTCAGCACACAACACACTGACTGACTAACTAACAGACAAGAAACTCACCCCAAGCGTCAGATAGTCAGTCACTCCTCCTTCACCTGGAAAAATCCCTTGCCAAACTCCCCTGCTGGCTGCTCCTGTTCCCTAAGCCAGTTCCCTCTACTTCCCTATGTGCCTCTCTGCCTCTACCAGTTCCCCAGAACACATCTCATCCCTATGTGCAGGGCTGTCCCTAGGCAAATGCAGAATACGCAGCTGCGTAGGGCACCACGAAATTTGGGGCACCAAATTGCCCCAGATTTCATGGTACCCTACACAGCTGCGTGCTTCATATGCAGCAGCGCTGGCAGCCAGCCCCATCCCCTAGCTGGCCTTCCTGTGCGTTCCTAGGGGGGTGAGGGGCCCAGGACAACTTCCTCCGCCAGCGCCCCACCTCTTCCCGCCCCCCCCCATTTTCCATCCCTTCTCCCAAGCCCCCACCCCCAGCGACGGACGCGGCCCAGAGGATTAGCGAGGGGGCCTGGCAATGGCAGCAGGGGTCAGGCCTACCCCCGCACTCACTGGCACTGGCAGAGCAACCCAGCCCCAGCCCACTCCACTCCGCTGGCTTCCACTGTATCGCTCCACTTCCCTTTCCCGCAAGCCCCTTTCCCCGAGCGACACGGCTGGGGCTGGGTCACTCTGCTGCTGGTGCCAGGCCCCTCAAGCTAGTCCCCCGAGCTGCTCTGGGCCTGTGGGGCCCCCCAAAGCGGCCCCCCACAGCTCCTGCCTCCATGGCCCTGAAGGCCTTGACGCAGCCCAGACCCCCGCGGGGTGGGGGGAACGGGTGCTCGGGCTGCATAGAGCACCATAATTAGTAGGGTTGGCCCTGCCCATGTGGGTGTCTGCTTATTGTTCACCCCCTTGTCTTCAGTGTAACGTTTTAGTTATAACTCAAGCATTGCCCTTCACTTGAGTCCCAGCTACACACAAAATCCTTTAGTGCATGTGTAGTAATGCTCTTAATTGGAGCTGCTGGTCCATCAGGGTTATAGCCTAAAGCTCAAGTCAGCACAACTGGTCAGCCACGTGCATGCTCACTCTATTATGGACTTAGGCTAGCTCTACTCAAGTTCCACTCCAAGTTCTTCAGTGGCTTCCCACAATTCCCCTGTGTGCCTGGGAAGGCCAGACAAGTTTTCCCACAATTCACTGGGAACTAATTCATAGAGTGGCTCATCTTAATGCAGTGCAAAGAAGCATGGGATGTGACTCTGAAAATCTTGTTGCCACCCAGGAGTGAGTGCAGCACCACTGCGGACACAGCAGCTTGAGTGTTATTTCACAGGGTGGCTTCTGTCAGGTGAGAGAAAGAGCTTGAGCATAGATAACCTGAGTTAACTCTGCCATGGAGACACACCTAGAAGAACTACTCCACATTAAGAGTAATAGTATATATGAAAAATGCTTTTAATAGTTAAAAAAATCTGCTAAATAAAGAAACTTCAGATGAATTTAAAAATTGATTATTCTAATTTTTGGCAATTTAGGGAGGAGGAGTTAAAATCAAGTTTATAATGGAAAGCAAGCTTTTAACCTTTACATCTATCAATAATACTATAAAGGCACTGAATTTGCGTTTTAAATGTAACAGGGTTTATATTACTTCACTTTTGGGAAATTTAGGTTCTTTCCCTTATATATATTTCCACAATTGGATTAGATTAGATTTAAGCGTCCTTTCATTCCACACACAGACGATTATTTATTCATTCTGCATTTTCCTCATCTGAATGTTTTAAATGTTCAAATCCTTTAGGCTCCTTTGAAAATTCCAGGCTTAATGTTGTCTTAACAGTTTTTTAATTTGTTTATCCCTTTTACTCAGGTCTTTTTTCCCTTTTTTAGAAACCAGTCTGACCTGATTTCTCAACTTTTGTACATAGTAAGTAGGTCATTTTACCATAACTATCTATGTTAATGGTTTAAAAATGTGTTTTGTTAAAATATTCTAAATAACTTGAATATTAATGTTTCCCTTGCTTTGAAATGATATCTGCAAGTGCTTTGAAGTAAATCAGAAAAGTTGTCTAATTTTACAGTAGCTTTAAGAAACTCTATGTCCTCTGCTGAACTTGTAACAAGTTTCTAATTGAATCACACCGGTTATACATCTACAGCAAAATACTGTTTGGGGACTCTTTCTTCATATATATATACCTAAATATGTGGCTATATTTCCAAAAGAGCTCAGTACCCAACAAGGAGAGCAATTTCTGAGAATCTGGTCCCAAGTTTCTTGTCTGAAGCCATATAGAGCAGTGGTTCTCAACCAGGGGTATGTATACAGTCTTCCGGGGGTACATCAACTCATCTAGATATTTGCCTTGTTTTACAACAGGCTACATAAAATGTACTCGTGAAGTCAGTACAAACTAAAATGTCATGCAGATAATGACTTGTTTATACTGCTCTATATACCATACACTGAAATGTAAGTACAATACAGTATTGATATTCCAATTGATTTATTTTATAATTATACAGTAAAAATCAGCAATTTGTCGTAACAGTGTTCTGTGACACATTTGTATTTTTATATCTGATTTTGTTAGCCAGTAGTTATTAAGTGAGGTGAAACTTGGGGTAGGCAAGACAAATCAGACTCCTGAAAGGGGTGCAGTCGTCTGGAAAGGCTGAGAGCCCCCGGGGCTAGAGAATCAGTGGTCAGAACGGGGAATAGAATTTAAGCAACAACTGACTCCCAGTCCTGTGCTGTAAACACTTGTTAAGTAACCAGTGTAACTATTATAGTTAGGGTGTGATATATATATATTTTACCATAGTAGTTATAGTGGTACAACATGAAGGGGAATAAGCTATACCAGTATACCTGCATACCAATATAATTATATCCGCACAAGGGTGGTGGGGGTGGGGGTAGGGTGGGTTGTAAGGTGTTAACTATACTGGTATAGTTAAGCAGTACAACTTCTGTGTTTGGACAAGGCCTTAGTGAGTTATAAAGTAGTAAACAGTGTTTAACAACAGTTCTATGGATGAGCAGTTGTTGCATTAGCAATAGCCTAGCCCCCATTGTTACTGGCTCTGTCACTGGATAATTGACTGTGACAGGAGTTATGCAAGGAGGAGAGAACACGTAATAGACATCAAAGGAAATTACTGGGCAACAGGGAATACAAGGAAAGAAAGCTATAGTTAGAAGGATTAGCTGTTCTGACTCCATGCCCTGCTGTTGCCTCAGTTTCCCCCCTTTGTTCCCAGTTAGTCAAACTTCACACTTCACGTGTTATTCCCACTTGCAGAAGTCTAGCTTATTAACAGAGTTTAAAACAACACATCTTCCACTCCTAGCTAGCTCACATCCTTGGTGTAGGATAGTACTCTCCTCCCTGCTGTGGCTTTCCTCCTTGCAGGCAACTCTCCTTTCCAGGCTCTGAAAGGCTATTCAGTTTAGGCTGTCTTGCTGGCTTGTTCCTAATTGTTCATTTCACTCTTTAATGGAGTGCTCACTCCCAGGTCTGTTCTTCCTGCAGTCTCTCCCCTGAACTGTCCTGTCCTTATGTCCCCCAGCATAGAATCATAGAATATCAGGGTTGGAAGGGACCTCAGGAGGTCATCTAGTCCAACCCCCTGCTCAAAAGCAGGACCCATCCCCAATTAAATCATCCCAGCCAGGGCTTTGTCAAGCCTGACCTTAAAAACTTCTAAGGAAGGAGATTCCATCACCTTCCTAGGCAACGCATTCCAGTGTTTCACCACCCTCCTAGTGAAAAAGTTTTTCCTAATATCCAACCTAAACCTCCCCCACTGCAACTTGAGACCATTACTCCTTGTCCTGTCCTCTTCCACCACTGAGAATAGTCTAGAACCATCCTCTCTGGAGCCACCTCTCAGGTAGTTGAAAGCAGCTATCAAATCCCCCCTCATTCTTCTCTTCTGCAGACTAAACAATCCCAGTTCCCTCAGCCTCTCCTCATAAGTCATGTGTTCCAGACCCCCAATCATTTTTGTTGCCCTTCGCTGGACTCTTTCCAATTTATCCACATCCTTCTTGTAGTGTGGGGCCCAAAACTGGACACACTACTCCAGATGAGGCCTCACCAATGTCGAATAGAGGGGGACGATCACGTCCCTCGATCTGCTCGCTATGCCCCTACTTATACATCCCAAAATGCCATTGGCCTTCTTGGCAACAAGGGCACACTGCTGACTCATATCCAGCTTCTCGTCCACTGTCACCCCTAGGTCCTTTTCCGCAGAACTGCTGCTTAGCCATTCGGTCCCTAGTCTGTAGCTGTGCATTGGGTTCTTCCGTCCTAAGTGCAGGACCCTGCACTTATCCTTATTGAACCTCATCAGATTTCTTTTGGCCCAATCCTCCAATTTGTCTAGGTCCTTCTGTATCCTATCCCTCCCCTCCAGCGTATCTACCACTCCTCCCAGTTTAGTATCATCCGCAAATTTGCTGAGAGTGCAATCCACACCATCCTCCAGATCATTTATGAAGATATTGAAAAAAACCGGCCCCAGTACCAACCCTTGGGGCACTCCACTTGACACCGGCTGCCAACTAGACATGGAGCCATTGATCACTACCCATTGAGCTGGACAATCTAGCCAACTTTCTACCCACCTTATAGTGCATTCATCCAGCCCATACTTTTTTAACTTGCTGACAAGAATACTGTGGGAGACCGTGTCAAAAGCTTTGCTAAAGTCAAGATACAATACATCCACTGCTTTCTCTTCATCCACAGAACCAGTAATCTCATCATAGAAGGCGATTAGATTAGTCAGGCATGACCTTCCCTTGGTGAATCCATGCTGACTGTTCCTGATCACTTTCCTCTCATGTAAGTGCTTCAGGATTGATTCCTTGAGGACCTGCTCCATGATTTTTCCAGGGACTGAGGTGAGGCTGACTGGCCTGTAGTTCCCAGGATCCTCCTTCTTCCCTTTTTTAAAGATTGGCACTACATTAGCCTTTTTCCAGTCATCCGGGACTTCCCCCGTTCGCCACGAGCATGCCTGGTTCTTAGTCACATGTTCCCCCTCATATGACCCTGCTTTTTCCTCCTTCTCTAAATTGGTGCGGGTGTTAAACCTGCACAGGTAATGCTCAGCTGCAACCTTCTTAAAGGGCCAGCTCACCCTGTGACAACTGGAAAATATTTATTACTGATTTTTAATTCCTGCCAACTTTAGGCCCTCTTTTTTTGATAGTGCTTTGGTGATCAGAAGCTGGAAAATAGTGAGGCTTCTCTAAGGTATAACAGGCTGATTCCTCCCCAGGACTGGATTCAGGGGAAGACAGGATGACATAAAGGTAGCTTGGACACTTTCATCAAAGTGCACTGAGAGCTTCTTCAAAATGCATGAGGATTCAAGCCAAGCAGCCTCACCTGTACCATTAAATCCCTGTGTACTCCAACACAGCACATCTACACTGTTCACCGTGCAGCTACATTGGTGCAAAAACCAAAAAACAGTCTAGATAATACTTTAATCATGTCTCCTTTTTCATTTCTTCTCAGCTGAATTTTTAATGAACAGAATTGTTTGAAAATCGGAACTAATCTCTAGGCATGGCATATGGTACACCTGTATCCAGCCTTATATAAGGAATTAGAATCTCCCAATGCTTCCCTCCAATTTTATTGTTTCCTGAAAAACGTAGGACCCTGTCTATACTGGTGTGGCTGCACAGGTGCAAAACAGCATGTAGTCTAGTGTAACAGCGCACTAGTGCAGTTTCTCCCAGTTTGTAATCAGGATGAGCTGCTCTGGTACAAGTCACAAATGTCTCTAATGCAGCATATCTACATGAGGGATTTGCATGATGTAGCTACACTGAAATAGGTATAATGGTGGCACTGGCTAAAACCTCAAAAACCCAACACTTCACTGGAAAAAGTTCTAGTGCTCTGGTTAGGGAAGATAGCCTTTACATTGTAAACTGGTGCCCTGTTCTCTTTCTGAATGGAAAACAATAGCCCTGAGAGATGTGTGAATGTCCCCCTTCATCTTGATCGGCTGTTAACTTTGAAGCCTAGTTATGAATGTTTTCCTCCTCCCTCTTTCCCCCCCTTTCAATGTCCCTTCCCTTCTTTCTGCTTAGCTAATCTCATTCAAACAAAACTCCACCCAAAACTCAGAGAAGAAACAGGAAAAAAAAAACCCTGATATGGCATTAGCAGCCCATCACATTGATCACTTGTCTGGTGTGTTATATGCCTCCCTGCCCAGCCCCTATTCTGCCTTATGGACTGACTGAGAGAGACAAGGTGGGTGAGGTAATATCTTTTATTGGACCAACTTCTGCTGGTGAGAGGCAAACTCTGGAGCCAAGAGCACTGTCTCTTGTACTGAGGTGCTGTCCGATTCTTTCCCAGGCAGTGGTGTCAATTGTGGGAGAACGTGTCAGCCCTGGGAGGAATTGTGGGAAGGGAGGCACTCGAGCACTATCAGATTCAGCATTAGATTTAGCCAGGATCTTCACTACAAAGTGGGGGAGGGGAGGTGTGAGAGTGACCCCCATAAGGCTTATGGAAATACGCTTATCAGTGTATAGATATGACACAACTGGAAAATGTTTTATGTTACATATGCCATGGAACATATCTATGTAAAGGTTGTGATCTACTGAATCTATTAATCCTATTTGTATGCATGTATCAGTTTTGTATTCGAAGTTATGGGTATTGGCTGTGTACTGGCTTGATTTTTAAGTAACCTTTGTAAAGCATTTGGTCAGTTTCTTGAGAAAGGAATGTGCAAATTAAGTGCCCAATCAAGAAGCATTTAAGGAACAATGGATCTTGGAATGCTCCAATCCACATAAGAAGTCTACCTGAGGACATTCAAGGTAGCATGTGAACCATGGCTGCTACGTGTAGGTCTGAGTCATGCAGGGACATGTGACTGGCCCATGTGACTCCAAATCTACATCTTGTAGCTGGGATTCTACACAGGGGGAGGGAGGGGTGTCCACCCACAAGAGAGAGGCTATTTAAACCCCAGGGAGACCCCTCCATTTGGTCTTCAGCTGGCTAGGGGGATAGCCTCTCCACCCCCAAGGATACCTGAGAGAAACTGGAACAAAGGACAGTAACTACAGGGGTGCGAGTGATTGCTGGACCCAGACTAGAAGGAGACTAGTCTGTAAAAAGAAAAGGAGTACTTCTGGCACCTTAGAGACTAACCAATTTATTTGAGCATAAGCTTTCGTGAGCTACAGCTCACTTCATCAGAGCTGTAGCTCACGAAAGCTTATGCTCAAATAAATTGGTTAGTCTCTAAGGTGCCACTAATATTATTCCTTTTCTTTTTGCGAATACAGACTAACATGGCTGCTACTCTGAAACTAGTCTGTAAAAGGAAGCTTACTGGGTGAGGTTTTTATCTGTATTCAGTATTCCTGAAGTTATAAGATGGAGGAGATCAACACTGTTTGCCCCAGAAATATTGGGCAAGTGTAGCAACACAACAGGCTTCCTTCAGGACAACAAGCCAGGGGAGGCTAAGAGTTAGGGCTTGTCTACACAGGGAAATTTATTGGCATAACAAAGGCTTGTCTACACAGGAATGCTTTTCTGAAGTGTGTTTTTCTACTACCACTATGGGTGATGGGTGGCTAGGAGTAGAGGGGGCTCAGCCCCTACAGATTTATCTCTGCCTTGCCATCCCACCACCTGCCTGCATGCCCAGCTCAGCATGTGCCCAGATTTATCTCTACCTTGCTACCCCATCACGTGACTGCATACCTAGCTCAGCACGTGAATTCCCGTGTCTGGCAGCACCAGGGCCAGGAAAGCTGACGTGGGATGCAGTGGGAAGAGGGGCCCCACCTGTCCACAGGCTCATGTGTGTCATATGATGCTGTGGCAGGTTTCTTTGAATCAGTGAGAGCCAAGGGGCTGGAGCTGGGAACTGGGCCCTGCCCCATGGGACAGGACCCACTGCTGCTGCGTGAGTGCAGGGCAGGCTCACACTCCAACGCCCCACATCCTGGGCCTCCCCTCCACACTGGGCTAGGATAGAGACAGCGACCCACACACACACACACACACACACTGGAGATCAGGGCCTGACACCCTCCCCCGGAGAAGATACTCCTGCATGCACCCAGGGGTGAGGATTCAGCCCCCTCCAAGAATATTTTCACTAGCTGCCTATGACTATAACTAATCTAGTGTAACTTCACCAGCAGAGTGCAGCCACATCGCTTGGTTTATGCCATCTTACGCTAATTCCTGTGTCAATTGTGTCCACACAGCTCTGCAATTTTTCAGAATAAATGTACAAAATTCTGGATGGATATCCCATGGTGCAATGTTCTGAAAAAACCCTCATGTGCTGAACAAGGTTTTATACTGGCATGGCTATATCACTCTAATTATACCACCGTAGTTATACCAGTATAACTCCCTGTATGGACACTCTTATTGGATTTGTTTCTAAAAGCTCTGCTCTGGGAATCATTGTGGGGGCAGTTCTCTGGCCTGTGTTATACAGGGGATCAGACTAGATGATCACAATGGTCCCTTCTACCCTTGGAATCTATGAAAAAGTGTGTTCACATGGGGAGTTATACTGGCATAATTATTTTGGTATAATTAGGCTGGTAAATTTCCTTGTGTAGACTAGCCCTAACATATGCTGCTATAGTGGGCAGACCAAAGAAAGCAAGAACACCCTGAAACCTCGGTTTTCTCAGATCTTGGTAGTTGATGAGCAGACTAAGGCTGTGCCTACACTGAGCACCTTACAACGGCACAGCTGTGCCGCTGCAGCCGCGCCATTGTGAGGTGCGCAGTGTGGCCACTTTTTGTGTCCGGGAGAGAGCTCTCCTGGCAACAAAATAAAACCACCTCCAACGAGCTTCGTCGCCGGGAGCACGTCTCCTGATGCCAAAGCGCTGCCCACACCGGAGCTTTTCATTGTTAAAGCTTTTCTCATTCAGGGGATGGTTTTTTCACACCCCTGAGCGACAAAAGTTTTAACTACAAAAGTGCAGTGTAGACATGGCTTAAGACCCCTCAAAATATGCACCAAAATCTTTGGCAGCCAGGAGCCTGCTGTCCTGCAGGCTGTGGGGTTATTTCAAGATTTGTTCCTTGAATATTTTTCAAATATTGGCAACTCTGGGATTCTGCTTATTAGTAACCTCTCGGTTCCCAGTAAAAGTTGCTATTATCTGACAATTGCCAATAAGCAAATGGCAAGTTTGTGGGGCTGCAACCTAGCTGTGAATTGCCTTCCCGGGATGCAGCCTTTCAAACTCACTTGCAGCCAGGGAAGAGTGGAGAGCAGGATCTGCTCCAAGAGGTAACTATAACAGGACCACTTGGAAATAGTGACCATAATATAATAACATTTAACATTCCTGTGGTGGGAAGAACACCTCAACAGCCCAACACTATGACATTTAATTTCAGAAAGGGGAACTATGCAAAAATGAGGAGGATAGTTAAACAGAAATTAAATGGTACAGTGACTATGCATCCGATGAAGTGAGCTGTAGCTCACGAAAGCTTATGCTCAAATAAATTGGTTAGTCTCTAAGGTGCCACAAGTACTCCTTTTCTTAGTGACTAGAGTGAAATCCCTCAAGTTGCATGGACACTTTTCAAAGACACCATAATAGAGGCTCAACTTAAATGTATACCCCAAATTAAAAAACACAGTAAAAGAACTAAAAAAGAGCCATTGTGGCTTAACAACCATGTAAAAGAAGCGGTGAGAGATAAAAAGGCATCTTTTAAAAAGTGGAAGTCAAATCCTAGTGAGGTAAATAGAAAGGAGCATAAACACTGCCAAATTAAATGTAAAAATGTAATAAGAAAAGCCAAAAAGGAGTGTGAAGAACAGCTAGCCAAAAACTCAAAAGGTAATAGCAAAATGCTTTTAAGTACATCCGAAGCAGGAAGCCTGCTAAACAACTAGTGGGGCCACTGGACAATCGAGATACAAAAGGAGCTTTTAAAGATGATAAAGTCATCGCAGAGAAACTAAATTAATTCTTTGCTTCAGTCTTCACGGCTGAGGATGTTAGGGAGATTCCCAAATCTGAGCCGTCTTTTGTAGGTGACAAATCTGAGGAATTGTCACAGATTGAAGTGTCACTAGAGGAGGTTTTGGAATTAAGTGAGAAATTTAACAATAATAAGTCACCAAGACCAAATGGCATTCACCCAAGAGTTCTGAAAGAACTCAAATGTGAAATTGCGGAACTCTTAACTATGATTTGTAACCTGTCCTTTAAATCAGCTACTGTACCCAATGACTGGAAGATAGCTAATGTAAAGCCAATATTTAAGAAGGGCTCTAGAGGTGATCCTGGCAATTACAGACCGGTATGTCTAATGTCAGTACAGGGAAAATTAGTTGAAACAATAGTAAAGAATACAATTGTCAGACACATAGAAGAACATAAATTGTTGTGCAAAAGTCAACATGGTTTCTCTAAAGGGAGATCATGTCTTACTAATCTATTAGAGTTCTTTGGGGGGGGGGTCAACAAACATGTGGACAAGGGGGATCCAGTGGACATAGTGTACTTAGATTTCCAGAAAGCCTCTGACAAGGTCCCTCACCAAAGGCTCTTACGTAAATTAAGTTGTCATGGGATAAGAGGGAAGATCCTTTCATGGACTGAGAACTGGTTAAAAGACAAGGAACAAAGGGTAGGAATAAATGGTAAATTTTCAGAATGGAGAGGGGTAACTAGTGGTGTTCCCCAAGGGTCAGTTCTAGGACCAATCCTATTCAATTTATTCATAAAGGATCTGGAGAAAGGGATAAACAGTGAGGTGGCAAAGTTTGCAGATAATATTAAACTGCTCAAGATAGTTAAGACCAAAGCAGATTGTGAAGAACTTCAAAAAGCTCTCACAAAACTAACTGATTAGGCAACAAAATAGCAAATGAAATTGAATGTGGATAAATGTAAAGTAATGTACATTGGAAAAAATAACCCCAATTATACATACAATATGATGGGGGCTAATTTAGTTACAGCTAATCAGGAGAAAGATCATGGAGACATCTTGGATAGTTCTCTGAAGATGTCCACTCAGTGTGCAGCGGCAGTCAAAAAAGCAAACGGGATGTTAGGAATCATTAAAAAAGGGATAGAGAATAAGACGGAGAATATCTTATTGCCCTTATATAAATCCATGGTACGCCCACATCTTGAATACTGCATACAGATGTGGTCCCCTCATCTCAGAAAAGATATACTGGCGTTTGAAAAGGTTCAAAAAGGGCAACTAAAATGATTAGGGGTTTGGAATGGGTCCCATATGAGGAGAGATTAGAGGCTAGGACTTTTCAGCTTGGAAAAGAGGAGACTAAGGGGGGATATGATGAGTGGTGTGGAGAAAGTGAAGAAGGAAATGTTACTTACTTGTTCCCATAATATAAGAACTAGGGGCCACAAAATGAAATTAATGGGTAGCAGGTTTAAAATAAATAAAAGGAAGTTCTTCTTCACACAGCACACAGTCAACCTGTGGAACTCCTTGCCTGAGGAGGTTGTGAAGGCTAGGACTATAACAGGGTTTAAAAGAGAACTGGATAAATTCATGGAGGCTAAGTCCATTAATGGCTATAAGCCAAGATGGGTAAGGAATGGTGTCCCTAGCCTGTTTGTCAGAGGGTGGAGATGGATGGCAGGAGAGAGATCACTAGATCATTACCAGTTAGGTTCACTATCTCTGGGGCACCTGATATTGGCCAGTGTCTGCAGACTGGATACTGGGCTGGATGGACCTTTGGTCTGACCCAGTCTGGCCGTTCTTATGTTAAGATGTTACTAACCAGCATGCCTGTTGCCAACATCTGAATCCCATTAACACTTATGTCAGTGGGACAGGATCAGTTCTAGGCAAGATGTTGCTATTAAGCTAAAGTTGTTGATATCAGGATTATTATTAAGCGACATCCACTGTACTTCCTTGGGTTCCTGTGGTGGCTTGTACAATCCCAGGTCCCAGCCCTGCAATAGGCAATGTGTAGCTGACTGCTGCATTGAGCCTCACTGACTTCGCTGCAGGAGCATCCGTCCACCTTTGTGTGCCACACAGCCCCCTCTGCCCCCAGCTCTGCTCCAGCCCCGGATTCAGGCCTCTCCTGCGGCTCCCCTGTGATTGGGCGGCCTGTTTCAACCAGCCCTAATCTCATGTGAGTACATGGAGCTGGAGATACCATCAGCTGAGACCGGCGAGGACTTTGATCTGAGCCCCCCAGAGAAGAGTGGGGTTTTTTTTTTTTAGAAAAATAATTTAAGAAAGCGAAGGTTAGAAAAGATTTTTTTAATTATTAAAAAGGGCGAAAACTTTCTTTAAAAATAGTATATTTCTAATATCTTGGTCAAAATTGGCTTGTTTGAGTCCAAGCAGCATGGTTTCTCATTTAGCATTCATATTTGCAATGTTTTCCAACTGTGCATACTTAGTTACATAGAGAATTATTCCCTGATCCCCACCTCCCCATTCCAAATTCTTAGCCCTACTATAGAGGAGAACATGTAAAATTAACCAAGATTGCATTTGCTGGCAAGGGAAGAGAACCACATTGCAAAGTCACCCAGGAATGGCTGCTGTTCTGATGATAACATGGGACTGCCTGCACTAGAAAATGACTCATTGCTGACAAACAATGACACTATTTAACTGTAACTGTAGCCCAGGGCAAATTGGGCTCCATGCTGTTCCAATACACTTTGACCAGATTTGATCCCCAGTTTCTGAACCAGTCCAGAAACACTTGCAGTTAAATAATGTTCAGCACTGATCTAGCTACACCTGTTTCTGATGCCTATTGCCAGCAATGGGTCATTTTTCTAGCATAGACCAGGCTACAGAGAGAGAAATACAAAAGGGGCTTGATTTTACCTCCATTGCATTCATCTGTAGCAATTCTGGGCCTTCCAATATTGCTGAAGTAAGTACTTCAGAAAGCACTGGGGATATTCAGAAAAGCAACAATAAAGCATTCTTTTTGGGTCTGAGCAAATGTTGATAAAACATTTCACCTGGACAAAGGTCAGTCCTGTTTCACAGCCCTTCTTGAGTTTAATATATTCTGTAGCAATGTTTATTGTTCACTCCCCAACCTTGCAAGGAGCTTGTTGGGGCATACCCCTACCCCCATACAGAGGCCTGCTCACTGCAAGATCGGGCCACAGCTGGAAAGAGACCCATTCCAAGAGCCATATAAAGCATTAATTCATGCTGTAGGAAAAGATCAGATACTTTCTAATGCTGACTGAAGTGTTTTGACTTCAAACTATTTCTCCCCCATAAACGATTGCATGGAAATTCTGCTTTTCCTTATCTACTGCCTTATAAAAAACAAAAAGTCTAAACAATATTGTAAGAGGGAAATCTCACTCCATTCCTTGTTGGAGACTTTCCAATCTATTTGCATGTTCCTGTGCATATTGGTATTATTGGCCAACCAAAGTGTTATTTTGTGATGTGGTTTTGTGCTGGAGAGCTTGATCACTTGAGTTAACGCTGAAGTGAAGGTGCACACGAGCAGGCTGAGGCCTTTCCTCCGCTGCTGCTGCCTGGGGCCTCCTCCTGCCTGGAAAGGGGATGGAGGTGAGGCCACTGAGGACCTATACGGTAGTGATGGACCCACATTTTAATGTGCATAGTGTCCTTGATCTCCTTGACTCAGCCTCAGATGTATTTGTCGCCTCCCTTGTGCATCAGATTACAGGCAGTAGGAACATGCACAAGTGCAGTGTGGCCTCCTGATTGCTGCTGCTGAAATTCTACTTCCCCTGCTTAGTGGCCAGGTTTCTTCTCCTGAAGCTGACCCAAAGATCTCTCATATTAGTGTCAGTGGTCTGACAATTGGCTCTTGCCCCTTGTTAGTTGACCTGTTTTCCTACACAACTCCTCAAGCCAACAAGAGAAATGTCAGGTAATCACTGGCAAGCACTTGATTATATGAAACAAAAGGCTCCTGGGGGTACTGGTGGGAAGGAAAGTACTATTCCCATTTTATAGCAGAACTTTTCTCTCAACTTGACAGGGCCCAGCTGTGGGACAAACTCCAAAATGAAAGATAAACAACTTATTCTTGCAGCAACGGGATCTGCTGTAGGATTCCTTCCTTGCATGTAAATATCTCTTCCTATAACTTCAGCTCTGTGCTTATTGCTGCTATAGACAATGGCCAGCAATAAAAGTGAAAGAGACCCAGATTTATGTGGCATACAGTTAATTTGGAGACTAAAATGAGTGATAGCCCTCTGTCATAAATATAAAGGGACGGGTAACCATCTTTCTGTATACAGTGCTATAAAATGCCTCCTGGCCAGAGGCAACATACTGTTACCTGTAAAGGGTTAAGAAGCTCAGCTAACCTGGCTGGCACCTGACCCAAAGGACTAATAAGGGGACAAGATACTTTCAAATCTTCGGGGGGGGGGGTAGGGGGGGAAGGCTTTTGTTTGTGATTTTTGTTTATGTGGTTGTTCTCTCTTGGGATTGTGAGAGGCCAGACAGAAATCCATCTTTTCCAACCCATCCTAATCCAAGTCTCCAATATTGCAACCAGTATAGGTAAGCCAGGCAAGGTGGATTAGTTTCTTTTGGTTTTTGTGAATTTTCCCTGTGTTAAGAGGAAGGTTTATTCCTGTTTTCTCTAACTTTAAGGTTTTGCCCAGAGGGGGATCCTCTGTGTTTTGAATCTGAATACCCTGTAAAGTATTTTCCATCCTACTTTTCCAGAGATGATTTTTACCTTTTTTTTTTTTTTTAATAAAATCCTTCTTTTAAGAACCTGACTGATTTTTACATTGTTCCAAGATCCAGGGGTTTGGGTCTTTGATGATTTTGGAACCAATTGGTTAGGATGATATTCTCAAGCCTCCCCAGGAAAGGGGGTGTGTAGGGCTTGGGGGGATATTTTGGGGGAAGACGTCTCCAAGTGGTCTCTTTCCCTGTCCTTTGTTTAAAACGCTTGGTGGTGGCAGCATACTGTTCAAGGACAAGGCAAAGTTTGTACCTTGGAGAAGTTTTTAACCAAAGCTGGTAAGAATAAGCTTAGGGGGTCTTTCATGCGGGTCCCTACATCTGTACCCTAGAGTTCAGAGTGGGGAAGGAGCCCTGACACCCTCAGAATGCTAAATAGATTTCTTTTTTTTTTTAAGTTTTGTACTTGTAAATGGTTGTTTTGAGACTACAAGACCATCGGGAGACTGCAGAAAACATCCACAAATTCTGTGGAGTCTTTTATTCCAAGTGTATGGAATTCTGCAAAGAATTACCATGGTAAATTCTAAAGAGCCATCTATTCAAACTGTTTTGCTCATTTACTTAATTTTGACTGAGCCTGCAAACATTTAATACATGTAACTTTATTATTGGTCTCAGTTTTGCCACACTGAATTGTATCTAATTTCATAAGTGGCCCGTTGACTTCAAAGGAGTAAATATTTGTGAAGTAAGAGCCAGATTCAGAAAGGTAACTTTATCAGAGGGGTAGCCATGTTAGTCTGGATCTGTAAAAGCAGTAACTTGAGACACTTTGCTGCCTATTGAAGTTCTCATCCCCAAGTTAGAGGCCCAGGCATTGCATGGGGAGAGCTAGATGACTAAAAATGGGATTCTTAAACCCAAGATACTATTTCACATCAGTCAGGGTGGCAGAATCAGATTAATAAATGTTAAGGCCAGAAGGGACCACCGTGATCATCTAGTTTGACCTCCTGCACACTGCAGGCCACAGAACCTCACCCACCCACTCCTGTAACAGACCCCTAACCTCTGGCTGAGTTACTTAAGTCATCAAATCTTAATTTAAAAACTTCAAGTTACAGAGAATCCACCATTTACTCTAGTTCAAAGGGAGATGAAAAATGCCATGGTCTCTGCCAATCTGTCCTGGGGGGGAAAGTCCCTCCCGATCCCAAATATGGTGATCAGTTAGACCCTGAGCACATGGGCAAGACCCACCAGCCAGACACCTGGGGAAGAATTATTTGCATTAACTCAGAACCCTCCCCATCTAGTGTCTCATTTCTTACTATTGGAGATATTTGCTAATAGCAGTCAATGATGGGTCATAGGCCACCTTAAGCAATCTCATCATACCATCCCCTCAAACTTATTAAGCTCAGTATTAAAACAAGTTAGGTTTTTTGCCCCCACTACTCCCTTTAGCAGGCTGTTCCAAAACTTCACTCCTCTGAGGGTTAGAATGCTTTGTCTAATTTCATTCCTAAACTTATTGATGGCCAATCCATTTTGTTCTTGTGCCAATATTGGTCCTTAATTTTAATAACGTCTCTCCCTCCATAGTGTTTATCCCTCTGATGTATTGACAGAAAGCATCCTTAATTGTGTTAGGTAAGCAAGCCATGTTCCTTAAGGCTTTCTTGTAAGGTAGGTTCTCCATTCCTCTGATCATCCTAGTAGCTCTTTTCTGCACCTGTTTCAGTTTGAATTCATCTTTCTTAAACATGCAGTAGTCCAGATAAGGTCTCACCAGGGCCTTGTATAATGGTACTAACACTTCCCAATTGCTTCTGGAAGTACCTCACCTGATGCAGTCTAGGATTGCATTAAACTTTTTCATGGCTGCATCACAGTGGCAACTCAGTCATCCTTTGATCAGCTAATACACCATGTCATTCTCCTCCTCTGTTGAGTCCAACTGATACATCTCCAACTTATAGCAAAAATTCTTGTTACTCCCTAAATGCCTGACCTTGCACTTTGCACTATTTTTATAGTTATTTTTCCTCCCATTTCTATTACTTCAGTTTTCAAGGTTATCCAAATCATTTTGTATGATATTCTGATCCTCCTCCATATTGGCAATACCTCCCAACTTTGTGTCAGCCACAAAATTTTATTTGCACACTCCCAGATTAATGAAAATGTGATTCATCCCAAGACCAATCCTTGAGTAATTCCAGTCTGACAGCTCACCTTTCAGCATGACCTGTTGTAGTGTCCCCTTTAACCAGTTCCTTACCTTTTGATTCTCATCTTAAACCCTGTCTTCTCCAATTTAATTAATTTCCCATGTGAAATTGTATCAATACTTTACAGATATCCTGGTAAATCAGATCTACTACATTTCCTTTGTCTAGAAAAATTGGTTATCTTTTCAAAGAAAGTGATCAGGTTGGTCTGGCACAATCTAACTTTTGTAAAACCATGTTATATTTTATCCTTTATGTCCTTAACTACTCTCTCTTTCAAAATTTATTCTAAGACCTCACACAGAATTGAGGTCAAACTAATGGGTCTGTAGTTTTCCAGATCATGTTTTTTCCCCTTTCTTAAATATAGTTGCTTGTGACTGAATACAAACCTGTGTTCACATCCTACATACACTATTGTAATAATCTTTGTACAAGTATGCCTTGGAAGATATCATTTGAAAACTCATAATATGCTGATCAGTATTGTCCTGGTAAAATATGTGTGGCAATATTGTATGTGAAGTTATAAGAGTCCCCTGTATGGTGTTAGTAACACATTTTACAAACTCTACAGCCCTGCTCAAACAGAGGGGCAAACAGGTCTGACCTAAACAAAGGAATGTATGCTCTGTTTAATTTGCGTTTAAGCAGTAAACAGAGTCATCAAGCAGGAAGAGAGGACAAAGGAATTTCAAACAGGTAAATAAAACAGCAAGGAACATTCTTCAGCTGGGGTCGGCAACCTTTCAGAAGTGGTATGCTGAGTCTTCATTTATTCACTCTAACTTAAGGTTTCGCGTGCCAGTCATACATTTTAACATTTTTAGAAGGTCTCTTTCTATAAGTCTATAATATATAACTAAACTATTGTATGTAAAGTAAATAAGGTTTTCAAAATGTTTAAGAAGCTTCATTTAAAATTAAATTAAAATGCAGAGCCCCCCAGACTGGTGGCCAGGACCCGGGCAGTGTGAGTGCCACTGAAAATCAGCTCGTGTGCCACCTTTGGCCCGAGTGCCATAGGTTGCCTACCCCTGTTCTACAGCGTAGACTCTTTGGCTCCTGGTTCTCCGCTGGAAATGTTTTTCAAGAGGGGGGGCTGAAACTATAAAAAGGAAGGACACACATCCCAAGGAACCCCTCTCTCACTCACTCTCCCTGCCCATTGCATTCACTGTACCTGAAGAGACAAAGGATGCAACCGTTGGACTCTGGTGGAGGGGTCCTGACCTCCAGAGTTTGGCTGAAAGCACGTGAGAAATCTCTGCTTTGAATCTAATATAGTTTGTTAATTTAGGCATCAATAGGCCTTTCCTTTTTATTTTTCTTGTAACAATTTCTGATTTTATGCCTCGTTACTTATACTCACTTAAAATCTCTTTTTGTAGTTGTTAAACTTGTTTTAAGTAATCCAGTGTGTTCAAGTTGAAGTGTCTGGGTAACTCCATTTGGGTGAACCAGTTGTGTACATATTATACCCTGAAAGCAATAATGTACTCAATAGATTTGTACCATCCAGGAGAGGGCTGGGCAGTACAGACGTATGTCTTTGGGGAAAGCTGAAGCTGGGACTGTGTTGTGTTCACCCAGTGGTGGTAATTATTAAGACTGGTAAGAGCCAAGGTATGTTTGGCTGGGTGCAACACACACACGCAGGTGAGAGTGACTTACATGCTGGTTGCTATTTGTGAGCAGCAAGGCATTGTAAAGGGGGCCCCAGGTGACAGGGCAGGAGTGACACAGCTATTCATCAGTCTGCATTGTATCTTGGTATGTCACAATGCTATATTTGCAGTTCTCCAGTCATAGGGTGACCCCCAAGTTGACAGATTTATTAAAATCCTTGCTAGTTGGCTTGCAATTTCATGTGCGAGGTCCTTTAATGTTCTTGGATAGAGATTATCCAGGTCCCCTGATTTATCCCATTAAACTGTTTTGAGTTTGGCTTCCATGTTGAATGTGGTAATTTCTACTTCCATATCCTTGTTCCCATTAGCCACCCTGCCATGACCTCTAAACTCATTACCCTCATAAAAATGGAGGCAAAGTATCTTTAATCTTTACCCCATCTTCACTGCTTAATGGTCCCACTTTTTCTTTCCTTGTTTTCTTTTTATTTATGTGGCTAAAGAGCCTTTTAATATTGGCATTAATTTCCTTTGCAAGGTCCTACTCTGCTTGGCTTTTGGCAGTTCTCACTTTTTATTACACTTTTTGACCTCCAAGAGGTAGCTTTCCTTGGTGATCCCTCCCATCTTCCATTCCTTTTAGGCTTTCTGCTTTCACATAATACCCTGTTTGAGATGTTTGTTCATCTAGCTTGGTCTGCAAAACTCTTCTCTGTGAATTTCCCTCCCCTTGCTTGGGATGCAGGCTTCAGAAAGCTTCTGCAACTTATTCCAAGTCTCTTCCATATTCAGATCTTTAAGTTCTTCAGTCCAGTCCACTTCCCTAGCTAATTCCATTAATTTTTTTTTTAATTTTGCCTTTTGAAATCAAGGACTCTATATGTAGATCTATTGTTGTTTACTCTTCCATTAGTTTAAATAGAATTAACCCTTGATCACTCGGTGATTATTATTTGTATGCAGTAGTGCTGAGAGGCTCTGACCAAGGTCCTAGTGAGACATGGTTCCTGCCTCAATGAGCCTGCAACTTTACTTGGTAGTTTCAATTTACTGTGTGCAGTATCAGTGAAGTCATGGGCCTTCGTGGGAGCAAAGTTATTCACATGCATAGGTTTTCCCAGGATTGTGCTCTAAGCTTGTAGACAAGATACCCAGGGAGAAGCTCAAAAGTAAGAGTAAAGGTGAAATACACAGGTTGACATTTGGTACATTATAGCCGTACAGAGTATATGAAACAATTACACAAGTACTAGAATATAGTTGAGGAAAGAATAAAGTACATAGGAAGTGACTAACATTTGTAGTGAATTTGATTGTAAGTGTTATGCCTTTTGATTTGTCTTTTGCACTTTTAAATATCTATGGGCTCTGCAGAGTTAGAATGCCATTTGGTGTTCATTTCAGTGTCAGCAATCATAGGAGAGAGAGAGACAGACACACACACAGTTCTTTTAATCTATAACAGATTCAAAATTAAAAAGTTTATGGTTGCACCGTGGGGGTGGAATAATATCACTCTCTTTAAAACGAGTCTAATAAAATGCATTGTGTTAAGCAGTCAAGTGATTGCTGTTGTTGTTACTATGTATTCTTTGCATTGTGGTGGTACCTAGAGGCTCTAATAGGGGGTGACCATTGTGCTGGGTATTGTACACACACATAACAAAAAGACAGTTCCTGCCCTTCACAGTTTACAATGATGAAATTTTTGTTTGTTACACTTATGCAGCTACACTGAAATTAATGGAAGATGTACGAATAACTGAGCAGAATTTGCCCAGTGTCTGTTACATGTGTAGCTTTGTTTCTTGCCGGAGAATTTTCACAGGTACAAGGCTGCTTGTGGTGGTGGTAGTCCTCAGTTGCTCCTTGAGTGATTGCAAAACAGAAACAAACACAAACTAAAAGATGAAGATTTAAGAACAATCCCAGTCTTATCAGCCCTGGCAGCATCACAGGAAATTCTTGCTTTAGAAAACCAGTTGACAAAGCTGCTCCTGTAAGTACATGATCTTGCTTCGCTGTAGTCAGTAGTCAAGCTCCCATTGACTTCACTCAGAACAGGATCAAGCCTAAAGTGTGAGGAGAGGGGAGCCAAAATACAGTGTTTGAGAAAAACAATTTTACTCCAGCTGAGTGTCTCATAGATTATAAGGCCAGAAAGGATCATTCTGATGCTCTAGTCTGACCTGCATAACACAAGTCACAGAGCGCTACCCAGTGATTCCTTCAGTGGAAGGGATTATTCTTTCCTGTTGTCTCACAAGTGAGCCCAATAGAAGTTGTATTTGAACTATAGCATCTCTCGGAAAGACAGTCAGTATTGATTTCACGACTCCAGGCTAGATCAAAGGTACTTAGGCACCAAATTCAGCATTTGGGCAGAGCTGCCATTCTCAAAACAACTGTTCAGTTGCCACCTAACCCTGTAAATCCCTCTGTTTTGGCAGTAGGCACATGCAAAGCCACCCAAATCCAGATACTGCCCCCCCGCTAAAGAGCTAGTTGAAGCCCCAGTGGGATTCTTGAACAAGCTGGTCCCCCATTTAGTGCACTAGCAGGTCTGAGTGTGCATGTGCATACATACGCAGTGATTAGGGCATTCAGTTAGGATGTTGAAGACCCAGGTCTGAATCACCACGCTGCCTGAGTTAGAGCAGAGACTTGAATCCAGGTCTCTGACATCCCAGATGAGTGCCTTAACCACTGGGCTATTGGGTATGATGGGGTTGGGGGAATCATCCTCCCTGAGAAAGACCACATGTGACATAGGCACCTAACTCCAGAAGGGTTCATTGTTGAGAATCCTTAGCAAAAGGAGACACCTGTTGCTTGCCTGTCAGTCAAAGTATGTCTACACAGCAATTAAACACCTGCTGTTGGGCCAGGTCAGCTGACTCAAGCTCATAGGGCTCAGGCTGCAGGGCTGTAAAACTGCTGTGTAGATGTGTGGGCTTAGGCTGCAGTCCAAGCTCTGGGACCCCACAAGGGGGGTCAGTTCCAAAGCCCAGCCTCCAGTCCAAGCCTGAACTGCAACTTTTAGCCCTGCAGCTTGAGCTCTGTAAGCCTGAATCAGCTGACCCACGCCAGCCACAACTATGCTGGGGTCTCTTATTCCAGTGTAGTTGTACTCTTTGGCACCTGAGGCCCAGATCAAAGGAAGTTAAGGCCTAGATTCACAAAAGGCACCTAAGACCTATGCCTTTCCTCTGCATTTCACACCAGGCTAGGTTAGGTGGGTCCCTCCTCTGCTTCCTGCTTCTGGGCAACCCTTTCCTAGGTCTGGTCATTACGTGGTTAGGTCAAATTTAGCCATGTTAGGTTGATTTTATAAGCAATGAGGCTACACAACCAACCCCATTCCGCTGACCTAAAGGGCTCCTAAAATCGACTGTTGCTACTCCCCTCGTCAAGGAGGAGTACACTAAAATGGACCTTCCTGGGTCGAATTTGGGGTAGTGCAGATGCAGCCCTGTGCAAATTGATGGTATTGGCCTCCAGGAGCTATCCCAGAGTGCTCCAATGTGACCGCTCTGGACAGAACTTTCAACTCCGATGCACTAGCCAGGTACACAGGAAAAGCCCCAGGAACTTTTGAATTTCGTTTCCTGTTTGGTCAAGTGGGGCGATGTTAGCCGACGGCCAAGGATGTTTGGTGAGGTGCCAGCTATGCCCGTTTATACCATCCGTGACTTTAACCGCTAGGACGCACTGTCCCTTCGCGGCGGGCAGCCCGGGCTAGGCTGACGGATGCCCCAAGGTCCTAACCACCCGTGACTTTAACTGCTAGAGCTCAGAGCTCCTTCGCAGCGGGCAGCCAGGATTGACTGACAGGTGCCCCAAGAGTTTGCCCCGTGGAGGCGGCACAACTCAACGCTAGGCTCTTAGTACTCTCACCTAATGGCCAGGCTTTAGAGCCAAAACGGCTGAGGTTCTTTAATTGTGTTGGCTGCTTTCCAGTAAACCAGAGAAAACAAGTCACGCTTATGCACAAATGGTTACCAAAATTTATTAAACTAGATTCTAATCATGTGGTTACAAAATTGCTAGTGCCTACTTATTTAAATGTAGAGATGTTACACACACAATCAAGTTACAAAACTGAAGCCACAATCCCAAAGAAAGAAAACAAAGTATAGAGCTCTATTTCAAAATATGTGTACACTAAAGGTAGGAGATCAGGTGTGGGTGCTTCTTACCCTCCTTGCGTCTCTCGATTCCAGCGGTGCCAAGCCAGGATCGGTCACTCAGTTCCACGGAAAGATGAATAAGGGACAAGGCGTAGGGAGCCTCTTAGCTGCAGAAGCCTTGGGAGGCTGTCACTTATCTGACCAGCAGATAGATAGTGAAAAGCACTCAAAAATCATGGTGCTGTAGGTCCCCTACTTATACCTCTGTACTCCTTTATTCTCTTTCTCCTTTCTTATGCCAAATTGAGGCTGGTCTGTCGGGGTGACGCCAGCTTTCGCAAGAGTAGTTTACGCTTGCAAGGGAGAGAAACAATAAGTTTCGACTACTGGACATTTAGAATCATAGAATATCAGGGTTGGAAGGGACCCCAGAAGGTCATCTAGTCCAACCCCCTGCTCGAAGCAGGACCAATTCCCAGTTAAATCATCCCAGCCAGGGCTTTGTCAAGCCTGACCTTGAAAACCTCTAAGGAAGGAGATTCTACCACCTCCCTAGGTAACGCATTCCAGTGTTTCACCACCCTCTTAGTGAAAAAGTTTTTCCTAATATCCAATCTAAACCTCCCCCACTACAACTTGAGACCATTACTCCTCGTTCTGTCATCTGCTACCATTGAGAACAGTCTAGAGCCATCCTCTTTGGAACCCCCTTTCAGGTAGTTGAAAGCAGCTATCAAATCCCCCCTCATTCTTCTCTTCTGCAGGCTAAACAATCCCAGCTCCCTCAGCCTCTCCTCATAACTCATGTGTTCCAGTCCCCTAATCATTTTTGTTGCCCTTCGCTGGACTCTCTCCAATTTATCCACATCCTTCTTGAAGTGTGGGGCCCAAAACTGGACACAGTACTCCAGATGAGGCCTCACCAATGTCGAATAGAGGGGAATGATCACGTCCCTCGATCTGCTCGCTATGCCCCTACTTATACATCCCAAAATGCCATTGGCCTTCTTGGCAACAAGGGCACACTGCTGACTCATATCCAGCTTCTCGTCCACTGTCACCCCTAGGTCCTTTTCTGCAGAACTGCTGCCTAGCCATTCGGTCCCTAGTCTGTAGCTGTGCATTGGGTTCTTCCGTCCTAAGTGCAGGACCCTGCACTTATCCTTATTGAACCTCATCAGATTCCTTTTGGCCCAATCTTCCAATTGGTCTAGGTCCTTCTGTGTCCTATCCCTCCCCTCCAGCGTATCTACCACTCCTCCCAGTTTAGTATCATCCGCAAATTTGCTGAGAGTGCAATCCACACCATCCTCCAGATCATTTATGAAGATATTGAATAAAACCGGCCCCAGGACCGACCCTTGGGGCACTCCACTTGATACCGGCTGCCAACTAGACATGGAGCCATTGATCACTACCCGTTGAGCCCGACAATTTAGCCAGCTTTCTACCCACCTTATAGTGCATTCATCCAGCCCATACTTCCTTAACTTGCTGACAAGAATACTATGGGAGACCGTGTCAAAAGCTTTGCTAAAGTCAAGAAACAATACATCCACTGCTTTCCCTTCATCCACAGAACCAGTAATCTCATCATAAAAGGCGATTAGATTAGTCAGGCATGACCTTCCCTTGGTGAATCCATGCTGGCTGTTCCTGATCACTTTCCTCTCATGCAAGTGCTTCAGGATTGATTCTTTGAGGACCTGCTCCATGATTTTTCCAGGGACTGAGGTGAGGCTGACTGGCCTGTAGTTCCCAGGATCTTCCTTCTTCCCTTTTTTAAAGATTGGCACTACATTAGCCTTTTTCCAGTCATCCAGGACTTCCCCGGTTCGCCACGAGTTTTCAAAGATAATGGCCAGTGGCTCTGCAATCACAGCCGCCAATTCCTTCAGCACTCTCGGATGCAACTCGTCCGGCCCCATGGACTTGTGCACGTCCAGCTTTTCTAAATAGTCCCTAACCGCCTCTATCTCCACAGAGGGCTGGCCATCTCTTCCGCATTTTGTGATGCCCAGCGCAGCAGTCTGGGAGCTGACCTTGTTAGTGGAAACAGAGGCAAAAAAAAGCATTGAGTACATTAGCTTTTTCCACATCCTCTGTCACTAGGTTGCCTCCCTCATTCAGTAAGGGGCCCACACATTCCTTGGCTTTCTTCTTGTTGCCAACATACCTGAAGAAACCCTTCTTGTTACTCTTGACATCTCTGGCTAGCTGCAGCTCCAGGTGCGATTTGGCCCTCCTGATAACATTCCTACATGCCCGAGCAATATTTTTATACTCTTCCCTGGTCATATGTCCAACCTTCCACTTCTTGTAAGCTTCTTTTTTATGTTTAAGATCCGCTAGGATTTCACCATTAAGCCAAGCTGGTCGCCTGCCATATTTACTAGTCTTCCGACTCATCGGGATGGTTTGTCCCTGTAACCTCAACAGGGATTCCTTGAAATACAGCCAGCTCTCCTGGACTCCTTTCCCCTTCAAGTTAGTCCCCCAGGGGATCCTGGCCATCCGTTCCCTGAGGGAGTCGAAGTCTGCTTTCCTGAAGTCCAGGGTCCGTATCCTGCTGCTTACCTTTGTTCCCTGCGTCAGGATCCTGAACTCAACCAACTCATGGTCACTGCCTCCCAGATTCCCATCCACTTTTGCTTCCCCCACTAATTCTACCCGGTTTGTGAGCAGCAGGTCAAGAAAAGCACCCCCCCTAGTTGGCTCCTCTAGCACTTGCGCCAGGAAATTGTCCCCTACGCTTTCAAAAAACTTCCTGGATTGTCTATGCACCACTGTATTGCTCTCCCAGCAGATATCAGGAAAATTAAAGTCACCCATGAGAATCAGGGCATGCGATCTAGTAGCTTCCGTGAGCTGCCGGAAGAAAGCCTCATCCACCTCATCCCCCTGGTCCGGTGGTCTATAGCAGACTCCCACCACTACATCACTCTTGTTGCACACACTTCTAAACTTAATCCAGAGACACTCAGGTTTTTCTGCAGTTTCGTACCGGAGCTCTGAGCAGTCATACTGCTCCCTTACATACAGTGCTACTCCCCAACCTTTTCTGCCCTGCCTGTCCTTCCTGAACAGTTTATAACCATCCATGACAGTACTCCAGTCATGTGAGTTATCCCACCAAGTCTCTGTTATTCCGATCACGTCATAGTTCCTTGACATCACCAGGACCTCCAGTTCTCCCTGCTTGTTTCCAAGGCTTTGTGCATTTGTATATAAGCACTTGAGATAACCTGTTGATTGCCCCTCATTGCCAGTATGAGGCAGGAGCCCTCCCCTCACAGACATTCCTGCCTGTGCTTCCTCCCGGTATCCCGCTTTCCCACTTACCTCAGGGCTTTGGTCTCCTTCCCCCGGTGAACCTAGTTTAAAGCCCTCCTCACTAGGTTAGCCAGCCTGCTGGCAAAGATGCTCTTCCCTCTCTTCGTAAGATGGAGCCCGTCTCTGCCCAGCACTCCTCCTTCATGGAACACCATCCCATGGTCAAAGAAACCAAAGCCTTCTCTCCGACACCACCTGCATAGCCATTCATTGACTTCCACGATTCGACGCTCCCTACCTAGGCCTTTTCCTTCCACGGGGAGGATGGACGAGAACACCACTTGCGCCTCCAACTCCTTTATTCTTCTTCCTAGAGCCACATAGTCCGCAGTGATCCGCTCAAGGTCATTCTTGGCAGTATCATTGGTGCCCACGTGGAGAAGCAGGAAGGGGTAGCGATCCGAGGGCTTGATGAGTCTCGGCAGTCTCTCCGTCACATCACGAATCTTAGCCCCTGGCAAGCAGCAGACTTCTCGGTTTTCCCGGTCAGGGCGGCAGATAGATGACTCAGTCCCCCGGAGGAGAGAGTCCCCGACCACCACCACCCGCCTTCTCCTCTTGGGGGTGGTGGTCGTGGAACCCCCAACCTCAGGACAGCGCATCTCATGCCTTCCAACCAGCGGAGTCTCCTTCTGCTTTCTCGCCCCAGACATATCTGGTCCACTCTCCGCAACGATACCTGTGGAGAGAACATGAAAGCGGTTAGTTACCTGTGTCTGTGTTACTGGAACCCGGACATTCCGCTTACCTCTTCTGGAGGTCACATGTTGCCAAGCTTCTTCACTGGCCTCTTGGCTCCTCTGTGCAACCTGCTCTATATCTGTAGAGCTTTGTGCCCCTAGAAGCCTATCCTGAGTTTCGTCCAGGAAATCCTCAGTTTCCCGTATGCAACGCAGGGTTGTTATCTGTTGCTCCAGACCTTCAATCTTCTCTTCCAATATGGAGACCAGCTTGCACTTTGTACACACAAAGTCGCTTCTGTCCTGTGGAAGAAAGACAAACATGGCACATCCAGTGCAGGTCACAACAGCTGAACCCCCCCCTTCCATATCACCTTCCTACTATGAGCTTCCTCAGAGCAGTTTGCAAGACGTAAGCCTCACTGGGCTCCCTCCAGACAAACTCCCAGGCAAACTCCTGCTGTGTGCTGCTCTGCTGTCCCCGCTGCTCAGCTGGTTCTCCCCCGCTCAGCTGGTTCGCGAAGCTCTGGCTATTTTTAAACAGCCAGGCTTCCCTGTCGCAAACAAACAGACACCCTACTGCCCGCCCCCTGCAGGCTAGCAGCCAATCAGACACTCACTCAGGCTCTCACACTGCCCCCCCAGCAAACACACGCTCGGATACTTCCTCAGCAAGCAAACAAACACAGACTCGGATACTTACCAGTCCCAGGCAAACTCCTGCTGTGTGCTGCTCTGCTGTCCCCGCTGCTCAGCTGGTTCTCCGCCGCTCAGCTGGTTCGCGAAGCTCTTTTATCAGGGTAAATATTTTCCCACCTAGGATGTTGGTGTGTGTGCATTACGCTATTTAGTAGGGGCTAAGAGCCATGTCTGTCACAGGGCCTCTGCCTGCTGTGAGCTTAATCCTCGTATCTGCTCCCAGAGGCACATTGTAGCAGCACACCTGTGCTTTCACAGCTTCAAAGGCTGGGCTGGAATATATGTTAACTGCCCTGTTCCTGCTTCCTCCTGTGTTTCCAGCAATGCTGGTCTGAGGGGGGGGGGGGCTGGCTGGCTGGCTGGCTGGCTACAGGCGAGCTCAGCAGCAGTGACCATGCAGTCCCAGATGAGTGAGCAATGTACAGTGAATTTCCCAGCTCGTTGTGTGAATAAGGAAGGTTCTATTCTATATGCTTAGGTTTAAAAATAACTATTGAAATTAAATATTTGAAAGCAGCTGTTCCATTTACCGACTGGCTCTGGAGTCCGAGGTTCTGTGTTCCCCGTACAAGCCTTGGGGACATTGGACCCCCATAGCCCAGTGGCGTAGCCAGGTGGAGAAAACAGGGGGAGTGGAGACCAAAAAAGGCGCCACTCGCTCCGGTCTTCAGGGGCACTGAAGGACCAAGCCCCTCCCCCCGCCCCCGCCACGCTGCCGAAGGCCAGAGCGAGCGAAGGACCCGCCCAAGTGCTGCTGAAGACCCGGAGCGCTGCCTGGCCCGCCGCCCAGGGCCCGGAGCCGAAGAATTAAAAAGCCGCCACTCCTGGTCGGTGGGGGAGCTCGGCGCGGCCCCGCCCCTCCCCAGCTACGCTGCTGCAACAGCACGCCGGGAGCTGACCTGCGCCCGGGTTATCGCGCTGCAGGTGGGAAGGAGAAACCTGAATGCAAAACTTAGAGGAAAGCGCGACTACTTTTTTTCAAAAGACTGATGGTTACTAATTTGGGGTGTTCAAAATAGTTTTGCTTTATATTTTAAATAAGGTAACTTTGATTCAAATGTAACAGAGAATATTCCAAGCTGCCTTATTTCATCCTCCAGGGTAGGACACTTTACCACGCCAAGCCAGTAGTACGTAGTCTGGAATCCGTTGCAGCTCAAAGCATGGCAGCGAATGGTCCTGGGGTTTGGTCGCATTCATGCAGCATTCGGTCTTTATTTTTCTGTGTCAGCCTCAGGAGAGTGACATCATTCATGGTCACCTGGTTGAAATAGGGGAAGTTTCGTAAGGGAACAGTGATCCCCTCTGTTCGGTGATCCCCGGCACATTAGACCCCGGCCATGCTGGGCTGTTTGCACTTTGCTAAAATGGATCATCCTGGAGAATAGCCACGCATGGCAGGAGGGGTATGCTGCACATCCACCCGGAAACCACAGCCCTCCTTTTAAACAGCAACTGCAGCCCCTCCATTTAAGTGGCAAAACCACCCAGCATTGGTTGCTATGGGAAAGGAGGGTGCTGTAGTTTGAAACCATTCCCGCGTTATGAATGTGGAAGAAGCCAGCCCCACATACCCTTTGGCTTATCCTTCCTGCCTGCAAACCGAATTCTGTTGCCCAGCCATGTGTGATGTGTCACCATACTGGCAGGCACTCAATATAAAAGGCAAAATGTGACCTTGTACCTAAAGCACATGCTGTCTGCTGTGAATTCCTTGATTCACTGTGAAAGAGTCTCCCTTTTATTCTCAAAAATGTATCTTCTTAAACTGTACTCTCCCTTTTTTCCCCCCTGTAGTTGCAAATGTTTCTGTGCTTCCCGTATCAACTCCATCCCTGAGGTTATCGCAGATTAGAAGGTGGAAAAAATGCATCTCGATGACGTGTTTTCAGAGCTCACTGGGAATCATCCCATTACCTGCAATGCTATGCGGTCCCACCAGTCTGTGCTTGTTTGCCAGAATCGGCGTTCCACGGCACGAACCTGCACCAGTGCTGCCATGATATCCCAATTGCCACATCCCATACTTTCAGGAACATCTGTGTCCATGTCCTCCACACAATCATCCTCATGCTGGCAGTTCCTAGCCAGGCTCTGCACATACTGCAGGCAGAGATGCCGACTTCTGGTGCCAGTGGGTGCTCGACCCCCTCTGCCCCTGGCCCCACCCCAACTCCACCCATGCCCTGCCCTCTCCTGCCCCCATTCCAACCCCTTCCCCAAAGTCCCAGCCCCAACTCCGCCCCCTCCCTGGCCCTATTTGACTCCTTCCCCAAATTCCCACCCCAGCCCTGCCTCTTCCCCACCTCCTCCCCTGAGCATGCCATGTTCCCGCTCCTCCCCACTCCCTCCCAGAGCCTGCTACAGCTGTTTGGCCACAAGCGGTGAGAGGGAGGACCGGAGACGCTGCGTGCTGGGAGGAGGCAGAGGCAGAGGAGGAGGTGAGGCCGGGAGGGGAGGTGGGCTACTGGTGGGTGCAGAGCACCCACTAATTTTTTCGTGTGGGTGATCCAGCCCTGGAGCACCCACAGAGTCGGCACCTATGACTGCAGGATAATGCGTGAAGTGTTTACAATGCTCACAAAAGCAGTGTGCAGCTGAGTGGGCTCCATGCTTGCTGCACTATGGCATCTGCACAGCTAACCCAGGAAAAAAGGCACAAAATGATTGTCTGCCGTTGCTTTCAGGGAGGGAGGGGAAACTGACAACATGTACCCAAAACCACCCATGACAATGTTTTTGCCCCATCAGGCATTGGGAGCTTAACCCAGAATTCCAATGGGCAGTGGGGACCGTGGAATAGCTACCCACAGTGCACCACTCCATGAGTTGATGCTAGCCACGGTATTGAGGATTCACTCCGCCGACTTAATGCGCTTAGTGGGGACATACATGATTGACTGTATAAAATCGGTTACTAAAGATTGACGTTTATAAAATTGACCTAATTTTGTAGTGTAGACATGCCTGTAGGTGCTTAACCGCCCCCCTACTGAGCCTAACTTGGAGCTGAGAATTCCATGAGGCAAAAAGATCCCTAGGAGTTAAGCATTGCAACACCTAAGTACCTTTGTGAATCTGACCCTCCAACTCCTGGTTTACACACAGTTTTTGTACCCATTTAATTATATTGGTTTAGAAATGTATAAACTATGCAACCACAAGGGTGGATACAGTTACATCAGTATAAAGGAATTTATGATGTAAACCGTAGCAATATAACTGCACTATAATTAAATTGATACAGAAACTGTGTAGATGTGACACAGAGTTTACTCTATCCCTTAGGAAGCTGTGTAATCCCTCGCCCTGTTAAATAGCTGTATTGATTTCTATTCAGATTTTTCCTTTCTTCAACTTCTAACCAGTGGATCTTGCGGGCTAGATAGAAGGCCTCCTAACAGCAGGTATTTTCTCTCTGTGTAGGTCCTTATTAGGCCATGACCAAGTTGTCTATTCACCTTTCTTTCCTTATATTGCCACGCTTGATAAGTTTGGCATTTAAATAGGCCCAACCAGCAGTTAAAATTAACACGTCAGGCCAGACGGTGGAGTTATCATAACTAAGCACCAGCTACATTGTGAAACCTTTCTCAGTGCAAGAGAAGACTAAACTCCTAACCGACAGAGCTAGGCCAGCACACGTCCTGCTGTAGATGATTTATATCCGCAAAAGGAAAAGGAGTACTTGTGGCACCTTAGAGACAATTTATTTGAGCATAAGCTTTCGTGAGCTACAGCTCACTTCATCAGATGCATATGCCTAAGCTGCTGCCTGAGCTAGGAGGATTCAGTGGAATCGTGACCCTGGCAAACTCTGTCTAGTGTACGCCAGGCTTTATATTTTGCAGAAAGTAGCTACACTTATGGAAATATCTTAAAATCACAGAATCTGTTATTCTTTTGCAGCCTTGATGTCACACATACGCAGTGCAGAGTGATGCCCTAATGGAAAGTGAAGCTGTCGGTTTTGATGCTAGGTGGCGCTGCAGTCAATTATAGCTCTGGGTACTCAGGTACTCTTCCAGCTTTTCTGTGCTGCTGGGGCCTTCTCTTGCCCCTTAGGCCCTTGTGCACTACGACCCAGACATGTTTAACCACAGTTGTGAATGGGCTTTTTTCTGTCTGTTCAGAAAAAGCAATGGGGAAAAAAATTAAACAAAAATTTAAACATAGCTGTGGCCAAAGCATGTTACAATGCAATTAATTTTGTAGCTTAAATAGTGCTCAGCCCCAGCTGAGCTACATCAATTGCCAACATCTGTTGTGAGCAATAGGTAGTTTGGTTTCTTTTAGTATGAATGGACTGCAGAATACTGGGCAGACAAACAACTGCTTCTCCTAGAGTGGGATTTGCATTTATCAGTCACCACTTTTTACAGCTGGTTATACATTTCCTAAAGATTCATTAGTCAATATCCTTTTTATCTGAAATTCACTAATACTAGAGCACTTTTAAACATACCCAAAAATAGGTTTAGCATAATGCATGGAGGGAAAAAAATTATTGCAACTCAACAGGAATCCTCTCCATACATAGAACTACTTCTCGAAGCACTCTAGATCAAGTATTCTTTTATCAGATTTGATGTAGTGATCTATTACCGACCACCTGACCAGGATGGTGATAGTGACTGTGAAATGCTCAGGGAGATTAGAGAGGCTATTAAAATAAAAAACTCAGTAATAATGGGGGATTTCAACTATCCCCATATTGACTGGGTACATATCACCTCAGGACGGGATGCAGAGATAAAGTTTCTTGACACCTTAAATCACTGCTTCTTGGAAAAGCTAGTCCTGGAACCCACAAGAGGAGAGGCAATTCTTGATTTAGCCCTAAGCGGAGCACAGGATCAGGCCCAAGAGGTGAATATAGCTGGACTGCGTGGTAATAGTAACTGTAATATAATGAAATTTAACATCCCTGTGGCGGGGAAAACACCACAGTGGCCCAACACAGTAGTATTTAATTTCTGAAAGGGGAACTACACAAAAATGAGGCAGTTAGTTAAACAGAAATTAAAAGTTACAATGCCAAAAGTGAAATCCCTGCAAGCTACGTGGAAACTTTTTAAAGACACCACAATAGAGGCTCAACTTAAATGTATACCCCAAATTAAAAAAAACCTAGTAAGAGAACCAAAAAAGAGCCACTGTGGCTAAACAACAAAGTAAAAGAAGCAGTGAGAGGCAAAAAGTCATAGTTTAAAAAGTGGAAGTTAAATCCTAGTGAGGAAAATAGAAAAGAGCTTAAACTCTGGCAAATGAAGTGTAAAAACATAATTAGGAAGGCCAAAAAAGAATTTGAAGAACAGCTAGCCAAAGACTCAAAAAGTAATAGCAAAATTTTTTTTTTTTTTAAGTACATCAGAAGCAGGAAGCTGATAAACAACCAGTGGGGCCACTGGACGATCGAGACGTTAAAGGAGCACTTGAGGATGATAAGGCCATTGCGGAATTGATGAATAAATGAATGAATAAATGAGGAATAAATGAATTCTTTGCATCAATCTTCAAGGCTGAGGATGTGAGGGATATTCCCAAACCTGAGCCATTCTTTTTAGGTGACAAATCTGAGGAATTGTCCCAGATTGAGGTGTCATTAGAGGAGGTTTTAGAACAAATTGATAAACTGAACAGTAATAAATCACCAGGACCAGATGGGATTCACCCAAGAGTTCTGAAGGAACTCAAATGTGAAATTGCAGAACTACTAACTGACAATTTTTAAAAAGGGCTCCGGAGCTGATTCCGGCAATTACAGGCCAGTAAGCCTGACTGCAGTACCTGGCAAACTGGTTGAAACTATAGTAAAGAACAGGATTTCAGGCACATAGATGAACATAATTTGTTGGGGAAGAGGCAACATGGTTTTTGTAAAGGGAAATCATGCCTCTCCAATCTACTGGAATTGTTTGAGGAGGTCAACAAACATGTGGACAAGGGGGATCCAGTGGATATAGTGTACTTAGATTTTTAGAAAGCCTGTGACAAGGTCCCTCACCAAAGGCTCTTAAAAAAAGTAAGCTGTCGTGGGATAAGAGGGAAGGTCCTCTCATAGATCAGTAACTGGTTAAAAGATCGGAAACAAAGGGTAGGAATAAATGATCAGTTTTCAGAATGGAGAGAGGTAAATAGTGGGATCCCCAGGGATCTGTACTGGGTGTTAGGATATAGATATTCAGGCCTGTCTGTAAAGGCCTATACTCTAAGAATTTAGGTGTATTCTTATCACTTGGCTAGTGATAGAGGTATAAAAGAAAGAATCAAAACCACTGTCTGCCAGTGTAAGGGCCTTCTCTTACTGTGACAGTTTGTGGCCCTGTGCTTAGGCTCAGGCCTTTGGCTAGGCAGCAGAGGCAGCCATAAGCTGGGAAGCGAACGGTCACATCCTCACATTCCAAACTAGTCACATTGAAATAAGGTGCTATTGGGCTGTTAGGCACTATCAGGACAGGATTGTATTCCTATCACCTCCAGAGAAAGGGAAGTGCCTAGAAAATGTAAAAGGAAACTTAGTTTGATAGCATCCTGTCTGGCAAGAACTCACTTATCAATAGCTGGGATGTGAAATCCTCACTTCTGTATTGTTTTGTCATTATAGTTCCCACTTTGCTGTTGTTTGTCTGTATAATCTCTGTCTGGTTCTGTGATTGTTCCTGTCTGCTGTATAATTAATTTTGCTGGGTGTAAACTAATTGAGGTGGTGGGATATAATTGGTTACATAATCATGTTACAATATGTTAGGATTGGTTAGTTAAATTTCAGGAGAATGATTGGTTAAGGTATAGCTAAGCAGAACTCAAGTTTTACTATATAATCTGTAGTCAATGAGGAAGTGACTGGGTGTGGGTGTGGGTGGGGGTGGGCATGTGAGATGGGAACAGGGAATGGGGGTAAGAAAATTGGAATCATGTTTTGCTAAAGGGGGAGATGGGAACAGGGAATGGGGGTAAGAAAATTGGAATCAGGTTTTGCTAAAGGGGGAAATGGGAATAGGGAATGGGAGTAAGGAAGTTGGAATCATGTTTGGCTAAGGGCAGGAATGGGAACAGGGACACAGGTGTAAGGCTCTGTGGTGTCAGAGCTGGGAAGGAGGATACTAAGGAAGGAAACTGGAATCATGCTTGCTGGAAGTTCACCCCAATAAACATCGAATTGTTTGCACCTTTGGACTTCGGGTATTGTTGCTCTCTGTTCATGCGAGAAGGACCAGGGAAGTAAGTGGGTGAAGGAATAAGCCCCCTAACATCTTGGTGCCGGTGACTCGGATGCATCGCATTGGATAGGTGAGTGGCAGCCTGTAAGTCCCCCTCCCCAACAGTCCGCGCAGCTGCTTGGAGGGGGTATCGCGAACTCTCGTGATGGTAGTTGCGGGTTCTGGCAAGCCAGGGTAAAGGATTTTTTGGATAAATGGATAAGGGAGGACCAGGGCCCATACCAGGTACAGGGGTCAACCCGGGATAAGATTAAAAAGGAAATGGAGGAAGTGTTAGGGGACCCAGAGGTATGGGGGGTGGCTGAGGAGCCCACCCTCCTTGGCGTATGGGTAGGGGAAGAAGGTCCCTGCCCATCGGGACTGAATGCCTCCCAGGGAAAAGAGGCACTTCAGTCTGCTTGAGAGGTTTGAAGTAAGGGCAGCATTATGGGAAGCTGCCAGAAATCTTTCAAGTTTGGTGCTGCTTCAGCAAGGGCTGCTGAAGGGTTGTAAATTAGTTAGGGGTAGTGAAAGATGATTTGGCACAAAAGGGTTTAAGGTCAAAAGCAGAGTTAACAGACCACCTTTAGAGACTGGATCTGAGACTTGGTCCTGGGGGAGTGGAGGAAAAAAAAAATAAAAATAAAAGTTTCAAAGTGCAACCTGCCTTTCCACACTCTTTTGTTTTTCTGAAGTTTTAATGGAGGGTACTTTGGATACTTATGTGAGATGTCAAGAAGGAAGTTTTTGTTTAATGATAAAACCCAGTTATATACATGTAACTGTATGTGCAACTCTGTGCAGTTACATTGGATGGAAGCTTGGTAATTAAATTATCCAAGGGGGTCAGGTAGAGTGGCTACTACCACCACTACGCTTCTGTCCCCAGAAGCCTTTATAGCTATTCTGAGGGAAAATGGGCCCTTTTCCCACAGAAATGGTCTATAAGGGACTGCTGCAGGCAGCAGGCAGAGAGAGAATCCGAGCAAAATTATTTGACTATTGGGTAATGTAATCAAAATCACTAAAGGATGGAAGAGGTTTCTTTTGGAACTTAACTTGGCTGCCCCTAGTTGTGTCTAGTTGTACAAGATGGAAGTGTAATCGGGGTACAGTTGTGTAAAAAAGAGTAATCACAGTGCAAGGGATGTTAGGCAAAACAGAATTTTGTGTGTGTGCGCACAGGTAAAAGAAAAGGAAAAGGGGAGGAATGGTGGGAACACTGAGCCTTGGGATGGCTCTGGGGGATCAGATTGTTGCTTTGGTGGGTTCTGCATGAAAACTCTGTAGGCATGGGGGAGGCTGTTATACCTTGTGTAAAATTAATTTGGCTAATATGATGTTATGGAGGTTAAACTATATGGAAGGAATTTGCATTTTCCCAGGACATGTGCAGTGTATATTGGAAAAGGAGTAAAAGAAATGCAAATAAAACATGGTACTTCATTAAAATCCTAATAGGGCTCCAAAAGGAGCCACAATAGGTTGTGCTTTCTTTTTCAGATCGCTGTGTTTTGGAGCAGGAGATGAAAGTGGAAAGTGATCAGAACTCTGGTGGAAGTAAAATGCTTCCCTTTTAAGACAGTGTCTGAGCTGCTAACAGCTTTGGATCCAAAAGCAAGCTAGTAAGCCTCTGTGTGTAAATGCAAATTACCTAGCTGATGGGCACAAAGGAGCTGCAAATAACTGAATACATCTGGTCAGCAAACAAGCTACTAGAAGACTCAGATTATGGCCCTTCAGGAAAGGGAGGTGAAAAAAAAACAAGTCAAGCCTGAAAATAAGGGGGACAGGTTAACCTTAAGGGGTGTGTGTGTGTGTGTGTGTGTACAGTGCTAAAATCTGAAGCTGTGTCTCAGCTATTACCTGAGAATAAACTTAAAGCTTGGTACAGCAGAGAAACTATTGCAAACTTGGTCTGTTGTACAAGAGGGGAAACTGAGGTACACCATCTCATGAATTTCATAAATGACCAGTGAGTGAGGTAATTCACTAGCCTGACTATAGAACAAAATAAGGACAGTCTGGAGGTAATTCTTCTGTTTTTCCTGCAAGTAGCAAGGACATTTGTAAAAGAAAGTGGTATTATTATTAAGCAATAATCTGTCCCCACCATGGGGAAGGAAATTGTTTCTTTTGTTTTTCAGACACTCTACAAGCAAGCTGGCACCAGCGGAAAAATAACCCAGAATACCATGGATCTATGTTTTGTGTTGTTTGTCTGTGGTGTTTGTCTTGTTGCTAGCATTGTTGTGTTTTAATGAACAGAAAACCTCATGATGTGGGTGGGGGATGGCTTCCAACGGCTGGCCTTGGGGGGGAAGATGTGTATGGGAATGCAAAATGCTCAACTAGGAGGCCAGCACCTGTGTAATAGCTACCGTGGTACCTGGAAATGGAATGGCAACTAAGGTGGCCCCCACAAGCCCTATGGAAATAATGGAAAGGGGAGGAGCTCACTGGGAATTAATGGAGGTGTGTGTAAAATAGTGTAAATCAATAGAAGATGGTTGGATGTGCCCCTCTCCTATGACTATAGAGGAGCAGGATCAATGGCCTATGCAAGGGGTGGACAATTGGGTGTACTGTGTATAAGGTGTTTTGCTGGGAATGTACATATTACTGGGGACACAATTACACCAGCCCATAACCAAACTACACCCATCTACATGCTGCTATATGGACTTTGGTGCACAAATGGATCTGTGAATCTTATTGCTGTGAATAAGCCAGGGCTTACTGCCTGATTCCATACCAAGTGGTCAAGCTGGTTTGGACAATATCCCATTTCTCTGTGAACATTCAATGGACTTGTGATATAGACAAAAGCATACAAAACTTGAAGGAGCAGCTTGTTGCAAGTGCCAGCAACTGGGCACAAGATCGTGACCCCGTCGAAGGAGGAGAGGAAGTGTTCTGGGGGTGTCTTGGATCTTGGACCATACTGCAGTGGTCAGGACTCGGTGTTGCTGTGGATTTTGTATTGTTAACTGTACTTGTGTTACGTTGCATAGGGAGATAACCGATTAGGAATGTAATAAGCTCTCCAAACCCTGCAGTGTACTAGACAACCTGGACCCAACCTTCTCAGGCCCACTCTAATGGGAAGTCTGGAACACTAATTGGAATAGGTGTGGTATGCCCGTATGAGAGAAGGTGCAGGGCACAATACTACACAAGGGGCAGTGGGACAAATGGAATATCGACACCTTCCACCTTGATGCCTGGCCCTATCAGGAAATGTGTCGCCATATGTCCTATGCTTTTCCAGGGATACCTGGGCAGGAGGATCCCAAAAGAAAAGGGGAAAAAAAAGGGGTGGAGTGTTAGGATATAGATATTCAGGCCTGTCTGTAAAGGCCTATACTCTAAGAATTTAGGTGTATTCTTATCACTTGGCTAGTGATAGAGGTATAAAAGAAAGAATCAAAACCACTGTCTGCCAGTGTAAGGGCCTTCTCTTACTGTGACAGTTTGTGGCCCTGTGCTTAGGCTCAGGCCTTTGGCTAAGCAGCAGAGGCAGCCATAAGCTGGGAAGCGAACGGTCACATCCTCACATTCCAAACTAGTCACATTGAAATAAGGTGCTATTGGGCTGTTAGGCACTATCAGGACAGGATTGTATTCCTATCACCTCCAGAGAAAGGGAAGTGCCTAGAAAATGTAAAAGGAAACTTAGTTTGATAGCATCCTGTCTGGCAAGAACTCACTTATCAATAGCTGGGATGTGAAATCCTCACTTCTGTATTGTTTTGTCATTATAGTTCCCACTTTGCTGTTGTTTGTCTGTATAATCTCTGTCTGGTTCTGTGATTGTTCCTGTCTGCTGTATAATTAATTTTGCTGGGTGTAAACTAATTGAGGTGGTGGGATATAATTGGTTACATAATCATGTTACAATATGTTAGGATTGGTTAGTTAAATTTCAGGAGAATGATTGGTTAAGGTATAGCTAAGCAGAACTCAAGTTTTACTATATAATCTGTAGTCAATGAGGAAGTGACTGGGTGTGGGTGGGGGTGGGCATGGGCATGGGCATGTGGGTGTGTGAGATGGGAACAGGGAATGGGGGTAAGAAAATTGGAATCATGTTTTGCTAAAGGGGGAAATGGGAATAGGGAATGGGAGTAAGGAAGTTGGAATCATGTTTGGCTAAGGGCAGGAATGGGAACAGGGACACAGGTGTAAGGCTCTGTGGTGTCAGAGCTGGGAAGGAGGATACTAAGGAAGGAAACTGGAATCATGCTTGCTGGAAGTTCACCCCAATAAACATCGAATTGTTTGCACCTTTGGACTTCGGGTATTGTTGCTCTCTGTTCATGCGAGAAGGACCAGGGAAGTAAGTGGGTGAAGGAATAAGCCCCCTAACACTGGGCCCAGTCCTATTGAACATATTCATAAATGATCTGGAAAAAGGGGTAAACAGTGAGGTGGCAAAATTTGCAGATGACACAAAACTACAAGATAATTAGGTCCAAAGCAGACTGCGAAGAGCTACAAAAGGATCTCACAAAACTGGGTGACTGGGCAACAAAATGGCAGATGAAATTCAGTGTTGATAAATACAAAGTAATGTACATTGAAAAGCATAATCCCAACTATACATATAAAATGATGGGGTCTAAATGAGCAGTTACCACTCAAGAAAGAGATCTTGGAGTCATTGTGGATAGTTCTCTAAGAACATCCACTCAGTGTGCAGCGACAGCCAAAAAAGCAACAAAATGTTTGGAATCTTTAAGAAAGAGATAGATATGAAGACAGAAAATATATTGCCTCTATATAAATCAATGGTACGCCCACATCTTCAATACTGTGTGCAGATGTGGTCGCCCCATTTCAAAAAAAGATACTGGAATTGGAAAAGGTTCAGAAAAGTGCAACCAAAATTATTAGGGGTATGGAACAGCTTCCATTTTAGAAGAGATTAATAAGATTGTCATCTTTTCCAAGCTGAAAAGTCCCAAACGTGGGATATGATAGAGGTCTATAAAATCATGACGGGTGTAGAGAAAGTAAATAAGGAAGTGTGATTTACTCCTGATACCACAAGAACTAGGGGTCACCCAATGAAATTAATAGGCAGCAGATTTAAAACAAACAAAAAGGAAGTATTTCTTCACACAAAGCACAATTAACGTGTGGAACTCTTTGCCAGAGGATGTTGTGAAGGTCAAGACTATAACAGGGTTCAACAAGAACTAGATAAATTCATGGAGGATAGGTCCATCAGTGGCTATTAGCAGGATGGGCAGGGATGGTGTCCCTAGCCTCTGGTTGCCAGAAGCTAGTAACTGGCGACAGGGGATGGATCACTTGATTACCTGTTCTGTTCATTTCCTCTGGGGTACCTGGCAGTGGCCACTGTTGGAAGACAAGATACTGGTCTAGATGCACTTATAGGCTGACCCAGTATGGCCATTCTTATGTTGGAATTAGCTTGTTTTGCTAGATTTTGTCTGCAAGACTGACAAAAATAAATTCTCTCATCTGCACTAGTAATTTCCCCCTTTAAAACAAAATATGGCATACACCAGCATTGCAGCTGGATGTGCAGGCTAATAATCCAGAGGCGCAGTGGTATCACAGGTCCTCTGTAAAATAGCATCATGGTATACTGTAAACAACATAAAAAGAAGAGGAGGAATTGTGGCACCTTAGAGACTAACCAATTTATTTGAGCATGAGCTTTCGTGAGCTACAGCTCACTTCATCGGATGCATACCGTGGAAACTGCAGCAGACTTTATATACACACAGAGACTGTCATAAATATAAAGGGAAGGGTAAACCCCTTTGAAATCCCTCCTGGCCAGGGGAAAGCTCCTCTCACCTGTAAAGGGTTAAGAAGCTAAAGGTAACCTCGCTGGCACCTGACCAAAATGACCAATGAGGAGACAAGATACTTTCAAAAGCTGGGAGGAGGGAGAGAAACAAAGGGTCTGTGTCTGTCTGTAGTCGTCTTGGCCAGGGACAGAACAGGAATGGAGTCTTAGAACTTTTAGTAAGTAATCTAGCTAGGTATGTGTTAGATTATGATTTCTTTAAATGGCTGAGAAAAAGATTGTGCTGAATAGAATAACTATTTCTGTCTGTGTATCTTTTTTGTAACTTAAGGTTTTGCCTAGAGGGGTTCTCTATGTTTTTGAATCTAATTACCCTGTAAGATATCTACCATCCTGATTTTACAGGGGGGATTTCTTTATTTCTATTTACTTCTATTTTTTATTAAAAGTCTTCTTGTAAAACACTGAATGCTTTTTCATTGTTCTCAGATCCAAGGGTTTGGGTCTGTGGTCACCTATGCAAATTGGTGAGGCTTTTTATCCAACATTTCCCAGGAAAGGGGGGGTGCAAGTGTTGGGAGGATTGTTCATTGTTCTTAAGATCCAAGGGTCTGGGTCTGTAGTCACCTAGGCAAATTGGTGAGGCTTTTTCCCAAAACCCATCCCACCGCTGCCACCATGTCACGGTTCCTCCCCCACTCTGAACTCTAGGGTACAGATGTGGGGACCTGCATGAAAAACCTCCTAACCTCTTGTGTAGGGTTATCGGCTGCTGCCAGTTCAGGTTCGGTGGGGCCCTCTGGTGTTGAGGTTGCAAGTACTGGATTCAGTGCTGGCACGGGGTCTGGTGTTGGTTGTTTGGCTGGTTCCGGTTCTGGGACTGGTTCCGTCTAGGTCTCTGGGACTGGATCCACTACTGCTGTTGCAGACATTGGCCTGGGGTCCGGGTCCATCACCTCTGACCGGGCCCTGATAGAAGTTTCCGGAACAGAGCTAGGCCCCACGGCTTGTTTAGCCTGGCTGCGGGTGACCGTTCCCACCCTCTTGGCCTGCTTCACGTGATTGGCCAAGTCTTCCCCCAACAGCATGGGGATGGGATAATCATCATAGACTGCAAAAGTCCACATTCCTGACCAGCCCTTGTACTGGACAGGCAACTTGGCTGTAGGCAAATTGAAAGAGTTGGACTTGAAGGGTTGAATCGTCACTTGGATCTCTGGGTTGATTAAATTGGGGTCCACTAAGGAAGCATGGATAGCTGACACTTGTGCTCCGGTGTCCCTCCACGCGGTGACCTTCTTCCCGCCCACACTCACAGTTTCCCTCCGCTCCAAGGGTATCTGGGAGGTATCTGGGCCTGTGGACCTCTGGTGTGATTCTGGTACAATGAACTGTAATCTGTTGGGGTTCTTGGGGCAGTTGGCCTTTACATGCCCCAGCTCGTTACATTTAAAACATCGTCCAGCTGACGGGTCACCGGGGCGAGGTGGGTTGCTGGAGAACGGGGTGGTGGGACGATAAGGGGTCTGGAGGGTTCTTTGGGAGGTAGGTGGGGCTTTGGGCGGCCCCCGGTAATAGGGTGTGGTCTGGGGTGGTCCCTTCTGGTCTCCGCTCCAACTGCGACCAGTTTTCTTCTTCTCTGCCACCTCCACCCATCTGGCTCCAATCTCTCCTGCCTCGATTACAGTTTTGGGTTTCCCATCTAGGATGTATCTTTCTATTTCCTCAGGAACACCCTCTAAGAATTGTTCCATTTGCATTAGGAAGGGCAAATTTACTGGAGATTCAACACTTGCTCCTGATATCCAGGCATCCCAATGTTTCACAATGTGGTAGGCATGTCGGGTAAATGACATGTCTGGTTTCCACCTTAGGGCTCGGAACCTCCGACGAGACTGCTCGGGTGTTATCCCCATTCTGACTCTCGCCTTGGATTTAAACAGTTCATACTTGTTCATATGTTCTTTAGGCATTTCAGCTGCCACCTCAGCTAAGGGTCCACTGAGCTGCGGCCTCAGCTCTACCATGTATTGGTCAGTAGAGATGTTGTACCCAAGGCAGGCCCTTTCGAAGTTTTCTAAGAAGGCCTCAGTATCATCACCTGCCTTGTAGGTGGGGAACTTTCTGGGATGGGAAGTGGTACCTGGAGAAGGATTGCTAGGGTTTGTTGGTATATTCTGCTGGGCCTTTATCCTCTTCATCTCCTCCACATGCTTCCTTGCCTCCATTTCCCTCTTGTGGGCAGCCTCCTGTACCTCCTTCTCCAGCCGCATGAGTTCTATCTGTCTTTCATGTTCCCTTTGTTTTTCCTCAGCCTGAAATTTGGCTAATTCCAGCTGTAGTCGAGCCGAGGATTTGGCCATTCTAACCTCTCTGTTTTTAACTAACTTTACACCCGAGGTTTAGAAATAAACAAACAAAACTTGGCTGTAAAATTTTGCTGTGCTGGAATAGAATACCTATTCTCTGATAGTGATTGTCAGCCTACAGAAAAAGACAATTCCCTTGTCTCTGCTCTGGGCCCAAATTAAAGCAAAAAACCTCCAACTACTTGGAAACCTGCTTACCCAGCCCAAAGAAAAAAAAATCTCTTTTCAAACCTGTGCTCCTTGTAAAACAAAAAAAAAAATCAAAATCCTAAAAAAAACCCTGCCACTTTTGTCTCCAGGCAAATGGGTAGAGCACACACCCCCTATTTACTTTTAGGAAGAAAAGAAAAAAAAAACCTCTGGGTTGGAAGACTGTGAATTTCCCTGCAGGAGTTAAGTACCCTGCCTCCAGGCAAAGAAAACCTGCAATTCACAAGATAATCCCCTTTTGTCTCTGCTTGGCCACAAAGCAGAGAGAAACCAAGCTGCTTTCAGTTTCAAAGCTGCTTTCTGGACTTCCTAAAAATTCCTTTTTAAAATCTGTATTTCTAGTTCACAAAATCTCAACTGGATCTCAAAATGATTTCAGGTTAATCCCACCACTGTGCCACCATGTCACGGTTCCTCCCCCACTCTGAACTCTAGGGTACAGATGTGGGGACCTGCATGAAAAACCTCCTAAGCTTATCTTTACCAGCTTAGGTCAAAACTTCCCCAAGGTACAAAATATTACCCCCGTTATCCTTGGACTGGCCGCTACCACCACCAAACTAATACTGGTTACTGGGGAAGAGCTGTTTGGACGCGTCCTTCCCCCCAAAATACTTCCCAAAACCTTGCACCCCACTTCCTGGACAAGGTTTGGTAAAAAGCCTCACCAATTTGCCTAGGTGACTACAGACCCAGACCCTTGGATCTTAAGAACAATGAACAATCCTCCCAACACTTGCACCCCCCTTTCCTGGGAAATGTTGGATAAAAAGCCTCACCAATTTGCATAGGTGACCACAGACCCAAACCCTTGGATCTGAGAACAATGAAAAAGCATTCAGTGTTTTACAAGAAGACTTTTAATAAAAAATAGAAGTAAATAGAAATAAAGAAATCCCCCCTGTAAAATCAGGATGGTAGATATCTTACAGGGTAATTAGATTCAAAAACATAGAGAACCCCTCTAGGCAAAACCTTAAGTTACAAAAAAGATACACAGACAGAAATAGTTATTCTATTCAGCACAATCTTTTTCTCAGCCATTTAAAGAAATCATAATCTAACACATACCTAGCTAGATTACTTACTAAAAGTTCTAAGACTCCATTCCTGTTCTGTCCCTGGCCAAGACGACTACAGACAGACACAGACCCTTTGTTTCTCTCCCTCCTCCCAGCTTTTGAAAGTATCTTGTCTCCTCATTGGTCATTTTGGTCAGGTGCCAGCGAGGTTACCTTTAGCTTCTTAACCCTTTACAGGTGAGAGGAGCTTTCCCCTGGCCAGGAGGGATTTCAAAGGGGTTTACCCTTCCCTTTATATTTATGACAGAGACCATGAAACAATACCCCCTCCCACCCCACTGTCCTGCTGGTAATAGCTTATCTAAAGTGATCATCAAGTTGGGCCATTTCTGTGGGGCGGGGGGGGTGGAGGGTGAGAAAACCTGGATTTGTGCTGGAAATGGCCCAACTTGATGATCACTTTAGATAAGCTATTACCAGCAGGACAGTGGGGTGGGAGGGGGTATTGTTTCATGGTCTCTGTGTGTATATAAAGTCTACTGCAGTTTCCACGGTATGCATCCGATGAAGTGAGCTGTAGCTCACGAAAGCTCATGCTCAAATAAATTGGTTAGTCTCTAAGGTGCCACAAGTCCTCCTCTTCTTTTTGCGAATACAGACTAACACGGCTGTTACTCTGAAACCTGTAAACAACATGGCAATGAGAAGAGTCATCTAGACCAGAGGTTCTCAAACTGTGGTTTGCAGACCACCAGTGGTCCACGGATAGTTCCCTTTAAGTGCACACTTGGGCAGCTGCACACAAGAGAATGAAGGGCCACGCACCTAATTAGTGGAGCCACGCAGGTGTGGCTCCACTAATTAGGTGCCTGGACCTTGGAGAAGACTCACATGTAAGATAAGGTGGTGGCCTTGGTGGTCACAAGGGGGTAGGTGGGAGGGGCCAGTGGGGTGAGAAGAGGGGGTGGGGAGAATTTGGGACATGCAGGCTCCAGCGGCCAGAGAAAGAGGCAACTTTCCCCAACTCCAGGGCTGCGGCTGCCAGAGAGAGATGGCCCTCCTTCCCAGCCTCAGCTCTGTGGCGGGGGAGAGACCCCCCCAGCTTCTTCCAAGCCCCAGCTCGGGGGCTGCTGCAGTGTGGGAGAGACCTCCCGCCTTCCCAGCCCCAGCTTGGGGGCTGCCGTTGCAGGGGAGAGAGGGCACATCCATCGCATTAGAAAGGTAAGACTACGGATATTAAAATATGAGTTGTGTGCTTTTATTTGCAGAACAAAAAAAGTTAATAATTAAGTTTTTTTTATATAGCGCTTTTATCCAAAGTGCTTTACAATAGTTAGCTAATGGTACAAAACATTTGGAAAGATCATTAAGTAGTCTGCCAAGACCCTCAGCGATTTTCAAGTGGTCCACGAAAAAAATCGTTTGAGAACCACTGATCTAGGGTTTAGATACAGTGTACGTACTTGGTTTTGAAACAGTACATCCCCCCAGTAATTGTTTGCTTTTGCCCTGCCACTTTGTTGATTTAATAAAAATAAGTCAATGGATAGGTTGGTAGGGCTGTAGAAACATCAGGGTCATCAAGGTTACACATCAGAACAAATACACAAGAAATATTCAAAATACAAATCAAAGCATTATCTGAAGCATGTTATATACAACATTATGTATTTCTAAGCCAGGCACAGAATTCAAACTCCTCCCAGACAGTTCTATGATAATGGATATTTATCTTGCATAGCAAGGAAACAAAGTGCTAAAAGAGCTAAACTATACATTACATTTTAATGAGAAAATAATTACAAATTAAATGGCATGATACACAGATAAAAAAATATCAAGAAGGTGAAGTAAAAATAAGCTACTTCACTCTACTTGGCCAACAAAACCAAAAGCCCCACCAAAAAAAGCTATCAACCCTTGCTACCATTTACTACTCCTCACACTACCTTAGAGCTAAGATAATTACACAGGCATTCTAGCAAGACAACAGTAAGACTAATTCTCTCTCCCTATTTTAAAGTTTATTCTGTTCTCTAGACAGAGAGAAAATGAACCTGCTCAATTCCTCTCCCCCAGCAACCATGTGGTCCTCGGGTAGCTCTAAACAGCAAAACTCCCATACCTGTACCTGCCCACCCGGCCAGATCAGTTATGTCTTTCTGGCTGTATACAGGTGAGTGTCTCACACCCAGACAGTTAAGAGTTTTTTTTTTTTTTTTTTTTTAAACAGTGTTCCTTCTTTGGCTGTCAGGATCAGTAATGAACAAGCCAAAGCCTGAATGTGATGTTCCTGCAGTAGTCTTGGTCCCCACTAGTCCAGCCGAAAGCAGATCCAGATCTCTCAGATGGTGAAGAAGTCCCAAATTTGTAGTAATGTTCTATCTTTTAGTGTCAGTTCCACATTCTGAATAGTTTCTTGGTTAATAGGATTCTTATAAATTTAGTCTTCTTGCATGAAACAAGCCCCAAACTCAGGCAAAATAATCTTAAACAATTGCATTTGTGCTTAATAATAGTTGTGGTTATATTTTTCTTTTTGCGCTTAGTAGCCCTGAAGCCATGTCTACACTAGGGCTTTTGCTGGTATAGAAATGTCACTAAAAAAAATTACCATTCGAACTGCCATTACTATACCATCAAGAGTTTCTAGTGTATATCTGGCCTCAGTGTCATATTATTCTCTTCATTCTTCCAGGGGTCCTTAGAGGATCCTACTTCTTTGCTTTTTAAAGCAGCTTCTCTTCCCTTCCCAGATCCAACCCATGATGTGAGGAGGCTAGGGGAAGCTCCCACAGGGCCCATCATTGGTAGTTCCAAAATAGCATCAGAAAGCAATGCCGAAGGGCCACAGAGTCCATGCTACAGAAAAAGGCTACAACATTTTTAAAAACAAAATCTGCAAAACCAGCTCAGACACAGCTCTGTAGGGGTATGTCTAAACTGCAGTTTGAAGGTGTGATTTTAGCGCTCAAGCTGGTGCACTAAAAAATATCTATATGGCTATTAGAGCATTGGCTGGTTGCTCTAGTCCAAGCCCCCCTGACCCCTGGGTCTGAGCCTGAGCTACCACCTGCGCTGTAGCATCCACACTGCTATTTTTAGTGTGCTAGACCTCTCACTAATTTGGCTCAAGCAAGTAGGTACTTGTGCTATGAATCACACCACCAAGCCTCGATGTAGACATATCCTAGGAGACCTGATTCACGTTCTGGGCTCAGTCTCAAGGTCTGCTGTGCTTTGGAGGACGACATTTTAGTTTTTGAATAGGGGCAGCAATGCTCTTTGTCAAATTATAGTGGTCACTCCCAACCAGTTGAGTCCTGGCCAGTTCTCTCTAAAGGAAGGATGGTGGCTGAGGCATAAGCTTTGTCTGCACCAAGGATTTTTCTGCTAAGAACTTTCCACCATAGCTAACAGCCATGGTTGAAACATCTGGAGCCCTACTATAGACAAGACAGCTGTGGCCATAAGCATTTAACACCACATCAATCTGCTCTGACAAGATTTGGAATTAAAGGCAATGGCCAGTAGCTCCTTATCTAGGCTAAGACACCCAGTGTTAGATGAACCTGTGGATATATACTTAAAAAACAAAATACCTAATAATGCACATAAGTCACGTCATTTCAAGGATGAATCATAAAGCAAGTAAGCGTTCAAATATGCAACCTTCAGGCCTCAACGTTGATGCCAAGATCCCCATTACATGTGGGACAAAGGCAGAAAGAGTCCTGAACATAAGAACACTATTTTTTTTTGCACTCCTACAATTATGGACAATGCCTGCATATACGATTAACTGAATTCACTGTTACTGTAACACACATCAATTCTATAAGTGAAAGAGAGCCCAAATGGATCTTCAGAAAACAGCACTGAAGTGAACAATTCCTTACATGCCAGGCTTCATTATGCACTGAGGTCCAGATCCTCAAAGATATTTAGGCTCCTTTCTCTTCCACTGATTTCAATAATATCTTCTGAGAAGATGAGCTGGAACGTTTATTACCAAGTTTGCTAGCGTCCCATGGAATTGTCTAACATTGGCTTGCAGATGCTGAAGCACAAACACTGAGAAACCCTGGTTGAAAAGAATTGGCTCCTAGGGCATGGTTAAGCTAGTTATTTTGGAAGACTGGAACAGGTACCATTGCCAGATCACTAAAATACTAAAGATTGGAAAGATATCCCTTTGTGTTTTTATTATAGGAAAATAGAATATGTTTTGATACCTGCTAAATCTCTAAACGAGGATAGTATCCAACCTCTCTGTTAGGGCTATGAAAAAGTTATTGCATATATTTATTCATTCATTCCTCTCCCACGCAGTCATATAGACTTTAGTCTGAACACATAAAAAAAACAAAAACAAAAAAACACAACCAACCAAAAAAACCACTTTTCTCACCACCAAGAGCAGTATCTGCTCACTGATACTATCTCCATTTTTTTTTCAAAATGGATCTCCAAAGCACAACATCTACAACATCCAAATCCAAGGAGCATCTTATTAAAATAAACTCTAAGCTATGGAGATATTTCTAACTCAACACCCAGCCCATATGTTCTATGAAGAAGGATTTCAATAATTTTTAAAACTGAAGCTCCATATTTAACTGTATTTAACATATTTAACTGTATTTAACTGCAACTGTGCCAGGGAACTAAGATCATCATCTCCTTTTTGTGCCTCCAAAGCCTGCAAAGGAAAAAGACAATCATGAGATCTAAGGGCTTGTCTCTGTGGCCCCACATGGCGTGCTGTGGGGGTGTGAATTGCAGATTGCACTGGCGGGCTGCACTGTAAGTCCCCTGTGTGGATGCTGCAGGCGTGAGCTGGAAGGTACCTAGCTCACATTAACTTATTTGGTCAAAGGGGACTTCATTGGTGGGAAGTGAGTACCTTTTGGTTCATGCCCCACAGCAGCCACGTGGCAGAGTTACAGAGCAGCTTGCCAGTGTGCGCTTATAGCTCTAACTGCAGGGCAGCGTAGGCGTAGCCTGTGGCAGTAATACATATAGACCCCATGCAACACAAACTGTACAACTATTTGAACAAGTTAAAAATTAATAAACTGATGATCAGTTTTCCTTGGCTTAGCAGGTAGACTAAGGAATAGAGACTGGCTCCCATCCAAACACCCGCTGGACACTGGGCAGGCTCAGATCCAAGTCTGAGCTGTGTGACTCAGGCCTGCTTCAGTAGAAACTTACCAAAAAGATGTTCTGCCATGTTCCTGCTCCTTTCCATGGGGGGTGGGGGAGGGTGTGTGTGTGTGTGTGTGAGAGATATGTATAATAAATACACACACACACACACACACACACACACCCCTTCTCTTCACAGCAACCCTTGTGTCAGACTCTGGACATGTTTCTAGTCTCATTTGGAAAGGGAAAAGGTACCGAGTCTAATGTAACCTTTGGCAGGTAAGCAGAGAAACTAGGGATGAGCTGGCTACAAGTTGTCCAAATGCTGTCAGGCATCCACCTAAAATATATGCTAGACCGTATATATATTATATTACCCATACTTCATGGATGCCTTCAGCCTTCACAGTGGCCACTGAAATGAAAGGCCAGTTATAGATCTCCAGAGACAGACAGTTATTCTCGTAGGAGGGCCAGGGTGTGCTATTTTAAGTCCTGGAGCAGTTACAAAATAGCAGTGTGACATCTGGGGCTAGGGACCGTTTTAATCCTGGGTATCTCAGAACTGTCAGGGCTATATCTGACTCTGGCATTGGCAAGCTAAGAACTCCACTTTTTCATATGGTTTTGAGCATCTGGCATTAGCCATGGGGATTTGTGAGATATAGGGTAGTTGGTGGTTCGTTTAATCAACAGACGATGAATCCGTGGAACTCATTGGTGCATGTTACTGAGGCAAATAGCTTAGTACATGAAAAGAAAGGGATTAGATGTTTATATGAATACAGAGAGCCTTCTGAATTGGACTTACAAGGACAAAAATACAAGAGCTATCCATTTTTCTCTTTCAGGGCATAAGCTGAACAGGAAACTTTACTTCATAGTATATCACATCACATAACTATGTATATTACAGGGTTTTTAGCCTCCCTCTGATGGTGCCATTAGTCCTTGGGATGAACAGGATACTGGTCTGGGTGAATTATTGTCTGTTCCGGGTGGCCGTTCCCATGCTAATGCATGTGTGTGTGGGAGAGAATTGCTTGCTGTGCAAGGAGCGATGGCCCCGCTTCTTTCTAAACATCTGCAAACCACTGGCTACTTAGGTATTGCAGGCCCTAGGCTGCCTTCTTTACCCCCATTAACTTTACACCACAAAGGATTTGAAGGAGAATGATTCTGCCAGTGATGGCATTCAGTTCAGCATCCCAGGACTGATGATCTGGAGAATGGTATGGATTGCACCCTCAGCAAGTTTGCAGGTGACACTAAACTGGGAGGAGTGGTAGATACACTGGAGGGTAGGGATAGGATACAGAGGGCCCTAGACAAATTAGATGATTGGGCCAAAAGAAATCTGATGAGGTTCAACAAGGACAAGTGCAGAGTCCTGCACTTAGGATGGAAGAATCCAATGCATCGCTACAGACTAGGGACCGAATGGCTCGGCAGCAGTTCTGCAGAAAAGTTATAGTGGACGAGAAGCTGGACATCAGTCAACAGTGTGCCCTTGTTGCCAAGAAGGCCAATGGCATTTTGGGCTGTATAAGTAGGGGCATTGCCAGCAGATCGAGGGATGTGATCGTTCCCCTCTATTCGACACTGGTGAAGCCTCATCTGGAGTATTGTGTCCAGTTTTGGGCCCCACACTACAAGAAGGATGTGGAAAAATTGGAAAGAGTCCAGCGGAGGACAACAAAAATGATTAGGGGACTGGAACACATGACTTATGAGGAGAGGCTGAGGGAACTGGGGATGTTTAGTCCACCGAAGAGAAGAATGAGGGGGGATCTGATAGCTGCTTTCAACTACCTGAAAGGGGGTTCCAAAGAGGATGGCTCTAGACTGTTCTCAATGGTAGCAGATGACGGAACAAAGAGTAATGGTCTCAAGTTGCAGTGGGGGAGGTTTAGGTTGGATATTAGGAAAAACTTTTTCACTAGGAAGGTGGTGAAACACTGGAATGTGTTACCTAGGGAGGGGTGGAATCTCTTTCCATAGAAGTTTTTAAGGTCAGGCTTGACAAAGGCCTGGCTGGGATGATTTAATTGGGGGTTGGTCCTGCTTTGAGCAGGGGGTTGGACTAGATGACCTCCTGAGGTCCCTTCCAACCCTGATATTCTATGATTCTATGATTTAATCAAGTCAACTACTGTAGTCTAGAGAAGGCTGAGGGGGGACACAATAAAGCCTTCATATATGTAATAGATTGTTATAAGGATGATGGGGATTAATTGTTCTCCATGTCCACCAAGAAGTACTTAGTTTGGTTTGCAGCAAGGTAGATTCAAGTTAGATATTAGGAAAAACTTTCTGACTACAAGGATAGTTAAGCACTGAAATAGGCTTCCAAGGGAGGTTGTAGGATCCCAGTCATTGGAGGTTTATAAGAACAGGTTGGACAAATACCTGTCAGATGTTCTAGGAATACTAATCTTGCCTCAGTGTGGGCAGGATGGACTAGGTGACTTCTTGAGATCCCTTCCAGCCCAGCACTTCTATGATTCTACGTACAAAGTTTGAATTCCTGAACATGGTCATTAAAGAGCTGGAGGTGGCAGTCTTGGAAGGTCATTTGGCACTTCATGCATGTAGATGTGTCAGTCTCAGGAAAAGATATTACCTCTCCCACCTTGTCTCTCTAATTTGGCATTTCGGTTATTTAACGAATAATACTTTGGGAAAGAAGCTATGTACAGTAGGAAGTTCACACACATTCAAGGAACTTTATGGAGAACATCTCAGCAATATGTTTGGATCCACTCCTCCTGGGCAAAATAAAACCTAAGCCCACTAAAATCCATGGTAGTCCGTTTATTCATTTCAATGTGCTTTGGATCAGCCCCAAAATCTCTTGAGGAGCCACAGGATGATAAAACAGTTTTTGCCTTACCAGAAGCAGTTCTTGTCCCTGAGGTATGAGGCCCCGTAGAGCCACCTGAATTTCCGCCTGGAGGAGGAGAAGCAGTGGGACCAGCGTATGGATTGGCATACGGAAAATATGAGGAACGTGGTTGTGCCCTGAGAAAAGAAAAGAATTAAAGAAAGGTCACTATTTAAGAAGGTATTAGCATCCAAAGCAAAGCATCTTTTTTAAAAAGGCAGATATGAGTAGAAAAATACAATTGCACCCATTTTACTTATTTTTAGGCCTAAAACATAGCAAGATGCAAAGAGGAATTGGATATATACATGAACAACAAGGTTTTTCAGAGCTAACAAGTTTTGGAAGAGATATTAAACCGCATGCTTCAGGATTTAACCAGTATCTAATTCCTAGGGATTACGAGGTTTCTTGCACCTTCCTAAGAATCTGATGCTGAGTATTGTCAGAAACTGGACTAGATTTTTGATCCAGTCTGGCAATTCCTTTGTTCTTCTATTACATTCATGTAATGTTAACAAAAAAAAAAAAAGTACTTTCAAGTATCTCTAGGACATTTTACTAGAGAAGATATGAGCAACTGCAATACAGGTGTGAAGAGAGAGACGGAGTAAAATTCATGATCTTTGACTCATCGCACTTCAGTTTATTCTCAACCTCTAGAGACAGGAGATTCCGACTTTTTGAAAATCTAACGTCTGCTCCTTCACTCTAAGTTTGGATCACAATTTCTTCTTATTCTTGTCAGAACATGGGGAAAGAAGAGTTTTTTAATGGAACAAAGCTACTATGGTACTTGGGGACAGTGGTATGTGCTTTCACAAGTTTGAAAATGTTGGCTTAAAATCTGTTGTAAGACAGGAAGCTAAAGTTAGGCTCTTAAATACTTATTTAGGCCACTAAATAAGTGACTCAAATTTCCAGCATTCTGAGCACCCAAGAGCTCCAACTGAAGTCAAAAAGCACTTCTTTTCTATATACAAATTTCCTGGTGTTTAGACCAGTATAAAGTTTAAAAAAAAAGGGCAAGCAGATATTTAAAACATCCTAGGAGCCCTAAAGGGGTGACTTCAGTTACTTCAACAAGCCATTCTCCTCTGAAGAGTGACACTGTAAACATTTCTGTTTCTTCCTGCTGAAGAAATCTTCATCCTGTGTGTATTCAGTCATGTCTGCTAGCTTTGCTGCTTTTACTTCTATTAGCCCTTCAGAGCTAAGAGTGTCAGCTGGATTCTGTTGCTCCTTGTACATCAGAATTGGTCTCTGCTCCCAAACTGTTTTTTCTGCAGAGCTGCCAGTTTGTCTCCTCCAGCTCCCTCCCAATCACTTTTCAAAGTAGACTGAAACTTCAGTGCATTCCAGCATGTTTCGTATTAGAGTCATGAAGTTTTTATCAGTTTGTATCCCAATTTTTGTTCCTTAAAGAGTAGGTAAATACACACAGCCCCATATATTACTATATTCCAATAAATGGTGAGTTGGCATATCTGTAGGTAGCCCAGTCACTTGATAAACAAAACACTCCCGTGCAAGATCAGTTTGAGCTCTGCAGAGTCCCTGAAGACCTATAAAATCCCACTAAAATGGTAACTGTTGCTAATCCTACTAGGCTGTTTGGTAGAGTTTACAAAAATGTTTTGATTTTTAAATAAACATTTCAAATGTGAATGGCAGATGAGGGCTCAGCTCTTTAAATTACTTTATTATTGTAAAACAGATTTTTGCCTGTTACTTTGTACAAAGTAATATTTAAGTAAAAGTCCTTTGTAGAATCATGCCACTTGGATTTCTATTCATGGTATATGAGATGGAGAGACTAGTCCATGTACTGGAACCCCTTGGAATTTGGCTTCCCATAATGTCTCAGAATGGTGCATCCTGGATGTCACAGCAGAGCAGGAACCAGCCCAAAGTGACTTCAGGGGAGATAAAATTAAGAATAAAGGCTAATTTATAGGGCTGTCATGTGATTAAAAAAATTAATTGCGATCATGCAATTAATTGCGCTGTTAAACAATAGAATACTATTTATTTAAAGATTTTGGATGTTTTTTACATTTTCAAATAAATTGATTTCAATTACAACACAGAATACTTTATTTTTGATTACAAATATTTGCACTGTAAAAACCAAAAGAAATAGTATTTTTCAATTCACCTAATACAAGTACTGTAGTGAAATCTCTTTATCGTGAAAGTTGAACTTAAATGTAGAATTAGGTACAAAAACCCCGCATTCAAAAATAAAACAATGTAAAACTTCAGAGCCTATACGTCCATTCAGTCCTACTTCTTGTTTAGCCAATCGCTCAAACAAGTATGTTTACATTTTCAGGAGATAATGCTCCTGCTCCCTGTTTACAATGTCTCCTGAAAGTGAGAACAGGCGTTCGCAAGGCACTGTTGTAGCTGGCATCACAAGATATTTATGTGCCAGATGCACTAAAGATTCGTGTCCCTTCATGCTTTTACCACCATTCCAGGGGACATGCGTCCATGCTGATGATGGATTTTGCTTGATAACTATCCAAAGCAGTGCGGATCGATGCATGTTTTGAGCAGGGGGTTGGATTAGATGACCTCCTGTGGTCCCTTCCAACCCTGATATTATATGATTCTATGATTAAAACGAGCCGGAGAGAGACAATTCTGCCCCAAGGAGTTCAGTCAAATTTAATTAATGCATTATATTTTTAACAAGTGTCATCAGCATGGAAGCATGTCCTCTGGAACGGTGGCTGAAGCATGAAGGAGCATACGCATGTTTAGCATATCTGGCACGTAAATACCTTGCAATGCCAGCTACAAAAGTGCCATGCGAATGCCTGTTCCCACTTTCAGGTGACACTGTAAATAAGCGGGCAGCATTATCTCCCGTAAATGTAAACAAACTTGTTTGTCTGAGTGATTGGGTGAACAAGAAGTAGGACTGAGTGGACTTATAGCCTCTCAAGTTTTAATATTGTTTTGAGTGCAGTTATGTAACAAAAAAAAAAAAATCTACATTTGTAAGTTGCACTCTCACGATTAAGAGATCACATTACAGTACTTCTGAAGTGAATTGAAAAATACTATTATTTTACAGTGCGAATATTTAATAAAAAATAATATAAAGTGAGCACTCTACGGTTTGTATTCTGTGCTGTAATTGAAATAAATACATTTGAAAATGTAGAAAAACATCAAAAAATATTTAATAAATTTCAATTGATATTCTATTGTTTAACAGTGCAATTAAAACTGCGATTAATTTGAGTTAATCGCATGAGTTAACAGCAATTAATCAACTGCCCTACTAATTTACAATTGCTTCTATTCTTAATGCTTTTAGCTATGACAGTGGAGATATTCCATACAACTTGTTTATACAATTTTTTTAATTTGCAGTTCATCGAAACAAGCTACAGTGGTAGGCAATACAAAATACAAAACCAGTATTAAAGAACCCTTTTAAAATGCCCCATCTGCTGAAGCTTCAGCTTCCAACTGGGAACTGCTACCGTGGCAGAATTTTGCAGCTTGGATGATGCAGGATGCTGCAAGCTCAAATCCAGAAGCAATGTGAATATTTTGTAGCTAGGTAAAGCGTACACCACGAGGAGGACAGACTACTGGGAACAGGGAAGGAGAGAGCGAGCGTAGTGCTTACCTTTGACTACCAGCCAAGTATCCTAGTAGGCCTCCTGTTCCAAGTCCAGTCCAAAACCCTGGTCCTGAACTGGCCTCAGAACTGGAACCGCCACCAAAACCACCAGCTCCTTAATTCAAATTGCAAATGAAAAACAAAAAAAAAAAACAATCATCAACTTTGAGTCAATGGCAAATTTACCATCATGCCATCCTTAGAGTCATACAAAAGAATTATTTGAACAAAGAACTAACTGTGAGACTGACTTCAATGGACTTTAATCCTTCAGTGGCTCAATCCCCATTTGAAGAGCTTCAGGGAGCAGTTCTGCTCTGGAAAGTGATTACATTAAAAAATGGCACCTTCTGTTTAATAATTGTATTACAGTAATGCTTAGTGCCCCCATCCAAGATCAGGGTCTCTTTGTTACTAGACATTGCACAAGAACACATTAAGAGATAGTCCCTGCCCCAAAGAACTTATACTCTAAACAGGCAAGACAGATAAAGTATGGAAGGTGAAACAAGGGTGAAGCAACATGTTCAAGATCACATAGCAGGTCAGTGGCAAAGCTGGGAACAAAACCTTGCTCAGTGCCTTATATATTAGGCCACACTGCCTCCCAGTCTTCTCACTCAACAGATTTGCTGCCATTTTGAGTAACTGCGTATGTTGAGTAGTATGTTCTCAATCTAATGACTAAAACAACAATACCACATTTTTCTCCTGGTAGTTCTGTCTCAAGTGCATGTTAACAGAACTGTTAACCAAGATCAGATTGCAAAATCTTCATTATTGGTGATGCATGAGTCAGGGGAAACCCAGCTCGACTTAAATCTCTGGTTGAACATGCAGAATCATCAGTTAGAAAAAGGCATATTTTTAATTGTTAGCAGAAGCCTTTTAACCTGGAATCAGAGGCAACGTGGAATTTCACTATGTCATTTACAGTCACTTTTTAGAATAGAACTGCACTCTAAACTAACTCCAGAGATAAACATATTCATAATCACTAAAAATAAACAATAAAAAGGGAAGTAATCAGAGAAGGCAGTCTAAACTCCCCCTGAACTCCAATCTAAACCAATCTGCCAGAAACTTCACAGGCATGTTATGACATAGTAGTCCAAGGGGTGGGGGGGGGAGGGGTGGGGATCAATAAAGTATTTGAGATAAGAGTTAAAGAAAATTTTTTTACAACAGGGAAAATTTCCTAACATGTCTGAAATCTATTGGCCCTGGCAAGGACAGGGACCTTGGCTAAACCTGGATGATAAGGAATAGGATGGAAGAAGAAAATGACTTTTTGCTCTGTGCTTGACAACACCTAGCACAGTAGGGTCCTGGTCACGGCTGGATTTTGTAGGTGCTTCACAATACAAATACATAATAATGATAACAATAGCCATTGGTGTGCAGTAGGAACTCACCAGGGTACTAATGGGCACACGGCACAGACACATGGTTTAGAAATTCCAGAATAAGCAAATGGGAACAGATTTTGCAAAAAGCTCTTATGGAATTTAAGAGCACAAGTTCCATTAACATACATATAAAAGCGCTCACCACCACACTATTTCACAGCACTAAATTTTCAAGGTTCCACTTGATTTATCCTTACCCTACTTCTCATTCAGTATTGAAAGATTGACTCCCACTTCCGATTAGCCAATGATGCCGGCCTCCGTTGCCCACTACTTAGATTTTCAAACAAGCACTGTCATGCTTTCTCCACACACTTGGGAGGCACTCCCTGTAAACATCCGCACAACTACAGTGCAACCTCTGAATTATGAGCACCTCAGAAATGGAGGTTGTTTCTAACTCTGAACAAAAATGTTATGGCTGTTCTTTCAAAAGTTTACAACTGAACATTGACTTAATACAGCTTTGAAATTTTACTATGCAGAAAAACAATGCTTCTTTCCCTTTTTTTTTTAAAAAAAAAGTAGTTTACATTTAACACTCTACTGTATTTGCCTTTTTTTTTTTTAGGTCTCTGCTGCTGCCCAACTCTGTACTTCCGGTTCCAAATGAGGTGTGTGGTTGACTGGTCAGTTCATAATTCTGGTGTTTGTAACTCTGAGGTTCTACTGTAACTCATTATCCACCTTCAACTCCCTCCTCAAAACCTCCCTTTGCCATGAAGCCTTCAAAAAACTTGACAATGGCTGGGCTGCTGATCTGCTGAGACCACTGCCTATCATGTTGTCCAATGTTATCGCATTGTTTCCTTGTGTTCCCCTGTGGGTCTGTCTGTATCCATCTGGTATCTCTTTCCTTATATTTAAGTTTATAAACTTTGGAGCACTGGACTATCTTTTTTCTGTATTTAAACACCTAGCACAATGGCATCCCACATAAAAAATAATTTTACTCAAAATGTTTGATTCCTTTCAAGTTGTGACCAACCCCCTTCTCCTACTCTGACCAAATAAATATGAAGTTTCATACTAAAAGGACTGCTTTGAAAAAAGTTAAGTTTGTTAAAAATAACGCGAGAGTTTCAAAGACAAAGGGCAGCCAGTCATCCAATTCTCTTTGAGGGTCAGTGGGAGTTGGGCACCTAACATCCATTTGCGCCTTTGAAAGTCTCCTCTAAAGAGTATAGTAGAAAGCTAGTTGCAACTTTAATAATGAAATCATGACTGTGGGCCCCATAACTGGTGTCAAGTATCAGGGGGTAGCCATGTTAGTCTGTATCCACAAAAAACAACAAGGAGTCCAGTGGCACCTTAAAGCCCAAATAAATCTGTTAGTCTTTAAGGTGCTACTGGGCTCCTTGTTGTTTTTGTGGCCCCATAACTGACATTCACACTCAGCAATGCATGAAGACTTTTTTTTTGTTTTTTAAACTATTTCCGCCCACATTTGCTGAAGCCAGAGCAATACCACATTGCTTTTTATTTCTAACACTACAACAAGCTTAGAACCATACCTGTGAAGCTGGATTTAAAACCAGGAGGAGGTGGTGTCTGACTATTCTGCCAAGATGTCCTAGAGTATCCATCACCGTTAGAGAAATCCTGTTGAGGCAGCTGATTACTGAGGAATAGCTTGTAACATCCATAAGCAAGGAACAGAAGTACTATTATGACAATCACTCCAGCAGCAGAATCAGAGGAATCCTGAGAATTCACTTTACTTGACTGGTAATAGTTGGAGCTAAAGCTTCCACCAAAGTTCTGAGCTTTTCTTTGGCCTTCCTCGGTTAACTCTAACCCATACTGCAAACCACAAGATCCCCTTAAGATGTAAGGGTCATCTGGATAATCATAGCCTTCACAGCTCACTTCGATTCTTCCAAAGCGATAGGAGTTGTCCAAGTCTGCCTTACACTCCCACTGAAATTGGTAAACAAAATTCAAAGTAGTAACCATTTCCTGGTTGGTGAGAGTAGACTTTTGTTTACTTTCCTATATATGTAGTGAAATATAGTAATAATTAATCAAATCATTTAAAAACAGTAATTAGGAGAGCTTCTGGACATTTGTATTTTAAGTTAGCTATCAAGATTCATGAACCTTTAACTTAGAGAAACGGAACATTCAAAAAGTAAAGCAATTGTAACTTTAAAAGACAAAGGTTCAGTAGTTCACGTCAGGTTTTTCTAAGCATTCATCTTTATAGAATACTGCAGAGTATCATGTAATAAAAAAAGCAATAGCCTTTAAAATGTTTTAGATAAGTGTCCCCCACAAGAAAACTGGGTGGTAGTTACAATGAAATACTAATCAAGGCTCCAATCCTGCAATCTGATCCATGTCAACAGACTGTTGTATCCAGGTGGCGCTCCATTGACGTAAGTGAGACAGAAGGGTTGCCCACATAGATTAAATTGCTGGATCAGAAACCATGATGTAATGAAAGCATTCTGTAAAGAAAGTCATAAATGCAACTCCTAAAGAAGTGCCTATCTCATCAAACAAAAAAATGGCCTTAGCCATAGGGCACATATAGTTTTAGCAAGATTTAAATAGTTAATTCCTGAAGAAACAATTCAGAATGACACGTGCAATTATAAATCCATGTTCGACCGAATTTACAAAGTAATACCAAGATCTTTCAGTGTTTCTATTGCCAAGACTCCCATTTCAGCTTTTCTTCCGCAGAAACCTATTTTGCTATTACCCAAACTTTCGACAATTGGATAACATATTAAAATTTCAAGCAAAAATGTGGTTTAAAGATCTGACTTTCAGATATTTCTATGAGCCTGTCTACAAGGGAAAGTTGCAGCAGTTTACCTTAAATTGGTTTTAAAAATCAGTTTAGCTAAGATGGTACAAACCTCTGTGTTTGGTTACAGAATGCCTTGTTTCAGGTTTAGCATAAATTGATTGGCAAATTGTTTTAGCAAAGCCAAAATAAGGGTGTCCATAAATGGTCTTGCACTATTTTAATTAACTCAGTTTAAAAATAATTAAGTTAAACTGCTGCAACTTTCTCATGTAGACAAGATCTTATTTTTACACTAAAGAAAGAGATGGGTAATATGGAGACTTTTGTATTGGTCTTTGATTTTAGGAAGTGTATTTTAAGAAACCCAACATTTGGCTCAAATTTGACTGGACAAGTGTTCTTTAAAACAAAATTTAAGTTTGGGGTGTAAACTAACAGACAATGTCCCTTTAAAACTGTGCTTTTAAACCAGGGGCCTCAAAGTCCCGGTCCACAGGCGTCTGCAGCCCGAGAACCTCCCCACTGCGGCTGTGGAAGAGAGACCCATGCAGCTGGCTCTGTCTATTGCAGGCGCTGCCCCCCGCAGCTCCCACTGGCTGGGGGAGAGGGACAGAGATACCATCACTAATCACTGGGCAGAGTCAGGCACTGTCACTTCCCCTCCCCCCACAATGAATATAAACAAGTCAAAATACCCAGCACAACTATCTGATGCACACCTTATTGTAATCCTGAAGGTTTCAGTCACTGAGACCTAATATCAACAACCTGACAGAACTGAAGTGTTGCCAGGTGTCTGGGAAACACTAAAAACTCTCTGGCAGGCGAAGAATTGTATAAAGTTGTATGATAGTTTTATTATTTCTACAAAATTCAAAATAAAAAATACAATATAAAAGTTTTCTTTTCTCTGACATTATTAGCCGCTGGAATGATTTGAGGACTGCCACTGGCCCTAAGGTAAAATGTTTAAAACAGGGGTCTCAAACTCAGTCATTAAAGGAATAATCTGCACTATAATTTAGAAATGTTCTTGTGATTCTTTTTAGTTTATGGTTGCTGAAAATTTCATTCAGTCGGTGCAAAGAGATTCTTATTTAATATTTAGCATTTCATTTACAAGCACTTTGAAGTGAAGCTACCTGTATGTCAAAGCCATCCCATCCTTTGTTATAACACTGAACAATCGCGGGGACGTATGCACATCCAGCTGTGCCTCCAGTACATTGTAACTGGGGGACTGGAGATGTCCGCCGAGAAGTAGTATATCCATCTCTGTAGAGAGTGAGAGTTTGGATCTCCCGCAACAAAACCCTCCCTGAAACAGGAAGTACACAAATTAACAGAACTAGCATGCATGAAGAACTTGTTTCAGAACAAGAGTAAATGTGATAGTTAACACAAGCAGCCTGCCACGGTGCTTTCAGAACAGGGAGCACTTTAAAAACCACTTGAGACTCCCAGCAACAATGTGATTGTGGTTGAAAGTCTATGACACTGACAGGCCCTGCTAATAGGACCCAGCTCTGTTCTACTCCTTTCAAAGAGATGTTACTGTGTATGTCACAGCCCAGCTGGCACCTCACCAAAAACATACAGGCTTATGCAAGAACCTTTGGTTACAATGCAATAGTTTCTCTGTGAAAAGCAAATCCCTGATTGTGTATTTACCATAGAGATGCTCATGAACAAATTTGTTTAAAAAAAGAGAAAAAAATAGTCTGCTTCATAGACTCCATAAAAATTCTCATGACTGAACCTGAAATTAGTACAAAATGGAAGTGGAGGAAAAACCTATGACTTTAGTCAATCCATGTCCCAGTCCCTCAAATTCAAGACAGCAATATACAAACTGAAGACGTCAAGAAAGAAAGACGAGTAAAACAGTTTAATTTCAGACTAGCTCTCTTCAATTTATACATACCAACTCTACAGGAACAATCCCCAAGTCAAGAATCCCCAAATGACACAAAAATTAAATGCTTGCTGTATCATGATGACTAAGCATACTATCACCTACTAATGAGGATCACCAAGTATCTTACACCTTCTAGAAATTTACCACAATACATGAACCATGCAGGTCAAACAAGCAAACAAACGCTCACAATCATAGTTTTTCAAGGGGACAAAAAATGAAATCAAACAAAACAGTAAAATCCTCTTAGAGACTTGAAGACAGACCCTAAATAATGCATACACAAGAACAGCAACACTGGGTCAGTCCAAAAAGAAAAGGAGTACTTGTGGCACCTTAGAGACTAACCAATTTATTTGAGCATAAGCTTTTGTGAGCTACAGCTCACTTCATTGGATGCATTCAGTGGAAAATACAGTGAGGAGATTTATATACACACAGAACATGAACAAATGGGTGTTATCATACACACTGTAAGGAGAGGTTTCAGAGTAGCTGCCGCGTTAGTCTGTATTCACAAAAAGAAAAGGAATACTTGTGGCACCTTAGAGACTAACCAATTTATTTGAGCATAAGCGTCCGATGAAGTGAGCTGTAGCTCACGAAAGCTTATGCTCAATAAATTGGTTAGTCTTTAAGGTGCCACAAGTACTCCTTTTCTTACTGTAAGGAGAGTGATCACTTAAGATGAGCTATTACCAGCAGGAGAGTGGGGGAGTGTGGGGGGGAGGGAGAAGAAAACCTTTTGTAGTGATAATCAAGGTGGGCCATTTCCAGCAGTTAATAAAAACGTCTGAGGAACAGTTGGGGCGGGGGGGGGGAGAGAGAATAAACATCGGGAAATAGTTTTACTTTGTGTAATGATTCATCCACTCCCAGTCTCTATTCAAGCCTGAGTTAATTGTATCCAGTTTGCAAAACAATTCCAATTCAGCAGTCTCTCCTTGGAGTCTGTGTTTGAAGTCTTTTTGTTGTAATATTGCGACTTTTAGGTCAGAGATCGAGTGACCAGAGAGATTGAAGTGTTCTCCAACTGGTTTATGAATGTCATAATTCTTGACATCTGATTTGTGTCCATTTATTCTTTTACGTAGAGACTGTCCAGTTTGACCAATGTACATGGCAGAGGGGCATTGCTGGCACATGATGGCATATATCACATTGGTAGATGTGCAGGTGAATGAGCGCTGATAGTGTGGCTGATGTGATTAGGCCCTATGATGGTGTCCCCTGAATAGATATGTGGACACAGTTGGCAACGGGCTTTGTTGCAAGGATAGGTTCCTGGGTTAGTGGTTCTGTGGTGTGGTGTGCGGTCACTGGTGAGTATTTGCTTCAGGTTGTGGGGCTGTCTGTAGGCAAGGACAGGCCTGTCTCCCTAGGTCTGTGAGAGCGATGGGTCATCCTTCAGGATAGGTTGTAGATCCTTGATGATGTGTTGCAGAGGTTTTAGTTGGGGGCTGAAGGTGATGGCTAGTGGCATTCTGTTATTTTCTTTGTTGGGCCTGTCCTGTAGTAGGTGACTTCTGGGTACTCTTCTGGCTCTGTCAATCTGTTTCTTCACTTCAGCAGGTGGGTACTGTAGTTGTAAGAATGCTTGATAGTGATCTTGTAGGTGTTTGTCTCTGTCTGAGGGGTTGGAGCAAATGCGGTTGTGTCTTAGAGCTTGGCTGTAGACAATGGATCGTGTGGTGTGGCCTGGGTGAAAGCTGGAGGCATGTAGGTGGGAATAGCGGTCAGTAAGTTTCCGGTATAGGGTGGCGTTTATGTGACCATCGCTTATTAGCACTGTAGTGTCCAGGAAGTGGATCTCTTGTGTGGACTGGTCCAGGCTGAGGTTGATGGTGGGATGGAAATTGTTGAAATCATGGTGGAATTCCTCAAGGGCTTCTTTTCCATGGGTCCAGATGATGATGATGAAGATGTCATCAATATAGCACAAGTAGACTAGGGGCATTAGGGGACGAGAGGTGAGGAAGCATTGTTCTAAGTCAGCCATAAAAATGTTGGCATACTGTGGGGCCATGCGGGTACCCATAGCAGTGCCGCTGATTTGAAGGTATACATTCTCTCCAAATGTGAAATAGTTACGGGTGAGGACAAAGTCACGAAGTTCAGCCACCAGGTTTGCCGTGACATTACCGGGGATACTGTTCCTGATGGCTTGTAGTCCATCTTTGTGTGGAATGTTGGTGTAGAGGGCTTCTACATCCATAGTGGCCAGGATAGTGTTTTCAGGAAGATCACCGATGGCTTGTAGTTTCCTCAGGAAGTCAGCGGTGTCTCGAAGATAGCTGGGAGTGCTGGTAGCGTAGGGCCTGAGGAGGGAGTCTACATAGCCAGACAATCCTGCTGTCAGGGTGCCAATGCCTGAGATGATGGGGCGTCCAGGATTTCGAGGTTTATGGATCTCGGGTAGCCGATAGAATACCCCAGGTCGGGGTTCCAGGGGTGTGTCTGTGCCGATTTGTTCTTGTGCTTTTGAATGGGTCAGTCCAGTGGTCCATCTAGCCCAGTATTCTGTCTAATGAGATTAGGGCAGTGATTCTCAACCTATTTACCATTGTGGGCCACAATGTGTTACGGGGGCCACATCCAATACTACCTGTATGGCCTTGAGGCTGTCACATGGGCCGCAGCTCTGTGCTGATCGGGCTGCAAGCGGCCTGTGGGCCATAGCTTGAGAACCACTGGGTGAGGGGAAGTTTATAAAAAGAAGGCCTGTGACTAACAGAGGTGACTGGAGATGGTTTTTAACCACACCAGCCACACCATCAGGGCTCATTCACCTGCACATCTGCCAATGTGATATAGGCCATCATGTGCCAGCAACGTCCCTCTGCCATGTACATTGGCCGGACAGTCTCTAAGCAAAAGAATAAATGGACACAGATCTGACATCAGGAATTATAACATTCAAAAACCAGTAGGAGAACACTTCAATCTCCCTGGATACTCAATAACAGACTTAAAAGTGGCCATTCTTCAACAAAAAATCTGCAAAAACAGACTCCAACAAGAAACTGTTGCGGGGGAGGGATAGTTCAGTGGTTTGACCATTGGCCTGCTAAATCCAGGGTTGTGAGTTCAATCCTTGAGGGGGCCATTTAGGGATCTGGGGCAAAAAAAAATTGGGGATTGGTCCTACTTTGAGCAGGGGGTTGGACTAGATGACCTCCTGAGGTCCCTTCCAACCCTGATATTCTATGATTCTATGAACTGCAGAACTGGAATTAATTTGCAAACTGGACACCATCAAATTAGGCCTGAATAAAGACTGGGAGTGGATGCGTCACTACAAAAACTAACTTCCCCCTGCTGATACTCACCTTCTTGTTAACTGTTTGAACTGGGCCACCTTGTTTACATTTACATTGGCCTCATTAGCACTACAAAAGTGATTTCCACCCCTTCTTGTCCACTGCTGAGAATAGCCCACTTCCACCTTAACTGAATTGGCTCATTAGCACTGAACTTGGTAAGGCAACTCCCATCTTTTCATATGCTATGTATTTATACCTCCCTATTGTATGTTCCACTCCAAGCACCTGATGAAGTGGGTTTTAGCCCACAAAAGCTTATGCCCAAATAAATTTGTTGTTTAATTTCTCTAAGGTGCTACAAGGATTCCTTGTTGTTTTTGCTGATACAGACTAACATGGCAACCACTCTAAAACATGTCTTAAAAGGAGCAAACATAAACCTTCCCACCCCACCAGCGTTATCTTAAAAGTGAAGCCCATGTGAACGCAGGTGGAATGGAAAACCTGTTGATCAACAGGAAGGAGGGGAGGAAAGGCCTTGGGGAGAAAGGAGGTTGTAAAACTCATCTGGATTGAGACTAGAACTAAGGGTGACAGTGTCCCAGTGTTTTTAGCTGGGGCCAGTACCTGGCAACGACATCACTGGTTTGCTGAGGGGTATAAAGAGCTGGGAATTTGAGGGCGCTTGGTAAACCTACCTGACTACGCGGGAGCATGCCAGGAGGAGATGGTTTTCCCCAGGTCTGGCCTGTTTTCCCCTGCACTGAGCACCTGCTTCTGCCGGCTCTGGTACCCTGCGGGGCCTGCGCCTGCTTAGCGGCGGGCTGCGAGGCAGCGTCAGCGCAAGGCTCCCAACCCCGCGTGCCCTCTGCTCTCCCAGGTTAACAAGGGCTCGTGCGGTGGCTCGGCCCGCAGGAGGGCTGGGCGTGGGCACGGAGGGCTCCCGCCCTCTCGGGGCGCTGAGACCGGGGCAGGCGGACCGGCCACCCGCCAAGGCCCAGGAGAGACCCACGCAGCCCGGCTCCCGCGCCCCCCGCGGGGAGGGGTCGCGTCCTTACCCGGCTGGTCCCAGCCCCGCGCAAGCCCCGGCCCGCTCAGGAGCAGCAGCAGGGATATGAGCAGGAGCCGCCCGCCGGCCGCCATGACGGTGCCAGGGCGCATCCAGCGGCTACAGCCCGCCGTCACCCGGCCCCGACAGCTCGCGTTACTGCGCACGCGCCCGCAAGCCGCGCCCTCTAATTGGCTCGTGATTGTTGAGCGGTTGACTTGCTCGCGCACCCTGCTGCGTTCTGCCCACAGCGCAGAATATGGGCGGAGTCCGGCCAATCCTGGCTCCGCCCCCGTCCTGATGCCTCCCCTCTGCCGGCAGAGCCCAGGGGCGGAGAGGAGGCTGTGAGCCTGGCTGGGCAAAGTTTAAGGCTGCCATTTAGTCAGGGGTATTTTTAGTAAAAGTCTCCAACGGGTCATAGCAATAAACAAAAAGTCACTGCTCCGACCTGTCCATGACTTGTCCGATATACGCCAACTAAAACTTAGGCGCTCTTGGGGGTGCGGGGGGGCTCCAGCAGATGCTGCTGCTCCAGGGCAGCAGGGGCTGGTGCAGCTGGCCACAGCGTCTGGGCTCAGCTGCACCGGCTGCTGCAGAAGTCCTGGCAGTCCCGGGAAGCCACGGAATCCGTGACCTCCATGAAAGACTCTCAGCCTTAGCAATGTCTAATAGGTGCACATGTGATTTCTGTACTGCAGCTGTTTCCCATATTCCCCCGCTGTTCAGCACCACCCCAGTGCCTCCCAGGCTGGGCCTCTGCCCTGCTGCAGTGCTGGAGCTGCAGGATGGCACAGGCAGAGTTAAGGGTGCCTGGAGGCGATTTTGTGTCCTCAGGTTGTTTTGTTAGCAAAGAGCAACGTTGGGTGCAGGTGGGGCTGAAGGAGTGGAAGGTTATTACACCCCATGGAGGGCACCTTTCCTGGGGTTGAGCGAATCCCCACAGCTCCTGGGGCCCCCTCAGACCAGGGGGCCCCTCCACAGCACACAGGCCTCTAATTCCAGCCCTGCTGGTCAAAACACATGCTTCCTCCTGGGCATACGTTTTAATGTAAGGGCTGCAGTGCCCAGAGCCCACGCTGTGTCTTTTCAGCCAGGCCTCCTAAGTGGAGTCTTGGCTTAGTCACAGTCTCAGCTGGTTACACGGTGTGGGTTAAAACCTGGGTTACTTACAACAGCAGGAAGACAAGGGCTAGCACTCAAGGCCAAACCTGCCACACAGCCTGGGTTGAACATGAGCTGCTAACCCAAGTTAAATTCCGAATAGTTGAGTCTTCTCTGCTGTTTTAACCCAATTTAGCGATCCTGAGTTAAGAACATGCTTTGTTTGGAGCCTAGACATACCTAAAGAGTGATGCTCTTGTTCAATCAAAAGTTATTGGGCTTGCTAAAGGACACATTAGTTAAAATTTTGTGGCTTGTGTTATTCACTAGATAAGAGGTCAGTTTAATCCCTTCTGGTCTTAACAACTGAATCTATAGACCCAATTTATGCACTATAGCTCTCATTTGTGTTAATAAACTTTTTCAATATTGTAAACTTTCTGTGGGTCATATAGTGCCTAATGCAGTAAGCCAGAGGTTCTCCACCTTTTTCTTTCTGAGCCCCCTTCTTCCCCCAGCATGCTATAAAAACTCCCTGGCCCACCTGTGCCACAAAAACAGTTTTTCTGCATAGAAAAGTCCAGGCTGGCATTAGGGGGCAGCAAGCAGCCAAGCAGGGCAATTGACCACGGCCCCACACCACAGGGTACCCTGTAAAGCTAAGTTGCTCGGGCTTTGGCTTCATCCCCCCATGGCGGGGCTCAGGTTTGGGCTTTCTGCGCTGGGCCCCATAGAGTCCAATGCCAGCCCTGCTTGCCAGACCCACTGAAACCTTCTTGCAGCCCTCCATGGGGCTCTGGACCCCCAGTTGAGAACTGCTGCATTAAACTTAAATGTAGACCATACCCAATCCTCCTCTTGAAGGACTGAGCCTTAAATGTTTTTGGCAAAACGTAGTAAATTGGTTTTGCTTATTGAGGACTTGAGCTAGACACAGATTTGGAATATACACATGTTCAAAAAGCATGTTGGTCATGGAGGGCCTTTTTTGCTTTGTACCAGCTGTTCCTTCTGTTGGGAACACTGGGGCATGGCCACTAGGTAACTCGAGGGGATGGAAGACCACAAGTGTCGATGAAGCCCCCTCGCACTAGGCCCCTGTGTCCTTGCCCCCCCCCCCCCCCTGCCTGGAGGCACTCGCAGCAGCTCTGTGTGCTAGGCCCAAGTGTCCTTGGCCCCCCCCCGCCTGGAGGCACACACAGCAGTTATGCTGAGAATCTGCAACAGTATGTTGCAGAGTCAGACTGCCTGAAACTAAGCAAGGCCAAACAGGGGAGATATGGACGAACAATGCTGAATAAAGCAGCTTTATGTATAGTTTAACAAATGATACAGAGAATCAGGGAACTAGCTGGGAACTGGATTGGCTGGCTATATGGATACTTGGAGCAGCTTGCTATTGGATAAGTATGCTGGAAAAAAGGATGTATAAAAGCCTGTGTAACTTCCTGCTCTGTTGTGCAGGATTTGAGATTTTATTCTCCCTGTACCTTTTTGCAGCTGCAAATAAACTTTTCTGCTTCTCCACCCCGTTGTGATTATTGGGTGTAGCACACCGGGTAACGAACCACTCAAGCTGTTGTTCAGCCTCTCGGCACTGGGTGCCGGCAACACTTCCAAGTTCTTTTGCTCTGCATTCAGTGTGCAATTACATATTTTGTGTGGCTCCTTTGAAAGGGATGGGCAATTACCTTACACATCCAGCAACATCTAAAATTGTTCATGCTGGAGGGAAGAGCAGGCACTCTGTCAGCTGCAGAATTGCCACCTCAAGCATTCAAAAATCATGACTCAGACCCAAATGAAATTTGTCTGAAAAATAACAAAATAACAACAGTGGGGATGTTTTGATTTGTTTTCAGCATCCTGTTCTGACTGGCTCACAGTGTCAGCCAACCACAAGGGCTAGAAACGAACTTGTTTTACAGAGGAGAGTCTCCCATAATCACAGGGCTCCAGGAGCTGGGGCTTTAAGGAAAGCACCAAACGTTGTGCGACTAATGATAATATCAGGGGGGTTGCAACATTTCTGAGGTAAGAACTGAGGCACAGCTGGCATCTGCGCCCAGCAGGGAGTGGTCCTGGGCCAGGCGGGAAGGGGTGTGACTTGGGCGCTTCATTTTGCTGGTCTAGGGAGGCTGAGTAACATGTTGTCCCTGGCCCTGTAAGGATTCCCCGCTGCGATACTGGCCCTTTAAGCAGCCACCTCCCTTCCCCGACAGGCCCCTCGCGCAGGGCTTTACAGCCGCCCCAGTCACAAGACGGGGGGGGCTGAGCTCCTGCGTTGGCGGCTGCGCAGTTCTTACCGGAAGTGTTGTCTCGCCGCATACGCACTTCCGGGGGTGGGGTCGGGCCTGCTCTGCGCCGGCGGGCGGCTGTGCGCAGAGGGGAGCGGCGGCGGCGGCGGCGGCACTATGGCCGGGATCAAAGGTGCCGGGGGCAGGAGCGGTTGTTGGCGCTCGGCGTTGGGAGGGATCCGGGAGCGGAGGCGGATGGTGCCCCGAGACCCAAGGTCCCAGCTACACCCCGTGCCCCGAGGTAGAGGGGGAGCCGCCGGGGCAGCGCCTTCGCTCCCCGGTGCGGGGCCGGTCTCCCGCAGCCTCGGGTCGGGCCCTCCACCCTGGCGGGGAGCAGTGGCTGGGCCGCGGGTGCGCGGAACCGGCTGTCAGAGCTGCCTTGCGCCCCCAGCGCCGTGAGCAGCCGCGAGAGACCGGGCGCCGCGCTGAGCGGCTCTCGGGGTGAGCGCTCTCTGCGGGGGAGACTCGGTCCGGAGGCCCGAGTGGTCTCTTCCTCCGTGTGGCTGATCCAGGCCAACCCAGTGCCCACCGCCGGGGGCTAGCAAACACACCCGTACCTTGTCCCCCCTTGGGTTTGACTGCAAGGTAGCTGTTTCCACGTGAAAACAAAGCCTTAGGCCTGCAGCACTTGATTGGTTTACCCTTGGCTCTCGTTCGTGGGGGCGCCTTTGCAGACAGGAGGGTGGAAGGTCAAATTTTAAACACCCACAGCCAGTAAATTCTGCAAGAAATATTACTTCTGCTTTCCCTCGCTCTTCCAGTGAAAGCCATCTTCTGGCTGCGGGCAAGCTGACTCCTCAAATCCTAGATTTACTCTAATCTTCATTTGTATTGTATCTATACAACTAGAATCTCCAGTAACATTTTTCATAAAACAAATCCTAACTTTAAATGGACTGAAATCTCTTGGGGAATACCTTTATGAATCTGTGAAGTTAAATATTTCTGATCTTAGGATGTTATTTAAAGACAGATTTACAATGAAGCCAGCTGGCTGGTTAAGAATTGGTAAGACTTCAGTTTCTTGAAAATCTGTCATTTGCCTCAAAATGTTTTCAGATAAAAATGAACACATGGAACCAAAAGCACAATAACTTAATGGGAAACAGGTTTAACGTGAAATTTAACATATTTCTATATTAATAATTCCTTTGATTGTTTAAAATTTGAAATAAGCTAGAAGTAGCCTCAGGTACTAGCTCTGCTTCTGAGATCTCACTGATTTTTGCTGTATAATTTTATGTGGGTCATTTTAAGAGAAAATACGTAGAAGAAACCGACTGAGTGTACGGGGTAAACAGTACAATGTACTATGGGCAAAATGCTGTCAAATTAATGAAGGGCCTGATTCAGAGTCCTTTGAGGTCAGAGTTTTTGTTAGCTCCAGTGGGCTTTGGAATCCATAAACAAATCGAATAATCCATTTTAAAAAATATGAAAGGAAAATACTTTACAATTACTTTACAATTCCAAAAACTCTGTTCACTTCAATTTTATTGTCTGAATCTATACTGCGAAATGGGTATGTATATACCACATAGCTTCAGGAGAAACCTCTATTCATTCTCATTGCTAGCTTAATCATACTGCCAAAGTTAAATCACATTTTCCTCAGAATAGGATTAATAAATGAAGTAACCCCATGAAGTTACCTGAAGGGACTCAACCTCTCTTGTGGTTCAGAAAGTCCCAAGGTGGATATGACAGTCCCACTTGCATCATCTTTGTTCTTTAAGTATTAACAGGTGAAAATATGTAGCAAACAAAGAGGTGAAAGCCTCATTTTAAATTACATTCAAAACTTCATCTAAAATAGACTTTCTTTTAAAGCTTAATATAAATGTTCCTGTAACCAAAGTTACATTTTTGTGTAGTGTTAAATACAAATGTACAGAACCTTTTACTGTAATACCAATAAACATCTCCTTAAATTAAATATGAAACAAATGAGAAATAAAATGTTTGCTTATAATGCTCTAATGGCTTGGAATCAGTGAAAAGAATCTGGGAACTTGAGTTTCAGTAGATTTGAATGAATCCTACTTAATACACAAATGGTAGCACTTTAAAAGATTTAATGCTGAAAAGCATAGTAGCTGTAAAATTTAATTTGGCTGTATATCAAGTTAACATTTTAATTGGTAAATAACTGAGCAGTTTTAAGAGGACATTGTTTGATAGGATGTAAAATGAGGATTTAAAACAATTACACTTTCACATCAGTCAATGGGAATAGCTTCTATTTTCTGATTTAAAAAAAAAAAAGATTTCTAGTGGATGCAATTACCATACTTTATTTTTATATAAACGTGGACATCTCAGAGCATGAAATAAAATTATGAGGTATATGTTGCATGTGACTTGACACTAATTTAGTCAAATATAACTTCAGAATAACTTTTAAAAAAAAATCACATAAGAGAAGGTTTCAGAACATAGCCTTGTGAACAATTATCAATCTCTGACCTATGATACTAAACAATGAATAAGTATAAGGCAGTGAGTTTATACAAAGGAGGCTGGGCTTCTTTGCTAAAATCTTATTGTGCTAAGTGAATACAAGTAATTTAGAAATATGTCCAGTTGTGTATTTTGCAAGCTTGATTATGGGATATTCCATTCAATAAGCATGATTTGTGGCTCATTTCAAAGTTCAGCCCATTTGCATTATTAGTGTGACACATTTGTTTTTCACAATTCAAGTAGTTGAATAGATTTTCTTCAAACATGCAAAAAAATTAATCTTCTGTCGAGCCCCAAGGAGTTTTTGAGCAAGTGAAAAACAGGATTATTATTGAATCTGTTTTGCAACCTTAATTACAGCGTATTCTGTCAAACAAATGCTGGGGAGGAATGAGATCAGCTCACCCCAATCTACTGCAATAGCATCCATTGATCTGTTTTAAATGTTTATAAAAGTAAAATTGACTTGGATATTATAGGATACTCTGTAAGCTCAAAAGCTTGTTTTTCTCCCCAACAAAAGTTGGTCCAATAAAAGATATTTCCTCCTCCACCTTGACTTTGAAAGTCTGGTAATGCAGCAGGAGGAGGCTGTTATCGCAATGACACCCTTGACTTGTGTAGATATTGTTCAGCTTTGCCAACAGCCAAAAAAATTGTTAATGCTTTCAGATTGTGTAGTAGTGTTCCATGTGGTCCAGCAAACTGACCATCCTGTTCTTGATTTGTTTTCCTTACAGCTTTGATTAGTTTGTCCTTTGGAGGAGCAATTGGACTAATGTTTCTAATGCTTGGATGTGCTCTTCCACAGTACAATAGGTAATGTATACAGTTTGACTTCTTGCCCTTTCACTACTGAATAGTCTGTCCTCCAGATCCAGTGTACTGAAAATCCTTTTGCTGCACACTCGCCTGTTCCTATAGGCAATTTTTTGATTATGGATTGAAAATGTTGGAAAAAACAAAGATCACCTGTGAACTAGTTTGCAGCTATCTGGTCAGAAGAGGGAAATCAACTAATATTAATAGGATAGTCTTAAATACAAACCATTAAGGAAAGCATCAGAAAAATATTTCTCAAATACTCCTTTTATCCTATAACCTCTGTGTACTTGCGATTGACAAGGGTTTCAGCATGTATTGAAATGGGAAATAGAAATGTATTGCCAGTGTGATGGCCACTTTGTCCAACAAGCTCTGTTGGATAGTTGATACATTCAGTGTTGTAGCTGAGTTGGTCCCAGAATATTCGAGAGATAAGGAGGGAAAGGTAATATCTTTTATTGGACCAACTTCTTGGTCTCTCTCGCCAACAACAGTTGGTCCAATAAAAGATATTACCTCACCTACCTTGTCTCTCTCGATTCACTGATAGACAAGCTTGTAGACCATCTAGCCCAAGGGAAGGCCCTTCTCGTTTCTTCTGTATACCAGGTCTGTTTGATAAATTGTCCTGCTCTTTCAACTTATGGTAGAATGAAAAAAATATACTAAACACCTCTTGCTAGGTAGGATGACATCTTGCACTGTTGTTGTGGGATAAGTTGTCCTCATGGGTCTGTGTTTTGGTCTGTAGCGTCCTTTTCCCTGCTTTCTGTGTGATAAATGTCAGGTGTAGTGCTAAATATACTTTGTATGACCCCTTCTTACTGAGTGAACGCTAAACTTAAAATATCTGCCAAAGTATTAATTTTCCAAGTTCTTAAAAATATTATGGAGGCATTCATTCCATTGCTTTGCTTTTTTTTTATAAATGTCTGTGGAGAACAATTGTCTCCTTCCACAGATAATTTTTTTTATGGGCAGCTTTTAAGTCCTATAAAGCTTGGCTTGGTTGGTAAAATATTCAGAGTGGAGTTGATCATATCTGGTTCTCTTAAATGATGCAATGAGGCTCCCAGAAAAACATGGATGGATATGTCTTTCCCTTCATTGTGTGCTTAAGAAACCATATTGGTTTAAGTGTTAATAAAATAAACCATTATTGCCAAATGGTATGGATGTATGGATGACATAATGGCATTGTTGCACTTGGACATTTAAAATGTTAAAAGATCTTGGCACTTGATTATTTTTAGTAATGATAGCTGGATTTGTCTTTTGTTTGAAATGTTTCAATACAAGTTCATGAAGCGAAGGGAGGAGCAGATTGAGATCTTTCTCTATAACCTTCTGAGAACTCCCTCTCAACCTGTTTTCCTCCACTGTCATTGAGGTCAGCTGAATCAGCCCCAGGCTTGAACATCTGGGGCTATTGCCAGAACATTTTCATCAGTGGGCCTATCTTGGTTATGGAATTCACTTCCCACATAAATGAACTGGAGCCAATATGTCTGTCAGTTCATGTTGGAATGCCCCATTCTTAGTTTTGCCTGAATCGGAAATCGATTAAAAGAGGGTTATAACTTTGCAGTGGGGCAAGTGACTAGTTCTTAATATGCTTTGTACAGCAATCACTGTGGTAGGGGCTTCTTAAACTTTCCTGTTTCCTGGGTGGTAGGATAAAAGTATCATCTTATATCAGGAAAAGCAACAATAAAGTATTTACTGTGGAGAAATGGGAATATTAACTCTTGTCTCTTTTTTTTCTTTTCCCCAGCCAATACTGGCCACTGTTTGTTCTGTTTTTTTACATCCTTTCTCCTATTCCATACTGCATAGCAAGAAGATTAGTAGATGAAACAGATGCTACAAGTAATGCTTGCAAGGAACTAGCAATATTTCTTACAACAGGCATTGTTGTCTCAGCATTTGGACTACCTATAGTATTTGCCAGAGCACAACTGGTTGGTAATATTTCCATATGGGAACATGTTCTTTGCTAAATGATTCTATGTTGTGTAATACTCTCTCTAAGCTTAAAGTTTTGCTGATACATTTTAATATAACTTAAACTAAGATGTTTAGAGTGTACCTGAGTAGATGAAAATATATATAACACAACAGCAATATAAAAACTTACCCCCAGAAACAAAACTAGAAATGTTCCAAATAATTTGGAGACCCTTTCCAACTATTACACAAATGATAGTTCCTTGGTAGTCAGCTATTTCTCTTTCTTCTTTTTGTTAGGTTCAGTAAACAAAAATATAGGATGTCAGAGAATGATGAAAAAATGAGTGGCCCTCATTCTAATCCATGTATAATTCTCTTCAGTCCCTCAAAACACTCTGTACTGCTTTGTATTCTTTCACTTACACCTTTTAAAAGAATATCTAGTCTGCTTTAATTCCATTGAGAAAATCAGAAAATAAAGTTGTTGTTTAAGTTCTTTCCTAGAGGGATACCTCCCAACTGAAGTGTGGCTTTCAGAAGTGCCTGAGGGAGTCAGGTGCCCAACTTCTATTGACTTTTAATGGATTCTGAACACCTAATTCCTTTATATGGCTTTTGAAAATCCCACTTAGTTACCAAGATAACTTTTTTTTTTTTAGAGGGCTGCATCTATAATTCTCTGTTTAGGCAAGTCTGGTACTCGGGCTAGCAACCAGAGAAGCACAAGGGTAGGTTGAGAACAGACGTGTTTTACTGTGTTATCTAACCCTGCTTGGAGCAGGTCTAGATGACATAGTGGTGAAAAGCAGCTGTGCCTGTATTCTAGCACTTCCTCCATTGCTAGCAGTGTGGGGAGCTGCTCTGGTGCCGGACCAACTGTGAGAGAATTGTTAAAACATGTACCTGGGCTTTGTGGTTTAATTTCAAATCATAATATACAAACTTGTCCTTGCATCAGTGACTTGTTACACTTCAGACCACGTTCAGTAACTTTGCATACTCGTTTTTGTCTCATTTGGTTGCTTCTGCTGTCTGTTTCTCTGTATATGTAACTAAATTTCCCTTATCCACAGATTTTGTGGGGAGCATGTGCACTCGTCCTCACAGGGAATACTGTCATCTTTGCTACTATCCTAGGATTTTTCTTGGTCTTTGGCAGCAATGACGACTTCAGCTGGCAGCAGTGGTGAAAGGAGTTTAGTACAGAACTGTCATAGACATCTTGTCATTCAGTGGCCATCCATACAAATGAGAGAAAGGGCAATAAGGAGAAATAGCATAGCAAACCTTGGGTGTATTTTAGATACTCCTTTTCACCTTGTTTATTGTAAGTGTACTATCTTGACTGACTTGCTGATGGATTTCAAGGTTTCTATTGTTTGGAAAAAGACACTGTGTTCACTTCCTTTTATCTAAATATGTTTAGTATCTCACTTTAAAAATTGTAATTGTTGGTTCCATTCTGTTTTTGTATTTATGCTACATATAAATGCTGGAACAAGAATTTTTAAATGGTTTCATTGAAAGTTTTTTTTTTAAAAAGAGCAACAGTAATATTGAGTTAAAAGATGAAATGTATCTTTTTTTTTCTTTCTCTTAACCATGGTGACTAAAATATGATGTACAAAGGAGACAAAGTAAGCAATTTTACTGCCCAAACGACAGCATTGTCAATAAGCAAATGTGTATGGGGGTGGGGGTATGCATAATGGGTGGAAGTACCAGTTGTAGACTTTTCTGTTCATACCTCACTATGACTGAAGTATTGATGTCACTGGCTTGGGGATGGGGCTTCTGCCAATAAGCAGGTAATTATTTTCTGAGATCTGATTCCTATGTTTTTAACACCCTTAAAGGAGTACTTCCCCCTTTTTGTTCTCAACTCTTGTATGGGTGTGACATGCAAATCTCTTATCTGTAAGTTTATTGATGCTATAAAATGCAAAATTTAAATTGCATTGTTGAGAAAAGAAAACTGACATTTAATTCCATTTTTCAAAAAATCTGTGTTGAAATGTTTCTATTTATAAGTATTGTATGTTTTTGGTCTTATGTCAACTTTTCACATTTTACCAAAGGGAGGTAAAATGTTCATTTATGGAACTACTGATGTGTGTTTTTGTGTTGGTTTTTTTTTTTTGCAGCGTATACAAAATATTTTCCCCGCTTCCCTTTTTAAATTTATTTTATACATAGTATATATTGAGTAAAATGGCTTTTCAAATGTAGACTAACACTTAAATCATAGGTATTTAACTTATGTAAGAAAATTGATTGCTATATGAATATACAGTACCGTCAAAGCACAACTTTTTTGCAAGTCTTTGACTGAAATGATTTCCTAGTGACACTCAGTCTTTCAGTTCACGCATTATCTGTTAACAGTAATGTTATCTGTAATAATTGTAGTTCTTGTTCCATAAGGCTATATCACCTGTAATTTACAATACTTAAGACAAGTTTTCTGCATACCTCTCAGTTGTCTGTTTTTAATTGAAGCAAATCCTATTTATTAGACATTCATTGTGGTAGACAGTGGATTAATGCAGATTAGCCAGGCTTGATTGTATTAGATGCATCAATAAAGCTGACCAAAAATACTTCTTAATCTATTTTTATTCAACTTTTTTTAAAATGAAGATTAGAAAGCTAACTGTGCAGGCATGATAAAAATTGATTACTTAGGTCTTAATGACCAGTGCTTCAGTATAAAAAAGCACAGAGTAAGTGGATCTTGTCTTATCTTGTTTGAAAGGGGATTATTTTATTTACACGGATGTAAACTAACTATAAAACTGACTATTTCAAGTCTGATAGTTATATATGTGATATTGTATGTTCAAGATACTTAGTCTAGTGTGTACAGCTACCTGTCAGTCTACTAAAGCCACACAATGTTGTGGCTTTGAGCAATATTCTCCATAGCTATAAAGGAACTGAAGAATAAAGTCATAGGTGTGCAGAAAGTGAGTCTTTAGCAGATAGCATTTCAGCCACCTGTAAAGACATGTAACAGAAGAATCTGCTGAGTAAGGTGGAAATTTTCAAAAGTGCCTAAGTGAGTTAGAAGCATGTCTCATTGACTTTCAGTGGCACTTGTCCATGCTTTTGAAAATCTTCTAAACCAGTGGCTAAGGATAGTACTTGCCTTCACACAAAAGGTAGCACTTGTGACTTTGACAGCTCCTCCCAGATTCTTGAATTTTTTTGACCTGTCCCAGTCAATTGCCCAAGAAATGAGTTCTGTGTTTCCCATACCCACATTGCTTTCCTAGTTGTCATTGTAATACCCTGTTACTCTTCCACTTGACCACAGAATTTTTTATATTTAATAGCTGTGTATTTTTCTGTATATTTGCATTGACAGCATTGTGTTCTTGACCTTGCACACTAATTAGACATAGTGCTGTCTCTGGTTTCTAGACTAGACACTTGAGAGGTATGATTTTTCCATATAATATGCACTGAAATAGCATTGCCATCCTTCTATAGAGAACTTTTAATGATGAAACAATAAACATTTTAAATATCAGCTTGAGTTCTGGGTATTTAATTAAAATATACTGTTATGTTAATCAAAGAGTATAATCTGATGTGTTTAAAACATGGATTGCTTTCCCCAACTTGTTTTCATAGGGTTGTCCTTGCTGTTGGAAAAATGTGCTTGTTTTCAAAAATTACTTGAGGCAGTTCTGTGAACCAGTACTTCATTAATCTGAGGCTGCTATTGAGGCTTACTGTGGAGGTTTAAGATTATATATTCATCAGTACACAATGATGTCCCAACAAACTCCAAAAAAGCCATAAAAGATCATTTAAAATGTTTAGACACTTTTCCAAGTCTCTCCCCCATTTTCTTGAATTTCATTTGTAAGATGTGTAATATCAGATACTACCTCTCTAACTTAATTGTATATGCTTACATTGCCAATAGATGTCACAATATGGGGACTTCTGAAATTCTTAAATTATATATAACAGTATGCTAAACCATACAGTATTTTATTAGTTGTAACCAGTGGATTCGCCCAAGCTAGCACAATTTAAACTTAAATATTCCACAGTAATATGTTGTCAGTCAAAACTCTGGTATGTTGAGCTTCTGCTACATTTATTGCCTCAGTACACACAAGGTATAAGAATACTCTTTTATAAAGTGGTGTGAAATACGTTTATCAGCAAATTTCTGAAAATTGGGAAGTGCCTGTTTCTAACAAAAGAAATCAATGGAAACTGTTGGATGAGCCCTTTCCTTTTTTCTAGGGGGGGAAAAACTGATAACTTGATGGGGTCAAACCAGTTTCTGAAAAGCAAAAAACATGTATTTCTAACGTGTGAAATCTGAGGAAAATTATAATAGATGGTTTCTAATGGTTGAAACTTTAATTTTCTAACCATCACTCATAAGTGAGGAAACAAGTGAGTCAGAGTCCTGCGGTGGGTGAGGGAAGAACTTATGACCGTAACAACGAAGAGCTGCTTTTCTGGGGTAAATGAGATCTCTTGGGACCAGTACTGGGGGAAGTGTTAATATAGTTTGTTGGACGCAACTGAGTTGAGACTATTAAATTAGCAAATAAGGATTAGGGATACTTTAGGTCTAAACATATCAATGGACATTAATTAGCACAATGGCAAATGGAATTTGACTAGAAAAAGTTCCTCTTGACTAAAATCTAAAATACTTGTTGTGACGTTCCCCTCTGGTGTTATCTGGACTGGTGATCTGCTAGGTCACTCCAATCCTTGACTCTGGGAGCCAGCCTTACCTTGCTCTGCTGTGAGAATCTCCACTCTTGGGCTGTTCATGCACAGCCTCTGGCATGGAAGCTGCTCCCAGCTACTTGCAAGCGAATGACACTAGCCAATATCTCCGGTCTCAGACACAACCCTAGGAACCTCCATCTTGCAATGTCCAGTTATGCCTGCTGGACACCGCAAGTTTGAGTTTGTCAATTGAACAAAGAAATTGATATGTACCAGGCTTGTTATCCCAAAGGAAGCCTCTGACATGTTTCAAACCAAATGCACTGCTTCAGGTAGAATAAACAAACTTATTAACTATGATAGATTTTAAGTGATTATAAGTCAAAGCATAACAAGTCAGATTTGATCAAATGAAATAAAAGCAAAACACATTCTAAGTTGCTCTAACACTTTCAATGTCTTTACAGTCTTAGATGCTTCTCACCACAGGCTGGCTGGTTGCTCTTCAGCCAGGCTCACCCCTTTGATCAGCGCTTCAGTTGCTTGGTGTGGTGTCTGTAGATGTAGGTGGAAGAGAGGAAGAGCATGGCAAATGTCTCTTCCTTTTATCATGTCCTTTCTTCCCTATTGGCTTTGTCCCGTCCCCACCCCTGTCCAGAGTTGCGTGAGCATTGTCTCTCCAAGCAAGGTTGAGCAATTCCCCTGGTGTGGCCCCATGCAGGTGAGTCATTGCAGCACCCATTGCAGCTCCCTTGTTGGACAATGGCTGTTGATGGTTGTTTGATACCCCACCTGGGTGTTGGTTACCTTCCTTGCTGTTGCCTCTGTGGAGCTAATATTTGGCTGATTCCCCTAACTTACAGCATGTTTTAGTGACCACCATACAACACAATTCTTTTCTCATATATGAGTTAACGATACACATCTATGGATAGAGAAATGACTTCCAGCAGATCATGACCTTTCCCCGATACCTTACAAAGCATGCTTTATTTGTAAGATCACAATTATATGAAAATGAGGAATATGGGGGCTACAGTATGCTCCCCCAAGGTATAGAATGTCACACGCATGAACTCTGAACTTATGAGTGGAAAAGGCCAAAAAGTCCTTGTGGATGGATAGTTTAAAGAATAAGGCTGCCTATTGTATTTAAAAAAAAAAAAAAATTAGGTTGCATTTGCAAAAGGATGGATACTACAGACTTGAACTTTATGCAATCACCTGGCCTCAAGAAACCACTGAGATTTAAATGTTTCAGAGTAACAGCCGTGTTAGTCTGTATTCGCAAAAAGAAAAGGAGGACTTGTGGCACCTTAGAGACTAACCAATTTATTAGAGCATAAGCTTTCGTGAGCTACAGCTCACTTCTTCAGATGCATATCGTGGAAACTGCAGCAGTTTCCACGATATGCATCTGAAGAAGTGAGCTGTAGCTCACGAAAGCTTATGCTCTAATAAATTGGTTAGTCTCTAAGGTGCCACAAGTCCTCCTTTTCTTTTTGAGATTTAAATGTTTATACAAAAATAGTGGTACAATGGGTTTACATACCAGAGACTGGAAAGAAAGTGAAGTGTTAACAATGTCAACATAAAATGATGCTTCTGAGTCTGTTGCCTATTACAAATTACTCCTTCAATGAGTAGAGTGTTACCATAACTGGAAAAAGTATAGGAAAAATGTTTAGCATGTAGTGTTCCCTCAAATTTGTCTACTGTGTGCAACAAATGATCAAGTCTAAAACCTCTAAATGTAATCTCTCCCACATTGTTCATTTATTTATAAAATTAAGTCAGTGGCAACGTTAATCTACCAATTTACTATGGAAGTGTTACATGTACTTGTTCTATTATTTTAGTTTTCGTGGATCTTGTTCCTGGGCACTGTTGCTAAGCTGTAAGTTAAACAAGGAAAGGCTGTTTGTGCCAAAGATGCTGTTAAAATCAAATCCTGTAACAATAGCAAGCTGTACTTCATGGTCATTGTATAGTTTGGCTATTCTCAGCACAGGAGTGAAGTTCTGGAACAGCCTTCCAAGAGGAGCAGTGGGAGCAAAAACTTAACAAGCTCAATCTTGAAACAAGTTTTTATGCAGGGGATGTGTCATAAAGGGAAGGCTAACCACCTTTAAATCCCTCCTGGCCAGAGGAAAAAACCCTTTCACCTGTAAAGGATTAAGAAGCTAAAGATAACCTCGTTGGCACCTGACCAAAATGACCAATGAGGAGACAAGATACTTTCAAAGCTGGGAGCGGGGGGGCCAAAGGGGTCTGTCTGTCTGTTTCTTTTGCTGGGACAAGAGCAGGAATGCAGATCAGAACTCCTGTAAAGGGTTAATAAGCAATCTAATTAGATATGTGTTAGATTCTGTTTTGTTTAAATGGCTGATAAAATAAGTTGTGCTGAATGGAATGGATATTCCTGTTTTTGTGTCTTTTTGTAACTTAAGGTTTTGCCTAGAGGGATTCTCTATGTTTTGAATCGAATTACCTGTAAGGTATTCACCATCCTGATTTTACAAAGGTGATTCTTTTACTTTTTCTTCAATTAAAATTCTTCTTTTAAGAACCTGATTGCTTTTTCCTTGTTCTTAAGATCTAAGGGTTTGGGTCTGTGTTCACCTATGCAAATTGGTGAGGATTTTTATCAAGCCTTCCCCAGGAAAGGGGGTGTAGGGCTCGGAGGGATTTTGGGGGGAAAGACATTTCCAAGCAGGCTCTTTCCCAGTTATATTTTGTTAGACGCTTGGTGGTGGCAGCAATAAAGTCCAGGGACAAAAGGAAAAATAGTTTGTACCTTGGGGAAGTTTTAACCTAAGCTGGTAAAAATAAGCTCAGGGGCTTTTTCATGCAGGTCCCCACATCTGTACCCTAGAGTTCAGAGTGGGGAAGGAACCTTGACAGGATGGTTTGATGTTGCCTATGATAGCAATGTGCCCCTTTTGTGTGACTGTTAGCAAATCTCTCCAAAGGCCAGAGATGGGACATGAGAGGGGGAGAGCTCTGAGGTACCACAGAATTTTTTCCCAGGTGTCTGGCTGGTGGGTCTAACAGACTGCCATATTTGGGGTTGGGAAGGAATTTTCTTCCAGGTCAGGTCGGCAGAAACCCTGTTTTGTTTTGCCTTCCTCTGTAGTATGCAGCATGGGTCACTTGTTTGAACTATAGTAAATGGTGGATTCTCTGTAACTTGAAGTTTTAAATCAAGATTTGCGGACTTTAATAATTCATCCAGAGATTATTGGCCTATTACAGGAATGGGTGGGTGAGGTTCTGTGGCCTGTGATATACAGATCAGACTAAAAAAATCATAATAGTCCCTTTAGGCCTTAAAGCTTGAGTCTAAGATGTATGAACCCAAACTGAAGCTGGAATAAGAGCTGCCTCAAGATAATCCCAAATGTGTAAAATACTGCAGAAGTTTGCTGAGGAAATGTATGGCACAAACGTTTTGCTAAGTTTTGAGAGAACTATGGCCACAAAAGTAGCTAGTCTTAACTAAAAAGTGATGCAGTGCAAACATTGAAATCAAATGCATTTTAAGATTTTTAAAATATTCTCTCCAAGTTACAGATTTTTCAGTCCGAAGGGGCCACTGCAAGCAGAGAACAGATGGGAAAGGCTTTCGTTCGGCCCTAAGTTGCATCCTATGAAGTGAGCTGTAGCTCTCGAAAGCTTATGCTCAAAGAAATTGGTTAGTCTCTACGGTGCCACAAGTACTCCTTTTCTTTTTTCGTTCTGCCCTAAGTACCTTGTCTGAAACAGCGTGGTTAAGGGCCCGCTATCCCAGGTAACAAACTGGGAAAGTACTGTGTTGCTAAGCCCCGATCCGCTTGGAATAAGTTAGTGACAAACGGGATGGTTCAGATTGTGTTTTCTATTTTCACTTCTACAAGTCAAATGCCTGTAGCGCTCCCTTGAAGTAAGTCTTATTCCAGGGGCTCAGAGCGGGCCTGAAGGAGTCCTGCACCGCCTGCGCTAAACGCCGGCCTGGCCTGGCCGGAGAAGGCGGAGAGCCCCCTCCCGTTACACGAGCTCTCTGCGGCAGGGGCCCGAGGGCGAGCGGCCGCAGCCACTTCCCACCAAGCCACGCGTCACGGTGCCCGAGGGCCAGCGGGCGCTGCGGGCTGGGCGGGGACCGGGACTGCTGAGCGCTGCGCCGCCGCGCCCCGGTTTCTGCAGGCGGCTGGGCGCGCTTTCCCCAGCAGCGCTCCCGGGCCTGGCTATCGGCGCTGGCCCCGCCCGCGGACCGACCCCGTACAGCGCCCGGCCGACGGCGACGCGCGCCCCGGCCCCCGGCGGGCACGCGTCCGCTTCCGGGGGAAAGGTGACGAGCCGCGCCCCCTCTCTCCCCGTTCCCAAGATGGCGGCCGCGGGCGGCGCGGGGACGGCGGCCGCGCTGTGGAGCGAGGTGAATCGCAGCGGCCAGAACGGAGACTTCGGCCGCGCGCTCAAGTCCGTCAACAAGTGTGAGTCCCGCGCGCGCGCGCGCAGCACCCCCTCCTCCTCCTCCTCCCCCCCCGCAGCGCGCGGTGCGGAGGGGCCGGTCCGCGCGTCCCCGCCAGCCTGGGTGGGCCGGTCCGAGCCGCGCCCGGGCCGGAGCGTGGGGGTTCCGGGCCGCGGCGAGACGCCCAGCGCCGGGCTGGTACCGGTTTCGGGGTGCCGGCCCAGCTGCCACGCCTGGCCGTTCCGGGCCCGGGACCTGCCCCTTCTCCCCGGGCCCTGGGAGATCCCTGGCGCTTGGGGGCGGGCAGCGCTGCCGGGCCCCGGCACTGTCCCCTCGCCGGGCCCGGTGCAGCGCTCTCTGCAGCCCGCTGTGCAGGCCGGTGCCATATGCCGACGTGTCACAAGCACGCTGGGCTCGGGCTGTCCCGGGGCAGCGCCTTGATGGGCTGGAGCAGCGGATCGCAACTTTTCCAGGCTGTGCCCCTTTCAGCAGGCCCACGGGTCTTATGAACCCCCAAGTTTCACCTCACTTATAAACTCTTTGCAGATGATACAAAACTATTCTTCCCAGGCAGACTGCGAAGAGCTACAAAAGGATCTCTTATACAAAACTGGGTGACTGGGCAACAAAATGGCAGATGAAATTTAATGTTGATAAATGCAAAGTAATGCATGTTGGAAAACATAATCCTAACTATACATATACAATGATGGGGTCCAGATTAGCTGTTACCACTCAAGAAAGAGATCTTGGAGTCACTGTGGATAGTTCTCTGAAATCACCCGCTCAATGTACAGTGGCAGTCAAAAAAGTGAACAGAATGTTGGGAATTGTCAAGAAAGGGATAGATAGTAAGACACAGGCAATATGATATTGTCTGTATAAATCCATGGTACGCCCTCACTGTGAATACTGCGTGCAGATGTGGTCGCCCCATCTCAAAAAAGATATATTGGAGTTGGAAAAGATTCAGAAAAGGGCAACCAAAATGATTAGGGGTATGGAACGACTTCCGTATGAGGAGAGATTGATAAAACTGGGACTTTTCAGCTTGGAAAAGAGGCGACTAAGGGGGGATATCATAGAGGTCTATAAAATCATGAGTGGTATAGAGAAAGTAAATAAGGAAGTGTCATTTACTCCTTCTCATAATACAAGAACAAGGAACCACCAAATGAAATTAATAGGTAGCAGGTTTAAAACAAACACAAGGAAGTATCTTTTCACACAATGCACTGTCAACCTCTGGAACGTCTTGCCAGAGCGTGTTGTGAAAGCCAGTACTGTAATAGGGTTCAAAAGGGAGTTAGATAGTTTCATAGTTTGCGGATGATACTAAACTGGGAGGAGTGGTAGATACGCTGGAGGGGAGGGATAGGACACAGAAGGACCTAGACCAATTGGAAGATTGGGCCAAAAGGAATCTGATGAGGTTCAATAAGGATAAGTGCAGGGTCCTGCACTTAGGACGGAAGAACCCAATGCACAGCTACAGACTAGGGACCGAATGGCTAGGCAGCAGTTCTGCAGAAAAGGACCTAGGGGTGACAGTGGACGAGAAGCTGGATATGAGTCAGCAATGTGCCCTTGTTGCCAAGAAGGCCAATGGCATTTTGGGATGTATAAGTAGGGGCATAGCGAGCAGATCGAGGGACGTGATCGTTCCCCTCTATTCGACATTGGTGAGGCCTCATCTGGAGTACTGTGTCCAGTTTTGGGCCCCACACTTCAAGAAGGATGTGGATAAATTGGAGAGAGTCCAGCGAAGGGCAACAAAAATGATTAGGGGACTGGAACACATGAGTTATGAGGAGAGGCTGAGGGAGCTGGGATTGTTTAGCCTGCAGAAGAGAAGAATGAGGGGGGATTTGATAGCTGCTTTCAACTACCTGAAAGGGGGTTCCAAAGAGGATGGCTCTAGACTGTTCTCAATGGTAGCGGATGACAGAACGAGGAGTAATGGTCTCAAGTTGCAGTGGGGGAGGTTTAGATTGGATATTAGGAAAAACTTTTTCACTAAGAGGGTGGTGAAACACTGGAATGCGTTACCTAGGGAGGTGGTAGAATCTCCTTCCTTAGAGGTTTTTAAGGTCAGGCTTGACAAAGCCCTGGCTGGGATGATTTAACTGGGAATTGGTCCTGCTTTGAGCAGGGGGTTGGACTAGATGACCTTCTGGGGTCCCTTCCAACCCTGATATTCTATGATTCTATGATTCTATGGAAGATAGGTCCATCAATGGCTATTAGCCAGGATGGACAGGAATGGTGTCCCTAGCCTCTGTTCGCCAGAAGCTGGGATTGGGTGACAGGGCATGGATCACTTGATGATAACCTGTTCTGTTCATTCCCTTTTGGGCACCTGCCATTGGCCACTGTCAGAGGACATGATACTGGGCTTGATGGACCTTTGGTCTGACCCAGTATGGCCGTTCTTATGTTCAGTGGTTTTCAAACTTTTTGAGCTGGACCCCCCACCCCCCTTTGAGTTACAATTTTCAATTGTGTACCCCTAGCCCCCCCCTCCCCAGCCCAGACAAAAAGAGGTGAGTCGGGGGTGGAGGTGGTGCTCCCTCTCTGAGCTCCACCGGGCTGAAGCCCAAGCTGCCTGGCGTCACCGCACGTTCACCCAAATGTTCCTCCAGGCCCCCCACAGTTTGAAAACCATCTCAAGGGACTTTCATTACATCACATCTTAAAGTATTGAGAACGTCTCCATCTATGGATATTTGTGTTCTCAGCTCCCAGGATCCTGATTCTGCAGTTGGGTCTGTGTGGGCAGCGGCTTATCAACCTCAGTTAGGCATTTCATGTTCTCAGAAGCCTGCCTGCATGGATCTGATTTCAGGATCAGGGCGCCAGTATGTCCTGTGAGGGTAATGCTGGTGGTCAGGCAGCTGGTTTTCTGTGATCACTGCTTTTCATGCTGGCTGGTTTTGTTTTATTCTTTCCTAGTGCTCCCCTCATCTTTTCATTTAGCCACTTCTTTTTGTAACATTACACTTAGCCCTGGTCTACACTGGGGGGTGGGGTGATCGATCTAAGTTACGCAACTTCAGCTATGTGAATAACGTAGCTGAAGTCGACATACTTAGATCGACTTACTGTGGTTTTTCCACCGTGGTGAGTCAACTGCGGCCGCTCCCCCGTCGACTTTGCCGGCGCCTCTTGCAGCGCTGGAGTACAGGAGTCAAGGGGAGAGCGCTCAGGGCTCTATTTATCGCGTCTAGACTAGACGCGATAAATTGATCCCCGCTGGATCGATTGCTGCCCCCTGATCCGGTGGGTAGTGAAGACATACCCTTAGATTGTAAGGTCTTCCAGGGAGGGATTGTCTCTATTGCGTTTCTACAGTACACAGTGGGGCCCTGGTTTATAGGCTCTACAGTAATACAAATAATAAAGAAAAGCATCTACAGTACAGTAGCAAGATGCAGACTATATTTTATTGAGTAGTAATATTATGTGAACAGTTCCATTGCTAAAGTATGATGTGGCTTCATAAATCCATTGGTTTGCAATCGGGCTACCCTTGGTAAGAGAGAGGAAAAGGGAGAATACTGATGGAAGGGTGCATATTTAGGCCCTAGTCCTGCATCAGGGGCTGTCGTTAGATAGTGTTTGGGATTCAGTTTGGTTATGTTTAACTCGGCGGCCTAGATACAGTTTCTGAAGAGATATTTTCTAGGGGTTAAGTTCACCTTGCTCTGTCTCCATAGATGTATTAGAATTCTGAGTTTTGTCAGTTTTGTAGAGGCACCCGTAAGCTTTGTGAAATCAGAGTTTGGGAGCGTTGGGTGGCACCCAGGGAGCTTCAGCCCTGCGAGATTTCGGTGTGGAGGAAGGAGCCTTGGTTTGTGTATGCAGCTTTGGAAGCAGCTGACCTATGGCTAACTGGAGTTTGGACAATCAGGGTTGAAAGGTGTTGTCATATGACTGCTAGTCTGGTATCTAAAGCGGTGTAGTCTGAGGGTGGTATAGGGAAAGAGCAGGTACTTTTCTCTTTGACATGTTTTTGGGGGAAGGAGTGGATCTGTTTTTTTTTCCATAGTCGAACTGTCAACAATTAATGTCGTGTGGCAAAAATACAAACCGTGTTCCAAATTTTTCCCTATCATCTTTCCCTGGTAGCAAGCCTCTGGGTCCTGAAATTAATCCTCTTGTTGACCTGGACTTGCTTTGCTTTTTCTCAGTGTGCTTGCCCTTTTGTTCCTGAGTAGGGATTGCAGAATTGATGATGCCCAGTTCTTGAGAACCTGCTAGTCAGGCTTTGACCTCTGATCTGCAAAGTGACGTGCGAGTGCAGTAACCCTGGTGCTATCTAGCCCTCCCGTCACTTTCACACTTAGCTGACATCAAGGCTTGGTCTACCCTAAAAAAAAATTCTACCAGTATAATTGGCGATTAATTGTGTAATTTATTTATTTATTTATACCTGTAATACTGGTATAAACCCTACTGTGGAGGCAGTTTTACCAGTATAAGGTATTTTATACTGGTATAGCTTTTGCTGCCTAAACCAGAATGAGCTATACCAGTATAATCACTTTTATACCACTATACCTGATCCACTCCAGGGGTTATTGGCCACTTCTACGTCACTGGGATTGTTAAAAGCAGTTCAACTTTCTAGTCTAGACAAGGTCTGAGACATTGTCTGGATTTTAATTTGATGAACTCTGATTTTAATGGGAAGTAGGAAAGGAATTAGAGATTGTGATAAGTCTCTTTGCTTCCCCAAGTGTTGCAGATCAACAAGGATGATGTGACTGCCCTTCACTGCAAAGTGGTGTGTCTCATTCAGAATGGAAGCTTCAAGGAAGCCCTCAGTGTAATCCACACCCACACCAAAGTGTTAACCAGGTGAGTGGTACCCCAGAGGCTCCTGCAAATGAGAAAAACACAAGCCCCAGGAAGCTATTAATCTAGGTGGAAGGGTGGTGCTGGTTGGCAATGGCTGTTGCTGATGTTTTCAGTGTTTCACATGCTTAACTTTAGGCTTGGTCTAGACTACACAGTTAGGTCAATGTAAGGCAGCTTATGTCAACCTAACTATGTCAGTATACGCACCACAGCCTTGCTCCCTCCAATGTAAGTGCCCTACTACACTGACAGAACTCCTTCTCCACAAGAGGTGTAGACCTTATGTTGGTGTAGTTACGGTGACGTAGTATCTGTGTAGACACTTATATCTGCTGTTGGCTGTCATCCAGTGCAGCTGTGAAATTGACAAGAAAGCTGGCTCCTGGCTCACCCATTGGGCTGCTACCAGGTCTCTGCTCCAAGCCGGGCTGTCACCTGAGCTCCCCGTTCCTCTCTGGGAATCCTGCTGCCCCCCGGGGTCCCAGTTCCCCAGCGGGAACACGGCAGCTGACCAGACTCCGGGTGCGGATTTACCTGCCGGAGGTGAGAAGCCCCAGGCGACTTGCCCCCCACTCCTGACTGGGAGCATGCAGGCGAGAAGCCTTGCGGGGGCAGCTGGGCTTCCAGTGCGGAGTGGTGTGGAACTGAGAGCCCAGGCCAGTGGAAGTGCTCATGGTGAGGATGCACAGCAGTGACAGAAGGGGGGTAGTGTGGACATCAGCCAGCGTGGTAATTACTGTGGTGGCTGTAAGTCGATCTAACATAGGTCGACTTAAGATTGTAGTGTAGACGTGCCCTTACTCTCATAAGCACTCCTGTGGAAGACAATGGAACTGCTCAGGTGAATAAAGTTCAGAATATGCAAAAGCGTTCCCAAGACTGGGGCCCATTCCCCTCCTTATCTCCGTTTTCCCATCTGTGAAACTGCAGTGATAAATGTTACGTATCTACCTTCCTGCCTCACAGGGCTGTTTGTGGCCTAGTGTCTGTGCAGTGGCTTAAGATGAAAACTGCTATGTAAGAACTCACTATTAGCAAAGCTAATGTATGTACTGTCAGAATCACTTCCCTATGGGAAAGCAAGAAGTATGCATGGAGGGAAAGGATGTAGGACTGATTATTGTTGTAGTACAAGAGTAGACTCTAAAAGTATTTTCTCATATTCCTTATTTATAACCACTAATGTGAATGTAAAAAAAATCAATCTAGACTTTAGCCTTAATTCCTTGCCTCTTTGAACACTCGTAACTTAAATAGCAAAGCAACTTTCATTCAGCCTGTGTAAAAATATGTGTGTGTGTGTGTGTGTGTGTGTGTGTACTTGTGAGGACTGGTAGAACCTCATGGGAAATTACCTGTCAGGTGTAATGGTAGTGGATCGCATGAGACATAGATAGCCTTACAGGTAGTGCTCGGAAGGAATTGGTGGTTGTGGTACATGTAGGTACCAAAGACATAGGAAAAGGTAGAAGAGAGGTCCCGGAGGCCAAATTTAGGCTGCAAGGTAAGAGATTAAAGTCCAGGATCTCCATGGTAGCGTCCTCTGAAATGCCTCCTCAGTAGAGAAATAATTCAATACCCTTGTGCTGACACATGCTGTTCTGTCTCTAGTAACACGGTAGGCTTATAAGAGTAGTTATGGATGCTCAAATAAGGGTTCATGGCTCTCCTAGGAGGCAGATGTTGTAGAATGAGCGCTATGGTGATGCGCCCGCCATCCGTCTCTGCCTTGTTTTCGCAGTGACTCTATCACCTTTGAGAAGGCGTACTGTGAGTACAGGTTGAACAGAATTGAAAATGCCCTGAAGACCATTCAGAGTGCCAGCCAGCAGACAGACAAACTGAAGGAGCTGCATGGACAAGTGGTAATTACTGCTTTGGAAACTCTGTCTTTCATTCATGAGCCCTCTGCTTTGTGAAGGTGGAAAAAGTCAGAGAGAAACTTTTCTCCCCCTCAGGTGTGATTTAATAAATGGTTATGTTCTGGGCGAAAACCCCAGTGAAATCAGTGACAAAACTCCCACTGACTTCAGTGGGGCCTAGGATTTTACCCTCTCTTCTAGTTAGCCGGGGTCTCCCAAACTGTCAGATAGCACCACCCTTTCACTTGTTGGCTCACTAATCTTCCCCCACTTCCATCCATTTCAGCTCCTAATAAATCGCATTCCTCTGTTCCGGAAAGCAGGGTAGTTTGCTGGACGCCACTGAACCAAAATGTGCCTGTGCAGCCATACAGCTGGCCACCTTCCTTCTCCCCAGGGCTAGAATGAAGTGATTTGCTTGATTTCCATCAGCCAGGGAAGTGGGCGGTCCTGAGGCGAGTGCTTTACTTCTCACTCTGTGAGCGCTTGGTTTAGGATCTAGTCCTGCACATGCTTCATGCATATAGCTCTGACATCAGGAGCCGCTGTGTGTGAAGCAACACAAGGATGGACTACCTTGGAGCATCAGGATTGAAAAGAGGAAGAGAAAAGGCTTTTCCTCCTCCTTTTGTTTCCATAGTTGATTAGAATAATCCCAACATGTGGAAGAAACAGTTGTTTGCTGTAAACAGTGCTTGAAAGATGGTCATTTAATTTGCTCCCTAGAAAGCTAAAGCCCGCTGTGAGGAGGCTGGCAGAGACCATAATGGACTCTATTTTCTCAAGTAAATTCTGAATTAGACTTTACAGCACTTGTTCGGGTGTCTCTAGTTGTGGATGCCGATGTGCAGGGCAATGTCTCTCTTTTCAGTTGTACAGGTTGGAGCGCTATGATGACTGCTTAGCTGTGTATCGGGATCTCATCCGGAACTCCCAAGACGACTACGAAGAAGAAAGGAAAACCAACCTTTCTGCAGTGGTTGCAGCACAGAGCACATGGGAGAAAGTGGAGCCAGTGAGTTCGTATGCATGCACGCACATGTGGGAGAGATTGTTCCTCCTTCCACCCTCTCTCTGCTGAACCTTGCCCGTGTTAGAACACTTCTGAAGATGAATTGCATGGCTCATAGATGGTAGAGGCAGGAAGAGGACATTCGAGAACCCAAATCATTAACAGAAAATAGGAGAACTCAGCTAATACACACAGAAAATGACAGGTTTCAGAGTAGCAGCCGTGTTAGTCTGTATTCGCAAAAAGAAAAGGAGGACTTGTGACACCTTAGAGACTAACAAATTTATTAGAGCATAAGCTTTTGTGAGCTACAGCTCACTTCGTCGGATGCATACCGTGGAAAATACAGTGAGGAGATTTATATACACACAGAACATGAAAAAATGGGTGTTTATCATGCACACTGTAAGGAGAGTGATCACTTAAGATGAGCTATTGCCAGCGGGAGAGTGGTGGGGGCGGGGGAGAAAACCTTTTGTAGTGATAATCAAGGTGGGCCATTTCTAGCAGTTAACAAGAATGCCTGAGGAACAGTGGGGGGGGGGGGGGGATAATCAAAGGGAAATAGTTTTACTTTGTGTAATGACCCATCCACTCCCAGTCTCTATTCAAGTCTAAGTTAATTGTATCCAGTTTGCAAATTAATTCCAATTCAGCAGTCTCTCGCTGGAGTCTGTTTTTGAAGTTTTTTTGTTGAAGAATAGCCAGTTTTAGATCAGAAATTGAGTAACCAGAGAGATTGAAGTGTTCTCAGACTGGTTTATGGATGTTATAATTCTTGACGTCTGATTTGTGTCCATTCTTTTACATAGAGACTGTCCAGTTTGACCAGTGTATGTGGCAGAGGGGCATTGCTGGCACATGATGGCATATATCACATTGGTAGATGTGCAGGTGAACAAGCCTCTGATAGTGTGGCTGATGTGATTAGGCCCTATGATGGTGTCCCCTGAATAGATATGTGGACACAGTTGGCAACGGGCTTTGTTGCAAGGATAGGTTCCTGGGTTAGTGGTTCTGTTGTGTGGTTGCTGGTGAGTATTTGCTTTTGTTTCGGGGGCTGTCTGTAGGCAAGGATTGGCCTGTCTCCCAAGATTTGTGAGAGCGATGGGTCGTCCTTCAGGATAGGTTGTAGATCCTTGATGATGTGTTGGAGAGGTTTTAGTTGGGCCACCTGCTGAAGTGAAGAAACAGATTGACAGAACCAGAAGAGTACCCAGAAGTCACCTACTACAGGACAGGCCCAACATAGAAAATAACAGAACGCCACTAGCCATCACCTTCAGCCCCCAACTAAAACCTCTCCAACACATCATCAAGTGAGGGTGATGGTGGTTTCTCCAAACTGGAGGCCTCCTATACAACAGGAGCACATCTAGAGTGACCTCTGGAAGTGTCAGAGGTCACTCTTGTGGTTTATCCATGCAGTCAGTGTCCCTTAATGCGTGAGTGCATGACGTACTTCAGGTTTCTAGTTTGGGAATGTGGACATTTATTGCTAATGAGTCATCTGTCACCTTGCTTACCAGTGTCTCTTTTCTATTGGATACCCCAGCACGTCGTGAAGTATAATGTAATGTAAACTACAGTTAACAAAAGTGCCTTTTGCTATTGGCACATATTACCACATTTGTGCAATCTGGTAATTTACAGTGGGTCTCCAAGACCGTGCAAACCAGCAAGATTCCACTGAATGTGAATGGATGTAAGCCCCTGGTCCTGCAAAGCCTACTTAAATCCAGTAGAACATTGCTAATCTGCACTAGTGACTGGGAAGAGCCATTGCAAGTGTAAAGCTCAATAGTTAGGCACATTAAATAAGTTTTTAAATATTTAAGACTGCAGCTTGTCTTTGAAATTCTCCAGGGCTACAGTTTCTGCCAATTCTCTCTGTGCTTAAACAGCCTGGACAGCTCCCCTGAGGTCTAATCTGATTTTCTCTAATTCCTAAGAACAGAACTGCTCTACAGCTAGGAGTTGGATAGCTCCATTGCAGATTCCCCCTTGGCTTTGTCCTGCAGCGTAAAGGGAAGACCATTCATGTCGTGGCTTTTTAGACAGCACATATCCTCTCAAGATCACCTTCGCATGTGGATTTCATAATGAATCTTCTGTTGTATATTAATCTAAGAAGTTGGCATGTTTGCTAAAAGCTATGATTTGTGTCTGTAGTAATCCTATAAAAGTGGCTTTAAACAAATCTGTTTAGTTTCTAATCCAAAATTAGGCTGTATTTAATTTCTTTCAAGCATTTAACCCAATCCTTTCACTCCATGTCAGGAAGATCTGGGCCTCCAAGAAGCTACCTATGAGCTGTGTTATAATGCTGCATGTGCATTGATTGGTCAAGGCAGGCTGAATGAGGCAATGAAAAACCTACAGAAAGCAGAAGGTAAAAACACAGGGGGGTTATAGATCTCTCTCTCACTCATTCTTTGTAAACACATTTAAAGAGAGAACAAGGATTTGATTCCAGATTGAAAATGGGATTGGACAACCATAGGGTTCTTCTATTACAGTTTCCATAGCTTGTTTGCCAAGACTGGTTGGGACATAGTAGCACTTAACATTCCTTAAATAAATTTTATTATATCAGTAATTTTTAACTCTTGTAGATCAAACTGTTTTCTTATCTACAATTCCCATATAGTCCATAGTATTTCAATCTGTAGATCTCAGCTTGCTTTCCAGCTATGCATAGTTTATTGTTTTGCTGTCATTTTACAGTAGTAAACTGTATATAACATCTCAGTCTTCTCTCCCAATTGGTGTTTAATTCTCAAATGCAATTTGGTATCTGCTTATAATTTTGACAGTGCAATCTCTTCACGTTAGCAGAAGTTTTAAAAGCCCTGTTTAGTTGTTGTTTTATGAGTGTACTGAAGACTGTAGAGTGCCGTAATGTTCTGAGTTGGGGGTTGCCTTATCAAGTGTACTAACTTTGATTTTTCACATTCAGAAAGACCATTTTTATTATTGTTATATTTCAGTCTGTTCAATAAGATGTGTAGGAAGGAGAATAAATGATTAAAGTAGAAGCTGATAGTAGCGAAGAGGAACCAAGTTACAGGCCTTTCAGATTAGGTTTAACATCGACAGCTGCAAAACTGAAAAGCTTGGTCTCCCTTATATCCTCTTATTAAGCTGACTAAATATGTTATAGGTGGAGCTGGCAATGCCATCAATACTTAAAGCTACCCAACACTTGCCATTGTAAGGCCCTGTTTTCAGTTGCTTATAACTTTGCCATACTGTAGTCATTCAGAAGTTTTCCAGGCCAGGTGCTTGCCTTAGGCCTGACATTTTTGGAAAACCTCATCATAAATAGTTCAGCCATTTCCAAGAAGGGGTGTAAGAAACAATACTTTAGTTTGCCCATGTTAAAAACCAAACAGACAATGCTTACAGCAGTTTCGTTGAGAAGTTCTAGCACGCCCAAGTGACACAGCAAGTACTCAGTATTTGGAAAAGGGGTTGCCCTGGTGTCATGGATGTGCCTTTTGTCATCACAAGCTATACGTCTCTGAAAATCTCAATTCTCAAATACTAGAGGTTTGTTAGTTTTACAGCTAAATTTGTTGAAGATTCTGTCTGTGTGCAACCAGATGAGGAAGGGGGCTGAGTTAAGCTTGCACAGGCAACCTTAATTCTGGCCTTTCCTGACTTCGGAGTGCTTGACTTTGCAAACTTAATGTACTTCTAACATAATTTTTTGGTTCAGTATCTAATCTATAATGTTACTGTGGAATCAGGAGTGCTAGTTTTGTACATTCCTATTTAGTAATTTTGCTTTTTTGTGATCTAATTGTGGAACATAATGTGAACCCTTCAGGTTTGTGCTGTCGGATACCAGGGTAATAAATAACATAGTTCAGTCTTGACCTTAGTTACACTTGTGTGGAGCTAGACGAGCTGCAGGTCATTCTTAGTGCATGTTCTTTCTACTGTTAGTTAATCCAGGCGCTGAGACAATAATCTTTAGGAAAACACAGAGCTTCACTGCTTTTATCACACTGCAAAACTGCTTACTGAGCAGTAGGTGAGAGAGAAGAGTAGACTCCAGGAATAAAAGTGGGGATGAAAACCAGAAGGACCTAGTGAGGCAGTATTGCACAAAGGAGAATGACAAAATCTACATCAGTCTTTTAAGTCTGGGTAAGGACATATGAGTAACAAGTAGTTATGGTGGAGAGAGCTCCTTCATGAAAGATCATAAAGTATTTTTAAAGAAAATGAACAGGGGAAGGAGAGAAACAAGTAAAAAAACAGGTTTCAGAATAGCAGCCGTGTTAGTCTGTATTAGCAAAAAGAAAAGGAGTACTTGTGACACCTTAGAGACTAACAAATTTATTTGAGCATAAGCTTTTGTGAGCTCCAGCTCACTTCATCCACTGATGCATCCAATGAAGTGAGCTGTAGCTCACGAAAGCTTATGCTCAGATAAATTTGTTAGTCTCTAAGTAAAAAAACGTGAGTACTCAAAAAGAATTCTGGAGGAGCAATGTCTCCGGCATTCTTGACTTTTTAAAAAATTTCACTGTAGACTGTATTTCTCTCCCACACACACCCAATCATTTCCTTACTTTCTTGCATTAAAAAGTACTTGTGAAACTTTGTAGAAGCCTCACTTATTATCCACATGGGCACATGATATAAACAAACATTCCTGCCATCGTCTTGTTCTGTGCTTTCCTCTAGGTAAGAATTAACCCTTTCTAAATTTGTCTTTCAAATTATTTTCTCTAGATCTGTGTCGCCAGTCGCTTTCAGAAGACTCTGTAAGTTGTTGTTGTTACTCTGAATAATGTGCCTTTTACACCAAAGCATTTCAAAGCAGTGCCCCAGGGATTAGCCATGTGATCACTTATTAAATTGCTATGCAATATCATACCCAGCAAGAGTCACCAGTCTGCCTAATTTCATGTTCCCAATACCACTCCTGAGGTGTGAGCTATCCTTCTGCCTGTTGCTAAAATTTAAATTCTTGGGGCCTGACTGTCTCCTGCCTTGCCCCTTCTGCAGTCCCTTAATCAGTGCAATGTGTGTGTACTCCTACCACATTAGAGGGGTGGGTACGCCCACTGCAGAGGTATTGAGGCTGTGTGAATCAGGCCCACAATTTGTGATTCATATCCAGCACACTTTGACATATCTGTAGGGTGGAAGCAGACCGCTCACACGTGGGTTGGGAGGGTACTTTCTGTTGTTAAAAGTAGCTCTGCCTTTTGCGCCTATTTTCTGCTTTATGGCGTGAATGTGTGTAATGGTGTCTTTTGAAGATGTGCTCTTCTAGTGGTGGGGATTGTGACTGATGGTTTTGCCCAAGATCGACTGAAAAAGGAACAGGTCCTCTGCGAAACGCTGAAACCAGGGAGCACACGAAAGGAGAGGCTTCATTTTGTTTTGTCTGGATTTTCCTTCAGGATGTGACTGAGGAAGACATTGAGGCTGAGTTGGCCATTATTCATGGTCAGATGGCCTATATCATGCAACTACAGGGACGTACAGAGGATGCTCTCCACCTTTACAATCAGATCATCAAATTAAAGTAAGTGCTTCATTCAAACAAGCTCTCATCCTTCCACATGTGACAAGGCTGCTGTCTAATAGCTGTGCCTTTCATTCTCATTTGTTGTCTGCAGGCCGACAGACGTGGGATTGATTGCTGTCATTGCAAATAACATCATCACTATTAATAAGGTATAGAATTTGCCCATCCTCTTTCTAAAGCATTATTGCAAAGAAATGAGAATGAACTCAGAACTCACCACATGCAGAGCTCCCATTGGCTTTGAGGGGGGTTCTGCGTGCAGAGAGATTGGAGAGTTGCATCTCTCTTCGAACTAAGTCCTTACTTTCAAGGGGAAGCACTCTAGCATGAAAGTTCTATTTACAGTGTTGCTGTTTGTGCTCTTACACTGGTATTTCCAGTGTATATTTTTATCCTTATAGGCCCCAGTCCTGCAAAAATGATCTTGCACATAGATAAATTCACCAGAATGAGTCCCACTGGAGCCAGTCACACTGCTTGCATGACTAGAGTTACATATGTGGCTAGGAATTTGCAGGATCTGGGTCTTAGAAGACTGGAGCTTCCAGACTAAGGGTGTGTGTGTGTGTGAGAGAGAATTTTTTTCAGGTACAGGATTGAGGGAGATGGGAAGATTCTGGATTTAGGTGTGCTGTGCTTGTGCTTCTGTAACTTCTAAAGTGCATCACGCAAGCTGTTAGTGCGTATTGTGGACATGAGGCTTTTGTGCTGTCTTCAAAACCTGATGGATGACTTCAGTGAAATTTACATCAAGTGCACAGCCACAACAGTATTTTTATGTGTGAAAACTACAAACAGCATAACGGAGGAGTCATTTCTTATCTAGTCTCACTCTACTTCTGCACTATTGTCATGAGCATTGCAAGCATTGGGCTCAAGATCCTGAAATATTTGCAGAGCCTCGAGAAGAACCGAATGAGTAGGGAGCATGACGTTGCTATGGGACAGACAGAGAACCAATTCGAGGTTGGTGGTGGTGGTCTCCGAGTGGCTTCAGCTAGTGGGGCACTGATTCTCGGACCAAGAAACAAGCACAAGCTGCTAGTATCACATTGTAATACAGGGTTGGGATGAAGAGCTGTGGATGCAGAACTTTCCGATGCACAATGCCAGATTTCTGGATCTGTGCACTGAGCTCGTTCCAGCCCTCCGTTGCAGGGACACCAAAATGAAAACTGCACTGACAGTGGAGAAGCAAGTAGTGACTGCACTGTGGAAACTTGTAACACCAGATCGCTATTGGTCACTCGGGAATAATTTGGAGTCAGGAAATGCACGCTGAGGGTCGTTGTGATGCAAGCATGCAGGACCATTATTCACCTCCTGCTATGCAGGACTGTGACTCTGGGCAATGCACAGGACATGGTTGATGGATTTGCAGCAGTGAGGTTCCTGAATTGCAGTGGAGCGATAGACATCACCCATGTACCCATTTTGGCACAAGCCCATGTTCATATAATCATAGAATATCAGGGTTGGAAGGGACCTCAGGAGGTCATCTAGTCCAACCCCCTGCTCAAAAGCAGGACCGATCCCCGACTAAATCATCCCAGCCAGGGCTTTCTCAAGCCTGACCTTAAAAACTTCTAGGGAAGGAGATTCCACCACCTCCCTAGGTAACACATTCCAGTATTTCACCACCCTCCTAGTGAAAAAGTTTTTCCTAATATCCAACCTAAATCTCCCCCACTGCAACTTGAGACCATTACGCCTCGTTCTGTCATCCGCTACCACTGAGAACAGTCTAGAGCCATCCTCTTTGGAATCCCCTTTCAGGTAGTTGAAAGCAGCTATCAAATCCCCCCTCATTCTTCTCTTCTGCAGACTAAACAATCCCAGCTCCCTCAGCCTCTCCTCATAAGTCGTGTGTTCCAGTCCCCTAATCAATTTTGTTGCCCTCTGCTGGACTCTTTCCAGTTTTTCCACATCTTTCTTGTAGTGTGGGGCCCAAAACTGGACATAGTACTCCAGATGAGGCCTCACCAATGTCGAATAGAGGGGAACGATCACGTCCCTTGATCTGTGGGCAGTGCCCCTACTTATACATCCCAAAATGCCATTGGCCTTCTTGGCAACAAGGGCACACTGTTGACTCATATCCAACTTCTCGTCCACTGTAACCCCTAGGTCCTTTTCTGCAGAACTGCTGCCGAGCCATTCGGTCCCTAGTCTGTAGCGGTGCATTGGATTCTTCCATCCTAAGTGCAGGACTCTGCACTTGTCCTTGTTGAACCTCATCAGATTTCTTTTGGCCCAATCCTCCAATTTGTCTAGGTCCCTCTCTATCCTATCCCTACCCTCCAGCGTACCTATCACTCCTCCCAGTTTGGTGTCATCTGCAAACTTGCTGAGGGTGCAATCCACACCATCCTCCAGATCATTTATGAAGATATTGAACAAAACCGGCCCCAGGACCGACCCCTGGGGCACTCCACTTGATACCGGCTGCCAACTAGACATGGAGCCATTGATCACTACCCGTTGAGCCCGACAATCTAGCCAACTTTCTATCCACCTTATAGTCCATTCATCCAGCCCTTGCTTCTTTAACTTGCTGGCAAGAATACTGTGGGAGACAGTGTCAAAAGCTTTGCTAAAGTCAAGGAACAACACGTCCACTGCTTTCCCTTCATCCACAGAACCAGTTATCTCGTCATAGAAGGTAATTAGATTAGTCAGGCATGACTTGCCCTTGGTGAATCCATGCTGACTGTTCCTGATCACTTTCCTCTCATCTAAGTGCTTCAGAATTGATTCCTTGAGGACCTGCTCCATGATTTTTCCAGGGACTGAGGTGAGGCTGACTGGCCTGTAGTTCCCCGGATCCTCCTCCTTCCCTTTTTTAAAGATGGGCACTACATTAGCCTTTTTCCAGTCATCTGAGACCTCCCCCGATAGCCATGAGTTTTCAATGATAATGGCCAATGGCTCTGCAATCACATCCGCCAACTCCTTTAGCACTCTCGGATGCAACGCATCTGGCCCCATGGACTTGTGCTTGTCCAGCTTTTCTAAATAGTCCTTAACCACTTCTTTCTCCACAGAAGGCTGGTCACCTCCCCATGCTGTGCTGCCCAGCGCAGTAGTCTGGGAGCTGACCTTGTTCGTGAAGACAGAGGCAAAAAAAGCATTGAGTACGTTAGCTTTTTCCACATTCTCTGCCACAAGGTTGTCTCCCTCATTCAGTAAGGGGCCCACACTTTCCTTGACTTTCTTCTTGTTGCTAACATACCTGAAGAAACCCTTCTTGTTACTCTTAACATCTCTTGCTAGCTGCAACTCCAGGTGTGATTTGGCCTTCCTGATTTCACTCCTGCAAGCCCGAGCAATATTTTTATACTCATCCCTGGTCATTTGCCCAATCTTCCACTTCTTGTAAGCTTCTTTTTCGTATTTAAGAGCAGCAAGGATTTCACTGTTAAGCCAAGCTGGTCGCCTGCCATATTTACTATTCTTTCTACACATTGGGATGGTTTGTCCCTGTAACCTCAATAAGGATTCTTTAAAATACAGCCAGCTCTCCTGGACTCCTTTCCCCCTCATGTTATTCTCCCAGGGGATCTTGCCCATCAGTTCCCTGAGGGAGTCAAAGTCTGCTTTTCTGAAGTCCAGGGTCTGTATTCTGCTGCTCTCCTTTCTTCCTTGTGTTAGGATCCTGAACTCGACCATTTCATGGTCACTACCTCCCAGGTTCCCAACCACTTTTGCTTCCCCTACTAATTCTTCCCGGTTTGTGAGCAGCAGGTCAAGAAGAGCTCTGCCCCTAGTTGGTTCCTCCAGCACTTGCACCAGGAAATTGTCCCCTACATTTTCCAAAAACTTCCTGGATTGCCTGTGCACCGCTGTATTGCTCTCCCAGCAGATATCAGGGTGATTGAAGTCTCCCATGAGAACCAGGGCCTGCGATCTAGTAACTTCTGCGAGTTGCCGGAAGAAAGCCTCTTCCACCTCATCCCCCTGGTCCGGTGGTCTATAGTAGGCTCCCACCACGACATCACCCTTGTTGCTCACACTTCTAAACTTAATCTAGAGACTCCCAGGTTTTTTTTGCAGTTTCATACTTGAGCTCTGAGCAGTCATACTGCTCTCTGACATACAGTGCAACTCCCCCACCGTTTCTGCCCTTCCTGTCCTTCCTGAACAGCTTATATCCATCCATGACAGTACTCCAGTCATGTGAGTTATCCCACCAAGTCTTTGTTATTCCAATCGCATCATAATTCCTTGACTGTGCCAGGACTTCCAGTTCTCCCTGCTTGCTTCCCAGGCTTCATGCATTTGTATATAGGCACTTGAGGTAACCTGCTGATCGCCCCTCTTTCTCAGTATGAGGCAGGAACCCTCCCCTCTCACGCACTCCTGCTCATGCCTCCTCCTGGTATCCTACTTCCCCACTTACCTGAGGGCTTTGGTCTCCTTCCCCGGGTGAACCTAGTTTAAAGCCCCCCTCACTAGGTTAGCCAGTCTGCTTGCAAAGATGCTCTTCCCTCTCTTAGTTAGGTGGAGCCAGTCTCTGCCTAGCACTCCTCCTTCCTGGAACACCATCCCATGGCCAAAGAATCCAAAGCCTTCTCTCCGACACCACCTGCGTAGCCATTCGTTGACTTCCACGATTCGACGGTCTCTACGCAGGTGGATTTTTTCCTTCCACGGGGAGGATGGACGAGAACACCACTGGCACCTCAAACTTCTTCCCAGAGCCACGTAGTCCGCAGTGATCCGCTCAAGGTCATTCTTGGCAGTATCATTGGAGCCCACGTGGGGAAGCAGGAATGGGTAGCGATCTGAGGGCTTGATGAGTCTCGGCAGTCTCTCCGTCACATCGCGAATCTTAGCTCCTGGCAAGCAGCAGAGTTCTCGGTTTTCCCGGTCGGGGCGGCAGATAGATGACTCAGTCCCCCTGAGGAGAGAGTCCCCGACCACCACCACCCGCCTCCTTCTCTTGGGAGCAGTGGTCATGGAACCCCCAACCCTAGGACAGTGCATCCCATGCCTTCCAATTGGCGGAGTCTCCTTCTGCTCCCTTCCCTCAGACGTATCATCTGGTCCACTCTCCGCATTACTACCTGTGGAGAGAACATGAAAACGGTTACTTACCTGTATCTGCCCTGCTGGTACATGGACGTTCCCCTTTTTTCTTCTGGAGGTCACATGATGCCAAATTTCTTCACCATCTTTCTGTCCCCGATGTGCAGCCTGCTCTGAATCTTCAGAACCTTGTACCCGTAGAAGCCTATCCTGACATCCGTCCAGGAAATCTTCAGTTTCTCTTTTGCAACGCAGGGTTGATACCTGTTGCTCCAGACCTTGAACCTTCTCTTCCAGTATGGAGACCAGCATGCACTTTGTACAGACAAAGTCACATCTGCCCTGTGGAAGAAAGACAAACATAGCACATCCAGTGCAGGTCACAACAGCTGAACACTCCCCATCCCCTTCCTTCTACGAGCTTCCTCAGGAGTTGTAGTACTTAGAGAATCCGGCAAGATGTAAGCCTCAGTGGGCTCTCCCCGGGCAAACTCCTTTTGTTAACTGCTCTGCTGTTTGCTGCTCAGCTGGTTCGCAGCCACTGAGTACATCATAAGAAAGGGCTACTTTTCTATGGTTATGGAAGCATTGGTGGATCACTGGGAATGCTTCACTGACATCACTGTTGGCTGGTCAGGGAAGATGCATGACACTTGTATCTTTAAGAACACAGGACTGTTCAGAAAACTACAAGCAGGGACATTTTCCTGGTAGATGGATTACCACAGGGAATGTTGAAATACCACTCGTGATCCTGGGCGACCCAGCCTCCCCCTTACTCCCCTGGCCAATGAAGCTGTACACTGGCCACCTTGACAGCACCAAGGAATGGTTCAACTCCCTGCACGGCAGGTGCAGAATGACGGAATGATTGATTGAAGGCAGCTGGTTGTATTTACTCACAAGATTGGATCTCAGTGAGAAAAATACCCCAATGGTTATAGCTGCCTGCTGTGTCCTGCATGATATATATGAAGCAAAGAGGGAAACGTTTTTGCTGGGGTGGATGGTGGAGGTGGAGTGGCTGTCTGCTGAGTTTGAACAGCCGGCTACAAGGGCTATTAAAAGAGCTCAACATGGAGCTATGCAGTTCAACAAGATTTTGAAAGACCATTTTAATAGTGAGCCAGAGTAGTGAGTGGTGGTGTGCTCCTGTGGCCTAGTAGGAATCCTGTGGTGATTGCTGTAACGTTGTCAGTGTACCTATGAATTTTAATTGTGACTGAATCCGAGTTGTGTGACATTATGCAGTAACAGGAAATTGATGGGTTTCAGAATTGCTGAGCATTCTGCTGCATGTATTGTAAAATAATTATGTTCAAAATAATTTTATTCTGTAACAGAATTCAGTGCAACTCCATCCCCATGCAATTTTAAAACAAATACTTTAAAAAAACTAATAAAAACGTGATAAATTAAGAGCACAGAACTTATGAAGAGAAAAGAACATGCACATCCATTTCAGCTACACGTACACCAACGGTGGCTTTCAAAGGCCTGGGTCTGTGACGTTGCAATTGTCTTCAGTGTCCCCCAGGGTGGAGTGGTGGGGGTAGTGCAGTGACCCCGAGGCCATGTGGAATGTTGGGGGGAGGTTAATGGGAAGGTCCCGCTATTGAGTTCGCAGTGGGCTGCAGAGGGAGGCAAGCCCGGGCTTGTTGAACCTGCAGGTCCAGCAGAGTCTGCAGCATCTGTGTTTGCTGTCTGAGAATCTCTCCATTATGTCCTGGTGCCTCTCCCTCTCCTTTTCCTGCTGGGACTCCTGGGCCTGTCTCCTCTCCACTCTTTCCTTCTCCAGGCTGTCCGCAATGTTCATCCTCCAGGCCCTGTGTTCGTGGTCCGATGCAGCGCTGGTTTGCAGGGTCTCATTGAACGTGTCATCCCGAGTCCTCTTCTTTCTCCTCCTTATCTGGCTTAGGTGTTCTGTGGGTGTGGGGGGGAGACCCTGAAGGCCACAGAGGCAGCAACCGAAGATACAACACACAGCGGTACATTGTCAGCACATTCACTACAGAGAGCGAAACTACCGCTGCTGAACTCACTCCCCCTGCTCCCCTAACGTTGTAAACTCTACATTCTCACTTGGGATTGGGATTGCTTGTGCATGGCCCCACTCGCAGCACCAGCCCTGGTGAGTATGGCCCACTGGGGTTGGGGAGATGCGGAGGGAATTGCTCACTGGCATGATTCTCTTGGCACAGGGCAATGGCACTGAGCACTGGCACCATTTCCTACAGACGGGGGTGATTTTAGCTGATCTCTCACTCGTGAGTGTAACAAAGGCAGAGAGAGCAAAGCTGCTGCTAGGATCCCGAAGCCACCAGGGTCCATATACTGCTAGCCTGTGCACTCCAATGTCGCCTGCTGAAGTTATCACTGACTGGCATGGGAAAGTGTCCCACCGCGGCGGAAGAAATAAGGCTGCCTTCTCTAGAAACCTTCAGCAGAGGATTGCAGACACCTCCATGAAAGTTTCATCGAGATCTCGATGGAGGATTCACGAGACATGCCGGTGCACATAAACAGACTGCTCCACTTGGCCCCCTTGGCCTAACGAGGGGAATGAAAAGCAGGTAGCAACTCGACCTCTCTTGGTTGTGCCACACCCTCTTCTAGCACGAGTAAAGTAATGAAAAGTCAACAGTTGTGTCCTGCCATTTTGGGGATGCCATCCCTGTAATGGAAAAGTTATCTACGCACCTACCTGAGGTGCCTTCCCCTGCATCAGGCTCACCTGTGCTCCACTGGTGGAACTGGCTGGACGGCAGCGAAGTCAAAAACAGGTCCTGGCTCTCTGCACAGGTGGATCCCATCGGTCGCCTGACCCCATACTCCTCTTCCTCACTTTTCACAGCAGGGACCTGTGGGTCGGGGTCCTCCGAGGTAGCCATAGTGCTGTAGGGGGTGGTGGTGGGGTCTGAGGATGGCATGTAGCTCTTTGTAAAAGTGATAGGTCTGCGGCTCAGCCCCACAATGACTGTTGGCCTCACTGGCCTGCTTTCACATGGCACTGCTGTTGTCCCTGTCGTGCCCCTCCTCCTGCTTCCCCCGAGCAATCTGCTCGTAGATGTCCAAGTTTCTGTGGCTGGATAGGAGCTGTGTCTGCGCAGCCTGTTCTCCCCATCAGCCCACGAGATCCAATATCTCCTGGATATATCCAGGCTGGAGTGTGCACTTGGCATGGTTAGTGGGGGAGCTCCACTCAACAGTGGAGAGCTGCTAAGTGTGCTCACCAAGCTGGGCAATGAGAAAAAGGAATTTCAAAAATTCGCCAGGCTTTGTAGGGAGGGAGCTTCCGGTCTCCATGACCCCTGTGCAGTGGATTTCACAATGGTAACCAGCGTGGTCAGTGTGGAGCATTGCGAGACAGCAGCTGGAGGACAGTTAGGGTCAATGTAACTAATGCAGAGTCTACCTTTTGCGTTGCGTCGACTTAAGCACATCGATTGTGGCTCTCCCCTGCTTGGGCAGAGGTGTTACTATGTCAGCGTAATGGGGTGCTTTCATTGGTGGGAGACCAATTTGAGTGTAGACACGTGCACAACTAGGTCAATGTAAACTGCCTTTTGTTGAGCTAAGCACGTAGTGTAGACCAGGCCTTAGTTACGTATCACAGCTCCAGTTTGCACTTGGTTCACGTTTGGGAAATGTTCTTCACAGCCATAAGCACTAGAGGCCTGATTTCTTTTTAAGTGAAAACTCTGGAACGTGAGACACAGCCTCCAGGGGAAACTATTGACTCGCTGAGCTCTCACACACTGGCCCAGTTCAGCCCCTTCTAACGCTCTTCTCTGTATGTATCTCACAGGAAGTCACATAAATACCTAAATAATGCAACATTCCCAAAGAGTTGCCACTCTGGTTAATTTGTGTTTTTTATTGTCAAGTGAGTGAACTCTTCTTGTAAGAAAGAATAAGAAACCAGTGAGAACTTTAAAGCCAGTCTTGCAAGAGAACAAACAAGCATAAACATTGATTGATGTTTGTCAGCAGTTATCAAGGTCTTGTTTCTTTCACAGGAGGTGAGCCAGGCTTTGCTCTAGGAGGCAAATACTATTTCTATAAGTCAGGATTTGGCTAGTTACATACTTTTAATATGTTTTTATGGTGGAAAATAACGAGGGGAGAATCAGAATATGTGGCCCAGAGGGAAGGGTGCTGAACTTAGGAGACCCAGGTTCTGTCCCCGCTCTACCACAAACTCTTTTTGCAACCTAAGGCAAATCTGTGTGCCTCAGTTCCCCATCTATACGATTGGGATAACAATATGGCCTTACCTCACAGGGGTGTTGAGGGTAAAGACGACAAAGGTTGTCAGGTGCTCAGGTAGCACCATAATGGAGGCTATATAGATACTTAACCACGCTATGCTCTCTTATCTTATTTCCCTCCCAGTCACCGTGCCTCATCGGCTCCTCTCTTGTGTTTTTTATGCTGCCCAGTGCTGGCAAACAAGGCAGAAACACATGCCTGTGGGTGTTCATGGCACATTCTGCATGTGGTGTGGGGAGGGCCAGATAGAGATCACCATTTAATTAAGATAGTGGAACTTGGCTTTATCTCGGTTTTGTTTCCTACAGGACCAAAATGTCTTTGACTCAAAGAAAAAGGTGAAATTGACCAATGCAGAAGGCGTGGAGCACAAACTCTCCAAGAAACAGCTCCAAGCCATCGAATTCAACAAAGCTTTACTGGCTATGTACACCAATCAGGTAGAGAACTGTCCTGTGTCTGCTGGGTACAGATTTACAACCAGTCACAGGAGTTTAATTAAGCAGAAATGTAATCCAGTTGAGCTAGTTAAGTATCAGAGGGGTAGCCATGTTAGTCTGGATCTGCAGAAGTGGCAAAGAGTCCTGTGGCACCTTATAGACTAACAGACGTATTGGAGCAACAGCTTTTGTGGGTGAATACCCACTTCGTCGGATGCATGGAGTGGAAATTTCCAGAGGCAGGTATAAATATGCAAGCAAGAATCAGGCTAGGGATAATGAGGTTAGTTCAATCAGGGAGGATGAGGCCCTCTTCTAGCAGTTGAGGTGTGAACACCAAGGGAGAAGAAACGGCTTTTGTCGTTGGCTAGCCAGTCACGGTCCTTGTTTCATCCTGAGCTGATGGTGTCAAATTTGCAAATGAATTGAAGCTCAGCAGTTTCTCTTTGAAGTCTGGTCCTGAAGTTTTTTTGCTGCAGGATGGCTACCTTTACATCTGCTATTGTGTGTCCAGCGAGGTTGAAGCGTTGTCCTACAGGTTTTTATATATTGCCATTCCTAATATCTGAGGAATTGAGCTAGTTAGATTTCCATAGACTGTTCTTTCCCCCTCAAAATAGTCAGGATGTTATCCAGAGATGCTAGATTTTTCAGAAGTGCTCAGCACCCAGCAGCTCCTATTGAGAATAATCTTTTTGCTGAGGCCTTTTGATGATCTGGCCAATTCATTTAGGTGCCTAATTCGGAGATGAGCATTTAAAAAAAAAAAAAAAGTCTGGCCCATAATGTTTAATACCTATCAGGGAAACATCATGTGGCTGTCCTGGTGAATGTATTGTTTGTTAAAATAGTATTGACTGGGTATCTACAGGTTGAGAAGAAATTGTGCATTGCTATACATGAGGACATGTGCATACCGCTGTTCTTGTTAACAAGGACCAATAATATCCATTGCCAAAATGAAAACACAGGAATAATGGATTTGGTACTAATATCGGGTCCATGAAGCTCAGTGCTTTGGATGCGTGAGCTTTGTAGAGGTCTAAATAACTAACAAAAAATACTATCTGTTTTCTAGATCACAGAGACTTACCTGTACAGGCACTTCATGGGCTTACACACTGGTTGCTGATGGCAGCTTTCGGTGTGGTCCTGTAGTGAGGGAGATTCTGAGTCACTCTAGCAAGAAATAAATACCTGGAGTTGCATGTACGCAGAAACTGAGATTTATCCTTTGTCTATTACAGTATTTGGTAGAAGAGGTGTGCTGGGCATTTTCACATGGTTCCCCTTCCATTTCCTGTAAAATCAGACTCCACCCCCGTGTGTGTGTCTAGCTCCTCTGTCTTCCACACAGACATTCTGGTGGAAAAACAAGGGAGAACTTTTGGGAAGAATTCATATGATGGTGGCTTGCACAGCACCTCACTTGGAGAGTCTCTTCCCAGATAATGTATTTATTACTGCCGTAGCACCTACAGGCTCTGATGCTGATTGAACTAGGCACTGGATGCACATAAGTCTGTCTCTGCCCCCACACTGCTTGCAGCCTGAGCGTCTAGGCAGATGTAACGAACTGGCAGGAGGAGCACAAGGGGGTAATGAGATGGCTCTGGCCAGTGTAGTAACCAGCTGCCTGCCCACTGAGTGTTGCGTAGGAGAGATGTAGAGGAGTGCAGAGTGATGGCTGTAGTTGTCACCCAAAGGCCCTGCCATGTGGGAGTCGTGGGTCAGAATCTCCTTGGGCCAGTGACTTTACCTGTTTCCACAGCCTCTACTGCCACCACGTCCCATTCCCCACTGATGGCAGGCAGTGTCTGGCCCCACTAGCCCTTTCGCCCTGTTCTCTCTGTGGGGTTTGCACAGTTGCACTAACTATCCACTAATACTGAGGAAAATGTTCCATTGTGTCCCGTAGGCAGATCAGTGCCGCAAGCTGTCAGCAAGTTTACAGTCCCAGAACCCCGAGCACCTGCTGCCCGTGCTAATCCAGGCTGCCCAGCTCTGTCGAGAGAAGCAGCATGCAGGGGCAATAGAGCTCCTACAGGTGGGTGACTGATCTTCTCCTGCTGGCCAGGAGAGTGGAGCCCTGTTCCCTGCACTGGAACCTGACAGATGGAGCTGGTACAAGGGGCAATTAATAGTCCTGAAACACTGGGCACTGCAGAAGTGGATGTTAGCTCAACTACCTGCAGTGGTCATTGCGTTGTGTAATGGATGTGGCTTACGCAGGGCTCAGTAGTGAGGATGCAGTGACTGGTGTGTGGGGAGAGACGTGGGCACGCCCATGCTCTGATCATGAAGGGTGTGTTCTTTCTGTAAAGGGAGAGCCCCACCTGGAAATGACCCCCTTCACTATGGCGGTGGCACCAGGGCTGCTTTTCCTTCCCACAGGGACATGGTGGGCGCTGGTGCCTGGGGCTGTGCTCCTCTGGAAGGCAGGACTTCACTTCTGGCCTCTCATCCCAAAGGGTGGTGGTGCCCACATTCCTTCTCCAGCCCTTCTCTGGCCTCATCTACATGCACAGGTTGCACTGGTTTACTTAAAATTGGGGTTTAAACCAGTGCTAAAGACTCTGCGGACACTTCGGTTTCAGAGTGCCCTGTTCCTAATCAACCTCTGCTAAATTGAAATAAGCTGGTTTTAAACTGAAGTCGTGTTCTCATGGCACTTTAAACTGGTTTACTTAAACAGGTACAGCTTCCTTATGTAAACAAGGCCTTGGACATGGTGTCAGGTGTCACCTGGGACGCTGCACTTGCCAGCTGCTTGCCTAGAGGGAGCAGCTACTGTGTGTGGTGAGGGCATGGACCCTGGGAATTGCTTGTGGTGGAATGGGATGGCACTGTGGGAGGAGTGACAGTCCATGGAAGCAATTCAGGACTCTGGGTGGCGTGGTTCCACTCGAACTGGCTCCCTCCCTGTCTATTCAAATGACACTGTCGAGCTTTTCTTTCTGAAGTTGGTTTTAAAATGGGCCCGGGCCATGGCTGATGCGCTGTGTTCATGAACATGCTCTTTGCGTCTCTCGCTCTCAGGACTTTGCGGAGCAGAGCCCTGCCAACTCGGCGCAGATAAAGCTGACAATGGCCCAGCTGAAAATCGCTCAAGGTACCAGTGCCCTTTTGTGCTGAGAAATGCTTGTTTAATGCTAAGTTTAAAAAAACCCACAATTCTTTGTTGCTGGCCTTAGTGTCCGGAGAGCCAGGACTGAGAGTGGCCTCTTGCTGCTGTGAGCCCCAGCAAGACAGCTCCATCCAGAGTGGGGTTAGAAATACCTTCTCAAACACTGCGTTTCACAGCCCTGCACGAGGGCTGGGACAACATCTCCACTCCTCATAGTGAGCAGCATTAAAGCAAGATGTACTCTGCATTTCGCCAGAGCCATTTTTCTCTTGATTAGTTCTTGGACAGAGCTGCACCTGCCCCTCTGGTGTCTCTGAGAGGAGTTACCAGGGGAAGGGATTGTAATTAGGGGATAAAAAGAAAAGGAGGACTTGTGGCACCTTAGAGACTAACCAATTTATTAGAGCATGAGCTTTCGTGAGGTACAGCTCACTTCATCGGATGCATACGAGCTGTAGCTCACGAAAGCTTATGCTCTAATAAATTGGTTAGTCTCTAAGGTGCCACAAGTCCTCCTTTTCTTTTTCGGATACAGACTAACACGGCTGCTACTCTGAAACCTGTAATTAGGGGATGGCACCTTTTTCGGGGGGGCGGGAGGGAAATTAAGCCTGGCAGGGGCGGGCCTCTTCTCTTTTCACCATGGATGGGGGGGTGAGAAATGAGGAGACTTTCTCCCGTTCCTTGTCTCTTGCTGCCCTTTCTTCTCAGAAGGATGCCTGCAATCCCATAGTACGGCACCTCTTGCCGAGAGGGGTGCCCTATGGAGATCAGTGCTCCTGCCTGAACCTGGCGTTGTCCATGCAATGTGGGGGGGTTGTGTGCCCCAGGGGGCATGGCCTGTGGAACAAGTGGAGGGCAGCCCTGGGCACTGTGCTGATGGCTGGCGTTCACCACATTGACAATGGGCTGATGTGTGTGCCTCAGCCTGACCCGAGAGAGGAAGCAGGACAGCTGGGCACTGAGAGTCAGCGGGGGCAGGGGAAAGGGGAAGGGGAATTCATATTAATGTGGTTGGTGCGGGATTGACCCTTTCCTGAGTGGCTGCAGAAGTGCATACTGGAAAGCTTGGGGATCTGCGTGTTGAAATGGCTGGCTGTTGCTGATTGCATGTCACTCAAGTTTTAAAGTTCCCCTCGAGCTACCTCAAATATGCACTACCCAGCATCCAGTACTTGGCATGGGCCGTACTCCATTGTGCCTGCAATGGGTGGGACTATTCAGGAGAAATAAGGGGGCAGGATCTGGCCCCGCACTGCGTGGGGTGGGGAGAATGGGGAAGGGGTCAAAGCACATGGTGTCGGCCCAGCTTTGCTCTCATTGAAGTTTGTGATAAAACTTGCACTGGCATCAGTCGGAGCAGGCAGGCCAGAGCTGTTTTAGGTTTGTTCTGAAATCGTAAATAATACACCCAGCTGCTGATGCTCCATTCCCTCTCATAGGGAAGTAAAGCATTGCTCTGAACCCACTGCTTCTAGCATTGGAGGTGGGGATGAGCCCTTTGCATGTGGTAGCAGCCTTGGGCATGCTGGACACTTAGGTGGGAAGCCCAGTAGGTGCTGGGGTTGCTGCAAAGGCTGTTTAGTCTGAGAATGAGAAGAGCACTATTGGGACTGACGTTTCTTCCCCATGAATGGCCAGCGATTGTGTTGTCTTAAGAATAATAGTGGAGAAAACCTCTTCGCAGCTGGCCTTGCAGGCAGAGGAGTGTAGTGGCTGGTTGGTGTATGCTGACTTCCCCAGGGAGACTCTGAGGGCAGAGGGATCCAGGATGGAGAACAGGGACAGGGAAAGCATTGCTGTTTAAATTGCATTATTCTCCCTTCTTTCTCTAAGGCAGCGTCACCAAAGCATGCATCATCTTGAGGAGTATAGAAGAGCTGAAGCATAAGCCAGGCATGGTGAGTGGCAGTTAACAGGCACCATCCCAGAATACCATCATCCTTTTCATGCTCCTTCCTTGTTCCTGTTTTCCTGTCTCCTTAGCTACTCCTGGGCTGAGATTCAAATCTGGGTGCCCAGCGTTGGTCTCAGTCTGCTGGTCTGCTTGCACAGTGGGGCTTGGTTGCTGAGATTTTTGATACACAGCATTATGCCTCAGAGTAGATGTTAGACCTTTAGGTAGCTCACTTATTGTGGTGAAAGCCAGCCAGACAAAGGGTAATAACTTGCATCAGGGTCCCCAAACTTGTTTTTAGAGTGGACAACTTCCCTCTCGTTCATAGTTGCACGGACCTGCCTCCCCTTCCTCCAGCACTCCCTTAACAGCCCTAGGGCAGCTACAGGAATTGCTTGCCCAGTAAGCAATGTTGGGGAAGTATCAAACACATTTTTAAGCTGCTCTATGTGGCAGTGAGCAGTGGGAAGCAAGGAGGAGCCAGTATTGTAAGACCTTCCAGCTCCCCCCAGGGCCCCAGCAGCAGCAAGTGCCCTGCCGACCATTGTGGTGGTGAGAGAACAGTGTGGGAGCCTTGGCTTTTCCAATTAAGTAATTCTCTCATCCCTTATCCTCTATTGATCCGAAACCTTTTAAAAACAGTTCTCCTGGGCTGTTTCGACGATTGCAGTAATGTCCTAGCTGTACTGGGGAGGATAATCCCAGGGGGCGGCTGCTGCCTCCAAATTCCATTGTAGTAATTCGTTCCATTCCCTTTTTTTCAGCAATTCTTTTAATAACGGGTTTACATGAAAAGTACCTTAAAATGATCACTTACAAGTAACGCCCGTCCCGTGGCTGCACGCTGACTGTTGTTGGGGTTTGCAGGTGTCTGCACTGGTGACGATGTACAGTCATGAAGAAGACATTGACAGTGCTATTGAGGTCTTCACGCAAGCTATCCAGTGGCACCAGGGATACCAGGCAAGTAGATCAGGTCAGACAATACATATGAGAGGTGAAGCTACTTTTTGTCCCTTGCTAACTTGCTGGAGACCAGCTGTTCCTGTCCAGCTCCCAACTCCCACCTGTCTGTCCCCTGGAGAGGAGCGGTCTCCTTGCCAACGGCTCACTACCTCTGATGAGATGTTGGGGGGCCAGGGAACATTCTACTCCATGTCTGCCTCTGTCTCTGACATGCTGCTTGCACCAGGTTTGTCATTCAGACCAATGGCAAGTCTGCAGTGTGGGAAAAATGGCAGACTCTTTTCCAGCTCTTCCAGTGCCTGTCAGGTTATAGATTCTGGAGGCTAGCAGAGGGAACATCGCAGTGTTGTCCCTCTTCCCATGTTGACGTTGGAGCAGCAGCAGTCAGTTGGCTTTTTGCATGCACTTGAGGAGAAGGAAAAGCTTGAGCAGAAGAGCTTCAGAGGGGGAGACTGATTCCAGCCCGGCAGCCTGCTGGCTGTACTCAGTTAATCGGAATGTCAGGCTGCTGAAAGGAGCCAGTTGGAGTCTGTCTGAGCGGAGTGATGGTTCCATTGGGGGCTTAGTGATTCGTTCCTGGAACCTGGTTATTTTGGGGCTGGAGGTAGCAATTATTTCAGCAAACAGTGAATTGCCGGAAAAAGTGTGACCCCCATGGGAAGTGTTCTCACAAAGCTGCGTTAGCATTGGCTGTTTCCTTTGTTTCTCTCTTCCCTGGTTTTCTGTCAGCAAGGACACTTGGTTTTTCAAATTGTGTCTGCCTGCACTTGTTCCTTACCTGATGATCTGATGCCTTGGCTGGTCACTGGGGAAATGGCTGATGTCCTAAGTGAGGCTGACTGCAGGTTGCAAATCAGCAGCAGGCTGTTAGTTTTCTGTGATTGTCAAACGCTGGCTAAAATGCCTGTCCCCTTCCCATTTTCACCCCCTCCTCCCAATTCTGTTGCTCTAGGGCTGCTGGCAGGGTTAGTAGCTGTGTTTGTTAAGAACCAGGCAGAGGAACTGGAGATTATTCTTACATATGAGGGGTCTCCGAACAAGGGGCTAGGTTGTGCTAGCACCATCTGGGTGTGAAGGGGCAGGGAAAGTGCGTGAGGGCTGTGCACAGGGGCCAGGAGCAAGTAAATACGCAACCCAAAGACTGAGCTGTGGACCCACCCCCTTCTACACCAGCCAGCAGCGCTAGGCTCAGAGCATTGGTTGCAGGAGGTAACGCAGGCATGAATATTAAGTAACAGCCATCTGTGTACTGTATTAATGAGCTGACAGCCTGTTTCCGCTGCAGGCTCATACAGGTAGCTGCTGCTGAGCAAAGCACGTCTCCTTTCCCAGCCCCGTCTAACATGCTTAGTGGTTTAATGCTACAGACTGCCAAGCCTTTTTCTCAAGGAACGGGGAAGAAATTCCTGCAGCTCAGTTCTCCTTCCAGATCACTTGGGTGGGGAGCGTACGTTGGTGTGAGCCAGTCTCTAGTAACATCAGGAAGCAAAGCAGCCACATCACTGAATTGCTAAGTGCTGTCAAACATGTCTTCATTTGAAGAACCTTGTGATTGCAGCCAAAGTCTCCAGTTCATTTGTCGCTGATAAGGGAAGCAGCCAACTTTAAGCTGAAGTATGGGAGGAAGAAGGAAGCAATCAGCGACCTGGAAGAGCTGTGGAAGTGAGTTCAGGGAGGGGAGAGGGGTATCTTGTTTTCCTTCTGGACCTGAGCCGTGGCCCTGCTGTCTTGTGCACTGAAACATGAGCAGTGCCTGGTCCCCGTGAGGACTGCTCAGGGGTTCTAGAGCCAGATAACGTCTGCTAGCATTTTGGTGACGTCTGAGGCAATAGTTCGTCCTTTTAGACATTGTAAAGGGGCTTCTGGTCAAAGCTGTGCTCCCTGTCCAACCCCTTGGATGAAGTAACTGTTCCAGCAGGCCTAGCCCTGCGATCTGTTGTGGGTTCTTTTGTGTTACATCCTGATAGAAGCTGTGTCTTCCATGTTGGACGCCATGTCTTCTGTTCTCAGCCAGCACCCATTCACTGCGGGAGGAGTTCCCCAGTCTGTATCCAGATGCAGACTGCTGGCACTTCACATTAAAAAGGTTGCAGAGCAGTTTTTAAACTAAGCGATGGGGGAAAGCCGATTGCTGCAGAGGCGCACGTGGATCGGACAGAGATTTCTCTTAGAGGAGAATCTATTGATAGAGATTCTCTTGGTTTTAGTCAGGAGGAGAGGATGGAAGAGGATAAAGTATGGGCCAGATCAGACGAGAAACATTCACATAAAGAATCTGACACATCAGAAAAGGGCAGACAAATATTTACAAGTTTTTAAAGTGCTTGTACACAAATGCTGTAAGTCTAAGTGATAAGATGGGTGAACTAGAATGCTTTGTGTTAAAGGAGGATATTGATATAATGGGCATCACAGAAACCTGGTGGAGTGACGACAATCAATGGGACACAATCATTCCGGGGTACAAAATATATTGGAAGGACAGAGCAGGTCGTGCCGGCGGGGGGAGAGTGGCATTATATGTGAAAGAAAATGTAGAATCAAATGAAATAAAAATCTTAAATGAATCCACATGTTCCATAGGATCTCTGTGGATAGTAATTCCATGTTCTAATAAGAATATAACAGAATACAGGGATCTATTATTGACCATCTGACCACAACAGTGATAGTGACGATGAAATGCTAAGGGAGATTAGAGAGGCTTTCAGAATAACTCAATAATAGTGGGGGACTTCAATTATCCCCATATTGACTGGGTACATGTCACCTCAGGATGAAATACAGAGACATTATTTCTCGATACTTGAAATGACTGCTTCTTGGAGCAGCTGGTAAAGGAACCCACAGGGGAGAGGCAACTCTCGATCTAGTCCTGAGTGGAGCGTAGGATCTGGTCCAAGAGGTAACTATAACAGGACCACTTGGAAATAGTGACCATAATATAATAACATTTAACATTCCTGTGGTGGGAAGATCACTTCAACAGCCCAACACTGTGGCATTTAATTTCAGAAAGGGGAACTATGCAAAAATGAGGAGGTTAGTTAAACAGAAATTAAAAGATACAGTGACGAGAGTGAAATCCCTGCAAGCTGCATGGATGCTTTTCAAAGACACCATAATAGAGGCTCAACTTAAATGTATACCCCAAATTATAAAACACAGTAAAAGAACTAAGAAAGAGCTACCGTGGCTTAACTACCATGTAAAAGAAGCGGTGAGAGATAAAAAGACATCTTTTAAAAAGTGGAAGTCAAATCCTAGTGAGGTAAATAGAAAGGAGCATAAACATTGCCAAATTAAATTAAAAATGTAACAAGAAAAGCCAAAAAGGAGTTTGAAGAACAGCTAGCCAAAAACTCAAAAGGTAATAACAAAATGTTTAAGTACATCAGAAGCAGGAAACCTGCTAAACAACCAGTGGGGCCCCTGGATGCTCGAGATACAAAAGGAGCACTTAAAGATGATAAAGTCATTGCAGAGAAACTAAATTAATTCTTTGCTTCAGTCTTCACAGCTGAGGATGTTAAGGAGATTCCCAAACCTGAGCCGTCTTTTTGTAGGTGACAAATCTGAGGAATTGTCACAGGTTGAAGCATCACTAGAGGAGGTTTTGTAATTAACTAACAGTAGCAAGTCACTGGGCCCAGCTGGCATTCACCCAAGAGTTCTGAAAGAACTCAAATGTGAAATTGCGGAACTCTTAAGTATGGTTTGTAACCTGTCCTTTAAATCAGCTACTGTACCCAGTGACTGGAAGATAGCTAATGTAACGCCGATATTTAAGAAGAGCTCTAGAGATGATCCCGGCAGTTACAGACCGGTATGTCTAATGTCAGTACCGGGCAAATTAGTTGAAACAATAGTAAAGAATACAATTGTCAGACACATAGAAGAATATAAATTGTTGCGCAAAAGTCAACATGGTTTCTCTAAAGGGAGATCATGTCTTACTAATCTATTAAAGTTCTTTGAGGGGGTCAACAAACATGTGGACAAGGGGGATCCAGTGGACATAGTGTACTTAGATTTCCAGAAAGCCTTTGACAAGGTCCCTCGCCAAAGGCTCTTACGTAAATTAAGTTGTCATGGGATAAGAGGGAAGATCCTTTCATGGACTGAGAACTGGTTAAAAGACAAGGAACAAAGGGTAGGAATAAATGGTAAATTTTCAGAATGGAGAGGGGTGTTCCCCAAGGGTCAGTCCTAGGACCAATCCTATTCAACTTATTCATAAATGATCTGGAGAAAGGGATAAACAGTGAGGTGGCAAAGTTTGCAGATGATACTAAACTGTTCAAGATAGTTAAGACCAAAGCAGACTGTGAAGAACTTCAAAAAGCTCTCACAAAACTAACTGATTGGGCAACAAAATGGCAAATGAAGTTTAATGTGGATAAATGTAAAGTAATGCACACTGGAAAAAATAACCCCAACGATACGTACAATATGATGGGGGCTAATTTAGCTACAACTAATCAGGAGAAAGATCTTGGCGTCATCATGGGTAGTTCTGTGAAGACGTCCACGCAGTGTGCAGCGGCAGTCAAAAAAGCAAATGGGATGTTAGGAATCATTAAAAAAGGGATAGAGAATAAGACTGAGAATATCTTATTGCCCTTATATAAATCCATGGTATGCCCACATCTTGAATACTGCATACAGATGTGGTCCCCTCATCTCAAAAAAGATATACTGGCATTAGAAAAGGTTCAGAAAAGGGCAACTAAAATGATTAGGGGTTTGGAATGGGTCCCATATGAGGAGAGATTAGAGGCTAGGACTTTTCAGCTTGGAAAAGAGGAGTCTAAGGGGGGATATGATTGAGGTCTATAAAATCATGAGTGGTGTGGAGAAAGTGAAGAAGGAAATGTTATTTACTTGTTCTCATAATATAAGAATTAGGGGCCACAAAATGAAATTAATGGGTAGCAGGTTTAAAACAAATAAAAGGAAGTTCTTCTTCACTCCGCGCACAGTCAACCTGTGGAACTCCTTGCCTGAGGAGGTTGTGAAGGCTAGGAGTATAACAGGGTTTAAAAGAGAACTGGATAAATTCATGGAGGTTAAGTCCATTTATGGCTATTAGCCAGGATGGGTAAGGAATGGTGTCCCTAGCCTCTGTTTGTCAGAGGGTGGAGATGGATGGCAGGAGAGAGATCACTTGATCATTACCTGTTAGCTTCACTCCCTCTAGGGCACCTGACATTGGCCACTGTCAGTAGACAGGATACTGGGTTGGATGGACCTTTGGTCTGACCCAGTATGGTCGTTCTTATGTATCTGAAATTCATATGAACCCCAGACCCTTCTTGATGCTGGCATATTCTGAGGTCTGATCTGCAGCTCTCTCTCCTATTGTGCCAAAAGACAAATCAGCCTGGTTGTGCAATCTGAGCTAATTGTGGAGAGAAGCAGAGGCAGTGTGGTTTTTTTATAGGGGTAGAAGATTTTCACAGGAGCGACCTTAAAGGAAAAACAAACACACACACCAATTAAAAGAATGTAGAATAAGAAAATGGGTAAGAAAAATGAAAACAGGCCCTAGATTTCTAGGCTTGTTGGTGGCTGCATGGTCCCTGGGGAGAGGCTAGTCAAAGTGCTTGGCAGTGTGAGGTAGTGAACACCCTGCGGATTGTACTTTGAATCTCAAGGCCTCTATTGGCACCTGCTATTGTACACACTGAAAGCACCTGCCCGGGGCTAGCCAGTGCTGGGCCGAGTGGTTAGCTGTAGTGTACACTTGGGGCATGGCTGGTGTTTGTAGAGTGTTCAGTGAACTTCAGAATGTTTCTTTCTTCTCTTCAAGGCAAAATCCAAGAGATATTCATACTCTGGCCCAGCTCATCTCCGCATACTCCCTCGTAGACCCCGAGAAGGCGAAGGTGTATCCTTTGTGGTGGTGACTGGGCTTGCGGTGGGAAAGGGGTTTTGCTGTCCCTTCGGTTCCCAGAATGTTTTCCTAATGATGTCATGAATGTTTGGAATTTTTGAGCTGCTTCAGGACCCTTCCAACAGGGACATCAGAGAACCTCTGACCCTGGGGAGGAGCGGGAAGGTCATAGTGCAACTCCACATTAAGGGTGGGCTTTTCAAAGGCACCTAAGTGAGTTGAGTGCCTAGCTGCTATTTACTTCTGGTAGGATTTGGGTTCCCTTAGGGCTTTTGAATCGCCCCATGGCCCCCCAAAAGCAATGAGAACTTCAGTCAGTTAACGATGAGCGAACATATCAGTATGATCCAACTTTTTGCTGTGGCGTTTTTGTCCTATAGTGGTAACATGTTGTACTTTCCCACCGAATCGTTTGGTGTAACTCTTATTATAATAACCAATTCTTACCGCACCCCCCATCAGCAGCTTTCAAAGCATGTTACAAAGGACCTCAGGGTCATCACTCCCATTGTACAGATGGGGACACAGGTACCTAGAAGGGAAGTGACTTGTCCAAGGTCACCCAGCAGGCCAGTGGCAAAGCCAGGAACAAAACCCAGGTCTCCTGGGTCTCTGACTGTTGCCCTCTCCACTAATTCACTCTGTGTCTATGGATTGGAGCTGCTGGTTAATCCCCCTGGGACAGAGATGGGGTTTGAGTTGCTGCTGGTGCCTCCCTCCTGGCTCTCTTTGCTGAATGCATTCCTGTTTCCATTCCTGAGCTCCGCCCCTCGACAGCCTTAGCAAACACTTGCCCTCGTCGGACACGATGTCTTTGAAAGTAGACGTGGATGTGCTTGAAAATTCCCCCGGGGCTACGTACGTTCGGAAGAAAGGCGGAAAGCTCACGGGAGAGAACCAGCAGAAAGAACAAGGGTAAAAAGCATCTCTCGCTCGTCATTCTCTTCTGTGGGCTTGGGGTTAGAAAGCACCTGCTGTGTGGATCACCTCAGAGCCACAGGCCTGTTTCTGCAGCCACCCTGCAAATGGTCTGACTAGTCGAAAAGCAGGCTGTCCCTTAGAGTGTCTGTAGGTAACTCCGGGAGGTCCAGAGAGGGACAGCAGTCGTCCCGATCAGCGATGCAAGGACGTGTCCCTATGAGCGATGCAGAGGTGGGCAGCAAGGTCCTTGTGAAGCCAGAGCTGTGCACACCACTAGAGTGAGGCCAAGCATGGTCTGGGGAACATCCCCTCACACAGGGGTTCTTGTGCATTAGCTTGTGGTGCGTTTGCTGGAGGGCTGCAGAATGAAACATTGAGCCGGGGAAATGAGGGTATTCTGGGAGCAGGAGTCAGGGACTCTTACAGACTGATCTGTGGGGGAAGTAACTGGAGATCCACTGCCCCAGGGGATTAGAACTGTTTCTCTGAGACTGGTGTCCTTTCCTCCTTGCCCCCTCACTTCTTTGAAAAAAGACAGTCTTCTTTTCCCTTCCCTGGCTCCATGCTTGTTGGTGCGTTCCAGGGAAGCCACGGCAGCACTATGATCTTGTTTCTTCTCCTCGCCCTTTTAGGCAAGGGGATGTAAAGAAAAAGAAGAGGAAAAAGAAGGGTGAGTTGTGTGTGTTTGCAATATGCCTTTGCTGTCCTGTTAGCCATCAGTTTGGAGCCTCGACCACACCGTATCATCTGTGCATTACCCCTGTCCCTGGTAATGTTCTTTAAACTCCTGTCCAGAAAAGCAGAAGATTGTGAAAATCCCAGGCTGTTCTTTGAGGGTGGGGGGGAACGCCTACAGGAGTTAGGTGCCCAAGTCCCATAGACGCCGAGTGCCTCATTTCCTTGGCAGGGGTGGGGAGGGTTTGGAAATCCCATATATAGAGTTTTAAACCATCTCTTTTAAAGAATAACAGCATGGCTGCTACATGCCCTCCCTCACACCAGGTCACTGTGCTTCCTGTGTGTTACCTGCCTAGTCCTGTGTCTTCAACCTCTTCGCTCCTCAGCTGCTGGGTTCAACATAAAATGTGAAGTGGCCAGGCCTGAGCACCCCTCTATTCCTATTGGCTTCAGTGGGAGTTGAAGGCAGTTTGCATCATACAGGGTTGGGTCCTAAACAAACCATAACCCCTCTGATTTCCATGCCTTTGATTCCTGAGAGTATTTCCCACATCCCTTTTAGAGGGGAAAGCAGCCTGTCAGACTTAGCAGGCGCAGCTGTACCAGCAAGAGGAGCTTCATTTGACCCTGCACACCTTGCGGGCTTAAGCTTTGTAGAGTCACAGATTCTAAGGCCAGAAGGGACTAGCCTGACCCCCTGTATAACACAGGCCAGAGAACTGCCCTGGAATAATTCCCTGAGCAGTTCTTTTAGGACAACATCCCAGATGGAAGGAAGATAGAAGAATTACTCGAGCTTCATATCGATGTGTGTGGGGTTTTCTTCACCATGTCACGTGATCTCCATGTTTTTCTTCTGCTGACTGCTGTGCAGGAAAACTGCCCAAGAACTATGATCCCAAGGTGACCCCGGACCCTGAGCGGTGGCTGCCGATGCGAGAGCGCTCCTATTATCGCGGAAGGAAGAAGGGCAAAAAGAAGGATCAGATTGGAAAGGGAACCCAGGGAGCAACGACAGCTGGCACATCTGAGTTGTGAGTAGGGGTTGCACAGAAGAGTGCTTTGTAATTACACAGTGCCCCAAGTAGCAAACACTCCTTTACTGCTTCACAAACATGGCCCCCAGATCCCACCGAGGCCAGTGAGGCTTATCCTCTGCTTCTGCCAATGCACTGAGCCTGATTTGTTTGCTCTGTAGATTGCTAACTCCCCAGAGCTGGGACTATATCTGTAGCTGTCTTAAACTGAGCATGTCATCCGTGTGTGGCATGAGTCTGGCGTGCGCCTGGCATATGGGGCTGGACCATAATGTACAGAGTATATGCTGACAGAGCTTCATCGGTCATTAAAAATAGTAGTTCTTCAACAGCTTAGGGGTGAATTAGGCAGCACTTCAGGACAGGAAATGAAACATCCTTATCCAATTGCAAGTGTGGGAAAACGTAGGTAGAAAGAATTACATAAGAATATTAGAACGGCCATACTGGGTCATCCAGCCCAGCATCCTGTCTTCTGACAGTGGCCAATGCCAGGTGCCACAGAGGGAATGAAGAGAACAGCTAATCATCAAGTGATCCATCCCCTGTTGCCCATTCCCAGCTTCTGGCAAACACAGGCTAGGGACACCATCCCTGCCCACCCCGAATAATAACCATTGATGGACCTAACCTCCATGAACTTACCTAGTTCTTTTTTGAACCCTGCCTTGGACTTAGCTTAATGGTAGAGCTGCTTCAACTTTTCCAGTAGCCTTTCCTTTGTGGCGCCCCTGGAGTGGAATGAATTCTGTCTCTCTCATCACACTTGTGTGTGTATAATATGAGCCTAGTGTTAAATGGGCAATTCATGGCTAAATCACTTCTTAGTGCAGCTGATTACTTTAGAAAGGATTGAAACTATTAAGCTACTAATAGCGGTAGAAGCAAATGGGAGTTGTAGTTCCTCTTAGCCCGAATGGGACCTGGAGTCACTTGTGAAAAAGGTGGCCATGGCTCTGATTGCAGACTTGTGAGTTGGGACTCACTGCTAAGTGCAGCAGTTACGCAGCTGTCGCCACCTGCAAATCACAGGCTCAGAATCTGTCGACAGGGCGGCGGCTTTAGCAGAATGCAATGGTTATGTTTTTGTTGTTGTGATCTACATCAGTTCTTACTGTTAAACATTTTGAAATGTATCAGTTTAAATTTTCTAAGTGTGATCTGAAGGGTTTCACCTTTTAAAAATTTTTTTTTTTCTATTTGAATGTTCACAGTCGCAGAAAATTAAGGTGGGGGGTGTCAGACAATAACTTTGTAGTGACCCCCGATTCCGGCAGGGACAAGATGCGAGGAAGGCTGAGTTCCTAGCAGGGCAGAGCAGAGACTGAGAGCAGAATTCCTGGCAGGGCAGAGCAGAGACTGGCCAAGACTGAGAGCAGGAGGATGAGCTGGTGGCCGTGGGGCAGGCCACCTCGCTGTGTCCAGCCCCAGGCAGTGCAGGGAACCTCCTGCAGCCCCACTGTTCGTAGATTCATAGAATAGATTAATAGAATATCAGAGTTGGAAGGGACCTCAGGAGGTCATCTAGTCCAACCCCCTGCTCAAAGCAGGACCAATCCCCAATTTTGCCCAGAACCCTAAATGGCCCCCTCAAGGATTGACCTCACAACCCAGGGTTTAGCAGGCCAATGCTCAAACTACTGAGCTATCCCTCCCCACACTGTTATAGCCCTGCTCACTCACTCACTGTCCAGGAGTGTGGGAGCCATCCCTAGGCAAGAGCCATTCAGCAGCAGGGTGGCCTCCCTCCCGGCTGGGGGCTTGTCAGTGTCTTGCAGACCTGGCTGGGTGGTGTTGCTTTGCCCCACCAGAACCCAGCCTTCCCTGCACCTGGGGCCTGCAGGGATGGAATACCCAACAGTATTTATCATCTGGTTGATGCTCCAGAGGAGAGATATGTTGGGGTTTTCAAAAGTGCCTAATGGAGGTGAATGCCCCTTGACTTTCACCTGATTCCCTTGCACCCTTTCACGACCCTAGCCCAGACAGAACGAGGGACCTGGTGCTTTGTCATTAGTGAGCAAACAGGTGATTTATGCTACCTGAGGTTTGGGTGAAAAGGTTCCTTCAGCCCAGAATTTGTCTGTGCAAGCTTGTGCCATTCTTCTGACATAAAATGTTCTGATTTGGAACCAAAGTGTGTGCTGGTTGCGGTTTTTGTGAGCTAGAGCTAGGAGGCAAATCACACTTCCTAAAACTTTCTTGGCTCCTGTCTTCTTCCCTTCCCACTTTTCAGGTGTACCATGTTACATTCATGATGAATTAGAAAGGAGACTGTGTTCTGTTTAGTTTTACGATAAGTGAGCTCAGCTCCTACAGACCCTTCAGAGCTCCTAAGCATGAATTCTGGGCTAAAGTGAGGTTCTGTTTGCATTGAACTCAGTAAGAATTGTGCACTGGATAGGAGCTCATTGCTGCCACTTGCAGGGTCAGGCGGGGAGGAGCTGAGTTGTGGCAGGGGGAGCCCTGGTGCAAACAAACCTCCCTGTAACAGTGCAGGCAAGAGAAGAGCAGGAGCCTGGCTTCTGTCGGGTTTGCTTGTCTGCATTCCCTGAGCGTGAGCTTTCTACTTTGTGTCTGAATAATTTAACCATAACCTAGACAGTGTGGTCACTTCAGTTCTTCTTAGAGTGCTTGCTCATATCAATTCCAGTTGGTGTGTGTGCACGCACCGCGTGCATGGCTCTCGGAAACTTTTCCCTAGCAGCTACCTGTCGGGCCGGCTGTGGAGTGGCGCCGGTATGGAGCTCTATATACGACCCTGCCTGCCCATCCCCCCTGCAGTTCCTTCTTACCGCCAGTGACAGTTGTTGGAACAGTGGTCTCTTGCTTGCAAGTGTCCCACTAATCCCTAGCTCTTCTGCTAATCTCTGTATATAGTTACCCATTGTTAGTTAATAGTTCTTAGTTAGTTGTTAATTGTTAATTGTAGTCTCACTGCTTAGCAGTTGAGGGGTCTCCCCCTCCAACTCGTGCCCCGCAGGACCTCAGGGCATGCCATCTTAAGGTTTCAAACCCTGTAGTTCCTGTGCTAAACCTAAGCCCACGAGTGACCCCCATGACTACTGCCTCTGGTGTCTGGGAGAAGGCCATCAGTCAGACAAGTGCAAGATCTGCAAGGCTTTCAAGCCTTGCACCGGGAAAGAGAGGGACATTCGCCTAAAACAACTTCTGATGGAGTCAGCCCTCTGTCCGCAGCAGGACCCGGCCCCGAGCGCCTCGGTGCGGAGCGATCCTCCTGCGGTGCCTTCTGCAGTGCCGTGGAAGGACTCTGCATGCCAGCCCGGGAGCTGCCAGTCCCCCAGGCCCCAGAAGCGCTCTCCCCGGCACCGTTCTCCTTCACCGGATGCTCGTAAGAAACAGGCCAAGGGGAAGTCCCCCCAGCAGCTTGCTATGGCTACTGCACCCCCGGAAGGGGACTGTGAAGGGGACGGTCCTATGACTGACAGACCCTTGGGCTGCACACAATCCTCGCGGGCCCCTGTCTCCCCAGGAAGCCCTGCTCTCCTGGACTCACCGCGGCTGCATGTGGGGGAAGTTGGGTTGCCTTCCACCCTAGACTCCTTCGAAGCTGCTAGGGGGCTCATTGAGATGACGGCATCTAAGTCTCCCACTGTGAGGGATAAGCCTCCACTCCCTCGAGGTACGGCACCATCTAGAGGCAAGCCTGTCATGTTTGGCCAGTCTGCCCCTGACCTGGATCTCTGCACCGCTCCAAGTCCCGGCGCTGCTCTGAGTCCCAGCACTGGTCTGGCAGCCGTGACCCTTGGAGCCGCTCTCACTCAAGGTGGTCATTGGCGGACAAGTCGGGGTCCCACTCGAGGTCCAGGTCCCATTCTGTGACCTCGTGGCACCGTTCTGAGCGCTGGCCTCAGCCTGCACGCTGTTCACCTTCCAGGTGTTGCTCAATGGACAGCACCGCTCCCTGCTCGCGGCACTGCTCCACGCCGCGGCATCTCTCCCCGCTTCGTCACTATCCTCGATCGTGGCACCGCTCCCTGCCTCGACGCGGCTCTGTGTCGCAGCACTGCTTTACTTCATACCACCGCTCCACGCCCCGGCACCGCTCCTCACAGCGGTACTGCTCTGCACCGTGGCACCGATTGACATCAAGGCCCCACTACACTTCATGGGATGCATCCCACCTGTCGGAGGAGGATGTTTCTTCGGTGCTATCTTGCACCATTCCCCCTTGGCCATCCCACTGAAGGTCACCCTTCCTCCGCTCAGGCGGGGCATCAGAGGTGCCCAGGTCGGGGCCGGGGAGCCTAAGGCAGGACGCTTCAGCGCCCCAGTGGCAGCCTCAGTGGCAGTTTTGGACCGCTTGGGCATGCCATTAGGCCCAGGGTGCCCCTCCTGATATCGCACCGCCTCCCCATTCGGGATCTCGCCTCCCAGAGGCAACCCTCAGCCGCCTACGCCTGGACCCTCCACAAAACTCACACCAAGCTCCACGTTCACCCATTGAAGCTACGCCTGGTGCTCGTGAGGATCCGGTCCCTAAGGACCAAGAGGCCACCACGGAACTGATCCTACTGGTGGCTTCCTCCTCATCGTCCCCTGATGAGGTGGTGGCAGGCACCTCAATGTCTGGGCCGCCACCCAGGGATTACAGGGCCCTGCAGGAACTCCTCCGACGAGTAGCCCTGAATATGAACCTCCAGGTGGAGGAAGTGGTCAAACAGGAGCACCCTATGGTGGACATCCTGGCACCAGAGGGCCCTCTAGGGTGGCCTTACCCATTATAAAAACTATTCAATCCAATGCCAAACCCATTTGGCAAACGCCTGCCTCCGTTCCCCCTGTGGCCAATGGGGCTGAACGTAAATACTTTGTTCCCACTAAGGGATATGAGTGTCTCTTCACCCACCCTCCCCCATGCTCTCTCATGGTGGAGGCGGTGAATGAAAAAGAGAGACAAGGTCAGCAGGCCCTCGCACCCAAATCAAGGGAGGCTAAACGGCTTGATCTGTTTGGAAGGAAAATTTATTCCACAGGGGGTCTCTCTCTCAGGATCACAAATCAACTCGTGGTCCTGAGTAGATACAACTATAACTCATGGTCCTCAATCTTAAAGTTTAAAGAGCACCTTCCCTCTGAATTGAGAGTGGAGTTGGGGGTCATCACCGAGGAGAGTAAAGCTGTTGCCCGGACTTCCCTCCAAGGCTCCTTTGATGCCTCGGACTCTGGCGTCTGGGGTTCCGATGAGGCGCAGTGCCTGGCTCCAGTCCTCTGGCCTTCCCCCGGAGGTCCAGCAGACCATACAGGACCTTCCCTTTGATGGCCAGGGCCTATTTGCTGAGCAAACAAATTCCAGATTGCGTTGCCCAAAGGACTCCCGGAACACAATAAAGTCCCTCAGCATGCACACTCTGGTGACCCAAAGGAAGCCCTTTAAATTGCAGACCATCCAGCAGTGGTCTTTTCCCCCTAGGCCCAGACAGGACTTCTCTCATAGGAGAAGTAGATACAATCGACGCAAGCTATCGCTTCGTCCTCCTGGGCAGGGCCGGGGCAATCCAAACCCCCTTTGGGCCCTAAGCGCCCCTTTTAAAGGTGCAAACAAGGATGGATTACCAGTCCACAACCCCTCCTTTCCTGAACCGTCCTATCCTGCTTTTACCGTGCATGGTCCCTTATTACGTTGGACCGACAGGTGCTCCACACGGTAGAGGCGGGATATTCTATCCAATTCCGTTCCTCCCCACCCTCCCATCCCCCTTGCCTGTCCCTCTTCAGGGACCCGTCCCATGAGCAGCTTCTCGTCCAGGAGGTCCAGGCTCTCCTTGCTCTAGGAGTGGTGGAGAAGGTCCCTCGGGAGCTTAAAGGCAAGGGTTTCTTCTCCTGATATTTCCTCAATCCCCAAAGCGAAGCGGGGCCTCAGGCCCATTCTGGACCTGTGGGAGCTCAACAAGTTCATAGTCAGCTTGAAGTTCCTATGCACAATCATTCCTTCCCTAGACCTGGGAGACTGGTACGCCACCCTCTATATGAGGGACGCTTATTTCCACATATCCATCACACCGGCTCACAGATGGTTCGTAGTGAACAAGGTGCATTACCAGTTCATGGCCTTCCCATTTGAGCTTTGCACAGTGCCTCACGTCTTCACCAAGTGCATAGCAGTTGTAGCAGCTTTGCTCCGCCGCCACCATGTGCATATCTACCCTTACCTGGACACTGGCTCCTCTGGGGCTGCTCCCGCCAGCAGGTGGAATCGCAGGTGCAGATAGTCAGGGACACGTTCAAACATTTAGGTATCATTCTCAGCGTCAACAAATCAGTGCTCACTCCAACTCAGAGGATAGAATTCATCGGGGCCGTTCTGGATGTGTCTCAAGCGAGAGCATTCCTGCCAGAGACTCATCACCTGTTCCTCTCGCAGATAATCGACAACCTTTGCAACTTCCCTACCACCACGGCGAGGCAGTGTCTCCGGCTGTTAGGCCATATGGCATCCTGCGCTTATGTGGTTCAACACGCCAGGTTACGACTCAGACCCTTGTAAACGTGGCTCACCTCTGTGTACCGCGCAGGCCGCGACAGTCCTGACATGGTGCTGACCATCCCTCAGCACACCCTCGATTCCCTCCGGTGGTGGCTGAATCCCTGCTTGGTAGTCGCCGGGGTTCCTTTTCACCCACCCCAACCCACCTTGACTTTAGTCACAAATGCGTCCGTGTTGGGCTGGGGAGCACATCTGGGAAGCCTGACAGCTCAGGGCTTATGGCAAGTAGAGGAACTGGCTCTACACATCAACATCAAAGAACTCAGGGTGATCCGTCTCGCCTGCCAAGCTTTTCTGACTGACTTGCAGGTCCACTGCATAGCGGTACTGATGGACAACACCACGGCCATGTTCTATATAAACAGGTTCAGTCACTGATATGGCTACCTCTCACTCCCGACCTCATTACACAGGACCACGGTTGCCTCCTTCACCCAGACCTTCAGTCTCTCCATCCAGCTTTCTTTCCCAAGGTGGTGTCCCGTTTCCATATCAGCCAGGACATTTTCCTGCCAGTCTTCTATCCAAAACCTCACAACAGCCCTTAAGAGCAACAGCTACACTCGCTGGATGTTAGGAGGGTGCTCCCATTCTATATCGATCTCACAAAGCCGTTCCAAAAGACAACCCAGTTGTTTGTTATTATAGCAGAGTGGATGAAGGGTTTGCTAGTCTCTTCCCAGCGGATCTCTTCCTGGATCACAGCTTGTATCCGCACTTGTTATGACTTGGCAAAGATTCCATCACTGCTCAGTCCACGAGGGCGCAGGCCTTGTAGACGGCCTTTCTAGCCCAAGTACCTCTCCAGAAAATGTGCAGGGCTGGGATGTAGTCTTCAGTGCTTACTTTCATGCACTATGCCATCGTCCACCGATCTAGGGATGATGCGGCCTTCGACAGAGCAGTACTTTGGTCGGCAATACCTTGACTCCGACCCCACCTCCTAGGTAAGGGTTGGGAGTCACCTAACTGGAATTAATATGAGCAAGCACTCGAAGAAGAAAAAACAGTTACTCATCTTTGTAACTGTTGTTCTTTGAGATGTGTTCATAGAATCATAGAATATCAGGGTTGGAAGGGACCTCAGGAGGTCATCTAGTCCAACCCCCTGCTCAAAAGCAGGACCCATCCCCAATTAAATCATCCCAGCCAGGGCTTTGTTGTTTGTGTTGCTCATATCTATTCCATTCCCCCTCACCTTCCCCTCTGTCAGAGTAGCTGGCAAGAAGGAACTGAAGCAGGGGTCGGGCCGGCAGGGTCGTATATAGAGCTCCATGCCGGCGCCACTCCAGGGGGCTCCACAGCCGGCCCGACAGGTAGCTGCTAGGGAAAAGTTTCTGACAGCTGTGCACGCGCTGTGCGCACACACCTAACTGGGGTAGATATGAGCAACACATTTCGAAGAACAACAGTTACAAAAAGGGTAAGATAACCATTTTTTGTTGGGCTGTAATTCCACAGCTTTAAAGGCAAGTCCCATGGCATAAGGCCAATTGCTTGTTTATCTGTTTTGGAGCCTAAATCAGTTTCCCTTTGATTTCTGTTTTGGGAAGGAAAGGGAAAATGTTCCTCTAAGTCCCCTGGCTCTGGGAGGCGCTCCTAACCCGGCGGTGTTCCCTGTCTCCCTGCAGGGATGCCAGTAAGACAGCAAGCAGCCCGCCTACCTCCCCACGGCCTGGCAGTACCACAGCCACGTCTTCCGCAGCCACGAGTAACATGATACCCCCTCGGCACCAGAAACCTGCTGGCGCTGCAGCAACCAAGAAGAAGCAGCAGCAGAAGAAGAAGAAAGGAGGCAAGGGAGGCTGGTAACGAGAGCAGCTGCTGAGCTGGCTGTGTGAGGGCCTGGAGCTCTCTGCTGTAAAGTGCTGAGAACAGAATAAAGGTCAGAGTAAGAAGCAGCACAAAGTCACGGCTTCCTTCACGCTGTCTTGAAAAGGTTCCTCCTGGGCTTCGTTTCCTCTGCAGTGGGAAGGGAAGGGAAGCTTTTCCTCCTCCCATTCCCGCTCCCTTTCCTAACCCGCTGCCCGATGTTTCCCTCCATTGTTTTGATTTTTTTTGGGGTGGGGGGGGGAAGAATCATGGTTCATTTGCTTACCGAGTCAGACCATTGTCCCTCCCTGGTGTGCCCGTGGCCCCCTGCAGCATTACACAAACACAAGGTATTTCCCCAGTCCTGCTTACAGCAGAGAATCAGCTGGAGTGATGAGTCTTGACAAACATGCCACATTACTGGCCTCCCCACGGGCCTTTGCTGTCTCTCTGGGCTGCCTAGCAAAGGCCCTCACCTAGGTGACAGGAGGGCAGACATTGGACACAGAGCCTGTGGGGTGCTGTCTGGAGGTGGCTGTGCATCTCAGAAGGGACAGTTCACTATCACTTCATTTTGTGGCTTGAACTCTGGAGAGCCACATTCTTAAATGTGTCAATTAAGAACAATCTGAGGTTGCATGGAGCTTCCCAGGGCAAGGTACAGGCGACCTGTGACACCTTGGCACTGTCTGGAGGCTTTGATTTCGTCTAGCCAAACGCAGTGTGTGAGAATGCTGCTTTGTTAGTGGACAACACTGGCCTTTGGGAGCGTGCTGTGGGGGAGCAGCCCACGTTCTGGGTTCCGTGAGGAACAAATCCTTCTGGAATGAGGCAGAGCATTGGAAATGGCACACTTCTCCTCTGGGGCCGGCGTGCTGGGTGCTGAGCTCTCTGAGCATCTGCTCTGTGGTGTCTGGCATTCAGTACTTTGTTTTCAGGATCTGGCCATGCCCAAGGGACACAACCAGATTTCAGCCTTCACATATATTATGACCTGTTTGGGTGCGATCTTCAGGGGTTTAGGAATATTTTCCAAAAGTCTTTGCTGCAGCAAGATGATGTAGACAATGCCTCATGCCCTGCTTCTCCTCACAAAGGATGTTCATGCTGTCTTACTGATGCACACTCCTGTGCCAGCCCTAAAGCCCCTGAATCATAAGGTGGTGTCTGGGGTTTTATACCGATATTTGTAGGGATAGTGTACTAACGGGGGCACCAGTCACACTCAGCTCCGTGCGAAGAAATGAGCATAGGAGCTGGCTCTTGGAGGCCCCTGGGCTGGTTAGGCTTTCTCCGAACTGCTCTGATGGTACCTCTTCAAGGATGGGAGTCTTGCTTCCTCCACCCTTTGGTAGCCGCTAACTCTAAATGATTGAAATAACCAAGCCTTCCAATGCCAGACTGCCTTACCAGACAGCACGCTGTACATAGACTGGTGCACAAGAGTCACTGGGACTGCGGGCTGCAGTTCAGATGGCCAGGCTCGCTAAGCTGGGATGGATTTATTGCATGGCACAGGAACAGTATTTCTTACTGAGCAGAAATTCCTGGAGCCCTTCAGACAAAAACCATAAGCAGAGGAACATCCGTACTTGCATTTCCAGCTACCAGCATGTCAGACACACTGCTTTTCAGTCTCAGTCTCAACTCTTGCACCATCTTATCATCTTAGCACTGTAGGGATGCATGTCTCCTGTGTTAAAGTGCGGGGGGCAGTTGCTTGGCAATTGCTAGCAGGTAGCAACAATCACGGTAGAAAAGGAAGTGTGTGTGGACTGGAAGGAATTCTCTAGCAGCAGCTGGCTCCAAAACCAAGTTACAGTGAGTATTGTGCTTTGGATGGCAGGCAGATCAGGCACAAAAACACATTTTTGTGCTACTGTTTTGTATAGCACAATGGAATGGGCTGAGAACGGGGTAATTGAACAAAACACAATTATTTTTCACAGAAAGAACCTGAATGCAGTGTTAGAAATCACTTTGTCTATCACATGTATGGTCTCTAACTAGAACTCTGAAGAGTAAATCATAACACATAAAGCAGCTTTCACTCTGGCCACAACAACTGTGAATTCATCTTTCGAGTGTATATATTTAGATGTTTGCAGTCTAGTTTGGAGAACTCTACATTCTTAATCATCATGGCCAAAACTGTCAAATGTGAAGACTGGAAGTTCAGACACCACAATAAAAAATGGATTGATTTTTTGCTGAGCAATCCCAGCTCCTGTTGACTTCAACTATAGAGGCATGACCAGTGTTTCCATCTTTCTAATACACTCTTGGACAGTATGTACTGATTGGGTTGGTGCCAGGATCTGTAGTGGCTGTATACAGAATATGATGGCTGCCGAAGGGAGGAGGAAGGGGAGGGGGGAGAGCTGTTTTCACTCCTCTTCCAATCACAGTTGCTTCTCCTTTAACTGTAAAGCCCTTCAGAAAATGCTGGTGTTCATACGGTATCGTTTATTTCTCTCTCTCCTCCAAACCCCACCCCCCACCCCCTGTGCCAGCCAAATGTAGTCGTACTAAGCTCTATATTAAAGCTAGAGGGAGGTTTAATACATTCTTTTGAGTGGAAGTTTGCAGTTGGACTATGTAAATAGATCAGTTTCTGTGTAATCCCCCTGGCAATTTCCTCCATGCTCCTCTTGCTTTTGTTTTGGTAAATGTTGCAAAATAATTTTTCAAGGAAATTGGGAAGGGAAGAGGTAGGTAGAGGGGAAGAGAGTGCTGGCTCGGACTGAGGCATTTCGAACTTGGGTGGAAATTGCACTAGTAAAGGGGTAGGTGGACAAAGTTTGGCACAGACTACAGGCTTTGTAAAAACAGTCTTTTAGAGACTTGTAAGACTAAACGCAATACTGTCAATGGAAACAAACATTGCCCTGCAGAATCTGCTTCCCAGCCTTTATAGCAGTAGTTCTCAACTTGCGGGCCACTTGCGGCTCACTCAGCACACAGCTTTGGCCCATTTGACATCCTCGGGGCCTAGAGATAGTATAATGTTTGGCTGCGGCTCACATAACACAGAAAGCTGCAGATGCGGCCCACAATGGTAAATAGGTTGAGAACCACTGCTTTATGCACTACCCAGCATGAGAATTGAAACTGACTAAACACTGACTAGTCTGTTTCATCATCACAGTGACCATAAATGTGGAAAGTGAACAGTATAACCCAGGAAAATTAAATTTGATTTTTAAAAATCTTTGTTTTAATCCTCTTCCACTAAGTATGGTTAATAAGCAAGATCATGAGTTGAAAAACTGTTTGTGTTCCCTTTAAATTCCAATGCATAGTGCAAATAAAATACCTCCAGGCTGTGAACTTCAAGTCGCAAAAGAGCTCCAGTATGGACTGAATGGGAGGTACTGGATCTGATCACTTTATGGGGAGATGAATCAGTGCTATTAGATCTCCGTTCCAAAAGACAAAATGCCAAAATATTTGAAAAAATCTCCAAGGGCATGAAGGACAGAGGCTGTCACAGGGACCCGCAGCAGTGCCACGTGAAACTAAAGGAGCTGAGGCAAGCCTACCAAAAAACCCAAGAGGCAAACACCCACTCGGGATCAGAGCCCCAGACATGCCGCTTCTATGATGAGCTGCATGCAATTCTAGGGGGTACCCCTACAACTACTCCACACCTGTACATGGACTCCTGCAAAGGAGTCTCACGCAACAGGGATGAGGATTTGGGGGATGAGGAAGATAGCACACACCAGGCAAGCAGAGAAACCGTTCTCCCCGACAACCAGGAACTGTTTATCACTCTGGAGACAATACCCTCCCAACCCGGGCCCCTGGACCTTGAAGGCAGAGATGGCACCTCTGGTGAGTGTACCTTTTGTAAATATAATACAGGGTTTAAAGGCGTGTTTAATGATTAATTTGCCCTGAAGACTTGGGATGCATTCGCGGCCAGTACAGCTACTAGAAAAGTCTATTAATGTGTCTGGGGATGGAGCAGAAATCCTCCAGGGACATCTTAATGAAGCTGTCCTGTAGGTACTCCCAAAGCCTTTGCAAAAGGTTTCTGGAGAGGGCAGCCTTATTGCGTCCTCCATGGTAGGACACTACCACGGCAGGCCAGTAGCACGTAGTCTGGAATCATTGCATAAGAAAGCATGGCAGCGTGTGGTCCTGGTGTTTGCTGGCACTCAAGCAACATCCGTTATTTATTTCTCTCTGTTATCCTCAGGAGAGTGATATCATTCATGGTCACCTGGTTGAAATAGGGGAATTTTATTAAGGGGACATCAGAGGTGGCCGTTCCTGCTGGGCTGTTTGCCTTGGCTGAAAATAAATCCTCCCCACTGTTAGCCATGTGGTGGGGGGAGGGGTGACGTGATCATCCCAGAGAATTGGGTGTGGGGGGAGTTTAGTTGGGTTTGTGCTGCACGTTAACCCAAAAACTTCAGCCCCTCCTTTTAAATGGCCAGTGCGTGTTTTTTTCAATTTTAATCTCCCTTTTTTTCTCCCGCAGCTGCAAATGTTTCAATGCTGTGACTAGCATCTCCGTCCCAGAGGGTAACACAGATTAGAAGATGAAAAAACGCACTCGTGATGAAATGCTCTCTGAGCTCATGGAGTCCTCCCGCACTGAAAGAGCCCAGCACAATGCGTGGAGGGAGAAAATGGCAGAGTCCAGGAAAGCACAAAATGAACGTGAGGAGAGGAGGGACGAGCGAGAGGAGAGGTGGTATCAGTGTGATGAAAGGAGGCAGGATGCAATGCTGAGGCTACTGGAGGATCAAACCAATATTCCGGCGTATGGTTGAGGTGCAGGAAAGGCACAGACCGCCACTGCAGCCCCTGTGTAACCAACTACGCTCCTCCCCAATTTCCATAGCCTCCTCACCCAGACGCCCAAGAATGCGGGGGGAGGGGGAACCTCCAGGCACCCAACCACTCCACCCCAGAGGACTGCCCAATCAACAGAAAGCTGGCATTCAATAAGTTTTGAAGTGCAGTGTGGCCTTGTCCTTCCCTCCTCCCCTCCTCTCCACCCCACCCGGTGCTTCCCTCCTCCCCCACCCCTCCCAGGCTACCTTGGCAGCTGTCCCCCTATTTGTGTGATGAATTAATAAAGAATGCATGCATTTGAAACAACAATGACTTTATTGCCTCTGCAAGTGGTGATCAAAGGGGGGAGGGGAAGGGAGGGCGGTTGGCATACAGGGAAGTAGAATGAACAAAGGGGTGGGGGGTTTCATCAAGGAGAAACAAACAGAACTGTCACACCGTAGCCTGATCAGCCATGAAACTGGTTTTCAAAGCTTCTCTGATGTGCAGCATACCCTGCTGTGCTCTTCTAACCGCCCTGGTGTCTGGCTGTGAATAATCAGTGGCCAGGCGATTTGCCTCAACTTCCCACCCCACCATAAACGTCTCCCTCTTACTCTCACAGAGATTGTGGAGCACACAGCAAACAGTAATAACAATGGGAATATTGGTTTTGCTGAGGTCTAACCGAGTCAGTAAACTGCGCCAGCGTGCTTTTAAACGTCCAAATGCACATTCTACCACCATTCTCACTTGCTCAGCCTTTAGTTGAACAGCTCCTGACTGCTGTCCAGGCTGCCTGTGTATGGCTTCATGAGCCATGGCATTAAGGGGTAGGCTGGGTCCCCAAGGATAACTATAGGCATTTCAACATCCCCAACGGTTATCTTCTGGTCTGGGAATAAAGTCCCTTCCTGCAGCTTTTGAAACAGACCAGAGTTCCTGAAGATGCGAGCATCATGTACCTTTCCCGGCCATCCCACGTTGATGTTGGTGAAATGTCCCTTGTGATCCACCAGTGCTTGCAGCACTATTGAAAAGTACCCTGAGTACCGTGGCAGTTAAGAGCATTGTAAACACCTCGCGCATTATCATGCAGTATATGCAGAACCAGACCCTGCAAAAGGAGGTGATGGCAGCACGGTGATGAGGACATGGACACCGACTTCTCTCAAAGCACAGGCCCCGGCAATTTGGCCATCCTGGTGGCAATGGGGCAGGCTCATGCCATGGAACACTGATTCTGGGCCCGGGAAACAAGAACAGACTGGTGGGACCGCATAGAGTTGCAGGTCTGGGATGATTCCCAGTGGCTGTGAAACTTTCGCATGCATAAGGGCACTTTCATGGAACTTTGTGACTTGCTTTCCCCTGCCCTGAAGCACAAGAATACCAAGATGAGTGCAGCCCTCACAGTTGAGAAGCGAGTGGCAATAGCCCTGTGGAAGCTTGCAGCACCAGACAGCTACCGGTCAGTCGGGAATCAATTTGGAGTGGGCAAATCTACTGTGGGGGCTGCTGTGATCCAAGTAGCCAATGCAATCACTGAGCTGCTGCTATCAAGGGTAGTGACCCTGGGAAATGTGCAGGTCATAGTGGATGGCTTTGCTGCAATGGGATTCCCTAACTGTGGTGGGGCGATAGATGGAATGTGTATCCCTATCTTGGGACCGGACCACCAGGGCAGCCAGTACATAAACCAAAAGGGGTACTTTTAAATGATGCCGCAAGCACTGGTGGATCACAAGGGACGTTTCACCAACATCAACATGGGATGGCTGGGAAAGGTACATGACGCTCGCATCTTCAGGAACTCTGGTCTGTTTCAAAAGCTGCAGCAAGGGACTTACTTTCCAGACCAGAAAATAACTGCTGGGGATGTTGAAATGCCTATAGTTATCCTTAGGGGCCCAGCCTACCCCTTAATGCCATGGCTCATGAAGCCGTACACAGGCAGCCTGGACAGTAGTCAGGAGCTGTTCAACTACAGGCTGAGCAAGTGAGAATGGTGGTAGAATGTGCATTTGGACGTTTAAAAGCACGCTGGCGCAGTTTACTGACTCGGTTAGACTTAAGCAAAACCAATATTCCCATTGTTATTACTGCTTGCTGTGTGCTCCACAATATATGTGAGAGTAAGAGGGAGACGTTTATGGCGGGGTGGGAGGTTGAGGCAAATCGCCTGGTCACTGATTACGCGCAGTCAGACACCAGGGCAGTTAGAAGAGCACAGGAGGGCGCGGTGCGCATCAGAGAAGCTTTGAAAGCCAGTTTCATGACTGGCCAGGCTACAGTGTGAAAGTTCTCTTTGTTTCTCCCTGATGAAACCCCCCGACCCTTGTTTCACTCTACTTCCCTGTAAGCTAACCACCCTCCCCTCCTCCCTTCGATCACTGCTTGCAGAGGCAATAAAGTCATTGTTGCTTCACATTCATGCATTCTTTATTAATTCATCACACAAATAGGGAGATAATTACAAAGGTAGCCTAGGAGGGGTGGTGGAGGAGGGAAGGACAAGGCCACACAGCACTTTAAAAGTTTAAAACTTTAAAACTTATTGAATGCCAGCCTTCTGTTGCTTGGGCGATCCTCTGGGGTGGAGTGGCTGGGTGGCCGGAGGCCCCCCCACCGCTTTCTTGGGCGTCTGGGTGAGGAGGCTATGGAACTTGGGGAGGAGGGCGGTTGGTTACACTGGGGTGTAGCAGCGGTCTGTGCTCCTGCTGCCTTTCCTGCAGCTCAACCATACACTGGAGCATATTAGTTTGATCCTCCAGCAGCCTCAGCATTGAATCCTGCCTCCTCTCATCACGCTGCCGCCACCTTTCAGCTTCAGCCCTCTCTTCAGCCCGCCACCTCTCCTCCCGGACACTTTGTGCTTTCCTGCAGTTTGACATTGTCTGCCTCCACACATTCGTCTGTGCTCTGTCAGTGTGGGAGGACAGCATGAGCTCAGAGAACGTTTCATCGCAAGTGTGGTTTTTTTGCCTTCTGATCTTCGCTAGCCTCTTGGAAGGAGAAGATCCTGTGATCCTTGAAACACATGCAGCTGGTGGAGAAAGAAAAAGGGACAGAGGTATTTAAAAAGACACATTTTATAGAACAATGGGTACACTCTTTCACGGTGAACCTTGCTGTTAACATTACATACATGGCACATGTGCTTTTGTTCCAAGGTCGCATTTTGCCTCCCCGCTCTCCATGGCTAACAGCAGGGAACATTTCTGTTTGGCCACAGGCAAACAGCCCAACAGGACCGGGCACCTCTGAATGTCCCCTGAAGAAAAGCAGCCTATTTCAACCAGGTGACCATGAATGATATCACTCTCCTGAGGATAACACAGAGAGATAAAGAATGGATGTTGTTTGAACACCAGCAAACATACACTGCAATGCTTTGTTCTACAATGATTCTCGAGTACATGCTACTGGCCTAGAGTGGTAAAGTGTCCTACCATGGTGGATGGAATAAGGTTGCCCGCCCCAGAAACCTTTTGCAAAGGCTTTGGGAGTACATCCAGGATAGCTGCAAATGCCAGGGCAAATTAATCATTAAACATGCTTGCTTTTAAACCATCTATTGTATTTTAAAAGGTACACTCACCAGAGGTCCCTTCTCCGCATGGCAAGTCCAGGAGGCAGCCTTGGGTGGGTTCGGGGGGTACTGGCTCCAGGGTGAGAAATAGTTCCTGGCTGTCAGGAAAACAGGTTTCTCCGCTTGCTTGCTGTGAGCTATCTACAACCTCATCATCTTCCTCGTCCCCAAAATCTGCTTCCGTGTTGCCTCCATCTCCATTGAAGGAGTCAAACAACACGGCTGGGGTAGTGGTGGCTGAACCCCCTAAAATGGCATGCAGCTCATCAGAGAAGCGGCATGTTTGGGGCTCTGACCCGGAGCAGCTGTTTGCCTTTCTGGTTTTCTGGTAGGCTTGCCTCAGCTTCTTAAGTTTCACACGGCACTGCTTCGGGTCCCTATTATGGCCTCTGTCCTTCATGCCCTGGGAGATTTTGACAAAGGTTTTGGCATTTCGAAAACTAGAACAGAGTTCTGATAGCACGGATTCCTCTCCCCATACAAAGAAAAGGAGTACTTGTGGCACCTTAGAGACTAACCAATTTATTTGAGCATGAGCTTTCGTGAGCTACAGCTCACTTCATCAGCATCTGATGAAGTGAGCTGTAGCTCACGAAAGCTCATGCTCAAATAAATTGGTTAGTCTCTAAGGTGCCACAAGTACTCCTTTTCTTTTTGCGAATACAGACTAACACGGCTGTTGCTCTGAAATCTCCCCATACAGCGATCAGAGCCCGTACCTCCCGTTCGGTCCATGCTGGAGCTCTTTTGCGATTCTGGGACTCCATCATGGTCACCTCTGCTGATGCGCTCTGCATGGTCACCTGCAGCTTGCCACGCTGGCCAAACAGGAAATGAGATTCAAAAGTTCGCAGTTCTTTTCCTGTCTACCTGGCCAGTGCATCTGAGTTGAGAGTGCTGTCCAGAGTGGTCACAATGGAGCACTCTGGGATAGCTCACGGAGGCCAATACTGTCTAATTGTGTCCACAGTACCCCAAATTCGACCCAGCAAGGCCGATTTCAGTGCTAATCCCCTTGTTGGGGGTGGAGTAAGGAAGTCAATTTTAAGAGCCCTTTAAGTAAAAAAAAAGGGCTTCGGCGTTTGGACGGGTGCAGGGTTAAATCGATTTAACGCTGCTAAATTCGACCTCAACTTCTAGTGTAGACCAGGGCTCAGAGAGAGAGAGTCCCTGGCCTTCCCTTCTTCCTGTGGCCGAAGAGGAGCCTTGCCCCCACATACAGAACAGAGAGGCTAACAGGAGAGCATGCCATGTGCACTGTGACTTCATGTGGCTGCCCTGAACCAATCTGAAATAAGTGCCCTAGCCTGGTGCCACAACACACAGTGTGACTAGGCTATTCATTCGGAAATGTGTTGACCAGCCTTACTACCTCTAGGCAGTTTTGTGTACTAAATGCCACCTCGTGGCCAAACTAGGACATTTCAACATGAGTTCCTCACCAGGAAACATTGCAAATCCTGTAACATAACACCATTTTACATTTCCCCCAATAAATTGTAGGATTGTCTTATTAAAACACATTGCAGTACACCCTTCTTTTCCTCAGCTGCAAGTAATAAATTTATGGGAATAAGATAGGCTGCTAGAAGATACCTTAATACCAGTTTATCTGCTACCACATTAAGGGTTGCAGCACTGAACTAGTTTCAAAGAAACATAGGTAAAAACTTTGTGGAGGACCACACCTTACATTAGAGCTAGATCAGAAAGAAAGAAAGCTAAAGACTTGATCCTGTAGACACTTAGGTGCATGCTTAGCTACTTACCAGAGCAGTGCTGCTGAAATCAGTGGAATTACCCATATGAGTAAAGTTACAATATGTTTATATGTGTAAACATAAAGACTGGGCCGTGATTTTGGGCTAACCACCTGCATTTTTAAAATGTGAAACGAAAAAAAACAACAGCCCTCTTAGTTATATGCAAATACATAGGATATAAAGGGAGACTGGGCCAAAAATATAAATGCAATAACACGTAATATTAGAAATGTTTTAATATTTTAACTGGGATATCTTTGTGTGTGCTATTACCCTGTGGTATTAGCAGCCCAAGCATTGCAGTGATTGCAAGTTGCTTACTTTCTCATTTTTATCACATAATTATAAAATAAATGAATTGAAGTATAACTCTTGTACTTCTATTTCAGTGTATGGTATTGTTGCCGGCACCCAGTGCCAGAGGCAAGCAACAGCAGGGATTTGTTGCCCGGTGTGCGTCACCCAATAATCACAACGGGATGGAGAAGCGGAAAAATTTATTTGAAGTTTCAAAGAAGGTACAGGGAGAATAGAATCTCAAATCCTGCACACCGAGCAGGAAGTTACACAGGCTTTTATACATCCTTTCTTCAGCATACTTATCCAATAGCAAGCTGCCCTAAGTATCCATATAGCTGGCCAATCCAGTTACCAGCTAGTTCCCTTGTTCTCTGTACCATCTATTAAACTATAGATATAAAGCTGCTTTGTTCAGCATTGTTCTGCCATATCTGCCCTGTTTGGCCTTGTTTAGTTTCAGGCAGTCTAACTTTGCAACATATTGTTGCAGATCCTCAGCATAACTGCTGCGAGTGCCTCCAGGTGGGGGAGGCCAAGGTCACTTGGGCCTAGTGTGAGGGGGCTTCATCGACACTCGTGGTCTTCCATCCCCTCGAGTTACCTAGTGGCCATGCCCAGTGTCCCCAACAACTCCCTCCTTTGAGAACACTCAACAGCCTTGGCTCTGAGTTTTCTCACTTGGGCTACTTATTTCTTTACAATAGGACTTTGCATAAGCACTTTGTGATAGGCCTGAAGAGAATGACTTATTAACCTTTGCAAAAGGGTCCTGACACATGATACTGCACAGCGTAATACCGTTAATACAAGCAATACAGGAAAGAGAAGTTTCAGTAACAAGCTAAATAAACCACCAAGCGAAAACGACAAACCCCAGCCTGAAAACAAGGCTCGCAACCAATCGCTCTCGGGGGCAGTATAGGCAACCTGTGCTCTGGCTCGGGCATGGGCCTCAGCCTGTACCACCTTTTCATAGATCTCATAACTGCTATCATTTACATATACACAACATCGGGGCCCGACAAGGGCACAACCCCCCCCCCCCTTGGGATGCCAAGAGATAGTCCAAAGCCAGCCTGTTTTGGAGGGAAAACGTCCTGAGCTGCTGTACCTCTTTATTTAATGTTTTTACTGTTGTCCGTAAATCACTAACTGAGTCCTCTAACTCTAAGGCAATTTTCTCAAGTACCATTTGCACCCTTACAGTATAGCGGCCTATGCATGCCATGGCTGGCCCGGTAAACAGTGGCGCTATTCCCAGTACAGAGCACCCTACAAGCTTCTGGGTTGTGAGGGGATTCTTTATATTGCCCTCCAATGCCGTAGTCAGTCGCCACAGGGTCTTTTCTCATGACTCAACAGAGGTATCTCGGGCATTTCTAATCTTTCCTTTGGGCAGTGTGGCAGTTATTGACAGATGAGGAACTCCATAAGCTATATAACAGCTACCTGTCCAGTTGGCTGGTAGCACCTTGTAAGCCTTTCTGCCACATACAAAATAGTGACCCTGTAGGGCCCAGTAAGGACTGTTTCTTAAGGGGATTCCTGGGATATTTAAGGCTGCTTTTCCAAACAGTTCATATGCCCCTAAGGGGGCATCCCATCCTCCTGATTGGGTACAAATGGGAGTGTTTCTTATTGTGCCGTTCAAATTACACTCGCCATAGGGACCACTGCAAACCCACCATTGGCCTGCTACGTTGGAGATATTAACTGGACGGCAAGTTATATTTCCAAATCCTCCTTTTGTGGTAAGACTATTTGTAAGAGTTTCCCCAAAAGGGGAGGAACCATTACATCCACACTGCTGACCTCCCCTCTTGGTCTTTATCCAATACCCATTAGCCCGCTGTGTAATAACACAGGAGCTCTTTGCCACAGGATGCCCGTAGTGATCAGATTGGCTTCGGGTAAAACATAACACTCCCTCAGTGAGTACCGGAACTGAATACTCCTGGTCCTGATAGGTGGCTTGCTGTAAAGAGGTCTTGTTCCAGAACGGCGAGTCCGTTCTTTCCTGCTCTTTGGTGGCGGCTAATTCTGCTAGGGTCAGGGGCAGCATGTCAAGGGGCATTCCCGTTTTGGGGGACAGTGGAGTTGAAGCACATACCCAGCAATCAGTCTGGTTTGTTAAAGTAGCAACATGGTGCGCAAGCGAAACAAAGGAGTTATGCTCCCGATATGCACAGTTTGGAAATAACAATAAAGAGAATAACAATGTTACCCAATTAATTATTACCAAAGTCTTTCCAACCCAGGGTCTCCAGTACCTGGGTGGGCCCATTTTGGCGTTAAGGTGCCCACTATTTGTGTCTCTTAAACAGTAGCTTTAGCCCGAGATCGTCACTAGATGAGGAGTCAGCAGGTTGGACGGTCCACTGTTCTGCTGACGAGGGGGCGGGTACTGCCTTCAGACAAGAGTGATGGATCCAATTCTTGTGTCCCTCGATCTTTCCTGCTGTGTGGGAGATTAGCAGGACGGTATAGGGTCCTTTTCCTGGAGAGGCTCGTCTTTCCAGGTACGAACAAGCACGGAGTCGCTGGGCTGTAAGGAGTGGATGGGAGAGTCTAAGGGGAGAGGCTGGGAATCCTTGGTATACCTGTGAAGAGACAAGAGAACAGCAGATAGGGAACACATCTACTGTGACAAAAAAACATTACCCAACTCCCATTCCCCTGACAGAACCGGGGTGCCATTCATAGGCCATGCCCTTCCAAACATAATTTCAAAGGGACTAAGCCCTAATCTACCCTTTGGGAGAATGCAGATACGGAGTAGGACGAGGGGCAAAGCATCAGGCCATCACAATGAGGCTTCTTGGCACACTTTTGAGAGATGCCGTTTAAGGGTCTGATTGGTCCGCTCCACTACCCCACTGGCTTGCGGTCTCCAGGGCGTATGGAGTTTCCAGGGGATCTGTAAGGCATGTGAGATGCTTTGAATGATTTTTGACGTGAAGTGTGTCCCGTTGTCAGATTCCATCCACTGGGGGAGTCCAAAGTGGGGAATGATTTCCCTAACAAACTTGAGGGCCACTGTTCTGGCAGTGCAATTATGGCAGGGGAAGGCTTCTGGCCATCCGCTGAATTGATCCACTATAACAAGGAGATATTTGAACCCTTGGGTCGGGGAAACTCAGTAAAGTCTATTTGCCACACTTGTCCGGGGCCCGGAGTGGGTTCTAGGGCAGCTGGTGGCACAGGATGTCCCGGTCGGGGGTTATTCTTTTGGCAGACTAAGCAGTCCGCTTGTACCTGGGCAGCCAGGGGTCAGAGTCCGGAAGTGATAAAGTATTTTCCCATTAGTTGGATAAGTGCTTCCCTGCCAGCATGAGTGGTTTGATGTAGTTTCTGCAGCACCGGCCGGATTAGGCCCTTTGGTAAGAGGACCTTTCCTTCCGGGGAATGGAGCCATCCCTCCTTTTCCCAGAGGCTGAGTTTATCGGTTAGCTGTCTCTCCTCCCCAGAGTACTGAGGGGTTGGAAGCTCCCCTACTGATGGGATAAGGGCATGCATATGGGCGTTCTCAGCCTGAGGGGATGGCAGGGTGGCAGCATGCTTAGCCTCTCTATCTGCCCGGGCGTTACCTCTGGCCACATCTCGATCTTCCCTTTGATGGGCTTTACAGTGTAGCACCGCCATTTCCGAGGGAAGTTGTACGGCTTCTAGGAGCCGGAGGATTTGGGGCCCGTACTTGACTGGGGAGCCTTGGGCTGTCAGCATTCCCCTTTGCTTCCATAGGCCAGCATGAGCATGCAGCACACCAAAAGCATACTTTGAATCAGTAAAAATGTTGACCCGCTTTCCTTTTGACAGTTCAAGTGCACGGGTCAGGGCTATTCGTTCGGCAAGCTGGGCAGAGGTCCCAGCAGGCAAACCTTCAGCTTCCACAGTGTCGTGGAGGGTCACAACAGCATAACCCGCCCTCCTTTGCACATCTATTACAGTACTGCTACCATCAGTGAACCACTCATAATCTGCATTTGGGAGGGGTACATCCTTTAAATCCGGATGGCTGGAGTACTGGACATCTATGATCTCTAAACAGTCATGTTTCTGTTCCTCTGTTTCTGGCAAGAGAGTGGCTGGGTGAAGGGAGGGGCAAGGCTGTAAGGTGACTTCAGAGTTCTCTAACAGCTTAGCCTGGTACCGAGCAATCCCGAGCCTGGGTGAGCCAGAGCGCACCCTTTGTGTCTAGCAGGGCTCAGACCATATGGGGAGTATAGATTTGCATAACCCCTCCCAATGTTAGCTTCTCAGCTTCCTCAACCACTAGGGCAGTAGCTGCAACTGCCCGTAAATATGCCGGCCAACCCTTTGCAACCTGATCCAGTTGCTTAGAAAAATAAGCCACAGGACGTTTCCATGCTCCTAACAGCTGTGTGAGCACTCCTAGGGCCACCCCCTTTCGTTCATGTACATACAACTGAAACGGCTTAGAGAGATCCGGCAGGCCCAGAGCCGTGGCTTCCATTAACTTTCTTTTCAAGATTTTAAATGCCATCAGCCTGTGGGGTCCAATAGAAGGGGTCATGATCTGCTCCTTTTACACAGTCGTACAGGGGTTTAGCCCATAGTCCAAACTCTGGGATCCATAGCCTGCAAAAGCCTGCCATACCCAGAAATGCCCTGAGCCGCTTACGATTTCTTGGGGTAGGAACTTGGCATATAGCTTCCTTCCTTTGGTTTGAAAGCTGGCGCTCCCCTTGCCGTATGTGGAACCCGAGGTACCGTACCTCTGGGAGGGCAATTTGAGCCTTACTCCGTGCTACCCGATATCCCCGGAGTCCAATAAAATTCAGGAGGCTCACGGTGGCTTTAAGGCAGGGGGTTTGGCCCACAGTGGCAATTAACAAATCATCTACATACTGCAGAAGGAGGGCCTCCTCATTATCCCACTCCTCTAGGTCCCTGGCCAGAGCCTGGCCAAAGAGTGTGGGGGAGTTTTTAAATCCCTGGGCCAACATAATCCAGCAAAGTTGCTTTTTAACCCTATTTTGGTCCTCCCACTCAAAGGAGAAGATCTCCTGTGATGGGGTGGCAACTGGGATGGTAAAGAAAGCATCTTTCAGATCGAGGACTGAAAAATGGGTATACTGTCCCCCTATAAAAACAAAAGGAGTATTTGTGGCACCTTAGAGATTAACCAATTTATTTGAGCATAAGCTTTCGTGAGCTACAGCTCACTTCATCGGATGTATACGATGAAGTGAGCTGTAGCTCACGAAAGCTTATGCTCAAATAAATTTGTTAGTCTCTAAGGTGCCACAAGTACTCCTTTTCTTTTTGAGAATACAGACTAACACGGCTGTTATTCTGAAACCTGTCCCCCTATAGAAGCCAATAAGGTATACGAGTTAGGGACAAGAGGGTACAGAGTCTTAACCCATTCATTGACTGCCCTTAGGTCCTGTACCAGCCGATATGTGCCATCAGGCTTCCGTACGGGTAGAATGGGAGTGTTCCAGGCTGACTGACATTCCCGGAGAATATCATACATTAGGAATCGATCTATAGTTTCCTGTAAACCTTCTCTGGCTTCCCTCTTGATTGGATACTGTTTTACTGGCACCAGGCCTTTCCCTGGTATGAGCTGAATAGTAATGGGGGTTTGGTGGGTGGCCTTTCCTGGGATCCCTGATGCCCACACGAGGGGGTACACCTGGTCTTCCCATGGGCTCTATTCTGGGGCTTGCATGGCTGAGGGCTCAACTGCAAGGGTCATGATCCATGCATTCTCAGGGGGTAAGGTAAGGGTTATTTCATCCTCAGTAAAATGCAGGGTGACACCTAGGCGACAAAGCAAATCCCGTCCCAGCAGAGGTGTTGGACACTCAGGGAGGTATACCAGCTTGTGGGATATAGTCCTGTTTCCCAAAGCGCATTCCGCTGGGGCATACACTGGGCACTTGGTGTCTCTGCCTGTGGCTCCCACTACAGTAAGGGAATCTGCTACTGGCAACTGAAGGGGTCGATTTATGGCAGTTCGTGCCTCTCCAGAGTCCACTAAAAAATCTATTTCTGAGCTCCCCACCCGCATCTTTACTCAGGGTTCCGGGGGTAGGGTGGCCGGTCTCCCCTGACACCCCTATTCCTGCTCTGCCATCGCCATCATAGAGGCACCCCCCTTTTCTTTCCTCTTTGGGCACTCATTTTTCCAGTGTCCTTCTTGTCGACACAAGGCACACTGGTTGCGACCCAATCGTCTCTCCTGCGAGCCCGGACGTCCGCGTCCACAGCTCCTTCCTCCCGGCCACTTCCCTTAGTGCCGGCCTGTTCCGCTGTTACCATCAGTCTCACTTGCTTTCTCTCCTTCTCTGTCTCTCTCAGACTATAAGCTCGGTTTGCAGTCTCTAAGATGCCATGGGCCCATTAGATCCTCCTTTTTTTGTAACTTTCTCTTAATATCAGGGGCTGCTCTGCTCATAAAAATTCCCTTAATAATTGACTCAGTTGCCTGATCATCGGGATCTGCATTAGTGTACTGTCGAATCGTGTTCCGAATACGCTGTAGAAAGGCCCCTGGGCTTTCTTTTAAATCCTGCATTACTTCGTATGGCTTTGCTCAATTATTATGTTGGACAGCCGAGTGACGGAGTCCATGCAAAAGCAACTCCTTATAGGAGGTAAGGCGGGTCATATCCCCATAATTATTTGGATCCCACCTGGGGTCTGCTTGGGGGACTTGTGCATCCGGGTCAGGGACATTAATACCATCCCGGTCGTACCGTTTCTGCACCTCCTCCCTTGCCTTGGACACAACCTGTTGTCTTTCAACCTCAGACAGTAAGGTTCACAGGAGGATGTTACAATCATCCCAGTCTGGCTTGTGGCTGCTAAGACATCCCTCAAAAACTGAAATAAACCTGCTTGGGTTGGTGGAAAACTCCCCTGCTTGTGCTTTGAAAGCAGCCAAATCCACAGGGTTAAAGGGCACATGAGTATAAACCTGCATAGTCGTGGCCGGACGCCTTTCCGATCCAGACCGGGCGACTTTAGTTTCGGTGATTAAGGGGTATAAGCCAACCTTGGGGACTTACAAGGTGTGGGTGTAGGGGCCGAAGGGGACACCTGCTCTGCCATTACAGTGGGGTGGGGGTCTGGGGACTAACATTAGCTGTTACCGAACCAGTCGGAGTCAGATTACATTGCTGTAAAATATCTGGTCGAGTACATAAAGCCAAAAACAAATGTGCATACATATGTTCATTCCATTTCCTTGTTCTCTGACAGAACAGGAGTAACTGGAGGATCGTGTTGTAATTAATTGACCCTCCTGGTGGCCACCACTCCTAGTCCTCTAGTTGATATTGAGGCCAGTCAACTGTACAGAATCGTTTAAATTGACTCTTAGTCATCGGATCCGCACCAAATACCTTCCAGTTTGCTAGGATACACTCTAAGGGTATGTCTACACTACGGAATTAGGTTGAATTTATAGAAGTCGTTTTTTTAGAAATCGGTTTTATATATTCGAGTGTGTGTGTCCCCACAGAAAATGCTCTAAGTGCATTAAGTGCATTAACTCGGCAGAGTGCTTCCACAGTACCGAGGCTAGAGTCGACTTCCGGAGCGTTGCACTGTGGGTAGCTATCCCACAGTTCCCGCAGTCTCCGCTTCCCATTGGAATTCTGGGGTGAGATCCCAATGCCTGATGGGGCTAAAACATTGTCGCGGGTGGTTCTGGGTACATATCGTCAGGCCCCCATTCCCTCCCTCCCTCCGTGAAAGCAAGGGCAGACAATTGTTTCGCGCCTTTTTTCCTGAGTTACCTGTGCAGACGCCATACCACGGCAAGCATGGAGCCCGCTCAGGTAACCGTCACCGTATGTCTCCTGGGTGCTGGCAGACGCGGTACGGCATTGCTACACAGTAGCAGCAACCCATTGCCTTGTGGCAGCAGACGGTGCAATAGGACTGGTAGCCATCATCGTCGTGTCCGAAGTGCTCCTGGCCGCGTCGGCCGGGAGTGCCTGGACAGACATGGGCGCAGGGACTAAATTTGGAGTGACTTGATCAAGTCATTCTCTTTAGTCCTGCGGTCAGTCCTATTGAACCATCTTATGGTGAGCAGGCAGGCGATATGGATTGCTAGCAGTCGTATTGTACCATCTTCTGCCAGGCAGGCAAGAGATGAGGATGGCTAGCAGTCGTATTGTACCATCTTCTGCCGAGCAGCCCTGAGATGTGGATGGCATGCAATCCTTCTGCACCGTCTGCTGCCAGCTAAAGATGTAAAAGATAGATGGAGTGGATCAAAACAAGAAATAGACCAGATTTGTTTTGTACTCATTTGCTTCCCCTCCCTCCCCCGTCTAGGGGACTCATTCCTCTAGGTCACACTGCAGTCACTCACAGGGAAGGTGCAGCGAGGTAAATCTAGCCACATATCAATCAGAGGCCAGACTAACCTCCTTGTTCCAATAAGAACAATAACTTAGGTGCACCATTTCTTATTGGAACCCGCCGTGAAGTCCTGCCTGAAATAATCCTTGATGTAAAGCCACCCGCTTTGTTGATTTTAGCTCCTGAAGCCAACCCTGTAAGCCGTGTCGTCGGTCACCCCTCCCTCCGTCAGAGCAACGGCAGACAATCGTTCCGCGCCTTTTTCTGAGCGGACGCCATACCAAGGCAAGCATGGAGGCCGCTCAGCTCAGTTTGGCAATTAGGAGCACATTAAACACCACACGCATTATCCAGCAGTATATGCAGCACCAGAACCTGGCAGAGCGATACCGGGCGAGTAGGCGATGTCAGCGCGGTCGCGTGAGTGACCAGGACATGGACACAGATTTCTCTGAAAGCATGGGCCCTGCCAATGCATGCATCATGGTGCTAATTGGGCAGGTTCAGATGCTGTGGAAGGCTGATTCTGGGCTCGGGAAACAACCACAGACTGGTGGGACCGCATAGTGTTGCAGGTCTGGAATGATTCCCAGTGGCTGCAAAACTTTCGCATGCGTAAGGGCACTTTCATGGAACTTTGTGACTTGCTTTCCCCTGCCCTGAAGCGCATGAAAACCAAGATGAGAGCAGCCCTCACAGTTGAGAAGCAAGTGGCAATAGCCCTGTGGAAGCTTGCAACGCCAGACAGCTACCGGTCAGTTGAGAATCAATTTGGAGTGGGCAAATCTACTGTGGGGGCTGCTGTGATGCAAGAAGCCCATGCAATCAAAGATTTGCTGATATCAAGGGTAGTGACCCTGGGAAATGTGCAGGTCATAGTGGATGGCTTTGCTGCAATGGGATTCCCTAACTGTGGTGGGGCCATAGACGGAACCCATATCCCTATCTTGGCACTGGAGCACCAAGCCGGTGAGTACATAAACCGCAAGGGGTACTTTTCAATAGTGCTGCAAGCACTGGTGGATCACAAGGGACGTTTCACCAACATCAACGTGGGATGGCCGGGAAAGGTACATGACGCTCGCATCTTCAGGAACTCTGGTCTGTTTCAAAAGCTGCAGGAAGGGACTTTATTCCCAGACCAGAAAATAACTGTTGGGGATGTTGAAATGCCTATATGTATCCTTGGGGACCCAGCCTACCCCTTAATGCCATGGCTCATGAAGCCGTACACAGGCAGCCTGGACAGTAGTCAGGAGCTGTTCAACTACAGGCTGAGCAAGTGAAAATGGTGGTAGAATGTGCATTTGGATGTTTAAAGGTGCGCTGGCGCAGTTTACTGATTCGCTTAGACCTCAGCGAAACCAATATTCCCACTGTTATTACTGCTTGCTGTGTGCTCCACAATATATGTGAGAGTAAGGGGGAGATGTTTATGGCGGGGTGGGAGGTTGAGGCAAATCGCCTGGCTGCTGGTTACGCGCAGCCAGACACCAGAGCAGTTAGAAGAGCACAGGAGGGTGCGGTACGCATCAGAGAAGCTTTGAAAACCAGTTTTATGACTGGCCAGGCTACGGTGTGAAAGTTCTCTTTGTTTCTCCCTGATGAAACCCCCGCCCCTTGTTTCACTGTACTTCCCTGTAAGCTAACCACCGTCCCCTCCTCCCTTCGATCACCGCTTGCAGAGGCAATAAATCATTGTCGCTTCACATTCATGCATTCTTTATTCATTCATCACACAAATAGGGGATGACTACAAAGGTAGCCCAAGAGGGGTGGTGGAGGAGGGAAGGACAAGGCCACACAGCACTTTAAGCACAGCACTTTAAAAGTTTACAACTTTAAAATTTATTGAATGCCAGCCTTCTTTTTTGGGGGCAATCTTCTGTGGTGTAGTGGCTGGTTGGCCGGTGGCCCCCCCACCGCGTTCTTGGGCGTCTGGGTGTGGAGGCTATGGAACTTGGGGAGGAGGGCGGTTGGTTACACAGGGGCTGTAGTTGCAGTCTGTGCTCCAGCTGCCTTTGCTGCAGCTCAACCATACACTGGAGCATACTGGTTTGATCCTCCAGCAGCCTCAGCATTGAATCCTGCCTCCTCTCATCACACTGCCACCACATTTGAGCTTCAGCCCTGTCTTCAGCCCGCCACTTACTCTCTTCAGCCCGCCACTTACTCTCTTCAGCCCGCCATCTCTCCTCCCGGTCATTTTGTGCTTTCCTGCACTCTGACATTATTTGCCTCCACGCATTTGTCTGTGCTCTGTCAGTGTGGGAGGACAGCATGAGCTCAGAGAACATTTCATCACGAGTGCGTTTTTTTTCTTTCTAATCTTCACTAGCCTCTGGGAAGGAGAAGATCCTGTGTTCATTGAAACACATGCAGCTGATGGAGAAAAAAAAGGGACAGCCGTATTTAAAAAGACACATTTTATAAAACAGTGGCTACAGTCTTTCAGGGTAAACCTTGCTGTTAACATTACATATATAGTACATGTGCTTTCGTTATAAGGTCGCATTTTGCCTCCCGCCACCGTGTGGCTACCCCCTCAACCCTGCCCCCTCCCCGTGGCTAACAGCGGGGAACAATTCTGTTCAGCCGCAGGCAAACAGCCCAGCAGGAAAGGCTCCTCTGAGTGTCCCCTGAAGAAAAGCACCCTATTTCAACCAGGTGACCATGAATGATATCTCACTCTCCTGAGGATAACACAGAGAGATAAAGAACAGATATTGTTTGAACGCCAGCAAACATATACTGCAATGCTTTGTTGTACAATGATTCCCGAGTACGTGTTACTGGCCTGGAGTGGTAAAGTGTCCTACCATGAAGGACGCAATAAGGCTGCCCTCCCCAGAAATCTTTTGCAAAGGCTTTGGGAGTACATCCAGGAGAGCCGCGAATGCCAGGGCAAATTAATCCTTTCACATGCTTGCTTTTAAACCATGTATAGTATTTTAAAAGGTACACTCACCGGAGGTCCCTTCTCCACCTGCCGGGTCCAGGAGGCAGCCTTGGGTGGGTTCGGGGAGTATTGGCTCCAGGTCCAGGGTGAGAAACAGTTCCTAGCTGTCGGGAAAACCGGTTTCTCCGCTTGCTTGCTGTGAGCTATCTACAACCTCATCATCATCATCATCTTCTTCTTCATCCCCAAAACCTGCTTCCGTGTTGCCTACATCTCCATTGAAGGAGTCAAACACGGCTGGGGTAGTGGTGGCTGAACCCCCTAAAATGGCATGCAGCTCATCAGAGAAGCGGCATGTTTGGGGCTCTGACCCGGAGCGGCCATTCGCCTCTCTGGTTTTCTGGTAGGCTTGCCTCAGCTCCTTAAGTTTCATGCGGCACTGCTTCAGGTCCCTGTTATGGCCTCTGTCCTTCATGCCCTGGGAGATTTTGACAAAGGTTTTGGCATTTCGAAAACTGGAACGGAGTTCTGATAGCACGGATTCCTCTCCCCATATAGCGATCAGATTCCGTACCTCCCGTTCGGTCCATGCTGGAGCTCTTTTGCGATTCTGGGATTCCATCATGGTCACCTCTGCTGATGAGCTCTGCATGGTCACCTGCAGCTTGCCACGCTGGCCAAACAGGAAATGAGATTCAAAAGTTCGCGGTTCTTTTCCTGTCTACCTGGCCAGTGCATCTGAGTTGAGAGTGCTGTCCAGAGCGGTCACAATGGAGCACTCTGGGATAGCTCCCGGAGGCCAATACCGTCGAATTGTGTCCACAGTACCCCAAGTTCGACGCGGCAAGGCCGATTTAAGCGCTAATCCACTTGTCAGGGGTGGAGTACAGAAATCGATTTTAAGAGCCCTTTAAGTCGAAATAAAGGGCTTCATCGTGTGGACAGGTGCAGGTTTACATCAATTTAATGCTGCTAAATTCGACCTAAAGTCCTAGTGTAGACCAGGGCTAAGGGTGTACACTGTGCCCTACCCCCCGAGCTCTGTCCCTGTCCCATACCTACAGGGTAACTCTGGGCATCGCCAGGTTCCGACAGAGCATACAATCCGGATTTCAAAAGTTTCCTACCTTATCCAAGGGACCGGTTCTCCACCGTCGCCCGCAGCTGCTTCTCCACTATATGAGTGCGTTGCACCGTTGTGCCCTCCAGGGTCGATCAAATCGCATCTCCTCCAAGGCCCCCGATGAACTCACCAGTGCGCGCTGGGCGTCGGTTCTCACCGCAATCCTCGACCTCCAGGAGGGGTCCGGGCAAGGCTCAACAGTGGCCTCGTAGCCCACCCAGGGATGCCAAAAGCTGTTGCCGGCACCCAGTGCCAGAGGCAAGCAACAGCAGGGGTTCGTTGCCCAGTGTGCGTCACCCAATAATCACAACGGGATGGAGAAGCGGAAAAGTTTATTTGAAGTTTCAAAGAAGGTACAGGGAGAATAGAATCTCAAATCCTGCACACCAAGCAGGAAGTTACACAGGCTTTTATACATCCTTTCTTCAGCGTACTTATCCAATAGCAAGCTGCCCTAAGTATCCATATAGCCAGCCAATCCAGTTACCAGCTAGTTCCCTTGTTCTCTGTACCATCTATTAAACTATAGATATAAAGCTGCTTTGTTCAGCATTGTTCTGCCATATCTGCCCTGTTTGGCCTTGTTTAGTTTCAGGCAGTCTAACTTTGCAACATATTGTTGCAGATCCTCAGCATAACTGCTGCGAGTGCCTCCAGGCGGGGGAGGCCAAGGTCACTTGGGCCTAGTGTGAGGGGGCTTCATCGACACTCGTGGTCTTCCATCCCCTCGAGTTACCTAGTGGCCATGCCCAGTGTCCCCAACAGTATGTAGAGTAGTATAAACAAGTCATTGTCTGTTTGAAATTTTAGTTTGTACTGACTTCGCTAGCGGTGCCTTATACGTAGCCTATTCTAAAACTAGGCAAATATCTAGATGAGTTGATGTACCCCTGGAAGACCTCTGCGTACCCCCTGGGGTACATGTCCCCCTGGTTGAGAACCACTGCTCTAGACCTTTAATCATTTTTGGTCTTCTCTTGACATCCTCCAATTTGTCCATATCTTTCCTGACATGTGGTGCCCAGTGGACAAAATACTCCAGTTGAGGCCTCATCAGCATGGAGCAGAGTGGAAGAATTACATCTCATGTCTTGCTGACAACACTCCTGCTAACACATCCCAGAATGATGTTTGCTTTATTTGCAACCATGTTGTACTGTTGACTCATATTTAGCTTGTGATCCACTATGATCCCCAGATCCCTTGCCACAGTACTCCTTCCTAGGCAGTCATTTCCCCTTTTTTATGTATGCAGAGGTGGTCAGATTTTTGTTGGTGATAATAGTTTGACTGAAAAATGCCATTTTTGTCAGTTGAAATTATTTGGAAAAACGGTGTCTATTTTGATGAAATTTCATTTAAGGGGAAAAAATAAAGTGTTTTAATGTTAAAACATCCTATTTGACATTTTAAAAATGGAACACTTTTGTTTTGAAATGACTTTTTGAAAGAAAATTGTTTATGCATAAAAGTATTTTTAAAAAGTTTAAAAGGGTGAAATTGTAACAAAATGTTTCAATTGACCCAAAATACATTTTTGGGGGGGGGAGAAATTTTGAATATGGTTTCATTCCTTCTCAAACGATTTTTTTTTAATTGTGGAATTTGAAAATCCAGGCCCTGCCCCTCCCTCCACTACTCCCTTGTAGGCACCAGACAATTTGGCCAATTCATTTAAGTGCCTACAGGAGAGCAGCTGTGTACTGACTGTTGCAAATCAGGCCCACAGTGTTCTTATTAAAGCATTAGCCATGTTTGATTCTGTCTGCCAAGCTACATTGCTGTCCATGGTCATAAGCAGGGCCGTATTAACTCTCCTGTGGGCCCAGCGCGATTAGATTTTGTGAGGCCCCTGTCTTTTTCCTGGGAGGGAGTTTGGTGCAGGAGAGGGCTGGGGCAGGGGATTGGGGTGCAAGAGGGGGTGCAGTGTCTGGGAGGGAGTTTGGGTGCAGAGGAGGATTCTGATCTGGGGCAGGGGGTTGGGGTGCGGGTTGGGGTGCAGGAGGGGGTGCGAGTTGCAGGCTCTAGCTGGGAGGCGCTTACCACATCGACTCCCAGGAAGGCTTCCTGCCATAGCCCCATGCGGCTCCCAGAAGCAGCCGGCTGCTAGCACATCTCCGCGGCCCCTGGAGGGAGGGGGATGGTGTATCTCTGTGCACTGCCGGTGCCTGCAAGTGCTGCCCCCGTAGCTCCCATTAACTGATTCCCAGCTGTGGGGATGGTGTTGGGGGCGAGGGGGAGCTCATGGAGCTGCCTCCCCCTGTCCCCCTAGGGGCCACAGAGACATGCTAGCGCCCGGCTGCTTCTGGGGGCCGCGTGGGGCTATGGCAGGCAGGCAGCCTGAGTGCCCCACTGTGCTTTTAGTGGCCTGGACTTGGAGGTTGCTGCCTGTGATTTATTTTTGCGGGGGCCCCCCTTGAGCTGGGGCCCTGGGCTGCAGCCCTTAAAGCCCCTGCCTTAATCTGGCCCTGGTCACAGGCACTGGAACTAGGGGTGCGGGGGGGGGGTGCGGTAGCACCCCTGGTTTGAAGTCCTTTCGATCACACACAGGGTTTATAATTTGGTTCAAGGGCTCTCAGCACCCCCAGGATCCCCATTGTTCCGGCGCCCCTGTCCATGGTGTCACTAGAGCACAGTTCACGCCCGGGGAAACAGAGTCAAGTTTTAAGCAGCGGCTGGGGCTGGGGACGGGGTTTGCTCGGGGAACGTGGACCTGACTGAAAGCTGCTTTGGGCATTGCCCTTGGGTGTGACAGGGAGTGAGAATGAAGAAAACACCCCCGGGGCCCCCTTGTAAAATACACGACAGCCCTTCACAGCGGGATTGCTGCAGCACCCCGCAGCGGTTCCGGCTCGCAGCTGGCCGCTCGGGGTCGGCGGCCGGGTGGCGAGAGGAGGAAGGCGAAGGGCGCGCTGCGGGCGGGGGAGGAGGTGGGGACGCTGGCGGGGACCCGGGGCCGGACGGAGCGAGCAGCCGGCGGGGGAGGTGGGGCGAAGGCGGGCGCGGGGCGGGCCCGGCGGAGGTACAGCCCCTTCCCGCTCGGCTCCGGCCGGGGAACGCGCAGCCCGGCGCTACGCCCAGGCGTCTGGCGGGGAGTCCCGCCCTGCCCGGGGCAGAGCCGCGATGGGCAGCAGCCTGCGGCGGGCAGGGCTGGCGGGCGCGGTCCTGGCGCTCGGCGCGGGCGGGGCCTACGCCGCCTGGCGCTACCTGGCCCGGGACCCCGGGGGCCGAGCGCTGCCGCCGGAGCCGCCGCTGGAGCCGCGGGCGGGCGGAGCCTGCGCGGCGGCCGGGGAGCAGGTACGGGGCAGGGAGCCGGGCGCGGGGTTCCGCCGGGCTGCGAGCTCTGCGGGGGCCCGGGCGCCCCCCCGGGCGGCTGCTCCGTGGCCGGGCAGGGCCGTACGGACGTAGGGGTCCCGCTCGGAGGTCACCGGCCGGAGCCGCGGGACCTGCCCTTCTTCCCGGCCCCCGGGGTACCGGCCGGGGCGTGTGGGGCAAGAGCTCGTTCCTGGGCCGCGCGGAGCGGGGGAGTGTGGCCAGGCCTCCCTGCAATCCCGGGCACAGGCGAGCGGAGCCAGCCAGGCCAGGAGATCTGCCTGCCCCCGGGCTATCGAGGCCGAGGCAGGATAAGCCCGAGCGGCCTTGGGGGAAATCTTGTTAGTGCCGAGTGGCAGGACGGCTCAGAATAGGAGGTGCCTGGAGCGCCTCTCCCGCGGGGGCTGGCTCGCCCTGCCCGGCCCAGGGGCGGCCTGGGGCCAGGCGCAGCAAAGGGCGTGCTGCCGCTGGTGACTTCAGCGGGCTCGCTCCGCGTCGGGACAGTCTTCGCTTGGCTCTCGCTGGGACAGCTCGTGTGTCCCCTTTGTACTGGATTGAGGAGCTGCCCTGCTGTAATGGACGGGCAACAGATTAAACGTTTATTTTAGTAACTAAGCCACAGGGGCTTTATCTATGTAAGACCCACCGTTCACAGCTTCAGAACTAATCAAATGCAAATCCTTCCGTGCCAAGGTGGCTGCAAGTTCACTCTTATGCTCCTGTTAAACCATAAAAAGAAAAGGAGGACTTGTGGCACCTTAGAGACTAACAAATTTATTAGAGCATAAGCTTTCTGAGCTACAGCTCACTTCCTCAGATGCTGTAGCTCAGGACAGCTTATGCTCTAATAAATTTGTTAGTCTCTAAGGTGCCACAAGTCCTCCTTTTCTTTTTGCGAATACAGACTTAACACAGCTGGTACTCTGAAACCTGTTAAACCATAGACACTCCTGCTGCTCTCTTGATTTCTGGTACAGGAGCAAACTCTTCACACAGAAATGCAGACTGGGAGTGTCAGAGAGGCCTATGTGATTTAGGCATATAGTTCCTATTGACCACTGGGGACCGGTGTGTGCCTGACTCCCCTGGCTGCTTTTGAAAATCTCACCCATAAGCAATATGCTGTCTCCATCCTGTATCTACTTATTTCTTCCAGGGTAACCCAGCTTTGCCTGTCTAGGAAGAGGCAGGGCTGACTTTCACAGAGAGCAGGAGAGCATTCTTCAGAGGTTAAGGATTAGCATGGTTTGAATCTGACAGGTTAATCTCAGGCTCTTGTTCCCACCTGCCCACAATGATGTTTGAAAAGCCTTAAAAAAAATAAAGAAGGTTATTGGGCCCAGTTTATCACTGGCATAAAATCGCACAACCCCGCTAAAGTCAGTGGAGTTGAACTTTGCTTTCCCCAGCAGTGGATGGGGGCTAGGAAATGGAAAAGCCCATCATTGTAAAGTTCACATTTGTGGGATCTACTCTTTCTTTCTTTTCTGAATGTCCTCCCCTCTCTCCCCCCTCCCCCCCGATCAAATCCTGCACTTAGTAAACACTAGAGTAATTTCGGACAGCAGGATCTGTAAGTGCAGACCCATGTGGTCATGTAAAGCCAGGGAAGGCCTGATCCAAGTCCACTGGGAAGACTCCATGTGCTTCTGTGGGTTCATGTTAGTGGAGCACTTGGTGGTCTCGGGGCAGAGACAGCTCTTGAGTTAACTGGCCACTGTGATTTTTCAGTTAGACTTGTAAGTGTGACTTGCATGTAGAAAAAGCATTGGGCTTTGTTCTTCTTTGGTGCGTTAGGATTTCATAATCCTACTGCTTCACTAGATCGCCAAAGAGGCTTTCAGGGCAGACAGTTCTTGAACTTCTCATTTAAAGAAAAAATTCCTGCCTTCCTTATATATCATAATGTAACCATAGAGAGCACAACCCACTGCACTCAATTTTCAGACCCAGCTCCACTCTACAGTGTTTGGCGGGCTAAAATCCATGTCACAGAAGCTTCATTCACAAATTAGTGGAACTGAGAGTTTCTGCTCAGCTGAGACCCAGGCTCACAGGAGAGGCTTTATAGATGTGTTTCGGCACTCATGCCTGGAGAGGGAAGTGGCTCCAGCTCAGGTGTGAAGTCAGGGGAAGGGAAGAGTGGAGGCACATGCCCAGCATCTGGATAGAAAGGGGACTTAAATTCTCATGGCTAGTCTCCTTACATTAGACACTAAAACAATCTAAATAAATACATACACGCATGAGAACGGCCACACTAATTCAAACCAATGGTCCATCTAGCCCAGTATCCTGTCTTCCAACAGTGGCCAATGCCAGCTGCCCTAGAGAGAATTAACAGAACAGGACAATGGTCAAGTGATCCATCCCTTGTCGTTCAGTCCTAGCTTCTGGCAGTCAGAGGTTTAGGGACACCCACAGCATGGGGTTGCGTCCCTGACCATTTTGGCTAATATAGGCCTGTCTTCCATGAATGTATCTAATTCTTTTTAGAACCAACCCAGTTACACTTTTGGCCTCCACAACACCCCCTGGTCCGCTTTGTTATGTGAAATACTTCCTTTTGTTTATTTTAAACCTGCTGCCTATTAACTTTGTTGGTGGACCCCTGGTTCTTGTGTTATGTGAAAGTAAATAATACGTCCTTATTCACTTTCTCCATACTATACATGCTTTTCTAGAGCTCTGTCATATCCCCGCTAATTCTCTCTCTTTTAAACTGAAAAGTCCCAGTCTTTTCAATCTCTCCTTGTATGGAAGCTGTTCCATCCCTCTAAATATTTTTGTAGCCCTTCTCTGTACCTTTGCAGATGATGATATAACTTTTTTTGCGATGGGGTGACCAGAACTGCACACAGTATCCAAAGTGTGGGCGTCCCGTGGATTTATATCATGGCATTATGATATTTACTGTCTTATTTTCTATCCCTTTCCTAATGGTTCTCAACATTGTTAGCTTTTTGACTGCTGCTGCACACTGAGTGGATGTTTTCAGAAAACTATGCACAGTGACTCCAAGTTCTCTTTCTTGAGTGGTAACAGCTAATTTACACCCCATCATTGTGTATAGTTGGAATTGTGTTTTCCAATGTGCATTTACATTGCATTTATCAACACTGAATTTAATTTGCCATTTTGTTGCCCAGTCACCCAGTTTTGTGAGATTCCTTTGTAACTCTTTGCAGTCTGCTTTGGACTTAACTATCTTGAGAAATTTTCTATCATCTGCAAACTTTGCCACCTCACTGTTCACTCCTTTTGCCAGATTATCAATGAATATGTTGAACAGCACGCGTCCCATTACAGGTCCCTGGGGGACCCCTCTATTTACCTCTCTCCACTGTGAAAACTGACCATTTATTCCTGCCTTCAATTTCCTATCTTTTAACCAGTTACTGATCCATGAGAATCTTCTCTTATCCCATGCTGCCCACTTTACTTAAGAGCCTTTTGTGAGGGACCTTGTCAAAGGCTTTGTGAAAGTCAAAGTACACTATATCCACTTTGTCATACCTCACCAAACAAGTACATGGATTTCCCTTTACAAAAGCTGTGTTGATTTGTCCCAACATACCTTGTTCATCTGATGATTCTGTTCGTACTGTAGTTCAACCAGTTTGCCTGGTACTGAACTCAGGCTTACTGGCCTGTAATTGCCAAGATCACCTCTGGAACCCTTTTTAAAAATCAGTGTTGCATTAGCTACCCTCCAGTCGTCTGGTACAGAGGCTGATTTAAGTGATAGGTTGCATGTCCCTGTTGGTAGTGCTGAAATTTCACATTTGAGTTCCTTCAGAACGCTTGTGTGATACCATCTGGTCCTGGTGACTTACTACTGTTTAATTTATCAGTTTGTTCCAAAACCTCCTCTATCGACCCCTCAGTCTGGGGCAGTTCCTCAGGTTTGCCACCTACAAAGAACTGTGGGGATCTCCCTCACATCCTCTGCAGTGAAGACTGATGCAAGGGATTCATTCACATTTCTGTGCAACGGCCTTTTCTTTCTTGAGTGCTCCTTTAGCATCTCGTTGGCCCACTGATTGTTTGGCAGGCCTCCCAAAACACACCCCAAATAAAACTCCTTCTTCATTTATGAACTGCCTGTGCCTCTGCCTGTTGATTGCACTGACTGCTGAAACTGACCATAGTCCAAGAGAGCACTTGTTACATTTTCAGGGGATTACCTGTAACCCTAGAGCCACAGCTTTGGCTCACCCTGACATCCAAGGTGCAATTCTAACTTCTCTTAAACCAGAGGAATTCCAGAGGAGTCAATAGGTTTTTGGTTTTGTGTTTTGTTTTTTAAGTCATTGGTGTTAATCAAGTCTTACACTTGTGTAATAGAGATCAAAACTGGCCCACTAACAGTCATGGAGACACTGCTGGTTTCATGTTGTGCGTGAACTGAATATGTTCATATGGATTCCATCGCGGTGGATCTGTGTGTTGTGCAGAAGGTAAACGCAATAATTCAGATAGGCACTCTGGCAATTGCAGGGGAAAGAAAGGAAGAGCTGGTGATTAAAGGGAGCTCCACGGGGGTAAAGATGGGCTGGCTTGAATAGAGGGGCCTGACACTCAGCCTTGAAGCCTTGAAGGCTGAAATATTCCAAAAGGTGACCCCGAGCCCAGCACATTTCAGGGGGAGGCTGAGGATAACTAGAGCTTCCCTTTGCAAGATAGAAATTGTTTCTCCCCCCAAATACAAGGGTCTGGTGGCATCGCCACTAGCCCAGGACATCATGTGAACCTGCTCAAAGCGTCTCTGCCTGCTTAGGAATGAAAGGATGGACTGATGATACAGTGACATCTGCTGCAGCCCATGTGCTGTCACTGCTGGGGAGCTGGTTTGCTGTCGTGTGTAGTTAGCTGGCCGGGGGCTAGTGAACCGATCAGCCATTTGATGAAAACCATTCTGGGAACATAGATCATGAAGAAATTTCTCCACCCACAAGACTAACACATGCAGAGCTGAGATGCAATGAAATGAGCAAGGAGCTCCTGTCTTTGGATGGTGATAGAGAGCAACCAGAAATACAAAGTGAGGAGTGGAGATGAGACTGTAGAAGCGGGGGAAGGATTCATTGCTGTGTCTTGTGGCCTGAGGCACTCTTCCATCTACACTCTGCCATGTTATGAAACTGTATGCGCCAAAGCTGCAGAGCCTGTAAGTGACTGGCTGACTGGCCCCCGTCTTCTCTCTTGCATGCACTAACCCTTGTTCTGCACTGCTTTTCTGCAAGCTGTCATCCAGCTATCATGAGCCAGCAGTAAGAGAGGAGTGTGGATCATTTTTCTATAAATAATTCTATTTCTGTAATTAATCATCCCAACAGCTTCCAGAGCAGGGATCTCAAACTCAAATCACCACGAGGGCCACATGAGGACTAGTACGTTGGCCCGAGGGCCGCATCACTGACACCTTTTCATATAAAGATACAAAAGTCCCCCACCCTGCCCCCAGCCCCACCCGCACTCCACCCCTTCCATGAGCCCCTGCCTTGCATCTTCCCACCCATTCCCGGCCCCTATTCCAACCCCTTCCTCAGATCCCCACCCCTTCTCCGCCTCCTCCCGTGAGCCCGCAGCTCCCTGCTCCTCCCTCCTGAAAAGCGCTAAGTGCTGCCAAACAGCTGTTTGGTGGCAGGAAGTGCCTGGAGGTAGGCAGAGGAGCGGAGACGCGGTGCACTGGGGAGGAGGGAGGGCGGCGGGTGAGGGGAGCTTGGTGGCCACAGGAAATAACTCCGGGGGGGCGGGGAGCTTGGCGGGCTGCAGCAAATAACCCTGCCGGCTGCATGTTTGAGACCCCTATTCTAGAGGTAGCTGGCAGAGCTTTGAGGGCTGTAGATTTCAGCACCTGTGTCCATTCCAGATCTCACACGTGCTTTGGGGTGTCCCCTGAATACACTATAAGATTGAAACTACCATTCACACGAGGTTTGATTGGACAAAGAACCCCACAGCTCTGCGGCTTAACCTCTGTGTGCACAAGTGGCTTTTCTCACCTCGGTGTCTAATCGATGCTGCCGTGCCTTCTTTCTGCTCCTGCAAGGCCGTGTTTGCATCGCCCTTGCCTGCCTGGCCATCATAGTCCCGTCTAAGGGGCTGTGCTACCTCGGTGCCATTGCCAGGGTGCATCCTTCCCTCCTCATTCTAGCAGCCCCAGGCTCCATCCACATTAAGATCTCTGGACAGATGCACAGTGACTAATCAAGTGGCAATTGCTATTTCTTGTTTTCTGGATACAGCTGTGTAATAAAGCAGAACCCTCCTGTCCAGAGTTTCTTCAGTCCTTGCCTACTTGGATATATGGTGGAACACTGGTTCACACACCTTTGAAAGCTGCAGGCAGTCTGGCCACAGAAACCCCACAAGGCCCATCCTTGTTTAGGTCTTGGGCAGAACTCGCACTGAAGCCAATGGGAGACTTGCCTGCATAGGGGCCTCGGCTGGGTGCACACAGAAACACCTTGGCTAATGCCTCAAGAACAAGGCCAGTAGCCATTCTGGGAAGGGAAGGGTTAGTGAATGAAGGCAGAGGAGAGGCTGCAGCTCTGATGATTGTGTAGAGGCTGGCGTATAGGTGGCACTGTGGGTTAATGCATGCAGCTCGTACAGTAGTAATTGTTCTACTGTGCAGTTCTGGGCCATAATCCGGCCATGATTCCCAGCCAGATGGCTCCTGTGAGCTCAACCAGTGGTCTCTTGTGAATGTATGTGTGTCACCACACAGCTTGGCTTGGTTGGCAGCACATTTAGGAGGGGCTCAGGATTGTGATGGTGCCTCTGAGATGCATGGCTACCCCCAGGGATCAACCTGGACCTGCTTGATGGAGGTGGAAGGTGTTAGTTAACTTGCATCTCGGCGAGAGGAAAGACGGGTGAGTTAACATACGCTGCCTAAAACCCACCTCCTAGTTCAGACAGACCGGCTGTGGGAGAGCTGGGATAGCGCCGAGCTCTTGCGATTGCTGACTCATCACTTCCAAGAGCAGTAATGGTCACTGAAGTAAAGGCATGAAATGTTTTGTATTGCTGTCTTCAGCAATATCACCCATTTACAAGCAGGCAGAGTTCTGTGATCTCCTCTTACTACCCCAAAGAGCAGAGCTTAACTAGTTGTTGAAGTGGTTTGGTTTGGCCAGTGTTAGGTAGAACTGGGTCAGAGGCTGCTTTACAGAAATAACCCACACCAAGCTAGTGCTTCAGTTCAGGTTTCTTCTGCCTCCTCTACATCACATCCTATCCCAGTCAGCCACCTGCAAATGCAATAGCTGAACATAAAAACGGCCAGACTGGGTCAGACTAATGGTCTATCTAGCCCAGTACTCCGTCATCTTACAACGGCCAATGCCAGGTGCCCCATAGGAAATGAACAGAAGAGGGCAATGATTGAATGATCCATCCTCTGTTGCCTATTCCCAGCTTCCAGCAAAAACAGGCTAGGGACGCTCAGAGCATGGGATTGCGTCCCTCACTATCCTGCTTAATAGTCACTGATGGACCTACCCTCCATGAACTTATCCAGCTGCTGTATCAACTTTTGTTCTCACAGTATAACGGGGGTGTACAAGTCCAGATGCTCATGTCTGACCTGAGCCGAACAAGCTGTGATTCCGCTTGTTCCCCCCACTGTCAGGCCTCCCTTGAATTGAGTCGGTAACCCGTTACGAATGCTAATGCTCTGGTGAAATGCTGGCTGCAGGCTGCTCCTTCCTTAGAAACGACAGCGATTATGAATGAGGTACCCGTTAAAAGAGAGGAGAGCGAGAGATTGAGCTGATATTTAGCCTCACTAAGCCTACAACTTGGCATCTGCTTATTGTAGTTTAGTTCTGAGCTCTGTTCATCAGCAGTGAACTCTGCCACGTCTGTTACCTAGTGGCGATTGTGGAGCCTGCGATGGAGCTGGGAACCCCCAAATGGCACCTGCTCATGTAACAGACAGTGGAGACAAGGAATAAAAAAAGCCAGAGCTGGATTTTAAGAGTTCAGCCCCCAACAGCTCCCACTTAGGCACTTAAATAAATAGTCACCTTTTCCAAAGAGCTCAGCAGCCCCTCTTGTTCTCAAAGGGGCTGGAGGGGCAGGGTCCACCATTGCTCTCTGAGAGCTGCTGGGGTCCAGGCCCTTTTGAAAATCCAACCATTGTGTGTAGGTGCCTAAAGGGGAGCTGAGCCCTGTGGATAACCTGGCTTGAACGACTGACTGCTTGAGGTTCTCTGGTTTTAACTAGAGAACGCCACATCAGCTCTGAAAAGTCATCTCCTAGTTACTGCAAACTCTGAGCGGCATTTCTGGTCTATTTAATCTGTCGTACATGCTGTTGTGAGCTGGTGCCTCCTGCTGTGTATCTAGATTATCAATCCCTTGTTTTACTTGACAGTCAAACCCCTGAGCCTGTCTGCGCTATGACTTCAGCCACAACAGGGCACTTAGTTACATCACCAGGTCCAGTCTGTAGCACAGATGGGACCTGACCTACCTTTTAACCACGACCCAGAAACTTGCTGAAGTCTTACACACCCAACCCCTTCAGGCTGAGACCTCAAGTGAGTTTTCCTACAAAACCAGGCAAGACCAGGCTTGACAATCCTGCTCTCTCTCAGGCAAAGGAAAAACAATTTATGTTTGACAACACCCTCAAAGCTTCCTTCCCCCATCATTAAGAAGCAAGAAAGAGGATGCAGCCCCAATTCCCATCCCCCATTCCTGGCAGGTCATGTTTCTTCTAAGTTTCTTCTTCTTCTAAGTTTCTTCAGGGCTGAATTTTAGCATGCCCTTAGGGTCAGATTTTTAAAGGTATTTAGGTGCCCATTTGCATCTTCAGGCATCTAAATACCTTTAAAAATGTGGCCCTTAGGGACGGGGCCATGTAACTGAGTCACCATCAATTTTAGTACGAGTCTGGAGAGCAATTAAGTGGCTAATATACAGTATATCTCTATATCACAAGCAATTAACTTTTCTAAATTAGTGAACCACAGCCTATACCTGCGTAGGCCCTAATCCTGCAAATATTGAGTGCTGGGTAGTAAACACGCTGCTGTGTAGTGAGCAGCTGTGAGATCAAACTCTTACCACTTTCTTCTATGTTGTGGATCATGGCAGCAAAATATACACACAAATCTGCAGGATAGCTGATGACTTCAGCTGCTGGCTGGGGGATGGTTCATATGCAAATAGTGTGCGGTTCTTTATTTCGGTGGCCTGAGTATGCTTTTTCTGCATGATATGGATGGCTAGTGCTACTGGCTTGCAGAGGTTATCATCTGCTACACGCATTTGTAAAGCCCCTGTCACACTGGGAATCTAGACGGCAGTTTACATGGCTTGAATTGTTCTCCGTGTTCGCTGAGGGTAAGACAAGAAGTACTCAGCTTAGTTTGTCGCGAGGTTAGGTTAGACACTAGGAAAAACGTTCTCACTCTAAGGATGGTTGAGCACTGGAACAGGAGGGAGGCTGTGGGATCCCTGCACTGGACGCTGTTGGACAAACACCTACAGTGTGTATGGTAACACCCATTGTTTCATGTTCTCTGTGTATATAAATCTCCCCACTGTATTTTCCACTGAATGCATCCAATGAAGTGAACTGTAGCTCACGAAAGCTTATGCTCAAATAAATTTGTTAGTCTCTAAGGTGCCACAAGTACTCCTTTTCTTTTTGCGGATACAGTCTAACATGGCTGCTACTCTGAAACCTGTCCAGGAATACTCACTCCTGCCTCAGAGTTTGGGAGAGGAACTAGACACCCTTTTGAGGTCCCTCCCAATCCTTTGTTTCTATGACAGGAGCAAAATACCAGGCTGATCTTTCCAGCTCCCAACTCCCTTGCATTTTTATCAGGTCAAGATCCTTTTAAGTGCAGATTTCCTAAAATGGCTTTCTGTGCCATGTAGCAATTAAATAGACAAATCAGGTGTTGAGGACTTACTGCAGTAACCAGTCATCCAGGCAATCGGTGCCTCTGCTGGCAGCAATGAACTCAAGGCTGATGTGCTGTTGGGAGCAAAGACCAGGGTAATGTCAGGGTCAGTTATTTACTCCCATGCATATAACACTCGGAAGGCTATGAGCCTCATTGGGCTGGATAAGTGGGCTCAACTCCCATTGAAATAAATAGAAGCTGTGGCTGTCTCCATTAGAGCTGATACAGTCCTATATTTTCAATGTTTTCATCAATGTTATTAAGTATTCTACTATTTAAAAGGTAGGGAAGCAGCATGGTCTAGTGGGCATAGACTGACCAGGTAGCAAGTGTGAAAAATCGGGGTGGGGGTGGTAATAGGGTCCTGTATAAAACAAAGCCCCAAATATCCAGAGGTCCCGATAGTATTGGAACATCTGGTCACCCTTAGTGGGGAGGGCAGTGAACTGAGAGTCAGGAGACCTGGCTTCTAGACTCAGCTTTGTCAGAGCAACTGCGTTACCAAAAATGAATCATTCATTTCTCTTGTCTGTGCAGAACAGGGATAAGGATATGTCCCTTCCTTTGTAAAACGCGTTGAGATCTGTGAATGAAAAGAGCTAAGGTCCAGATAAGTGCGAAAGCAATGGGAGTTAGGTGTCCAATACCTTTGAGAATCTGGGTCTAAGTGTCATTGTTATGCTCTTGTGCTTTGGGATAGCTGGTACGAATTTTGCATTCTTTCTGTGCTATTTGGTATGAGATATACACAGAGTTCTGTGGGTATCCAAAAGCCAACTGTGGGTGCAAAACACCTACATTAGCAACAAAACTGTGCTAGCGATCATTGGTTTAAATAGTGATGGAGAATCTAGTGACAGAAATTCAGGTGGTAAAGAGAAGTCTTGCAATACAAGGGTGATTTTAGAGCTAAAAGCTGTGTGAGCGGCACAGAGAGCTCAGAAAGCTGGCACCAAAACAGATTTCATAGGCTCAATGCTAGATTGTAGCCCAATCTGCAAAAAACAAATTACACTAGACAGAGTCCAACGCCCTTAAGAAACTATATAAATAGGACCCACTTGTGCAGGGGAGGTCTGCAACACACTGTTGTGCAGGCAGCATGCTGCACAGCAGTGCAGGGAGGTGCTGTTGTGGCTAAGGACAGTGCCTCAATCCCCTGCTTTGAACAAAATCACCATGGGATCTTTAATGCCCGCATAGAGACCCCTCATTTCAGAATGAAGCTAGCCAGCTGCTGCAGCACCGGAGAATGAGTATGGCGGGGTGCATGGCACGCTGGGCTTTGCACTGCTAGCCGTAATACACAACAGTGTGCCTACACCTCTGGGATGGTGTGATTCCCACATCCAGCGCCACCCGGTGTTGCTCATCCCAGGTGACGCTCACGCACCCAGTGGCCCCTCGCCCCTGCTCGACAGGCCCCGTGTGGTGGGGTGGCACGGAGCCTCCTGCAGCTGCTCCTCCGGGCCAGCAAAGGGCTGCGCTGCCGAGGAATGGCGGGTGACCAAACTGCCTCTCTGGTTGGGCCCTCTATCCCCTGGCCCCAGCTGGGAACAGGCCGCATGGCGCAGCTGGAGGGAGGTGGCTGGGTGCCCGGTGCCCTGCCAGAGCGGGAGGTGAGAGGGGTCATGGGGAACAGCTGGGGGCTGGAACCAGGAGGCTGATGGAGATCAAACCATCCTGGGTAGCCTCCGTCATCCTGTCCTAACCTCCCAACCAAAGCCCCAGGCCTTCCCCCGTCCGCCTGGCTGTCCCCACATGCCTGGATGGGGGGGACGGGCTCTGCCTGCTCTCACCATGTGCTGGGCGGGTCCGATGTGTTTTCTCATCAGTGAGAAATGAGCCATGTGGGGCTGCATGACATGCGGCGCGACTGGCCCCCAGAATCCTGGGCACTGGTCTTGGCTCTTGCCGAGCCTCACGGGAGCTGCTGGGAGAGGCATTGGTTTATTTGGGGGTCCTAGTCTGAGGACCAGCTGAGGAAACGCGCCAGCGGGAGAGCAGAAGGGGGGAGGGGTATGGCCTCCCCTTCTAAAAATAACCCTGTAGCAATAGCCCTAAGCAGTGCATAGCGCTCTTGTCCACGCATGCCATCCTTGCCATCTAGAGTAAGGATCAGGATCATATGTCCCCCCGCCCCATCCCATCACTGGTGGTGACCCCCTTGGGAGTTATTCATAACACACACCAGGGTTTCACATCACGTAAACAGTTTGTGAGGCTGTCACTTGCATTACAGTGGAAGAAAAATGCTGATGTCCCTCTTTTAAAAAAAAAAAAAAAAGGGGGGGGGGGGAGTAGCTAGCGAAAGCCCTGTCCAATTCTGAATAGCTAGTAAAAACAAACTAACTGCCAAGTCAAATAAATCAGATTCTGCAAGAACATAATGTACCTTTGTTCTTTCTGCTTCTTGCTGCAGAGATGAAGTGACAAACGATATTCCAATAGCTGTGGTGGGCTAACTGATAATGCTAGGCCACAGGCGACAAAGTCTTGGCTTGATGATATGAGGTGTGCATTGAAGGTCGTTAATCAGGTGCAAATATATTAATCCAGATGCATTCAAAGCTCAGAAGAAACAGGCGTTTGCCAAGGAGAACGTGTTGGTATTTGTAGAGAAACACTTATTTTCAGGCTTCTAAAAGGGTGTCTATAAATAAAGGAGACTAAGATGTTTTTTTCCCAAAAGACATGGCAGTGTTCTGTTAATGGGGGCTGGGAAAACTGCAGGAGCTCCAATGTGTCCCACTCACATTGCAGGTGGGGAGGCTTCTCTTTTACAGAATGGCTGTGATATTGGACAACGAAAGTCGTTCCAAACAAACTGATGATGGTCCCTGCAACGAACTAACTTCACACACTTTGAGTAGTCCCATTGAAGGCAGTGGGGTTATTCAGTGTATAAAGAAAGCGTATTCCTAGCTATTTGCAGGATCAGGCTCTAATTTGATACATTTCTAAGCCTTTCTATTCCCAGTGCAGGCATAAGCCCCTACTGCATTCATCTTGCTAGAATTTGACTAATATTTGAGTTTTTTTTCTCTTAGCCACACACAGACAGATCAGTTCTCTTGCTTCCTTGTATGCTAGTCCTATAAAACTTCATAGTGTGATTCTCTGCAGAGCTGTATGCTGACCAGCCTACTCACCCTCTTCCTGCTGCACTAGTGAACATGTTCATTCTTATTTCACAGGGTAAGCTCCAAAGCAAACAGATATTAGTATTGGGCCTGGACGGAGCGGGGAAGACCAGCGTTCTCCACTCACTGGCCACAAACCATGTGAAGCGAAGTACAGCTTCCACAGAGGGCATCAATGCGGTCTGCATCAACACCGAAGAGGCGAAGATGGAATTCTTAGAAAGTAAGTGTGTGCATTTTAATAAGTAACATAGGGAAAATTCTCATTATACTTAATGGGAGCTTTGCTTTAGGTAGAACACTTAGACCCTTAATTTTTTAAACTATTTATTTATTTATTTATTTATTTAGGAAGTTTAAACAAGTTTACAGATCCTTGCCATGTAAGTATCAGAAACAAAATAATTATTACAACAGAGAGGTTTTGTCTAAAGAGACATTATACAGGAATATAGTCATCAGATCTTTCTGTTTAACAGGGTGGTACCGTATAAAGTGTGAGCATCATTACAACACCAACAATATGTCATTTCTGGTGATTTTATTAAATTGAGTGAAATCTCTCTATACACGTATTTAACAGACCAAGCATGTCTATCAAATGGTACTTTTAAAAAAAAAAAAATGGATAGAGGTGCTGGTTTTTTTACAGTAGTTTTTCTGAGTATAACGTAAAAGGTAACCAAATCTATATCTGTCCTGTCTATTTTGCTGGGTACATAGTTGGTGTATTAATTTTTTCATAATCAGAAGCTCCCTTTTTTTAACCATCCCTCTATAGACCCACCATTTTTAATCCTTCCAATTTCAGGAATGTGCTGTCACACTGTCCTCTGGGCCGCTGTGAAGACTGTACGGCTATGGTGCTTATTAACGGATTACATCTTTCTGCATTGTTTCTTGCTTAGGAAAATAAATTGGCGTCCAAGTGCATGCATGTGTGCACATATGCTAAATGGAAACATGGAGCCAAAGTCATTTCTGGCATAGCTCCAGTGAAGTTACACTCGGGATGACTTTTGCTGAATGTGAGAGAATGCTAACATAACCCAAAACAGTGACACTGTTGAAGAAAGTTGTGTTTTACAGCTATGAATCAGTGTTTTTCACTAGAGAACGTGTCTAGCTAAGTATAGCGTTGGCTCGAGGGCTGGGTAATCGCTCTAAGGCTAGGAAAGAATAAGGATCTTCTGATGTTTGTAAAGTTGAAAAACCACAGGAACGCTAACTGTTTTAATTCTTAATTACTGTTAAGCTGGTGTCCCTTTGAACTCTGGCTAATCCCTTCCTTCCTCCAGACCGTTCCTAGGGTGGACTCTGGATGCTGACTGAGTCTACAAACAAGAAGCTGCTGTGACCACTTTGGAGGTCTTAAAAACTTAATTTTCACTGGGAAAAATATACACTAGTTCAATGCATGAAAACAGTCTAAAACCAGTTTTGTTTCTGGCTATAGTACATTTGGGTTATTTATAATATCCAACTGAAACAGTTCCTTAACAGGGCCCTGATCCTCAAAGCATCCACTGAGAGGTATTTAGCACCTGCACCTTCCATTGACTTGGAAGGAAGTGGAGGATGCTCTGGCTGAGCCCAAAGCATGCATTATATTAATATCCAAAGCAGTTTTGTAGAGTAGAACTGCTTGGTTCAGGCAATACTTGACAGAACCTTTCATTTCAGAGTTGTCCTTTCCTATCCAGGCCTGGCTGGTAGTAACCGAAGTTTGTTGTTAACTGGTGGCTCTTTAGTGACCTCTGTGAAATGAGATGTCTTAGTTCAGTTTCTGTCAGTCAAATCTGTACCTCCCTATCTAATCTATTTACTTATCTGGCCTGTGGTATTTTCTGTGTTATGCATGCATGTTGGCAAACCATTAAAACGGCATTACCAAATCCAGTACGCGTGTTCCAAGCACATTTTAAAAATACTTTAACAGGTCATACCACCAAAAGGCAGGCCCAGCTGTAACCACGGGATTATCTCTACCCCAAATGTCTAGTTCTTACTATGTACCGTGGATGTGCTAGAGCTGTTAGAGAAAAGTTACACTTTCTTTTCTTGATAATTGAAAAGGTGTATTTTTTTCCCCATGTTCTTTGTTCTGGAAACTACTGATCTGTTTTGACTAAAATTTAAGGGGAACAACATCATTCCCAGATGAAGAACAACCCTCCCTATATTCAGCCAGAACAGAAAAGCTTGACAAATTGTAAGCAACAGAATGGAAACCCTTATGTAACTTTGCTCATGCTCCACCTCTAATAATAACTGAATGTACATAGAGACAGGGTTCTGCTCTCTAGAGTAGGAGTGGGGCGTGTTGGCAGGGCAATATATAGGAACTTATAGTGTTGCCTGTTTACTTGGATAAATAGAAGTTTGCTGTTCTGTCAGGCCACCATCTTTTATGAGAACTAAAAGGAACCAAGAAAACAGAAATCCAGTATTTAGAAAATATAGGCCCAGATTTTTAAAAGTATTCGGGTGCCTAGTGGGATTTTCAAAAGTGTCTGTGAAGGGTAGGTTGATTTTTTAAATCAGCGATTTAAATCAGCAAGCAGGAAGCTTTGATTTTAAATAATCAATTTTAATTTTATTTTGTATTTGTACTTTTTAGTTGTATTCCTAAAGAGATGCTGAGGTATATTTTGGTACTTTTTTGCTAACCTGGGGAATATACCATCGCTATACATAGTTATTTAAGCAATTATATAGCTTTGCTTACATTTACTCAGATTCTTAATTTTTACTTCTTTTTATCATGTTAGAAAATATGGACACGTTTCTTCTTTACTAGATGATAATCATTCGTTTACTTGTGATCTATGTCAGGCTGCATTTGGATGGAAAGTGGAATTCAGTTAAATGCACAAAATCTGCATTTTAAAATTGTTTTCTATTAGCTAAATAAAACTACCTTAAATGTACTAGATTCATGAGGGAAAAAAATTAAGCTGATCAAAACATATTTTGTTTTTAAAACTTATTTAATAAACAAAGGAAGTGTGATCTGAAGCTAGTGCGTTGAACTGATTGTTTCTGGTCACCATGCTTTTGACACGGTCTCCCATAGTATTCTTGTCAGCAAGTTAAGGAAGTATGGGCTGGATGAATGCACTATAAGGTGTGTAGAAAGCTGCCTAGATTGTCGGGCTCAACGGGTAGTGATCAATGGCTCCATGTCTAGTTGGCAGCCGGTATCAAGTGGAGTGCCCCAAGGGTCGGTCCTGGGGCCGGTTTTATTCAATATCTTCATAAATGATCTGGAGGATGGTGTGGATTGCACTCTCAGCAAATTTGCGGATGATACTAAACTGGGAGGAGTGGTAGATACGCTGGAGGGGAGGGGAGGGATAGGATACAGAAGGACCTAGACCAATTGGAAGATTGGGCCAAAAGGAATCTGATGAGGTTCAATAAGGATAAGTGCAGGGTCCTTCACTTAGGACGGAAGAACCCAATGCACAGCTACAGACTAGGGACCGAATGGCTAGGCAGCAGTTCTGCGGAAAAGGACCTAGGGGTGACAGTGGACGAGAAGCTGGATATGAGTCAGCAGTGTGCCCTTGTTGCCAAGAAGGCCAATGGCATTTTGGGATGTATAAGTAGGGGCATAGCGAGCAGATCGAGGGACGTGATCGTTTCCCTCTATTCGACATTGGTGAGGCCTCATCTGGAGTACTGTGACCAGTTTTGGGCCCCACACTTCAAGAAGGATGTGGATAAATTGGAGAGAGTCCAGCGAAGGGCAACAAAAATGATTAGGGGACTGGAACACATGAGTTATGAGGAGAGGCTGAGGGAGCTGGGATTGTTTAGCCTGCAGAAGAGAAGAATGAGAGGGGATTTGATAGCTGCTTTCAACTACCTGAAAGGGGGTTCCAAAGAGGATGGCTCTAGACTGTTCTCAATGGTAGCAGATGACAGAACGAGGAGTAATGGTCTCAAGTTGCAGTGGGGGAGGTTTAGATTGGATATTAGGAAAAACTTTTTCACTAAGAGGGTGGTGAAACACTGGAATGCGTTACCTAGGGAGGTGGTAGAATCTCCTTCCTTAGAGGTTTTTAAGGTCAGGCTTGACAAAGCCCTGGCTGGGATGATTTAACTGGGAATTGGTCCTGCTTTGAGCAGGGGGTTGGACTAGATGACCTTCTGGGGTCCCTTCCAACCCTGATATTCTATGATTCTATGATTCTATGTCCTTCAAGATATTAGAACTAGCAGATCTCAGTCTCTCATGCTTCAGTTTTATTCATAGATTGGTCAACAAACTTTCCTGCTTTTTCCGCTCCTAACTGGTTTTTTCACTTTGAATGAGCTAGTCATTTAACTGAACTAATTGAATAAACTGGAAGAAAATATTGTCTCTGCACCGGCAGAAGAGGCTGCTGCTGTCTAGCACGTCAGCAAACTCTGCTTGGCCAGAGACTTGCACCAGTTCCATAGTCTGACTTTCTTTAAAACTTGGCAGCAAACAGGTATTGCTTGACTATTTTTTTTTAAGTAATGAAAATGATTTAAATAGATTATAGTAAAGTTTAGGCCTTAACAGAAATTTTCATGATTTCAGATTTGTTTGAACAGATCATTTTTTTTAAAAGAAAAAGTATAATTTCAATAAAAAAATCGAGATATATTGATATATATATTTAAATCTCATTATCCACCTGGCTTTTTAGGCATTTAGGTGCTTTCAAAAATACCACTAGGAGCTTAAATACCTTTAAAATCTGTGTGCCACTGTGACACTATCTCCATAGCAATGAATGGTGTGTCTGTGGGAGAGGCCACTGTAATATTTCCAGACTGGGAGCATCTGACTCCTGGTGGTAGAGTAGGATTAAGGATGCAGCAGTCCTTAACATTCATGAGGAAGAAGGGATTTATAGGGAGAAAGGATGGCCCAGTGGCTAGGGCAAGCCTTGGACTTGAGCTATCTAGGTAAATTCCTTGCTCTGACACAGACTCTCTGTGTGACTTTGGGCAGACCACTTAGGCTCTGTGTGTGTAACACTTAGGCTCCCCATCTGTAAAACGGGAATTATTTAGGGAAAGTTCTCTGGCCTGTGTTATACAGGAGGTCAGAATAGATGATCACAGTGGTCCCTTCTGGCCTCGCGGCCTATAAAAAGTTGGACCAGTAGCACTTCCTTACCTGATGGAGGGGAGAGGTGCTCAGGTACTGTGATAATTGGGACCAGGTAAGTACCATACACTGGAAAAAAAACCGGAACTTTCTATGTAATAACTTTGCTTTCCTATGTGTCTGCATCCTCTCAGTCCTGAAATACATTATCGGATTCTCAGATAACAGCTTCATAACTGATTACGTATCCTGTATAAGACACATAATTTTTAGTGACACAATTAGAATAAATCTTTTAAGCTTTCCCTTTGGAGCTTTGAAAACGGCTAGGGTGACTCTCCTTCTGAGGTCTCTGTTCTCAGAAGAGGCTGATGGGAACTAAAAATAAGCTTCTAGCTGCAAAAACCTTGCAGCATGTGCAATGCTTCCCCTAGTGGAAATAAAACATATTAAGATTAAGGGCCTGGTTTGCCACTTTAGTCTGGTGAAACTCCAGTGGGGAATTTGGGGGCAGTGTGGTTCCTGGTGAAAAGCTTCTGGGCTGGGGAACAAGGGACCTCTGTCCCCTCCTTAAAACAGGGAAGTCTCCTCCCTGGGGCAAAGAGTCTCCACTGCTTCCTGGGTGCCCTAATCCCAGTTCCCAAACCTTCCAGCCTCCCTCCACAACTTCTGTGGCCAGGTCTGTGTTTTCAGAACAAAATTCCAGGGCTTGTTGGAAATCTAGAAGCTGCAACAGACTGACTTTCAAATCAATATAAATCAGGGATATTCTCGTGGCTGGTGTTATCTGTGTTTGTGTTTAATTCAAGGAATCCTCCTTTTTCGAATATACCTGAAGCTGCTCCAGTATTTCTGGCCTGCACTGGACCCTGGCCCTTACCGCAGATTTTAGATCCAGCTTGGTGCCCAATACACAGACAGGGCCCTGCATTTAAGCAGACATGATCCCCCTCTTCCCCCGCAACAAGCAGCCAGCTGGTGAAGAATTCCATAATCATAACTCTGACTTTTCTGTTTCCTGGCACTGATATCACTGCCATGAAGTGCACCACTTTGACCAATACGAGCATTATGCAAAGGATTTGAAGTCAATTGTATGCTGATATCACAGGCCTGGTCTGCACTGGTGGTTTTTTTACCTTGAGTTAATTGCCAGTTAACTCAAGATTGTGAACATATTGGCCTGGTCTTCAGTAGGAGAAATGGTGTGTTCTTAACTTGAATAAGCTAACTTTTGGTCTGTCTTCACTGCACAGTTAACCTGGGCTCTTACCTGGGTGTTAGCCCAAATCCCTATCAGCCACACACAAAAGCCTCTGAGCTGGGTTTGGACCCTGGGCTAGGTGACCCCTTAAGGGTACATACAGGCTAGAACCTGGGCTCCAGTTTAACTCAGGCTAGAATTCTTCCACTTTGCCGTGAGCATGCAGTTTAAATCCCCCAAGTGCTTATAGTCCTTTGCTGCCTTCCTACAGTGTCCTCCGAAGGATAGACAAGTGCTCCCACAATTGACAGGGCAGGACAGAGAGCCAGGGGCTGTGCCCCCCGTCACATGGGCATTCTAGTGTGTCACCGCACCGAGAGCCAGGGGCTGTGCCCCCCGTCACACACACGGGTGAATGCAGAAACAGCGAGGACTCATGAACGTGGGAAAGGCTTTGCTGTGGGGATGCTCACACCCAGACTAGGCTAATCCAGCTGCTCAGGCTTGGGGGGCCAGTCATCCAGGTTAACTATGCAGTGAAGAGAGAGCCCAAGATTTTACTTCATGTTAGGCCTAGTGTAGATTTAAAAGCTTTACCCGCACTGCTGTGTCAATGAGGGGTGTGGCTTTGTTGACATAGCGAGACCAGTAAACACCCGCGTGTAGAGGCAGTCATACTGGGATCAAAGTGTTTATGCTGAAGTAGCTTGTGTTCGTTCTCTGAACCAGAGGCATAGTCGTGGCGTCGGGGAAGAAGCTAAGCTAGCACCATCTGCCATTGCCCGTCCACCCAAAAGTCGGGGCCCACCCAAACGTTCACTCCTAGCCACGCCACTGCTCAGAACTGGCATAAGCTATACCAGTAGAAGCACTTTTATACCAATATAGCTGTGCCCACAGCAAGAGGGCTTTGCCAGTTTAACTAAGTTGGTGAGTTAAACTGGCAGAACCTATAAGTGTAGCCCACACCTGAGTTAAGAATACACCTTTTATCCTAGTGAAGGCACCCCTTTTGAAAGGCTCATTTGTTCTAGGCTACAAACGACTGTCATTTGTCCCAGGAAAATTTGCCAAACTACAAATGCTCAGTGTGTTAAAGTACCTCGAGTTAATTGTACCTCAAGCTAACTAAGGTCAATTGTACCTTTAACTGACTGTCTAAGGTCTGGCGAAGACAAGTAAAAACAAGCTGCCTTTTCCAGGCCTCAGTTACTACACAGTAGTACCCAAGATGGCTGGTCTCATGTGTAAAGGGAACTGACTCTTGTTCCACAATTGTGTGAATACCCTGTGAATTCAGATATACAAATACAATGCAGCAAAACCACTGCCAAGGTGCCAGGCGCATCCCAGGGGTTGTGGTGATACCACAACCCACGTGAACCACACACATGCCGTTAGAAGCCAGTAAGGTGACCGTGTGTTTAGCCTTATCGTCCAGGCCTACCTGTGTAGTAATATGCATAATAGCCTAACCCTGTATCCCCGTTGTACACCCAGTTGAAATCCTGTGGAAATCTGCATGGACAGTGGGTGCAGGATTGTGCTTACTCAGGGCACATACTGCTGTGTCCTGCCATGCGGGAGAACCCAGATCTTATTCCTAGCTCTGTCGTGTCACTGCCCTGCGGAGCAGATACGGGAGGGGCTTTGGAAGCCATATGCCCAGACCTAGCACTTGTCTACACTACCACTTAAGTGAAAAAGCCACCCCCTGAGCGATGCAAGTTACATCCACGTAAAGCAGTGTCCACACCATTGAGGTGGAGTAATTATGCTGACATGAGAGCGCTCTCCTGTCAGCATGGCACGTCTTCATCGGGTGTGCTACAGCGGCGCAGCTGTGTGGATATAGTGTGGTATAGACTAGCCCTGCAGCAGTGCCTTTTGTCCAGCTGGGCTCCCCCGGGAGAGCGGCTTCTCTGAGCAAGGAGGGGTTGGTGCTGCGACAGGCACCTGGGGCTGGGAAGTGTCAAGCAGAGTAGAAAGGTGGGATATGAACATGGGACAGAACTATTGCTGGCTCTGACATTGATGCACACCAACTTCTCATCTAGAATTGTCCTCCCAATTAATGAGGCGATTCTAGATCCTGCCAAAGTCATCTGGCAGACACCAGCCTCCATCACACCATCCAGCAACAGAGTGTTTTAAAAAAACAAAAACCCTACATCTCTACCCAAAGAGGCAGACTTTGTTTTCAACATCCGCAACCCAACTCCATCATAGTGGATGTGGTTAATGCACGAAGCAAGCAATATGATGCCAAGTCAACTCCATACGATCAGGCTTAGCAAGATGGTCTATTCATTGACAACATTACTGTTTAGAGTCATAAATTACCAAACTGACATGGCCAAATACAATTTTATTAATTATGGGAAACCCAATGTGTTTCTGGAACATTACTGGAAACACAAAAAGAACAGATTCAGACCATTCTTAGAGATGGTCAGTTAATAGCCAGACTGGTCCCAGAGACAGCACTGGATGTAGCTGTTACAGCTGCCCGCCCAGTCTCCATGACAGTGGTACTGAGGCAGGTTGTGTTGTTTTTGTTTTTTGGGCTACGCCTCTCTAGATTGCCCAAAGAGCTACAGACTTCCAGTTTGAAGGGCCAAACTCTTTATGAAGAAGACCAATTTTCTCTCCGCATCCTGAAGGATTCTCAGACCACGTTACACCCCTTAGGAATCTAAATTGTGAGACAGAAGAGAAGATATACCTCTCAACCACACCACAGGTCACAATCTTCTCAATACCCACCATCTCAGTGCTATGAGCCACAGTGTAAGAGGACCAGGGCTCAAAAGTGGGAACAGGCAGCACCCCAGTCTGTGACCTCTCAAACTGCCTCTTAAAAGCACTTTTGATGAGCTGGTCGAGGGCCTGAACAGTGATACCTTACACATCAGCTGCCATCTGTATACCTGTCACACCACTCAGAAGTCACCTTGCCCTACTTCGCAGCAGTTAGGACCAGCTCTAAAGCAAGGAGATTGATTTCTAGCCCTGAACCTACAGGGTGCCTACTTCCATATCTCAATACAACCATTGTACAACAGATTTCCTACTGCTTACCTTTGGGGCAGGATCATTTTCAGCACAGGCTGCTCCACACAGGGTATTCTCCAAGGTTCTCTTCATTGTAGTGGCATGCTAACCCCGGTACAGTGACTAGACTTTATCAGCACCAACTTTGATGCAGTACAAGCGAGAGCATTCCTCTCGCTACCCACATTCACCACCCTGGGACACTTCTCCCTAATACACTGGGGAAATCACCTACACAACCACAAGGTTCAAGACAAATGGCCGTCCACAGAAATGAGCTTCCATATCACTCTTTTGGGGCTAAGGGCTGTCGGGAGTGCCTGTGCACGCTTTCTGCCTTTCATCAAAAACAACACACAAAGGTCATGATGGGCTTAATGTGACCTGTATGTTTTGTATAAACTGCCAAGGAGCTGCCAGATCTCCCTCCCTCTACAAGGCAGCACTCAAACTTTGGAATTGATGCACCCATCACAATATGCTCATCTCAGCTGTCTATCTACTAGGGATACAGAATGTCACAACCAACAGCCTCAGTTGCAATTTTCTCACAACAATGAGTGTGTACTGAATTCAGAGGTGCTCCAAGATATAGCCGCCCTTGTTACTGCTCCAGGGCCGGCCTGGGGAAACAGTCACTGGCAGTTGCCCTCATCTTCCCACGGGACAGGGCCCACTTATATGTCTCTTACCAGTTTCCTACTCTATCCAAGATTCTGTTGAAAATTCAATGAGACAAAGCAAGTGTTATTCTGATTGCTCCTCTTGACCATGACAAGTCTGGCTCCCTTACCTGACACAGATGGCAATATGCCCTCCTGTTTCTCTTCAGCCCATCCCTCACCCACTCTCTCAAAACAATGGGCTAACTCTTCACCCCAACCTGCGGGTCCTTCACCTCCAGGCTTGGCTCCTTCTTAGTTCCAAGGCTTAGAGGCAGAATGCTCTGACAAGCTGAACGTGTTGCAACACAACCAAAAGTTGACTGCTTGACATACTTATCTACAAAATGGAAACGACTCCAAGTTTGTGTCATTTCAAACACACAGACTCAACCTCATCTTTCCTCCCTCTGATTTTGCACTACATTTTAAACTCTCACTCAGCTTCCTTAAGGTTCATCTTGCGGTGAAATCGGCTTCCCACTTGGTGTTTGCTCACCCACTAATGTGTAGATTCTTTAAGTGCATTGGGAATCTCTTCCCACAGGTGACACCACCTGCTCCAGCCTGGGACTTTAACCTAGTTCTCAGGGCTTTGACTAGACCTCCCTCCGAGTCCAGGGCAACTTGTTCTCTCTTACACCTGTCCATGAAGACAGCATTACTAATTGCCATCACCTCAGCTAGGTACATAGGAGAAATCCATCATTCACAGCCTTTAATAAAAAAAAAAAAAAAAGACAAAGTAACTCTAAGACCATATCCCAAGTTTCTCCCTACTTTCTCTGCACTTTCCATATGAATCAACAGATCCGTCTCCCTGTTTTTTCCCAAAGCCACATTGTGACAACTGGGAGACAATTGTGCATATGTTAGATATTAGAAGGACATTAGCATTCTACTTGGACAGGACTAAGGTCTTCAGGAAATCCCCTAAACTCTTCCTTTTGTCCACAGAAAGATCCAAAGTCTCTGTGATATCAGCTCAAAGACTATCCAAATGGGACTCTAGTTGCATTAATCACTTATCAAGGGTGCTACTTGCTTCCATCCAGAGACCATATGCACTCCACGAGGCCATTTTTTTACCTCAATCACATTCCGTAGGGGTACCCCAACCTCTGCCCATACTTTCGCAGAATGTTATGCGATCACTGAAGATTTGGCTGCTCACACCATCTTCGACTCCACAGTATTCTCTGTAGTAAAAGACTCCACTTCAGAGTCCCAGCCTTCAGTGGTGGGTGCTGCTCGGGAGTCACCTACTGTGGAGCACCCATAGGAACACGACGCGAAGAAGAGGAATTTACTCATCTTGTGCAGTAACGATGGTCCTTCGAGATGTGTGTCCCTATGGGTGCTCCACAACCCGCCCTCCTCCCCTCTACTTCAGAGCCCTCTATAGGGCTCTGCAGTAGAGAAGGAAGTGAGGGGGGGTTCACCTGTGCAGGGCTAAATAGCCTCAAGGCAGACCATGAGGGAGGGAGGGCACATGCGCGGGCTCAATGGGACACTGCTACCAAAAATATCTGACTAGAGGCACAGGGGCACTCAGACACTTATAGTGGAGTACCCATAGGGGGACACATCTTGAAGAACCATCGTTACTGCACAAGGTGAGTAACTTCCTCATCTGTGTATTACCTCTGAGAGTGATTGTGAGATTGTCAGGCCTACGTTTGCAAATGTGCAAGCTCACTTTAGGTAGCCACCATGAAGCCTGATTTGCAGAGGTGCGAAGCACCCACAGCCTCCATTCTAATCAGCTGGAGTTTTGCACCTCTGAAAATCAAGCCCTAAATGTCTTCCGTTGGAAGGGGAGGGGCCCAACTCAGTGACCATTTGGGAAGTATTTGGCCCCCATGTTTGCAAAGCATGCTATAAATGCAACATATGTATTGTTGTAATAATCCACAAAGGCGTTCTGTTGTACAGCACACTGTTAGTAACTGGTTGAAATTCTATGGCCTGTGTTAAACAGGAGATCAGACTAGATGTTCTAATTGTCCTTTAATATATATACATCAACCTCCACTAGAGTATTGCACTGACGTTGAAGTTTGCCTAAGAGGAAGCTTGTACATTCTGATCCTCTGGTCGCTTAAAAGAGTGGATCAGGCGAGCTGCGCAGAGTAGCAGTGCATGATCACACCTGTGCCTTGTACTGGGCAGCTGCTCCCACTGAAATCCACAGGCAATGCAAAGTCCACTTTGCAGATAGGAGCAGGCTGAGCTCAGTTATGTTACTGGTGGGTGACTCAGCTGAGTAGTTGGGAAGTACTGTATTGCAGCCCTTGTATTGCAGACAGCTTTACTCAGGATCCAGAAGATACCGGGGTCAGTAAAATGTATCCTAAGCAAGGATTTTTACCTAGTGTACAGCTGCCTGTGGAGACAGGCAGTAAACCCTCTCCCTCACGCTCCCGGGCTAAGTCAGAACCGATCGGGAGTGTGGCTTCACCCTCTCAGGCGAAGAGGCAGGAAGCCCCAATGTCTCCACGCAGAGACCTTCAAAAGGATAAAGGGTCTCCTCTGAGATCTTTACCCTCGGTGCTGACAGCACCAAGAGCAGGCGCTTCCGACCGCCCCAGCACCTCGGCCGTGGCTCACGCCGAGCACAAAAGCAGGGACCCGACTTTCCACAGCGGGAAGTTCTCCTCAGCACCGGTCCCGCCGGCACCGACGATAGACCCGGTGCTGGCAGCGCATTTCACCCCGGTGCCCACAAGAACGTTGGCACCGAGCCTGCCCGTCACCCCCGCAGCAGACGCGGAACCTCTGCAGGGCTCCTACAAATGGCCTGTGGCTCCCACTAAAGCTAAACAAAAGTCACTGCGGGCTGCCGCTCGTGCTCCGCAGCACCGCAGCCCAGGGAGCATCAGCGGGATATCTCCGTGGCCCCTGAGCCTGACTCTCCGCTCCTCGACATGGAGCACTCACTGTTTGAACACCCACTCTCACCACCCCGACCTGGCTGCCTTCACTGACAGCGAGAACAACATGCAGCAGCAGGCAGAGTTCTCCCCGCCTGATTCTCCTCCTCCACCGGAGCCATATCTGTCTCAAGACACAGCACTTCACAAGAACCAGCCTCAGTTTCCCTACTCTGTCCCCCTGTGGGCGGGGCCCCACTTTTCCTACCCTATGCCCTGGCCTCAGTGGCATGGTATGCCCTTGATCAGCTCCTGCCACCACTCCTCCTCATGCCCCTTCCACCAGACCGCAAGCCCGTTCTGCGCCTCTGTCTCCAGCAACATCTACATCTAGAGTTCCTGAACCCCTTCTTGAAGATGTGGGCTATGAACCCTTCCTGGATTTACTGGCTCCTGCCTTTCCATCAGCTGCAGATGAAGCCCTCATGCCTCCACCTCCACAAAATGTGGATGATTTTAAGCAATTCCAGGAACTTTTCAATAGGGTGGCACTCAGCCAGGACATTCCTTTGGAGGAAGTCCAGGAGACACAATACAGATGCCTCAAAATTGTCCAACTCTCTGCGCCCTCAAAGATCGTGCTACCCATAAACAAATTCCTCCTAGAATCAGCTGATTTTCTATGGCAGACCCCTGCCTCCATCCCACCAACATGCAAGAAGGCTGAATGTAAATATTATGTTCCCACCAAGGAGGTAGATTTCTTATTTTCCCACCCACAACCCAACTCTCTTGTGGTGGATGCAGCGATACACAGAACAAAACAGCCACAATACCAGCCCACTCCGCAAGACAAGGACCTCAAATGCCTTGACCTCCTGGGCTGCAAGGTTTATACCTCCTCTGCTCTACAATTTAAATTGCAAATTATTCCGCCCTCCTCGCAAGCTATGACTATGACAACTACAACAAGCTCTTTGATTTTGCCTCCCATATCCCGAAGGACAGGAGAGTGGACTTTTAAGTCAGTCCTTGTCGAAGGTCAGTTGGTGTCCAGGACGGCACTACAAGCATCCCTGGACATGGCGGACCCAGCAGCCCGCACTACTGCGACTGCGGTGGTGATGCGCAGGTCTCCCTGGTTGTCTGCGTCCGGAATCCCAAAGATCTGCAGACCAACAAAAAACTAAAGCGACGAAGTCCTTCACATTATGAAAGACACCCTGCGCACACTAGGGATATACTCGTCCCTCCCCAGGAGACAACGGTATCAACCTTATCAGAGGCCCTGCACACAACAATATCACCAGCCCCAGCCCAGACTGTATGATATTGGGAGAAACCGCAATACTCCTAGGCGCAGACAAAACCACATGCAACCAGCTACCTCCCACCCATCGGAAAACAAACAGCAATTTTGAAGTGCTGGTTGGGGGTCTGCACAACCACCCCTTGACTCCGCCACCTATTTGCCCATTTGGCCACCCCCTCTAGGTTTTCCACCATACCTGGCAACGGGTCACCCAGGACTGCTGGATCCTGGAAATAGTTCAGTCAGGTTACTCCATCCCTTTCATATCCTGCCCACCCGCCCACCGTTCCCCCTCCCTCTTCAGGGACCCCTCTCACGAGCACCTACTTCGCATGGAAGTGGCTCATCTTCTCCGGCTAGGTGCAGTGGAGTCTGTACGAAGACAACGTCGGGGAAAAGGCTTCTACTCCCACTGCTTTCTGACCCAAAAGAAAGGCGGGGGATGGAGACCTATACTAGACCTACGCCCACTCAACACATCTGTACGCGGACAGAAATTCAAGATGGTCACATTGGGCACAATAATACTTATGCTGGAACAAAGGGACTGGTTCACAGCCCTTGACCTACAAGATGCCTATTTCCACATATCCGTTCATCCAGCACACAGACGCTTCCTGCGATTCTCACGCGGACACGACCACTTTCAATACAGAGTACTTCCATTCTGTTTTTCCACAGCACCAAGAGTATTCTCCAAGACCCTAGCTGTAGTCGTGGCCCACCTCTGCAAACACGGGATATACTTAGACGACTGCCTTATCAAAGGTGGCACGTACAACGAGACATTAAAAGCGACACGTTTTACCATCTTCCTCTTGTTATACCAATAAAATAAAAACCAGCCGGATCTTATTAAAGGGGAAAAGGCAAAATGCCACATTTATTGTGAATACAGAAAGAATCATAGTAAGCTGTTAGTTATAGCTATAACATTCCATTCAATTTCATATTTATTCACACATTCATTCATACACACACAGGTTCTGCAAGGTTGTTATCATAGTTACCAGCCTTAGAGTTGCTCATGCCAAGCCACTGGCCAGGTGGCCTGGACATGAGGAGGGAGCAGGGCCTTGTCAGATGCTCATCTGATGGTCCTGAAAGTTGGTTTGCAGAATTAGACCCCAAAATTCTCACTTTCTAGAGTCCATTTTTATAGGAATTTCTTCCTATGCCAGTCTATGGGAATTGCTTCATCATGCTGTTGCTGAATCAATCAGCATATGGCACATTACTGACGGCTCCGTGCTGCCAGCTGTTATCTTGTTCTTTGGTTCTCCCATTCTTGAGGCTGTTGGGTGGATTCCCAGTCTGCCCTCCGGGGGTCCTCTGGTTATTTCCACTTGATGCCTTCTTCAGCCAATGGACACTGGATTCTTAGGCTGGCACCTCCCTGATCATTCAGTTATTATCCACACCAAGCATCCATTCATGTACATCCTCTATCTCTATTTTAATCACAATTGTTAACAAAGCGAGATGAATACAACAAAAGGGTGGGGAGTCTCTGAGTGCTGTTTCTGTTGTTACAGAGTATTGCTTTGAGTCTCTCTCTGTGTGAGTAGTTGTTGTTACAAAGAATTGCTTTGAGAACAGACTCTGTCTTAGAATGTACTAACACAATTAGCAGTTGGCAAGTTTCACACATAGAGGGAGAGAAACAGTACCAAAAACCAACAGACCTCTTAATTAGTAATACCCTGGAATTTAAACTATGGGGAATTTAAACTCATTTGTGATTTTAATACAGAACTTCTTTAATATGATCCAACACTCTTCCACACCATCCACACTCCCCAGTACTCATGCTCACCACGGACGCTTCCCTGATAGGCTGGGGAGTGCACCTAGGGGAACACACGGTGTTCTAGAGCTCAGAGCAGTCAGGTATGCCTGCCTTCACTTTCTCCCCATCATAAAGAACAAATCAATTTGGATCCTGATGGACAATATAGCATGTATGTTCTACAGCAACAGGCGTGGGGGAGCACAATCGCACTCCCTAGGCACAGCAGCCATCCGGTTATGGAATTGGTGCATACAACATCACATCGAAATCACCACTTCCCACCTGCCTGGGTGTCACAACACTACCACTGATACACTCAGCGGACACTTCTCCAAGGAACACAAATAGGAATTACATACCACGATACTCTGACAGCTCTTCTCCCACTGGGGCACGCCATCCATAGACCTCTTTGCCACAACTCAAAACTGCAAATGCCATCTCTTCTGCTCCTGAGCTGGACTCGGGACCACATCCCTAAGGGATGCATTCCTCATTCTGTGGAACAAATCCCTCATGTATGCTTTTCCACCGATCCCACTGATACACAGGATTCTACGCAAGATCAGAGAGGACGAGGACAGGGTCATACTTATTGCCCCATATTGGTCCAGACAGACATGGTATCCTTACCTGCTGCGCAAGTCCATCTGTCCTCCAAGGACTCTCCCCAACAGACCAGATCTGCTCTCCCAGGATAACAGTCAGCTTTTCTCCACCCGCAGTTCCAGAAACTCCATCTGACGGCGTGGTTCCTTCATGGTTTCAAACCCACGAATTAGCCTGTTCGGAGCAGGTCCAGTATGTCTTCCTGCACAGTAGAAGAGACTCCACTCGTAAGACTTACCTGCAAAAGTGGAAACGCTTCTCTGTATGGTGCTTCCACAGACGCTTGACACCCCAGACCGCAACCCTCCCTGACATCTTAGACTACCTTTTGAATCTAAAACAGGACAGGCTCTCACTCGGTTCTATCAGAGTACACCTTGCGTCCCTCACCACCTTCCATGACTGGCTGGATGGATATTCATTTTTTGCGCCCCCCACATAAAACGCTTCTACACAGGCCTGCAAAATCTCTACCCTGAGATTCATCCACCAGCAGCCTTCTGGAATCTCAACCTAGTTCTCCAAGGACTCATGAAACCTCCCTTCGAGCCCCTGGCTACCTCATCCCTGCTCCACATGTCTATGAAAGTAGCTTTCTTGGTTGCCATAATGTAAGTGAGAAGGGTTGGTGAAATAAGCGCCCTGATGGCCTACCCTCTCTACACGATTTTCTCTAAAGACAAGGTTATGTTGCGTCCCCACCCCAAATTCCTCCCCAAGGTGGTGTCTATCTTCCACCTTAACCAGCCAATACACTTACCTGCATTCTATCCCAAACCTCATAAGACTCCACAGGAAGCAGGCAATTGCATTCTATCTTGACAGAACTAAGCCATTTCGAAAATCCCCTAGGCTATTGGTCTCCACTACCGAGAGATCAAAGGGTGATGCTATCTCTAAGCAAGGACTCTCCAAGTGGATCTCTGACTGCATCAGGTCATGCTACCAGACTCAGAATGCTCAACCACCCGAAGACATCAGAACTCATTCTACTTGGGTGATGTCAACATCTGTTCCACAACTTACCTATTACTGACGTATGCAAGGTGGCCACATGGACATCGGACCACACATTTGCCACACATTAGGCTATCACACAGGATACCACGGCAGACACCATAGTAGGCCACACAGTACTGTCTACCATTATTACAGCCGCAACTCCAAAATCCCACCAACCATAGTGGGTACTGCTTCACAGTCACCCGGAATGGAGCATCCACAGGGACAGCACTCGAAAAAGAAGAGAGGGTTATTCACCTTGCAGTAATTGAGGCTCTTCGAGATGTGTCCCCCTGTGGGTGCTCCACTACGCACCCTCCTCCCCTCTACTTTGGAGTACTAATCAGACAACTCTACGGGTAGAGAAGGAACTGAGTGGGGTGCGGGACGCGCACCCTCAGGCAGATCCTAACGACGATGCGAGACAGCAGCTGAGTGCGTTCGTCCCGACCAGGCACTACTGCCAAAGATCTCCGATCAATGGTGCTGGGACACACCGTGACCTGGAGTGGAGCACTCTCAGGGACACATCTCGAAGAACCTCAGTTACTGCAAGGTGAGTAAGCTTCTCAAATGTTTGAAAATGTTAGACCTTAATAAAAGAACAAGCACTTGGATGTAGTCTTTTGTAGGAATGTTTTCAGGGAGAGAATCTGCTATCCTGTAGCACGAAGCTAGCTTCCTCCACTCCCCTTCCCCCGCAAAACATAGAGAGACTAAGGACAGCTTAACATTTGAAAAATAAGGAGATGGTATTTTGATTAGATGCCTTTATATTTAGGAATTGTTAACGGATAACAAAAGTACATAAAATCAAATATTCTCTCATCTGAATATCTTGTGTTCACATTGCATATCTTGTAGCTGCATTGCGAGGGTTACTAACAGAGTGCTCTGCTATACTGTTCTCTTCCAGTTGGGGGCAGTGAATCTTTGCGTTCCTATTGGAAGATGTACCTGCCCAGGGTTCTGGTGCTGATATTCGTTGTGGATTCAGCAGATCATGAGCGCTTCCCTTTGGCTAAACAGCTTCTTCATCAGCTGATCCAAAATGACTCCACTCTGCCCGTAGTGATCCTAGCCAATAAACAGGTAAAAGGGAAACTTCACCATTCAAAGTGGAGGGGAAGAATAAACCTCTCCAAGCACATCTGAATCTTTAAAGGCCAGGTATTTCAGAAATTGGTCTTCAATTTTGTGCTTCCCAATTGCAGATGAAAACAATCCAAGGATTGGTTTTGCAGTTAGGTCAGGTGCTTATATATCCATATGACCTAAGTCGGGGTGTAAATAATTGCACATGTGAAATTGTGTGTGCAATTTGCAGGTGCAAAAATGGAGAACTGGCTAACCCTGGTTGACAGTTTGGATCTGAAGGCTCAGCAATGTGTCTGTACAGTGTCATGGGAAAATATTATTTAATTTAGGGGCTGGGTGGCATTTATCTATATGTTTCACGTTACCTACTAGCATCCACTTGGTGAATCCCAAATGATTCTTTATATTAGGTACTTTGTGTCATAGAATGGGTGCATAGCTGAAGGAACGTGGAAACTGCGATATGCTTTCTCTCAACTAGGCACATTTTCTTCTACCTAATGCACTAAAATACAGAAGATAACTTTGTATTCCTTGGCTACTCTGCACCCTGAATTGAATCACACCCATATTATATCAATATGACAAAGAAAATGCCTTTTCTTTTCTAAAACAAGATGCTTTTATCTTAATAAAACCCTGTTTGTTTCTTCTGCTTTGTCTCAGATTTTCTAATGACTTGACTTTTACTTGGGTCATGTATCTGTCTGATGGGTGTGCACTTCCAGAAATCCATTGGGTCACGTTACCAGTGGGGACTCTCAAGTTCAGGGATGGGCCTTGGTGTCAGAGACATTGGAACAGCATAAAACAGGATCATGCCCTTGGATTATATGCTAGAGAAAAATTAAAACGGAGATAGCCAGATTTTCAAAAGGCTGAAGGGTTTGGGAGCACAGATCTCACTGAGTCAATAGGAATTTATGCTCCGAAATCCATTAGGCGCTTTTGAAAATCTTCCCCTCAATTCACAGTACTCACTCTCAATTATCCAAATGTACTTGTCTTTGCCTCAGAGACTGAATGGTGTAATTGGTGCTTATAAGAGATGCAAGTAACAGAGTTGTTTTGTCTTTGTTGGTCAGGATCTCAAAGGTGCATATTGCATCACAGACATTCATGATGCTCTGGCATTGTCTCAAATGGGAGATGAGAGAAAGATGTTCCTGATTGGAACCCACGTGGCAGAGGATGGCTCCGAGATCTCTTCCAGCATGAAGGATGCCAAGGAACTGATTGCGCAGCTGGTTTCAGAAACTCAGTGACAACTGTTCTCCTGGGAGCAGTAATGGGATACTGTACTATTGTATTGCCAGCTTGCAGCCACTTTCAAATCAAAATATGTGGCTTTATTTTTCCTAATGCATTGAGTTTATATGAAAATGATGTCAATTTGTTACGAACATCTATTTTATTTAGGGTTTGCAGTTTAAAATATCTTTGAAAAGCAGTGTATTTTTTTTTTAGTATTTGTGGGGCAGGGGAAGTTTCAATAAGACAGAGTTAATAGGAGATGCAGTTTAGACACACTGAGCCAGATCCTCAGCTGGTATAAATCAACCTTACTCCATTAACTTCAGTTACATGACACTGATTTATACCAGCTGAGGAACTAAGCCTGAAATTTAGTTTTTGTTTTTATGTTTTACAAAATCCTAATAGCAATGATTTCTGCACTTAAAAATATGAAAACATTCCCCCACAGTGTTGGGAAGAATAAGATTGTTCAGGAGTGACTAGCAATTTTGGATGCCCCAATTTCTGAGTGTCAGCTTGACACCTTTGAGAAGGGCTGTTTTTCAGAGGGTGGCCATTCGTCACTTTCTGGAAATTGAGCCCTTTTAAGGAGTCTTGAGTTGGGCATCCAAAATCACTAATTCCATTTGAAAATCTTGGCTTGCAGCCTTTTGTTGGGTGTGTGAAAGCCAGGAAGTGAAACTGAGACGGTAGAAACCACTGTCTAAAGGTTTCTTTGCCTATAGAAGATAGTTTCAACAGTATAATTTACGGTGTGAATTTAAATCTGTTTAGTTAAAGTGATGCAGACGGCTGTAGGGACACTTACTTTAGTTTAAGAGTGGCTTATTTTGGTTTATTTTAATTCAGTTAGGAACTCATTTAAGCTAAACTGAAATTAGCCATTCTTGTACTAGATAAGACTGTCCAGACACCCTCTTTGCATTAGTTTAACTATATTGGTTTTAAAGACAATTAAAGTTATTTCAGGGCAAATTGACCGGCCCTGAACTAAGTCAAATGCCAAAAAGTAAACACAGTATCAAAGATGAAAAATAAATCACATTTTAAAAATTACTTTGGTTATTTACAGATGAGGAAAACAATTTGTTCATTATGTTCATCTTGCCATTGTCTCTTTAATTTAAAGAATGTATCTCCTTAATAAGAATATTTAGAAAATACTGTAAATACCAAGCAAAGGTTTTGTAACAGCAAATACTGTACAAAGGTTTTGTAGCAGCAGCCTTTCCATTTGTCCACTGAAACAGTTATATAAAGCAGAACATTTTATCTTAGTCACATGTCTGAGTTTCATTTATCTGACCAGACTGCTCAGCTGATATTCCAGAACCTCACGATGGTCTGGTAGAGTTAGTTTGAGGTTTCATTACACTCTGGTATTGCTAATGTCAAAATCAGACCCTTTCACAGACATCTAGAGTCTAGGCTTCTCCCAGACTGCTGCGCTGGGCATCACAAAATGGGGAAGAGATGGCCAGCCCTCTGTGGAGATAGAGGTGGTTAGGGACTATTTAGAAAAGCTGGACGTGCACAAGTCCATGGGGCCGGACGAGTTGCATCCGAGAGTGCTGAAGGAATTGGCGGCTGTGATTGCAGAGCCATTGGCCATTATCTTTGAAAACTCGTGGTGAACGGGGGAAGTCCCGGATGACTGGAAAAAGGCTAATGTAGTGCCAATCTTTAAAAAAGGGAAGAAGGAGGATCCTGGGAACTACAGGCCAGTCAGCCTCACCTCAGTCCCTGGAAAAATCATGGAGCAGGTCCTCAAAGAATCAATCCTGAAGCACTTGCATGAAAGGAAAGTGATCAGGAACAGCCAGCATGGATTCACCAAGGGAAGGTCATACCTGACTAATCTAATCGCCTTTTATGATGAGATTACTGGTTCTGTGGATGAAGGGAAAGCAGTGGATGTATTGTTTCTTGACTTTAGCAAAGCTTTTGACACGGTCTCCCACAGTATTCTTGTCAGCAAGTTAAGGAAGTATGGGCTGGATGAAGGCACTATAAGGTGGGTAGAAAGCTGGCTAGATTGTCGGGCTCAACGGGTAGTGATCAATGGCTCCATGTCTAGTTGGCAGCCGGTATCAAGTGGAGTGCCCCAAGGGTCGGTCCTGGGGCCGGTTTTGCTCAATATCTTCATAAATGATCTGGAGGATGGTGTGGATTGCACTCTCAGCAAATTTGCGGATGATACTAAACTGGGAGGAGTGGTAGATACACTGGAGGGGAGGGATAGGATACAGAAGGACCTAGACAAATTGGAGGATTGGGCCAAAAGAAATCTGATGAGGTTCAATAAGGATAAGTGCAGGGTCCTGCACTTAGGATGGAAGAATCCAATGCACCGCTACAGACTAGGGACCGAATGGCTAGGCAGCAGTTCTGCGGAAAAGGACCTAGGGGTGACAGTGGACGAGAAGCTGGATATGAGTCAGCAGTGTGCCCTTGTTGCCAAGAAGGCCAATGGCATTTTGGGATGTATAAGTAGGGGCATAGCGAGCAGATCGAGGGACGTGATCGTTCCCCTCTATTCGACATTGGTGAGGCCTCATCTGGAGTACTGTGTCCAGTTTTGGGCCCCACACTACAAGAAGGATGTGGATAAATTGGAGAGAGTCCAACGAAGGGCAACAAAAATGATTAGGGGTCTAGAACACATGACTTATGAGAAGAGGCTGAGGGAGCTGGGATTGTTTAGCCTGCAGAAGAGAAGAATGAGGGGGGATTTGATAGCTGCTTTCAACTACCTGAAAGGGGGTTCCAAAGAGGATGGCTCTAAACGGTTCTCAATGGTAGCAGATGACAGAACGAGGAGTAATGGTCTCAAGTTGCAGTGGGGGAGGTTTAGATTGGATATTAGGAAAAACTTTTTCACTAAGAGGGTGGTGAAACACTGGAATGCGTTACCTAGGGAGGTGGTAGAATCTCCTTCCTTAGAGGTTTTTAAGGTCAGGCTTGACAAAGCCCTGGCTGGGATGATTTAACTGGGAATTGGTCCTGCTTTGAGCAGGGGGTTGGACTAGATGACCTTCAGGGGTCCCTTCCAACCCTGATATTCTATGATTCTATGATTCTTTGTAATTCCTCATTGCAGCCCCAGGTACCATTCTCTCTCCCCCTCCCTTTCTGCACCCCATCCTGGTCCCAGGCTTCCCACTCTTTCTCCAAAGACCTCCTTTCCTCTGCTTCGAACACATTTCCTGTTCCAGGCTGCTGCTTCACCTCCCACTTCCTGGACTCTGCTCAGGCAGCTAGCACTCTCTCCCTGGTTAACAGTGACTGCCTGCAACCGTTGCTTGGGCCACTCCTGTTAGTTGATTGGCTGGGGAAAGGAAGGGGGTGTTCATTCAAACACCCTCCCAAACAAGCAGCATGAGAGAGAAAGTGTGTTTATTTCAAACCTCCGACTGTGTCCAGTTTCCAGCCTCACCATTCCGCCTGTATAGTGCTGAACCCTACTCCAGGAGCAGATCTGACCCAAAATATTGGACTTTACTGACTTAAAGAACAGACCAAAACTAATTTTTCTGCCAGATAGACTACTGGAGCAGAACTTTAACCAAATTCGGTGACACCACTACTGCTTTGTTTCCTTGCCCTTTGCCCTAAGCTGAGAAAGAAGTGATGATAGCTCAAAACAGAGGTTATGGACTTAATACAGAAATTACTGGTAAAATTCTCTGGCAGGTGAGCTATGCAGGTCAGATTGGTTGATCATAATGATATCTTCTGGCCTTAGAACATAAGAATGACGATACTGGGTCAGAAAAAAGGTCCATCTAGCCGAGTATCCTGCCTTCCAACAATGGCCAATGTGCCCCAGAGGGAATGAACAGAACAGGTAATCATCAAGTGATCCATCTCCTGTTGCCCATTTCCAGCTTCTGGCAAACAGAGGTTAGGGACACCATCCCTGTCCATCCTGGCTAATAGCCATTGATGGACCTATCCTCCATGAACTTACCTAGTTCTTTTTTGAACCCTGTTATAGTCTTGGCCTTCACAACATCCTCTGGCAAGGAGTTCCACAGGTTGACTGCATTGTGTGCAAAAATACTTCCTTTTGTTTGTTTTAAATCTTCTGCCTATTAATTTCATTTGGTGACCCCTAGTTCTTGTGTTATAAGAAGGAGTTAATAACACTTCCTTATTTACTTTCTCCACACCAGTCGTCATTTTATAAACCTCTATGATATCCCCCCTTAGTCATCTCCTTTCCAAGCTGAAAAGTCCCAGTCTTATTAATCTCTCCTCATATGGCAGCCGTTCCATACCCCTCATCATTTTTGTCGCCCTTTTCTGAACCTTTTCCAATTCCAATGTATCTTTTTTGGGATGGGGCAACCACATCTGCCTATAGTATTCAAGATGTGAACGTACTATGGATTTATATAGAGGCAATATGATATTTTCTATCTTATTATCTATCCCCTTCTTAATGATTCCCAACATTCGGTTTGCTTTTTTGACTGCTGCTGCACATTGAGTGGATGTTTTCAGAGAACTATCCACAATGACTCTAAGATCTTTCTTCAGTGGTAACAGCTAATTTAGACCCCATCATTTTATATGTATAGTTGGGATTATGTTTTCCAACGTGCATTGCTTTGCATTTATCAACATTACATTTCATCTGCCATTTTGTTGCCCAGTCACCCAGTTTTGAGAGATCCTTTTGTAGCTCTTCGCAGTCTGCCTGGGACTTAACTGTCTTGAGTAGTTTTATATCATCAGCAAATTTTGCCACCTCACTGTTTACCCCCTTTTCCAGATCATTTATGAATATGTTGAATAGGACTGGGCCCAGTACAGACCCCTGGGGGACACCACTACTTACCTCTCTCCAGTCTGAAAACTGACAATTTATTCCTACCCTTTGTTTCCTATCTTTTAACCAGTTACCAATCCATAAGAGGACCTTCCCTGTTATCCTATGAGAGCTTACTTTGCTTAAGAGCTTTTGGTGAGGGACCTTGTCACAGGCTTTCTGAAAATCTAAGTACACTATATCCACTGGATCCCCTTTGTCCAAATGCTTGTTGACCCCCTTAAAGAATTCTAGTAGATTTCCTTTACAAATCCATGTTGACTCTTCCCCAACAAATTATGTTCATCTATGTGTCTGACAATTCTGTTCTTTACCATAGTTTCAACCAGTTAGCCCGGTACTGAAATCAGGCTTACTGGCCTGTATTTGCCGGGATCACCTCTGGAGCCCTTTTTAAAAATGGATGTCACATTAGCTATCATCCAGTCATTTGGTACAGAAGCTGATTTAAATGATAGGTTATAGACTATAGTTAGTAGTTCTGCTATAATCGGGGACAGTTCTTTAGATTTGTCACCTAAAAGAATGGCTCAGATTTGGGAATCTCCCTCGCATCCTCAGCCATGAAGTCCTATACAAAGAATTCATTTAGTTTCTCCGCAATGGCCTTATCATCCTTGAGTGCTCCTTTAGCATCTCGATCGTCCAGTGACCCCACTGGTTGTTTAGCAGGCTTCCTGCTTCTGATGTACTTAAAAAATTTTTTTTGCTATTACTTTTTGAGTCTTTGGCAAGCTGTTCAAATCCTTTTTTGGCCTTCCTAATTATATTTTTACACTTAATTTGCCAGACTTTACGCTCCTTTCTATTTTCCTCACTATGATTTAACTTTCACTTTAACTTTCACTTTTTGCCTCTCACTGCTTCTTTTACTTTGTTGTTTAGCCACAGTGGCACTTTTTTGGTTCTCCTACTATGTCTTTTAATTTGGGGCGTACATTTAAATTGAGCCTCTATTATGGTGTCTTTAAAAAGTTTCCATGCAGCTTGCAGGGATTTCATTTTTTTGTGCTGTACCTTTTAATTTCTATTTAACTTCCTCATTTTTGTGTAGCCCCCCCTTTCTGAAATTAAATGTTACCATATTTGGGCTGCTGTGGTATTTTCCCCATCCCAGGGATGTTAAATTTAATTATATTATGGTCACTATTACGAAGCGGTCCATCTATATTCACCTCTTGGACCTGATCCTGTGCTCCACTTAGGACTAAATCAAGAATTGCATCTCCTCTTGTGGGTTCCAGGGCTAGCTTCTTCAAGAAGCAGTCATTTAAGGTGTCGAGAAATTTTATCTCTGCATCCTGTCCTGAGGTGACATGTACCCAGTCAATATGGGGATAGCTGAAATCCCCCATTATTATTGAGTTTTTTATTTTAATAACCTCCCTAATTTCCGTGAGCATTTCACAGTCACTATCACCATCCTGGTCAGGTGGTCGGTAATATACCTCTACTGCTATATTCTTATTAGAGCATGGAATTACTATCCATAGAGATTCTATGGTACAGTTTGGTTCATTTAAGATTTTTACTTCATTTGATTCTACATTTTCACATATAGTGCCACTCCCCCGCCAGCACGATCTCTTCTGTCCTTCCAATATATTTTGTACCCTGGTATTACTGTGTTTCATTGATTATCCGCATTCCGCCAAATTTATGTGATGCCTGTTATATCAATATCCTCCTTTAACACGAGCCATTCTCGTTCACCCATCTTATTATTTAGACTTCTAGCATTGGTATATAAGCACTTTAAAAACTTGTCACTTTTTAGCTGTTTGTGATTACATGATGTAATTGAATGGGGCTTTTTTTCATTTAACTGTTTCTTATCAGATCCTACCAGTCTTTTATCATCTTCCATCCCCTCCTCCTTACTAGGACATAGAGAATTTCTATTAATAGAGCCTCCCCTAAGGGATGTCTCTGTCCGAACCACGTGCTCCTCCGCACCTGTCGGCGTTTCCCAGCCCTTAGTTTAAAAACTGCTCTACAACCTTTTTAATGTGAAGTGCCAGCCCTCTGGTTCCATTCTGGTTTAGGTGGAGCCCCTCCTTCCAGCATAGGCTCCCCCTTTCCCGAAAGTTTCCTCAGTTTCTAAGAAATCTCAACTGCTCCTCCATGCACCATCATCTCATCCACGCATTGAGATCCTGCAGTTCTGCCTGTCTAACTGGCCCTGTGCATGGAACTGGGAGCATTTCAGAGAATGTTACCATAGAGGCTCTGGACTCCAATCTCTTACCTAGCAGCTTAATTTGGCCTCTAGGACCTCTCTCCTAACCTTCCCTATGTCATTGGTACCTACATGTACCACGACCACAGGCTCCTCCCCAGCACTACACATAAGTCTATCTAGGTGTCTTGAGAGATCTGCACTTACTGTCGCACCAGGCCGTTCTCGCAGTCATTGCAAATCCAGCTATCTGTTTCTAATCATTGAATCACCCATTATTAATACCTGTCTCTTCCTAATAACTGGAGTTCCCTCTGGAGAGGTATCAGTGCAAGAGGATAACACAAAATCGTCTGGGACTTCCACAACTATGGGATTGTTTCCCTTGGCTCCAGTTGGATGTTCTCCTTCCCTGAGACTTTCATCCTCCTCAACAGCACAGAGGCTGTCAGACTGGGGGTGGGACCATTCTACTGTGTCCCAGAAAGTCTCATCTATGTACCTCTCTGTCTCCCTTAGCTCCTCCAGCTCAGCCACCCTGGTCTCCAAAGCCCGTACACGGTCTCTGAGGGCCAGGAACTCCTTGCACCGAATACACACATACACCTCCTGCCCATAGGGCAGGTAATCATTCATAGAATCCTAGGCTTTAAGGTCAGAAGGGACCATTATGATCATCTAGTCCGACCTCCTGCACAAAGCAGGCCACAGAATCTCACCTACCCACTCCTGTAACAAACCCCTAACCTATGTCTGAGCTACTGAAGTCCTCAAATGGTGGTTTAAAGACTTCAAGGTGCAGCTAATCCTCCAGCAAGTGACCCGTGTCCCACGCTGCAGAAGAAGACAAAAATGCTCCAGGGCCTCTGCCAATCTGCCCTGGAGGAAAATTCCTTCCTGACCCCAAATATGGCGATCAGCTAAACCCTGAGCATATGGGCAAGACTCACCAGCCAGACACCCAGGAAAGAATTCTCTGTAGTAACTCAGATCCCATCCCATCATGGGCCATTGGGCATATCTACCGCTAATAATTGAAGATAACCTAATTTTGGCAATTAATTAATCCCATCATATCATCCCTTCCATAAACTTATCGAGCTTAGTCTTGAAGCCAGATATGTCTTTTGCTCCCACTGCTTCCCTTGGAAGGCTGTTCCAGAACTTCACTCCTCTGATGGTTTGAAACCTTCATCTAATTTCAAGTCTAAACTTCTTGATCGCCAGTTTATATCCATTTGTTCTTGTGTCCACATTGGTACTGAGCTTAAATAATTCTTCTCCCTCTGTGGTATTTATCCCTCTGATATATTTATAGAGAGCTGCATTGGATGCAATAAATTGGATAGCCCCCACTCTGTTGCTTGACTTCTGCCTGCATTCTCTTTTTACTCCTGCAGCTTGTTCCTTTGTTGTTGTTTTGATTTTTGTCAGGGGGTGTTTTGGGCTTTAAATTTAAAGAATGTTAAGTGTATCTAGCCCCCCCCTCACACTCCTCTAAAGTCCCTCACAAGACTCCCCTGTTCGCTAGCTCCTCTGGTTTTAGGAGTGGGCTTTTTAAAGCACTGGTCTTCCTGAGAAGCCCCACCCCCTGGTTAAGGGTTGATGGGTGCTAAAGGGCTTAGGGATCAAAGCCTCGTTAAGACGCTCTCAGCTTTGCCTAGCAGGCTGCTAGGCTCAGCACACGGTCCCCCAAATAAACAGAACACATGGTATATTTCAGTCCAGCAGCAAGCACACCACAACACACACACACAACAGATGCCAAACTTACCCCAAGGGTCATGTAATTGCTCCTCCTTCACCTGGAGAACTCCCTTGCAACACTCCCATTAGCCGCTCCTGTTCGCTAGCCTGAGGCCTGGGCTACGCTGGGGGGCGGGGTTCGAACTAAGATACGCAACTTCCGCTATTCTATTCGCATAGCTGAAGTCGAAATATCTTAGTTCGAGTTACTGGCCGTCCTCACAGCGGCGAGTTGACCGCAGCAGCTCCCCCATCGACGCTGCTTACTCCTCCTGCCGAGGTGGATCTAGACGAGACGCAATAAATCAATCCCCAATAGATCGATCACTACCCGCTGAGCCAGTGGGTAGTGAAGACGTACCCTTAGAATCTATGAATCGGAGACTCCGTCTTCTTCCAGCTAGGGCAGGCACAAGGGGCAAATACTACAGCAGCCATAGCCATGACAAATTCATAGACAACTACAAGAGAATTTTTTTAAATCTTTAAAAAGAAAATGCTCAAATTGGAAGGAGTTGAAAGAGAAGACCATGGGGATGCAGTATTATCAATCGCAAGCACTCAGAATTACAAGATTTTAAAAATAACTTTTGGGTTCCTTTTCTTTGCCTTCTGGTGTCATAGGCTTTAGGGGTCACATTTTAAAGCTTTTCTTCACATCCATGAGGGCTATAAACTTATTTTTAAAGTGAATGCTGAGATTCTCAAAGTAATCATGACTCCAGAAGCTGCGTTTTTAAAGAAAGCATTGAATATCATGAGACTCCTGTTGAAGCTGTGAGAGTTGGCAACACTGGGACTGCAATACTAACAGACAGGGCAGAGCCCTGATGCCATCTGCTAATTTAAAATAATATTTGACATTATTTTAATATAAGATCAGAGTTGAGAGAGTAGGGAAAAAATGCCAGTGCAAAGAATTCCTTCTCTGTAAATACAGTTTATGATCTATAGACAGGGTGCATAACTGATAGCAAGCTGATGCTATGCTTGATCTTAACTCATTGTCAGTAAAGTGGTTTTAAAATTCTCTCCCTGTTAGTAGGTTAATAGACTAGACTTTAAGGCTAGAAGGGACCATGATGATCATCTAGTCTGACCTCCTGCACACTGCAGTCCACAAAACCTCAGCTCCTCACTCCTGTAATAGACCCATGACCTCTGGCTGAGTTATTTTAAAGTTCTCAAATCAAGATTTAAATACTTTCAGCATAACAGGTGCTTTACCTTTCCTTAACAAATGATGTTGTAAGGGTGGAGAATCGGCCCAAAATGTTTAACAGCCCAGATCTGCACTTCCTGGATTCATTCTCCCATAGGCCCAGTCTACATAGCCAGGGAAACTGGGGGTCTGATTCTGTGTGGTGCTGAGCACCTTTGTTTCCCATAAGCTGAGCAGCACACTGCAGGAGATGCTCAGTCCTTGGTAAGATCAGGCCCCATGTTAAGGCTTCTCTAGCTATTCAGGTTTAAGTACAGGTTCCCTGGCCAGTGCAGACAGGACCTACCTGTGCTGTGGACTGGTTTAAACTGTTGGGGCAGTGCACACAGCAGGATCCAGCAGCCTGCACTGGGCCTGGCTGCAGGGAGCTGGAGAAGAAGAAATAAGTGTTGGGCAAATAAGGTGTTGGAACCGCCGCTCCCTCTGGTCATGACCTTGGGCGATGGGCTTACATTGTATGCGGGTGGGCACCTCTGAACTCTACTGGATGTGCCACCCACACCTAGGGCAGCATCACAGCTAGAGTGTAAGAGCTTGGTGAGCCTGCCTAGGAGCCCCTGTCCAGAGCCAGTGCCTCCATCCCAGCCCCGGCCACGGGGGCTCTGGACCCAGCTGGTTCCTGTCCTCAGCCCTGGCCAGGGGGCTCTGGACCAGCCGCTGCCCCTGTCCCTGTTCCAGCCCAGGCTGCAGGGCTCTGAACCGGACCAGTGACCCCGTCCCTACCCCTGGGGCTTCTGGACCAGCCGGTGCCCCATCCCCAGCACTGGCTACAGGGCTCTGAACCTGGCCGGTGACACCCTGGCACCCCCTTATTCACCACTGTCATACAATTAAGATATGTTTTGCCCAAAGTATGCCTTGTGAGGTATCATTCAAAATGTCTTGATCCGCTAGACAGTAATAGCTCATTGGATGGTACGTGCTATCATCGTATGAGAAGTTATGAAGTTTGGCTCTGTATGTGTTACTGAAACCTGTTGTGAGGTTGAAATCACCCACAAGCAGCCTGCCAGGTACAACAGTAAAAAGGCCAAACAATGTGAATGGCTTATTGAGGAAATGCACACAAGCACCAGGATTACCCCAGGAACTGTGTACAACACAAACCTCTCAGAGATAGCACTGCACAATGGGAACTGTTTGACCCAGGTCACAGCAAAAGAGCTTTCCAGCAAGTGGGGAGAAGATATAAAAGGGAGAAAATGACATCATGATGGGACCTCACTCTCCCTACAACAACACACCTGGAAACATCTAAGGAACAAAGACTAAACTGGGGGAAGTGATGGTCCCAGACTAAGGGATTTCTAGTAGGGCTGTCGATTAATCGCAGCTAACTCACATGATTAACTCAAAAAAATTAATTATGATTAGTTGCAGTCTTAAACAATAGAATACCAATTGACATTTCTTAAATATTTTTGGATGGTTTTCTACATTTTCAAATATATTGATTTCAATTAAAACAGAATACAAAGTGTAAAATTTTCACTTTATATTATTATTTTTATTAGAAATATTTGCACTGTAAAAATGATAAACAAAAGAAATAGTATTTTTAAATTCACCTCATACAAGTACTGTAGTGTATTGTACTCTTTGTCCTGAAAGTGCAACCTCCAAATGTAGAATTTTTTTGTTACATAACTGCACTCAAAAACAAAACAATGTAAAACTTCAGAGGCTACAAGTCCACTTAGTCCTACTTCTTGTTCAGTCAATTGCTAAGACAAACAAGGTTATTTACATTTACAGGAGATACTGCTGCCCTCTTCTTATTTACAATGTCACCAGAAAGTGAGAACAGGCATTTGCATGGCATTTTTGTAGCTAGCATTGCAAGGTACTTATGTGCCAGGTACACAAAACATTCGTATGCCCCTTCATGTTTCGGCCACCATTCCAGAAGACATGCTTTGATGACACTCATTAAAAAAAGAATGCGTTAATTAAATTTGTGACTGAACTCCTTCGGGGAGAATTGTATGTCTTCGGCTCTGTTTTACCCGCATTCTGCCATATATTACATGTTACAGCAATCTTGGATGATGACCTAGCACATGTTGTTGTTCGTTTTAAGAACACTTTCACTGCAGATTTGACAAAATGCAAAGAAGGTACCAATGTGAGAATTCTAAAAATAGTTACAGCACTTGACCCAAGATTTAAGAATCTGAAGTGCCATCCAAAATCTGAGAGGGACGAGGTGTGGAGCATGCTTTCAGAAGTCTTAAAAGAGCAACACTCAGATGCAGAAACTGCAGAACCCAAACCACCAAAAAAGAAAATCAACCTTCTGCTGGTGGCATCTGACTCAGATAATGAAAATGAACATGCGTCGGTCCGCACTGCTTTGGATGGTTTTTGAGCAGAACCCATCATCAACATGGATGCATGTCCCCTGGAATGGTGGTTGAAGCACGAAGGGACATATGAATCTTTAGTGCATCTGGCACATAAATATCTTGCGACGCCGGCTACAACAGTGCCATGAGAACGCCTGTTCTCACTTTCAGGTGACACTGTAAACAAGAATCAGGCAGCATTATCTCCTGCAAATTGTAACCAAACTTGTTTGTCTGAGAAATTGGCTGAAGTAGGACTGAGTGGTCTTGTAGGCTCTGAAGTTTTACATTGTTTTATTTTTGAATGCAGTTTTTTTGTATAGAATTCTATATTTGTGAGTTCAACTTTCATGATAAAGAGATTGCATTAGAGTACTTGTATTAGGTGAATTGAAAAATACTATTTCTTTTGTCTTTTTAAAGTGCAAACACTTGTAATAAAAATAAATATAAAGTGAGCACTGTGCACTTTGTATTCTGTATTGTAATTGAAATAGATATGCTGGAAAATGTAGAAAACATCCACAAATATTTAAATAAATGATATTCTATTATTGTTTAATAGCGCAATTAATCATGATTTTTTTAAATTGTGCGATTAATCACAATTATTTTTTTTAATCGCTTGAAAGTCCTAATTTTTAGCCTGTGTATGAAAACCTGGGAAACCCAAGCTGCAAAGCAAAGGTAGCTTGTGCCTTAAGAATCTGCCAGCCTGTTTATCACTCAGGGTGAGAATTTGCTAATTCATATCCAATCTATTTAGTATATAAAGCTTAGTTTGTGATTTTTGTTTATTTGCTAGGTAATCTGCTTTGATCTGTTTGCTATAATCACTTAAAATCTGTCTTTTGTAGTTAATAAATTTATTTTTGTTTTAATCTAAACCAGTGAGCTTTGACTGGAGTGCTTGAGGAAAAGCTCTGCTTGGTTACCACAAATGTGCATTGTTTTCTTCACATTGAGGGAGAGGCAAATGTGATATTTAAACCCATATACTGGCCAGATTTGACCAGGGCAGGATGGTACTGCTCTGTGGCCCTAGGCTGGGAAGCTGGCGGTTAGAGAGCCTGCATGTAACTGCAGCTGGGTGTGTTCCTGCCTGTATGTATGCTGGTGAAAGTGCAGGCTGGAGAGCTTTGCAGCTTCTCACAGCAGTACAGTGGGAAAGGGAGCACAGGCTGGTGGATCAGAGGGCTCAGTGGTACCCCAGTTCCAGGTGGCATCCCATCACAACTTAGTCCCTAGCCCTGGCCGCAGGGCTCTGAACCCAGTCGGAGCCCCTGGCCACAGCCATGGTCAGGGGTCTCTGGCCCCAGCCAGTCCCCCTGGCCCCGGCCGCGGGGGCTCTGAGCCCAGCCGGGGCCCCCGGCCCCAGCCCCGGCCGCGGGGGCTCTGAGCCCAGCCGGGGCCCCCGGCCCCAGCCCCGGCCGCGGGGGCTCTGAGCCCAGCCGGGGCCCCCGGCCCCAGCCCCGGCCGCGGGGGCTCTGAGCCCAGCCGGGGCCCCCGGCCCCAGCCCCGGCCGCGGGGGCTCTGAGCCCAGCCGGGGCCCCCGGCCCCAGCCCCGGCCGCGGGGGCTCTGAGCCCAGCCGGGGCCCCCGGCCCCAGCCCCGGCCGCGGGGGCTCTGAGCCCAGCCGGGGCCCCCGGCCCCAGCCCCGGCCGCGGGGGCTCTGAGCCCAGCCGGGGCCCCCGGCCCCAGCCCCGGCCGCGGGGGCTCTGAGCCCAGCCGGGGCCCCCGGCCCCAGCCCCGGCCGCGGGGGCTCTGAGCCCAGCCGGTGCCCCGGCCCCAGCCCCGGGGGCTCTGAGCCCAGCCGGGGACCCTGGCCCCAGCCCCGGCCGCGGGGCTCTGAGCCCAGCCGGTGCCCCGGCCCCAGCCCCGGCCGCGGGGGCTCTGAGCCCAGCCGGGGACCCTGGCCCCAGCCCCGGCCGCGGGGCTCTGAGCCCAGCCGGCGACCCTGGCCCCAGCCCCGGCCGCGGGGGCGCTGCAAGCCGGCTTCTAGCAGCAGGGGGCGCTGCAGCGCGCGAGCTGCCCTCGCGCCACGCACCTACAGCGGCGCGCGCCGCCCCATTTCTGTGGCTGAGAACGCGGTTGCCCTGGCGACCGGGACAAAGGGCGGCGCCAAGCCCGGGCCGGCGGGCGCGGAGCGGGGCCGGCGCTCAGCATGGCGGGCCGGCAGCCAGGTGGGTGCAGGGCCCTGCGCGGGGCGGGACCGGGACCGGGACCGGGACCAGGACCAGGACGTGCAGCCGCCCTGCCGGGGAGCGGCACCTTCCCCCGGCCGCGCTGGTGCTCCGGGTGCCGCTGTACGGAGAGCGGCAGCGACTGGCCGTGCCCAGCCTGACCCCCGCCCGCACCGGGGCCGGGCTCGGCTGGCCCCCGACGCGTGCGGAGCTCTGGGGCAGGGCTTTGCAGAGCGCCATTCATGGGCCGCCAAAACCCGGCATTAGTAAGTAGGGCTGTCAAGCGATTAAAAAAATTAATCGTGATTAATTGCACAATTAATCACAATGTTAAACAATAATAGAATCCCATTTATTTAAAGGTTTTAGGATGTTTTCAACTTTTTCCAATATATCTGTTTCAGTTACAATACAGAATGCAAAGTGCACAGTGCTCACTTGTTATTATTTTTGGTTACAAGTATTTGCACTGTAAAAAGACAAAAGAAATAGTATTTTTCAATTCACCTTATACAAGTACTGTAGTGTAATCTCTTTATCTTAAAAGGTGAATTTACAAATATAGAATTATGTACAAAAATACTGCATTCAAAAATAAAACAATGTCATATTTTAGAGCTTGCAAGTCCACTCAGTCCTACTTCTTGTTCAGCCAGTCGCTCAAACAAGTTTGTTTACATTTGCAGGAGATCATGCTGCCTGCTTCTTGTTCACAGTGTCACCTGAAAGTGAGAACAGGTGTTCTCATGGCACTGTGGTAGCCGGCGTCGCAAGATATTTACGTGCCAGATGCGCATGCTTCAGCCACCATTCCAGGGGACATGCGTCCATGTTGATGATGGGTTCTGCTCAAAAACCATCCAAAGCAGTGCGGACAGACGCATGTTCATTTTCATTATCTGAGTCAGATGCCACCAGCAGAAGGTTGATTTTCTTTTTTGGTGGTTTGGGTTCTGCAGTTTCTGCATCTGAGTGTTGCTCTTTTAAGACTTCTGAAAGCATGCTCCACACCTTGTCCCTCTCAGATTTTGGATGGCACTTCAGATTCTTAAATCTTGGGTCAAGTGCTGTAACTATTTTTAGAATTCTCACATTGGTACCTTCTTTGCATTTTGTCAAATCTGCAGTGAAAGTGTTCTTAAAACGAACAACAACATGTGCTAGGTCATCATCCAAGATTGCTGTAACATGTAATATATGGCAGAATGCGGGTAAAACAGAGCCGAAGACATACAATTCTCCCCCAAGGAGTTCAATCACAAATTTATTTAACAGATTATTTTTTTTAACAAGCATCATCAGCATGGAAGCATGTCCTCTGGAATGGTGGCTGAAACATGAAGGGGCATACGAATGTTTAGCGTATCTGGCATGTAATTACCTTGCAATGCTAGCTACAAAAATGCCATGCAAATGCCTGTTCTCACTTTCTGGTGACATTGTAAATAAGAAGAGGGCAGCATTATCTCCTGTAAATGAAATAACCTTTGTTTGTCTTAGCTATTGGCTGAACAAGAAGTAGGACTGAGTGGAGTTATAGCCTCTGAAGTTTTATATTGTTTTGTTGTTGAGTGCAGTTATGTAACAAACAAAAAAAATCTACATTTGGAGGTTGCACTTTCAGGACAAAGAGATTGCACTACAGTACTTGTATGAGGTGAATTGAAAAATACTATTTCTTCTATCATTTTTACAGTGCAAATATTTGTAATTAAAATATACACTTTGATTTCAATTACAACACAGAATACAACATATATATGACAATGTAGAAAAGCATCCAAAATATTTAATACATTTCAATTGGTAGTTTCTTGTTTAACAGTGAATTAAAACTGTGATTAATCACAGTAAATTATTTTAATTGCGATTAATTTTTTTGAATTAATCACGTGAGTTAACTGTGATTAATCGACAGCCCTATTAATAAGATCATCCAGCTACTTGCAGGAAAGCATCCCACATGGCGGAGAGTTGTTCTTGGCTATTGCTGTTAAGGTGTGTACGATTCTTTCCATGGGGGCCCAGTTTACCATGTCTGTGCTCCAGTCTTTGGTCCCCTTTTGGATTTCCATGTTTGTAGTGCTAGTCTTTCAGCAATTATTAACACTCTGCTTAGCCAAAGTTTTTCACTTTATTCAGCTTCCAATTAACATCCATTAGGTTTCAAATTACCTGTTTAGCTTGTAACAAATTTTATTTGATCGGAAAAAATTAACTCTGCCATTCACTTCTGCCTGGTGTAGGAGCCTTCCCAGAGTACATGTGTTAAGTTAGCACCTGCTGAATCATGGCACCAACCTTTGTCTGCCTTAGCAGCAGCTGTTTCGATCAGTTGGAGAGGGGTCCAATGCATACTCTATATGATTTTCGGATGGATTAAGCTTAAATGGAGATCTAAGGAGCACTGGCTAAATTTTGTTTCAATTGGTTTCAATCCTAGTTCCTCCTCTCATTTCTTTTTGGGGTTTTCATGTTTATTTCAAATTTGCTGGCCCTGTGTGCATATAGTGTTGCCATAGATCTTGGCAATCTGGATAATATTTGGAGGAATGAAAGCAGTTCAGGTGAGTCAGGTTAGCTCAGGCATGGGGCCAAACAGATGGGAGAGGGCATGTCTAATTTGGGAATATTGCCACTCCTTCTTAGGCTCTAGATTGGACCTCAATTTTAATATTGTAAAAGGGAGGAAAGTGCCATGTTAAATTGGCTGATGGTCAAAATTCCTTTCCTAAGCCAATCTGGCGAAATGATGGGGTTGCCTACTTGTTACGGGGTGCACTCGCCGCTGGTGGAGCATCTTCCCCAACCTGTTCAAGTGAGAATCTACCTGTAAAATTTGTTCCCACATGAAGGACGATCAGTGGATTCTTTCCCGCTCCCCTTAGGATCCTCTTCAACCTCAGGTCCACATCCCATATCTTAGCATCTGGAAGGCAGCACACCCTTCTATTCTCTGGATTAGCTCTGGTTACAGGCCTGTCCATTCTTCTCAGTAAGGAGTCCCCGATCATGTAGACCTGCCTTTTCCTGGTGATGGTGCGATTCTCCGGTCTATCCCCTGTTCCCTCTGGCTGCAAGTTCTTTCCATTCCTATTGTCCCTTGTAATCTTCTTCAACCCATCCTGTATCCTTCTGGGGCTCATATTTGGTGTAGTCTCCATTGACTCTTCCCCTTTTCCTTTAGGACTAGCCGCTCTTCTCTTCTTCCTTGCCCTTCCATCTTCAGTGACCACCTGCTGAGCCCCTTCTTCATTTTCCAACTCTGAAAACCTGTTCTTGAGCTCTATTTCTCCTTCACTAGCCCGTCTTTTCCTCTGCCTGGTTCTCTTAGTTACATGCTTCCACTGTCCATTTTCTTCACCTCAGAGTTCTTCGGTCCTGCTTCCATCTGCAAGTCTGAGCTTTTCCCTTCAGCCGCCTCATGTCTTTGCTCCATAATCCACTCGAACCCCCTTCTAAACTCAATTAGACTTTCCACCTGCATCTCCAATCCTCGGATGTTTTCTTCCATCAGCTCAATCAGACGGCACTTCATGCAGACAAAACTCTTCCCAGGTATGTCTTTTGGGTCTCTTGATGTCAAAGAAACCATTGTAATTAAGTGACCTGATAGAGATGTTTTGGTCATTGCTGTTCACTGCTTTCAAAAAATGGAACACAGAGATAATGTGTGGATTGAAACAGGCACCATTAGCAGTACAACTGACAAGCATCGCTTCATGCCTGTACATGCAATCTGTGATGCACTCACTCCTGATTTCTGCAGCATATTTCCTGTTATACGTGCATTAACAGCTTGTGATTTTGTGTTATCCCTGTTTGGTATTGGGGAAAAAAATCTGTTTAATGTTGTCAAAAGAAAGGGAGCTTACTGCTTCAGAGATCTTGTCAAATTGTGAGAGTGATGGACAAGCTGCAATTTCTGCAGCAAGGAAGTTGGTAGCAGTGCTGTAAGACCAGAGCGAGCGAAAAAGGAGACCCTGAGACCTACATTGCTTGCGCCTCAATCTAGCCATCAAAAAGGACAGGTCACTGGCCAGACTCCCACCATGTGAGGATAGTTCTGAAGAACAAGTCAAAAGAGCATGTTGGCAAACAAAGATTTGGACACCTTTGCACATAGGTAAGCCAGATACTGGATCACCAGTGCAACATGGATGGGGAAAATGGAGATAGTGAACTACTTTCTGAATTCAAGGGCCCGATGGCATCTGAGCTTCTACAACACCTTGTTTGTGCCTCTGCCAGTAGAGGTTACTCCACAATCATCTGTTCTGACTACAGGCGCAATCTTCCCTGCACAGAACTGCACACTGCCACAGCAAGGAAGACTCTCGAATCCCATGCACTCTCCACGGAGACCATAATGATGAACTAGATAATGACTAGAAATGTCACAAGCGTGATTACGTTTTAATGGTACCTGTACACATTTATTATTAGATTTTGTTTTACCCTTTTTGTTATGATGCTTTGAGGTCACAAAGAAATCTAATTTTATGTCTTGAAAATAATTCATAGAGTCATTAAACTAACAAAAACAAATGCTAATATTTCAACACGTTGATGATACCATTGTTTATCCCTATTTCTATGGTGATGGCACCACTTGACAGCTCATGTTAGAGTGGACATAATAAGCTTTCAAATAGTGTATTGTGTGTAGAAAGGTACATTAAGTCTCCCAAATTGGTGGCGCCTGCAGCAATGAATGTGTCTTGGTCTGGTTAGCAGGATGTTTGCTGTGCGAATATTCTGGTTTAGTTTACTAGGGGGTTGTCAGGAAGGAAAAAAAATGGCTCACGGTAAGGCACTTTTCAGCAAGCATTTGAGGGTTGCCAAGAGACCATGCCAGAATGGGGAAAAGCCTAGGGACCCAGGAGAGCAAAAGGATCCTGACGTTTAAAAAGGAACACTCTCTTAAGAATCATAGAATATCAGGGTTGGAAGGGACCTCAGAAGGTCATCTAGTCCAACCCCTGTTCAAAGCAGGACCAATCCCCAATTTTTGCCCCAGATCCCTAAATGGCCCCCTCAAGGATTGAACTCACAACCCTGGGTTTAGCAGGCCAATGCTCAAATCACTGAGCTATCCCTCCCCCCCGAAAGAGAGGTGGGAGTTGTTTGGGGGAGCCAGGCTAACGCCCAGGCACTTGCTGAGGTATCTGAAGAAACTAGGCCTGCCTAGGTTATCATCAGGGGATGGTAAACCTTTAGGTGAGTTACACAGGAAGTGTTTGATGAGAAAACAGCATACATAGAGGAAGGAATAACGCCTGAATGTTGCACTGTCTTGACTCTCTCCTTTTCTGCTTGAACAGTAAATAGTGTTCATTTCTGTCCTATATCACGTCTGGTACAATGTTACATTGACCATGACTTTTGAGAAAGCGTTCCAGCAGAGGGCAAGCTTTTCCATCAGATACTAGACACTGAGGTGTGGAGCTACATTATTCCACAGCTAAGGTTGTAAGCCCAGTTCTCCATGTGCACACAAACAACTGTGTAACTTCTTCAGAAGATGTTTCTTTCCTCCTCACGTTTTTCATGTTCGGTTTCTAACCCAAGGAGCTGGAGGCTCATCATTTTTGCAATAAGAGACTTTTTAAAAAAAGCGTTCTTTCCTTTTTTGTAAAAGCTTCCAGCATGCATTTGTTTACTTAATAGATACAAAATAGAATAACTGAGAGAAGAAGGACATTTAGGAATGTATTTAGTAGTACTTTTGAGACTTTGGGCATAGGACTATTTTTACTAAGGCTGCGTTGAAAATTTTAGAGCTAGGTCCGATTCTCTCTATTGTTTCACCTTGTGGAGTTATTTATTCCTGTGCAGAACTGGTGTGAAGTGCTCCCAGCTCAGACTGGTGGTGCTTTGCACACACTTTGCACAAGGCTAAAGGACTCCTCAAGATGCAAGGCAATCCCACATTTTTTATTTCTGGAAGTTATACTAAGGTCTCTGTGGAGATTATGGGCCTAATTTTTCTCCTGCTCCATGGGTCTAAGTCAAGAGAAACCCCATTCCAGTCAGTGGAGTTACAACAGCATAACACCAGTGTAAGCATGAGGAGAATCCAGCCTTGTGGCCATTAGGAGTAATATGTATAGTGGCTATTGTGTTTGCAGGTTCCATGAGAGCCTTAGCCATGGTTTGTGTAACTTACAAACTCAGCTGATGGATGATGGGAGCTCTGTGAGGTTGTTGGCTGGAGCTACAGTCTCAGCTGAGTACCTGAAGGAAGTGGGGAGGGGGGTGCTCACCACATGGAAACAGGCACCAGAGAAGCTGGCTTCTGCTTAAGGGCAGGGGCCTTGGCTCGGTGCTTGTCAAAGCCAGAAAGCCGCTCCTAACCCTCTCCTCCAGTGAAGAGGAAGCCTGTCTTTACACCAGTACCTGCCTTAGGCTGATCACAATTATGTGACCCTGTTCTCAGATATCACTCTGTGAAAGCCAGGTGCCCTTTCTTTCAACCTCCATATTCACAGACTCTCAACCCACTCCAGTCACCGACCCTCATCTCTTCAGTCACAGGACACTCCCCAATCCAGCATGACCCTGCCACTCATTCCTCACCCATGCTGGACCATCCAGCTTCGCCCCCACCCTGGGGATGGCCCTGCTCACAGAATTGGGCACCTGGATGATTTTACTTGCACACTGGTCGTGCTCCCTGCAGCAGAGGCTGACTGAGGATGATGCAGCCGTCAGAAAGAGCCCACTTTGGCTTTAGGATCCGAGTGGAATGTGCAGAGCTGGCAGTTAGAAAAACAATTGGCAGGATTCTCTCCCCCTCCCCGGCCCCTAAGCTTTGCTTGAGTGCAGGGGGGAATGGGGCCCAAGTGGTGTCTTAGCCCAGTGCCAGCCAGCCCCAGCAGAAGCTATAGCTGCTTGGGGCTTGCTCAAGCATTACAGCTTTTACGTAAAGTTCTTAACAAGGTCAGCTGGTGCAGGAACGGTTCTGCCTCCCTCAACCCTCCCGTCAGAGAATCCTCTTACACCTGGGGAATTCTCTGCCAGTCCTTCCCAGCCAGAATCTGTTTTCAACAACACACTTCCCTGTTGAAGTGAGGTTCTGCTCTGGAACGCGACCATGCAGAAATGAGAGAACCTCTGCAGGGCTCCCTCCCTGTTGATTATCTCTCTCTGATTTCCATATCAATTGTCCTCAGTTTCTAGGTAAAACATATAGCTCTGGCTACTCCCAGCTGCTCAGCAGAGAAAACAGATTCTGGCTGGGAAGGACTGGCAGAGAATTCCCCAGGTGTAAGAGGATTCTCTGACGGGAGGGTTGACCGCTTATATAAATTAATTAAAAAGGGACATTAATGCTGAATGCCACAAAAGCAAGTCTAGGGACCTCATCTCCCTAGGATAATGCATACGTCGTGGCCAACAAGGTGCAATAAGGACGAGTCTCCTCTCTGAACTTTAGGTTTCCTTGATGGTGTGAAATGCCACCACCCACAACAATAGGTGAGGGAACTTGATGGGCCAAGGGACGATAGGTAGCCCCCGGAGTCTCCCCCGGAGTCTCTGCCATCTATTGGCCAGCTGGAGGAGAGGGGTGCTGATTGGCCAGCATTCCCCACTTCCCAGGGTGCAGGAGCCACGTGGAGCCTCTTTGAGCTCCGTTCCAGCAGCCCACCCTACCCCCTGAACTAGGAGTGGGAGCCTGGCCTGATCGATGCTGTGGGTGTAGCCAATTGCCTGTTTAGGGGGTCTGGAATGAATTTTTCTCCCATAGGCCAATTGGCAGAGGATCAGAGAGGTTTTTTTGGCCTTCTTTGCAGCACCTGCAAGCCACAGTGGGTTGAATAGGAACGTGCTTAGCACCTAACTGCAGTACTGAGGTGCTGGTGTTTACTCATCGCAACTTGCGACTGGTTTCCAGTGCGATTAATAGAACAAAATGAATGGTTTCTAGAGGTAAAATATCTGGGATTTAGGTGATGGGCTTATGTGATAAGATGAGTCCTTGTGGCCTTTGTGGGCTGAGATCAGGACTTGTGGCCGACATGGGCCGAGATCCTTATCCTGCTGCACCATCTGTCCCCCTCATGCGGGGGAGGGTGCTAGGACTCAGAGAACTGAGTCCTGGGGAGTGGGCTGAGGAGAGCCTCGTTATGGGCTATATGGTAAGGAGCCCTGTAACCCCCAATTTAATGCCTGGTATAGGTGATGGGTGGGTAGCGCCCCTTTCTTGTTTAATAAAAGTTGCGGCCTGCCGTTTAATTCCATGCATGTGTCTGTCCTCACTTTGCCTCTACGTCCATATCAGTTGTCTTTGGGCCACATGGAACACATATGCAGTCATTCACCTGTACAGCGCCTAGCACAACGGGGCCCTGATCCTTGACTGGGGTCCTTTGGTGCCACCTCGATAGAAATAATCATCATTGTTCATGTAAGTGGGAGGAAATCCTGACCCAGTTCTGCTCTCCAAGCCTGTGAGACTGGATATCACAACGCTCTGTCTGCAACTAGTCTGCTAATACTGTGGTCATAACCTAGGCATCACTTTTCCAAGTCTCTGGGCTACAGGGAATAGTACGACATCACAAGCGTAGATGGAAGAAGCAGGGAGAGTGATATGGCACTCATGCCTCCCAAGCAGTGATTCATGGTTGTTGGTCTCCAAAGGGAAAGGTAAGTGTTTTTTTAAAAACACCTGATTCCAGCACTGTAGTGATCTCAGGAAAATAATTAAGTAAACCTCTCATTTGAGTGAAGTGGGGGAACAGTTTACATGTTTTGTTGTTGCAATTGTCTAGCTGGGCACAGATTCTGCAAGGCTGGCTTAATTGTGCAAAAGTGCATTTGGAAAGTTGTCTTTGTAGAAGAAAGGGTTAGCAACTTCCTTTTAACGTACAGCTTAAATGGTGTAGAAATCAGCTAGGAATTGCAAAGAAATCCCACCATTGCAATACCAGAGCTCTTTTCTCCTGCTTTGCTCTTCTTACATGCCAGGCTACTGCCTGGAATGAATATTTAAAGCTGATATTTATCAGTTTGTAAAAAATAGTGTTTGGTAGCAGATTAAAAGGATGTGGAACAAATGAGAGCCTCAGCTATAAAGACTCCAGTAGTGGTGTTGAAATAATAGTGTCTGAAGAAATTAATTATAACAACTCACACCATCTGCAGATTTGCTTCTGTTGAGGTCCTCATAATGCATTGTTTCCCAATAATTACACAAGTATGGTATCATTTGCTTCACTTCTGCCTTTACAACATACATCATTGGCCCTGGATTTTTCCTGTTTCTCAAGCATCCCAGTTCTGAAAATGGCACTATTCCTTTTGTACTTTGTCTTGTACAGTTTATATAATACTGCTTACCTAAGGCTCTGAAAAATTCCCTTGAAGTTTTAGTTAAAGCACATAATAGATTATTAGACTTAGCCAAAGAAGGACTTGTACATTACCGTTACATCCAATGATAATTTCCCCTTGTTGCTCATGTAACCAGGGTTGAAAGTGAGCCGGAACGGGCTGGTACGGCTTATCATTAAGAACCCACACCGCCCGTACCCAGCCCCCATTAAAGCGCTGCCATGGCAGCACTTTTATGTCCCTACCCCTTTTGCCTCTCCCTGCTGGTAGGGTCCGTACTGGCAGAGCTGCTGCTAGGGGAGGCAAAAGGGGCAGGGACATTAAAGCGCAGCAGCGGCAAAGGACCCTGCTGCGCTTTGAGGTCCCCACCCTTTTGCCCCCCCCCTCGCCCTGGCCCCGTTCCGGTAAGTGTCCTGAGTTACTTTCACCCCTGCATGTAACCCTTTTGCTAGGTGGAGCCAGCAGCAACCGAGGCTGGGTTCAATATCTCGGGGCTCCTTTCCATTGATGCAACACAGAACCGGCTCGCGCCCCCACCCTTAACCTGGGAAATTTACACACCATCCTTGGTGCCTCAGAGAGGCAATACTTTCCCTCTTGCAAGCACAGAGTCTGAGTGTAGAAAAGAAACTTAATAAAAAGAGGGAAGTAATTCAGGAGTTAATTTGGGAAAACACCGCAAACAGGGTTCATAAACATAAACCATGAATAAAAGACCCACCCCCAAGTAAGTTGGGCAGTGTCCTTTTCTCCTCAGGTTCTTACGTCCAGCAACCCAAAAGTCCCTTTCAAATTCCCGACCCTTCTCTGCACCCCACTCACAGTTGCTGTTCTTGGTCAGTGCAGACCAGAGTTCAGAGGTGCATCTGCAGAGTTCACCTCCCCCCCGGGTGGGGGTAAAGAGGCATCTTACTCACTCCACTCACTGGCAACCTGCTCTCGCCGCACCCCTCCACCAGCCACCCTGCCAACCGCTCTTCAAGCCCCTCCACCGCCCCCTGTGGGCCACTTGTCACGCCTCTCTGCCGCCACCCTGCTGATCACTCATTTGCCAGCTGACTGTAAGTCACCTTCTGCCTCTCTGCTGTGACCTCTGCACATCAGTCTCTCAGTGATTTTTGGTTCTTTTGCAGACTGGGCAGAAACACAGCCCCATCTCAAGTGATTTCAGCTCTCAGTGATTTTAGCTGTTAGCAGGCAGGGCAGAAACATAGTCCTACCTCAACTGGTTTCAGCTCTGATTGAGCATTTAAAATAAAAAAAGAGGCTCCTAATGAAGCCTATTTAGCTCTATTCTTTGAACAGTGAAGAAGAACAGGTTAAGCCAGTTTAGAGAGGAGCCCTGGGATGTGGTGGGGAGTTGTGCAGCCTCCTGACCATGACACCAGGACTCCTGTCCCCACCCCTTTTACTTTCATAGGGCTCTGACATTCGAGCCCCTGCTTAATGAGGTTCTTTCAACTGAGGGTGCCCCCCCTCATTTGGGACAGGTTAAGCCAGGGGTTCTCAGACTGGGGATTGTGACCCCTCAGGGGGTCACGAGGTTATTACCTGGGGGGTTGCGAGCTGTCAGCCTCCACCCCAAACCCCGCTTCACCTCCAGCATTTATAATAGTGTTAAATATTTTTTTAAAATTTTAGTGTATAAGGGGGGGGTCGCATTCAGAGGTTTGCTGTGTGAAAGGGGTCACCAATACAAAAGTCTTAGAACCACTGGGTTAAGCACAGTCCTGCTTTCCTGTATTCCTATAATAATTACCACATTGGTAACCATACTTCACTACCCCTGCATTCAGTGCTAAGATCATTTGTACTCAACACCAGCCAAAGTTGATCCTTTGACACAGCTGTAAATGATGAATATGTAAACAGAACAGGAGCAAACTGTATTTACATAAACATATCCATAGTCTCTTCCTCTCCCAGCTAGCTGTCAGGGAAGTATTCATTCAGACCCTGCTTACAGTTGCATGGTTCAAAGAAATATGTGAATGTTTTTTGTTACAACAATTAATCACAGGGAAGTGTGAGAGATGATGTGTACATTGCACTGTAGTTACATTCAGGATAACTACTAGGAAAACATACCCAAAGCTGTCCGATAACTAAGGCTTAAGTAGTTGGACATGCTTCTTTTCCCTTGCCAGTTATTTTATAGAGAATAAAGTATAGTCATCTACTTACAATGAATGCAAATAAATGATAGCACAGAATGCAGGCATTATCCAGCCTTTTAATACCCACTTTGTTTTTGTTTTCTTTGCAGTTTCTTACTTCTGTTCATATTCAAGTGACAGGTAAGAAAAAATAACCTGGCAGGCATCTGGAAATGCAAGTACATAAGTCCTCTTCCTCACTCAGACAGAGCTCCCAGCATACCTAATGGGAGCTTTGCCTGAGTGTGGACTGCAGGCCTGGCTCCAAGGGGATTCATGGGGCTGGGGCTAATGTCATAAATATCAGGAGGAAATGTCTCCTGCAGATGAGGGAACTTGAATGAGTAAATCAGTTATGATGGCACAACAACATTTCTTACAACGCTGATGTGCTTTTGGAGGTCTGTGTCAACTGGTTATTACAAGAAATAATGTAGGAGAAATTATTCACATTATTTCAGTGTATCACCTGCAAAAAATAAATCCATTCCATGATATAGATGCTTGTAATAGTGTGCAGGTATGTGGCGCTGACCCTGAGCGCCTTGTGAAAGAGCAACCTGTGAATCCAGGAGGTTTAATGTAAAAGACTATTCTGTCTCAACTAGAAGAATCTCTTACCAGAAATTCCCATGCATACAAAACTGGAGATGTGCTAGTTTTGATTATAATGCCCACATAAAGAATAGAAATGCATTCATTGTATGCAGAGGATTTGGGCTTATTTATTTTAATTTGTAAAAAATCCCAAATACTAGACCGGTATAGTCAAATTCATTATTTCTCCTGTCAATATGACTGCTCATGTGCTTAAAGTTACAGACTTATTTAAATCATTTGCTGGGCTGGGACTTCAGAGAGTCATTTTCTCCTGTTTGTGGGAGTCTTTCACGTGACAGCAGAGGAGAGAATGACATTTTTTTAAAAACAGGAAAATGTGATTCATAAAAAACACAAAAATTGTGAGTGGAATTCAGGGGCAGGAGTGGGACATGAAAATACTTTTAACTTATTTCTTTAAAGTGTCTACATTTCAAACTGAAGGTGAGATGTAAATTACAGCCATTCTGTCATTTTTAACAAACAGCATACAAGCAGAAGGTCATCTTGGTGTTTTTCATGCTTCTTGAGAAGAATCTTTGCACAGAACATACTTTGTGAGGTGATTTGATTCTTAGGAAAACATAAAGTATTACAGTCAGACTTTCCTTATAATCCACTGGACATAGTTAGAAAATGGATCTAGGCCAACGTACTATATTGTGGATGAGTAAAGATTAGAGAGATACTAATGAGCCTCTTCTGCTGCGAGGATGCCCAGTAATAATCTCATTTTCAGTAAACGATTTTATCTACTGTTAAATTTATGCTGTGACAAGGCTGGAACTAAAAATAGTTCTATATAAAATTTTAATTGGCCCCTTGCTGCTTCTCAGGGAAAGACCATTGTAGAACAACTTGACTGGGAGTTAAAAAATGAAACTGATGCTCGGATCCTTAAAAGACAAGGCCATACCTGGACATGTTCTGCCATGAGCTGAAGGCACAGGACCAGAGTTTCATGAGCAAATCCCTCTGAAGCTCATGGGAGTTGTGCTGATCTTTCTGAAAGCAGTTTGTACATGATGTGAGGATGGTAGAGCTTAAGTATAATTAGCACAGTCCATTATCTTGCCTCTTGCATCAAGTAAACAACAATAGACTGCCTAAAAGATAATCTGCTATTGCAGGCATCTTTCCAACTTCCTGCAAGAGGCTGAGCTCCCCCATTCCCACTGACTTCAGGGAGAATTTACTGTGCTCAGCATCTTGCAAGAAGTTCTCAGCAGTTTCAAATCAGGCTGTGTCATAACCATAGGGGTAGCCTAAAATTCCTCCTTACCTGTAAGGGGTTAAGAAGCTCAAATAACCTAGCTGGCACCTGACCAAAGGAACCAATGGGGACAAAAGATACTTTTAAATCGGGGGGAGGGGATGGGGTGAGGCTTTTCTTTGGGTTCTTTGTTTCTGTGTTCATTCGCTCTTGGGACTAAGAAGGACTGGACATCAATCCATGTCCTCCAAACCCTTCTGAACCAGTCTCTCATATTACAGAAATTGTAAGTACAGCCAGGCAAGGCATATTAGTTTATCTTTGTTTTCTCAACTTGTGAATTTTCCCTTTGCTGGGGGGAGGTTTATCCCTGTTTTGTTGTAACTTTGAAACTAAGGCTAGAGGGGGTTCCTCTGTGTTTTGTGCATCTTTTGTTACCTTGCAAAGTTATCTTCCAACCTGATTTTACAGAGGGGATTTTTACCTTTTCTTTTTTATTTTAAATAAAATTCTTCTTTTAAGAACTGATTGATTTTTTTTTTCAGTATCCAAAGATCCAGGGATTTGGGTCTGTGTTCACTTTGTAACCATTTGGTTAGGTTATTATTCTCAAGCCTCCCCAGGAAAGGGGGCGTAAGGGTTTGGGGGGGATATTTTGGGGGAACAGGAACTCCAAGTGGTCCTTTCCCTGATTCTTTGTCTAAATCACTTGGTGGTGGCAGCATACTGTTCAAGGACAAGGTGGAATTTGTGCCTTGGGGAAGTTTTTAGCCTAAGCTGGTAAAAATAAGCTTAGGAGGTCTTGCATGCGGGTCCCCACATCTGTACCCCAAAGTTCAGAGTGGGGAAGGAACCCTGACAGGCCACGTGCCCTTAAGAGAACCCAATAGCATAATCACATAGTACATGCATTCTTAACCAACATCTCTCAGACACTGCTCCAGCCCCACCCCCTCACCAGGCTGTGTTCCCATTGCCAGGCTAATGGAGGGCCTGATCCAACGCCCAGTGACACCATTGACTTTAGTGGGTGTTGGATCAGGCCCATAGTGCATAATTTATACACCTATTTCTGTTCAATTGCTAAGGGAAGTGTCACAAAGTAAAGGGAAGCCACCAGCCCCCTTCCTGCCTGGAGAAAGTGTTGAATAGACACCAAGGATGTCAACATATGAAATATGGGACTCATGGAGAAGGAGGAAGAATTTGATGGCACTTCATCTATTTAATTAGACTCTTTTGCCACTAACTTCCAACAAGCAAAGAGGTTGTTGACAGAGGACTTAGTCTGATTCTAATTCAAAGACCTTGCAAATACTATTGAACTGCTAAATCAATTGTTTGTATCCCTTCCCCTGATTGGATATGCAGTCTGAATATTTAATCTTGCAACCGCAAACACCAGTCAAGTGTGCCTGCCCATGCTCCAGACACTGTATAAACAGAGACAGACAATACTTTGTTGGGAATTCTTGATAATTCAATGTAACCATCTTACCTTCTTTACAGTGAAGCTTTTTGGGATAAGGACCATGCATTTTGTGTGTTTCTGCAGTGCCTTGCACATTGTAGGTACTAGCGGAAACAAGCAAACAACATTAATATTAACAGTAATGTAATAAATTGATCTTAAAGTGTAAGCAGCTTAGTGCAGGGAATGTGACCTAATCTATACTTGTAAAGCACTGTGTGAATGGTGTTATTTAATAATCATGATGATAATAATGCATGCACATTTGTGTGGTGCTTGTTCTGTTTATTTTTGTGTTGGCTGGGAGAATCTCTGAGCTCCTAGTCCTTGTGTATTAATATCACAGTATTAAAACAATAAAAAGTGCTTCCACATCGGCCCATCTCACACTGATCCTGCATTGAAGTCTTAATCCTGAATTTTTCTGCGCAATTCTGGCCCAGACAGCAGACTACTGTAACAGAAAAAAACTGGATTATGAGTTCACCAGAGAACTGAGCAAAGGAGAAACTGGACTGAGAGGGAAAGAATTCTTACATCAATATATGTACTGAAAAGATAGGTAAAGTTATAGAGACAATGATTAGCCAGGCCCATTACTTAAAAAAATGAATGAATGTTCTTTTGTCACGTTGGCTTCATGATGAAAATCTTTGAGTGACTCAAGAATTATTTAAGGTTCAGAATACTGTAACGCCTGCTCTATGCTTGTTTTAACAGCCTCTGAGTTTAATTGCTTATGTAACCTTGATTTGCATTTACTAGGATCAGAGAACTAGCAAGACCAAAGAAGCCTAAAGCAGCTTGGGAGAACTATAGTAGGTTAGTGGAAAAAGTACAAAGCTTACGCTGTATGGGCTTTGGGTTTCTTCTACACTGGTAAGCTGTCTCCATCTGACATCTGGGAAAGACAAAAGAATATGACTTTTTGTTTACAGTGCTAGAGAGTCTAAGGGTATGTCTACAGTACAAAATTATTTCGAAATTATTCTATTTGAATTTTCTGAAGTGACTTTATACATTTGGTCTTGTGTGTCCCCACTAAAGCGCGTGAATTCGGCGGAGTATGGCCACAGTACTGAGGCTAGCATTGAATGTTGGAGCGGTGCACCGTGGGTAGCTATCCCACAGTTCCCGCAGTCCCTGCTGCCCATTGGAATTCTGGGTTAAGCTCCCAGTGCATGATGGGTCAAAAACATTCTTGCAGGTGTTTCTGGGTGCGTGTCATCAGTTGCTCCTCCCTCCATGAAAGCTACATCAGACAATCGTTTTGTGCCTTTTTGGCGTGCAGACGCCATACTGCTTTCGGCAGATGGTGCAGTATGGTGCACCACTTCTCTTCTGGTACTATGAATCCACCTCGCATTTCCTCTCGTCTTTCTATGTAATCTCTATAAGTATCTACACTCTCTCTTCCTCATCGACCACTTCCGCTGCCAACTCTGCTCAGCCATTGTGAACTGAGCAGCACAGCTTCCACCGCCAACTCTGCTCTCCCGCTCTTGCCGCGCTACCAAGCTTCTCCATGTTGTCTGTCCTGGGCTCCCGTCTCTATGAAAGCTACAGAAGACAACCATTTCCCGCATTTTTCCGCTATCGTGAACTGAACAGCACCTCTTCCGCTGCCACTCTGCTCTCCTACGTTTCGCGCCCTTTTTCCAGGATTACCCATGCAGGCACCATAGTACGGCAAGCATGGAGCCAGCTCAGATCGCCGCTGCAGTTTTGGCCATTGTAAATACCTTGCGCATTATCCAGCAGTATGTGCAGAACCTGCAAAACCAGGCGAGGAAGCGACGGCAGCGCGATTACGATAGTGATGAGGACCGGGACGCAGACATTCCTAGAAGCACAGCATGTGGCGATTGGGAGATTATGGTGGTGTTGGGCCAGGTTCATGCCGTGGAACATCGATTCTGGGCCCGGGAAACAAGCACAGACTGGTGGGACCGCGTAGTGTTGCAAGTATGGGATGATTCCCAGTGGCTGCGAAAGTTTCATATGCGTAGGGCCACTTTCATGGAACTTTGTGACTTGCTGTCCCCTGCCCTGAAGCGCAAAGACACCAAAATGAGAGCAGCCCTCCCAGTTGAGAAGTGAGTGGCCATCTCCCTGTGGAAGCTTGCAACCCCCGACAGCTACCCGTCAGTTGGGAATCAGTTTGGAGTGGGCAAATGGAGCGGGGGACAGATAGCTCAGTGGTTTGAGCATTGGCCTGCTAAACCCAGGGTTGCAAGCTCAATCCTGGAGGGGGTCATTTAGGGATATGGGGCAAAAATTGGGGATTGGTCCTGCTTTGAGCAGAGGGTTGGACTAGATGACCTCCTAAGGTCCCTTCCAACCTTGGTATTCTATGATTCTATGAAATCTACTGTGGGGGCTGCTGTGATGCAAGTAGCAAACACAATCATTGACCAGCTTCTATCAAGGGTAGTGACTTTGGGAAATGTGCACGTCATAGTGGATGGCTTTAATGCACTGCGGCAGGGCGATAGACAGAATTCATATCCCTGTCTTGACCCTGCAACACTGGGGCGGCCAGTATGTAAACTGCAAGGGGTACTTTTCAATGGTGCTGCAAGCACTGGTGGATCACAAGGGACGTTTCACCAACATCAACGTGGGATGGCCGGGAAAGGTGTATGATGCTCGCATCTTCAGGAACTCTGGTCTTTTTGAACAGCTACAGGAAGGGACTTACTTCCCAGACCAGAAAATCACTGTTGGGGATGTTGCAATGCCTATAGTTATCCTCGGGGACCCAGCCTATCCCTTAATGCCATGGCTCATGAAGCTGTACACAGGCACCCTGGACAGTAGTAAGGAACAGTTCAACTATAGGCTGAGCAAGTGCAGAATGGTGGTAGAATGTGCTTTTGGACATTTGAAAGTGCGCTGGCTCAGTTTACTGACTCGGTTAGACCTCAGCACAACCAATATTCCAATTGTAATTGCTGCTTGTTGTGTGCTCCACAATCTCTGTGAGAGTAAGGGGGAGACGTTTATGGTGGGTTTGGAGGTTGAGGCAACTCGCCTGGTGGCCAATTTCGCACAGCCAGACAACAGGGCGATTAGAAGAGCGCAGCAGGGCACGCTGCTCATCAGAGAAGCTTTGAAAGCCAGTTTCATGACTGGCCAGGGTACGGCATGACAGTTGTGTTTGTTTCTCTTCAAGTTACCTGTCCCCTATATATATGAAAGGAAATAAAGTCACAATTGTTTAAAAACCATTCTTTATTATTTGTTGCACAACACATTGAGAGAAATCAGAAGATAGACTGGGGAAGGGGGTACTGAGGGAGGGGGGTGGAGGAGGAGGGAAGGACAAGTCCGGAAAGCAAATCAAAATTTTGGATATGCCAGCCTTCTGCTGCTTGTGCAATCCTCTGGGGTTGAGTGTGTGGGTCCCCGCAGCCTCCGCCCCCCGCCCCATGTTCTTGAGCATCTGGGTGAGGAGCCTATGGAACTTGGGGAGGAGGGAGGGCTGTTATACAGGGGCTGCAGTGGCAGTCTGTGGTCTACTGTCTTTCCCGCATTAGATCCACCATACAGTGGAGCATGTCAGTTTGCTCCCCCGTGGGCTTGACCATAGCATCCTGCCTGCTCTCATCATGCACGTCCCTCCTCTCTTCGTGTTCATTTAACGCTTTATGGGACTCTGCAATTGTTTGCCTCCACACATTCAGCTGGGCCCTGTCCGTGCGGGAGGACTGCATGAGTTCGGCAAACATGTCGTCCCGAGTTTGTTTTTTCTACCTTCTAATCTAGACCAGCCTCTGGGACGGAGTAGATAGGGGCTGCGTCGAAACATTTTCACCTGCGGGAGGAGAAAAAGGGAGGGTAGTATTTTAAAAGATACATTTTAGAGAACAAAGGGGACACTCTTTCTCAGCAAAACAAGCAATTCATAGTACACAGCACATGTTCTTTCTGTACAAGGTCGCATTTTGCCTCTTATGCTGAAGTGCCTGACACTTTGGTGTGAGTAAGCCATCACATGTGGCTGGGCAACAGAATTCAGCTTGAAGGCAGACATGGTAAGCCCTAGGGGCACACAGGGTTCTGCTTCTTCCGCATTCATTTCAATGCTTTCAAACTGCCAGGCCCCCTTTCCCATAGCAAGCAATGCCTGGTGGGTTTGCCATATCAAAGGAGGGCCTGCGGGCTCTCTGGGATGATTGCTTCACACAACACCCCCCAGCTGCCCCCACACCCCCATCGCGTGGCTCCGATGAGGCTCTGAGCAGCGATGAGCCCTTTAAACTAAATGCGAACAGCCCAGCGCAGCTGGGTTTCCCCCCACTGCGTGGCTCCGATCAGGCTCTCACTCACCAGAAGTGCCTTCTCCAGGGTCATATTCCAGGAGCCCGCCTTGGGAGTGGGGGGAGGCTATTGGGTCCAGTGTTAAGACTGGTTCCTGGCTAGGGGGGAAAACAGATTCCCCACTTGCCCCCTGTGTACTGTCCTCCTCCTCTTCATTCTCCAATAACTCATCCTCGTCGCTCCATGCAACTCCCCCCTTGCAGACGTCCACGGACAGTGGTGGGGTAGTGGTGGCGTCACCCCCCATAATTGCATGCAGCTCACGATAGAAGCAGCATGTATGGGACTGTGACCCAGAGTGCCCGTTCGCCTCCCTGGCTTTTTGGTACGTTTGCCTGAGCTCCTTGATTTTTGTACGACACTGCTCTTTGTCCCTGGAGTAGCCTCTTTCTGTCATGGCCCTGGAGACTGCAGCGTAAGTATTTGCTTTTTTTTTTTTTTTTTTTTTTTTTTGGAAAAAAAACAGATTTGTCTCCCCAAAATGTGATGACATCCAGTACCTCCCATTCGGACCATGCTGGAGCTAGTCTGCGAATCTGGGACTGCATGGTCTCTTGTGATGGTGGACTCTGCATGGTCGCCTGTGATAGTGGACTGTGCTGATGGTGACCAAACAGGAAATGAAATTCAAAAGTTCCTGGGGCTTTTACTGCCTACCTGGTTAGTGCGTCGGAGTTGAGAGTGTTGTCCAGAGTGGTCACAAAGGAGCATTCTGGGATAGCTCCCGGAGGCCAATAATGTTGAATTGTGTCCACGGTACCTGTAACCCAGAACTGTGATCTCGATTTTAGCGCTACTCCACTTGCTGAGGTGGAGTACAGAAATCGGATTAAAGAGCCCTTTAAATAAAAAAAACTGGTTTGGTCGTGTGGACGGAATCAGTTTTATTTCGAATTAACTCGGCTAATTCCGAAATAACCACGTACTGTAGACCAGGCCAAAGTTCACCCACAGCAGCTGTGGTCAGGCTAAGACAATCCAGGGCCCTGAATATGTAGTGCCTACACGTTAATTTAGCTCCGGTTGTGGTCAGGATTACAGTAGTCCTCAAGTTTCACCTGCCATTTGGGTGGCTGTGCATTTTGCCAGTTCTTGTCATGCCTGGCCAGTTCTTGTTCCCCTGCACATTTTGGACAGTTGGGAGGAGAGCAAAGGGAGACTTATCAACCACCCTTACCAGTGTGTTTAAGGTCTGGGAGATGGAAGATGGCCTCTCCTGAAAGTGGACATGGCTGGGGATGGTGGGATGGAGCAGGTCATGCTGTTCCTCAGGAATGTCATTGAGAGGGCTGCTCACATTGTGCAGCGACAGTGGTTGAAACCAATAAACATGCACGTTGCTCCTCAGTTGTTTTGCAAATTTGGAAGAGCATCAGAGGCTCAATGCAAAGCTTAGTTTAGTGATCATCTAACCGTGAATTTTGTTTCCCTTTTATTCCCTGTTTTAACAGTAGGTTAGAATGGGGAAACCAGCAGACAATTTGGCCCCTCTCCCTGAGTGCTTTGACGGCTCAGCCAACGCCAAGAATTATGTCTCTGGCCAAACCCAAGAAAATTTTCGATGGTAACCTTCAGCGCAGGTTGGTTGTATTCAGGAGCGCTCTTCCTTCTGTTGGAAAACATTCACTAATGAATGCAACAGCTCAGGGTTTACTGATAATAATCAATACAAATAAAGACATGACAACTGTACAGAGGTGAATCTAGAACAGGAGAAGAAAGCAGAAGTTTCTGCACTTTCACATTATGACTGTAGTCCAATCCACCATGAACAGCTTCCCTCTGAGATCAGCTCAGCAGAGCTGCTACTGAGTAAAGCAGTTGTTCAGTTTTGCCATCTTAAGGTCTCTCTACGTTTGGCTGAGTTCTGCAATTTTCTGGATGAAAAGGGGCTGCAGAAGTGTAAAGCATTTATTATAAATGTCTCTACATAGAATGTTTTTTCAATGGCTCCCATCTATTTCATCTTTGTGGTTGTTCTGGTCACTAAATGTTGCTGAGATTTTCAACATAGGACTAATGATTCTGGGTGCCTCCATTTTCAGGTGGCCAATTTGAGACACTTTAAGGAGTCTCATTTTTTCAGAGGGCAGGTGCTCAGCACTTTCTGAAAATCAAGCCCCCCTTTTAAGGTTTTCTCAGGTTGAGCACCCAAACACAAGTCAGCAAATCACTGGTCACTTCTGAAAAATCCTGATTTTTCATAATAGAAAATCTTGGTTCTTCATAATATAGTCTCCTCCTAAATATATGTTTGTTCCAAAAACTGGGAGCAGGTTGATTTCCAAAGGGAAATTGGGAAGGTTAAATTGTATTTCAGTTTTAATTCAGGCTCCCTCCAAAACCTGGCAGGCAATACAGGGATTAGGTAGAAGGGTGGAGCTGCTGATGGGCTGTGAGAAGGGTATGACTCACGTAAAGGGAAGCTGTTGTTGCTGGAGCAACAATTTGTCATCTTAGAATTCCAGTGACACCAGGTTCAGTCTAGTGCCAATTTGATCTTGGTTTCCACATGGCGTGTGGCTTTGGAACGGAACGCCGGGTGTTGTATGACATTTGACTGGTGGTGGTTGTGTCTGTGTAATGTGCGTGGGTGTGGATTGTTACACCCTGGCCCCAATGCAAGGCCCTGTATCCTATGCAGCATTAGACCTGGATTTATGTGGCACTGTCCTCCGCCCAACCTATCACCCCTTCACTGTTCACCCATTTACTCAACTATCTGTCCCACATGCACTGCCACTTCAAAGGCATAACGATCCAGCAGCTTGAGGGTAGAAGGAGCAGAGTCCTGCTGCATCATTCATTAGCTGGTCTGCAGGGCCAGGTGGGAGGACTGCCTGGGCAGAAGCTCTGGACCTGCTGTCCACTCCCCCTTCCTTCTCCCCACCACTGTAAGAGCCCAGGGTTCTCTATAGTGACTTGCTAAGTTGCACAGGGTTGGCGCTGTCTTTGACCTCTCCATTTCCCCTGGTCTGCAGGCCCCTGTACCCAATAGCCTTCAGCAAGCCACAACTGTCCTGTCTTGCACATGCTGTCTGATGCCCCATGGCTGAGACCCTTGGAAGCAAGGCCCTGTGTGCTTTCCTAGACCATAGCCCTCTCTCCTTCATGGCCCTGTTCTTCCATGAGAAGAAGGATAATGCTAGATAATGGCATATGCATCCTTCAGCAAATCGTCTACATTGTGTAAATTCCCCCTGTGTTCAACAAACATCCCTGTGTCACATGCTGATGAAGAGAATGGAAAGATATATGAATTAATAGGGTTGAATTTGTAGCATGGAGTTTTGTTAACATACCAGACTGCGTGTGATGATATCAAAGAGGAGCCAGTACACCAAATGAGGGCATAGATGAGAGCACACTATTGTCCAAGGAATGTGGCTGTAAGGCAACAAATTAACCAACCCACTGCCAACAGCTTGCAAGAAGAAAACAGGCCCTAACAAGTGTTATTACTGAGCAGTGTTATTTAGTTCCTCTTTCAAAATAGGATTGATCACAAAGCCATGTACATACTTAAAATGCCCATCTTGAGGTGTAGGTGAATGATTATTATCACTATTGGTTATATTGAGGTAATGAATCTTCAGTTTCATTAACATCTGCCAATTGTATTTGTCATAAAAAACCAATGGAAACTCCCTTCTCCAGATGATCATTGTTTTTCATAACTTATGGATTTGATGGAATAAGTCAAAGCCGGGGACAAACTGGCCGTACGGTTATGTAGTTCAAAGTTGTTCCAGGGGGACAATGCCCAAATTTGCAGTTCTCTGGTAGCAGTTTCAATAAAGTCACAGCAGAATAAACAATATTTTTTGCTTATCAGGTGCTAATCATTGAATTAATTCACCAGTCCCTTCCTAAAGATTCACTGTCCCCGATGCTTTGTAGATCCCAGGGGGATAACTGGAGATTTTTTAGCGGAAGGTTTCTCTAAGTGCTTATAAGTCTCAATTCATTTTTGAAATAATTACTGGAGGGGGTGGTTTTGGTGAGGAGACTAGGTCAAAGCTCTGTCAGGGTGTAGAGTAGATTTCTAGCCCCTGAGGAGCCATTACACCCATGAGAAAGTGTCTCTGCATTTCTTGTGCTGTTGAATATAATGCTCAGTAGCCAGAATAAGGATTGGGGATGTCATGACAATACAACTGTATTTGTTTCTCTCTTGCCATTGCCACTAGTTTCTTGTCTCTTTCCTACTCAGAGTTAATATAAAACACTGATTTACAAATACAAAACAAAATGCCAGTGTTAAGTAAAGTGGGTATAGTAGGTGAGGTGAGAATTACAGAGAAACAATTGGGTATCTGGACTACCGCATTGTAGTCCCATCTCCACCACTGGCCTTGAACAAACCTCGCTGTGTTTCATTTTCCCCATCCATACAGTGTGGATAATCATCCTGACTCCACCTGCCAAGAGGATTGTTATGAGGCTAAATTAATTCCGTGCTTCTGAGACCCTGACATGAAAGGAGCTATAACAGTTCTATATGTTATTAAATGTTATACTTAGACTGATTCTAATTTACATGCTTCAGAGATATTGTGGGATTTGTATTATGAAGTAGTTTCTTAAAACTGCCCATAGAAAGGACTACATTTTCACTCCTCCCACACACACTCCTTTGTGCATGCAAGCAAGCAGGTATTTGCATGGCCAAATCAGGTAATCCCATGTGCAAGTACCCATTTGTTTATGCATTGTACCTAGTTTGAGTACAGAAATGTGGATTTTTGCATGTGGAATGTCTGCGTATGGATTTAAGTTATCCTGGTTTGGCCATGCATGCTTGTTGTCACTGTTTTAATGAGGTTATGGTCCTGGCTGACTCTCTTCATTACTTCTTCCATGACATTCCCAAAGGCACCTCTTCCTGTACAGCTGTGGCCGGATGTCAGAGATCTGGCAGCGCCCACCGTTGATGGATTTAGCTTTACCGTCGCCTCGAATATTGAAGTTGGCAGAACCTAAAAAATACCAAACAGTGTACTTAAAACAAAGGTAAAAGATGACACAGCTCTTATTGTGCTACACATGTTTCAGGTGGGTTTTCAGCATAATGAGCATTCAAAAGCAGTTTGTCTGGTTGGAGTAGGAGCAAAACGAACAGAACCAAAAAAGGGGGAGAGCAGAGGTGCTGTGCTCTGTGTGGCACTTGCTGATGATCTGCAGCTAGCTGGCTGCTATCATCGTGTGGACTTGCCTCCTTCCAGCTGCCAAATTGGGTTGAAAGAAGCTAAGCATATAAGTTACATGCAGTGCTTTCCTCACATTGCCTGCATAGATGTGAATGGGAGGGCTGAAAGTTTCTGTATTTGTGTGGCCAACAAACTCCACACTTTGAAAATGATTGCGAACCATCCTAGAGAGCACATCATTATGTTATGATGACTCCAAGGGCAAAATAGGTGGTGTACTTGGAATAGGCAAGGGTTATAAATGTGAGACAAGGATACATTTACCATAAACACGTATTCATCTGATGAAAAGAATAGAACACTGGGTCATATTCAAAGCATAATCCTGATGGAAAAGACCCTCCATAGTACTGACCATAGGGTCTAAGAGAGTGCCTTTCTCTCTGGGCGTGGCTAGATTAGGAAAAGAGGTGAGGATAGGTCAGGCTTAGCTAACAAATATTAGCTGCCCCTGACTAGGGCAGGCTGAAAATAGTCAATCCAAACTGTTGGGGTTTTTTACATAAAAATGGGTTTTTGACAAAATGAAGTTTTTTGCAAAAAGCTTTCCACTGAAAAAATGTATTGTTTTGCCAAAAACCAGAATGGCGGAAGTGGAAGTGTTTCAATTTGGAAATGTTGCAGTGGTGCCTCATGGGCATTGTAGTTCTGTTCCCTCATGTCTCCATTCTTCTTTATCTACCAGGCGCCCTGGTAGGACTGCATCTCCCAAGGTGTACCATGGCCAAGGACTCCATGGTACACTGCCTCCCGCCTCCAAAAAGGGACGTTTGGTGCAACCAAGGAGCCCAACTAGTGGAGGAGAAAGGGAGCAGGAGGCATCTGAACTACACCTCCCATGGGGTGCCGTGGCCACATTTCCATATAGAATTTTTTCAGTTTTGGACAAAAAAAATCTAATTATTCTATGGAAAATTAGATGAAAATGAATGTTCTTTCCATGGGGAGACAACCTCCTTTTTTCCAAACAGCTCTTCCCCTGGCCTAATGTCCACTTCCTTTCCTTGTCTAGACAAACCCTGTGTGACTATAACCTCCCTTAGCAGCTGCGTTCCTCAACATCTGTGCAGCTGTCAGGCTTGAGGGTGATGTTGGTGAGAGTGGGAGACATGGTGTGAGCAGGGCTGAGGAGATGAGTGACCACTAATCTGGCTGCCTTCAGAAGCACATGTGAAACTCACCTGTTTGGTATAACTTCCTCAAAGAGGAAGAGGTATAACTCACCTGTTTGGTATAACTTCAAGCAAAGAGGAAGAGGAGGAAAATGAGGTGAAGAGAGAAAGGGGAGAAGAGCTAGTGGAGGGGGGGCAGGGGTGGGTAGGGGGAGGAAAAAAGACGAAAAGGAAAGAAGAAAGGAAACTGCCTGACTTCCTCTGGGGAAGTAGGGAAACAAATTAAGCCCTGGGCTTGGTTATAACTCTTGGGGAGAGACAGATTCTGCTGTGATGGCCCCACTATCAAGCTCTGGGTAGACAGAAACCATCAGAAATGGTGAACCTGATCATAAGAATTCTCTGCTTTGGGTCCAGTTAGGGTAGCAGCTGGGGGACAGGTATAGAATTCTTAAGAGCTTTCCCCTGCAAAGTGCAGTCCTGAATGGCTTATCTGTTTTTCAGCACAGAGAGATGGGCTAACCAGGCTGCAAGTTATTTGCAGTGTAAAAAAAGGAAGGCCCTATTTATGGGGTCTCCCAAGAGAAGCAGAGGCAGAGTGTGCTAGGGAAACAGACAATCAAAAGTAGAAGGCAGTTTACTAGCAACTGTCCATCACCAACTTTGCAGCACCAGGTCGTACACTGCATGCACCTTTAAGCTAGGAGCTGGAGTCGTTAGGTGAAAGTCAATGGGATTTGGGCACCACTTCAGGTCTATTTCGAATGCCCATATTCCTTATTTTCAGCTGCCGCCTTTTGCTTCTTCACTGAGTGAAAATGCACCCCTTCCCCCATTTCGTTAAAAAATGTTCCCAGCCTTTGACCTGAAACATGGAGTGTGTCCCCCTTGCTTTGTGACGGGGAGAGGAATGAGATGGCAGGGTTTCCCCTCGTCCACACAGCAGCTCATTGTAATTCCCTGGCTCTTTTGATCTCATTTGCACAGTCACCCTAGTTCCCTTCGTTCATTTGACCACTGGAGTTCTGCACCAGAGCAGCTAAATATTCATGTACAAAGTGGCTTAGACCACATTTTGGTGTAGAGCTGATGGTTTTGCATCATGGCGAGGCACGCGGTGATGGAGGGTTTAGTAACGTAGGTAACAAAGAGAGCAACAAATCACTTTGCTTCCCAGTTCTGTAATGTGAGGCAATTCAGTCTCAGGGTGGAGCACCCCCGGTTCATCATGTGGACCCCAGATCCCAAGCCTCATGCCTGAGAGAACCCTGCTAATCTCCCAACCCCTGGGTCCCTCAACAGCCCTCGGGGAGGCAGCCGGAAATAAAGGCTGCACTCAGCTATCACGTCAGTGGCTTTATGGGGGCAGGACAAACCCTGAAATAGCACAAGAGACCATTTGTGGGCCTGTGGTGAGTCTCTCATCCTGCTTCCAGCCAGAGCACGGAGTACTGAGTCCCCAGAGCCCAGACATAGAATCATAGAATATCAGGGTTGGAAGGGACCCCAGAAGGTCATCTAGTCCAACCCCCTGCTCAAAGCAGGACCAATTCCCAGTTAAATCATCCCAGCCAGGGCTTTGTCAAGCCTGACCTTAAAAACCTCTAAGGAAGGAGATTCTACCACCTCCCTAGGTAATGCATTCCAGTGTTTTACCACCCTCTTAGTGAAAATTTTTTTCCTAATATCCAATCTAAACCTCCCCCACTGCAACTTGAGAATACAGATCAGCATTCACTAGCCCAAATAAGAGTCCATCTGAGCTCCAGTCCCAGGACAGGCACCTCCTGCCCCTGGCAGCACAGGCCAGGGTCTTGGTTGGGTGTGAGCTGGGAGGGTGAATCCTGGTTTCTGCTGCATTGCCTGGTGTCCATCTCCATGTCACTGGGCTCCTCGCTGGATCCAGGTTGTGCCTTCAGCCTTGCTGTGCCCATGCCCCCAACCTGCTCCCTGGGCTGACCCCCAGCCTGCAGGGCCAGGCTGTACATGGTCCTGCTCCCTCCCGCAGCAACATGTGCTCCCCACCTAACCCCACAGTCTTCTCCAGCCCCACCCCTGTGCCCACCGGTCGGCCCAAAGCCTGCCAGGGCTGCAGGCAGAGCTCCTGCTCTGGAGTGGCATTCCCCTCCTCCAGTGGGGAGTAGGTTGGCTTCAGGGAGTCAAGCCAGCCATCCCTTAGCCAGCAGAGCTCTGGGGCCAGCTCCCCTCTCCGCCCCCCCCAATTCAATCAGGGCTGGTGGGGTAGGACTAGACCTTTCACACTGGACCCATGTCCATGTGGAGTGGGGCCTCCACACCCAGCTCACTGCTTAGCAGGGTGACGGGTCCCTCAAGCACACACCTACTCCAGATATTTTCATGTACTCCTTAAGTTACATTGTCTCTATGGGTTTGGTTTTATTTACACCAGGCATTAAATGAAAACCAGTTTTAGGGCTGGTTGTTACAGCATTACCACCACAATCCTTATAGACAAACAACTACAATAATTCTGCAACAATGTGTCTAGTTTAATTCAAATAAACAAACCTATTCTGGGAACGCCCTGAAGCTCTGTCCATATTGCATGTTTGTGTTTTTCTCTAGGCCTCGTAGTTCTCCGGAGTGGCCCGTGCCAACAGCTGCGCTCACCTGTGAGGCTTCCCAGCGAGTTCAAGAACTTGCCTGTCCAAAATCAGTGCATCCAGGCTTCAAGCTAGACAGAAAGGTGATGGTGATGTTCAGCCAAACTGGGAAAGGGGAACCATTGCTCCTCCCTGTATCAGCTTTCAGCAACAGATTCACTTTGGTTGCTGCAGCCCGAGGTTAGCCCCGGAATAGACACGATGGCCTGTTTGCACTACAGAAACAGCTGGATGGTCCCACCAGTTCAGGAGATGGGGCAGAAGTTGCTTGATATGCTTTTTAATTACTGGGTTAAGAAAGTTTGCCAGACCTGCCGTGGCTGCTTAGCCATACTAACTGATGCCATTTTTAAAGTGTCTTTTTTCTTGTATTTTAGTGGTGACTTAAATGGTAGCCCATTTGCATGATGTCTTTTTTTTATTGCTTTGGTTGGTTGATAAAGATAATAGGGGTGACAGAATACACGTAAACTTCTGTAAGGGTTTTGACTTGGTACTGCATGACATTTTGGTTAAAAAAAAATATGATACAAAATTAACATGGCACACATTAAATTGATTAAAACTGGCTAACTTATAGGTCTCACACTGTAACTGTAAAAGGGGAGTCATCACTCTTTCCTGTATACAGCTTGGGCCTTTGATCTTGGCCTCATGTAACAGGTGAAACAAAAGCCCACTCCTCAGCGTGGAGCTTCAAAAAGCTTGGTTTTTGCGTAACTGGAGACAGGGAATTTACATTCACCTCCCCCGAGGCATTTCCCAGGAAATCCCCTTCACAATTGCCCATTCTCATCTGGCACATTGTTCAGTATAGTCCTTTGATCATTCACGCCTCACATCACAGCTGCCCTGCCCCCAGAGAGGTTACATACTATCCTGCCCCACGATAATAACCTTTGCATTTAATATAATGGACCGCAAAGATACTTAAACTTAATTCAGTAAGGTCTTCCAAGGATATTGCAGGCCATTGCCACATCTCGCACTATTACAACACAGGGAGAAACCTACTTCTGCATTTTGCTCACATAGCTTCTGTGAATTTTATTTGGGTGTAGTTCAGTGATTTCATTTCATATCATTTCATTTCAATCAGCTGGCTAAAATAAAAAAAACAATAACCATGAATCCCATTAGCCACAAAAATCTGGATGCTTTGTGCAATAGGTGGATTGTTGATGGTCAATATATTTCTTTGTCACAGTATTTCCTGTCGTAGCTGAAAAATAGATGTATTCTAGAAAAGCAATGCCTCCCTCTCTTTAGTGACTTCTGTTGTGTAGCAGTAGGGCTGTCTGGGAGGGAACATGTATATCCAGTTTATATTTTTGGATGCAGGTGTTTGCCTACTTCATGCCAGCTGTGAATGCCAAGAACAACATTTGGCTGAAATGACAGATCCCATTCTCTCTATTTCCCAGATACAATGTGGCCAGCAAAAGAAGAGAAGTACAATACTCATGTCCCCGAAAGTCCCCTGGCTGATCTTGCAAAACTCTACTTGCTAAATTGTCAAACAAGCTTCTTTGTGCTTCCTCCCATGCTGTACCTCCCTCTTGGGAGGAGCTCCCCTAAATACCCACCAAGCCACCTCACTGGCATCCTGCACCGCCCTCCTTTTCCATGAAGCATACAAAAAAACCTGACAAAGGTCAGGTCGCTGGTGTGCTAAGTCCACTGTCCATGATGCTGACCTGTATTGTCTTTGTTTCCTTGCACTCCCCCGTCTGTCTGTGTCCATCTGTTGTCTCTTGTCTTACACTTAGATTAAGTCTTTTTGTTCTATGTTTGTACAGTACCTAGCACAATGGGGTCCTGGTCCATGACTGGGCCTCCTCAGTGTTACCACAACGTATAGTTATAAATGTAGTTAGATGTTTGCCTGTGTTTGTTTCCTCTGTATGCTGTCAAAGCTCTGCACAGGTAGCTGGCATAGCAGACCTTGAGCAAACCGCCCAATGACCACAAGATCCATCACGGTGCAAAGGCACTTGGTCGGGTTTATTGTCAATCAGCATGGTCCTAGCTCCCCGGATCAGTGTCTAGTTACATTAGCACATGTATGCCCCGTGGTTATGGACCAGGTCAATGAATGGCGGGACTTTCCACTATCCCCTTGGCTGACCAAAGACACTTCCTCCAAGACTCCATTTTATACCTCAATGCAAACAAGTTACGTATTGCCCCGCTGACGTAGTTAGGTGCCACCCATCACCTTGTACACGGTTCGATCAAAACATCTCTGTCCATCATGCTGTCATCCTGACCTTATCTTTAAGATGGGTCAGCGTGTTCCTGTTCTCGTTAGGGAACGTGCTGGTATTGAGGTGCTGTTCCGGTACCACCCTTCTGGAATGTGTTTGTGTGAGTGTCCTGTGCCTAGCACCTCTTCGGAATGTGTGTTTCTGCAATATCAGTCCTGTTCTTGCCAGATTCAGTGAAGCCTAGCTCACAGCCTGACTTTGATCACAACTTTAGCCCAGGCCTCAGGCCTTATTCCAGGCTTCTGATACAAGGGCTTATGTCTCAGACTCTCTTTCTACCACATGCCCCCACTTTTTCTCTTTTTATGGGGAGGATGTTCACCCATTGATTGTCCTGGAAAAGCATAATTCATGGACTGAAGATGACACATTGGACTAAACAGTGTTAAGTAGTCACCTTACTTTACCATCCACACATTCATGCCTCATCTGTCCCATAATCTGCACATTCCCTCGTACGACTGATAGACAGATTTTATTTTTTAATTTTTTTTAGTTCCTTATGGTGGACCTGGGAGTGTTAGGCGTGGGACCATGACTGATGTGTGGGGTTTAGAGTTGTTTTTTGATAACTTTTGGGTGACATGAGAAGGCCTTCTACTTAATTGGTGATAGATGAGAAGGGCTTTGGTCACGGTTATAAGTGTATTGTGTTTATACTTTATAGAGTAGTACAGGTTTATAGATGGATATATATGAGGGATTACACGATTATTTTCTTGAATAGATGAATACCAGATATATTCCCGATAAGCCCTGCTAGAAGGAAAAGGCGGGGAGAACTAATGCACCAGGCTTTAAAGAGTCCCTTGCAGGTGGATTTTGTGGGGCCATTGCTCACCACACTGAGAAAGAACAGATTTTTATTTGTAGAGGCATTTCCCACCAGGAAGGAAGATAGCCCTGCAGCTGCTAAAATGCTGATGACGGAAGTGTTCCCCAAATGGGGACTACCACACAGTATTGATTCTGATAATGGACCTGCATTCATTGGGGAAGTATTCCAGAGCATGGGTACATGGGCTGGTATTCCCCTACCTTTGCACATTCCCTACCATCCTCTGAGGGCAGGTGGAAAGAATGAACAAGTCTCTTAAAATTGAATTATCCAAAGTGTGCAGTGAGTTGGGAACAAATTGGGATATGGTGCTACCATGGGTTCATGTGAGAATCCGGAGCCGTCCAAATTGCACCGGATTTAGCCCTTCTGAGGTGCTCTTTGGCAGACCGATGCATGGCTGGAGAAACTTGCTATACCCCCCAGATTGGGAAACTGTAAAAGCAATGGCAACAACAATCAGGATAAACAATCTTAAACACTGGTTGGGTATGGTCCAAGGGGCTGCTGCAGCATAACAAGCCGCAGAACAGCAAAAAATGAATCAAGCATTTGATGAAAAGAGTGATATTAAGCAATGGCAAATTGGAAGCCAAGTAATGGTTAAAAGTGACCCAGCACCTATTGTCATGTTTCCCCATTTTCTTTTTTAAAATTCACATGGGGCCCCCCTTGCTGGCAATTCATCGGGTCCAAATTTCATCAAACTTTGTGGGAATTTGCAGGGTAGGTATTAGAGGGTTCCCTAACTCATAGCTTTCTGCCAAGTTAGATCGTGATTCCTACAGAGGGCAGCTCATTTACTTAACAGATCAGTGGTTGGGGTCCCCAGTGTAGTTAGACGTTTGGTTGCGTGTGTTTCCTCCATATGCCATCCCAGCTCTGCGCAGGTAGCTGGCACAGCAGACCTCGAGCAGAATGCTCAATGACCACAAGATCCGACAAGGTGGCAAGGCACTTGGTCAGGTTTATTGTCAATGAAGCACAGTCCTAACCCCCCAGATCAATGTCTACAGTTATACTAGCACATGTATGCCCATGACAATGGATGCAGCTCAGTGAATGCCAGGTGGCTTTACCTTCCCGGGAGTCCTGTCAGCCCCCTCTCTTCGAGTCCAATAGGCCTCGGTTCAAACCAGGTGTACGAAGTAGGTGCCTGACATCAGACCTTCCATCCTCTCCTCCACCACACTGCCAGGTCCTCTACTGTGGGGGCCAGAGCTGGCTGGGATGTGATCAAGCCGCACACACAGCGAGAGGGGTGAGAGCAGTGCTCACAGCTGGAGAGGAGCAGGAAGCCTGCTGTAGCCTGCCTGGAGACATGGCCAGAAAGGTTAAATGCTGAGGGTAAAGTGCAGGACAAGAGAGTAGGACCCAGGGGAAGAGTAGCAGGATCGAAGTCTGTGAGGCTCTGGGAAAGTAATACAGTACAGCGGTTGGTGGACCAGAAAGAGCTTGGCATTGTGGTGGAGAGGCGAGTGGAAAGGCTGATGTCAGGACAAGTACCTTGTACATCTGGTGAGAAATGGCTTTACCGTACTTGGATCCCCTGGGGCCCATTGGGCCTGCTGATGCACTTTTCCCAGGCTTTTTCCCTGCTGGCTGCAGGCCTGCAGACTAAGCAGTTCCATGCCATCTATACTGTGTGAAGTGTTTTATTCCCCCCTTGCTTCTCTTGCCTTACAGATTAGTGTGTGCCCAAAATAGCTTATGCCCAAATAAATCTGTTAGTCTTTAATGTGCCACCGGACTCCTCGTTGCTTTTGTGGATACAGACTAACATGGCTCTGATAGATTAGCCTTTGTGTGCCTGGGGCACCCCTGGCGAGTTTCCATTGAGCAGGTTGGCTGGCTACCAGGTACACTCGCACACACAAACTTTGGAAGGACTTCCCCTTTTCTCTCTTCACTTATAATCCCTGTATTCTCCTCCTATGGTTGCTGTTTATCCACCCTTGAGCACAGAATTGTGAACGCACCACTGTAACCATTATCTAAGGTCCTTCCTTTCAATTGCCTGTGGCTCCAGCAGTTCTGTGAGATCCTCGGTCCATCTGTTGTTTCCTCTCATAAAGAAGGCCAACACCCTGACTTCCAAACAGCATTCAGTGGGGCTTGGTTTGTGGAGTCAGAGTGGCATTTCCAGGGCCCATTGATTTCAATGGGATTTGTGCTCCTCAACCACTTAGGCACTTTTGAAACTCCCACCCTAAAAGGTTTCAGAGTAGCAGCCATGTTAGTCTGTATTCGCAAAAAGAAAAGGAGTACTTGTGGCACCTTAGAAACTAACCAATTTATTTGAGCATAAGCATAAGTTTTTCCACTGAATGCATCCGATGAAATGAGCTGTAGCTCACGAAAGCTTATGCTCAAATAAATTGGTTAGTCTCTAAGGTGCCACTAGTACTCCTTTTCTTTTTGCAAATACAGACTAACACGGCTGCTACTCTGAAACCTAACAGACCTGTGTACTGGTTTATTTGTCCTCTGTAGGTTGAAACACAAATTGCAGACACTGCAAGGATGACTCTCACCCCTCCAAGAACACAACGTCTTGCCCAGCCGAAGATTCAGAAGAATACTTTGTGCTACAACCGGGGAAGTCCCGAGTCCGCGATCCGCCCAGTAAGGCAACGTGGCTGCAGCTCCTTGTCGTGGAGGGCCTTCCTCTCTATTGACGGGCTGTCACTGGTCTCCCTTAGATGACAAAGCAGACAATGCTTATGCATTCATAGAATCATAGAATATCAGGGTTGGAAGGGACCTCAGGAGGTCATCTAGTCCAACCCCCTGCTCAAAGCAGGACCAATCCCCAATTAAATCATCCCAACCAGGGCTTTGTCAAGCCTGACCTTAAAAACCTCTAAGGAAGGAGATTCTACCACCTCCCTAGGTAACGCATTCCAGTGTTTCACCACCCTCCTAGTGAAAAAGTTTTTCCTAATATCCAACCTAAACCTCCCCCACTGCAACTTGAGACCATTACTCCTTGTCCTGTCCTCTTCTACCACTGAGAATAGTCTAGAACCATCCTCTCTGGAACCACCTCTCAGGTAGTTGAAAGCAGCTATCAAATCTCCCCATTCTTCTCTTCTGCAGACTAAACAATCCCAGTTCCCTCAGCCTCTCCTCATAAGTCATGTGTTCCAGACCCCTAATCATTTTTGTTGCCCTTCGCTGGACTCTCTCCAATTTATCCACATCCTTCTTGTAGTGTGGGGCGCAAAACTGGACACACTACTCCAGATGAGGCCTCACCAATGTCCAATAGAGGGGAACGATCACGTCCCTCGATCTGCTCGCTATGCCCCTACTTATACATCCCAAAATGCCATTGGCCTTCTTGGCAACAAGGGCACACTGCTGACTCATATCCAGCTTCTCGTCCACTGTCACCCCTAGGTCCTTTTCCGCTGAACTGCCTAGCCATTCGGTCCCTAGTCTGTAGCTGTGCATTGGGTTCTTCCGTCCTAAGTGCAGGACCCTGCACTTATCCTTATTGAACCTTATCAGATTTCTTTTGGCCCAATCCTCCAATTTGTCTAGGTCCCTCTGTATCCTATCCCTGCCCTCCAGCGTATCTACCACTCCTCCCAGTTTAGTATCATCCGCAAATTTGCTGAGAATGCAATCCACACCATCCTCCAGATCATTTATGAAGATATTAAACAAAACCGGCCCCAGGACCAACCCCTGGGGCACTCCACTTGACACCGGCTGCCAACTAGACATGGAGCCATTGATCACTACCCGTTGAGCCCGACAATGTAGCCAACTTTCTACCCACCTTATAGTGCATTCATCCAGCCCATACTTCTTTAACTTGCTGACAAGAATACTGTGGGAGACCGTGTCAAAAGCTTTGCTAAAGTCAAGAAACAATACATCCACTGCTTTCCCTTCATCCACAGAACCAGTAATCTCATCATAGAAGGCGATTAGATTAGTCAGGCATGACCTTCCCTTGGTGAATCCATGCTGACTGTTCCTGATCACTTTCCTCTCATGCAAGTGCTTCAGGATTGATTCCTTGAGGACCTGCTCCATGATTATTCCGGGGACTGAGGTGAGGCTGACTGGCCTGTAGTTCCCAGGATCCTCCTTCTTCCCTTTTTTAAAGATTGGCACTACATTAGCCTTTTTCCAGTCATCCGGGACTTCCCCCGTTCGCCACGAGTTTTCAAAGATAATGGCCAATGGCTCTGCAATCACAGCCACCAATTCCTTTAGCACTCTCGGATGCAACTCGTCCGGCCCCATGGACTTGTGCACGTCCAGCTTTTCTAAATAGTCCTTAACCACCTCTTTCTCCACAGAGGGCTGGCCATCTGCTCCCCATGTTGTGATGCCCAGCGCAGCAGTCTGGGAGCTGACCTTGTTAGTGAAGACAGAAGCGAAAAAAGCATTGAGTACATTAGCTTTTTCCACATCCTCTGTCACTAGGTTGCCTCCCTCATTCAGTAAGGGGCCCACACTTTCCTTGGCTTTCTTCTTGTTGCCAACATACCTGAAGAAACCCTTCTTGTTACTCTTGACATCTCTTGCTAACTTTTAGTGTTTAAAAAACAGCTTAGGGCTTCACAACCCAGTACCCTCCTCCCTGCCCGCAGAGAACCTCTGGGCAATGGTTCTGGTGCAATCCGCTGGATCCCGGGTGCCTGGCTTATGGTGCTCAGATACCCTGAAGATGTGCAAGGCATGAACACGAGGCAGACGGATAGATGGCGGGTGGGTGAGTAGGTAAGAGATGGACAGACTGGAGGACAGTGGGGACTGGAAGGGGAGGAGGGATAGCTCAGTGGTTTGAGCATTGGCCTGCTAAACCCAGGGTTGTGAGTTCAATCCTTGAGGGGGCCATTTAGGGATCTGGGGCAAAAATTGGGGATGGGTCCTGCTTTGAGCAGCAGGTTGGACTAGATGACCTCCTGAGGTCCCTTCCAATCCTGGTATTCTATGATTCTATCACTGCACAGATCCTCTCATTCTCCTCCATGCATAAGGGCCCAGAGAAGCTGCTCTACCCATTAGGCTGAAGTAACTGCTGCAGAACAGGCCTGCAGCCAGTCTGTAGCCTGGGACAAGGATTCTTTCTCCCACCCATGCATTTGCCTGGCACCTGACATGGTTCACAGGCTGGCACTGCGCTTTGGACTTGCCCCAGTAGAAAAAGGAGCAATTGTTGCAGCAGTACAGATCCATTTGAAGCTTGTCCAGCTTATGGGAAGAGGGAGACTCAGTGGTTAAGATGGAGAGTGCACCATGTAGGGCAGCAAAGGTGAGGCATGGAATGAAAGTGCTTTGGCATAGGATAGCCTGACAGGCCGGGGTGATCTAGTCTCATCGGAGAGGGGGCCTGACTGCAGGATCTCAGCTAGCCAAGGGTTGCTCGAGACTGAAGTCTGAGTCTGTGGAATGGACCAGAACAAAGGGGCAGGGTCTGGAGTTGAGGGAATTCCTCTCCTTCATTTCCCTCTCCTCAGCTGGTTCTTTCCCATCAATAGCTCTGAAATCCGCTCTTTCCTCTCCATCCCAACCACTAACACCCTGGCCCTGGACTTGATTCTCTTTTGCCCAAGCTCCTTGGGCCTTATCTTTGGTATTACAGTGGTTCCCTCAGCCATCAGGCCTTGCTGTGCTGGGCACTGCACACACGCAGTGAGAGAACTTTTACAGTCTAAGTGGACAGGGGAGGGAGGAGTAACTGGGGCACAGAGAAGGGAGGTGACTTGCCCAAGATCACATTGTACGTCAGAAGAACAGGAGTACTTGTGGCACCTTCGAGACTAACAAATTTATTTGAGCATAAGCTTTCGTGGGCTACAGCCCACTTCATTGGATGCATAGAATGGAATATATAGTACGAAGATATTGTGACGGAGCAAGGCCAGATGGCTATAGAAAAGTAGTGGGAGATAGATATATTAGCTCCAGGCTAAATAAATCCTTGGTACCAGGATAAGTGAAATGGTGGAAGCTCCAGGTCAATTAAGACACCTGGAGCCAGTTAAGAACTTTCCAGAAGACAGGGAGAATGCTAGGTTGATTGGGACACCTGAAGCCAATCAGGGGCTGGCTGAAACTGGTTAAAAGCCTCCCAGTTAGTCAGGTGGGTGTGGATGTCAGGAGCTGTGGGAGGAAGTTGTGCTGTCGGAGAGACTGAGCAGTACACACCATATCAGGCACAAGGAAGGAGAGCCCTGAGGTAAGGGTGAAGTGGAGCTTGAGGAAGTGAGGGCTGCTGTGGGGGAAGTAGCCCAGGGAATTGTACATGTCATGTTTCTGAAAGGTCAGCTACCATAGCTGATACTATTAGGATCCCTGGGCTGGAGCCCGGAGTAGAGCGTGGGCCCGGGCTCTCCTCCTCCTCCTCCCCCACCTTTGCCCCCTGATTAATCACTGAGACTGGGAGACAACAGAGACTGTGCAAGGAAGGATAACTTCTCCTCACCTCCCTCGCTGGCTTATGATGCAAATGGCTCAGTAGACTGTGACACTTGTCTCTAGAAAGAGAAGGGTTACGTGGAGGGTCACAGTGAGTCTCTGAGGCTAGCGAAATCCGCCAGGAAACGCGGGACCCATGGAGGCAAGGACAGAGCTTTGTCACAACTGGTGTCAGGAGTGGGACTTCATTCACAGCATGGCGGAAGAAAGAGGTTTAAAAAAAAGTGCACTGGGGTTTTGGATTTTTTTTTTGTTTTTTGTTTGTTTGCTTTGTACCACAGTGGAGGAGGTGGTCAAAGCTCTGGTACAAGCCATGGCAGCCCAGCAGGAGGCCACCCAGGTTCAGGCAATGGCACAACAGGAGTCTATGCGGCTACAGCAGGAAACCAATCAATTAATGATGAGCCAGGCGACCCAAGATCGTGCCCTCTTGAGAGAGGCGGTGGACCAGCTGAAGATCCTCACCACCCAGGCCCAGGGGTCTGACAGGACGCTAACCCTGAGGGCCACTGCTCATCTGCCAAAGATGACGTCAGGAGATGACATAGAGGCATATCTCCTCTCATTCGAAAGGACTGCTCAGCGTGAGGAGTGGCCCCAGGAGCAGTGGGCCAGCATTCTCACCCCTTTTTTTTGTGTGGAGAGGCCCAGAAGGCCTACTTTGACTTGCCTGCCATGGATGCCACTGACTATACCCGTCTGAAGGCAGAGATCCTAGCACGATCAGGGGTAATGGCAGCGGTAAGGGCCCAGAGGTTCCATGAGTGGAAATACCAGGAGAACAAACCCCTGAGGTCCGAGCTATTCGACCTCATACACCTCGCATTGAAGTGGTTACAGCCCGAGGTGTGCAGGCCAGAGGAGATTTTGGAGACCCTGGTCATAGACCATTACATGCGGGGACTGCCGCCAGATCTCTGCAAATGGGTAGGCCAGAACGATCCTTCCACGTACGAGATGATCACGCTGATAGAAAGACAGATGACAGCCAGGGAACTGACCCGACTCCCCAAGGAAGGCCCCTTTCGAAGCAAGCACCCGACCCCAACCCTGGAAGGTTGGGCAGCCAAACCCCCGGGGAGTCCTAGGTGGAAGGGGGGGGGGGGCTGAAAACCAGCGGGGACCCCAGAAGGAAGGGATTGGCCTGAGTGGGGAGAACCCCAGGACTAAACCCCCTAGCCCCTGGGATAGGGGAGTGATTAAAAGCAATTATAGATGTTATGCATGTGGGGAGTGGGGACACATAGCAGCACAGTGTCCCAGCACCGAGGAGCCTATGCAATGTAACTTGGGGGATTGGGGGGTCCCATGCTCCCTTATCCACCTCGCGGGGGTCGCATTAGCCCCGCATAATTACACCAGGCCAGTGAGGATAAATGGAGCAGAGACTACAGTGCTTGTGGACTCCGGGAGTGCTATCACCCTTATATCGGGGAAGCTGGTAAAAAGTAGTCAGCTGCTACAAGCCAAACGCGTAGCAGTGACGTGTGTGCATGGGGCCATGAGCCATTACCCCACCATCCCAGGGGAGATAGAGGTTCAGGGAAACCCCATTGAGGTGACCGTGGGCGTAGTTCCTAAACTCCCATATCCTGTAGTCATTGGGAGGGACTATCCAGGGTTTGATAATTTACTCGCCCTGGAGAGGCTGGAGGGAGGTGGGGATCCTGAGACAGCAACTTGTCACTGGAGGAATGTCAACACCCGATGTTCGCTGAGATTTCTCAAGATCTGTTCTCAGCCACCCGAAAGACGCGGAAGACAAAAAAAGAGAGGAAGGCTGCGAAGGCCTTGGGAACCCGGATCCTGACCCAGGGCCAGAAGACCTCCCTAGTAGGCAGATGGACGCGAGCAGCCAACAGAGAAACTTCCACCACAGAAGGTGAGCCAGAGGCTGCCCCCAGCCATGACGGTGGCGAGCCATTGGAATAAGCAGAAGCCGGCCCCTGGGAGCTTAGGCAGGTTAGTCCTGGGAGAGAGACTTTTAGGCGGGACCAGGCGGAGGACCCCAGATATGATAACGCCAGGAAAGAGGTGGCTGAGATCGATGGGATACCCATGGATGGGAAGGTCCGGGGTCCCGGACCTTACTTTATAGTGAAGAAAGATCTCCTGTACCGCATAGTGCAAATGCAGGAGCAAGAGATACAACTTCTGGTGCCACAAAAACATCAAAAAGCCATATTGAGTCTCGCCCACAGTCACCTGTTTGGAGGACACCTAGGGGTAGAGAAAACCCAGGCACGGATCCTGCGGAGGTTCTTCTGGCCAGGAGTACATGAAGATGTCCAGCGATACTGCACCTCTTGTCCGGAGTGTCAGTTACATAGCCCTCACCCACACTTGCGGGCTCCTTTGATACCTCTTCCAATAATAGAGGTTCCTTTCGAACAGATAGCCATGGATCTGGTAGGGCCCCTAGAGAAGACAGCTCGGGGTCACCAACATGTGCTTGTACTGGACTATGCAACCTGGTACCCGGAAGCTGTTCCCCTACACAACACAGCTTCCAAGACAATAGCTAAGGAGCTAGTACAGATCTTTGCCCGGGTTGGGCTACCCAAGGAGATATTGACTGATCAAGGGACACCTTTCGTGTCCAAGTTGATGAAAGATCTCTGTTCATTGCTCCATGTACAAGCCCTACGGACCTCTGTATACCACCCACAAACAGATGGCCTTGTGGAAAGGTTCAATAGGACCCTCAAGGCCATGATCAGGAAAGTGGTGAGCCGGGATGGGAAAGATTGGGATACCCTATTGCCTTACCTCATGTTCGCCATCCAGGAGGTTCTGCAAGCCTCCACGGGTTTCTCTCTATTCAAACTACTATATGGGCGCCACCCTCAGGGTATATTGGATATAGCCAGAGAAGCCTGGGAAGAGGAGCCAAATCCCGGAAGGAACATAGTTGAGTGTGTACTGCAGATGAGAGATCGGATAGCCCGAGTTATGCCCATGTACGGGAGCACTTGGAGAGAGCACAGGAGACCCAACGAACCCATTATAACCACCAAGCGAAGCTTCGACAGTTCCAACCAGGGGATCAGGTGATGGTACTGGTGCCCACAGCAGAAAGTAAACTGTTGGCCCCGTGGCAGGGACACCAGGTGGTTCTTATCCCTCCAACCATTCCAGTTCCGCATATGGCACAGGGGTGGATGCCACCATGGCAACGCTCATGGTCTGTCACGAGCATACTGCCTGGCGTCCCAAGTTGCCCAACTCTATGGTGTTGAGCAGAGGAGGGGATATGCGACAGGGCAAGGCCAGATGGCTATAGAAAAGTAGTGGGAGATAAATATATTAGCTCCAGGCTAAACAAATCCCTGGTACCAGGATAAGTGAAATGGCAGCTGCTTCAGGTCAGTTAAGACACCTGGGGCCAATTAAGAACTTTCCAGAAGGCAGGGAGAAGGCTAGGTTGATTGGGACACCTGAAGCCAATCAGGGGCTGGCTGAAACTAGTTAAAAGCCTCCCAGTCAGTCAGATGGGTGTGGATGTCAGGAGCTGTGGGAGGAAGTTGCGCTGTTGGAGAGACTGAGTAGTACACACCATATCAGGCACAAGGAAGGAGGCCCTGAGGTAAGGGTGAAGTGGAGCTTGAGGAAGTGAGGGCTGCTGTGGGGGAAGTAGCCCAGGGAATTGTACATGTCATGTTTCTAAAAGGTCAGCTACTATAGCTGATGCTATTAGGATCCCTGGGCTGGAGCCTGGAGTAGAGGGTGAGCCTGGGCTCCCCCCCCCCGACCTTTGCCCCCTGATTAATCACTGATACTGGGAGAGAACAGAGACTGTGCAAGGAAGGATAACTTCTCCTCACCTCCCTCGCTGGCTTATGATGCAAATGGCTCAGTAGACTGTGACCCTTGTCTCTAGAGAGAGAAGGGTTATGTGGAGGGTCACAGTGAGCCTCTGAGGCTAGCGAAATCTGCCAGGAAACACGGGACCCACGGAGGCAAGGACAGAGATTTGTCACAATATATATATACATACAGAGAACATAAAAAGGTGGAGTAAGAGGCTAATTAATTAAGATGAGCTATTATCAGCAGGAGAAAAAAACTTTTGTAGTGATAATCGAGAAGGCCCATTTAGACAGTTGACAAGAAGCTGTGAGGATACTTAACATGGGGAAATAGATTCAATATGTGTAATGACCCAGCCACTCCCAGTCTCGATTCAAACCCAAGTTAATGGTATCTAGTTTGCACATTAATTCAAGCTCAGCAGTTTCTCATTGGAGTCTATTTTTGAAGCTTTTCTGGCCACCTTTAAATCTGTTCTGAGTGGCCAGAGAGGTTGAAGTGTTCTCCTACCGGTTTTTGAATGTTATGATTCCTGATGTCAGATTTGTGTCCATTTATTCTTTTGCACAGAGACTGTCTGGTTTGGCCAATGTACATGGGGGGAGGGATAGCTCAGTGGTTTGAGCATTGGCCTGCTAAACCCAGGGTTGAGAGTTCAATCCTTGAGGGGGCCATTTAGGGATGTGGGGCAAAAATTGGGGATGGCTCCTGCTTTGAGCAGCAGGTTGGACTAGATGACCTCCTGAGGTCCCTTCCAATCCTGGTATTCTATGATTCTATGATTGCTGGCACATGATGGCATATATCACATTGGTAGATGTGCAGGTGAACAAGCCCCTGATGGTGTGGCTAATGTGATTAGGTCCTATGATGGTGTCACTTGAATAAATATGCGGACAGAGTTGGCATTGGGCTTTGTTGCAAGGATAGGTTCCTGGGTTAGTGTTTTTGCTGTGTGGTTGCTGCAGAGTATTAGCTTCAGGTAGACTAACATGGCTGCTACTCTGAAACCTGTCATAGTATGTCAGTAGCAGCTCCGGGAATAGATCCTGTGTCTCCTGGTTCCTAGCCCTATTCATTGGACAATGCTGCTTTCCTTATTTTCTCTTGTCTCCTTCCCACTCTCTACTCCTCTTGTGGGAGTTATCTAACGTAGCTCTTTGGACCAAGGGCCTCTCTTCTCACTTCACCGTGCACACCTATAGCTCTCTCTCCAGATATCACCACTCTAGTGAGCTCTCGTGCTAGGGTTGCCAACCCTCCCCATTTCGCCACGAGTCTCCCAGAATTAGTTTCTAACACCCGGAGGCTGCTGAAGCCAAACTGGGAGATTTTAGGCCGCTAAAAGTCTGGTGGTACAGTGGGGTAAAGGCAGGCTCCCTGCCTGCCCTGGTCCTGTGCCGCTCCCGGAAGCAGTCGGCACATCCTTGTGGCCCCTGGGGGGTGGGAAAGGCCAGGGGATCTCTGCGTGCTGCCCCCGCCCCGAACACCAACTCCGCAGCTCCCATTGGCTGGGAACTGTGGGCGGAGGCAGAGTGCAGAGCCGTCTTCCCCCTCCCCACCAGGGGCCACAGGGACGTGCTGCTTCTGAGCCCGCCTTAGCCCCACTGCACCGCCTCCCAGAAGCCACCTGAGGTAAACGCTACCTGGCTGGAGATGGCACCCCTCGCCCCCTCCCGAACCCCAAGCCCCTGCCCCAGCCGTGAGCCCCTTCCTGCACCCAAACTCCCTCCCAGAGTCCAGACCCCCTCCTGCATGCCAACCCCCTACCCCAACCCAGAGCCCCCTTTTTTGCACCCAAGCTCCCTCCCAGAACTTGCACCCCAACCCCCTGCCCCAGGCTCAGCCCGGAGCCCCCTCCCACACTCTGAACCCCTCAGCCCCAGCCCAGAGCTCGCACCCCGTCCCACACCCCAACTCCCTGCTCCAGCCTGGTGAAAGTGAGTGAGGGTGGGGGAGAGCGAGTGACAAAGGGAGGGGGGATGGAGTGAGCAGGGCGTGGCATCAGAAAAGGTGCAGGGGGGTGGGGCCTTGAGGCAGGGGTGGGGTAGGGGCAGAGCAAGGGTGTTTGGGTTTGTGTAATTAGACAGTTGGCAACCCTATCTCGTGCTATGAGAACGGAATTGGTAGCGGGAGAGGCAGCTAGGAGAGATGGATTCCCAGCTGGGCTGGGGAAGCGGGCTAGCTTTGATATGGATACTTTAGCACTGTTTGGGGGGGCTCTCTGGCGGGTGTCAGGCATCTCCACTCTGCCCACCCTTGTTCAGTGCATGCGTGTGAGGAGCCGGTGGGAGGCTCAGTGCAGAGCTGTATCTGCAGCACCTGCAGTATGCCGAAGGGTCAAGCGACCCTCCCCAGCGTCCAGTGCCCCCAGCAGCCGGCCCGGGCGGGGAGAGGAGGGACAGGCCCAGAGCCTCGCCTCCTCCAGCCTCGCTGCCTGCCTGGGACACTGCCCGGCGCAGCGCAGCAGCTGCCTGGAGAGCGCGCGGCTGTGGCAGCAGCTGGCTGCCCCCTGTGCAGCCTCAGCCCCTGGGGGCGCTCTGGCTCTCTCAGCTGCTGTCCCCAGCTGCTGCCACAGCCGCGCGCTCTCCAGGCAGCTGCTGCGCTGCGCCGGGCAGCGTCTGGAGTGGCTCCGGGCCCTGGCTGCCAGGAAGAGCGGTCAAACATGCCGGGGAAGCTGGCGCAGTGGGAGGACAGAGCCGCCCCCCACAGGTAACGTTGGACGGGGAGAGCGCGGGGGCCCTAGGCTAGGGGTGGGTGGGGGCACAGTCATGTGGGGGGGTCACATAGGGAGGTCATGTGCCCCCCCCCTTTAGCTGGTGCCCCCTTTTGTGTCCCTACCCCGAGTCGCCTTGATGCGTCCAGCATTATAATGGGGCCATCTAGCCCAGGCCACAGGGTACGGTGGTGTGTTTCTCTCCAGGTCTGGGCAGGACTGGACGTGAGGTTCATTCTCGCTGAGACTGAGCCTATGACGGCAGGTTGGGGGAAGCAGCTGCAGGGTTTAGCAAAGTCACTGTCAGCCCCTCTGATTGAGGGGATGGGTGCAGCATTTGTCACTTGGGTGTATAACTTAGTAGGCTTGGTAGACTCCCAGGTGCTTCCCTCGGATCAAATAACAGCAGTGGCCAGGCAGTGTCTGGGCACTAGGCTCCAGCCTTTTCTCTTGGCTGTGGACTTTGCTACTGTGATCCATGCCTTTGTCACCTCTAGGCTGCTATGCTGGGCTGCATTGGGTACACCTTAAATTCCTTTGGGAACAGAAGGTTTTGTGAAGTGGTGTCTCCTGACAGGAGAGTATGGCACTGGGCTGCAGGCTTGGCACTGGCTGCCCAGGGGCTACCTAACATTCAGCCCAGCACTTCACGGCCAAATGCTTGTCGGCTCCAATCTAACAGCTGTGCTTTCAGGACAGAACTCTAGGGGAGCTCCTCCCATGGTTCCTCCCACAGGTATCCAGGGCTGCCCAGCAAGCAGTAGCAAGTGTTCGGACACTAGAGTTGGCTAAAGCAAAAGAGGTGCCACACGAGTATCTGCCTGCCCGTGATACCGAATGGCCAGTGACAAAGGCAGCAAAGCATGCAGTGCCTACGCCTAGGATTGAGGAACTGACCCAGCCGTGCAAAAGGTACGTGCTCACCAGAGGGGGCTTGCTAAAAGGAGAGGGGAAAGATTGCTCAGCTGTGCAGAGAGCACGTTTTTGTCATCGTTCCTGTGTCTCACCAGCTGGTTCTATGGCCATTTCGCTCAGAATGCGGAAATGTATTAAGCAGAACTAGTTCTTGTAGGAACCCAAAAGCTAATTGTGCTGTTAAACAGCTGCCATTGCACCCCAGAGATGTTTGCATGTTACTATTGGAAGAAGCGACTCGTGAATGTATATTAGACTGTATATACAGTTTGAAAAGTGCTTTGAAATTTTTTGAGATGGCAGCGCTGGGAAAACCACTCTGAGTTACTGATTTTAGCACATTACTTAGTAAATACGGTAAGAAAAGTAAGGCTAATGTATCATACAATGCTCTTTGTTCATTTATGTTGTTAATCGTAGTGTAGCCTTTGTCAGGCTGTCTGGAGTGGCTCACAACTGTGAGTGCCTATCTCAGGGCAGACTGCCAGAAAACAAGGGCAGATGCCCCAAACTCATGGTGTGTTCTATTATTAGATTTTTACCAAGCCAGTAACAAATGTGAATGCCTGGATCACTATACCTGGAGTCACAGACAGTCCCCTTAGACTCTCCAGCCCATCTTGCCACCCAGACAAACTGCACTTTGTGATAAAAAATTATAGAAACCAAAAGTCACATCACATTAGGTTACTCCCAATCCCAAAGTCACTTACCCCAAATCAATTGGTAGTCTGGATCTTATGCCAAAAACAACACTTATAGCCAGTTCTCTAGTAAACTAACTAAAGGTTTATTAGCTAAGAAAAAGAAATGAGAGTTATTGAGAGGTTAAAGCAAGTAAAACATATTAACAGGTGAGTCAAAGTTTGTAAGTCCAAATGTTAGCAGAGATGGAGTAATCTGCCAGTCTCCAAAAGACTTTCAGGGTTACCCAGGAGAACTCTGGGGATCTCTGTCGGTTCACTCAGTATTTCCACCCTGTTGGAATCCAGACAGTCCAGAGATGCAGGATCATTCCATGAACCCATATTTATAGCTTTCCCCCACAGGAGGCAATCTGATAAGTGTCTTTATTCCTCCATGATCCCTGGCTTTGAAATTAGCATTTTCTGTTACAGCCATTAAGTCTTTCATTAGCATTTCCAAGATTCCATTTTAGTCACAGGGATATACATAATTTAAAAGGTAAGGTAATAGCAAACAACAATCCTTCATTAGTTTTCATGAAGTTTTAATACCTGATTACAATCTTACACGAACACACCTTTGATTACAGAGTATACATAATGTAGAAGTAACGTAATAGCAAACTATGGGATATAGACAGATGAAAACAATATAATCAACATCTTTGATATTCACATACAAGTGAATTGCCTTGAGAATCTGGCATGCACAGGCACCTGGCCTGTCAGCATCACAGCCTTAATTATCTGTGGCAATATATCAGCATGTACTACGGAATGCTCTGTGATATATTTTGCAAAAATAATGAAATTTTAGTACTATGGGACCTCTCAATGATGCCTGCTATTAAATCTTGGCTGAGAGACATGGAGAGGTCGTCAGTGATTTGTGCAGAGGGTAAGGGGTGCAGTTTGAAGTTCTCCTGAAAACATAAGCTCTTATTCTTAGTAGCTATAGATTCAGAACTTAAGCTCCAGTTGTTAAAACTGAGGGAGTCTTCAGAAATCACGTTGACACTCCTAACCCATTCTTCTTCTGTGTTTTCACGGTTTCAGGCCCACTGCAAACCTTGCTCAGTTTGATCCAGATGCCTTTTTTGTAAAGGAGTCTGCTAAGAAGGCAGTTTGCTCCAGCAGGCTTCAAAAACTAGCACACCCTATTGAGCGCTGAACCCCTTGGCTTTTAGGTTCATTAAATCCTTCGAAGATTCATGGCTGTCTTGTCTGCTGTTCCCCTCCCCCGTGCATGTGATTACATGTTGTAGGTAGACTGTATGCTTGGGAGAGTTTGAATAAAGAAGAGATGGATGATCTGGGGAAAAGCCCGCCAGTGATTCAACTGCTGCTACTTTTAAATAAGTTGCGTCTCTACCCAAGTTCTCAAATAAAAATTTGTCCAAAAATTAAAAAAACTCAGAGTATTTCTTTGCACAGTTAGGGCTGGATCATACTCCCCATGCCCTGAGTTCCTTTGTTTCTCAGAGGTGCCCTATGAGAGGATTTCTTCCATGAGTTAGCCCATCCAACTCCAAATTCTTTATACTCGCCTTGTGCTTAATTTGGCCTCTTCCCCACACATATTGCCCATATATAACATGTTTTAGTTTCATCTTCATGGGAAGGCCCAGAACCACCGTGGTCTGCAAAGACATGCCTTTCACTTTGCTGGGAGGTACTTACAACCCAATGCAGAAATCCTTTCTCATGTTTTTCGTAAGCGATTTCCATTCACTGTTAGAGCGGGGGTGAATTTTTTTTGGCAAATAGTTTATTCACCAAAAATGTAGTTTCAGGTTGACTGAAACTATTTGCAAATTTGGGTTGAATTCAGTGAATAGTTTTGGCTGGAAAAAAAGGAAAAAATATTCTGAAAATGCTGAAGTGAAACATTTTGATTTTTTGTTTCAAAATGATGATTTGCTTAAAAATTTAGCTACATTTAGCTAATTTCCCCCCAAAGTATAAAAAACTCCCAAAATGAAATGAAACATTCTATTCTGAGTTGAACTAAATGTTTTGTTTGACCCGAAACAAAAAAAAATATTTTTTTTTCTTTTAGGGTGAGAAATTGTCATTTTGGGTTGACCCGAAACAAAACATTTTTCTGTTTTTTTTTTCAGTTTGGCCACTGAACTGAAAAATCAGTTATTCAACCAGCTCTATACTTACACTTGGATTACTTTGTAAATGAAGACTATTATTCATATATTGCTACTGTAACAGGTGAAAGGGATGCGTATATGCTCAAGTGTAATCTGTTCTTTGCTTCATGGACTCAAAATCCCATATGGAATGCTGATAGGTGTGGAGGAGCACACATGTAGGGAACATAATAACGGCTATACTGGGTCAGACCAAAGGTCCATAGATTCATAGATACTAAGGTCAGAAGGGACCATTATGATCATCTAGTCTGACCTCCTGCACAACGCAGGCAACAGAATCTCACCCAGCCACTCCTGCGAAAAACCTCTCACCTATGTCTGAGCTATTGAAGTCCTCAGATCGTGGTTTAATGACTTCAAGGAGCAGAGAATCCTCCAGCAAGTGACCCATGCCCCATGCTACAGAGGAATGCGAAAGACCGCCAGGGCCTCTTCCAATCTGCCCTGGAGGAAAATTCCTTCCCAACCCCAAATATGGCAATCAGCTAAACCCTGAGCATATGGGCAAGATTCACCAGCCAGATACCCGGGAAAGAATTTTCTGTAGTAACTCAGATCCCACCCCATCTAACATCCCATCACAGGCCATTGGGCCTATTTACCATGAATATTTAAAGATCAATTAATTACCAAAATCATGTTATCACCTAGCCCAGTATCCTGCCTTCCGACAGTGGCCAATGCCAGGTGCCCCACAGGGAATGAACAGAACAGGTAATCATCAAGTGATCCATCCCCTGTTGCCCATTCCCAGCTTCTGGCAAACAGAGGCTAGGGACACCATCCCTGCCCATCCTGGCTAATAGCCATTGATAATAGCACCCCTTAGTGATGCAGTTATTAAAGGGGGTACTAGTAAAGAGGATAGGAAAGAAGCTAATAAAGTACAGGTAGAAGCTAGTGAGGAACAGTCAAATGTAAAAGAGTCCCATTTAAATATAAGATGTGAAGGAAAGCAACTGAATATTGACAAAATGTACAAGTGCTTATATACAAATGTTAGAAGTCTAAATACTAGAGTGAATTAGCGTCCTGGCAATAAATGAGGATGTTGATATAACAGAAACTTGGTGGAATGATGATAATCAGTAGGACATGGTAACACCAGGGTACAAAATATATCAGAATGACAGAGGAGTTTGTGCTCGTGCGGGATGGGCACACTGGCACACTTAGTAACAGAAAGCATCGAGTCAAATAGTCAAAGTAAAAATGTTAAATAAACCAAACTGTCCCATAGAAGCTCTATGGATAGAAAGAACAGAATTATCAGACTCATAGATGGACATGATATATTGAGGAAGAGTCTTTGACAAGGTCACACACAAAAGGCTCTTAAAAAAAGTAAGCAGCCATGGGATAAGAGAGAAGGTCCTCTCTTGGATCAGTAACTGATTAAAAGATAGGAAACAAAAGGTAGGAATAAATTATCAGTTTTCACAATGGAGAGAGAAAGAAATAATGGGGTTCTCCAAGGATCTATCTTGGGACCAATACTATTCAACATATTCATAAATGATCCAAAAAAGGGGATGAAAAGTGAAGTGGCAAAGTTTGCAAATGATAAAGAATTACTCATGATAGTTAAGTCCAAAACAGACTGTGAAGAGTTACAAAGGAGTCTCACAAAACTGAGGGACTGGGTGACAGAATGGTAGATGAAATTCAATGTTGATAAGTTCAAAGTAATGCACATTGGAAAACATAATCCCAACTGATTTCAGAGTAACAGCCGTGTTAGTCTGTATTCGCAAAAAGAAAAGGAGTACTTGTGGCACCTTAGAGACTAACCAATTTATTTGAGCATGAGCTTTCGTGAGCTACAGCTCACTTCATCAGATGCATGCCGTGGAAACTGCAGCAGACTTTATATATACACAGAGAATATGAAAAAATACCTCCTCCCACCCCATTGTCCAGCTGGTAACAGCTTATCTAAAGTGATCATCAGGTGGGCCATTTCCAGCACAAATCCAGGTTTTGTGCTGGAAATGGCCCACCTGATGATCACTTTAGATAAGCTATTACCAGCTGGACAATGGGGTGGGAGGAGGTATTTTTTCATATTCTCTGTGTATATATAAAGTCTGCTGCAGTTTCCACGGCATGCATCTGATGAAGTGAGCTGTAGCTCACGAAAGCTCATGCTCAAATAAATTGGTTAGTCTCTAAGGTGAATCATAGAATCATAGAATCATAGAATATCAGGGTTGGAAGGGACCCCAGAAGGTCATCTAGTCCAACCCCCTGCTCAAAGCAGGACCAATTCCCAGTTAAATCATCCCAGCCAGGGCTTTGTCAAGCCTGACCTTAAAAACCTCTAAGGAAGGAGATTCTACCACCTCCCTAGGTAACGCATTCCAGTGTTTCACCACCCTCTTAGTGAAAAAGTTTTTCCTAATATCCAATCTAAACCTCCCCCACTGCAACTTGAGACCATTACTCCTCGTTCTGTCATCTGCTACCATTGAGAACAGTCTAGAGCCATCCTCTTTGGAACCCCCTTTCAGGTAGTTGAAAGCAGCTATCAAATCCCCCCTCATTCTTCTCTTCTGCAGGCTAAACAATCCCAGCTCCCTCAGCCTCTCCTCATAACTCATGTGTTCCAGTCCCCTAATCATTTTTGTTGCCCTTCGCTGGACTCTCTCCAATTTATCCACATAGGTGCCACAAGTACTCCTTTTCTTTTTGATAATCCCAACTGTACATACAAAATGATGGGGTCTAAATTAGCTGTTACCACTCAAGAAAGAGATCTTGGAGTCACTGGATAGTTCTCTGCAAACCATTGCTCAATTTGTAGCGGCAGTCAAAAAAGCTAACAGACTGTTAGGAACCATTAGGAAAGAGATAAATAATAAAATAGAAAATATCATAAAGCCACAAAATAAATCCATGGTACACCCACACCTTGAATACTATGTGCAGTGCTGGTTCTGTTTCTGCAGGGAGGGATAGCTCAGTGGTTTGAGCATTGGCCTGCTAAACCCAGGGTTGTGAGTTCAATCCTTGAGGGGGCCATTTAGGGATGTGGGGCAAAAATTGGGGATGGGTCCTGCTTTGAGCAGGGGGTTGGACTAGATGACCTCCTGAGGTCCCTTCCAATCCTGATATTCTATGATTCCCCCATCTCAAAAATCTGAAAAGGTGTAGAGAAATGCAACAAAAATTATTAGGAGTATGGAACAGCTTCCACATGTGGAGAGATTAAAAAGACTGGGACGGTTCATCTTAGAAAAGAAACAGCCAAGGGGGGAATATGATAGGGGGTCTATGAAATCAGGAATGGCTTGGAGAAAGTGAATAAGGACTTATTGTTTATTACTTCACCTAACACAAGAACTAGGGGACACCCATTTTTTCACACAGCGCACAGTCAACCTGTGGAACTCATTGCCAGGGGATCCTGTGAAGGCCAAAATTATAACTGGGTTCAAAAAAGAATTAGATAAGTTCATGGAAGATAGGCCCATCAATGGCTATTAGCCAAGATGGTCAGGGATAAAACCCAATGCTCCAGATATCCCTAAACCTCCAACTACCAGAAGCTGGACTAGACAACAGGGAATGGGTCACTTCCAATTTCCATGTTCTGTTCATTCTCTTGGAAGCACCTGGCAGTGTCAGAAGACAGGATACTAGGCTAGATGGACCATTGGTCTGATCCAGTCTGGCTATTGTTATGTTCTTAAGCACCCTCAGCAAATTTGCGGATGACACTACGCTGGGGGAAGAGGTAGATACGCTGGAGGGTGAGAACAGGGTCCAGAGTGACATAGACAAATTGGAGGACTGGGCCAAAAGCAATCTAATGAGGTTCAACAAGGGCAAGTGCAGAGTCTTGCACTTAGGACAGAAGAATCCCATGCACCGCTACAGTCTGGGGACTGACTGACTAACCGTCAGTTCTACAGAAAAGGACCTGGGGATTACAGTGGACAAGAAGCTGGATATGAGTCAACAATGTGCCCTTGTTGCCAAGAAGGCTAATGGCATATTGGGCTGCATTAGTAGTAGCATTGCCAGCAGATCGAGGGAAGTGATTATTCCCCTCTATTAAGCACTCGTGTGGCCTCATCTGGAGTACTGTGTCCAGTTTTGGGGCCCCCACTACAGAAAGGATGTGTACAAATTGGTGAGAGTCCAGCGGAGGGCAACAAAAATGATTAGGGGCCTGGGTCACATGACTTATGAGGAGAGGCTGAGGGAACTGGGGTTATTTAGTCTGCAGAAGAAAAAAGTGAGGGGGTATTTGATAGCAGCCTTCAACTACCTGAAGGGAGGTTCCAAAGTGGATGGATCTAGACTGTTCTCAGTGGTAGCAGATGACCGAACAACGAATAATGGTCTCAAGTTTCAATGGGGGAGGTTTAGGATGCTAGGAAAAACTTTTTCACTAGGAGGGTGGTGAAGCACTGGAATGGGTTACCTAGGGAGGTGGTGGAATCTCCTTCCTTAGAGGTTTTTAAGATCAGGCTTGACAAATCCCTGGCTGGGATGATTTAGTTGGTGTTGATCCTGCTTTGAGCAGGGGGTTGGACTACATGACTTCCTGAGGTCTCTTCCAACCCTGATTGTCTATGATTCTATAGCCCCTTGTGCAAGCAATCCAAGCTACATGAGGCCTGAGCCATCAACTCTCAGAGCCAAGACTTTGCTCAGACCTGTCAGTGTGGTGCTGTCTGCTGATGCTGTATGTTTTCATATTGCATTCATATGCACCTGTCAACAAAAGTTATTTAGCAGACTATGAAGAGCAACTAATGTTTGTATTTATATGAAGGAGGGTGCCTTCAGCCCTGCGAACCCATGACCCTAATATCTTGCCAGGCCTGGCCTAGGGAAAGACTCAGTGTTCTGAAAGGTGTTTTCTATCCCTCACCACTATGATCTAGTCCATTTTGCCAGGTCTCATTCCAAGGAGCAGAGAAGTGTGTATGTTTCACATTTCTCTGCTGGCCTCAGGCTAGTTACCAGGAAGCTTTGGGGAATATGGCCTGCAAGTCCAAGGTGAATGGGAAGATTTTTGGGTACTAACTAGAGACCAAGCAAAGAAGCCATAAGAACTACTGGCTGGTGGTGACATATGCAAGTCATTTGTCCCTGATACACCCACTGGAGATGCCAGAATGGTTATAGATGGGAGCGTATAGCTTAGAATTCTGACTCTTTAATTACAACTCAGTTGGGTGCTCTTGCAATACAACTATGAAACATGTGCATAAGTATCCTAAACACTGCCTCTAGGACTTAGCCTGTTCAGGGCAAGTCTGCTAGGCGTGGCCCAAACACACAGCTGTTCTGTGATGGGAATCAGAGCTGCAGTAGTGGATTGTAGATACCAGCATTTACCCACTTTGCATTTTTGGAGGCAGAAGTTGGCCAGCCCTTTTGCCAACAGTGAATTCTGATGGGACACCCTGTGGTTTCTACAGATAGTTGCTAGGTTAGGGGAATTTCCGGTGTGAGTGCTGGGCCCACAAAGAAACCTCATACAGAACACACACTTCATAAATTACCTCTACAGCCATGCTTGGGGAACTCATGCTTTGATAAATGTGTTTGTGAATGCATGTGAGATTTCATGTCAGAGGTTTATATGGCACTTCTGGCATCGTAAGCTGGGCCATTGTTTGTGAGACTCACAAGAAACTTGACTCTTACTCATACCAGAAAAGCTTGATTCAAGCTGTGTATTCTGCAAAGGTTTGAAAAACGTGGAGATATCTGTATTTTTTAATGAATATTATGTGTATCTCTAGTTGAGTATCATAGTGTGGCCAGCTCTATGGAACACCAAGGGGTAGTTCCAGCTGGAGCTCTCCACACATACCCAGAATGAGGCAATGACTCTAATTTAGTTGCTGCTGCTTAACAACAACACAATAAATCTACTGCTGGAGGTCTGCCCCCAACTTTCCTGAGGAAAAGCATAAACCTGACAGTGATGGATTGTGCACCCCACACCAGCCTTGATAGGGTTAAGAAGGCGCTGAGAGGCCAATTAGGTCATCTGGCATCACCTGAGAGAAGGAGGTTAATTGAGAATAAAGCCCAGCTGGGGAAGGACTGGGACAGCACTATGAAACTAGGAAGCTGAGAGTAGAAAGGGGCTTCAGGAGAAGGAATCTTCAATCACTCCCTGGGATTGGATTGATTGGACTGGATCGAATCGAATCTTCAGTCACTCCCTGGGTGGAGGTCTCATCAGGGACAAGGAAGAGGTACAGGGGGAGAGTAAGCTCTCAGACCCTGTCCTGGAATAAGGAGTCTGGAAAGAGGCTAGGAGGGGTAAAGTATCCAGAGGGAGTAGAGTAAACTCCAGTGGTAAACCCAGACCCAGGAAGAGATGTGTTAGGCTATAGATATTGAAGCCTGTCTGAAAAGGCCTATACTTTAAGAATTTAGGTGTATTCATAGAATCATAGAGTATCAGGGTTGGAAAGGACCTCAGGAGGTTATCTAGTCCGACCCCTTGCTCAAAGCAGGACCAATCCCCAACTAAATCATCCCAGCCAGGGCTTATCATAGAATATCAGGGTTGGAAGGGACCTCAGGAGGTCATCTAGTCCAACCCCTGCTCAAAAGCAGGACCAATCCCCAATTAAATCATCCCAGCCAGGGCTTTGTCAAGCCTGACCTTGAAAACCTCTAAGGAGGGAGATTCCACCACCTCCCCAGGTAACGCATTCCAGTGTTTCACCACCCTCCTAGTGAAAAAGTTTTTCCTAACATGCAACCTAAACCTCCCCCACTGCAACTCGAGACCATTACTCCTTGTCCAGTCCTCTTCTACCACTGAGAACAGTCTAGATCCATCCTCTTTGGAACCCCCCTTCAGGTAGTTGAAAGCAGTTATCAAATCCCCCCTCATTCTTCTCTTCCGCAGACTAAACAATCCCAGTTCCCTCAGCCTCTCCTCATAAGTCATGTGTTCCAGTCCCCTAATCATTTTTGTTGCCCTCCGCTGGACTCTTTCCAATTTTTCCACATCCTTCTTGTAGTGTGGGGCCAAAACTGGACACAGTACTCCAGATGAGGCCTCACCAATGTCGAATAGAGGGGAACGATCACGTCCCTCGATCTGCTGGCAATACCCCTACTTTTAGAGCCCCAAATGCCGTTAGCGTTCTTGGCAACAAGGGCACACTGTTGACTCAAATCCAGCTTCTTGTCCACTGTAATCCCTAGCTCCTTTCCTGCAGAACTGCTGCCGAGCCATTCGGTCCCTAGTCTGTAGTGGTGCATGGGATTCTTCTGTCCTAAGTGCAGGACTCTGCACTTGTCCTTGTTGAACCTCATCAGATTTCTTTTGGCCCAATCCTCCAATTTGTCTAGGGCCCTCTGTATCCTATCCCTACCCTCCAGCGTATCTACCTCTCCTCCCAGTTTAGTGTCATCCACAAACTTGCTGAGGGTGCAATCCACGCCATCCTCCAGATCATTTATGAAGATATTGAACAAAACTGGCCCCAGGAGCGACCCTTGGGGCACTCCGCTTCATACTGGCTGCCAACTAGACATGGAGTCATTGATCGCTACCTGTTGAGCCCAATGATATAGCCAGCTCTCTATCCACCTTATAGTCCATTCATCCATCCCATACTTCTTTAACTTGCTGGTAAGAATACTGTGGGAGACCATGTCAAAAGCTTTGCTAAAGTCAAGGAATAACACATCCACTGCTTTCCCTTCATCCACAGAGCCAGTTATCTCATCACAGAAGGCAATTAGGTTAGTCAGGCATGACTTGCCCTTGGTGAATCCATGCTGACTGTTCCTGATCACTTTCCTTTCCTCTAAGTGCTTCAGAATTGATTCCTTGAGGACCTGCTCCATGATTTTTCCAGGGACTGAGGTGAGGCTGACTGGCCTGTAGTTCCCAGGATCCTCCTTCTTCCCTTTTTTAAAGATTGGCACTACATTAGCCTTTTTCCAGTCTTCTGGGACCTCCCCCGATCACCATGAGTTTTCAAAGATAATGGCCAATGGTTCTGCAATCACATCCACCAACTCCTTTAGCACCCTCGGATACTGCGCATCTGGCCCCATGGACTTGTGCTTGTCCAGCTTTTCTAAATAGTCTGGATCCTCTTTTCTCCACAGGGGGCTGGTCACCTCCTCCCAATGCTGTGCTGCCCAGTGCAGTAGTCTGGGAGCTGACCTTGTTCGTGAAGACAGAGGCAAAAAAGGATTTGAGTACATTAGCTTTTTCCACATCCTCTGTCACTAGGCTTGCCTCCCTCGTTCAGTAAGGAGCCCACATTTTCCTTGGCTTTCTTCTTCCTGCTAACATACCTGAAGAAGCCCTTCTTTTAACATCTCTTGCTAGCTGCAACTCCAAGTGTGATTTGTCCTTCCTGATTTCATTCCTGCATACCTGAGCAATATTTTTATACTCCTCTCTGGTCATTTGTCCAATTTTCCACTTCTTGTCAGCTTCTTTTTTGTGTTTAAGATCAGCAACGATTTCACTGTTAAGCCAAGCTGGTCGCCTGCCATATTTACTATTCTTTCTACACATCGGGATGGTTTGTTCTTATCACTTAGCTAGTTATAGAGGTATAAAAGAAAGAATCAAAATCACTGTCTGTCGGTGTAAGGGCCTCCTCTCACTGTGACAGTCTGAGGCCCTCTTCTCAGGCTAAGGCCTTTGGATAAGCAGTGGGAGCAGCCATAAGCTGGGAAGCGAACGGTCACATCCCAAACTAGTCATATTGAAATAAGGCAATCTGGGGCTGTTAGAAAGATGATCCAATCTATCTCCTCCAGAGAAAGGGAAGAGCTTAGAGGATGTAAAAGCAAATTTAGTTTGATAGTTTTCTGTTTGGTAAGAACTCACTTATCAATAGACACAGCTGGGAAACCCTTATGTCTTTATAGATGTCGTTGTAAAATCCTCACTTCTGTATTGTTTTGTCATTATAGTTCCCACTTTGTTATTGTTTATTTGCATGGTCTCTGTCTGGTTCTGTGATAGTTTCTGTCTGCTGTATAATTAATTTTGCTGGGTGTAAACTAATTAAGGTGGTGGGATATAATTGGTTACCTAATCATGTTACAATATGTTCGGATTGGTTAGTTAAATTTCAGTAAAATGATTGGTTAAGGTATAGCTGAGAATATTACTATATAAATTAGGGGCAAACAGGAAGTAAGTTGGGATTCAAAAATAAGGAAAAGAATTTGGATTTAAGCTTGCTGGAAGTTCACCCCAATAAACATGGAATTGTTTGCACCTTTGGACTTCGGGTATTGTTGCTCTCTGTTCATGCGAGAAGGACCAGGGAAGTGGGAGAGTGAAGGAATAAACTCTCTAACATCTTGGTGCCATGACTTGGATGCATCGCATCAGATAGGTGAGTGGCAGCCTGTAAGTCCCCCACCCCAATAGTCCGCGCAGCTACTTGGAGGGGTATAGTGCACTCTTGAAATGGTAGTTGCGGGTTCTGGCAAGCCGGGGTAATGGATTTTTTTGATAAATGGATAAGGAAGAACCAGGTCCCATACCCGGTGCAGGGGTGAACGTGGGATGAGATTAAAAAGGAAATGGAGGTTGTGTTAGGGAATCCAGTGGTATGGGGAGTGGCTGAGAAGCCCACCCTCCTTGGTATATGGGTAGTGGAAGAAGGTCCCTGCCCATGGGGACTAGATGCTGTCCAGGGAATGGAGGCACTTCAGCCTGCTTGTGAGAGGTTTGAAGTACGGGCAGCATTACATGAGGTGGGACTTGGCCCTTGGGGAGTGGGGTGGGGGGAGGAAAGTAGGTTTCAAAGTGAAAAATGGCAGGGTTTGCAGGAGCAGATACTAACCCCCACTCTTGTCCCAGAGCCAGGATGAAAACCTGGGAGTAAGGGTTCCCAAGTGTTTCAACCCAGGGAGCCTAATCTTGGCTCAGAGTTAACTGTATCCTTTTCTTCTTTTCCTTCTTCCTTTTTTCAGTTTACTTAATTTGCTGCTGGTAGCCTGTACTTTAAACTGACCTGACAGGCTTAATTAGTTTCTTTCCACCTCTTCTTCCACCTTTCCACACTTTTGTTTTTCTGAAGTTTTAATGGAGGGTACTTTGGATACATATGTAAAAGGTTTTGGGTTTTCTGGACAAAGCATGATGGAGGTCTACTGTATTCCACTGGAATTTTTTGGAGTATAAGATCCATGGGCATCCATGGAGACAAATGTTTTACTGCATTTTGTAATAGTCTTAAGGTAAAGACAGCACAGGTTAAGGCAGCTGTGTGGCAATAATTGTACTTGGTGGCTAAGTTGTTACATACAAATTGCACTATCTTAAAGAACTAAATGTAGGAGTAAGTGATTTAAAGAAGTAAGTGAAAAGTTACAAATAGCTTTTGCAAAAATTAATAATACGAAGTTTGGAGGAAAGTAAACATTTGGTAGTTGTGGAAATGGTAAAAGGTAACAGTTGTGAAGATGTTAAACAATTGTGGTATTACAAGAAGGAAGTTTTTGTTTAATGATAAAACCCAGTTATATAAATGTAACTGTATGTGCGACTCTGTGCAATCACATAGGTTGAAAGCTTGGTAATTAAATTATCCAAGGGGGTCAGGTAGAGTGGCTACTACCAGCACTATGCTTCTGTCCCCAGAAGTCTTTACAGCTATTCTGAGGGGAAATGGGCCCTTTCCCCCCAGAAATGGTCTATAAGGGGCTGCTGCAGGCAGCAGGCAGAGAGATAATCTGATCAAATGATTTAACTATTAGGTAATGTAATCAAAATCACTAAAGGAATGTAAGGGGTTTCTATTGGAATTTAACTTGGCTACCCATGGCTGTCTCTAGTTGTACAAGATGGGAGTGTAATTGGGGTACAGTTGTGTAAAAAAGAGTAATCGCAGTGCAAGGGATGTTAGGCAAAAGAGAACTTTGTGTGTGCGCACAGGAAAAAGAAAAGGAAAAGGGTAGCAATGATGCCTTGGAACACTAAGCCTTGGGGTGGCTCTGGGGGATTGGAATGTCGCTTTGGTGGGTGTGCATGAAAACTCTGTGGGCACGGGGGAGGCAGTTACACCTTGTGTAGAATTAATATGGCTAATATAATGTTATGGAGGTTAAACTATGGAAGGAATGTGCACTTTCCCAGGACGTGTGCAGTGTATATTTGAGAAGGGGTAAAAGAAATGCAAACAAAACATGGCACTTAATATAATCCTATTAGGGCTCCAAAAGGAGCCACAATAAGTTGTGCTTTCTTTTTCAGATCTGTGTGTGTTTTGGAGCAGGAGATGAAAGTGGAAAGTAATCAGAACTCTGGTTGAAGTGAAATGTGTCCCTTTTAAGACAGTCTCTGGGCTGCTAATCCAAAAGCAAGCCAAAAAGCCTCTGTGTGGATGCAAATTACTTAGCTGATGGGGCAAGGGAAGTGACAGCACAAAGAAACAAAGGACCTGCAAATAATAAATACATCTGATCAGCAAACAAGCTACTAGAAGACTCAAATTATGGCCCTCCAGGAAAGGGAGGTGGAAAAAACAAGTCAAGCCTGAAAATAAGGGGGACAGGTTAACCTTAAGAGGGTGGGGGTGTGTGTGCGCAGTGCTAAAATCTGAAGCTGTCTCTCCGCTATTATCTGAGAATAAACTTAAAGCTTGGTACAGCAGAAAAACTATAGCAAACCTGGTCTGTTGTACAAGAGGGGAAACTGAGGTACACCACCTCATGAATTTCATAAATGACCAGTGAGTGGGGTAATTCACTAGCCTAACTATAGAACAAAATAAGGAGAGCCTGGAGGTAATTCTTCTGTTTTCCTGCAATTAGCAAGGAGATTTGTAAAAGGAAGTGGTATTATTATTAAGCAATAATCTGTCTCCGCCAGGGGAGTGGAAATTGTTTCTTTTTGTCAGACACTCTACAAGCAAGCTGGCGCCAGTAGAAGAATAACCCATAATGCCAATGATCTATGTTTTGTGTTGTTTATCTGTGGTGTTTGTCTTGTTGCTAGCATTGTTGTTTCAATGAACACAAAACCTCATGATGTGGGTGCGAGATGGCTTCAAAAGGCTGACCTGGGGGGAAGATGTGTATGGGAATGCAAAATGCTCAACGAGGAGGCCAGCACCTGTGTAATAGCTACCGTGGTACCTGGAAATGGAACGGCAACTACGGTGGTCCCCACAAGCCCTATGGGAATAATGAGAAGGGGAGGAGCTCACTTGGAATCAATGCAGGGGTGTGTAAAATGGTGTAAATCCAGAGAAGATGTTTGGATGTACCCCTCCCTGATGGCCATGGAGGAGCACAGCCAATGGCCTCTGGCAAGGGGTGGACAATTGGGTGTACTGTGTATGAAGTTTTTTGCTGGGAATGTACATATTACTAGGGAGCACAATTACACCAGCCCATAACCAAACCACATACATCTACACATTGCTATCTGGACTTTGGCACACAAATGGATATGTAAATCCTATTGCTGTAACTAATCGAGCCAGGGCATATGGCCTGATTCCATACCAAGTGGTTAAGTTGGTTTGGACAATAACCCATTTCTCTGTGGACATTCAATGGACTTATAATATGGACAAAAGCACGCAAAACCTGCAGGGGCAGTTTGTTGCAACTGCCAGCAACTGGACACATTAGGATCTTAACCCTATCACAGGAGGAGAAGCCGTGTTTTTGGTGGTGGCCGGGATGTTGGACCATACTGCAGTGGTCAGGACACTCAGTGTTGCTGTGGATTATCATAGCAGCTGGTGTATTGTTAACTGTATTTGTGTTATGTTGCATATGAAAACGAACAAGATGGGCACAACCCCCTAGAGAACAGCCAGTAATTATAACCGATAAATAATGTAGTAAGCCCTCCCCACCCCGCAGTGTGCTAGACAACCCGGACCCAACCTTTTTGGGCCTGCTAGACTGGGAAGTCTGGAACACTAATTGGAATAGGTGTGGTATGCCCGTACGAGAGAAGCTGCAGGGCATGGTACTACACAAGGGGCAGTGGGACAGATGGAGCATCAACACCTTCCACCTTGATGCCTGGCCCTATCAGGAAGTGTGTCGCCCTATGTCCTATGCTTTTCCAGGGATACCTGGGCAGGAGGATCCCAAAAGAAAAGAAAGGGGTGGCGTGTTAGGATATAGATATTCAGGCCTGTCTGTAAAGGCCTAGACTTTAAGAATTTAGGTGTGTTCTTATCACTTAGCTGGGGCCGAACACCATCTGGAGATGGCATTTGGACAGGGGTCCTGTTGAACTTTGTAACCAGGGAAGGGGTGGGCTAAATGGTGACCTTGGCAGAGGGCCAAGCTACCAGAAGAAAAGCTATCGCAGAGCGAGGCGGCAGGAGCAAAGTTCCATCACTTGAATGCAAGGAGCCGTGCTAATGGTGAATGGTGACCTTGTTACGTGGGGTGCCCAGGTTCAGGGTCCCCAAACAAACAGGGATTTTGAAATGGATAAAAGAGTGCCTGTGAACGAGATACTGACTGGGGTCAGACTGACAGTAAAGGCTGCAGGGGGGCCCTCACCCAACCCAGTGCTGGGGTGTGTGTCTGAGACAAGGGAGCCTATGGAAAAATATAAGGAGAGGTTAAGGTTTAGGCAGGATAACATGTGGAAAATCATTTTGTTGTTTTGATCCTTTTCCTGTCTGTTTTCCTATGGAAATATAAATCATTCTTTGTTTTGAACAAGCCCTTCTCTGTCACTGTGTTCTCACGCTGATCATAGGCTCCCGAAACGTGCTCTTTTGCAGGGGTCAAACCCAGCAGGACCTGTTGAGGTAACATGGTTGGTGACCAGGGGTGGGAAATGGAGGTTCAAATTCCTACTCCAAAGCAGGCTGAGGGAAGAGATGAACCTTGGTCCCTGTGATGGAGTGCTGACGGCTAGCACTTGAGCGAGCATGCTAGTCACTATTAGTACTAATTAGATTCCCCTGGAGAAAGTCTAATTAGACTGAGGTGTACCTGATTAACAGGCCAGGTTGGGGCTGGTGAGTCAATGAGACAATTAGCGTGTTAACAGGGAAGCTGTATAAAAGGGGACAGGAAGGAGTGGTTGGGAGAGAAACAGAAAACTAGGAGAGCCTGATAAAGGGGGTCCTCTGAGGAGACACCTTCCTCCCCCCATTTTTTGGCAAAGGGGTGTGAAAGTTGAGATGCGGTGTGTAAAACTGTAGAGATACTGCTGTGTATTGTGGAGCGGTTAAATACTGTAAATGAACTGTGCGGGGAGGTTCACAAGCAAGGTCTGTGTTGTGGAAGAGGTGGGGGTGCAGCACGCTGCCCCATCACAGTCTCTCCTATGCTGGGTTGAATTCTCTAACCAGTGGGCTATTGGGCATAAGAGGTGAGATGGGCCTGGCACCGTTACCACCACCTTGGTTTTTTGCAAGAATGGACCGATCTGGATTGGGCGCCTGGCTCCAGCAGAGGGTTTGCAGCCATGAATCCCAAGCGGAGGATGGTGCCTCCCTCTAGCCCAGAGTTACCCGCCTACTTCCCTAAGAGGGTGGGGCTCAGGCCACTTCCCCTCTCCTCACTCTATTCTATTAGCTAGCTTGGGCAGCTCCCCCGCTCAGCAGGCCGGCTTTCGTGGATCCCGTTCTTTGGCACTGTGGTGCTCCCTGCGTCCTGGGCAGGGAGGCTAAGTCAAGGCTGAACGTTCCACGGAGCAGTAGGCCAGCTGACGCTAGGTGCTGCAATGCTAAGTCACCTTCTGGCTCCGGTGCTGAGTGTGCCATGCGGTGCCCTTCAAATCTAGGGCAAAATATTGCCTTCTTTATGGGCTACACTCATGCTCACAGTTTGGAAGCTGAACACAGGATGTTCAGTGTTTCTCCTTTGCCTCAGTTCTTAAACGCTCCCCCCCGCCGCCAAAACCAAAACCAACAAAAACCCAACCTGCTGCTTTTATCTCTCCTCTAGTGACTCAGACACCACTGCATCATTTAGACCTCCTCCAGCAAGGACAAGTGTGATATAGCTTTAAATACAAGGGCCTAGGATGCTAGGATTCTAGCTGTTTGCGCTGTAACTCTGCTCCTGCATGAATGTCTAGCCTTTTGCTACTCTCCATGGTGATGGGAAGCATCCCAGCACTGGGACAAGCAATTCCACATCCCTTTGAAGGGATGGTATTCAGAGCACTGGGGGGGAAAAAATATTTAGCACTCATGACAGCAGCCAGATTGGGTCCACTTTGAGATAGGAAAGGAATGAATGTCAGCCAATTAGGGAACAGCAGAGATCCCACTACCGCCTGTCAGGGAGAAAAGCTTACATTGCACTCAGGCCTGTTGGTCTGACACTGCAAGCAATAGTTCTTCCCTCTCACTTTTGTTGCCATATTCCCAAACCTACCCCACGCAGTTGCTGTGAGCCAGCACAGCTAATGTTTAGAAATCTCTATGAAAACTGTGAGCAACATGATCTTGCCTCATCCAGCACTGTTCCCCCTAGCTGCCTCAATTTCCCTGCTCTCAGGCTTTCAAATCACATCCCAGGTGCTTGGACAAGTCAAATATCCCTTCCAGGAGATGTTATTAAAACAACCCAGGTCAGCTAAACAAAACAGACACCTGCAACTTCATGCTACGTCTTACCAGGGCCTTGCACTGGGCAACTCAAGGTGATAGAAGGGAGACTTCCCCTCCCCCTCACTAAATTGCCTCTACGCTGTTGGCTTTTTTCAATACCTCCTTCCCCAGAGCCAGCTCGTTCTCCCTGAATGCTTCCCTCAAATGCGCCCTTTCAGTAGCTTCTGCCCCTCACGGCCGGGCACTGCTACCTGCCCTCTCTCTGCGTGGCAAGGAGAGCCCCTTCCCCAGTCTGCTCGCCTGTACATTCCCCTTTTATCTTTGTATCAGGACATGACACCCCAGCTCTTTCTTTCAGCCCCCACAGCTCTCTGAGCAGGGGAGCGCTGCCAGCCCCACTCCAAAGGCCACCAAGGGCCTTCCTGGGCTCTCGAGCCCCCTCTCACAGGAAGCCTTGCCTGGGGCTACCATCACATGATGCCTGGTCACCTGCCCCAAGTCCAAACCCATCACGTGCCTGGCAGACGGGCTGAGCCTGTCAAGGACCAGGCCACTCGATGATACAGGTTTCTGGGCTGGATTCACATGGGCACCTAACTGCCTCTTTCGATAGCCAGGTGCCGCTGATGTGCCCAAAAGCCCTGCTCAGCCACCACCTCAATGCCCACAGGCACCTACGTTCCTCTGGTGGGCAACCTTGTGCATGCCTAAGTCCTGATGCTGCCCCAGCAGGATGCTCCAACCAGGCAATTCTCTGCCTCTCTCCCGTGAGGGACCCACTCTGGTAGGTGTGCTCCGATCTCACCCAGCCAGGGTGAGTGGGGATGTGTCCCAGGAGCCAGGTGAACAGGGTACTTGCTGGGGAGAGGGAAGATCCAAATTCAAATCCCTGCTCTGTCTGCTTTGGAGAAGGGACTTGAACCTGGCTCTGGCATCTTCTAGTTGAGGGCCCCAGTTGCTGGATTAGAGTCAATCCCTCACTTGCTTTCTCTGGGCCAGGTGACTATTTATACCTGGTGAAATGACTTTAACAGAAGAGACTGAGACATCCCCTCCCCTGAATATCCCACAGGCTGGTGCCCAGGTCGTCTCCTGAGAGCTGGGAGCCCTGGCTGCACGTCCCCGCTCCAATCAGTCAGAGCAGGGCTTGAATCTGGGTGTCTCACAGCTCAAGGGAGGGCGCTGGCTGCTGGCTATAATGGGAGGGACCCCTTTCTGCTCCTTTCATGAGAAAGGGCTGAGCATGGAAACTGGAGGACAAACAATACATACCCAAAAACTTTTTAAAAATACAACAGATGGGACAAAATCCTTCCGGACATGAAACTGCCACAAGGTCTGCCATGTGCAGAAGGCCTGCAAAATGGCCAGCAACCCTTTAAAGACAGTTAGTGTGGAAGGGAAGAAAAGACCTGTGTTGTCATAGTGAATACTTTGGATGGGCTGTCAGGGAGCTGATGGCTAAGAGCATCACATGCTGACAAAAACATGCTGAATAATGTGAACATCTACTTCAGGTTGTTTGGCTTGGCATGCGGGTGGCTGGATGGTGGTCATTGGCCGGCGATATACAGGTCAGACTAGGTGAGCTGAGGGTGGGGGCTCATCTGGCCTTGAACTGACTTTAGTGTGACCAGAACACAAATATTTTCAGTTTGAACAAAAAGTTCTAATTTTATTAATACATCAGAAAAATATTCCTTTTCATTCAGTGACATTTATTAGACACACTTCAGATAAAGTCAAGGGTTCTTGGCATGATCTAGTAATTATGGATGTCCTCAGTTCTCCTCTGTGGTGATTTTCAGTGCTCTCTGTGTTGAGTTGAGCAAGCTCAGGTTAATGACACATCTGGTTTTCTGTTCCAGGAACCTAGAGACTGTTAATGCTGGCACTGGGTGTGCATATGGGGATCAGAAGAAAAGGAAAATTTTCACACTATCATTCTGCCCTTTCATAGTAGCTTTGCTCAGAGCCAAGGCTTAGGTCCTTAACTGGTTCTGCTCTGTGCAGCTGACATTACATTTATACGCCATATGGAACTCTAATCCAAACAGGGTACAGCTGCTCTCCTCTTAGCCACTCTATAATATGTGACAAGAGCTGTTTAAAGTATTATATCATTATTTTTTTCTGGTTATGTACATTTTAAATAAAACACCATGTTAAACAGCAGGATGTTACTTTGGATCATAACATCTATTGCGAGAAGGAAAAGCAAAATCAGTTGTTTACAGTGAGTAGGGAAAAAGCTAGTCATCCTCCTTAGTCTCTAACGGATCCACACTCTGAAGGGAGCCCTTCGGATTTTCTCCACTCTGCAAGGCGCTGCTTGAACCATTTCTAGAGAACAGAGAAATGTACAAAGATGAATGTTTTCAAGGAAATTAGACTTATGCACTTAACTTCTTTGCATTGCAATAACTTTCTATTCCATTACAATCACACACAAGGTAAAACATTTTGGAAGTGCCTATGTGATTTAGGAGCCTAAAGTCCCACCAAAAATCAACAGGAATAAAGCTCCTAAGTCAGTTAGGGGCTTTTGACAATGTTACCCATTGTCTTACATTCCTACTTTCTAAAGACTCTATCAGGAGGATCTAGTTTTCCAATAGTCTTACATCACAATGGTAAGGTGATTTGTTGCCCAGAAAACAGATGGATCCAGGATGGGAGAAAGCGGCAGAGAGAGAGATGTGGCTGTCTTGCAGCAAGGGGCTGCTTTGATACCAGGTGTGCAGCAGTCCTGTGCTCCCAGTTAGTGTAGATATCAGAGAGTGAGGAAAGAAATGTGGGTCACTGGACTAAACCTTTTACATGTAAAATAGACATACAAGCTCTCTAGGGCAGGGACTATAGCCAGTGTTTTCCCCAGGAATTGAACTTAGTGGGGGTGTTCAAATTTATGAGGGGGGGAGGGGGTCAGGGCCGATGAGGAGTGAGACCGTGAGGGTGAAGGTGGGCTGTATGGCACCATAGTAAAAACTGAAAAATGTTTCATGACCATTTTATTAGATTTTAAAATCATCACACAAATTAAAGTTGGCTACTCAAGCCTTCTGTGAAGCACTACATCTACATCCTTCTTGGTTTCTTGTTATAATTTTGCACAACTCTGTTAATGAACTTCTCAAATGCCACCAAAGATGAACGCATTGCTTCTCATGTGTCCGATACTTCCATTCTTTCAATTGATATGCTCATTAGTTCATTCACATGATCAGGCAGAAGGCGACTTCTTTCAAAACACAAAATTCTATTCAATGATGAAAAAGAACTCTCAGCTGTAGCTGTTGTGACTGGGAGTAGCAAGAGATGAATTCCTACTTCTTTCAGTCCAGGAAACAGAGCATAAAGATCGGGTCCAGCCACTAGTGATGATAAAAAAGAAGTTGAAGTCAAATCTTCATTCATTCATGGTATGATATTCCACGCTGTGTTCAAATTCTTTATTCTGTCCTGCGCACATGGCAGCCCCATTGCTGGAGTGCCTCACTCCACTCAACTGTCAGTGTTTTGTAGGACAGGGATCTGTAAAAGCTACGTAGAGGTTGAGTAGAATCTAGAAGTCGCTGTTGTAGATTTTTAAGACTCAAGTCTGTGTACTTTTTCAGCTGTCTTAACAAACACTTCTTGTTCTCTTAACTTAAGGATTCAATATAAATGCCTTCATTAGTCAACTTCTGGACTTGAAGTCTTTGCTTCTTCCAGTACTTTTTTAATGGATAGCTCTCTGATCAATCCAAATGTAGCTTGTTGTAGCAGGTGCCTGGATGGCATTGTTTAATGACCCAAATGGTTTCAACAGTAGACTTACAAGAGAGAGAATGGCAATAGTCTTCTCTGAATGTAGTAGCAAAAGTAATCCACCAGCCCCACTACTCAGATCCAAACCATCTTGGTAGATACTTTCCAAAGCCAGTAAGAATGGCTGTTAAGACAACAGCCAAGGACTGCTGATGAAAAAGCCAGCGGGTTTTCCCAGGTTGGGCTAATTTGAACTTCAGTCCCAGTGTATCTTCTATATTTTCCAAGGTATTCAGTCTTTTTGGACTCTTGCTGAAAAAAGAGTATAATGAAGACATTAAATTTATAGCTTTTAAAATGTCTTTTGAAGAGCCTGCAGCTCGTACTAGCGCTAGTTGGAGTAGATGGCCTCTGCAGGGTGTATAGGAGACACTAGGGTTACACTTTTCTCTGAGCAAAGCTTGTCCTCCACCATGTCTTCCAGAGAAGTTTGCAGCTCCATCAAATGCACAAGCAGCCATCTGTTTGGGGTCCCATTGACAAGCATTTAACTCTTCTAAGATGTGGGTTGTCACAGATGCAGCCAATCTGTCTTCTATAACTTGAACATCTAGAAATGCATCTACTGACCTACCACTGACATGAAGATAACGTACACAATGACTTAATAGTTGGTGCTCATTTGCATCAGTGCATTCATCAGCCATGTATGCAAATTTTTTGAATGTGGTGAGAGAGTTCTTCATTTTTTTCAACTGTTGTGTCTTTCACTGTTGCACCACATGTGTCTAGCCAGTCAGTTGAGTTTCTTGCAGAAAGATAGCGAGCATTTGCTGGTCTTGTTCAGAACCAGTGTTCAACTTCAGGATGAACAAGTGACAATGCACTTAACATTGGCTTCCAGTTTGTAGTGTGTGGTATTTCTTGCCTAAATAGAAAGTATGAGGCCACAGTCATGTTTGTTCGCTTGAACTGTGTTGTGTCTCCAGCATTCTTAACAGCCTCATTAACACTCACTGGTGTTGTCCTTGGTCAGTGGAGACTCAGAGTTCAGAGGTGCTTTCACATGAGTTCACCTTCCAGGTGGGGGGCAAGAAGGCACCTTGCTCGTTCCTCCAGCTGCTCACTGTTCGCTCTGGCCACTGTTGTTCATTGTGCCACCGTTCACTCCACTGCTCTGTTGCCAATGGCCCTGCACCGTCACCTTCTGCTGCCACCTCCACTGTGACCTCTGCGAGTTGGTCTCTTGAGGTTCCACCCAGCTCTGTGGTTTCAGCTGAGCTCTCGGGGGGGGGGACCTCGCTGCTAGTGCAGACTGGGCCATCTCTTCCACAGAAACACTGTCCCACAGCAGGTCTAAGCACCTGATTATCAGTGATTTCAGTTGTAGTGGTCACTTAACAAAACAAAAGACCATCTATGGAGCCTAATCAGCTCTGTCTTTAAACAGTGGAGGGGGCAGGTCTAATAGTACTTGTGACTCAGGCAGACCATCAAGCAAAACACCTGTCCCCACCCTCTCTCTTGATGCCCTCAGTCAGCACAGGCTAAGTACAGTTCTACTGCCCTTTACTCATAGAATAAGAACAACAACATTTCTTTACACCCTGCATTCAAGTGATTTATAACCCAACCCCAGCCAAAATCTATCACTTGGGCAACACAGCTCTGTTTGCTGGATACCTAGGTAGATGAGGTTGGAATGTAAATACAGTCTGGTCCTTTAGCCTTTCCCCCCCAACCCCAGCTCATCACTAGCTGTCAGGGAGAATTCATTTAGAGTTTACTTACAAATCATAATTTGAAATTATTAGGTTGGCCAACATCACCAAAATGAATGCACTGACATGGTCATTAAAACAACAGCTGTAAAAGGAAGCTAGTCTGTGTTCATACTTTTCAAATCTAGTATACTTTTTCAGATACACATACTTTATCATACACTTTATATGCTTTTAAAGTGTGTATTAATGTTTCAATTTCAATTCAAATTTCCAAACAATCACTAAATTGGCAACACTGCATGTAACTAGTTCACAAAACTGGGCAGAGGGGTGTTGGGAAAATTCAGGGGTGGTAAACAACCCCATGGGGGGGTGTAGGGAAATCCCTCACTATAGCCCTAATCCTGCATGGGCAAAGTACCTGCATGGAGCTTTGTGCACGATGGGAGTTGATGTTTGCAGATCTCCAAGCACACTAATAGGGCTTGGCTGGTGGTCGCGAGTACAAGTGTATGAGCATATTGAAGGCTGTGATCACAACGCACTTTAATATAAGTGTGGAAATTATCTTCATTATAGGACTAAATTCTGTCTTTTTGCTGCAGAACTTTGCAGGACAGATAATCTAAGTCACATTTTTAACACTGACATTTTTGATTTTCTAATTCACAGAAGTAAGTACTGCCTAAGTGACCAGAACATGATTGGCACTGCATGAAGGGATAGCTCAGTGGTTTGAGCATTGGCCTGCTAAACCCAGGGTTGTGAGTTCAATCCTTGAGGGGGCCATTTAGGGATCTGGGGCAAAAATTGGGGATTGGTCCTGCTTCAAGCAGGGGGTTGGACTAGATAACCTCCTGAGGTTCCTTCCAACCCTAACCTTCTATGATTCTATGAACAGCAATGCTGGGAAACCTGGAGTAGTGAAACTACCCTCATCCTCCCATCCAATGGTGGGATCAACAAATGCTTTAGATGACAAGGGCGGTAATCAAAGAGGAAACTATTTCAAAGTGCACGAGGAAGAAGCAGAATTGCTCTCTGCAGATACAGGTACAGTTTGGTTAAAAATTTAGATCCCTGTGGTACAGGTAGGCTATTTTCTAGGTTCTGCACCTTTAAGAGTAAAGTGAACTCCCTAGCCTGTCTGCAGGGGCATGCCCTGTGAGTTAGCCCAAGATGGCAGGTAGTATAGAGTGAGTCACACACACTGTGCTCTCCACAGGAGATTGCACATTGTTTTTAATTTGCTTCTTGTTTCTGTTAATCTAAAATAAGTCCTCCTCAATGGATGCCTACTATACAATATTATAATGCCTCAGCTCTGCTGTATTCCCTTAGTGTTTGCCTTTGCGACTTTTTAACACTTACATAAGAAAATGTGTACTGTCAACAATGCCATGTGCCTTCAATAAAAAGCCAGCAGCTGAAATAAGTCATCCACACGGAAAGTACAATGAACGAGGAGTACTTGTGGCACCTTAAAGACTAACAAATTTATTTGGGCATAAGCTTTCGTGGTCTAAAGCCCACTTCATCAGATGCATGCAGTGGAAAATACAATAGGAAGATATATATATAGACAGAGAACATGAAAAAATGGGTGTTGCCATACCAACTCTAACAAGATTAATTATAGAATCATAGAATATCAGGGTTGGAAGGGACCTCAAGAAGTCACCTAGTCCAACCCCCTGCTCAAAGCAGGACCAATCCCCAACTAAACCATCCCAGCCAGGACTTTGCAAGCCGGGCCTTAAAAGCCTCTAAGGAAGGAGATTCAACCACTTCCCTAGGTAACCCATTTCAATGCTTCACCACCCTCCTAGTGAAAAAGTTTTTCCTCAAATCCAAACTAAACCTCCCCCACTGCAACTTGAGACCATTACTCCTTGTTCTGTCATCTGCTACCACTGAGAACAGTCTAGATCCATCCTCTTTGGAACCCCCTTTCAAGTAGTTGAAAGCAGCTATCAATCCCCCCCTTATTCTTCTCTTCTGCAGACTAAACAATCCCAGTTCCCTCAGCCTCTCCTCATAAATCATGTGTTCCAGTCCCCTAATCATTTTTGTTGCCCTCCGCTGGATGTTTTCCAATTTTTCCACAACCTTCTTGTAGTGTGGGGCCCAAAACTGGACACAATTAAGGTGGGCTATTATCAGCAGGAGAAAAACTTTTGTAGTGATAATCAGGATGGCCCATTTCAAACAGTTGACAATCAGGTGTGAGTAACAATAGGGGGAAAATTAGCATGGGGAAATAGATTTTACTTTGTGTAATGACCCATCCACTGCCAGTCCTTATTCAAGCCTAATTTAATGGTGTCCAGTCTGCAAACTAATTCCAGTTCTGCAGTTTCTCGTTGGAGTCTGTTTTTGAAGTTTTTTTGTTGAAGAATTGTGACTTTTAGGTCTGTAATTGAGTGACCAGGGAGGTTGAAGCATTCTCCGACTTGTTTTTGAATGTTATAATTCTTGACGTCTGATTTGTGTCCATTGATTCTTTTGCGTAGGGACTGTCCGGTTTGGTCAATGTACATGGCAGAGGGGCATTGCTGGCACATGATGGCCTATAAGTACAATGTTGCTCTCCATCTGCGAATACGCACAGCACTCCTATGCCTGTGATCTACTATTTTGCTGTTAGCAGTTGTTTTTGGAGCTGTTGTGGTCACTAGAGACACCAGTGCCACAACACTTTTCCTAAGGGCATTGTAGCATCATTAACAGGGATATCTTGGGCCAACTCCAGCCTGGTAAATATCTACTTAAATTTCTCCCTGTCAGTTCACTTAGATGCACTGTTTGTCACATCCTGTCCCAAACAGTTGACCAGTCACCACTTTGCACTTCAGCAGTAGTCTCTCTGGTGTCTGACTACTGACTGGAGGACACTGCAGATGGAAAACACTGATATTAATAATATTAGACACAGTACATGTGCCATATAACTAAAACCTCAGTCTTGATTTATTACATAAACAACCCTTTTTTAAAAAAACATCCTCAGCTCTGTAGGAGTATTTCAGGTTCAGGAGCAGACAAGCTTGTCTATGAAGGTCAAATTTTAATGTGCAGTAATTTTCACGAGAGAGACACGGGTTCTGTGCACCCAGTGCGATATTTGATCGTCACTTCGTAAAGAAAGAAGAAGTGAAACTTCAGAGCCATAGCACATCTCTAACAAACTAACACACAGCAGCAGCTCTGCCCATCGTCTGATGTCACCTTTTAACCAGGGAAATAAGTCCTTTAAGGGGAGACTCCAATGAGGAGCATGGATTCTCTTTTGTGATAGCTTGTTTTAATCAGGAGATCAGCACTAAGAGGCTCGTGTGTGACTGATTCTTGCCCCGCCCCCCCGGAGCAGCTTGGAACCAGGAGCACAGCGTGGTGTTAGACACAGAGACCTGCACTGCTCCCTACTGGTGCCAGCTGCACTCTGGTAAACTGAAGGGGGAGAAGGGTGCTGTGAACAAAGGAATGAATATTACACCAGGGCCACTTACTTGGGCCAGGCCAGAGACTGGTCTCGCTATGTTTTGCCCATTTGTGACTCCACCGACTGCAATGGTACTTCTGAGTTACACAGTCTGAGATCTGAACTGGGCCCTTTCCATTTCACTTCCCTTGAGCTCAGAGGCAGCCTGTAGCACATGGCGAAACGGTTTTCCTGGGGCTGCTTTCTTTTTAGATGCAACTTTGGCAATTTTCAAAAAGAAAACTATCAAATGGAAATGGCCCAGTGGGTGCTTCGCTGTTCCACCCTCATAGAATCATAGAATATCAGGGTTGGAAGGGACCTCAGGAGGTCATCTGGTCCAACCCCCTGCTCAAAGCAGGACCAATCCCCAATTAAATCATCCCAGCCAGGTCTTTGTCAAGCCTGACCTTAAAAACTTCTAAGGAAGGAGATTCCACCACCTCCCTAGGTAACACATTCCAGTGCTTCACCACCCTCCTAGTGAAAAAGTTATTCCTAACATGCAACCTAAACCTCCCCCACTGCAACTTGAGACCATTGCTCCTCGTTCTGTCATCTGCTACCATGGAGAACACTCTAGATCCATCCTCTTTGGAACCCCCCTTCAGGTAGTTGAAAGCAGCTATCAAATCCCCCCCTCATTCTTCTCCTCCGCAGACTAAACAATCCCAGTTCCCTCAGCCTCTCCTCATAAATCATGTGTTCCAGTCCCCTAATCATTTTTGTTGCCCTCCGCTGGACTCTTTCCAATTTTTCCACATCCTTCTTGTAGTGTGGGGACCAAAACTGGACACAGTACTCCAGATGAGGCCTCACCAGTGTCGAATAGAGGGGAACGATCATGTCCCTCGATCTGCTGGCAATGACCCTACTTATACATCTCAAAATGCCATTGGCCTTCTTGGCAACAAGGGCACACTGTTGAGTCATATCCAGCTTCTCGTCCACTGTAACCCCTAGGTCCTTTTCTGTAGAACTGCTGCCTAGCCATTCGGTCCCTAGTCTGTAGCGGTGCATTGGATTCTTCCGTCCTAAGTGCAGGACTCTGCACTTGTCCTTGTTGAACCTCATCAGATTTCTTTTGGCCCAATCCTCCAACTTATCTAGGTCCCTCTGTATCCTATCCCTGCCCTCCAGCGTATCTACCACGCCTCCTAGTTTAGTATCATCCGCAAATTTGCTGAGAGTGCAATCCATACCATCCTCCAGATCATTTATGAAGATATTGAACAAAACCGGCCCCAGGACCGACCCCTGGGGCACTCCACTTGATACCGGCTGCCAACTAGACATGGAGCCATTGATCACTACCCGTTGAGTCCACCAATGTAGCCAGCTTTCTGTCCACCTTATAGTCCATTCATCCAGCCCATACTTCTTTAACTTGCTGGCAAGAATACTGTGGGAGATAGGGTCAAAAGTTTTGCTAAAGTCAAGGAACAACACGTCCACTGCTTTCCCTTCATCCACAGAACCAGTTATCTCGTCATAGAAGGCAATTAGATTAGTCAGGCATGACCTGCCCTTGGTGAATCCATGCTGATTGTTCCTGATCACTTTCCTCTCCTCTAATTGCTTCAGAATTGATTCCTTGAGCACCTGCTCCATGATTTTTCCAGGGACTGAGGTGAGGCTGACTGGCCTGTAGTTCCCAGGATCCTCCTTCTTCCCTTTTTTAAAGATGGGCACTATATTAGCCTTTTTCCAGTTGTCCGGGACCTCCTCCGATCGCCATGAGTTTTCAAAGATAAATGGTCAATGGCTCTGCAATCACATTCGCCAACTCCTTTAGCACTCTTGGATGCAACGCATCCGGCCCCATGGACTTGTGCACGTCCAGCTTTTCTAAATAGTCCCAAACCACTTCTTTCTCCTGGGTCTGCTCATTGTGCTTGGTCTCTGTGCTATCTAGGGCTCACCTGGCCCCCTTCCCTATACTGGCCTCCCAAATCCTGACCCTGAACCCCGCGTCTTGCAGCCAGTCTGGCAGCTCCTGCCTTCTATTGAAGGAGCTTTCAGAATTTCTTTGACCCCTTTTAGTCCACAGAGAATTCAGCTGATGCTACTGATCTGATTTAAAGGGACAGAAACGAGGACCAAGGAGAAAAAGGAGAGACCAGCCAGCGAGAAAGGGGCCATTGTGAAGGTGCTGTAAATGGCCTGGCCTGCATTGTAAGAGCAGAGACAGCCAGGGCTGCTGCTGGGAACCCAGCACTAGAGGAGTCACAGTGGAGTCTGCCAGCCCAGCCTGGAGGGGAAGTGACAGCAATTCAGCCTCCCCAGGAGAGCCAGAGGGGACAGGGAGAGAAAGAAACAGGCTTGAAAGGAAGAGGAGAGAAATGCCAGACAGCGTGAGAGAGAGAGAAGGGGCAGGCCAAGCAGGCTGGGGAAGGGATGGAGCTCTGGGGTAGCAAGGGCAGGTGCTGGTGAAGTAGCTGGGAGCAGGGCTGGGGAAGCAAATTGAGGCCATGGGATGGAGGAGGGGAGCACTTATGGGGCTATGCGGTGCGCGATGGGAGCAGGGTCATGGGTGTGTGTTGAGCATAGGGTGTATGGGGCTGTGGCATGGGGCGGGGTGGGAGTCTGGTGTAAGAAGGACAGCAGAGCTGTGGAGGTAAGCAGTGAGATTATGGGGCTGTGCGTCGGACAGCAGAGTTATAGCAGTGTGGGGTGGGATGCAGGTGTGCTGTGAGATGAGGAGCAGGATTATGAGGCTGTGGGGTAGAGGGTAGGACTCTGGGGCAGTTGGGGTAGGAGGATGTGGAGTTAGTGGTATGGAGAGCAGTGATATGGGGTGTTGTGGTATGAAGAGTGGGGTTATGGCGTGGACTGAGGTTGAGGGTGTGGGGTGAATCACAGAGCAGAGTTATGGTGTTGTGGGGTGGGGAATGGAGTTATGAGGTGCAGTGTGGTTGTGGCATGAGGCAAGGAGCAGGGCTGAGGGGTTAGCTGGTGCAATGGGGTTGTGGGGTGAGATGGAGCAGTGGGGTGAAGTGAGGAGTTTGCATGTGGAGGTTTGGTGTGAGATGGGGATATGGGGCTCAGTGGGGCTGTCGAAGTGTGAGGTGAGGCTGGAAGGCTGGAGAGCAGGGTGCACTGGGGTATAGGGCTGGGGGCTCTGGGGACAGCATACAGGAGTGTGTTTGGGTTCTGGTGATGTGGGGTGAGGCAGGTTTGTTGGGGTAGGGAGCAGAGGCAGTGAGATTTGTACAGTTATGAGGGAATAGGGGTGTGGAGATGAAAAGAGTGGGATTGTGGAGGCAACAGAGTTAGCATTGTGGAGTTCGGAGCAGGGTTAGGGTGAATTGGGAGTATGAGGGTATGGGGTTATGTGGTGGCTTGGGGCTATAGGGTTATAGGGTGGGGAGGGGGTGATTGGGTGGTTAGGAGCTATAGAGTTGTGGAATGGGTCGTGGCTGTAGGGTTATGGGGCAAGGAGTGCAGTTATGGGGTGGGTATGGAATGGTTCAGGGCTGTATGGCTATGGATCCAGGAGTGGAGTTATGGGGTGAGTTGTGGAGTGGGTCGGGGCTCTGGGGTTATGGGGCGAGGAGTGGAGTTATGGGGTGAGTTGTGGGGTGGGTTGGAACTATAGGGTTATGGGGTGGGGAGGGGTTTATGGGGTGGGTTACGAAATGGGTCGGGGCTAAAGGGTTATAGGGCGAGAAGTGGAGTTATGGGGTGGGTTGTGGAGTGGGTGAGGGCTCTAGGGTTATGGGTTGAGGAGTGGAGTTATGGGGTGGGTTCTGGAGTGGGTCAGGGCAGTAGGGTTCTAGGTTGGGGAGTTGAGTTATGGGGTGGGTTGTGGGTGACTCGGGGCTGTAGGGTTTTGGGGCGAGGAATGGAGTTATGGGGTGGGTTGTGGAGTGGTTCTCGCGTGTAGGGTGATGAGGACAGGAGGGAGATATGGGGTGGGTTGTGTAATGTGTCAGGGCTGCATGGTTATGGGACAAAGAGGAAGTTATGAGGTGGGTTGTGGAGTGGGTCAGGGCTGTAGAATTATGCGGCGAGGAGTGGAGTTTTGGGGTGGGTTGTGGAGTGGGTCACAGATCTGGGGTTATGGGGCAAGGAGTGGAGTTATGGGATGGGTTGTGGAGTGGTTCGGGGCTGTAGGGTTATAGTTTGGGGACTGGATTTGTGGGGTGGGTTGCGGAGTCATCAGGGCTGTAGGGTTATAGTTTGAGGAGTGGAGTTATGGGGTGGGTTATGAAATGGGGAGCGCTGTAGGGTTATGGGGAGAGGAGTGGAGTTATAGAGTGGGTGTGGAACGGGTTGGGGCTGTAGGGTTATGGGGTGGGGAGTGGAATTATGGGGTGGGTTGTGGAGTGGGTCAGAGTTGTAGGGCTATGGGGCAAGCAGTGGAGTTATGGGGTGGGTTGTGGAATGGGTCGGGGCTGAAGGGCTATGGGGCGAGCAGTGGAGTTATAGGGTGGGTTGAGGAGTGGGTCAGGGCTGCAGTGTTATTGGGTGAGGTGGAGTTATGGGGTGGGTTGAGGAGTGGGTCGGGGCTGTAGGGCTATGGGGCGAGGAGTGGGGTTATGGGGTGGGTTGAGGAGTGGGTCGGGGCTGTAGGGCTATGGGGCGAGGAGTGGAGTTATGGGGTGGGTTGAGGAGTGGGTCGGGGCTGTAGGGCTATGGGGCGAGGAGTGGAGTTATGGGGTGGGTTGAGGAGTGGGTCGGGGCTGTAGGGCTATGGGGCAAGCAGTGGAGTTATAGGGTGGGTTGAGGAGTGGGTCGGGGCTGTAGGGTTATAGTTTGGGGAGTGGATTTGTGGGGTGGGTTGCGGAGTCATCAGGGCTGTAGGGTTATAGTTTGAGGAGTGGAGTTATAGAGTGGGTTATGAAATGGGGAGCGCTGTAGGGTTATGGGGAGAGGAGTGGAGTTATAGAGTGGGTGTGGAACAGGTTGGGGCTGTAGGGTTATGGGGTGGGGAGTGGAATTATGGGGTGGGTTGTGGAGTGGGTCAGAGCTGTAGGGCTATGGGGCAAGCAGTGGAGTTATGGGGTGGGTTGTGGAATGGGTCGGGGCTGTAGGGCTATGGGGCGAGGAGTGGAGTTATGGGGTGGGTTGAGGAGTGGGTCGGGGCTGTAGGGCTATGGGGTGAGGAGTGGGGTTATGGGGTGGGTTGAGGAGTTGGTCGGGGCTGTAGGGCTATGGGGCGAGGAGTGGAGTTATGGGGTGGGTTGAGGAGTGGGTCGGGGCTGTAGGGCTATGGGGCGAGGAGTGGAGTTATGGGGTGGGTTGAGGAGTGGGTCGGGGTTGTAGGGCTATGGGGCGAGGAGTGGAGTTATGGGGTGGGTTGAGGAGTGGGTCGGGGCTGTAGGGCTATGGGGCAAGCAGTGGAGTTATGGGGTGGGTTGTGGAATGGGTCGGGGCTGTAGGGCTATGGGGCGAGGAGTGGAGTTATGGGGTGGGTTGAGGAGTGGGTCGGGGCTGTAGGGCTATGGGGCGAGGAGTGGAGTTATGGGGTGGGTTGAGGAGTGGGTCGGGGCTGTAGGGCTATGGGGTGAGGAGTGGGGTTATGGGGTGGGTTGAGGAGTTGGTCGGGGCTGTAGGGCTATGGGGCGAGGAGTGGAGTTATGGGGTGGGTTGAGGAGTGGGTCGGGGTTGTAGGGCTATGGGGCGAGGAGTGGAGTTATGGGGTGGGTTGAGGAGTGGGTCGGGGCTGTAGGGCTATGGGGCAAGCAGTGGAGTTATGGGGTGGGTTGTGGAATGGGTCGGGGCTGTAGGGCTATGGGGCGAGCAGTGGAGTTATAGGGTGGGTTGAGGAGTGGGTCAGGGCTGCAGTGTTATTGGGTGAGGTGGAGTTATGGGGTGGGTTGAGGAGTGGGTCGGGGCTGTAGGGCTATGGGGCGAGGAGTGGAGTTATGGGGTGGGTTGAGGAGTGGGTCGCGGCTGTCGGGGGGGAGTGGGTTTCTGGGCCGAGGAGCAGGGCTTTGGGCCCGGGGGCCTGTGTTGCTCACTCACCAGGGTCTCCTCCTCGGACAGCCCCGCCTCGGCGGCGATGAGGCACAGGGTGGTGGGGTCCGGGTGCTTGTTGACCTTGCTGAAGTTATACTCCAGGATCTCCAGCTGCTCCTCCGTGGGGCCCATCAGCTGCTCAGTGGCCATTTCCTCTGCACACGGGGCGCTGGGCGAGGGGCTGAGGAGAGAGACCCGGGGGAAGGGGGTTCTTGCCTGAGCCCAGAGCAGGCGGTGGAGCTGCGTCCCCTCCTGCCCTGTGCGGCTGGTGCTCTGCTCAGCCCTTGACACACAGCTCCAGGCCGTACTGCCGCAGCCAGCTCTGATCAGCAGGCAGAGCGGCCGCAGCGTGTGGTCTCTGGGCCTGGTGGGGCCTGCATGCGTTGTGAGTGCGACACTGCCCAAAGCAAGGGCAGTCTCATGCTGGGGGCTGTCCCAAACCAGGCTAATCTGAAAGAGTGAGATTTAGTGCGCTGGCTCGTTGGGATTCCCCCCAGCAAACCCCTTTATCGTAGGGAGGGGAGAACCAGCCACCAAAGACCCCTGAATAGAGTAACCACCCTCCTGATGCACAGGACCAGCAGGCTAGGTAATGCGTGGCAGTCTGCACCCAGGGCAATACTCAGTCTGCTACTTGCAAACCATTCAGAGGCTCCATATCACTGTATCTTCTGTTCCCACTTGGGTTTGAGCAGAGCCCCTTCACTGGTAACACCAGGAGCTGCTTCCCCGTGAGCAAAAGCAGTCCTTCCGTCCGCTGGGAGCTGGCACAGACCCTTCACCAGATGGTAGAGGGGACAGAATATTGGGCTTGTGTGATTGCAACTGCTCAGCCAAAGATTAGCAGAAAGGCATAATTGGAATTTGGGACAGTGGAAATCTGGGGAGAGCGTTAGCTAGTTCACATCAATGCGTATCTATCTGCTTGAGCTGTAACAGCCCGGTAGAGCAGAAAATAACACCTCTTTCCATGCTGATTCTGTGCTCTGCTGGGCAAAGCTATTTTGCCATGTTTACAGTTCCAGCAGCCTCCTGCAGGGCTGATTCCTATTCACAACTTGAGGCGTTGGCATCGCTCGTTGGGGATGTTACAGGAATGTGCATGGCTCTGGAAGGAGAGGCTGCTAGTTATCGCACTAGGAGAGCTAACCCTCTGAATCCTGTAGTGCCCTGCAAGCCCTGGTAACAAATTAGTGCATTAAGGGTAACTGCTAAGGAAAAAAAAAAGCATTGTGCTTTTTTATTGCTTCTCCCTGATGTTGAAAGAATGTCTGAAAGGTTTTTTTGTGGAACGCTTTTTTCCTTGGGCGTATCAGCAACAGAAGGGCTTCCCTGCACGGCCAGACACCTTATAGAACCACTGCATTGAAGCGTGACCTATCGGCCATGATTAGAGCAGTGTAGGAAATGGTTTCCCTTCTCAGGAGAACTGTGCAGAGTTCAAAAGAAATTTCTGTCCCAAAATTGACAGAAAAGTCAAAATGTCAAAAATTTTCATGAACTGAATAATCTGCCTTTTGTTTCCGATTGGGTCAATTGAAATGTACTCCTGTTCATTTTGATTTTGACCTTTCTCTGAGAACCTGTTTTGTTTTTTTTTAACTATAAATTAACTAAAAGTTTAACCAAAGTCACTTTGAACTGAAAATGGGATTTTTCATTTTGAAAATGTCAAAACGGGACATTTTTGACAATTGTGATTTTTCCCCCCCAACTTTTTTTGAAAGTGGAAATGTGTCAAACCTGCCCCTTTCCCAGGAGACATTTGGGTTTTAACAAAATGGCATTTTTCCAACAAAAAATAAGTTATGTGAAAAATTCCCACCCATGATAATGGCAGGACAGGTTTTGCTCCCTCGGTGTCAGGGGAGCCTCTCCAAACTCTGGGAGTGCACGAGGAAGGAACAGAAGAGAGCAAACAGGGAAGGGGGCTCTGTCGCTGTTTGGAGGGGTGAGCGGGACAGGACGGGGGGAGGGGAGCGGCTACAGATGTGAGGCAGTTTGTCTGAAGCCTGTGTATGAGTCCCTTGCAGGAGCTGGCGTATGTGTGTGTGACTAGAGCTGAGGGTGACCATAGAGCAAATGTGAAAAATCAGGACGGGGATGTGGGTAACAGGTGCCTATAAAAGGCAAAGCCCCAAACATCAGGACTATCCTTATAACCACAGGCCAGCTGGTCTCCCTACTGGAGCTGGGGGCAAGGGGAGGCACCTCCATGGGTGGGTGAGTTCATGCTGGCTGGATTTTCGAGGGGTGGCAGTGTGAGATTTTGGGGTGGGGGGCTGGAGAGATGGTGAAGGCGGGGGCAGCACAGAGAGGTTGTAAAGGGGCACACGAGAGCAGGAAGGAGCACATCGAGGATGGAGGCTTAGCCCATTTTCTTGAGTAGAAAGTGTAGGCACAAAAGGATTCACTAACCAGCCATGCTTGAAGCACGGCTGGGATGTTGAGAACTGTCCCCTTGTGCCCCCACTCCATTACTTCTCTTGAAGGTCCACCTCAGCATGTCCCAGTCCTGATTTTGGTCACTGCGCATGCCGGGCCCAGCACCTCCTGGTCTTTACTTGGTGAAGTCCTGCTCCCTTCCCAGTCCCTTCCCCCACCCCTTGTTTATTAGCACTGGTAACGGTGTATGGCCAACATACAGTCCTGTCCTGCAAAGATTTAAGAATATGAGGAACTTTACTCGCACAAGTAAAGCTCCATTCAACTCAATTATTCACATGCTTCAGTCTTTGCAGATGCAGATCCTCAACTTGCAAGCCCCTTAGCACAGGGACGCTCCAGTATTTAGTTTTTAGTCTGTTAAGTGTCATGTTCTCCTACGCCACTTCAACGCATGAGAAGGCTGGGGCAGATTCTACCGTCGGTCAAAGCAGTGCATCTCCCCACGCAGCCCAGGGCCCCATGGTTTGTTCTTAGTCACCCCACAAATACCCATCTCCAAGTGCTTTATGGTTCTACTGGCAGCTCCCATTGGGCTCTCAGGGGGATGCATATCCATTCCCAAAGAGCCCAACGTAGACAAGGAATGCAGTCCTCCAGGAAAGCATCAAATGAAGTGCAAGATTTTCCACACCTGAGATCACCTTGGGGAAACGTTACCCAGCAAACTTCCAAGGCACTAACGACCCTGTCACAAGTTTTGAACTACGGATTGTGGGAATATTTCTTGTGTGTGCTAAGCTGGAGTTTCCCGTGCCCATCTTCAGTTTCGTTGCTAGGGGATTTCTGTAGTATCCTGACACACTTCTCACCCTCAGGCTGAGCAGTTCACACTATTTCACATGGTTGTGACACAGGTTCATACTCTGTTGGAGGACTGCAAAACAAATGTTTGTTTGCTAGCTCTTAGACACCAAGAAGACGTAGCTGCATAAACTCTAACCTTAGCAGCTCCAAAAGCATTCCTGTGTTCTTCCAGGTTACCATTCTGTTTGTAGGCCCTAGTGCATTTCTAGTATGCAGAGTTGGGGGAAATATTTCATGCAAAACCTTTGTTTGCACACGCACACACAAATGCAGATTCGGGTCGCCCAAAACAATTTGTGAATTCAGCAAATTGTTTTTGTTGAATGTTTTTTCCCTTGGAAAGGTTGAAACAGTTTGTTTCAGCAGTTCTGAAATGAAATGTTTTGACTTTTCTTTTCAGAAAGTCAGTTTGCATTGGGATGTCCCTGGGTCACTGGGCAGGTGACCTGCAAAGCGCTGACCTCTATTACCACTCAACAGAGGGGCAAAAACCTAATTTGTGCATCAATCTACAAGCTGTTGCACAGGCCGAGGATGCAAAGACCACCTGAGGCACAGGGCTGTGGAAATGTGACCCGGCAATGTGCTGTCACCCCACGCAGTGCCGGCAGAGTTGTGTGACACATTAGTATTGTTCTCCAAGTCACCACAGAGAACTGCAGTAAAGGAGTCAGAGCTCTTTACAAATGGAATAGCTTTTAGAGTCTTATGCTGCCCCTGTGCCTGGGACATCCCCCACTAAGCCCCTGGCCTATACAACCACACCTGCCTTCACATTCCCTCCTCAAAAGCCATGTCTTCCCTTGGGCCTTACCCTGGCCCAGCTGTCATCCAGGGCATTGGACGAAGGGGTAAACAGGTGGCAAAGTTTGCAGATGATACTAAACTGCTCAAGATAGTTAAGACCAAAGCAGACTGTGAACTTCAAAAAGCTCTCACAAAACTAAGTGATTGGGCAACAAAATGGCAAATGAAATTTAATGTGGATAAATGTAAAGTAATGCACATTGGAAAAAATAACCCCAACAATAGATAGACTATAATGGGGGCTAATTTAGTTATAACTAATAAGGAAAGAGATCTTGGAGTCATCGTGGATAGTTGTCTGAAGACTTCCACGCAGTGTGCGGCGGCAGTCGAAATAGCAAACAGGATGTTAGGAATCATTAAAAAAGGGATAGAGAATAAGACGGAGAATATCTTATTGCCCTTATATAAATCCATGGTACACCCACATCTTGAATATTGCGTACAGATGTGGTCTCCTCGTCTCAAAAAAGATATACTGGCATTAGAAAAGGTTCAGAAAAGGGCAACTAAAATGATTAGGGGTTTGGAACGGGTCCCATATGAGGAGAGATTAAAGAGGCCAGGACTTTTCAGCTTGGAAAAGAGGAGACTAAGGGGGGATATGACTGAGGTCTATAAAACCATGAGTGGTGTGGAGAAAGTGAATAAGGAAAAGTTTTTTACTTGTTCCCATAATATAAGAACTAGGGGCCACGAAATGAAATTAATGGGTAGCAGGTTTAAAACAAATAAAAGGAAGTTCTTCTTCACACAGCACACAATCAACCTGTGGAACTCCTTGCCTGAGGAGGTTGTGACGGCTAGGACTATAACAGGGATTAAAAGAGAACTAGATAAATTCATGGAGGTTAAGTCCATAAATGGCTATTAGCAGGATGGGTAAGGAATGGTGTCCCTAGCCTCTGTTTGTCAGAGGGTGGAGATGGATGGCAGGAAAGAGATCACTTGATCATTACCTGTTAGGTTCACTCCCTCTGGGGCCCCTGGCATTGGCCACTGTCAGAGGACAGGATACTGGGCTGGGTGGACCTTTGGTCTGAACCAGTATGGCCATTCATATGTTCTTATGTCCCCAAATGTCCAATCAACCATAATGTCCAGCTACCCTGGTTTCTACTCTGGTTCAGTCCGGCTCTGCGGCTATAGCTGGATCCTATCTAGAAGCCGCATTGTAGCCTGATGTTGGAGTGATGGTTCAGGGGCTCAGTGTAATAGCCAGGCTAGACAGAAAGAAAAAAGGAAGGGAACAGTCAAGTCAGAAAAACGTGCAGTTACCAATGTGAGCCCCAGAGCTAGAGTGCTGAAATGGGAAAGAAGCTCCCACTATTCTGCTCCTCCTGTAGGAGAACAGGGAAGGAACAAGCTGTGGCAGGCTTCCCTTACATGGGTTGCAGTTTGGCTTACGCATGGTGGGTTGTGTTGCGTTGTCTGGAATCTGTTTGTGTTCTGTTTCTAGGAATGACAGCAGTGTGCTAACGTGGCTGGTTATGAAAAGGCGTTTGAATTGTGCAAGATACGCCCAGTCGTAAGTGGATCACCCTGAGCTGACAGGTTGTGTGCGGTTTGACAGGTTGGGAATGCCCGCTTCCGAAGGGAAGAGAGGGGCTGTGCTGGAAAGGGAAGTGGTTTGACCAGGAGTCCTGCCTGGCTCTGGGTTTTGTAGCTGGGGACTCGGAACCCTCCATAGCACTGTCTTTACTGCAGAGGGCTTCCTGGTGGCAGAAATGAATGTTGTGGGGCCTGCGCAATGGCGACGGAGCTAGAGCTGAACATCATGCCCGCCCTGAGCGCCAGGGGAAGAGCCGCAGCAGCTGAACCGCCTGAGACAGCCACAGACCAGCAGGGGGCCTGGTGGGGTGGATGTTGCTGGGCCAGAGCAGCCCAGCTGAGGAGCCGCTTCCTAGCGCCCACTTGATCAGCACTGGGCCTAATGGGATCTGCAAGTGAGCTTTTAGGTGGATGTAAATAGAGCTGTGGGCCCTCAAAAAGCAGGACACTTAATAACTGGGACTGTGGGGTGCGCCATACTCCTGATCATAGAACCACAGGGTTAGAAGGGACCGCCCGGGTTAGTCTAACCCCCGCCACGATGCAGCATTTGTTGTGTCTAAACCATCCAAGACAGGTGGCTCTGTCCAGCCTTCTATAGAAAACCTCCAGTGAAGAAGCTTCCACAACCTCCCTAGGCGTCTGTTCCATTGTCCTACTGGTCTGACCGTTAGGAAGTTTTTCCTGAGATTTAATCTAAATCTGCTGTGGGGTAGGTTGAACCCATTGCCATTTGCCCTGTTCTCTGTGGCAAGAGAGAACAACTTTTCTCCATCTTTTTTAAGGCAGCCTTTCAAGTATCTGAAGACAGCTTTCATATCTCCCCCTTAATCTCCTCTTGTCCAAACTAAACATACCCAGTTCCTTCAGCCTTTGTGCATATGGCTTTCACTGCATTTCTTTGATCATCTCTGTTGCTCACCTCTGGATCCTTTCCAGTTTCTCCACATTTCCACATCCACGGATGACCAGAATTGGACAGCTTGGGTTTTGCCCGTTTTATTGCAGGTAAATATATAGTGATTGTGTTTTTCCCAAATAAAAGGTGTGCATGGTTCCTTATTCCCAAGGACTCTGAGTGCTGGGAAATGGGAAAGAACCACCTGCAATAGTGACCAGGGAATTTAAAGGTTAAGTTTCTGAAAGATGGGCATGGCTAAGGTTTTAATGGGGGGTGGAGAGGGCTAGAGCCACATGTTTCTAGAAAGGTCTCCCTGGCATCTCATTGGAGATAGCCTGGGTTAGTGCCATGGACAGCTGAGGGCAAATGGTCTCCAGGCACAGGTGAACTTGTGGAGGTGGAAATTCCACCCTCCCCATTGCTACTTCCCTGCTCCAAAACACAACTAAGATCTGGCTTGAACTTGCTGTGAAAAGGCAGCAGATTCTGACGTCAGAATCAAACCTTATATCCTGCTTTGTCACCAGCGATTGCTAGGAATCTCTCAGGAGCCCCCTGTAGCAGCTGTGTTTTCATGTCCCAGCAGGACTTGGTACAACCCCCCAGGCCCACAAACCAGGGTGGCACTTTCGAGGCCGACAGTCATAGACTCTAAAGTGCCGAGGTCTTATTGAAAGCCGATGGGACTTTGACTCCTAACTGCCAAAGTCATTTCTGAAAATGGGGCAAATGCTCATAAGTCACAGAGGGGCTTTTGAAATGTTACTCTCTGTCTCAAAGCCCTTTGAGCTTTGTGCTGCCAACACCCTGTCTGGAAACTCCTGTTCAAGCCACTTCTGCAGAAGGCGGCATTTGCTAGTGAAATCACTGTTTGGCAATATGGAAAGTGGTCATAAATAGGACTGTGCCCAACATCACATGACTCATTGGTTGCTCAAACACAGAGCTTTTTTCTTGTGTCCGAGAATGCTGCAGGACAGTAACCACACCCATGGCTCTGGGATGTACTGGGGTGTGAAGTGGGTGGGACCAGCTGATTTCTCGTTACGAAACAAACGAATGACCAACTCGCTCACCTCTTGAAAGTAATAGAACATCATTGCTTGTGCAAACTTAATTACTGCCACACCCTCATTTGGTCACTAGTGACCCACACAAACAAAATGAGTAGAATGCTATCCTAAGGGACAAACCTTCACCTGCGTCCTCCAGCACTCAGCCACAGGAAGGCCAGTGTCCTCCTGCCTGGTCAGCAATGTGGAGTACTCTGCATAGAAAGCTGAGTGACTCCAACAGAGCACACAGTCAAGAGACAAAGTGGGTTTGCCTACCCAGCAGTGGGGAGGCAGCACGTGTAGACGTACCCGAGCCAGCTTGGATCTAGCTCGCTCAAAGTGACCGTAGCAGTGAAGCTGTGGCAGCAAGGGCAGTGGCCCGGCTAGCCCCATTCGGGACTTGGGTGTGTACTTGAGCCGCTCGCCCTAGCTCAACGGTAGCTCAGGTACTGTGTGTGTAGACGTGCTGCAGTCACACCTTCTGACTGTGGTGTAGACACAGACTCGCTGCGGCTTTGACAGGCGGGGTTTGTGCAAAAAGATAGTGGCCCCAAACTGGAAACCTAAATCTGGTTGTAGGCACCTTAATTAAAATACCCTGATTTTCACAGGTGCTGAGCAGATGCTGATGGGTAGGGTTAAACAAACAGAGCCCAAGGAGGCCTCTGCCCAGCATAGGCTAAAATTTAGGCTGGCGAGCAAAGGATAACCCGGCTGATCATAACTGCCTTGGGGGAGCTAGAAGGAAATAAATGGTCCTGCAAGTACCTAGGGACTAGATTTGCCAGGCTGGCTGAGTCCGTCCCAATGCCTGGAATTGTCTCACTGGTAGCTGGTGTAGTTTGCCGAAGGCCAGTTCCCTGCCTGCCATCCGGCAAGGGAGCACGCTGCAAACCCCGATGCTTCTGGCTGAACTGGAAGGAGTAGGGAAGAGCAAATTCCAGCCCCGACCTGGAGGTGATGTCCCGTGCGCTCACAGGGGGCTTCGCTCGGGAAAGGGGCAGGCTCTCCAAAGAAGCTGATGCTAGCCATGCTAGGCCAGCGTGGGCTCCCCTGGTGAGGGAGCAGCCCCCAGTGACTCCTGCACCTACCATCATTGCCCCAGGCACTCTGGGCTGGAGCCTCAGCCCAGAAGCAAACACTTGGCCTCACAATCCCAGTATCAATGGCTACAAAGCTGATGTAAGTCTTCATGGGCATTCCCCTGGTCTAGAGGAATCGCTGCATCTCCACCATCTCCATTGTGTGGGCTGGGAAGCAGGGAGCAACATGTCCCCTCCTAGATGCCAAGCACCTGTCTAAGCACCTATATATATCTATATAGGCCCCAGTCCCATACAGTCTGAGCACTCATGCTGCTCAGCGCTTTTGCCTTCCCAACACCCCATGGGGCAGGGCCACAGTGTTAGCCTCACCACACAGATGGGAGCTGGAACACAGGGGAGAGTAAGTGACATGCATAGGGCCCCAGGGAGTCTGGGGCAGAGCAGGGGCTGACTCAGGTCTTTGCATCCCTCTCTCCTCTGCCACCCGCTGTTTGGAAATGTCCGTCTGTCTCTGTGCCCCATCTTCAGACCTGCTCCAAAACCGGATATCTCTGACTGTGTCTGCCTGTAATTCACCCCTCGCTCTGCTGTTCTGCAACTCTGTGGGGTATGGGCCCTGAGGAAACCACCCAAGGGAAAGCTGTCGTGCCTCGCCATACAGCGGAGTCATGTTGGTTCCTCCTCCAGGCCAGGTCTCTAGCCGCCCACTGCAGAGATAGGGCTGGTTTCCATGTAGAAAAGCTGTCTAGTATCTGCTTGGGCAAGTCCCCGCCAGGCGCACAGGGCGGGCTAGACGGGAGTGCCCTATGTGTGTGTCATCTCCGAGCAATGCCTGGCCTGTTTTATTGTCTGTACTGTTTCGAGGGGGATATGAGTATATGGGATGTGTTTTCCTCCAGCTCCCACCCTCTCCTGTCTTTACTCTCATGTCCTCCCTCTGTCCTCGGCTTCCTCTCTTGCCAGACCCCAGGCCTGGAACGCACCCTCCCCTCCTGCTCGGTGTTCAGATCTGGAGCCGGAACTGAACTGCAGCGCTAGTGTCTGGCTTGGGGTGCAAGCTCGATCAGCGGGGCTGGGGCCAGCTGTGATAGGCTGAGAGCCCTGGGCGCACTGACGGGACTCAGTAAACTGTCATTCTTTACAATGTGTTAATTTTATGCGTGCAAATTTGCATATGAAATTTAACACATGCATATTTGTTTCCCCAGTTCCACTTTACAGCTGTTTCCTTTCTTCTAGCACTCTCCAGTGAGTGACTGGGGTCGGAGGTAGCTCAGTGGCAAAGCAGTTTCCACAGGGAGGGATATTCCTGCAATGACTTCAGGCTCAGGAGCAGCTGGGGGGCTGCTGTTCAGTGTTTGCCATCCATTATCTCTGGCCTCACAGTCTGTGGCCCTCAGGCTGCTGATTCCCTTTCCCTCACTAGCCCCAATCTGAGGCTTTCATAGCTCTCCCCCAGACTTTGGAAACATGAGGTAACCTCAAGCTCAGTGGGTGTGTCTACACTGCACACTAAGCCCAGGCCTGGACGCAGGTTTGAGGCCATGCCCCCTTCTGTCCGCACAGAATCAGACACTCAGGATGTGGGTTTTAGGATTCTGCTGGAGGGTGGGGTCAGAGCCTAGCTCCTGCTGTGACTCAGGGCCAAGCCGTGTCACTTTGCAGCATAGATGCTGGTCTAGCTGCAGACCTGTATCTGGAGGGCTGTGCAGTGCAGTGTGGATGCGTTAACAGGGCTGTGAGATCAGGGTCCAGCAATGGTAAACCCAGGTTTATAATGCAGTGTGGATGCTCAAGCTTGGGCTTGGAAACTCTGCATCCCCAAGGCTGGGTCCCCCAGACCTGTGCTTAGTGTGCAGTGCACACATAGGCTATAGAGCCCCAAAAGGCACAAGCTTTCAGATGGCTCATGTCCTGGTCTCTGCTGTTGGGTAAGCTATTTCCCTGGTGTACGTGTGTTCTGTGCCGCCCACAGTGGCTGGGGCTACCTGAGGCTTCCCCGAAATTCTCCCCATTGCTCCAGTGCTGATTTAGCACCATCAGAGCTAGCAAAGGTGGGTGCACTTATGCCAACTGCCCAGACTGCGGCTGTGCCCTAGCCACAATGTCACACTACACCATGGCACCGACTTGTGCCTCGCAAGGCTGTGTAGAGTAAGAGAGCTAAAACTGCACCAGTAAAATGCTGTCCAGCTCTCTGAGTATTTGATTAGAGACGCCCCGTAACACGGGCCAGAAACAGGACTGGTGCACTGAAGAGTACAGATTTCATTGACACTTCATTAGCGTGAGCTGAATAACTCTCTCAAGTCTTTGCCACTCAGCTGCACTGTAATCAGCCTAAACTCCGCCTAATAAATACCTTGTTTACAGAGCCTAGAAGAATTGTTACTCCAGTCACCATGCACAAAGCGACTCTTCTGTAACTCTGTAATGACTGAAGCAGTACGGGCCAGGTGTCACTGAGTAAGTTCTGGGGTGAGTGCCATTGTAAGTGCTAAGGTTGCATTTCCATTTCCAATGGGACAGATCATCATGATTTAAAATCTTGCAGAAATTTGGGCAAATGCAAACATTATTCCACTGTTTGCATAACAGTTCATTGTTTGGTTTGCTGAATTTTCAGCAGATTTGCTTGAAACAGTATTTTTTGCTTTTAAAACTGAAAAAAGTGTTCAAAACGTTTTTTTAAATGTCAATACAATTTTTTGATTTGGGGATAAAACATTCCTATATGACTAGATTGATAGATCAAAATTGGTGTTAAAAATCCCCACAAAACAAAACTGAAAAAAGAAAATTAAGAAACAGTAAATAGAACAACAGGCTAAATATTTTCATTTAAAGTTTCTCATCTAAAGTTTCTTTCCCTGCCCCCCCGCCTCCCTCCCAAAAATGGAAAATTTTTGAGGAAAATGTTTTTGTGAAAAATTCCCTGAGCAGGGCAGGGGATGGGGAAGGGGGAGATAAAGGGCCAAATTTTAACAAATTTTTTTTGTTTTGAGAAATTTTGCCCAGGTGGAATTTTCAGATGCCTCCTAAACACTCAGAAACATTAGCTTGTGAGTCAGGAAGGCCGGCGGTGTTGCCAGCATGGGGGGACAAGCGCTGAGGTCCCTGTACAGGACCGGGACCTCCGTGGGTGTCAAGCAGCATAGCTCCATTGACGTCAGAATTCAAGGGAGGGGGGCCGCTGACACCATGAAACTCCACCTGCTGAGGAGCTGGCCGAAGGACTCCAATGGAGTGACACCGGTTTACTCCAGCTGGGGATCAGACCCATTGAATCCAATGGAACTACACTGATTTACACCAGCTGAGGATTGGGCCCTCCAGTTGTTTGCATCCAAGAGGGCTGCGTGACAAATGAGTAAGATCTTCTCCCATGGCTACAGTAACGTTGGGGCACAATGGGGCACAGACTGGCACACGCAAAACTATTTCTCACAGAGGTGAAACGTTCCTGTTTGTCCTTCTGCTATGGCCACGTGGTGAGAGACGCTCAGCATTGGCTGACCCCACAACTCCCAGTAAAGTCCAGGGGAGCTGAAGGTGCTGAGAGACAGGTGTTAGCAGTGGTCGTGGCGCAGCTCTAAAAAATCCCACCTCCAGCAGGGGCGCAGCTCCCAGCGCTGGGGCACTGTCTACCCTGGCGCTTTACAGCGCTGAAACTTGCTGCACTCAGGGGGATGTTTTTTCACCCCCCCCGAGCCAGAAAGTTGCTGCGCTGTAAATTGCCAGGGTAGACAAGCCCTTAGACTTTGCTCAGTAATGCAGGAGTAATAAGGGTTCTGAGGCACTTTCCCAGCGCACCACGTACCTGTCTTGTCATGTACACTCCGGCTGCAAAGCCAGCAAGTTTACACCCAGACCTGAATGAACTTACCACCCTCGCCATCTTGGCTAGATCCTCAGCTGCTGTAAGTCAGCAGGGCACCCTGATTTAAAGTAATTCTGAAGTAAACAGGATGAAATTCAATAAGGACAAATGCAAAGTACTCCACTTAGGAAGGAACACATACAAAATGGGAAATGACTGCCTAGGAAGGAGTACTGCAGAAAGGGATCTCGGGGTTATAGTGGATCACAAGCTAAATATGAGTCAACAGTGTAACACTGTTGCAAAAAAAGCAAACATCATTCTGGGATGAATTAGCAGGAGTGTTGTAAGCAAGACACGAGAAGTAATTCTTCTGCTCTACTCCATGCTGATTAGACCTCCACTGGAGTATTGTGTCCAGTTCTGGGCACCACATTCCAGGAAAGATGTGGACAAATTGGAGAAATTCCAGAGAAGAGCAACAAAAATGATTAAAGGTCTAGAAAACATGACCTAGGAAGGAAGATTGAAAAAACTGGGTTTGTTTAGTCTGGAGAAGAGAAGACTGAGTGGGGACATGATAACAATTTTCAAGTACATAAAAGGTTGTTCCAAGAAAGAGGGAGAAAAAATGTTCTCCTTAACCTCTGAGGATAGGACAAGAAGAAACAAGGGCGGTTTATGTTGGACGTTAGGAAAAACTTCCTGTCAGGCTGGTTAAGCACTGGAACAAAGTGCCATGGGAGGTTGTGGAATCTCCATCATTGGGGATTTTTAAGAGCATGTTGGACAAACCCCTGTCAGGGATGGTCTAGATAATACTTAGTCCTGCCTTGAGTGCAGGGGACTGGACTAGATGACCTCTCGAGGTCCCTTCCAGTCCTATGATTCTATGATTTCACTGGACTGATGTTGATTTACACCAGCTGAGGATCTAGCCCTAGATTTCCAAGCGGGGGTATTAAAGTGAAGGACCAGTCAGGTAGAACACACCCTAACGCAAGCAGGTGCCATGGTGGGGCTCTGCCAGTGCATCTCAATACTGACCCAGAGCAGCATTTGTGTGCTCATCTAGGGCCTCTGGGGGCAAATGGCCGGCTTCTGCATTTGGAAATGTGCTCGTGGGGTGAGTGATTTGTCATATGGCTAAACAGCTACTACCTGTTAGGGGTTTTAAAAATTACTGTGAAGAAAATCATTTGGGCTTGCATAAGCCCAGCCCTACAGAGCAGCACTGCTGGGTTCATGTAAACCCAGACAGCTTTGTAGTTGGATGGACTTTGAAAATATTTCTGTGGAGCCACTTAGGTGACTACTTGTATGATTCTTATCCTGTATTAGCTGTGCACCTCCCAGTATTTAATTTGTTAATCCTCACACCACCCCTGTGAGGTGGGGCAGGGCCATTATCCCCATTGTCCAGATGAAGAAACTGAGGTACAGAGAAGCTACATGACTGTGGCCAATCTGGGCACCTAGATGGTCTTCTGCGCCCCAGGGTAATGCCTTAAACACTGGAACAACCTTCCACTCCAGACTGGTCTTCTCACAGTCACTATCAGCCAAACAGTGAAACACTAGGAGAAATCCAGGTCCCATGCGATTTCAGGGTTTAAAAAAAGCACCTCCAAGCCTTAAATACAAATAAACACAAAAGCCGGATACACTGACCCTCTGCAAAGCCCCAGTGAATCTGCTGCAGCCACACCTTTGCTCCAAACGAGCAAGGAAGGCCACTTCATAGAGAACAGAGGTGTCCTCTAGTAGCGCCCCCCTCCCTCGCGGTAGCGCCGCTTGTCACAGCTGAGTCCGAGTCACGTTAGAGCAAAGCAAGTAAGCATGGTAGGGACCAGTGGTGGGGAGCGGGTGTGTAAACAAAGCGCTTCCCACCTGTTCACACTTTTTAACGAAAAGCTCATCATCAGAGTCTTGGAACAAAAGTCAGAGCGTTTCCCTTTCTACGGAATAAAAGTGAAAATAAAGGAGCAATGCAATGAACAGGGGCCCAGCCTATCCCCACGCCCCCGTGCAATGCTTTCTCTCTCACAGGGGCCCACCCCCCGGGCATTAAAGCCAATGAGCATCACCTACCTGCTAACAACAGCTCTTCCCAGCGCGCTGCCAAGCCTTGCTCTCGGGGCGGGCTGCGCACAGTGCCGGCTTCCCCGGGAGCCTTTTCTGGCTCGCTGCCCCACTCCCGAACAGACCCCTAACCCGGGGGGAGCCTTGCTGCCCCCGCTCGCGGCAGCCCCCTGGCCTCTAGGCAGGTGTCGCTCAGCGAAGGCGGCGCTGCGACTGGCGGCAAACTGGGCAGCCCGACTGCGTCCCTGTGGAGAAGCAGGGTGGCAGGCGCTGGGCTCCCCAGGCAAAGCAGGAGAGAGCCAGGCGGCGAGCGGCTGCTCAGGCAGAGGACCCTGCCTGCAGGAGAGGGCTTCCTCACCCAGTGCGGGGCTGCAGGCAGGGTCCTCTGCCTGAGCAGCCTGGAGATATTTCTTTGGAACCAGAGGCGGCGAGTTCTATCTCCACGCGGTGCCTTAGCACCGGCAATAGTCAGAGCCCATGGGCCGCGCCCCCGGCCCCCTCTTGCTGCCCCCCGCGCGCCTCCCAGGCCCCGGAGCAGAGCGTCCCTGCCTCTGCCTCTTCCCTGCAGCTCCACGCTGCCTCCCTGCAGCAACTGCTGCCCCGGGGTCCTAGTGCCCCCAACTCCCCTGCCAGGGCAGACTGACTCTGAGCCTGCCCTTCCCCCTCAGACCCTTCCCTTTTCCGGCGCGACCCTCCACCAGCACAGGGCCCCCCTCGCCCGCAGTCACCGCTCCTGCCCCAGGCTGGGCAAGGGGCAGCCCCATCCCTCGCCCCCAGTGAGGCTACAGTCAGGGGCAAGGGCAGGGGAGGAGGCGCACGCAGCACCCCCCGGCACCCACCCTGGGGGAGGCGAGGGAGATTCCTGGCCCTGAGAGGGCCCCTAGGAGCACATGCAGTGACAGTGGTGGGGGTGAGTGGGCTGCTGGGGGGCCGGGAAAGGGGAGGTCCTCCCCCAGAGCTCGCTACTGCTGGCAGGGAAAGGGCTGGGGGGAATCCTCCTCTCTGGTCCCTGTCCCAGAGCAGCCTGCCTGCACCCCAAACTCATCCCCAGCCCTGCCCCACCCCAGAGCCCACACCCCCAGCCAGAGCTTTCACCCCCCCACCCTCTACCCTAGCCCTGAGCCTCTCTAACACCCCAAACACCTTATCCCCATTCCCAGCCAGAGCCCGCATCCCCCTGCACTCTAAGCCTCTGCCCCAGCCCTGAGCCGCTCTAACACCCCAAACCCCCCAGCCCGAGCCCTCATTCCCCCACACCCTAACCCTCTGCCCTAGCCCTGAGCCCCCTCCAACAGCACAAACTCCTCATCTCCAGCCCCAGCCAGAGCCCTCACCCCCCACACCCTAACCCTCTGCCTCAGCCCTGAGCCTCTCTAACTCCCCAAACACAGGAGCCCCAGACAGAGCCCTCACCCCCCACACTCCTACTCTCACCCTGAGCCCCTCCCACACCCAAACTCCTCATTCCCAGCCCCAGACAGAGCCCTCACCCCCCCTACACCCCTACTCTTGCCCTGAGCCCCTCCCATACCCCATACCCCACAGCCCTCACCCCTGCACCCCCTCCCTCCACACCCCCTCCCAGAGCCTGCACCCCAATCCCCTGCCCCAGCCTAGGGCCTGCATCCCAGACCTCCTCCCCCACCCAAACTCCCTCCCAGAGCCTTGGGCAGGTGGGGGGGCGGAGTTTGGGCGGGGGCGGGTTCTGGGCACCACCAACATTTCTACAAACCTGCCACCCCTGTTTGGAACCACAGTTTAGAGCAACGTGGGCAGAGCGCTCCGCCCTTCCACAGGTTTGCAGAGTCCTGTGGCCAGCCCTGAGTGTTCCTCTCGGGGCCTGGGGCCAGAGGTGCGGGCCCAGGGACCTCGCTTGGGGGTAGGTGCTCCTCACTGCTGAAAAGTAGCCCCTGAGGCGTGAGCTTCCCCAGAGCATTCAGTGCTGGCCTCGCCCCATGGGTGTCGGTGCTGAAACTCCCCCGGCTTCACCACGAGCAGAGTCAGGGCCAAACCCACTGCTCCCCCCCGCCCCCCCGTCCCCACAGCGCATCTTTCCTCCCGAAAGGGGCCGCAAGCTGTAGGCTGCGTCCCGCAAACACGCGCTGGTCACATACAGTCGGAGTCGTCCCAAGCCCAGCCCTCGGAGCCCCGTTGGGCTGATCGGCCCTGGCTCCACGGGCAGCTGAATCCCCGCTGGCGGAGATGGGGCAGGCCATGGTCTGGTCCCGAGCGCCCAAGCAGCAGAAAGGGCTGGGGCGCTGGAGCCGGGCCCAGGGCTTCCGAGGCACCTCGCAGCAGGGGCGCAGGATTTCAGCGGGAGCCAGGTGCCCCCGTTTCTTTGGGGCTCGGGGCCTCAGCGTCTGAGTGCCAGAGGCGCCCGCGAGCGGCAAGTTCTCGCCCCGGGTGCGCGGGCTCCTGCCCGTCCCGCCGCGGGGAGCGGGCTCTGGGCTCGGACGCCGCACGCCGCGGCCACGCCAAGGGCTCGTTCTGCGCCGGCTCCCGCCAAGCAGGGCCTGTCCCCCCCGCCCCGCCGCCGGCTCCTTCGAGCGCTCCGCGCGGTGCCTGCCCGGCGGCCGCAGCTGCTGAGCCGGGGGTCTCCCGGGGAGCGTGGCCTCAGGAGCACTGACCGGCGAACCCGCACGGCGGCGCTTCGGACACCGCCGCGGCGCTGCCAGTGGGCTCTCCCGTGACTGGGTGTTTACGTGGCTATTTTTAGATACCCCCTTTTTCCTGCCACCGGCAGCCAAAAGGCGACCGTGCAAAGCTGAACACCCTTCCCCCAGCATGTGCATCCCTTTCTCGGCTGCAGCACGTGTCCTGCTCCGCGGCTCGGTTCTGCCACCTTTACTCTTGGCGGGGCGCACCGTGCTTTTGCCCGGGTTCCTGTGGACCCCCGTTACCATTGGTTCTGAAATCAGTGGGGGGGGGGGTGTGAGACACACAATACGGTACCACTCACTGTACACAAGGTGACAGAATCCGCCGCTGACTACATAAACCATCTTACTCAGTGATCATGTAACATAGGAACGTGCAGCATCTAATTCATCTCCAGCAGCTCCGTGCTTAGAGCAAAATATCTGGTGAAAGCAGAAGAAATAATAATCTGAATGCACCAACAGCCAGCAGAGCCAACTCCCTACCTTTCCACATTGCAAAGGGCGGCAACGCCTGGTGCTGTTCCGCGCCTCTTCCTGCACGGGGCACTTGCTTCCCCCGGGCCCTGGCAGGGTAGTGCCTCATGCCCACACCCCTCTGCGGCCCTCTCGCTGCAGCAGCGTCCGTGGCACCCCCGAGTCCCCCCCCCCTCCAGCTCCCCAGGGCAAAGTTTGCACTCACCTGGAGCTGGAAGGGACCGGAGCGTTCTCAGCAAGCCAGCGCCCGGCGCGCCGGCGGTTGCCCGGACCACGAGCCTGCGTGCGCGTGTGACAAGCAGGCAGCGGGAACCCTGCAGCGCCCTGTCGCCTGGCCGGCTGGTCACAGCCCCGGACGCAGCTGCGCGTTTCGGGCGCTCTCGCCCGCTCTCCTTCAACCCCCCGGTTCTGTAGCTCCCCCGAAGCCTGGCGAGAGCAGCGGCGGCGGATACTTGGCTTCCCTCTCTGCGCCTGGCTTCTCGGTAGTGGTGCAGCTCTTCAGAGAGCGGCTGTGGACGTACCCAGCTCCCCTGGCCGTGGTTCTGACGGCTAATTACCGCACACTTGTCTCCCTGCGGGGACAAAACGTTCATAGCAGGCAGAAGGGAGGGGCTGGCAGGTATGACTCACCCGCAGCTCCACCACAGACGCTGGTAAATGTGTTTTGTTTCTCAGCGTGTCCTTCCTAGCTTTCCCGCCCTCACATCTCAGCAAAGAGCTGGAAGGCTTTTCAGGGCACTTCTGCACCCAAGTTTGTGCATGTGCATGCCTGTAATTGTTGGCACGCTGCACTCAGCCATGCCTCGGCGTCCCCTGCACAGGGCACGAGTACCACTTCCCAAACTCTCCTGGGTGGGCGAACTGCAGCAAGGGATCCTTGGCACTGTCCCCGCAATGGACAGGCCCGTGTGGCTGACTCAGCGTCGAGGGGTCCCTGTGCAAGTGGAATAGCCATCAGAAGATCCCCACCACCAGTTCTGGGAGGGAGGCCGGTGAGGTCTCCGGCCTGTGTCGCACAGGGGTCACACTAGATGATCACAATGGTCCTTCTGCCCTTGGAATCTGTGACTCCTTCTGAGCTCGGATGAAGCCGGAGAAAATTGTGGGTCAGTCACAAGGGCTCCCAGGGCTCCTCCCCGTCGCACCCATGGCTGTGCCGACAGGCACCATCTAGCCCTGCAGAGGAAGGAGCCAGTTGGGCCTCCTGGAAATGATGACAAGCTTAAGGAAAATAACAAACTCCAGCAATGGGGTAAAATGCAAATGCAAACCCTTCTGTGGCAGCCCTCCCCATTCAAAGCCCCCAGCCATTAACCCTCGTGGTAGCTGGGGGTGCTGACCTCTTATTACCATCGGTGCACTAAGTACACAGGCCAACACTTAGTGAGCCTGGCTGCTAAAGTTCTGGGACACCCAGACTGAAACACCGAATGTGCCTGGAGCCCCAGTGGGCATCCGCTGGAGCTATATGTGCAGGCCAAGACAGCTCAGCTGGTCACCAAAAACTGGAGGCCCCTAAAATCAGTAGCTACTTTTGACCATATGGTCCTTAGCATCTGGTCTCTGCTGCTGTGAAAGGTGTCTGCCCCACCATTGGCGCATTGCTAATGGGCATCTCTAGTGCCCTTGCTGAGGACTTACCTTTGGTTTTGGTTTCCTGCATTCAGTGGTAATGCCCCTTTGGCTGGGTTCCTGCCATAGTAAATTAGCAGTTTATAACTGGCTTTAATCTGCTCTCTAACCACAAGGGTACTCTGGTGGTTAAGGCACAGGGCTGAGTGCTGTAATGATCTGCGGTCAGTTCCTGGCATGGCCACGAACCTCCTGTGACCTTGAAGTCCCATTGGCCTGGCTCAGCCTCTCCTGTAGAGAAACCTTTTCTGTGGGGAGTCTGAAGAGAGCTCCATAAGGAATCTTTCACTTGGATGATTAAGCAGAGATGGCTGTAATGTTACTACGGAAACAATTTGGGGGAAGAAGGAAATATATTAGCAAAAATAATCTGATTTAGGGGTGAGTTTTAGCAATGCACCCTCTTGCCCTAGACTTTTATAGAAAATTGGTAACAGCTGAATACCTGGAGAGAGGCACAGTACATGCCACTTCTGCAAACTCCTACGTGCAGCTTGTTACTCCCTCTGGCATGGTGATGGGAGGACAGAGATCTCCTCTGGAGTTGTTCCTGCCTTGCCAATGGATGTGGCTCAGCTGGATCCTGTCTGCAGAGTGCCCAAGTGTTCTGTCTGTTGTGGGAATTTTCTGGTCTGTTTTTGGAATTTCCGTAGGTTTAGGGGTTTGTGTTCAGCTGTGCTGGGACTGAATAGAACTAAACATTGAATGTGTGAAAGGGCAGAAATAGTGAGTGTTGAAATGCTATGAAGGCTGGGGAAAAAAGCCTTCCGTTAATTAGCTTGTAGTTGCAAACAGGAATGCAAACTTTTCCTTTAAGGAATAGCAGAGAGTTCCTACTGCAGTTGGTTGTCAGCCAGCTGGGTTGCAAATTAGCCAATCAGAGGCAGCCAAAGCAATCCATAGTAATCTGACAGCACAGAAAATATGCTGTAAATGCTAAAGTCTCCTTTCCCAGCCTCAGAGGCCAGTTTGAGATTGATATCTAAACCCTGGATTTAAAAGCATTCGAGCACAGTGCTTTAATACCCAGTACCTACAGCTGCCCTCCCATGTATTTTATCACTACACTCTTTACTTATAGATACATTGTTCTTGTATCCTCAGTAATTTCCATGGCCATGTGCTAATGCTTCACTAGGTAAATTTCTTGGGCTTGACCCTGTAGTCCTTACTTAGGCAAATTGAGTTCAAGCAGAGTTTTGCTAGCACAATAACTGCAAATTCAGTTGCTACTAAAACTCAAATGGAAACATAGTGAGAGCTAGATTAAACGTACCATTTCATAGACTGTCCAGGTTTAACAATGGAGTTCCAGAGACATGTGGCAGGCCACAGGATACATTGGATTTTGCGGCGCAAATTCAGTGGTGCTCTCAGGCTGCTTTGGGCTATCCCATGGCATAAGGAACCATGAACCATGGTTTGTGCTACTGGAATGGGGCAAGATGTTAGAGAGCTTATTCCTTCACTCTTCCATTTCCCTGGTCCTTCTCGCATGAACAGAGAGCAACAATACCCGAAGTCCAAAGGTGCAAACAATTCAATGTTTATTGGGGTGAACTTCCAGCAAGCTTAAATCCAAGTTCCTTTTTCCTTATTTTCGAATCCCAACTTATTTCCTGTTTGCCCCTAATTTATATAGTAATCTTCTTAGCTATACCTTAACCAGTCATTCTGCTGAAATTTAACTAACCAATCCGAACATACTGTAACATGATTAGGTAACCAATTATATCCCACCACCTTAATTAGTTTACACCCAACAAAATTAATTATACAGTAGACAGAAACAATCACAGAACCAGACAGAGATTATACAGACAAACAATAGCAAAGTGGGAACTATAATGAGAAAACGATACAGAAGTGCGGATTTTACAACGACATCTATAAAGACATAAGGGTTTCCCAGCTGTGTCTATCGATAAGTGAGTTCTTACCAGTCAGAAAACTATCAACCTAAATTTCCTTTTACATCTTCTAGGTTCTTCCCTTTCTCTGGAGGTGATAGATCGGATCACCTTCCTAACAGCCCCATATTGACTAGCTTCCCAGTTTATGGCTGTTCACTTCCCAGTTTATGGCTGCCTCTGCTGCTTAGCCAAAGGCCTTGGCCTAAGAACAGGGCCTCAGACTGTCACAGTGAGAGAAGGCCCTTCCACAGATTCTTTCTTGTGTACCTCTATTACTAGCTAAATGATAAACATGTAAGCCGAGACAGGATGAGCTCCACCCTGACATCTGGTGGTGAGGTGTGGCAGGTTGTGGAAAAGAACTTCAGGGGCCGATCTTATTTGTATAGGCACACCCACCCCGCCTAGAATGAGGCCATAGCTGCCCAAATGGTCACTTTGGCTGCTGTGGGATCCCCAGTGTCTCTGTTATTGGGGCAGGAAGAATAAATTGTTATTACCCTGATTATGGGAATCAAGGACAGTGGAACTGCACTTGACCTTTTGTTATGATGGAGAGGGGTCTTACATCAACTAAGTAGCACTCGCTAAGCAAGGGACATGGGTTCCAAAACTCTGTGAATTGAGAGAGGCTAGGGACAGGTATTAATACTTGGTGGTATGGGCCCCCTGGGGAGGGCCTTACATGCTAATTGCACTTTCTCCTCTCTCCACTGTGGACTATCAGAGCTGATTTTGATTCTATTAGGAGTCTAGTTACAGGCTGCTGAGCTGAATTCACTTTGGGCTAATGGTGCACCAGCACTGAGGTTCCCCTACTACAAACTGAAATCACAAAAGAGCTAAACTTACTAAGAGCTGAAATCACTGAGTGTTGTGTTAAGTAGTGGGGGAGCCTGAAGATATATGGTGGAGCAGTTTGCAGGACGGTGAGCAGAGCGGTTTGTCGGATGCCTAGAGCAGCTCATGGGGCGGCTGGCAGAGTGGAGCCCCATGGAGAGGTGGGGCCATCAGCTTTGGACCACGTAAGGTGCCCCTTAACTGCCCCCCTCCCCCAATCTCCACCCAGGTTGGGAGGTAAAACTCTGCAGATAAACTTTCAAATTCTGGGGCTTCCCTGACCAGGGATAGAGACTTTTGGGTCGTTGGACTTTGCGTGATTTTTGGGTTGCTGGACTCAAGAACCAAAGGGAAAGGACATGCCCCAATTTGCTTGGGGTGGGTTTTTTGCTCATGGGTTGTGTTATGAATCCTGTTGGTGGTGTTTCCCCAACATAATGCCACATTGTTTCTCTCTGTTATTAAAAGGCTTTTTGCTACATTCAGACTATGTGCTTGCGAGAGGGGAAGTATTGCCTCTTGGAGGCGCCCAGCGGGGGTGGTATATATTTGTCCCAGGTCACTGGGTGGGGGTTCGAGCCGGTTTGCATTGTGTTATTGGAATGGATCCCCTAGATACTGAACCCGGCCCTTGTTGCTGCCAACTCTGACAGGCAGAAGGGTTACAAACATATACCTACATTCTTAGAGTACAGGCCTTTACAGACAGGCCTGAATATCTATATCCTAACACAAGACAGATAGTGTCCTGATGAGTCTTCCCCTGTCAATACAGTAACATGCACAACACCAAAGAACAAAGAGAAAAATAAGTATGCAAATGACTAGGATGCCCCTTGGAAAGCCGTGTCTCCGAAAAGGAGCTAGGTGTCGTCTGAACATGCGCTGCCAGTGTAATGCTGGGACACAAAGGGCTCATGCGATCCTGGGCTGTAGAATGGGGAGCAGTGTGAGCAGGAGCAGGGAGGTAGATGGCATTGGTGAGCCCGATGCAGGACTATTGAGTACAGTTCTGGTGTCCCCTTTGAAAACTAGAGAGGGTACAGAAAAGAGCCACAAAAATGATTGCAAGTCTGGAGAAAATGCCTGACAGTGAGCCATTTGAAGAGCTCAATCTCTTTAGTTTCAGAATGAAGAATGAGGTTATAGACTAGAAGAGCTTTCACAGGGAGAAAATACCAAGTACTAAGGGGCTCTGTGATCTAGCAAAGAAAGGCAGAACAAGAACCAATGGCTGGATGCTGCTGCCAACACATTCAAATTAAAAATAAGGCAATTTGTTACCAGTGAGGGTGATGAGCCATTGGCACAAACTCCCAAGGGCAGTGGTGGATTTTCCATCTCAGTGTCTCAGATCAAGACTGGCTGCCTTTCTGGAAGAACTGCTGTAGCCAACCACACGTTATTGGGCTCAGTACAGGGGCAACTGGGTAAAATGTAACGGTCTGACTGGATGAGCTGATGGTCCTTCTAGTCTTGAACTCTATGAACATGCCAGGTGGAGCAGGCACTGTTTGCAGTATAGTGGTAATCTAGACACCTCATAAAACAAGCTTTGCATTTAAATCTTTGTAAACAGACTTTCAGGGGCAGAGCACCTGGTCCTACATGCTTTACTTAGGCAAAAGGCCAGCGCCCCATGTCCTGCTTAGCAGCACTGCCAGGCAAGTAGTGCGTGGGCAGCCTTCCAAATATACCAAAATTCACACTTGGAGCAGTCCATCTTGGGACGGGGTTTGGATTTCTGCAGCAGTGCCTTCATTGAGTGTGTCCTTGGGGGGGGGGGTTGCTAGAGCAGACCTGGCATGGATGAAGTCGGGGTGCATGGAGCAAGGATACCCCCTTGCAAACTCCATTGACAGGGCTGGGAGGGAGTACCTGATGGAACCAATGGAAATCCTACCTTTCCCTCCCCCAGGGGTGTGTCTTCTCCCTGGCACAAAAAGATGTAACCTGTACTGCTCTACTCCAGAGCCTAACCAATCAGAATAAATTGTCAGTGTCTTTGATTCTCTCTCAAAGTGTATTTGATAGAGGGAGCTTTCTGAATGCAGCACAGATTCAAACCGGCTACGTATTTCACAACCCTTCCGCAGTATCATCGGCCCTCTCCCAACAATCTCCATAGAGTCAGGGGTAGCTGAGAGCTAAGTACAGACCTCAGCAGCTGAACAGATCTCTTGGGCTTTGGTGCTAGCTGAGTACTAGTCACAGGGCCTAGAGAATGTGGAACTGGTCTATTTTCTAGACTTGTCAGTTTGGCACTGCAGCAGAAAGAAGACCATCTACTCAATCTGGTGTGGATTTGTGTGTGTCTATTCCTAGCACATCAAAACTTTTCAAAACTTAACTCCCCTTACCCCTGGCAACTGTGAGAGAGAGCTGCAGCTAGCGAGAGATGTCAAGAGTAACAAGAAGGGTTTCTTCAGGTATGTTGGCAACAAGAAGAAAGCCAAGGAAAGTGTGGGCCCCTTAATGAATGAGGATGTGGAAAAAGCTAATGTACTCAATGCTTTTTTTGCCTCACTAACAAGGTCAGCTCCCAGACTGCTGCGCTGGGCATCACAACATGGGGAATAGATGGCCAGCCCTCTGTGGAGAAAGAGGTGGTTAAGGACTATTTAGAAAAGCTGGATGTGCATAAGTCCATGGGGCCGGACGAGTTGCATCCAAGAGTGATAAAGGAATTGGCGGCTGTGATTGCAGAGCCACTGGCCATTATCTTTGAAAACTCGTGGCGAACGGGGGAAGTCCCAGATGACTGGAAAAAGGCTAATGAAGTGCCCATCTTTAAAAAAGGGAAGAAGGAGGATCCTGGGAACTACAGGCCAGTCAGCCTCACCTCAGTCCCCGGAAAAATCATGGAGCAGGTCCTCAAAGAATCAATCCTGAAGCACTTACATGAGAGGAAAGTGATCAGGAACAGTCAGCATGGATTCACCAAGGGAAGGTCATGCCTGACTAATCTAATCGCCTTCTATGATGAGATTACTGGTTCTGTGGATGAAGGGAAAGCAGTGGATGTATTGTTTCTTGACTTTAGCAAAGCTTTTGACACGGTCTCCCACAGTATTCTTGTCAGCAAGTTAAAGAAGTATGGGCTGGATGAATGCACTATAAGGTGGGTAGAAAGTTGGCTACATTGTCGGGCTCAACGGGTAGTGATCAATGGCTCCATGTCTAGTTGGCAGCCGGTGTCAAGTGGAGTGCCCCAGGGGTTGGTCCTGGGGCCGGTTTTGTTCAATATCTTCATAAATGATCTGGAGGATAGTGTGGATTGCACTCTCAGCAAATTTGCGGATGATACTAAACTGGGAGGAGTGGTAGATACGCTGGAGGGCAGGGATAGGATACAGAGGGACCTAGACAAATTGGAGGATTGGGCCAAAAGAAATCTGATGAGGTTCAATAAGGATAAGTGCAGGGTTCTGCACTTAGGAAGGAAGAACCCAATGCGCAGCTACAGACTAGGGACCGAATGTCTAGGCAGCAGTTCTGCGGAAAAGGACCTAGGGGTGACAGTGGACGAGAAGCTGGATATGAGTCAGCAGTGTGCCCTTGTTGCCAAGAAGGCCAATGGCATTTTGGGATGTATAAGTAGGGGCATAGCGAGCAGATCGAGGGACGTGATCGTCTACCTCTGTTCGACATTGGTGAGGCCTCATCTGGAGTACTGTGTCCAGTTTTGGGCCCCACACTACAAGAAGGATGTGGATAAATTGGAGAGAGTCCAGCGAAGGGCAACAAAAGTGATTAGGGGTCTGGAACACATGACTTATGAGGAGAGGCTGAGGGAACTGGGATTGTTGAGTCTGCAGAAGAGAAGAATGAGGGGGGATTTGATAGCTGCTTTCAACTACCTGAGAGGTGGTTCCAGAGAGGATGGTTCTAGACTATTCTCAGTGGTAGAAGAGGACAGGACAAGGAGTAATGGTCTCAAGTTGCAGTGGGGGAGGTTTAGGTTGGATATTAGGAAAAACCTTTTCACTAGGAGGGTGGTGAAACACTGGAATGTGCTACCTAGGGAGGTGGTAGAATCTCCTTCCTTAGAAGTTTTTAAGGTCAGGCTTGACAAAGCCCTGGCTGGGATGGTTTAGTTGGGGATTGGTCCTGCTTTGAGCAGGGGGTTGGACTAGGTGACCTCCTGAGGTCCCTTCCAACCCTGATATTCTATGATTCTATGATTCTCTCTTCTTCTTTATTGCTTCCTAGGAAAGGAAAGAACCCCTAATGCAGCAGGAACTCTTTTCCTTCACCTCCTGATCTGCAGCAAGCAGGCCTCTGATTTGCAGGGACAGGGCATTAGGCAGAGATGTATTTCAGTTTAACAAAGTGTTGTTGTTGTAAACTTAGAGTTATTATTTCAGCAATATTCCTCTGAACACTAGAGCTGGTCACCCATTTTCATCAGAAAGATTTGTTTTGACAAACAATGGCTTTTCAATTATAGAGCAGGGTTTTCAAAAAAATTTCCAGTTTTGTCAAAAATTCAGGTTTTGTCAAAAATATAATCCCTCCAAGGCCAACTTTTATTTTGTTTTTCAGTTGTTGAATCCCTCCCCTGAATTTTTCATCGGGGGGGTGTTGGGTATTAACAAGAACCTACAAGATTTTGATGTAAACTAAAAGTATTTTATTTTCAGATTTGTTAAATAATTTCCTGACCAGCTCTACTGAATAGTCCTGTCTGAAATCAGTCAGATGTGATTTTGCAGGATGTAAATCTGTTGCCATTAGCTTTGTAGGAGGTTACACATAATTGCTGTGTGTGGGATACTCAAAGGGGAAGGTTTGAATAATTCATCTGATGAGTCATCTCTCTTTCCATTGAAAAGCTCACAAAGGAGCATTAGGAGATTTGGAGGACCAGTGACTGCTACCCTCAGAAAGTTACTCTCACCAACAGAAGTTGGTCCAATGAAAGATTTTATTAAGATAATGTTGAAGTAAAAAGAAAATGGTACAGAGTTTAAGCATAGAAGATTCTGCTTATCAGGGAATAAGGTACAGATTATCAAGGGGTGCGAAATTCGGTTTAGGAATGGGTGGCGTAAGGAATACATAATCTGCAATCTCCCTGATTGGGGGTAAAAGTTTAACTGGTCAAAGTACAGACATTGAGCTACAGGGGTATGTTGTCCATATAATGGCTATGTTTAGGTGTGGAGTATAATGAGTGGATACGATGATGAGGATGGATCTACCCTCATTTGGTGGGATTTAATGTTCGGTGAGTTTATGGTTCCAGTTCATATGGTCCAATGGAAAAAGCCTCTCAGTCCCTTTCCCATAGTTGATGCACGATGTTGTACCGGCTCACACCTCCTGGTACTGTTGGTGGCCGGTGATGAGTTCGATGTAGATGTCCCTGGACCATCAGATGGTGTCTGAGACCATGAGGTGCCGCATGAGCCGTGCGTAGCGTCGACCGATCCCACAGGTCCGCAGCACACGCTCGTTGCAGGGGTCCCAAGTGCCCAGGGCCCCGACTTTCAGGGTGTCCATCTGCACCTCGTAGCCCTTCGCTTTCAGGGTGTCGGCCAAAGGGGCGTCTTTTTCCAGCTTACGAGCTTGGGCTTCGCGGAAGGCTGGGGTCCTGTTCTTGAAGGAGACCGTGATGTCGACGAGGATGATCTTTTTCTGGGCCTTGTCGGTGACTACCACGTCAGGTCGTAACTGGCTGTCAGTACCGGGTATTACTTACCCACCTTGTCTCTCTAGTATCTGGGGACTAACACGGCTACAACACCACTGCACGCCCTCAGAACAAACATTCTGAAATAGGTTTCAGAGCAGCAGCTGTGTTAGTCTGTATTCGCAAAAAGAAAAGGAGTACTTGGGGCACCTTAGAGATTAATTCTCTAAGGTGCCACTAGTACTCCTATTCTGAAATAGGCCTTCCCCAGAAAAAGCCTGCATCTTATGCATTGTAGCCAGGCCAAATTCTGCTCTCAGTTATGGGCTTGCAAGTCCCTTTGAAATGACCCTTTGAGCAGTCCCATTTGGGTAGTCCAGAGGCAGTTGCTTGCACCCATGTAACAGTATTTGGCCCTCTCTACAAATTGTCTGCTGGGGTAAGATGGGAGAATTGCAGGGTTAAGGGCAGAGGGAAAGTTGGCCAAGTGATCTTTAACTGAGTTTCTCCATACTTTCAGATGTTTGCTTTATTTTTAACATGGAGCCTGCACCTTGATTTCCAGGCTCCCTAATGTTAAGTTTCTGTTTTTTTCAGAAAACTACCATAGTATTTTATGATGATCCCCCCTGAAGTAAGTGATATTGGGGAAAACAACTTAACTTCAGCTGAGCAAAGTCTCTGCCTTTGGATATAACTGAGAACTGCAGGACTCCCTGCACTGGCAAAGATACAGCTGCAGGAGCTATCAGTCCGTCTGTGTCTGGCCAAAATGCACTGAGCCCCCACTGGGACCACAGGGCTGTTCTCAAGGTAAGCTATACCTTCCTGTGACACCTTTGTCCTTGGCCACTTTCAGAGAAGTGCGTAGGGTGGATTAGGTCTGTTGCTGTATGGCAAGTTCTAGCTCATGGCTGGAGTGGTTGTATATTACTAGGACCCTGCCAAAGTCACGTCCATTTTCATCAACTTCACAGTCACAGGCTTCTTTAAATGGTCAATTTCACGGTTTCAGGTATTTACCTCTGAAATTTCATGGTGTTATAACCCTGGTGGTCCTGACCCTAAAAAAGGGTTGTGGGGCTATTATAGGAGGGGGGTCATGGCATTGCCTCCCTTACTTGGGGGGTGCTGCAGCTGCTCCCAGAGGCACTCCCTTCAGAACTGGGCAGCCGGAGAGCCGTGGGCAGCGCAGATGGGAGGGTGACATGGTATTCGTGGGGGTCATCACTCTTTCGGGGGGCAGGGCATGGTAGGAGACCCAGTTTGGGTGCCCTCAGCTCTCCCCCTCCCCAGCAGATTTCACTGGGAAGACCAGATTTCACAGTCTGTGACGTGTCTTTCATGGCTGTGAATGTGGTAGGGTCCTATATACTACCCACCAAATGTTGAGCAGAAGCACAATGACCCACCTCTCAATTCTCTTTTCTGGATTTCTGTTTCTTTAGTAAGATTTTATTATTTGACAGATAGCGGCCTGGGTTTCACTGCATGGCCTATCCCAGAGGTTACACAAGCAGATGCAAATTTCTCCGAAATGTCCCTTGCCCTGCAGTAAGGAGCGCACCTTTCCCTCTGCCCCTGCCATGAGCCATACAGAGCCATCATCTAGTCTGACCTCCTGTATATCACAGGCCACCAGCCCTCACTGGTACCTGCACCTTAAACCCAGCTGCTTGCATGGGATTTTTTACTGCTCGGCTACATACAAACGAGTCCTCTGCTTGGCATTTCTAGTTGTAGGCTGTGTCTGATATAGATCCTTTCCCCCAACACCTTTCAGGCATGCTCCTGAGTGACTAAAATGCATACAGAGTCTACAGCTCCCTGCCAGGAGACGTCTGACAATGCTGTTGTCATCCTTAGGCACAGCATGCCCCAGCAGGTCGAGGAAGCATGCTAAATACCACACATGCACACGTGTGAGTTGGCTGCCTGACCCAGCTCACAGAAACACTGGCTTCTCACTGGAAATCCTAAGACCCGGAGAAAGATTGTAAGAGGTAACAGACCATTCATTTGGTCTTGGAAAGTTGGGCTGCTTGCAGAGATGAGAAATACCATTGTGGTTCTAAAAGGCTCCGCCAATGGGTAATCATCATCATGATGATCCCATTATGCCTCTGGCATTTAGGGCAGCAATGAAGATCCTCAGCTCCACCTCCCTTGTAAGGTAACTCCCATCTCTTCATGTGCGAATATATTTATGCCTGTATCTGTAATTTTCACTTCATGCATCTAAAGAAGTGGGTTTTTACCCACGAAAGCTTATGCCCAAATAAATCTGTTAGTCTTTAAGGTGTCACCAGACTCCTTGTTGTTTCTGTGTATACAGACTAACATGGCTACCCCTCTGATACTCCACTCCTGTCTGTCTCTGGCAAGTCTTTCAATGGTCCCCCAGCCATACCCCAGGTTTTTCAGTTTGGCTTCCACAGCTCTTCTCCATGTTGTTTTCGGGCAGCCTCTTTTTCGCTTGCCTTCAGGTGTCCATCTTATTGCTACTCTGATGATGGAATCAGTTTGAATCCGAAGCACATGACTGATCCATCTCCAATGCCTCCTGGCAATGATGGTGCTCAGATCCACTTGGCTGCACTGTGTCAATTGATCTTGGTTTGAGATCATTCTGGGCCAAAAGATACGGAGGATTTTTCTGAGGCAGGTTGTACGGGATGAAGACGGTTCGGACATGTCAGACTTTCTCATTCCCCAGCATTCTGCACTCTAAAGTAGTGTTGAAAGTATGCAGCTCTGATAAATCTTGACTTTGGTTTTGGTGTTGTATTTTGATGATTTCCTGACTGTATTTAAGCTCCTGAATGTGTTCCTGGCTTTACTGATTTTGTTCCGGATGTCCTGGCTTGGGCAGCACCATCAGCCAGGACGGTGGAACAAGTATGTGAATGTTTCTACATTGGTGAGAACATAATCCTCTATCCATATTGATGATGGAGAGGCAATATTAAAAGTCATGAGATCGATCTTATTGCAATTGACTTTCAGTCCAATTTGCTGGCTGAATGCGTTGAGTCGAGTTTTTTCTTGTATATGGTTTTTGTTTTTTCTTGCCAATAGGTAAGGTAGATACATTTTTAGACACCCTGAGCATGAGACTCATTACAGTGTGCTGGATAGCTCTGTTAAAATAAATCCTATACCAGAGTCTCCATGGTAGAGCCTGCATTTTTATGGTGTTATAATGCAGACACAATGAATCTGCTACTGGCTGCCATTGGGTATACTTGGCAAAATAGATTATGTTTATCCTTCTGGAATAAGAATTAACTTGACAGGTTTGTGTTACAGGACAGCTTTACTGAAAGAATAACACACTAGTAGACATGACCCATAACAGACAATACAGGACCAGATTCTGCCATCCTTGGATTTGCAGAGTACCCTGCGAGCAGCCCCATTTAAACCAGTGTAGATATCATGGAGTACAGTACTACTCTGGATGAGCAAGGGTGGTAAAAATCTGGCCCAAAATGGTGATGATAATACATAATCGTTTATATTTATTTAGTGCTTTTCACTTACTGGGGTCCCAAAGTACAAATTCCCAGGCCAGTCAGTAAGCCACATTTTTAAGAAAACAAAACAACCAGAAAATCTGGACATGCTCAACCCCAAGTCAACCTTAACTCTCCTGCATAGCCCTGATCACCATTCATCCCCTTGCTTACCACTGCAGGCCACAGATCTCCACTGGTCCAAAGAAAACTCCACACGCTGGCTTGTAAATTGCCAGACCAGTCACTAATTAAGGCCCAGAGACCAGATGCTTTCCAACCTTCACCACCTGGGCCAGAGACAACAACACCTCACAGTTTATTCTTAACACATGGCCCTGTGTTTGCAGAATCTGTAAACGCCTTCGGTCCAGCCCATTTGGCTGGTGGAGTTTGCAGATTCCATCAGCTACACTCTCAGAGTTAGTAAAGTTCATGAGGCGTAGGGAGAAATGTCTAAATATCCCCAAGATGGAGCAGAGAACTTTCAGGTGCCAATGTTTGTAACAATTTATTCCAGAACAAACGACCCAGTCTGATCCAGCAGGAGCAGCAGTGGAAGTAGATTTCAGAGTAGCAGTCGTGTTAGTCTGTATTCGCAAAAAGAAAAGCATCTGATGAAGTGACCTGTAGCTCACGAAAGCTCATGCTCAAATAAATTGGTTAGTCTCTAAGGTGCCACAAGTCTTCCTTTTCTTTTTAGTGGAAGTAGACAAGGTTTTAACTATCTTAAGTGAAATCCTGGCCCTGTTTAAGCTGATGAGAGTTTTGCCATTGACTCTAGCATTTCACTTGAGGTTGTTTAGCCCTGCTAGTGTTGGCTGACTACCCGTCTTGTGCGTAGTCCACTAGCACACAGAGCTTCCCAGGCAAGTCACTCCATTTCCCCAGTTTTACAGTTTATAAACTCAGTCTGTAGGGAACCTTCACTACAATATTCACTACCACCAAGTGCCAGGAGCATCTCACTGGGGCGGTAACACAATGGCCTTCTGCAGGAGTGAGAGGCAGCCTACGCTGAGCTTCTTATCGCCTCTTCATGTTTTCTTCCCTCTTCAAGGTCTGGCTCAGTTATTCTTGGTCTCCATGTTGCATAGCTGCACCTTCTGAAGTGGGAGAGCCCTTCACAATGGAATGTCGAAGGGGAACTTTCCTTTTATGACCAAGAAAACACCTTGCAATTGAATTCCAGGTGATGAGGAGGCAGGGTGCTTTTGCATATGCAGTTTTTGGCAGCTGTGATGGTCATGTTGCTGTGGCAGGCTCACCGGAGGGGGCCTCTTTTTGATGTGGGATTTGGTTTTAATTTCCTCCAATAGCCATTTCTGTCAGAGCTGCTTGTGAAGGAGGCACTGGGGTTAATGTGGCCTAACAATGAAAGATGTGCTGATCAGAAAGTATGAACGGGAAGAGATGAAAAGGGACCTTGTTTGGCCACGTTCTTTTTATTAAATTATATTTTTCATAGATGTTAAGACCAGAAGGGACCAGTAGGATCATCTAGACTGACCTCCTGCATGACCCAGGCCAGAGGACCTCACTCGGTGATCCCTGCATAATTTTAATGTGACATAATATTCGTGCCCACTGCAAGAACTTTCACAGGATTAGAACCATTCTAAGCCAGGCTCTTACCCCTAGCCCAATAAATCACTTGAGATTGCAAAATGCAACAAAATCAAATACAGTAGAGTATAGCAAATTGCCTTTTGACAGCATGTCATGTAGCACTCCGACGTGACACCCTTTTATTACATATCCCACACACAAACTCTGTTAAAAGAACATTATGAATGCACAGTGTTCTTTTAACATTTTCTTGTGCATAATTTCCTAGGTTTTAAAAATAGCAACTTGAGAAAACAGAATTTCCATCATGTGGCATCATATTGACACCCATGTGGGTTTTTGGTAAGGCTGGGATTTTTAGATCCATCACACAGCCCTCTGTCACTTGAGCTAATGGAGGAACTGATAGCAGTGGTAGGTTATCATCCTCTCTGTGGATCAACACTGGTGGGGGAGAGGGGAGGCACATATTTTGCCAGCGGGTTTCACAGCTATTTGCTGACAGCAGAGGAATGGTGAGACTCTGGATTCTTGGGTTCCATTCCAGGCTCTGGAGGGAGTGTTCTCCAAAGGGCACAGACTCTTCTGCCCATTTGCCACCTGTTTGACCCCTTCTGCCCCAGGTCAAAGACACCCTGTCTTTGTCCCAGTCCTCACCTACCCAGTCCCAGTCTCCACTCCTCAGGCTTATTATCCCAGGCTCAGTCTCTCCTTGTTGAGCGCTAGTCTCACTGTACAAGTCCTAATATCCCCCGACTCCCAGTCTCTCCCTCTCCTCACACCCAGTCCCAGGCTCCTGCCCAGCCAGTCCCCATTCCTCATTCCCAATGCCTCATCCAAACTGTCTCTCCCCTGCACTCCTGTCTATTTGTCCAGCCAGTCCCAGTTCTCCCTCAGCACTAATGCTCTTTATCAGATCTGTCTACCCTCTTCCTCTGCCCCTGTTCCTCCCAAGAGTGGTTCCTAATGCCAGTGTCTTTGTCCAGCTGGTCCCACTCTCTTACCCTCGCCCCAACTCTCGTCTTATCTCTGTGACCCCTCCAGTCAACTGGGGTCCCAGTCGCGCTCTCATTTCCCTCACTGGCACCAGTTCCAAGCTCCCCATCCAACTCCAGTCTCAGGCCATGTCTCCACTACAGCTTATGTCAGCATAATCACCCCCTGAGGAATGTAAGTTACCCCGACCTGGTGTGGACAGTGCTATGTCAGCGGGAGAGCTTCTCCAACTGACATAGCTACTGCTGCTCGCAGAGGTGGTTTGATTATGCCAATGGGAGAGCTCTCTCCCATCGGCATAGAGCGTCTTCACCAGACGTGCTGTATGTGTAGCCAATCCCTCCGTCTTACCAGCCTCCGTTCCCCACACTGTTCCTTTCCCTCTCCAAAGTCCAATTTTTGTCCCCTCTGCATTCAAATACATTTGTTTCCTCCTACACATTGCCTGCATGCCAGCAGGCGGTCACTGAGCGCACATGGCTAACAAGACTCCCTGCACTCTATTCCAGTGCCCAGCCTCATCCTGACCCAGAGTAATTGGGAGCAGAAACTATAGGGAAATCCTGTAGTCTATGGGGTGGTGCATGCTCAGATACACTGTGGGGATGGCACATGTAGAGTCAAGGCAGCACTAGGAGCTGTGAGGGGACTGAGCACGCTCAGTGAGGATGGACTCTCTGAAGATTTTAGCTGAGCATATATGAACTGTGATTTTCCAGAGGCTCATAAGTTGGCCAAATTTGGGCTGATTTGTACAGGGATAGTTAAAGGCACATCCCGGACACAAAGGCTACCCCCTTTCGAATGTCAAACTCCTTCTCCAAAGCACGGGGGGAGAACTACAGCATCTCAAAACACATCAGCTGGAGACGTCTGCTCGACACACAGGAACGGCAGTGGAGGACTGGGTCTAGGAATGGGAACACTGCATGATCCCACCCCAGAAAAGCTGAAGGCATGAGGCCTGATACCACGGGAGATGGCACTCAGAGAGGGCACAGACTGCTCGCTCTGCCACTATGACAAAAATCATGAGAGCTCTTTGGGACCACAAAAGCTTGTTTAGGCCATTTTAGAGGAAATTCCTTGAAACGTTTTGCTCCCTCTACAGCGGGAGAGTCAGCTAAGCCTCCTGGCTTTCCAGGAGGAAGGATGCCTGAAATAGTTCATTCTGCAACCTGTTTGCCTAGAAAGTCTGGGGCCCATGCTGGCATGGTGCAGCACGAAGGTGGTAGAATTATTCTTACTATTAATTTAAAGCACCCAGAAGAATGTGAGACACTTAGTAAAAAACATTGACAGGCACGGTCCATGCCCTGAAGCTCTTACAGTCTAAACTGTGGGCATGCCAAAGCAAGCAAGTGTTGCAAACAGCAGAAACAGGTGACGGTCACACAGTCACTCCCTTTCAACATCTGACCATCTGGCTAGTTCTGCTCACGTGACACCCAGCAAGGAAGCTAGATATGTGATAGTGAACAGTCTTGGTAGAAGGCGTCCCAGAGGAAGTGAGTGTTGGGGAGGGATTTAAATGAGGGCCAGGTCGTGGCTTGGGGGACCGGTGTGGGGAGGGCACTCCAGGGAACAGGACAGCAGGAACAAAGGTGCAGAGACACTTGTGAGAGATTTCAGAGTAACAGCCTTGTTAGTCTGTATTCGCAAAAAGAAAAGGAGTACTTGTGGCACCTTAGAGACTAACTAATTTATTTGAGCATGAGCTTTCGTGAGCTACAGCTCACTTCATCGGATGCATACCGTGGAAACTGCAGCAGACATTATATACACACAGAGATCATGAAACAATACCTCCTCCCACCCCACTGTCCTGCTGGTAATAGCTTATCTAAAGTGATCATCAAGTTGGGCCATTTCCAGCACAAATCCAGGTTTTCTCACCCTCCACCCCCCCACACACAAACTCACTTTCCTGCTCTATTACCACTCTATTACCAGTAGGAGAGTGAGTTTGTGTGTGGGGGGGTGGAGGGTGAGAAAACCTGGATTTGTGCTGGAAATGGCCCAACTTGATGATCACTTTAGATAAGCTATTACCAGCAGGACAATGGGGTGGGAGGAGGTATTGTTTCATGATCTCTGTGTGTATATAAAGTCTGCTGTAGTTTCCACGGTATGCATCCGATGAAGTCAGCCTCACCTCAGTCCCTGGAAAAATCATGGAGCAGGTCCTCAAAGAATCAATCCTGAAGCACTTGTATGAGAGGAAAGTGATCAGGAACAGCCAGCATGGATTCACCAAGGGAAGGTCATGCCTGACTAATCTAATCGCCTTTTATGATGAGATTACTGGTTCTGTGGATGAAGGGAAAGCAGTGGATGTATTGTTTCTTGACTTTAGCAAAGCTTTTGACACGGTCTCCCACAGTATTCTTGTCAGCAAGTTAAAGAAGTATGGGCTGGATGAATGCACTATAAGGTGGGTAGAAAGCTGGCTAGATTGTCGGGCTCAACGGGTAGTGATCAATGGCTCCATGTCTAGTTGGCAGCCGGTATCAAGTGGAGTGCCCCAAGGGTCGGTCCTGGGGCCGGTTTTGTTCAATATCTTCATAAATGATCTGGAGGATGGTGTGGATTGCACTCTCAGCAAATTTGCGGATGATATTAAACTGGGAGGAGTGGTAGATACGCTGGAGGGGAGGGATAGGATTCAGAAGGACCTAGACATATTGGAGGATTGGGCCAAAAGAAATCTGATGAGGTTCAATAAGGATAAGTGCAGGGTCCTGCACTTAGGACGGAAGAACCCAATGCACAGCTACAGACTAGGGACCGAATGGCTAGGCAGCAGTTCTGCAGAAAAGGACCTAGGGGTTACAGTGGACGACAAGCTGGATATGACTCAGTGTGCTCTTGTTGTCAAGAAGGCCAATGGCATTTTGAGATGTATAAGTAGGGGCATAGCGAGCAGATCGAGGGACGTGATCGTTCCCCTCTATTCGACATTGGTGAGGCCTCATCTGGAGTACTGTGTCCAGTTTTGGGCCCCACACTTCAAGAAGGATGTGGATAAATTGGAGAGAGTCCAGCGAAGGGCAACAAAAATGATTAGGGGACTGGAACACATGAGTTATGAGGAGAGGCTGAGGGAGCTGGGATTGTTTAGCCTGCAGAAGAGAAGAATGAGGGGGGGTTTGGAACCTGAAAGGGGGTTCCAAAGAGGATGGCTCTAGACTGTTCTCAATGGTAGCAGATGACAGAACGAGGAGTAATGGTCTCAAGTTGCAGTGGGGGAGATTTAGGTTGGATATTAGGAAAAACTTTTTCACTAAGAGGGTGGTGAAACACTGGAATGCGTTACCTAGGGAGGTGGTAGAATCTCCTTCCTTAGAGGTTTTTAAGGTCAGGCTTGACAAAGCCCTGGCTGGGATGATTTAACTGGGAATTGGTCCTGCTTCGAGCAGGGGGTTGGACTAGATGACCTTCTGGGGTCCCTTCCAACCCTGATATTCTATGATTCTATGATTCTAAGTGAGCTGTAGCTCACGAAAGCTCATGCTCAAATAAATTGGTTAGTCTCTAAGGTGCCACAAGTACTCCTTTTCTACTTGTGGGAGAAACAGCCAAGCCATGGGTCAGGCTGGCTATCTGGGAGAGCAGAGGGTGAGCTGGGATACAAAGCAGTGGAGTCCAGGGATAGGACACTGGACTAGGAGGATGCCGGATCCCTGAGTTCTCTTCCTGAGGCAAGTCTCCTCACTCTCTAGCCTTTTGTCTCCTCTCCTGCCTTTTATCAGACTTGTCCATGTAGCCATTCAGTCCTATGGGGCAGGGGTTTTTCAGTACCTAACATAATGGGGTCCTGTCTCTCTTGGGGCCTCCAGATGCTATTGTCAAACACACAGTAGTGTCAGCTAACTAGGGCAGGGTAGAGTTATGCAGCATTTTGAGGGCAAGAACAAGAAGAGGGAATGAGTGGCTTATGGCTTGGCTACTCAGGAGTAATGTAGCCATCTCAAAGGAGTGCTGATAAAACTCTTCTATGACACCACACCATCATGCAGCCCACAGCTGGCGCACGTGGTGCTGACTCTAAATAAATTGCTGGAAGTGCAAGCTTAAGCATTCTACCCTGGATTGTCTGAGAATCTACGTCAGTTTCAACCATCCCAGAATAGCTGTAGGGAGATACATGATCTCATTTGCAAGGGTAGCTTGTCAAAGGCAGAAGAAGTGTTGCAATTACCATGCCTGTCACAGTAATGCCATAGTTACAATAAACAAATCCAGGTGAACAAATTACAATGACATTTTTAAAGTACATCGTGTTCCTTTTTTCTTACAGTTATTATTGGTTCCAATGGCATTCCTGCAAGATCAGACCTTTAACCATGAAGAAGTTAAATGCCATCTGCCTTTTCCACACGGAGAGACTGAAGCTCAGAGGTTAAATGACTTGCCCAAGGTTACACAGCAAATCCGTGTCAGAGCAAAGATAGGAAGACATGCTTCTAGCCTCTCCAACCAATGGCTATGCTCCTAGACCACACTTCCTCACAGGCAGCCTGTCTAACCATTCCTTAGGAACCTCGATTCCCCAGCCTGCACATTCTGTTGCAAATTACCTGTCCTCTGCTACCTACACTGGCTTCCCACAGAATATCCAATCAAGATCAACATCTCTGGGCTTGTCTTTAACGCGCTCCATGTCCTGGGCCCAAGGTACCTAAAAGAGTCTAAAGCTCTGGGATGGAAATTGTGGCGGACAGCAATGCTGCTCTGGCTCAGTGGAAGTCTCTACAATAATGGTAATGCTTGTCTGTGCAGGAAACAGCTTTTCCAGGGGCCGGGCCGAGACTGTGAAATGAGCTCCCATAGGAACTAAGAATCATCACAAACCTCCCCATCTCTCGCTCCCGGTGCCGGGCGCACTGTACCAACCTGCCTTCTCTAATATAAACACACCAATGTAATCTAATTTAATCTCATTCTCTCTCTCTCTCTATATATATATCTATATATACACAAATGGAAAAAATATTCCAAAGATTTCACTGCACACCTTTCTCCCCCAGGGAGAGGAAGAGAGAATAAACAAGGCATGACAGCGGTTAGTCATGTTGCTTAGTGCATTACGGATGATGCTTCGATACTATGGTGATGAGTGCAGTATAAAAACCTGTATATACTAGACTAAAAGTGGCTCTTAGAAACTATTCAGCAATGTTGGACGCAGGGAAGAAGGATTAGTGGCAGGATTAGAGGCAGTCAAATAAAATTTTTGTGGCTCTGCAACTCAGCATGGAGATCATAGCTATGTACATGGTATACACCAGACTGACTGGATCTTTCCTCTGTAAAGCATTTTGAACAGTATCTAATCACACTAGCCCCAGACAGAATAGGAAGGGGTGTATATATATATATATGTAACCCTTCTGCCAGGCCGAGTTGACAGCTGCAAGGGCCGGGTTCAGTACATAGGGGTTCCCTTTCAACAATACAATGCAAAACTGGCTTGAGCCCCCACCCAGTGACCTGGGAAAATTACACACACACCCCTGGGTGCCTCAAAGAGGCAATACTTTCCCTCTCGCAAGCACAGAGTCTCGGTATAGCAAAAATCTTTAATAATATGAGGTAAACAACTCAGCATTAAATTGGGAAAACACCACAGCTAGGGTTCATAAACACAAACCATGAACCAGAAGACCCACCCCACAAGCAGATTGGACTGTGTCCTTTCCCTTCGGTTCTTGAGTCCAGCAACCCAAAAGTCACCCCTCCCACAGTTTCTGTCCCTGGTCAGTGCAGCCCCCCCCCAGAGTTCAGAATTTCATCTGCAGAGTTTACCTCCCAGGTTGTGTGGAAGTGGGGGGGGGAGGTATGGGAGCACCTTACATGCTCCGCTGCTTGTTAGGGGGCTTATTCCTTCACCCATTTACTTCCTTGGTCCTTCTCGCATGAACAGAGAGCAACAATACCCGAAGTCCAAAGGTGCAAACAATTCGATGTTTATTGGGGTGAACTTCCAGCAAGCATGATTCCAGTGTCCTTCCTTAGTACCCTCCTTCCCAGCTCTGACACCACAGAGCCTTACACCTGTGTCCCTGTTCCCATTTCTGCCCTTAGCCAAACATTATTCCAATTTCCTTACCCCCATTCCCATTTCCCCCTTTAGCAAAACATGATTTCAATTTCCGCACCCCCATTCCCTGTTCCCATCCCCTCCCTCCCACTCCCACTCACTTCCTCATTGACTGCAGACTATATAGTAAAACTTGAGTGCTGTTTAGCTATACCTTAACCAATCATTTTCCTGAAATTTAACTAACCAATCCTAACATATTGTAACATGATTATGTAACCAATTATATCCCACCACCTTAATTAGTTCACACCCAGCAAAATTAATTATACAGCAGACAGGAACAATCACAGAACCAGACAGAGATTATACAGACAAACAATAGTAAAGTGGGAACTATAATGACAAAACAATACAGAAGTGAGGATTTCACATCCCAGTACTGATAAGTGAGTTCTTGCCAGACAGGATGCTATCAAACTAAGTTTCCTTTTACATTTTCTAGGCACTTCCCTTTCTCTGGAGGTGATAGGAATACAATCCTGTCCTGATAGTGCCTAACAGCCCAATAGCACCTTATTTCAATGTGACTAGTTTGGAATGTGAGGATGTGACCGTTCGCTTCCCAGCTTGTGGCTGCCTCTGCTGCTTAGCCAAAGGCCTTAGCCTAAGAACAGGGCCTCACACTGTCACAGTAAGAGAAGGCCCTTACACCAGCAGACAGTGATTTTGATTCTTTCTTTTATACCTCTATCACTAGCCAAGTGATAAGAATACACCTAAATTCTTAAAGTACATGCCTTTGCAGACAGGCCTGAATATCTATATCCTAACACTGCTTATGCTAACGGCCAATTGCCATGCCTCTCTCTGGGGTTCTGCTGCAATCTTCACCACCAGCCGCGCCTCCCCACCAGCCATCCTGCTAGTGGCTCACTAATATGTCTTCAGGCCCCCCCCTTAACACAGCTCTCAGTGATTTCACCTCTTTGGAACTTTAGCAATAATGCTTAGACCTAGATATCAGTGATTTCAGCTCTGCAGCATGTAACAAGACTCCTAATAGAATCAAAATTAGCTCTGTTATTACACCATGGAATAGAGGAGAAGTCAAAGTAGTGTTTAAGGCCCACCCTACCAGATACAAATACCTATCCCCAACCTTTCTCAATTGCCGAGCAAGTGCTACTTAGTTGAGGGTGGGTCCCTCTGTCATAAAATGCCCTGTACAGTTCTACTGTCCTTGATTCACATCACCAGGATAACAACGCTTTATTACTCCTGCCCCAATAACAAAGAGCCTGGGGATCCCACAGCAGCCAAAGTGACCATTTGGGCAAGCAGTCCCATCATGCTAGGCAGGGTGGGTGTGCCCTTGTAAACAAGATCAGCCCCTGAAGTCCTTTTCCACAGCTCACCACCAGATGTTAGGGTAGAGCCCGTTCTGAATAGATAGACTAGTGTTTTGCAGCTGAACATAGTTTGTTACCAAATTGTTTACTTGGTCCATGTGGGGCTAGGTCCTATGGCCTTTGCTCATACGAGCAGTTCCACTGAAGACAACAGGAATAATCACACGAGTAAGGGCTGTGCCACTGGTTAATAGAACTGGCCTGATAACTGCCTCTGAAACATTCAGCCTGATTCCTTCCATCCTGCCTTTGCTGGCAGCTCCCTCAGCCTGCAGGAAATGTTCCCAGTGCCTGTGAGGAGAACTCGGGGGCAGCTGAAATTGGCCTGCTTACATGCAGCGCAAGAGGGCTTTATCTGCTCTGCAGGCCACCAGTTTCAGAGTGGCCCAGGGCTCTGTGGTTGCTCAGGTTTTCAGTAACCTTTTAAAGACACAGGCAGGTTTTTACACGTTGCAGCATGAACCGGATACCCATGTTATGGCAGTTTATGATTGCTTCTCAATGACAATAGCTGCCTCAAAGATCAAACCGGGTGCTGGGCCAGGGTCACTGCTCCGGTAATTAAGCGGCATTGGGGAAAATCCATGGGGAAGCTGATCACTGCAGCAGCCAGTAAGAGTGGTCTCTTGCTTTGAGGACTCCCTTTCTGATAGGCTGATCTCCAAGTGATAGCGGCTCCTCAGAAATGCCCAAAGCTGGGTGTTCTTATCCTTCTCTTGTAGAAGTGGAAATGAAGATCCGGAGCAGTGAAGTGATGTGTCCAAGTTCACAGTGAGTCGGGACAGTGTTGGCAAAAGAACCCTGGTCTCCTGGCACTTAGTTTCCTGTTTCTAGCTCTTGCACGTGGTCCCTCCCGGTTCAGTGTTAAAAATTTCAGGGCTTGAAAACCCCACTTGCCCAGGGTGTGTTGGGCTCTGTCCTGGGTGAATGCCATCAAACTCTGCAGAATTGCCACCTTCATTTAAAAAGGGCATGGGGAGGTGGGGGTGGAAAGTTCTTACGGTTGCAAAGGATCCTTTCCCAGTGATGTCTTCACAAGCCTGCAGAGATGATTCCAGCACCCCCACTGCTCTTAGGGGAGAGGCTGCTGCTACTGTCACTGGCTGAAGTAGGGTGTCCTGGGGGGACCCAGCCACCCCACCTGAGGCCTGGGGGTTGTGAGCCTCATCTGCTGTCACTCCAGCAGAGGGCTTTGCTATAGAGTCCTCTTCTGGGGTGGGAGGAGGGTCCCCATGCCCATAGCTCTGTTCTCAGGGGGTTGTGTCTGGGGACATACCCCCATAGAAGACACTTTGGTGAGGGTGGCAGGAAAGGGGCTTTCCAGCACTGGTCCCAGACTGGATGGGACCTCCCTCTGCTTCAGCCCAGTGATCTTGGGCTTGGGAGGGTGGGCTGGGTTCCAGACCAGGAGGAGGGAAACCTCAGCTCTGTGCCCTTGCTCTGCCATGTCCAATGTAGGACCAGAGTAAACTGAGTAGAAGGGACCTGTGGGGTCCCATGGCTGTGAGGCACCGCGCTATTACCTTCCCTGAGCATGAGGGAGCCTCGTCTGGGCCTGCTGTTGATAGGGTTGCCAGGTGTCTGGTTTTCAACCAGAACATTTGATCAAAAAGGGACCTGGCAGCTCTGGTCAGCACTGCTGACTGGGCCATCAAAAGTCCAGTTGGAGCGGGGCTGGCAGGCTCCCTGACTGGGTCAGCGTGGCTCCAGGGAAATGGTCGGAATATCATTCTGGCTCCCAGGCATAAACTGGCTCTCAGCGCCTATTGTCTGGGAACCAGGGCCAATGGGAGCTGTGGGGGCAGTGCCTGTAGGCGCGGGCAGTGCGCAGAACCCCTTGGCCACGCCTCTGCCTAGGAGCTGGAGAGACATGCTGGCCGCTTCCTGGGAGCCACCTGAGGTCAGTGCCACCCAGGACCCACACTCTGAACCCCGTCCTAAACCCCAACCCCCTGCCCCAGCCATTAGCCCCCTTCTACACCCTAACTCCCTCCTAGAGCCCACACCCCTTGCCCCAGGTCTAAGACCCTTCCCACACCCTAATTCCCTCCTGGATCCCGCACCCCCAGTCCAAGCCCTGAGCCCCCTCCCAAACTCCGAACCCCTTGTCCCTAGCCCAAAGCCCACACCCCCAGTCCAGAGCCTGTACCCCCTTCTATACCCCAACCCCCTGCCTCAGCCTGGACCCCCTTCCTACACTCCAAACCCCTCGGCCCCACACCCCAGCCCGGAGCCCCCTCCTGCATCCCAAACCCCTCATCCCCAGCCAGAGCCCGCATCCCCAGCCAGAGCTCTGACTCCTTCATGCAACCTAACCCTCTGCCTCAGGCTGGCATCCCCTCCCACATTCCAAACCCCTCTGCCCCAGCCCGGGAGTACCTTCCTATACCCCAAACCCACATCCACATGCCTAGCTGGAGCCCTCATCCCCTCCTGCACCCCAAACTCCTGACCCAGCCTGTTAAAAATGAGCAAGTGAGTAATGGTTGGGAAGAACAAGTAACGGAGGGAGGGGAGATGGAATGAGTGGGGGAGGGGCCTCAGAGAAGAGGTAGAGCAGAAGCAGGGCCCCAAAAAGGGGCGGGGCAGGGCGCCGGGCAAGGATGTTAGGTTTTCTGCAATTAGAAAGTTGGCAACCCTAGCTGTTGGTCAGTTCTCCGAAGACAGCAAACACGCTGCCTTCCAGGCCACTGCAGGCTCCATTGATATGCTGCAGGTTAGTGACAGGCACCCCCAACTCGAGGCCTCTGAGTATCACCCTGGAGTGCCCAGCCCCGGGGCCACTGGAAATCCACAGATTTGCTGCTTCCAAAGAAACAGGAAAGCCCAGCTTCCCCCGTTCCACCCCACTCACCACACTGCTGAACACACAGCGCTCTGACCTGTTTCTAGAGGAATCGAGCATAAGTTTATTTCACAAAGCACATGGATTCAGGTGTTGGAAACAAAGGGGGTACATAGCAAATAAAACCCTAACAGGCAGTCTAGAGCCTAGACTTATTAACAAGTTAATAAATTAACAATGGCTAATCCAGTACTGCTCATCCAGCGTCCTGGCAGCACGTGGTGCCCAGGCTGACCGGGACCCTCCTTTCACGAGACATGCAAGCTGTCCATTTGCATCCCAGGTGACAGCTTCAGCGTGTCCCTTTGCACTCCAAGATATACAAAACCAACCCTTTGTCTTTATGCCTGGGCTGGACACTCCCTGCTGTTTGTTTCTGCCTGTAGATTTCCTCATCGCAATTTGCACCTGGCTCTATATGCACATAGGTGTACTGTATGAAGCCTACAATACACCAATGGCCAGACAGGGAGACAGGTGTTGATTCCCTCTGCGTAAATGGAACAGTGTCAATGTATGTCACCTCTTGGTGACCTGCCTGAACTCCCAGACCTTACGAGTATAATTTTCAGTATGGCCACATAACTCCTTAAGTATTAGCTATACAGCCGTTCTGCAATGATTATGGCACCCAGCAGGCTATTGGCTCTCAGTAGAGACCTCACATGCCATTCTTTGGTGAACTATTGTGCAGCTGTCCGACACAGAGAGATCCTGTAGTAACCCATGAACCCTCCATGCCCTCTGCCAGTTGGCATCAAGGGGTACCTGGGTCCCAGCCTCTCCCCCATAATTGTTTTATTTAGGGGCCGGAAGTAGCCTTGCATTAATTAGTGGCTCAGAGTGCAGTTAGTGAGAGGCTATTTTTTAGCATGTTCACACATGATTAGCAAGAATATATCTCAAGGGCAGACAGGTCGTGCAGGCAGGGGAGTGACACTATACATAACAGAAAGTGTAGAATCAAATGAAGTAAAAATCTTAAATGAACCAAACTGTACCATAGAATCTCTAGGATAGTAATCCCATGCTCTAATAATAAGAATATAGCAGTAGGGATACATTACCGACCACCTGACCAGGATGGTGATAGTGATTGTGAAATACTCAGGGAGATTAGAGAGGCTATTAAAAAAAACCACTCAACAATAATGTGGGATTTCAACTATCCCCATATTGACTGGGTACATATCACCTCAGGGCAGGATGCAGAGATAAAGTTTCTTGACACTTTAAATGACATCTTCTCGGAGCAACTAGTCCTGGAGAGGGAATTATTGATTTAGTCCTAACTGGGGCACAGGATCCAGAAGCTGGAAATGGGCAGCAGAGGATGGATCACTTGATGATTCCCTGTTCTGTTCATTCCCTCTGGGGCACCTGGTATTGGCAATTATCGGAAGACAGGATACTGGGCTAGATGGACCGTTAGTCTGACGCAGTATGGCTATTCTTATGTTCTTATGACTATTAAAACTCTGATGTTAAATTTCAGAAGATAAGGCCCAAGGGGACAAATAAGAATATGCCAGCACAGCAGGGTATAAAACCAGAATGTACTATGAGTATTTTAAAATGTACACAAAGCAAACTATGCAGAAAGAGATCAATAGTTTCAGTAGAAGTGTTTGTAGCGATGCCAGTTTGGTAATGCAGCCTCTGCTTTCAGAGTAGTTTGTAAAAGGTCATTTTCTGGTTCCTCTCAAACTGCGGTGGGTTTGTTGTCAGATGATGTTAACAGACACAGGCCCTTGGGAGTAAGAGGAAACGACCATCAAACTTCTGACAGAGACAGGCACGGCTCCTTTTAGCTGCTGTGCCATTTATCTGACTGAAGACTGAAAAACCACTGCCCTCCCTAAGGATATGCAGAGCTTGACTGGTTTGACTTCAGAGCATTATCTGAGCTAAAAAAGAAGTGTGGTTTGAGCAGAAACTTAACTAAGACAGCTTGAGTTCCGACATCAGCTCTGACACTGATTCCCACCCTGGGGACTGGGCAAGCCCTAACTCCTTCGCCTCTGTGAAAATGGGCATAAGATTTGCCTGTCTCCCAGCAGCACTGTGAGGGGTTAGTGTTTGTAAAATGTGAGGGAGATGAGCAGCAGTAAATGTCATTGAAAGTCCTATAGGAAACTGCAGGGTAACAGTTGCTATTATGTTTCTAATGCTCCGGTCACTGGCTGAATTTTGATATGCAGGGAAAGTCATAAGGCTCTAAACACTGGATTTATACACTGCATATTTATAAGGTGCCCATCACCTTGACTGGTGGGCACCTACTTCATAAAGTGACAAGAACATTCCCCATCTTACAGTTCTTTGAGTACAAATTGAATTCTCTAAGAATTTACACATCAATCCACTAATCTGTGTTCCAATTAATTAAAAATGTGTCCTTTAAGGAATTAAGCACTCTGTTTCAGGCCTTTTTTTTGTTCCAAATGATGTTAATAATGGCAAACAGACTTCAGATTCCCATACAAATTCCATACTCCAATTTTTTGAAAAACTCCATGTGAGAACAAAAATCTTTCCCTTGTATTTTAATTGGAGTCAGAGCCAGATGGCGTTCTGTATGTTTGCTCTCTGGGATGTGGCCCCTTTCAAATATCATGCCTGAGTCACATTCCATTCCCCAAAAGCCAGATTAAGATAGCAAATGTGAGTCCTACAGAGTGGGGGCTGGGAAGGGGAAAATGAAGGGGGGATTGGCTTCTGATTGGCTGTCTGCCTCACCTCCTTCAGGGGCAGGACAACGGTAATGATGCTAGTTCTGGCGGGACTCAACTGAGGGTGCCAATTCAGGACAAATTGCTTAAAGCAGGGCAGTTACAGTCCAAGGCTGGGGTTTTTCCACCTCTAAGGCAAACCAAACCAGCCAAACAGAGAGGACTTTGCTTTTACCCCACGGGCCAACCACAGGTCACACAAGCAATTCCCTTAGACACTCCAGTTTCCCAGTATCACCACCAGTGCCACTCGTTATGGGGACAAATGGTTATGAAAACCAATACCCCAGTAAAAGAAAAAAGGTTCTCTAGAAGATCCCAAAGGACCAAGCCCCAGACCCAGGTCAATATACAAATCAGATCTTACCCACAAATCACGCTGTTGCCAATCCTTTAGAATCTAAAATCTAAAGGTTTATTCATAAAAGGGAAAAGACATAGATGATAACTAGAATTGGTTAAACGGAATCAATGACATACAGTAATGGCAAAGTTCTTGGTTCAGGCTTGTAGCAGTGATGGAATAAACTGCAGGTTCAAATCAAGTCTCTGGAGAACATCCCCAGCTGGGATGGGTCATTCAGTCCTTGGTTCAAAGCTTCTGTGTAGCAAAGTTCCTCCAGAGGTATGAAGCAGGATTGAAGACAAGATGGAGATGAGGCATCAGCCTTTTATAGTCTCTTGCCAGGTGGTGTTTCTTTCTTTGTTCCAAAGGCAAGCTGTCCATCACATGGCATGGAAAAACCTCAGAGTTCTGTCCATAGGCAAGTCCACAGGCATAGACATGAGAGGAGTTATTTGTCAGGTATGATAAACAAAGCAGTTCTGGTGAAAAAGATAGTCAAATCTTCGAGATAGGTGTACCAGGGGCATCAGACGAACACAAATAAATCTCCATGGAATACTTGCAAGTGCAGGACATCTAACAAATTTCTCAGATCCATGTTTCTTCTTCTCTGAAAAGTGCATATTCAGCGACAACCCCCATTTACACTCTCTGTCAGAACTAGCGGTCAGGTTCTCCACTAGAGTGTGCCAGCCTCGCGCCATTCAGATCAATGGAGCTAGGCTGAGTTTCACTAGCTGAGGATCTGGATCTAGAACTTGACCATGAAAACACTGTCTGTATTAAAAACCTTCCATTTATGGTACAAAGTCAATTATACTTAATTGAAAGGTGTCTATAGGAGTGATTCACAGATTTACATAAGAGTACCCTGTGGTGAGAATCTCAGTGTTATACTTTTTTTGTGTGGGTGGGGAAGGGAGGATGAAAATATTTTGGCCCTTTGATCAGCAGGCTTCTTGTGGGAAGACTGAACATCATTTTATATTCATAACAGTGTAAGTGTTGGTAGCCCCCCATAAAGTCTGGCACAGGGCGATTTATATTATTCCTTTATGCAGTTAAGCAACAACCTTGGTATAGGACACTTCTGGGGACCTGGTTCATTAGGAGGTGTGTGTGCCTAAGAGAACAAAAAATTTAGACAATACTATGAGTGTTCAGTTTACAGTTATCTTTATAGTTTCGCCAGTGACTGCCTGTCATAGTAAACTCCATTCTGAAGGCATTAAATTGCCTTTGTGAGCTAAGAGGGAACTGTAGAGAGTCTAAAACATTTCAACACAAGGCAGCTAATCTACAACAGGAGCTCTCAGCCTTTCCAGATGACTGTGCCCCTTTCAGCAGTCTGAGCTGTCTGCCCCAAGTGTCACCTCACTAAAAACTACTTGCTTACAAAATCAGACATACAAATACAGACATGTCACAGCCCATTGTTACTGACAAATTGCTGACTTTTCATTTTTACTGTATAATTCTAAAATAAATCACTTGGAATATAAATATTGTGCAGACAAACAAACAATCCCCCCTCCCAACCCCAATTCATAGAGGTCATGCAGGGCATCAATTATTAAAGTGACTATCTAGATAAATAAGTGAGAAATGGCCTTTGAGTATTGGGACTAATATATACTAAACTGCAAAAGTAATTTGTGTGACCAGACATCCTCATATTTTTCCAAGCATTTCTGTCAGAGAACGTCATTTTTTCCATTAATGCAATAGCAGAGAGCTCACTAAGCCAGCCTGTGCATGAGGGAGGAATTGCAGATTTCCAATTTCTCAGAATAACTCTTCTGGCTACTAAAATTAGTTACTGCAAGTTCCATTTCTTAATGTTAACACTGACTCATCCAGCACCCTAAAACACACAAGCTTGGAGAAGGAAAGACAGAGACCACTGACTATGAATGCAGAACACATGCATGTTTGACAGGTATAGAGATTACTGAGGTGCAGAAGGTTGGCATGTAGCTATTTGCATCTCAGACACTCACAGTATGTCGCCAATCTTGCCTTAAACAAACGTTCTGGAGTCCAGTAGCACCTGGTTAATGTCTTGTTCTGGAAGACTCGCAAGGAGAAAGCAGTTGAAGGATCTTTCACAGGAAGCCAGATTCCTCCCAAGTTTCTGTTTTGACAGTAAGGCAAGTTCTTTTTTCCATTTTGCTTTGCGACAGACTGAGGGGGTAATGCAAAGCATTAAGCCACTGAGAAATAATTCCTGCGAAGTGACTTTTGTTCCCATATTTCTTATTGCATGAATCCTTGAGCACAGCAGCTGAAAGAAGGAACCGTGAGACAGTGGCAGCTGATATTTGTCACACATGTAATTGATGGAGCCCAGTCTATCATCTTGTATTACATCTTTAATTTTTGTGAATTCTTTCTCTATCCAAATTGTCCTTGGCCTTGATCCTGATCCTGAGGTTATCTCAAAGTGGTACGAGAAGATAATTAGTAAGATCGGATGCTGTAACCATTGTATCGCGTTGCAGGATGCCCCACATAGATGCAAAGACTGGATTTTTCCTTAAGGTGTGGGTAGCCTCTTAAGGTATATAACAGAAGAGAGGGAACCAAATGGCACAGCTAAGCTTTTTTCCATCTCAAACCAGGCCAGAATGTATGCAGAACTACTGGATGGGAACCACCTTACAGGGCGGCACATTTGGAATGCTAGATAACAGGTACAAATCTGGCAACCCCATGCCTCCAGTTGCCCAAGATTTTTAAGGATCTTGTATGACAAGCAAGGCTGTTTTTATCCCATATAAATTGCATACTAAGCCTATTGATTTCAGCAAAGAGGAGGGGAGAGGCCTTGAAAGGCAATAGGCTAATGATGTGAGTCGTTTTTGGGAAGATATTCATGTTGGCTACTTCTATTCTCCCCAGTAAATAGAAGGAGGAGATGCCACGTCTCTACATCCTTGAAAATTTCTTTTAATAGATAGTCCATATTTATAGAAACAATTTTGGGAAGACTAGGACAAATTTTAACACCTACATAAGTTATTTCCTTGCATATTTGAAATGGAAAAATGCTGAAACTGGTCCTTTGGATATATCCATTGCTTGTGATTTGTTCAAGTTACTGCGAAAACCAGAGATCTTTCCAAAAATACCAGCTACATTCAATAATGGTGGGAGTGATGAGGACAGAGTCTTCCACAGACACCCTCCCCACAAGTTTTTCCAAATAGAACTACAGTGTTATACAGCAGAAAGAGGCCTTCAATCTACCACAGACATTCAACTTCTGGCACCAACAGATCACTGGCTCTAATTGTTCGGGAACTTCTCTACCTTGCTGCGTAATGGGGTCTCTTTGAGCTGGATGGATCCCACACTAGGAGCACATGCACCCCAGGCACGGGAGATCACAGTCTTTGAACAGCAGGGTGTGCTGGGCTGTGCCTGCACTGGGCATGTTCTTGTGCCCCTCCACAGGAATAAAGGGATCCCTCAGTTCCCTCATTCATTCAGAAGCCTAGATAAAGGGGACTCCATAAAGGCCAGGCTATAGGGTAGGTTGTGGGATCCACTCCGAGAACCACGGTTACTCTAAGGTAAGTAACCTTTCTTCAAGTCCATGGCTCCCACAGCTGTATGCATGCGATGCACAGTGGGTACCATTGGCAGGGGCAGAGCTGTCCCCATGGCAGCTACCAGGAGCTGCAGCACTCAACGTCCACTACCTGCTCAGGTCTGGCCCCTCCGCCCCTCCCCAATTCTGACAGAGGGGTCATGGGCCCAAACCTGAGCAGCACTGCAACCCCTATGCACCAGATCACAATGCTGCTCACTCAGTCCTGGCCCTGCTGCCCCCACATCATGACGGAAGGACCCGGGGCCAAACCTGAGCGGGCAGGGAGGTAGCCCGGGCTGCTTCTCCTCGCCCCTGCCATGGGGCTGGATCCTGCACAAGGGCTCACCTGCGGGTCTGGATGGCGTTTCTGCACTTCCAGCAGCCTGTGTCCCCTCCACTCTGCCAAAAGGATTTGCTGAATGTCAGCCCCAAGACCTGCTGCAAGGATGAGGTGCTGCGGTGAGGGTCTGAGTGAGGGACCCGGCTGGGAGAGGGGCAGTGGGGCGCCCTGAAGGGCGAGCAGAGGCAGACATGACAGGCTCTGCCTAGGGCCCAGTGATGGGTCTCAGTGTGTGATTCTGTTTTGTTTCCTTGCTCTGGACAGGATTTTGTTGGAGAAGAAACTTTGGGCTGGAACCCGGAGGCACCATGCATTGTGAGTACCAGGTGAAAAATTTCTGGGGGTGTCCCTGTTCAATTCTGCAGCTGTGTGGTGCCAACTCTAGGAGACTGACAAGCAGAGCCCGTCTGGGACGTGGGATTGAGAAGTCCCTCCTGACTGTCACTAACTAAACGATTGTAATGCTGACCTACCAAGCTTGGCACCCTAGCCCTATTCTCCAGAGTATCTACCTCTCCCCACAGCTTAGTGTCATCTGCGAACTTGCTAAGGGTGCAATCCATCCCATCATCCAGATCATTAATGAAGATGTTGAACAAAACTGGTCCCAGGACCGACCCCTGGGGCACTCTGCTTGATACCAGCTGCCAACTAGACATCGAGCCGTTGATCACATCCTGTTGAACCTGACAATCTAGCCAGCTTTCCATCCACCTTATAGTCCATTCATCCAATCCATACTTTTTTAACTTGTTGGCAAGAATAGGGGAGACCCTATCAAAAGCTTTGCTAAAGTCAAGATATATCACATCCACCGCTTTCCCCATATCCACAGAGCCAGTTATCTCATCATAGAAAGTTGGTCAGGCATGACTTGCCCTTGGTGAATCCATGTTGACTGTTCCTGATCACCTTCCTCTCCTCCAAGTGCTTCAAAATGGATTTCTTGAGGACACGCTCCATGATTTTGCCAGGGACTGAAGCGAGGCTGACCGGTCTGTAGTTCCCTGGGTTCTTTTGCTTTCCTTTTTTAAATATGGGCACTATATTTGCCTTTTACCAATCATCCGGGACCTCCCCTAATCACTATGAATTTTCAAAGATAATGGCCAATAGCTCTGCAATCACATCAGCCAATTCTCGCAGCATCCTCGGATGCATTAGATCTGGACCCATGGACTTGTGCATGTCCAGCTTTTCTAAATAGTCCTTAACCTCTTCTTTCACCACTGAGAGCTGCTCACCTCCTCCCCATACTGTGTTGCCCAGTGCAGCAGTCTGGGAGCTGACCTTGTCTTTGAAAACCGAGGCAAAAAAAGCATTGAGTACTTCAGCTTTTTCCACATCATCTGGCACTATGTTGCCTCCCACATTCAGTAATGGTCCCACACTTTCCCTGACCACCTTCTTGCAAAACTGCGTCATGTGAAGGGCAGGTGGCAGTGAGGTGCCTCAAATTTGGAGGAGCGGAAGAGAGTAGATCTGCCTTGGAAGCTGATGCTTCCTCTTGAGGGTCTGAAGTTCACCTCACACTGTTTGAGGCAATATAGCTTCAAATGGGTGTCCCTGGAGTTGTTCTTACTCAAAACCACCGACACATGGCTCTTATCAAGACAAGACAGACAGAAGCTGTGGCTGTAAAGGGGTGGAATTAAACTGGCATAGGACAGAGGTTTAAGCCAGAGGGCTTCAACTCTGTCATGGGTTTAGTAGACTCACTGTTGGTACCCCACCCCAACTGCTGGCATAGCCATTCTTTCCTCTGTAGCACCCCCGCCGCTGGTCACTCTCATCCTGTGATGATCCACTTCATCTCAGGACTTGGCCCTCTGGCCAGGTCACATTTTAGTCCCAGCTCATCCATGGTAATAAATGTACAAAAGTTTTCCCAGACCTGAAGAGTAAGCTCAAAAGCTTGCCTCTCTCACCAACTGCAGTTGGTCCAATAAGAGATATTAGAGAGACCAGGTTGGAGATGTAAAAGTACAAGAGTCAAAAAAATGCCCGGATGAAAAAGATCCTCTGACCCCTCTTGGACTATTCCTCATCCTCCCCATAAGATTTAGTCCTCTGCCCTGCTCTGGGCTCCATAATTCTTACACTGGGCTTCTATGCCCCTTTCTCAGTGCTGGTAGGAGAATCCAGGCACACCTCTGCTCCGAGTTCTGGACTAGGGACCCCATATGAAATAGCTATGTCTGCTCCTTCATACATATTGCTGTTTCCCTGTGCTGCTTCTTATCTCCAAGCCCCTTGTTCTGCTTCGCTACAGTCTGAGCATAACACAGCCTCTGCTCTGGGTCCCAAGCCTTGGGCTTCTCCCTAGGTCCTCACAGCTCCATTCTCTGTTGGAATGCTGGCCCTTCACCATGGCTTCTTTCCAGGGCCCATCACAGGGATTGATTCTGTCCCTGTGACCTCCTTCTGTCTGCCTTCCCCAGGCTCTTCCCAGAGAGGGAACTCCCTACCTCCTCTCTCCTGCATATTCCCTATAGCGTCCACATCCTTATTTTATGAAAGTGACCCAGCTCCTCTCCAGTTGGGTCTAACAACAAATCAAGCCTGACACACTAGGTGCAGTCAGGTGAGCTAACTCAGCTCTCAGACACGTAACTCTTTATTCACCTATATGGAGCAAACACCCCAGCAAGGAGGAGAGAGGTGCTAAGGGACAAATTTAGTTTAGATTGTTCGGTTTTCTTGGTATGACCAGAACAATAAAAGAGGCTAATATTTTGAGGGGAATTACCCCTAACTAATACTCTAGAAGTAGATTTGGTTAAGGGTAATGCAAGGACTCCACTTGTTCTGTTTAGCTGCCATCAGTGGTAAGAGGGAACGAAGGGATGGTTGCAGCTGCTCTGTTCTTTGTGCTTTTGGGTGGTGTGGGTGGAACCAGAACATTCAGGACACTGCTATTCAAAAGCTTCTGAGCTTGGATACATGGGGCACAGGTCAACTTAGAGTGGAAGCCACACTGACACATATTCGAAGAACTTATTTTTATTGGTCTGAATTTTTGTTCCTTATTCATTAACAAGGTTCCCACTTCTGGGGTATGAAACTATTTAATAATCATCCTATAACACTAATGTTACAGTTTAACAGTAGAAATCTTGGTAAGACAACATCTAACTAAAAAAACCAAAAACACTTTTAATCCTTCTATGCAACCAAGTAACATTCTGAAACAGCTAACTTACTAGTTTATGCCTAGACTCTGCATTGGAATTGGCTATCATCTTCCTGAGCCCAGGAAGAGTCTCATTAAAGTGAATGGACACCCCAATGATGCTCTATGCTAGCAGTTCCTGATACAGCATCAGGGGCTTAGACTGTAATATGTTCCCCTCTGGGGCTAAAGTTATATATTTTAACATCAGTATCATAAGACATCACTAAGGTGGAAATGCATTAAGCTGAAGTTCTTATTTGATAATAGTGAGAATTGAATGTGGGGAATGTTAAGTTGGCACTTTGCTTTTGCTACTGACTAATGCAGAAATAAGATATTTTATTCAAAGTAAGATGGAATCATACATCAAAGTGAAAAGCGTGCATAAGTAGTTTGCAGTGTGTAGACTGATAAAAGCTAAAAATAGGTGTGGTATAAAACTTACTGACAATTAAAAACTGTGGCTTTCAACAACAGAATCAAATGGTTACAAAACAAGTTTAAGCATTGTGGGCAGCAGGTAAGCTGTATTCCTGCTAGGGCCCACACACCACCAAGAAGAATCTGTATTGCAAATTCAGTGTGGAAAAGTCAGTCCCCTGCCTATAGCAGCCAGCCGAGATCTCAGGGGAGGTAAAAGTTTTTTGTAACTAGAACAAGTTATCCTGGCTTTTTAATTAAAAAATAAAATAAACTTCATACCAGTGACTTTGCAGTGGTAGGGGATGATGTGGAACATACAGCACGCTTAGAAATTTGGTCTTCTAAGTAAAAATTATGCCACACCTAGGGAGGTGGCACACCACATGGATGGTGCAGCAATGGTATAGTATAACCTGCAAGATCCCCACATACCAAGCTGCCTCAGCTGCTCTATGAAGTAACCATGCCATCTCAGACAAATTCTACATAGATAATAAAATCAAATTAAATTCAGAAATCTTCAATAGTGTAGTATCTTCCAAAGAAAAAGGAAATATAGACTATGAGAATAAAAATGAATCTTACAGGTACATTCATAAACATGACTTCTATTTTAATAAAATAATGGTATTATGTCTATTCAAAAGTGGTATAAGAGCAAAATAGGCATTTTATTTAATCAGACTAAACTACACAGACAGCAAATTTAAGGCACGGTTTCCTCTTCAATCTGGCTTTCCTCTGTTCCATGTTCTTCAAGTTTAATACTACCGTATTAGCAGTATCCCTTCCAGCGAATTTTGACATCCCTCCTATTTTCCCTGTAACCAGAACAAAAAAAAAGAAAAAAAAAACATTAGAAGATAGATTCTAATAGAGTGGCAAACAAAACACACACTTTCCACAGTGGAATTGTATTCAGCTTCTTTCTACATCTTACAAGTAGAATCACATTCAGTGATGTTTTCAGCAAATCTTACTGCAAAACTACAATATAAAGTTTTATACATCATGCTTAAATGACTTATTAGAGAACGCCTTACTTTTGAATCTGTCATCCATGCACGACTTGGTAACAGTTTATAAACCTGAGGAGTTTTAACTTGTGATAGAGAAAGCTTAAAATGAATGCCAAAATGTCAATAATCCAAGAATATTATCTTGTAGGACAGGCTCACACTCCCTGCAAAGTATCAGAGGGATAGCTGTGTTAGTCTGTATCCACAAAAACAGAAAGGAGTCCAGTGGCACCTTAAAAACCTAACATTTATTTGGGCAGGTTTCAGAGTAGCAGCCGTGTTAGTCTGTATTTGCAAAAAGAAAAGGAGTACTTGTGGCACCTTAGAGACTAACCAACTTATTTGAGCATAAGCTTTCATGACCTACAGCATCTGATGAAGTGAGCTGTAGCTCACGAAAGCTTATGCTTAAATAAATTGGTTAGTCTCTAAAGTGCCACAAGTACTCCATTTATTTGGGCATAAGCTTTCATGGGTAAAAAACCCACTTCTTCAGATGCATGGAGTGAAAAGAGCCAAATTTAAACCTTACAAAACTGCCTGGCCTCGTCCAAAAAACCACTGGAGAATGGTGGTGGAGGGGGTACATCTTCTGAACAGTGCATTCCCATTTTAGGTGATCATTTCTCCCCCTCCCCTGCCTCTTTTACACTTGTATCCCTCTTCAGCATTTTGAAGGGAGCAAACCAGGGAATGCAAAGTTAAGATCTAACAGAGTTTTGTTTTGGGGTATGATATTAAATTTGCTTTGTTTACAAATCAAGTTTTTCTGACTGCACTGAAAATGAGAGGAATTAGAAGCTGGACTTTTTTTCCCACCTCTTAAAGTGATGAGGTTTTACAATTGGAACTGGCAATTGTGTCGAAAAAGCAGAGCAGACACTAGCTTCCATTTTGACAAGAGTAAAAACTTGTTTTAGTTAGTAAACAGGTGTATGTGAGATACAAGGAATAAGGTGTTTCTGTATAGTAACTTTCCTGACCATAACCACACTTTAGTACAATGTTGATTATAGTTTTTACAAATAATTTGTTCAACTATTCATATTGGTTAAAAAATACAAAGATCCATAGTGAATACAAGATGGAGTTTCTATTATGGCCTCTCTACCACAACAGAATCAAGCCATCTGTAGAACATCGAGATTTATTTTACTCATCATAGCAGTCAAATGGAAGATGCTCATCCTTACTTTTGAGGAATTCATGTTACAAATGGCTGAATCAGAAATCTTTTTATCTGAAAGTAACAGAGCCACTTACTGAGTTGAAATGATGATCAACTTTTCTAACATTAGTATCTGTTTATGAATACTATAAACAAAAAATTCCAACCAAAGACACAGGGCCTTCTTCTAAGTTACATTAAGGTCACTTTAGACATCTCTGGCTGTTTAAAAGAAAGCCTTATTGCAGCACCACACCAATGTAAAGGGGCTTTAGTGCAAATGAGAATAAGATCCCTAGAGTTTAGAAGATGAAAGATTAGCCACTGCCATCATACAACTCTCATCCGAACACCCATTTAAGAATAAACCAGGCCCAAACTTGCTCAGCTTTAAAAAAAAGCACAAACCTGGATTTTATGGTTAAAAGAGAGCACCGAGTGTAAAGGGATCTGGGATGTATCCCTGGTTCTGTTACGAACTTCCTGTAAAATCTTGGGCTTGCCATGCAATCTCCATGCGTCAATTTCCCATTCTGTCAACTCTCTTACAAGGGTATTTGCAGCTTAAAAGTATTGTTTGCAAAGCTTTTGTAGATCTTCTGATAGATGATACAACAGAACTGCAAAGCAGCCATTCATTGCAGTCAGAATACTATCTCTAGTTGCAACTTACTAACTCCTATTTCTTATTCAAATAGGATGTACTTACCTATCTGCGAACTCATTTCAGCCACTTAAGATATACCAGTCACTGTAAACATCTTACAAATTGCTATACAGACATTAAGTTAAATTAAGCAAAGTTGAGGGTGGCAGGTAACTAGTGCAGGAGAAAGCACAATAAGCAGAGCTCACATGGATGAAAGTCAAGCAACAAACATGTCAGAGAGTATACAAGCTTCCTGTATGAAAGTAAGAGCTCTTCCCACTGTTCTCCTTCCTGAGAAACTTGGAAGATTTGGACACTGCACTCTTCTGAAATTAAGTGACTACTGCATATATCCATAACTCTTTTTTCAAAGCTAAACAAGGGAAGTATGAATAAACATACTGATGAATAAGGATTTCAAAGTCAAAAGTTTTAAAACAAAGTCATTCAAACGATCAGTGTGCTACAAAGCAGCCAAGTAAGCAAACTGCCAAATGGGTTGTAATGAAACTTAAAAAAAAAAAAATCCACTTTCAAGCTGATACCCATGAATCTTCAATCCAAAAGACATTTTTGAGCATTTCATAAGCCATCAAATATGAGGGTTTAAGGTACCATTTCATTTATATGAAGTGTCAATCCCATAATGCACACACAAAACCATATAAAAATTACACATGAGCAGTATACATCACTAGACATCATAAATTACTTCTTAATAGACGCAGGGAAAGTAATCAGGACTTCGCTTAGAAACTTCTTTTGGATTTCTCTGTACCCTTACAAGATAGGGTGCTGTGCAGCGACCTATTTACGAATCTCAATTTCATCTATTTAGAACTACGTTGGAACTAAGTGGCAAACAGGAGAAAATTTTCGTTAAGTATTAAAGTTGAGACAACATGCAGACAATACAGAAGGGAAACAAATTTCCTTTAAGATATTCACTATATAAGTACTGGTATCAGGCTAGATTTGATTTAAATCACTAATCATTGGGAGGGTTTTTTTGTTTTTTTTTTAAATCATGGATTTTTATCCACCCTGACTGATATTGATAGTATGTCTTGAGTAGACATATTAGAGCTAGCTTTAATCTAACTCGCTCAGGTCCCAGACCAGTGAAGCTGTGTCAGCACTCACTTCAGCATGGGATAGGCCTGCAAGTAGTTATCCAGTGTTCCAGGTGGCCTTGTAGAGTCCATGCTGAAGTATGCCCTGCTGCAGCTTCACTGTTTTGGGACCAAAGCTAACTACTCGAGCAGCAATCACATTGTGACTTCAGTATAGATGGTATGAAGTGGGACAAAATTGGTGAGGTTACAGGGACAAACCATCCCGATGAGTCGAAAGAATAGTAAATATGGCAGGCGACCAGCTTGGCCTAACGGTGAAATCCTAGCGGATCTTAAACATAAAAAAGAAGCTTACAAGAAGTGGAAGATTGGACATATGACCAGGGAAGAGTATAAAAATATTGCTTGGGCATCTAGGAATGAAATCAGGAGGGCCAAATCGCACCTGGAGCTGCAGCTAGCAAGAGATGTCAAGAGTAACAAGAAGGGTTTCTTCAGGTATATTGGCAACAAGAAGAAAGCTAAGGAAAGTGTGGGCCCCTTAATGAATGAGGGAGGCAACCTAGTGACAGAGGATGTGGAAAAAGCTAATGTACTCAATGCTTTTTTTGCCTCTGTCTTCACTAACAAGGTCAGCTCCCAGACTGCTGCGCTGGGCATCACAACATGGGGAGTAGATGGCCAGCCCTCTGTGGAGAAAGAAGTGGTTAGGGACTATTTAGAGAAGCTGGACGTGCACAAGTCCATGGGGCCGGACGAGTTGCATCCGAGAGTGCTAAAGGAATTGGCGGCTGTGATTGCAGAGCCATTGGCCATTATCTTTGAAAACTCGTGGCGAACGGGGGAAGTCCCAGATGACTGGAAAAAGGCTAATGTAGTGCCAATCTTTAAAAAAGGGAAGAAGGAGGATCCTGGGAACTACAGGCCAGTCAGCCTCACCTCAGTCCCCGGAAAAATCATGGAGCAGATCCTCAAAGAATCAATCCTGAAGCACTTACATGAGAGGAAAGTGATCAGGAACAGTCAGCATGGATTCACCAAGGGAAGGTCATGCCTGACTAATCTAATCACCTTCTATGATGAGATTACTGGTTCTGTGGATGAAGGGAAAGCAGTGGATGTATTGTTTCTTGACTTTAGCAAAGCTTTTGACATGGTCTCCCACCGTATTCTTGTCAGCAAGTTAAAGAAGTATGGGCTGGATGAATGCACTATAAGGTGGGTAGAAAGTTGGCTAGATTGTCGGGCTCAACGAGTAGTGATCAATGGCTCCATGTCTAGTTGGCAGCCGGTCTCAAGTGGAGTGCCCCAGGGGTCGGTCCTGGGGCCGGTTTTGTTCAATATCTTCATAAATGATCTGGAGGATGGTGTGGATTGCACTCTCAGCAAATTTGCGGATGACACTAAACTAGGAGGCGTGGTAGATACGCTGGAGGGCAGGGATAGGATACAGAGGGACCTAGACAAATTGGAGGATTGGGCCAAAAGAAATCTGATGAGGTTCAATAAGGATAAGTGCAGGGTCCTGCACTTAGGACGGAAGAAGCCAATGCACAGCTACAGGCTAGGGACCGAATGGCTAGGCAGCAGTTCTGCGGAAAAGGACCTAGGGGTGACAGTGGACGAGAAGCTGGATATGAGTCAGCAGTGTGCCCTTGTTGCCAAGAAGGCCAATAGCATTTTGGGATGTATAAGAAGGGGCATAGCTAGCAGAGCAAGGGACGTGATCGTCCCCCTCTATTCGACTTTGGTGAGGCCTCATCTGGAGTACTGTGTCCAGTTTTGGGCCCCACACTACAAGAAGGATGTGGATAAATTGGAGAGAGTCCAGCGAAGGGCAACAAAAATGATTAGGGGTCTGGAACACATGACTTATGAGGAGAGGCTGAGGGAACTGGGATTGTTGAGTCTGCAGAAGAGAAGAATGAGGGGGGTTTGATAGCTGCTTTCAACTACCTCAGAGGTGGTTCTAGACTATTCTCAGTGGTAGAAGAGGACAGGACAAGGAGTAATGGTCTCAAGTTGCAGTGGGGGAGGTTTAGGTTGGATATTAGGAAAAACTTTTTCACTAGGAGGGTGGTGAAACACTGGAATGCGTTACCTAGGGAGGTGGTTCTAACTCTCCTTAGAAGTTTTTAAGGTCAGGCTTGACAAAGCCCTGGCTGGGATGATTTAATTGGGGATTGGTCCTGCTTTGAGCAGGGGGTTGGACTATATGACCTCCTGAGGTCCCTTCCAACCATGATATTCTATGAAAATATTTCCCCTCTCAACCATAGGCAATGCATGGGGGGGGGGGTATGTGGGGTCATGTCCCCCCCCCCAAGTTTACTGCTTGGCCTACAAGGCGGGTGGGGGGGAGGAAGAGGTGCTTTGTCCTTCTTCCACTGGGCCTGCCCCTGGCACGCTCAGCCCCTGTCCCTGGCAGCCAGGCCCGTGTGGGGAGCAGAAGGGGTGGGACCAGCTGCTTTCCATGTGGGCTGCTCTGGGTCGCTGCTCTGTGCAGAGCAGCAGCTGCCTGCAAGAGAGCCTGGCTGACGTGGTGGCCTGCCTGGCCCCCTCTGCTCCCTGCCCAGGCCTGGCTGCTAGGGACAGGGGCTGAGTGAGCCAGAAGCGTGCCAGGGGGGTGGGGAGGGGAGAGGGGCTCTCTCTCAGGCAGCCACCATGCTGCACAGAGTCAGTGACCCAGGCTACCTTCAGCTGCTGTGAGAAGTGGCTCCCTCCCACTCCCCACCCAGGCCTGGCTGCCAGGAAGAGCAGCTGAACATGCTGGGGGAAGGGGGGTGGGGGGAAGAGAGGCGCAACAGAAGAAGGAAAAAGCTCCCCCTGCAGGTAATTCTGGTGGGGTGGGGAGAGCACAGGAGCTCCAGGCTGGGCTCAGGGCGAGGATGACACCGGGCACAGGAGACATGTGGGGCAGTCACATCTTCCCCTTTAGACTGTGCCCTTCCAGTATCATCTATGCCCTCAACTTTCGTCACTCAGCCACTTTCCCTGCATAAGAAACTATGAACAGTTTAAGTCTAGAGCCCCCAAAAAAAAATTATAGTAAAAGCATCTCTGAGGCTGGGATAGCTTCATCCCACTCCCTCTTGGGGGATACCTTTCATGTTCTATAGGTCCCTGATTCTATGATAAGCTGGTAGGGTGTTGGGTCTTATCAAGCAGCGAGCAGGAGTTATGTAACACAACAGAATAAAATTCCCACAAGCCACTAGTTTTGCAGGATACATAAGTGAGCGTGCAGCATCTGTGGCTAACAGAATCCAAACTATATCATTTGCATGTGACACCATAAAAAGTATGCTATAGGAGATCAATATTTGAGGAAATACTCCTACACATACAGTTTAAGAAGTGTGAGAGAGCTGAAGTCTGTTTCAGTAACGCAGCCTGGAAAATGAAAAAGAGTCACTACTTTATGTGCAAAGTTTGTTATATTTCAGACAAAAAAAGATAGGATGTGTCCAAGTTACACAATTACCTGTTTGAAAGGCAAAGTGCACACTCATTTGGATAAGTGTGCCCATCAGTCCCACAAACTGGGTTAAAGTTCTTTGGACATCCAGGCAAACCATACAAGTAGCATTTTGGCTAGAGAGGAAACAAACTTATGAAACAGTCTAGGATAAGCAACTCCAAAACAGCATTTTGGAAACCTTTAAGCAATTTAATTGATTTTTTTTTTTTTGGATTAAGCAATTTAACAAATCCTGCCATCTTCCAATGGCATACCAATGTACTTATATACAAAATTAAAATCAACATTTCATAAAAATTTGTGGAGGGGTTGTGAGATATTGCATCACTTTCCTAGTTATGTGGAAATGTATCACTTCAGGCTTCACATACTAACTGCTCCCTACCATTACTTAGCTAAATACTTATCTTGCTTAACAGTCAAGGGGACCTTAATCAACATTGCTAAAAAAAGGAGTGTTTTTTAACCTTGGGATAACTAATGCACAGCAGCTCTCCCAAAATAGAAGTACAGTGGAGACAAAAGGTTTTAGTTTTTGCACGAAATAAACTCAGAAGTCAACCCAAGTTGGGTGTGTAAGGCTGGCCTCCACAAATTTACCTCCTGGTAAAACTGAAGTGCTTTGTCTTCACTGTTGTTTTTACCTCAGGATCATTCATGCACTTCAGTTACCCTGAAAGATTAAAAAAGCCACCACAGCATTTTTAGCAGTGAAGACATAGAATCATAGAATATCAGGGTTGGAAGGGACCCCTGAAGGTCATCTAGTCCAACCCCCTGCTCGAAGCAGGACCAATTCCCAGTTAAATCATCCCAGCCAGGGCTTTGTCAAACCTGACCTTAAAAACCTCTCAGGAAGGAGATTCTACCACCTCCCTAGGTAACGCATTCCAGTGTTTCACCACCCTCTTAGTGAAAACGTTTTTCCTAATATCCAACCTAAACCTCCCCGACTGCAACTTGAGACCATTACTCCTCGTTCTGTCATCTGCTACCATTGAGAACAGTCTAGAGCCATCCTCTTTGGAACCCCCTTTCAGGTAGTTGAAAGCAGCTATCAAATCCCCCCTCATTCTTCTCTTCTGCAGGCTAAACAATCCCAGTTCCCTCAGCCTCTCCTCATAAGTCATGTGTTCCAGACCCCTAATCATTTTTGTTGCCCTTCGCTGGACTCTGTCCAATTTATCCACATCCTTCTTGTAGTGTGGGGCCCAAAACTGGACACAGTACTCCAGATGAGGCCTCACCAATGTCGAATAGAGGGGAACGATCACGTCCCTCAATCTGCTCGCTATGCCCCTACTTATACATCCCAAAATGCCATTGGCCTTCTTGGCAACAAGGGCACACTGCTGACTCATATCCAGCTTCTCTTCCACTGTTACCCCTAGGTCCTTTTCTGCAGAACTGCTGCCTAGCCATTCGGCCCCTAGTCTGTAGCTGTGCATTGGATTCTTCCATCCTAAGTGCAGGACCCTGCACTTATCCTTATTGAACCTCATCAGATTTCTTTTGGCCCAATCCTCCAATTTGTCTAGGTCCCTCTGTATCCTATCCCTGCCCTCCAGCGTATCTACCACTCCTCCCAGTTTAGTATCATCCGCAAATTTGCTTAGAGTGCAATCCACACCGTCCTCCAGATCATTTATGAAGATATTGAACATGGTCACTTAACAAATCAACAGCGTACTGTAAGATGGAATCCATTCAAAATCACATTCGCATAACATTTTAGGGCCAGAATAGGAGGTTTTATAATGAGAATAAGCTATCTGGAGCTAGTTATCTTGCTATAAAATCCTACCCTTAAATTGTTAGTCAACACAGCTATGTTGGTCAGGGAGGTGAGAAAGCCACATGCTAAATATCCCATGCTGACCTAACCCCGGCTGTGGGCATAGCTAGGGCAGCGGAAGGAGGTTTCCAGCAGCCTAGCGGCTGTGGCCCAGGGAGATGGTGTTCCTACACCAAGGGGAAACCCCCCCGCAGGCGCAGGCCCTGTCCGCATTTCAGGTTAGGCTGGCATGGCTACCACGCAGTAACTAGTGTAGACGTATCCCTAGCTGAAGCCTCAACTACCCCGCTGTAAAATCTTTATCCCGACGCAGCTAGCGGGGGTCAAGCTCAGGTGGGAGGAGGGGGACGCGGAGCACTGACTACAGCGAAGGAAGCAGCTACCGGCCTGGTCTCCGCCGGGGTTACAACGCGCGGCGGCGGCTGAGGGGCCTCGGGGAGCCAGACAAGCCCCGCCAGCCGGGGCGCAGGGCAGCCTCGACGGAAGCGCCGCCGTACAGAGCCCGCAAGGCGGCGAGAGCCCCAGCCAGCCCGGCCAGCTGGCGGCCCGCTCCCCGCCGAGGCGGGCCGGGCCGGACCAGGGGCTGCCCGCGCCCTACCGCGGGCAGGGCACCCCGGCGCTCAGGGCCCGGCTCCCCAGCGCGGGCTCCCTGGGACGGAAAGGGGGGGGCGCACCCGGGGCTTGCCCTGTGCCGGGGGGATGGGCACGGGCCCCTGCCCGCAGGCACCCGCCGGGGGATGGTGCCAGGGCGGGGCGCTGGGAGGCGGGCAGGATGCTGCGGGACGCAGCGGCAGTGCGGGGCACTGGGGACCCGGGGGTGTTGGGCGGTGCCGCGGGCTGCCCCGGCCCCACTCACCCAGGCGGCGGCGGCGGCGGCAGCCCGCGCGGGCGGCGGCAGGAGAAGCCCTGTGAGGAAAGAGGAGCGCAGTGTTACAACGGCAACCGCCCCCGCCCCCGCCCCCGCCCCCGCCTGGCCGGCCGGTACCTGCCAGCGCCCCGCACAGCAGCAGCAGAGCGGTCGCGCGCACGACGCCACAGCGCACCCCCATCTCCGCACCCAGCGGCCGGCGGCGCGGGCCGCCCGCTTATAGGGCACGTGCCCGCTGGCGTCACAACCCGCCCCGCCCACCCTGCACCACCGACCACGCCCCCGGAGGCCCCCCCACGGCGCGTCTTAGCTCGCCCCGCCCACCCTGCACCACCGACCACGCCCCCGGAGACCCCCCCACGGCGCGTCCTCGCTCGCCCCGCCCACCCTGCACCACCGACCACGCCCCCGGAGACCCCCCCCCACCCGGGGGATGGGGGCAGGGTCAGTGGTGCCCATGGGAGTGAGGAGAGGAGGTGGGGCTCCTGTGGGGTAGGGGGGCTGGGATACCAGTTGGGGTGGGGTGCTGGCTCCAATAGGAGTAGGGGGGGGGTGGCTCCTGTGGGTGGGGGGATGGTACAAGGAGAATGGCGGGGGGGTCAGTGGCACCGGTGGGAGCAGTCCACAGGGCAAGGAGCCAGCAGGGACCTTGCTGCCGGGCTCAGCTTTCCCCCCCGGCTGGCTTGGGTAGAGGCATCCTGGTGCACCCCCCCACAAAATTCAGTGACTCCCTTTGTGAGAGATGCCAGCTGTCCAAGTCCTTATACAGTCCCTAGCACCTCCCAGCCATCAGTGCAGCCGACCTCCTCGCACCCCACGAGGCAAGAAGGCACGGTGCCCATTTTACAGAGAGTAAGCTGAGGCACAGAGCAGATGACGTCACATGCCTAAGCTCACAACAGGGAAACTGTGGCCAAGCCAAGAACTGAACCAAGCTCTTCTGCATCCAAGTCCATACAGCATGGTCCTGCACTGCCTCTCTTCTGAGCAGCAGATGGGGGTAGTTGCTCAATGCTGTGACAAGTGTGACATTTTATTATAGGCAGGACTGCTAGCACCACTCATTATTACGGTTGCTTCCCATTATAAGACCCTGTTTTCAGTTGTATGCAACAGGGGTGGCCACATTTTCTGAGCCACATATGACAATCTTCAGAAGTTTGAGAGTTGGGGCTCAACTGCCGGGGCTTCAGCCGCACAGGAGGCGCCTGCTGGGGGTCAGGGCTTCAGCCTCATGCCTGCTGAAGCCCCAAGCTTCAGTCTTCTCTGAATGTAGTAGCAAAAGTAATCCACCAGCCCCACTACTTAGATCCATCCCATCTTGGTAGATACTTTCCAAAGCCAGTAATAATGGCTGGAGTAATTTTAAGACAACAGCCAAGGATTGAATCATAGCATATCAGGGTTGGAAGGGACCTCAGGAGGTCATTTAGTCCAACCCCCTGCTCAAAAGCAGGACCCATACTCAATTAAATCATCCCAGCCAGGGCTTTGTCAAGCCTGACCTTAAAAACTTCTAAGGAAGGAGATTCCACCACCTCCCTAGGCAACGCATTCCAGTGTTTCACCACCCTCCTAGTGAAAAAGTTTTTCTTAATATCCAACCTAAACCTCCCCCACTGCAACTTGAGACCATTACTCCTTGTCCTGTCCTCTTCTACCACTGAGAATAGTCTAGAACCATCCTCTCTGGAACCACCTCTCAGGTAGTTGAAAGCAGCTATCAAATCCCCCCTCATTCTTCTCTTCTGCAGACTCAACAATCCCAGTTCCCTCAGCCTCTCCTCATAAGTCATGTGTTCCAGACCCCTAATCATTTTTGTTGCCCTTCGCTGGACTCTTTCCAATTTATCCACATCCTTCTTGTAGTGTGGGGCCCAAAACTGGACACAGTACTCCAGATGAGGCCTCACCAATGTCTAATAGAGGGGAACGATCACGTCCCTCGCTCTGCTCGCTATGCCCCTGCTTATACATCCCAAAATGCCATTGGCCTTCTTGGCAACAAGGGCACACTGCTGACTCATATCCAGCTTCTCGTCCACTGTCACCCCTAGGTCCTTTTCCGCAGAACTGCTGCCTAGCCATTTGGTCTCTAGCCTGTAGCTTTGCATTGGGTTCTTCCGTCCTAAGTGCAGGACCCTGCACTTATCCTTATTGAACCTCATCAGATTTCTTTTGGCCCAATCCTCCAATTTATCTAGGTCCCTCTGTATCCTATCCCTGCCCTCCAGCGTATCTACCACTCCTCCCAGTTTAGTATCATCCGCAAATTTGCTGAGAGTGCAATCCACACCATCCTCCAGATCATTTATGAAGATATTGAACAAAACCGGCCCCAGGACCGACCTCTGGGGCACTCCACTTGACACCGGCTGCCAACTAGACATGGAGCCATTGATCACTACCCGTTGAGCCCGACAATCTAGCCAACTTTCTACCCACCTTACAGTGCATTCATCCAGCCCATACTTCTTTAACTTGCTGACAAGAATACTGTGGGAGACCGTGTCAAAAGCTTTGCTAAAGTCAAGAAACAATACATCCACTGCTTTCCCTTCATCCACAGAACCAGTAATCTCATCATAGAAGGCGATTAGATTAGTCAGGTATGACCTTCCCTTGGTGAATCCATGCTGACTGTTCCTGATCACTTTCCTCTCATGTAAGTGCTTCAGGATTGATTCCTTGAGGACCTGCTCCATGATTTTTCCGGGGACTGAGGTGAGGCTGACTGGCCTGTAGTTCCCAGGATCCTCCTCCTTCCCTTTTTTAAAGATTGGCACTACATTAGCCTTTTTCCAGTCATCCGGGACTTCCCCCGTTCGCCACGAGTTTTCAAAGATAATGGCCAATGGCTCTGCAATCACAGCCGCCAATTCCTTTAGCACTCTCGGATGCAACTCGTCCGGCCCCATGGACTTGTGCACGTCCAGCTTTTCTAAATAGTCCCTAACCACCTCTTTCTTCACAGAGGGCTGGCCATCTATTCCCCATGTTGTGATGCCCAGCGCAGCAGTCTGATTGCTGATGAAAAAGCCAGCGGGTTTTCCCAGGTTGGACTAATTTGAACTTCAGTCCCAGTGTATCTTCTATATTTTCCAAGGTATTCAGTCTTTTTGGACTCTTGCTGAAAAAAGAATATAATGAAGACATTAAATTTATAGGCTTTTTAATGTCTTTTGAAGATTCTGCAGCTCGTACTAGCGCTAGTTGGAGTAGATGGCCTCTGCAGTGTATGTTGGAGAGATTAGAGTTACACTTTTCTCTGAGCAAAGCTTGTCCTCCACCATGTCTTCCAGAGAAGTTTGCAGCTCCATCAAATGCACAACCATCCATCTGTTTGGGGTCCAATTGACCAGCATTTAACTCTTCTAAGATGTGGGTTGTCACAGATGCAGCCAACGTGTTTTCTGTAACTTGAACATCTAGAAATGCATCTACTGGCCTACCACTGACATCAAGATAATGTATACAGTGACTCAATACTTGATGCCAATTTGCATCGGTGCATTCTTCAGCCCTGTATGCAAATTTTTTTGAACATGGTGAGAGAGTTCTTCACTTTTTCAACTGTTGAGTCTTTCACTGTTGCACCGCATGCTTCTAGCCAGTCAGTTGAATGCTGACCACACTGAATGCTGATCACAAGAGAATGACATACAAGAGCAGTGTTGTAGCCAAGTAGGATATTAGAAAGAGAAGGTGGGTGAGGTAATATCTTTTATTGGGCCAACTTCTGTGTGGCTTGAAAGCTTGTCACTCTCCCCAACAGAAGTTGGTCCAATAAGAGATATTACCTCCCCTACCTTGTCTCTCTGATACCAGAGCTTCCTCCTTCAGCCACCACGGTAAGAAATACCTGCCAAGCACTGAGCAGTGACTTTGCCCAAAGGCTAGATACATATAGGCAATTCTGTGGAAGTGCATTTATTTCTGCACAGGGCTTGGTGTTTTCCAAGATAAAATAAAGTTCAAGTCTCCGCTGAAGTATTCCTTATGGACATATGCATTAATACTGGTATGCTACCAGAATCCTAAGAGCTATCCACTACATCCAGTCTCTCTAGGTTTAATACCATGCGCATCACTGTGGACCTAATTTAGGAGGAAAAGGTTTCATAGTAATGAGCCGGAAAGGTCCCTTTGATCAGTCCCATTATCACAAAATCCAGAGTTGATAAACTTGCAAGAAACAGAAATATATGAAAGTGTAGAAATTTATAGTGAAGATAACTGAACTACCATAGCTGCCCATATAGCTAAGCCCTGAGGCAATAAAAAAAATTATCTATAACATAGCTTCATTTTAGCAGATGCTGCAAAAATTAGAACACATTAATCTTAATCATTCAGTGGGTGTGCCAATTCCAGGTGCCTTTATGGTTGTATATGATCTATAGACAACAAAATGGACATTACGTTCCTGATCAGACAAATAGCACAACCAGTTCTGATCTTCATAAAATACTGGCTCCCGCTAGATCTTGAAGGTATTCAACTCCTCCCAGATTCAGGCTCTGCGATTCCATGCACCAGCCAAGTGTATCTCAGTTAACCCATCCACAGAATGGAGTGTTATAGTACTTCTCTACCCCACAAAGGGCTGTTGTGAGAGTTAAGGGCTAGAGCCACAAGGGTGGCTTAGGCTTAGTGTTGCAGACCCTAAGTTTAGGCACCTGACCACCTGTGGAATCCAGGAGTTAGGTGCCCAGGTTCCCTATACAATACATTGGGAGAGTTAGGCACCTGAGAATAGGATCCACAAAAGCCAGCTGAGTGGGGAGCCACCTAAGCTAACCAATAAGAAATGCTGAGGAGATGGATGTAGCCTAAGCCTTGCCCCTCAAAGAGATTTAGGTACTTAAGTCTGGATTGGAGGGTGGTGCCCATCTCCACTCAGGAGTCACAGCTGTGAACCCTCTGCTGGAGTTAGATGCCTAAACCCTCTCTCCCTAGAGGAGGTAACATGGTAGTATCCCCCTTACACACTTTAGCCCAGTGGTTAGGAAGACTCAGGTTCAGTTCCCCTGTTTGCCTGACTTGGAGCAGGGATTTGAACCCATGTCTCAGGAAAGTGCCCTGGGCCATGGGATATTCTGGGATGCAGCATGCCCCAGCTCTCTCGTTGAAGACATTCCAGTTTGTCCAATTAAATTGTCACTGGCCAGAGTTCAAGGGCCTGTTCTAGTTACTGTTTTATTATGAGTGGAATGGCTTCAACAGGACAGACTGAAAATCCACCCACCCCAGAATACCCTGTAGCCCAGTGGTTAGAATCCGACCTGGGAGACCTGTGCTCTGATCCTTGCTCCGAAGCAGGCGGGTGTGGGAATAAAACCTGGGTCTCCCACATCCTGGGTGGCGAAAGCTTTAACAACTTGCTAGATAGAGGGGGTGCTAGCTCTCTTATATCTTTTAGGCAGGGCCTGATTCAGCAGATGTGCTTTACGACAGCCTCTGAGAACACCTGCCAGATCAGGCCTAGTCCATGGAGACAGGCAAAGGAATGCCTAATCTGAAAATGCTGCTGGGATTTAGGTGTGAGTTAGGGCAGCTCTATCAAAGCCCACTGGCAGATTTTTTAGGCACCTAGGGGACAGGAGATTTGTTGGCAGAAATGTAGGTGTAATATGAGGACTTAATAATTTGACTTATGAGGAGAGGCTGAGGGAGTGGGATTGTTTAGCCTGCAGAAGAGAAGAATGAGGGGGGATTTGATAGCTGCTTTCAACTACCTGAAAGGGGGTTCCAAAGAGGATGGCTCTAGACTGTTCTCAATGGTAGCAGATGACAGAACGAGGAGTAATGGTCTCAAGTTGCAGTGGGGGAGGTTTAGATTGGATATTAGGAAAAACTTTTTCACTAGGAGGGTGGTGAAACACTGGAATGGGTTACCTAGGGAGGTGGTAGAATCTCCTTCCTTAGAGGTTTTTAAGGTCAGGCTTGACAAAGCCCTGGCTGGGATGATTTAACTGGGAATTGGTCCTGCTTCGAGCAGGGGGTTGGACTAGATGACCTTCTGGGGTCCCTTCCAACCCGGATATTCTATGATTCTATGATACTGACAGACCCCAGTCGTCGGTAGGCAGGATCGAACCTGGGACCTCTGGAGCTTAGTGCAGGAGCCTCTACCACATGAACTAAAAGCCAACTGCTTGTTAGCGAAGGATGTAGAGCAGATCATTTTCTCTCTCTCTAAGTGGTCTCAGTGCCACTAGATGGGACACACCACCACACCCAGGAGACGTGTGTGTTATAGAGGCACTGAGGGACTTTAGGACTTCAGGCACTACAGGGTTAGGCAGCAGCTGAATGGGGGTTGTGAGGCTCTATATTTTGAATTTAGCTGCCTAAAGTGGAAGTTTGAACTTAAATCCTTTTGTGGATCTAGCCCAAAGTGTTTGTAAAGTGCTTTGGGCATGATGAAAGGTACTATATAGGCACACATTATTACTATGAACACACAAAGAATTGGGTGGCTTTTGCCATGCCATTTCATACCCTGTTGTTGCACAGACACAGACATTTATGCTGTTATTTTTCTTTCAGAATGAAACCATTCCGAGTTGCAAGAGAGCTAAGAAGCCTCATTGACAAGTCAAAGTCTATGAGAGCAGCATTTCTCATTTAAACAAATCCTCTGTGAAGAAAAGGTTGAAATACCTTTCGGGGTAGCCTGATACATAGTTGTTTTCAAAATACTGGCTTGAAGAGCAGTCAGTATTGAGTTCCTCCACTTATCTACGTACTAAAACAGTCAAGAATGTTAATTGGCTGTGTCCCAGTAAACCATTTATTCCAGCATTCAACAAAGACTCTTTGTAGACAAACTATCAGTGACTGTCTCTCACAATTTCAGCAGACCTTTCCCTGTGCAGGTATTAATCCTTTCATGCCAGGAGTTAGAATTTCCAGTGCTACATGTTGACAGTCTTATTTATGGTTAAATGTAAGGTCAGTAAACAATTTAAAGCAAAAGCAAAGTTGTCTATTAACTACTTTTCAGTCCACTTAAATGTGCACTTTTCTGAGTGGCTTTGATGGCATATTTATTCGAGATTCACATGATGTGTCGGTTGGAGGAGTTGAGAAATATCTATCTGCTAGTTGCCCATGTAAAGTTAGATTGGCTTAATTCAAAGTACTGAAATATAAGCCTATATTTCTCTGGAGACCAATGCTTTGATGTCTTCAGCTTTTATAGTAACACAAAACAGCTTCCACTCTATTGTAAGGTAAGATTAGAATTGTGTTAATTCTTGGTTCCAGGATCAGGTCATAAATGACATATCCATTTTTTTCATGTTCTTTAAAGTTTAAAACAAAACATTTTCTCATGCACACAAGTAATTATGAGTTTGTTAAAAGGCATCATGACACAACAGCCATAACTCTGACCCATGGACTGTTCTTTAAAAGACTATATTTGTTATTCTGATTTTCAGAATTTAATTAAATATTTTCCTTTAAGATATACTGCTAAGTGGGTAGCTTTATCAGCTAATAAAATATTAAATAATATTTAATTATCAAAGTATTTATAAAGTACTTATAATTGCTTAAGAAAGTGTTATATGTAATTTAATCAGGAAGGTACTCCTGTTCATTACATTGTTTATGAAGAAACTGTAAATGCTGTATTCAGATCAGCAGATATTTATATGTGTGCAGTTAGCAGAAAATATCTTAATTAGGACAGATAATTAAGACCATATGTGACTTAAAACCCTCTTAAGACTCTGACCTTTCATGCGCCTACACAGGTGCTTAACTTTATTGACTTCACTGGCGCTACGTGCGGGTACATAGCTAAACTCAGGTGTCGAAGTGTTTGCAGGATTGGGATGTAACTGTAAGAATGGTTCATAAGCTGAAAACAAAGCATTTTAGGCTTCTGCCTGTTTTCCCCCAAGTAACAGACATAAATAAGAAAATAATACAAAATACACTATATTAGCAGCACATTTGAATTAAGACAGCAAACATACATCTATTGCTTTCAGTGATTCAGTAACAGATCAGACTTGCACTAAGCAAGATATCCCACTCCCAGTAAAATAGGCAAAAAATGGCACACATTAAATCTGAATGTCAAAATTGCTTCAGAGAGACCATCCATATGATCAATTATTCATTGGGATTTTACCCCCACTAGGTGTCTCCCTAGACAGCATAATGGTCGTGTGCACACATGTGATCCCACAAAGACCTTTCAGGGAAATACAACTAAACTGTTTTTTTCAGGAGTTTCCCTACACCCCCCGCTTCCCAGTGATCAACTAGTTACATGCACTTAGTGTTGCCAATTTGGTCATTGGTTGGAAATTTGAATTGAAATTGAAACATTAATACACATTTTAAAAGCATATACAGCGTATGATAAATACTTGAACTGAAAAAGTATACTAGGTTAGTGTAGTGAGGTCTTATTGGCATTTTGGACTTCTCACAGTCTTGAGCTCTCTTCTCTGTTGCCAGCTCAGACCACGTGATACATGAAGGGGGGCAAGGGAGTAGCTCCCTTTGATGGGCACCCCACCAGCCAGTTAGCTATAAAATCCCTCTTGGGGTCTGTTCTCTATTTGCTTTACCTGTAAAGGGTTAACAAGGCCACAGGTAAAAGAAAAGGAGTAGGCACCTGACCAAAAGAGCAAATGGGGTAGAACTTTTAAATTTGGGGGAAAAAAAACTTACCCTTTGTTGTTCTCTGGGCTATAGGGACAGAGCAGCAATGCTGTGTAAGGCTTGAACCAGGTATGAAAATTCATCTTCCATACCAGGAAGAAATTTGGATAGGGAATGTTTAGACAGACACAATCAGGTTTATTTCAGCTTGTGGATCTCTTCTGTGCTAATCCCAGATACTTTTGTTTGCTTGTAACCTTTAAGCTGAACCCCCAAGAAAGCCATTTTCGGTGCTTGAGTTTTGGCATTGCTCTTTTAAAATCTAGCATAAGCCTAAGTTCTAGATGTAATTATTTCTTTTTTGTTTTAATAAACTTTACCTTTTTAAAGAACAGGATTGGATTTTTGGTGTCCTAAGGGGTTTGTGCATGTTCTTTGATTAGCTGGTAGCCACAGCTAATTTCCTTTGTTTTTTTTCCTCAGCTCTTCCCCAGAGGGGGGTGTGAAAGGGCTTGAGGGTACCCCACAGGGAGGAATTCCCAAGCTCTCCTTCCTGGGTTAAAAGGGTTTTTTTTTTTTTTTTTTTGCATTTGGGTGGTGGCAATGTTTACCAAACCAAGGTCAGAGAAAAGCTGTAACGTTTGGAGTGTAATACAAGCCCAGAATGGCAAGCATTAGCTTTAAAAATCCTTGCAGGCCCCCTGTAGCAAAGTCAAGACTCACCAGTGCAGTGCCTCCTGCTGGTTGTCTTGGGAATTAGCTCTTTTCCAGCATACGGAGCACCCTCTGCAGGCCAGTGTCTCACCTACCGCTGGCCCCATGTCCCAGTGCCCTTTCCCTTGGGGTCCTGCCCCCAGCAGTAACCCACAATCTGGGTCTCCCCTCCTAGGGGAACCCCCAACCCTCTATCCCCACCTTTCCTCAGTGGCTACTGCCAGTCATTATCTAGCCCCCACTCACTGGGGCAGATTGCAGTCTGTAAACCACTCATCACTGGCAAGGGGGGTTTGGACCTGCTGCCTTTCCCTGCAGCCCAGTACCTCTCTTTAGGCCTTGCACAAGGCCTGCATTCTGGGGAGTTGCCAGGCTGGAGCTCCCCAGCACTACTCTACCTCTGGTACCCTGCTCCCAGGCAGCCAGGTCCTTCTCTCTCCACCACTGGAGAGATACTGACCCAGCTCCTGGCTCACAGCCCTTTTATAGGCTCAGCTCTGGCCTGATTGGGGCGTGGCCCCAGCTCTGGCTGCTTCCCCAATCAGCCTGGCCTTTCACGGGAGCGGGGTAACTGCTCCACTACACCCCCACTTCTGCACTCAGAGTGACAGAGTGGGGATTCAGCCTTGACAGAGCTTTTGGGAACTACAGGACCAGAAAGGCTCTCTAAGTTTAGAAAGAGAGGGAAGAACATTGGCGCAACAGTTTCCCAAAGCATAGCTACATTAGGGTTAGACAGAAGTCTCACCCACTAGAGGTCCATGAGTCAAGTGGGTTAGTGGAGGCCTTATTGGGATTTTGGGAGAAGGAAGAGAAGCCTGGGAGCCTGGCTAGCTCAGTTGGTAGAGCATCAGACTTTTAATCTGAGGGTCCAGGGTTCAAGTCCCTGGTCAGGTGTAGAGGAGGATCATTTTCCCTTTGTGGTGTCCCCCAAGAATATCAAGAAGCAGCTCTTTGAGGTTACTTTGGGGGGAGGGATAGCTCAGTGGTTTGAGCATTGGCCTGCTAAACCCAGGGTTGTGAGTTCAATCCTTGAGGGGGCCATTTAGGGATCTGGGGCAAAAATTGGGGATTGGTCCTGCTTTGAGCAGGGGGTTGGACTAGATGACCTCCTGAGGTCCCTTCCAACCCTGATATTCTATGATTCTAAGCTTATGTGCATCTGGGATGCAATAATGGAGCAATGAATGTAGGCACTGGTCAGTCTAGGGCAGAGGTTCCCAAATTGTTCTTATTGCCTACCCACTTCCAGAGTTACCAGTTGCCGATGTACTCCTACCTTTCTCATCACTGATACCTTGTGTGTTCTTCTTAACACGCCTGTCTTTAGACATCTACTCATATTTCACTGTTATGTGCAGATAGTTATAGTGCGACGTATACAACCAGAAAAAAAAAAAAAAGACACAACCCTCACTAAGATCTGAGCTCAGTTAGACCGGACAATTGCTGAGCAACTGAACCCCGCCATATGGTGACTGAGGTGTATGTCAGCGTCTGTGTTCTTACTGGGACATCTTGAAGTAAATTAACGACTGTATTTTAAACAACAAATTCACACAGTTTTAAAGCTTCGGCTGAGTAGCCTAGTATAAAAATGCAGTAAATAAAATAAAATCCACCATTATACAATTTTCCCACTCATACTTCCCAGAGATGGCTTGCATACCTTCAGGGGTATACACACAGTTTGGGAATCCCTGGTTTAGGGGACTTCTTGGAAGAGTTCTTTACAAACAGACTTTTGAAGGGAAGGTTGTTGTAGAAGAGAGAACAGACAAAGGCTCCTAGTTCCCACAAAACAAGCCATGGCCCTCTTCGTAAAAGAGAAGGAAAGGAAAGGAAAGCCTGGTAGCTACTATAGAAGCGTTCGCTGTCTCTACAGGGAGCGCCTTGCATGCTCTGTACCCTTATCCCAAGCTAGTAACTACTATCTGCCAACTGCAAAGCTGTTAATGCAGCTGCCATGTTGAGCAGAGGAAGGGGCACTGAAGAGAAAACCATCCTCCTCCCCTCCTTAGGCACTGAGGCTATTGGGGGGGTTTGTTGATAAAATATTGCACAAGCACCACTAGCTATGGAAGGCAACTGGCTTTGAAACCTGACCAGTCGTCTTCTTCACAGGTTGTCCTAAAAAGGAGAGAACCCCATGAGACGATATGGAGGAGGAGCAGTTTATGCTCATCCAAAACCTGTGTTCTCTATGGAGTTATGTGTGTTCAGTCAGGCCTGAAAAGTCATCCTCAGCCCTTTCTATTTCACATGATAGTTAAGCTTTGTTTCCAGGTAGATTTTGTGCCCCAATACACTTTAGACATGCCATTTGGCATGGTTCCAGAAACATGCTGTTAAGAACATGGAAAATCTGTTTTTTGTGGATCTCTCTACCTCGGTCTATTCAATGATGATCATGCTGTCTGCTACATGATGCACAGATCTGACTCAGGGCTTGGCTACACTTGTGAGTTACAGCGCATTAAAGGAACCCCAGGCGACTAGCTCACTACCTGTCCACACTGGCAAGGCACGTAGAGCACACTGACTCTGCGGCTGGTCTGCTCCTGGTACTCCACCTCGGCGAGTGGAATAACATTTTGTGCACCCCCACTGTAGCGCTGCGGCACCAGTGTGGATGCCCTGGTCTGTTAATGCGCTCTGATCGGCCTCCAGAAGTGTCCCACAATGCCTGTTCTAGCCACTCTGGTCATCACTTTGAACTCTACTGCCCTGCCCTCAGGTGATCAACTGCCAGACCCGCCCTTTAAATTCTCTGGGAATTTTGAAATTCCCCTTCCTGTTTGCTCAGCCAGGCGTGGAGTGCTCTCAGTGAATCTTTCCAGGTGACCATGCCTCCACACGCCAGGCGATCCCCAGTATGGCGGTCCCCAGTATGGACCTCACCGGTGTTTGGGAGGAGGAAGCTGTCCAGTCGCAGCTGCCCTCCAGCCGTAGGAATTATGATACCTTTGGGCAGATATCAAGGGGCATGATGGAAAGGGGCCATGACCGGGATGCACTGCAGTGCAGGGTTAAAGTGAAGGAGCTGTGGAATGCCTACCGCAAAGCCCGCGAGGCAAACAGCTGCTCCGGTGCTGCCCCCATGACCTGCCATTTCTACAAAGAGCTGGATGTGATACTTGGGGCCGACCCCACCTCCACTCCGAGTATCACCATGGACACTTCAGAGCCCAGTTCAACAAGGCGGGAGGAGGAGGAGCAAAGCGGGAGCGAGGGTGCTGAGGCGGAGGAAGACACCCCGGAATCCCTAGATGCATGTGGCCAGGAGCTGTTCTCAAGCCAGGAGGAAAGTAGCCAGTCGCGGCAGCCGGTGCTTGGGGAAGGACAAACACCAGAGGAGGTTCCTGGTAAGCAGCTTTTATTTTGGGAAGGAAGTTATTCGGTGCGGGCTGTTGGGGCGAGGAGGGTTAGGGCTGCATGCATGCCTACATGCGGAATAGGGCGTTGATGTGCTCCCTCACATCGTGGTAATCGGCCTCAGCGATCTCTCTTCAAAGGTCTCATCCGGGACTTGGGCAATGCGCTTGTGCAGGTTTCTTGAGAGAGCCACTGTGTTCCTTGTCCCAGTAAGGCTAACTTGTCCGCGCCACTGTGCCGTGAGGGGCGGGAGGACCATTGCTGCACACAGGCAAGCTGCATATGGGTCAGGGCAGAAGCCGCATTGCAGTAGAAGACTCTCCCTTGCTTCCCAGGTCACCCTCAGCAGAGAGATATCTTCCAGGACGAACTCCTGTGGAAAATGTGGGGACAATGTTCAGTATAGGGGGCCCCCTGCCGCTGTTAGCTCTCCCCAAGGCACAGAAACCCAGAGGACAGTACAGCCGTGAAACAATCAGTCACGCTTGACCCTGTGCTTACTCCCCATTTTGGGGCTCCTGTGGGTTATGTGTGCTCGTTTTGGGATGGGCAAATTATGCTATTGTGTAGACTGTGCTTGCCCTTAAGTACGGGGGAATATTGCTTTGTCTGGTGTGAACAATGCTTCCTCTGTTAAGTGTTGCATTTTGCCTTTACAGATGCAACCTTGAGATCTCAGCCGTCCGTGTTATCACCGGCCGAAAGACTCCAAAACATCAGAAAGAGGCCACGTAGAAGCAAGGAAGACATGTTGCATGAAGTAATGCAGCATTCAAGTAATGAAAATCGAAAAGTGCAGGAGTGGCGGGACAGTGAAAGGAGGATCCACCAGCAGAATGAGGAGCTCCGGCACAAAAGCGCGGTGCTCCGGCAGCAAAGCACGGATCGACTGATGAGCATAACAGAGCGCCAAGCGGACTAGATCCAGGTGCTCGTAGCCACGTAGGCGGAACACTACCGTGCCTGACCCCCCTCCTGCAGCCCTTGTCCCAAAACCCTTTCCCTTGTGGCCCCATGTCACCTCCAACCCACTTTCCCCAACATCTGGGTTCTTACCGCCACCAGCTGCCTCCAACACCTGTAGCTTCACCACCCAGCCCTGAAAACTACGACCCTTACCCTCTGCACTCAACTCCCATCACCATGCAGTATAGCCATCCTGAAGTGTAGCACTCATTGCACAGCACTCCAGACAGGAAGGCTGAGTATGATAACAGGACATACACAAATCTGTGATTGTACCGTTCCCCACCCCTCCCCCTTGCCCTTTCTGTTTCCCAAGCAGTTGTGTTTCTTTTCAATAAATGAATTTTCTTTTCAATAAATGGATCTTTTGGCTTTGAAAACATTCTTTATTATTGCATAAAGTAAAAGACACCTTAGCCCAGGAAAGAAACAGGCACTGCAAGTCAGCGTAGCAAACACAGATTCCTACTAACATTGGAACCACTGCACTTCACTCCCGTGCAGGGCACCAGACATTACTGGTGACTTTCAGCCTCAAATTGCTCCCTCAAAGCATCCCTAATCCTTGCAGCCCCACACGGGGCCCCCTAATAGCCCTGCTCTCTGGCTGTTCAAATTCAGCCTCCAGGTGTTGAACCTCCGAGTTCCATGCCTGAGCGAATCGTTCACCCTTCCCTTCACGAATGTTATGGAGGGTACAGCACGCAGCTATAACAGTGGGGATGCTGTCATCGGCCAGGTCCAGCTTCCCATACAGAGAGCACCAGCTGGCCTTTAAATGGCCAAAAGCACACTCCACAGTCATTCTGCACCAGCTCAGCCTGTTGTTGAACTGCTCCTTGCTTCTGTCAGGGCTCCCTGTGTAGGGTTTCATGAGCCATGGCATTAAAGGGTAAGCGGGGTCTCCAAGGATCAAAATGGGCATTTCGACTTCCCCTACGGTGATCTTCTGGTCTGGGAAAAAAGTCCTGGCTTGCAGCTTCCTGAACAGGCCAGCGTTCCGAAAGATGCGTGCGTCATGCACCTTTCCGGGCCAGCCTGCGTTAATGTCAATGAAACACCCATGGTGATCCTTGAGCGCCTGGAGAACCATAGAGAAATACCCCTTCCTATTAACGTACTTGGAGGCTAGGTGGGCTGGTGCCAGAATTGGAATATGTGTGCCATCTATCACCCCGCCACAGTTAGGGAAACACATTTGTGCAAAGCCATCCACAGTGTCATGCACGTTATCTGGAGTCACGTTTCTTCTGAGCAGGATGCGATTAATGGCCCTGCAAACTTGCATCAACACGATTCCAACTGTAGACTTTCCCACTCCAAACTGGTTAGCGACTGATCGGTAGTTGTCTGGAGTTGCCAGCTTCCAGATTGCAATAGCCACTCACTTCTCCACCGTCAGGGCAGCTCTCAATCTCGTGTCCTTGTGCCGCAGGGTGGGGGTGAGCTCCTCACACAGTCCCATGAAAGTGGCTTTTCTCATCTGAAAGTTTTGCAGCCACTGCTCATCATCTCAGACTTGCATGACAATGTGATCCCACCACTCAGTGCTTGTTTCCTGAGCCCAAAAGCAGCATTCCACGGTGGTGAGCATGTCCATGAATGCCACAAGCAAACTCGTGTCATATGCGTTACTCGAGTCGATATCATTGTCGGAGCCCTCACTGTCACTTTGGATCATAAGGACTAACTCGACTGCCAAACGTGACGTGCTGGCTCAACCCATCAGCATACTCCTCAGCAGTTCGGGCTCCATTCCCACAGACCGAGCGGGAAGACAGAGCGCGCAGTACAAAAAACGTTGAAATATGGCGCCAAATGTGGGCGGAAGCACAGGGATTGCTGGGATGCGAACTGATGCATCATGGGGCGTTGGGACAGGACACAGAATGTCCTGCATTCCCCACCCCCTTCCCACAAGCCATAGCGCCAGAATGGGAAGAGGTGCTCTGTGGGACAGCTGCCCATAATGCACCGCTCCCAGTGCCGCTGCAAGTGCTGCAAATGTGGCCACGCCAGTGCGCTTGTTCCTGTCAGTGTGGACAGACTGCAGCGCTTTCCCTACTGTGCTCTCCGAAGGCAGGTTTAACTCAAAGCGCTCTACATCTGCAAGTGTAGCCATGCCCTAAGATCCAGGTAGAGTTACATCTGCAAAAAGGCAGATAATGGTTGTAGACAGCTCATCACCAACACTAAAGAACTTGGAAATGGTTAAAAGCCTCAGTCCTGAACCTATGGGGAAGTGGAGGGTCTGGAGACTAAGGCCCTGTCTACAGTGAATTTAATGCAGATTAAGGTAAGTGTGAATTTAAAGCAGAGTAGCTATTCCTCATTAACTCCCTGTGCGAGTGCTCTTATCCTGGATTAACCCAATCCACTTCCAAAGTGGATTACAGTAATACGGAATAAAAGGCCTCATTCCAGAAATAAGAGCATCCACACACGGAGTCATAGTTACCCTGTACAGAGAAGCCCTGAGAAGCAACTGTAACTCAGGGCTACGCCTGCCCTGCCCCACAGTTTGGACTGCAGGGATGTGGTTTTGCATCCCTGCCCATCCTGGCTAGTAGCCTATCCTTGATGAATTTATCTAGTTCTTTTTTTGAACCCTGTTATAGTTTTGGCCTTCGCAACATCCTCTGGCAAAGAGTGCCACAGGTTGACTGAGAGCTGTGTGAAGAAATACTTCCTTTTGGTTGTTTTAAACCTGCTGACTATTAATTTCATTTGGTGACCCCTAGTTCTTGTGTAATAAGGAGTAAACAACACTTCCTTATTTACTTTCCACCCCATTCCACCCCTCCCCTGAGTGTGCAGCTGATCTTGGTGGACAGGAGGCGCAGAGAGTGAGGAGGGAGGCGCTAATTGGTGGGGCCCGCCGGTGGGTGGGAGGTGCTGGGGGGAAGGAGGGAGCTGATGGGAGGGCTACTGGTGGGTGCTCAGCACCCACTAATTTTTCCCCATGGGTGCTCCAGCCCCGGATCACCCACGGAGTCAGCGCCTATGGAGGGGGCTGTCTCTGCCCAGGAGGGAATGGAAGGGTGGGATCCAGGTTACTAACACTCAGTAAGATGCCATCCACAATAAACATATTTTAATCTCTGCTCCAATTAACATTTGAGCCATAGGCGTGGGCAATACTTACTGTAACTGAGAAAAGGACATTCTACTGACAGGACAAGGGGATTATTAGCACAAGAATCAAAGTAGATTACTGGCTCCCTAATAACATACCACCTGTCAAGGTTCCTCCCCCACTCTGAACTCTAGGGTACAGATGTGGGGACCTGCATGAAAAACCTCCTAAGCTTGTCTTTACCAGCTTAGGTCAAAACTTCCCCAAGGTACAAAATATTCCACCCGTTGTCCTTGGACTGGCCGCTACCACCACCAAACTAATACTGGTTACTGGGAAAGAGCTGTTTGGACGCGTCCTTCCCCCCAAAATACTTCCCAAAACCTTGCACCCCACTTCCTGGACAAGGTTTGGTAAAAAGCCTCACCAATTTGCCTAGGTGACTACAGACCCAGACCCTTGGATCTTAAGAACAATGAACAATCCTCCCAACACTTGCACCGCCCCCTTTCCTGGGAAATGTTGGATAAAAAGCCTCACCAATTTGCATAGGTGACCACAGACCCAAACCCTTGGATCTGAGAACAATGAAAAAGCATTCAGTTTTTTACAAGAAGACTTTTAATAAAAAATAGAAGTAAATAGAAATAAAGAAATCCCCCCTGTAAAATCAGGATGGTAGATATCTTACAGGGTAATTAGATTCAAAAACATAGAGAACCCCTCTAGGCAAAACCTTAAGTTACAAAAAAGATACACAGACAGAAATAGTTATTCTATTCAGCACAATTCTTTTCTCAGCCATTTAAAGAAATCATAATCTAACACATACCTAGCTAGATTACTTACTAAAAGTTCTAAGACTCCATTCCTGGTCTATCCCCGGCAAAGACCCAGCATACAGACAGACACAGACCCTTTGTTTCTCTCCCTCCTCTCAGCTTTTGAAAGTATCTTGTCTCCTCATTGGTCATTTTGGTCAGGTGCCAGCGAGGTTACCTTTAGCTTCTTAACCCTTTACAGGTGAGAGGAGCTTTCCCCTGGCCAGGAGGGATTTCAAAGGGGTTTACCCTTCCCTTTATATTTATGACACCACCAAAATCTACTCCTGGAGTAAGCAAAGGAGAAAAATTCAGGTGACTATGTGGCAAATGGATAAAATATGTTTTAATAAAAATTTCAGCTTGAAAAATGATACACGAGTAACTTTTTTTCCTCACTAACCAAGAATGATTGCTGGCCTATTGTTTACTTTTCCTGAGAACAGAAACACGTCAGATTTTGATGAATAAGCTACACTTGTATAGGGCATATCATATCATCCAGATATGCATATCATCCAACCAGAGCTCAGAACCATCCCCAAGGAAATACACTGATTTCTAATGTCACAGCCAACACTGATACTTACACTACTCATGTTGTACGGGCGCTCTGAAGATTCACTTCCAATTGAAGAGCACAGACTTTTGTGAAACAGATGTAACTATTAACGATGATGAATAATGTATCATCCCATATGTTTGCTAAAGGGAGGTCCAATGTATCACTGAATGTCAAAGTGCAATAGAAATGAATTACACTGACTCTGCCATAAAACAGTGAAAACCATTCGGAGTTTAATCATCCAGCAGACACTTCCCAGTATGTCAGATTAAAGCAATGGAAATATAACCTCTATATGGGACCAGAAGAACTGGTGTGCTGAAAACTGTGTGTTCTCTTCTTCATCATCTTCTGGTAGGAAGCAGCATATTAGAGAATATTTGTATTGTGATAGCACCAAGAACCTCGGAGTACTGGTTGATCACAGGATGACTATGAGCTGCCAATGTGATGTGGCCATGAAAAAAGCTAATGTGGTCTTGGGATGCATCAGGAGAGGTATTTCCAGTAGAGATAAGGAGGTGTTAGGACCATTATACAAGGCACTGGTGAGACCTTATCTGGAATACTGTGTGCAGTTCTGGTCTCCCATGATTAAGAAACATGAATTCAAACTGGAACAGGTACAGAGAAGGGCTACTAGGATGATCCGAGGAATGGAAAATCTGTCTTATGAAAGGAGACTCAAGGAGCTTGGCTTGCTTAGCCAAGAGAAGGCTGAGAGGCAATATGATTGCTCTCTATAAATATATCAGAGGGATAAATACCAGGGAGGGAGAGGAATTATTTAAGCTCAGTACCAATGTGGACACAAGAACAAATGGATATAAACTGGCCAACAGGAAGTTTAGACTGGAAATTAGACAAAGGTTTCTAACCATCAGAGGAGTGAAGTTCTGGAACAGCCTTCCAAGGGAAGCAGTGGGGGAAAAAGACATATCTGGCTTCAAGACTAAGCTTGATAAGTTTATGGTAGGGATGATATGATGGGATATCCTAATTTTGGCAATTAATTGATCTTCAACTATTAGCGGTAGATAAGCCCGATGGCCTGTAATGGGATGTTAGATGGGGTGGGATCTGAGTTACTACAGAGAATTCTTTCCTGGGTGTCTGGCTGGTGAGTCTTGCCCACATGCTCAGGGTTTAGCTGATTGCCATATTTGGGGTTGGGAAGGAATTTTCCTCTAGGGCAGATTGGCAGAGGCTCTGGGGGTTTTTCGCCTTCCTCTGCAGCGTGGGGCATGGGTCACTTGCTGGAGGATTCTCTGCACCTTGAAGTCTTTAAACCACGATTTGAGGAGTTCAATAGCTCAGACATAGGTTAGGGTTTTGTTACAGGAGTGGGTGGGTGAGATTCTGTGGCCTGCGTTGTGCAGGAGGTCAGACTAGATGATCATAATGGTCCCTTCTGACCTTCAAGTCTATGATTCTATGATTCTAAGGAGAGCCAGTTGTGGCCCAGGACCCCATTGTGCTAGGCACTGTACAGAGACAGGGCAAAAAGAGGGTCCCCACCCGCAGAGGATTGATAGTCTAAGCAGAAAATAGAGTTGAGATTTAAAACTGGTAATAATAATAATATTTTGCGGTTAAAATGCCAGGCACACTGGGGAAGAGCAATAGTAATGGGGCCAAAATTATGTTCTAAGGTAAACAATTATTAAAATGAGCCCTACATACAGATTTGGGTCCTTGATTTTATCGGATGAATGTTCCCACATCCAGGTGTGAACTTTCAGTCTCACTGCTCTGCGGACTCCCAGAGGAGCTCTGTTTGTGGGACAACCCCAGGGGCACTTCTTGTTGCTTTGTTAGCAATTCCTTCAATTCTGTTGTTCCATGCAGAACAAGGTTGCTAATGGGGAGTGAAGGAACCTCTCAAGGTTTAGGGGGAAGATTTGCAACCACCTCTGGGGTGGGGCACAAGGGCTGTTTTTACAGGGATCCCTCACCCGCCTGGTGCAGATAGGCAGATGCCTCTGGGGTAGGGTGTGGGGATTGTTTATAGAGATGTGAGGGCCCCCCAAAAAACGCAAACTGTCTTGGGAAAAAAACTTTTAATGTTTTTTTCTGAAGCCTGGTATGGGAAAAATTGAAAAGAAAATGGCATATGAAATATTGTCTCTCAAAAAGCAGTAGAAGACATTTTAGAGTAATGTTTAAAATAGCATTGTTACTGCTGCCCCTCACCCCTTCGAAATGTTTTCTACTAATAACTAATCAGTATTTAAAATGAATAAAATGTTTCCTTAGAAACATGAGTGTCTTCTGCCTGCATCATAGTGTCAGGTCGGGTCTATCTACACACCATTTCTGAGCCCACAGTATACAACCTTCCTTGCTGTTCACAAAAACATGGATAAGAACGGCCATACAGGGTCAGACCAAAGGTCCCTCTAGCCCATATCCTGTCCTCTGACAGTGGCCAGTGCCAGGTGCCCCAGAGGGAATGACCAGATAGGAAACATCAAGTGATTCATCCCCTGTTGCCCATTCCCATTTGTCAACATTTTATATTTTTTCCTGTTTGCCAACTGTAATGACACGACCTCTGGCGGGACACTACTGAGAGTATCAGTTCAGGACAAATTGCTTAGAGCAGGGCAGTCACAGCCCCAGGCTGGTGGTTCTCCACCTCTAAGCCACACCAAGCCAGCCAAACAGAAGTCATACAAGCAATTCCTTCAGATACTCCAGTTCCCTTGTGTCACCACCAGCACCACTGCTTATAGGGATGAATGGTTATTGTCATAAATATAAAGGGAAGGGTAACCACCTTTCTGTATACAGAACTATAAAATCCCTCCTGGCCGGAGGCAAAACCCCTTCACCTGTAAAGGGTTAAGAAGCTAAGATAACCTCGCTGGCACCTGACCAAAATGACCAATGGGGAGACAAGATACTTTCAAAGCTGGAGCGGGGGGAGGAAGGGAACAAAGGGTCTGTCTGTCTGTCTGTGTGATGCTTTTGCCAGGAACAGAACAGGAATGGAGTATTAGAACTTGTTAGTAAGTAATCTAGCTAGAAATGCGTTAGATTTCCTTCTGTTTAAATGGCTGGTAAATAAACTGTGCTGAATGGAATGTATATTCCTGTTTTTGTGTCTTTTTGTAACTTAAGGTTTTGCCTAGAGGGATTCTCTATGTTTTGAATCTGATTACACTGTAAGGTATTTACCATCCTGATTTTACAGAGGTGATTCTTTTACTTTTTCTTTAATTAAAATTCTTCTTTTAAGATCCTGATTGCTTTTTCATTGTTCTTAAGATCCAAGGGTTTGGGTCTTTGTTCACCTATGCAAATTGGTGAGGATTTTTTATCAAGCCTTCCCCAGGAAAGGGGGTGTAGGGCTTAGGGGGATATTTTGGGGGGAAGACATCTCCAAGTGGGCTCTTTCCCTGTTCTTTGTTTAACACGCTTGGTGGTGGCAGCATAGGGTTCAAGGACAAGGCAAAGTTTGTACCTTGAGGAAGTTTTTAACCTAAACTGGTAAGAATAAGCTTAGGGGGTCTTTCATGCAGGTCTCCACATCTGTACCCTAGAGTTCAGAGTGGGGAAGGAACCTTGACAGTTATGAAAACCAATACCCCAGTAAAAGAAAAAAGGTTCTCCCGATCCCAAAGGACCAAGCTCCAGACCCACGTCAATATACAAGTTAGATCTTACCCACAAACCATGCTGTTGCCAATCCTTTAGAATCTAAAATATAAAGGTTTATACATAAAAGAAAGAAATATAAATGAGAGTTAAAATTGGTTAAATGGAATCAAATACATACAAGAAAGGCAAAGGTCTTGGTTCAGGCTTGTAGCAGTGATGGAATAAACTGCAGGCTTAAATCAAGTCTCTGGAGTACATCCACAGATTTGGAAGACTCGTTCAATTGTCTAAGAAGCAGTTCTGCAGAAAAGGTCCTGGGGATTACAGTGGATGAGAAGCTGGATATGAGTCAGCAGTGTGCCCTCACAGGGGCCGGTGTTCTTCAAAATCTTTATTAATGATCTGGATCATGGGATTAATTGCACTCTCTATACTGTCACAGTTCATGTCAATAACATCACACCAACATACAAAAAAACCCCAAACAAACAAACCAACCGCCCCTGCCCCCCCCCCCCCCCCCCGGACCACCACCATTTAAGTACCTTATTGTGCAGCTGCAACTCCAGCCCTAATACTAGGTATTTTTGTCATTATTATTTGAATCAGAACTAATTAATCTATATTTAGTTCATAAATACACCAAGCAGGCCTTTTGTATGTTCTAACTATGTATAATATGTCTCATTCTTAAAGAAGTAAAGAAAGTTTAATTTCAATAAGCAAGTAACTACTGCAGATATTTCAATTTTTCCCAACATTTCCATTTTGCCCAAAAGCAGCAAAGAATGTTTTTCCCAAGCCTTCAAAGTTCCCAGCTATTTTACATCCCTAGGTATTTATATGGGAATTGCTCGTCCAGCACTGAGATGCAGCTGCCTCTGGGGTAGGGCGCAGGGGCTGTTTAACAGCCAAACAGCATGCCACACAAGCCTTTTGGCCAGGAAGTGAAAGATAATCCTGCTTCCAGCTGAAACTGTAGGGAACATTTAGAATCATCCCAGTGGGGATTCAGCCAGGACACCAGGGTTACAGCTCCCCGCTAATGAACACAATGGGGTCTCTATCAGGGTCCCTTCTGGGGGTGTCATTCCCTTGTCTTCGCCCCAGGACGGGGCACCTTAGGGCTTCGGCAAAACATGTTTCCCTCAGTCTCCTACAGGCGTAACCCTCTGGGGCTCAAACTGCCCCAGAGCCCTGTCCCATGCCCCGCAGAACATAGATCATTGCCCACCTCCTCAGTCCCCAATTCTGTATCCCAACTCACCAGTGCTCAGACCCACCTGCATCTTCCTCAGTAACAACTGCCTATAGGGTTGCCAACTGTCTAATGGCACAAACCCAAACACTTTCTCTGCCCCCTTCTCCAAGGCCCTGCCCCTTCTCCGAGGTCCTGCCCCCTGCTCATTCCATCCCCCCTCCCTCCATTGCTCGCTGTCCTCCACCCTCACTCACTTTCACTGGGCTGGGGCAGGGGTTTGGAGTGCAAGAAAGGATGTGGGCTCTGGGCTGGGGGGTGAAGCCAAGGGGTTCGGAGTGTGGGAGGGGGCTGAGCCTGGGGCAGGGGTTTGAGGTGCAGGAGGGGATGTGGGCTCTTTGAGGGAGTTTGGGTGTGGGGGAGCTCAGGAGTGGGGCAGGGGTTGGGGCACAGGAGGGGGTTCAGGGTGCCGGTTCTGGGAGGGAGTTTGGGTGCTGGAGGGGGTTCAGCGCTGGGGCAGAGGTTTGGGGTGCAAGAGCAGGTGTGGGCTCTGAGACGGAATTAGTGTGGAGGATTGGGGTTGGGTTGCAGGAGGGGGTGTGGTCTCTGGGCTGGGGGTGTGGCCAAGGGGTTCGGAGTGTGGGAGGGGGCTGAGCCTGGGGCAGGGGGTTGGGGTGCAGGACAAGGTGCAGGCTCTTAGAAGGAGTTAGGGTGTGGGAGGGGGTTCTGACCTGGGGCAGGGGGTTGAAGTGTGGGAGGTAATGAGGGGTGCGGGCTCTGCGAGGGAGTTTGGGTGCAGAACGGGACTCAGGGCTAGGTCAGGGGGTTGGGACGCAGGAGAGGGTTCGGGGTGCGTGCTCCAGCCGGGTGGCACTTACCTTGGGTGGCTCCCAGAAGCGGCTGGCATGTCCCTCCGGCTCCTAAGCTCAGGGGCAGCCGGATGGCAGTGTGCTGCCCTTGCCTCCAGGCACTGCCCCCGCAGCTCCCATTGGCTGCTGTTCCCAGCCAATTGGGAGCTGCGGAATCAGCGCTCAGGCAGTATGCAGAGACCCCCCTGGCCACACCTGTTCCTAGGAGGCAGAGGGACGTGCCAGCCACTTCCAGGAGCCACACAGAGCCAGGGCAGGTCGGGACCTGCCTTAGCCCCACAGCACCACTGACTGGACTTTGGCCTATTAAAATCTGCCGGATGACTTTCAGTAGCCATCGGGAGAGTGAAGCCGATTCCGGGAGGGTTGGCAACCATCTACTCAGGACACCCAAGTGCCTTCCTTGGGCTCGCACTCTAACTCCACAGCATGCTGGGAGTTGTAGTCTTCAGCTTCCTGCCGCAGTTGGTGCAGAGGGGCTGAGCTGTTAGTGTGGGATAGAGGAGGTGGCAAAGTCCCATCCCTATCTGAACTCCTTCCTCTGCAGCCCCTGGGAGGAAGCAACAGCCTTTCCCAGAAGCCAAAAGAGCACCCAGGGTAGGGTTTTGTTTAATTTTAAATCACAGAAGGTTATTAGTTTGCCTTATACAAGGAGCTGTATTCCTTAAAAACCCACCCACCCAGATGGACCTGACTGAGGGGACCTGTTTTCTGCACCTACCAGCTCTGTTTTAGATAATTTTTTAAACCAATGTAGTTAAACTGGTGTAACTTCTTTGTATAGACCAGACCTTAGGCACTGGCAGCATGTGTGTAAGTAGATGTAAGGGAGCCTAAATTAGTAGAAGGGGGTCTGACACCATCCTATGCACCACTTCTGAATCTGGTCCTATGTGTTTGGAGCATGTTGGGAGCCACATCTCTTAAATATGGCATTTGCTTGACTTGGGGTTAGAGCCAGGGTGATTTGCCCTATGTGGGCATGGTGTTTACCTGGGAAGAGGGTTGTTTCTGTTGTCCCTTGTGGCATTGTAGACTGATTTAGTTTTCATTCTATAATGCCCTAGATACCACTGTGACATGAATCTCAGGATGAGGAAAGGCAGGGTTTTTTTCTCTAGTTAGAAACATTTTTTAACTTCACAAAATATGTTGGTTCTATCAATAATCTCTACACATGACATGGAATTTATAAAACATAGTTGCGAAAGATCTTCAGCCCAGGAAGCCTATAGAAAGCATGCAGCAAAGTGCATGTTCTTCTGGGGCTCCGATGGTGACATTTATTTGGAATAAGTGCTCCCCCAGCATTCAACTGCAGCACTGTATGACTAACTGGGTAATGCATCCGATGAAGTGAGCTGTAGCTCATGAAAGCTTATGCTCAAATAAATTGGTTAGTCTCTAAGGTGCCACAAGTCCTCCTTTTCTTTTTGGGTAAAAAGAGATGCAGCACTGTAGACATTGCAGATTGGAATCTAAATAATAGAGTTAAAATGGAAGGGGGAGGGGATTGTTACAGCTAAATTCTGGCAGCCCCTCAGGTTTTCCTGTTGACTCCAGTGAAGTAGCATGGTGTGCAAGATGGTGCAGAGTTTGACCCAACACATGCAAAAAGTATTATACGATGTTTGCATCTCCGAACCTCTCCTGCAAATGCATTGTACAGATACAAAAAAGGTTAGGGTCACAAGAGGTCTGGCTTCAATCCCCAGCTCATGGTAAGATCTTGATCCTGGCTCAACTTTACGCATTTGACTAGTCCTACCCATTTCAAAAGGGTTAAGGGTGGGTACAACCATACTCCTTTCCCGCACACTTTGGCTGTTTAGACCCCAATCCTGCAAACAGTTATGCTCAGGTTTAACTCCATGCATGTGAGTAGCCCTGCTGAAGTCACTCATGTGCTTACAGTTGGGCATGTATATAAGTATGAGCAGGATTGTGACCTTATACTGTGAACTCTTCTGGGCAGAGACTGTTTCTTACTATCTGTATCTATAACACCTGGCAAACTGAGGGCTTCATCTCAGACAGGACCTCTGGGTGCTACTGTAATACTGCTGGTTATACAAATCATCATCATCGTCACTGTTAGTATTTAAACAGGCATACAATTCACCAAACAAAATTTTACTTTGTTCAATATTTCTAACAACGCATCGAATTATTTATTTAAAAATAGCTTAAAATGTAGAAAAAAACATACAATGACTCAGTAGCAGAGGCTGCAAGAAATAGTTCTAGACCAGTCAAAGGTACAAATAAATGGCAAGGGTTTAATTTTTTTTTCAAAGACTAAAATAAAGAATTGGAAATATAATAAAATACAACTTGCAAACATTTTTGAATACCCAGAACTCTCTTTTTACCCTCGTATTAGGAATAAAAAATAACAGACTCAATAAAATTGTATTTATTTTTAGTTACTTTAGCATTTTGCAATCAGGATTGGAAAAAAATCCTAGAAAAAAAATGATAGGTGTATTTGAATTACAACTCGATACGTGTCTGAAAAAACAAAACGCTTGCTTCAAACACAAAAGCTTCAAAAATACTCTGGAGCCTTCATAAGCAATCTCATTTAATGTGTGCCTCTCCATTCCCACACAGTGGATAAGGATGAGTTATTCTGAGTAACCCAGAAATGAACTACAACGAGCATCATGTGTGATAGCAGTAGGAAGGAATAAGACATTACATAAGCTGCAGTGGATAGCATGAACCAGAACTAAATTCCAGTGAAAGCTCCTTTCAAGAAATTCTCCTCTTTAAATTCTTTTAAAAAACGATTCTTGAAACACTATCATCATTTTATATCTGCCGTTTTCAGATTAAACTGAAAACTGGAATCCCTTATTCCTAGAAAAATGAAATGTTACCGAGAGTCAAATCTTTCCATAATAATACTTTTTAGAAGTATTAGTAAGGTTGGTAGACTTTTGTGTCCTTTGGCTCATAGATACACTTTTAGGGATGGGATTTTCAAAATCACTCAGGATTGGCCCAACTCTGTTGTTCCCATTGACTTAAAGGGCAGTTTCTCTACTGAAGACCTGGGGTAAAATCCTGGCCCCATTTACATGAATGGTAAAACAGCCACTGAAATCAACTGGAGCAGTTAGGCCAACACTGAGCACTCTTGAACACAGACACACACTCCCATAAAGTACTCCTAAATAGAGATGTTCTCACCAGACTACAGTAAAAGCTGTGTTATCCAGCACTTTATTAACCTGAAAGCTCTATTAACTGGCATTTCTGATATCTCTCAATACAATTCTTCAATCTAGTAACTGGGACTAGCATACTGCCCAGGAGGTTGTGCAATTGCACATTCTGAACTCTCCTTTTATGCAAAAGAGACAAAAGACAAGTAAGCAAGCTGATATCAGGGATTTATTCAAAAAAGCAGCTTCCAGGGTGTGTCATAGGGTCAGTACCGATTCAGCCCAATCTCCTACACGTGCTACATCTACAATGATAATCGATGTTGAGAATGATGACCCAGAGGCTCTGCAAGATCCTGAAGAGCCTTCTGAATCATCAAAGAAAGATTAAATTATATTCAATATCGTTTTAGGGTTGTGTATTTTTAGTGACCTGGGCGTATGCCATGTGCTCCCCGTAGTAATATGTAGTGTCAAGTAAACTTTACCTGTATACACTTAAGTGCTTCAAGAAACCAACCACGCTGCAGTGCAGGACTACTACTGGATTGGTGAGTACCTGTATACTATTTTATACTTTATTCATTTTACTGTGATTCTTTGAAAATTGGTATTTCATTGGTAAGTATAACTCTTAGTTAACCAGAATTTGTGACTAACCGGCACATGTCTCCAACATGCTGGATCCATGTCCCCAACATGCTGGATCACAAAGCTTTTATTGTATTTTTATGAGTGCAGGGGACTGGACTAGATGCCCTCTCGAGGTCCCTTACAGTTCTATGATTCTATATTGATTCTGAAAGAAAGGAAACTTACATAATGGCTCAGATTTCTCTCTTAATTCACCCCATTGCAGCAGGCTGTGCAGCTTGCATAGACATCAGTTGAAGGGACACTTAGAATACAGGATGGTCTTACATTTAATAGGAGCTAAAATATCTAGGCACAACAGGTGAATTGGGACACAAAATCTAGGGCAATGGTAGTGAGAAAAGAAAAAGATCTATTCGATCATTGAACCATTTCCTTGTTCCGGCAGGATATAACCCTTCAATAAAGGATGTATCAACTTTTAAACCAGGGGTCGGCAACCTATGACAGGCGTGCCAAAGATGGCATGCGAGCCCATTTTTAATGGCATGCTGCTGAAAATCCTGCCCTGCCCTGCCTGGCCCGCTCTTCTCTGCCCCCTGCCCCCTCCCGCGGGGGCAGGGGGCAAGGCAAGAGGCAGAAGCTTGGTCCTGCTGGCTCCCCTGCCTCTTCCCGCAGTGTGCTGGGTTCCTGCCCCTCCTCCTCCTCCTCCTCCTCTCCCTCCCTCCCTGATGGCTGATCAGCTGATGGCCCTTGCGAGGGGGTGAGGGAGGAGTGGGGTCAGCATGCTCGCTGCTCCCTGCGGAGGCAGAGAAGAAGCAGGGGCAGGGCCTTGCAGAAGGGGGGTGGTGGAAGCGGGGCATACCCCCTACAGCCCCTTGCCATGAGCACCCCACGATCCCAGCCAACACCCCCAGCCCTCTGCCCCGACCCCCTCTCACACACACCCAGCCCTCTGCCCTGAGCCCTGCAGCCCCGCACACCTCCCAGGCCCCTGCCCTGAGCCCTGTACCCCCCTCACACACACCCAGCCCTCTGCTTGACTCCTTCACCCCCCTCACAACCCCAGCCCTGACTCTGGCACCCCCACACGTACCCAGGCCTCCCACACCCCATGCCCTGGCACCTGCACCCCCCACACAGGCCCCTAGCCCTCTGCCCTGACTCTTGCACCCCCCCAAATACCCAGTCCCCCACACCCCATGCACCCCCCACATCCTGACTCTTGCACCCCCCACATCCCCACCCCCACCCTGAGCACCAAACGGGAGCTCCTGCACCCCCCCCCACACATTCCCACCTGCACCCCTCCCACAAAATGGGAACTGCCCAGGTAAGCACTCCACATCCAAACCTCCTGTCCCAACCCTGAGCCCGCTCCCGCATTCTAGCTCCTGGCCAAACCCTGCACCGCAACCCCCAGCCTGCTCCTTCACCCCCAACCCTGTGCTCAGTGCACTCCCACCCTCAGCTCAGTGCAGAGAGAGAGGAAGAGAATGGGCCAGAACCAAGGAGAAGGTAGGTACCTACTCTATGTGGGCAGGGCCGGGACCCCAGACCGGCAGCAGGCTGAGCAAGTCCAGCAGCCGGGATCCCGGCTGGCAGGAGCTGGTAGATGGAACCCCTGAGCGGCAGCGGGCTGAGCCGCTCAGCCCAATGCCGGTCTGGGGTCCCAGGCGCCAGCCCTGCTCAGCCTGCTGCCGGTCTGGGGTTCTGGCTGTCGGTCCCTTGCCAGCTGGGGTCCGGGCCGCAGGCCCTGGTCAGCCCACTGCTGGCCTAGGAGAACAGAACCCCAGACCAGCAGCGGGCTGAGTGGGCCGGCGGCATAAGATCAACATTTTAATTCAATTTTAAATGAAGCTTCTTAAACATTTTGAAAACCTTGCTTATTTTACAATACAACAATAGTCTAGTTATATCATATATAGACTTTTATAGGGAGAGAGATCTTCTAAAAAACGTTAAAATGTATGACTGGCACGTGAAACCTTACATTAAAGTGAATAAATGAAGACTCGGCACACCGCTTCTGAAAGGTTGCCAACCCCTGTTTTAAACTGATAAGAACAGATTTTAAAAGTTTATTAAAGCTAATGTTTAAAATCAAATTTACACAAGTTAAGACGAAAGGTACTATACATCTGGGATCAGGCTTGAGTTTTGAGGGATTACAAGTATTGGTTACAAGATTACAGGATACATACATAGCACATAACCAGCATAGACCCAGATTGTGTTGCAGGAGTTTTTAAAACGTCAGTGGATAAGTGGTCTCGGGTACGCCACCCACTGAATGTATTTAAAGTCCACGTCAGTATTGGTGTAGTGAATAAATACATGGGTGGGGTTCATCAGGGGAGGAAGTGGGTTATTTCCCTGACTGGCGTTCTCGATTACTCAACCTGGTACTGACGGTGTCCCATCATGCGTAGATGTCTCTGGACTACCTGATGTGTGGGACACTTTTATCTTTGCCAAATAACCTCTCAATTTCCTGGCTTTTTTGTTTTAAGCCAGATCTCTACTGATATTTTAAAGGCACAAGCTAAAATCATGTTTGTTTTTTTCTCTCTTCAAAACACGGGCATTGACTTGAAAATCACAAATATATTTTAAAGCACACTAGTTGAAAAATCAGTTCATCCTTGGAAGCGTTGGCACCAGAACAGGACACAGTATCGAGTACTGGTCGCACGGATGTCATATATGGTGGTAATACCACCTCGCATTTCCTATTCAACATTCTCCTGTTTATTCATCCAAGCATCACATTTGCTCTCTTAGTTACGGCACCACATGGGGAGCTCATGGTCAACTGCTTTCCATCATGACCCCTAAGTCCTCTTCTGAGCCACTGTTTTCCAGAATGCAGTCCTCTTTCCATGGCCTACACTTTTGGCTCTTAGATTTATGAACTTACAGTTAGCCCACCTTACCATATGATCCAGATCTCTCTGTATGACTGATCTGTCCTTCTCACTATTTACCATTCTATCAATCTGCGTGACAGCTCCTAACTTTCCCAGAAATGATTTTATATATTCTTCCAGATCAGTGGTGCCAACTCCACACGGCAGGAAGTTGCCAGAGAAGCCCTGGAAAGTCGCTAGATGTTGCTAGTTAAGCATTCAAAAAGCATCAAAAATGTCACACAACAAAATGTCCACAGAATTCAATGGCGAATTCTCTGTCTATATCAACCTGTGCTGGGCGAGAGGCCGCTCCCAGCTTCTGAGCAGAAAGCAGCGGCAGTGCTGGGCACTCCCTCTCCGGCTGGATCGTCTGGGCAGCTGAGTTTATTTTGTTATCACTGACTGGTTCTATTGATGTCTCTTAGTTGGGAGGGGACTGGCAAGTGGTTTCTGGTTGTCCTAGTTACACGGGGCAGGGCTGGGGTCCCCCTTACTTCTTAACCTGGCACTGGGCTGCATGGGTGGTGGGTGAACCCCTAGCATGGGGAGGTGGCTAGCTCCCCAGCCCCTCCCCTTCCACTTGAGGTCCTGCCCCGTCTGCGCCCACCAGAGCCCAGCCGCCACTGTAGCCGCTGGCCCCTGTCCAGTGCCCCCAGCCCCCCCGCACTGTGGCTGCTGGCCCCTGCTCCAGGCTAGCGCCCCCCAAAGCGCTGGGCAGCATGGCCCAGCCTCCCCGGGTCATGCTGCCCGGCCTGACCCCTGGACAGCTGGCCTCCCTCGCCCCAGCACTCAGTGGGCAGGCAGGCAAGCAGCTTGGCCGGAGTGCCTCCAGCCTCGGGCAGGCGTCATGGCCAGAGTGCCCCCAGCCCCAGCGCTGGGCAGGCAGCAAGGCCCCAGCGCCGGGAGGATGAGCGGCGTGGGGCGGCCCCCAGCATGCCTGCTCCAGGGAACAGCAGGCTGGATGGAGCCTGGGGGTGGAGCACGGGTGGGGGGACATCAGGCTGTTTGGGAAGGCAACGTCTTCCCATGCCTATGGTACCCGCCGCCCATGCTGGGCTGCCCCTCTAGCTCTGCCATCAGGGCTCTGCTCCCTGGGGGTGCAGCCTAGATTCCCTTAGACCAAACTGCCCCTCTTGGGCAGCGAGGAATGAGTTCCACAGGAGCGTTTTCTTCAGGCATGGCTGCTCTGGGGGAGGCAGGTTCACTTTGCCCAGGACAGCTCATCCCCATAGAGGCTAAGGGAATCTGGGCCATGCCCCCAGAGAGCAGAACCCCAAAGGGAGGGCTGGAGGGGCAGCCAAATGTCAGCCCTGCCCTGTGTAACCAGGACAGCCAGAAAGCCCTTGCCAGCCCCCTACCAGCCGAGAGGTGCCAATAGAAATAGTCAGTGATAACAAAATAAACTCAGCTGTCAAGACCATCCAGCCGGAGAGGGAGCGCCCAGCATTGCTGCTGCTGCTTTCTGCTCAGCAGCTGGGAGTGACCTCTTGCTAGAGCAGGGTGAGCGCAGGAGGTAGTAATAGGGGCAGGTTCAGCAGAGTCCCAAGGACTCACTCACAAGCCAGCTTCTCCTTGGAGAGGGATTTTGATCAGTTAATGTTTCAGTGGACAAAGGCTCAAAGATCTGTTGACAAATAAGAACATAAGAATGTCCACACTGGGTCAGACCAAAGGTCCATCTAGCCCAGTATCCGATCTTCTGAGAGTGGCCAATGCCAGGTGCCCCAGAGGGAATGAACAGAACAGGACAAAGATCAAGTGATCCATCCCCTGTCACCCGTTCCCAGCTTCTGGCAAACAGAGGCTAGGGACACCATCGCTGCCCACCCTGGCTAATAGCCTTTGATGGACCTATCCTCCATGAATTTATCTAGTTCTTTTTTGAAGCCTGTTATAGTCTTGGCCTTCACAACATCCTCTGGAAACCGGTTCCACAGGTTGACTGTGCGTTGTGTGAAGAAATACTTCCTTTTGTTTGTTTTACACGTGCTGCCTATTAATTTCATTTGGTGACCCCTAGTTCTTGTGTTATGAGAAGGAGTAAATAACACTTCCTTATTTACTTTCTCCACACCAGTCATGATTTTATAGACCTCTGTCATATCCCCCCTTAGTCATCTCTTTTCCAAGCTGAAAAGTCCCAGTCTTATTAATCTCTGCTCATACAGAAGCCATTCTATAACCCTAACCATTTTTGTTGCCTTTTTCTGAACCTTTTCCAACTCCAGTATATCTTTTTTGAGATGGGGCAACCACATCTGCACAAGTATTCAAGATGTGGAGGTACCGTGGATTTATATAGAGGCAATAGGATATTTTCTGTCTTATTGTCTATCCCTTTCTTAATGATTCCCAGGGACATTCTGTTTGCTTTTTTGACTGCTGCTGCACATTGAGTGGATATTTTCAGAGAACTATCCACCATGACTCCCAGATCTCTTTCTTGAGTGGTAACAGCTAATTTAGACCCCATCATTATATATATGTGGCAAAAGTCACTCCCCCACCCCCAACAGTTGGGGTGCAGAGAAAGTGACAGCCTGATTCTACAACCCCTGTGTGACAAAGTGGGATTTTCCCCCTTGTTATGTTGCATGTGAATCTTACTGTCCTGTATGAACACTGTGTGTACGCCAGTTTCCCTGTGTGCTGCACCAATGCCTAGGGGGTGGGAATTGGGTGTGTGACTATTGCTGGGGCCCTCAGGGTAGGTGAGACTGCTCCAGCTGCCTGCACGTAAGCTATGGCCGGGGCCCTTCCTAACCTGAGAACCAGGAGGGGGATGCGACCAGGTGACACCTTGCCTGGGAAGTAGGACGAAGACCGGAGGAGGAGCAATGGGCATGTCAGAGCCCAGGCAGCAGGGTCCAGGGCAGTCTACCATGCGGGGCTGAAGGAGAGGGGAGTCCAGGATGTCTGGGGTTCTCCTAAGATGGACTTGGCTGAAAATCACTGATTTCTGTGCTATGGTGTGCTCCCGTGGACTAATAAACCTTCGCTTTTACTCGCATGGCTGACTGCGGAATTGGGGCGCAGGCCGCACCGGCTTCCTCAGGAGCCCGGCCCAGCCCAGGCGGGCGCGCTGCGGGAAGCGCACGGTGACCCCGGGATGCTGAAGGCTCTGAGCTCAGACCCAGACACTGCGCTCAGAGCAGGGAGGCTCGCTCCACCAGAGCCCTGACCGGCCTCATTCAGCGCCGCTCCCGAGCATCGCCGGGGGGCTCCCTGACACTGCCTAAGTCCAGGGGACCAAGGCTGCGCCGCGAACCCAACAGCCTGGCGCGCCCCGGCCGAAGCGCTCGCTGAGCAGACCGCAGGCGGCGGCGCCGCTTTGCAGGCAGGCTCCTCAGCCCGGGAAGCGGGCGGTGCGCTGGATCCCGAGCAGCTGGGGCGTGGGGCGACCGGCCGGGGCGACGGGGCGGTCGGGGTGCGGGAGGCTGAGCCCGGGCTGCGCTGAAGGAGGCGGGAGGGGCGCAGTCCCCGGCGCCGGGGGACCGGGGCGGCGATTGGGGCCCGGCCTGTGTCCCGCCTCCGGCAGGGGGCGGGCCGGCCTGGGCCCCTCCCCCGGCGGGGCGGCGCAGCGCGGCGCGGCGCGCCCCTCTCCCGGAGCCGGCCGGGCGCGGAGCATGGGGCTGGCGGCTGCCGAGGCGCCGGCGGGCTGGGGAGGGCCCGGCCCGGCGGCGAGAGGGGGCTGCGCCGAGCGCTCCGCGGCCAGGCCCGGCCGGTAGGGCAGCCGCACTCCCGCCCCGGCGGGCCATGGCCGAGCCCGAGCCCCCCGCGGCGGCCCGGCGGTGGCGAGACGCCGCCCTGCGCGCACGGAAGCTGCGGAGCAACCTGCGGCAGCTGAGCCTGGGCCCCCGCGAGGAGCCGGAGCCCGCCGGGCCGCCCGCGCCGCGCCGCCCGCCGCTGCCCGCCGGGCCGGGCGAGCCGGCGGCGCTGAGCCTGAGCGGGCGCGGCCTGGAGGAGCTGCCCGAGGGGCTGGGCGCCGCGCTGGGCGGCCTGCGCGTCCTCAGCCTGCGCAGGAACCGCCTGTCCCGGCTCCCCGCCGCGCTGCGCCACCTGGGCCGCCTGGCCGAGCTCGACCTCAGCCACAACCGGCTGGGCGGCCTGGGGGACGGCGAGGCGCTGGCGCCGCTGCGGGAGCTGCGCAAGCTGAGCCTGAGCCACAACCAGCTGGGCGCGGACGGCGCGGCGCTGCCCGGGCGGCTGGGCGCGCTGCGGCGGCTGGAGGAGCTGGACCTGAGCTTCAACCGCCTGCGCCGCCTGCCCGAGGCGCTGGGCCGCCTGCCGCGGCTGCGCTCGCTGGACGTGGACCACAACCAGCTGCCCGCCTTCCCGGCGCCGCTGCTGGAGCTGGGCGCGCTGGAGGAGCTGGACTGCTCCGGCAACCGGCAGCTGCGCGTGCTGCCCGAGGGCATCGCCGCCTTGCGCTGCCTCAAGATCCTGTGGCTGAGCGGCACGGGGCTGGGCGCGCTGCCCGAGGGGCTGTGCCAGCTGGGCGCCCTGGAGAGCCTCATGCTGGATGGGAACCAGCTGCGGGTCCTGCCCCCGGGCTTCGGCCGCCTGCAGCGCCTCAAGATGCTGAACCTCTCCTCCAACCTGCTGGGTGAGTTCCCCGAGGCCGTGCTCGCCCTGCCCAGCCTGGAGGAGCTCTACCTGAGCCGCAACCAGCTGCCCTTGCTGCCTGCCCGCCTCTGCCAGCTGCACCAGCTCCGCACCCTCTGGTTGGACAACAACCGGATCCGCTACCTGCCCGACTCCATTGTGCAGCTCCACAGCCTGGAGGAACTCGTGCTGCAGGGCAACCAGATCGCCATCCTGCCCGAGGGCTTTGGGCAGCTCTCCCGGGTCACCCTCTGGAAGATCAAGGACAACCCGCTCATTCAGCCCCCTTACGAGGTTTGCATGAAGGGCATCCCCTACATTGCTGCTTACCAGCAGGAGTTGGCCCACTCCCAGCCTGCTCTCAAGCCCCGGCTCAAGCTGGTCCTCATGGGCCTGAAGGATGCTGGCAAGACCTTGCTGAGAAGGTGCCTGATGGAGGAGGAGAGGCAGAGAGACTCTCCCCTGGCTGCAGCTGGCAAAGATGGTGGGAGAACCCAGCAGCAACAAGACATCGCTCTGGGCCTGACTCCTGAAGGTGGTGGGAAAATACAGCTAGGACACAGCCCCATCACTGAGCCCCGAGATGCTTCGACTTCAAAAGGCTCCTCGGTAGGACATACCTCCATTGAGCAGCAGGACCCATTGCTGTCCTCGTCCCTTAAAGTTGCTGGGAAAATCAGGTTAGAGCACCAGGACGTCTGCCTGTCTCCATCCCCAAAAGTTAATGGGGAAGCCCAGACAGGACACTTCCCCATGCTGCTGGAGCGAGATGCCCCCCTAACGCCATTGGTAGCAGGCCTGACCGGCACCAGACAGGGTATCGAGGTGACGGACTGGACAGCAGATGCAGAGCGGGGTCTGACTTTCATTGTGTATGAGCTGGCGGGTGACCCTAGCTACGACGTGATCCAATCCTTCTTCCTTTCGCCGGGAGCCTTGTATGTGCTGGTGGTGAACCTGAGTGCCTACACCCCACATTGCTTCTACTCTGCAGTGGGCTACTTCCTGCACTGGCTAGGCGCCAAAGTGCCCCATGCAGTAGTGTGCATGGTGGGCACGCATGCTGACCTGTGCGCTGAGCGGGAGCTGGAGGAGAAGTGCCTGGACATCCACCACCAGATTGCCCTTCAGGAGAAGCGGGATGCCGAGGGACTCCAGAGCTTGGCCCAGCAGGTGGACAATGCCCTGGGACAGGACTTCGACCTGCGTTGCTCCAGCCCCCACACTGCCTTCTATGGGGTTTCAGACAAGAACCTGCGGCGCAAGAAGGCCCAGTTCCAGTATCTGCTCAACCACCGGCTGCAGATCCTCTCGCCGGTGCTGCCCATTAGCTGCCAGGACCACTGCCAGGTGCGCCGCCTGCGGGACAAGCTTCTCTCCGTAGCTGAGCACCGGGACATCTTCCCAAACCTGCACCGGGTGCTACCCAAGTCCTGGCAGGTGCTGGAAGAGCTGCACTTCCAGCCGCAGGCTCAGCAACTGTGGCTCAGCTGGTGGGATTCGGCACGGCTGGGCTTGCAGGCGGGCCTGACCGAGGACCGACTCCAGAGCGCCCTGTCCTATCTGCATGAAAGTGGCAAGCTCCTGTACTTCGAGGAACATCTGACTCTGCGGGAGTACGTATTCCACAATCTGCCTGGGCTCATTGACATCCTCAACGTCTTCTGCCAGCGGGACACCACGGTGCTGCTCCAGAAACTGCTCAGTGACACCCATATAGATGAACTGAGAACCACCCAGCTCCACCACTACGTGGAAGGGTTCCTGCTGCATGGGCTTCTTCCTGCCCATGTTATCCGCCTGCTTCTCAAACCCCATATCCAGAGCCGGGAGGACCTGCAGCTTATCCTGGAGCTGCTGGAGAAAATGGGGCTCTGCTACTGCATCAATAAGCCCAAATGCAAACCCCTGAATGGGGCCACTGCCTGGTACAAGTTCCCCTGCTATGTGAAGAACGAGGTGCCCCATGCAGAGGCATGGATTAATGGTACCAACCTGAGCGGACAGTCTCTTGTCATTGAACAGTTGCAGATTGAATACACCTTCCCCTTCATTTTCCCATCTGGGTTATTTGCACGCTACAGTGTCCAGATTAACAGCCATGTGGTTCAGCGGTCCGATGGCAAATACCAGATTTATGCCTACAGGGGGAAGGTACCTGTGGTGGTGAGTTACAGGCCTGCTAGGACCACTCAGCAGCCAGACACTCTGTCTATTGCTAGTCACGCATCTCTACCAAATATATGGACAGCCTGGCAAGCTATTACCCCCTTAGTGGAAGAACTGAATGTACTGCTTCAAGAATGGCCAGGTCTGTACTACACCGTGCACGTCCTCTGTTCCAAGTGCCTTAAAAGAGGATCACCAAACCCATACGCTTTTCCAGGTAAGGTGTGATTCAGCTTGGCTTTAGCAGCCTTTACATAATTTCAGTATCGCTCATTCTTTCAGAGCACTGGTTTTCAAAGCTGTTTGGTTTTTGGGTAACTTTTTGGGGGTAATTCTCTTCCCAGCCTAATTCCATCCCTTCCCCACAACTACAGTACGTGGTTACATGAGGGAACATTAGTATGGTCTGAACGAAACAGGATCAAAATAAACTTAATTTGAGATGTGCGGCTGCTGCATGGTCGTATTTCCCTTTGTCCCCCCTTTTCTAGCTGTATGGTCTATTTTTGTCCCTCAGGGTAGGGTCTTCAGGGAGTAAGACTTAACCCCCAAGTTGCCTGTGCTCCCTACTCTGCATTTTTATGTTCACATTTTATTGCTTCCCCTTCACTTTGGGGCTTTCTGTAACTCAGTTGTGTTTGAATTTACATACTCAAAAAAACAAAAAAGGAAGCTATGAATGCAAAGAAGGTTTTTATTGAATTGATTTTTTTGTTTAAAAAAAGCCTTCAGAAAACCTCAAATTCCTGTCTAGATCTAGGAGGAATAGTCGCTTCCTGAATACTGAAGGGTGCTTCATCATCTTTGTTAAGTAGCTCTGCAGACCACCTAGAAGTGAGTCTCAGACCTTGGTTTGAGAGTCATTGTTTGGGAGAATAACTCCAAAACATTTTTTAAAACAAATTTTCATTGATGCTTTAAAATATATGTGAAACTTTAAAACAGGGGTGGGCAAACTTTTTGGACTGAGGGCCACATCGGGCTTGCGCAACTGTATGGAGGGCCGGGCAGGGAAGGCTGTGCCTCCCCAAACAGCCTGGCTCCCGCCCCCTATCCACCCCCGACCCATCCGACCCCCTGCCCCTAACTGCCCCCCAGGACCTCGCCCCCTATCCAACCCCCCCCCCCCTCGCTTCCTGTCCCCTGACTGCCACGACCCAATCCACACCCCTGCCCCAACTACTCCCTGGGACCCTATCCAACTCCCCCTGTCCCATGACTGCCCCCCATCCCGAACCTCCGCCCCATCCAGCTGCTCCCTGTCCCATGACTGCCCCTCGGGACCCCCCTGCCCCTTATCCAACCCCCTTCCTCCCCACCCCCTTACCATGCTGGAGCCTGCCAGGCTGCCCGACAGGAGCGGTGGGTCAGAACGCTGCCCGCGCAGCGGCGTGACTGCGGGAGAGGGGGACAGCGGGGGAGGGGCCGGGGGACAGCCTCCCTTGCTGGGAGCTCAGGGGCCGGGCAGGACAGTCCCATGGGTCGTAGTTTGCCCACCTCTGCTTTAAAACCAATGTTTGAAAGAGGTGATAGTATCACAATAGTACATATTTAGGAAACAGAAATTTTCAGATGGCGTCTGGTTTAGATTCTGTTTCATTTAGTACGTATGCAGATGCTGCTATCTCACTTCATAGAACTGTTGCCACCTTTACTACTGCAGCCTCAAAGAGAACCAGAAAAGGATGCATTAGCAATTGTGCATATGCTGGCATAAAATCAAAGTAAACTCTCGACCTTAAGCAATGCTCTGAGATTTCTTGCTGTCTTCCCCCCTCCCCCAATAATGAAAGTACTTTGCAATATATTTTATTTATAAAGATTTTTAATTGGAAAGGAGGTGGAATAGTACTTAAACTGAGGATAGTGGGGCTGCTGCTTCAGCTCATGTGGTATAATGTGGACAATTTAAACATTTCTTAAGCAGAGAGCTGCTCGTTGTGTCCCAGCCTATGTCCTGGCTCAGTCACTTACGTCTCTGACTCAGTGTATTAGGTTATGTAAGGTTTCAGAGTAACAGCCGTGTTAGTCTGTATTCGCAAAAAGAAAAGGAGGACTTGTGGCACCTTAGAGACTAATCAATTTATTTGAGCATAAGCTTTCGTGAGCTACAGCTCACTTCATCGATGAAGTGAGCTGTAGCTCATGAAAGCTTATGCTCAAATAAATTGGTTAGTCTCTAAGGTGCCACAAGTCCTCCTTTTCTTTTTAAGTTATGTAAGTGACTGAAGGGAGAGCGTGAGCTTCCATTTCTGTGAGCCATTGATAGCTATTTAAATATGAGGTGCATACCTGGACTTGTGTGGACACACAGTACAGTTTTCCTTGACTGCTGACCAATCTGGTGTTTACACTAAATTGAATTAATTAAAAGCAAAGCAAAAAAATTAACTGCAAAAAACATAAGTAAAATGCACAAATAACAGCCGTAAGCACTGCCTGTGCCTGCATCTCGGTCTGGTGGGTGTTCGCTAACCCTCCCCCATGATCCATCCTGGTCCCTGCTTGGGCCAGCAGCGATAATTCCTGGGCTGTAACTGTGGTGTTGATAAATGGAGAACTCCGCTTCCAGCACTTATCAGGTGAACTAGATGCATCTAAACATCAAGTACAAAGGAAAACCCCTCTCTCTCTCTCTCTCTCTCTCTCTCAATATTGGCAACAGGTGTTGAGTACTCTCCACCAACCGGAGTGGGAGGCATAACAAAACCCCCACTCAGACCTAAAAAATCCCTTTTCCTCTTTGTGTTTAGTCTCCTGAAATTGTTGCACTCTGATTTTTCCCCTGACTTTTTTCTTTTGTAGCTGTGTGAAAGAGTACATTAATTGAAATCTCAGTTGCGTACACATACAGATTCCAAGAAACTCGCATCAGTAATACTGATAAATTGTGTGTGTTACTCTTTTGTGTGAATCCTTTGACTAGTTAAAAGGTGCTTGGAATGGCTCCTGTATGTTCATAGAATCTGTTGCAACTCTAAGAAGATTAGATATTGTAATTGAAATACTTTCTTCTACTTGGAAAATTTTAACAGGATCAGTCTTTAGTTTGAAATAGATTAAAAATATTTGAAATTTGTATCCTATGAACCGGAAAGACTGAGAGATATGGCAGCTTTTTGTTCAGTTAAGAATTATTACAAGGCAAAAGAGTATTCTACACTCTGTAGGTTAAAATGTAATTTTGGACACCCAAGAAAACACTATGTCCAGATTTTCAGAATTGCCCAAAGCCAGGATCCAGGGTGGTTTGATTTTCAAAAAGCTATGTACCTGGCAGGGCCCATTGACTCAAAGCTTCTACTTTTTTTAAAGAAGTTGGTCTCTGCGTTTTACTACAGAGGTTGTAATGTGTGTGTTCTTTTTCTTCTGATTGTGTGAAATGATATGCTGTTGACAAAATTCAAGTATTGTTTTCTTAAAAGTTGACTTATCAAAGTCAGCTGCATTGCTGTAGTGTGTCTGGTGAAGACCCTCTGTGCAGTGGGAGAGAGCTCTCCCCTCGGCATAAACTCCACCTCCATGAGAGGCAGTAGCTATGTTGGTCGGAGAAGCTCTCCTGCTGACATAGCGCTGTCCGCATCGGTGCTTAGGCTGGTGTAATTTATGTCTCTCAGGGGTATGGATTATACCAAAGTAAGCTGTAGTGGAGACCAAGCCTTAATTTGTGTCATTTGGGGGGGTTACTTTGCTAACCTTTGTCAGACATCAAAGAATTAAAATGATCTGTTTGCTTTTGGAGAGTATTTGTGAGAATGTCTGATTTAACATCTTATTTCTGATTTGGTTTTGTTCCATTGTTCTCAAAGTGGGGAAGTCTTGTGCTGGTCTTGGTTGAATCTCAGCCAGCTAGCATTCATCCAAGTTGCAGTTTATGTAGGATACTTCTACATACTTTGGGGTGAGTTTTGAAACCCTTAATGAGGGTTTAAGTGGCATGGAGGAGCCTATGGGGACTCTCTAAGTTTCACTGCTGGAAAGCAGTCTGTGTTTTTGCATATTAAGCTGACGTTTCAAGTCCACATTAATACAGCCCACGACTGTCTCAGATTGGCAGTTGTATCAGTTGCAGAGAACTGGTCAAACATGGTAGTGGTGGGACAGAAGTGGCCAAATTTTCATGGAGGGGGAAAAAACCTAGCTAGGATACAGAAAGCAAAGAACAGGATGAAATGTTCAACTTTCATCATGGCCAAAGGTAAGCAGAAGCTTCTTCGGGATACTGTGTGCAGTATTGGTCACCTCATCTTGAAAAGGCTATTATAGAACTGGAAGAGCTCAGAGAAGAGGGGTGAGAATGAATAAGGGCCTGGAAAAACTTTCCCATGAAGAGAGATTGAAAAGACTGGGATTGTTCTTAGACAGTAAATGAATGAGAAGGGGACAGGATAAATGTACCTACAATAATGAAATGTCTTCTAGAAAAGATAGATCAGGAACTTTTGGTCTTCCTGTCTCCGATCACAAGAACAAGGGGACGTGCCATGAAATTAAAATTAAAAGGGGATGTGCCATGAAATTTGGGAAATTCAAAACTGACAAAAAGGAAATACTTTTTCACGCAAGATGTGAGCTCACTGCCACCTGAAGTCATCTGGAATTGCCAGGCTGGATCAGACCCATGTTTTCCAAGATGCTCAGTGGCTAGGAGCTTCTGCTGTTCTCAGGTGGGTGAAGGGGAGAAAACTCTGTCATTCTCAGTGGGAGCTGCTGGAAGCTGAGCTCTTCTGAAGATTTAGCACCAGGTGACTCACATTGAAGTTCACTCTGAAAATTGGAGTTGGTTCTGAATGAAAGCCCAATATCGGGAGTCAACATGCTCTCCTTTATTTATTATTAAATTCTAGGCTGCTGTTTTTCATAGACCCAATTGCTGTGCAGCAACATCTCCTGAAATAGAGCTTGAGTCTAGCATGTGGCAGCATTTACATAGCCTGCTGTGGGCTTTTTTCTTGCCTTATTTTAAAGATAGCTGCTGTAGCTGTTTTGTCCTAGACTTGCATTCTTCTAAAGGATGTTATTTGTCTTAATGGAGCAAGAGGTCAATCTCATCTAAATCTGTGGGGCAAGGCTTACTTTTATATAACTACTGGGTGTTTAAGGGTTAGACTGTGGAAAGTCACGGATCAAGCTGAATCAGTTCTGTTGAGTTGGGTTAAGAGGATAGAAGATTAGCTGTAAAATGTAAGTAAACTGTAAAACTCTAGCGCTGTTTGTTAAATGTGTTCAGGTTTTCCCTACTATTGAATGTTGGGTTTGGATAATGTAGTTTGCTATAAATAATGGGATACAAACTACTCTGTTTTCCCCAAAGACTTCAATCAGATCTACAGGAAAAAAGCCAAAATGCCCACCACAAACTGTACATACATACTATGAATTTCACGTTTCGTTGAGGATGCCCAGCACCTGGGATGGATGATGTATTTTTGTTCTATGTTTAATAAATCTAAATGAAATATTACAAAGAGGAGAAAATTGGGAAAGCCCACATATTCTATGGGAGAGATTGTCAGAAATGCAGAGATCAGTTAGGTCCCCAGCTTTTGCAGGGTGGATTGATTTTAATCATGTTTTGCACTTGTACATTTTAGTTTTTTTTCTAAAGAAAGGTTGATTCTCCTTGGTTACCATTAAAACATGTTATTTGCAACTAAATATAAACTTTACACTACAGGGTGGTTCTTTTTGCTGATCAGGAGGATATGTTAGATCTACATTTATTTTAAGCAATTAAATAGCTTAACTTACTATGATTCATCTTAATGTTTATATTTTTATGTTAGAAAATGGTGAACAATGCATTTCTTATTTACTAGATTAATTTTTTTATTTATAATTTGTGAAGCCCTATTTGGATGGAAAATAAAATTCCACTAAAAATACACAACTAGCATTTTATTTTTTTGTTAAAATTACTCCAAAGTGTGCTTGCTCTCACGCACGTGCTCTCTCTCTCTAGGAAAAAAAACTTGATCAAAACATATTTTGCATTTAAAACTAGTTGATTTATTAAGCAAGGAAAATATCTGTAGCTAATGAATTGAACTAATTGTTTCTGATCCCCATGTCCTTCAAGATTTTAGAGCTAGTAGAATTTATCCCTTCTATAGTTTATTCAGATTTCCTGCTTTTTCAACTCCAGATTGGTTTCTTAACTTTGAATGAACTAGCTGAATAAACTGAAATGAAGCAAATACTCTCTCTGCAGCTGCAGAAGAGGCTACTGCTGTCAAAAGCTGGTGTAGCCCTTCAGCAAGCTCTGGTTCCAGGTGCTTAGCCCGAGACTTCCACCAGTTCAGTGGTCTGACTTTCTTTAAAACGGGACAGCAAACATTAATATTATTTTTGTATTTATTTTAAATTATTTTAATAGGTTACAATAAATGTAGGCATTAGTATAGATTGTCATAATTTCAAATCTGAAATAAATTTATTTCAAAAATGTAAACCTGTGTTTAAATTAAAAAATTGGATTTTTGATTTAAATCAGATTTTGTTCAGTTAAAAAAATATCAGTATTTGTTCATGCTGCCAGCTGGCACTAAAAGTCACTGGGAGAAAGAACTACTGGTTGCTACCTCTTTTCAGGATTGAGGCCCAGATTATCCATGTTAAAGGTGTCTCTGTTGAGCTTACACCACAGGGAATGGAAAATGCAGATGAACTTGCTGCACGTGTTGGCAGAAATGTACAAGTTATTTGTAAAAATACTGATACTTTTTAGAAAGCGACCCCTGGGTTAAAGTTACTGTGCCAAGCACTTCATGGATTCCTTGATACAGTGGAACTTCAGGGTTACGAACACTTCGGAATGGTGGTTGTTTGTAGCTCTGAAATGTTCGTAACTGAATAAAACATTATGGCTGTTCTTTCAAATGTTTACAACTGATCGTTGACTTAATACAAGCTTTGAAACTTTCCTATGCAGAAGAAAAATGCTTTTTTTAACCATCTTAATTTAAATGAATAAGCATAGAAACAGTTTCCTTACCTTTTCAATTTTTTTTAAACTTTCCCTTTATTTTTTTAGTAGTTTATATTTAACACACTACAGTACTGTGTGCTTTTTTTTCTTTGACTCTGCTGCTGCTGACTGTATACTTCCAGTTCCAAATGAGGTGCGTGGTTGACTGCTCAGTTCGTAACTCTGGTCTTCGTAGCAACCTGCAGCCTGTCAGGGCAATCCGCTGGCGGGCTGCGGGACAGCTTGTTTACATTGACCGTCCGCAGGTATGGCTGTCTGCGGTTCACCGTTCCTGGCCAATGGGAGCTGCGGGAAGTGGCGCAGGCCACAGGGACGTGCTGGCTGCCACTTCCCGCAGCTTCCATTGGCCAGGAATGGCGAACCGCGGACACTGGGAGCTGCAGGGAGCTGTGCCTGCGGACAGTCAATGTATACAAATGGTCTCACGGCCCGCCAGTGGATTATCCTGATGGGCTGCAGGTTGCCCCACCATTGTTCTACTGTATTGTTTTTTTCTTCTCTGAGTGCCTGCTCGTGTCCATCCAATGCTAGGTGTGTTCGCACTCATGTGCACGGTGGCCAGAGGTTTTTCCCTTTAGCAGTATTGGTAGGGCCAGCTCTGGAGCCCTCTGGAGTCCCGCGTTCATGCACTGGTATATGGGGCACTGCTGACCCCCGCTCCCTCTCAGTTCCCTCTTACCACCAGTGATGGTGGCCTTAGCGTTGTTTCTGGACTCTGAGTTGTTTCCTGTAAATAGTTGAATAGTTAGTTATCTGTTGTTTGACCTGCCCTCCATCCCTGCTGTTGGAGCAAGAAGAAACCGAGAGGGTGTGGGGCTGATGCCACCCCATATACTGACACATGAGTGTGGGACTCCAGAGGGTGCCAGAGCCAACCCTACGGATATTGCTAAGGGAAAAACCTCCTGCTGCTATGCACGTGGGTGCGCGCACTCCTAGCATGGAATGGACATGAGCAACACATCTCGAAGAACACCAGTTACCGAAAGGTAGGTAACGGTCTTTGATAAAATGTTACTAAAGCAGTAGGACACTTGCCAACATATTAAAAGTTCCCAGTGCAACAATTATTACACATTTAAGCTGTCTGGAGTTTGATAAGCTTAATGCTGATTATTGATTGGGTAAAAATCCTGTAACAACTGTGTAGAAAAGCAGTAGTTCAATAAAACTTTTCTTTATGTAAAGGAAAGAAGATTGGTAGTCTGGAAATGTGGCCTATCCTTTTTCATGTTGGCGCAGAGTCTGTGCCTTTTTAATGCAAATAACGCTTGATTTTTTTAAATTAATTTCTAAAAATAAATGCTGTAAAACCCTTATTTCCCTCTCCTCCCTCCCACCCCTTTTCTTAAAATGTTTGGATGGCCCCAATTCACAAATAACACTTCAGTAAATAGTCCACATTTCTGCGTGTGATGAAAGCAAATTGTCAAGGAAGGAACTATACAGTATTATAAATTACAGTTAGGAAAAAAAGTTTTTAAACAATAAGGAAAACTTACAATTATTATACTTTGTTAAGGAATCATGGATAAACAATATAAAATGGGTTTATTAATTCAGCAAAGTTTCCCTTAATCTTGTCAGCTGGTGGTCTTTGGGCCAGTGTGGCAGGATATGACATTCCTTGTAGACAGTCATCTCTTGCTGTAGGCCCTTATGATGATTCCCCAGCTCTGTGACGATAGTGTAATACTGTGTTCAGTTGAATGGATCTTTCAGTTTGGCTAGTGAAGCAAAACAGAATTCTGTGCCTTTATTGCATTACTTTTTAGACTTGCGGAAATTTTGTTTGTGCAGGAAGTGACCTGTAAAAGGGATGCACTGCTTTGAATTGGTCTTTGTTTTCTGTTACATAAATGTTAATTAATAACCACCTTTGAGTTTATTTTGTTGGTGTAAAGCTCGTGTAGATTTTTGCTTTATGGATTAGATTGACTGCATTCATATTAAGACTTGTTTCTGTTGTGTTTCATCATCTCTGCTAATGAGTCTTGTGAACTGTCTGGAGACACTGTTCTGTAGTAAGAAGAACAGGAGTACTTGTTTCAGAGTAGCAGCCATGTTAGTCTGTATCCAAAAAAGAAAAGGAGGACTTGTGGCACCTTAGAGACTAACCAATTTATTTGAGCATAAGCTTTTGTGAGCTACAGCCCACTTCATCGGATGCATAGAATGGAACATAAAGTAAGACACACACAGACACACACACACGTTGGAAGTTACCATACAAATTGTCAGGTTTCAGAGTAGCAGTCCTATTAGTCTGTATCTGCAAAAAGAAAAGGAGGACTTGTGGTACCTTAGACTAACAAATTTATTTGAGCATAAGCTTTTGCTCGTGAAAGCTTATGCTCAAATAAATTGGTTAGTCTCTAAGGTGCCACAAGTCCTCCTTTTCTTTTTGTGCATACTAATTTTGAGAGGCTAATTAGTTAAGATGAGCTATTATCAGCAGGAGAAAAAAACTTTTGTAGTGATAATCAAGATGGCCCATTTAGACAGTTGACAAGAAGGTGTGAGGATACTTAACATGGGGAAATAGATTCAATATGTGTAATGACCCAGCCACTCCCAGTCTCTATTCAAACCCAAGTTAATGGTATCTAGTTTGCATGTCTGTAGTGATCTCCTCCATCTCTTACCAGGTGTATCAGAATCTTGTATTGCCTGCTTGGTTTAAAAACGTGATGATTGGTAGTTCTAGTGGTGGTAATTTACATGGTTAGGGTACAATTCAGTAGGCTTAGTGTGATTAGAACCTCATGTCTTCAACATGCGTGCCATTGGCAACAGTATGAGTGGAACTGCATTTAAGACTGGGTGTTTTTTCTAAAAGGATCTGCTCTAGGAATTATTTTGGGAAAGGTGTGTGCCTCTGTTTATACAGGAATCTATGAATAATCTGCTCGTGCAGAGCAAGAGTAATTTGTAACGTAAGCTACAGCGAAAAGGTTCAAATTTCTTTAAACATCACTGGTTTTGTGAAAAATCCTTTGAAGAGATGTTTGTTTTTAGCATTAAAGATAATAACCCTGTGTGTATCTCTTCCAGCGGAAAATACTATTAATACTGTCAGAATCATTGTGGAGTGTTACTCTGAATAGTGGGAGCAAAAGGCAAGGGAGAAGTGGGAGGGAAATAGAGGTCTAGAGAGAGTGAAGAGAGTGGTGAGGTGACATGAGGAACAGACAGTTGGTCAAATGACCTTGTGTGGCAGCGACTCATTGGTATTGGAAATCCAATTCTCACTGCATAACCAAGCAAGAGCTGCTTTCCACCTAAGCCAAGACACATTGGGAACTGATCTGAGCTATATCACTTCAGACACAGCTGTTCTCTTCCACTTTCTGCTGTTTGTCAGATCTGAGCTTAGAAAGATGTTGAAATGCCACTTAAGGAGCAGTGTGGCTTTGTGGATTTGAGTTGGGCATTGGATGCTCTCAAGTGCTAATCTGCCAGAGTTATGTAGCCTGCATCTGTGTCTGATTCCCCATCTGTAAAGTGGGATGATCATTCTTACCTATCTCACTGGAGGATAATCTAATGCATGTTTGTATGGTGCTTTGCAAATGTAAACAGCTGTGCAACAGTATGGACAATACAGGTCTAACATTCGGGCAGTGTCTTGTGCTCTGCAGTCTCCTTGATGCTGGAGTATTAAGCAGCTATCCGCTTACAGTAGCTTGGCCTGTGCTCTAGTCAGGACTCTGGTTAATGACAGCACAGACTAATTGGCTGTCACTTACTTCCTTCTGGCTCATTACTGGGAAAAATTAAGCGAGAGAGTAGTCAACCAAACAAGTTCTTGGTCCTGTTTTTTTATTTGATTTTTTCTGTTATGATTGGAGTCTGAATGCAGAAAAATAACTACATTTGTCTAATTAAAATAGTTTTTGGATTAAATATAAGAAAATTACATATCTCCCATCCCCACTTCCCACCGAGAGAATTAAGAGAACTAACTGAAGTCAAATAGCTATTTGAATGGGTCTGTTGGCCCAGGTGAGCTTACAGGACACCGATTAAGGGCTATGCTATTTTCAGTCTGTTTTTGTCATCTGATTACAGAAAGGAGAGCGAAATCCTACAAAAAACATGGAGGATAAAAATCAATGATTTTTTTAAATAAAAAAATTGGATTTTTTAAAATAAAATGCTTTTTGAGGGGAAAAACCTATCTAAAGATAGGTTTTTAATTAAGATACATTATAGCTCAAAGATACCTCATCATGGAATAGAGATTATAAATTCTAATTCAAAAGTATAAGACAATATATTAATGTAATGTTTAAGAAAAGTTTTGTAAATGAGTTCCAATAGTTCATGGATTAGGGACCCAATTTTATGGGGTTCCAGGGGCTTCTGTATAGATTATTTAGGTTAATCTTTCTATCTACCCAATGGGACTCAGTGCTCAGACTAGAAGGTACCATCAGAGATGCTTAGTGTTGCAGTTCTCAAACTGTGGATTTATCTCTCCAGAGATGATATGCTTGTTAACAGCAAAAATGTTTTAAAATAAATAATATATAGAGGTGAGAAATAACAGACCTCAACCCTGTTGTCCCTCTGCAAATTTGTGTACAATCCCTTACCTCTCTCTAAAAGTGCAAAGTTTCAGAAAGTTCAATGAATAGAAGATTGTTGGGGGTGGAATAGATCTGGACAAGGAGGAGAAGTCTGGAGATAAATGTGAGAGGGGAGGGACAGGCAGTAGAAACAAAAGTGAAGTGTTTGAGCAGCATATTCCAGAAGCCTTGAGGTCTTTCTGAGTATAGCCTTCATTGATTTGAGATCTACCATACCATTCTCTCACTAGAAGGGAACCTATCATGGCAGCAGGCCGTAAAAGAAACCGAGTTTGGGAATAAGAACCATTCAAGAAATATGTTTGCTGATGATGTTTTAAAGAAAGTCATACCAGTGAGCTGGTGGAAGTCACTTAAGCACTTGGATTCAGAGACTGTTGAAGTGATGATCTCATTTTTAACAGCAGTTGCTTCTTCTGCCGGTGTAGAAAGAATATTTGCTTCCTTTGGACTAATTCATTCCAATTGAGAAATCGTTTGGGACCTGAAAAAGCAGGAAAGCTTGTTTTTCTTTTCCAGACTGTGAACAAACAGGAATATGAAGGTGAAGAGACTGAGTTAGCTGCAGAAGCTAATATTTTAAGTTTCTCATGTTGACCTGGCTGACATAGTCAATTTAATTTCTTTTAACTTCATTTAACTGTTTTAGGTAAATACAGTTTTAACAAATACAAACCTGATTTTAAAAAACTTGAATGTTTAACTAAATTCAAAAATTCATCTTCTTGTTTTGTTAAAATGTTATATGTTTGCTGTTGAAGAAAAAAAATCCAGAATACGCAACGTTGTTTTAGTTCAATAAAACAATTTAAATGTCTGTCTGGAGATGTTCTCCTCCTAATACAGCATGGCAAGAAAATCCTCCAAATATTAATGATAGTTCACCTCCCAATGACTTCATAAATATTTGCTTCAATTACCTTTGGTAAATGAAATGACCAAACAATCATTCATTTTCTGATATAGCTGTAAAACTAATCTGAAAAGTTTTCAAAATAAATCACTTTAAAAATGTATAGTGTGTACCTTCTAAAAATGAAACCTACGTCTGTCTCTGAGTTGCGAACAATATGTACTAAGGTTATAACAACCAACAAGAATGCGCTTTTATGTAGAAATCCATGATTAAATCAAGGCTTCCTGAGTAGTGATTTAAATCACATCCACCCTGACAGAAAGCTTAATGGAGTCCTAAAAATATCATGTAAATGTACAAGCAAACCAACCACCTTGGTACCTTGGGGTTTGCGGCTAGGTATGAATATTTCTCTTTTTAAGAAAATTATGTAACTGGTTTGAAGCACTTCCGACCATAGTGCACTTTACTATAAACAAAGGACCTGATTTTAATTTAAGGAGTCAATCATTGGAATTTGATGGGATTGTAATATGGCAGATTAATGTGCATTTGCCAATGATCCTTCTTTGATTTAAAGGAGAATAAAGAGAATTAGATAAAACAGAGCTGATTCCTGGTTAATGCCTCCAATAAGAAATTAATGATCAAAATCATGGTCTTTAGCTTTACAACAAAGAGTAGGTGGAGAATTTCTAACAGAATGGGCATTTGGAAATGGGCTATGGGAGACGACTAATGTCCTTCCTTCAGAAAGACTCCTGAAGTTGTTAAAGTTAGGGCATGCAAACCAGGATGCAATCACCATGGTGCTTTAGGCTCCATCAAGAGGAAGGCAAGAACTGTGGGAATATAGGTGGGTCCATGAGCATTCAGTGCTGCCCTGTGTGTGAATTCGATTTTATTTTCTGTAGCTGAGCAGTAGTCTCTCTCCAGTGGGGTTATGTTTTTGATATCCTTTATCCAATCAGACTCCGAGGGTGGCTGGCTGAGTTTCCATTGTATGGTAATTCTACATTGTGCCAGGAGCGCAAACCTTTTCTTGCATTTGTGTCTTGGATTTGGTGAGACTGTAGTGGGGACAGGCTCTTGGAATGAAAGGCTTGTTCAGACTTCCACCCCTGTTTGTTTCCTGTGCATTTCTAAAACGTCTGGCTGTGAACATGAGGAGACTTGGCATCCTTCAAAGGACTATCTTGAAGTACTACTAAGTACCACTTGGCACATACCTACTGCATCTGGTGATGCTAGCTTTTTGAGGACTGGATTAAAATGTTGCTTACATTTCAGGGGTGTTGGGTGATGGGGCCACCTAACCTGTGTGTCATATAAAGATGTATACCCCAAAACCGTGGACTTCGTAATTCCTTGACTCCACAGGCCAACTGTGGAAAATGCAGTAGACTGAGGATCACCGCTCACAGCTGTGGAAATGCTACCCAAAGCCCATCAGATACACCTCATGTAAAATGCAGACTGCGATTGATACGCAAGACTAGCCAGAGACTGGCAGAGCCCCAAGGTTGTTCAGATGGTATTCTGCACATTTCTAGACTTTATAATGCTGTTTAGGGTATAAGTGTAACCTTAACTTCAGACAACCATTACAAAGCTGAAAGTCTGTTGAGAGCTCCAAACGTCACTTTTAGTAAATGATGATAATTAAGTTGGAGTTCATGTTATGCGTTTGATGAGATTTTTCTTTTGGTCTGGAAGCAGACTTCATATGGTGTAGATAACAAAAAAAAAACCCTTCCAAATAGACGCAGTTAAGTAGGAGCTCTCCTTATGCACACCAGAGAGCTGATAGTGCAACTGAGAACATCTTCTCATTGTGAAGTGATGAGGCTTCATAGATTTGATGCTAGGAGGGCATTATGATGATCTGTTCTGACCTTCTGCATAGCACAAGGCATGGAGTTTCACTTGGTGACTTCTGCATCAAGGCCAATAACTCCTGGGCGAGCTACAGAGTTTCTTTCTAAAAAAGCAGCCAAACTTGATTTGGAGGTCTTAAGTGAAAGAGAGTCAGCCACATCTTTGGTAGATTGTTCCAATGGTTAATTACTCTCACTGTGGAAAACAAACACGTCCGTTCGAATTTGTCTAGCTTCAGCTTGCAGCCATTTGGATGTAATGCTGGCCTCAGTGTTCGTTAATTCAGATAACTTGGCACTGTTGATTTTAGTTTGAAGTAAATCGTTTAGTTCAGATGATGCCGTGCTTTGACAAAGCTCTACTTAATGGGATTTCACTATTAACTCACCCTATTATAGTACATCTGTCTAAACTTGCTTTGTAGCTACCGTCTTATAACTTCTTGGTACCATTCACAAGATGGCACTTTCTGAGTCGCTGTCTGTTATGACGAGATGGCTGTGCCACGGATGAGGGACCCAAAGCTACCCAGATGCTTTTCTGTCTTATTTTGTAATGAGGTTTCAGAGTCCCACCAACTAGACGTGTAATAGGAAGGAAATAATTATCAAGAACCATCATGGTGGGATGGGGCCGAGGGGAAATTCCAGGAATATAAAAATTGCTTTGATTATAAAATTCATGCCAAATGTAACTAACACAAACTGGACATTGGGGCACCTAATGTGAGCATTATTCCTCTATAATTTCTCTTTAGGACTTTCACCGTGTAACTGGCTGACTATTAAGGGAAACGTTTTTCCGTCAGGTGCGCATCCTGTGGCTCATTGTGCTCCGTGCTGTGGTGACAAAGATGTCTGTTACTAGTACCACTTAGTGAGCATTAGACTGCAATGTGACACAGATCATGCTGCCATAAAGCTGCGCATGTTGTTAATGTGTTTCATTAAAAATGTACCAGCCCTGATTTCCCCAGCAGCATTTATCTTAAGGATTGGCCTGGACCGAAAAGGGGTGTTCTAACTTACTTGGTTTCAGAGTAGCAGCTGTGTTAGTCTGTATTTGCAAAAAGAAAAGGAGGACTTGTGGCACCTTAGAGACTAACCAATTTATTTGAGCATAAGCTTTCGTGAGTGGTATTTTCCACTGAATGCATCCGATGAAGTGAGCTGTAGCTCACGAAAGCTTATGCTCAAATAAATTGGTTAGTCTCTAAGGTGCCACAAGTCCTCCTCCTTCTTTTTGCTAACTTGCTTGGTTATTTCACTGGTATCTTTTTTTCTATGCAGCATGAAAATCCCTCATGGAAGCAAAGAATAGCTCTCACTCCACTTCAGCAGTTTAAAAAATGTCAGAGTTCCCATTTTGGGCAGTTACCTAGTTCAGCGTGTTGCAGAGCAGTGAGTAGTTTCCTCACCCCCTCCACAGCACTGGGACCAGTTATACTGATCAAAGTTTAAAATCTAGAAAAGGAGCAGACTGGGTGTCTCATGAGATGAGGGCCTAGCCTCACGGTGCTCAGTGAAACACTCAGAGATCTGCACAAATATGAAAGAAGAATGTGAAGTCCAATGCAAGAATAAATCAAATGAAGTAAGGGCACCATTCTACTTCATAGGGTACTGGAAATGCTAAGTATGGAGTTCAGGAAGCTGATTGTCCCTTTTAAGGGAGCATTGAGGGGGAGTGAAGAGTTTTCCCTGTAGAAGAGGAGGGGTTTGGCTCTCCTCACCTGTAGATCTCAGGAGAGCTGCTGAAAGTCCGGGCTTTTAGCAGAGAGATTCTTGGTGGGAGAAAGGGGCTCAGAGCATGGAAGGGGAGTAAGGTGTTTCTTGACGGATCAGCATTCACTTACTCATGTATTTTCTGTATGGTTGAGGCGGGCAGCGCTGCAGAAAATGCCCAGTCCCTCCTGCCCTGTATAGTCTGAACTTCATGGAGCTCCTGTTGATGACTTTCTGCTGGCATGGCTCATGGCAGAAGAGAGGGCTATGTCCTGGAGTTGGCACTCATGCCTTTCCCTTGCCCACTCCAGATCAGTCCCCTTCCATGTGTGTAGGTGGAGGGATGGGCCTGAGCCAGTGTTTTAGACTTTATATGCAGCCATGATCCTTTGAACTCTGCAAATTCCAGGTCCCCATAGCCTGGGCTCCTGGGTGTTTGCAGGGACAGTCAGTTGCAGACAAACATTGCCATGAGAGCTGCAGACGAGAAACATAGAACTGCCAGGAGAAGACCAAGGTGGCAGAAGGGTCTACACCATTCTCACGAGCGGGATTCATTGAGTGCTAAGGGCACTGAAATCAGTTCCAGCAGCTGTCCAGAGAACTGCAGCGGGGGAAGGGCGGAATACCTCTGTCTCCTGCAAGGAGAATAGTCTTGCAGCTGGCGTTGTGGTGGAAGATGGGCTTTGCTGGGTGGCCTGGGGCTGTCTGCATGTTCATTTCTGCTTGTGCAGAGCAGAGGGGCACGTTTTCCTTTTGAATTTCAGTATTGTACTCTGCCTCTGCACTGGCAGTTCTGGGCTGTCAGGGAAAGCGGCCCCCCGGATGGATGTTTCAGGAATTTGCCTTTAGTGTAGGTTTTCAGAGTTGTATAACCAGCACGCAGCTCAGTCACAGCCTATCGGATGTGTGTTCTGGCCAGGTTTCCCCCGCTTCCCCTGCAAACCCCCCCCCTCCCCCCCAGCTTTGAAATGCCTCATGGTTAGGGTTTGTGCATGGCGGTGCAGTGAGCATCTACTGAAGGGCTTGGTTGGTGCAGTGCTCCAGGAGTAGCCTGGTGGGAGATGGTGACTTGAAGTTCAATTAGGGCAGCTAAGATGTCAAATCATGTACAGGGATAGTCACTCCTGCATTTACACTCCAAATAAGCACAATGGTTAGTGCATATTAATTGCGGAGCAGAAATACTGAATAGTCCCTGTAGCTTGAATGCACGCAAGGAGTTAGAGAGACAAGATGGGGGAGGTAGTATCTTTTATTGGACCAGCATCTGTTAGAGAGACAAGATGGTTCAGTGAAAGCTGTTGCCTCCACCACCCTGTCTCTCTAATATCCTGGGACCCACATGGCTACAACACCACTGCCCACAAAAGGAGTTAGGCATTGTGATTCAGTGTCATAGTGCCTAGAAAATCACTGCAATTCACAAAGGATGAGTTAGGTGCCTAAGCTCCTATACAATGAATGGGGGAAAGAGGTATCTTAGATTGAGAGTGACAAAAGCCAGCATCTACGTGGGGAGCTGCTTAAGGTAGACAGTGAGAGATGGCAACGAGGGGGTGGGTGCTAAGCCCTGCCCCTCTGTTGGTGTTAGGATCCGTAGGCACATCCCTCTGCTTGGGATTCTCAGCTGCAAACTCTCCCTTGGCGGTAGGCGCCTACCCTGTTGGCAAGAAGCTGGGAGGAGGAAGAGCTCCTGCAGAACTTCTGGCGCAGTGCGTAGGACACTCACCTAGAATGTGAGAGAGCCCCATTTCTAGTCCTCCACTGCTGAAACAGAGCTCTGTCTCCTCTCGGGGCGGGCTCGAACCATGGGGCTCCCTTAGTCTCTCCTATTGAAGCTGTTGCACTGTGGATAAATAATCAGAGTGATTGGAGCAGGGCACTGGATCCTGGGGCTCCCACCTGCCAGGTGAAGGCTGCAACCCCCAGGCTGCGGAGTCATTCTATAGCTGTGTGCTCTGTCTTTTAAAGAGTAATTTGGGCCAGAGAATTCTGTGAATTGCTGTGGGGCGTAGGTGAGAAATAGCTACCCAAGTGCCTAGAGGGAGGCAGCAGTGTGCATACCTGGAGGCAGAAGCGTGGGTGCTGAGGAGACTTTTACTGCACAAACTTAGGTGCCAAATGAGTTTAAGTGCCTACAGGATTCAGCAAGAATTATATGCATCACAGTGGTCCCTAGACTGGGGTTTAGGCACCCACCTCCTTTTGTGCATTACCACTAGAGATAAGTGTACAGTAGCACAGATGCTGTGTGCTAAATGGGGTTATTACAGTTCAAATCAGAAAATGTTTAGAGCCCTAATGTATTAGATTCTTTGTAAATGAAGGTCTGAATAGCAAGGAAGACAGCACACTTATGAGTAAAGGGGCGTTGGAATGGCTGCCATAGGCAGCAATCATCTCATCGTTACCCTGTGCTCCCCTGTCCGTTGTGTTGTACTCCTCATGTTAAAGGACTTTCCCTTCGCCCCCTCCCCTGGTTCATGTTACGGAGACAGAAAACAGAAGACCAGAAGTGTATAGTGCAGGCAATGCGATGTTTATTGGCATTACTTTCCAGCAAGCATGAGTCCCATAACTCTGACGTCACAGAGCGTTGTTTCCCAGTATCCCTTTCCCAGCTCTGATGCCACAGAGTGTTTATCCCTCCCCCCAGCTTCCCAGCTCTGACATCACAGAGCCTTGCCCTGTGTCTCCATTTCCACCAATCCAATTTCCCCCCCCCCCCCCAGCAGGCCCAAATATACCTACAGTGCATGCCCTCAGTCCCACCCCACACAACTTATGGTCATGTTCCATTTTGGAGAGTTGTGAGTCTAGGGTCTTCGTTCCACCTCTTTTGTATCCTATGGGAGGGGTGAGGAGTGAGGTGGTGCTACGGTTATGGACAGGCATTTCTTTGGCGTTTTAGTGTTTTATACCTTCCACCCCAATCCGCCATTGTCCCTCCCGACTGGTTGCTCGACCTTGCCTTGAGAGAAGAGTCAGGCAGCCTTCCAGTGTATTCCCAAATATTAAACTCCTACCATAGCCTGTAACACTTTAGTTCCATCTCCTATCTCTCTTCACCCCCATCTGCTTGTGGGCAGATGTAACACACAGTGTCTTTGTCCTTTTGTTTACACATATTCGTATAAGATATAAGAGTATCAAAAAGTCAAACCCAAAATTCTATCTCAGGCTGACAAACAAGCCTATATACTAACACTGCCCCGCGCGAAGTGGCCCGGAGATGCAGATAATAAGTGGGGAAGTCTTCCTGCTTTCCCCTGTCACAACTTAGCTGAATGAGCACGCTAGGAGAATGTAACTGGGCTTAGGTGAATGGCAATGAGGAAGGCAATTCGCCATATGAGAACCAAATCTTCTATTCTAGTGTGTCCATGGTGCAGCCTTTTGGAGCTGAGTGCGACAGATAGATTCTGCACTCAGAGACGCCTACCATCAGCCCAGACCCTGAACACCGGTAATTCAGAGTGTTCGTTGTACATGTTTACAAACCATTGACAGATTGCATGGTGGTTAATTGGTGTCAAACTATGGAGAGCCTTAAGCTGTTAAAATATGAGAGGAGTCTGACAGATATGACTGCTTCCTTCAGTGTTCTTGAAAGACCCTGTTGTGTTAAGTTTATGTATTATTGTGGGCCTGGATTGTGTGTAACTTCTCTAAGGGGGAGATGTGACAAATGACCATATTGAAAATGTGCCAGACGAGTATGGACTTTGGGACAATAAGTGTTAAGAGGATTCTCCATAGGGGTTCCCCAGGAAAGTTAATGCAAATTCCCCCGCTCTGGTTATGTAAAAACCAAGCCTTTTGAAGCTCTGCTCTGAGAGAGCCATTATCTGCTGATCACTTGTTACACAATGCCAAGATCAAATTGCCCAAGGAGCATAAAGAAATAGCCGTTCTGCCCAGCCTTGGTTCTGGTTCTGGATTGCAGATGGATGTGAACTTTGTAACCACAGGGAAAACCCACTTATAATTGTGAAAGACTACAACGTAGGGCACTGGTAGGTTTCAGTTTAGTGTGACCTCTGGTAAGCTTTTCAGCATGCATGTAGGTTCTTTTGCAATTAAAATGTGTTTTCTGTGTAATGTTTTCACCTTAAGAATATGTGTGCTTGCTCAGAAGGAGCTGTGCACTAACTTTTAACTGCAGGCAATACACTGTTTCATGTCCTCAGAGAAAGCCAGGCTGTTTAGGGGCTATCCGTGTAGATCAGGGAGCTGTACAGCCTTAAAACCCCCAGTGGGGAGGAGGAGAGATGCGGATCTCCGCACGGCAGAGGTGATGGCTGGGAGCCTAGAGTAGGTGCCCGGGGTGGACCGTGGAGTGGGAATACAGGGGCAGTTGCCCTAACTAGTGACAGTCCTCCTCTTGTTCTCCCTCCTCACTGTGTGCCTGAGGTCTGGTGTCTACCCCACACAAGGCCTGAGTGGAAAAAGGGCCAATTAACCTGTGACGGGCTGCCCCAGGAAGAGATCGGGGCTGAGAAGACCTAGTGGATGATGAAGCCCTGCAGGGGTAGGCGGAGCAAATATAAAACCCAGAAGTGTAGAGCAAGCAGGGGCTGCAGGGAGGAGATCTGCAGTCGTTTCATAGAGAGCAGGGAGTTGGCTAGATACAAGGCGGTCTAGGGGAGAATGACCCCTGGGATCCTACCTTGTACTACAGACTCTGGCAAGAACCTGAGTGGGGTGCAGTAGCCTCAGGGAGTAGAGGAAGCTCCAGTGGTAACCCGGGGGGAGGCCCAGAAGATAGGGAAGAAAGGTAAGAAAGAGTCCAGGGAAAAGCGACAAGGTTAGAGCTTAAGCAGACTGTGGTTTCTGGGTTTAGGGTTCCTGGGCTGGAATCTGGAGAAATGGGTGGGTCTGGGTTCCCCTGCCCACCACTGGGAAAGTGGCACAGACTGGCCAGTGGGTTGGAAGGCTGAGTCTGCAGATCGTGCTTGGCTGGTAGACCTTTGTTATCCCGGAAGGGGGGGGGCTGTAGTGCCTGGCTAGAAGGCTGTGTCACAAAGAGAGAGTAACCTGAGTGCATAGAGAGAGACCGACCACAGGGCGAGCAACCGAAGGAGGGGGCATAATCCCCTTAATCTGGGGAGAGCTAATCCCCAGATGAGCCACATGAGGGCGCCCCAAGGGCGAGTAGTAAACCCCATGAGAGTGCCAATGTCTCTTGTGAATGATCCCATGTTGGTGTCATTCTAGGTTATTCATTAATATATCAAGTGATCAGTCAAAGATAGGAGTCAGATCACTACTGCACAAAGAAGTCACGGTCTGGAGAACCCAGATTTTTATAGGAAGTACAGGATGGTGTGGGAAATTTCAGTGACTTCATCTGAAGTGGGATTTTACTTGCATACCCTGGTGAGCTTTATATTGCCTTTAGATTAAATATACTGCTCCAGGAAAGCTTCTAATTGAGTGTGAAAGACAACTGGTCCAACCTGAACTAGCTTGCAGGATGAAATAGTTGTCTGAAAAAGTTTGCGTGTTACAGCAGGAAGCAAAAGAGTGTAATGTTCCATTTGAATTCCCTCTCCAAGCTGCATTGTTGTTTTCTCAGTCTTACAGTGATGGATTTTTAAAGCAGAGCAGCAGTCAAAGCTGAAGTACTGAACCATGGCATTCAGTGACAAATATCCAAAGACAAGAGGCTGCAGAAAGCACCAGGACTAATTAAAAAATGTTATATAAGTGGACAGGTTTTCATGTCTCTCTTACTGCAAATCTGTGTTTTCCTTTAGCACAAGCTGAAGTTGTCCAGTTGAGAGAGATTTGAGACTCATTTCAGGAGCAGCATATATTCTAGCCACAGAAAACACCTAGATAAACCCGGTCCATTGGGTTACAGGTGGCTACAAAAAAGTAGGGAAATGATCTAACAGAGCACAACCACATTGCTGCTTCTGAGATGGTGTATTCTGGTGGGTGCAGTATTTTGACACTTGACCGCTGAATGTAGTTTGGGAAAGCACTAAAAGATAGCAACATCCTAAGCAATAACTAATTTCTGTCAGTGTGTTTAGGGGGGAAGAGGGTGTGAGGGCTCATACCAGTGCTTGCGTTAGCGTGGTACCGAGTTGCATGGCAGTGCTGCTTTACTTTTAGAAGTGCTGGCCTTCAAAGAATCATTAAACTAGAGTCTACCCTGACTCTCACCAGGGGAATTTAAGGATCTTTAAAGAGCATACTTTATTTAAAAAAAAAAAAATACCCTGGTGCCTTTGCCAACAATTCATCTTCCAGTACCACAGGTTCTCAGGTCCAAGGTTCTGGGAGCGTTCGTACCGAGTGCAGGCAGAATAGCAACTATTTGCCTTCACGTTATCTCTGGCTGCCAGACTCAAACTCCTGGGAAACCTGAGGCGATACATAGGAGTAGTAAAATACTGTATAAAATAGGAACACTCAAGGACCAGTCAAGGCTCCAATTCAGTTTGTCTTTCATCCACTAATTACTTCATTTAATGTATGAAAATTAGGTGAATTATTCTAATATGCAAGATTTGGCTATGAACCATCTGAGAGTTGGGAAAGCACTTGGCCCAGACATAGTGTTCATCTGGGAGCGTCTTGGATTCTCAGTGTTTTAATGCTTGTGATTAATGGAAGCACTTCTGAATACAGGCTTCTTGAATCTCATAGCTTACAGAGTTACATTATGGGTTCCTGAGTGTTGGGAGTTCCCCATCTACTCCTGTGCTAGGTCTGTGTCTGAAGAACTTGTTCAGATTGGTGCTTTGGTCATCTGGGTGCTGATGAGAATAGAGCAAACATTTCCGGAGCTGGAGTAGTTTTAGCTGTTCTTGCTCACAGCAGCGATTGCTGGAAGGAGTGGGGGAGAGGTCACTAATGGCTCAGGGTGTGCCTCCCTATGTATTTGGGGTTCCTTTGCACTTGTGGGGAGCAGGCGAAGGGATTGAGAGAGACAGAGATGAAGAGGGAAGGAAATAGACAAAGTTGCAAAGGGAGAAAGACAGGGAGGTATGAAGGGCAGAAGTATGGACCAGAGTAGCCAGGAGTCTCTCCTCCTACCCCTGAACTCCTGGGTGGCTGTTTTGGCTTTGTGAGGGACACAGTGTGCTGCCAGCCTCTGAGCTGCAGTCTGCGGTGGTAGCAGAGTTTAGAGGGAATGATTTGTCGGGTTATTTTCTGGATGGGTGAGGAGGGATCATTTGGGGGAAGGGATAGCTCAGTGGTTTGAGCATTGGCCTGTTAAATCCAGGGTTGTGAGTTCAATCCTTGACGGGGCCATTTAGGGATCTGGGGCAAAAATTGGGGATTGGTCCTGCTTTGAGCAGGGGGTTGGACTAGATGATCTCCTGAGGTGTCTTCCAACCCTGATATTCTAGGATTCTATGAATCTCGTTGACGAGGCAAATACAAACCTCTTCCAGACCAGTTCATCAGTTCTGGTCTGTCTCTCCCTATGTACGAATAGCAACCTCACGCTTTTCCCAAACTCATCATCTTCCCTGCCTTGCATGGAAGGTCAGCAGCTGGAATTCTGATCCAGTATGCCAAGCTGAACCAATTCTAAGCTAACAGATGATCTTACTTTGATGGTGAAACCTTGGAACAGCATGCAGAAATAGTCGGTATGTGACAAAAATAGAGTTCAGGGGGCCTTGATTTCCAGTTCTGAAATAAGGCTGTGTGTTGAGCTCCAGGGAGTTGTCATAGGGCTTTTCAACCTTGCAATTTAGTTTTTTAGCCTATTTTCTAACTATAGCAGTGCATTAGGAGCACTGCATTTGCGTTAAGAAAAGGAGGGCTTGTGGCACCTTAAAGACTAACAAATCTATTTGAGCATAAGCTTTCATGAGCTACAGCTCACTTCATCGGATGCATTCACTGGAAAATACAGTGGGGAGATACAGCTCACAAAAGCTTATGCCCAAATAAATTTGTTAGTCTCTAAGGTGCCACGAGTACTCCTTTTCTTTTTGCAGATACAGACTAACACGGCTGCTACTCTGAAACCTGCATTTGCGTTGTAATGATGGTTCATCACTACTATATCCTTACAGATAGGTAATGTGTGTGTATACTGCAGTGTGTCTGGTGACATGACTATGTTAGATGCTGCAGATATTCTCACCAGAGAATTTCACTCAAGTCCTAGATCAAGAATTTGCAAACTTGTTGAATCGCCTCATTGACTTAGCATATTCGGACTGTGTTAGAACTTCGTGGCAAGAACTGTGTGTTTCCTAAGTGCTAAGACTGTTTGGAAAATCAGTATAGGTGTGACTGGAGGGAGATTCTGAGCCTTAGTGTGCCAGAAAAGGGAGATTCTTGATGAGCATCTTTGCCTGACCTTCTTTCCTCCTCCTCCTCCTCCCCTCTGCCAAACCTGGCTTTGTGCATGGCGGAAGTGAAAGAGAGCTTGCAGCTAGAGCGGCTCAGTACTGCAGGCTGTGTCCTCGATACTGCCTTGCAGTGCAGGACGTAGAGCAGTTGCTAGGGTGCCAAGCAATCTCTGAAGAAAAGACGGAAGAAAAGGAGGAAACTCAGGAGTGAGAGAACCATTTATTTTGATCAGTAATTGTTACAGAAAACACAGGTAGATACAGAACCAGTCATTGGCAGTAGAGAACTGTCTCCTCTTTCATGCTGCTTCTGTTCTAGCAGTTACTTCAGCTTTTTCATAACCACCATATAAAAAGGGAAAATAGTAATGCAAGACGTGGCCATCCTAAAGCCTATTGGGCCAAGTTTATTTCTGGTTTAAATCTGCTGAAGGGCTGAAATTGGCTCTTATGTCTTTATAAAAACTGATGTTTTGCAAACATTATCCTTATTTGTATTTGTTCTCTTAACTAACTGTGTCAAGGATGCTGTGCTTGTGTGGGCAAAACATTCCTTGCCTACGTAGTCCGTTGCTGCTGGGTATGGACTTCAAAGGGCGCTGTGCCCATACACGCACTGAAGCATTTGGCCCGGAATTATTTTGTATATTTGATTAACTAAAATTTGAAGTCTTCCTGTGGGAGAATAGGAAGTAATTTTTTTTCTTCCAGAAATCTACCTAGAGCCCTTTCTTCTTTTGAAGGTACCTGTTATTCTTAACTTTTTCCTTGGCCTTTATGAAGTAAACTACTCGTTCCTCCCCCAGCAGAAGTCTGCCTTCTGGAGAGCCTAATGCATTATATTTAGTTTCTCTCTAGACACTCTGAATATATAAAATATTAAGAACATTTTGCCAAACAAAGCAAGATCATGCAAGTGTTAGAAATTGCAATACAGCACTGTGATAAAGTTCTTTACGCTGAAGTAGTGTTGACTGAACAGCCTTTGGTCAGAGCAGACATTTGCTGTTTTTGTTGTTCGTGTGATTTTTGATTTAGTGTTGTCTACCTGTCCTTTTAATGGAATAAATCAGTGTTGGGACAGAATGTTATCTCTTTGTACAATTCAGGTGTTCAGCATAGCACTGTTGAGGACTGGAGCATTGGCTTCAAAAAGAACATAAGAATGGCCATACTGGGTCAGACCAAAGGTCCATCAAGCCCGGTATCCTGTCCTCTGACAGTGGTCAATGGTAGGTGCCCCAAAAGGAATGAACAGACAGGTTATCAAGTGATCCATGCCCTGTCACCCAATCCCAGCTTCTGGCAAACCCAGGCTAGGGACACCATTCCAGTGGCTATCTTCCATGAATCCACCTAGCTCCCTTTTGAACCCTGTTATAGTATTGGCCTTCACAACACCCTCTGGCAAGGAGTTCCAGAGGTTGACAGTGCGTTGCATGAAAAAATACTTTCTTGTGTTTGTTTTAAACCTGCTCCCTATTTATTTCATTTGGTGGCCCCTTGTTATTGTATTATGAGAAGGAGTAAATAACACTTCCTTATTTACTTTCTCTGTACCACTCATGATTTTATAGATCTCTATCATATCCCCCTGTAGTCGCCTCTTTTCATACTGTGGTAAAGGTGAAGTGGAGTTGTCTGTACGTTACAATTTCTCTCACTTTAAAATACCCACGCTCACACCCCAGGTGATGGATACCAGGCTGACAACACTGGGAATGTCAAGCCTCTCTCCCTAGCCTACATGCAGCTCTGGCAGCAGGAGTACTGTAAGCGTTCCCTTCCTGCTTGCTTCTGATGTGGAAGAACTCCCTCTAGAGCATGTTATTACATGCTTTACATTAGTGCCAAAGCTTCATAGATGTTCAGGTCAGAAGGGACCATTGTGATCGTCATCTAGCCTGCATAGCACAGGCCAGAGAATCCTGCTTAGGGATTCCTGCACCCAGCCCAATAACTTTGTGCTGAACTAGAGTGATCCCCACCAGGTTTGTGGTCCTATTATGCCAGGCCCTCTACACACGTGATTCTTTGCCTGAGAGTTTACAGTCTAGAGCAGTGGTTTTCAAACCGTGGGAATGTAAGGCACTGAGTCATGGCATCTCTGGTCAGCACTGCCGACTGGGCTGTTAAAAGCCGGTCAGGTCCCATTGGCCTAACCCTGTCCTGTTGAGAATGCTAATGAGAATGTTGGGTGTTAGTGATAGGTTTTGGAAGCTTGTTGAGACCACGAACTCCTTTCACATTGGCTGTGAGTCAGCAGCTGGATGGTGGCAGCAAAGTCATTACTAACTTGGGTAGCTACACTGGCCTTCCGGAGATGACGGGCTCTGTAATCCATTACCAATATGCTGGACCACCCACTGCTCCAATGTGGCACCTAGTTCTCATTCTTCACTACAGTCTTTAGACTCTTAAAAAAGAGGAGGAATCCAGACTCTATCTAGGGGTACGTTCACCCAGCAAAAAAACCCGAAACCACCTGTGGCAGTGAGTCTGAGAGCCTGGGTCAACTGACTTGGGCTCGCAAATCTCAAGGTATGGGGCTAAAAACAGCAGTGTAGAAGTTCTGACTCAGGCTGGAGCCTGGGCTCTGAGACTCTTCCTCTTCTCTGGGTTTCAGAGCCCAGGCTCCACCCCGAGCCAAAACTTCTACACTGGTAGTTTTAGGCCTGTAGCGTAAGCTCAAGTCAGTTGACCCGGGCTCTGAGACACAGTGCAACAGTTTGTTTGTAGTACAGACATAACCTGTAAAGGGTCTGGCTGCACTGTAACAGACTACTGGGTTGTACGTGGGTCTGCTCTTTGGAACATATACAGCACACAGAATCCCCCTCTGAGCTTTCATGTAGACACTTGGATTGAGAATTGTTTGAAAAATTGTGGCTATTAGATATCTGAGAAAACATGAACTTGTGTTTTTGTTTTAGTCTTTGTCGTGCTTTATCCTTAGTTGTGTAGTGCCTGAGTCAGTTAATCTGCTTGTCAGCACCAAAAGATTTAAAACTCCTATAATCAGAAATTATTTTTAAAAAATAAAGCTTTGCCTTGCTTGGAACGCTGCCCTCTCAGTCCTGTAGTTAAACAGAGACTAGGCTGGCAGGCAGAGGCAGAGGCAGATGTGGCAGAGTGAGATCACGGGGGAAAGGGATTACTATGCTTAGTACCTGGGCAAGCAGTGATGTAGTTATAAAATGTGGTGTTAGCATAGGCATTGCCATCCCAGGTCAGATCTGAGGTCCATCTAGTCCTGTATCTAATGGGCCAAACACTTCAAAGAACGGTGCAAAGAACCTGTAGATGCATGTGGGAGTTAGGTGTCTTGGGTTTTCAAAATCTTCCCCTTAATAACCTGCCCATAGGAAGGGGTAGGTTGTTCCTAACCCGTCAGGTCGTGGCTGGCTCGTGCTCTGAAGCATGAGGGCTTATATTGCTGTTTATTAAAATCCTGTCTAAAATAACTTGGATATTCTCATTAATTCCTTCCAGTGGGCATTCCCTTGAGTTTGGCAACATTGCATTTCATCTGACGTGCTGGCTGTTCACCTACTGTGATTAGGTCCCTCTGAAGTTCTTACCAACCTAGGTAATTGTCATCTGCAAACTTTGTAGCTTCCTTGCTTACCCCTCTTTTTAAGATCATTACTATATTAAATGATTCCTGTTGACCACTTATTCTTACTTCCGGTTTTCCCCCGGGGCTGTTTCTGTTCAGTGACATTACTTTGCCTCTTAGCCCATGACTACTTGGTTTCTAGTAGTGGTACTATTTTCCTTTGCAGTGGCTGGTTGGTTAGACCCTATCCTAGCCTGTCCATCTAGCTGTTTTATCATTTTAATTTGATTATTTCCACTGGTTTACTGGATCATGAAGTAAGATTAACCGGCCTGTAATTCCTAGGGTCATCCACAGTGTCTCCTACACAGATAGCAAATGTTGTGCCGACCTCTGGTGTCACTCATTTTAATAAGACTGCATATTTTTGTTGGTAGCTTAGCCCCTTTAAGATTGTTCAGAATTCTTTGAACAGACTCCCCAGGACTGAGTGGCAATTAATCAGCTTGTTCAATCCCCTCTCAACATGTCAGCCTGACAGTATCTTATCAATACTACTTACACAGAGTTGGCCCGGGGTTGGTATGTCTGTAACCTTTCCTGTGGTGAAGACAGATTCAGAGATCTCATTCAGCCTCTTTGCAATGGCCAGACCCCCTTCACTGCTCCTGTCACTCTGCAGTGGTCCAGCAGGCCCACCAGTTCTTTCATTGGCTCCTGCTTCTGATACACCGATAGTATTGCTTGTTCATTTTTATGCCTTTGGCTCTTCCAACTCTGAATCTCCTAATTTCCATCTGACATTCTACCTGCCTTTGCTAAGGCTTTTTTTTCTTGACTTCATTTGGGCTGGATTTCTAGTTTCCGGAGGATTTTTGTTTGTGTCATAATCTTTTGATTCTAACCATTTAATCATATTAGGGTTTTCCCCTTGCCTTTCAGTTTCCTCTGTTTGCTTATGGTGTGCATACCTTCTGGGACTCTATCCCAGCATGTTTAGGGAGCCTCAGTGCTGAATCTAATGTCTAACATTAGGTGGTTTGACTTTTTTCTTTTTCTGTATTCACATCCTGTTTTCTAAAGTTTCATGTCTCTAATATCCAGTCAATAAACTGTCTGTACTGGGAGTTTCATGAGTTAGCCCCATGTGTGGATTTTGATGATGTTGTATGTGAAAGGAGAAAGGAAGAACCTAACTCTATATAGCCAGCCAGACTAATTCTGCTGACTTCCATATGTCTGGTTGGGAAGGAATTTGCGCCCCTTCCCCCCCCCCATTCCCGGTCAGATTGGCAGTGATCTGGGGGAGGGGGTTTCGCCTTCCTCTGCAGCATGGATTGTCACTTGCCAGGATTATCTGGGTACATCTCATTTAATCCTTTCCCTGCCATTGTGGGGGTCTCAGGCGTTGGTGACACCTTGGTCTCTTCTGTTCTCGGCCAGTGGCACAGTTATGGGCTGCAGTATGCTGGTCTAGTCTGGGTTGTTGGTTTTAGTGTGCTGGTGCTGGGGGATGGCCCGTGGCCTACATGAGGTCCGGCTAGATGATCTGGTGTTCCCTTCTGGCCTGAAACTCTGACTACTGAACGAATTCACTTCCTGATCCCTGGAGCTGAGGCTGAGCTGATGTGTCACCGCTTCAGGGCTAGTGTATTGCCTGGGGAAATTTACTCTTGACCCAAACTTGTACCATCGAGGCCAGCAACTGAGCAAAGTAGAAATGGATTGAGTCCATTGGCCCTGAGTGGGAGGTAGAGACTTCATGGTTAGCCATCAGAAATAAATGAACCTCAGCCAGCCACAAAATAAACAAAGTTTGCTTAGTTAGTTTCCTGACCTCCTTAAGAACTAGCCATTGAGCTAAAACCCTCGTGGAGTTAGGGGGGGCTGAGGGCAGAGAAGGCCAGCAGCGGTTTATGTGGGTGGGGCAAGTTACCAGCATTAGCACAGGATGGAGCGCAGAAAGTATTGCTGATTGCCAAGTAGCCATGTGTAGGCATGGGCAACAAACTGGAAGAAGCTAAAGATAAAGAAGCTCGGGTTTCTGTGATTGCTTTCTCTGAAAGTTGCTGTCAATGGGAGGCTGAGGTGATAAAATAGAGAGGATGAGATTTATGCTTTAGACATCAAGGAAAAGCCTAGGGAAAGGAGAATCTATAGAGAAGGGACAGACTCCATCTTAACCAGATGTGAACCAGCGAGCTGGCAGCAAACACTAGTTAATTCTGATGGAGGAGAGCTGGTAGGTCCAGAGGAGTACTAGGGTAGACAATGAGACCTGCACATGAGAACAGGTGCCTGCAGGCACAACATAGAATGATGTGTCCCATAGCAAGTTGTGACCCTCATTGTGGTAAAGATTGTAAAGATAAAATATGGGTAGGATCTGAAGAGAAACACTCAAATGAAAGAGTTCCATTCAATTACATCACATAATGGCAGACCATTTAAAAAGGGACAGTTTTTTAAAGTGCTTATATACAAATGCTAGAAGTCAACATTGGGTGAAATACAGTGCCTTGTATTAAATGAGGATATTGATATTATAATAATAGGTGTATCACAGAAACTTGGTGGAATGAGGTAATCAATGAGAGTCATACCAGAGTACAAAATATATCGGAAAGACAGAACAGGTCATGCTGGTGGGGGAGTGGCACTGTACATGAAAGAAAGCATGGAGTCAAATGAAGTAAAAATCTTAAGTGAACCAAACTGTATCATAGAATCTCTATGGATAGTAATTCCAGCTTGAATAATAAGAATGTAGCAGTAGGCGTATACTACGAGCACCTGACCAGGATGGTGATAGTGACTGTGAAATGCTCAGGGAGATTAGAGAGGCTATAAAAATAAAAAACTCCATACTAATGGAGGATTTAAACTTTCCCCATATTGGCTGGGTACATGTCACTTCAGGGCGGGATGCAGAGATAAGTTTCTTGACACCTTAAATGACTGCTTCTTAGGGTATGGCTACACTTGCAGATGTAGAGCACTTTGAGTTAAATCAGCCTTCGTAGAGCACAGTAGGGAAATCGCTGCAGTGTGTCCACACTGACAGCTACAAGCGCACTGGCGTGGCCACATTAGCAGCTCTTGCAACAGCCACAGAGAGCAGTGCATTGTGGTAGCTATCCCAGTATGCAAGTGGCTGCAACTTGCTTTTCAAATGGGGGTGGGGTGGAGTGGAGTGGAGTGTGACAGGGAGTGTTTTATGTGTATGTGGGGAGAGAGAGAGTGGGTTTTTGGGGGGCTGAGAGCATGTCAGCATGCTGTCTTGTAAGTTCAGACAGCAGCAGACCCCCACTCCGCCCCTCTTTCTCTCACACACCATTCCACGCTAATGGTTGCTTTGTCTCGGAGCAGATAAGAATGCCGACCTTCAGAAACGGAGCTTTCAAAGGGCATATCCGCATTCCTACAGCGAGCTCAAAACAATGAGAAGAGTGGCCATTCGACTTAAGGGGATTATGGGATGTTTCCGGAGGCTGATCAGAGCGCAGTAATGCAACACCTTTTTTGCACTGGCGCCCTGGCGTTTCAGCCAAGGTGCAACAAGCGTTAATCTTCTCGCCGAGGTGGATTACCAAGAGTGCTCTAGCCATGGAGTCAGCGCACTCTACGTGCCTTGCCAGTGTGGACAGGTACTGAGCTAGGGCACCCGGGGCTGCTTTAATGCGCTGTAACTCGCAAGTGTAGCCAAGCCCTTAGAGTAGGTAAGACCTGGAACCCACAAGAGGAGAAGCAATTCTTGATTTAGTCTTAAGTGGAGCACAGGATCTGGTCCAAGAGGTGAATATAGCTGGACTGCTTGGTAATAGTGACCATAATATAATTAAATTTAACATCCCTGTGGCGGGGAAACCACCACAGCAGCCCAGTGTGGTAGTTAATTTCAGAAAGGGGAACTACACAAAAATGAGAAAGTTAGTTAAACAGAAATTAAAAGGCAAGCTGCATGGAAATTTTTTAAAGACACCATAATAGAGCCTCAACTTGAATGTGTACCCCAAATTAAAAAAAGAGTGTCTGCAAAAAGAGCTACCGTGGCTAAACAACAAAGTAAAAGAAGCAGTGAGAGGTAAAAGGCATCCTTTAATCTGTGGAAGTTAAATCCTATTGAGGAAAATAGAAAGGAGCATAAACTCTAGCAAATGAAGTGTAAAAATATAATTAGGAAGGTCAGAAAAGAATTTGAAGAACAGCTAGCCAAAGACTCAAAAAGTTATAGCAAATAAATTAAGTACATCAGGGAGCCTGTTAAACAACCAGTGGGGCCACTGGATGATCGAAATGCTAAAGGAGCACTCAAGGATGATAAGGCCATTGCAGAGAAACTAAATGAATTCTTTGCATTGGTCTTCACGGCTGAGGATGAGGGAGGTTTCCAAACCTGAGCCATTTTTGTTAGGTGACAAATCTGAGGAACTGTCCCAGATTGAGGTGTCATTAGAGGTTTTGGAACAAACTGATAAACCAGACAGTAATGCCTCACCAGGACCAGATGGTATTCGCCTGAGATTTCTGAAGTAACTCAAATGTGAAATTGCAGAACTGCTAACTGTGATATGTAACCTATCACTTAGATCAGCTTCTGCACCAGATGACGCCAATTTTTTAAAAAGGCTCCAGAGGCAATCCTGGCAACCTGTGGAACTCATTGCCAGAGGATGTTGTGAAGGCCAAGACTAATAACTAGGTTCAAAAAATAACTAGGTAAATTCATGGAGGATAGGTCCATCAGAGGCTGTTAGCCAGGATGGGCAGGGATGGTGTCCCTAGCCTCTGTTTGCCAGAAGCTGGGAATGGGCGACAGAGGATGGATCACCTGGTGATTACCTGTTCTGATCATTCCCTCTGGGACACCTGGCATTGGCCACTGTCGGAAGACAGGATACTGGGCTAGATAGACCTTTGGTCTGACCCAGTGTGGCCGTTCTTGTGGTGGCCAGCAGAAGAAGCAGTCACCTAGAAAAGTGAGTCATTACAAACAGACTTCTCAATGATCCTTATCTATGCATGCTGCCTCTATAGCCTATGGCGCTGGAACCTTCCCTCCGGCTTGAGAGGCGGGTCAAGATCTGCAGCTCCGGTTGTAGCACTGTCTCCCAAAGTGAGTAGGGCCAGCTAGGCAGCCCTTTTTATCCGAGTGACTTCACATGAGCATTGTGTTCTCTTCCATTTCCACCTCCTGGCAGGACTGTAGTATTTGCTCTCTGGGCTGCCACAGAGAGATTTAACACAGGGATTCTCAAACTGTGGGTTGGGACCCCTCAGGGGGTCGCGAGGTTATTCTATAGGGGGTTGCAAGCTGTCCGCCTCCACCTCAATCCCTGCTTTGCATCCAGCATATATAATAGTGTTAAATATTTTAAAAAGTGTTTTTAATTTATAATGGGCGTTGCACTCAGAGTGAAAAGGGTCATCAGTACAAAAGTTTGAGAACCATTAATTTAACGGGTAAGGAATTCTGCAGCATAAGAGGAGAGACTCCTTGGTTTAGTTCCAAATAGCCAACAGGATTGAGTTCTGAAAGTCTCTATGGTTGATCCACTACATAACACTCTTCCTTGAATAATTCAGCTGCTTATCACCTTCCCGGGGTAATCATCCTCTGCACTGGCACTTGGACGCTAAACCTCAAAGGGGGGGAGGCGGGGGCTTTTAAAACGAAGATAGAAACAGCTTGAAGGGAGAAGTTGGCAAGCAAAAATCCACACAATCAGCAGGGAAGCGTCTTAAGAATGCTGTATTGGTGCTAAGGGGGAATGTGTAGAAAGAAGCAAATCCAAACATGCTTGCATGAAAGTTCATGACTTTATTTAGCTACAAAAATGTCCCTCTAAAAATGGATCTCCTGTCTAAATGACGCTAATAAAACATGCAGGCAAAATGTAAAATAGAGGTTGAGACAGTTTGAAGAACAAATCATATAGCTATAAAGCCAGGCTAAGTTTTGAATAAATACAAGAATCCCATAGTGACAGGTTTCAGAGTAACAGCCGTGTTAGTCTGTATTCGCAAAAAGAAAAGGAGGACTTGTGGCACCTTAGAGACTAACCAATTTATTTGAGCATAAGCTTTCGTGAGCTACAGCTCACTTCAATATGCATCCGATGAAGTGATGTAGCTCACGAAAGCTTATGCTCAAATAAATTGGTTAGTCTCTAAGGTGCCACAAGTCCTCCTTTTCTTTTTAAGAATCCCATAGGAGAGATGGGGGACCCTTAAGCCAGGAGGGTGGAAGGGGCACAATCAGAAGATAAGGAGCTAAATGATTCTTTGGCATCAGATTTCACCTGCCTTGGAGGCTGATGAATTATTTACTGCTCTCGAGGTTATTCTTCTGGTAATGAGGATGAGATGCCGTAGGAGACAGAGATCTTAAAGCAAAAGAAAAAAAATTGCATTAAGTGACCCAGAACAGATGGCCTTTATCTGAGAATACTGGAGGAACTAAAGAGCAAAGTAGCTTAGCTACTGTCTAAAATTACATAACTTACTGATTTAAAAACAGCTTCTGTCTCAGAAGAGTTAAGTGGCCATAACTTTCAGGTTTTTTGTTTTTGTTTTTCATCAGTCAAAAGTGAGTAAGATGTTACCTTGTAAAGTCAAGGTAATAAAGAATAATGCAGGAAGTATGAAAATGCTGTTCTAAATAACTGCTACATCATTGGCCTGACTACAGAGCTTGGTTTTAGTCACCTCATCTTAAGAGACATCAGAAATGGAAACGTCTAGAGAAGGACAGTGAATTGATTGGAAACATTGGGGTTTAGGGCTTCAGCACAAAAAGGGATTTAAAAGATTAGGTCTGTTCCCTTTGGAAAGGAGACAAATAGGAGGAGATATTTGATAAGCTTTTTAAAACAATGCTGGTATTAGAGGACAAATAGAATGAAGCTATTTACCCTTTCTTTCAATACAAGACTAGCAGTTTGTTTATGAAATTAAAAGGCAACAGGCAAAAGAAGGAAATGCTTTCAAACAGAAGATACTAGGCCAGGTTTTAAAAAGAGCTCCTCTGTCCGGGAACTGCCTGGTGCTGAGCTCTTGTGGAAATCTGCCACCTTTAACCTGTCTGTGAGGGGAGCCGTGTAGCATAGTAGTGCACAGTTGATCGTGGAGTCTCACTGGTGTGAACAGGAGAGTTGGACTAAATCCTGCCCTGCCTCGTGATGGGGTACGTCGAGTGTAACCCCATGTATTTCAGCGGTTCTACTCTGCATCGGCAACCGTGGCACTGAGAGGAGAGTGTGGGGGGATGGCTCAATTTCCAGAGTCACAAAATGGGGCGGTGATAGTTGCCTGTTCTTGGGAGTGTTGCACAGTCCAACAGGATACGTTCCACAAAGGGCTTTACGGGTAAAGGGGTACTGTAGATGTGTGGGCGGTGCCTAGCTTGTCTCACGGTGAGAGTAGTACCATGTGTACTGCAGAGCCACCTTCCGTCTAGAAAAAAGAGAGCCACATAGGGAGACAGTGCGGGAGAGACTCTAGGCTTGACATAGGCTTGGTACAGGAGTTCGGAAGGGACATGGAGCAAGATTCACCTCTCTGATTCTCATGTATCTCTGCTGGCCCATCAGTGTAAGTTAGAGCAGCTTAGGGAATGTCTGTACGGCGCACTCTTTTCAGAGGAATGTCCACATGGGCAGCAGGTGGAGACTCGCTTTGGGGAGGCTAGACCCCGGCTCCACCCCTCTGCCCATGCTCTCCTCATGGCTGGAGTCCCGAGACCCTCTGCACCTCCCCCCACAACTGCAGGAGCCCCAGGCTGGCGAAGCCCAGAGCCCGCCCCCTCCCCGCCACCTTCCCGGCTCTGCTCCCCTCCCCTTCCTCCCCCCCCCCCCCCCCGGAGGAGCCCAACCCCCCTGCCTGGAGTAGCTCAGGGCTGGCAGAAGCCATGCTGTGCCTCCCCTCCCTGGACCCATCCCACGCAGGGGAAAAGCATCTGTTAGAAGATACTTTTGATATGCCCCATGCAGGTTCCAGGGCAGCTGAGGGCAGCTCCCCAACCACCCCAGAACCTGCATGGGGCATAATAAAGCAAAAACTTCACTGCCAAACCCTGCAATTGGGGGTCCGGCAGCTGCGGCAGTGCTGGAGGAGGCAGAGCCTCCTCTGGCCTATTATACTCGTCGCCCATGAATGCATAGTACATACACTACATACCCCTCCCCTCTCCTTCTCTCCTCCCATGTGTATAAATAGCAGTGTAGGTGGTGAGGCACTGCTTAGGCAAGTAAAGACACTCCTGAGCCTGTGGGTATGTACCCAAGTAAATACCCACAGAACTCTCTACTTGCCGAAGCCTTGCCTTTTCATCTACGCTGGTATTTTTAGCAGTGTAGCGTACTGCTGCTGGATTCTTTCCTCACTGCAAGGAAAGGCTCCTGCGATGGGGAGGTGCCGGAGCCTTTCTCCTCTGCCTCCCTCCTGCCACAGCCTTTCACTGACACATGTAGCTATGCAAAGCAGGATGGATGTAGCCTGTTTTTCACTGTGGTGTGTAGCTATTCATACCCTACATGCTGCCGAAAAAGATTTGCAGCATAGATGTAGCCTTAGATGCAGCATAGATGTAGTCTGTGAAGTGGTGTAGTGTGGGCATGCCCTACCCAATCCCTATGCTGGATTGGGAGAGAGGCATCTGGCATAGAAGCCAGCTGTGCCCCTACACTTAGAGGAATTCTGTACATTTTTAATTCAGCTTGTTGGGAACGGTTATGGAGAGATGCCTCATTCTCTGCATACGCTGATTACTGTACGGTAGTGCCTTGACAAGTCAGGTTTAAAGAGAGATCTATGACGAGACAAGGGACCCATGCTGCTATGCCCTCTCTGCTTTAGAGGAGGGACATTAATTCAGTACAGTAATTCAGCACATTAAGTTCCTTTTTGCACTTAAATTTTACATTTGAGAAGGTTCTGAGCAAGTGAAGAAGGCAAGTTAGAATTCCATTCTGTTTCTGTCGGGGTTGAGGTCTTGATCCAGCAAGTTCCTTCTCTCTCTGAGTTGTTGGAGAACCGGACACTTGGCTTGTAAACTTTTCAGGATAGGCTCTTGTCTCATGTCTGCCTATGCACAATTCTGCTGCTGCAGAAATAACTATAGAGTGCATGATATGGTGTTGCTGAGTAACTAGTTGAAATGTCAGAAGACTTGATAGAAAAAATGAAGGCATGAATTCAGTCTGAGTCATTCAACAGTAGGTTCTGTTACTACAGATACAAATAGGAAACTGGGAAACTGACTAGACAAAGTGATAACAAATGCACAAAATAAACTCAATTTTTTTCTCTACTTTTTCAGTTAAGTGGTCATTTTAGATGTTACTTCTAAAAGTTTAGACAGAACTTTTACATTGATTCTTTTGTGTCCCTCTAAGTTGGGCAAAAAGATCAACTGATAATGAGGGGAAAGAATTTTCTTACTGTTATCAAGCAGACTGGCTGCATATTCTACTGCCCAGTCTGTACAAATCTTAATATATTCAGTTAAAACCCTGAATATAGCTTTAAGATGGACCAAAATAGCTTTAAAGTGACATACATAATATAGTTATATAAATTAGAGAAAAGTGAACACAATGCTATTCAGTAAAGCCAGGACAACCGTGAATTTTAGGAAAACCCCAGTCTGACGGATCAATTGCTTACTAAACACATTTAAGCTTTGGAATGGCCCTGCAGCAAAGGCCATTGCTAGAGAGCCACGTTATCTTATTCAGGGAAAAGTTTATTTAGTCACAAGAAAAACTGTTCAAGTGTGTGTGTGCGTGTGCTCACCCCCTCTGTCGAAAGCCAGGTAATTAAAAATTAAGGCAGCATCACTGTGGAGAGAGAGAAGATTCCAACAAGCAAACTAATGAGAAGCTTTTAAGCTTAAATTTAAATATTCTCTTTTGTGTCATAACCTCAGTGTGCCTTAAATGTGTGTAAGTAAAATAAATACATTGGAGCTCTGTCATGCCATCTGGAGTGGCTCACCACTGAGAGTGCCTACCTCCGGGGCAGGCTGTCAGGCACGGCGGAGACCCCAAACGGGTGGTTATGTTCTATAATTAGATTTCACTAAGGGCATGGCTAGACTGGAAACTTCAAAGCGCTGTCACGGGAGCGCTCCCCCAGCAGCGCTTTGAAGTGTGAGTGTGGTTGTGCGCGAGCACTGGGAGAGTGCTGGTAATCCACCTCCACGAGGGGATTAGCGCCGAGCGCTGGGAGCCTGTTTACACTAGCGCTTTAAAGCGCTCTGACTTGCTGCGCTCAGGGGGTGATTTTTCACACCCCTGAGCTGGCAAATTGGAGCGCTATAAGACGTAAGTGTAGCCAAGCCCTAAACCAGTAATAGACGTGAGCTCCTAAAGTACCAGCATAGTCTTCTAATGGAGCCATAGACACTCATAGACCCTTAGACTGGATTGTCTATCTTGTCACCCAGGCAAGCTGGACGATGTGATCAGTGGTCACTTACACCAAAAATCATGAATATTCCAGGTTACTCCCAGTTCCAAGAGATCAGTCAGTCACCCAGGTCGGTTTGTATCCTAGATCGCACACGAAAGCCACTGCTGGTGCTTAGTAAACTAACTAGTTAGCTAAGAAAAAGGAATGAGAGTTATTGAGAGGTTAAATCAGGTGAGTCAGTCTATAATTCCAAATGGTAGCAGAGATATAGTAATCTGCCAGTATTCCCAAAAGTCTCTCAGGGCTACCCAGAATAACTCTGGGGATAGCCATAGTCTTGTTCAGTTATTCTGCCCTGTTAGTATCCAAACAGTCCAGATATGAAGAATTTTCCCTTGTGTCCATACTGGGGATGTTGATTAATCGCAATTAACTCACACAATTAACTCAAAAAAATTCATTGTGCTTAATCACTGTTTTAATCACACTCTTAAACAATAGAATACCCCAATTGAAATGTATTAAATATTTTGGATGTTTTTCTACATTTTCCAATATATTGATTTCATTTACAACACAGAATGCAAAGTGTACAGTGCTCACTTTATTTATTACAAATATTTGCACTGTAAAAATGATGAACAAAAGAAATAGTATTTTTCAGTTCACCTCATATTAGAACTGTAGTGCAATCTCTTTATTGTGAAAGTGCAATTTACAAATGTAGATTTATTATTATTTTTTTTTTGGTTACATAACTGCACTCAAAAACAAAACAATGTAAAACTTTAGAGCTTACAAGTCCACTTAGTCCTACTTCTTGTTCAGCCAATTGCTCAGACAAACAAGTTGGTTTATATTTGCCGAAGATAACGTTGCCCGATTCTTATTTACAACTTCACCTGAAAGTTAGAACAGATGTTCCCATGGCACTTCTGTAGCTGGCATTGCAAGGTATTTGTGCCAGATATGCTAAACATTCATATGCCCCTTCATGCTTCTTCCACCATTCCAGAAGACATGCTTCCATGCTGATGACACTTGTTAAAAAAATAATACGTTAATTAAATTTGTGACTGAACTCTTTGGGGGAGAATTGTATGTCCCCTGCTCTGTTTTACCCACATTCTGCCATATATTTCATGTTATAGCAGTCTCAGATGATGACCCAGCACATGTTGTTCGTTTTAAGAACACTTTCACTGCAGATTTGACAAAACACAAAGAAGGTACCGATGTGAGATTTCTAAAGATAGTTACAGCACTCAACCCAAGATTTAAGAATCTGAAGTGCCTTCCAAAATCTGAGAGGGCCGAGGTGAGGGCCGAGGTGTGGAGCAGACTTTCAGAAGTCAGAGCAACATTCCGATGCAGAAACTACAGAACCCTAACCACCAAAAAAGAAAATCAACCTTCTGCTGGTAGCATCTGACTCGGATGATGAAAATGGACATGCGTTGGTCTGCACTGTTTGGATCATTATCGAGCAGAACCCGTCATCAACATGGATGCATGTCCTCTGGAATGGTGATTGAAGCATGAAGGGACAGATAAATCTTTTGCGCATCTGGCATGTAAATACCTTGCAACGCAACGCCATGTGAATGCCTGTTCTCGCTTTCAGGTGATACTGTAAACAAGAAACAGGCAGCATTATCTCCTGCAAATGTAAACAAACTTGTTTGTCTGAGCAATTGGCTAAACAAGAAGTAGGATTGAGTGGTCTTGTAGGTGCTAAAGTTTTACATTGTTTTGTTTTTGAGTGCAGTTACTTTTCGTACATAATTCTACATTTGTAAGTTCAGCTTTCATGATAGAGATTGGACTACAGTAGTTTTATTAGGTGAATTGAAAAAATACTATTTTGTTTTTTACAGTGCAAATGTAATCAAACATAAATATAAAGTGAACACTATACGCTTTGTATTCTGTGTTGTACAGTATCTCCTCACTTAATGTTGTAGTTATGTTTCTGAAAAGTGCGACTTTATGCAAAACGATGTTAAGCAAATCCAATTTCCCCATAAGAATTAATGTAAATGGGGGGGGGGGGGGGTTAGGTTCCAGGGAAATTTTTTTCACCAGACAAAATACATTATATACATACACAGTATAAGTTTTAAACTATTTTAAACAAACAGTTTAATATTGTACACAGCAATGAATGATTGTGAAGCTTGGTAGAGGTGGTGGAGTAAGAGGGTGGAATATTTCCCAGGGAATGCCTTGCTGCTGAATGATGAACTAGCATTCAGCTGAGCCCTCAAGGGTTAATACGCTGTTGTTAATGTAGCCTCACTCTTTACAAGGCAGCATGGACTGACGCAGGAGGGAGGAAACAACAGATGCAGGGCAGTAGCTGCAAATACTTCCCTGCAAAAACTGAACATGATGATGAGCCCACGCTATCCAGCTGGAGCGCACCACTCCCTCCTCCTGACAGCACATGCACGGCTGCACAGGTGTTGACTCTTCAAAGTGCTGGAGGGGGGGTGTGCATGAGTGAGATTGACAGAGAGTGAGGTATATTGCCCCTTTAAGTGCTTGACCCCACTTCAACTACGTTGCCCTTTTAAGTAGATCAGCCAGTTCAGACAGGAAGCAGCAGCTTCCAGCAAGCTCCCTCCTTTCTGTCCCCCTCCTCTGCTTTGTAGATAGGGGGTACGGAGCAGGGGGCGGGGAAGAGCAGGGGGACATCCTGCTTGCTGGGAGGGGGAGAAAGGGGTGCTGATATCAGGAAGTTCCTGGGAGCAGCTCCAAGGCAGAGGGCAGGGCAGGGCAGCACTGCAGTGCGGGGAGGGACAGCTGAACTGCTGCTGAGCAGCTGCCCAGCCACAGACCTTACAGGGAATTTAGGGGAGGTGAGGGGGGAGGGAGTTGCTAGTCCCCTGGTTCCAGTCCCCACAAGGGGGGGGGGGGGCTGCTCTTCCAGAGACTCCTGCAAGCCGTGGACAAAGCAGGCAGCTTCCAAAGGACATTATAAGGGAGCATTGTGCAACTTTAAATGTGCCTGTTCCCTGCTAGATCAGCAACGCGACAACGTTAACCGAGGAGTTACTGCAATTGAAATCAATATATTTGAAAATGTGGACAACATCCAAAACCATTTAAATAAATGGTATTCTATTATTGTTTAACAGTGCAATTAATTGAGATTAATGTTTTTAATCACATGACAGCCCTAGTCCATACTTATAGCTGCTTCTCACAAACAAGCTGCCTCAGCTCTTTCTTTGAAGCGGGGAGAGAGGAGCACATTTAGAGTCTTTGATCTCTGATCCTCACACGCAATGATCACTTGCTGTCAAATGTGCAAAAAATAGCCCTTTCCAGTTAAAGTTCATTTGAGTTACACAAGGCTTCTTTCTCATTTGATGGTTTATTTTAGTTACAGGGGTATATACAATGTAAATGTTTGCTATTACTTTATAACAGGGTACAGATAAGTGAAAACAATGCATGCAGAGACTCATTAGTTTTCATGAATTTTAAACACCAACAACATTCTTGTACATTTAAGAATAACTTTGATCTATACTAGTACGCAAGGGAATTGGCCTGCCTCCCAGCTGAGCATTTGTAACATTCAGTGAGGCCTGAGGTTTTGGCCTGAGTTGGCACCTCATCTGCCAGCGTCACAATCATATCTTCAACAGCATAACTATTTCAGGTTATTTGTGAATGCTTCTCGTTCGTGATCGAACTTGTGTCTAGCATGTAACGCCATTGTTAATTAAAACTTTCTGTGAGTTTCATAGAAGAAATGTCTCAGGAGTTTGCATCACTGTTCTCAGTTTAGAAGAGGTAGGGATGCAACCTTGGCTGTGCCCATTTATTGTATAAGGGTAGAAGTCCATTGGATTCTTAGTCACTGAGGACTTAAGGACGCTTTGAAACAGTTTCTTAACTCAGCTCTTGTTCAGTGGGTTCTCCTTGTGTCAGAATGCTTGAGTGCATTGTCGCTGCCATAGGGGTTTCTGTATGGTACAAAATGTGTCCAAACCCAGTTGCCAAGAGTCAAGTTAGATGGCGAGTTGCTGACCCTGACTAACCCCTCTGCCTAGACCATGGCAAATCGTGTTGGCTAATTCAACTTCTAATAACACAATAGCATTTTGTAATGCAGACCATTTTCCATGAGTGGTAACTGATGCAGCATTCCTACAGTCCCAAAGAAAGGCTAGGTACATGCACTAAGATCTGGAGACTGCATTGTCTGGGGATTATGCATTGTGTGGGAAATCTGGATTCATAGTTAATGTGAGTTAAGTATTTGGATTGGCTGCATGCAGAAATGTCCAACGTGCAGGTGGAGGGTGTGTGTTTGTTTTGTCTTTGGTGGGTGACTAAGTAGCAGCATCATGAGAGTCTGTCAGCTTGTTCTTGCGGGTTGGCCTTGGTTCTGATTCTTTGTCTTGGCAGATTCTGAGCTAATGGTGTCTAGGGTAGGGAAATAACCCAGATGCAGATTCTAGGCACTATTACTCTGTTGCCTGTTTCTGTTTGGGGATGATTGTTTTCACCGAGCCTGCTAGATTAGACTGTAATGCCAACAGTGCCCATTTAACTTCAGCTAACATGGTTCTGAAATGTTAATGAATTATGTTATTGCACAACCAAGTTATGAAAAATGGATTGTAATACAGCACTCTGCACTGTGCCAGCCGCAAGGATCTGTTTATGGCTGGACTGGTTGGTACAAGAAGCCTGCACAACATCATCTGAGCAGCTTGCAAGGTATCCAGTGACTTTGGAGGAATGATAAACCACTTCTGGAGGGGTTCTCCCTTTGGAGAAATTAGAGTATGTAACACACCTGGAGCACCCAGAGGCTTAAACCATGCCCCTGCTCACCCCCCCCCCCACCCAAGGAAAGCCCCATCCATTATTATTTGTATTGCTGTAGCACTAGGAGCCCCAGGATCCCATTGCACTAGGGGCTGCACAAACAGCAGAAACGTGATCCCTGCCCTGAAGAGCTTAAAATCTGTCTATTCCGGTGGTCCCCAAACTGTAGGGGTGCGTGGGCGAGCATTCAGGCAGGCGCGTGGTGGGTCCCAGGCCAGCCTCCACAAGGGATGGGGAGGCAGTGCCACCTACCCCCCGCTGCCCCCAGGCCAGCTCTGCCTCTAGCCCAGTTCTGCCCCCAGCTCTGCCTTCAGCCCAGGTGCCTCTGCAGTAATGGAGTGGGGGGTGAACAGATTCCATGACTGGTAAGGGGGAGGGGGGGCTGAAAGGAAAATTGTGGGCCCCACTGGTGTATTCACTACAGCCAGGTCTCCCAGTCCTCTCTCTGACACAGTTGTGTACCCCAAGGGATAGTGTCATTTACGGTAACACCTGGTTTCATAGACCATTCAATGCCAATGTAAATATATTGAACTTGCTGCTCCACCCTCGTTGGTTGGCCTTCTCCCCCTCGGTGCACTCACTCCCTTTTCTCTTTCCTCCTGTGTCTGCTTGCCTCTTTCCATCTGTCACCTGTGGGATTTTCAGCTCTCCTGATTTCTCCCTCTTCTTAACTCCCTTGCCACCTTATGCTGTGTGCTTCTGCCTCTCCAGTCATTCCCCTTAACCCCCTTGTTCCCTTCAGTCTTCCACCCCCAAATCTGGTTACTCCAGTCATGCATTTCCTTGTGCCTGCCAACTTGCTTTCCTTCAGAGGGGCAGGGGCTGCAGGAGTTGCCCTGCTTGGGCAAGGGGGAGACAGGTGAAGGCTGGGAGGCTCGCAGGATGCGGGAGAGGTCTAAGGACCCACTCTGCTGGGCTAGGAGACCCAAAGAGCTGCTGCAGCCTTTGGGCGAGGGCTGCCTCGCTCAGAAGAACAGTTCATGCAGGTGGCTATGGGGGCACTGTCCTAGCACAGTAGTGCCCCAGCAGGGAGCGCTGCAGTCTGCGCGTGCATACAGCGGTGGGAGGGAAGGCAACACACAGGGAGCTGTCCCACTGGGTGTCGGGCAGCCTAGCCTGAGCCGCAATTGTACGATTCTGCTAGCCTGCTAGAGGTGTCTTGAAAAGACACAGCTTTAATATTCATTAAATCTCCTAGAAACTGAGTACCTTTTAAAAGTGATTGAGCTGCTTCTGTTAGATGTGAAATATCAGCTCTTGTGGCTCATTGAGCTGTCTGTGCGTAAAAGAAACGGCTGAGCTAAAACCGGTCTCAACCACCTTGCAAAGGAGTTGGAACTCCTGGATTTGCACTGAAGTTGGGGGAAGTTCTCATCTCTGGTCAGTCTGTGTAATTGGAAGGAAGGAATGCGGATCATGGAATGGAGACGTGCAGCATGTGTTGGAGAGCTGCATGCTCTAGATGTAGCTAATTCCACACACTAGTAGGCCTGTCTAATAGACTATGGGTTTTAGCGAAGGTGTGCTTGGAGAAAGTACTGTCTGGATTTACATGGAGATAGAAAGCTCTTTATCACAGATTTCAAGACTAAACCCGGTGTCTACGTCAGATCTCCCTTCATGAGGGAGGGTGTTGCTCTGGGAATTTCCAAATCAACCCTGGCTGATGCTGACTGTGTGGGAATAGCATGTTTTTGCCTTCGCAATCTTAATCTGGAGATAGGGTCCCTTGGGGGTGGGATCCAGAATATTCAGGGTGGGGGGCAGTCCAGCAGCAAAGTGTGGGGTAAGGAAAGTTGCATGATTTGAAGACCCCAATACAGATATGGTCCTGTAACTTTGTGTAAAATAGTGGGTCTGTGGAAACCACACACGTTCTGATACTGCTCTCAGAGTGGCTGTTAGTGAACCTGAGCACCATGGGAAACTGTGTTGGCATCCAAGGGCGTTAGCTAATGGTAAAGTTCAGCTGGGTGGACTCTTGTGTTTTACAGTCAGAATTGTTAGTTTTCGTTATGGGCAGTCTGTTTCCCTTTTATGTGTGAAAAATATTCTTACGAGCCAGTTACGTATATTGTGTGTGTGTTTCATTTCATAAACACCCTTGTTGCTTTTTCAGGTTTTTACCTCCTTTTCTTTTGTCTTGGGGGAGGGGACAGGTGTGCAGTTTTTGTTTTTGTTTCCTCCCTTCTCCCCCTCCCCACCCCAATTGGGGATGATCACAATCCCCTTCCTCCGCACCAGATAACTCTGGAAAATGAACTGCTGAGTCTGGGGATAGCACATAAGTGCTCTTAACATTTCATGTTTCATGAGAAATGTGAAATAGCAAAGTAAACCTACTGGCAGCGCAGGTAGCTGCATTTGGATTAGTAAAAAGAAATTAAGTAGGCATCTGTTACACTTCATGAAACAAGTGGCTCATACAGAGACATATCAGGTTTGGCTGGTACTGGTCATGTGATGCACAGGCAACTTAGACCTTCGTTACCATCTCTGCATCTCTTCCTTTGTCATTACCATGAGCGAAGCGGTTTGGGGACAGTCCAGGATCGCGAAGGCTTGTTTTGCCCAGATTAAGTTGAAAGTCTGAGTGCCATGCGAGGAGAGGCCTCTTGAGTGCAGAACTCAGATGACTCATGAATAGGGTCTGGAGAGCACTGCAACCTTCTGGGGTTTCTTTACGCTATCCTTTTAGTTGCCCCTGACCTAAATTAATAGCTCAATGCATGACTTGGGAAATACTTTTAAATGTTGTCTTAAAGGTGAAAATTCTCTCATTGAAAAAGCATTTTTGTCTGCATTGCTCATCACTGAGAGCTGGGGGGCAGCTAAAGCCACCCCCACACTGCACTGCATAACGTGAGCACCCAGTACCAGTGCTAGGTAGAGGGAGACTGCTTTTTTTTCTGTCGTTGTCTTGTTTTGTTATCGGAAGATAGAGCTCTCTCGTCATCCTAACCTCTCCTGAAGAAAGGTGAATTACTATCCAGATAAAGACGTGGTTTGTTATAACTTAATTAAAATCTTGGATTCAAATGAGAAGCTCTAAGCTAAGTATTCAGAATTCTTTCCCATATAATAGCAAAGTAATAACAGGGTTTGCTCCGAGTTCTGGGTGAAATCTGCGGGCTAGTCTACACTGGCAACACGAAAGTGCTGTCACGGCAGCGCTTTAACATGGCTTGTGTAGTCACGGCAGAGCGCTGGGAGGGAGCTCTCCCAGCACTCTCAAAAAACCACCTCCGCCAGCGAGCACCTCCCAGTGCTGGTGCACTGTCTACATTAGCGCTTTATAGTGCTGAAACTTGCGGTGCTCAAGGGGTTTTTTTTTTTCATACCCCTGAGCAGGCAAGTTGTAGCATTGTAAACTGCCAGTGTAGACAAGCCCTGAGAGATTGCTGTTGTGGTTGTGTGGAGGACTTTCCACTGTGCTTTGCAAGTGTGAATAATGGAGAGCTTTCTCTGCAGTTAAACAGTAAGAGAATACAGTGTTTATGGAGTGCATTTAAAAAAAAATCACATTGGGAGTCAAGACTATTAGCATCTGTATGTGCCATACAAATAAAGAATTAACCACTGCATCTTACATGAATATATGGTTCTCCCAGTTACCTTTAAATAGGTGGCTTCTTATCACATAGCTTTCGTTAGATGTTTGTTCATCAAATTTTGTTCATGAAAATTAGTAGATGCAACCTAAAATCAGAATTAGTATTTTAAACATTTTCTCTAATTCGGCTGATTATTTTAGCAGCTGATTCTAACATACAGTCATGCACGTTTTCCTGAATTTCCTTAGTGTAAGGAGGGAGCATGGATTGTCCCAAATAATCCAGCTCAGGAATGCCCAGCATTGTGCCTGAGATTTCTCCAGTTTTAATGTTTGTATTCCATTGCTTTTCAGGGGACGGGGAAAAAACCTGCATTTAGAGCTGTTAGGAATGCATAATTGACGAAAGTAAAATGGATTGCATGCAAACCGCTGGGATCTGGCGATAAGGGAGAGAGAGAGAGAGAGCAGTGATTTCAGGATTGGAGCCATTATCTTTGCAGCCCACCGAAAGTGGGGGAGGGGGGATGTTTAACTCTTAGCAAGAATGGAAAGCCCTTTAATTCACTCAGCAGCAACAGAGGCTATGCACTCAGCCCACCCCAAGCGGGTGAGTGGGGGAAGGGCACATACTTTCTGAATGAAGGGCAGGGGAGGGGGGTCTAGGGCTTTGTCAGCATGGCCGAGAACACAGACTGCTGAGGTGGAGAGTTAAACTTTGTACTTGGCATCTTGTTTTACTCTTGGTCTGGAGGTGGGGACTGACTTTTTGAATGCAGTTTAGACTCAGCTCTACGTGAATGTGGTAATAGCTGAGGGAGGACTCCAGCCCTGTATGAGGGTGGTGTGACTGGGGCTATACTGCTGGAGGTGTCCCAGGGAATGCAAGCCAACCCAGCCCATGTTCCTCCTGGGACTCCCAGCTCATGCACTGCAGAGGGAGCCCCACCAGTTTGTGAGTGTGCACCCCTCTTGCCCCTGCCATGTTCTGTTGGCTTTTCTGTTTGCTTTGGTATGTCCTCTCGCCGTGAGGCTAAAGCGGTCTTGTGCAATGTCTGGGCTCCCCACCTGCGTTCTGCCACGCCCTTGTGCAGGGTGTGTGCTGGAGAAGCTTGGCTGGTGGTGCTGTTCTGTTTAATGCAGTGCAGGCATAGGTAAGAGTCTCCCATTCATGTGTCAGAAGATGTGGTCAGTCGTGCTGGGGCATGATGTTTTTTTAAATGAATTTTAGCACTTGACACACTTTTCTCTATCTCCCTATCCCAATTCGCAGAAAAATAACTTGCCAGTTGACCATTTAAAGATATCATGGTTCTCTGTGTAAAAGGAATATGGGTAACTGCATTCTGCCTATCTATATTACTCATGCAGTTTCAGTAGGACATGGTCTGCTACTCATCCTGTCCTGGGTGCTCCACGCTGGAGGTGGCTGCATTTCTGTGTTAGATTATATTAAATGATCCTTTTGTGTGCTAATGAATCTGCAAGGCAGGGTGGATAAAAATCAATGTTTAAAAACAAATTATTTTTTTAATTTTTGTTTAAATTACAATATGTTTAAACATAGTTATTTTGAAAAAAAATGAAATCTGAATTTAAAACAAAATTAGTTAAAGCTGAATTTATTATAATCTCTTAAAACATTTAAATAAAAAATAAACTTTGTTAAACCCGTGAGCCCCTGTCAGAAACTTGAGTTAAAAGGCTGCTTTTCTGTATAAAGAGAGAATTGGGGGAAAACATCTAACTTTGGAGGTCAAGCTTTATAAATATGGCACAATAGGTCACGTGCTGTGTTAAGGGCTTGATCCTGTGGGGGGACCCAGGGGCTGTGCTCTTCGGAGCAAGAGGCTGGAAAAGTCATCAGAGATATTGGGACCTGGCCTCTGACTCTAGGAGACGTCGTCATTTAGCTCATCAGAATCACCCACTGAGCCCACCTGGGTGGTCTCATACTCCTGTTTTATAGCTTCTCCCTATCTGAGCTCTGATTTTCTCAGTTCTGAAATTATGAATATTTATGACTCCACCCATCATTCACCATTTTCTGACATACTAAAAATGTACAGTTAATAAGAATCTGAAAACATTAAGGTATATGATTGCTTAAATAAATGTATATAGTTGTAGTGGACTCTCCTAGGTAGCAAAAAGATGCACCAAATCTAGTGTAAAGGCTCTAGTTAGTTGTAAATCAGCATGTTTTAATGGTTAGATCAGCTAATGACAATGCACCGTTTTTAGAAATGAACTGAAATACAAATGGAGAAGTTGATTTTAAATTGAGGCTTTTCACTTTAAATCAGTCCACCCAAAGTGCTTTGGAATAATTTTGAATGGAAAGCACTGTATAAAGGGGAGACCACTGTACCTACAAACTAAAAATATTAAGGAAAATCCAACAAGTGATTGTGTCAGAGTCAGGAATACCTGTAAAGCCAATTATACAGCTTGCTAGAAGATGGACTCCAAACTTGTCAGCACTTAATAAATCACATCATCCAGCTCCTTTTAGCTATTATGAGCCAGTCACGTTCTTACATTTTGAGGGTTTTTTCGTTCCAGAGAGTTGGGGGTAGTTTGGCATGGGCTGCAGTTAAATCAGTTTGTTGTGTGTTAGGAAAAGTGAGAACCCTTTTAGGTCCAAATAGAGTAGTGCCCTTTCGGGCATGTGTAGTTTCTGGTAGCATGAAAGAAATACACTTTCAAACTTGCATCTTATGAAGAGGGCATCTGTAGTAAGAATAGAAAAATCCTCAGTGTTCTTCTCTTAGCTTCTGGCAGTTCTCCAGATGGTCTGGAAAAGTACTGTTCATGCTGGCATTCCAGCCATGCAGTGTTCAAACTGTATCACCTCTTTGCGCAATAATGCAGTGGTTTCATCCCAGAGCAAGGAGGTAATAGTCCTTCCCCAGGTGGCTAAGAAAAGATCACACCTACCGTGCTATAGCAAGAGAGATGTAGGGTAAAATTTTCAAAAGTCCCATCTCAGAGATGGCTGGAGAGCCGAACTGTCAGTGCCTTTTAATGTCAGCTTGTCCCCTAAAACGCGTGCTTTTTAAAACTTTACCCATAGACAAATAGGAGGATAATTCTGAGAACAACAACAAGAGCAAGTTGGGCTGCTGGGAATGTGTGGTGAATGAGGGATTGCAAGGACCAAATATGAAGACACAGGGTGGAAATGTAGGATTACTATTTGTTCTGGCATTAAATAGGCAAGTTAATTCTTTCAGGCTGGCATTTGGCATGTCTGCTCTCAACTGGAGTGTTTTGTGCCTCATTTCACAGATGGTCATGTGTCTGGTTTTGAGTTATTGTGATCCTGCGTTAGCATCACCTGATTTAATAGCTGCACATGTGCTGTGGAAACTGCAAAGGGAAATAATTAAACGTAGGATGCACATCTTTCCAGAGTAGGGACCACGATGCCGCTGTTCAGCTCGAGCATGGTGCTGCGTGGGCATGCTCTGGAGATGGCTGCTTCGAGTTATGTGCATTCAGCACTCGAAGCAGCCGCGCTGCTCTTCCTGTTCCTCTGGCACTGGGAGGGCAGGATTAGCCAGAGCTCTGTAGTGTTGGTTCCAGGGATAGTGCTGCAGGGCACGGTGGTACAGAGAGCAGTGAGGGGGATCAATAATAAAATAGGGGCTCTTCACAGAGTTGGGTTTTTGTATTGAAAGCTTTTGCTCAGAAAAGGCCTGTGTGATAAATTCTTGAATTCTGCAATTTTCTATTTTCATGACATTTTCCTCCATCTTTTTACCAAAACGTTTACCCAAACCATTATAAAACCTCTTTGTTCGCCAAAAACTGTTTTCTTACAGAGATTTGGATTTTTAGTAAACAAAACTTGTGTAAAAATTCAGTGCTATGCAAAATTTCATGAAAAACAGAAATCTGTTTTGACCCTGGGGAAATGGGAACAATGTCAAAACATCAGTTTTCCAAGACAGACTGGTTTTTTCAACCAGCTCTAGTTATTAACTTTCTGTTCTCTTCTTTCCCCATCTTTTTTTGTTTTTGCTTTTATTTCAATCCTAGTAGCAGTAAAAATAGAGGTACAATAACTGATCCCTTTGGCTGGCGGGGTTGCTTTGTGGTTAGTTGGTAGCATTCCGGGGGTGCTGTCGCCCTTGGGGTCTTGTCGATGACTCTGGCGGGTTCCCAAGTATCATAGAATCATAGAATATCAGGTTGGAAGGGACCCCAGAAGGTCATCTAGTCCAACCCCCCGCTCGAAGCAAGACCAATTCCCAGTTAAATCATCCCAGCCAGGGCTTTGTTAAGCCTGACCTTAAAAACCTCTAAGGAAGGAGATTGTACCACCTCCCTAGGTAACGCATTCCAGTGTTTCACCACCCTCTTAGTGAAAAAGTTTTTCCTAATATCCAATCTAAACCTCACCCACTGCAACTTGAGACCATTACGCCTCGTTCTGTCATCTGCTACCATTGAGAACAGTTTAGAGCCATCCTCTTTGGAACCCCCTTTCAGGTAGTTGAAAGCAGCTATCAAATCCCCCCTCATTCTTCTCTTCTGCAGGCTAAACAATCCCAGCTCCCTCAGCCTCTCCTCATAACTCATGTGTTCCAGACCCCTAATCATTTTTGTTGCCCTTCGCTGGACTCTCTCCAATTTATCCACATCCTTCTTGAAGTGTGGGGCCCAAAACTGGACACAGTACTCCAGATGAGGCCTCACCAATGTCGAATAGAGGGGAACGATCACGTCCCTCGATCTGCTCGCTATGCCCCTACTTATACATCCCAAAATGCCATTGGCCTTCTTGGCAACAAGGGCACACTGCTGACTCATATTCAGCTTCTCGTTCACTGTAACCCCTAGGTCCTTTTCTGCAGAACTGCTGCCTAGCCATTCGGTCCCTAGTCTGTAGCTGTGCATTGGGTTCTTCCGTCCTAAGTGCAGGACCCTGCACTTATCCTTATTGAACCTCATCAGATTTCTTTTGGCCCAATCCTCCAATTTGTCTAGGTCCTTCTGTATCCTATCCCTCCCCTCCAGCGTATCTACCACTCCTCCCAGTTTAGTATCATCCACAAATTTGCTGAGAGTGCAATCCACACCATCCTCCAGATCATTTATGAAGATATTGAACAAAACCGGCCCCAGGACCGACCCTTGGGGCACTCCACTTGATACCGGCTGCCAACTAGACATGGAGCCATTGATCACTACCCGTTGAGCCCGACAATCTAGCCAGCTTTCTACCCACCTTATAGTGCATTCATCCAGCCCATACTTCCTTAACTTGCTGACAAGAATACTATGGGAGACCGTGTCAAAAGCTTTGCTAAAGTCAAGAAAGTAGCTCTCTCACAGCCAGCTAGAAGTAAGAGATACAGAAAAGGGGGCAGATGCCCCCTTGATTCAATGGCTTAGTCAGATACAACAGAAGGGGCAGAGTAGAGCTTAAATCTCCCCTAGGCTGTAGCCCCATAGCAGATACAGAGCTGAGTCAGTACTTGGGGGTAATTACCTCTAAGTACAGATCTGTAAGTTCTCCTAGGTGGAGTCACACATAGTGGGTGCCCCATGCCTCCTGCTTATTGTTGCTTATCATGTAAGCTGCAGGCCCCTGCTAGCTGCAGCCTAGCTCTCTGCTTCCCAGCCAGTGTCCCTCACCCAGCTTGTAGGATGCTGCCGGCTGTGCTGGATTGCAAGCGTGAGGGCAGGCTCTGCTGAGGGAGGGGAAGGAAAGCCAGCATGCTTAGCTGATGGGCTGCACTGCCATGTATCTCTACATAGCAAAGGGGAGAGGGAGAGGGATAGCTCAGTGGTTTGAGCATTGGCCTGCTAAACCCAGGGTTGTGAGTTCAATCCTTGAGGGGGCCATTTAGGGATCTGGGGCAAAAATTGGGGATTGGTCCTGCTTTGAGCAGGGGGTTGGACTAGATGACCTCCTGAGGTCCCTTCCAACCCTGATATTCTATGAAAACTCGAATGCTGCCAATAAAATAGAGGTTAGCAACCATGTTAATAATGTAAAGTTTGGTACCAGTGGGTTTAGGAGGACAGCTGCTGCTCTGGTGCTTGGCACTAGTGACCTGGAGTGATGGCTAACCCTTGCCCTCCTGCAGAGTTGTCATGGAGGAGTGCTGTGGCATGAGTGTGCAGTAATGCAGTTAGGGTTGCCATCTTTCCAATTGCACAAAACAGAACAACCTTGTCCTACCTCCTGCTCTGCCCCTTCTCTGAAGCCCAGCCCCCCTCCCTCACTTTCACTGTGCTGGGGCAGTGGGGTGGGATGCGGTAGGGAGTATGGGGTCCAGCTGGGGTTATGGGCACTGGGGTGGGGCCGGGATGAGGGTTTTGGAGTGTAGGAGGGGCCTCCGGGCTGGGGCCAAGGGGTTTGGTATGAGGGAGGGGGCTCAGGGCTGGGGCAGGGGTTTGGAGTGTGGGAGGGAGTGCGGGGTCTGGGAGGGAGTTGCGGGGGCAGGGGGTTCTGACCTGGGGCAGGGAGTTTGCGATAATGGCTCCAGCCGGGCAGCGCTTACCTCAGGCTGCTCCCGGAAGCAACTGGCATGTGCGGCAGAGGCATGCCAGGCAGCTCCCATTGGCCGCAGTTCCAGGCCAATGGGAGCTGCGGAGCTGGTGTTTAGGGTGGAGGCAGCACGTGGAACCTCCCCGGCTGCCCCTGAGCCTAGGAGCCAGACATGCCGTCCATTCTGGGATCTGCATGACGTCGGACAGGCAGGGAGCCTGCGTTAGCCCCACTCTGCTGCCAGCCGGACTTTTAATGGTCCGGTCAGCGGTGCTAACCAGAGCTGTCAGGGTCCCTTTTCTACCAGATGATCTGGTTGAAAACTGGATGCCTGGCAACCCTAGATGCAGTCGCAGAGGGACAAATGCACACAGGCACCTGGGTGGGACGAGCACTGTGCTCGGGGGTGGTACCTTGGGCTCGTGGCTGGCACAAGGCCCCTGAGCAGGAGACTCAAAGGGAATTAGAGATCAGATCACGGCACCAGTCATGTCTTGATTCCCTACCTGACAATATGTTCCAGAACCTTTAGGAGAGAGGGGCTGGGAACTGAAACCACACAGGGCTCTCATAGACACCTCCTTCCTGCCGTCAGCTTGTGTGTTCCCCAGGGAAGTCATTACACCAGTCCCAGTGATGATAGCAATTGCCCTACTGTAGTTAATGCAAGCCTTGGCGCGTGTGTGTGCGCAGACGCATGAGAGAGAACATTAAACAGGTTGGGGGCTCTTTTAATGTTTGCATAAGCAGGAGAGGGTGTCTAAGAGGTAAGTACTTGGGTACACATCTTTCAGCTCTTGGTGTCTTGCACTCTAGGGCTTGCTAGGCAAAGGAGGCATTGATTTTTTAAACTGTTCGTTTTTAAACCTTTTCGCACGTGCTCTTACTGATTTAGGTGCTCAGGGGGGTTTTTTAAGAGGGTCTTTTTAGTTCAGTCCTTTGCCATGAAATGTATAATGCTGAGAGACAGCACTCCCCTTGCACTCTGCATTCTCAAAACAGCATCGTTACATTTTTAAACATTGTATTGCTTTAACTATTTTGATTAAGTGCGTGCAAATGGACCGGTGATTATGTCTGCTTCTTGTGACAGACAAGTACCTTCCTTGATGGGCTTTATTCACAGCATCCTTCTGGGGAATGATGCTAGGAAGTCCCAGCCTTGGGCTGCCTTATGTTAGAGCATTGGTTCCCAAACTGGGGTTTACAAAATGTTACAGGGACTTCTCGGGGAAAAAAAATCCCTAATGGCGGACAGAGCTGTCCCTAGGGCCAGCAGCCCAGAGCCCCTGGACTTCCAAGAGCTAAGCAGATCAAAGCAAGCATTTCTGTCACACTGAGGAGATTTAAACTTCAAGACTCCTTATAAGAAATGGAAAGGGAGGTGGACATTTTTTGCTGTTTTTTAAAATTAAATAGGCTACTAGTATTGTTTTTAAAATTATTGTGAAGAACAAGTTTAAGCTTTGTTGGAACGTGCGTTGTTTGCCTGGACTGCTCAAGACCTGAATGTTTGTGTAGGAGGAACTCTTTGAGCTGGATTCTTAAATACCTTCATGTTGTTTCACATCTGATACTCCTTGATGAAACCTAGGAGCCTTGTCTTATATCAGGCTTATTCAAAGTGATACAAGCTACGAAAGTGAGATCTTGGAAGAGTGTTGCCATTTTCATAATGTAATAAAAATACTGTAATTCTAAATAACAATTAATAATAAATAGTGTGTAATAAGCATGTCATAAAAACAAATTTTATATTTCCAAGATCATTGCTTTTATAATTTATACTCAGGTAAAGGAGAAAATCCCTGGAAATATACATTTTTAGGAGCAGGTTTGCGAGACTTGACATTTAGTGAAAGGGGTTCACAGGTTGTTAAAGTTTGGGAACCACTGTGTTAGAGGAAGAACCAGTGCTCTGTCTGAAGTGTTGGGAATCAAACAGTTTAATGGTAGAGCTTCTCTTTCTGCTGTTTCTGTTTTTGTGTTCATGCTGACTTCTTTTAAGAGCCTTGAATCACGACTATTGCACGCAGTGTACATATATGTCTGTTTGATGCTGTTGCTAGTCTGCTTGTGGTGGTTGTTTTAGGTCTCTGTTGACCATGCAGTTGCACTAAGTCAGTGGTCTCCAAACTTTTTATTCCCAAGACCACTTTTTGAATTTAAGGGCAACCCAGGATCTGCCCTGCCCCTCTCACTCCATCCCCCCTCTCTCTGTCGCTCACTCTCCCCCACTCTCACTCACTTTCACCAGGCTGGGGTAGGGGGTTGGGCTTTGGGAGGGGGTGCGGGCTCTGGGCTGGGGCCAAGGGGTTCACGGTGTGGGAAGGGGCTCTGGGCTGAGCCTGGAGCAGGGGGTTGAGTGCAGGAGGGGGTGAGGGGTGCAAGCTCTGGGAGGGAGTTTGAGTGCAGGAGGGGGCTCCAGGCTGGGGTACAGTGTTGGGATACAGGAGGGAGTACAGGGTGCGAGCTTTGGGAAGGGGGTCAGGGCTGGGGCTTGGGTTGAGGAGCGGTAAGGGGTGCTGGGCTCCAGGAGGGGGCTTGGGGCTGGGGGTTGAGGTGTGGCCTCCCACCGGGCAGCACTTACTTCCGGCAGCTCCCGGTGTGTGGTGGAGCGTGGCTGCCGCTAAGGCAGGCTCCCTGCCTACCCTGGCCCCACGCTACTCCCAAAAGGGGCCAACGCATCCCTGAAGCCCCTGGGGGAGGTGGCGAGGGGCATGTGGCTCTGCGTGCTGCCCCTCTTTGCAAGCACTGCCTCCCCAGCTCCCATTGGCCACAGCTCCCTGTTCCCGGCCAATAGGAGCTGCCGGGGTGGTACTTGCAGGCAGGAGCAGCGTGTGAAGGGAGATCCCTGCGCCCCTCAGGGCCGTGCTGGCCGCTTCCAAGAGCAGTGTGGGATCCTTAGCGGCAGCCCCACCAGCGATCACAATCGACTGGGAGAGCCTCTGGGGTCAACCGCGATTGACCAGTTGGTGACCACTGCACTAAATATACAGGCTCAGAAGTACCACTTTAAAAGGGGACTTTAGTCATAATGATCCTTCCGTGGGAGAGACCAAGCACCTCATGCAGATGGGAGCAGCTCTGCACAGTACCCACAGGTTACTGTGACATTACGTTTGTGCTCAGAAATTCAGTTCGTTAAATAATGTAACTGTGAGTATGAAGTCACTGCTGTCTGAAACGCCTTTCTTTTAAAAAAGGGGGAAAGTGTCTAGGTTCCCATTATGGAAAGCTTTTAAAATTGTCTGCAATTCTACAGTCATGCTCCGAAGTGCAAATAACTGACCTGCTTTTCAGAAGTGCTAAGCATCCAACAGCACTCATTAAGGTCAATGGGATTACTCGGGTGTCTGCAGGACTGGGGCCTCAATGAACAAGACTAGCAGTAGATAGGAGGCAGGAAGTCTGTATATCCCCATTTTTGCAGATGGGATCACTGAGGCACAGACAGACATGGCAAAGTATTTTCTGTGGGGGAAAAAAGGGGAAATTCTAGGTAACCTAGAGGGATTTGGATGAGGAGTGGATGTGGGAAATAGGAAAAGAGAGTGATGGGGAGGAGGGGGTTTGCAATGATTATAGAGACCAGTAGGAAGAAGCAAAGGCAAAGCAATTAATCCCTTTTAAGGATTTTTTCAGTGGTTACAACAATTGATTTCTACAAATTTATGACCTTTTTGCCATCTTCGGTGCTCTAAATCAAAAAGAGGCAAAATATGTCAAGGATCATTTCTGTTAGATGCTAAATACAATTGCATTTGAGCTGTCGGCTTGTGCTGCACCATTCATGGAATAGTAACAAGAAAAGGTCTAGTTTTAGTGATGGAAATACTGCCAAAAGTAATCACATTATAAACTGCCATATGTAAATATAATAGTGTACTGTATCAAAGTGTGGTATTCCATGTACAGAATATTTAATAGCGTTTAGGAGAGATCGTGTGACAGCAGAATATGCTTAAGAAAGATGTGTGTAAATTAGATTGTATTCCTAACGGAATGAATGAAATGATTGTTTCTCTAAAGATGCTACTAATGCCTGATCAGTTGATGTCTTTGATTACAGAATCTTTCAGCTAATGGCTTGCTAGCCTATTTGTGGATTTCGGTTTCAGAACTAGTAGCAGAATTAGCAGTTATAGCCAGATCTACGTATGTTTCCATGCAGTATATGCAGGTGTATAACATTGGGAGGGGGGGTGTGCTGTGTGTCTGTGGATGAAAAATGTGTTTAAAAATAGTCTAACCATACGCTCCTGAGTTACATTACTTTCAGAAGCCATTTTGTTCTATATGGAAACTAAATTTCTGCAATTTTATTTGACTTCATATTTTTTCTTTCTACCATAGAAATTCACCTGAAAGTAGAACAGCGGTTTGTGAACTCTCAGCCCATACATTATGCATGATATCACTATGTGGGCTGGAGCTGGAGAAGGCAGTCATGGCTCTGATGTGGAAGGCCTTAATGACATACTGATTTGTTTTCAGCGTGCTACTCACATCTCTAACGCTGGGACTGGGTACAACCATCATTTCTGTTTAATTTTTAGCAGCTGACCGCTTTTTCTGGTGATAAACTGCTTGAAATAATTGGCTAGCATGAGGAGAATTTTTCTACTAGTGGGAGGTTTGTCTGTGAATAGGACAGTTCTTATTTTATCTTTACCTCCTCTGGTGCTTATGTTTGCATGGTTATAATGCTCTGTGTTTGGTGCTCACTGTAATTTCTGTTAACATATGCGGAAGTCGATCTTGTATATTTGGGGGTGGGGTTGTAAAAATCAACTCTTATAGGCGTGCTCCTACAACTGATGATAAGAAAACATAAATTTACATGAAACAGCTACTTGTGTAGAATAGCACTCTTTGACAGATGTGAGCACATCCCACATCCTCTCCACATACGTAGTATGGAGACTTAAACCTGGTTAAGTGGAGTTAAAATCCAGGGTATTTGCTGGGAGGAGTAGTTCAGAAGTACTCCTCAAATTGCCAGGATGAGAAAGTCATTCTACAGATTTCTATCTTAAAACAACTTTTACGTGAGTTCCTACCATGTCCTGCCTCACCCTGGTTTGCTGGGCCCTGCTCTGATTAATATCTTGGCATGCGCTGTGACGCACATCAGTCACCAAGTTCTGGCAGAGCCTTGGCTGCAGGGAGTAGGTGGAGGGCACTATTGTGCAGTTCTACAAATATTTTACATCCTATGAAATGATGCCAGCTCTAGAAAACTCTACAATTTTGCTGGGAAGAGACCTACATGTTAGGAGGAGTTTGCTGACTGCCTCCATGCAGCGCCGGAATTTGGTTGATATGACCTCATGAGTGCAGTCACTCACAGCAATAACCAGCGGTCTGGCTTTAATGTGCTTGAAGATTAGATTTTTTTTTTTTTAAATTTAATACAACCCCAGTTGGTGACGAGTCTAAAGGATTATAAGTGATGGCTTACCTCCTTTACTCCGAGCATGCTGGTGCCCTAAAAGCAGGATTTAAATCCATGCCCCACAAATGCTTCAGTAGTCAATGAAATTTTACAAAAACTGATTTCTACTCATTGAAGAACAAATCCTTCAGTTCAGTATTGTCCATGTTTATTCACAACCAAATATTACTCAAGGGAAAAGCAGGAAGCATTGGCTTGCTTGGGTAGAATCTATGTAAGTCTAACTCTTGTGCACAGTATTGTGAGGAGTATATTAAAAATGCATAACCACCAGCGCAAAGGGAGTTCTCCCATGGGATGTTTGGAGGAACAAGCTTGCCTGTGTAGAGACAGTCATTGACGGTATGTCTGCACTGCAATAAAAACCCTGTGGCACAGAGTCTGAGCTCGGTTCAGTTGGTTTGGGCTTGTGGGGCTTGGGCTGCAAAGCTAAAATCTGCAGTGTAAACATTGGGTCTTTGCTTGAGTCTTTGCTGGGTTTCAGAGCCCAGGCTCCAGCATGAGCCTGAATGTCTACACTGCAGTGTTTAGACCCGCAAGCCCGAACTAGCTGACCTGGGTCAGCCATAGGTCTTCTATTGCAGAGTAGACATATGCTGAGGGCTTAAGTCGATATAACTTAATGTCACTCAGGGGTGTGAATAAACCACCCCCATGAGTGACGTGAATTATACCGACCTAAGTGCTGGTGTGGACAGCGCTGAGTCAGCGGGAGAGCTGCTCTGATCAACATAGGTGATGCCGCTTGCAGAGGTGATTTTATTATGCTGACGAGAGAGCTCTCTCCTGTCAGCATAGGGTGTCTCCGCCAACGTGCTACAGTGTCATCGATGGAGCTGCACTGCTGTAGTGCTTACAGAATCATAGAATACTGGGGTTGGAAGGGACCTCAGGAGGTCATCTAGTCCAGCCCCCTGCTCAAAGCAGGACCAATCCCCAACTAAATCATCCCAGCCAGGGCTTTGTCAAGCCGGGCCTTAAAAACCTCTAAGGATGGAGATTCCATCAGCTCTCTAACCCATTCTAGTGCTTCACCACCCTCTTAGTGAAATAGTTCTTCGTAATATCCAACCTAAACTTCCCCCACTGCCACTTGAGACCGCTGCTCCTTGTTTTGTCATCTGCCACCACTGAGAACAGCCAAGCTCCATCCTCTTTGGAGCCCCCTTCAGGTAGTTGAAGGCTGCTATCAAATCCCCCCTCACTCTTCTCTTTTGCAGACTAAATAACCCCAGTTCCCTCTGCCTCTCCTCGTAAGTCATGTGCCCCAGCCCCCTAATCATTTTCGTTGCCCTCCGCTGGACTCTCTCCAATTTGTCCACACCCTTTCTGTAGCGGAGGGACCAAAACTGGACGCAATACTCCAGGTGTGGCCTCACCAGTTCCAAAGAGAGGGGAATAATCACTGCCCTTGCTTTGAGCAGAGACTAGCCCTGAGATGCAAATGTTTAATAAGCAGCACCTGTCATGCCAGCCTTCCATGATCTCTGCTGTGATGATACCTAAGATTCAAGCAGTCCAGACAGGAAAGAGTCTTGGGAGCATGAATCATAGAATTTCAGGGTTGGAAGGGACCTCAGGAGGTCATCTAGTCCAACTACCTGCTCACAGCAGGACCAATCCCCAACTAAATCATCCCAGCCAGGGCTTTGTCAAGCCTGACCTTAAAAACTTCTAAGGAAGGAGATTCCACCACCTCCCTAGGTAACGCATTCCAGTGTTTCACCACCCTCCTAGTGAAAAAGTTTTTTTCCTAATATCCAACCGAAACCTCCCCCACTGCAACTTGAGACCATTACTCCTCGTTCTGTCATCTGCTACCACTGAGAACAGTCTAGATCCATCCTCTTTGGAACCCCCTTTCAGGTAGTTGAAAGCAGCTATCAATCTTTTCTTCCGCAGACTAAATAATCCCAGTTCCCTCAGCCTCTCCTCATAAGTCATGTTTTCCAGTCCCCTAATCATGTTTGTTGCCCTCTGCTGGATTCTTTCCAATTTTTCCACATCCTTGTTGTAGTGTGGGGCCCAAAACTGGACACAGTTCTCCAGATGAGGCCTCACCAATGTCGAATAGAAGGGAACGATCACGTCCCTCTGTCTGCTGGCAATGCCCCTACTTATACAGCCTAAAATGCCATTGGCCTTCTTGGCAACAAGGGCACACTGTTGACTCAGATCCAGCTTCTCGTCCACTGTAACCCCTCAGTCCTTTTCTGCAGAACTGCTGCCTAGCCACTCGGTCCCTAGTCTGTAGCTGTGCATGGGATTGTTCTGTCCTAAGTGCAGGACTCTGCACTTGTCCTTGTTGAACCTCATCAGATTTCTTTTGGCCCAATCCTCTAATTTGTCTAGGACCCTCTGTTATCTATCCCTACCCTGCATAGATTAAAAAAGAAACAAACATGAAATCATCAACTTTATTTTTTTTATAGGTTTCAGAGTAGCAGCCGTGTTAGTCTATATCTGCAAAAAGAAAAGGAGGACTTGTGGCACCTTAGAGACTAACAAATTTATTTGAGCATAAGCTTTTGTGAGCTGCAGCTCACTTCATCGGATGCATTCAGTGGAAAATTCAGTGGTATTTTCCACTGAATGCATCCGATGAAGCGAGCTGCAGCTCACGAAAGCTTATGCTCAAATAAATTTGTTAGTCTTTAAGGTGCCACAAGTCCTCCTTTTCTTTTTTTCTTTTTATAGTGGCTTTAATAAGATTTTTTTTTCCCTTACACTTTGCAGTTAAACAGCCTCTTCTCCTGACCACTAACTTGATCTTAAAAGCATACAGAACAATATAAGCCGCAAGGGTGTATAAAATTAGTCATCCTGTCTCTTTAGGTTATTCTCCAAATATAGGAATATTGCCCTATTTATTGCTTTACTTGATCTGGTGCACATCTTACAAGAAGCTTCCGCACAGTGGGATGATATCGGCACTTGTCTGGTCATTGGTGTGGTGACGCCAATGTTTACCTCCTGGGTCACGTTCATTGCCTTAGCTAGGAGCAGCCGCACTAAGGAATCTGGGGCCTGGCCTCTCCAGTGCATCCCATTCTCTGTGGCTGTTCTAGGGGGCCAAGCCTTATTGAGGTATGTAATTTATAATGGAGAGCTCAGAATGGGAGGAAAAGTGCTTCTCTCGTGTCATCTCTTTGCAGGGCTTGAGAGAGGGAGGGAGAGAGAGAGAAAATGAGATGTGATGCCAGTTCTGCAGATCTTGCAGTCTGCGTCAGACTCAGGAAATCAGCAACAGGTAGTGGTGGGGAAGGGTACAGGGGAGGGAGGGGGAAGACGAGGTGGAACAAGCAAAGGTAGCATGGGCTGCATTATACTGTAAAAAATGCTCCTGAATTCTGATATTTGAAGAACTGCCGTTTAAGGTGGGATGAGGGCGCCATGCTCTAATGGGGCAAGGCGGAAGAGGGCAGAGGAGTGTGGAGCCTAGGAGGACGGGCAAAGGTGGGTTGTTCTGGACCTAGGGATCAGCATGTAGAAAGCACAGAGGTGAATGTGGGTGGAGGAGCAGGAGAGCAGTGGGCAGAGCGAGGGAGGGATGGGATATAGGCAGGCAGAGCTGTGCAGAACAGTAAATGGAGATGAGGTAGAACTTTATGCAGTTTCAAGGGGCCCATTGGCGTGTGTATGTCCACACGTGTGACATGGTTAGTGTGTCTGGAGGGTAACACTCCTCTAGCTGCAGAACACTGCATGGAGTGAAGAAAGGCATGTGTGAGCTGTCTTGGCAAAAGAACCAGTGTGTCCCCCATAGGCTTCGGTGGTGGGTCTCCCTCTGTGCTTTGTGGGCTGCCCTCCCTCCTCATTTTGAAGGCGGAAGAACTGGTGTTCGGAGTGCAGCACGCACTTGCCATGAAATCCTTTTGAAAGCTGTTGATTAGGGATAGTGTTGCTGCTGCTGCTGAAGGCCAACTTTTTAAAAGCTGTTTAATGGTGGCAGAAGAATATCATGTAAAGGGCAGCGTCTTACCTTGGCTTATCTGCTAGTGCAAAATCAGAACAGCCCTGTACTGTAAGTGTTAACTGTTGAAGTTGTGTAGCGGTGGTTTGATCCTTTTGTAGGATGCTGGGCATTAGCTGTTTGCAAGCCATGTGTCATAGTGTAATCTGAATTCTGACTTCAGAAGATTCAGTATAATAGTTAGAAATAAGTGCTTCTGTTTTCCTGTGTGTTCTGAACAAAGCTACCGCTGTGTAGTACAGCTTTTAAGGCAAGCCATTTTCTTAGGTCAAATTTTTCCACCCTGGGTGCCTAAATGTAGGTTCCTGAATCCATATTTCGGCACCCCAACTTGATTTTCAGAGGAGCCCAGTGATCCCAGCTGGAACCCCAACTTTTGTTGATGTTAATAAGAGCGACAGGTACTCAACATTCTCTGACAACCAAGTTGCTTCTATGTAGGTGTCAAATCTGGATTCAGTAGGTGAACTTTAGGCACCCGGGTTTGGAAAACTTGACTTTTTTTTTCTTTTAAACTTGTTGAGCATAATTTACGGAAATCCAGATAGGAAATGTGAGATCATAAATGACCCACATTTCTATTGCTATCATTTATCAGTATCTAGGGAGAACATTCTCAAACAGTGCACAGAGGTTTTATCTGGGGCTCCCCATAATAAAAACAATCTTTACCTCATTTCACAGTTTGAGATGAGGAAAAGTGTAGTGACTTTCCTTGGATCACACAGCAAGTCACAGGTCATGAGGAGATGGATCCACCAATCTCCTGACCCCTCTTCTAAGTGCCCTATCCATGGGACCCCACTATTTCCTCAGTGGTTGTTTGGCTAAGCACCTGTCTGTCTCTTTGATAGTTCACCTGCAAGATCCCCCAACCGATCAGTACTTTTGTAAAGATGCAAAGTAATCTGTGACATGTAGTATCGTGGCTGTGACCCAGTGGTAGCTTGATGTTTACTTATATAAAACCATAGATGTGTACATAGCTGTACAATGGGGAGAATGTGCTGAACAGATCCCTGTGGAAAAGAATTTGCAATCTGATGACACAAAAGGGTAAGTACAATACAGAATAAATGGCATAGGGAACTTCGTGCTGTTTGGTGTTTCTCTGGAAATCAGTAGCGTGTGTGTTGGGGGAAGGTGGGGACTTACGTAGATTTCCCACACCATCTGTAAACTCTACTTTTTGGAAGCATTTCACTTGTCAATTCACCTTTTCCTGTTTGTAAACTTTCTGGGTACTAGAGACCACCAAATGGAGGCAGCTGGCTGGCTCAGGTGCCAGGATGCAGTAATTTAATGCTCTTGTCAATACGCAATTTTCATTGTTGGAACATGTTTTCCTCTTAACCTTGGCCAATCAGAGGTTTATGTGGCATTTTATGGGTATCTTATTTGACTCTGTGATATGCCCTCTTCAGAAAGATGGCATAGCAGTTACAATGGGTCTAACCTTTTTTGTTTTTCATTTCTTTCCCTTAAGTTAGAAGAAGATATCTTTCTTTGAGAGGGTAGCAAGCCTTGTGGATAGTGGGAAGCAGTAGACGTGGTATATCTTGACTTTAGGGAGGAGGTGAGCAGCCCTCAATGGTGAAAGAACAGGTTAAGGACTATTTAGAAAAGCTGGACATGCACAAGTCCATAGGTCCAGATCTAATGCATCCAAGGATGCTAAGGGAGTTGGCCGATATGATTGCAGAGCCATTGGCCCTTATCTTTGAAAACTCATGGCGATTGAGGGAGGTCTCAGATGATTGGAAAAAGGCAAATATAGTGCCCTATCTTTAAAAAAGGGAAGAAGGAGGCTCTGGGGAACTACAGGTCAGTCAGCCTCACCTCAGTCCCTGGAAAAATCATGGAGCAGGTCCTCAAGAAATCGATTTTGAAGCACTTGGAGGAGAGGAAGGTGATCAGGAACAGTCAACATGGATTCACCAAGGGCAAGTCATGCCTGACCAACCTGATTGCCTTCTCTGATGAGATAACTGGCTCTGTGGATATGGGGAAAGCAGTAGACGTGATGTATCTTGACTTTAGCAAAGCTTTTGATATTGTCTCCCACAGTATTCTTGCCAGCAAGTTAAAAAAATTTTCTATCCACCTTATAGTCCATTCATCCAATCCATACTGACTAGACTGTCGGGCTCAGCCGGTAGTGATCAACAGTTTGCTTGATGCCGGCTGCCAACTAGATATCGGAGTGCCCCAGGGGTTGGTCCTGGGGCTGGTTTTGTTCAATATCATCATTAATGATCTGGATGATGGGATGGGTTGCACTCTCAGCAAATATGCGGATAACACTAAGTTGTGGGGAGAGGTAGATAAGCTGGAGGGTAGGGATAGGGTCTAGAGAGACCTAGACAAATTGGAGGATTGGACCAAAAGAAATCTGAGGTTCAACCAGGACAAGTGCAGAGTCCTGCACTTAGGATGGAAAAATCCCATGCACCGCTACAGACTGGGGACCGACTGGCTAAGTGGTAGTTCTGCAGAAAAGGACCTGGCGTTTACAGTGGATGAGAAGCTGAATATGAGTCAACCGTTTGCACTTGTTGCCAAGAAGGCCAATGGCATTTTGGGCTGCATTAGTAGGAGCATTGCCAGCAGATCGAGGGAAGTGATTATTCCTCTCTATTTGGCACTCGTGAGGCCACATCTGGAGTACTGCGTCCAGTTTTGGGCCCCTCACTACAGAAAGGATGTGGACAAATAGGAGAGTCCAGAGGAGGGCAATGAAAATGATTAGGGGGCTGGGACACATGACTTATGAGGAGAGGCTGAGGGAACTGGGGTTATTTAGTCTGCAGAAGAGAAGAGTGAGGGGGGATTTGATAGGAGCCTTCAACTACCTGAAGGGGGGTTCCAAAGAGGATGGAGCTAGGTTGTTCTCAGTGGTGGCAGATGACAGAACAAGAAGCAGTGGTGTCAAGTTGCAGTGTGGGATGTCTAGGTTGGATATTAGGAAACACTATTTCACTAGGAGGGTGGTGAAGCACTGGAATGGGTTACCTCAGGAGGTGGTGGAATCTCCATCCTTAGAGGTTTTTAAGGCCCGGCTTGACAAAACCCTGGCTGGGATGATTTAGTTGGTGTTGGTCCTGCTTTGAGACTAAATCACCTCCTGAGGTCTCTTCCAACCCTAATCTTCTTTGATTCTATTATTTGTAAAGCTTTTGATAGTGTCTTGCATGACCTTCTGATAAACAAACTAGGGAAATGCAACCTAGATGGAGGTACTATAAGATGTGTGCAAAACTGGTTAGAAAACCATTCCCAGACAGTAGTTATCAGTGGTTCACAGTCATGATGGAAGGGCATAAAAAGTCAGGTCCCATAGGGATCTGTTCTGGGTCCGGTTCTGTTCAAGATCTTCATCAATGATTTAGATAATGGCATAGAGGGTACACTTATAAAGTTTGTGGCCAATACCAAGCTGAGAGGGGCTGCAAGTGCTTTGGAGGGTAAGATTAAAATTCAAAATGATCTGGACAAACTGGAGAAATGGTCTGAAATAAATAGGATGAAATTCAATAAGGACAAATGCAAAGTACTACACTTAGGAAGGAACAATCAGTTGCACACATACAACATGGGAAATGACTGCCCAGGAAGGAGTACTGTGGAAAGGGATCTGGGGGTCATAGTGGATCACAAGCTAAATATGAGTCAAAAGTGTAATGCTGTTGCAAAAAAAGCGAACGTCATTCTGAGATGTATTAGGAGTGTTGTAAGCAAGACACAAGGAGTAATTCTTCCATTCTACTCTGTTCTGATTAGGCCTCAACTCGAGTATTGTGTCCAGTTCTGGGTGTCATATTTCAGGAAGGATGTGGACAAATTGGAGAAAGTCCAGAGAAGAGCGACAAAAATGATTAAAGGTCTAGAACACATGGCCTATGAGGGAAGATTGAAAAAAATGGGTTTGTTTAGCCTGGAAAAAGGAAGACTGAGAGGGACAAAACAGTTTTCAAGTATATAAAAGATTGTTACAAGGAGGATGGAGAAAAAATATTTTTCTTAACCTCTGAGGACAGGACAAGAAGCAAGTGGGCTTAAGTTGCAGCAAGGGAGGTTTAGGTTGGGCATTAGGAAAAACTTCCTAACTGTCACAGTGGTTAAGCACTGGAATAAATTGCCTAGGGAGGTTGTGGAATCTGTCATTGGAGATTTTTTACAGCAGATTAGACAAATACTTGTCAGGAATGGTCTAGATCGGGGTGGGCAAACTTTTTGCCCAAAGGCCACATTTGGGAATAGAAATTGTATGGCGGGCCATGAATGCTCACAAAATTGGGGTTGGGGTGTGGGTGGGGGTGAGAGCTGTGGTTGGGGGTGCAGGCTCTGTGGTGGGGCCAGAAATGAAGAGTTCAGGGTGCGGGAGGGAGCTCCGGGCTGGGGCGGGGAGGTGGGGGCTCCGGCTGGGGATGAGGCGCTTCGGGTGTAGGAGGGTGCTCCAAGCTGCAACCATGGAGTTTGGAGGGCAGAAAGGGGATCAGGGCTGGGGCAGGGGGTTGGGGTGCAGGCTCTGGCTGAGGGTACAGACTCTGTGGGTGGGACTGGGAATGAGAGGTTTGTGGTGCAGGGGGTGCTCCGGCCTGGGATTGAGGGGTTTGGAGGGCAGGAGGGGGATCAGGGCTGGGGTTGGGGTTTGGGAGGAGGTTCAGGGGTGCAGGCTCCAGGTGGCGCTTACCTCAAGCGGCTCACGGAAGCAGCAGCATGTCCCTTCTCCAACTCCTACGCGGAGGTGTCGCCAGGCGACTCTGCACATTGCCCCACATGCTGCCTCATCCACAGGCACCACCCCTGCAGGTCCCATTGGCCAGCTCCCAATGAGAGCTGCGGGTGCAGCACTTGGGGTGGAGGCAGTATGCAGAGTGGAGCCCCCTGGATGCCCCTATGCATAGGAGTTGGAGGGGAAGCCACGTGGAGCAGCCCCAGGCCCTGCTTCTTGGTTGGCGCGCCGGACAGGAGCCATGCCCCAGACCCTGGGTGCTCCCCAGCGGGAACTTGAGGGCCGGATGTGACCTGCGGGCCGTAGTTTGCCCACCCCGATCTAGCTAATACTTAGTCCTGCCATGAGTGCAGGGGACTGGACTAGATGACCTCTCAAGGTCCCTTCCAGTTCTATGATTCTAAGTTGCAAGTATACAATCCTGAGTGAAATAAAGGCTTGGTGCTTGCCTGCAAACCTTTTTTCAGGCCATTCACCAAAAATTCTTAGTTAGTTCTGTAGAGCAACACAGAAAACATGTTAAATTTATAACATACCACTTTGTTGCTTGTCAAATTGAATAGCATCAACTTCAGCAATTTAAATTTTTTAACATCCTACACTGCAGTTCAGGTTCATCAGTTAATGGGCTAAATCTGTAACAAGCAACATCTTTTAACCTATAGAGGCTAGTATTTTCCAGACTGCAACCTACATAAATGGTTCTAGGGTCTGCAGTATATAGGACTGCAGCCTCCCACCAGGCTGAATTATACTGTAAAACAAGCTTTCGCATGAACAGCAAAAACAGTTGCAGTGAGAGTTATATTTCTGGGGCATACACTCTCAACAGTAATCATAGGGATTCAGCTGCATGAGGCATACTAATGACAATGGGGAGTAATAGGCCTCATTATGTAGGGTATTAAAACTGTGTTCCTAAATTTATAGCATTCAAAATGTCTCCCTTTCTCCTGTTCCTTTGTTGTGTGTTTTACTTACTGCAAGAATCTCCTAAGCATGGTCTGTTCCCAGCAATTGTTTCTGCTGTGAACAAGGGGGAGGTCAGTGCCCTGACCAGAAGGGCTGGCAATCTAAAACCACGAGCAAAGAACATAGGAATGGCCATACTGGGTCAGACCAAAGGTCCATCAAGCCCAGTATCCCGTCTTCTGACAGTGGCCAATGGCAGGTGCCCCAAAGGGAATGAACAAACAGGTAATCCTCGCCCTGTCACCCAATCCCAGCTTCTGGCAAACAGAGACTAGGGACACCATTCCTGCCCACCCTGGCTAATAGCAATTGATGGACCTATCTTCCATGAATCTATATAGCTCCATTTTGAACCCCATTATAATATTGGCCTTCACAGCACCCTCTGGCAAGGAGTTCCAGAGGTTGACAGTGCGTTGCGTGAAAAAATACTTTCTTGTGTTCGTTTTAAACCTGCTACCTATTAATTTCATTTGGGTGGCCCCTTGTTCTTGTATTATGAGAAGGAGTAAACAACACTTCCTTATTTGCTTTTTCTATACCACTCAGGATTTTATAGACCTCTGTGATATCCCCCTTTAGTCGCCTCTTTTCCAAGCTGAAAAGTCCCAGTCTTATTCATCTCTCCTCATATGGAAGCCGTTCTATACCCCTAATCATTTTTGTTGCCCTGTTCTGAACCTTTTCCAATTCCAATATATCTTTTTTGAGATGGGGCGACCACATCTGCACGCAGTATTCAAGATGTGGGTGTACCATGGATTTAAATAGAGGCAATATGATATTTTCTGTCTTATTATCTATCCCTTTCTTGATGATTCCCAACATTCTGTTCACTTTTTTGACTGCCACTGCACATGGAGTGGATGATTTCAGAGACCTATCCACAGTGACTCCCAAGATCTTTCTGAGTGGTAACAGCTAATTTAGACCCCATCATTGTATATGTATAGTTAGGATTATGTTTTCCAACGTGCATTACTTTCCATTTATCAACATTAAATTTCATCTGCCATTTTGTTGTCCAGTCACCCAGTTTTGTGAGATCCTTTTGTAGCTCTTCGCAGTCTGCAGTCTGTATAGACTGTATAGGCCATACACAGAGGGGGTGTGGCTGTGCTAATATGAATTGGAGGGCTGTTAGTGGCTGTTGTTTCAGAGGCTGTTCCGGGCACAGGGAGATGTAAGAGAGCATCAGATGGGATGGGTCAAGGAGATGATTGGGGTTAGGGTGCTAAAGTGCACAAAGTGTGGGTTCTGCCTCCAGGGCTGCGTTAGGATTGCAGTGTGATAGCCTCTCTGTGCCTCAGTGTCCCATCTGTGAAATGCAAAACAATTAGAAGGCTCATTTCATTAATGCTGCGAAAATGACAGTACTGGGTGTGAAGCCCTGCACATCCTAGGCATGGGCTTTGAAGTGCCACACTCGTTCAGTCACCTAAGTAACAATAGTGGAGATTAAAGCACTTCTAGGGCTGCGTTCAGTGCTTGGAATGTGTGACTGTCGACCTTCAGTGTGGTGGCTGACTAGCTTTCTTGGTGATCTCCGGTCTGTCTGTGTGGTCTTCATTTTAGAGGAGCTGGGACAGAAAATTCTTCTTTGAGATGTTTTGTCTGTGTGGATCCTGCTTGTGGTGTACATGAATCTGGTAAGTCCAAGGGGCTTGCACACCGGAGGCCCACATGCACCTTTAGTGGGATCTGCACAGGCAAAACGTCTCAAAGAACTAGTTACTGTAAAGCAAGTAACCATTCTTTGTGTCACATAAACTCAGGAGAACCCACTCAAACCTCTCCCAAATAGATATCTGCTGCTTCTGCAATATCGTAGGTGGTAAGGAAATGCCAAGCAGTATATTAATTATTAGGGCTGTTGATTAATAGCAGTTAACTCACGCAATTAACTGAAAAAAATGAATCGCGATTAAAAAAAATTTATCGCCATTAATCGCAGTTTTAATCGCACTGTTAAATAGAATACTAATTGAAATTTATTAAAAATTTGCATCTTTTTCTACATTTTCATAGATATTGTATTCTCTGATGCAATTGAAATCAAAGTGTGTATTATTTTTTATTACAAATATTTGCACTGTAAAAATGATAAACAAAAGAAATATCCTAAATATCTTGCGATGCCAGCTACAACAGTGCCATGGGAACGCCTGTTCTCACTTTCAGGCGACATTGTAAACAAGAAGCGGGCAGCATTATCTTCTGCAAATGTAAACAAACTTGTTTGTCTGAGTGATTGGCTGAACAAGAAGTAGGACTGGGTGGACTTGCAGGCTCTAAAGTTTTACATCGTTTTATTTTTGAATGCAGGTTTTTTTGTTCATAATTCTACATTTGTAAGTTGAACTTTCATGATAAAGAGATTGCACTACAGTACTTTTATTAAGTGAATTGAAAAATACTATTTCTTTTGTTTTTTACAGTGCAAATACTTGTAATAAAAATAAATATAAAGTGAGCACTGTGCACTTTGCATTCTGTGTTGTAATTGAAATCAATATATTTGGAAATGTAGAAAATGTCCAAAAATATTTAAATTGTGTATTATTATTGTTTAACAGTGCGATTAATCGCGATTAATTTTTTTTAAATCACTTGACAGCCCCACTAATTATAAATGAAAATGAAACTTTTTCTTGGAAATATAAAATTGAAATTTTTCCTGTTTCCACAAATGCATGGGTCTAGTGGAACGGTAAGCTAAAGCAGTGAATGCATGGATTCATATATGGCTTATGTCGAAGCTGAAAATGAGTTCAGTGGTTTCATAGTCAGTCTTCATTTATATCACAGACACTGATGTGCAATTGTGTGTGATTCAGTTTCTGCTTGGGAGGCTTGGGGCCAGGACAGCAGTGATGATGCATGGCAAAGTTCAGGTGCGTTAGCAGAGTTCTGTGATGGTAGTCTTGTGTATTCCCCATTTTCTGTTTGCGAAGAGGAACATTTTCAAAAGCACCTAAATCCCATTTGCAAAAGTGATTTTGGCTTTCAGTGAGACTTAAGCTCCTAAATACCTAACTTGCATTTTAAAATGAGATGTAAGCTTCTAAGTCACTTGTGTGCTTTTGAAAATGTTACCTAAATCTCCTGTTACCTCTGCTCCTGTTAAGAAATTTAATTAATTCCTAGAAATCGATCATTTTAATTTTTATAAAGAATCTAATTAATCCTCACTGTTAAAGACAGCATTTTACCCAACAATCTTTAAGGTCAAAGCTTTAATTTACTCTCTGTATATTACTGTTAAGAGGAAAGTGGTTCTGAGAATAGAAAAATATGTCGGTGAATGTTTTATGTATGTGCTTGTTGCAGTATGACTCTTTGGGGGGGTAGGAGGGGAAGTTTCCAATAACGAGCGTGTGACATGCTGCTGAAAGAATGCACCATCAAAATACAGAGTGACTGGTTAAACATTTTAGCTAGCAAAAGCCTGGGTTTCTTTTTTCTTGTGCTTTGAGAGAGGAGGGGCATGTTCACTCCAAGTGACCCTCTCCTGACACTGCTGCCCCACAAAGCATGTCTAATCCGTCACCAAGTGACAGGAACTTTATGCCACAGAACAGGAAAATGGCGTGTGTTTCCTTTCTTAGGTGGGTTTATATTTATATAACCCTTGGCACCAAACAACCAGCCAAGTGGCAGACTCCGAACTGGAACGAGGGAGAGGGAAAAACCCTCATGGAAACAAACGAGAACAGAATAATCCCTCCAGGAAGAGGGGGCTGCTCAGACTGTGTAGGATTTTATGATTAAAAAACCCCAAATAAACAGGCATGCCAGTGGTCTGGTTTTACTGAATAGTAGCACGGTAAATTACTTCATCCCATCCCACCAGTCCTGCTTCCTACAGAAAGGTTTTTATATCAGTATTTTCTCCAGCTCAAAGAACATCACAACTCTAAACAGAAATGGTAAGGAATTGAAATACTAAAGAGTTACACTTGAGTGGGGTCCTAAAATTGTTTTAACATTAAATAGACTTTAAAAGTTCTTTGTCAGCAAAGAATTTGTGTCAAGCCTCCATTTTGGTATGACACAAACTTCCATTTTGGTCCAACACAAGCATTCTTTCTCAGCAGAAATGGGCTCTCATCAGGAAGACATGCAAACAGAAAGGAAAGTAGTGCTTTGGTGGAAAAGCAGCAAAGTATGCTGTCGGATGTGTGTGTGTCCAATCAGTAGGGGAGAGATGGGAAAAAATAAACTACAAATTAGTTAATAGTATAGGTGTGTAGACTTTAAAAAATGAGTGTGTGCATGTGTGAAGGTAGAGAGAATCTCTGCTGAGGAGAGTACTGTAAGGGTGAGTTTTTGCATACATAATAATGAACATAACTGCTCTGCTGCTGCTCTTAAAATCACACCATAGCCATTGGTCACATGTGCTGGAGAAGGTAACTGTTTCTTTGAGTGCTTGCTCATCTCGATTCCACTGTAGGTGTGTGCTGCCCATGTGCACAGTTGTTGGAGATTTCTGCCTTAGTGGTATCCGTAGGGCTGGCTGTGGTGCCTTCTGGAGTGATGCGCTCATATCAAGCGCCACCAGCCCCTACGCGCTCTCAGTTCCTTCTTATCGCCCATGACAGTGGGGTTGGAGCACCTGGTCTTGCATCGCAAGGGCATTAGCGGTTCTTCATTGTTCAGATAGTTCTCCTTCGGTATTTAGTCAGTGATTACTTAGCTGTTACGTGTTTTAGAAATAGTTTAGTACTTTGTTCCAGAGCAGGGCATGCCCCGTTCCCCAGGCTTCAAGCCCTGTTCTGAGTGCAGCTGGCTGATGCCCATCAGTGACCCTCAGGATAGCTGTTTAAAGTGTCTGGGGGAATCGCATAGAAAAGACAAGTGCCAGATCTGCAGAAACGTCCGTCTCCGGACTCAGAAAGAGCAGGACATTTGATGGAGAGCTCTCCTCATGGAGGCTGCTCTGAGACTGCACTGGAGCCCTCGCACTCAGACTCCACGCCTGGCACTTCAGCTTGCAGGGCACTGCCGGCACCGGAATCCGCCTGGCACCGTCCCCCTCGCCGGTACTGAAGAAGCGGTCTAAGTCGACTGGTCTGCAGGTAATGCACAAGAAGGGAACTTTGGGCAAAGGACCTGTGTTAGGCCTTGTGTCCGCCACTGTGGTCAGACCTCCTAGCCCAGCCAGGGACCCGACTCCAATTCGGGAGAGTTGCAGGGGGTCCCAGCCCCTAAGGCAGTAGAGCGTCTGCGGACCGCAGGCATCGTTCCCCTTCACTGCAGCCAGGACTCTGGCACCGCAGTCTCAGTCTCTGGCCAGGAGGCCCAGATCTCTGACTCCATGGTCCCCACTGAAAAGACATGGGACCGCAGAGTCGCGACGCTGATCCCCGTACTCATGGTACTGTCAAACCTCCCTCCAGAGATCGCCAGGACACGCCAATCACTATCACCTCACAAGTCTCCCAAGCTTTGATCCCCTACAGGATCCTGGTTGCGGCACCGGTCACCGGGGCCCCGGGACCGTTCTGCGGGCAGGTGCCGGTCCTCGCCTTCTCTGCACCGGTTGCCAAGTAGGATCAGTTGACAAGCTCAGGTTTCGACAGCCTTGGTCACCAGAAGGCCAGTGGTCAGGGTTGGAGGGCCAGTTCAGCTCTTCCCCCGTATAGGGCGAATAGTCTCCTAGCCGGGAACCCGCCAAAGTGCCTGCGTCACCAGCACGGGGTCAAGGGCAATGGCCCACCCAGTGGCAATACTGGAACCTGTGGTGTGTACCTGTTATGCCGGCACTGTACTCCCACTGCTCCTCCCTGGCTGCATCAGACAACCTACGGCCAGTGCATCTGGCACCGGAGTCGGAGCATGGTGCCGAGTCTGACGTGGGAGCTTCGCGGCAGTCTCTAGTGGCTGCAGAGTGGTCCCCAATTGAGCAAGGGGATGCTCTCCACCCTCCAGCAGTGCAGTTGTCCTCATCATCCCCGGATGAGGCAGTGGCGGGGCCCTCGCAAACCAATAGCCCCCCCGATGACTTCAGTGAACACCAAGCCCTGCTCAAGAGGGTGGCAGCCAACCTGTATTCGGAGGTTGAGGAGCTAGCTGAGAAGTCCAATGACTTCTTCAGTGTCAGCCCCTCCTCCGCCCCAGCCCAGGTCTCACGGCCTGTCCACCCAGGGGTCCTAAAGGTCGCCAAGTCTGTATGGCAGACGCCATCTTCCATTCCGCCCACATCTAAGAAGGAGGAAAAGAAGTACTACATCCCCACAAAAAGGTTTGAATACCTGTACACGCACCCTCCTGTGGGGTCCCTGGTCATGGTCGCCGTCAATGAGGGAGCAGGCGAGTGATGGTCCCAAAAATAAAGATGCCAAGAGGCTGGACTTACTTGGCAGAAAGATGTATTCAACAGCCAGCCTCCAATTTAGGGTCTCTAACCATTAGGCCTTACTTTGCAGTTACAATTTTAACCTGTGGGACTCCAGCAAGTTCAAGGAGAACATCCCACAGGATTGGGCACAGGAGTTTGCCACTCTGGTGGAAGAGGGCAAGGCTGTGGCCAGAGGTGCTATCCAAATGGCCTGGGATGCCACGGACTCTGCGTCCAGGGTGGTTGCCTCTGCAATAACCATGAGGCACAGCTCCTGGTTACAGACCTCCGGGCTGTCCCTGGAGATGCAGTCCACCCTCCAGGACTTCCCTTTCAAGGGAACGGGGCTATTCTCAGAGCTTACTGATGGAAGGCTCTATGGCCTTAAGGAGTCCCAGGCTACCCTTCACACGTTGGGTCTCCATACTCCTCAGCAGGCCAGAAAGCCGTTCTGCCCACTGCTCTTCCGCTTTCATTGCGGTCTTGGGGGGGTACCCCTTGGGCCAGCTCCTACAAAAAGGACAGACACAAGGATTTTAAGCGGTGCCACCCATCATGATCTCGTCCCCCTGCCCAGCCTGGTCCTTCCAGGGACCAACACAGCCAGAAGCAGGCATTTTGAGGGTGCGCCCAAGGACGACACCCCAGTCAATTCACCGAATCCGCTTCCTATCTTCCTCAACCTCCTCTGCCCTTTCCAGTCGGCCTGCTCCCGTATCACCTCTGACTGTTTGGTGCTCGACACAGTTTGGGGCTATATCCTACAATTTATAGCCAACCAGCCCTTCCAACCTTCCTTCCTTTCAGGGACCCTTTTCATGAACAACTCCTTGTCCAGGAGGTCGAAAACCTCCTGCGGCTGGTAGCAGTGGAAGAGGTTCCTCAGAACATGGATGGAAGAGGATTCTACTCCTGCTACTTTCTAATTCTGAAGGCAAAAGGGGGCCTCAGACCTATTCTAGACCTCAACAAGTCTCTCAAGAGGTTGAAGTTTCGCATGGTCTCCCTAGCCTCCATCATTACATCCCTGGATCCGGCAGACTGGTACGCCGCCCTCGATTTAAAGGCCACGTATTTCCATATTCCCGGGGTACTGGCATTTACTCTGTTTCATGTTGGGCCAGCACCACTTCCAGTTCACGGCCCTTTGGTCTCTCGTTGGCTCCGAGAGTATTCACAAAGTGTATAGTGCCAGTGGTCACTTACCTACGACATCAGGGAGTCCAAATCTACCCGTACCTCAACGACTGGTTGATAAAGGATTGGTCCCTGGATCAGTTGCAGAGGCATCTCAATCTGGTCTGTTCCACCTATTGTGACCAGGGCGGTACTGTACTCCACTCGGGCCAGGGTCATCCTCCCCGGGACTCTGTTCTAAGCCATGGTGGACCTCATTTTGCTTCTGCGAGCGCACCTGCTCACCTCTGCCCACATGTGCCTGAGGCTGTTGGGCCACATGGCGGCATGCACTTACGTGGTTCAGCATGCATGGCTGGTGTCGGTCTATGTCCCCCAACTGGCACAGCATGGTAACGATTCCAGACTGCGTACTGTCGTCTCTAACCTGGTGGCAAGATCCCATGTCGGTGCTGGTGAGAGTCCCGTTCGCGGCCTCAGTCTCGTCAGTGACTCTCATCTTTGATGCTTCAGACCTGGGTTGGGGAGCCCACCTGGGCTATCTCAGTACTCAGGGTTGTTGATCCAGTCAAGACTGGTCCCTGCACATCAACATCCGGGAGCTCAGGGTGGTTTGCCTAGCCTGTCAAGCCTTTCTGCTTCACATACAAGGCATGGTGGTTCAGGTCACGATGGACAACATGGCCATAGTCTTCTATATCAACAGGCAAGGTGGAGCCAGGTTGTCTGCCTTCTGCCAGGAAGCCCTCCGGCTCTGGAACTTCTGTCTGCAACACGACATCAATCTTGTGATTGCTCACGGCCCAGGGGCCAGGAATGCTTGGGTGGACCGCCTCAGCAGGACATTCTCATCTCGCCGTGAGTGGTCCCTTCACCCGGAGGTGGTCAGTTCCATCCTCCACAAGTGGGGAACTCCCTGGGTGGACCTACTCACATCCAGGCAGAACAGGAAATGCCACGTTTTTTGCTCAATTCGTGGCATGGACAAAGGATCTCTGTCAGATGCCTTCCTGCTCCCGTGGTCAGGGGCTTTGATGTACGCTTTCCCTCTGGTGCCCTTGCTACTCAGAGTCCTCATGAAAATCAAACAGGACAGGGTGAAGGTCAGCTGCCTAGTGCCAACGTGGCCATGCCAACACTGGGTTCAGCATTATGCTGGACCTCTCGGTGGCGACTCCATTCCAGATGCCTCTCAGGGCAGACCTGTTGCCCCAGAACCATGGCAGTCTCCTGCACCCGAACCTGGCGGCGCTACATCTGAGGGCTTAACTGCTGCGTGGCTAAACGCACAGGAGCAGCGGTGCTCAGCTGAGGTCCAGCAAGTCCTACTGGGAAATAGAAAGCCCTCCACCAGAGTGACTACCTGGTCAAATGGATGCGGTTCACCTTCTGGACCGTGGATAAAGGTGTCCGTCCCAAGTGAGCTTTGCTGCAGGTCATGCTAGACTACCTCCTGCGTCTCAAGCTCCAGGGCCTGTCCCTCTCATCAGTCAATGTCCATTGGGGGGCCATCTCAGCCTTCCAGCGGCCATTCGAAGGCAGGTCGGTTTTTCACTCAGGATATCATGGCCGGATTCCTTAAGGGTCTGGAGCACCTCTACCCGCATGTCAAGGATACAGTTCCTCTGTGGGACTTGAATCTGATGCTGTCACAACTCATGGGTCCCCCCTTCAAGCGTCTGGCTTCTTGCTCTTTCCTCCTTCTCTCCTGGAAGGTCACATTCCTGGTCACTGTGTCATCAGCCCTCTGAGTATCTGAGATTCAGGCACTCACCTCAGAACCACCTTCCACAGTCTTTTACAAGGACAAGGTCCAGCTCAGATCGCACCCGGCGTTCCTTCCCAAGGTAGTCTCTCAGTTTCATTCGAGCCAGGACATTTACTAACCAGTCTTCTTTCCAAAGCTGCACAAGTTGGAAGAGGAGCATAGGCTGCATGCCCTGGATGTCTGGAGGGCTCTGGCCTTCTACATCGACAGGACCAAGCCATTCCATAAGTTGACACAATTGTTTGTCGCTGTGGTTCACAGGATCAAGGGTTGCTCTGTATCCGTTCAAAGGATTTCCTCCTGGATCACTGCCTGCATTCGCTTCTGCTATGATCAAGTGAAGATGCTGCCCCAGCAATCGTCACCGCCCACTCTACAAGGGCACAAGCCTCTTCGGCAGCCTTTATGGCCCAAGTGCCTATCCCTATCCAGGACATCTGTAGAGTGGTCACCTGGTTGTCTGATCATACCTTTACACCCCACTATGCACTTACCCGGCAGTCCTGGGACGATGCTGGCTTCGGTAGTGCTGCAAGCCGCTAAGCTGTGAGCTCTGAGCCCAGCTCTGTGGATACTGCTTGTCAGTCACTTAGAATGGAATCGACATGAGCAAGAACTCGAAGAAGAAAAAAACGGTTACCTACCTTTTCATAACTAGTGTTCTTGGCGACGTGTTGCTCATGTCCATTCCATGCCCCGCCCTCCTGCCCCTCTGGCGGAGTTGCTGGCAAGGAGGAACTGAGAGGGTGTAGGGCCGGCAGCACCTGAAGTACTGCCGCATGAGCGTGCCGCTTCAGAGGGTGCCACAGCCGGCCCTACGGACGCTGCGAGGGCAGAAATCTCCGACCGGACGTGGGTGCGCGCACGCTTACCGTAGAATGGACGTGGGCAACACATCTTGAAGAACAGCAGTTACGAAAAGGTATGTAACTGTTTTCTGTGTTTGTTTTCCCTGTGACTGGCAGAGTCCTAGCCTGCTGTATGAGATGTAACTGCGATTCACACGTCCATCTACGGCCTGGTTTACACTGCCAAGTTTTTGTGCCAAAAGGCAGCTTTTGGCGCTGAAGCAGCAGAGGTGTACCCACTGCAAAGCCACTTCTTGCGAAGAAACTCCTCAGTTGCAATGCGGCAGTAAAACCACCTCCACAAGAGGGTAAGGCTTTCTGGGTAGAGGCTTTAGCACCCCAAGTGCCAGTGTAAACACCTTGATTGCTTTTATTGCTGCAATTGGCCTTCGGAGGTGTCCCACAAAACCTGCAGTGACCACTCTGCTCCTTGTTTTGAACTCAGCAGGCATGCGCTCCTCCTCCCGCTGATCTGCTGTGCTGCTCTGCAACGGGAAATAAATCATTAACATGGGATGCTCTTGCTCTCTCCACACTAGGAACACAGAGGCAGGCAGGCTGGGGTGGATGTGTGTGAGACAGAGAGCCTCTCTGCTGTGCAGAGCCAGGGAGGGAGGCGAGGTGGTCGTGTCTGATGTCAGGGTTTTCCCCTGCCTCAGGACTGGTTGCTTCCAGCAGGGTAGCTCTCTGAACTTACAAGACAGCATGCCGACATACTCTCCTCCCTCCCCCTGCCACACGCTCCCTGTCTCTCACGCTCCCCCCCCCACACACACACTTCAGTTGAAAAGCGGCTGTCAATCTAGTGGGATGCCCATTGGACAATGTGATTGAGAAACCTGCATCATGTGATGCGGTACCTGCCCCATAAGGTATTGCAAACCCTTCCCAAAGCACCGCACGGCCAGTTGCAGGGTAATAGCTACCACAGTGCACTGCTGTCTGTGTTGATGCAAGAGCTGTTAGTGTGGATGCGTTCCAGCAACACAAGGAACACAGTGTGGACACGCAACAGAGGTACCAATTTCTAGTTAACTGTGCTCTCCATTCAGTAAGTCCATCCTTAAGGGTTGTTAACATGGGAGCGTTACTTTTCAAACCAGCAAGTTGAAAATTGGTCCTGAAGCTCAAGCACAGGGAGCAGTCATTCTGTGCTCAGCTGCGCTCTTCTTCGAGTGACGGTCCCAGTTGTATTCCATGGAAGGTTATGCACATGTGCCCAAAGCTGGAGCTTTTCAAAATAGAAATGTCCATTGGGCTATGCATGTGCCCTTGTACTGCCTTATGGTTTTGACTGAGGGGATGGGGGTGGGGACAGATCAACCGCGCCTTCAGTTCCTTCTCTCAGCCGCATGGACTGAGTTGCAGCTCTCGTCCCTTGTGACGCATCTCGGTACTGGATTATGCTGAAGATGCCGGGTTTCATGATCTGTGCTTCCTGCTCTCACTTGTTTTTGATTAGCAATGAGCACCACCGCCGTCTGTACTCCTTGGGGGAAGCCCATGTTGTGTCCCGGTGCAGTATCTGCCTCTTGTACCTGGAGGCCGGGCTCTCCATCTTGAGAAGCACCTCAAGGAGGTTGCCCTGAGGCCGCAGTAGATCCTGGACTAGGACCCCCATGTACATCAGCTTGAGCAATCCAGGAGTGCCCCTCCTATTGCGGAGCTCCAGTCCAGTTCCACTGGTACCAGCACTATCAACACTGTGCTAGGCCTAGACATAAGGCAAGGAAGCGTGCGCATAAGTATGGCAGTAAGTCTTCCTCAAGGCTCAAGAAAGATGACTCATAATCCATGAGTTCCAGCCTCGGAGAAGTGGTGCGTTCCAAGGCCCACAAACATGACAAAACGTTGCACCACGCGCCAGATCTGCTAGTCCTGGTGCCTGAGCAGCATATCCATTTTGCACCAGTTCAGCCGAAGTCCTGTGAATCATCCGTTCCGATGCAGCTTCCCATTCTGGTTCCCTCCATGGACCAGACATGAATCTGCCTCTGAGTTGTTTCATGAACTGTTTGCCCTGGACGAGGTGAGGTCTCCGTGGGCATCTTTGCTAACTTGGGAATGCTCATCTGCAGCGTGAGACGTGCTCTCAAGTGGCAGGAAGGAATCCATGAGGCAGTTCTATCAAGGCAACTGGAAATGTTTCACCTCCTGGGACCAAGAGAAAGGCCTTCCTCATAGGCCATAAGTCCGTATTCTCTTGGACTGTCTTTTGTCTCTGAAAGAGTTGGGGCTTGCTCTGAGCTCCATCAAGGTGCATGTAGTGACCACGAGTGCTTTCCACTCCCCTGTGGAGGGGCACTCGGTTTTCACTCACCCATTGACTGTTCTATTGTGGAAGGGCCTTATGTGGACATATCCTCCCAGTCCTCACAGCATTCGCCCTTCGAGCTCCTGGCCTCCTGCTCCCTTTCTCTTCTCTCCATGAAGGTCGCTTTCCTGGGAGCTATGACCTCTGCAAGAAGGGTTGGTGAACTAGGGGCCTTTCACCACATTCCGTAAGGACAAACTTTCCATGCATTTACAACCAAGTTTTCTGCCAAACATGGTTTCCAACCCTACATTTACGTGTCTTTTTTCCGAAGCAACACACCTTAGAAGAGGAACGACATCTTTACTCCCTCAATGTCCATAGGACCCTAGTCTTTTACCTGTAGAGGACGAGGCCATTCTGGAAGTCTCTGAGGCTATTCGTTGCCATAGCGGGAACAAATAAGGTCCACGCTATCGCCACTCAGTGGATTTCCAAGTGGGTTTGGGGTGCATTACACTCTACTATCAGTTAAATATCAGTCTCATCCCTGTGGGACGTGGGCCCACTCTATGAGAGCATGAGCATCAACTACTGCCACACTTACTGACATAAGAGCAGCAAGGTCCATCTAGCCAGTATCCTGTCTTCTGACAGTGGTCAATGCCAAGTGCCCCGGATGGAATGAACAGAACAGGGAATCATCAAGAGATTCGTTCCCTGTCGCTCATTCCCAGCTTCTGGCAAACAGAGGCTAGGGACACCATCCCTGCCTACCCTGGCTAATAGCCTTTGTTGGACTTATCCTCCATGAATTTATCTAGGGTTTTTTTTTAATCCTGCTATAATCTTTTTTTTTAAAAGGCGAACATTTATTGAATACTCAGTCATAAAGGACATTATTTTTATTCATCGAACAAACTAAAGAAACTAAAACTTAACTAAACTTAATTTTTTTAAAATTAACAACTAAACTTTACTTAAAAAATACAAACTTAAAAAATGAGACACAAAATACCAAATTTTTGCTGTCATGATATCCAGGCATATACAAAGATACAGTCAATTTTCACAATCTTTATCTTTAACCAGATAATGAGCTAATCCAAATTGACCAAAGCAGATTAACATTTCTTCATCTTCCTGTCCTAGAGAATGAGACATCGCTCATCAGGTGTTATGGACTTAAATTCCTCAATCACATCATTGTAATTAACTGACGAAGTGATTAACAATGTACAAAATCATGAGTGAGTCTAGGCGCTGTTGGGACATTGTACTTCTTAGTTTGTCTTTTACATGTGCTAGTTTCAAAAAAGCTTTCACACGAGCAGCTTGTAACAGGTAAGTCTGCAAAGCATTGAATAGGTTTGTAAAAGGCCTAGAACATGGAAGACCGATCAGATTCCTTTAGCCAATCAAGCCACTCTCTGGTGGTGGTCGTAATGCTACCTTTAGGAACAGATCCGTCATAACCCCGAAGCAATCTGACTTCAGCTTCCAACTCATCCAAGGACACTTTAAATATTTTGGCAACGATTCTCATATTGTCCCTGCTAATGTCTAAGCTCAGCAGTTTTCCCATTGCAGTCACAATTTTACAAGTCTCCTGTTCAAATCGCTGGTCAATGCTGGTAATCATTGAGTCTAGGAGTGGGTAAAATGAAGTTATTCTCTCCTGCTCCTCTTTTGTATCAAAGTGATGCTGGGACTCAAACGTGTCATCAATACGAGTGGACGTTTTTCTCTTCTTAACTGGAGGAATCGATATATCATTCTTTGCACACATTTTCACACTGTCATTGAAAATAGATTGAAAATATTCTGGGCCACTTCTCATCGCAGCCAAAGAGTTACACAAGCTTTTCACCCCTGTCATTGCAGTAAGTAAGTTGAGATCTGGAGCTTGAAGAGCCTTACTCACTTTTACGACTATCTGGAGAATAGGGTGCATCATGTGAAGGGCAAAGATGAACTTGAATGAATTTAGTTCATGGATAAGGCCCCTGGCTTTTATTTTAGCGTCAGCAAGGCAAATTTGTTTCTATAATCTCATGTAAAGCTTGTAAAATGGTGGAGTAATGTTGTTTTACAGCAGCCACTGCTTCTGCTCTGCATGCCCATCTTGTGTTTGACAGGAACTTCAAAGTCTTCAACTGGGATCCTACTTCTTGTGAAATCTTCTCCATTACTGCACGTCGCACAGGATTCCCCTCCATGAAGGCATAAAGAGTCTGAATAACACCAAAAAAATCAGACAGTTCTGTTTTGTTTACTTGAAGTGCATGCATCTACTAGGATACAGTTCAATGCACATAGAGTATTTCACTGTTTCTTTCTTTACATTTCATTTGAACTCCCGCCGTACCTCCAGACATAGTAGATGCCATCAAAACATCTACTATGCCATAGTAGATGCCATCAAAACAGACAGACATCACTGATGACCAGTCATTTTAAGAATGCCAAGGTCATCATTTAACTGGTCAAAAATAGACTGAGCATCAACTGTTAATAGTCTCTGAACAGACACACAATGTTCAACTGGACTATGTTTTTCATTGTCAAAATACTGCACCGCAATGGACATCTGTTCATGGTGTCCACAGTCAGTAGCGTCGTCGGCAATTATTGAGACCATTTTTCCATTTAGTGAAGATACAATCTTTTGTTGCACAAGGTTGTGCAAGGCTACAATTAAATCGTTTTGGATGCGATTACTCAGAGAGGTAGCGTTTCGAGGAGATTGTTGCACGTGCTTTGCCATTATGGGATCATATTTTTGGAACATATTGACAAGATTTAGAAATAAACCTTTCTCACAACTGTCACCTTTTCACTGTGACCCCTGAATGGTCTCCCACCTTTCGCCAAACACAGAACAATGTCAATCAGTCGCTCCATTACACTTTGGTTATGGCACCGTTCTTCTTCTTGTTTAGACAGATAAGCCTGCTTGCCCTCATCTAACAATAAATACATCAATAGGTTTCCCTTCGTTAAAACTTGACCATGAAGAACAGCTCAACACATGAGATTTTGGTGATTTTTAAAACATTTTTTAGCCCTATGCCAGTTTCTGAATCCCTTACTAATAAATGCTGGATCAGTGTGACCTTTGTTTGCTGCATCATTAGAGGAGAAGAAATGGCAGTAAAAGCAAAATGCTGCGTCCTTTCTTGGGCTATATTCTAACCACCTATACTTTTCATACCAATCAGACTGAAAACTTCTTTGTTTATTCCCTATTTTACTTCTAGGAAACATGCTCAATCTAGGCTGATAAGAACCTCTAGATAATCGAGACTGGTGTTCTAAACTATTTTTTGGAATATCACAGACCGGGCCATCAGATGGAATGTTTGATGGCTTTGAATAGGAACTGCAGTGACCTGAACTAAGAGGCAAAGTCTGTTTCTGTTGGTCATTACTCAGTTTATTGCACGCACTGGAACTGGTGGCGGCATTATCTTCATGTAATTTCTTAACTGAGGAGTCCGAGGTATTTTCACTACGGTCAGCACATTCATTATAATTCAGTTTGTCTGTTCCTTTCCTTATCTTAACGAACCGATCCATATTTTAAAATTAAAAGGGGGTATCATACGATTGAATTCAAACATAAAGCCACGGGCTTGTTATGTATTTCAGTAGAGTACACGCGACAAAGATTACAGACACTGTAGACACTGCGCTGGGCACACCTGACGTGGCCGCTTATATAGGTCAAAGAATTTTCTAGAATAGTAGTCGGAGGGGAGGGGAGGACCAATGGTAATGCAGCGCCGCAGTAGAGGGGGCGCATACTGCAAGCGAATGCGGGCTTTCTATACCTTTCTGCAACATCTAGATTACGCAATTCGGTGCTTATTGCATTGTACAACATGCAAAACTAAAAAGAGCATATCATGCAATTCAATTAAAACACAAAGCCACTTTTTTTTTTTTTTTTTGAGACATTAGGGCAGGAGTCGGCAACCTCAGGGTTGGGGCAGGAGGTTTGGGTGTGAAGTGCTTGCCTGGGCAGCTCCCATTTGGTGGGAGGGATGGAGGTGGGAATGTGGGGGTGGGGGGTGCAGGAGCTCCCGTTTGGGTGGGAATGTGGGAGGGTGCAAGAGTCAGGGCATGGGGTGTGGGGGGGGCTGGGTATGTGTGAGGGGTCCAGGAGTCAGGGCAGGGGGCTGGGGGTGTGTGAGGAGGGTGCAGGAGTCAGGGCAGAGGGCTGGGAGTGTGTGTGTGGGGGTGTAGGGATCAATGCAGGGGGCTGGAAGCACCCCCATGACCCTAGCCCACACCCCCAGCCCCCTGCCCAGAGCGGCTCACAGCAGGGGGCTGGAGGGGATATGCCCTGATTCCACCTCTCTTTCCCAAGGCCCCGTCCCCACCTCTTCTCTGCCTTCTCCCTGGAGCAGCGAGGGCACTGCGGCTCCGCTTCTCCCCCTCCCTCGCAAGGGTCATCAACTGATGGGTGGCAGGGAGGGAGAGGAGGAGGGACAGGAACCCAGCACGCTGGGGGAAGGGGGGGGGGAGGAACTTGCCTGCCCTGCAGCAGCAGCTGCCAGGGCCAAGCTTCTTCACCCTGCCCCTGCCGGGGGGGGACAAGGCAGAGAAGAGCAGGCCGGGGTGGACAGGATTTTTAATGACACGCTGCTGCCTGCCGGGTTCCCAGCCCCATTCAGCCCGCTGCTGGCCTGGGTTCATCAGTGGGCTGAGCGGGGCCAACAGCTGAGACCCGGCAGGCAGCAGCGTGCCATTAAACATTGGCTCATGTGCCGTCTTTGGCACCCGTGCCATAGGTTGCCGACCCCTGCATTAGGGTGTGCCTGGGCACACCCCGTACACACGCCTATGGTCTTGGCCTTCACAACATCTTCTGGCAAGGAGTTGACTGCGTTGTGTGAAAAAATACTTTTTTGTTTGTTTTAAATCTGCTGCCTATTAATTTCATTTGGTGACCCCTGGTTCTTGTGTTATGAGGAGTAAATAGCATTTCGTTCTTTATTTTCTCCACACCAGTCATGATTTTATAGGCCTCTATCCTATCCCCCCTTAGTCATCTCTTTTCCAACCTGAAAAGTCCCAGTCTTATTCATCTCTCCTTATATGGCAGACACTCCATTGCCCTAATAATTTTTGTTGCCCTTTTCTGAACCTTTTCCAATTCCAATATATCTTTTTTGAGCTGGGGCGACCACATCGGTATGCTGTATTTAAGATGTGGGCGTACCATGGATTTATATAGAGGCAATATATTTTCTGTCTTATTAACTATCCCTTTCTTAATGGTTCCCAGCATTCTGTTCGCTTTTTTGTCTGTCGCTGCACATTGAGTGGATGTTTTCATAGAACTATCCCCAATGACTCCAAGATCTTTCTTGAGTGGTAACAGCTAATTTAGACCCCATCATTTTATATGAATAGTTGGGATTATGTTTTCCAGTGTGCATTACTTTGCATTTATCAACATTGAATTTCATCTACCATTTTGTTGCCCAGTCACCCAGTTTTGAGAGATCCTTTTGTAGATCTTTGCAGTCTGCTTGGGACTTAACCATCTTGAGTATCATAGAATATCAGGGTTGGAAGGTATCTCAGGAGGTCATCTAGTCCAACCCCCTGCTCAAAGCAGGACCAATCCCCAACTAGATCATCCCAGCCGGGGTTTTCTCAAGCCTGACCTTAAAGACCTTTAAGGAAGGAGATTCCACCACCTCCCCAGGTAATCTATTCCAGTGCTTCACCACCCTCCTAGTGAAAAAGTTTTTCCTCATATCCAACCTAAACCTCCCCCACTGCAACTTGAGACCATTACTCTTTTTTCTGTCACATCACCACTGAGAACAGCCTAGCTCCATCCTCTTTGGATCCCCCCTTCAGGTAGTTGAAGGCTGCTATCAAATCCCCCCTCACTCTTCTCTTCTGCAGACTAAACAATCCCAGTTCCCTCAGCCTCTCCTCATAAATCATGTGCTCCAGCCCCCTAATCATTTTTGTTGCCCTCCGCTGGACTCTTTCCAATTTTTCCACATCCTTTCTGTAGTGTGGGGCCCAAAACTGGATACAGTACTCCAGATGAGGCCTCACCAATGCCAAATAGAGGGGAACGATCACGTCCCTTGATCTGCTGGCAATGCTACTACTTATACAGCCCAAAATGCCATTGGCCTTCTTGGCAACAAGGGCACACTGCTGACTCATATCCAATTTCTCATCCACTGTAACCCCTCGGTCCTTTTCTGCAGAACTGCTGCCTAGCCACTTGGTCCCTAGTCTGTAGTCATTTAAGGTGTCAAGAAACATGATCTCTGCATCCCGTCCTGAGGTGATATGCACCCAGTTAATATGGGTATAGCTAAAATCCCCTGTTATTACTGAGATTTTTATTTTAACAGCCTCTCTAATCTCCCTGAGTGTTTCACAATCATCGCCATCCTGGTCAGGTCGTCGGTAATATACCCCTACTGCTATATTCTTATTATTAGAGCATGGAATTACTATCCTAGAGATTCTGTGGTACAGTTTGGTTCATTCAAGATTTTTACTTCATTTGATTCTGTACTTGCTTTCACTTATAGTTCCACTCCCCCACCAGCACGACCTGTTCTGTCCTTCCGATATATTTTGTACCCTGGTATTACTTTGCCCCATTGATTATCCTCATTCCACCGAGTTTCTGTGATGCCTGTTATATCAATATCCTCATTTAATACAAGGCACTCTAGTTTACCCATCTTATTATTTAGACTTCTAGCATTGGTATATAAGCACTTTAAAAACATGTCACTTTTTAGCTGTCTCCCATTACATGATAGAATTGAATGAGACTTTTGTTTATTTGACTGTTTCTCATCAGATCCTACCTGTTTTTTATCATCTTCCATCACCTCCTCCTTACTAGGACATAGACAGTCTCCATGAGTAGATCCTCCCCAAGGGATGTCTCTGTCCGAACCGCGTGCTCCTCTGCACTGGTTGGCTTTCCCCCAGCCCCAGTTAAAAACTGGTCTATGATTTTTTAATTTTAAGTACCAACAATCTGGTTCCATTTTGGTTTAGGTGGAGGCCATCCTTCCTGTATAGGCTCCCGCTTTCCCAAAAGCTTCCCCAGTTTCTAATAAATCCAAACCCCTACGCCATCATCTCATCCACACATTAAGACCCCGCAGTTCTGCCCGTCTAACTGGCCCTGCTCGTGACATGCCTCTTACAGACATACTCACCTTCTCTCCCCATTATGCCCTGGTGCATGACTCTGTGACGAATGCTTTATTCAGTGCAGCATTTCTCCATTCCATGGTTCCATCATCTTCCTCGCACCCTCCTCCTATCTGGGTACTGCTTGTTAAATCACTCTCAGTGGAATGCAGTAGAGACCTTCACTCGAGGAAGAGGAGGTTACTTACCTGTAACTGGAGGCTCTTGGAGATATCTGGTCCCTACCTGTATTCCAGTTCCACCCTCTTTCCCCTCTGCTGTGGATCTGGTTGATTTGCAGTAGAGAAGTAACTGATGGTGCAGTTGGTCTGCCTCACCCTTTGGCGCTTCGGTCAAAAACGTGAGGCAGTACAAGGCTGCGTGTGCGGAACGATGGACACGACTACTTTTGAAAGCTCCGGCTCTGGGTGCATGCGCATAACCCTCCATGGAATGCAGATAAGGGCCACACATTTCGAAGAGCCTCCAGTTACAGGCAAGTAACCCACTTTTCGCTGCACATTCATGGGCAATTGCAGTTTCTTGAAAGCATGTGGGTATTAGTCTAGTAGAGAGAAGGAACTCAATTTATTTGAAACCCACTGGAGCACCTTTTAAAACTTGCACTTGTACAGAGAAAACTGCTATAGGAAAGAAAGAGAAACCACTTCTGTCGACTTTGCTTGAATCCTCTATACCAACGGTTCTCAACCGGGGGTCCATGGCCCCCTGGGGGAACGTGAACACTTTCAAGGGGGCCGCAGGGCCCCATGGTTGAAACCCAGAGCCTGAACCATAGCGCCCCCTGTGCTGAAGCCGGGAGGCGCGGTGCTGAAGCCCTGATCCCCGGCACCGCCCACAGGGCAGAAGCCCAGAGCCCATGGGCAGAGCTGGGGACATGGAGGGCGTTCCCCCCACAAACTGCAGCGCAAGAGCACAGTGGTCCTGAGGGTAGCACCACACCTTCCCCCGTCTCCTCTCCCCCGCTCCCTGGCCAGGTCGCAGGCAGGACGCTGAAGCCAGAGCCAGGCAGTGCAGGGCAGCTGGTGCCATGGAGCAGGCAGCGGCAGCGTTCCCTCATCTCTTGCTGGTGCTGGGAGTTGAAGCTGCTCCTCAGTTCCCAGCACCCTTTGCTCCCGCAGAGGCAGCCGGTAAGAGTCACCCGGGTGGAGAGACCCGGCTCTGTGGCTGGCAGACCCCTCCGGGAATGGGGACCGCAGGGGATCCTTCCCATCTCACAGCCCCTAATACCCCTCTCCCTGCACCCTGGCTATGCCCTCCCTGCACCCTGAGGCTACCCCTTGCCTGCATGCAGTCCCTAGCTACCCCCCTCCCTGCACACTGAGCTATACTTCCTGCCCGCACAGAACCCTAGCTACCCTCTGCCTGCACCGTAAGCTATCCCCTGCCCTCACACAGCCCCTAGCTACCCCTCCCTGCATCTTGAGTTACCCCCTGCCCACGCACAGCCCCTAGCTGCTACTCTCCCTGTACCCTGAGCGACCCCACCACCCGCACACAACCCCAGCTACCCTCTGCCTGCACCCTGAGCGACCCCCTGCCCTCACACAGCCCCTAGCTACCCCTCTCCCTGCACACTGAGCTACACTTCCTGTCCGCACAGAATCCCAGCTACCCTCTGCCTGCACCCTAAGCTACCCCCTGCCCTCACACAGCCCCTAGTTACCCCTCCCTGCATCCTGAGCTACCCCCTGCCCACGCACAGCCCCTAGTTACCCCTCCCTGCATCCTGAGCTACCCCCTGCCCACACACAGCCCCTAGCTGCTACTCTCCCTGCACCCTGAGCGACCCCCATGCCCGCGCACAGCCCCTAGCTATCCCTCTCCCTGCACACTGAGCTACCCCCTGCCTGCACACAGCCCCTAGCTACCCCTCTCCCTGCACACTGAGCTACACTTCCTGCCCGCGCACATCCCCTAGCTACTGCCTCCTGCACCCTGAGCTACTCCTGTGCCTGCACACAGTCCCTAGCTACCTGGCTGTTTTCAAATTTTTGAACTAAGCCCCCCTTTTCAGTTACAATTTTTGGTTGCAGCTCCCTCTTCCCCCAACCCAGACAGGCTTGGTGACCTGCTTAGGTGAGTTGGGGGTGGATTTGGTGCTCCCTCCCTAGACACCCCCCCCCCATGCAGAGGTTGTTTGAGCCCCGCTGGCCCCTGCCCCCCAGAATAGAAGTCAAACTACGCCTATGCCCAAGGCCCCTGCTCCAAGGCCCCCCCTACCCCTGCTGGGCCCTGGAGTTTTTATAGCATGTGGAGGGGGTCTTCTGAGAGAAAATGGTTGAGAACCCCTGCTCTGTACCTGACCTGATTTCCTGATGGCTCTGAGAACATCTACACTCTGTGTTAGAGCTTGTACCACTGCTAACAGCATTGCAGCTGCCCTGGTGCTCAAAAATGGGTCTGGAATTGTGTCGTGCAGGTGCACTTTAGTATGTTGTTCTAGTTTATATCCTGGTTAACCTAGGACTTTTCATTCATATAATTGACGGCACAGTTTTAGAATTAACTTTTAATTTCAATTAGAAGGTAATGTTCTTCTATTCCAGGAAAGTGGGTGCGCCTTAAAGGCAACTAATGTTTTTGAAGATAAAATATAGGTGAGAGACTTATGTAAATACTCCATTAACTTGAATTTAACTGGTCACTATACAGACTGTCAGGGAAACATTTGAATTAGCAGCTATTCATTAGGATGATAGAAGAGAAGGGAAGAGTCCCGATAGATCATATCAAACTCAGGGTGCACATGTGTGCTTTCTACTGCACTTTGCAAACCAGCTGCTTTTTCAAGCAACGAACTGAAATTTACAAGAATCCTGCTTTGATTGTTTTTTAAAGACCAAGAATTTTGTACATCTCCTTGCTCACAAAAATGGAGAAGATAACCACAACAGAAAAAAAATGCGGTAAGAACAGCGCTAAATTTCACTGTGCTTATTTTGGTGTCACTGCCAGTGTAGTTGTTCTGTTTGGCTTTTATGGGCAGGGGGTATCTTTTGTAATAGGATTTTTTTTTTAAACTTAACAGCAAGATTTATCAGCAGAATGCTTTGAATAAATTTATTCTTGGGCCCAGATGGCTCGGGGTTGGTAATGGGAACATGTCAGCACATCGTTGCTGCTTAGCAAATGAGAATAGTTGATAACATCATGTGGATGATGTCAGTGTCACAGTTCAGAGCAACTGCGCCTGCGTCCTGTCCCGTCCCGTCGTCGTCTCCCCCGTCCCCCCCGTGGTCCGGCCAGGCACCCACTCTAGGCTCCTGGCTTCTCAAGAGGGTGGATAAAAAAATCAGTGGTGGTGGTTTTTTTATTTAAATTATTTTTTAATCTGTTTTGAAATAAAAGATGAATTTAATATAACGTGTATAAACTACTAATAATCTCTTAAAACATTTAAATAAAAAAAATAAATATGCTCAATCCACGAGTTTCTATCAAAATCTTTGACTTAAAGGCCGCTTGTCTATATAAAGAATCAGAAAAAAATCTGACTTTTGAGGTCAAGCTTTATAAATATGGCACAATAAATCCTGGACTGTGTTAATGGCTTTTTGTAGTAAAAATAAATTTGATGTGCTGTTTTGTGTGTATAATTAAAATTCCAGTTACCATGCTACTGCAGCTTGACCCAAATCATGAGCAAAAAGTTAATTAACGGATAAATAAGCAATATATCATTTACCGTTTTCTAACATACTAAAGTGTACGATTAGGAAGAATCTGAAAATGTTAAGCTATATAATTGCTTAAGTAAATGTATATAGTTGTAGTGGACCCTCCTAGGTAGCAAAAAGATACACCAAATTTAGCGTAAAGGCTCCACTTGTAAATCAGCATGTTTTAATGGCTAGATCAAGTTGTGAGAGTGCTTTTTAGAAACTGAAGTACAAATGGAAAAGTTGATTAACATCAGTGATTTAAATTGAGGCTTTCCACTTGCGTATTTAAATCAATCCACCCTGCTCTCCTGCCATCACCTCTCTTGCACAGAGGCCTGCCTCTTTCTGCCTCCAGACTGGGTTTTCCCAGGCTGCACAGTTCCCTGGCTATACTGTGTATTCTCCAGCAAGTCAGGCTGCCTCAGCCAGCCTGCTTTGCCTCCTCCTCATAGGCTGTCCCAGGCAGATGCTTAAGATGAAATTGGCATCATCCCTGGCATATTAGAAGATACCTGCTTGTGGCTTTGCAGCACGGCGGTCATTTCTGCTTTCTCAGTCTGTGGAGGGTCTTTGCATATCTCAGTGCTTTCAAATGAGTCATCCCGCCAACTCTGCCACGGTGAGGATCTGTCTGGACACAACAGTCTGTCTGCCTTGCCAGTAAACTCCTTGGGACTCTGCCAGTCTAACCCTTGTCTTGCAGGTAGCCACCAGCAAATCCCAATTCTCGGGTCCCTCAGATACCCCCCCTGCAGTGTCCCTTTCACTGGACAGTCACAGAAATTGTGTGTTTCCTCCAAGGAAACGACGCACACATCAGCCTGTTAGGTTAGCTGACGACTCAAGCTTTCATTCAGAATAGCAGCACTAAGATGGTTTGGTAAGAAAACAATAATAAATGTATTAACAAGGAGATTTAAGTGATATTAAGCAAGAGAAAAAGAGACAAGTCTGGTTACAAACAACCAAACCAGCTTTCTAGTGACTGAACCGTGATCTTAGTAAGTTACAATCTTTGTCTGAGCAATTTTCTCATTTACCTCATGTTACCAGCATCTCCAGCCCTCCAGGTCAGAAGATCCAGTGTTCACAGAATGAGAGGGTGCTGTTCCCTTTGTTCTCTAAGCGATGAGTAACTAAAATGTCCTTTTTATCCTCTGCCTCAAGAGCCAGAAACACTCTGACCCACAGCCTGATAGCTTGTTGGCTTTGTTTACCTATATGTAAATATACTTTCATTGTTCTCTGCCAGTAACTAAGGCAAGATGGGTGAGGTAATATTTTTTTATTGGGCCAATTTCTGTTGGTGAAAGAAGCAAACGTTCAAGCTACACAGAGCTCTTCCTCAGGTCACGCCAGTCAGAGAGGTGAATCCAGACTCCTCTGTCAGGCTTGGTGTACGCACTGCCGCCCAAACGTATTCTAAGAACATATTTCCAGCCCACCCACAAGCTCTTGAATACCACCTGTACATACCTCACGCAGTGACTTCTGAGACCAGTGTGTAAGGGGTTTACATGTGATACCTGATATGACAACAGAAAGTGGGGGGGGGCGTAGTGAGTGTGTCGGGCCTGACATGAGTTACAGTATGGTGGGCCCTCTGCCAGCTGGCATTGAGCCGCTCTGAGGGTCACAAGTGTTGCAGACAACACACATTCAAGCCAATAAAAGAAACTACTCAACAAGCTGAGAGAGATCTCCCTGAACTCCAGCAAGGGTTCTGGCTGGTGATTAATCTCTCAGACCCCACCAAAAGGTTTTTCTGTGGTTACAAGCACATAACCACTTGGCTCAGAACAAGCACCCCAGGAATCTGAGGGTCACTTCTTTATACCATTTTTGGGCCTTTGATCTTGTCCTCGTGTAACAGCTGATCAGCAGCCAGTGAACCCTTCCTAAGTGCAAAGATTCAGAAGGCTGAGTTCTTGCATAGCCGGAAGGGGTCTGTGTGCGTACATAGAGAGATTTCCTGGGACACCCACTTCACTTTGAAAGTTCCTTCTAGCTTGGCCTTTTGTTTCACGTAGCCCTTTGACACTCTTACCGTTTCCCAGGGTTTACATCAGTCATGTCTCCCTAGAGATGTTGTATCCCAGGGGTGGCCAAACTGCAGCTTTTACAGTTAGTGTGGCTTGCCAACGGCCCCTCCCCCCATTCTCTGCCTACCAAACTAGGGAGGGAGAGCTCAGGGCATCCACCCTGCAGTGGGGTGGTGGGGTTAGGAATGACTTCTGTGCAGCAGGGAGGGGTGTCTCAGGGCTTCAGCCCCAAAACCCTTCTTCCCACAAAGCTGAAGCCCTGAGCCCTGACTCTCAAACTTCTGAAGATTGTCATATGTGGCTCAGAGGGTCAGTAAGTTTGGCCACCCCTGTTATATACAAACCCATAATAATACATAAAAACACTGACATTTTTAATATAACAAACTCCTAAGATACTTGAACCTAATTCAGTTAGGTTTGTCCAGGATATGGCAGGAAATTGCCATCTTGTTCCATCAGTACTTCACTTCTGATCTAGGTCAGTAGTAACTTGCTTGTTACCGTCTGACAGGTGGCCTTGTAAAATGAGCTGGTAATCCCAGTCCTGTTGCTGGTGTACAGTTGTCTGACTTACACACACAACCCTCAGCATTGGGACAGTTGGCATCTTTGTCAGCAGTCTAGGCAAACAGGCAAAGTGCTTAGTGGACGCTGATATACCTTATCACTGGTAAAACGGTCACCACTACATCACAGTGGAGACATTGTCAAGTAGGATGGGTACTTGCAGTGCTGATGTCTGCACGATATCGCTATAGTGCTCTCAGTCCAACATCTCTCATTACTAGGCAACTGTTAATGGTGTATTGCATCTGTGGCCTGAAACCTGGGACCGTAGTCGTGCTTTGGATAATCATTACTGGGTGAAGGAAACCTGAATTAGACATGACTATTCTGAAATAGTTTAATGCCAAGTTTTACCCTGGGCTGTGAATCAGACTTTTGTTGGTCAGGAGCAATGCCCAGGAAGAGAACACTACAGTAGGATGGCATGATGTGAACTTTTAGACTTGAAATCACTCAGCTATCACTCCTAGTTTAGAGAAGCTAGAAAGGTTACAAATGAGAGCCGTGCTGTGGGAAGGCTATTTGCACAAGCTAAAGACTAAAGGTGAGGCTTGGAAAATAAGTAAGAGTTCTCTCCTAATGGAGATGGGCAAACCTCCAGAGATGTGACTTTTTGTTCTATTTTTGATTTAGCCTGCCTGTCGCTCTCTTCTCTCTCTTCCTCCCCCCCCCCATTTACTTAATGTGTAAGCAAGTGCATGTGTCATTCCCAGTCTATTGTTCTTAACTGGACATTTAAGAGAGCCTGGTATGGGCTCTTCTTGTTCTCTCTCTTCTCACTTGAATGATCATCAATGTCTGTGGTGTTGTTTAATGGGCTGGTTACAAATGGTGAAACCCAGCTCACTGTCCCAGCGGTTGCTCCCAGAGATGGGAGTAGAGGGGTTAAATCTGAGGGTCCCAAAAACTTCCATACCACAGACCACATCTTAATAGAGAGCATCGCCTGGCCAAGTGCCCTCCCATTCACCATGGCATGGGCTGCTGCCATAAGCAATCAGGTAAGGTTCCGCTGGCATCAGCAGCTGTTGCTTACATGGAAAAGTAAAATGAGGGACATTATTTAATGTATTTTTAGCTGCTTTTAATGTGATGTAGCAGCTGAAAATGCAGAGTAACTGGCACTCTGTGATCAGCCAGCTCTCCTAGAACAGCAGTTCCCTGCAGACCACTGGTACTCCCTGGGCAAGTTTGGGAACTGCAGTTCTAGATCCAAGTGCAGACCATGGTTCCAGATAGGGGTGTTAAATGGTGCATCCCTGAGGATAAAGGGACATTGCTACAACAGCTCTTTATTCCAGGATCAAACACTCAGGGCTTGGTCCATTTGTCTCTTCACTTATATCTTCGTCACATGATTGTACCTGGTGCAGGGTCCTCCCTTGACTTCTCTGTGATTTGGGGTGTCAGGAACTGGCTAATCAGGAGTAGCTTTTTATCAAACAAATGAACTTGACTGACTCATGGCATAGTTGCTGAAGGGAGCCCTGGTGAATGGGTCAGCTGTAGAAATGCACCACCACTGCCCCTCAGCAGGCAGCTGCGGAATGCTCTTGTATTTGCTTAATTCCGTAAGGGCCAATGCAGAAGATGGGTACTTTGTGCAAAGGTCAAAGTAAGAGGCCCACGTTCTGCCTTGGAATGCACCCCTGGAACTCCCATTGACTGCATGGAAGGTTGTGCAGGAGTGTCTGGGAGCAGGATTTGACACACAGCATTTTGCTGTAATGGGAGCGTAGGACACGTACTCCAGCCAGCAAACAAAGAGCCAGCAGCCTGGTGCAGCATGATCTCTGAGCTAGAGAGCAGCAGCCCCTGGGAATGTTGCATCCCCAAATCTAAATTTTTAATGAAGCTCAAATTTGGCCACTGCTGGTTTATGCAAAGGAATAGAGTCTCCATTGGGTAGTCATAGAATCCCATAGCTAGATTTGTACGGACTTATTCCATGATAGGGTAGTCTCTCTATGTGGGGTGGGGATGGCGGGTTAGAGTACCAATCACTGTACTGCATAGACACAAGTAATAGGGGGATGACTATAACTTTCTCCACTGGTCTGCCAGCTGGTTTACTGACACCTGCAATTCATATAGTGTATGCAGAGCTTTGTTGGAAGGTAAATTTCAGATCCCATCTGCCCTTGAATCCTAATTAGGAACACCTACTCTGCAGTCCTTGCCTCATTAGACTCTAGAGACCCACTTCAATTTACCGTGTCTCGCTAAAGATCTTTGGAGTCCGTCTGTGGTGATGCAGTTTAGGGGAGCAGGGTGTAATGGCAGATGTTGCCTTTGTCTGGAGCAACATTATTCCAGCTATAATCACCATCATGGTTATGCAGATGAGAATTTTGTTGGGTTGAAAAATAAAATTCCTTATAGAACATTTTATGACATTGGTCTTAGGTGCCTCCCTTATGAGTCTTTGTGAAATGAGCTGACTTGTGAATATGGCTGTGATGCTCAATGTCTCTCTCTTTCTCTCTCTCTCTCTCTCTCTCTCTCTCTCTCTCTCTCTCAGGAGAATTGCTGAGTCAGCCTAGACCAGAGGGAGTGACGGAGATCGTCTGCCCCAGGAATGGCAGCGAGCGAGTCAATGTTGCACTGGTTTACCCCCCCACCCCGACAGTCATCAGCCCTTGTTCCAAGTGAGCTCTGAGAGACGCACGGACCCCCAATTTCAGTACACGCCAAAAACCCTACATAAGACAAGCCCTTGCTAAGCATTTTTGAAAACTAGCCACCACAGAGCCCAGGGACTGTTCTAATTATTAGTGGGATGTGGACATCCCATTCTCAGAATAAAGGTACAGTAAAGCAAAATCCTCTGTTTGTTTTGCTGAATGAAGGAAATGTTTGACTAACTGGTGATTTTTCTTTGAGTGCTGGTCTGTGTGCATATTCCATGTGTGGGTACACATGCGCACTGTCTTCCCATGCCCAGAGAATTTAACAAGCAGTGTCCTTTGGCACAGTAGATATCCTCAACTTGGGAGCACGAGGAGATCAGAGGCAGTGCGGGTAGATGCCACCTCAGTTCCTTCTAACCACCACATGTCCTGAGTCGGAATCCAGTGTCTTCTCTTTCTTCAGCTTTTCAGAAAACCTGTAAATAAAATGGTTGGTGAATAATTGTTCTTTTTAGTTTAGTACAGTTATAGTTCTAGAGTAGTTTGTTTCCATGGACCAAGGACTTCTCCCAGAGTCCCATGCATCAAAAACTGCATCTCCCGCCCTAGATCCTTTTCCGTCAGTGACAAATAGCAATGCTGCCTCTACTGTTTGGGTGAGATGCATATTTTGTCGCTTGTTTCCACTGAGAAATCACAAAGCCTTTCAGCTTTGCCTTAGGAATGCTTGATGAAGAAGGCCATGAGGCCCTTCTCTGATCCAGCCAGGGAGACACCCGTGTACTTTGGCCTCAACAAATGAGCAGCGCCCTTATGAGCACATGCTTAGGAGTGGAGTCCTCCAGGGCTTCCCACAAAAGTAAGGGGCACTCATGGGCACAAGGACAGACGCCATAAGTGACTGTCCATAAGAGATGTGCTCCTTCCCTGAGCCCACTGAGGTCAGGCAAACCCTTACATATCCTAAAGAACCAGTTCTGACGGACAAAACAAAAACCCACGACAAAAACAAAAAGACAAACCACACACAACCCAGGCTTGAGGGTAAAGCATGTAGGAAGAAGAATGCACTTGTGTTTCTGGCACTGAAACATAAAGACAGCAATCTGCTGGTCCTGTCCACAACGATCCAGACTCTTTGATACTGACTTACCTCCCCAAAGACCTCATCGTGCCCAGGAATGTACCCGTACTGTTGGTGCCGACCATCTGAACGCCCTGTGCATTGGGACATACTCAGACCTATAACACACCAGAGGATACCTTTTTCCCCTATCCACAGTCTCCCCTCTTCTCTGGCCCAACCCTCCTGAGGACATTACTAGACCAGAAGATGACAGTACATTGTTGTCCCAGGAACCATCTCACTTACAACCATCTGGCAGCATTGGCCTGGTGCTGCCAGCTCTGCCGTTCCAACAGGAGCAATTTTCAGATTCAGATGAATCTGATGAGCTGGCTCTTCCTTCATTCTCTCACCCCCCCCACCCCATCCACCCCCGAGACAGCCAAGCCCAAACAGGCAATCCAGGACTTACAGTTGCTACCTGTATAGTCGTGACTTTCCTAGGGACTGACAGTTTCCCATGCCACAGGGTCCCCCTCAAACAGTTGGCCCCTCTTTCTGGCCTTATTGGGGACTGTAGGATCCTGATAGCAGATGCCTGGGACTCACCCAGGAGACTTTCCACTCTTCTCCTTCTCACCCACAATCAGATTCACTGGTGTATGAGGAGGAAGAGGTTGTCGAACCAGAACTACAGGTGCAGATAGTCCTAATGGGAATCTCCTCTTCCCCATCCCCACTGGACAATCATCAGCAATACCACAACTTGTGTGAAGAGTGGCTAATTGTCTCTAGATACCTCTGGAGGAAACCCAAGGCCCACACCAACTGTTAGACATTCTGTAGCCTCAGGGCCCAAGTAAGGTGGTCCTCCCAGTTAATGAGGCCATATTGGAACTAGTAAGATTGGCACACCCCATTATCCTGTACTCCCACATCTCTGAGGGCCAACAGGCACTTTTTGGTCCCACCAAAGGGAGGCAAATTTTTATTCTCCCACCCTGCTCCAGACTCTGTGGCGGTCCAGGTTGCTACAGAAAGGACTAGGGCACTATACCTAGGGACCATCCCGTCACACAAAGGCTTCAGGAGATCAGACCTCCTGGGGAGAAAGGTCTTCTTTGTGGGCTTGCAATTCCGCATCACCAAAGTACAGCTTCAACAACTACTCTAGGCTGGTGGCCTTTCAGGACAAACTTTCCCCTGGTGACAGAGCCCAATTCCTGTCCTTACTAAAGGAGGGCAAGTTGGTGGCAAAAATGGCTGTTTGGGCTGCAGTTGATGCAGTGGATAGAGCATCAACAAGCTTGGTCACTGGTATTGTTGTGAGGAGGGATTCTTGGTTGCAATCCTCAGGATTTCCCAGGGAAGTGCAGAATACTATCCAAGATCTTCCCTTTGACAAGTTGAACCTCTTCAATGAAAAAATTGATGACTCTCTTTATTCGTCAAAGGACTTGATGTCTGCCCTCTGCTCCTTGGGGATCTGCCCACCAGCCCCAAGAAGGAAGCACTAGAGGCAGACCTATAAATCAAGAGCACCTCCTCCTCCTCCTCCTCATGCTTTTTACTACCAGCATCCTGCTGAGCCTCCATGCAAGCAACAGACGACTGAGAGGCCCTGCTTTTAAGCCCCCTCTACCACCTCAACCATTACCCATTCCCAGCCCACTGCTAGGAACCACTTTTGACATCTTAGTTGAGACCTAAACGCCATCTCTGATGCCACCTACCCTTTTTTCCATCACCTTTTGGGGCCATCTTACTCTTTTCGCCTGGAACTGGGAGCTAATCACGACAGCTGGTTGGGTTTTTGGAGATTATCCATCAGGGATACTCCATAGAGTTCCTCCCCTTCCCTCCGCACAAGCCCCTTTCCGGTCCCTCTTTGGGGACCAGTCTCACTAGATGACCATTCAACAGGAAGTAGAATCCCTGTTATACTGAGGGGAAATAGAACACATCCTGCCTCAGTATCAAGGAAGAAGGTTCTAGTGTCCATATTTCCTAGTCCCTAAAAACACGGAGGGTAGAGACCCAATCTGGATCTTTAGCACTTCAGCATCTTCATTGGAAAGTCAAAATAAAGGATGGTTACGTTGGCATCAGTAGAGGAAAGATGGGTCGTAGCTCTCAAAATGGATGTATATTTTCATATAGATATTCACTCTTGCCACAGGAGGCTTATATAGTTCATGGTGGGTAAGGAACACTTCTAATTCCGGGTCCTCCCGTTTGGACCAGTGGTAGCACCCAGAGTGTTTATGAAAGATTTTTTTCTGTGGTGGCAGCACAGATGAGATGTCAGGGCCATACAGTTTTTCTGTATCTGGATGACTGGCTCCTTTTAGGATCCTCTCGGCGGAAGATCACATCAGCTATTCAATTCCTCATTCAGCTTCTCACAGCACTGGGGGTTTGCGTGAACAGAGAAAAATCCATTTTATCCCTCATGAAGCCGACAAAATTTATTGAACTCTTTCTGCAAGAGCCTTCCTCCCTGTAGAAAGGTTTCAAATGATATGCAACCTGATTTATTTAATTTCCCACAGACCAAATGCTACAGTGAGAATGTGCATTTTGCTGCTAGGCCATGTGGCAGCGTGTTCTAATGTGACACACTTTGCCAGACTTCATCTATGTTGCCTACAGGCCTGGCTCAACTCAGTCTACTCACCCAACAAGGACCACATCAACTCCAGGGTTCCCACCAGGATCATTGCCTCCTTCATTCGATGGTCAAACCCTAAAAAGGTACGCTTCTCTACTCCCTCTCCCTGTGCCACCATCCATGAAAGTGGTGTTGTGGCCATCGCTTTGGCCAGGAGGGTCAACAAATTGGGAGCCCTCATGGCAGATCCTCCCTTTACGGTATTTCAGAAGGACATGGTATTGCTTTGCCTTCACCCTGAATTTCTTCCCAGGCTAGTCTCTGAATTTCACCTTTAACCAGCGTATTCACTTACCTGTCTCTTTTCCCAAACTCCACACTTCTCCCAAAGAGAAGAGACTTCACTCCCTTGATGTCCAGCATTCACTGGCTTTTTACCTGCAAAGAACTAAACCCACCAGAAAGTCACCAAGGCACTCTATCATGATAGCTGAGAGATCCCGAGGTCAAGCTATTGTGATGGGATCCCCAGGGTGCAGTCTGGGACTTCTGGGACCACTGTAGCTCCTGAACTCTCTCCAGCCTGGGCTGTCTCTCATAATGCCCTGCTAGTGACCAACAACAAACCGCTCCAGGAGCTGTCATCACTCAGCACAACAGCATGTGAAGCCCCACACCTAGTTAGATTGCATGAATGCTCCCAGAGCCACTCATGAATCACACAAGGAAAGGCACCACAGCCAAATCCCCCCAGCTCCCAGGACTGTACCCCAGGAATATACCGTCTTGCACTTTGCAAGACGAGCAGTGCACGTTTATTAATTGGTTCACCAATTCATCAACGGAAAGTGGATATACACCAGCCTCTGTCAATCCTGAGCAGATTTGCCACACGCTTTCTACAACCTCACTGGTAAAGGTAAACAGTTAAATTTATTGACTACAAAAGATAGATTTTAAGTGATAGGCAAAAGTCAGATTTTAAGTGATACCAAAAGAAATAAAATAAAAGCATGCAGTCTAAACTCTCAACACTATTAGACTGGGAAACATCTAGATTAAGCAGTTTCCTCACCCCACTGGATATTGCAGTCCTTAATATACAGGTTTGTTCCTTAAACCTGGGCTGATATCCTCTGCTGGAATCTTGTCTTATTCTCAGTGTTTTAGTTGCTTGCAGTGTAGGTGGGGGCAGGAGAAGAGGCCAAACATATGGCCACTCTGTCTGTTTTATACCCTCAGTTCATGTGCTTGGAAAACACAAGTCCAAGCATGACTGGGGGCATTGCTGAGTCTCCAAGCAAGGTTGAACAATTCCCTGGTGTGGCCTCATGCAGGTGAGTCATTGCATAGTAGCTCCCTTGCTGGACAATGGCTGTTGATGGGTTGTTCGACACCCCGCCCGGGTGTTGATTACTTTTCTTGCTGTTGCCTCTGGGGAGCTAATATTTGGCTGATCCTCCAATTTATAGCTTGTATTAGTGACCACTATACAACAGGTTTCAGAGTAACAGCCGTGTTAGTCTGTATTCGCAAAAAGAAAAGGAGTACTTGTGGCACCTTAGAGACTAACCAATTTATTTGAGCGTGAGCTTTCGTGAGCTACAGCTCACTTCATCTGATGAAGTGAGCTGTAGCTCACGAAAGCTCACGCTCAAATAAATTGGTTAGTCTCTAAGGTGCCACAAGTACTCCTTTTCTTTTCACTATACAACACAATTCTCATAACTTCATATGTATTAATGATACACATCTATGGATAGAGAAATGACTTTCAGCAGATCATAACCTTTCCTCTGATACCTTACAAGTCATGCTTTAAATATAAGATCACAATTATATAAAAATGAGGACTATGGGGGTTCCAGGACGCTCCCCCAAGGTGTAGAATGTCACAGTTATATTGTCTCAAAGGATTTCTAGGTGGGTTTCTGGCTGCTTATCAAGTGCTACATTCTAGCTCACATTTCGCCTCCCGGAGGCATAATAGCACACTCCACGAGAGCACAGGCTGCCATGGTAGCATCCCTGCAGGAAGTCTCAATGCAGGACATATGCAGAGCAGCTATCTGGAGTTCCAGAAACACATTTGCTATACATTACACACTAGTCCAGACCTCTCCTACAAATGCAGCAGTGGGATCTGCAGTAGTGCACGCATCTTTGTTGCCGGCTTCCTTGCTTCCACCTCCAGTCTGAGGACTGCTTGCCAATCACCCATGCATGGAATACATGTAGGGACCAGCTCTTGAAGAAGAAATGGAGGTTGCTGACTGTAATGGGAAGTTCTTTGAGATGTGTTGTCCCTCTTTGTATTCCATGACCCGCCCTCCATCCCCTCTGCTTCAGCTCTGGTTAAATTCGCAGGAAGAGGAACTGAGGGGGCATCGACTCGCACTGCCTCTTGTACCCTTGTTCGGGAGCATGAGGAGATCTACTGTGCGTGCGCGGACCAACTGTTGCTGCTTGTTAAAATTTCTGGATTTGGGCACATAGGGCACATGCCTGCCCCATGCATGGAATACAGATAGGAACCACACGTCACTTGATAGAAAGGTCCAGGTTTTAAAATGGTGTCTTTGCTTCTCTGGATGCAGTGGGGCAGAGGTTCCCAAACCTTTTGCTGAGTCCCTCTTCAGAGATTCATGTTTCATGTGTGCCCCCTTGTGGGGAGGGGTGTGCTCTATAACAGTAGCAGACAAAGATGTGCAAAGAATGTCAGCTGGGTATGTGGCCAGCTGTTCTCATCTTGGGTACCAACCTTGGTGTTCTTTCCTGCTTTTAGATCCTCAGTGGTCTTGTTCACCATCTGAAACTAGTTCTGAGCACAGTTTGCCCTTGTTTCCCTGCAATGGACCAACTGTGTTTAAAGCAGCTTGGGAGAGGGGGGAAGCTGTGTTGAGTTGTGTGTTAATGCAGTTTTCAAACACAGCTCTGTCTGTAGACCTTTCATCTCCTGAAGCCCCTGAACCACATCTCCTTTTGTTAGTTTGACACTGTGTTAGATCTCGGAAGCAAATACATTTCTACCCTCAAACTAAACAGTTTGAGATGGAACACAAACACTGTAAGGCTTGTCCCTCAAATATTCAGTCTGCCCTAGGCAGCATCTAACACTCATGCCCCAGTCCATAGTAGCTGTGGTGGTGACTCATTTGCCAGCAAACCTATGACAAAAGAAGCACTGTATGTTCTGAAAAAGAGCCATTTTATTTAGACTGAGTACTCACCATATTTGGCAACTGGAAGAAAACAAAATGTGTATTAATCTGTTCATGATGAACACTATAAGCCATGAAAGACTGCTGCTACGTGACAGTTTCTTTGTCCTTCTCTCCTCCAGATGAATGACAATGCTAGTGCTAAAGGTTTTATATCGGGCGGCGTGTGAAACCGTGGTGTGGCTGAAGGATCTGTAGGGCTACTGTCTCTCTTGGGTTTGGAGTCCTGCCTTTACAGGAAGACCAGACTTTGGAACTCTGAACTATTTGAAGTGGGAACACAGCTAAGTGTGTCTATCCTGAGATACCCTTGAGAACTGAAGTGTACAGCGCAATCTGAGGGTCACTGATGACCAGATGTGATGTGAAACAATAGTCTTGCAGCAATCAGATGGCATCATTAATGGCCGGAGATGAAACACTGGGATTGAAATTCTATTGACCCTTCGATTACCTGCTGTGCACCCATTTGGACCTGTTGATGAATGTAAAAATGTTCTGAGTACTGTTTCATTCAGATGTAACTGAAGAAAAGTCAGCTGAGACTTGCTGTTGTGGAGCTTCCTGGAGTTGCTCCCACACAGGTGAGTGTTTGGGGTTGCATCAGTCACATGTTTCAGTGGGGTTTGACAGCATGCATGTAGCTATCGGATCACTTTAAAAGCAGACCGGTAGAGCAGGCCAGTGGGATCTGGCTCCTCTTCACCGTAGCACTCTATGGCACAAATGTTCCTCCCATAATTTGGTGGAGGGATGGACTGGGGCAGCTTGTTAATAGAGTTTCACATGGTATGAATTCCAGTAACAAAATTACTGTCCCGGGCAGTTAACTGCAGATGCCTTTTTTAACTATGAGGTTGTAAATGTACGTGAACCTAATTCACTCGCGAGTGGATTTCACATATCAAAGGTTGAGATGGAATAAGAGGACAGTTCAGCTCTGGGCTGGCATGTGCTAGGTTATAGTTGACACATGATGCTTGGTCTATAGCAGGTTGAGTTTAGGAGCAACTGAACTGCAGCTGACCAATCAGCTACGTGTTTTAAGTCCCTGACGTGCTGGTGCTGCACAAACCCACACACTGTCTGTACGTATCCTGCTTTCTGTGGCATTTGTAAGAGGAATAGTCTGTGAACCTTGAACTGAAGTTCTTTAAATATCAGCCAGATCTGTTACTTTGAATCCTCTCCTAAATTCGCTATGGTGTAGAGATAGGACGTTATCCTAACCCTTCCCACTCAAACAACACTCACTGGTACGGGGCTAGGGAGATGCCCCTGCCCTTCTCAGTTCCACCTGTTCTCTTACGAGATGAATCCTCCATTCACTACTGGTCCCCACCAAACTCCGAGTGCTGGCTGGACATTCCATCGGAAAGGACTGGTTTGGTGGGTCGGAATGTGCCGCAGGAACAGGCTGATTCCGCCAGCACTTTTGCTGGGCACCAGGCAGGCAGACTGGCCACTGGGGCTCCCTTGTTCTCCGCAGCTCACCTGGTGGGCTTCCCAGACTGTCAGCTCCTTCGGCTACCGCAGAGCAGGTGATTCCAGGGAGCACATTTTGTTTTGGAAACACTGAAGTGGTGCCACTGAGGGAATGTGTCAGTATTTCCAAAGCAAAAAATTTAGGAATTTCATCCCCACAAAAAAATTCAAGTTTTGTGGCTTTTTGTCCTGATTCGGGATGACTCTTTCCCTCAAACTCAATTTTTTTGCAGAACAGAAATCCCATCTCCTGGCTGGCATTACAGAACTGCTTTTATGAGTATCAGTGTTCACTGGCTCTAAGCCCAACCTCATTACATGACTGGGTGCAGCTGAGTTAATATCTATAGTGTCCTTCTAAGAGACAAGCACCCTTCTCCCTCACCTCCAAGTCATGTCTGTGCCCCATGCAGGCTCAGTTCATATTGATGCCACACCCCGTTGCAGTGAATGCAATGTGCTACTCCACACCCCCATCCAGTGAATACTGGCGATCCGCTCCTCCACACTGCTAACATTGGCTGCCTTCTCCCAGTGAATGCTGATTTCCCCTGTCTTCCCTGTCCCTGCAAGGACTGGAGCTGCCAGGAGACTGGCTAGGGGTGGCAGGAGTATGGAGGAAGCTGCTGGGCAATACATTGTTCATGGATGGCAGGGGGCAATAGCATCTCTGAAAAAGGCAGCACTCTTTCTTCCCTCCCAGTTCTCTCCTTGCTTCTAGGAGGGGAGGGCAGAGCTGAAGCATGAGCCACCTTGTCCCATCCAGGGGAAGCCAAGTCAGTGGGGGTGGGACACAACTCCAGGGCAGAAGAAGATTTTAGTTGGTTAGGTCTCTCTCTGTATGTGCTGGACCCTTAAAGAAAAGGAGGACTTGTGGAACCTTAGAGACTAACAAATTTATCTGAGCATAAGCTTTCGTGAGCTACAGCTCACTTCATTGGATGCATTCAGTGGAAAATACAGTGGGGAGATTTATATACACAGAGAACATGAAACAATCACTCCTTTTCTTTTTGCGAATACAGACTAACACGGCTGCTACTCTGAGATCCTTAAAGGGTCATCCCAGGGGGTGGGGTAGACTGACCACTAGGTGCTACTACCCCATCTTACATGGGCTAACATAGGGGAGAACACCACCACAGCCGGCTTAATATGACTGACTCCACTCCCTCCAAAGGGCCCTGTCAGTCACCTTTTAAAGCAGACAACTCTTGGGCTTCTTACTGCTCCTCTCCTCCTCCTCAGCGTGCAGATGTGTTGAGAAAAGCAACTGCAAAAGCGCCACTTATTGGTCAGACACGTCCCCAGATTTCAGTGGCAAATGAGTGCTTTACCTCTGGGTGAGTGAGATGGGTTCTCTTCCAGCTTGTGCATCACACACACTGGTCTAACCCTTCCGATTGCGGGTCTCTGGTGCTGACGATGGTTTACCAGGCAGAGTGCGTGGCTTTCGCTCCCCTGCAGGGCTGGCGGTTGGCTACCCACCACAGTGCTCAGACGCTGGGCATTTGGGGCAGACACATCGAAGCACAGTGAACGGGAAGCCCCACAATGCCATTTTCAGTCACTGATCAGAGCAGAACTACGCCCTTCCTGAGAACCCTTCCGGATGTGTCTCGCACATGGTGGTCTGAGCTGCAGGCATGCTGCCGTTGCCCATGGCTGATAAATACCCAATGCGCCAGCTAGTATAAAGTTTCCTCTGCCCACATACTGCCTGGGTGCTCTGGTCGTGCGCTGAGCATCAGGAGAGGTGATATCCAGAGCGCAGTTGTAGCATCTCCTGGCCGGTGGAGCAGGGTATCGCAGCCATTGGAGCTGTGTAAACGCTACAGATCTGTGCCCTCACCCCCCTGCTGCTGGAGCCTGTGGAGCCAGCCTGGAGACCCTTTCTGGTTTGTAGGGCATGTGTAGGAATCCCTATTAGGCTGCACTGCCAGTGGCTCCCAGTGTAGCCACTGTGTGGGATTTAACTGGTGTGGCGTTCCTTACATTAGCCCCTGTGCTGCTGTCCGATTTTCCCCATGGAGTAGGTTCCTCAGCAAATCATGCTGGGGGAGGGAGGTGGGGAGAGACAGAAGTCTTTCAGAAGCTGCGAGCATTGCTCTTTGGCACTAGAGTCAGGTCGTCTTATGTGAACTGGTCTGCTTGGCTCACCTATTCGGTTGCATGTGCCCAAACCCAGTTTAGTGTCTAGTAACATTACCCTTTACTGATCCCACTGTGGTAACTATGCTGATCTGATTGGTAGAAGATGATGCCGGGACAGGAAAGCTAATAGCAAAGCTAAAATGTGTGTTCGCTAGGAGGATGGGCTGCCTGGCGAAGTCTAAAGAGCAGGAGGAATCCTTTCCTGCTCAGAGATCCCCTGCAATTCTACATTTCCCCCACAAAGACCTGTTCAGACTCCTCCAAGTGCTGGTTTGGTTAATCTGTTGGGAACTGCCTCTCTCTGAATGTGGTTTCCTTATGTGTTCGTAGGAGGCAGACTCTAACAGAGTTCCCATCAGCCTCCTGCAGGGACTGCACAGAAGACTGGATGAATTCAGTCCCCGTAGTGTGCCTGAGTATTGTGTCTGACAGGGACAGCTAGGGATCAGCTGGATATTGACTGGAAGCTCTTAAAATTCACTGAGGCTTTCTGGAAAGGAAAAAACACTGTTGCCTTGTGATGAGACCTAGATGCTTTTGAAAGCTCTTCTCCCCGTTCCTCTGGGTGTGCTGCCGGATATGACACTTTGCTACCCAGAGCAAAGTGCTGGCTCCTGTTCCTGGTGGGCCACTAAGGGGCGGTCCGGCCTGCGGGGGCTGCAACTGCCATCTTACAGCTGAAGAGTCCTACACTGTGTGTGCTGGGCTCTGGCCATCCATTGCCAACGGGTGAGGTGGAAAAAGGAAGTAGCAGTTTCTCACTAGGCAGGACGCACAGCTCCACTAGTGTAATGGAGTCCTAGGAGCTATCTTGGGAGGGGAGGGGCCGGGGCCGATTCACCCTGCCCTGCCTTTGGTGCAGCCACTTACAGCAATGCAGAGCAGGTGTGAAATGCCGCCAGCTTAGGAAAGTGGGGAGAATCAGGCCTTCACACTCCCTTTGTCACTGCTAAGAGAGGGCTGGCTGCTGCGCGAACCCTCCTGCATTCTAACCCCAGACAAATGCATGGTGTCCTCCTGAAAACTTTGCTCAGCAAGAGCCTGTCCTGTAAACAAGGAACCGGACTTGATCATTGAAGTCCCTGACAGAATTACTGCCTGGCTGGGAACTGGAGCTCCCTTGGGGTCTGCACTGCCAGTCGTGTGTCCCTACTCGGCAAACCGCACAGTGGCCTGAAAGCTGCCAGGCTGGGCTTGTCCTCGGGAGCTGGGCTGGAAAAGTGCACACTCCCCGTTCTCGGGCACCTTTGGAACCAGATCTGTTGGTGTGGGCACACGTGGCAGGAGTGTCAGACTGACCAGCTGCTGTGGAGCACTCACATGTGCAGTCGCTGCTCCACAGAGGGAGCCACGGAGTGCAGTCACGTTGTGTAGCGAGCTGGTAACAGCCTGAAGAAGAGCAGTCTACCAGGGCTATTCAGCCACAGACTTGAGCTCAGGGCTTGGAGGAGCCCATGGCTCCCTTTGCCAAGTGCCTTCAGCTTCTGCAGACCATAAGGGTCTGCTTCCTGCTCATGAGGGCTGTACCCCTGTGGTTCCTAAGGGAAACTCGCAGCAACGTTCTGTGCGGGGCGTGGTGCAGAACTGCCTTCCTGAAGCTGTGAGCAGCAGTAACATCACCGAGAATAGGGGCAGTCTCACTCTGCTGCTTGGCAAAGCTGTGAGTAGCATCAAAGACAGACCTGCGAGCTGTGTTGGGGAAGCAGAGTGACAGCGGACTCCTCGCCTGCATTGTCAGCTGTCAGGTCCCTGGGTGGGACAGGAGGGGAGAGAGAGCTTGGCTTGTGAGTTCAATCCTTGAGGGGCCATTTAGGGATCGGGGGCAAAAATTAGGGATTGGTCCTGCTTTGAGCAGGAGGTTGGACTAGATGACCTCCGGAGGTCCCTTCCAACCCTGATATTCTATGATTGAAGCAGAGGGGTTTATCTAGCACTTAGAGGAGAGGAAAGTGATCAGGAACAGTCAGCATGGATTCACCAAGGGCAAGTCATGCCTGACTAATCTAATTGTCTTCTATGACGAGATAACTGGCTCTGTGGATGTGGGGAAAGCAGTGGATGTGTTGTTGCTTGACTTTAACAAAGCTTTTGACACGGTCTCCCACGGTATTCTTGCCAGCAAGTTAAAGTAGTATGGGATGGATGAGTGGACTATAAGGTGGATAGAAAGTTGGCTAGATTGTTGGGCTCAACGGGTAGTGATCAGTGGCTCCATGTCTAGTTGGCAGCCGGTATGAAGTGGAGTGCCCCAAGGGTCGGTCCTGGGGCTGGTTTTGTTCGATATCTTCATAAATGATCTGGAGGATGGTGTGGATTGCACCCTCAGCAAGTTTGCAGATGACACTAAACTGGGAGGAGAGGTAGATATGCTGGAGGGTAGGGATAGGATACAGAGGGCCCTAGACAAATTAGAGGATTGGGCCAAAAGAAATCTGATGAGGTTCAACAAGGACAAGTGCAGAGTCCTGCACTTAAGACGGAAGAATCTCATGCACCGCTACAGACTAGGGACCGAGTGGCTAGGCAGCAGTTCTGCAGAAAAGGACCGAGAGGTTACAGTGGACGAGAAGTTGGATATGAGTCAACAGTGTGCCCTTGTTGACAAGAAGGCCAATGGCATTTTGGGATGTATAAGTAGGGGCATTGCCAGCAGATCGAGGGACGTGATCGTTCCCCTCTATTTGACATTGGTAAAGCCTCATCTGGAGTACTGTGTCCAGTTTTGGGCCCCACACTACAAGAAGGATGTGGAAAAATTAGAAAGAGTCCAGCGGAGGGCAACAAACATGTTTAGGGGACTGGAACACATGACTTATGAGGAGAGGCTGAGGGAACTGGGATTGTTTAGTCTGCGGAAGAGAAGAATGAGGGGGGATTTGATAGCTGCTTTCAACTACCTGAAAGGGGGTTCCAAAGAGGATGGATCTAGACTGTTCTCAGTGGTAGCTGATGAGAGAACAAGGAGTAATGGTCTCAAGTTGCAGTGGGGGAGGTTTAGGTTGGATATTAGGAAAAACTTTTCACTATGAGGGTGGTGAAACACTGGAATGCGTTACCTAGGGAGGTGGTAGAATCTCCTTCCTTAGAAGTCTTTAAGGTCAGGCTTGAGAAAGCCCTGGCTGGGATGATTTAGTTGGGGATTGGTCCTGCTTTGAGCAGGGGGTTGGACTAGATGACCTTCTGAGGTCCCTTCCAACCCTGATATTCTATGATTCTATGATCTAGAACCCACCGAAGGCTGACCCCAAAGACCCCTGCACAGGCTCCAGGAACAGGATCATAGTGGGGTTGAGGGGACCCTTCCCCACAGCTCTGGGGAGGGATTGGCTTCCCACCTGGATGTTTCCTGTGGAGAAGGATGCGGGGCGGGGGAACGGGGACTTGGTAGGAAGAGAAGAGAACAAACATAATAGGAGCTGGGGAATGAGTCCAGGAGCTGGGAATGGACGATGGGATGGATCACTTGATGATTAGCTGTTCTGTTCATTCCCTTTGGGGCACCTGGCATTGGCCACTGTAGGAAGACAGGACACTGGGCTAGATGGACCTTTTGGTCTGACCCAGTATGGCCGTCCTGTTCTAGGACAGGGAACCACTCTGCATAGCTCAGAGTCTGCCCTAAAACCGAGTGCTCTGTCTCCCTTGTGCTAACTGTGGTGCTTTCCATGGTTTTGTTTTGGAGCATTTTAGGCTCATCCTGGCCTATCAAACAACAAAGATCAGTTGGGGTCGGTGACCCCTGAAATAACCGGATACCAGAAAGAGCAGTTCAGCACTACTGAGATGTGGACTTGCTGTGAGAGCCGGGAAGGGGTTGTCACTAGGAAGCTACTTGGAGAAGAAAAATGTAGGCTGACCTCGACCCTCCATGTCTGATCAAATAGTCAGTGAGCCACCTGGGCGCTGGAGGCCACTGCACTGCTCAGCACGAATGTAAAATGCACTGATCGTGTGCGTGGCCAGGGGAGTGCTGGTCTGCTGAGCAGCTCCAGCCAGCTTGATTGAAGAGGTTTTTTTATAGTAATAAAAATGATTTCTCTGTAGCATCTAAAGTGCTGATCCAGAAGGTAAAGCTGCTACGCTACACTCCTCAAGCTGCAGTTTAAACATGTCTGTGCTGTGGAAGGTAATCGGTATGTTGTGATTTTTCCACTGAAGTCCAGAAACCTCGGTTGCAAGGGCTTCCTGAGGTGCTCCCGCACAGACAACGGCTGAGTCGGCATGCCGTGGCAGCACCCCACATTGAGTTACTCCTGTGGGACTTCTGTGCCAAAAAAAATAAAAATTCTGCACACTATTTTAAAATTCTCAAAAATCTGCAAACAGTATTTGTCAGAATAACGCAATGTCATCACACTATTTTCAGTTCTTTGCTGACAAGTATTTTGAAATAAATTACCAAAATAATTGAAAATGATGTGATTATATTGACAAATAAAATATGCAGAATTTTGCAGAATCTTAAAACCTGTAATTTTTGGCACACTTTTTAAATTTTGGTTTGGAATTCCCTCAAGAGTGCCAGGTTTTATGTGGAGCAATCAGGGTGTGGGGGAGGGGATCTGGATGCACAGGGGTGCAGGGGGAATGGAACTCTGCAGGGGAGTCCAGGTGAAGCTAGTTAGGGCTCAGCAGGGGGGTCTGGGTGTGGGGGGCTCCCAATGCATGGGGTGAGTCTCTGGAGGGTGGGGATTTGGGTGTGGAGAGGTCTGGGTACAGGAGGCTCCTGATGCAGGGGTAAGGCTCAGCATGGTGGGAATTCGGTTGGAGGCTGCAAGGGGCTCCCAATGCAGGGAGGCCTCATGGGGGGGTTCTGGGTGTGGGGAGGGGGCTCTAGATGCATGGGGGTTGGGTGGATAGGGGGAGAAGCTCCCTGTACAGGGACTGCTCCCCCCTGGCTGAGGAGTGATGGGGCCAGGAAATGGTGGGAGAATCACTGTATGGGGAGTTGCTCCCCCTGTCTGGCCAACGCCCATGCATCTGGACTCTTCCCCCCAGCTGACTTGTGTCTCCCGTGGCTGCTCCAGGTTCCCGAACCGATGTGTCTGCACTGCCAGGGAGGGGTGAGTGAGTGTCACGGAGTCACCGGGTCAATGCTCTGGAATGACTCCATATGAAGCCATTCTGGACTCTGTGGGAGCCTCCTCTCTCTGAGCATATTGTCACCAGGGCAAGAAGCTTCCACAGCTTCAACCTTTCTGGGTCTGACCTTGGAGCATTCAGCATCCCCTTCCTCCCGGTGCACTTCCCATAGTGCGTCCACCCAGCTGGGGCTCCTGGGGAAGACAGAGGGCCCTGCACGCCAACTGTGCAGTCAGACGTGACTCTCAGCCAGCCGGTAAAACAGAAGGTTTATTAGTTGACAGAAACACAGCGTAGAACAGAACTTGTTAGCACAGAAATCAGTGACTTTCATTCAAGTTCATCTTGGGGGTGGAGAGCCCAGAGCTAAGGCTCTGGCCCTCCCCCAAGTCACCTGAGATTGACTTGCTTCCAGCTGCTTGGCCACTGCCCTGCCTGTTGCTCCTCCTCCGGTCTTTGTCTTGCTTTCCAGGCCAAGAGTCACTGGTCACATCCCCCTCCTAGGTCTCAAGTTTATGAAGGGGACGGCCATGGCATCCATGCAGGCAGCTGGAGCAGCCACCGCATAATTCACACACCCTTATTCCCACCACCTAGACATTGGTGCAGTACATGGGGAAACTGAGGCACACACAGCCTTCATGCAAAACAGTAAGACTCACATCGGCTCACATACAACATAAGAAGGAAAAATCCCTGCTTCGTCACAGTGAGCACTGGGAAAGCTTCTCTTTGCTTCCCCACAGAAACCATTTTTCTGCAAGGAAGCGAAGAGAATCAGTGGGGGGACATATTTCTGTGCATGCGCAGTGGCGCAGGATCCCCCCTGGAGTATTGAGTGCCCCTGTGGCTGAGAGCTCGAGACATGTTACAGAGCCACGAAGCACACAGTGAAATGGGAAGGCCTTGCCTCCTTTTCAGGAATAGTTTGGTGTTTTGTTCCCCTGAACTGTGCCACGGCTGGTGCTGGTCAGGTTTGGATGAATACTGAGTCCTCAGCTTCTCTGGAAGTCCCATACTTAAACCTGAGCTTGAGCTGCAAAGACCTGTGCACCCACAAGTCGGGAACACAGGCACTCACAGATGGAGCTTTGGATTGGACCAATCTCTAGTCATGACCAGTCGAAGCCCTACAAGCCAGTCAGTGGGCAATGTGTAGCTGGCTTCTTTTCTTTCTTTACGTTATTTTAACTGTAAACAAGTTTAGTTAGCTTCTTTACAATAGCTTAACTATTTGAGTGATCTTATCAGCAACAGCTAGTGTGTATTAGGTGTTGGCAAAACCTTTCCAACATGAGAGGGCTGGGAATGCTAGTCTGGACTAAGAACTGCCTACCTCTGGTTTTGGGGAAAAGCTCCAAATCTTCTGGCTCAATAAAAAGGAGGTTTCTCCAGGAGCAGAATGGCTTGGGGACAGCGCTCTGTTGACACAGTAATTTAATCTACATAAACTTGTCTTTTCAGGTTAATGTTGAAACCTTCTCCAGTGATGGTCTACTTAGCACTGTCGTAAAACCCACCAGTGAACTAAATTCACCTGCAAATGTTGGGGGAGTGGGAGGACACAGATGTTCAAAGGGGCATAGAGACAAGGCCAGTTTTACAGGTTGTATGTTCTCCAGCTGTTGGAGCTCAGTGTCACTGGTTGGAGGGGGCAGGAGAGGCACAGAATGCCCACATGGATATAGGCTTTGTTTGGGCCCAGCGCTGGGGCTGGATATATAGAAAGGATCTCCTATCATTTACCACATTTGGAAACATTCTCCTGTTCTCTTCACTGCCACTGATGTGTCTCTCTCACTCTCTATTTTTCCCAGAGGAAGAAACTAGTGATTTGTTGCTGTGATGTTAAGTGAGGAAAAGAAAACCCCGGACTTGAATCTCTTTCCCAGCTGGAAGACCGTTTCCTGATAACTCGGCGTGATCTATGAACACACTAACAAGAAGAGTTCAGATGTTTTCAAGGAATAAATGCCGTGGCTTGGTAAAGCAGAACTGAGTAAATGTTTTACACCTGAACCTTAGAATCATGATCATCCTCCAAGGAAGAGCTGCTTGACAAACGAACTGTGTGAGCGGCTTCTCAGGGATTCTGTTTGCTGTACACAAATAGCCATAATGTTGGGATTGATGGCAGTATTTAGAGCACTCCAGTTTGTTTCTATTTCATGTGGAAGCGGGATCATTCACCTGAAGTTCACTGCTGTTCCTTAACTGGTGTGGAACAATGTGGTTTGTCTTTATTTTTGTAATGTGCAAAACCATTTAATTTTCTACACAGTTTAAAGCTTCTAGCATTAGTGACCACTGGGTGCAATATTCTGCTTGGTAGCCCTGTCAAATAGTCCGTGGGTTCTTGGTTTGTTGTCGATATGTTCAAGTATCTATCACTGTTCTTGTGTCCCTCACACACAATGTTAGCTCACCAAGTACACTCCAGACTATCACTGTTGAGCAGCTCACAGGAGCGGCTGCTTCTGGGGACGTTCTCCCCTCTCCGCGGTGAGGATATGCTGCCTGATGTTAATCATCCCTGTCTCTCTTCACTTCCAAGAAACCCAAAAGAACCCCCCAGCCTGAGGCAGAACAAGGCAGCCAGAAGATACTAGTTTGGGAATACCTTCACTTCCAAGTGCCATGCTTCAACACAGCACAATGGCAAGGAGCAGGGGGACTAGGCATTCAATGAAAATAATCTGTGACTAATCACAGGCCAAGGATCAGTGAAATTGGTGTCGCTGACCTCGTAATGGAGGAGACGGTGCTAAGGTGGGCAGGGAAACATACATTTTCAGCCTGCATGCACACTCCTCACTGTCATACTATGCTTGGGAGTTAATGAACTGTTGTGGTCAAGCCGACATTCTCAACCAGAGAGCAGAATATTGTGCTCACTAACCGGTTGCCAGTCTTCAGGTTGCTGTCTGATCTGTGTTCTACATAAATAGCACAGTTCAGAAGGGCAAACCAATAAATCATTTACCCTTGGGGCAACAATGGGAGGCAGACAGCACCATTATTCTTTGGGATGTGACCAGTAGCATCTTATATTGCATTTAAAAGCAGAATCCCAGCACTGAAGAGGCAGTTCCAGTTAAATGAAGCTCAAATGCAGCAGCTTACTTTGTGTGTTGACAGAAAATGTGCATAACTACATGTACGTAATCAGTGAGAGCATGGAAAGGTGGGAACTCTGTCAGTGGATTTTACTTTACGTGCCTTGTATAGTGAGAAATCTGGAGTATTCTTGCAATACTGGATTGTTGCTGGACCACATACATCCCTGTTGTAACTGCATTGACACCTTTGGAGTTCTTACCAGAGAGGAGTTTGGCTCCATAGCCCCAGTTTCCGCTGACTGCTTAGGCTAAGGCCAGGGTTGGGCTGACTAGTCCCTTTTCAACGTGCATTGTTCTCTCCAGGTTCGGCCTTTGTTAAACGCTTTAGGACTCAGTTTTAAATCTGAATACAGCTGATGTCTAAGAATTAATTAGGGTTAACCGGGTTTGTCTGTACTGCAGGCTCTGAAGGCAGCTCAGGGTTTGTGCAACAGGAGTCAGAACTAAAGGAGATGGTTTCCCTTGGGCAGTCCCCCCCGTGTAACTGTAAACCTTAAAAGTAAAGGCAGGTGTATGTGTTCAGCTTCTCTGAGGACATGCGCATGCCTGGTCCCTGCTATAGGGTTTCTGATCAATGGGGGTCGTACCAGGATGATTTTTTTTTGTGTGCTGTTACCTAACCGTGCCGAAGTGGCAAAGCCTGTGCCCAGGTGTGACAGGCGCTGTGCTGGCAGGGTGCAGGAAATGTGTGAGAATGGCTGAAGAAACAAACAATTGGAAATGCTCCTTCGCTGGGCAGGAACATTCACCTTCTGTGCAGGAAGCTCCTTTCTGTCTCTTCACCTAGGAGCTTTACAGCCAGACTCCCAGGGAGCTCAGCTGCTGCAACCCCAGGCTGGATCCTGTTGGGACAGCATCACTGAAAGACCTGTGTCAGGCTCTTCAGGAAAAGGAAAATTTCTACTCCAGTAAGCACAAGAGCAACGATTCTGACCAGGCAGGTCCCCCCAGGCCAGAAACTTCTCCTTGAGGCTGTTCTGTCTTCTGCTTGTGCCTCTTGTGGTAGTTTGTGTCAAGGCACTGCCCATGTGTTTTTCCTTCCTAAAAGGTTCACTTGCTTCTGTGGGAACTGACCTTGTGATTTGCACTCTTGCAAGAACAGCAAGTGCTGGTGGTGTAAAGCTGATGCTGCAGCTACAGTTATCCATTAATCTCCATAACTGGGCAGAAATTTAAAAAATATCCTCGCCAAAAAGATTGAAAATAAATCTGATCTTAACTTGAAACAAAGCAAAACTCTTCCCATTCATTTAACTCATCTCAGAATTTCCATCACTCCCCCCCCCCCCCCCAAAATTGATTTTTGGCTTTGAAGACCCAGGTCCTAGTTATATTTTTGAACTATGAACATAGAAGATTGCTGCACACCCTGCATAACTGGGATTTGATGGTGGAGCCAGAGGCTGAGTACTAATTACTGTGGTAAAATTCAAATTCAGATAGATCATATAACTCAACAGACCGCAAACACTTGTTCTGTAACAGCATGTGTGGCCCTCTGGAGCTCCCACAGTCCCTGTTCCTATATCTAAATACTAGAGAACATATAAACTCCACCTCTTTTTGTTGCTGTTCCTCCAAATGGCACTCACTCACAGTAAGTGTAGAGAGATTGTCTGCACGTACAGTCTCTAAAACTTGAGCTCTACTGAAGGAGACATCAGAGCCACAAAGAATGGGAGGGATAGATTAATAATCGATGAGGTGTTCAGGCAGAGGCACCTGGTAACTGCTGATATGGGGGGGGGGCACAATTTTTAAAGGTTCTGGTGGTCTGCAGGTAATCGAGACAAAGGAGTTTTGATTTCTAGAGCTACTTTTGATGTCATGATTTGCAATACTATGTAATAGCAGATGGAGACATTTCTAAAAGAGAGCTACACAGCTCTGAAGCAGCTCTGGATTGTACTGGCATATTATCAGTTGGAAGCAGTTCTCAACCAGGGGTGCATGTACGCAGATGTCTTCCAGGGGGTACATCAGCTCATCTAGATATTTGCCTAGTTTTACAGCAGGCTCCATAAAAAGCACTAGTGAAGTCCGTACAAAGTGAAATTTCATACAGACAATGGCTTGTTTATACTGCTGTATATACAGTATTGGTGTTTCTCAACCTGGGGGGGGGAGGATGAGTTTCAGGGGTTGGAAGTGCCAGGCTGGCAAGCAGGGGCCCCGCGAAGTTGAGAGACGTGCTGAAGCCTGAGCCCTGCTGCCCGTGGCTGAAAGGGATTCAGTAGTTTGGAATGGTTGAGCCACTAATTTGAAGAACAGAGATATTTGCAAACAATCCTTTTTGAGCTCTTGTGATAATAACTGCCCCCAATAATTATGTCAGGAATCTGTTCCAATGTAACTATATCAAATTATTTTGCCTCTCCATTTGAATCCATTCGCTCTTGTGGGTTTACAAGGAGACCTGAGCTCCCTTCGTCATCACAAGTACCAGAAATCTCTTGCTACCCCTCCTGGTGGCTATGATGTCTCTTCTGGCAGCTGTAGTATCAAAGAATGCTGAATGTATGGCATCATTAGCAAACCTGGAAAAATAGATTTCATAGCAGGAAAATAGTGGTTTGAAAGGTTTTTTGGAAAGTAAAGAGAGCACAGAAATCTCTGTTAATCGCATGTGCCTAGGCCAATTAACAGTGACATTCGAGGCAGGTTTCTGAGCTTTCCTGCAATTCAATTCTCTCTCTACAGTTAATTTCTAACTAGAGATGGACCCTGAAAGTAGGACACAGAGTCTAAACCACTGAGAACCACAAGGAAGGTCAGCTCTAGATTTCAACTTCACAACTCAGGTTTATTTTATGATGGGCCAGTTCAGAACCCCAAATCCCAACCCTCTTTGTGAAGCAGGTGGGTTTGGATCCGAAGTTTAAGAACTGGAATTTGGATCAAAGCTTCACAACTGACCCCCTTTTGCTATTAACATTACAAAGTTTAAGAGTGTGACTTTCTAGTTCTTATTATTTATTATAATATATTCTAACATTAAGGCCCCAATCCAGCAAACTTGTAAGCATATGTTCAATTATAAGCAGTGGCATGGTCCATTGACATCATTGGACCTGCTCAAGTGCTTGGACTTCCCATGTAAGTTCTCTGCTGGCTTAGTGCCTTCCGAAACAAGGAAATAAAACACCAGTCACAGTTGCAGGGGAACTGCACTTGTATTCTCCCCACCTCCCTATCACTCCTGGCCCCTGCTGCCTCTGCACCCGCCACCCCGTGGCCCTGCCGCCCCCCCTTCCCTCACCCCTGCCATTGCCCTAACCTCGCTTTTGCGGCCTCGCGTGCTAGGCAGGCCCCACGGCTGAGCTGTTGTATCTGCAGCTGCTACCAGCCCGGTCTCGATCCCTGCTTCTGGCACCACTTAGCAGGGCTTAGTGAGAGCGCTCAGTGCCGGTGCCTTTCCCAGGCACATTCCTCTCCGCCACGCTGACCCCGTGTCCCACCCTGGCAGGAATTAGGGGCGGGGGCAGGTGTTTCTGTGGTGGGAGAGCGAAGGCTATGGAATGAAGGTCCTGGGACATACGTCCTCTCCTCGCTGCCCTTGCTTGTGAAGGCCGGGCTACCCGTGTTCCCAGTCTGGTGCTGTCTGAGGCACTAGCAGGAGTCTGAGTCAACTCCACATGGCAGGAAGTTGCCAGAGAAGCCCTGGAAAGTCGCTAGATGTTGTTAGTTGAGCATTCAAAAGGCATCAAAAATGTCACACAACAAAATGTCCACAGAATTCAATGGCAAATTCTCTGTCTATATCAACCTGTGCTGGGCGAGAGGCCGATCCCAGCTACTGAGCAGAAAGCAGCAGCAGTGCTGGGTGGTCCCTCTCCGGCTGGATCGTCTTGGCAGCTGAGTTTATCATAGAATATCAGGGTTGGAAGGGACCTCAGGAGGTCATCTAGTCCAACCCCCTGCTCAAAGCAGGACCAATCCACAGCTAAATCATCCCAGCCAGGGCTTTGTCAAGCCTGACCTTAAAAACCTCTAAGGAAGGAGATTCTACCACCTCCCTAGGTAACGCATTCCAGTGTTTCACCACCCTCCTAGTGAAAAAGTTTTTCCTAATATCCAACCTAGACCTCCCCCACTGCAACTTGAGACCATTACTCCTCATTCTGTCATCTGCTACCACTGAGAACAGACTAGAGCCATCCTCTTTGGAACCCCCTTTCAGGTAGTTGAAAGCAGCTATCAAATCCCTCCTTCTTCTCTTCCGCAGACTAAACAATCCCAGTTCCCTCAGCCTCTCCTCATAAGTCATGTGTTCCAGTCCCCTAATCGTTTTTGTTGCCCGCTGCTGGACTCTTTCCAATTTTTCCACATCCTCCTTGTAGTGTGGGGCCCTAAACTGGACACAGTACTCCAGATGCGGCCTCACCAATGTCGAATAGAGGGGAACGATCACGTCCCTCGATCTGCTGGCAATGCCCCTACTTATACATCCCAAAATGCCATTGGCCTTCTTGGCAACAAGGGCACACTGTTGAGTCATATCCAGTTTCTCGTTCACTGTAACCCCTAGGTCCTTTTCTGCAGAACTGCTGCCGAGCTGTTCGGTCCCTAGTGTGTAGCAGTGCATGGGATTTTTCCGTCCTAAGTGCAGGACTCTGCACTTGTCCTTGTTGAACCTCATCAGATTTCTTTTGGCCCAATCCTCTAATTTGTCTAGGGCCCTCTGTATCCTATCCCTGCCCTCCAGCGTATCTACCACTCCTCCCAGTTTAGTGTCATCTGCAAACTTGCTGAGGGTGCAGTCCACGCCATCCTCCAGATCATTCATGAAGATATTGAACAAAACCAGCCCGAGGACTGACCCTTGGGGCACTCCACTTGATACCGGCTGCCAACTAGACATGGAGCCACTGATCACTACCCGTTGAGCCCAACAATGTAGCCAGCTTTCTATCCACCTTATGGTCCATTCATCCAGCCCATACTTCTTTAACTTGCTGGCAAGAATACCGTGGGAGACCGTGTCAAAAGCTTTGCTAAAGTCAAGGAACAACATGTCCACTGCTTTCTCTCCACAGAGCCAGTTATCTCGTCATAGAAGGCAGTTAGATTAGTCAGGCATGACTTGCCCTTGGTGAATCCATGCTGACTGTTCCTGATCACTTTCCTCTCCTCTAAGTGCTTCAGAATTGATACCTTGAGGACCTGCTCCATGATTTTTCCAGGGACTGAGGTGAGGCTGACTGGCCTGTAGTTCCCAGGATCCTCCTCCTTCCCTTTTTTAAAGATGGGCACTACATTAGCCTTTTTCCAGTATTCTGGGACCTCCCCCAATCACCATGAGTTTTCAAAGATAATGGCCAATGGCTCTGCAATCACATCCGCCAACTCCTTTCGCACTCTCGGATGCAGTGCATCCAGCCCCATGGACTTGTGCTCATCCAGCTTTTCTAAATAGTCCTGAACCACTTCTTTCACCACAGAGGGCTGGTCACCTCCTTCCCATGCTGTGCTGCCCAGTGCAGTAGTCTGGGAGCTGACCTTGTTAGTGAAAACAGAGGCAAAAAAAGCATTGAGTACATTAGCTTTTTCCACATCCTCTGTCACTAGGTTGCCTCCCTCATTCAGTAAGGGGCCCACACTTTCCTTGACACTCTCCTTATTGCTAACATACCTGAAGAAACCCTTCTTGTTACTCTTAACATCTCTTGCTAGCTGACTTCAGGTGTAATTTGGCCTTCCTGATTTCACTCCTGCATGCCTGAGCAATATTTTTATACTCTTCCCTGGTCATTTGTTCAATCTTCCACTTCTTGTAAGTGTCTTTTTTGTGTTTAAGATCAGCAAGGATTTCACTGTTAAGCCAAGCTGGTCGCCTGCCATATTTACTATTCTTTCTACACATCGGGATGGTTTGTCCCTGTAACCTCAGTAAGGATTCTTTAAAGTACAGCCAGCTCTCCTGGACTCCTTTCCCCCTCATGTTATTCTCCCAGGGGATCCTGCCCATCAGTTCCCTGAGGGAGTCGAAGTCTGCTTTTCTGATATCCAGGATCCATATTCTGCTGCTCTCCTTTCTTCCTTGTGTCAGGATCCTGAACTCGACCATCTCATGGTCACTGCCTCCCATGCTGGTGTCTCTCGGCTGGTAGGGGGCTGGCAAGGGGTTTCTGGCTGTCCTGGTTATATGGGGCAGGGCGGGATCCCCCTCCAATCCCCCCTGCGGAGTTCTGCTCCCTGGGGGCACAGATTCTCTTAGACTCCCTGAGATTCCCTCTTGGCCAGCGTGGAATGAGCCTTTTCTCTGTAGGAGCCTTTTCTCCAGGCAACAGCTGCTCTGGGGGATACAGGTTCTCTCTGCCCAAGGCAGCTCATCCCTGCAGGAGCTAAGGGAATCTGAGCCGTGCCCCCAGGGAGAAGAGCCCCGAAGGGAGGGCTGGAGGGGCAGCCAAATGCAAGGATAAGAAGGAGGGGGGGATCCCAGTCTTGCAGGGGGAATCGGAGGGGCACCCAGTGCAGGGATGGGGACGGGGCTCTGGCATCCTCAGCACCCGCTGTCTGCAGGGGGAATCGGAGGGGGACCTTGTGCAGGGATGGGGACGGGGGTTTGCCACCCACAGCACCCTCCTTCTGCAGGGAGCACGCGGGGCAGGAAGCTAAAAGGTGGCACAATTATGGCCAGAATAAATGTTTTCAGAGGCATTTACCAGACTGGGTCAGCCTCCCTCTGCAGTTTGTCCTAGGCATCGAGCCAGGGCAGAGACTCCAAACTGTGATGGGTACTGGGAGCCTGGCTGGGTGAACTTCACCAATGTGGGCTGTCATCTAAATTCCAGCTGTCGGTGGCTTGCCGCCTCATGGTCTGGGCACGTCCCTTCCCATTTGGGGCTGCAGTGACCTCCTGCCCTCCTCCTGGGGAAGAAATGACATCCGATAGGGATGTGGGGCAGCAGATGCAAACAGGCAGAGCCATACCATGTGACCAGCCAGTTTGCCATGGACAACCTGCAAGTGCCCCAGGGGCCACTGGTGATCTGTGGAGGGCAGCATGGCCCAGTGGTTAGACACTAGCCTGGAACTGGAGACCTAGGGTCACTTTCCATCTCACCACAGACTCTTGCCCAAGATCACATAGTCACATCTCTGGGACCAGTGGCATCTCCCTCAGAGGTGTTGTAAGGCACTCAGAGACAACAGCAAGCGGGGACACACTGAGACCTTGGTATCTAGGTGGATTACATCTTGGGAGCCAATGATGTGTCGTGTCAGGAGGGAAGGTGTACACGTCCTGTTGCTCCCAGCTCTGCGCTCCCTGGCTTGGTTCTGCAGTGGCTGTAGACTTCCCCTGACCCTGCAGCTACAGTTCCTGGCAGTTTCATCCTTTAAAGTGCAAGCCAGGCCACCAGCCCAGCGTGAAGTGAGGGTGGCATATGCTGCTTTTCTCCTGCCAGCAGGAGATCAGGCGGGCTGTCAAATACAGGTCAGTTGCTCCTAATTCACTACCAGACTTTTACAAGGATTAATGTATAAACAGCAAGATTCTGTAGGAGAAATGGTTAACTAAATGTTACTGACCGGTTTAGGGAGACATTTGTGCTGAGATCACAGACTTGGAAAGCAATGCTCAGGCAATCATATAGAGGTGTTTCTGGTTCTAGAAACCTGTTCTTGCCACTCATGGGCCCCTTAGGATAGCCCCGTGTGTCTCTGATTCATCAAACCCCAGTGCCCTGGGGTGATGACATCTCTCGTAGACTTTTGACCTTTGTTTCCCTCTTTGAAATGGAGGGAACAGTAGCATTATTTTCTCTTCCTGCTTCTCACTTCCTATGTTAGAGTCAATCCCAGGCACTAAATGGCTCGAAGAGCAACGGCATCAGCAATAAAAATCTGGACAGGAAAAAGGTAACGTTTAGAGAAACCATGAGCTCCAGGCACCTAGAAAGGTACCTCCAGTCTCCACTGGGCTTTGGGCATTTGGTAACGAGTCTGGGTCCAGCTACCAGGCTTGGAATTAGGTTCTGGCTTCAGGTTTCAGAGGAACAGCCGTGTTAGTCTGTATTCGCAAAAAGAAAAGGAGTACTTGTGGCACCTTAGAGACTAACCAATTTATTTGAGCATGAGCTTTCGTGAGCTACAGCTGTAGCTCACGAAAGCTCATGCTCAAATAAATTGGTTAGTCTCTAAGGTGCCACAAGTACTCCTTTTCGTTCTGGCTTCAGCCAGCTAGATTAGATTAGTGAGTTCTGTCCTGGTGCAGCCGGCTCGGAGGCAGAGCTGTGGTTAAAGCAGGAACGCACCCGTAGAGGATAACATGCTGGATGTTATGTACTCCTGGATAATACTGAAAAACTCCATCACACAGACTGGAATCCTCACATTTTGAGGGGCCCTGCCCAATGGCAGTAAAGAGGGAGCTACAGGCATCTGACTGAATTTGTAACAGAAATAGATTAATCCATTAAGATAATTCACATCAATTGATAATACCCTGCCATGGCTTTTTGGAACTGCCACTTTCAACCGCTCAGGTTCCAGGCCTAAAGATGTTTCTCTCATGGTGGGAGCAGGGCCGGATTAACCTTTGGTGGGCCTGGTGCCAAACATATTTGTGGGCCCCCCCGGGGGGGCAATGGTGCATCGAGCATGGGGCGGGGGGTGTCGGTCCCCAGAGCGAGGAGCCAGTCGGGCAATATGGCATGGCAGGGGCAGCCCCGCTCCGCCCAGTGCAGGGCACTATTTACAAACCAGCAGTTGCCAGATGCACGATGGCCCACCCAGCCCTGTGCTGCCAGCGTGCCCCTTCCCCTCGGGGGTGGGCCCATGCCATGCCACACAGCCCCCCTGCCCAACACCAGAACAACCCCTCCACCCCCGATTCCCTATGACCTATTCCGGACCCGCTATGCCCAGCGCCTCCCCCCCAGACCCTGCCACAAATGCACAGCGCCCAGCACAACACCACAGATCCCCCACTCCCTTGTGCCCCAACACACAGCCCAGCACACCCCCACCTGCCCCGGCCAGGCCCTCTAGAGACCTAATCCCCCAAGCCCTGCCTCCCGGCCCCACTTACCGGCCCTGCTGGGAGTTGACTGTGTCTGCTGGGCTGAACAGCCAGAGCTGGACCTGGGGCGGGGAATCACTCCGGCCCCTCAGAAGTGGCACGATCAGCCAGGCCAGGATCTGCCCCTGCCGGGCTCTGTCAGGACCCATTTGCCTGGAGGGGCCCAGACAAGCCCCCCCTCCCCCCCAACTGCCCTCCCTAACCGGCCGAGATTGGCCAGGCTTCTGCATCAGTCCCAAGCAGCTCAGCTCCAGGGAGACAAGTGGGGCCCCACAGGCCTGCAGCTGAAGATGCACTGGGGTCCGGCCAGGGGGCAGAGAGAAGCTGGCAGGGGGGCCACGGGGTGGAGAGGAGCCCTTGGCTGGCTGCTGAGCAGGCTGAGAGGAGCAAATGATGGGCGGGGGTGGGGAGCCAGCGGGGTCTCGGGGCTCAGTGCAAGCGGAGCAGGTCGGGGCCCCTTCTGAGCCTGGGCCTGGCTCCATGGAGCCACTGGCGCCATTGTAAACCCAGCACTAGGTGGGAGAGATCTGGTCAAGGCACAGCAAGGGGTACGCACATGCTGCCAGTCCCTATGCAGCTGTTCTCTGTAAGTGGGAAGCAGGATGTAGATGGGGAACAGTGCACATCTCTTATTGCTGTTAGTAATGATCTAGGGCTGTCAGCAGGTAAGTGTGGGATTCCTTAGAGGCCCTACCCCTTTCAGAGAGGGGCTTCTGTCTTGGCAAGGATGGGTCCTCGCTATGCATAGTGGGAATTCCCCTCTCTTGGGATTTGATTTAGGAGCAGTCTTTCCTTTGTGCTAAGGAATGACGGGTGACACGCAATGGAGGCGGACACCTGGCTAACTTACCGAACCTTCAGGGAAGACCAGTCCCAAAGAGATCTCTGGGAAAAGGATGGACAGATGAACATTCTTGCAGCCCGGAATCAGTGGTGGTTTTGTCCCCTTTGCTCTCCACACGTCTGGACTAAGAGGCTGAGTGGTCTTCTGGGGCACAGCAAAGGGTGTGGGCAGGCAATCCTCATGGCATCCCACACTCATGGAACCATAGAATATCAGGGTTGGAAGGGACCTCAGGGGGTCATCTAGTCCAACCCCCTGCTCAAAGCAGGACCAATCCCCAACTAAACCATCCCAGCCAGGGCTTTCTCAAGCCTGACCTTAAAAACCTCTAAGGAAGGAGATTCCACCACCTCCATGGGTAACCCATTCCAGTGTTTCACCACCCTCCTAGTGAAAAAGTTTTTCCTAATATCCGACCTAAACCTCCCCCACTGCAACTTGAGATCATTACCATTACTGTCCTGCTGTGAGGGACCTGCAGCCAGAGATTGCTTCCCTCTCCCTACCCCCAGCCTCCCAGTAAACATGATTCCCGGACCAAGCTTTCTGCTGTCTCCACTTGGATTTATTAATAAAACATTTCCATGGCAATCATGATGCATGATGCACATGGTGCAATAATTTTCAACTTCTCTGCAAAAATATTATCCTCCAGCTCTTCCAAGCAGCTGTTTGAGTCACCTGGGACATTTCATGTGTGTTTTTGCTTGCAGGTGCTGGATTGAGAGCCTATCCGTTCACTGAACAAGCACAGCCCGGGCCGTGGGCATTTGCCAGTCAACGTACATGCTGATTTGCTTCAACGTACTGTGGAGCTACCCGCCTTGGGCAGGTCAGTGCTCAGGCTAACTGGCTACTTCACCTCTGTGGAAGCCGGTCCAGCAGGAACTGGATGGAGGCACCAACTCATTTCATGGGCCAGAGAGCAGAAGTCAAATGTAAGAACATCTGGTCACTACTAATCTATGCTGAAAGGCTTCAGCTAACGTTGCAAGGCTGCAGCTTGGCTTTCAGTGATACCGTGATGGGATGTTGCTGGGAAGATGTCTATCAGGCCTTTGAAAGATCATGGCAGCTCCAAAGATGTGATGCGCCAAAAGAAGAGCCTTTCTGCTGCGATTATATCAGACTTCAGCTAACTAGTCTGCTGGCCCCAGCCAGGTGTCATGCACTGATATTGCTTCAGAAGCTAGCTCAGGACTCTGGGGCCCCCACAGCTCCCGCCTTTTTTGCAAGGACAAATTGAAAATGTGTGGGGCAAGTCTTGCAGCAATGGTTCCTAATAGGATGATCTTACCCTTCACTACCCTCCATTGAGCACTATTGTGAATGGACACTGTGGCCCAGAGAGTTTTGTGGCTTAAATCTTGAATTCAGTTTTCCCGACTAAACTCTGTTACGCCATTAAAAAAAAAAGTCTACTTCTGCTAGCTGCATCTGGAGCCATCTGTTCACTCTGAGTTGCGCGTTCAGCTGAACAGTACCCTACTCCACCCTCAGTCAGGTGACAAAACTGAGGGGACTAACGTTGCTTAGCGAAAGTCTCCAAAGCCCAGAAATGGGGGTGGAGAGAAGGCTGCTCACCCTAAAGGCCCTTATCTGGTCACATCTTATTGTCCGCTCACATCTCACATGTTGGAAGGTCTTTGTCTGGTATCTTCTCCCGCTCGTGGCCTCATGTTCCATTCTCATGTCTTTTCCTTTCTATGCCATAATCTCTACCTCATTTCTTGCAAAGGCACTTCTGAAGGAAAGAAAAGGAGGACTTGTGGCACCTTAGAGACTAACCAATTTATTTGAGCATAAGCTTTCGTGAGCTACAGCTCACTTCATCGGATGCATACTGTGGAAAGTACATAAGATCTTTCTATACACACAAACCATGAAAAAATGGGTGTTTACCACTACAAAAGGTTTTCTCTCCCCCCACCCCACTCTCCTGCTGGTAATAGCTTATCTAAAGTGATCGCTCTCCTTACATTGTGTATGATAATCAAGGTGGGCCATTTCCAGCACAAATCCAGGGTTTAACAAGAACGTCTGAGGGGGGCGGGAGGGTAGGAAAAAACAAGGGGAAATAGGTTACCTAACATAATGACTTAGCCACTCCCAGTCTCTATTCAAGCCTAAGTTAATAGTATCCAATTTGCAAATGAAGGGAAGCTATTTCCCTGCCAGATTTCCATTTCCTGCTCTCAGCCATTGGAGTGCTAGAGCTTTTCAAAGAGAGGTTGGAGAACTGTTTTATTGTTAGCGTTAATCTCACACCCGCAGCTGGACAATCCAGTTTTCTCAAATTTGGGAGGGTGGGGGGGAATGTTCAGGAAAAGACCAGACCTGGGAAGCTAATAGTTCTGGAAAGTACTAAGTAGCTGAAAGCGATGCGTTGGGATCGACATGGGGATAGTACCTGTTCTGTAGTTGTGGCACCTTAGAGACTAACCAATTTATTTGGGTATAAGCTTTCGTGGGCTAAAACCCACTTCATCGGATACGTGCTGTGGAAAATACAGTATTTTCCACAGCATGCATCTGAAGATGTGGGTTTTAGCCCACAAAAGCTTATGCCCAAATAAATGTGTTAGTCTCCAAGGTGCCACACGTCCTCCTCGTTTTTTTTGCTGATACAGACTAACACGGCTGCCGCTCTGGAGCCTGTTCTGTAGTTGTCATTGCTGCTGCTAGAATAGACACTTTGACAAGTCTCCATTTGTACTGGAGGCTTTCCCTACCACTCCACCACAGTGATCATTACTGCTAATAACCTGGCCTCTACATCCTGTTACACATCTGGACATTTCACCAGGCCAGTCCTCCTTGAGTCCGTCACTTCTCGTACACAAGCCTTGCAGCCACAGCATCTATTGTGCCTCATTGTCTCAACATGCTCCTCTGGGCAAGCCAGGGTGGCAGCTGTGCTGCCGGCTCCTCCCCCTGCCCGGGGGCTAGGAAGCTCGGCAGAGTGAAGGATTAGTTGACCAGCCTCCCAGAGCTCCCCTTTCACTCTGAAATGCGATGTGCTTCCCAGAGGCGCCATGCGTCCCCCAGAACAGTAAGTGAACTGGCTGGCTGAGCTATGCAAACACCTGTCCATCGCCTGTGCCGCCAGCCAGTGTCACTCGCGGAAATGTTCCACAGAAGCTGGGTGGATCCCGCCCTCAGCTGGGGCTGGAGGCGGTTTGGTGGCTTCCCCTGCCAACAGCAGTTCCGGAGAATGGAGTTGTGGTGAGGCCAGACCCTGCAATGGGGAACTCCCAAGGTCACCGGGTGATGGAGCCAAGTCATGAGCCTGGTCTGCCAGCGTACGCACCAGCTCCCCACAGTGCAGTAAAGGACCCACAGTGTGTTCTTATCCGCCTGATTTTCATGCCTTTTCGCCTGCAGGCTGTTTGTTCCATGTGCCTCCAGTGACACCTACTGAGTTAACAGGCACTAGCAAACAGCAGGTTTTACTCACTAGCAAGCCTGCTTTTTAATTGTCTTTTGTGCTCCAAATCCTCCCAAAGAGCCAGGCAATTCCCTTCCAAATCTGTTTCTCCTTGATAACAAATATGCAAGCCCTGCTGTAGTGGGTCACTGTAGTGGATCACTCTGGGGCATCTAGGCTGTGGCATCTCTATGTATATAACTTTGGTTATGTTTGCAAAGGTTGGGGCATGGATCCCAGCTGACTTCCCAATCCAACCCATTTACTCCTGAGGGCATTGTGCACCAAAAAATTAAAAATTCTGCACCAAAAAAATTAAAATTCTGTGCACAATATTTTAAAATTCTGCAAATTGTATTTGTCAAATAAATGGGGAGGCTCCACCATGGCATTGGGGAGCACAGGCCACTGGCTGCACATAGGTGGGAGATCACTGTACAGACCCCAACTCAGTGGTGAGGCTGCACCCAAGCCTGACACAGTGCAAGGACTGGGCCTGCCCCAGAAGCACCTCGGGGCCCTGCCCCTCCAAGCCAGGTTCACCAGGTGTGGGCAGGCAGGCTCAGCAAGGCAGGATCCAAGTGTGGAGGAGCTTAGTGTGGGGGGATCCATGCATGGGTTCAGAGGCTTCTGCATGGGGCAACCTGTGTTTGGGCGGCTCAGTGGGGGATCTGGGTATGGGGGGATCTGGATGCACAGGGGCTTGTTGGGGGGTTCTGGGTGCAACGGTAATGGGACTCTGCAGGGGGGTCCAGGTGAATGCAGCTGGTTGGGGCTCAGCAGGGTTGGGTGTGGAGGGGATAGAGCTCTGCACGGGGGGGTCTGGGTGTGGGGGACTCAGTGGGGGGGGGTCCAGATGCTGGGGGAGTGGGACTCAGTGGGGTGGGGATTCAGGTTGGGGTTTGGTGGAGTGGGGATCCGGGTGTGGGTGGCTCGGCCCTGTGGTCCAGGTGCAGGGGGAGTGGGCTCCTCGTGGGGTTCTGAGTGCAGGGGGGTGAGGCTTGGTGGGAGGATCTGGGCATGAGGGGATCTGGATGCACAGGGGTTGGGCAGATGGGGCAGCAGCTCCATGTACAGGTATCCCTCCCCCTGCAGCTGAGGAGCAATGGGTGCAGGAAGCAGGAGGGGGTTGCAGAGCTTCCTGCAGCCAGGGGAGAAATCCTTCCCCAGCCTGGCAGGATGCAGCAGAGCACAGACACTGCTGTGTCTGATGCAGACCAGAGTGCTACCCACACATTGGTGACTCTGCAGCCCCACAGTGAAGAGGGAGGGGAGAGCTGTACTCCCCATGATAGGCACGGGCAGGACAAGCCCACCTCCTCACCCCTTGCTCTGGGATCATCTGCAAAAGAGGCAGTGAACCCACCTCCGCTGGCCAGCCAGTCCCAGGAGCGGTGCTTGCAGGCTGGTGTGCATGCCTGCCTTGTGACGGTGCCCAGAACCCAGCCAGAGCCACCCATGGTTCCTTCACACGGTGCCTGCGGTGGGACTGGCATGCGTCAGGTGGAGCCGCTCCACAAGGGCATTCTCAGCCCCTTCCCTAGCGCTAGTGTGGGAAGGAGCAATAAGTAGCAGCTGCGTGTGACTTCCTGAGAAGTGTCCCCATCTCTCTCTGCGGCAGGGCAATTCCCACCCAGCCTTCCCACACTCACACCACAACGCCTGCCAATAGCCCAGCTGGCCTGGGTCTCAGCAGTCACGCCCTTCCTCCGCTGACAGCCCATCGGCACACACTGTCTGTCTCCGGCTGCAGCAATGCCAACTCCTGACCACTGTACCTGACTGCCATGCCCTTCGGTGGTCCCCTCTCATCTCGGCTAAGGTGCCCGAATCTCGGCCAGTCCACCTCCCCATGGACAGCTGTCACTCTTCCCTCAGTACCAGCATGTGGCCCAGCCGGTCCCCCAGTGCTCCAGACCAGTCACACAGGGAAACACAGGGACCTGAGCAAAGGGACCATCAGACTGTCTTTAGCTCTCTGGGGTTTTCTCTCCTCCTCCGGCCAGCCAGGGTATTCCCCCTTTCTTCCCTCCTACTTCACAAAGGGCAGCCCCTCTATTCCCCGGGAGTCCCTCCCTGACAAGTCGCTCCACCAACCTGCACCCAAAGAGTGGGGGAGGATTTTGTCTCAGGCTGGTGCCAGCTCCCCGGGTGGGGGGGGCTCCCGGGACCTGTCTGCCCCATGGGGTTGCTCCTGTTGCTGGCCTGTGAGTGGAGGATCTTCCCTTGGCAGAGCAGTTCTCACACCTGCTGTGCCCAGGCCCACCTGCCAGAGGGGCTGAGCACCCACACGTGGGGAGCCCGGCTCATTGTTGCCATGTAGACCCGGGAAATCCTTGTTACCAACAGTGTCCTTTCCCTACTGCGCCCCCCCAGGGCAGGGCTGACACAGGAGAGGTGGGACTCGAGAGGAGAAGAGACAAATGCCCCGGTCGCTGTCCCCTGTGGAGGGCAGCAGGAAGGGGGCCAAGCTCCTGTCTCCCCCCGCCAACCCCAGGAGTAACAGGACAAGGTGGTTTGTCAGTCCAGCCTGCTGGGCAGGCGCGAGGTGAGAGCCCAGTCCAGAGTGGGAGCGAGGCCTGCCTGTGTGCACCTGCTCTGGCTCCAGATAAGCGCCTCCAGCAGGCTTGCCACCCCTGGGGGCTCCCGTTGTGAGGGCGAAGTGCGGAGTCCCCACTGGGCTGCGAACGGCTCGGGGCTCGCCAGCTCTGGCCTGTGCCCCCCTCACATTTTTTGACCACGTTGCTGCACAGTGGGCAGGCTGGCAGCTGCGGCGAGGAGCCCAACGCAGTGCAAGGGGAGCAGCGGCCTCTCCCTGCTCTTCACAGAACTCTTTGGAATTGATGGCTAGCCTTGGAGATTTCCGAGACTCCCGACCGGGCCAGCTGCTCCTCCCAGAGCAGTGGGATGTGCTGCTCCCCTGACAGCCTGCCCTAGTTTGTTGTGGGCCATAACACAAGAGAGCTCTGGTAACATTTCTTCTAGTCACAATGTTCTCCTTATATGTTACAGGGTCCCTATGTGGTGCAATGCAGAGGGACAGGATGCAGCACTTCCAGGGTCTCTGACAAACATGATCTCCAAGTGCAAGCTTGCCAACCTGTGAAACTACATCTACTCCATGTCTCCCTGAGATGATGGAAGAAAATGGGAATGAAGCCAGCAGCCCTTAGGAGACTCCAACTAGTAAAGGAGACTGCAACACAGCTCCTGCAACACAGCTCCTTTCAGCCATCATCTGACCTATCCCCTCCGTTTCTACACTGGCTCCCCATAGAATAGTGAGGCAAATTCAAGATCTCGGTCACTATCTTCAAGCTGTTCCAAGGCGTATCTAAAAGAGTCTAAAGCTGCAGGATGCAGGCTGCGGTTGACAGCTCTGCTCTTCAGGCACCATGGTACTCTTCAGTAGGGTAAAACTATGCAAGACACAGAGCTTTCTCAGGTGCCAGTCTGAGATGGTGGAATGAACTCCTCCAGGTGATAAGAACCATCACAAACCTCCTCACTTTTCCCTCGGATTACCAGGTGCACGGTGCCAACCTGCCTTCTCTAATGCAAACAAAGAGCAGCGTGGACATGTAAACAAAACAAAACCTTCCGAAATCACGCCCTACATTGCACACACAATTCTGTCCCTGGGAAGGTGATGAGAGAAAACCCCACACAGTAGAGATGTTAGTCGTTGGCATAATGCACAACTGGAAAGCATTCCAATACTACAGTGATGAGAGCAGGATAAGAACCGATATGGGATAGAATAGAACTGCAGACAAACAACTGTCCTGAATGTGAACCTGTTCGCAGGCACTGTCTGCTAGTACTGCTTAGGATGTGACTTGCTTTTCAAATATCTCTTTGCTTTGAAGCTTGAAAGAGCTGTACAGTATCATTAATGGTCACTCCTGGACAGAGCGTGCCAACTTTACTCGAGTAGTCCTACTGATTTCAATGACAATATAATAGGATACAAAAAATACAGTAGGATACAACTCAATGGGTGATGTCCTCGCTCCATTGAAGTCAATGGCACTACTGCCCCCCAAAATAAATGTTAGGCTCTTTAACCATGTCAAGCCCCTTAAGCTGGTTGTGCCAGTCTTGTTCCGAATCTCACTTTTGGAGTGAGGGAATACTCAACGTGAGCAGCATGGCAGCCAGGTTAGATATCTGTATGTGAACAGAGCACTGTTAAAAACCAGACTGTAAAACTGTGCTAAGCGGAGGGCCCAGGGAGGTGCACATGCCATGTCTAGCTTGCCAATATTCTAAACGAATGCTGTGAATGGGGCACTGAACAACACTCCATGTGTGGAAGGCCGGTGCTTTCAAACGAAGGCAGGCAACTAAATCCATATGTAGCCACCTAACTAGAAGGGACCTAATTGGGTGGTGAGTATGTGTGACTTGTGTTGAAAGCCAGAGGAGTTAGGTACCTAACTTAAACATTCAGTTTTGAAGGTGTCAGTCTTAAAGATGAGCCCTGTGTTAACTCAAGAACATAAGAACGGCCATACTGAGTCAGACCAAAGGTCCATCTAGCCCAGTATCCGATCTTCTGAGAGTAGCCAGTGCCAGACACTTCAAAGGGAATGAACAGAGCAGGGCAATTTATTGAGTAATCCATCCCGTCATCCAGTCCCAGCTTCTAGCAGCCAGAAGCTGAGGGAAACCCAGAGCATGGAGTCGCATCACTGACCATCTTCTCTAATAGCCATTGATGGCCCTACTCTCCATGAGCTTATCTAATTCTTTTTTTAACTCATTTATAGTTTTGGCCTTCACAGCTTCCCCTGGCAACAAGTTCCACAGTACATTGTGTGAAGGAATACTTCCCTGTGTTTGTTTTAAATTATTAATTTCACTGGGTGACCCCTGGTACTTGTGTTATGTGAAAAGAGGTAAACAGTATTTCCTTATTCACTTTCTCCAGCCAAAATTTTATAGACCTTTCTATCATATCCCCCATGAGTCGTCTCTTGTCTGAGCTGAACAGTCCATCGTCTTAATCTCTCTTCATACAGAAGCTGTTCCATACCCCTCATCATTTTTGTTGTCCTTTTCTGCACCTTTTCCAATTCTAATATGTTTTATTTGGGATGAGGTGGCCAGAACTGCACACTGTATTCAAGATGTGGGTATGCCATGGATTTATACAGTGGCTTATATGATATTTTCTGTTTTATTATCTATCCCTTTCCTAAAAGCTGCTAAAATTCTGTTAGCCTTTTTGACTGCCGCTGCACATTGAGTGAATGTTTTCAGAGAACTATCCACAGTGACACCAAGATCTCTTTCTTGAGTGGTAACAGCTAATTTAGACCCCATCATTTTATATGTATAATTGGAATTATGTTGTCCAATGTGCATTACTTTGCATTTCTCAACACTAAATTTCATCTGCCATTTTGTTGCTTGTCACCCAGTTTTGTGAGATCCCTTTTGTATCTCTTCACAGTCTGCTTTGGACTTAACTATCTTGGGTAATTTTGTATTACCTGCAAACTTTTGCACCTCACAGTTCCCCCTTTTCCCAGATCTTTTATGTATCTCTTGAGTAACACTGATCCCAGTACAGACCCCTGGAGTTCTGGAGGACACCATTATTTACCTCTCTCCATTGTGAAAACTGGCCATCTGTTCCTACCCTTTGTTTCCTATCTTTTAACCAGTTACCAATCCACGAGAGGACCTTCCCTCTTATCCCACGACTGCTTACTTTGCTTAAGAGCCTTTGGTGTAGGACCTTGTCAAAGGCTTTCTGAAAGACCAAGTACACCATATCCAGTAGATCACCCTTCTCCACATGTTTTTTGGCCCTCTCAAAGAATTCTAACAGATTGGTAAAGCATGATTTCCTTTTACAAAAGCCATGTGACTCTTCTCCAACGTAACGTATTCATCTGTGTGTCTGATAATTCTGTTCTTTTATTATAGTTTCAACCAATTTGCCAGATACTGAAGTTAAGTTTCCCAGCCTGTAACTGCCAGCATCACCTTTAGAGCCTTTTTTAGAGCATGACATTAACTATCTCCCAGTCATTTGGTACAGATGTAGATTTAACCATTAGTAGTTAGCAGGTTTCACAGTAGCAGCCGTGTTAGTCTGTATTCGCAAAAAGAAAAGGAGGACTAGTGGCACCTTAGAGACTAACCAATTTATTTGAGCATAAGCTTTCGTGAGCTACAGCTCACTTCATCAGATGCATCTGATGTAGTTAGCAGTTAGTAGTTCTGCAATTTCACATTTGAGTTCCTTCAGAACTCTTGGGTGAATATCATCTGGTCCTGGTGACTTATTACTGTTGAATTTATCAATTTGTTCCAAAACCTCCTCTATTGACACCTCAATCTGGGACAGTTCCTCAGATTTGTCACCTAAAAAAAATGGCTTAGATGAGGGAATCTCCCTCACATCCTCTGCAGTGAAGACTGATGCAAAAAATTCATTTAGCTTCTCCACAGTGGCCTTGTCTTCCTTGAGTGCTTTAGTGCCTGGATCATCCTGTGTGCCTAGCCCCACCTCCCACCCCTCGTTTGGCACGCTTCCTGCTGATGACGTACTTATAAAAATGGTGCTGTTAGCTGTTGTGTCTTTTGCTAGTGAACTGCCAAATTCTTTTTTGGCCTGCCTAATTGTGCTTTTACATTTCACTTGCCAGAGTTTGTCTTTTTCTATTTTCCTCAGTAGGATTTGACTTCCAATTTTCAAAGGGTGCCTTTTTGTCTCTAATGGCCTCTTTTACTCTGTTGTTTAGCCATGGTGACCTTTTTTTTTTTTTTTTTTGGTCTTGGGGTTTTTTTTTGCTCCTTTTACTTTTTTTGGGGGGGGTATACTTACAATTTGAGCCTCTATTGTGGTGTTTTTAAAAAGTTTCCATGCAGCTTGAGGCATGTCATTCTTATGACTGTTCTTTTTAATTTCCACTTAACAAGTGTAGTTCCCATTTAGAAGTTAAATGCTATTGTGGTGGGTTTCTTTTGTATTTTCCCCCCTTAAAGGATATTCAATTTAATTACATTATGATCGCTATTACCAAGCTATGTACAACTATAGTTACCGACTGGACCAGATCCTGTGCCTCTTTTAGGACTAAATCAAGAATTGCCTCTCGCCTTGTGGGTTCCAGAACTGGCTACTCCAAGAAGCTGTCACTAATGATGTCTAGAAATTTTATTTCTGCATCCCATCCTGGGGTGTCATTCCAGTCAGTATGGAGATAGTTGAAATCCCCCATTATTACTGTGTTTTCTGTTTTTGTAGATTTTCTTATCATAGAATCATAGAATATCAGGGTTGGAAGGGACCTCAGGAGGTCATCTAGTCCAACCCCCTGCTCAAAGCAGGACCAATCCCCAACTAAATCATCCCAGCCAGGGCTTTCTCAAGCCTGACCTTAAAAATATCTAAGGAAGGAGATTCCACCACCTCCCTAGGTAATGCATTCCAGTGTTTCACCACCCTCCCAGTGAAAAAGTTTTTCCTAACATGCAACCTAAACCTCCCCCACTGCAACTTGAGACCATTACTCCTTGTTCTGTCATCTGCTACCACTGAGAAAAGTCCAGATCCATCCTCTTTGGAACCCCCTTTCAGGTAGTTAAAAGCAGCTATCAAATCCCCCCTCATTCTCCTCTTCTGCAGACTAAACAATCCCAGTTCCCTCAGCCTCTCCTCATAAGTTATGTGTTCCAGTCCCCTAATCATTTTTGTTGCCCTCCGCTGGATGTTTTCCAATTTTTCCACCATCCTTCTTGTAATGTGGATCCCAAAATTGGACACAGTACTCCAGATGAGGCCTCACCAATGTCAAATAGAGGGGAACGATCACGTCCCTCGATCTGCTAGCAATGCTCCTACTTATACATCCCAAAATGCCATTGCCTTCTTGTCAACAAGGGCACACTGTTGACTCATATCCAGCTTCTCATCCACTGTAACCCCTAGATCCTTTTCTGCAGAACTGCTGCCTAGCCATTCGGTGCCTAGTCTCTAGTGGTGCATGGGATTCTTCAGTCCTAAGTGCAGGACTCTGCACTTGTCCTTGTTGAACCTCATCAGATTTCTTTTGGCCCAATCCTCTAATTTGTCTAGGACCCTCTGTATCCTATCCCTACCCTCCAGCGTATCTACCTCTCCTCCCAGTTTAGTGTCATCTGCAAACTTGCTGAGGGTGCAATCCACACCATCCTCCAGATCATTTATGAAGATATTGAACAAAGCCAGCCCGAGGACTGACCCTTGGGGACCCCTGGCTGCCAACTAGACATGGAGCCATTGATCACTACCCGTTGAGCCCGACAATCTAGCCAGCTTTCTATCCACCTTATAGTCCATTCATCCAGCCCATACTTCTTTAATTTGCTGGCAAGAATACTGTGGGAGACCATATCAAAAGCTTTGCTAAAGTCAAGGAACAACACTGCTTTCCCCTCATCCAGAGAGCCAGTTATCTCGTCATAGAAGGCAATTAGATTAGTCAGGCATGACTTGCCCTTGGTGAATTCCATGCTGACTGTTCCTGATCACTTTCCTCTCCTCTAAGTGCTTCAGAATTGATTCCTTGAGGACCTGCTCCATGATTTTTCCAGGGACTGAGGTGAGGCTGACTGGCCTGTAGTTCCCAGGATCCTCCTTCTTCCCTTTTTTAAAGATGGGCACTACGTTAGCCTTTTTCCAGTCATCCGGAACTTCCCCAGATCGCCATGAGTTTTCAGAGATAATGGCCAATGGCTCTGCAATCACATCCACCAACTCCTTTCGCACTCTCGGATACAGCGCATCCGGCCCCATGGACTTATGCTCGTCCAGCTTTTCTAAATAGTCCCGAACCACTTCTTCCTTCACAGAGGGCTGGCCACCTCCTCCCCATGCTGTGCTGCCCAGTGCAGTAGTCTGGGAGCTGACCTTGTTCGTGAAGACAGAGGCAAAAAAAGCATTGAGTACTTTAGCTTTTTCCACATCCTCTGTCACTAGGTTGCCTCCCTCATTCAGTAAGGGGCCCACACTTCCCTTTAATAAATCTTCCCCTAAGGGATGTGTCTGTCCAAATCATGTGTTCCTCTTCATGTGTTGGCTTTTAGTTTGAAAACTCCTCTAAACTCCTCTACAACCTTTGTACCTGTACTTGCCAGCAATTGAATTCTGTTTTGGTAGAGGCTGTTTTTCCTGTATAGGCTCCTCCTATTCCAAAAGCTTCTGCAGTTCCTAATCAACCTAAATCCCCCTCTTCCCTCCACCATTGTTTCATCCATGCAGTGAGACCTTGCAGTTCTGCCTGTCTAAGGGTGTGCGTGAAGGCTGCTCTCTCCAGATGCCGATATTACACACTTATAAAATAGGCATTAAAACAGTGGCATATTTATATAGCCCTAACTTGGTGACAGAAATGAGCAATAATCACTCAGATTAACAAACCCCTAATGGAACCTGAAAGGGACACTATTAAAAACAATCTGGAGTGAGCTAGGAAATCTCAGCAAATTCCTCAGATTGGCTGTGCTAAAATAACTGCAGCTTTCCCACAGAGTCACACACAATTATGCACAGACTTCTTGCTGCCAGACCAAATGGGCTGGCCCCAGAAAGGCCTCTCCAAATGACCCTGTCCTCCAACAAATGCTGGGGTCCTCGCTCACATTCCTACAATGAATATCCTCAGAAGCCACAGGGCAGCTGGTGGGGAGAGATTTGTCGGCTCCCCAGCTCTGCGAATGACCTGATTTCATAGTCACCTAGTTGGCTGAGCTTGCCCGGGCTCTAGCCCTCATCAGCGTGTCTGACACACGTTTGGCCCAGCTCTAGTTTGGAAATCCTCAAGCCATTGCTCCAGCTTGTAGGTTCCCCACTGTGTTTCACAGGCGGTTCTAAATTTTGCATGGAGGTGAGTGGGGAAGCCTAGTGTGTCCAGAGAAATTGTTGCCTTGGATAATGGGAGGCGATATGGAAGCCAATTTGAATATGCTTCCAAAAAGGCAGCTACTTTGTACCCAACAATTGCTGTTTGTTTGAGTCTATACGTGGAAGTGAGCATTCTGTTCTCCCGGGGCTGTAACCCAGTGAGTATCTGCATGGGACTATTTCATACTTCTCCAATCTGATCAGGCTTACTCTTTGAGACCCCTATCCCCTTCCAGAGACACCTCAAAAAGAACATGACATCTTCAGTAAGGGAGGCCCCTAGAATCCAAACCACAAGGCAGTAGCCCAGAAATACAAATCTGGGGCGACTGGGCGTGGGGCCTCATCCAGAAGAGATCCAAGGAGTTTCTAATGGATGAAGTCATTTCATAACATTTGGTCAGGGCTGGGTTTCATAGGAATCTCCAGTAGCTGAAAGTTAGCTCAGTCCATTGGGATGAGTAGTCGGTTCCCGAAAGTTAAGAAAAATGCATCTCATTAATTTTGCCAGCTACCCGTGGACAGTGGGATCTGAGCACATAACAGGAGCCAGAACCGTAAGCGCCTTGCCAGGGGCATGAAATACAATAATTTCATTGGCCATGTTATCTTTATATAAGACATTCTTATCTGGGTGCACCACCTCAATGGGTTGCTGATGGGCCTATGGCAAATACTGGGGCAGAAGCAGGTGTTCACTTTCCAGCTGATATGATTATTTGTAACGAATAGGATGGGCAACGGTCGTGTTTACCCACAATCGAGACTGTGAGCTCAGCTTGGACCCATTATGTAATAAAGCATGTGAATAGGTTCAAAGAGGTGAACCGAGGGAGGTCACTGATTCTGGAGGGTGCATGACATTCCATCGTGGTGGGTGATGGGACAGCTCAGCACAGGGAACAGGGGCAAGGGAATATATGTGTCCCTCAGCAGCCCTGCATGTGTGTTTGCTGTGTGGAGCTGTGTAAGGGCTCAGCCCTCCTGTTCCCACCTGCCCTCTCTATGGACAGCAGGGGCGGTGCTGTTCGACCGCCCTGGATCCTGCAGGGGGGAGGTGGGGCAGAGTTCCCTCTTCCCCTGGAAGGAAGGAGGGCTGGAATCAGCAGGCTCCTCCCTTCCCTGCTCTAGCGGGAGGGATAGCTCAGTGGTTTGAGCATTGGCCTGCTAAACCCAGGGTTCTGAGTTCAATCCTTGAGGGGGCCATTTAGGGATCTGGGGCAAAAATTGGGGATTGCTCCTACTTTGAGCAGGGGGTTAGACTAGATGACTTCCTGAGGTCCTTCCAACCCTGATATTCTATGATCTCCCTGCAGGAAGGAGGAAGCTGGTAAGAGACTGCCCACGGGATAATTCCTCTCTGCCATTTGGTGCTTTCCCCTGCTGGCAGGGCAGGCCTGGAGCCCCCTGGACTCCCAGCAGGGCACCAGTGCCCCCGGCAGCCCCACTGATTTTCATTAGAGGCAGGAAGGGTTAAGCTCCCCCCAAACCCAGGGGAGGTAATCGAGTGGAGCCCTTGGGGAACGGCCCTCCCTAGTGATGAAATTGCAGGTGATTGAGTGCTCTGAGCATGGAGGCCTGTTTCGCTCTGTGAGAGCCCTTTTGTTACCACACAATGGATGAGCTGGGCTTTGCCGTGGAGCGTCTGCTTCTTGATGTATTTCAGCCAGCCCTTCCCCGTCACCAGCATTGTCTGCTCAACGTCTCCTCAACGGTGCCAGCCCTGAGCTGTCCCAATCACACATCAGGCCCACAAATCCCAGGGGTTTTAACAGTACGAACTGTGGGGTGTGTCTCCTGGCTGCCTGGTGCTGCAGCCTGCAGGGGTCATGGTGTCAAGCTTTTCTTCACAAGCACAGGGAGATAGAACCTTTTCTTGGAAGCTGAAATCTGGAATTCTTATGTAATCCCATGGCTCCAGTAGCTGGGCCTTTAAGAAAAACATCAACTATTGCAAGACTTACAATAAGATCAGGAGAGTTGGCAACAGTGGAATGCGTAGTTTACAGTCTGCCTCTTACAGCTAGGGATATGTCTGAGTGGCAGGGGGAGCGTGATTACCATTTTCAGGCAGTGGCTGCCTGTGAGCCCAGCTGTCTGTTCATCCAGCCTAGGGGAGTCACTATATCTGTGAATTATTTTTTCTCCTGGAGTAGTTCCAAGTAGGGTGTTTTGCAATTGTCCCACATTGAGGCTAACTCAGTTATTCTTGTGCTGCTGATACAATGGTATGTGCTCTTGCTCCTGCAGTGAACACGTATTATCGCGGGTACCTGATCTCTTTGTCAGTAGCTCAGCTTTGCTATCAGTGTTCTACTTTGGCTAGGCAGGTGCAGTAAGTAAATGAATCCCTCATTTGTCAGTTTTGACATTACCTTAATGATCATGTAGGCGAAAATGCCCTAGAATGGATTAAACGTAGGGCAGGCTGAGTATAGTTATTTCTGGGATATGCCCTCTTCAGTCTGGTCATCACATGGGGGCACTCACCAAACTCAGCATTGCTAAAAGTCTTCCTGTGTGTAGTGAAGCAGCATGGCCTCCCTCCTGCACAGAGGGATTAACCCTGCCTTGGGGGGTTCAGCTCACCCGACTCCCTCACAGGAAGTGCAGTGCAGGGAAGGCAGTATAAGGGCAAGGCCCTGCTACTCAGTTGGCCTGGACCAGATTAGGAGGCAGACCTCCATCCCAGGTACCTGAGCCCTCAGCTGAGCCCGCAACCGGCAGCAGGGAGGAAAGGCGACCCACTGTCCCAGGAACTGGACAACCCCAGAGAGAAACAAGTGGAATGGCTGCCTGACCAGGAGGCTGAGAGCCAGGTCCCAGCAGGGATGGAGCAGCACCTGCTGGAGCTGGTAGGAAGAAGGCGAGGGAAACAAGACTTGGGTCCGATGGTACTGCCAGGATGCAAGGTAGCAACCACACTAGGGTGAACATCCATCCCTAATTAGGCGGGACAGTCCCAGAATGTACATTTCAAGTCCCAGTCCCAGGCTGAATGACTCTGGGACAACATTTGTCCTGGATTCCCTGTGGCACTGCTCCATGCCTGCCCAAGGCTCAAGGGCAGCACCAGCCTCTTGGTGGGGGCGGGAGCGGGCTGAGGTGGGCCTTAGCCCCCCGCCCCTTGCCACAAGGCCATGCCTCCTGCTCCTCTCCCCCCACCAAGGCCCCACCCAGGACAGATGGAGGGTCCAGGCTCCCCACAATGGCCTGGCTCCCTGGGCAGCTCTTACCAGTGCCGAGCTCTGGCTTCTGGCCTGGCCAGGGCCTCAGGGGGAAAGGAGGAGCAAGGATGGGGCCAAGAAGGGGCGGGGCTCCTGCATGTGTCCTATTTTTGCATTTCAAAAAGATGGTCCCCCTAGACTGCATGTTTTCCCGCTGACCCTGTGGCAGAGTCACACACCACTTCTAGGGCCCTGGGCTGGAGCAGGGTGGGCCCGGGTCCACCTACCTCCAGCCCCATATGCAGATCTGGGTGTGCTCTGACTTTTAGGCCAGTGGCTGGAAATGCTACCTGTTTGTTTGTTCAGCCCTCATCTTAGGAAGTCTGAGCCATCAACTCTTATTGGCTGCTCCAGCCAGGAGGCCGGAGCTCATGAAGGTTTAAGTGCTCAGCCCTCACCCTCGGAGGCTCACGATATAGACTGCCTATTAACATGCTGAACCTGCACCAGGTAGGTTGAACTATCATTTGTGAGCCACCTACAGCTTCATCTGGTGTGTGTCCCGAACCCGCACGCTGCCACAGGGGGCACCCTGGCCTGGAGATGCAGCAATCTTACATTGTGTTAGTCTTCTCTCTTGTTAGACTGAGCATCTTCCACATGGATTCTAGGTAGGGTGACCAGACAGCAAGTGTAAAAAATCAGGACAGGGGGTGGGGGTGCCTATATAAGAAAATAGGTGCCTATATAAGATATATATATATAATATATAATAATATAATATAGAATAATATAATATAGATATATAAGAGGTGCCTATATAAGAAAAAGCCCCCAAAATTGGGACTGTCCCTATAAAATCGAGACATCTGGTCACCCTAATTCTAGGCAGCTTTAATGCCTACTGGGGGTTTGCTCAGCCTAAGCCATGGTCACTGAGGGCCATCACTGATTTTTGTCCCATATGTCACCAGTTTCCAAGAGTTTTGCTGTGAGGCACTGTTTTTGTCCAGAAAAGGCAAGGTGGTTTGCTGTTGATGTCAGTGAGAAGAGGGGCTGGCTTCAGGCGTTTATCTGTAGCATTAGCACCCGATACTGCAAAGTATGGCTCAATCAGGGCAAACTGAAAAGAACAGGGTAGACGATTCCCAAAATTGGTGGTTTATTCCAATAATTAGAGCCACCAAGTCAGTAACAAAACTGGTTACCAAGAAGCTAAAATATGGTTCCCCTTAAGCAATCCATCCTTTGGCTCCCAACCAGGCAACCAAGTCTAATATGGTGAGGATTACATAAAATCTTATTCACTAATATAAAGTTCTACCAATCCCAAAAGATTGGGCACATTACCCACCACGAGATCAATGTATATTTCAGATCTTACCCAAATACACGCTTACAGTCAATTTTTATGAACAAAACTAAGATACATTAAAAAAGAAAAGAGTTACTATGGTTAAAAGATCATTATACTTATAGATATGAATAAAGTTCTTACGTCAGTTTCATAGTAGAAATGGTGACCTGCTGATTTGCAAAAGTCCTTCCAGAATCAATTCAATCGGTTATAGTTCAACAGGCCAGTGGTTCTCAACCTTTCCAGACGACTGTACCCCTTTCAGGAGTCTGATTCTCTTGCGTACCCCCAAGTTTCACCTCACTTAAATACTACTTGCCTACAAAATCAGACATAAAAATACAAAAGTGTCACAGCACACTGTTACTGACAAATTGCTTACTTTTACCATACAATTATAAAATAAATCAATTGGAATATAACTACTGTACTTACATTTCAGTTTCACATTTGGGGACAATGTATACCTTCAGATCAGCGGCACTGCTATGGGTACCCGCATGGCCCCACAGTATGCCAACATTTTTATGGCTGATTTAGAACAACGCTTCCTCAGCTCTCGTCCCCTAAAGCCCCTACTCTACTTGCGCTATATTGATGACATCTTCATCATCTGGACCCATGGAAAAGAAGCCCTTGAGGAATTCCACCATGATTTCAACAATTTCCATCCCACCACCAACCTCAGCCTGGTCCAGTCCACACAAGAGATCCACTTCCTGGACACTACAGTGCTAATAAACAATGGTCACGTAAACACCACCCTATACCGGAAACCTACTGACCACTATTCCTACCTGCATGCCTCCAGCTTTCACTCTGACCACACCACACGATCCATCGTCTACAGCCAAGCTCTGCGATACAACCGCATTTGCTCCAACCCCTCAGACAGAGACAAACACCTACAAGATCTCCATCAAGCATTCTTACAACTACAATACCCACCTGCAGAAGTAAAGAAACAGATTGATAGAGCCAGAAGAGTTCCCAGAAGTTACCTACTACAGGACAGGCCTAACAAAGAAAATAACAGAATGCCACTAGCCGTCACCTTCAGCCCCCAACTAAAACCCCTCCAACGCATTATTAAGGATCTACAACCTATCCTAAAGGATGACCCAGCACTCTCACAAATCTTGGGAGACAGGCCAGTCCTTGCCTACAGACAGCCCCGCAACCTGAAGCAAATACTCACCAACAACCACATACCACACAACAGAACCACTAACCCAGGAACTTATCCTTGCAACAAAGCCCGTTGCCAACTGTGTCCACATATCTATTCAGGGGACACCATCACAGGGCCTAATAACATCAGCCACACTATCAGAGGCTCGTTCACCTGCACATCCACCAATGTGATATATGCCATCATGTGCCAGCAATGCCCCTCTGCCATGTACATTGGTCAAACTGGACAGTCTCTACGTAAAAGAATAAATGGACACAAATCAGATGTCAAGAATTATAACATTCATAAACCAGTCGGAGAACACTTCAATCTCTCTGGTCACGCAATCACAGACATGAAGGTCGCTATTTTAAAACAAAAAAACTTCAAATCCAGACTCCAGCGAGAAACTGCTGAATTGGAATTCATTTGCAAATTGGATACTATTAATTTAGGCTTAAATAGAGACTGGGAGTGGCTAAGTCATTATGCAAGGTAGCCTGTGTCCTCTTGTTTTTTCCTACCCCCCCCCCAGATGTTCTGGTTTAACTTGGATTTAAACTTGGAGTGGTCAGTTTGGATGAGCTATTACCAGCAGGAGAGTGAGTTTGTGTGTGTATGGAGGTGGGGGGGATGTGAGAAAACCTGGATTTGTGCAGGAAATAGCCCAACTTGATTGTCATGCACATTGTGTAAAGAGTTGTCACTTTGGATGGGCTATCACCAGCAGGAGAGTGAATTTGTGTGGGGGGGTGGAGGGTGAGAAAACCTGGATTTGTGCTGGAAATGGCCCAGCTGATGATCACTTTAGATAAGCTATTACCAGCAGGACAGTGGGGTGGGAGGAGGTATTGTTTCATATTCTCTATGTATATATAAAGTCTGCTGCAGTTTCCACGGTATGCATCCGATGAAGTGAGCTGTAGCTCACGAAAGCTTATGCTCAAATAAATTGGTTAGTCTCTAAGGTGCCACAAGTACTCCTTTTCTTTTTACATTTCAGTGTAAGGTATATAGATCAGTATAAACAACTCATTGTCTGTATGAAATTTTCATTTGTTCTGACTTTGCTAGTGCTTTTTATGTAGCCTGTTGTAAAACTAGGCAAATATCTAGACGAGTTGATGTACCCCCTGAAAGACCTGTGTACCCCCAGGGTACATGTAACCCTGGTTGAGAACCACTGCAAGTGCAAGTCTTCCATGAGAATTAGCGGTGGACCTGGAGATCTAAGTCTTGTGACTTAAACTGCCCCTGACAAAGTTCAAGTAGATCTGAGATAAGGATCAAGCCCTAGAGTTCTTTTACAGTTCTCTAGCAGGTTGTGAGAGCCTCTTGACAGCAGACACCACAGCACGGATCTCTTGGATGAAGAATAGGTAACATACATTGTTGCTTTGAAGTAAGTTTCTGTTTCCTAGGCTCACACCGGTAACTAGCTGCATTCATTAGCATAAGGTAATTAACCATTCAAGCAGTTCATAAACAGTTTACCACAAACTTCAAAGAGATATATAGACAATGATATTATTACACCCAAGTTTCATCTAAAGTTAACATTCCTTTTTGATCTCTGAATCAATAGAATATAGTAACAGACATTACAGTTAGGAACTGAAGTTTAACATCTACAAGCTAATTGGATCACATTGTTAATCTTCTAATAAGCAAAAAGAACAAGGAGTACTTGTGGCACCTTAGAGACTAACAAATTTATCTGAGCATAAGCTTTTGTGGGCTTAAACCCACTTCATTGGATGCAAGCAGTGGAAAATGCAGTAGAAAGATATATCTATACACAGAGAACATGAAAAAATGGGTGTTGTCATACATCATGAATAGGTCGAAATATGAACAACAGGCTGCTAGGCAGCTCTCTAACTCCACATTCTACAGGCCATTACCCTCTGATCCCACTGAGGATTACCAAAAGAAACTACACCATCTGCTCAGGAAACTCCCTGAAGAAGCACAAGAACAAATCTGCACAGACACACCCCTAGAGCCCCAACCAGGGGTATTCTATCTGCTACCCAAGATCTATAAATCTGGAAATCCTGGATGCCCCATCATCTCAGGCATTGGCACCCTGACAGCAGGACTGTCTGGCTACGTGGACTCTCTCTTCAAGCTCTACGCTACCAGCACTCCTAGCTTTCTTTGAGACACCACTGACTTCCTGAGAAAACGACAATCTATTGGTGATCTTCCAGAAAACACCATCCTGGCCACTATGAATGTAGAAGCCCTCTACATCAACATTCCACACAAAGATGGACTACAGGCCGTCAGGAACAGTATCCCCGATAATGTCACAGCAAACCTGGTGGCTGAACTTTGTGACTTTGTCCTCCCCCATAATTATTTCACATTTGGAGACAATGTATACCTTCAAATCAGCTGCACTTCTATGGGTACCCGCATGGCCCCACAGTATGCCAACATTTTTATGGCTGACTTAGAATAACACTTCCTCAGCTCTTGTCCCCTAACGCCCCTACTCTACTTGTGCTACATTGATGACATCTTCATGATCTGGACCCATGGAAAAGAAGCCCTTGAGGAATTCCACCATGATTTCAACAATTTCCAACCCACCATCATAGAATCATGGAATACCAGGGTTGGAAGGGTCCTCAGGAGGTCATCTAGTCCAACCCCCTGCTCAAAGCAGGACCAATCCCCAACTAAATCATCAACCTCAGCCTGGACCAGTCCACACAAGAGATCCACTTCCTGGACACTACAGTGCTAATAAGTGATGGTCACATAAACACCACCCTATACCGGAAACCTACTGACTGCTATACTTACCTACATGCCTCCAGCTTTCATCCAGACCACATCACATGATCCATTGTCTACAGTCAAGCTCTACAATACAACCACATGTGCTCCAACCCCTCAGACAGAGACAAACACCTACAAGATCTCCATCAAGCATTCTTACAACTACAATACCCACCTGCTGAAGTGAAGAAACAGATTGACAGAGCCAGAAGAGCACCCAGAAGTCACCGACTACAGGACAGGCCCAACAACGAAAGTAACAGAACGCCACTAGCCATCACCTTCGGCCCCCAACTAAAACCTCTCTAGCGCATCATCAAGGATCTACAACCTATCCTGAAGGACGACCCATCACTCTCACAGATCTTGGGAGACAGGCCAGCCCCACAACCTGAAGCAAATACTCACCAGCAACCACACACACTAACCCAGGAACCTACCCTTGCAACAAAGGCCGTTGCCAACTGTGCCCACATATCTATTCAGAGGACACCATCACAGGGCCTAATCACATCAGCCACACTATCGGAGGCTCGTTCACCTGCTCATCTACCAATGTGATATATGCCATCATGTGCCAGCAATGCCCCTCTGCCATGTACATTGGTCAAACTGGACAGTCTCTACACAAAAGAATAAATGGACACAAATCAGACGTCAAGAATTATAACATTCAAAAACCAGTTGGAGAAGACTTCAATCTCCCTGGTCACTCGATTATAGACCTAAAAGTCGCAATATTACAACAAAAAAACTTCAAAAACAGACTCCAACAAGAAACTGCTGAATTGGAATTAGTTTGCAAACTGGACACCATTAAATTAGGCTTGAATAAAGACTGGGAGTGGATGGGTCATTACACAAAATAAAAACTATTTCCCCATGCTTATTTCCCCCTCAACCCCCCAGTTACGCTCACCTTCTTGTCAACTGTTGGAAATAGGCCATCCTGATTATCACTACAAAAGGTTTTTTTCTCCTGCTGATAATAGCTCACCTTAATTGATCACTCTCATTTTAGTGTATGGCAACAGTCATTTTTTCATGTTCTCTGTGTCTATATATATCTTCCTACTGTATTTTCCAGTGGATTCATCTGATGAAGTGGGTTTTAGCCCACGAAAGCTTATGTTCAAATAAATTTGTTAGTCTCTAAGGTGCCACAAGGACTCCTCGTTCTTTTTGCTGATACAGACTAACACGGCTACCACTCTGAAACCTAACAAGATATAGGTAAACACAGACAAATACAATTGGTACTGACAAAACTGGTTGTTTCAGGGAACCCTAACTCTCCTGTTTGGAATCCTAATAATTTTTGTATGTTTTCAGTTACTTTCCTGTTGTATCCAAAATTGTGTCAGGCATGCTACACAGATAGCTGCCCCAAACCAGAGCGCTAATTTGATGATTTTAAATATCACTGATGAACAAAGAGATAAAGAACGATTGACATGTGGAACCCAGTCATTGTTGGTCATTGCGTAGCTTGACCAAAAGGAGGGATTGTGAAAGTAGAATGAATTATATTGAAATTATAATTCATTAAAGAAGTGCTGCTTGAAAGATTTGTTGAAATATAGTTGTCAGGAAGAGAAACATTAAGGAGTGTGAGACAATGGGCCTCAAACTAATTAACTTAGAGCTCCTACTGAGCTAGGAGATTGGTAAACGTTAGTATGCAAATAAGATATGTATGTATATTTGTCAGTTTCTGCTTCCTTTTGTCTCCTATGCTAAATTTGCTTTGGCTTATCTGTATAAATAAGTTAGCAAAGCGCTTTGCCAATGCACCCAGATATATGTGAGCCTTCTGCAAAAGCTCAAGCTAACTTATTTATACAGATAAGCCAAAGGGTGGGCACTGGTGGAGGCCCTGCAGGCTGAGAAGCTGGAGAGAGGACATAGGAATAGTGCAGGGACTGGCATGGACTCAAAGGGAGGACATTTTCGAAGAGGGTAGAAATGGAAGGCCATGGATGTAGGTGGTTTTGGGAGGCCAGCACTGAAACTCCCCTTATATTTCCCACTGCACAGCTCTGACCCACTTCCATCCCCCCCTCTCCCCCTGCACTGTGCTGACCTCCCCTTTCCCCTCGAAGCAGCAGCATTCAGGGAAGCCTGGAGCCCCCTCCTCACAGCTGGCGGAGGTCACATGTGGAAGGACAGGAATTCTGGGTTCCTTCCCCCAGCAAGAAACAGTGGAAGGAAGGGGAACCCTGGAGCACTCCCCTTCGGCTTGGTGCAATAGCCATGAAGACTAATTGTAAACGCTAGGGGTATTTGTAGATAAGGGGTAGGGGCACTCCACTCCCCCGCAAATGTTACTGAAAGGAAGATGCCCAACTTTCCCTCTCTTTGTGGTTTTGCTGTTTTCTGAGTTCCCAGGGAGCAAACGTTCCTTTGAGGATGAGCCCCTATTCAGTGAGAGATTGTGGAAGAATAGTTTTTGGAAACCCCAGTTCTTCAATGCTCTAGTCACAAGAACAGTGTTTGGGGGTCCCTTCCGCTGATAGGGGTCGTTGTCTAGGGCTGCACTGGTCCCTCAGAGCTCAGTAGCTGTGTCAGAGCACAGCCCTAAGGGGCAAAGGTTGGCCAAGGGGTAGAATTCCCCTCCCAACTGGCACAGTCCCTACCCTTCTCCAGTGCCCTCCCACCCCCCTCACTGCTCCAACCTCCCACATACTCCCCCATCACTGCCACGACAGACAAAAACTACTCCACCTCGTCCACCACACGCACACCCTGCCAACTCCGCCCTCCTCCTTACTTCTCTGTGACCCTTGTGAACTTGGAGAGGTCATGGGGCTGTGACGGGGGCATGTACCAGCTGGAGGCAGGAGAGAGCAGGAGCATGGTGATGTGGAGTGCCTAGCCCAGATCTGAACTACCATGGAGATGAATGCAGCCTGGAACAATGGCACTGAGAGGTATGAACAGCTTCATTCATCTCAGAGTGTGTTTTCATCCCTCCTTCTGTGGTGCCCGTAGTGCTGGGCTTGTACTGTGCACTGAGCCTGCCTGTTCTCAGCAGAACATTTTGCCTCTTTCCTGCTCCAGCCTCTGGACTATGAACATATACTAACGGGAGCATTCAAACCAGGGGACTGAGGGCTTTAAGGTAATCTGGAGCCTTCATAGTTCCTTGATCCTAACCGGTTTCAGAGTAACAGCCGTGTTAGTCTGTATTCGCAAAAAGAAAAGGAGTACTTGTGGCACCTTAGAGACTAACCAATTTATTTGAGCATAAGCTTTCGTGAGCTACAGCTCACTTCATCGGATGCATACTGTGGAAACTGCAGAAGACATTATATACAGCAAGACCATGAAACAATACCTCCTCCCACCCCACTCTCCTGCTGGTAATAGCTTATCTAAAGTGATCACTCTCCTTACAATGTGTATGATAATCAAGTTGGGCCATTTCCAGCACAAATCCAGCTTTTCTCACTCCCCCTCCCCCCCCCCCCCCCCAAACTCATTCTGCTGTTGGTAACAGCCCATCCAAAGTGACCACTCTCTTTACTATCCAGCAGGATAGTGAGTTTGTGTGTGTGGTTTTTGGAGGGGAGTGAGGGGGTGAGAAAACCTGGACTTGTGCAGGAAACGGCCCACCCTGACCACCATGCACACTGTGAAGAGAGCTGCCACCCTGGACGGGCCACCACCAGCAGGAGAGCGTGTCTGTGTGTGGGGGGGTGGAGGGCGAGAAAACCTGGACCTGTGCCGGAAATGGCCCAACCCGATGATCACTCCAGACAAGCCACCACCAGCAGGACAGTGGGGTGGGAGGAGGCACTGCCCCACGATCTCTGTGCGCATACAATGTCTGCTGCAGTTTCCATGGCATGCATCCGATGAAGTGAGCTGTAGCTCACGAAAGCTTATGCTCAAATAAATTGGTTAGTCTCTAAGGTGCCACAAGTCCTCCTTTTCTTTTTGATCCTAACCCTAACCCTAAGAAGCATACCAGCTTTTACTATTTCTTTGGCTCCATGCCAGAATTGGTAAATGGAGGGGACCAACCCTTCACCCGCTTTTGGTGCGTTCAGGTGTAAAGCTGCACGTTTACACAAGGGGTGATAATTCTATGCACAAGTGGTGAAACTTGCTAAGTCCAGGGCCAGGTCTACCCGATAAACTTACATCGCCATAACCAGGTTGCTCAGGGGCGGGAAACCCCTCAGCCACGCAGTTAAGGGTGCAGAGGGCACCGCGCCGCCCGCAGGGCTTCTCCCAGGAGCACAGGCAGAAGAATGCCCGGGGGCCGCTCGCCCGGCCCGGGCGTGACTGACGGGCCGCTCTAACCGCCCGCGCTGCCTTCCCCCGCCGCCCGCCCTGGCTGGCGAGGCAGGCGCTGCCCCGCTCCCGGGGGGCCGCAGGCCGTTCCCAGTCTGGGGCGCCGCCGAGGCCTGCCCCGGCCGGGCTGCGGCGCGTCCCGGGGAGCGCGGGAGACCGCGCGAGGGCCGGAGGTGACAGGGCCACGGGGCAAGGGCCCAAGGGGCCGGCGGGCACCGCCCGGGGTCGCCCCAGCGACTCCCACGCAGCCACCGGCTGTAGGCCCGGGAAACGCCGCCGGCGCCCCGCCCGCCCGGAGAGGCGGGGCTGCGTGGCGACGTGTCCGTGCCACGAGGGAGCGGCCGCTCCGCCTCTTCCCAGCGCCGAGAGCGGCGGGGCGAGCGGCGGGGCGATGGAGGAGCAGAAGGAGAACCGGCCGCAGGGAGCCCGCCATGAGGCGCTGGCGCGCGCAGAGCGGCCCGCCCTCCCCAGCCACACCCCGGTCAGTGTCGCTCGCGCGCGGGGAACCCTCGCCACCGCCTGGCCCAACGGGCCTCACCGCCGTCACGTGACGCCACAACGGCTGTGACTGTGTGTGGGTGCGCGCGCGCGCGGCGGGATACTTCCCTGCCCTCACGCCGTGTGTGCGGGCGCGCGCGGGGTGCCCTGCGCCGTCACGCCGTGTGGGTTGGGGGTCTGCCCGCGCGCCTGCTGGGGCACAGGGCTCCCCCCGCCCCCATGCCGCGCTGCTTCCCGCCCTTCCCGCGGGCTGCTCCCGGCCCTGGCCACGGAGGAGAGCAGCGCTGCTCTCAGCCCAGCGCTGGGCTAGCAGGGAGCGGCTGGGGCCCAGGGGCAGCGCGGAACACCCCAAAAGGCACGTGGAGAGCCTTGGCGAGCGCCTGGTCCCCGTGTGCTGAGCTCCCGTCAACAGTCTTTGCTCCTGAAGAATTCTTCTAGTTAAGCGATAACGCCAGGAGGCGTTTGCTGTGTTTTTGGGGAGCAGTTCACTATGATGATGAGCTTAGTCCAGGCGACAGGCAGGTAGCTACAGTACATGGCCGTGTAGCGGGGATGCAGACTCCCGTAGTGGAAGCGGCTTTTCTATCGCTGTAGAAACACCAGCTCCCCAGGCGAGGGTCGCTAGGTAATAGAAGTGTTCTTCCATTGACCTAGCTGTGCCTGCACAGGGCTTAGGTCAGGTTAGTCATGATGTTCAGGAAGCTGTGGATTTTTCATACCGCTGAGCGCTGTACCTATGTCAACCTAAGTTTTTTAAGTGTAGACCAGGCCTTGAAACCCTTCCAAAGCTAACCTGGGAAAGGGCACTGTTACCAGAGTAAGTGTGTCCCTCACAGGGACTTACGCCAGTGTAACTATAGTGCTTTAAAGTCATTCCATACTTTTTACTGGTATAACTTCTGTATGTAAACACATGCTTACAAAAATCTAGCTATTACCTCTAGAAACTCAGATTTCTGGATAAACAGTCTTAGGGCTTGGCTACACTTGCGAATTACAGTGCATTAAAGGAGCCCCGGGCGCACTAGCTCACTACCCGTCCACACTGGCAAGGCACGTAGAGCAATCTGACTCCGCAGCTGGTCTGCTCCTGGTACTCCACCTCGGTGAGTGGAATAAAATTTGGGGCGCCCCCGCGGGAGCGCCGCGGCGCCAGAGTGGATGCCCTGGTCTGTTACTGCACTCTGATCAGCCTCCAGAAGTGTCCCACAATGCCTGTGCTAGCCACTCTGGTCATCACTTTGAACTCTACTGCGCTGCCCTCAGGTGATCAACTGTCAGAATTCTTTAAATTCTCTGAGAATTTTGAAAATCCTCTTCCTGTTTGCTCAGCCAGGCATGGAGAGCTCTCAGCGAATCTTTCCAGCTGACCATGCCTCCAAGCGCCAGGCAATTCCCAGTATGGAGCAGTGGCGAGGTGCTGGACCTCACCAGTGTTTGGGAGGAGGAAGCTGTCCAGTCGCAGCTGTGCTCCAGCTGTAGGAATTACGATACCTTCGGGCAGATATCAAGGGGCATGATGTAAACGGGCCATGACCGGGAGGCACTGCAGTGCAGGGTTAAAGTGAAGGAGCTGCGGAATGCCTACCGCAAAGCCCGCGAGGCAAACAGCCACTCCAGTGCTGCCCCCATGACCTGCCGTTTCTACAAAGAGCTGGATGTGATACTTTAGGCCTACCCCACCTCCACTCCGAGTATCACCATGGACACTTCAGAGCCCAGTTCAACAAGACGGGAGGAGGAGGAGGAGCAGCAGCAAAGCGGGAGCGAGGGTGCTGAGGTGGAGGAAGACACCCTGGAATCCCTAGATGCATGCAGCCAGGAGCTGCTCTCAAGCCGGGAGAAAAGTAGCCAGTCGCGGCTGCCGGTGTTTGGGGAAGGACAAACACCAGAGGAGGTTCCTGGTAAGGGACTTTTATTTTGGGAAGGAAGTTGTTTGGTGCGGGCTGTTGGGGCGAGGAGGGTTAGGGATGCATGCATGCCTAGATGCAGAATAGGGCGTTGATGTGCTCTCTCACATCGTGGTAATCAGCCTCAGTGATCTCTCTTCAAAGGTCTCATGCAGAAGCTGGGTAATGCGCTTGCACAGGTTTCTCAGGAGAACCACTGTTGTCCTCATCCCAGTAAGGCTAATTTGTCCGTGCCACTGTGCTGTGTGAGGGGCGGGGGGACCATTGCTGCACACAGGCAAGCTGCATATGGGCCAGGGCGGAATTTGCATTGCAGTAGAAGACCCTCCCTTGCTTCCCAGGTCACCCTCAGCAGAGAGATATCTTCCAGGACGAACTCCTGTGGAAAATGTGGGGACAATGTTCAGTATAGGGGGCCCCCTGCCGCTGTTGGCTCTCCCCAAGGCACAGAAACCCAGAGGACAGTACAGCCGTGAAACAATCAGTCACGCTTGACCCTGTGCTTACTCCCCATTTTGGGGCTCCTGTGGGTTATGTGTGCTTGTGTTGGGACGGGCAAATTATGCTATTGTGTAGACTGTGCTTGCCCTTAAGTATGGGGAATCATTGCTCTGTCTGGTGTGAACAATGCTGCCTCTGTTAAGTGTTGCATTTTGACTTTACAGATGCAACCTTGAGATCTCAACTGTCCCTGTTATCACCAGCCGAAAGACTCCAAAACATCAGAAAGAGGCCACGTAGAAGCAAGGAAGACATGTTGCATGAAGTAATGCAGCATTCAAGTAATGAAAATCAAAAAGTGAAGGAGTGGCGGGACAGTGAAAGGAGGATCCACCAGCAGAATGAGGAGCACCGGCACAAAAGCGCGGTGCTCCGGCAGCAAAGCACGGATCGACTGATGAGCATAATAGAGCGCCAAGCGGACTAGATCCAGGTGCTCGTAGCCATGTAGGCGGAACACTACCGTGCCTGACCCCCCTCCTGCAGCCCTTGTCCCAAACCCTTTCCCTTGTGGCCCCATGTCACCTCCAACCCACTTTCCCCAACATCTGGGTTCTTACAGCCACCAGCTGCCTCCAACACCTGTAGCTTCACCACCCAGCCCTAAAAACTACGACCCTTACCCTCTGTACTCAACTCCCATCACCATGCAGTATAGCCATCCTGAAGTGTGCCCTTGTTGCCAAGAAGGCCAATGGCATTTTGGGATGTATAAGTAGGGGCATAGCAAGCAGATCGAGGGACGTGATCGTTCCCCTCTATTCGATATTGGTGAGGCCTCATCTGGAGTACTGTGTCCAGTTTTGGGCCCCACACTTCAAGAAGGATGTGGATAAATTGGAGAGAGTCCAGCGAAGGGCAACAAAAATGATTAGGGGTCTGGAACACATGAGTTATGAGGAGAGGCTGAGGGAGCTGGGATTGTTTAGCCTGCAGAAGAGAAGAATGAGGGGGGATTTGATAGCTGCTTTCAACTACCTGAAAGGGGGTTCCAAAGAGGATGGCTCTAGACTGTTCTCAATGGTAGCAGATGACAGAACGAGGAGTAATGGTCTCAAGTTGCAGTGGGGGAGGTTTAGATTGGATATTAGGAAAAACTTTTTCACTAAGAGGGTGGTGAAACACTGGAATGCGTTACCTAGGGAGGTGGTAGAATCTTCTTCCTTAGAGGTTTTTAAGGTCAGGCTTGACAAAGCCCTGGCTGGGATGATTTAACTGGGAATTGGTCCTGCTTTGAGCAGGGGGTTGGACTAGATGACCTTCTGGGGTCCCTTCCAACCCTGATATTCTATGATTCTATGATTCTAAGTGTAGCACTCATTGCACAGCACTCCAGACAGGAAGGCTGAGTATGATAACAGGACATATGCAAATCTGTGATTGTACCGTTCCCCACCCCCACCCCATTGCCCTTTCTGTTTCCCAAGCTGTTGTGTTTCTTTTCAACAAATGAATTTTTTGGCTTTGAAAACATTCTTTATCATTGCATTAACTAAAAGATACTTTAGCCAAGGAAAGCAACAGGCCCTGCAAGTCAGTGTATCATACAGAGCAAACACAGATTCCTACTAACATTGGAACCACTGCACTTCGCTCCTGTGCAGGGCACCAGACATTACTGGTGGCTTTCAGCCTCAAATTGCTCCCTCAATGCATCCCTAATCCTTGCAGCTCCTCTCTGGCTGTTCAAATTCAGCCTCCGGGTGTTGAACTTTCGAGTTCCATGCCTGAGTGAATTGTTCACCCTTCCCGTCACAAATGTTATGGAGAGTTCAGCAGGTGGATATAACTGCGGGGATGCTGTCATCGGCCAGGTCCAGCTTCCCATACAAAGAGCACTAGCGGCCCTTTAAACGGCCAAAAGCACACTCCACAATCGTTTTGCACTGGCTCAGCCTGTTGCTGAACCGCTCCTTGCTGTTGTCAAGGCTCCCTGTGTAGGGTTTCATGAGCCCTGGCATTAAAGGACAAGCTGGGTCTCCAAGGATCGCAATGGGCATTTCAACTTCCCCTACGGTGATCTGGGAAAAAAGTCCCGGCTTGCAGCTTCTTGAAGAGGCAAAGTTCCAAAAGATGTGTGCATCATGCACTTTTCTGGACCAGACTGCATTAATGTCCATGAAACGCCCACGGTGATCCACAACCGCCTGGAGAACCACAGAGAAATACCCCTTCCGATTAACGTACTCGGAGGCTAGGTGGGCTGGTGCCAGAATTCGAATATGTGTGCCATCTCTCACCCCTCCGCAGTTAGAGAAACACATTTGTGCAAAGCCATCCACAGTGTCATGCACGTTACCCGGAGTCACGGTTCTTCTAAGCAGGATGCGATTAATGGCCCTGCAAACTTGCATCAACACGATCCAACAGTTGACTTCCCTACGCCAAACTGGTTAGCAACCGATCGGTAGCTGTCTGGAGTTGCCAGCTTCCAGATTGCAATAGCCACCCACTTCTCCTCCGTCAGGGCAGCTCCCAATCTCGTGTCCTTGCGCTGCAGGGTTGGGGTGAGCTCCTCACACAGTCCCATGAAAGTGGCTTTTCTCATCCGAAAGTTTTGCAGCCACTGCTCATCATCCCAAACTTGCATGACGATGGGATCGCACCACTCAGTGCTTGTTTCCCGAGCCCAAAAGCAGCATTCCACGGTGGTGAGCATGTCCATGAATGCCACAAGCAAACTCGTGTCATATGCGTTACTCAAGTCGATATCATTGTAGGAGCCCTCACTGTCACTTTGGATCATAAGGAATAACTCGACTGCCAAACGTGACGTGCTGGCTCAACCCATCAGCATACTCCTCAGCAGTTCGGGCTCTATTCCCGCAGGCCAAAAGGGAAGACAGAGCGCGCAGTACAAAAAACGTTGCAAGATGGCGCCAAATGTGGGCGGAAGCACAGGGATTGCTGGGATGTGAACCAATGCGTCATGGGGCATTGGGACAGGACCCGGAATGCCTTGCACCCTCTGTCCCCTTCCCACAAGCCACAGCTCCAGAATGGGAAGAGGTGCCCTGTGGGACAGATGCCAATAATGTATTGCTCTCAATGCCGCTGCAAGTGCAGCAAATGTGGACAGACTGCAGTGCTTTCCCTACTGTGCTCTCCGAAGGCAGGTTTAACTCAAAGCGCTCTACATCCGCAAGTGTAGCCATGCCCTTACAGTGTTAAGCCACTTCTCTGGCTTTTAAAAACTCATTTGCTCACATGTTTTAACCCAGTGATGCTCAGGGTGAGGCTTGTGAACTGCAAGTGGCTCTTTAATGTGTCTCTTTCAGCTCTTTGCAGCACATGATGTTAAAACAATGTGATTTAATTATTAACCAATCTAGGTTAGGATGCTTTTACTTTTTGTTAACCAATTGTAGTTGATAAAATAATAATACTTGGTTATTTTGCTGTGAGAATAGTATATATAATATAAATAGCAAATGAAACAATGAATTCACACTACTGTGGTTCTTTTGGGTAATGCTGATTGCTAATTTGGCTCCTGAACCACTGGGGTCTGAGTATCACTGTTTCAACTATTGGCTTTTAAACACTGGTGAAGACAGGATTTAACACTTTTTTTTAAAAAAGATCAACCTTTGGGGGAGATGTCAGTGCTTGGGACTCTGGATAGAGACATGGATGAGGAAGTCAGGTTGATCTGTCATATGTGGATCTTGGAGAGCCAGTGTGTGAAGGAAAACCTACTTCTCTCCCCAGATAGGCTGCTCAATGGCAGTCTGCTAGCTAGGCTGTGACCCTCACATGTAGGAGCCAGATAATGTGAAAATCCCACTGATTTCATTTTACCAAACTAAAAAGTGCGTGTGTGTGGGATTGGACTTGCAGGCAGTGAGTATTGCAGAAGCCCATATATTACGTATGATCTTCATTGTACCTGGGATTATCACCCTTCATGAATGTGAAATTATATCAAAAAGAGTTGTTAAAGAAATAAAATAAGAAGGGTAAAACAGTAACCGAGACAAAGAACATCTCATATACAATAACCAGCTTTATAGCTGTAAACAGGGACCCCTCAGCCTTAAGTCTGATGGGAGGGTTGCTCTGTTAACAGGTGTTGATGGGGATGGGAGGGAGTGTCAGCAGGCCGTGAGCTGACAAGCAAAGCTGTAACTTGGTGCCCAGAGAGAGTGGGGAGGGGCCACTGAGGCTAAATCATGTCTACCTAGGGACTCATGGGGAAAGCCATAAGTAATACAGTGTCCTTGTAGGTACTGTAGGTTAAAAATAACAGATTCTCTAAGATCTGTGCACTGTTTGAGCAAAATGTATCATATTTTGTTCTGGAGAAAATACTCCTGTGTCACTGCGTATTGTTACTGGCTACAGGCCCCTGGAGGAGAACTTTTGTCAGGGTCCAAGTCTAGTTGGCCTGCTATGTGACGTAGTTGGCAATATGGGAGGTGTAACCCAAGAGACCTATTGGAGAGTGGTTGGATTAAGTGGTGTACTTGGGGAACTGGAAAAAGTATCTCAGACGGCACAGTCTGCACCTGGACTGTGATACCATGGTGAGAGGAGTAGGACAACTAGCTGTCCATGAGTTCATGCTGATAGAATAGCTCGCCAAAATATTAAGCCTGCAGCCATTGTTTCTTGTCACTGCAGTTAGGAAACTTGGGAATTGCCATGTTGAATCAGGCCTGTGGTCTAAATATTGAAATATCCTGTTTCTGGCAATGTCCCACGATCAAATGCTTCAGTCGGATCATCTGCCTCCCAGGGAAGTCACCTCCTGATCACTAGTAGTTAGAGATCAGTTTAAGTCCGAAGCACAATGTTTTATATCTCTTGCAAAACTCTTAAAAATATGTATTATTGTAACTAGTCTTTCTTTTTATATAGGTCAACGTCCATTCCCTCAGATACTTGTTAAATTAGGCTAGTCTTGCTTTTTGAAGGAAGTTGATGACGAGAATGTATTTAAATAAAAAAAAAATTCTTTACATAAGTGCTGTGTGATTAGTGACAGTCTTTGCTAAGGCAGAGATCTGCATGTATATTTAAAAAAAAAAAAAAAACCAAGAAAATATGGATATTGTTCCAAAACAGTGGTCCCAAATCCTGCAGTTTATCCGATAGAGTAGTTACTAATGTGTTTTGGGCTGAGTATTCTGCAGTAAATATTTTATTTTTTTATCCAACTCCCCTGTTTTTTTCAACAGGCCCTAAGCCTGGCACATTCTTTCAGCTAAAACATTTTATGCTTTCATTTCTATACGATTGATTTACCTTTTGTAAAATGTGTTCAAACTTTGGTTCTGTGTTGTTTAAAATGTCTTTCCTGTTAACCCCAGTACTTGGCAGGCCACTAGCTTTCATTGAAGAGCAGTCACCTAACTATTTAGAAACAATTTCATATTTTACATAAAGAAATCAGTCAGTGATTGTTATTTTTATAATGTTTTATTGTGTATTTCTCGAGTGCTATCCATACTGTCCCAGGGATTTGGGTTGTGAACTGACCTAGGTGAATTCCCCAGCCTATTCCTGAAATGTCTTTTATCCACAGGAGATGATGGAGTTGGAGTGAAGTGGATGCCTTTGAAAACATGTTCTGGTTTAGACAATGTTTCTCAATAGGAGAGCACAGCTTGCAGGGTGTATGGAGATCCATGCAATTGAGTTGGGGCTGATGAACTGTTCTTGGCCAAGTTTGCAGTGATCTTAGCCGTTTTTTACTAGAGCAGTAACGTTATGTGCATGAATGCTAACAGTCCAAAGTAAAATCAGAGAGTTGTCTCATGGTTTTACCTGAAACTCAAGGATCGTTTTGAGCATGGTCTGGAATCTGCCCTTTGGGAGATAGCTTTAGAAGATTTGTAATCCAGGACTGCTTCATAAACTCCACTGCTTACGCAGTGATGAAAATGAACTTTTCAAGTTTGTCTTATGCCCAATGATGGGAAAGTCCTGATGCTGTCCTGAAAGCATATTTCATCTTTTGGGATAAATAATCTCTGATTAACCAGTCAGTGAAATATGGATATCCACACATAAATATCAGGTCTTCTCGAGTGGGCTGACACTGCTGCCAGAAACTTCATGAACACTTTTGGTGTGTGGTGAGTTCAAATGGTAGAATCCATTGCTGTTGGTGTTAGTCTCTTGCACAATGTGATGTATTTCTGATCAGCTGGGTGGATTATAATATGGAAGGACGCATCCTTCACATCAAAACTCGGCAAAGCCTCAAAGAGAAATGTGATCTGAGCTAATGCACCAAGGGTGTACACTTCACCTGCAGGGGGAATCAAAACACTTAGTAACATGAATTAAGTGCCAATGCAAGATGCTGGCCTGTCTGACAGCTCTGAAGACTGATATCTTCTCTAGAATGGCATAGAAAATAGGATGGCAAGCTTAAATATTACTCTGTCCGTGTGCTTGAGCTGGAAGAGCCATCTGTAGAAATGAGGAGTGATGGCAGCTTGTAGATTCTTTCAAACTTGACAATCAGAGAAAACTTCAGAAAAGGTTACAATGCATCATGTGTACAAAAATGCAGAATAGTTTCTGGGGTGAAATAGCCTTTAATATAGATGACCACCTAGATACAGTGATTTAAAGTGAGTTGTGGTAGAATTAAATGTGATTTTGCAGCTACTTTCCTGAACAGAATGACTATAAAACTTAGTTGTCATATTGACTTTATACACTATTGCTGGCAAATGTGTAAATCTTGGTCAAAACTAGTATAGAAACTCTTACATTTTCCCTTATCCAGCTAAGCCTTTGACAGCTCACATTTCTAGGAGTGGCGGCACTTTCATTATGCTTAAGTGTGACAGATGTCTGCTCCCACTTTCTTTCCCCAGTGGTATGTCATACTAGGGATGTAAATATCGTTAAAAAAGTTAACTGTTTAAAGGATTAAAATTATATCGTTGAACTGGTTAATCGATTCAAGGGAGAGGGCCTGGGACTGCTTTGGCCTGCCCGCCCACCTGGGGCTGGGGCTGGGGCTATTCCAGTTGGTCCGGGGGTTAACGGTTAGGGTGGGTTAATGGTAAGTCTAATGCTTACCGTTTAACATTTAATATTTTACATCCCTATGTCATACCAAAAAACAATCTGAAATCCCAGTCTCTTCTTTTTTCTACCATCTGTATATTGCAAAGTTATATGATGGAAAGGAGACAGGATGGCCTTTCAAAACTGATACAGTAGTTGGCATATTAATGTATTTTTAGCTATATAAACCAATACATACTATCCATGAGGAAAATTGCATGAGGCTACATTGAGTTTTGGTGATGGAGGTATGTGACAGTTGTAATTACTTAACTTCCATTTTAGCTTTTTTAAACTAATTGCAGACTTTTTCTTCTAGGGCAAGCAGCGTTGTAGACTTGATGGCGAAGAAAATAATGAACAACATTGCACTTCCAGTTCAAGTGATTACAGTGACCCAGTGTACAAAGAAATTGCTGTGACCAATGGTTACATTAATAGAATGAGTAGAGATGAGCTCAGAGCTAAACTTGCAGAATTCAAACTTGAAACCAGGTAAGATTTAGTTATAAGCCTGTTAATCATTTCTGAGAAGGACTGCCATGGCATTTTCTTGATTCCATTTGTAAAATTGCTGTAGTAAAGTAGGGAAAGTCTTCTGTAATCTGAATATTAATTTTAAAAATATTTATCTTAAGGTTTTCTATAATCCCATCTCCATAGTATCTAAGTGGTAAATGTAACCTCTATTATCAGACAGCATTTTTTTAAAAAAGAGACTCTTGGTGAGACCTACACATAGTTGTGTAAAGCCGGCAGGTATAGCACATTTTGGTGAATAACCCTTGTTCCCATAACAGTGCTGTCCTAATCATTGATGTTTATTCATAAATTAGATAGAAAGATCATGTAAATTATAAGGTTCTTAAGAGATGTTTTCTGTCATCTTTTCAAAGAAAAAGAACTGTGTTAATTTTAAGGATTCTAAAATAATCTTTCAAAACATTCATTGTTTAGAAAACTAATTTAAAATGTCCTTATTATTTATATTGTAATACTACCTAGGGATCCCAACCATAATAAGGCCCCATTGTACTAGGCATTGAACAAACACAGATTAAGAAACAGCCCCTGCCACGAAGAGATTATAATCTAAATAGAGAAGATAAAGTGTTGCAGGCATATAACATACAATCAAGTGAACAATGTGATGTTTTCTGGCATCCTGTTGGTTCTGTGCCGTGTGTATGGTGGTGGGGGGAATGTTTGGTTTTTTTAAATGAGGCTGTGATGGAAGGGAATTAGTTAAACAAAGCGTGAAAGGGACAGGTGATAGGGGAACACAGAAGACAGGTGGAGTGAGGCTGAAGCGAGAGAAAGTTTAGAGTAAAAAGTGAAAAAAGCAACCAGACTCTGAAAAAATCATTACTGTCCAAAAGTCCCAGCTGCTGCTGCTTTTCTCTGCTCCTGTTGGCTGTGTTTCTGGGTGGCCTTCCCTCAACAGTTTTTGTTCCCCAGTCTTACATGGTTAGGGCCCATGGATCTTGGAGTGAGGAGGTCTCCCCTACACAGTTCAGGGTTCGGGAGTACTGAGAGGGATAACACCAACTGTGGCTTGGTTCCCCTACCTCTCTCTCCCTAATGGTGCTACTGCGCCTACTTGCTTCTGCTGCTGCCAACAGATATTGCCTGGATATTATCTTTTAAATTGCACTCCATAAAGAGGGTCTTTGAGGCTCTTGAAAAGTACAAAACATAAAGTATGCTTAATTTGGAAGGCAGGAAAACTGGAAAATGTTAATGACGGTATTATTAATTTTATTGCTTTTCTATTTTAAAGATCACTTGTAAAGGAAATTTTTTTAAATTGAATTTTTTTCTTTATGACAAAGGGTTGAAAGGATTTTTTAAAGGGTTGTTTTCTGCTTGCTTACTACTTTTTGAAATGCATGGAATGTAAAGTTTTCAGAGTAACAGCCGTGTTAGTCTGTATTCGCAAAAAGAAAAGAAGTACTTGTGGCACCTTAGAGACTAACCAATTTATTTGAGCATGAGCTTTCGTGAGCTACAGCTCCGATGAAGTGAGCTGTAGCTCACGAAAGCTCATGCTCAAATAAATTGGTTAGTCTCTAAGGTGCCACAAGTACTCCTTTTCTTTATGGAATGTAAAGTTTGTCTTTCCTGATTTTGCTGGGGGACCTCCAGGTGATTTCAGTGATATTTACTGTGAGATCTAGCACTGTAATTAAAGGGGTGAAGGTACTGAATCTTAAAAAAAAAAAAAAAAAAAAAAAAATTAAAGAATTCCATTATCCAAATAGTAATTAGTCATTCACGTTAAAAGGTGTTAATGAAAAAAAACAAATTTTAAAGTCTAACTAAAAAAATCCCTTTCCTTCTGAAATAGTGAACTTTAACTCTCTTGACTCTTGTGATTTCATCACTTAATTACAGGTTTCAGAGTAGGAGCCGTGTTAGTCTGTATTTGCAAAAAGAAAAGGAGTACTAGTGGCACCTTAGAGACTAACCAATTTATTTGAGCATAAGCTTTCGTGAGCTACAGCTCACTTCATTGGATGCATTCAGTGGAAAATACCTTTTCCACTGAATGCATCCAATGAAGTGAGCTGTAGCTCACGAAAGCTTATGCTCAAATAAATTGGTTAGTCTCTAAGGTGCCACTAGTACTCCTTATCACTTAATTAGTTCTTCAGACACTGTAGAGTCTTCCCGCTAAGATAAGATCTGAATTCCTAACTTAAAAAGAAAAAAGCAGGAGGAAAAACATTGTAAACAATCCAGAAAAAAGAAAGTACAAGACTAATTATTTTCTTTTGCACATTATCTTTAAATCTCTGTTTATGTGGAACCAGTGATGCATTTTCTGACATAGCTGGCAGCAGGGTGTGTCAGCATTTCCAATATATACTTTCAATTTCAGGGGTCTTTTAAATTCGCTGCAGAATTTTTGACTCTGAAGATCCGTATTGAAGTAACTACTCTGAAAAGTGATTTTCTGAAAGTGGTATCATTGGGTCTCAGTGGCTTCTAGCGCACATCTGTAGTCTTTTATTTCTTTCCTAACTGCCAGCTCTGCAAAACTAACGTGGAATTTAAAAGTCAAGCTGTTTTTTTTTTTTTCTGGCTTATGCATCACCAACAAAGATTCTACAATCAGAACAATCTGTTGATGCAAAAAGAAAAGGAGTACTTGTGGCACCTTAGAGACTAACCAATTTATCTGAGCATAAGCTTTCGTGAGCTACAGCTCACTTCATCGGAATAGTTGAAGTTTCGGGAAACAAAACAAATATATATATTTTTTTAATTTTGAGTAATACACTAGAGGTATTTGTCAGTGACAGTGGCTCACCCCCTCAGTGTGGATGACCAGGGAAATACACAGAACAATAAACAGAAGAATATATACAACTTTAAAAATTAATAAGGTCTTTGGTATAAAGAAAAGGACATATGAGTCTAAAGTAAAAAGACCGGCTAACCTATTGAGGTGGGCTTTAAACTAGGTTAGAAGGGTCAGGTGACCAAAGCCCACAGGTAAGTCTATAGCTCAGTGGTTTGAGCATTGGCCTGCTAAACCCAGGGTTGTGAGTTCAATCCTTGAGGGGGCCATTTGGGATCTGGGGCAAAAATTGGGGGGGATTGGCCTTGCTTTGAGCAGGGGGTTGGACTAGATGACCTTCTAAGGTCCCTTCCAACCCTGATATTCTATGATCTGTGAAACCTAGGAGAAGGTTTGGAATTTGGGGGGGAGCATGGGCTGTTATAGCAGGGATAAAGGAGAGACAAGACAGAATGGGGCGGGAGGGGGGAAATCAAATCAGTATTTTAGATGTCTGTATACTAATGCTAGAAGTATGGGGAATAAGCAGGAAGAACTCAAAATGTTCGTAAATAAGCACAACTATGACATAGTTGGCATCAGAGAGACCTGGTGGGATAATATGCATGACTGGAATATTGGTATAGAAGGGTACAGTTTGCTCAGGAAGGACTGGCAGGGGAAAAAAGGGAGGAGCTGTTGCCTTATATATTAAAAATGTATATACTTGGACTGAGGTTAAGATGGAAATAGGAGACAGACTTGTTGAATGTCTCTGTGTAAGGATAAAAGGGGTGAAGAAACAAGGGTGATGTCCCGGTAGGGATCTACTACAGACCACCTAACCACTTTACGACACTTGTTTCGTCTACAATGTGCAGGGAGAACAGCACACATCACATACTGAGCCTCAGCCAATCACTGATTTTACTGTTCAAGCTTTCTGATTGGCTCCCATCCCCGGGCTCAGCCAATCAAAAACAAGCGGCAAGGCTACCTGGCAACAAGCTAGCCTGGCTGAGGAAGCCAATCAAACAAGAAGAGACTGCAAGGGACCCCCTTCCAGCTCCATTCATTATAACATGACCACAAAGTTATTTACAAGCAACTCGGTAAAAAGCAAGCCCAGTTCTGCATAGTATGTTGTTGGCAGTCTGAGCAGCTGCCTGCCTGGCTGTCTGCCCAGCCTGTCTCCCAACATTGAACGCATTGCATCTGTGAATAGGGGCATATCCAACACGTACAGTTGCTACAGAGAAATTTACAAGGAGAAGAGGGAACATCTGTCCAAACTTCCTTGGATACTTTAAGACTGCAAGAAGACTCCAGAGAAACCTGGAGCCCAGGCTTCAGAGAAGCCCCCAGCCAAGAGCCCTTCAAAAAGTTCTGGAAAGTCAAAGCATATGTGATTAGTCATCTATAATTCTTTTAGTACACATTATTATGGGTTATTGTGGTGAAAATAGTGCATCAAGCCTTGGTTCAGGAACCAGTCCCCCCTTTAAAACCATTGATTCCTATGGGAAAAGCAGTTTCGACTTACGTTTCAACTTACAACGCAATTCTGAGGAACTAATTGTTTTGTAAGTCTGAGATTCCCTGTACGACATCCCCGCCAGAGGGGTAGACTTCCTCTTCTCCGACTGGTGTCCTAATTCCTTTGTGGTCGACACTGCTAATCAACACGGAAAACAACAACAGTTTAGGTCAGTGGTCTCCAACCTTTTTACGCCCAAGATCACTTTTTGAATCTAAGGGCAACCCAAGATCTAACCCGCCCCTTCCCCATAGCCCCACACCCTCCATCTCTTCCCCCCCACTCCACCTCGGTCGCTCACTCTCCCACACCCTCACTCACTTTCACCAGGCTGGGGCAAGGGGTTGGGGGTTCGGGAGCAGGTGTGGGCTCTTGGCTGGGGCCGAGGGGTTCGCAGTGTGGGAGGGGGCTCTGGGCTGAGCCTGGGGCAGGGGGCTGGGGTGGAGGAGGGGGTGAGGGGTGCAAGCTCTAGGAGGGAGTTTGGGTGCAGGAGGGAGCTCCGGGCTGGGGCACAGTGTTAGGGTGCAGGAGAGGGTACAGGGTACTGGCTCTGGGAGGAGGGTCAGGGCTGGGGCAGGGTGTTGGAGTGCAGGAGGGGGTATTGGGTGCTGGCTCTGGGAGAGGGCAGGGGTAGGGGGTTGGGGGACAGGATGGGGGGCAGGGTACTAGCTCTGGGAAGGGTTGCAGGGGTGGGGCTTGGGGTGCAGGAGTGGGTTCAGAGTGCAAAAGGGGGCATGGGGTGCTGCCTCTGGGAGGGAGCTCAGGGCTGGGACTTGGGGTTCAGGAGGGGGTTTGGGGTGCAGGAGGGGGTTTGGGATGCTGGCTCTGGGAGTGGGCTCAGGGTGGGGTTTGGGGTGCAGGAGGGGGTTTGGGATGCTGGCTCCAGGAGAGGGCTCAAGGATGGAGGTTGGGGTGCGGCCTTCTGCCAGGCAGCACTTACCTCTGGCAGCTCCTGGTCGGTGGTGGGTGCAGCAAGGCCAAGGCAGGCTCCATGCTTACCCTGGCCCCACACCACTCCCCGAAGGGGCCAATGCGCACCTGGGGGACGTGGCTCCGTGCACTGCCCCTCTCTGCAAGCACTGCCCCTGCAGCTCTCCCAGCCAATGGGAACTGCGGGGGCGGTGCTTGCAGGCAGGAGCAGTGTGTGGAGGGAGAACCCCAGCTGCGGGGTGGTGCTGGCCACTTTTGGGAGCAGTGTAGGGCCGGGGTAGGCAGGGAGTCTGCCTTAGCAGCAGCCGCAGTACACTGCCGGAGATCACGATCAACTGGGAGATCCTCTAAGATCTACCAGTCGAGTGCGATTGACTGGTTGGTGATCACAGGTTTAGATCGTCCCCACAGGACAAGGAACACACAAGGATCGACCTCTTCAGACAAAAAATTTATTCCTTGGTGACGCTACAATTTAGGTTTCAGAGCGGTAGCCGTGTTAGTCTGTATCAACAAAAACGATGAGGAGTCACCTTGTGGCACCCTAGAGACTAACAAATTTATTTGAGCATAAGCTTTCGTGGGCTAAAACCCACTTCATCAGATGCATGGAGTGAAAAATACAGTAAGCAAATAAATTTCTCTAAGGTGCCACAAGGACTCCTTGTTGTTTTTACAATTCAGAGTCACCAACTATTCTGCTTTATTAGCTAAATATGGTTATGATAAATATGATGAGCTCTTTCACTGAGGAGCTTCCAGAAGAGAAACCAGCACATTTTAAGGCTATTCTAAATGAGAGCCAACTTGTTGCTTGAACAGCCCTCCAAGCATCCTGGGACGTAGCAGATACGACAGCTATAACCATGGCCACAGCCATGGTTATGCAGCGAGCACCCTGGTTACAATCATTTGGCATACCTGAAGAACTCCAAACCAAAGCCAAAGACCTACTTTTCGACCGAGAGAAACTATTTTAAACCAAGACGGATAAGGTGCTCCACTTGATGAAAGATTCTAGAGCCACTCTTCGCACTTTGGGGATCTACACTCCACCTGCAAAGAGAAGATGCAAAAGTCAAAAACTGTTGAGGGAGGGCCACCCAGAAACACAGCCAACAGGAGCAGAGAAAAGCTCCAGTTTTTGCAAAGATGATAATGTTGGTAGCGACCGAGACCACTTCAGTCTCAACCCTTGACATCTCAAACGGCTGCACCCAAACAACAGTTTTGAAGTTTTTGTCTAGGTTCTGAACAACCTCCTTCACCCAATCTGTCCCCATGCTTTGGTCATCGCCTTCGCCCATTGTACCATATCTGTGCATCAATAACCACGGACCAATGGGTGTTAGAGATTGTTCAGTCAGGCTATACCATCCATTTGGGGACGGGATAGCTCAGTGGGTTGAGCATCGGCCTGCTAAACCCAGGGTTGTGAGTTCAATCCTTGAGGGGGCCATTTAGGGATCTGGGGCAAAAATTGGGGATTGGTCCTGCTTTGAGCAGGGGGTTGGACTAGATGATCTCCTGAGGTCCCTTCCAACCCTGATATTCTATGATTCTATGATCCCTTTTACCTCCCGCCCACCTACCCTACCCCCATCCCTGTCCATCTTCAGGGACCCTTCTCACAAGCACCTGTTACAACAAGAAGTTGATCATGTTCTACTACTAGGTGCCGTAGAACATATGCCTTCGCAATACGTGGGGAAGGGGTTTTACTTCCACTACTTCCTGACCCAGAAGAAGAATAGGGGATGGAGACCTATGCTGGACCTCAGGAAGCTCAACAAGTTTGTACAAGCTCAAAAGTTCAAGGTAGTCATACTGAGTACGGTACTTCCAGCACTGCAAAAGGGGGACTGGTTTTCAGCCCTCGACCTCCAAGATGCTTATTTTCAAATTACTATAGAATCATAGACTATCAGGGTTGGAAGGAACCTCAGGAGGTCATCTAGTCCAACCCCCTGCTCAAAGCAGGACGGATACCCAATTAAATCATCCCATCCAGGGCTTTGTCAAGCCTGACCTTAAAAACTTCTAAGGAAGGAGATTCCACCACCTCCCTAGGTAACGCATTCCAGTGTTTCACCACCCTCCTAGTGAAAAAGTTTTTCCTAATATCCAACCTAAACCTCCCCCACTGCAACTTGAGACCATTGCTTCTTGTTCTGTCAGCTGCTAGAACTGAGAACAGTCTAGAGCCATCCTCTTTGGAACCCCCTTTCAGGTAGTTGAAAGCAGCTATCAAATCACTCCTCATTCTTGTCTTCCGTAGACTAAACATCCCCAGTTCCCTCAGCCTCTCCTCATAAGTCATGTGTTCCAGTCCCCTAATCATGTTTGTTGCCCTCTGCTGAACTCTTTCCAATTTTTCCACATCCTTGTAGTGTGGGGTCCAAAACTGGACACAGTACTCCAGATGAGGCCTCACCAGTGTCGAATAGAGGGGAACGATCACGTCCCTCGATCTGCTGGCAATGCCCCTACTTATACATCCCAAAATGCCATTGGCCTTCTTGGCAACATGGGCACACTGTTGACTCATATCCAGCTTCTCGTCCACTGTAACCCCTCGGTCCTTTTCTGCAGAACTGCTGCCTAGCCATTCGGTCCCTAGTCTGTAGCGGTGCATGGGATTCTTCCGTCCTAAGTGCAGGACTCTGCACTTGTCCTTGTTGAACCTCATCAGATTTCTTTTGGCCCAATCCTCCAATTTGTCAAGGTCCCTCTGTATGCTGTCCCTACCCTCCAACATATTTACCTCTCCTCCCAGTTTAGTGTCATCTGCAAACTTGCTGAGGGTGCAATCCACGCCATCCTCCAGATCATTTATGAAGATTTTGAACAAAAGAGGCCCCAGGACCGACCCTTGGGGCAGTCCACTTGATACCAGCTGCCAACTAGACATGGAGCCATTGATCACTACCCGTTGAGCCCAACAATCTAGCCAGCTTTCTATCCACCTTATAGTCCATTCATCCAGCCCATACTTCTTTAACTTGCTGGCAAGAATACCGTGGGAGACCGTGTCAAAAGCTTTGCTAAAGTCAAGGAACAATACGTCCACTGCTTTCCCTTCATCCACAGAGCCAGTTATCTCGTCATAGAAGGCAATTAGATTAGTCAGGCATGACTTGCCGTTGGTGAATCCATGCTGACTGTTCCTGATCACTTTCCTCTCCTCTAAGTGCTTCAGAATTGATTCCTTGAGGACCTGCTCCATGATTTTTCCAGGGACTGAGGTGAGGCTGACTGGCCTGTAGTTCTCCGGATCCTCCTCCTTCCCTTTTTTAAAGATGGGCACTACATTAGCCTTTTTCCAGTCGTCCGGGACCTCCCCCGATCGCCATGAGTTTTCAAAGATAATGGCCAATGGCTCTGCAGTCACATCCGCCAACTCCTTTTGCACTCTCAGATGCAACACATCTGGCCACATGGATTTGTGCTTATCCAGTTTTTCTAAATAGTCCCGAACCACTTCTTCCTTCACAGAGGGCTGGCCACCTCCTCCCCATGCTGTGCTGCCCAGTGCAGTAGTCTGGGAGCTGACCTTGTTCGCGAAGACAAAGACAAAAAAAGCATTGAGTTCTTTAGCTTTTTCCACATCCTCTGTCACTAGGTTGCCTCCCTCATTCAGTAAGGGGCCCATACTTTCTTTGACTTTCTTCTTGTTGCTAACATACCTGAAGAAACCTTTCTTGTTACTCTTAACATCTCTTGCTAGCTGCAACTCCAGGTGTGATTTGGCCTTCCTGATTTCACTCCTGCGTGCCCGAGCAATATTTTTATACTCTTCCCTGGTCATTTGTCCAATCTTCCACTTCTTGTAAGCTTCTTTTTTGTATTTAAGATCAGCAAGGATTTCACTGTTAAGCCAAGCCAGTCGTCTGCCATATTTACTATTCTTTCTACACATCGGGATGGTTCGTCCCTGTAACCTCAATAAGGATTCTTTAAAATACAGCCAGCTCACAGAGAATACACCTCGCTCACAGAGAATACCTGCGGTTCACAGTAGGACAAGAACACGTCCAGTACAGAGCACTACCATTCAGCCTAGCCACTGCACCAAGTCTTTTCTTCAAAACCATCCTGGTAGTAGCAGTACATCTACGCAAACAAGGGATATTGCTCTTCCCATACCTGGACCATCGGCTTCTCAAAGGCCCAACTTGGCAAGAAGCACTGGACACAGTCCAGACAACGATCACTCTATTCAGGGATCTAGGGCTACAGAAAAACAAAAGAAAATCTACCCTAATCCCTGTTCAACAGCTGGACTTCATTGGGGCACATCTCAACACCATAGAGGCCAAAGCATCCCTACCACAGCACAGATTCACAACACTGATAAACCATATCTCAGAGGTCAGAGTCAGCCCCCAAAGACTGGCCTATACACGTCTGCAACTGCTCGGACACATAGCAGCCACAGTGTTTGTGGTGCAATAGCAAGACCACATATGTGTTGCCTACAGGGCTGTTGACCTCTTGATTTGTAACATGGCAGTTCTCAGCTAGCAACTCCCCGTACAGTGGTTTTAAAAATAATTTTATTAGAAAATAAAAGCTCTCTCCAGTTTTTAACCTTCTGCCATTATAAACATTATCCGAATTAAAAAGAACAGGAGTACTTTTGGCACCTTAGAGACTAACAAATTTATTAGAGCATAAGCTTTCGTGGGCTACAGCCCACTTCATCAGATGCATAGAATGGAACATATAGTAAGAAGATAGATAGATAGATAGATATATACACGCACACATATACAGATAAGTTGGAAGTTACCATACAAACTGTGAGAGGGTAATTAGTTAAGATAAGCTATTATCAGCAACAGAAAAGCTTCAAAAACAGACTCCAAGGAGAAACTGCTGAGCTTGAATTAATATGCAAACTAGATACCACTAACTTGGGTTTGAATAGAGACTGGGAGTGGCTGGGTAATTACACATATTGAATCTATTCCCCCCCCCCTTAAAGTATCCTCACACCTTCTTGTCAACTGTCTAAATGGGCCATCTTGATTATCACTACAAAAGTTTTTTTTCTCCTGCTGATAATAGCTCATCTTAACTAATTAGCCTCTTACAGTTTGTACGGTAACTTCCAAGTTATCTGTATGTATATATATATCTTCTTATTATATGTTCCATCCTATGCATCCGATGAAGTGGGCTGTAGCCCATGAAAGCTTATGCTCAAATAAATTGGTTAGTCTCTCAGGTGCCACAAGTCCTCCTGTTCTTTTTGCAGATACAGACTAACACGGCTGCTACTCTGAAACCTGTCATTATCCAAATTGCCACTGACTTCAAGGGTACAGGATCACAGCATTAAGGTTTTTCAAAATACTGAAAAGTAAATCATTCTACTTTAGGATCATTTAGCTGTTTTGAAGATAAAACTAGATTGCATAGTGACTTTGTGCATCATTTATGACTCTGTTTTGAATAAGCAGAAGTAGATTTGGCTTCATTTCTGGAGTGATGAAGCAGTTAATATGAACAAAATTGGATTGGAATGTGAGTTCTAATACCTTGTCTCATTCCTTTACAGGGGAGTGAAAGATGTACTGAAAAAGAGATTGAAGAACTACTATAAGAAGCAGAAGCTGATGCAGGAGCCCAGTAATGGAGACAGTTACTATGATTACATCTGTGTTATTGACTTTGAAGCAACCTGTGAAGAGGACAATCAGCCTGAATTTACACATGAAATAATTGAATTTCCTATTGTTTTATTAAATACTCGTACCCTAGAAATAGTAAGTGACCTACTTGCTTTGCCTCGTGTGCTCATTGCTTCAAAGAGTAAGAACTGATCAGTTTTTAAATAGTTACAGAACTTGGAGTTTAAAGGGACACAGCTAACATGAAATATAGTCAGTTTTTCTTTATTTAAAAGAGAGAGCGTCAGGAATGATATTTGCTTCTGCATTTTTTATTTTTTATTTTTTTTAAAAAGACCAGATTTGAAGTTGACCATGTTCCTTAAACAATTATACTTTGCATTTTTATATCTGGGTAATAAATTCACTACTTGGTTCTTCTGCCCTTGTTTGGTTTCCCATTTTTAAAATGTCTGTTTTTCTCCAAAGTCCACGGAAACAGGAGAAACAGTGCTCTCAAATGCATAAAATAATTTTTTTTCTTTTTTTCCCCTTAATCGTTTTTTTTTTCTTTGCCCAGTTATGGTAATCTTGGAGCTAGTCTATATTAGAAAACTTGTACTATTTGTAATTAAGTCAATTTAATATCAATCTAGTTTCACCACTGCACATTTTCTAAAATGGACGAGGTCTTAATTGTATGCTGAAAATTGTAGGCAGAAATGTGACTTAAGTAGATGTTGCTGTATCTTTGTGTATACCTCTGTCCAGTTCAACCAACAGTCATTTAGAATAGAGTCCTCAAAATCTTCCCATGTTGACAACGTCCCTTAAGATCTTCTCTATCTTCAGAGAGACAAAACTAGAATAATACCTGGTGGTGTATATGGTGGTCTAGATCCTCAGAGTGATGTTCACTTAGCTACCTGATAGGATTGTATGCAGTTTAGTTAATAGTTCCTCATCTATAAAATAGGGATACTTAAAACAGATTAAGGGACTTGCTGAAGGCCTCACTGCCAATCAGAGCTAGGTTTAGGAGCCAGGAGTTCTTGGCTTCCGGCCCTGAGCTCAGTTCATTACACCAACTCCAAGATAGGCAGCATGTTCCTAAACATGGAGTTTTCTTCAGTTTGACTTTCTTATAGCGCTGGTCAGAGATTAATCAGTAGTGTTATGTCTTCACTGCAGAGTTAACTCAGATAATCAGCACCCAGGTTAGCTTAGCCTGAGTATAAGCAGCAACACTGCAAAGCCACACCTTCATTCAAAGCTATACCTTCATTAGTGCTGCACTAACTGGGGTCCCATTTTTCTTTATGCTGTAGTAAGTTGAGCTGATCTGATTCTTTCCCAGTGAATTGTGGGAGAACTTCTTTCCTTTTGGGCACACAAGTGAATGTGGGGAAGGCACTGGAGTATTAATAACGTTTTAATGGTTTAGCCTGCATTCTCACTGCAAAGTGGGTGGGTTACAAACCCAAATGAAATCCTCACTCCATCTTTAGCATGTACCCCAGGATGAGCCAACCAGTTCAGGTTGAAAGCACCATTAATTTTGGGTCAGAAGTCTTTGTGTGTGGATGGACTCTGGATGAGGAGTAACACCTGAATAAGAGCCCAGGTTCACTCTGCAGTGAAGGCAAATGTTTGTTACCCTGTTGGGACCCCAGTGCATAATCTCTAAGGCCTGGACTACACTTAAAACCTTAGCTGCTATAGCTATGTTGTTACAGGTATGATTTTATTTATTTATTTTATTTATTTATTTTTACAACATAGCTACCAGTAAAACTCTAATATATATTCAGTTATACTGGTATGAGCTTTCCTATACTGAGAGAATTGTATCCACACTAAAGAGTATTTTGGTATAGCTAACTGGTATAACTACACCAGCAAAACTGGCTAGCGTTCGTAAGGTGGTCTACTTCATATGGCCCTACAGAAGTTAGTTGTAGCCAAAGATTAACTTTTGGGCCTTCCATTTGATGGTGTGCAAAAGAGAAAGGATCATGCGGTTAGCAACATGATGAAACCCAGCGTATATATGCATCTCAGCTGATAGATATATCAGGAAGCTTTAGGAACAGAGGTCATCCAACAATCAAATCATATCACATCAGAGTGCAGCCCATGGCTTCCCTGTAACTTCAGTTGATGAAGGAAAACAAGCAACTCCTAGTCATCTATCAAAGATGACGCATGGAAGAAAATATATTTATGTGGATTTTATTTTTGATAAATGGTTTTTACCTTGGAACAGTATATCACAAAATTTTTGTAGTCATTTATTAATTGCATTATTGCAGTCCCATTTATTTGGTAAACTTCAAATGATGGACAATGGCTAATAAAGAGGGCTCAAATATGAATATTATCTGGCTGTTTGCTAGTTAACCATTCTTTTCAGGCACAAGGCTAAAATCCTATGAAATCTGACTTGTGATTGTATGTTTCTCCATGTCACTGTAAAACATTTGACTTTTTTATCTCCTCTTGTAGGAGGATACCTTTCAACAGTATGTGAAACCAGAGATTAATCCCCAGCTTTCAAACTTCTGCATCAATCTGACAGGAATCACTCAGGTAACATCTTCAATATCTATGAGTCCAGATACAGGTATGAATGAAAAGGTTACATTTTGTCAAGGTTTTTAGACTTAAGTTTCAGTGATTGATTTTAGGGCTTACCGGTACTTTCCTGATTTTTTTCCCCTCCCTTCTCCGTCTCACCACTTAATTTCTTTCTGAATCAGTCCTTCAAACAGCAAAGTTGGGAGCTCAGAGGAGAAGCACAGATTTATTCCAAGTCCAAATATATGCAAACCTGTGCAGATAGCCCAAGGATTACTTGACTGTTAAGAATTAAATCTTTGCTCTTTTTGCTTGAAGATTGGTTTTTAAAAGAGTTATACTTAGGGGAATTGGAAATGGAGACTTACAAGAATAATACAGCTTTTAAAGTAAGTACAGTTTAAGGCCTAAAACCCTTAAAGTCCTTAATAGTTTTCTTAGGCCTTGTCTACACTTCACCTTATAGCGGTGAAACTTTCTCGCTCAGGGGTGTGAAAAAACACCCCCCCGAGCGATGCAAGTTTCAGCGCTGTACAGTGGCAGTGTAGACTGTGCACCAGCACTGGTTGCTACTCCCCTCATGGGGGTGGATTGGTTTTTTTTCACAGCGCTGGGAGTGCTCTCTCCCAGCCCTGGTGCTGCGACTACACAGCCATGTTAAAGCCAAGAACTCATCATATTTTGACTAGTTTGGATTAGTTCAGGAATGATGTAATGAGCCAAGTTTCTCCACTTTACAAACCAGCTTAAAACTACTATGGACTGTTCTCAGTGTAGATGCTCAGTCTGTCTTTGGTGTATAGACTGAGGTATTGTTTCTGATTTCTGTGTTCAGACCTCATGAGTGTGTACATTGATGAACATCAAAACTTGCTGCACTCATAGTTGTGTTTTGGTTTTTGAAAGAAGGGAGTTTTCTGGTATCTGTTTTTACTTCCAACAATAAAGATTGTGCATTAGTGATAATTCCTTTCTAATGGCTGGACGTGGATCCTCTATAGCTGCCAGTGTCCTGCCAGCCCAAAGAATCTTAAATGGTTGCAAGATGAGTGGTAGTGGTTGTGGACTAGGAGACCCAGACTTCTGGGTTTTAGTTTAAGTTCTGTCACTGGCTAACTGCTTGACTTACTGCAAGTCACTTAAGTCCAGATTTTTAGAAGTATTGCAGTGTTGTTTTCAGTGTTGCAATGCCTAACTGATTTAGGAGCCTAAATTGACTGTCAATGGGATATAGGTTCCTAAGTGTCTAAATCACTTTAAAAAAAGACTTAGGCTGCTAAATCAACTAGACATTTTAACAGTGAGTGCAGCAATGCCTCAGTATCTTTAAAAATCTGGGCTCTAAGGTCTGATTTTCATCCCCACCCTCCCCATAGGTGGTGGTAATTGGATCTGTGAGTACTTACCACCTATGAAAATCAGGCCCTTAAGCTCTCTTTGTCTCTGAAACTGGGATAATGCGTAGCCACCTCAGAGGGGTTTTGTGAGCCCCTCTTTTGTTTAAATGTTTTTAGTTTGTTGGAAGTATGTAGTGTTAGTTCCTGTTTAACTGTAATGTCTTACGCTACACATTTTCTTTTAGAAAACGTACCTGACTTCTGTTTTTATGTATTCTCAGGACCACGTAGACAAAGCTGATGCATTTCCTCAGGTTCTACAAAATGTTGTAGAGTGGATGAGACAGAGAGAGCTGGGAACCAAGTATAGCTATACCATATTGACTGATGGGTATGTCTCGGAAAGCAGGGTGCAAATTTTATATAGTAACCTTTCAAATGCATTTTAAAACTGCAAAGCAATTCTTAGATTAATCTACTTTTTGTAACCAGTATTGCCAAAATTAGAATATAACATTGGCCCTAAGAGCACACTAGAGTACTTTTTCATTTGGGCTATAGTTCTGACAATGAAATTGAGTAGGAACTAAAGCTTGAATCCACTAGGTGGCACCAATTATTTTCCAGCATTCTCCTGGCTTATGTGAGCCCAAAATGAAAGCTTCATACACTTTTCAAATCCTTAATAAAATTAACAAATATGAATACAAAATATAACATGCAGTATTGAGGTTGTGTAGTTAGATTAAAAGTCATGAAAATATGAAAGTTGATGTTCTAGAAGCAATGTTAATGTTGGTTACATAATACATCTTATGCTTTACATTACCATTACCTGTAATATGTGCTTATATTTAACTAGAAAACAGGAATAGAAAATGCTGTATACTACATTTTAGGAACAGTGGCCTAGTGAATAGAACACTGGAGTTGGACTCAGGAGACCAGTATTCAGTTCCTGGCTCTGCACGGAATGTTCTTATGCTAGTCAGTCTACCCTGTGCCTCAGCTTCCTAGCAATGATAGTTCCTTATTTCACAAGGATTTTGTGAGAATAAAATACATTAATAATTTTGAGGTGCTCAGATACAATGGTGATGAGGACTCTATAAGTTTCTAGATAGATGTGCAATGTAGACAACATAACATTGGTCTTGGAATCTTCACTTCTGCATCTCATGGGGTCACATATTTTGAGACCAGTAGGAACAATTATGATCATCTTGTCTGACCCGCACAGTGCAGGCCAGGGCACTACATCCAGTCAATTGTGTGTCTCTTTTTAACTGTGAAATTTTAACAATCTTTTTTTTTTTTTAAATGAGATAAGCAGGACAGGCAATTTTAAATGTTAAACTTAACATTATCCCAATCAGGCTTCATAGTGCACACCTTAGTGAGGTAAATGGTATCTGTCATGGGGTTCACTCTCTGCTGGAGGCGCCTCCTCCTGGCTATCCTCGGGATTAGCTCTGGCCAGGCATTGCACCTTCCTCCGGCAGGGGGGGTCTCATGTCCTCTTCTTATCCTATGGCTCTCTCACTCCAGGAATCTCAGCCTTCCGGCCATCTCATTATGTAGTTTCCTCTTCCAGAGAGGAGTGTAACAAAGTCTTTCCTGGACCAAATTGTCCCAGACAGTCCACTGTCCTCTGCCTGGTATTTGCCGCATCCCCAGTGGCTGGTAGGGGAACCTGGGCTATATCCGGTTAGCAGCCAAGTCTGCACTCCTATTCCTTGCTGCTATTCCCCTGAGCCTTCACATACCTTCCTGGCTTTCCCCCTATTGGGATTTGCCAACTTCCCAACTCCCTCCACTCAGGGAGTGACTGCAGCCTACTTCCCTGCAGCTTCCTTCTGCTGCCAACTACCTGGCTTTATATAGGCCCCAGCTGTTCCTGTCCAGCTGAGCTTGCTTCCAATTAGTTCCCTGCTCCTTGGCTCCTCCTCCAGGTGCAGCCAGTGGAGTTAATTGGCCTGTCTGGCCATCTTAACCCCTTTCAGTCCTACGTGGGGTGGACACACCATCACAGTGTCCAAAATGAGCATGTTCTTATCTGGTAAACGTTTTCTGTTAGGCTGGGTTAACAAGGCAACGGTATATCTTATGTTGTGATCACTGTATCATTGTCCCGGAAGAAGATAAATAAATGTATTCTATGAAAGCATGTAATTTAGAGAAAAGAGTAAAGAACCCTTTCTCATGGGGTCAGCAAAATGCTTTTCTCTGCCAATGTCTTTTTCCTGTTCTGGGTAGAAAGGTAGCCTTAAAATATATTTAAAAATGCTAATTTTCAGTGGGACACAATCTTTCTTTCCAAGTTAAATTGTCCCATTAGCAGCCCCTTCCCCTTCTAGACCCCCCTGTGTTATCCTAGAAGAATGTGCAAGGATGTCACAGAGAGGGCTGAGCTTATTTGGGGTCTAAGATTTTAGTAGGTGCCAGTGTTTTGCTCAGTAGTTGACTTCCTTTCAGTAACTTAACATTATTTTTATCTCCACACCAAGAACAGGAATGGAAACATAATGAAGTTTTTCACTAACTTTAAATGTAGTGTGTGCTGAGGAGGCTCCTACAACAGAATATTTACTTTTCATCCACAAATCTGACAGATTTAGAACTTAGTTGGGGAACTGGCCCTATTGATTTAAAAAAATACTTTGGGATCTTGAATGGTCACCTGTCATCAAATCAGTTTCATTACTTAATTCAGGAAAGTAACCTTTATAGGTTCAAATGTGTTCCTGAAGTGACTTTCACTCAAGGGGAGAAGATACAACAGGATTCCTTATCAGTCAGCTGTGTAGGTGGAAAACACACTTTTTGGGATGGATGTGCATGAGATTGGAAGGGTGACTGGCTTCAGAATGCAGAGTTGGAAATGCCTGGGGCCATGTCTACATCCTACATGAGTGAGGATAAGGTCCTAAAAAAAGAGTGCTTGCTTTAATGTCTGGAGTTGACTGGAGACAGTAGCCAACAAGTCCCTCTCTTTTGCTGATGTTGTTTATTACGAGTGATAAAATTTTTCTCATGCACTGTCTTTTCCCTCCTGTCCATTGTCCCAAAGAAAAGACAAGGAAAACTTGTGCTACAAGTTTGCTATGTTGAAAATGTTTCATATAATTGTCTCTTTTGCTCCCATTTAAGATTTGCTGTTAAAGTTTTGTCTTTACTTTTTCTCTCTCTCCTGCTTTTTCCCCCCAAGGTCTTGGGATATGAGTAAATTTCTGAATATCCAGTGCCGTATCAGCCGTATCAAATATCCCTCTTTTGCCAAAAAGTGGATCAACATTCGCAAATCCTATGGAAACTTCTACAAGGTTTGAATTTTTTGCAGATTCTCTGGGGAAAAATCAGTCTAAAGTTGGAATAAGTGAAGTCTTGCACACATATTTATGAAAATTATTTTTGTACTGTCCAGGGTCAAGCTGTAAGACCTTCCAGTTTGTATAATTTCAGTAGCATTTATTTAGGTCACAGGGCCTTAACAAAATGCTAATTTTGAGCACCCACAGCCTCTGTTGAATTCTTGAACATGAGACCACTGCTTAGGTGCTTATATAAAGATATAAGACTTTAACTTTAGTGTCCTATCTTTGAAAATCGTGGCTCATGTTTTCACTGTTGTAACTTGAAGCAATCTTTTGTACAGCTGTGTAGCTCTACCACACTGGAACTAGTTCACCCAGATGTGATCATGTTTAGTATTACTGTAGCAATTACTGCTGTACGTCTTCAAAAACCATATACTACAAAGAGCTAATCTCACAATTCCTATGTGAATTTTAGTAGCTAAGCAGCATTATCCCCATTTTCTGAGAGACAGTATCATGGGGGGCATGGGGAGGAAAGAGAGATTGCAAACTTGCCTAAAGTTGCAACAGATTATGCAGAGCTAGGATTAAAATCAGGAATATTTATCTCATTTACTGCTAGACCATGCTGCTGCTTTTTATCCTGATGGAGCTTAAGCTGCTATACTTGATCCTTTGAGGAGCTAATGAGCTCTGAGTTTAGCAGCCTGGTTAGGCTGTTCAAATCAGAATGGGGCCTGGCTTACCATCTGATTCCGACATGGCAGTGAAACTACTAGATTATGTAAAAGCCACTGTAAATCAATTTTGGAATTAATTTATCATTTCCACACAATTTCTTATCCAAAGAGGCTGCAGTGTTGAAGATCATTTCAAGCTTTTTTATAATCTCTTCCAAACTCCTCTTGAACATATCTAAAATAGTAGAAGGTAGTAAAGATGTTATAATTAATGTTATGTTAAAAGTGTAATGGGTAACTTACTCTAATTTTCAGGGAGACAACTGGATCTCGTATCTTACCTTTTTAATTGAACTGGCATAGTACTACATCATTGTGAAAGGGAAATATCCCACAACTTGCATGTATGATTTTTTTTATCCCTTTTAGGAATTATCTATGTAACTGTCACTATCAGAGTTGCTTGTTGCCAGGTTTTGGCAAATACACAGAACACTGATAATGCTGGTGCTAAGTGGAAGGGCATCTATCTTCCAGTGCCCTGTACTTTGCAGGATTTTTTTTAAAGACCAAATTTCACGTTTTAAAGAAAATTAAGAATATTATGTATTTGCACTGCAGCAGTGTCATCTAGTAATTAGACAAGTGAAGGACTCGGAATCAGGACTCATGGTCTTCTGGGCTCTGTTGCTGGTGTGCCCTGTGCCTTGGACAAGTCACTTAAGCTTTGACTACACTAGGGAAATCTTTGCAAAAATTTCTCACCATTGCTAACACTGGTCACCAGCATTACTGATCACCCAAGTGTAGATGAGTCTCCAGTGTTTTGAAAATCTTCCCTCACGGTGCTTCTAACTCCCTTGGGCATTTTTGAGAATCTGCTCCATGTCAGTTACCTGCTGCTCTGAGCAGTGTCAGATAATACAGTGCTTGGAATACTGGTGGCAGTCTGTCTATCCATGTCTCCTACTGTTGCCACCACTGGCAAAACTGAACTAGAGTTGACAGTGGTGGGAAACTTCTGCAAAACTTTCCATAATCTAGACAATACTCTTCTCTGTGTGTCTTTGTCCTCATCTGTAAAAGGTGGATACTCCTTTGCTAGGTCACAGAGATGTTCTGAGGTTTGATTGTGCGCAGAGTGCTTTGAGATATGAACCAAAAATGGCACAGCAGTGCTAGGTAGTCATAGACCCACTGCAGTATGAGAACTTATATAGGATAATGTAGAGTGTTTCATGCTGAGATATTTTTTATCTGATTTCTTTAACATGGTTCATTTTTCTTTTTCAGGTTCCCAGAAACCAGACCAAGCTAACAATCATGCTTGAAAAGCTGGGAATGAACTATGATGGGCGTCCTCATAGCGGACTTGATGACTCTAAGAACATTGCACGGATAGCTATACGTATGCTTCAGGATGGATGTGAGCTACGTGTGAATGAGAGAATGCATGGTGGGCAGCTAATGACTGTATCATCCTCTGCCCCGGTAGAGGGAGCCCCTGCTCCACAGATGCCCCGTTTTAGAAACTAGGCGTCGAAACGTGCTGCATTATGGACCAATATTGAAGACTTAAGTTAGGAATTGTTAATAAATCTTATCACGTGGCCATTTCAGTGCACCAGTTCTGCAATACAAAATCTAAAAGCACCTTAAGCAACTATCTCTGTTAAAATAAATAGGGGAGCATATGAACCTTGTTAATTAAAACTTGTGCGACAGCACTTTTCATGCTGATAATATTTTTGTAAGTCATCTTGGAACCTTTTCATACAAGGTTGATGTATAGTATGCTGGCAGGATGTTCAGATTTCTTTTTTGTGTGTGTGTAGAATAATTAATACAAAGTGTGGTTAGCCAGTGTGCCCTCTCCCTCTCCCGGCTTATAGGAAAGAGGATGGTTGTAGTAATGTTTAAAACACAGTGTGCTGCAATAGCTTTTAGCATCTTGACTACCCTTTGCACTTCCAGAAGAACTGTACAGTACCCTGGTCAGACTGGCTTTATCTACTGTGCACATTTGATAGCAGCAGACAGCATTCTCTTTTTATGTAAGATAGGAAAGGTGGGGGCATTCTTTACTGTTTTAATTGCTGTTAGAGCATTGGAGAGGGGAGGGTCTTTTAAGGAATACAGTTGTCAGTTTCTGTCTCTAAAATAATTGAGTAGCGTTGGGTGTCAAAAAACTGCATTGAATAAAAAGCTTTCATACAGCTGTTGGGATTAATTGATTTTTTTAATGTACATATAATCTGTCTGTAAAAAGGTTTTAATCTTCAGAATTTCATGTACTTCCAGATAATGGGTCCGCTTATTTCTTCTCTTCTCATTCCAAATCAGATTAAGTGTAGTTGTTTAATCCATACCAGTCACCAGGGCTCTAAAGAAAGGGTAAAGTAAAAATACTTACAATATTTAACATAATGTAAAGTACCGCTTGGTATACTTGTAGTGTCACTTGGATATTCTGTAAAAACTGTTTTGTATGGCCAAAGAAACACCAACTGCATTTATGTAATGAGCCGTACCAAACAGTCATGGGGCAAATATAGTGCCCATATTTAAAAAAGGGAAGAAAGAGAATCTGGGGAACTACAGACTGGTCAGCCTCACGTCAGTCCCTGGCAAAGTCATGGAGCATGTCCTCAAGGAATCCATTTTGAAGCACTTGGAGGAGAGGAAGGTGATCAGGAACAGTCAACATGGATTCACCAAGGGCAAGTCATGCCTGACCAACCTGATTGCATTCTGTGATGAGATAACTGGCTCTGTGGATTTGGGGAAAGCAGTGGATGTGATATACCTTGACTTTAGCAAATCTTTTGATAGGGTCTCCCACAATATTCTTGCCAGCAAGTTAAAGCAGTATGGATTGGATGAATGGACTATAAGGTGGATAGAAAGCTGGCTAGATTGTTGGGCTCAACAGATAGTGATCAGTGGCTCGATGTCTAGTTGGCAGCCGGTATCAAGTGGAGTGCCCCAGAAATCTGATAAAGTTCAACAAGGACAAGTGCAGAGTCTTGCACTTAGGAAGGAAGAATCCCATGCACCACTACAGGCTGGGGACCGACTGCCTAAGCAGCAGTTCTGCAGCAAAGGACCTGGGGATTACAGTGGACGAGAAGCTGGATATGAGTCAGCAGTGTGCCCTTGTTGCCAAGAAGGCCAACGGTATATTGGGCTGTAATAGCAGGAGCATTGCCAGCAGATGGAGGGAAGTGATTATTCCCCTCTATTTGACAATGGTAAGGCCACACCTAGAGTATTGTATCCAGTTTTGGTCCCCCCACTACATAAGGGATATGGACAAATCAGAGAGAGTTCAGCGGAGGGCAACAAAAATGATTAGGGGGCTGGAGCACATGACTTAGGAGGAGAGGCTGAGGGAACTGCGGTTATTTAGTCTTCAGAAAAGAAGAGCGAGGGGGGATTTGATAGCCTTCAACTACCTGTTGGGGCGATTCCAGAGAGGATGGAGCTAGGCTGTTCTCAGTGGTGGCAGATGACAGAACAAGGAGCAATGGCCTCAAGTTGCAGGGGAGGTCTAGGTTGGATATTAGGAAACACTATTTCACTAGGAGGGCGGTGAAGCACTGGAATGAGTTACCTTGGGAGTTGGTGGAACCTCCATCCTTAGAGGTTTTTAAGGCCCGGCTTGACAAAGCCATGGCTGGGATGATTTAGTTGGTGTTGGTCCTGCTTTGAGCAGGGGGTTGGACTAGATTACCTCCTGAGGTCTCTTCCAACCCTAATAATTTATGATTCTATGATGTCAAAATCTGCTAGTGTAAAATTAGACTTAATTCCATGGGGGGCCTTGCTGATAATACAACTCCATTTTCTACTGATACTTAAATGTATAATGTTTTAATTAGGCCAAGGATTTCTTCTGTTTGTTTGGCTCGGTAGTTGCTCTGCACTTGAGCATTAATTGACTTGAAATTATAATTATTTGTCCTGAAAATCAAAATAATTCATTTTTTGTCATTCCAGAGTCAAAAAAGTCAGAGAAAGGAGCATTCAGATAACTATTTTTGCCATTGGGAGAACAAACGATCTGTCATCTATATTCATAGCTTATTCACCTTAATCAAGACTTGCAGGAAACGAGCTGCTGATACTTAATTGAATTCATAATTAGCCTTTCTATGTTCAGAAATTATCCCTGTCTAGCTGATGGGGACTTTTTTCCACTCTTGATGAATTATATTCATACTAAGCCAATATAAACCTGAAAATAATTACTGATTTTTTTAAATTCATGTAATAGAGATACTAGAATCAATCTGATCTCAGGACTTTTCCTTTTTAGTGTTCAGGAGGAGAGCACCTTTGTTTTAAAGAGTGTGTATGTGTATGATTACGGGTACTTTAGACATCAAGCTGTAAGATGATTTTGATCAGTTTCTGAAAGTAATCATTTATTTTTACCTTATATAATATCATTGGTCCTTTTGACAAGTTACATCAGGGGTGGGCAAACTTTTTGGCCCAAGAGCCACATCAGGGTTGCGCAACTGTATGGAGGGCCGGGTAGGGAAGGCTGTGCCTCTCCAAACAGCCTGGCTCCCGCCCCCATCCACCCCCTCCCACTTCCCACCCCCCTCAGAACCCCCGACCCATCCAACCCTGCCTGCTTCTTGACCCCTGACCACCCCCTCCCAGGATTCCCTGCCCCTAACCATCCCCTGGGACCCCACCCCCTATCCAACCTCCCCACCCCCTGCTCCCTGTCCCCTGACTGCCACAACCCCTATCCACACCCCTATCCCTAACAGCCCCCCAGGACCCCACCCCCTATCCAACTTCCTCTGCTCCCCGTCCGCTGAGTGCCCTGCCCCATCCAACCGCCCCCTGCTCCCTGTCCCCTGGGGACCCCCTGCCCCTTATCCAACCCCCCTGCTCCCTGCCCCCTTACTATGCTGGAGCCAGCCATGGCGCCCGGCTGCCCGAGAGGAGCGGCAGGCCAGAACGCTGCCTGTGCGGCGGCATGGCTGCAGGGGAGGGAGGACAGTGGGGGAGGGGCCAGGGGCGAGCCTCCCTGGCTGGAAGCTCAGGGGCCAGGTAGGATGGTCCCGTGGGCCATACTTTGCCCACCTCTGATTTACATTATTCCCTTTATGAACCTTTTGAGTTTTATTATTCTAAAAATATCTGATTACAGTGAATGTACTTATCCCTTAAATAACTAACGTGGCTAGTAAAAATAATGAACACATCGTGTTCAAATATGACTTCCATGTTCTGCCAGACTTTCGTACAAAATGTTAATTATATATTTGGTTTTCCATGTATTAAACAAAGTGTTCTCTCTTTTTGGAAATGTTTTAGGAAATAACTTTTTTTTTATATGATGGATCATAGTAAAGGTTTTTATGATGAAATCAAGCTGAGCCCAGCAAACATTCTCATCAAACATTGGCATCTCCCTAGATCTAGTTGCAGTTCCTTTATTTACCTGTTTTTTGTGAGGCAACCAGTCCAATGAGGCCCAGCCTAGTTACAGATTATACTATACGTTTAATAAGTAAAGGACAGTTGCAACTTGATATCACTTATTTTAAGCACAGACCTGACGTTTTTGGCAAATACATTTATGGCAAAGACGTTTTGAAATAAGGGACAGACATTAATGGCCAGATTCTACTCTTGTGTACATTATTGGAAATCAGAAGTGGCTCTTTTTATATTCAGTTAATTAGTGAAATGAATGGAGCCATTCCAGCTTTACTTTGGTGTAATTTATATTAGAAGCAGACCCTAAATTTTTGTTACTTTTCAATCATTTTGAAACAAGTGATAATGTTTGTTAGTTTACCACTCAAGTGTATGAACCTTTAATAAAACAGTTTAGAAATTCATAAAATAAGTTACTTAACTCACTCTTTAAAAACAAGCAATATTGGCATTCACTTCTTCGGTATTTCTAGTATTTTAACTGTCACTTCATCAATTGAAACAGGCTCTGCATTATGGCTAATGTTCTGTATCTGTTGGGATTTTTGCTTTTATATGAATAATCTTTTAAAATTCAGCTGGTATTGTCGTTTGCTCTTTTCTGATATATTACTGGCTCCTGGAAGATTGCTCTTCTGATAAAATTAAATGACCATACTCTACAACTAATATGTTTCAAACAGAAACAAAAAAAGTTACCAGCTTAATAGTGGTTTTTTTGTAATTATGGACTGAGAGTTGTTGTCCAATAAAATTTTAGATTGGTATTAAATGTTTAATGATTGAAAAATATTACTACACTTGAAGGGGGGAAACAAATTAAAAGGACATTGGTACATTGACCTAGCTACGCACAGGAGTGTACTTTGACTGACTTTCTGTTATCTAGTGCATGAATGCTTAAAGTATACTCCATGCTAATATCTGGGAATATCTTTAATTTATATTACTTTAATCTTCTGTGATGGGGAAAAGTTATTGGGAAGGTGGGCAGCTCCAATCCCACTTTGGTTGTATTACATCTCTGTCTGGATTCAGGCATTCTCGTGACATGCAGGAATTTCTGAGCAGCCCAGTGCCTGACGATCTTCCCTTGAGGAAGCATTGCAGGAATCTATCATTCTGCAGAATATCAACCTTAATCCTATGCCTGTTGATGGGGGAATCTTCTATGCTTTTGTGGTTTTATATCAGGCACACTGTGGGTAGTTCGTAACCGTGAAACAGTTATGGTTATTAATTTTCTAGGGTGTTTTAATGTTTATGCAAGGGTTATGTGTTGGGTGAGGGCTGTGGACCTGTAGAGGGTGGTGGTTCTAGAGCTGTGTCACAGGTGCAGCTGCTAACAGATTTTTTCTCTCTCAGCAGCTGTGCTTTTCTGTCAGACTTTCTCCTTAGTGGAGAAGATTCTTTTTGCATCTACTGACGGAAGCTTTTACCTGCTAAAGAAATGCAGCCATTGACAGAGAGACTCGAACTGCAGCTGTGGGGGGTGAGGTTCTGTGGCCTGTGATGTGCCGGAGGTCAGAGTAGGTGATCATGATGGTCCCTTCTGGCCTTCAAGTCTATGAGCTGTGTGTGTAACCGTCTCCATTTTAGGATAAAACCTGATGGAAGATTTTATCTGTCTGCTACGTGTAGGTGCATACATTTTCAACTGTGATGAATAATGGTAAAAAAGACCTTAAATATTTTATACTACCCATTGCAAGTGTTCTACTCCAGATTAATCTCTATCAATTTAGTTAGTTTTATAAAAATCAGTCAAAAAAACCCCAAACAAACAAAAAACCCAGCCATAGACAAACTTCAGCTAGAGCCCAGTTCCAAACATTTTCTAGCAGAAGAAATCAAACTGAACAGAAAATTCAAACATCATAAAAACAGGCTGTGTGAATTTCAGACTGATAGGTTACCTCCATATAGAGGGGAAAACAGGAAGCTATACTGCATTTTAAGACCCATTAAACTTAACTGAGTCACAAAAAGATGCCTACATAATAAATCCCAACTCATAAATAGCAACGTGCTAGATTGCCTTGCAAGTTAGTGTACTAGTGCACAAAGCTGAGAGAGGTCAAGGCCACAATCTGCTAAAATAGTAACTAGTGACTTCAGCTACCAAAAGAATCCCTGGGAAAATTTTACAAATGTAAGAAAGCAATATCTCAATATGCTAAAGCTTTACTTTGTGGGATAAGTAGTTTAAAAATGCAGTTTAGGGAAAAAAAAGTTTCCAAAGAAGCCATAGGTATAAGAGGAGCTGTAGATTTGGGGGAATTGAAAGCTTTATGGAGAGTTGCACTGCTTGGGGGTTGGTGACTATGACTGGAAACTACATAGGAGTCCTACACATAGAGGAATCTCTCATTAGGTATCATGGTAGATGCTATTGTAAAGTTTTTCTGTAGTAATCCCCCCCACCCCTTTTTTTAAAACTTTTTTGTAGAAAATACAGAGATGGAAAAACTCTTTAAACACAATTGAGTGTAGTCTTAAGAAAACAAGGTAAAGGGAGATAAAATCCCCTAAGATGGGCAATGCTGAGAGTAGCAGAGAAGTTTAGACAATCATCAAAATACTGAAGTTCATTAATCAAAATGAGTTAAATTTTGTAAAACATCTCTAAGAGGTTTTGAAAATTGAAAACAAAAAATAGGGAAAGGCTGAAAATCTGTGTTAATGCAAAACAAAGATGTTTGAGGGTCTCTCTAGGTTCCTACTTGCTGGATGTAGCACCCTGGCATTGAGCTGCAGAACTACCTTGAAAAGATGTGTCCATTGGAGGGTGCACAAGCATTCTCGGGTGAAGTTGTCATTGTACTATTCCCTATAAAGAAGAGCACCTCCCAGCTGACTCAGTTCCTTCACCATCGCCATAAAGTGGAAACAACTTTCCATTGTGTCCTTAGGGGAGCCTCCTTTAGTCTAGCTTAAGGCTTTTTGTAAATAGTTTGCTTAGAGTAGTAAAGGATAGTTTAAGGTAAATAGCCTTTCCTTTCACCTGGAAGCCTTTAGCCCTTTATGGGGACTATATTGGATCCTGAGGCTGGTAAGGGCTTCAAGAGGTATATCTCTCACCAGCTATTATGCTGCAGACTGACTGCGCTCCTGGTGCCCTCTGTCTCGGTGAGACAACTCATTCAATTGCATTTTGCCACAGCTTCATTCCTTGTACCAGAAGAGACCAGTGTTGAGACTCCAGGTTTATTTGGCTTCCCTATACCTACTGCCTGGTATGCTGGGCCTGTCAGTGGTACCAAGTGCAGACTCTATGCTGGGGTCTTGCACACGATTGAAGACATACTTTACCACTCTGTCCTCAACGCTGCCTGGGGCTCAAGGCCAGGATCTCTTCTGCTCCGTAGTAAGAGTGAATTCCTCACCCAGCAAAGCTGACACCAGTCAGATCTAAAGTGGCATTGAAGATCTAACAAGCACCATCCCTTCATACATGCATAGTCTTGCTAGGCCAGAAGGGACCACTGTGAGCATATAGTCTGACCCTGTCTGTAACACAGGCCACAGAACTGCCACATAATTATTACTAGAGCAGATCTGTTAGAAAAACATCCAATCTTGATTTAAAAAGTGTCAGTGATGAAGAATCCACCACGACCCTTTATAAATTGTTCCAGTGGTTAAATTTATACCTTGTTTCCTTGTCTGAATTTGTCCAGCTTCAACTTCCAGCCATTGGATCATGTTATACCTTTCTCTCTCCCTACATCAGCACCACAGCTAATGAGGCCTTAGGAAATGTCTATCTCATCACTTACTCCTCACTGGCACTGTTACGGTTGGCATCAACTCCAGATGGGTTGTCTGGTCCCATCACCTCTGCCTCAGCACTGCAAATCCTTTGATGCCCATTGGGATAAAATATGGGAAGCACATCACCCCACAAAAAGTGGCACAAATAGAGGGAAAGAGGAAGCTTTATCTCTCTCCAACCCAGGAGTACATCGGAGACTCTTAAATGGCACCATTGTAACCTCTTCTCCATATTCTTCTGGAGCCAAACTGGACATCCCAGTACTAACTTGGGCTCCTCACCAGTTTGGATTCTGATACCACCTCTTATCTTTTTCTGAGTGGGATGCACTGTCAAGGCGACTATCTATGCCTCTGTATGCTTTTTTGTTGCTTGACTCTGCACCCCATACCTACTGCTCTGGTCCTGGTTTGGAACTGTCTCAAAGCATCTTCAAAGCATCCCTTTGGAGATGAACTTGAAGGATCAACTGACTCGACCTCAGGATGCTTTCCTCACCTCAAATCCAGATGTTTTGGAAGGATATCATTCAGGGCCCTTTTCAGCTGCGCAAGTGGCCCTACATATTACATGAAAGCCTAGTTGGGGGCTGGAAACCCAACTCTGCCACTGACCTTGGTGCCAGCACCTTTCCTTTCCTCAGCACTGTTTACCATTCCCAGCACGTATGCCTCATGTCGTGCCAACACAACATTCCTTACCAGTGCCAATGCACTGCTTGAGTGACTTGGTTTAAGGCTCACCTTTAGTCAAAACAGTGAAGTTTTTGTGCAGACAAGGCCTGAAACACGTGAATTAAATCATCCACACAGATATACAGCTATCTCTGGGTGAAAAGTAGCATCTGATGTCGCGCTATACAGCTGCAGTGGACAGGCTGTGAATCTGCACATAGCATAGGGCAAAAAGTTACCAATAACTCTTCCAGCAGACCCTTCAGAGGGAATGCTTTGGGCTGGCCATGCAGGTGAACACACCTGCTCCTTGGAAGAGTGCTGTGGAAGCATCATGTGGTCAGGACTTCTGTTTTGTTTCTCATTTGAAACAGCAACACAGTGCCCCATAACATCATCCCCAGGCATTCTTAGTTTTTAGCTCTGCCTTGCTAACGTGGCTTCCTGCAGCAGTTAGGTGTCAGTTGGAGATCTCCCTATATCACTAAAAAAAAGAACGAGGAGAACTTGTGGCACCTTAGAGACTAACAAATTTATTTGAGCATAAGCTTTTGTGGGCTAAAACCCACTTCATCAGATGCATGCAGTTTAAAATACAGTAGGAAGATATATATACACAGAGAACATGAAAAAATGGGTGTTGCCATACCAACTGTAACAAGATTAATTAATTAAGGTGGGCTATTTTCAGCAGGAGAAAAAAAAACTTTTGTAGTGATAATCAGGATGGCCCATTTCAAACAGTTGACAAGAAGGTGTGAGTAACAATAGGGGGAAAATTAGCATGGGGAAATAGTTTTTACTTTGTGTAATGACCCATCCACTCCCAGTCTTTATTCAAGCCTCATTTAATGGTGTCCAGTTTGCAAATGAATTCTGCAGTTTCTCATTGGAGTCTGTTTTTGAAGTTTTTTGTTGGAGAATTGCAACTTTTAGGTCTGAAATTGAGTGCCCAGGGAGGTTGAAGTGTTCTCCGACTGGTTTTTGAATGTTATAATTCTTGACATCTGATTTGTGTCCATTTATTCTTTTGCAAAGAGATTGTCCGGTTTGACCAATGTACATGGCAGAGGGGCATTGCTGGCACACTGGTCGATGTGCAGGTGAACAAGCCTCCGATGGTGTGGCTGATGTGATTAGGTCCTATGATAGTGTCCCTTGAATAGATATGTGGACAGAGTTGGCAACGGCCTTTGTTGCAAGGATAGGTTCCTGGGTTAGTGTTTTAGTTGTGTGGTGTGTGGTTGCTGGTGAGTATTTGCTTCAGGTTGGGGGGCTGTCTTTAAGCGAGGACTGGCCTGTCTCCCAAGATCTGTGAGAGTGAGGGATCGTCTTTCAGGATAGGTTGTAGATCCTTAATGATGTACTGGAGAGCTTTTACTTGGGGGCTGAAGGTGATGGCTAGTGGCGTTCTGTTACTTCCGTTGTTGGGCCTGTCCTGTAGTCGGTGACTTCTGGGTACTCTTCTGGCTCTGTCAGTCTATTTCTTCACTTCAGCAGGTGGGTATTGTAGTTGTAAGAACGCTTGACAGAGATCTTGTAGGTGTTTTGCTCCAATCCCTCAGACAGAGACAATGTGGTTGTATCTTAGAGCTGGGCTGTAGACAATGGATCGTGTGATGTGGTCTGGATGAAATCTGGAAGCATGTAGATAAGTATGTGGTCAGTAGGTTTCCAGTATAGGGTGGTGTTTATGTGACCATCACTTATTAGCACTGTAGTTTCCAGGATGTGGATCTCTTGTGTGGACTGGTCCAGGCTGAGGTTGATGGTGGGATGGAAATTGTTGAAATCATGGTGGAATTCCTCAAGGGCTTCTTTTCCATGGGTCCAGATTATGATGATGTCATCAATATAGCGCAAGTAGAGTAGGGGCATTAGGGGACGAGAGCTGAGGAAGCATTGCTCTAAATCAGCCATAAAAATGTTGGCATATTGTGGGGCCATGCGGGTACCCATAGCAGTGCCGCTGATTTGAAGGTATACATTGTCCCCAAATGTGAAATAGTTATGGGTGAGGACAAAGTCACAAAGCTCAGCTGCCAGGTTTGCCATGACATTACCGGGGATACTGTTCCTGACGGCTTGTAGTCCATCTTTGTGTGGAATGTTGGTGTAGAGGGCTTCTACATCCATAGTGGCCAGGAGGGTGTTTTTGGGAAGATCACCATATATATATATATATATATATATATATCACTATTTCACTGTGGCTATTTCTATGTGTTGAATACATGCCACAGTTAAAAACAGGCTGCGTGCTGACTGGTCACTGCAGTGTGTAGCTGTGCACTGCAGTGAAAGGCAGAGGCACCAGGGAAAGGCCCTGGCAGTAGGGAGGCAGCGGGACACTATGTTGCTTTAAACTTAGCAGTGTAAGCATTGGAGATGTTGCTTGTGCACGTAGAGAGCCTGTGAAGGATATGTACTCTGGGGGTTCAGACATGTAGGCCACTCTTCCCACCTAAACCATGCCTCACTGTTTACACTGTTGTTTATACCCATGCTGGGTGGGCATACGGTGTCTGTATTCTACACGCTGCTGGAAGTGTAGATGTACTCTATAAGCAATTATTCCTTTTGTTTCTCTTAACCTCACCTGTACTCTTGTTTTGAATTGTTAAACATCTGCCATGTCAGGTGTCTGTACTCTGGCAGTAATTAAAGTGCTTTATATATGTTTTAGAGATGGATAAAGGGATCCTTCGTCCAGGTTTTCTCATAATATCCTGCGTCCTAAGAACTTGTTTTCAGACACCTGAAATGTGCCATCTTTTTTTATTTACTCAATCATTTTAAAATAAATATGAAATGTTTGTTCGAGGTATATTTATGTTCTTACAATTTACTGAGGGGGATGATAGGAGAAACAAGAAGTAGTGATATTTAGTTAGCTGTACCAGGCAAGATAGGTAAGACTAGACGCTATAATGGTTCATCTGGCCTTAAAATCTATTAATAGTCTTAGTGACTGTTGAGATAGCAACCTTGTAATACCTACAACCTTTCATACACAAAGAGAATGATTGCCATTGAGTCACCATGCCCACATGGAACGTGTGTTTGTTTTAGTTTTATTTCAGAGCGAGTTTGGGTGAAGCATGATCAAGTAATTTTGTATCCTATAATAACATATTAATACAATTGAAGAAAAAGCGTAAATTGTGTATTTAGCATGCCCTACTCTGGTGCTAGGAGCCCTCAGAGCTACCTAAAAATGAACAGAAAATTAGACAAACAGTCTTTTGAGATTCCTGCTTCATTCTTTGGCAATGCTACATTTTTTTCTCATTATTTATATTGGCAACTGTTGACTCTTAGTAACACAATGTGTTGCCAAGCATCAGTTTGGAGAGTGAGGCCCTGCTGTGAGAATAAGGTCAGCACAGGGTTATCAGGCCTCAGTAAACAGGCAAACCCAAGGCATTTTCTTGCTGTGAGAGTATCGGGTGGATGAGGGCTGGCAGAAGAATTGCTCATTGTTATCCTGCATCTTCAGATCTCCGAATAGTAAATTATTGGGACTATTCTGATACCTGTAAAATCCTTCTGTTCTAGAATTTTTCAACTTCCTTTGAGCTATTTGTCTCAATTCTACTTATAATCCACTTCTCCCCTATGGATCTTTGTTACTGTCAATTGTCTTTTTTTCTTTTTTATACTTTCCACTCAGCGTTTCAGATCTGATACAATTTTGATCCAACTGTATTATAACCAGGTTTTAAAGAAACCTCATTGGGACAGGCACTGTCTTATGTGTTTGTATAACACCTAGCACAGTGAGGTCCTGCTCTTTGGCCATGTCTACACAGTGATGTTACGGTGATGTAGCCTGTTTGCTATAAAATGCAACGACCTAACTAGCAAATTGAAGTATGTTCACACTACTTTGTTACAGTATTTTCATGGTTGATCATGTTCACTCAGTTCTGTGTTAGTTCGAATTAACTGCTCAGCATTCTGGGTCAGACTAACAAGCCAATGATTCGATTCTTGGCATCCATTCATTTTGCCAGCATTATTTTCGAACTGATGTCAGGCAGCATAGTTGACCCCGGTGTTGAATATTGTGATCATTGCAGTCACTCATATGAACAAGATGATGCTCATGCATTTTGAGTCATGCAGGCAGATGGAGTTGACTGCAGTTTCATAGGACTTATGCGACCATGATGACACAGCTATTGGAGGAGGAGGAGCTGATTAGTTACTTCTGCAGAGCACATAACTGGAGCAAATTTACTTAGTGGAGCACCACTTCTGGCTCAGTCAACTAGCACTGATAGGTGGGACAGGGTAGTGATGTGGAACTTCAGGATGACAAGGGTAACTTTGCTATAAATCTGCACAGAGCTCACCACCCTGAGTTCTCCTTGCCATAATGCTGCGTTGCCATCACTGATTGTTATCAGTTTGGTGTTAGTAGATTGGCTGTTGGGGCTCTTGTGGAGGGTGCCTGCTATGCCCTGTCATAAAGCTTGGCAATGGACCAGTGCACAGAGACTATTGGTGGGACATACGTGCATATACTTTGCCCCCTACTCCTTGCCATGTTAGTGTTGGTCTGGGGATGTCCACGATGGAAAGACCTTGAGAAATTCATGACTGTCTGCTGGATTGAGCACAGGAACATCTCCTCAGAACACTGTGAATGTTAATGGAGTTAAGATTCATTCTGGGAGACTCAGCTTCCCTGGTTTATGAAGCCTTACACTAGCCACTTGGACAAGAGAGAGGAGATTTAGTTTAGTGTGCAGGTGCTGGCCTGTGATAGAAAGTCAGACTAGATTATCTTGTAATCCCTTCTGGCCTTAAAAATCTATGGCTCTATGACCCTGAGTAACTACAGAATGTCAGTAGCAGTGTAGGGGTTTTTTTGTTTGTTTTCTTTTGGAAGGATGAGGGGAAGGTGGTGGTGCCTTATGAAAGGGCTGGATATTTCTCATCTTTATGTGCCTCATGTAATAAGTCCCTGCTATATTTTGCACAACATCTGAAACACCAAGGGAGAAATCTGGGAGGCTGGATGGGAGCAGGAATTCAAGGGATTCTCCAAATTATGGGCAGCCAGAGAAGGTGCCCATGCAAAATGGCCCATATAGTCAAGGGATCAGGATCAGGGGTGCATTGTGCTCCTACTTTGATGCCAGGAGGTAGTGGCAGGTAACAAATGCTCTCTGTAAGCAGGAAATGTGTGTTGGTTTGCTTTTATTCTGAATTAATAACATGGGGTGGTTAATGTTATGCCATATATGGGTTGAACTGTACCTAAACTAAGTATTTTCAGGCAAGTTCTTAGAAAATGTATTAATTGCGCTTACAAAACGATGACAGTGCTTTCTGATGGAGCAATCTGTGAGGGGAGTTTCACATTCAGAAGGATTTCCCTTGATCCAAAAGAAGAACTCCATAGATCTAGAGGAAGACAAAAGAGAAGAGCATGAAGAGAAAATGAAAGGTGGTGACCTTCCACAACATCTACTAGAAACTTCCAACCCTATCTGTTCTACACCTAAAGACCTTTCTTTTTCTTCACTGGATGCAGCTGTGATGCCTACTCCCACACCACCCCCTTATGACTTACTTCAAGTGCTTCCAGGAGTTCCAGGGAGAGTGCCAAATATTCTAGATATCAAACTCTCAGTAGGGCAAGAAAAAGCACATAACTTGTCTGAAATCTTTCACTCCAGCCTCACAGGCAGATGGCGGTGCCGTTAAACAGGGGCCCAAACCCTGTGAACACACTTTCACCTAAGAGTGAAGCAACAGACACTAAAAATTGGGTGTGGATGGTACTACAAAAGACAGCGGACCTGCTGAGGCCTGAGAGAGTCCTTGTGAGCACATCACTGCACTTTCCCAACTGCTGACCCCATGAATGCTCTGCCTAATTCTGCAAATCCTGTATTGCATTAAATCCTGGTCTTAATCTCTAGAATCCATGGTGATTTTGGTGCAGATGATCTCAGAGACCACAATCAAAACCTACCATGCTGGCCGAGTTCCTTTAGATCAGTGGAACTGTCTGTCCCAAGAGTGAGACTAGTGCAAGTAGAAATGGGAACCTTCCTGCTCTGAGCAGTGGAATTCCTTCTCTCAGGAGCTGAGGGACCACAACCCTCACAGTCTTAACAAATTACAAGACCCATCGCTTCCCTCGCACTAATGAGCGATATGAAAAACCCTCTGTGTTCTGGGGAGAGAAGCTTTGTATCTACGTCAGAATTACAGGAATAAAGCCTTGAGACCCATATGCCTACCATCAGGAACACTGAGTTCATTAGTCTCTGCTTTAACACTGTTATTTGTACAAACAGCCCCTGTCTGCTATTATAAAGGGATGTTAATTTGTTAATAGCTTGCTCTTATTAGCCTGATTTGACACATTTCCTGCAACTAATTTGATCTCATTCAAATTGACTTCATCTAGTAATTCTCTCTTCCTTTTTATGTCCTGGATTATGATCCAAGTCCTTTTAAACCTGCTCTATTGCTCAGCAGGTTAGCTACAAATACCACACATCTTGATATCTCCTTTTCTGAGGCCTATAGACCTAATCTATATTCTGTGAAATCTTTCCCTTCTGTCTTTAGTATCTACAGTGTATGTTCTCTTCCTGCACCTCAGACCAGTGCAGTCCTCTTCAGTTCACTTACCTTTGACCGATCAGACAGATGCAATGCTCTGTTTGCTTGAAGATTTTGGCAGAACTAGTTGTCCATAATATATCTTAAAATGTCATTAGCCACTTCTCTGTCATCCTACCTCCTTATGTAAATACCTTTGTGCCCTCCAATACCAAACAGACATTGTATGTTTTCACTAGGGGTTGCATTTTCCCCCGTTACCTATTCTCTTCATTCTGCATTTCTTTGCCATCGAAGTGCAGCTACTGTTCAGTCTCTGAACATTACTTTTGGTCTCAGTTAAGAGTACTACAATACCTGCAAAAAGCACTCCATCTATCCACACAACCAAGCAGTTAGCCATCCGTCAACTTTACAGGGAGGTTTAACTCTTAATACTAAAGATTTTCAAATTAATGTAAAAACAGCAACTAAATGTCACAACCATGTTTTACTATCCCTGTGTTACAGAAGATAATATTCAGGCACAGAGTGATTAAATCACATGTCCAAGTCTATATAGCGAGTCAGTGAGAGTAGGAAAGGTATCTCAGACCTCTTAGCACCTCTGAGACTTTACCTTCCTCAGCCTTTTCATTGGCAAGTACAGAGATCTTTCCTACAGGCCTTCAAGGATCAACTCCTGGTTCTACCTCAAATTGATGGGTAGGTTTGGGCAACCTAATGAACTGCTCTGTGAGCATACATGAATCCTCACAAAAACAATGTGAGCTAAGTAACCTTAGACCAATTTTATTGTTAACAAAACAGTGAATGACGTGTTGGATACAGTACTGGGTGCGGTTGGGCCTCGTTTAGGGTAAAACATAAGTACTAAATATAGCCCCAGCCCTCTCCGCTTCCATACACCCACCTTTGCGCTACTGCTCTAGGTCCCTCTGCAGTCACTCCCCTACTCATTACCACCCCAGACCTCCCCGCTATGACACAACCCTCCCCACTACCATCACAACCCTCTCCGCTCACACAGACCTCTCCTCGTTACTACTCTTGCCCACTCCACTCCCCCACAGACCCCTCTGCACTACCTCCCCAGCCCACTCCGCTCTCACACACACCCCTCCCCGCTACCGCCCCAGTCCACTCCGCCATCTCACACACCCCTCCCCGCTATCTCCCCAGCCCTCTTTGCCTTCACACGCCCCAAACCTCTCCGCTCCCATGGACCCCCGTCCTCGCTTCTGCCCAGCCTTCTCCAATCCCCACACACCCCTCCCCGCTGTGGCCCCAGCCCTCTCTGCCCCCACACACCCCTCCTCGCTACTGCCCCAGCCCTATCTGCTCTTACACACACGCCTCCTAGCTACTGCACTAGTTCTGTTCCCACACACACACCCCCTCCCCACTACTACTAAACCCTCTCTGCTCTCACACACCCCTCCCCATTATTGCCCTTGCCCTCCACTCACACGGCAACCACTCCCCGCTACCGCCCCAGCCCTCTCCACCCTCTCATGCACCCCTCCTGCCTCAAAAGAGCCTGGAGGCACCCCTGTCCATGGAGCCTGGCTGCCATGAGATGCTCCCCGAGGTGCTCCCTGCAGTACTCATCCTCCAGGGCTCCTGCCTCTCAGCAGCCCAGTCACACCCTGCTCACTGCCTTGGGGTCCTGCCATTGCAGCCGGGTCACTCTCCCCCCACTCCCTGTGCACAGAGTGGCTGCGGGGCTTGGAGTCACACAGCCCTGAGCTTGGTCAAGTGAGCCCAGCCCAGGCGCTGGGGCAGGCAGCTGCTGCTGGCAGGGTGAAAACCAAGGCCCTGAGAACAGAGCAACCCCCTTGCACCATGCCAGGGCGGGGGAAGACAACAGCAGGGGACACGTCTGACACACGTCTCCACATGGGACCACAGACAGGCAGCTGGCAGCACTCAGCACCCTGCCTGCCATCGTCCTAGCACTGCAGGGAAAGCCTGCTCTGGCTGGAGTCACTGGGTGTGTGGGGGGGGGGAGGAGACACTGCTGGTCCCCACCCTTCGGGGGAGGCTGAGCACCCTCTGCTCTGGCTGATGCCACTGGGCTCAATCCTGCAGGGAAGGAGTGGCACTGAGCACCCTGAGCTCTGGCCAATGTTGCTGGCCCAATCCTGCGGGGGAGGCTGATGCCACTGGGCCCAGTCCTGCATTGGGCCATTTTTCCATCCCTGCTGGCTTTGTGCCGCAGGCAGTTTCCCCACTCGCTCTGCCCTAGTTCGGCCCAGTAGCTGTTACTGGAACCAGGCAGCATGGGGCATGTACAGGGGCGGTAGGTTTGTATAATTTTTGGTGGTGCCCAGAACAGATCCAAGTCCTGCTGCCTTGTAAGCCAACATACAATAACTCCTCTCTTAAAATCATCCAGGTTAATGTTTTTTGTTATGTTGCTGATCAATTAGAGCAGTGGCTTTCAAACTTTTTTCCCCACGGACCACTTGAAAATTGCTGAGGGTCTCGGCAGACCACTTAATGATCTTTCCAGATGTTGTTTGTACTGTTAGCTAACTATTGTAAAGTGCTTTGGATAAGAGTGCTATATATTTGTAACCCTTCTGCCGGTCAGAGTTGGCAGCAACAAGATCCGGGTTCAATATCTAGGGGATCCATTCCAATAACACAATGCAAAACCGGCTCAAGCTCCCACCCCGTGACCTGGGACAAATATATACCACCCCCGCTGGGCGCCTCCAAGAGGCAATACTTCCCCTCTTGCAAGGACATAGTCTGAGTGTAGCATAAAGCCTTTTAATAACAGAGAGAAACAATGTGGTATTATGTTGGGGAAACACCACCAACAGGTTTCATAACGCAACCCATGAGCAAAAAACCCACCCCAAGCAAATTGGGGCATGCCCTTTCCCTTTGGTTCTTGAATCCAGCAACCCCAAATGTCCCAAAAGTCTAGTGACCCAAAAGTCTCTGTCCCTGGTCAGGGCAGCCCCAGAGTTCAAAAGTTTATCTGTAGAGCTTTACCTCCCAACCTGGGTGGAGATGGGGTTGGGGGGAGAGAGAGAGAGGTGTAAGGGGCACCTTACAAGATCTGAAGCTGACTACCCCACAGCTCCATAGGCCTTCGCTCCGCTCCGCCAGCCGCCCCACGAACTGCTTCGCTCGGCTCTGAGGCCCACAAGCAGCTCCCGCCGTCCTATGAACTGCTCCACCAGCCTGTCCACAAGGCACTCCAGCCATCCCGCAAACTGCTCCACAATATATCTTCAGGCTCCCCCACTACTTAACACAACGCTCAGTGATTTCAGCTCTTAGTCAGTTCAGCTCTTTGGTGAATTCAGCTTGTAGTAGGGGAGCCTCAGTGCTGGTGCACCATTAGCCCAAAGTGAGCTCAGCAGCCTGTAACTAGACTTCTAATGAAATCAAAATTAGCTCTGATATTCCACAGTGGAGAGAGGAGGAAGTACAATTAGCATGTAAGGCCCTCACCAAGGGGCCCATACCACCAAGTATTAATACTTGTCCCCAGCCTCTCTCCATTCACAGAGTTTTAGAACCCATGACCCTTGCCTAGCGAGTGCTACTTAGTTGATGGTGAGTCCCTCCATCATACCAAAAGGCCAAGTACAGTTCCAAGCACAGTTCCCATAATCAGGGTAATAACAATTTATTCTTCCTGCCCCAATAACAGAGACACTGGGGATCCCACAGCAGCCAAAGTGACCATTTGGGCAGCTATGGCCTCATTCTAGGTGGGGTGGGTGTGCCTATGCAAATGAGATCAGCCCCTGAAGTTCTTTTCCACAACTTGCCACACCTCACCACCAGATGTCAGGGTGGAGCTCATCCTGACACTGCTTACATCAAAAAAATTATAATCATTATTATATCACTATAATCGTTTGCAGTGTGAACTTGGACCATTGATCTGAGTTCACATGGGCTTGCATTCCATCTGAGCATGGCAAAACAAGGGTACTTCCTGCCTGAACTTCCATTTACTTCCTGGGTTAAAGGGCATATTACTGAGGCAGCAGGGTGGGAATCTTCCTATCCATGATCTGTGTGTGGAGGGGAACCCTGCATGATGATCTCTCACTGCCTATCCTGAATGGGGTGTCAGTCACTACCAAGGCATCATCTGATCCTTTCCAGGAACCCGTGGAAGCCCTCTACAGGGTCAGAATTTGCAGGAAAGAATGTGACCGAGGAAGGGCCCCACATTGTCTGCTTAGTTGATGGTGAGTCCCTCCATCATAACAAAAGGCCAAGTACAGTTCCAAGCACAGTTCCCATAATCAGGGTAATAACAATTTATTCTTCCTGCCCCAATAACAGAGACACTGGGGATCCCACAGCAGCCAACGTGACCATTTGGGCAGCTATGGCCTCATTCTAGGCGGGGTGGGTGTGCCTATGCAAATGAGATCAGCCCCTGAAGTTCTTTTCCACAACATGCCACACCTCACCACCAGATGTCAGGGTGGAGGGTGGAGCTCAGCCTGACACTGCTTACATATTAAAAAACCTTAATTATTAACTTCTTTTATTCTACATATAAAAGCACACAACTCATTTTAATATCCGTAGTCTTACCTTTCTAATGCGATGGATGTGCCCTCTCTCCCCCTGTAGCAGCCCCCAAGCTTGGACTGGGAAGGAGGCGGGGCGGGGTGGGGGGGGGAGTGTCTCTTCCTCTTTCCCCCACCACAGCAGCCCCTGAGCTCGGGCTGGAAAGGAGGGGCGTCTCTCCCCTGCCAAAGCAGCCACAGAAGTGAAGCTGGGAAGGAGCAGGGGGTCTCTCCCCAGCAGCCACAGCCCATCTCCACAGAGCAGGGCGGGACATGACAGGGCTCAGAATGGAGGGAGCTTGCTGGCAGCAGCTGCAGTCCCAAAGTCTGCCATGCTGTGACTCTGTCTCTCTCTTCCATGCTGTGTTTCCCGCCCCCGCCCCGCAGCTCCCCCCGCTCCATTCGTGCTGCCTTGTAGAGTCTGAGGCTCCATTAACAACAATGTGTTAACCCTTGAGGGCTCAGACAAGTGCTAGTTCATCATTTAGCAGCAAGGCATTCTCTGGGATATATCCCACCTCTGACTCCACCACCTCCACCAAGCTTCACAATCATCATTGCTGCGTACAGTATTAAATTGTTTGTTCAAAACTTATACTGTGTGTATATATAAAATATACTCTTTTGTCTGGCAAAAAAAAATTCCCTGGAACCTAACCCCCCTATTTACATTCATTATTATGGGGAAATTGGATTTGATTAACATTGTTTCACTTAAAGTAGCATTTTTCAGGAACAGAACTACTAAGCAAGGAGTTACTGTATATTTTTTAAAATGGAAAAATGTGAGGGCTCTGGGGTGGGGCTGGTGATGAGGGGTTTGGGGTGTGGGAGGGGCTCAGGAAGAGGGCTGGGGTGCAGGGGTGAGGGCTGTGGATGAGGGCTTTGGGGTATTGGAAGGGGCTCAGGGCTAGGGCAGAAGGTTGGGATGTGGGGGTGAGGGCTCTGGCTGGGGGTGTGGGCTCTGGGGTGGGACAGGGCTGGGCATGAGGAGTTTGGGGTGCAGACAGGCTGCCCTGGGACAAGGCCCAGAGAGGAGGATTCCCCCCAGCCCTCTCCCTGCAGGCAGCAGTGAGCTCCGGGTGAGGGCCCCCCGCAACTTTGACACAACCTGACAGCCCCCTCCCTCAGGGGAGTTCCTGGGGAAGGCAGATTAGCACTGTATATGGCTAACACTGTTGCAAGCATCGCAAAGCATTTTGGGGAGGCCAAAGGTGTGTGAATGGAGAGTGGAAGTTTCCTTTGCAGAAAACGAGAGGCCAGGGGGGAGAGAAAGAAGAAGAACAGAGAACGGGTTAACTCAACACTTCAGCTAGCTCCGTGTGAAGATAAGATGTTGGCCCTGGCCCAAGGTCATGGGCTCGATGAGAAATCAGCAGCTACCCAGCCATGAGAAGAGGAGAACTAAGTTGAGCAGAGCTGCAGAGATAGCAGCAAGAACAGTGAGAGCAAATGAGACGGTGACAGCGAAGGCCAATAGAAGGGAAAACAAAGTCTCCAGAGCCGGGGTGTTTTGGGAAACCAAGGAGGTCACAGCAGGCCGGTTTGGACTGGCACAAAGAGCACCAGGAGCAGAGGTCCCTGAACAGAACACCACCCCCCAAGGAGCCCAGGACTTAAAACCCTCCTGAGAGCTGGAGCAATTTGGAGATCAACAGCGGATCCTTGGACGACCTGGGCCCAGGACAACACTCCCGTCCACCCTTCCCCCCCCGCCCTGCTTCTTCTGACATTACACCCAGGCCTGGCCAGTCTTGGGTAGTGCGTGTGTGAGTATGAAAGTGGGTTAGGGCTTGGGGTGTTAATGCTTTCTTTCTTCCCCTGAGTGACATGGGAGGATTCCCAGCACTCTCTGCTGTTATTTTATTAATAAAGCTTTAAAATTTAGACACTTGGTGTGTTTTGTCATCTCCCCCCCCCCGCCAACGATCCTGTGACATCAGCCTGATCACCTGACACAGTGGCAGATTGGTAACAGAAATCTGTCACAGTTTTGGTGGAGAATTGCGGAGTGGTGGAGCCCTGCGGAGCGCACCAACTGTTCTGCCCTTGGTATTTCATGTTTGCTCTGTCCAGCACTGTTGGTTTTACAGTTGTCCAGCACTGTTAAGGATTTTATAATTAAAGGTGTGCCCACTCTCAGCTGTAGCAGGTCTGAGAACTGGAGAGAGGTTTTGCATTCCTCTCTCCACCCCGGTTAGCGGGGATAGGGTGCAGTTGGGTATACCCCCCAGTTGTAGCAGCCTGGGGTACGAGGTGCGGAGGACTCAGGGAATCTCACTCCATGTATATAATCTTTGATGCATACACCCCCAATCATAGTAGGACTGGGCCTAAGAGGAGAAGAGAAGGTGTCTTGCTCTGCCCGGGAAGGGTTTTGGTGTATGGACCCTCGGTGATATTGGACTGAGTAATACGGAGGGAGGCTTAGCATCTCTCCCTCCGGCCTAGGAAGGGAGCGCATTGTTAGCCCCAGAGCAGGTGTAAGCAACGTAAAATCTCAAGTGATTAAATGATGTTAAAAGTTGTACTAACGGATTGTGACAACATGTTCAGGAAATAGAAGAGTATAGCTGTGAACTCAGGAGTCCTGCCTTTGTGAGTGATGGCATCAATGATGGGTTCAAGGCCAGATGTACAGTGTGCCAGATGTACATGGTAGTCCGGCTGCCTGGTCAGGTGGCTTCACGGGAGGCAGGTGGATCTGATGCCCGAGCCATGGGGGAGGCAGCAAAGAGGGACGGGACCCTGCTGCCTCTTTCAAATGGGGGTAAAGACCTCTCCCGGCTGAAGAGGGCTCTCGCCAAGATGGGATACAATCCCTGGGGTTCCGTGATGGAGCTTCAGAGCAGTGTGCATTCTTGAAAGGATTTGTTAGACCTGTATACCAAGTATAAAAAGCAGAAGGGCAAAAACCTAGGGGCAGCTGTGGGATTAATTTGAACTGCAGCCGCCATGTGGTATCAGATGTTGCCGGGACAGAAAGAGGAGTTGGGAAGAGGGAAGAGGTGTGTACCCGACAGCTGCGGGGGGAAATTGAGCAACTGAAAGCGCAGATCACTAACCAGGCGGCAACCCCAGGCCTATGCCTGCAAGTTGCAAGCCTTGACTCAGGACTTCCAGGCGGAAAAGGCGAAACGCACCCACCTGGAAGCACTGGCTAAGCAAGTACTGGTCCTTCAAGGACTTGTCAACAATTTGACCATTCATGTTCAGCATACGCCGCAACGGCAGTGTGCCTGCCATAAAAAGGAAATTAAATAATTAAAACGTCAATTGGCTGTGCGTTCGGTCCAGGTGGTGAGCCTCACAGGGGATGAATCGGGTGACCCTTGTGAGGGCTTTGAGCTCTCCTTGTGAGGATCCTCAATTTTGGGCCGAACCTTGTTGCACCCCTATAGCGGCCCTCATTCAGACCAAGGAGAGGTCCAGCGGGTGAAGGGGGAGAAGGTTGTATGTACAGCACCCCCAACTACGAGGAGAGCACCCCGTGGGTGATTATGAAAGGAAAGGAACCAGGAGGGGTGGGGGCTAGTTAAGGAGCCCACCCTCCTTCCTGAATTGGTAGTGAAACAAAGCCTGTGCCCATGGAAAGGGACAGTTCCATGAAAAAAACATGATCACCTGACGTGGCAACAGATTGGTAACAAAAATCCGTCACAACTTCCCCCCCTGCACCACACTCACCCGGCACCACTGTCACTGCACGTGCTCCTAGGACCCCCTCTCAGGTCCAGGAAGCCCCCTCACCTCCCCTGCAGTGCGTGCCGTGCGGGGGCTGCCATTACATGTGCACCTCCTCCCCTGCTGCTGCCCCTCACTGTAGCCTCAGTAGGGGTGCGGCTGCCCCTTGTCCAGCGTGGGGCAGTAGCAGGGACTGCGGGCAGGGGTGGGAGGGGGTCCCCTGTGCTGGTGGAGGGTCCCACTGGAAAATGAAAGGGTCTGAGGGGGAAGGGCAGGCTCAGGGTCAGTCTGCCCTGGCAGTAGTGGATGCAGGGTGCTAGGACCCTGCGGCGGCAGTTGATGCAGGGAGGCAGTGTGGAGCTGCAGGGGAGAGGCAGGGACGCTCTGCTCTGGGGCCCCGGGGAGGTGTGCGCAGGCAGCAAGTGATGGGGGACACTAGGGGGAGGTGGGGCGGGGGCGGCAGGCAGGGCCGGAGGGGAGACACGGCCCCAAATATTGGTGGAACGGGGCCCCTGGGCCTTGAATATTGCTGAAGCCCGGGCACCACGGGACCATACAACTCACCGCCCCTGGGTGTGTGCATGGTGCCTGCCCAGACGGTGCAGTGTCAGCTGGTGGGGCTAAGAGCTTTAAACGCCGAGTTCTTTGCTCTACAACCAAACTCCTCTGTGACCCTGGGCAAATTTTTAACACCTCAGAGCCTGAGTCCCTATCCATAACTGAGGCCAAGCATCGCAACTCAGCTGCCCTGCATGTGGGGAATGGTCAGCTAATGGCTGTGCAGCACCCTGCACACCAACCAACCCAGAATTTAAACACTGGCTTCTTAGGTATTATCTGTATTGCCATAGAGCCTAGGAGTTCCAGTCATAGGCCAAGGCCCCCCTCTGCTTGGTGCTGCACAAACACAGAACACAAAGACCGTCCCTGCCCTACAGAGCCTTCACTCTAAGACAAGAGCCAACAACTGGATCCAGAGAGGCAGATGGGGGAGCACACGGAAACACCGACAATATTTGCCACGCCCATGGCCGTGACAACTGGACCATGACAGTAGTCGTCAGCATGACAGGCAGTGGTCTTAGCACAAGAGCCGTCTTGCTCGGGGGTTCTCACCACAAATGTTTTGGTGGCCTTCGAGCGCGGCTACCAACTCACACTGGTGGATGCTCTGACACTTTTTCCCTAAAATACTTAATTAACTTCAGGAAAAACAATAAAAAAAGCACAGATACACATCCAAATCTGTGTAATTTATATTTGTAGGGTTTTTGGCAGACTCAATAGTAAAAATAATGCTGCCCCCCACCTTTACCCCCACCCCACCCCCTCACCCTCCAGGGCTTACTGTATTTAAATATTTTTGGATGTTTTCTACATTTTAAAATATATTGATATATTGATTTCTGTTACAATGCAGAATACAAAGTGTATCGTTGAACTTACAAATGTAGAATTATGTACAAAAAATCTGCATTCAAAAATAAAACAATATAAAATTTTAGAGCCTGCAAGTCCACCCAGTCCTGCTTCTTGTTCAGCCAATTGCTCAGACAAACAAGTTTGTTTACATTTGCAGGAGATAATGCTGCCCTCTTCTTATTTACCTGGAATTGGCAATCGCATGGCACTGTTGTAGCCGGCGTCGGAGGATATTTACATGCCAGCCAGATGCAGTAAAGATTCATATGTCCCTTCATGCTTCAACCACCATTCCAGAGGACATGCATCCATGTTGATGACAGGTTCTTCTCCATAGTGATCCAAAGCAGTGCAGATCGAGGCATGTTCATTTTCATTACCTGAGTCAGATGCCACCAGCAGAAAGTTGATTTTCTTTTTTGGTGGTTCGGGTTCTGTAGTTTCTGCATCAGAGTGTTGCTCTTTTAAGACTTCTGAAAGCATGCTCCACACCTCATCCCTCTCAGATTTTGGAAGGCACTTCAGATTCCTAAACCTTGGGTCGAGTGCTGTAGCTATCTTTAGAAATCTCACATCGTTCCTTCTTTGCATTTTGTGAAATCTGCAGTGGAAGTGTTCTTAAAATGAACAACATGTGCTGGGTCATCATCTGAGACTGCTATAACATGAAATATATGGCAGAATGTGGGTAAAACAGAGCAGGAGACATACAATTCTCCCCCAAAGAGTTCAGTCACAAATTTAATTAACAAATTATTTTTTTTACAAGCATTGTCAGGGTTCCCTCCCCACTCTGAACTCTAGGGTACAGATGTGGGGACCTGCATGAAAGACCCCTTAAGCATATTTCTACCAGTGTAAGTTAAAAACTTCCCCAAGGCACAAAACCTTCCTTGTCCTTGGATGGTATTGCTGCCACCACCAAATGATTTAGCCAAAGATTCAGGAAAAGGACCACTTGGAGTTCCTGTTTCCCCAAAATATCCCCCCAAGCTCCTTCACCCCCTTTCTACAAAAGTGCCATGCAAATGCCTGTTCTCACTTTCTGGTGACATCGTAAATAAGAAGAGGGCAACATTATCTCCCATCTATGTAAACAAACTTGTTTGGCTTAGCGATTGGCTGAACAAGAAGTAGGACTGAGTGGACTTGTAGCCTCTGAAGTTTAAAAAAAAATCTACATTTGTAGATTGCACTTTCATGACAAAAAGATTGCACTTCAGTACTATGTGGTGAATTGAAAAATACTATTTCTTTTGTTTATTTTACAGTGCGAATATTTGTAATAAAAAATAATATACACTTTGATTTAAATTACAACACAGAATACAAGATATATGAAAATGTAGAAAAACACCCAAAATATTTAATAAATTTCAATTGGTACTCTATTGTTTACACAATGAGATTAAAACTGCGATTAATTGCAGTTAATTGTTTTTAGTTAATCACATGAGTTACCTGTGATTAATCGACCACCCTAATTTGTATATTTGTTAATATCACAGCACACTTTAGCTACCTGGGAGGCTATGAAAAGTGATACATGATATTAACAAACATGCAAGTATCACTTTTCACAGCAAGCCCCAAGACCCATTAAGCCCTGGATGGAGGGGGCAAAAGGGGGGCAGCAGGGGCCAGAGGCGATGGTGAGATGGATGCGGGGCCGGGGGAGGCAGCGGGATCCAGGGGCGATGTGTGTGGGGGGGGAGGGAGATGGATACAGGGCTGTGGGAGGCAGCAGGGGCCGGGGTGATGGGGACGGGTGATGAGTCCCTCTATCACATTGCCACAGCCAGGGCCTGGTGTCTGCTGCCCGTAGCCAGAACCTGGAGCTGGGAACAGGAACTTCATGGTCAGAGCTTGCTGCCGTGCAGCCAGAGCTGTGGGTCAGCGCCCGGGGCCAGTGCCTGTCACCCTATGGCAGAACTCGGAGCTGGGTGCTGGAGCCAGGGCTGCGTGGCTGGAGCCAGCACTCGCTGCTGCACGGCCAAGGCCAGACGTTGGCAGTGCACCTGGGGCCAGCTCCTGCCACTGTGTGGCCGGAGCCCGGGAATAGAGCTGTGGGTCAGCACCTGCTGCCATGCAGCTGGGGCAGGGGATCAGCGCCGGGGCTGGGGCCGCTCGGCTGGAGCCTGTGGCCAGCTCCCACCACCACACGGCTGGAACTGGAGGCCGACTGAAGCTCCACGGCGAGAGCCGGGGGTCAGCACCTGCTGCCCTGCAGCCAGAGGCGGGTTGGCAGCCAAAGCCCCATGCTTGGAGCCCACTGCCATGCGGCTGGGCTGGGGGGTCGGCGCCTGTGGCCAGCACCTGCCACTGCGTAGCCAGAGCCCAGGACTGGAGCCAGGAGTCAGCACCTGCTGCCACTCAGCTGGAACCTGGGGCCGGAGGCTGAAGCCCAGCAGCTGGAGTCCAAGGCCACATGGCCAGAGCTGGGCGGGAGGGTCAGTACCCACTGCCCCATGGTTGGAGCCTGGGGCTGCACTGCCAGGCTCCTGAAGTCCCTCCGCTGGAGCTTGCTGCCCAAACCCCCTCCCCGCAAGGTGGGTCAAGAATGCGCCTTGTTCCTGCAGAGCTGTGCTACACCTCGCTCCAGAGGCAGTGCAGGGCACTGCACATCCAGGAGCAACACGGAGGGAGTGGGAGGGGCCGATCCTCCCCCCCCCCCCCCATGACCGCCCAGGAGGCTGTTGTATCCACATGAAAAGCCCCTGGTGGCTGCGTGCGGCCATGTTGGCCGCATCTGAGAAACATTGGTCTAGCTCAGGGGTGGGCAAACTTTTTGGCCCGAGGTCCACATCTGGGTTGGGAAATTGTATACAGGGCCATGAATGTAGGGCTGGGGTAGGAGGTTGGGGTGCGGAAGGGAGTGCAGAGTGTGGGAGGGGTCTCAGGGCAGGGGATTGGGGTGCAGACGGGGTGTGGCAGGGGGCTCAGGGCAGGGGGATGGGGTGCAGGAGAGGTTCAGGATGCAGGCTCCAGCTCAGTGCCGCTTACCTCGAGCAGCTCCAGGGTGGTAGTGGCGTGCAGCAGGGCTAAGGCAGGCTCCCTGCCTGCCCTGGCCCCGCGCCACTGTTGGAAATGGCAAGCATATCTGGCAGTGGCTCCTGAGGATGGGGTGGGGTGGGGCAGGGGTCGCAGAGACGTGGTGCTTCCGGGAGCGGCACGGGGTCAGGGCAGGCATGGAGCTTTCCTGCAGGTCGGATTGAAAGCCCTGACAGGCCGGATCTGGCCTGTGGGCCATAGTTTGCCCTTGGGGGGAGGGATAGCTCAGTGCTTTGAGCATTGGCCTGTTAAACCCAGGGTTGTGAGTTCAATCCTTGAGGGGGCCATTTAGGGATCTGGGGAAAAAATTGGGGATAGGTCCTGCTTTGAGCAGGGGGTTGGACTCGATGACCTCCTGAGGTCCCTTCCAACCCTGATATTCTATGATTCCCTGGCCTGGAATAAGGGTTTTGGAGGCTTCTTGGCAGAGAAGAGTGTGAAGGCTGAGAAGGAATTTGCTTTGTGGATGTTTATGGGGACCGGCTCCTGAGTGTGAGGGGCAGTTTGGGAAAGAGCACAAAGGAACAAGTTTGAAGGACCAAGTTGGTGATGGAGGCTGATCCATCCTGGACTGAGCCAAGGCAGGAATGTGAGAGGGTGCAGGGTGAGGAGAGGCTGTGTCAGCTTGTCAAGCTGACAGTAGGGAAAAGGAGACTGGGGACGTAACATTTTAGTTTGCATGTTAAGAGCCTATCAGGAATTGTATGGAGCGATAACTTACTGCTCTGACATCAGCTGTAATGCAAACAGAAAATGACATGACCAAAGCCATCCAGGAGATGAGCTGTGATCAGCACAGCCATAGGAAATTACCTGACATTTATCCATCATCATGACAACTGGTGTGACCAGACTAGAAAACAAGGCAGCAGGACACCCCTGTGACATGTTTGAAGAACATAGTTTGCAGCACTCTGGCCATCTGCAAATCATGTGTTCGGGTGCTGACCCACAGAGGCGCCTCTGGGGAATCAGGGGGAAGGAGGGTGAAAATGTGTGTGACAAACAAGCAGACTGGAACCCTGCTAACATCTGCAGTTGAGATTAGCCTTACAGAGTTGTAAAACATTTCCCAAGGATTTGGTACAGTCAAAGCCTGTTATTCTTAAAATATACATGGCTCATGTGAACCATCCAGTGAAGTCCTTAGTACAATGGATTCAAGTTTGGCTGGATAAACCCACCCATCTATGACCATAAATGACCAGGCCAGCACAATGATATTTTTGAACACCATTATTTCTATCATCATTTAGACTCAGAAGAGTCGGAGCTAAGGCCATGATGCCATGGGCTCACGTGCTCACCCTTTTATCTCTGCAGAGCTGAGTTCAAACCACTGCTAAGGTCACAACTGAAGAATCTCCTCCTTAGACTCTGTCACCATACAATTTGGACTCCTGGCAGCCTCTTCTCAAGAGTAGCACATGATGGGTGAATCTCCAGTGGTTTGGAGTTTGCACTCTCAGCAAATTTGCGGATGATACTAAACTGGGATGAGTGGTAGATACGCTGGAGGGGAGGGATAGGATACAGAAGGACCTAGACAAATTGGAGGATTGGGCCAAAAGAAATCTGATGAGGTTCAATAAGGATAAGTGCAGGGTCCTGCACTTAGGACGGAAGAATCCAATGCACCCCTACAGACTAGGGGCCAAATGGCTAGGCAGCAGTTCTGCGGAAAAGGACCTAGGGGTGACAGTGGATGAGAAGCTGGATATGAGTCAGCAGTGTGCCCTTGTTGCCAAGAAGGCGAATGGCATTTTGGGATGTATAAGTAGGGGCATAGCGAGCAGATCGAGGGACGTGATCGTTCCCCTCTATTCGACATTGGTGAGGCCTCATCTGGAGTACTGTGTCCAGTTTTGGGCCCCACACTACAAGAAGGATGTGGATAAATTGGAGAGAGTCCAGCGAAGGGCAACAAAAATGATTAGGGGTCTAGAACACATGACTTATGAGGAGAGGCTGAGGGAGCTGGGATTGTTTAGCCTGCAGAAGAGAAGAATGAGGGGGGATTTGATAGCTGCTTTCAACTACCTGAAAGGGGGTTCCAAAGAGGATGGCTCTAGACTGTTCTCAATGGTAGCAGATGACAGAACGAGGAGTAATGGTCTCAAGTTGCAGTGGGGGGGTTTAGATTGGATATTAGGAAAAACTTTTTCACTATGAGGGTGGTGAAACACTGGAATGCGTTACCTAGGGAGGTGGTAGAATCTCCTTCCTTAGAGGTTTTTAAGGTCAGGCTTGACAAAGCCCTGGCTGGGATGATTTAACGGGGAATTGGTCCTGCTTCGAGCAGGGGGTTGGACTAGATGACCTTCTTGGGTCCCTTCCAACCCTGATATTCTATGATTCTAGTTTGAACAAGCACACTACATTTTGAACACTAATCCCACCGCTGCAAAAATAAGTCCCTCGTCCCTAACAGGTCAGGTTTCCCTTGCAACAGATGTATCATTATCATCAAAGGACCCAAAACCTTGAGTGAGGAAGGTGTTCATACAACTATATTTTTGGCTACTGGTGTTTAGAGGGTATACATCAGCCTCTACATTTGCAAAGAGTTCTCGGAGGTTTCAGGAACAGCACTCTTGATTGCCAAGAGGGTCACTGACTGAGAGTCTAGTCACACGCCTACCGCAGTCAAAGGAAGCTTTGCCTTTGACTTAGTGGCTCAGAATTACACCATAAATCTCTATGCATTACTTTAAAGGTATTGGGCTAAGTCTTTCAAAGAATCTATAATGGGCTTCCAAATGAAACTCTCTTAGCAGTGTTGTGTGTGTTTCACATTCAGTAAATCATCTTATTTAATTTTTACCATGAATTTTGTATGGAGAAAGACTACCCAGATTCTCAACCCAATAATGCTAAAGAATGTTTTAATTTGAAACAGTGACAGGTATCTTTTCACAAAATCTGTCAACAGCAGGAAATCAGGCATAGAGCTTCCTCCCTATAGATGCATGCAGCCAGGAGCTGCTCTCAAGCCAGGAGGAAGGTAGCCAGTCGCGGTGGCCGGTGCTTGGGGAAGGACAAACACCAGAGGAGGTTCTCGGTAAGCGGCTTTTATTTTGGGAAGGAAGTTATTCAGTGCGGGCTTTCCCTTTCCCTTGTGGCCCCATGTCACCTCCAACCCACTTTCCCCAACATCTGGGTTCTTACCGCCACCAGCTGCCTCCAACACCTGTAGCTTCACCACCCAACCCTGAAAACTACGACCCTTACCCTCTGCACTCAACTCCCATCACCATGCAGTATAGCCATCCTGAAGTGCAGCACTCATTGCACAGCACTCCAGACAGGAAGGCTGAGTATGAGAACAGGACATATGCAAATCTGTGATTGTACCGTTCCCCACCCCACCCCATTGCCCTTTCTGTTTCCCAAGCAGTTGTGTTTCTTTTCAATAAACGGATGTTTTGGCTTTGAAAACATTCTTTATTATTGCATAAAGTAAAAGATACCTTAGCCCAGGAAAGAAACAGGCACTACAAGTTAGTGTAGCAAAAACAGATTCCTACTAACATTGGAACCACTGCACTTCACACCCGTGCAGGGCACCAGACATTACTGGTGACTTTCAGCCTCAAATTGCTCCCTCAAAGCATCCCTAATCCTTGCAGCTCTGCGCTAGACCCCTCTAATAGCCCTGCTCTCTGGCTGTTCACATTCAGCCTCCAGGTGTTGAACCTCCGAGTTCCATACCTGACTGAATCGTTCACCCCTCCCTTCACAAATGTTTTGGAGGGTACAGCAGGTGGATATAACCATGGGGATGCTGTCATCAGACAGGTCCAGCTTCCCATACAGAGAGCACCAGAGGCCCTTTAAACATCCAAATACACAATCCACAGGCATTCTGCATCAGCTCAGACTGTTGTTGAACCACTCCTTGCTGCTGTCAAGGCTTCCTGTGTAGGATTTCATGAGCCCCGGCATTAAAGGGTAAGTGGGATCTCCAAGGATCACAATGGGCATTTCGACTTCCCCTACGGTGGTCTGGGAAAAAAGTCCCAGCTTGCAGCTTCCTGAACAGGCCTGTGTTCTGAAAGATGCGTTTGTCATGCACCTTTCCGGGCCAGCCTGCATTAATGTCAATGAAACGCCCACGGTGATCCACAAGCGCCTGGAGAACCACAGAGAAATACCCCTTCCGATTAACGTACTCGGAGGCTAGGTGGGCTGGTTCCAGAACTGGAATATGCATCCCATCTATCACCCCGCCACAGTTAGGGAAACCCATTTGTGCAAAGCCATCCACAGTGTCATGCACGTTACCCAGAGTCACGGTTCTTCTAAGCAGGATGTGATTAATGGCCCTGCAAACTTGCATCAACACAATTCCAGCAGTTGACTTTCCCACTCCAAACTGGTTAGCGACTGATCGGTAGCTGTCTGGAGTTGCCAGCTTCCAGATTGCAATAGCCACCCACTTCTCCACTGTGAGGACAGCTCTCAATGTCGTGTCCTTGCGCCGCAGGGTTGGGGTGAGCTCATCACACAGTCCCATGAAAGTGGCTTTTCTCATCCGAAAGTTCTGCATCCACTGCTCATCATCCCAAACTTGCATGACGATGTGATCTCACCACTCAGTGCTTGTTTCCTGAGCCCAAAAGCAGCGTTCCACGGTGGTGAGCATGTCTGTGAATGCCACAAGCAAACTCGTGTCATATGCGTACTCGAGTCGATATCATCGTTGGAGACCTCACTGTCACTTTGGATCATAAGGAGTAACTCGACTGCCAAACATGACATGCTGGCGAGACCCCTCGGCAGTTCGGGCTCCATTCCGCAGACCGAAAGGGAAGACGGAGCGCGCAGTACAAAAAACGTTGCAAGATGGCGCCAAATGTGGACGGAAGCACAGGGATTGCTGGGATGCGAAGCGATACATCACGGGGCATTGGGACAGGACCCAGAATGCCCCCCACCCCGCATCCCCTTCCCACAAGCCACAGCGCCAGAATGGGAAGAGGTGCCTTGTGGGACAGCTGCCCATAATGCATCGCTCCCAATGCTGCTGCAAGTGCTGCAAATGTGGCCACGCCAGTGTGCTTGCAACTGTCAGTGTGGACAGACTGCAGCGCTTTCCCTACTGTGCTCTCCGAGGGCGGGTTTAACTCCCAGCGCTCTACATCTGCAAGTGTAGCCATACCCTAAGACTACTTCAGGATCAAAACACACTGATATACAAGTACAGAGCCAATATTCATAACTTCAACTACAAAAATGATACACACACACAGATAGCATAATCATAATTAGCAAATCATAACCTTTTCATAGGTACCTTACTGGACAACCTTTGTACAATATTTTCTGCAAATATATAACAGTGATTGCAACAATGATCTATATGTTTACAAGTTATGTCAGTAACGTCACACCCCCTAACCATTAAAGTGCCCTAAGGCTTGGAGAACTCCTGAGCCTCCGAGAATTCAGAAAGATTCTAAATGATGGGTTGCGAGTTCCCTCATCTCAAATCCAGAGCCAGGGCTTGGTTAGTCACCCTAACCCTTCACTCTGGCAGGAGAGAGAATATTTTCTCCAGTTACTGTTGTTTCTATTCTCCAGCTTTCTTCATTAAGCCTTAAAACAAAGCCAGCTAAAAACCTCAGGGCATCTGTTCTCCCTTTGATGCAAACCCTCAATTCTCATGGACTCTAATGGAGATTACTCTTGCATGGAGAGATGCATATCTTACAGACATCTATAATATTCATATAGACACTGATGAAAGCAGGTCCTGAGATTCTGATTAGATAACCTGAACTGGGCACTTCACAAACAAAGGAGGATCTGTTCTGAGGAGGTGAGCTGCCTCTCCAGAACATAGAATTTAGCAATGAGATATCAATGGTGCTATTAAAGGTCCTGAAGCTATTGCCATGTGCTCAAGTAAATAGCATTGATTAACTGACCTTCCAAACCCAAGACAAAACCTAACAGGAGGGCAGTGATCAATATGAGAGTTTAGGAGACTATAAAGCCTCAGGCTGATAGCAAATATAAGTCAAAGGAGAGCACTCTGTACCCAATTAATGTGTAAACCATGTGTAGAGGAATTGCATTTGGAAGGAGATCAGTGCAACTGGGAGCAGCCAGAACAAAATAAGACTATAAATTAAGTGCCACAGGATACAATTTGTGATAGGCAAGTTTCAAAAGCGTTGGTGCAGTTCAGATAGTCAATATTTTGGGATGCTAGTCCAAATCTGGGGGGCTGGAAATTTCAGGGAAAAGGGGTTCTTCATAAAAGTTTCAACAAATGGGAAATGGTTACTTGCCTGTGACCACAGTTCTTCGAGATGGACTCTGCACAGTCTCTGCAGCTGCACCATTGGGGCCTCTAATCAGCATGAATGTGCAGAGGCCACTTGAAGCAGTGCCCTGCTCACACGAGTAGCCCCATAGAGTGCAAAGCAATACTCCTGGGAAGCACTCACCAGTGTGCATTTAGGCTCCACAATCAGGCCCTGCAAGAACAGATCTAAGGGCATGGCTGCACTTGCAAGTTAGAGCGCATTAAGTCAGCCCCGGGCGCCCTAACTCCTGAGGTGTCCACACTGGCAAGGCACGTAGAGTGCCCGGACTCCGCGGCTGGAGCGCTCCTGGTAATCCACCTCGACGAGAAGCATAATGCTTGCTGCACCCTGGCTGGAGCGCCGCAGCACTAGTGTGGACGCCCTGGTCTGTTATTGCACTGTGATTGACCTCCAGAAGTGTCCCACAATGCCTGTGCTAGCCACTCTGGTCATCACTTTGAACTCTACTGCCCTGCCCTCAGGTGATCAACTGCCAGACCCGCCCTTTAAATTCTCTGGGAATTTTGAAATTCCCCTTCCTGTTTGCTCAGCCAGGCGTGGAGAGCTCTCAGCGAATCTTTCCAGGTGACCATGCTTCCACGCGCCAGGCAATTCCCAGTATGGAGCAATGGCGAGGTGCTGGACCTCATCAGTGTTTGGGGGGAGGAAGCTGTTCAGTCCCAGCTGCGCTCCAGCCATAGGAATTACGATACTTTCGGGCAGATATCAAGGGGCATGATGTAAAGGGGCCATGACCGGGATGCACTGCAGTGCAGGGTTAAAGTGAAGGAGCTGTGGAATGCCCACCACAAAGCCCACGAGGCAAACAGCTGCTCCGGTGCTGCCCCCATGACCTGCCGTTTCTACAAAGAGCTGGACGTGATACTTGGGGGCGACCCCACCTCCACTCCAAAGACCACCATGGACACTTCAGAGATAGCACAGAGTTCAACAAGGCAGGAGGAGGAAAGCAGGAGCAAGGGTGCTGAGGAGGAGGGGGACAGCCTGGAATCCCTAGATGCATGCAGCCAGGAGCTGTTTTCAAGCTAGGAGGAAAGTAGCCAGTTGCAACGGATGGTGCTTGGGGAAGAACAAACAGCAGAGGAGGTGCTCGGTAAGTGGCTTTTATTTTAGGAAGGAAGTTATTCGGTGCGGGCTCTTGGGGCAAGGAGCGTTAGGGCTGCATGCATGCCTAGATGCGGAAGACCTCCCTGGCTTCCCAGGTCACCCTCAACAGCGGGATCTCTTCCAGGACGAACTCCTGTAGAAAATGTGGGGACTATGTTCAGTATAGGAAAACCCATTTGTGCAAAGCCAGCCACAGTGTCATGCACGTTGCCCAGAGTCACGGTACTTCTGAGAGGATGCGATTAATGGCCCTGCAAACTTGCATCCACACGATTCCAACAGTCAACTTCCCCACTCCAAACTGGTTAGCGACCGATCGGTAGCTCTCTGGAGTTGCCAGCTTCCAGATTGCAATAGCCATCCACTTCTCCACCGTCAGAGCAGCTCCCAATCTCGTGTCCTTGCGCCTCAGAGTGTGGGCGAGCTCCTCACACAGTCCCATGAAAGTGGCTTTTCTCATCCGAAAGTTTTGCAGCCACTGCTCATCACCCCAGACTTGCATGACGATGTGATCCCACCACTCAGTGCTTGTTTCCCGAGCCCAAAAGCAGCATTCCACGGTGGTGAGCATGTCCGTGAATGCCACAAGCAAACTCATGTCATATGCGTTACTCGAGTCGATATCATTGTCGGAGTCCTCACTGTCACTTTGGATCATAAGGAATAACTCAACTGCCAACCGTGACGTGCTGGCTCGACCCATCAGCATACTCCTCAGCAGTTCGGGCTCTATTATCGCAGACCGCAAGGGAAGACAGAGCGCGCAGTACAAAAAACGTTGCAAGATGGCGCCAAATGTGGACGGAAGCACAGGGATTGCTGGGATGAAAACTGATGCATGACGGGGCCAGAATGGGAAGACCCAGAACGTCCTGCCCCCTCTGCCCCCTTCCCACAAGCCACAGCTCCAGAATGGGAAGAGGTGCTCTGTGGGACAGCTGCCCATAATGCACCGCTCCCAATGCCGCTGCAAGTGCTGCAAATGTGGCCACGCCAGTGCGCTTGTTCCTGTCAGTGTGGACAGACTGCAGCGCTTTCCCTACTGTGCTCTCCGAAGGCAGGTTTAATGCAACGCTCTCTACATCCGCAAGTGTAGCCATGCCCTAAGTCCAGCCCCGGTTGAACCCAGCAATTGCAAAGGTATTTGAATATTTTTAATGTTCAGAAAGTTGCTCCATTTTTTCCAAGCCTCCTACTGAGTTTGGATTCAACTCCACTCTGGGGCAGACATTCTGCCCAGTTCTTATTTTATCCAAACTTATCTCTAACAGGCTTGACACTACCCAAACAATTCTGAATTCAGAGGCCATCTGCACTCTGATCCAATTCAGGATCCAGACTCTATGTCTCAAGTTCATGTCGAGGCATAATATACTAATGCCATGGGAGTCCAAAGGGAAAGAATTTCATTGCCAAAGTGATGTTTAGGAGTCATAGGCTAAAGAGAAGGGGCAGGTTTTGAGTTGAAACATGAAAATCACTTCAGCACAGAAGAGCAGGGAGACTGATCCAAGGATCTTTTGCCCACTGTGGAAGAAACCCAGAGAGGCAGGAAGAAATCTGGTGTCTAAAGAGCTGAGAAACCATCTGGAGGGTGGGAAAAAAATTAAAAAGAGAGGAAAGTAGGGCGGGTTGGAAATATTCCAACAAAAACAGCTGAGCCAATGGCCTGAAACATTTCACTACATCTATTGCAAATTCGATGAAACTTTTGCCAAAACAGTTTTGTTTTGTTTCAGTTCACATTTCACAGTTTGGTTTCACGTCAGTTTCACCTTTTCTTCTGGAAATACCGTATTTCCAAAATGAAAAATTTTGATTTAATCAAGAATGCAGTAGGCTAGTGGGGAAGGAGTATCCAACTCCAGCCACAAAAACACAGTCGCTGGTAGTTCTAGTGCACTTCTTGAAGAGGCTCTAGATACCTCCATTGTGTACAGACTGTTTCTCCTGGTGGGGATGGAGCTGGACATTGACGGGAAAACACAAAGCAGAGATGTTTGCAGTCATTGCAGGAAAAAGGACGGGTGAAACATTTCATGTCGGTGAAAGAGGACATTGCTCAAGACACCCTGAGTCTTTTAGACCCCTACACCATGGTGCAAATTTTGGTAGCAATAATCAGGTTTCAGCATGTCTAGCAGGGATTCCAGGATCAACGTGGAATTTTTTCCTGTTTTAACCATATTATAAACCCAGGCTATAGACCAGGAGTGGGCAAACTTTTCGGCCCGAGGGCCATATTGGGGCATGGAAATTGTATGGAGAGCCATGAATGCTCACAAAATTGGGGGTTGGAGTGTAGGAGGGGGTGAGGGATCTGGTTGGGGGGGGTGGGCTCTGGGATGGAGCCAGAAATGAGGAGTTCAGGGTGTGGGAGAGGGCTCTGGGCTGGGGCAGGGTGTTGGGGCACGGGAGGGGGTCAGGATCCAGTTGGCACTGACCTCAAGCAGCTCCTGGAAGCAGCGGCGTGTCCCCTTTCTGGCTTCTACATGGAGGCATGGCCAGGCAGCTCCCATTGGCTGCAGTTCCTTGCCAATGGGAGCTGTGGAGGCGCTGCTTGGGGTGGGGGCAGCATGTGAAGCCCCCTGGCTGCCCATATGTGTAGGAGCTGGAGCGGGGACATGCTGGTGCTTCCAGGAGCTGCACAGAGCAAGAGCATGTGCAGAGCGGGGCAAGCCCCCGACCCCGCTCTCTGGCTGGAGTGTTGAAATGGGGCAAGCCCTGGACCCTGCTCCCCGGCGGGAGCTCAAGGGCTGAATTAAAACATCTGAAGGGCCAGATGTGGCCCCTGGCCGTAGTTTGCCCGCCCCTGCTATAGACTCAACCCCATATTATAATCCATAAAGGAGTCTAGGGCAGTGTATTTCTTTCCCCTTGGGATGATGATAAATACTGTTTTATAAATAGGGAATTTCAATGTCTAGCCTTACACAATTACAATCTTAGGAACAGCTGCTACCCAAAACATTCCAAAAAAGATTTGTTGCCCTGGCATGTGAGCACCAAAGGATCAACAGTACTGAATCTCATAAAAAAAAAAACTAAGCTCAGGAACTCAGCAATCTCTGAAGAATTACAAATAGCGGCTAAATTATTGCACATACTTTGCTTCAGGAAGATTCTGGCTTCACACACATGGCTTGCCAACATTCCAGAGGAAAGGAATGCATTTTAATTATTCAGCCCCGAAAGTCATTACGTAGAAATATAATGAGCTAGCCTAAACTCTGACACCTTAACATTTGCTGCCAAGTAAGCGTCTTTGTGGTGTAATCATGAGGGTGAAATCCAGTTACCAGAAAGGTTAAATAGGTGCTTGTATGTATTTCTTATGCATGCATGGGCGTGGGCCAAGGAAATGGAAGGGGGAAACTTACTTACTGAGCGCCTGGCAAGAGAGCCCACAATATTTATAAGAAAAATCACAATAGCTTCCTCTCCAGGAACTCTGGCCTGCACCTGTTTGCATGTCCACACGCATTTTCTAGAGAAAACAAACCTGCAGCAGTGCTTTCCTGTTACTGTGAGCGAACCTGCCCCTAGTGTTGTGGTTATCATCAAGTGATCCACCCAGTTATTCAAATGCGCATCAGAGGGGCCTAGGGTGACCAAACAGCAAATGTGAAAAATCGGGACGGGAGGTGGGGGGTAATAGGAGTCTATATAAGAAAAAGACCCCAAAACCTGGACTGTCCCTATAAAATCGGGATGTCTGGTCACCCTAGAGGGGCCTAGCAGGCAGAGGCAGAGTCTGCAGTCACAAAGCAGGAGACAGTTGGGTCAGGATAGTGAGAAGTCAGAGGCAGGAGACAAAACTGGAAGTCAGAACCATGAATCAGATGCCAGGGGTCATGCCAGGTCAGGATGCCGGGAAATTGAGCCAGGGGAGAAGGGGCAGGAAGCAGAGGCTCACAGTTCAGAATGGGATGAAGCCCAGTTGTTTAGAGAACTTCCTGTTCCTGCTGCTGGCTTATGTAGGGCCAGCAGGCCATCAGCTGCTCTGGGACTCTGCCAATAGGACTGCAGGGCAGAGCCTCAGACTGGGGCTGGGCATCATGGGTCCCGGGTAAGCCAGCATCAGCAGGCTGCTGGGTGGAGAGTTGGTGCATGGCTGCACCTATAAACCCTGTAGACCCAGGTTCAAGCAGTTGTCCCCTTCATGTATGTGTCAGTGTGATTCTACTGCAGGTGACTGGCAGGCAGTATCCTGCCTGGATGGTGAGAATGCGGAGTTTCAGCTGCATCAGTCCCAGCGTGATTGCAGTACTGCCTTCCAGAACTTGGCATCTGACCTCACAGCTAAGTCCAAGGCACTGTGCTTGATGGCGTCACCACCTTGCAGATCTCAGATACTGGTGGGGGCCTGAAGCAGGCAGAAGTCTGGTGGAGTGAGCCTCCCTGTTCAGTGGGAGTGGTGCTCCAGCCAGCTGGTAACACAAGGAGAAGCAGTGTGTGACCCGTCTGTATATCCTTGAGAGGAGATGCCTCGCTATAGTCAGAAACACTGGGGGCGACAGTCTGAGTGGGTCAGTCCTGTCAATGGAATAGAGCAGAGGACTGACCACACATTCAGCGGGTGCAATTTCTTTTCTTCCAGTCCCAGATGTGGCTCTGGGAAGAAGACAGGGAAGTTGGGAGATTGGTTCTGATGGAATTCGGAGAGACCTTGGGGATGAACGTCAGGCGAGGCCTCAGCACCCTTTTGTCCCCAGGGAATTTTGTCTGGGGAGGTTCAGCCATAAACTCTGGATGCTCCCTCGCTCTCCTGGGGGCCAACGTTATAGTGACTAGGAAGATCTTCAGTGTGAGGCTTTGACATTCTCCTCTGGTGGTGTCTGGACCAGTGATCTGCTAGGCCGCTCCAATCCTTGACTCTGGAAGCCAGACATATCCTGCTCTGCTGTGAGAACCCCCACTCCTTGGCTGTTCACGCACAGCCTCTGGCAGGTAAGCTGCTCCCAGCTACTTGCAAGAGAATGACACTAGTCAATGTCTCTGGTCCCAGACACAAGCCTGGGAACCTCCATCTTGCAGTGTCTAGTTATGCCTGCTGGACACTGCAAGCTTCTATGAGTTCGTCAATTTAACAAAGACATTGATAAATTCCAGGCTTGTTATCCCAAAGGGAATCTCTGACACACTGCAAACCAAACACAGTGCTTCAGGTAGAATAAACGAACAGATTTATTAACTATAAAGGTAGACTTTCAGTGATTTGAAGTCAAAGCATAACAAGTTAGAGTGGTTACCATAATAAAATAAAATATAAGCATGCAGTCTAAACTCTCAACCCTATTAGACTGGGCAGCACCTAGACTATGCAGTTTTTCTCACCCCACTGGATGTTGCAGTCTTTAATATACAGGCTTGTTCCTTAAACGTGGGCCAATCTCCTGTGTTGGAGTCATAGAATATCAGGGTTGGAAAGGACCTCAGAAGGTCATCTAGTCTAACCCTCTCCTCAAAGCAGTACCAATCCCCCATTTTTGCCCCAGATCCCTAAATGGACCCCTCAAGGATTGAACTCACAACCCTGGGTTTAGCAGGGCAATGCTCAAACCACTGAGCTATCCCTCCCCCCAAGAGTCTTGTCCCTTCTAAGTGTCTTGGTTGCTTGCAGCATATGTGGGGCAGGAGAAGGGTCCCCTATGTGTCCACTCTGTTTGTTTTATACCCTCCGTCCATGTGTTTTTGGAGCACAAGTCCAGACATGTCTGGGGGGCATTGCTGAGTCTCCCCAAGCAAGGTTGAGCAATTCCCCTGTTGTGGCCTCATGCAGGTGAGTCATTGCATTGTAGCTCCCTTGCTGGACAATGGCTGTTGATGGTTGTTTCACACCCCTCCTGGGTGTTGGTTACTTTTCTTGCTGTTGCCTCTGGGAAGCTAATATTTGGCTGATTCCCCAACTTACAGCTTCTTTTAGTGACCACCATACAACACAATTCTCATAACTTCATATGCATGAATGCTACACATCTATGGATAGAGAAATGACTTCCAGCAGATCATAACCTTTCCATTCATCCAACCCATATTTCTTTAGCTTGCTGGCAAGAATACTGTGGGAGACCGTGTCAAAAGCTTTGCTGAAGTCAAGGAACAACACGTCCACTGCTTTCCCCTCATCCACAGAGCCAGTTATCTCGTCATAGAAGGCAATTAGGTTAGTCAGGTATGACTTGCCCTTGGTGAATCCATGCTGACTGTTCCTGATCACTTTCCTCTCCTCTAAGTGCTTCAGAACTGATTCCTTGAGGACCTGCTCCATGATTTTTCCAGGGACTGAGGTGAGGCCGACTGGTCTGTAGTTCCCAGGATCCTCCTTCTTCCCTTTTTTAAAGATGGGCACTACATTAGCCTTTTTCCAGTTGTCCAGGACTTCCCCCGATCGCCATGAGTTTTCAAAGGTAATGGCCAATGGCTCTGCAATCACATCCGCCAACTCCTTTCGCACTCTCGGATGCAGCACATCCAGCCCCATGGACTTGTGCTCGTCCAGCTTTTCTAAATAGTCCGGAACCACTTCTTTGTCCACAGAGGGCTGGTCACCTCCTCCCCAGGCTGTGCTGCCCAGTGCAGTAGTATAGTAGAATAGAATGAAACACACCGCTGTGCAGAGGACACAAGAGCTGCCTAGGTGGGCCTTGGACCTAGTCTCCGCACAAGAGTTGCACCAGTAGAATTCACCTGTTCTGGGTGGAATAGCGTGTGGGTCCCTGTTATTCTCGGTAGTTATTCCCTTTGGCAAAGTGGCACAGGTCCCTAGTGGTGGAATATGCTGATGCAACACCATAGCTGCACACTAACACTGATGCAACTTTACTGGTACAAGAAGTCCTCCCCGCCCAACCCTCCCTCCAGCAGTGACCTCACTGCCTTTCTGAACTCCACTGCCTAGGGGTCAGAGTGACTGGGATACGCCCAGCAGTTCAAGGGCTTGGACAGGCTTTACTAACGCCACTGCAGGTTGTATCTGTTCTGGACTCTTGCGGGCTCACTAGACACAGCTGAATTTCACCCACGGAGAACAGCTGATACCCAGACTGTCACGCAGCTACTCACCCATTTCTGCAGGCCTAAGAACACTGAAGAAGAAGGGAGATGCATGTAGCTGAAGGGAATGGCTGCTCCCAGACTGAATGCGTGTTTGCAAAGGTTTATCGTAGCAGCTGGCCAACTCACTGCACCCACTATTCACATAGTGTTGGATACAGTAGTACGGTTGGGTAAAACATAAGTGCTAAATATAGCCCCAGCCCTCTACAATCTCACCCCCACCCCTCCTCCCTACTGCTGGCCCCTGTACCAGTACGTCTTCGGCTTTACTTTCACCCCAGCGTGGAGAGCCAGGGGCCTGAGCAGGCCGGGTGCCACCTACCAGCTTCCAATCCACCGGCTCCTGGCAGGAGGAATGGTTTTCAAACAATGGGGAGCATCCCCGGGGTGTGTATGTGTGCGCATTCCACAGTTTGAAAATCTCTGTGCTAAATGGAAGGCAGAAAGCTGTGGTGGTGGTGGGAGGGAACATGACCGATCCATCACCTTTAGGGGGCACAAATATGCTTGCTTGCCGCAGGCACTGAAAGGCTGAGTGACGGCTCTGCATGGCCGTGCTGGTGTCAGGGACCCTCGTAAGCCACCCAGGTGCTGCATAACTGCTGTGCTGTGTCACGGCACGGACCTGTGCTGGCAGGAGCCAAGCTCCCCATGCACATGCTGCTCCAGCCCTTGGAACTGCGCTCTGTTCCCCCATGGAGCTGGCCAGCTCCCCAGGCCAGTGCAGAAAGGAGTGGGGCTCTGGCTCCTCTCCTTGAACCACTGGGGTGCTTTCTCCTTGTGTGGCCGAGGGAGGACATAGTTCTTATGTGCACCCAGACTGTATCTGGGCCTTGCTTGGAGGAGCAGGGGTGGGGCAAGTCTGCTTGTGCTCCCATAGACCCATGCCAAGCAAGGCATGCTCGGGCCCTAAGGCAGAGGCCCCCAAACTGTGGGGCATGCCCGGCTCCGTGCGGGTGGGGAGCGTGACCCTGAAAAGTTTGTGGACCACTGCCCCTAAGGGTATGTCTACCCTGAAATAAAAGGCCAGCAGCACTCCTACGGCTACCCCAGGCCTGCTGGCTCAGGCTTGCAGGGCTATAAAATTGCACTGTAGATATTCAGGCTTGGGCTGGAGCCTGAAGCCTGGATTCTGGGGCCCTCCCTGGTCCTGAGGTTTCAGAACCCAGCCCAAGTGCTGTGAGCCCGAGTCAGCTGACCTGGGCTCTGAGCCCCGGTGCTCCGGTCCCTTTCTCTCAGTGTAGACGTAGCCTAGCTGCTGGGACCAAGCCATGTGCGATAAGCAGTCTTCTTCTGTGTGCTACGAAACCTCCTTTGTGGTGGGTTTGGTACTAGGTGAGACGGGCATTCGTGGCGCCTGAAGCCAGGGTGGGCAGGCTCATGCTGGTGGTCCTGGGGGTCTTAGGCACATGCCATAGTGCTGCGGCTGCTACAGCTGTTGGGTGGTGCTGGGGACTGTCTACAGGGGCATTGCCTGTATTGACTTATCCTGCTTTTTGTTATTTGATCCGGTTGATCAATAGCTTGTGTATATGCTATGGGAAGGTCAAGGGTCACAAATACAAGACCATTCTGGGGGCAGTAAACAACGCACTTCCTGGCTTTTCTGTGTGCAAATCTTAGGTCGGGCTAGGCTGTCCCAAAGGGTGTTGGAAGAGCAGACAAAATTCTCTGAGAGAAGGGGAGTTGGGGGTACTGGATGTGTTCCTCAGGGCTAACACCCAGCACATGAATATGAAACTAGCTTTTGGATATAGCCAGATGGGGGCTGGCTGGCTGCTGGGTCCCACTCCACACAGGGCCTCTGTGAGCCCTAAGCTCACTCTGTACCTCCTGCTCAGTGAAAAGTGGGAGAATTGGTGTGTGTTGGCCGGAAGGGGAGCAGGAGGCTTGGAGGCAAAGCAGAGATGGACCATGTCTTGTGGTAAAACCCCAGTACATGATGAGGCTGCTTGTGAGGTGAAGCTCCAATCCCCTCCAGACCCAGAGAGAACCTCTGTGCAGAGCTCATTTACTGGAGCTCTGTGCAGGCATCTGGGTAGAGCCTCAGTATCCTTAGGGTATTTTACTAATTGCCCATGATCTGAATCACAGCATCTAGCTGCCTGCCTCTCGGGTCTGTGGAGGGATCGCCAGCAGTGCTGAATGGCACACTGGGGTCAGTGACAGGGACTGATGGGCTCCCTATCAAGTTGCAGTGGGGGAGGTTTAGATTGGATATTAGGAAAAACTTCTTCACTAAGAGGGTGGTGAAACACTGGAATGCGTTACCTAGGGAGGTGGTAGAATCTCCTTCCTTAGAGGTTTTTAAGGTCAGGCTTGACAAAGCCCTGGCTGGGATGATTTAACTGGGAATTGGTCCTGCTTCGAGCAGGGGGTTGGACTAGATGACCTCCTGGGGTCCCTTCCAACCCTGATATTCTATGATTCTATGATTCCAGGGGAAGGGGCGGATTGAGACCTCCATCCTCACTCTCAAAAGAAGCATCTTGCTTCTCTGGTGGGTCTGTGACTTTCAACCCTTCTGATGTGCCCACGTATCTGACCCTTTGTCCTCCCAGACACGCCCATAAGTCCCCGGCTGACTTGGTGGGGCAGGTGCTGGGACACCCCACCCCACGTGCTCATGTACCTGGTTGCTGTGAACTTCCTGGGGGATGCCCTGCAGTGGACCCCATCCCAGGCTCATGGTGCCACTCTACTCCCCTAAATCAGGCGCTCTAGATGGGCACTTCTCCAGCCTGGGCCTAACCCTGCTGCCCCGGTGGGGTCCTGCTGTGCAGCTCAGATCATGGGGGGTGTGCTCCCGCCGGGGTTGTGGAGTGTCGTTTAATACTGAATGGGTTAATGCTACGCTCCAGCTCTAGCAGCGGGGGTTGGGGCTGCACTTGCACGGAGTGGGCTCCCGCATTCTCGGAGACCTCTGCCAGTAGTCAAAGAGCAATAATGAGACAGACGGCGGTGATAATCAGCGTGAGCTGAGCACCGCAGCTCTGAAGTTGGTCCAATAAAATATATTATCTCACCTGCCTTGTCTCTCTAATATCCGGGGGCCAGCATGGCAACAACCCCACCCCACCGTGTAGATGCAGCCAACACCAATGTAAAGCATCGCTGTAGACGCTCCGCCTCCCTGAGTGATGGCAGCTGGGTTGGGGAAGATTGCTAGCTACATCTACACTGGGGTTAAGTTGGCAAAGCTACGGCACTGGGGGATGTGGGATTTTTCATACCCCTGAGCACCGCCGCTATGGCGACCTACATTTTAAGTGTAGACCAGGCCTCAGCGTTGCGTAGGTTCCAAAACAAGCCAGCTGGAAAACAGGATGTCCATCTGTACTAGCCTAAATAAAATGCAGTACTTTAAACTGTTGAGCTGGAGGAGCGTATGCCCAACAGCAGAACAAAGTAAACACATCCGTCCTCCTTCTCCTGGCCCCAGGCTTCAGGATACGGGTCATCAGAACACAAAAGAAGGGTGACTCTGGCAATTACCAGCCAATGAATTATTAACTAACCCAGTGAAGAAATGGAATAAATAGGAAGGGGAAACCTGCTAATGCCCTGGAGAATAGTGGAACTGTAAACCAAGAAGCAGCACTGGTTTATAAAGAGTGAAGCTTGCCAAATAAAGAGAGAGACATTTATAAATGTAGCAGATGCAGGCTATGTAGTAGATGTAATATATTTGGCTTTTGGTAGAGGGCATGACATAGGGTCTCATGTTCAGAAAGAGCCCTGAGATCTACGTGCACAAATGGACAGTCACATGGACTGAAAATTGGCCAAAGGATCACAAGCAAAGAGTAACACTGGGTGAAATCCTGGCCCTGCTGAGAGTTTTGGATTTCACCCAGCATGTTGAAATGGTCAGTTCAGGGCCGTCCTTAGGATTTGTGGGGCCCTACACAGTATTATTAAACTGGTGCCCCTATGCCATGGCAGCCCAAGCTCGCATGTGTATTTTAGATAAGGGTGGTCTTTTGAAGGATTTATTTAAAAAACTATATGTCTGAAGATCAAAGCATCTAAGGCTAAAGATGAATACTCAGATTGTGCATCTAAAAATCTATGCAAGGATTTTTTGGAGATGTGATTTTGTAGCAACAGCAGCAACACACTAATGAAATATTTTTAAAGCAAATTTTAAGCTAAGGTCCTGTAGACTAACATGTTCTGAGTAAATATTAGAGTAATGCACAACGGTTTTGTCAGCAAATTCAGAAACTGAAAGTATATACCTGGGGGTTGGCAAATGCCTGTTAAATGGCTTCTTTACCACTTGAATGGCTCTTTAACAGTTTCAGTGTTGTGCTAATAGGTCTGGCAGGCTGGAAGGCTTTTTCACTTTTAAGTTACTAGATCCAGCTGTGGTGGGAGCCTGCAGGAAGGGTCAGAAGAGGGATAGGAAGAGGTGGGTGGGTGGACTGTAAGAACCAGAGGTGCCCCAAATTTTCGGGTGCCATAGGCAGCTGCCTATGCTGCGTATGCCTAAGGACGGCCCTGGGTCAGGGGTAGGCCTTTTGTTATTTAATACCCCACCCACTCAGGGCTTAACTTTAGCTGGAGCTGGCCAGAGCAGAGCTTTGGGAAATATTTTCAAACCAATGGGGCAGAAGCCCTGAGCCCTGGTGCCCCCCACAGGGCAGAAGCCCAGGGGCTCCAGGAAATACTCTGGGAGAATTTAAGCCCTGCACTCGGTTGTCTGGAAAGGCATATTAATGGACTGCATGATATATACTGAACTGTGCAGTGTTTCAAGCTGCAGTCTGGACAGTGAAATAACACCTAGGGCCCAAAGAAAATGAGAAATATGCCCAGAAAAGCAGAGGGTCAGATTCAGTTTGGAGCTCTGCACGTTATTGCGGTACAGTAGGGGGAATAATCGACCAGGTCACTTTTCAAAGGGAGGGGGAATGTTGCCAAGGAATATAGCTGGGAGACCCCAAGCAAATGGGACATGCGTTTACAATGTAATGCAGCAGCTAAAACTGCCCCATCTGGGTGTGGGCTGCAATCACGGCCAGACTCTCACTGAAGAGGGGATAATAGATCTAGTGCAGGGGTCCCCAGCGCGGTGCCCGCAGGTGGCATGGTGCCCACCGGGGCATTTTTGTGCACCCGCAGGACACCCTGCTGCCGAAATGCTGCCAAGAAGTGTTGTCGTTTCTTGGTGGCATTTCAGCGGTGGGGTGTCTGGCACCCGCCACAGTCTTCTGAGAATAGCAATATACTATTCCCACAAGAAAGGTTGGGGATCACTGACCTAGTGTATGACTGTTGAACCTGGACTACTGTATTCAGGTCCCAGTTCAGCAGCCTGTCTTTAGCGGGACTGCTCAGGCCACATACTAACATACCTGGCCTCACAGGAGCATGCGTATGCAGGGATCTTGCTGGTGGAGCACCTAGCAGCGTGGGGCTGGGGGGAGATCCTGGGTGCCCTGCTCTGTTCGCTCCAGTGCTGCAGGAGGGTGCTGCGTGTGGGCTTACGAGAGCACACCCCCTTACATGGCTAGCAGCCGACCAGCCCTGCAGGGAAAGGGCTCCCTGCTACTCTGTCACGGGCAGGTAGGGATGCCCTGGGATTGGTTGCCCATTGGGACACCCTGTCTCTTGGGGGATGGCTTCCCATGGTGCAGCATTTGAACCCAGCTCAACTGCAAGAGCCCCCTGCAGCTGGGGTTAACAGGTGATGCCATTTCTGGGGGAAGCTGCCTTCCACCCTTCTGGGAACTGGGGGGAGCAAAAAGAAGGAAAGAGAGCAAGGGTCAGGGAAAGCTGCTCTCCAGGCCAGGCTGGAGTGTGTAGCACTTGCCAAGGGGCCCGATCATGGCTGGGGCCGCTGGGCACTACCAGCGTAGCCATTAGAGTTGCTCCAAAAGCAGGTCCTCAAGGAAAAAATGGAGCAGGTCCTCAAGGAATCAATTTTGAAACAGTTAGAGGAGAGGAAAGAGATCAGAAACAGTCAGCATGGATTCAGCAAGGGCAAGTCATGCCTGACTAATCTAATTGTCTTCTATGACGAGATAACTGGCTCTCTGGATGAGGGGAAAGCAGTGGACGTGTTGTTCCTTGACTTTAGCAAAGCTTTTGACTCTGTCTCCCACAGTATTCTTGCCAGCAAGTTAAAGAAGTATGAGCTGGATGAATGCACTACAAGGTGAATAGAAAGATGGCTAGATTGTCGGGTTCAATGGGTAGTGATCAATGGCTCCATGTCTACTTGGCAGCCAGTATCAAGTGGAGTGCCCCAAGGGTTGGTCCTGGGGCTGGTTTTGTTCAATATCTTCATGAATGATCTGGAGGATGGTGTGGATTGCACCCTCAGCAAGTTTGCAGATGACACTAAACTGGGAGGAGTGGTAGATACGCTGGAGGGTAGGGATAGGATACAGAGGGCCCTAGACAAATTAGAGGATTGGGCCAAAAGAAATCTGATGAGGTTCAACAAGGACAAGTGCAGAGTCCTGCACTTAGGATGGAAGAATCCCATGCACCACTATAGACTAGGGACCGAATGGCTCGGCAGCAGTTCTTCTGAAAAGGACCTAGGGGTGACAGTGGACAAGAAGCTGGATACGAGTCAACAGTGTGCCCTTGTTGCCAAGAAGGCTAACGGCATTTTGGGCTGTATAAGTAGGGGCATTGCCAGCTGATCGAGGGACATGATTGTTCCCATCTATTCGACATTGGTGAGGCCTCATCTGGAGTACAGTGTCAAGTTTTGGGCCCCACAGTACAAGAAGGATGTGGAAAAATTGGAAAATGTCCAGCGGAGGGCAACAAAAATGATTAGGGGACTGGAACACATGACTTGTGAGGAGAGGCTGAGGGAACTGGGATTGTTTAGTCTGCGGAAGAAAAGATTGATAGCTGCTTTCAACTACCTGAAAGGGGGTTCCAAAGAGGATGGATCTAGACTGTTCTCAGTGGTAGCGGATGACAGAACAAGGAGTAACAGTCGCAAGTTGCAGTGGGGGAGGTTTCGGTTGGATATTAGGAAAAACTTTTTCACTAGGAGAGTGGTGAAAAACTGGTGAAAAACTGGAATGGGTTACCTAGGGAGGTGGTGGAATCTCCTTCCTTAGAAGTTTTTTAAGGTCAGGCTTGAGAAAGTCCTAGCTGGAATGATTTAGTTAGGTATTGGTCCTGCTTTGAGCAGGGAGTTGGACTAGATGACCTCCTGAGGTCCCTTCCAACCCTGATATTCTATGATTCTACGATTCTTTCACCAGCAGAAGTTGGGCTTATAAAAGACATTACCTCACCCACCTTGTCTCTCATGGGAGAGAAAAGAACAGCAAAAGAAGAAAATGCAGCTTCTGTTTCTCGTGTTCCCTTTTACTTGCAATCTTACCAATGGAAAAAGACGGGAACAGCATGCAGTCTTATTAGTCACTCCAAGACCTGGCAAACATCTACCAGCATCAGGCTATTTAAGGCATTGCTTTTAGCTGCCTTTTTCTAGTTACAGTTTTGCAAAATACAGAGTGTTGGCCAGCAAAGCCAGACTCTTACTAGACAGCAGGAAAAAGGAGAGGGGAAAGAAAGAAGGTGAAGAAGGGGAAGAACGCACAAGGGGGAGGAGGGGACTGACAGAGTCTCACATCCCAAGGGGTATTTGGGATCTAGCCAGAGTGAGTGGTGGTGGCAATGTCACCTGGCTCCCTCTCTTGCCTGGTCATCTCATGATTAGGATAAAGAAGATCTGGGGTCCCAAGAGATGGTGGGGGTGGCATCCATGATGAAATTCATTGCTTCCCATTCTCTCATCTTTCAGTGAGCCAGTGTCTGTCCACTCAAAATATCTTTTTGAGGACCCCAAAAGGGAGTCCACCAATTAGGACTAACTTCCAACACAGCAATTTTGGTTCATCAATTTCGGGTCCCATAGGCCTCTTGTTTACCAGACTTGGTCTTAACACAATATTTGAATTATACCAATAGACCTTTGTTTAGATTAATTCAGTCTGTCTCCCTTTTGTAATTTTCCCATCAACATTTGTTATTATAGGTTGTGACGTTTTATAAACTTTCACTCACTTTTTACAGATGAGCTCACTATTAGGATAAATTTGTAGGCCCAATTATTATCATAGGTCCTTAGTCACTAGTTGTAGTTTACTGTGGAAAGATTTAAAAAATCCTCAACATTTATTATTGAGAGCAAAGGGATCCAACCCCTAATGATTATTACTAAAGTTAATGAGGAGTACTTCTAAACAGAGACATTCCCTTTCCCCAATTAGATTCCTTTGTTAAGCTAGTCCTGAGCAGAGGGGCAGCAATGGATACACCGCAACATGTAGTCTCTTTACCTTTTACCCCGGGCTCATTTCATATCTTAAGACTTAAAAAGAAAGCTTCAGAAACTTATCATGAAAATTCATCTGCCCAGTCACAGAGTCTACTCACCCATCCTTACCACAATAGTAAGTGAGACCTATCACCTCTTCCATCAAAACAAGTCACTCAGCTCGGATAAAGTGTTGCAATACTGATCTAAAATGTTTCTACTGTTTGGCCTTCTTTGGCATAAATAAGCAGCCTTAAAAAGTAAGTTAACACTGTGTGACAGGGTTGGGCCAGATGGCTACAGGAAAGTAATAGAAGGCAGATATATTAGCCCCAGGTTAAGTAGGTCCCTTTTCCCTGGGTAAGGTAACCAGGAAGGTTCCAGAACAACCAGGAACCTTCTGGAGACAATTAAGGCAGGCTGATTAGAACACCTGCAGCCAATCAAGAAGCGGTTAGAATCAATTAAGGCAGGCTAATCAGGGCACCTGGGTTTAAAAAGGAGCTCACTTCAGTTTGTGGTGCGCGTGTGAGGAGCTGGAAGCAAGAGGCACTAGGAGCTGAGAGTGAGAACGCGGACTGTTGGAGGACTGAGGAGTACAAGCATTATCAGACACCAGGAGGAAGGTCCTGTGGTGAGGATAAAGAAGGTGTTGAGAGGAGGCCATGGGGAAGTAGCCCAGGGAGTTGTAGCTGTCGCACAGCCGTTCCAGGAGGCACTCTGCAGTTCCAGGAGACAGCTGCATTCCACAGGGCCCTGGGCTGGAACCTGGAGTAGAGGGCGGGCCCGGGTTCCCTCCAAATCCTCCCAACTCCTGGTCAGACACAGGAGGAGTTGACCTGGACTGTGGGTTCAGAAAAACGGCCAAGCTGAGGGCTGCCGTGAAGCTCCAAGCAAGCAAATCCGCCAATAAGCGCAAGACCCACCAAGGTAGGGTCACAACTGGTGTCACAAGTGGGATTTGGTGTGCACAGCACTGAGGAAGAAGGAGGGTGTTTGGAAAAAAAAAAAAGGGAGCACCATGGCTTAACTTTCGCCAGTAAAAGACAGTTGTGTGGCGTGGAGGGACCCTGGTCCCTAAAACAAGCTGTGTTTGGAAAGGCTGATGCCAGTGACTCAGGGTCAGGTGAGTTTAGTTCAGAAGGAAAGCTGGGTTTTTCGTAACAGCCAGCCCTGCAAGCTCAGGCCTCAGTCCTGCACAAATGGCCTCAACAGGACTTTGGCTATTGACATCAATGAGAGCTCCTGGCTCAGGCCCTAAACCTGGACTCGGAGACTCAAGCTGGCTCCTTTCATAGGATATCAGGGTTGGAAGGGACCTCAGGAGGTCATCTAGTCCAACCCCCTGCTCAAAGCAGGACCAATCCCCAACTAAATCATCCCAGCCAGGGCTTTGTCAAGCCTGACCTTAAAAACGTCTAAGGAGGGAGATTCCACCACCTCCCTAGGTAACCCATTCCAGTGCTTCACCACCCTCCTAGTGAAATAGTGTTTCCTAATATCCAACCTAAACCTCCCCCACTGCAACTTGAGACCATCATTCCTAGTTCTATTATCTGCCACCACTGAGAACAGTCTAGATTAGAGGTGGGCAAACTGCGGCCCGCAGGCCACATCCGGCCTGTGGGACCCTCCTGCCCGGCCCCTGAGCTCCCAGCCAAGGAGGCTCGCCCTCGGCCCCACCCCCACTGTCCTCCCTCTCCTGCAGGTACGCCGTCATGGGGGCAGCGCAGCTTGCACCCGCCCACCTCCCAGGCTTTCCAATAAGCCTGTCCTCCCACTCTGAGCAGCATGGTAAGGGGGTGGGGGGCGGGGAGCGGGGGGGTTGGATAAGGGGCAGGAGGTCCCGGGGACAGTGAGGGGACAGGGAGCGTTTGGATGGGGTGGAGGTTCTGGGGGAGGGCAGGGGCAGTCATGAGACAGGGAGCAGCGGGGGTTGGATAGGGGGTGGGGTCCCAGGGGTGTGGTTAGGGGCAGGGGGTCCCGGAACGGGGCGGTCATGGGGTGGGGGTATGGATAGGGGTCGGGGCAGTCAGGGGACAGGGAGCAGGGGGCAGTTGGATGGGGTGGAGTTTCGGGGGGTGGTCAGGGGACAGGGAATGGGGGGTGGGTTGGATAGGTGTGGGAGTCCCAGGGGGCCTGTCAGGGGCCAGGGGTGTGGATAGGGGTGGGGGGGCAGTCAGGGGATGGGGAACGGGGTGGCTTGGATAGGGGAGTGGGGTCCCAGGGGGGCGGTCAAGGGACAAGGAGCAGGGGGGTTGGATGGGGTGGGAGTTCTGAGGGGGGCAGTCAGGGGGTGGGAAATGGGAGGGGATGGATAGGGGGTAAGGGTCAGGCTGTTTGGGGAGGCACAGCCTTCCCTACTCGGCCCTCCAAACCGTTTTGCAATGCTGATGTGGTCCTAGGGCCAAAAAGTTTGCCCATTACTGGCCTAGATCCATCCTCTTTGGAACCCCCTTTCAGGTAGTTGAAAGCAGCTATCAAATCCCCCCTCATTCTTCTCTTCCACAGACTAACCAATCCCAGTTCCCTCAGCCTCTCCTCATAAGTCATGTGTTCCAGTCCCCTAATCATTTTTGTTGCCCTCTGCTGGACTCTTTCCAATTTTTCCACATCCTTCTTGTAGTGTGGGGCCCAAAACTGGACACAGTACTCCAGATGAGGCCTCACCAATGTCGAATAGAGGGGAACGATCACGTCCCTCCATCTGCTGGCTATGCCCCTACTTATACATCCCAAAATGCCATTGGCCTTCTTGGCAACAAGGGCACACTGTTGACTCATATCCAGCTTCTCGTCCACTGTAACCCCTAGGTCCTTTTCCGTAGAACTGCTGCCTAGCCATTTGGTCCCTAGTCTATAGCGGTGCATTGGGTTCTTCCATCCTAAGTGCAGGACCCTGCACTTATCCTTATTGAACCTCATCAGACTTCTTTTGGCCCAATCCTCTAATTTGTCTAGGACCCTCTGTATCCTATCCCTGCCCTCCAGCGTATCTACCACTCCTCCCAGTTTAGTGTCATCTGCACACTTGCTGAGGGTGCAATCCACGCCATCCTCCAGATCATTCATGAAGATATTGAATAAAACCGGCCCCAGGACCAACCCTTGGGGCACTCCACTAGATACCGGCTGGCAAGTAGACATGGAGCCATTGATCACTACCCGTTGAGCCCGACAATCTAGCCAGCTTTCTGTCCACTTTATAGTCCATTCATCCAGCCCACACTTCTTTAACTTGTTGGCAAGAATACTGTGGGAGACTGTATCAAAAGCTTTGCTAAGGTCAAGGAATAACACGTCCACTGCTTTCCCCTCATCCACAGAGCCAGTTATCTCATCATAGAAGGCAATTAGGTTAGTCAGGCATGACTTGCCTTTGGTGAATCCATGCTGACTGTTCCTGATCACTTTCCTCTCCTCTAAGTACTTCAAAATTGATTCCTTGAGGACCTGCTCCATGATTTTTCCAGGGACTGAGGTGAGGCTGACTGGCCTATAGTTCCCTGGATCCTCCTTCTTCCCTTTTTCCTTCTTTCCTTTCCTTCTTGCACATAGCCTGCAATAGATTCTCAGGAGCTCTGACTCTGAATATAGACAGGGAACAGATTTATTAAGCAAGAAAGTACCATTTTTGCAAAGTCACTTTCCAGAATAGAACACCACTTTAATCTATTGCTTGTCAGAAGAAGAATTTAAGAGCTAGGGGGAAAAGCAAGGTCATAAAGCTCAAATTGCTTCAAAAAATGCACATAACTGTGGCATACAAACAAAAGGCTGGAGATCATGGTGGTACTGCAGAAAATAGTGTCATAAACTAGTGTCAGAGTTAGAGGTTGTAGCAGAGCCCAAAGTTATTGGAAAAAGGCAGGTGCCCAGCATACCTAGTTTAGGTTAAACATTAATTCAAGAACAATAAAACAGTGATGAAGATGTAGCAAAGATCATGAAAGCAGCAGAGCTGAAGAAAGCAGAAAGGTTCTGCTCATTTGGATTTGGGCAAATGCAGGAATTGATGTTGTCAAAGAATGACACTTAAAAATACTTCTCTGTTTGTTGCAGGTTCGGTGTGCTCTTGATCTTAGGCCTAAGGTTGCAAATGTCCAGTGTGAAGGTACGTACAAGCGGATTACCTGATTCCACAAAGCCCCTCTAGTGCAATGCCTTTTATCTCTGATATGAATCACACAGTTGGGGTCAAATCCTGGTCTTGTTGGAGTTGGTGACAAAACTCCCATTGTCTTCAGTGTGATTGGGATTTGCTCCTTGGGGCCATATCTTCAATGGTATTTAGGTAGGGAAAGATTCAGATGAGGTACTTTTGAAAATTCCACCAGGTGCTACATTCCCTTTTAGCCCTTAATGGGGAATAAGAGTAATAGCAGTCGTTGCTGAACAATTGCTGTTTGGTGACTCTTGATCAGCCAACGCAGTGAATTAATGAGCTCAGGGGGTTAACCGCTTATGGGCCGAACCGTCTTGGAGTTCCAGGGATGTACTCCTAAAGTCTTGATCCAATGTATTACATGTGACAAAATTGTTAAACGGGAATGTGTTTGTGGAGTAGCTAGGCTTGGTTCCCCCCAGCCTGCCTCTGGGGCAGATCACCTGCACCTTGTCAAAGCGGGTGAGAAGAGCTACAGGTTAGGGTGGCAGTTTGTGACGCTCTGCACCGGCAGAGAAACTCCAGAGCTGCAGGGACAGTGGAAAATCAGGCCAGCGGCTGCGGATTAACAGCAGAACGCTGCATCCTGAGGCAGCTGGGGACACTGAGCCATGGGGGGACTCTGGCCTCCACTGCACAGGTTATGCCAGCGTAATTTATTTAGCTCAGGGGTGTGAATAAGCCACCCCCATGAGTGACGTAAGTTACACTGACCTAAGCGCCGGTGTGGACAGCGCTATGTCAGCAGGAGAGCTTCTCCCACCAACACAGCTCCCGTCGCCCACGGGGGTGGTTTTATTACACGGATGGGCATTCTGTCAGCAGAGAACATCTTCCCCAGGTGTGCTGCACTTGCGTCGGTGTGCCATTGCAGTGCCCTGAGACACCCCAGGCTGCTGGTCTGGAGTAACAAAAGTCACTGTAGTGTCGCTCAGCCAGAAGTTGTGGGCTTGGTGCAGGAATCACGGGGCTTGTGCGCTGTCGGGCGGTCAGAATGGCTTAGAACTCTAGAAACTTCAGCAGCTTGCTCCAGACCAGCAGTCCCTGCCTCAGTTTCCCCATTTATGTGAGATGAAAAACACTTGCCCGGCCAGCAGGGCAGTTGTAAGGATTTAATATTTGGGTAAAGAGCTTTGAAGCCTGGTAGGTTTTCTCCAGACAAGTGCCCAGGGTTGTTAGTCCTACCTCTGGAGGAGTGAACCGAGCCTCTTCCCAGAATCCTGCTTCCTGCACGTACAGTCATGCATGTCCCCTCTGGCCAGTTCCAGGATTTCTCTAATATTAGCACTGAAAGTCAGGAAATCCCATCTGTCTGTGCCAGAATCACTATGCAGCCAAGCTCTGTTTTCAGATCACCTCCTTAGCAAGCACAGAGCCTGGTCACCAGCCGAAGGGTTTGGAGAGCACACTCCAGCCTTTCTCGCCAGTCTGTAACACCCAGTGATTAGTGGGTGGCTGTGATTGCTGTGGGGATCCTTCCATGGGACACAAGGGTTTGGTGGGGATGTTACATACGTGGCCCCTTCCAGAAGTGACCCCACTAGACATTGTCTGCTCTAGGGGGTTGTGTTGCCCCAGCTCCCCCTCAGCACGGCTCACACTGTAAGAAGTTACTGTATGATACTCTGGAAAGCAGCTAGCAGGAGGCATGCATACAGCAGCCATAATCCCACTAACCTCCCTGTGCCAGCAGACCACATAGGATTGATTTCCTGGCTCTGTCTGGGCCTTGGGCCTGGCTGCCCACAGGGCTGCTCTCTGTGTGGACACTTCGAATGAATGGAAACATTACACTGTCGTAGGGCAGGATCCTTCCACTGGCTTCCTCCGTGGTGCCTTCGAGTCACCACCTCTGATGTCCTGACAGCCCAACGTTCTAGGGGGAGCCTGGCAGAAAGGGCAGCTCCTGGGCAGACTCAGTGAAAGCTGGGTGCCCTGCAAACCTCCTCCCCAAGGCTAGCAGCACACTTGGCCAGCGAGTGTTCGTATCCCCGTCCCCGCAATTCTGCAGCTTGGGACTTTTTCACAGATGGTTCTTGGAGTGGGATATGTCCCCTCTAGGCCTGTGTGAACCCAACTGCCTGGAGGAGGGTGCAGGCTGCGGGGCGGTGTGCCTGGCTGGGGCGGGGTAGCTGGAAGGTGTTTGTGGGAGAGACGGAGCTCCTAGACAGGCCAGGGTTCTCCCTGCTGATCAGACAGAGCTGGCAGTGTAGCCGTGGTGGGGTTCTGGGAGGACCATGTCCTCCAGGGCTCTGTCCCCTTGTGGCTGGCTGGAGGGCAGGGCAGGTAGGGAGAGCAGCCTGCGAGGCTGCCTTGAGCACTGTGCTTGCTTCATGCACCCCACGCCCCTGGGGTAGGGAGGGGAAAGCTGCATTGCATTGCCCTGTCCCCTGCTAGCCAGAGGTGGCTGCAGTTGTGTCTCCATTACAGAGCTGGCTCAGCCTCCTTCTAGCCTGGGGCGGCTGAGGACATGGCCAAGCAGGGAGGGAGAGTCCCAGCTGCGGCTCCTGCTGGCCAGCAGGGTGAGGGAGGCTTACTGAGGGCCCGGGCTGGGGTGCTGTGCTCTGCCAGGCTGCAGACTTCGTGCTGTGTGGCACCAGACAGGCACAGAGAACTCGGAAGCCCTCTCCGTCTAATGCCCCACCAGCTGTTTGGCACTCAGCGCTGTGGGTCAGAGCCACACCCAGCACAGGGCAGCCCTGTGGCTACTCACATTCTCCATGCTGTGCCGTGCCTTTCTCCCCAGCAGAGCACAGGCCAGATTCTGGCACAGCCCACAAGCCCAGCTCCCCTCCAAATCAGCCAGCAGCATCCCGGTGTCTGACATGGGCTGCCAGTGACACTGGGCGGGAGCAGCGCAGGGAGTCCGCGTGTCACCTCACCTGGTCACTGGAACTCTGAGCATGCACGGCATGTGCTGGAAGTGCCTTGTTCTCACTACCACTGGGGCAACGGGAGTCTCTGGCTAAGTACAGAAGCAAACCCCAACCCCCTAAAATCCTGATACAGACACATGGGTCACTCAGCTACACAACCAGGCTGGTGGCAAATATGACCTTTTCTTTTCTTTTCTTTTCTTTTCTTTTCTTTTCTTTTCTTTTCTTTTCTTTTCTTTTCTCACTGTTTTAAGCTTAAAAAACAAAACAAAATGGTGTTGATTTGTTAAATGTTGAAGACACTAACGATGCATTCCCTTTCCTGAGCAACCCCTTTTCTTCCCAGCATGATCCTACACTCCGCTCCTTATGCCCAGCAATTCCTGTGCTGGTCAGTGGCAGAGTGAGTCAGTCATTGGACAGCTCTGCCCTCTGGGGTGGCATGGATGGTGTGTTAGATGATCCAGGCTCTTATCGAAACCCTATCTGTCTGACACGCGTCCAGGTCAGCGTGTGGCATCAGATGACCTGGCTTTTGGCACCAGACAGTGACACATGATGTTATGTCCTCTGTAAAATGTCAGGTAAGTGAAGGGCTGTGACCCTGTGGAAATTTGATTCTTCAGGCAGCCAAGATTTTGAAGGACACATTTTTGCCGGCTTAGTTTAATTTGGCACTGTTAGTGGGTGCAATCCCAATGAGTTCAGTGGCGTCGCGTCGGCTCCTCCCCTGGCTGAATTCCAACTATTGTGTTTTTAAATGAGGGAAGAGGGGGCCTGCACTTTCTTCTCTCATTCAGATCTGTGTCAAATCCAACCCTCACTTCCTGATGTCACTCTTCGAAGGCCAAATCCTGCAGGACCAGATTGTACCTCCTCTCTCCATGGCTCTATTCTGTTCTCTGTAGGTTCTTACCCCACCCTCATCACCAGATTAGCTGAGCACCTTGCAGTCGTGCATTAAGTGATCTGACTGACGTCTGTCATGTGTGGTTTGTTCTATCTCCCCCTTTCTCCAGGGGGAGAAGTGTGTGTGCAGCAGAGGGTGTTTGGTGTTTATACATCCCTGCTGCGCTGTTTTATGTTAGAGAAGGCAGGTAAAAGAAATGTGCCTGGCACTTGGAGTGGAGGGTGGGGAGGTTTGTTGTGGGCCTTAGTTCTTGATGGAGTTCATTCCCCAGTCTCTGACCCCGGAGAAAGCTCTCTGTCCTGCACAGATGAGCTGTGCCTTTGTTGTGTAGAGGTCCATTGTGCCATGGTCTTCATCCTGGAGCTCTAGGCTCTTCTGGACACCCTGGGCCAAGGCCAGGGGGTGCCTTGAGGATAATGAGTGAGACCTTGACCATGACTCTATTCTATGGGAAGCCTGTGTAGGCAGCGGAGGACAGGTTTGATGTGCTCACGGTAGCCTATGTTGCTGAGGAGACACACTCAGCTTTCTGTACTAGTTGGATTTTCATAAGTGCTTCAGGCACACACTCACAATTGATCAATCCAGAGTTTAGGAGGCTCTTGGACTCACCACTGATCCTGAGCTCTCACACAGCTGTATCTGTGAGCAACACTTTTTACCACGTCTGGTTGGCCAGGGGTCACAATCCCATCCTGGTGAACAATGGCCTGGCCTCTGTTATTCATGCCTCCATCACCATTAGCAATTATCTTCAAAAACTCATGGAAGATGGGAGAGATTCCAGAGGACCGGAAAAGGGCAAATATAGTGCCCATCTATAAAAAGGGAAATAAGGACACCTCTGGGAATTACAGACCAGTCAGCTTAACTTCAGTACCCGGAAAGATAATAGAGCAAATAATTAAACAATCAATTTGCAAACACCTAAAAGAGGTGTAAGACACACTGTATCCATCAGCATGGATTTGTCAAGAACAAACCATGTCAAACCAACCTGATAGTTTTCTTTGACAGGGTAACAAGCCTTGTGGATGGGGGTAAGCTGTAGATGTGGTATATCTTGACTTTAGTAAGGCTCTTGATACTGTCTTGCATGACCTTCTCATAAACAAACTAGGGAAATACAACCTAGATGGAGCTACTATAAGGTGAGTGCAGAACTGGTTGAAAAACCGTTCCCAGAGAGTAGTTATCAGTAGTTCACAGTCAATCTGGAAGGACATATCAAGTGGGGTCCCGCAGGGATCAGTTCTGGGTCTGGTTCTGTTCAATATCTTCATCAATGCTTTAGATCGGGGTCTCAAACTCAATTGACCTTAGGGCCAGTGCCAGTCCTCAAATCCTCCCAGCGGGCCAATAATGTCACTCATGCCACCCAAAACTCCTCAACCCCCCAAAAAAACTCTGCCCCCCACCTGCCTAAGGCTCTGGGAGGGAGTTTGGGTGGGGGAGGAGGTCTGCGGTAGGGGATTGGGGTGCAGGCTCTGGGAGGGAGTTTCGGGGTGGGAGAGGGTGTGTGGGAAGGGGGAGGGGTGAAGGCTCTGGGAGGGACTTTGGGGGTGGGAGGGGGTATGTGGGGTGAGGGTGCAGGCTCTTTGAGGGAGTTTGGGGGTGGGAGGGTGTGTATGAGAAGGGGGTGAAGGCTCTGTGAGGGAGTTTGGGGGCAGGAGGGGGAGCAGGTGCAGGCTCTGGGAAGGAGTTTGGGGGCAGGAGGGGGTGGGGGGGTGCAGGCTCTGGGAGGGGGTTGGGGGGTGCGGTGTTTATCTGGGGCTCCAAGGTGGGGTGAGCTGGGGGGCCTCCACAGGCTTCTGCCCCCGCAGCTTCCCATTGACCACAGGGGCGCTCGGGGTGGGGGCAGTGTGCCGAGGCACAGCCCTGCCCCATCCTGGGGCTGCAGGGAGGGACCAGCAGACACGTGGAGCAAGCAGGCAGATGCCACTCAGCTCTGCTGCGTTGCCGGGGCCAGGGGCCATTTTAAATTGCCTGGGAGGTGCGGGGGAGAGTGCCCGGGGGTGGCAGGTGGGGCCAAGGGAGAGACCCGGCCCCAAAACTGCTGGAGCCCTGTGGCCCACATTGGGGAGCTTTGTGGGCTGCAGACGGCCCGCGTGCTGCGAGTTTGAGATCCCTGCTTTAGATAATGGCATAGAAAGTACACTTATAAAGTTTGCAGATGATACCAAGCTGGAAGGGGTTGCAAGTGTTTTGGAGGACAGGATTAAAATTCAAAATGATCCAGACAAACTGGAGAAATGGTCTGAAGTAAACAGGATGAAATTCAATAAGGACAAATGCAAAGTACTCCACTTAGGAGGGAACAATCAGTTGCACACATACAACATGGGAAATGACTGCCTAGAAAGGAGTACTGCGGAAAGGGATCTGGGGGTCACAGTGGATCACAAGCTAAATATGAGTATAACACAATTGCAAAAAAAGCGAACATCATTCTGGGATGTGTTAGCAGGAGTGTTGTAAACAAGACACGAGAAATAATTCTTCCGCTCTCCTCTGCAGAGAAAGTGATGGGAGTTTCTATAAAGCTTCTTTTTCTTGGCAACGTCAACAGCCCATTTATTTCAGCCTTTTGATCTTTTAAATTTTAAAAAATCGGTTACATTTTTGTAAAGACGCTAACCCCCAAACTTCCAGGCATTGGCCAACAGCTAACTGACAGTGGTGAGCAAGATACATCCCCTATGGGCACGTGATTCTACAATCACCCACTTCAGGGTTTCTGACACTTTCTGGCACTGTACATTCTCTAAGACAGGAGTAGGACACTGGACTAGATTGACCCCCTAGTTCCATCCAGTCTGGCACTCCCTGTGGTCCTAGAACCTGATCCAGCTCCCACTGTAGTGAATAGGAGTCTTTCCATTCACATCAGTGGGAACTGGATTGGGCCTTTAAACAGTTGTTCCATCCAAGGCCAAAACAGTCATGCCTAGCTTCTCCTCTGTGTGCCCATGCACGGGAGCACAGGTGGGTGGTCGGGTCACCCAGCACTTGGAGATCTGTTAGTACCTGTCAGAAGAGTGACTGTTAAAAGGGCATGCTACATCTGCTTGCCTGTGTAGTCAAGTTCAGTCTGGTTTCTTCACTGGTTGAAATAATGAGTCACTATTAAGTCAGGAACTGTTCATTAAAAATGCTGATTCATTGAACCCAACTGTAGCGGGTTGGTCACCCCGCTCCGGCCCTGAAAGGGTTAAAGGAGCCCTGGAGAGGGTTGTGGCTGGGAACACCTAGGCTGATTGAGGGAGGCAGCCACAGCTGGGGCCACCCCCTAATCAGGCCACAGCTGGCCCTTATAAGAGGGCTGTGGGCCAGAAGCTGACGGAGTCTCACTCTAGCCCTGGAGTGGGAAGGGCTAGCTGCCTGGGAGCAAGGTAGCTGAAGTGGAGCAGTGCTAGGGAAGGGCAAAGGGAGCTGGGGAGCTCCAGCCTGGTAAACCCCTAGGCTGCAGGCCTTGGTGAAGGCCTACAAAAGGTACTGGAGCTGCAGAGGGGCAGCCCAAGGATAGGCAAAGGCAGCAGGTCCTAACCCCTTGCCAGTGATGAGTGGCTATGACACGGCAGTCTGCCCCAGTGAGCGGGGGCTAGATGAAGATTGGCAGTAGCCACTAAGGCAAAGTGGGTTTAGAGGGTTGTGGGTTCCCCTGGGAGGGGAGACCCAGGGTGAGGGGGTACTGGTGGAGCAGAACCCCGAGGTAAAGGGGCACCAGGGTCCGGGAGAGACACGGGAGCCAGCGGCAGGTGAGACACCGGCCTGCAGAGGGTGCTCCAAAGGCTGGAAAGAGCTAATTCCTGGGACGACCAGCCGGAGACGCTGCACCAGTGAATCATTGCTTTACTACACCAACACTTTTTGTGGGAAAGGGTCAGTGTCATTGTGGTGTTTAGATGTTGCTTGTAATTATTAGAATTGGGAGCACGGGCTGTTGGGAGTCTGAAAGGACAGGAAACAGGGAGGAGAGGGGAGGAGTTGAGAGGCTGGGAGAAAGCTACCGAGGCTGCAGCAGCAGCTTGGTAAAGAGGTTTCCACTTTGAAAATAAAGAGTCACTCTAAAAACCTGGATCCAGTTTTGCTGCCTTGTTTTAGAGTTCGGGATGAACTTTCTTTGTTTGATGGCTGTGTGCTACAAGGTACACACCGGCTCCTTGTGCCAGAAGAATTACAGTCAAAACTCATACACCTGGCACATGATGCTCATCAAGGAATTGTCCAAACCAAACAATGATTACGGGATCTGTATTGGTGGCCAGGGATGGACTCTCAAACTGAAGCACTCATAAAATCCCGTGTCAGTTGCCAAATGCATGACAAGACAGCAGTGACATGTACCTCTCCATTACAGCCTGTTCCTCTTCCTGAATCTGCATGGGAAAAAGTGGTGATTGACATTGTAGGTCCCTTTGATACTGCTCCAATTGACAGGCGTTATGCCATTACTTTAATAGACTATTTCAGTAAATGGCCTGAGGTAGCGTTTACATCGCAAATCTCTTCCGCTACAGTAATTAAGTTCCTCTCTTGAGTTTTTAGCAGGGAAGGTAACCCCAAAGAACTGGTTTCAGATAATGGTAGTCAATTTACTTCCTGGAGTTTGAAACTTTTCTAGCACAGAGGAACATTTTACACAGAAGGTCATCCCTATATTACCCTCCAGCCAATGGGGAAATCGAACAGTTTAACAGAAGTTTGAAAGAGAGTTTGCAAACGGCTAAACTGGAAGGGCAATTGTGGATACCCTTCACTACTGATTTCTTGCAAGCATACCGGGCTACACGACATGCCACAACAAAAAGATCACCCGCAGAGTTACTGCATGGGAAACAGATGAATATAAACTGAACATTGCTGGTATGTTAAAGGCACAACCTGATGCCCCAAACGAGGATGATGTGAAAAAAACAGTTGAACAGAACCAAGCAAAGTATAAGGCTTTCACAGACAAGCGGCGGGGTGCTAAGGAACCAAAGTTTGAGTTCCTTCGTGTGGTTACTTCGTTCGAATATGAAAACCTGGAATTTTACGCAAAGGGGACCATAAATTCACAGCTCCTCTTAAAATCATAGAGAAGAAGGGACCTTACACCTATCGACTTTCTGATGGGCGGGTATGGCATGCTTCTTATCTTGCACCTGCCTACGCATCAAGAGGAGATTATGCCAACACCCACTCTGCATTGGATGACTTCACCGTAGTACCAACACAACAAGACATTGACCTGGAACCGGGAGTTGGGAGACGGCCTGTCAGACCCAGACGATGACCTGTCTGGACTAGAGACTGTGTTATGTAGTATCTACAATGTTTTCAATGTAATATTTCTGCCAACAGTATAGTGTCTTGTTTCATATTTGTTCCTGTGGTTAGAACAATAATGTTTATTTTAATTGGGAGAGTTTCTTAAGAGAGGAGGGAATGTGGTGTTTAGATGTTGCTTGTAATTATTAGAATTGGGAGCACTGGCTGTTGGGAGTCTGAAAGGCCAGGAAACAGGAAGGAGGGGGGAGGAGTTGAGAGGCTGGGAGAAAGCTACAGAGGGTGCAGCAGCAGCTTGGTAAAGAGGTTTCCACTTTGAAAATAAAGTCCTGTTGAAGCTTGTCAGTACTTTGCCTGGTTGATACAACAGTCATCGAATTTCTCAGCTCAAAAAAGTTTTGAAAAAAAAGTTTTGAAATTGTCAGAATATCCCATTGCATTAGTCTTTTAAATTAAAAATTTCAGTTTTCTGGATTCGAACAAATTTTCATTAAAAAATGTAAGCTAATTATAGTGCAAAAACATTTACTCTTTTGTAATTGATCAAAATCAAAAGAAAATGTTTTGAAATGATCAAAAGTAAATGTTTTGTTTACCTGGACAGAATTCTGCATCTTAGGTCTCAGGCTACCCTCAAAATTTATATCAGCATAGCTACCTCTGTCAGATGTGTGAAAAAACCACGCCCCTGTCCAACATAGGTATCTGGCCCTCCCCGCAAAGACGCAGCTTTCCTGATGGAAGAGTGCCTCTGTTGACATAGTGAAAGGTGTTTGGGTGGGTGGAGTTCTTGTACCAACAGACAAACTCGTTCCGTTGGTGTAGGCTGTGTCTGTGCTGAGGGCCATGCTGGTGTAGCTAAGCTGGTATAGTCTCTGTAGTGTAGACAGCCTAAGGTGAGTGTGGGGGGTGAGAGGAGATGGAAGGGTACAGGGGAGAGAGAAACTGGAAAGGACAAGGATGGGGAGAGGTGAAAGGGATGGATGGAAGAGGGGAGTGGAAAACGAGATGGAGAAGTGGAAGGGAAAGAGCCCTAAAGGAGCAGAGGGAATGTAGTGGGGGAGAGAAGGGTAAGAAGGCAGGTGTAAGGGGGAGAAAGAGCAGTCTCTGAGTTTGACACTGGCCAGGACTCCATGGGCATTCTACACAGAAGAGCTCTGTGTAGCTCCAAAGTGTGCCGCTCTCACCAGCAGAAATTGGTCCGACAGAAGACATCACCTCCCCCACCTATAAGTTCTCTAACGCCCAGAGGCTGCAAGGACATTGGTCTTACATGCCAGATCCTGGCCCCTGTTCCAGATACCATCTGACATTCCAGGGACTCAGAGGAGCTGGGAAGCTGGTGGGGCCAGTGCTCTAGGGAGTTGCTCCTGGACAGGTTGTGTCAAGCTGCTATTGCAATTCCCTTGCCACTTCCCCCTGCCCCAGGCTCAGATGCTGGAAAGCCCCCCACCCCAGCCTTGCCCGGGGCCCAGGCCTTTCCAGCAGCAAAGTGAGCGCTAAGGTCAGGCTGACTTTGGGGATAACGTGCTGCCTATTGCTACCCCAACAGCACTTTATGGAGGTCTCCCATCCAGGAACTGTCACAGATTGAAGTGTCATTAGAGGAGGTTTTGGAATAAATTGATAAACTAAACAGTAATAAGTCACCAGGAGCAGATGCTATTCACCTGGGAGTTCTGAAGGAACTCAAACGTGAAATTGCAGAACTGCTAACTGTGGTTTGTAACCTGTCCTTTAAATCCGCTTCTGTATGAGATGACTGGAGAACAGCTAATGTGATGGCAATTTTTTTAAAAAGGCACCAGAGCTCCTGGCAATTACAGGCTGGTGAGCCTGACTGCAGTACCAGGCAAACTGATTGAAACTACAGTAAGAACAGAATTGTCAGACACAGAGATGAACATGATTTGTTGGGGAAGAGTCCATATGTTTTTTGCAAAGGGAAATCCTGCCTCCCCAATCTACTAGAATTCTGTGAGGGGGTCAACAAACATGTGGACAAGGGGAATCCAGTGGATACAGTGTACTTAGATTTTCAGAAAGCCTTTGACAAGGTCCCTCACCAAAGTAAGCTGTCATGGGATAAGAGGGACGGTCCTCTTATGGATCAGTAACTACTTAAAAGATAGAAAACAAAGAGTAGGAATAAATGGTCCGTTTTCAGAATGGAGAGAGGTAAATAGTAACCCAGGGGACTGTCCTGGGACCAGTCCTAGTTAACATATTCATAAATGATCTGGAAAAAGGGGTAAACAGTGAGGTGGCAAAATTTGCAGATGATACAAAACTACTCAAGCTAGGTAAATCCAAAGCAGCCTGCGACGTTACAAAGGGATCTCACAAAACTGGGTGACTGAGCAACAAAATGGCAGATGAAATTCAATGTTGATAAATGGAAAGTAATGCACACTGGAAAACATAATCCTAACTATACATATAAAATGAGGGGGGTCTAAATGAGCTGTTACCACTCAAGAAAGATCTTGGAGTCAGCTTGGATAGTTCTCTGAAATCATCCACTCAATGTGCAGCGGCAGTCAAAAAAGTGAACAGAACATTGGGCATCATGAAGAAAGGGATAGATAATAAGACAGAAAATATCATGTTGCCTCTGTATAAATCCATGGTACGCCCACATCTTGCGCGCAGATGTGGTCGCCCCATCTCAAAAAAGATATATTGGAATTTGAAAAGGTTGAGAAAAAAGCAACAAAAATGATTAGGGGTATGGAACAGCTTTCGTAGGAAGAGAGATTAATAAAACCGGGGGTTTTCAGCTTGGAAAAGAGATACTAAGGGGGGATATGATAGAGGTCTATAAAATCATGACTGGTATGGAGACTGTGAAGAAGGAAATGTTATTTACTCCTTGTCATAACACAAGAACTAGGGGTCACTAAATGAAATTAATAGGTAGCAGGTTTAAAACAAACAAAAGTATTTTTTTCACACAATGCACAGTCAACCTGTGGAACTCCTTGCCAGAGGATGTTGTGAAGGCCAGGACTATAACAGGCTTAGAAAAAGAACTAGATACATTTATGGCGGTTAGGTCCATCAATGGCTATTAGCCAGGATGGGCAGGGATGGTGTCCCTAGCCCGGGGTGGGCAAATTTTTTGGCCGGAGGGCCATATCGGTGTTCCAAAACTGTATGGAGGGCCGGGTAGGGAAGGCTGTGCCTCCCCAAACAGTCTGGCCCCCACCCCCATCTGCCCCCTCCCACTTTCTGCCCCCTGACTGCCCCCCTCATAACCCCCAACCCATCCAACTCCCCCTGCTCCTTGTCCTCTGACCACCCCCTCCCAGGACCCCCCGCCCCTAACTGCCCCCCTGGAACCCAACCCCCAATCCAACCGCCCCCTGCTCCCTGTCCCCTGACTGCCCTGCTCCCTATCCACACGCCCACTCCCTGACAGCCCCCACCCTGGGACTTCCATGCCTATCGAACCCCCACCGCCATGTTCCCCGTCCCCTGACTGCCCCCCCCCAGAACCTCTGCCCCATCCAACTGCCCCCTGCTCCCTGTCCCGTGACTGCCCCCTGGGACCCCCTGCCCCTTATCCAACCTCCTTGCTCCCCTCCCCCTTACCATGCCGCTCAGAGCAGCAGGACTGGCAGCCGCGCTGCCCAGCTGGAGCCAGCCACGCCACTGCACTGCCCAGCAGGAGCTCGCAGCCCTGCTGCCCAGAGCGCTGGCAGCACGGCGAGCTGAGGCTGCAGGGGAGGGGGGACAGCAGGGGCGGGGCCAGGGGCTAGCCTCCCCGGCCGGGAGCTCAAGGGCCAGACAGGATGGTCCCACGGGCCACCCACCTCTGCCCTAGCCTCTGTTTGCCAGAAGCTGGGAATGGACGATGGGATGGATCACTTGGTGATTACCTGTTCTGGTCATTCCCTCTGGGGCTCCTGGCACTGGCCATTGTTGGCAGATGGATACTGGGCTAGATGGACCTTTGGTCTGACCCCGTCTGGTCATTCTTATGTTCTTAAATACTGACCTGGACCAATGCTGCTTAGTGTGGGAGAACTGATGGCAGAGCAGGACAAAGTGAGACGTCTGTTGTCTCGTCAGGGGCTCAAACCAAGCAGCAGCTCTTATTCTAGATGCTTGGATTAATAGGCCAGAACAGACTATTGTGACAAGCTAATAGGACTTCCCTGAATTGATTCCTGCTTGAACTAAGACCAGAGCTTTTAGAAAAACAAATGATCTTGATTTTAAAATGGTCAGTGATGGAAAATCTACCACTTCTCTGACCCCTCTCCAAGTTACCAACCGGCTTCTGGAACAGTGGACACCAGAGCTGGGCACAGGATTCCAGCAGTGGTCACACCAGTGCCAAAGTAACCGCTTGGCTTCTACTCGAGATTCTCCTGCTTGTGCGAGCAAGGATCCCATTAGTCCTTTGAATCACAAGCCGTGTCTTGCTGGGAGCTCATGTTGAGCTGATTATTCACCACAATCCCCACATCCTTTTCAGTCACTGCTTCCCAGAACAGAGTCCCCCATCCCATTAGTATGGCCGACAGTCTTTGTTCCTAGCTGTATAACTACATTTGGCCATATTGAAATTCACATTGTTTACTTGACTCCAGCCTACCAAGTGATCCAGATCGCTCCCTGTCAGTGACCTGTCTTCATTATTTAGCACTCCCCCAATCTTGGTGTCGTTTGCAAACTTTATCAGCATCCTAGCGCTGCTTGGCAGTCTTGTCTTTCTAGAAGAGAGGACAGTGGCTAGGGTGTGGGACAGTTGCGCTGCTTCTGCCCGTCATATACCTGGCCTATGGATAAATACAAGGTACAAGCTTGTGAGTGCACTCCTGAGCACATGGCCCCTTCCCCTTTTAAGGACCTGCTCCTCATGGCCTGAGATTAGAGATGACTTGGCCACGTCTGGTTGGTCACACTCCACCTCGGCCAGTGTCCATGCATTGGGTGTGTGAGCGCTGCCTAATTAGAGTCCCAGACACCTTGTCTACCCAGGAGCTCTTCTGAGTCAGCAGTGTGCCCTTGTTGCCAAGAAGGCCAATGGCATTTTGGGATGTATAAGTAGGGGCACAGCGAGCAGATCGAGGGACGTGATCGTTCCCCTCTATTCGACACTGGTGAGGCCTCATCTGGAGTACTGTGTCCAGTTTTGGGCCCCACACTTCAAGAAGGATGTGGATAAATTGGAGAGAGTCCAGCGAAGGGCAACAAAAATGATTAGGGGACTGGAACACATGAGTTATGAGGAGAGGCTGAGGGAGCTGGGATTGTTTAGCCTGCAGAAGAGAAGAATGAGGGGGGATTTGATAGCTGCTTTCAACTACCTGAAAGGGGGTTCCAAAGAGGATGGCTCTAGACTGTTCTCAATGGTAGCAGATGACAGAACGAGGAGTAATGGTCTCAAGTTGCAGTGGGGGAGGTTTAGATTGGATATTAGGAAAAACTTTTTCACTAAGAGGGTGGTGAAACACTGCAATGCGTTACCTAGGGAGGTGGTAGAATCTCCTTCCTTAGAGGTTTTTAAGGTCAGGCTTGACAAAGCCCTGGCTGGGATGATTTAACTGGGAATTGGTCCTGCTTTGAGCAGGGGGTTGGACTAGATGACCTTCTGGGGTCCCTTCCAACCCTGATATTCTATGATTCTATGATTCTATGATCTTCCAGCTGTACAAGCAGCCCATTCATCCCACAAGCATTCCAGGAGGGAGGGGGACGGGGAAAGCCACTTCACAGGTATTCAAAGAGGGAGAGGAGACAAAACGGGGGGTGGGGGGTGGGGTGGGGTGGGGTGGGGAGGAAGGTGTAACAGACCTTTTGAGCATACAGGTTATACAGAGCATACAGATCACTGCAGCTCCTACAACAGATTCAAGCACACAGGAGCTCCGTTGCCATCAAGAGGGAGCTGTTGGATGCTCTGCACCTTTAAAATCTGGGTCCTTTTTTAGGTGCCTAAATATGGACTTAGAAGCCTGACATGAGGCTCTTATCTTTGAATCTCTTGGTTGCTGTTCTTTTCCAAAAAGAACAGGAGGACTTGTGGCACCTTAGAGACGAACCAATTTATTTGAGCATGAGCTTTCGTGAGCTGCATCAAAGGTCACTCACAGGGTATTCCAACACAGCCCTGTAGCAGTAGCTACATTTCACCCCCTGTTAGTGAAACGAAGGAAACAGCTGTGATAAATCTGGGCAAGCCGATGACCTCCCAGACGTTTGAGAAAATGGCACAAGGAGAGAACTGTTAATGCTGAAGTATTACTTGCCTGGGCCAACAGGACTGGAGTATTATTTCAAATGAGTGACACCAAAGTGTTTTAATAGGCCCTCTGTTTGTTCCAGCTCTAATGACTAATTGCCCCCTGCTTATCCTGCTGCTTAGTTCATTTAAATTGGCAAATCAACGTCTTAGAAATGCACATTCCTGACGGCTGGAGTCGTGGTTTGTTACAGCCTCTGAAAGCTCATTTCTTTCCCTCCTTCGAAATCTGAACACCGAAGTCACCAAATTTCAGAAAGTTCTAGTAGGAAACAGAGCAGCAGCCGTGTTAGTCTGTCTTCGCAAAAAGAACAGGAGGACTGGTGGCACCTTAGAGACGCACCCATTTATTGGAGCATGAGCTTTCGTGAGCTGCAGCAAGTATTCCACAGGTAGTCCTTTGCTAGTAGGAAAAACATTCCTGAAGGGTTTGTTCGCTCCTTCTCAAGCACCAGCTGCACGCCATAGCCTGGGGCAAGTTATCATACCAGCGGAGCCGGCGCTGGGCATCAGCAGACTTAGGGCCCCCTATTAATTATTAGTACGTGTTGTGTGTCAGGGAGGGCCCAACAACATTTCTGCTTAGGGCCCGCAACGCACTGCATACTACATGGACCCCATGGTCTCATCCCATAGGCTGTGTTCGGAGGTTGAGTTACTATGTTCTGTACAAAGAAAAGGAGGACTTGTGGCACCTTAGAGACTAACCAATTTATTTGCCACAAGTCCTCCTTTTCTTTTTGCGAATACAGACTAACACGGCTGTGACTCTGAAACCTGTCACTATGTTCTGTACAGTAGATAATTGTTGTACGTGCCAGTGATTGGCACAAAGGGTGTTACTTTAATTCCTTACCTAGAGCTAAAACAACAAGGAGTCTGGTGGCACCTTAAAGACTAACAGATTTATTTGAGCATAAGCTTTCGTGGGTAAAAACCCCACTTCTTCAGATGCAAGTCTAACTGCAGACTAACACGGCTACCCCCTGATACTTGTTATTAGAGCTACACCCCTTGCTGGTCGTTTAGCTTAGGTTACAACATGGCAAAGCACGGGCAGGTCACTGGTATGCTGAGATATTGCAAGGGAGTACAACTAAAGAACGTGTCACCTTCCTAAGGCCTGGAGTCCTGGTGACAATCTGAACCTTGCATGCCAGTGAAATACCAATGGGTAGGACAGCACTCTGCTTGTAATTGGGGGACACAGAATGAAGGCTACACAGAGAGGAGGGTCCTCACAGTACAGCGTGTTACCAATCTGCAATGGACAGGACCAAAGCCATCATCACAATCAGACCTGAAGTGATGCACATAGCATCCAACTCGGTTACTATCAAGTGAAAATTAAAAGGTGGGTTTGCAGTGAGTAGCTCTTGGACCAAAGTTGCATGTGAGTCAATATAAGTCATTTTATAAGGCATCGATTCAGCAAACTACTTAAGCATGTTGCCTCTGTCTAATTGAAATCAATGCGATTTAAGTACATCCTTAGAGGTAAGCATGTGCTCTGCTGAATCAGGGCATAAGAGCACACAATATAAACCAGACCCTGCAAAGCTTTTTTTCTCCTGTCCTTACTAATGTGACTAGTTTCATTGACCGCAGTGGCTCTGTTCGCATATGTAAGGGTTACTTTTGTGAATAAGAGCTTGTGTGGGCTTGAGCCCGATATTGCGTAATGCCTTCTGAAATCAACTTTCCAATAGAGCTGCATTCTTTTCAGGAAAGATGCGGCCAGCTCTCTGAAATAGTCAGTTATTTTAGTAGTTGGTGCACCGTACTCACTCTTGACAGATCCAGCCTTCAAACTAAATCGAAATGTGGCTCAGAGCAAGTCGAATTTCAGGGAGAAATGCTGAGAAATAGAACGATGCCTGCTTAAAAGAACACTGCTTCAGGTGATACATACAAGTCTCACCCTAACCCGACAGTTTTATTCCTTTAAGGGCCCATGTGGATTTTAGACTTGTTGGGTTTCACTAATCTCCTGCTTGATGGCTAGAGTGAACAGCTGTGCGGGCGTGTTATCTTTAGCAGATTGCACAGTCCAGGCGGCTTTTCATTTGTTTGCCTTTCTTTGGGTGGCAGTTTGCACGGTGCATTGCTGGAATGTGCCCTTCCTGGGAGCAGGTGAGATAGGACGGCTGCTAAATGCTGTGCGGAGGAATTCAGGGATCCTCCGCTCAGCCTGTGCGCTGACTGTGCAGATATTGGCATTTTTCAACACTCATTCATTGTATTTCCATTCAGTTATTCATCCCGACCACCCACTCTGCACAAAAACCTGTCTCAGCCCAGCTATGCACCTGGAGGTGAAGAGTAGCAAAGTTTATCTTGCTCACTGAAAATGTCCTTTCATTGAATGCTAAAGTCTATCGATCAGTTCAAATGGGTGCTCAGCTTGCTCTTTGCTTTGCTAAATGAACGGTAAGGGCCAGCGATGGCCACCTCTGAGTTTTGTGACTGTCTGAACGCAGATCTACATCTGCAGTGAGATGTGGCCTGTGTCAGCTTCAAAGTCCTGCCTGTACAGGTGGACCCATGGGGCACAAGTGGGCACTTGGCTATAAGGAATGAGACAAGCTGGCTGTGTGCTGGCCGTGTGCTCCCCCACCACGCCCCGCTCTCAGGTAGTCTCTTCCTTCGAGACCCCATCCCCACTTTGCCTCTTTCCCCCACCCCGAGGCCCTGCCTCCGCTTGCTCTTCTCCACCCCTTCCCCTCATCACTCGCTTTTAAGGAAGGTAAAAAGCGATGGGGCCATGGCCGCTCGTCCCCCTGTTCCAGAGTGCCTGGGGCAGTCACTTTGCCCTGTGTGGTGAGAAAGGGCTCCCTGCCCCAGGGGAAGAAGTGTGGGTCTGCAGCACTTGCCCTAGGGGAGGCAGGAGCAGGGTGCAAAGAGGGCAGGCCAAGCCCCTCTCTTGGCCATCTCTGAGCAGAGACCCAGCAGCCACCACCTCCCTTCCCAGCTGTAGCTGACCCAGCAGTGCAGGGTGGCCCTATGGCCAGGGACCTGCTACCTGCACAGGAGGTCATGGGCTGGGGACCCCTGCTGGCATTCTGGTGCTGTGGGCTGGGAGGGGACTAGAGGCCCCAGCCTGTCCCCGAGCCCCCTGCCCCTGCTGGGACAGCCCCAATGCCAGGGCTTTCCACAGGAAGCTGCAGGGTCCATCTCCCTACGCTCTCCAGGCTGCGCCCTGCCCTGGCACTGAGGGCCTGGGCACTGCACAGCCCAGCACTTCCTTCCCCATGCCGAGAGGAGGGAAGCTCTGGGACACTGTTCTGGCTCTCCACTGTCAGATGGGCCCCCTGCAGTGGCTTCTCTCAGCTGGCTGGATCCCCTTCCCTCCTGTGCAGCTGGAGGGGGAGGTGAGCCAGCCGAGGGGACTTCCTCCAGTGCTGCTGGGCCGCCCTGGGAAGGGTCCCTAGGACTATCCTCAGGGCCACCTGGTGCATCTCTGGCTCCTGACCAGCTGCCAGGCCTGGTTTCTCTTTCCAAAACCAAACCCGGAGAGAGGTGAGCACTAAGTCTGGGATGAAAGCCAGGCACTTCACACTCTGCCGTGGGGCCTGGCCCAGAGTCGGCTGCGGGGAGCCCTGTGTGAGGGAAGCCTCAGGGTGGTGAGTGGGGGAAATCCGAGCTGGGGGAAATCATTAGCTCCTTGGAATTCAATTATGAGTCCCAGTCTAGACTGGCATGGGATGAGTCACACAAAGCCCATAGGGCCTGCAATACCTCGCCTGGGAATGGGGAATATCAGGGGCACCTCCAAACCAACCTGCTCCTGCCCCAGTACCTCATCCTGGCTCCTACGCTACCTCCCCTCCCCATTTGTCCTCCTCCGCACTCCAGCCAGACTGTTCCTTCTCCTCTGGCACTTGGGCATGAGAGTATTGTCGCTGAGAGCCCATGAGCGACAGCTTCCCTGCGCTCAGTTCCTGTGCCTGGTGCAGCAGCCTCAGCTGCCCGGAGGCACAATTGCAGGGAAATCCTTCTTACCTCCAGGCTCAGCATGCTGAGATTTTTCCAGAAGCTTGTAACTTGGCAATGTTTGGGAGCACAGCCATGGGGCCAGCAAAAGGCACATCCCTGGCACCAGGGCTGCCACATTGCAAATCCTTGCTCCAAGGTATGGAAGTACTAGAACGGCCAAAAAAATTCTTACACTCAATTAATTAAGGCGGGCAAAACAATGTATTTCCCCAGTCTCATCGCTGCAACAGCAGAACCATTTCATCTAGAAAAATGAATAAATAAAATAAATTAAAAAATCGGCCTAAAGCCTGGGAAATTTGAGCCCAAATGGTTAAAGTTTGGTGCCGTTATAAGCCACTGAATGCAGTGTTGGGTAACCCTACGTAGCAACATCACCACCTATGTCGTCTCCAGTGTGACTGAAGTGTCCAGTGTGGCCAGGCAGCCAGCTCCTTGGTGGGCTCAGTGGCCGTCCCCGTTTGACAAAAGTAGGTCTAACCAACCTAAAACCATTGGGATAAACCCAATGCTGCTCCACAACCAGACAAGTGGGGACCTCTGACGGCGCTGAGCAGCCAGTGCCCCAAATCCTTGGAAAAGCATTTCCACTTTGCAGCAGTGGCTCTGCCTTCCTCACTGCAAAGCGAGGCCTTAGTCCTGCCAGTGCTGACCCCGGCAGCAGCTAATGGGGCTAAGACAAGGCCCCCCTATGGTTGCAGGACTTATGCTAGATAAAATATTTTAAAAAATCTCACCCCTAAGCAATATTGCTATACTGGCAAACGGCTGTCTTTCAGTTTGGCCTAAATAATTTTTAAGTGGGGTCAAACTTTTCATTTAAAGCAACGGAGAGTTTTGGGTCACAGCAGCTGCCTTTAGAGGAGCAGCCGTGTTAGTCTGTATCCGCAAAAAGAAAAGGAGGACTTGTGGCACCTTAGAGACTAACCAATTTATTTGAGCAATAGCTTTTGCTTGGAACCCAACCGGATCTGGCACCAAGGGATTCAGAGAATCATAGAATATTAGGGTTGGAAGAGACTCAGGAGGTCATCTTTTCCAATCCCCTGCTCAAAGCAGGACCAACACCAACTAAATCATCCCAGCCAGGACTTTGTCAAGCCAGGGCTTAAACACCTTTAAGGAAGGCGATTCCACCACCTCCCTAGGTAACCCATTCCAGTGCTTCACCACTCTCCTAGGGAAATAGTTTTTCCTAATATCCAGCCTAGACCTCCCCCACTGCAACTTGAGGCCATTGATTCTTGTTCTGTCGTCTGCCACCACTGAGAACAGCCGAGCTCCATTGTCTTTGGAACCCCCTTGAGGGAGTTGAAGTCTGCTATCAAATATCCCCTCACTTGTCTATTCTGCAGACTAAACAATCCCACTTCCCTCAGCCTCTCCTCATAAGTCATGTGTTCCAGTCCCCTAATCATTTTTGTTGCCCTCCGCTGAACGCTTTCCAATTTTTCCACATCCTTCTTGTAGTGTGGGGTCCAAAACTGGACACTGTACTCCAGATGAGGCCTCACCAATGTCAAAAAGAGGGGAACGATCATGTCCCTTGATCTGCTGGCAATGCTTCTACTTATACAGCCCAAAATGCTGTTAGCCTTCTTGGCAACAAGGGCACACTGTTGACTCATATCCAGCTTCTCGTCCACTGTAACCCCTAGGTCCTTTTCCGTAGAACTGCTGCCTAGCCATTCGGTCCCTAGTCTGTAGCGGTGCATGGGATTCTTCCATCCTAAGTACAGGACTCTGCACTTGTCCTTGTTGAACCTCACCAGATTTCTTTTGGCCCAATCCTCTAATTTGTCTAGGGTCCTCTGTATCCTATCCCTACCCTCCAGCGTATCTACCACTCCTCCCAGTTTAGTGCCATCTGCAAACTTGCTGAGGCCACACCATCCTCCAGATCATCCATGAAGATATTGAACAAAACCGGCCCCAGGACCGACCCTTGGGGCACTCTGCTTGATACCAGCTGCCAAGTAGACATGGAGCCATTGATCACTACCCGTTGAATCATAGCATAGCATAGAATCATAGCATATCAGGGTTGGAAGGGACCTCAGGAGGACATCTAGTCCAACCCCCTGCTCAAAGCAGGACCAATCCCCCAAATTGTTTTTTTTGCCCCCAATCCCTAAATGGCCTCCTCAAGGATTGAACTCACAACCCTGGGTTTAGCAAGCCAACGCTCAAACCACTGAGCTATCCCTCCCCATTGAAGGAGCCTGACAATCTAGCCAGCTTTCTATCCACCTTATAGTCCATCCATCCAGCCCATACTTCTTTGACTTGCTGGCAAGAATACTGTGGGAGACCATATCAAAAGCCTTGCTAAAGTCAAGGAATAACACGTCCACTGCTTTCCCCTCATCCACAGAGCCAGTTATCTTGTCATAGAAGGCAATTAGATTAGTCAGGTATGACTTGCCCTTGGTGAATCCATGCTGACTATTCCTGATCACTTTCCTCTCCTCTAAGTGCTTCAACTGCTGGAAATGGCCCATCTTGATTATCACTACAAAAGATGTATTTTTTCTGTCCTGCTGGTAATAGCTCACCTCAACTGATCACTCTCGTTATAGTGTGTATGGTAACACCCATTGTTTCATGTTCTCTGTATGTATAAATATCTTCTTACTATATATTCCATTCTGTGCATCCGATGAAGTGGGCTGTAGCCCACGAAAGCTTATGCTCAAATAAATTTGTTAGTCTCCAAGGTGCCACAAGTACTCCTGTTCTTTTTAAAGGCAAGATATATCACATCCACCACTTTCCCCATATCCACAGAGCCAGTTATCTCATCAGAGAAGGCAATCAGGTTGGTCAGGTATGACTTGCACTTGGTGAATCCATGCTGACTGTTCCTGATCACCTTCCTCTCCTCCAAGTGCTTCAAAATGGATTCCTAGAGGACCTGATCCATGATTTTGCTGGGGACTGAGGTGAGGGTGACCGGTCTGTAGTTCCCCGGGTTCTCTTTCTTCCCTTTTTAAAATATGGACACTACATTTGCCTTTTTCCAGTCATCCGGGCCCTCCCACAATTGCCAGGAATTTTCAAAGATAATAGCCAATGGCTCTGCAAACACATCAGCCAACTCGGAGCAGCATGTCCCCAGCTGAGCTGCTGTCCAAGGGGGTTCTGTACAGTTAGTGAAATAGGCTCGCTTTCCATGAGGGGAGGTGCAGAACCTGAAGCAAATGGGACAATGAAAGAGAAGCTGCATTCACAAGGAACGGGGCTCCAGAGCAGGGGTGGTTTGGTTCACTGTGGAACTAAGCAGTTTCCTCTGAGGAACACAAGGTGTTTCGCACACTAGCAAAGTAAGCCTCTTACCACCCCTGTGTATCACCGCACCCATTTTACAAGGGGGAAATTGATACCAGGATTTTCAACAGCGACGTGATTTTGGCACACCAATTTTTGGGAGCCCATCCTGGCACATGTTAAAAAGGCCTGACTCTCAGCAAGTGCTGCCCCTCTGTGAAAATTGGGCCCATTTGAGGGGTCTCTAGTTGGGCACTCAAAATCATTAGCCACTTTTGACAGTTTGGGCCTGTGAGTTTAGGTAACGTGTGTAAGATCACACAGCAAACCAGTGACAGAGGCAGGACAAGAAACCCCGGTGTCCTGCCGGCTTGTTCTTGGTTCTAGCTGATAGACCCCACTGCCTCCCTGCCCAGAGTCACTGAAGAGCCTCTGCATGAACTACCTAGACACAAATTTCTGTGCTCTGAAAGGCGCAGTGTCTCCCCTCCCCCGGCATGCTGAAAAATTCAAGCCACTCAGCTCAGTTTCTATAACTGGGAACCGGCTGCACTTGATTTCCAAGGGCACAGGCTAGCTCTTTCCTTGCAGTGTGGGTTTAATTCTCAGTGGCTTGCAATATCCTCCTTGGAGCCTGAAAACACCACTTCTTCCTCAAGCCAACGTGTGCTTTCCCACTTGGCTGTCACCCGTTCCCCTTGTTTCTAATGTTTGTTTCCTTTCCTGGGCATGTGCCTGAGCCATTCCTCGCGTTGCTGCAGGAGAGCAGCACAAGAGCACTAGGTCGTTGTTTTTTATAGGTCCCACAAAAATAGCATCTGTTTCTTGGGGACAAAGTGTTGGCATTGCAATAAAGACATTGCCAATGGCAGGGGATGGGGGAGACTCCAATGCTGCCCCTTGGCAAGTGTAGCCAGGCAACCATAGCAAGGGCATACAGTGTCCATCTTCACAATACTATCTATTGAGAAGGGATTCCTAGAGCAATCAAACTGCAACTTCCCTCCAGCCTTTTCCTGCCTCTCGCCTGCCCCCAAAGTTGAAGACCTTTGGGGACAGGAGAGAGGGATCCAGCCAGAACTTCCACCAGTGCTTGCTGGCACCACTGGCCCTATGTAGCTCTAATAATCATGAATTGAACCCAGTATGGTTCATCCCAGAACGTGTGTGCTCTCGAGATAAATACGGTATATGGCATGTCTGGCTAGTGTCCACCAAAGCAGAGATTATGGCTTCAGCATTACAGCTTTAAATTTCATATTTGCCCCTCTCCATTGGGCAAGGGCAGTACGGCACACATGATGCCTACAAGGGAAAGTGTTACCTAGCGGTCCGATGTCCAATCTGGGACCCCCAGAATGTCTGAATTCTGAGCTGGCCTGGGACTCCCTGCGTGGCCTTGGGAACATCCCATAAACGCCCATGGGCACAAGACTACCACTTCCCTACCTGTCAGGGCGGACGGGAGGCGGCAGCTTGTTCCTGTCTGTGAAAAGAGGGGATTGTTATAAATCACCCTCTGTCTGGAGGCTTGATCAAAGCTCAGACAGCATGGGATGTTTGAGGACCATTGTCATGGACTTTTTCCGTCTTTCCCATCTAATTACCAGGAGACGGTCATGTAAATGAAATCATCTCCTCAGTCATTGGGCTGCTCCTCCGAAAGCTGTCACTGAGCAAGCTGGTGAAGAACAGGCTGATTAGAAAATGGGTGCAGCTATCCACATGCAAATGCCCTGGTAAGCATCAGGAAGGGTTTTGGCTTCACAATGGTTACTGTCATAGCCGTTGCCTGCATGAGTCCCAAGGGCAGGGTAAATGCAGGCATTGTGTATTGCCAGGATGCACCCTCATTGGTCCTGAGTTTGCACCATTGTGGAAAAGCATTTCCATGGAGCTGCTGATCAAGCACCGTCATGACCAGACCTAGCTCTCCTCTGCATGAAAGTTTGTGTGAAACGAACACAATTTTTTATCATAAAATTTCAGCTTTCAACAAGAAAAATTGAAACAGAAATATTGCAATTTTTTTGATTTTTGTTAAAATGTCAGTTCTATTCAGAGGAAAAAGCCACTTTCATTTTCCAACCACTTGTCTTTCCACTTGAAAAAGTTAGAAAAATATAAAAGGGAGAGGAAGAGGGTTTTTTTTCTCACCAAAACAAATAAAAATAATCATGTTTTGAAAATTTTCATTTTGAATTTTTCCGTAAAAAAGCCGAATGTTGAATTGAAAAATTCAGGTTTGTTTCAACCACATCCAATGTTAAATGGGATGGCCTCAGTTTAATAATAATAATCTCTAGTCCTTTTCCTCGATAGATCTCAACATGCTTCGCAAATGAGGCCAGTATCATCCACAGATTACAAGTGTGGTGAAACTGAGGCACAGGGCAGTGAAGTGATTTCCTAACTGCAGAGCCCGGAAATTAATCAAGGGCTCCCCACCTGAGTGTGAGCCCAGTGCCCTCTCAATAGTCTATGTCTCCAGACAGTAACGCACACCAGCAAAATTATCTCCCTATTGTGTCTGACCTTTGAAGGCCTTAGCAATGTGAGTAGCTCCAGGGAAGTCAATAAAACTACTTATGCAGAGAAAGGGTGGAAGATCCAGACCTTTGTTTGGAAGAATGTACATTGCCATGAATTGGTTCCAATGAGAACGCAGCATCACTTCCTTTGGGCTGCTGCCCTGTTAAAGCATCTGTCCTGCTAATGGCTGCAGCTGCTCTCTGAGCAGCCAGGTGCTATTAGACCAGTGCTGCTCCAGGGCCACAGTTATGGTTTGTGACACACACTGAAAGCTCTACATTTGCATGGGAGGGTTTTTTTCTTTTTAGTTTCACAGAGAAAAGGTGATTAATTTCAATAGAAAATAAAATTTTCAGGGCCTCTTTGTGATCTTACTCTGGGTTTTAAGGTACTCTGACACCACTGAATTCATTAGAGTTATTCCTGATTTACACCAGCCTAGGTCAGATCACAGTCTAACCAGACAAGGGCCTACGCTACAGAGCAGAGGCTGGTATATCTACGTCTGAGCAGTCCCCTACTGTAGACGCTGCATATACTCTGACAGAAGGAGTTTTTCTCCAGTGTGCACCAGCTCCCTGAATGACGGCAGCTGTGCCCTCTTCTCTCGGCTTAGCTGCTGGGAGTTTTGTGATCATATCTGTGTCCCGGGGGGTGGAGGGTGTCACACCCTTGCTGCTTATAAGCTGCAGGTGTAGACCAGGTCTTGGGCCAGATCTACACAGCAAGAGGTTTCCCCGTCCCAGCAAACCCTCCTAGTGTACACACAGTTTATCAGAGTAGCAGCCGTGTTAGTCTGTATTTGCAAAAAGAAAAGGAGTACTTGTGGCACCTGAGAGACTAACCAATTTATTTGAGCATGAGCTTTCGTGAGCTACAGCTCACTTCATCGGATGCATTCAGTTTATATAAGCAAAAAAGTAAACAGCGTATATTGAGTCTCCAAGCAAATAAATGCAACACCAGCAAACACACTTTTATTCTGATATAACTGTGTCTGTACTAGGGCTTTCGCCAGGGTAGAAATGTGCCAAAAATATCACTTCCCTAATTATTAACATTGCTAGACCAGGAAAAGTTTCCAGTGTAGATCTTGCCTAACCACCTTTAAGGTGAGTCAAAATTTGCATTGTAATCAATGGAGAATTTTGCCTGTGGCTTCAAAGAAGCGAGGATATGGCCTCTCATACATCACTTTTCTATGTCAAGAACCGCCCAGTTCATTCTTTCTCCTTCAAACTCTGGGTAACCATTTGCTCCAGGACTAGCAGGTCATGGCCACGTTTCCATAACGGTTCAGCAGGCAGCAGCTCCCATTGTTCTACCGAGTGGTTGCTTTTCCATTGTTCTCAAGTGGAGGTACTATGGGTACCTATGAAAATCTGGCTCCTTTTAGCTCACAATGAAACTTCCTGGCCAGTTCCATCGCTCGGAAACTAGGAGGAAGTGTTACTGGAAATACAGTGGCAATGCTCTCCAGCCGCAAAGATGCTTTGTTTCCTGTTGCTAGAAACAAATCCAGCCCTCCCCCCCACACCCCTCTGTGGGGTCCAGAGGCCAAACCCATCCCTGGCGTCACACCCTGGCTCTCAGGGGCATTGCACCAGGGAGGTCAAGTTGTGGGACCCAATCCTGGAGCCCTCACGTGAACATCCTCACGCACGGACATGTCCAGGTGACTTGTCCCGGGAGTCGGGGCTGCAGGGTCTGGCCCTGGGGTCAGTGACCAGATTCACCTTGGTGTCACCTGAGGGAAGGGCAGGCTGGGGAGGCATCAGCCTTGTGCAAGTGACTCCTCATCAGAACAGAATGTTGCACTGAGCAGGTCAGTAATTGCTTGTCATTTTCAGAGGGAGCAAAGGGGCGTTTCGCAAACAGGGGCTGATGCTGCCTTCCTGACTCACCGGGAGTAGCCTTGAGCATAAAAGGAGGCCCAGCGAGTGACATGGCAGTAAGAATGGCAGGGCTGGAGCTCAGGGATGGCTGGGCATGACAGCTCCTCTGCTGTAACTTGCATAGCTGGAGCTGAACCGATGCCTCTAGCTCGGCCTGGGTGTGTTTGCATTGGCATGATGCCACCCGTGCAGGCTGTCTGGAATTGAGCCACGTGTCCACACTGCATGGTGTGCGTTTCTGGGAGCGCACTGCCTTATGGGGAGGTGCCCCAGACTTCCTGGCACTGCACCAAGGCAGTCCCACATGCGAGCCAGGGTGATGGAGTTTGGGAGGGGGGAGTTGATGCAAGTGGCTCTGAAGGACAGATGTCTCACTGCACTTTGGATTTATCAGCCAACACTGTAGCCTCCCCACACCGTAAAAATAAAAAAGCCGTTGTCGGGTACAGTCACACAGGTGCTAAATATAGAGGGAGTTTAAAAAACACAGAGATGCAAACTGTCAGTGTGAACAGACATATTCTCGGAGGAGATCAAATCAGTCACAGGAAACCTGTGCTCTTGTGTTTGGACACCATGCACAGCTTGTGCTCCTTAGTCATAGTTTGACTCCTACGTCAGGTACCTGGATTTCAGAGGTGCTGAGCTCAGTGTCCTGGACCGAGGGCTGGCAGTCTGTGTGAAGGCGGGGGTGGGGAGTCAGGGCCAGATTCTCTCTCCTGGTTCCAGACCCTTTGGAGCACCTGAGTGGCACAAAGGAGCCAGCACCCAGCAGCCACAACTGAGGTTTCCCCTGGGTGGAGGGAGGTAACTCTGAGAGCACGGGGCTCCCCCATCACCCACTCCATCTGTTCTGCAATATGGGACATGCTGGGAGATAGAAAGTGGGGGAGAGGGGGAAGAGCTCAGCTCCATTCTGCTCTGCAAATTCTAAATAACCAAGCCAGCTGTCCGAGCAGCCTCTAGGATGCTGGAAACCAGGACCATAGCAGCAGCCATGACAGTAACCACTGTGAAGCCAAAACCCTTCATGATGCTTACCAGGGCATTTGCATGTGGATAGCTGCACCCATTTTCTAATCAGCCTGTTCTTCACCAGCTTGTTCAGTGACAGCTTTCGGAGGAGCAGCCCAATGACTGAGGAGATGATTTTATTTACATGACCATCTCCTGGTAATTAGATGGGAAAGACGGAAAAAGTCCATGACAATGGTCCTCAAACATCCCATGCTGTCTGAGCTTTGATCAAGCCTCCAGACAGAGGGTGATTTATAACAATCCCCTCTTTTCACGGACAGGAACAAGTTGCCGCCTCCCGTCCGCCCTGACAGGTAGGGAAGTGGTAGTCTTGTGCCCATGGGCGTTTATGGGATGTTCCCAAGGCCACGCAGGGAGTCCCAGGCCAGCTCAGAATTCAGACATTTTGGGGGTCCCAGATTGGACATCGGACCGCTAGGTAACACTTTCCCTTGTAGGCATCATGTGTGCTGTACTGCCCTTGCCCAATGGAGAGGGGCAAATATGAAATTTAAAGCCGTAATTCTGAACGTCTTTGCTTTGGTCGTTTGATTCAGCAAGTCACCTTCTCCCCACCCCCTGGCATTAGCAGTGTATTTATTTCAATGCCAACTCTTTGGCAGCAAAAACCAACCATCCAAAAACCATTTCGGGGGGAGGGGGGGGGGCTATAAAAAACAACGACCTAGTGCTCTTGTGCTGCTCTCCTGCAGCAACGCACCGCAAGGAATAGCTCAGGCACATGCCCAGGAAAGGAATCAAACATTAGAAACAAGGGGAACGGGTGACAGCCAAGTGGGAAAGCACACGCTGGCCTGAGGAAGAAGTGGTGTTTTCAGGCCCCAAGGAGGATATTGCAAACCACCGAGAATTATAACCACGCTGCAAGGAAGTGCTAGCCTGTGCCCCTGGAAATCAAGGACAGCCGGTTCCAGGTTATAGACACACTGCTCGCAGTGTTCCCAAGACTCAGGGTTTTTTCCTGCATCCGATGATAATTATTGTTTCCCTTAAAGCCCCAGCTCCTGGTGTCAAGTGGAGGAGTGATGATTTCACACTTCATTCTTAAACAAGAAGTAAGTTTCTAGCCTTCGTGGCCACGGAGAACGCTTCAAACTGTGTCCTCAGTGCACCCTCAAGGCTCAAAAGACTGAAGACAAATAAAAGGAACAGCGAATCTATTCAGTCTCACGATTTAAAGCCAACCTCACGATTTTTTTATGAGCCTGACTCATCATTTTTGTAAATGTAGGGCTGGCAATACTGCAGCTGAGTAACTTGAATTTTTCATCCTGCCTGGGGAGCGGGGATGGGGAGATGCTTTGCCTTCCAGAGCACAGACACCTGTGTCTAGGGTTATGCATGCCCAGGTGCTGCAGTGGCCATGTGGCGGGAGGCAGTGTGATCCATCAGCTACAACAGAAACCAGGCAGGACGCCTGGGTTCTCTTCCTGCCTCAGTCACTGTCTTGCTGCGTGAGCTTACACACGTTCGCTAAACTCACAGGCCAAGATTGCCTAACGTGGCTAAGGATTTTGGACGTCCAACTTGACACATGTCGAAAGGGCTCGATTTTCAGAGAGAGGGAGGGCAGCATGCAGTGTGCCGTGCTGGGATCCCAGAAATCGGAGTGCCCCAAAAAATCACCTTTGAAACACCCTGAGCTCTGCAGAGGGAAGTCAGGATGGGAGTGCTATGTATCTATTACGGGACAGAAGGCGTAGGCAGCTGTGTGGTGCTAGCAGGGAAACCAAACGACACCTGCTCTGGATTCCCCTTTCCTTGTGAATGCTGCTGTTCTCCCATCCGCCCATTTGATATGTAACACGTACCTGCAGGTTCGCTCACCTGCCCACATGGAAAGTGACGCTAGTTGATAAATTATAAAAAACAACCCCTGAGCAGCCCGTCAGTAGGGGCCCTGTGATTCAGAGCCCCGCAGCTGGGCGCAGTTCTGCTTAGAGCCTTGGTGCCAGGTTTGGCAGAGCTTGGCGCTTGACCCAGGCGTTGGTGATGCCCCCATGCTACTGACAAAGTGGATCAACTCTCCTTCTGCAAAGCTGGCTGCAGCACCGTTGTAAAACGCGCTGGCGAGATCTAAGTAGGGCCTCCGGGTGCTCCGGCCGCACGAAGAGTAGTGAGAACAAGAGCACATTCCTGATTCCTGGGCCGGCTCTAGGCACCAGCAAAACAAGCAGGAGCTTGGGGCAGCACAGTCCTAGGGGTGGCATTCTGGCGCCGATTTGAAACCAGGTCCCCCACATCCCCAGGGAGTGTCCTGGCCTAGTGGCAATAATGCGGGGGGGCAGAGGTGAAAGTAAGCCGGTTCAGTCCTGTACGGTGTGCCAGCAAGAGCCAATACACTGTGCCGGACTGGACTGGCTTCCCCAGGCGGGCGATATAAAGGGCCCGGGGCTCCCTGCGGCGATCAGAGCCCCGGGCCTTTTAAAGTGCCACCCGAGCCCCGCCGCCGGAGCCCCGGGGTAGCAGCAGCAGGGATCCGGTGGTGATTTAAAGGGCCCAGAGCTCCGCTGTGGTAGTGGTGGCCGGAGCCCCGGGCCCTTTAAATCGCCCCTGAGCCCCGGACCTCCCAGCCGCCTCTGCAGCTGGCAGCTGTGGGGGTGATTTAAAGGGCCCTGGTATTTAAAGGCCCCGCCTCTTCCGGTTGAGGCCACATCCCCTGCTCAGGACTCCGAAGTACCGGTAAGTCCTTTAAATTACTTTCACCTCTTTGGGGGGCGGGGGGGGGGATTGCTCTCACACTTTCATTTTTCCTGCAAAAGGGCTGCCCTGGCTGAGGCCCCCAGTGCCAAGAGTGGGTTGCTGGCTGAGAATCCTGAGTGGAGCAAGGCATGTCCCTCCCACCTGGCCTTAGGCACGTCTTACTCTTGGGGGCGTGGCTTATGGCACACCCCTCCCGTCAGCACTTCCCATTGGCTCGCTTAGACGGCTCCTGCTCAGCCTGCCAGCTTCAGTGCCTCACACTTTTGGGCCCCTAGCTCTCCCCATGCAGTGTATAGGGAGCCTGGGTTGCTAACTCCGGGATGAGCACTCACTGGGTGGCAGAGTGCCTACAAGTTAGGTATTGCAAGCCCTAAGTCCCCTGGTGCACCTAGCCCTTAGTAACTACACTGTAGGGCTGTGTTCAAGGGACAGCTGTTCAGAGCACCACGGCCGGCTCCATCCCAAAGCTGACTGCATTTTAGTGGTCAGCGGGGTGAGTCCTGTGTCAATATATATAGGGCTGCCCGTGAGTGACATGGGCACTTTTGCATGTATCGCCGTGGGCTGTAGAGTTCAGGATTCTTTGGGTGGCAGGCCGGGGCAATGCAAGGAGCTAGGCATGTGGCTTCCTGAGCACAGCATTGGAGAGCAGCTGGCAGAGGGAGCAGGCACATCCTGCTCACTGATTCCACCTCTCCCCAGCTTAACAGCACCCTGGAGCTTTTTGCAGCATTTCTATTTGTTCTTGCTCATGCCCACCCGTGTGCTGTGTGTGAACAGCCCCTGCCCTTCCTTCAAGGCAGCCCCTGCAGAGGAAGCGCTGTGGCCATTGCTTTGGAGTATGGATCTTTACAGGTCCTTGAGAAGCAGACCGCACTGCATGGAAAACACTCCTGTTACCAATGAGCCTGCTTTCACCTCACATTGTTGCATGCATCTCCCCTGGCAATCACCAAACCAGTGGCTGTAGTCAGACGAGTGCCATCTTCCTACCCCGCAGATCAATGTCCTGCAGGGTTCGCTCAACCCAGGGGCTGCCCATAGCTCCCTGCATTGCTGGGTGGGAAATGGGATTCCCATCCTGGGAGAGTTTTTGACATTTTGTCTCATCCCAAATGGGGACAAAAAGTCGAAATCTCAAAACTGCTCACAAATCAATAAAATAATAAAACGACATGCGGAGTGGGTCAGTCAAACCGCTTCTTTCTGATAAGTTCAAAGTAAATGAGCAATTGTCGGGTGCCATTGTGATCATTCAACCCCAGAGCCTGAAAGCAGCTCCCCTCTCTTCTCCGGCGGAAGCAAGACGTGGCATGGTAGTAGAGAACTCCGGTGAGGTGGCCTGTGCAGCTAATTTAGCACTGCGCTCCTACACTCTGGCTAGGCTAGAATGTGATCTTGCCACCCCCCATTAGGTCAACAAGCAACAATAACCTGAAGCTACAGCTGCTGCTTGGGCACAAATATGCAAAAGTGGATTCTGTTAGAGACTGGGCGTGTCTAAGTGCGGCTCCTCCCCGTCTGCCACAGGTAAAGCACCGCTCCTTGGTTAACTTTGCCTGGCCATTCCCCATGACCTGTGCTTGCACTGGGAAGGGCACTGTGGCTGCAACAGACACTTGATTTGCCTCTTTTCAGGCCCTGCCACACCACTGCATGCTGTGAACACATTATCTGCTCCAATGTACTGCCCCAGCAGGCTGGAGCCTAGAACCAGCCCAGAGAGTGGGGCAGGTAACTCTGGTTTTAATGCAATATACGTTTTTCAAAAATGCTTTATTATTATGGGTAACAGTAGTTTACACCTCCGTTAAAATGGCAAGAGACTCACCAAGCTTCATCCTCACTTCCTGGTGAGCTAGAGAGAGGGGCCAATTGGCCAGAAGATGCTCACGCTCCAAGAATCCATCTCCCAGGAGCATGAAGGACAGAAAAGAAGTTGGCCAATCAGAAGCCTTGAGACCGCCTGCTCCAGCAGATTAGCTCCCCTTTGCTAATGTGGTGAGGGTTGGAGACAGGGAAGTGGAGGAGTGGTAGACAAAAGAGACTGGAGGGAAAAGAAATGAGGGAGATGGAGAGGCTGGAGCTGTGGTTGCCTCCAGGGTGCTAGACAAGGGGGGAAGTGCCAAACATTCATTAATTAGGGTGACAAATTCATAGATACTAATGCCAGAAAGGACCATTGTGATCAGCTATTCTGACCTCCTGTATAGCACCGGCAGAGACCCTCACCCAGTGACTGGGTGAGCCTGATAACTTGTGGTTGAACAATACACCTGCTGCTTGTTATCTAGTATAGTGTGGAAAACTCCACGGTAAAAGCTTGCCTTGGGCCTCAAAAGCAAGGGAATGTAGAATAAATACTAGTCCTGGGTGATGCTTTTCTACCTTATCTCATGTCTTTAATTACAGAAGAATTAAATGCCAATCTGTTACCAATGTAAGAATCAGAGTAAACGGACATTAGGAGCAGAGAATATTTTTTCTTTATTTCTTATTGTCAGCATCAGTTCCTTTTAATAACATAAATCGTACGCAGTTGTTAACAAATAGTTGTGTACATTCCTGGCTGACTTTTTAAAAACAGCAACCACAATATTTAGAATCATAGAATCATAGAATATCAGGGTTGGAAGGGACCCCAGAAGGTCATCTAGTCCAACCCCCTGCTCAAAGCAGGACCCATCCCCAACTAAACCATCCCAGCCAGGGCTTTCTCAAGCCTGACCTTAAAAACCTCTAGGGAAGGAGATTCTACCACCTCCTAGGTAACGCATTCCAGGGTTTCACCACCCTCCTAGTGAAAAAATAAGCTCAATAGCTCATGCTTTAAATTACTAGGGAAATGTGTTTGCTTTGAAGTCTCACTATGTGCTTTATACAGTGCTATTACAAACTTTAAACGAGTGTTTCCCTTAAATTCTACACACCAGATAGCTTTGGGGGTATTGGAAGGCTAAAAAGTGCTTAAAATATAGACTACATTCTGAACAGGGTTTGCCTGTTGCTGCTAGGACTGCCTACCAAGCATGCAAAGCAAAGATACAGAGGAATTAAGATTAACAGTATCACAACAGGTTTCAGAGTAGCAGCCGTGTTAGTCTGTATTCGCAAAAAGACCAGGAGGACTTGTGGCACCTTAGAGACTAACAAATTGATTAGAGCATAAGCTTTCGTGAGCTACAGCTCACTTCATCGGATGCATTCAGTGGAAAATACAGTGAGAACGTCTGAGGAACAGTGGTGGGGGGGAATAAACATGGGGAAATAGTTTTACTTTGTGTCATGACTCAACCACTCCCAGTCTCTATTCAAGCCTAAGTTAATTGTATCCAGTTTGCAAATTAATTCCAATTCAGCAGTCTTTCCTTGGAGTCTGTTTTTGAAGTTTTTTTGTTGAAGAATTGCATCTTTTAGGTCTGTAATCGAGTGACCAAAGAGATTGAAGTGTTCTCCGACTGGTTTTTGAATGTTATAATTCTTGACGTCTGATTTGTGTCCATTTATTCTTTTAAGTAGAGACTGTCCATTTTGACCAATGTACATGGCAGAGGGGCATTGCTGGCACATGATGGCATATATCACATTGGTAGATGGGCAGGTGAACGAGCCTTTGATCGTGTGGCTGATGTGATTAGGCCCTAGGATGGTGTCCCCTGAATAGATATATGGACACAGTTAACAGTGGGCTTTGTTGCAAGGATAGGTTCCTGGGTTAGTGGTTCTGTGGTGTGGTGTGTGGTTGCTGGTGAGTATTTGCTTCAGGTTGGGGGGCTGTCTGTAAGCAAGGACTGGCCTGTCTCCCAAGATCTGTGAGAGTGATGGGCCGTCCTTCAGGATAGGTTGTAGATCCTTGATGATGCGTTGGAGAGGTTTTAGTTGGGGGCTGAAGGTGACGGCTAGTGGCATTCTGTTATTTTCTTTGTTGGGCCTGTCCTGTAGTAGGTCACTTCTGGGTACTCTTCTGGCTCTGTCAGTCTGTTTCTTCACTTCAGCAGATGGGTATTGTAGTTGTAAGAATGCTTGATAGAGATCCTGTAGGTGTTTGTCTGTGTCTGAGGGGTTGGAGCAAAGGCGGTTGTATCGTAGAGCTTGGCTGTAGATGATGGATCGTGTGGTGTGGTCTGGGTGAAAGCTGGAGGCATGTAGGTGGGAATAGCGTAGTGTCACAACAGTGTTCAGATCCGTAAACGCACATTCTGAATCGCTGTTGGATGGTTCAGAGCGGTTATTAAGAAGCTGCGGGGCAGGAAGGGAGAGAATCAGTAGAGATTGTAGGAAAAAACTGGCATGTTTGTTTAACTTCAGGAACAAAAATACTGCAGCAGCAGCCAGTGTCGAATATATCTATCCTCCTCCCCCACCCCCGTTCCTACTGAAGACAAAGGGAGTTTTGCCATTGATTTCAGTAGGGCCAGAATCAGGCCATGTCAATAGCTTCATTTCACAGCACAAACACCACAGAGCACTTACCGTGGCATTTCGAATCAGGCCCTGTTTCTTCCAGCGCCGGTTCCCTCTCTCCCCAGGGGAGACCTGTGTGTGTGCAGGGAGGGTTCGGTTTGGGTTTGCTGGTTTATTTGTTTTTTAAATGGCCAGGCTGCTCTGTGTTTATATTAGAGAAGGCAGGTTGGAGCAGCACGCCTGCTACTTAGAGTGGAAGGTGGGAAGGTTTGGGATGGCCCTTGCTTGCTGGGGGAGTCCATTCCCCAGTCTCTGGCCAGCCCCATGGGGGTCTGTCTCCTGCACAGATGAGCTTTCCCCTGATGGTGGAAAGTTCCACTGGGCCAGAGGAGCGGAGCTGTCGAACACGGTCGGCAGCCCAGATCGTTCGACTCTCTATGGCTAGGTCTACGCTACCCGTACGACTGCTATACCTGTACTGTCAACACTTGCCCCAGCGACGGAAAGGGCTTTTCTGGCCCTGTAGTAAGTCCACCCACTCGAGAAGTGGTAGTTAGGGCAATGGAAGAATTCTTCCGTCAACCTATCGGTGTCTATACCGGGGCTTAGGCTGGCCTCACTCTGGCACTGCTAGGTGTGACTTTTTCACACCCCTGAGCAACAATAGCTTGGCTGACCTGAGTTTTGGTATAGACCAGGCTTCGATACCCTGGGCCCAGGCCGTGGAGTGCCTTGAAGAAAATGGCTGATAGGACTCATAGATGAAGAGAAGAGTTGGCCTATGGTTTTGACGGCCATCTTTTTCTTCCACATGCATCACAAGCCGATATCTTCGTTGTTCAGCCATCTAATTGCAGCACCATCCAGCATACCAAGGTTGTGCACTCCTCCACCACGTGTCTGGCCCTCGGCACTGCTGGGACAACTGGGCTAAGCAGCCATGCTGGCCATTGTGCTTGGCAGCCTGTTAACCCTAGCCAGGATCTGCATCCCAGGTGGCAAACAGGTCAGCATAAATCAGGCTCCTGGACTTCACCAGCACGTGTGTCTCTCTATCCCAAAGCTGATGACGCTCTGCAAGGATCGAGCTGTTGGCCCTGATATGTTGTCATTCATCTGAGACAGGCACTGGGCCCGCAGCACTGGTTGTGAGGGCACAAGCAGCCATTGCCAAAGGATGTTGTGAAGTCAGTTGTGGTAGGTCAGCAGGCACTGGTGAAGTTGTTTTCTCCTGGAGGAGGGCAGATATCTCCAGTGGTGCCCCATGGCATTCATAGAACATTTGCCTCTACTCCCAGGAGGTTCCTGCTAGCTTCTGGATCAAGGCAGTGTGGGAGGTAATAATTTTCTTTGAGTGTTCTAGATGGGACCGGTTTGACTCCTAAATAAGTGACAACAGGCTGGAAAGCGAGTCCTCAACATGGACTGTAAGGGGCTGACTGGCCAGGCGATTGTTCAGATGGGAGCTTGTGACCAGCGTCATAGGCTCACTTAAGGTGTCTCCACTGATGAAGGTAAGTGGCCAGAGCATTCGTGTCCTGGCTAAGTGACCCTTCATGATTGTGTAGATTGTTATCCATATCAGCAAGACAGATGTCATCCGCATATACTTACTTATTGGACTTATCCACTGATAGGCCTTAACGATCTATGTTAAAAAGTAGAGGAGCTAGAGCGGATCCTTAAGGGAGTGCATTACAGAGGCATCTAAAAAGAAAAGGAGGACTTGTGGCACCTTAGAGACTAACCAATTTATTTGAGCATAAGCTTTCGTGAGCTACAGCTCACTTCATCGGATGCGATGAAGTGAGCTGTAGCTCACGAAAGCTGCTGTAGCTCACAAAAGCTTATGTTAGAGAACTCCATCCCATATTGTTTGTACTGCTGGTGAGCCATGACAGCCTAGCACTGAAAGATGCACACTGGTGGTTGAGTACATCTCCAGAACCAAGATTACATGTGCTTCAAGGTTTGTAGCTCAGTAGAGGAGGAGATCTCTCGATATTGAATGGCAGCATCTTGAGAACAAGCCCCACTGTTAGGGTTTGCAGCTCTGGCCCTGAAAGGGGCTCTATAGGAGGATGGCTCATTTGGGCTGATGGTCAAGCAGAACGCAAGCTGGTGTTCCACATTTTGTGTCCTTTCATTTTCCTTTACATTACTCATAGGGAGCACCATGAGCAGGCAGTAGATGTGGCCCTCTTTTTTGATGATCACCCAAACACTCACTGAATCTAGTGAGTAGGAAAATTGAGAAGAAATAATAGCATTTAGGTATATCTGAGTATCTAAAACCATAACACAGTGTGAAAGAAGAATAAATAGCTAGTAAAATGTTGCCCCAGCTGGAACAGACCATTTAGTTTATTTAAGGTGCCTGTCACCATAACAGCGAGGTGTTGTCTTGCAAACATTGAAGAGCAATAAATTATACTTGGCTGCCCACAGTGACTGGGATTAACAACTGCCCTTCTGCCAAGGACAATAGACATAAGAACATAAGAACGGCCAGACTGGGTCAGACCAATGGTCCATCTAGCCCAGTATCCTGTCTTCCGACAGTGGCCAATGCCAGGTGCCCCGGAGGGAGTCAAAGCGGAAGTCACCTAATATAAGGGCTCCGCATTGGGCTGCAATGCTACATAGATACAAGCTGTGCAGAGAGGGGAGTTCAGGATGCGGGGGAGCCCAAAGGCTGCTGCAGTGGGCAATCATGCAGAGTGGGAAGGCCCCCAGGTGTTCATAGCTTTGAAGCTATGGCAAACATCTGGATGGCATCCAGAAGCCAATGCAAAGAACAAAGGGGCTCTACACAAGGTGTTTGCCTGGATGCTCGCTCAGCAGGCAGCTGTATTCTGAACTAGGTGGACTTCCCTGTTATCCTCAGTAGAACAGATGTCACTGCACTGAGGATGCCCATAAGCTGTAGAGGCCACAAGAGGAAAGAATGGCCTCTAGGGCTGGCCAGTCACAGGTGGGACCGTGAGACAGCACAGCTGTCTGAGAGCACAGGGGCAGCAGTGGATTATTTAGCAACCTGTGGCTGAGAACCTGACACCCTCAGCTGGTAATGAAGACACTGCCTCGCCCCACTGCCAACCAGAGCTGCTTCTGCCCCACCAGGGTGACTCACAGCCTGTTTGCATTCATGCAGGGCCCTGTCTCAGGCAGCCACTGGGAGGGCTGAATTTGGGCATGCGGGGAAGCCAATGCATTAGCTGCCGAGTGATGGTACTGAAGCCATGAACATCCCACCATCATCGTGAGTGACTTTTTGTGCAGGTTTCACAGGAGAGTGGGCAAAACCGAAACCCTTGGGGGCCTTCTAGGGGGAGGAAAGGGGCAGCCAGAGCTACGTGCTGGGCCTGCCCTGAGCAACCCCCTGAGGGCCTGGCCTGCCCACCTTGGCACAGTCCTGCAGCCAGGTGGCCAATGCACTGCAGTCAGGGGATCACTGCTGTGCCTAGCTCCCAGTAGGCACTGCAGGCCAGTGCAGTCTCAGATGGAGAGGGACGGAAATGAAATCAACATGCAGCCAGAGCTGTCCCAGCACCCTCTCTTTAAAAGGGAAGGTCGTAGTGAGACTCACCACCTGCTGTGACATGGCAGTCAAGGCAACGCAGCCTGAGCCTGACTGATTCTCTCTGTGATGCCTTGCAGCTCGAATCACTCGAGTTGCAGTGAGCAGTCACAGTCTGGGCTGCTGCAAGTGGCTACCGCATGGGGCAGTTCTGCTGGCTGCCAGTCTGCAGCTGTTGTGGCTGGAGAGAACAGTCCTTTCTCCCCCTCGCCACACTGCCACAGCACAGGAGGGTTCATCACTTTGCACTGGAGCTGCGTTGTAATGTGGGTGAAACATTGGGGTTGCAAGCTGCTGTTATCCATATCTCTCACTTACTGTGTCCTGTCATGTATCTAAGGCAGCATTTCTCAGTGACTGGTCTGTGGACCGGCACCGGTCCCTGAGATCTCCCAACACAGTTTAGTGGTCAGTCACTTGGGTCAAACCCTCCCCCCTCCCCCCCCCAGTTTCGTCAGGACAAAGTAAGGTCAGCCAGGAAGGCTGGAACATGGCAGTACTGTGAGCAGCTCTCCCACCGTCCTGCTGCAAGAAGGAAAGTGGCTTTTTGGAGTCCTGGCCAGTGGTGCACAGTGTGCGTGCAGGAGGACTGACCCCCGTCCTAGAGTAACCCCACTGTACCCCAACCAGGAGATACTCATGGGCTGGCTGTGTGCATCTAGGCAATGCTGGGGCGAAGAATTCTGTCCCTCTGAACAAAGCCTTTCACTTGGCCATTGCTCCTTTTCTCAGAGTGTGCTCTATAGAAATGTGTTCTCCTCAGACTCTTACCCCACTGCCATCGGACGTGAAGAATCACTGCCCCACCCCACATTTTACTTCTAAACCTCCAAATGAACTAACAATTGGGGGTTAAAAAACCCAGAGTGTGTGAATGCTGGGTAGAATTTCAGACCGTGCAGTCAGATGACTATCACAGCATCGCACCTGAATCAGAGAATTGGAGTGCTTGTGTAGCATATTTCTGCATTTTGAGCAAAGACTGTCTAATAAACAGGTTGTGATAAAAATTAATACTTGTGTTCACTAGGCGTTTGCATTAGTCCTCACAGCATCCCATTGCACAGAGGGGAACACCAGCCGAGGCTCAGAGCCTTAAAGGTATTTAGGCTCACACTTCCATTGAAATCCATGGAGTTAGGCTCCTAACTACTGTCGAGGGTCTGGGCATAAGTGATTTGACCAAGGACATGAAAGGAGTCTGGGAGAGCTGGGTATGGAACTCCTCTTCTGGCTCCCAGTTCAGCACCTCAGGTACAAGGGCATGCACTCATGACCCCATACAGTTGCTTGAGCCAGTTTTCTTTTAAAAGCCATATTGAATGCAGGAGGGTCCCTATATGGCGTCACCTCTGCTCTCCTGAACCTCACGACCCAGCAGACAGGAACCTAGCCTGTTAGGACACAGGGCTTTCTCATGGCTGCCTAGAACTAGAACCAACATTGAGATTCCCGGGCAGCGGAAGGAGCGGGAGGAGTTTATGACATCACTTGGGGAGGAAGGGAACAGTTGAGGTAATTTCTGCTTGTAATAGCTGGAGTGGGAAGGAAGAGCTCTGAGCAAAGTTACTTCTGCTCCTTTTTCAGGATTTGTACTTGAGTCGGGGTACTGAGTTGTTCGAATAGCAGCCCTTTTTGGTTGAGGCTTAGCTAGAGGGGGGAAGTACTTGGCCCTCCATTGCAGCAATGGGGTTGTGGAACATAAGAACGGCCATACTAGGTCAGACCAAAGGTCCATCTAGCCCAGTATCCTGTCTTCCGACAGTGGCCAATGCCAGGTGCCCCAGGGGGAGTGAACAGAACAGGTTATCATCAAGTGATCCATCCCGTCTCCCATTCCCCGCTTCTGGCAAACAGAGGCTAGGGACACCATCCCTGTCCATCCTGGCTAATAGCAATTGATGGACCTATCCTCCATGAATTTATCTAGTTCTTTTTTGAACCCTGTTATACTCTTGGCCTTCACAACATCCTCTGGCAAAGAGTTCCACAGGTTGACTGTGCGTTGTGTGAAGAAATACTTCCTTTTGTTTGTTTTATACCTATTAATTTCATTTGGTGACCCCTAGTTCTTGTGTTATGAGAAGGAATAAATAACACTTCCTTTTTTACTTTCTCCACACCACTCCTGAGTTTATAGACCTCTATCATATCCCCCCTTAGTCGTGTCTTTTCCAAGATGAAAAGTCCCAGTCTTATTAATCTCTTCTCATATGGAAGCCGTTCCATACCCCTGATCATTTTTGTTGCCCTTTTCTGAACCTTTTCCAATTCCTATGTATCTTTTTTGAGATGGGGCAACCACATCTGCACACGGTATTCAAGATGTGGACGTACCATGGATTTATATAGAGGCAACTTGATATTTTCTGTCTTATTATCTATCCCTTTCTTAATGATTCCCAACATTCTGTTTGTTTTTTTGACTCCTGCTGCACATTGAGTGGATGTTTTCAGAGAACTATCCACAATGACTCCAAGATCTTTCTTGAGTGGTAACAGCTAATTTAGACCACATCATTTTATACATATAGTTGGGATTATGCTTTTCAATGGGCATTACTTTGCATTTATCAACACTGAGCCTCGGTGTACACTAGGAGTTGAGGTTGAATTTAGCAACATTAAATCGATTTAACCCTGCACCCGTCCACACGACGAAGCCCTTTTTTTTACTTAAAGGGCTCTTAAAATCGATTTCCTTACTCCACCCCCGACAAGGGGATTAGCGCTGAAATTAGCCTTGCCAAGTCGAATTTGGGGTACTGTGGACGCAATTAGATGGTATTAGCCTCCGGGAGCTATCTCAGAGTGCTCCATTGTGACCGCTCTGGACAGCACTCTCAACTCAGATGCACTGGCCAGGTGGACAGGAAAAGGCCTGCAAACTTTTGAATTTCAATTTCCTGTTTGGCCAGCATGGCAAGCTACAGGTGAATGCAGAGCTCATCAGCAGAGGTGACCATGATGGAGTCCCAGAATCACAAAAGAGCTCCAGCATGGACTGAATGGGAGGTACAGGATCTGATCACTGTATGGGGAGTTTCCACGATATGCATCTGATGAAGTGAGCTGTAGCTCACGAAAGCTTATGCTCTAATAAATTGGTTAGTCTCTAAGGTGCCACAAGTCCTCCTTTTCTTTCTGCGAATACAGACTAACACGGCTGTTACTCTGAAACCTGTATGGGGAGAGGAATCCGTGCTATCAGAACTGCGTTCCAGTTTTCAAAATGCCAAAACATTTGTCAAAAACTCCCAGGACTTGAAGGACAGAGGCCATAACAGGGACCCGAAGCAGTGCCACATGGAACTTAAGGAGCTGAGGCAAGCCTACCAAAAAACCAGAGAGGCAAACGGCCGCTCCAGATCAGAGCCCCAAACATGCCGCTTCTATGATGAGCTGCATGCCATTTTAGGGGGTTCAGCCACCACTACCCCAGCCATGTTGTTTGACTCCTTCAATGGAGATGGAGGCAACACGGAAGCAGGTTTTGGGAATGAGGAAGATGATGAAGTTGTAGATAGCTCACAACAAGCAAGCAGAGAAACCAGTTTTCCCAACAGCCAGGAACTGTTTCTCACCCTGGACCTGGAGCCAGTACCCCCCGAACCCACCCAAGGCTGCCTCCCGGACCCGCCAGGCAGAGAAGGGACCTCTGGTGAGTGTACCTTTTAAAATACTATACATGGTTTAAAAGCAAGCATATTTAATGATTAATTTGCCCTGGCATTCGCGGCTCTCCTGGATGTACTCCCAAAGCCTTTGCAAAAGGTTTCTGGGGAGGGCAGCCTTATTCCTTCCTCCATGGTAGGACACTTTACCACTCCAGGCCAGTAGCACATACTTGGGAATCATTGTAGAACAAAGCATTGCAGTGTATGTTTGCTGGTGTTCAAACAACATCCGTTCTTTATCTCTCTGTGTTATCCTCAGGAGAGTGATATCATTCATGGTCACCTGGTTGAACTAGGATACTTTTCTTAAGGGGACATTCAGAGGTGCCCGTTCCTGCTGGGCTGTTTGCCTGTGGCTGAACAGAAACGTTCCCCGCTGTTAGCCACGGGGAGAGGTGAGGGGCTAGCCATGTGCTGGGGGGAGGCAAAATGCAACCTTGGAAAAAAAGCACATGTGCCATGTATGTAATGTATGTAATGTTAACAGCAAGGTTTACTGTGAAAGAGTGTACCCATTGTTCTATAAAATGTGTCTTTTTAAATATCACTGTCCCTTTTTTTTCTCCACCAGCTGCATGTGTTTCAAGGATCACAGGATCTTCTCCTTCCCAGAGGCTAGTGAAGATTAGAAGGCAAAAAAAATCGCACTCACGATGAAATGTTTTCTGAGCTCATGCTGTCCTCCCACACTGACAGAGCACAGACCTCACCAAAACGATTGTTGGCCGTTGATTTCACGAGGGAGGGAGGGGGAGCAAATGAATACAAAACAAATCTGGTTTATTTCTGGTTTTGATCCACTCCATCTATCTTTTACACCTTTGGCTGGTAGCAGATGGTGCAGTAGGACTGCTAGCCATCCACATGTCCTGGCTGCTCGGCAGAAGATGGTACAATAGGACTGCCTTCAGGACTAAAGAGAATGACCTGGTCTAGTCACTCCTAATTTAGTCCCTGCGCCCATGTCTGCTGAGGCGCTCCTGACCGACCTTACCGAGGTGGCCCGGAGCACCTCAGACACGATGAGGATGGTTTTTCAGGCCTATTGCACCGTCTGCTGCCACAAGGCAATAGGTTGCTGCTGCTGTGTAGCAATGCAGTATCACGTCTGCCAGCACCCAGGAGACATACGGTGACAGTGAGCTGAGCGGGCTCCATGCTTGCTGTGGTATGGTGTCTGCACAGGTAACTCAGGAAAAAAGGCATGAAATGATTGTCTGCCGTTGCTTTCACTGAGGGAGGGAGGGAGGGAGGGCCTGACGACATGTACCCAGAACCACCCACAACAATGTTTTTTGCCCCATCAGGCATTGGGATCTCAACCCAGAATTCCAATGGGCAGCGGAGACTGCGGGAACTGTGGGATAGCTACCCACAGAGCAACACTCCCGAAGTCGACGCTAGCCTCGGTACTGTGGAAGCACTCCGCCGAGTTAATGCACTTAGAGCATTTTGTGTGGGGACATACACAATCGACTGTATAAAAACTGACTTCTATAAATTCGACCTAATTTCGTAGTGTAGACATACCCTGAATGTCATCGGCCATTTTGTTTCCCAGTCACCCACTTTTGAACGATCCTTTTGTAGCTCTTCACAGTCTGCTTGGGACTTAACTAGCTTGAGTAGTTGTGTATCATCTGCAAATTTTGCTACTTCACTGTTTACCTGTTTTTCTAGATCATTTATTAATGTTAAATAGGACTGGTCCCAGTACAGATCCCTGGGGGACACCACCATTTACCTCTCTCCATTCTGAAAACTGAAAATTTATTCCTACCCTTTGTTTCCTATCTTTTAACCAGTTACTGAACCATGAGAGGACCTTCCCTGTTATCCTAAGAGAGCTTACTTTGCTTAAGAGCCTTTGGTGAGGGACCTTGTCAAAGGCCTTCTGAAAATCTAAGTACACTGTATCGACCAGATCTCCCTTGTCCACATGCTTGTTGAACCCCTCAGAGAACTCTAGTAGATTGGTGAGGCATGATTTCCCTTTACAAAAGCCCTGTTGACTCTTCCCCCTCAAATCATGTCCATCTATGTGTCTGACAATCCTGTTCTTTACTATTTTCCTGTTGCTTGGCTGCTACCTCACATGGAGGGCGTACAGCATGCCGCTGCCACCTCTCTAGGGCTAGATTCTGCCATGCCAGCCCTACAGGCTCAGCCCCCCGAGAGCTGGTGTACTGGTGCTTCCCCCACGCTGCTCGGGGGGCGGGGCGGCTCCCGGCCTACCAGCTCTTGAAACCGCAAAAGAAATTGCAGAACTTCCTTCTCACTCACCACAGCTCAGCCTTAAACAGGAGAATGTGGTTCTGGCAGGGTGGGCGCTAATGGAAAGACAGCATAGTGGTCATATTCACTATTGCTTTAGAGCATATGAGAGAAAACCTGCCCCCAGTTAAAGAGAAACGTACAGTGTTATCGCTACACAGGAAATAGTGCCTGCCGCACTGGGACAAATGGGGTGTGTGTGCGTGGGGGGGGGGCGTTAAACAGTGCTCAGGCTCCAGCAGCAAACATTGATCTCAATGGGGATGGATGGGGAGGGGGAATGCTCCATGGATCTCAAAGCAGGGCAGTGTGGGGGAATCTCCATTGTTCTCAATGCGAACTGGGGGGCTGGTGTATCCTTAATGCAGCATTTCCTGGTGTTCAGGGGCACTCAACACTCGGGAAGGGCTCTCAGCTCTGCTGGTCAGCCCGCACTCCACAGTAACGAAGGGCTGGGGGCAGTGAATACAGAGCTGGGTATTGGCTTGAAGGATTGCAATGAGCACTCCATTCAGTACAGGATGCTGAAGATTCACAGACCCCCCTTGTCCAGCTGGGATCATAGGGCCTTCTGCTAGAGACGACGGAGGGCAAGCTCAGACACTGGCATGGAAATAGCTACATAATTGTTCCAGATTCAGCAAGTCCTCAGAAGTAATAGGAAGAGTGTCTGGTCCAGGCACCATATTTCTCAGTACAGTACTTAGGATTGCCAACCTTCCAGGATTGGCCTGGAGTCTCCAGGGATTAAAGATTAAGTCATGTGATGAAATCTCCAGAAATACATGCAACCAAAATTGGCAACCCTAGCAGTACTGTATTTTTCTCCTCCAGTCCTTGCTAGAAGCAGGTCTGGTCTAGAATTCGGGCAGCTCTTGTTAGACCAAAGGGAAGGGAAGACATTTGCCTGAAGTTTTATCCACACTATTCAATTTCTAAACAGTAAATGGGTTTTGAGTAAGGACCACTGCCAATTGCAGTCCTCCAATTTCATATTTATTCACGTTTCATGGACAGGACTGTTTTCTATAAGATTAATTACTACAGATCTAAGGCCATAATTTCCTCAGTAAACAGTCTCCTTCAAGCATAGGCACGTGAAGCCTTTTCTCAGGGTGGGGGAGGTTAGTGATCTTTTAATACTCTTCTACTCTTCGGTGAACAGTGCCTGTTCCCCTCTGGGGATTAACTGAAGGATGAGGTAGGCACCACATCATGAAATCCTTTTGTTGTCTATCAAAAATAATGTACTACTAATTAAGTGGTTTAAATATGAGCAAGGCAATTAGGAATAAATATCTCTCCCTATCTTTTAGATATGTATCACATAAGTGTTCATTTCTACCCCAGCTGCTTCTTGAATTAGAATCAATTTAACACAAAAAAGCCCATGTCTTCTTAATTCCATCCCCTTGGGCATATGCATTGTGTTATTCTTGGATCATCACACTAGTTTTCAGTGCCCAGGATGGACAGTGTTGCCTGAACAGATAACTGTTCACAATTTCTTTGTATCCTCCTCCATTCAACCCGTGACCCCATGCATTATTTACATCACACAGCCAACCCCTGCTCCGACTAGAGAAGTATTCCTTTTCTCCTCAACTTTGCTATGGTGCACGCATCATAGCATCTTCGTGCTTTGCAAGTGTTCATAAATTACTAATCTTCACAACACTCTAATGAGGTGAGGGAGCGTTATCCCCATTTTACACACGGGGAACCGAGGCACAGAGATTAAAACCAAAATTGGCAGAAATGACAGTGACTTTAGATGCCCAGCCTGGGAAGCCTGCAGCCTGACTGTCCAGAGGACTTCGCATTATGTAGCGCTTTATGGTCAGAGAAGAGCTCCCACTGACTTATGGTGCAGCTGAAAGTGCTCAACCCTTCTGCAAATTAGACCTCAGGTCAAGAACCCAGACAATGAGGAATACACAGTTGTCATAAATCTAAAGGGAAGGGTAACCACCTTTCTGTATACAGTGCTATAAAATCCCTCCTGGCCAGAGGCAAAGCCTTTTACCTGTAAAGGTTTAAGAAGCTCAGATAATCTGGCTGGTACCTGACTCAAAATGACCAATGTGGGGACAAGATACTTTCAAATCTGGAGCGGGGGAAAAGGTGTTTGTCTGTCTGTGTGATACCTTTGCCGGAAACAGATCAAGGATGCAAGCCCTCCAACTCCTGTAAAGTTAGTAAGTATCTAGCTAGAAAATGCGTTAGGTGTTCTTTGTTTTGGCTTGTGAAATTCGCTGTGCTGGAGGAAATGTGTAGTCCTGTTTTTGTGTCTTTTTGTAACTTAAGGTTTTGCCTAGAGGGATTCTCTATGGTTTGAATCTGACTGCCTGTAAGATTACCTTCCATTCTGATCTTACAGAGTTGTTCTCTTATCTTTTTTTGTTCTTCTAATAAAGTTCTGTTTTTTAAGAATCTGACTGGGTTTTTTGGGTGTTAAAAATCCAAGGCTGGTTTGTGCTCATCTTGTTTATTCTCAAGCCTTCCCAGGAAAGGGGGTGTAAGGGCTTGGGGGGATATTTTGGGGAAATAGGAACTCAAAGTGGTCCTGTTCCTGATTGTTTGTTAAATCACTTGGTGGTGGCAGCGTTTTACCTAATCCAAGGGCAAAGAATGTGCACCTTGAGGAAGTTTTAACCTAAGCTGGTAGAAATAAGCTTAGGGGGTCTTTCGTGTGGGTCCCCACATCTGAACCCTAGAGTTCAGAGTGGGGAAAGAACCCTGACAACAGTTAAGAGCCATCAGTGAAAGTTTGGTTTAAGTGACTTGACAGCATCACATACCAACTCGGTGGCAAAAGCAGGGATAGAAACCAGTTCTCCACGGGATCAGTCTTCCCCTGCCTCATGTTCTACCTTCTGCAGCCAATGAGACTGGGGTCTTTCAGACAACAGCCTCCTTCACTACACAACCCTGACTCATTCCCAGAGGATATCCCATCAACCTGCCCATAGCAGCTGGGAGAAGCCATTGCAGAGAAAGTCCGGCTCAGCTCCTGCAACCCTGAGCTGGAGCACGCTCAATCACACTGGGACTGTGCATGCACCATCCCCACCCCCCATCAACACATAGGTGCATGCTCAGTGCAGACAGAATCTTCAGCGAATTTAGCTGCCAAATTAACAAGTGTCCACCAAGCATGTGCAAACTGAAATTTTTCTCAAAGCTTGGCCAGATTTGGGTGAATTTTCACAGGAATCACAAAAGGCAAATTTCCATGCTCTGCTCCAAAACATGGACATGCAAATGCTTCTCAATTAAATGGTTGGATTTTTTAATTTTTTTTTTTAAATATGGACAAAAGCTTATTTTCCCCGATCTCATTCTCAGAAACAGCGGAAACGTTTTAGCTGAAACCTAACAAAAATCAACCTGAGGGAGATGACAGCTAAATGATTAAAGTTTGGCAAGGTTATAAGCAACAAAAAACAGGGTCTTATAATGGAAAGCGACAGGCAACCTTTGGTATAGGCAGTGCTACCTGCGCCGCCCACGAGGGCTAATTTTAAAGTTGAAAAGTGGCGTGCAGAAGGCTCTGGTATAATTGCAATGACACTGGAACAGTACAGAGGCACAGACGTTCCTCCTGTGCTATACTCGGTGTTTTAAAGAATTCCTCTCCCTGTACAAGTATTATCTCCCAGCTTTACAAGGTGTTCAGCTAATCAAACCTTATGCTTGGGGCCCAGCTATTCCTCTGCTCAGCTCTCCATGTCCTGTTGCTCATTTACCAGCAATCCTCACCTTCAGATTAAACAGGAATATGAGCTGCTCAAGGACATGCTCAAGGACATTTTTAAATACAGGAACATTTTGTCTCCAAGAATAAACTGTTTCAGGCTGTCACCAGCCTCGCTGAGGTTCCTAGCCAGGTCCAGAGCAGTGGGATTCTCTCTACCCACATCTGACTGCCTCCTAGTCCCTTATCAGGCACACCTGTAGGTCATCCACAGGGGTCCCAAGGGCGTGACTTGCCCCTCGTCTTCTGTCTGAGCTGCCTGCGTTTGTCCTGCTTAGCAAGCTTCTGTTGGTGCAGCTCTGCCTCCTCGCTCTGACACCCCGGGTTGCCAGCTCCATTTGCCTCTCCTCCCCTAGCTGCCTTTTCCACTCCAGCACCCACAGCTCTGGACCTCTTGCCATCACCACTGCCTCTGCTGGATCATCCGGGGAACTGTCAGCTTGGTCCCCTGCACGCCTTGTAGGAGAAAAGGAACCCCAGTGGCCACCAGTTTGGAGCAGGTGCCCTATCCTGCCTCGTGGCAGGAGTGCAGCGTGGCCACTAGCCCCAATTACTTCTGATCAGCAGCTGACAGGCCTTGCTGTGCACACAACTCTGCTAGCTGCTTCTTGGCAAACTCAGAAAATGTGTCTTTGCTCCTCCTGTCCTTTCTGCTGCTTTCCTTGGTTCTGTTTCTTTTACCCGACATAAAACACAAGAGAACAACAAAACTAACCTTTCCTGACTGTTCCCAGCCTTCTGCCACTGAATCACTTCACAACCTAGTTTACCAGGGCTTGAAGTGTGAACCTCAGACAACCTGCCAGCTGCGTGTAAAACCTGCAATTGACTCTGCCACTTGGACATTCTGCTGAGGGCACCCCAAACCGTAAGCCACTGGATACCATTTTACCTCAAGAAGGGAGAGTTTTGCTGGGGTTAGATGGTGTCAGCTCCTTGCCACACTCATGTGGCTGCCTCACCAGCAAACTCCTAGAGACTCCGGAAGGTACAAGTGGCCCAACTGAATTGCTCTTGCTGTTCTAGTCGGCTAGGACACTCGTCATGCTGTGTCTTGGGGCAACGTTGCTGTGCAGATGCTGCATTTCATCTTTTAGTAAGTAGGTTCCTGATCTTGAAAATCATCCATCGGACCAGACATCAGCCACCTCCTCTCTAGCCAGAGCCTACCCACACAGCTGCAGTCTCTCAGAGGGGTGTGCGTAATCCATGAAGCTATGGAAGCAGCACAGGGAGCCAGAGATGAAGCATCCTCAGTCAAGGACATGCAGTGAAAGGAGGAGCTTCCAAAAGGAGATTATACAAGACTACTCCAGAGTCTGACAGAGGACCTTGCTCTGCAGTTAGAGCTTTCCACAATAACCACACTAAAAATAAAAGTTGAGATGTATATTGCAAGCAAAGCTTCCTGTAACCAGAGAAGGGGGAAGACTTAATGAGCTGCAACCTTATTGTGCAATCTAGTTTACCTATGCTGATCGGCACTATAGAAAATCCTAGAGATGTACTTCTCCCCCCGGGCCCATTTTACTGCTGTGCTGTGGGGTTTAGTGAGAAGGTGGAGACACCAGTATTTTATTCAAATCAGACTCAAAAAGGAAAGCTTAACTTTCTTCATATTAAACAGCAAAAGCGTCATTGCATTTGACAGGTTAATGGCAGGGTCAACATCAACCTAATCCCATTATAATAAAGCCTTTATAAACAGCATAATCCCAGGTAGTCTCCCATTGCTATTTTGTGAGCGCTTATAAATCTCCCCACTGTATTTTCCACTGAATGCATCCGATGAAGTGAGCTGTAGCCCACGAAAGCTTATGCTCAAATAAATTGGTTAGTCTCTAAGGTGCCACAAGTCCTCCTGTTCTTTTTGCGAAAACAGACTAACACGGCTGCTACTCTGAAACCTATAAGGTAAACACTTCTAGTGTTTGAGTGAGAGACATTGGCTACCAGCATTAATAGTATTTGTTCAGACTTCCTTACCTGTCCAGTAGCAGCAGACTTTTAGGATGGTTCACGAGCAAACTGCAGTAGCAGCTCCCTGCCGTTAGCTCACCTGTGAACGAGCTGGACATTCATCACGGAGATGTGGCACCCCAAGCACTGGCTAATGCATCTGAAAAGAACTGTGGAACACCACGGTTTTATTTTTAAGTGTCTTTACAAGGAAGAGGAGTAGAGTTTTGGATGCAAGGGCTTCTGTACATTGTGCAGAACTCTTTGAAGAGATACTGGCTTGCTATAGTTTGTCTGATTTGATTTTTTTTTTTTTTTTTTATTCCTGAAGTGATAAGGGTTCTTTAATGCTATCCACTGTGAACGGATTCACATAAATCTCATAAGAAGATTCCAGGATTATCTGTGTGTATCACTCGGAAGCCTAGAAGTCTGTGCGAGTGTGAAGCAATAGAAGCAGCTGCAAACATGGCGGAGAGAGCTTTTTCTTCAGTAGATCATCAGGGTCAGTCAGCCCTGGTAGGTGTGGTCTGTTACCATCCTATTTTAAAGTTCTCAACCATTTTTTGCCCGCCCTTCCCCCGTTTTTAAACCCACAGTTTATGAATTACACCCTTTTAGTGACTTATACTTAAAGGCCTTTAAAAGCATGTAGGTGCCATGGCTACCCGAATTTAGAGAAGCAATTCAGAAAATGGAAATAGTTCTGCTCTGTGAATTGTAATGTTTATCCTACAAGAAGTCTGGCCACTAATACAGCACTTGTGATGTCAGAGGGCTAACTTCCAGTGCTGAACAGGTCACATATGAAACTGTGTGTTTGTATTACCCTTTCAGCTCCACACAAGCAACACCCTCCTCTTGGACAGGCCAACACTGATGTGCTTCCCAGGACTACCTCCCCCCCCCACAAAACAGTCTACGGCCACCCTCACCCTTTCCCATGACTCTCACATGGCTGACTCTGTTTTGAGTGGAGTCAGTTAATTCTGAGATGTTATTTTGCTTCCAATATATAGCAGAACTATATGACTAAGGGCTTGGCTACCCTGGCACTTTACAGCGCTGCACCTTTCTCGCTCGGGGGTGAAAAAACACCCCTGAGTCCTGCAAGTTTCAGCGCTGTGAAGTGTCAATGTAGGCAGTGCACCAGCGCGGGGCGCTATTCCCCTCATGGAGGTGGTTTTTTCGGAGGGCTAGGAGAGCGGCGCTGCTTTAACATTGCCAGTGAAGACACACCCTAAGTTAATGCCCTCCCTTTGGGAACAAAGCCCACCACCATGCAAGGAAGGGGTTTAGACATGTTTCAGCATGTAAATAGCTTTAGTGACAGCATAACAAAGGTTTGTCTCTCAACCAATAGTGTGTGAAGGAACAATTTGATACAATCTATTTTCCATGCAGACAATTCTATGAACCTTAGCTATATTGATAGACATTTGGGGCAGAAATGTTAGCTCCTACCTAGGTTTATACATTGGTAGTTACAAGTTTATTCACAGAGTTAACTCCACTTCCTGCCCACCCTAATGAACTGCTTTATAAGCTGATCTGTAGCAGAAATCCTCTTTATAGCTTGAAAAAAGTTAAATGGCTGGATTGTATGGAAGCATTTTTAATATTACCAAATTTCATAGACCCCATTTTTAAAGCAGTGAGTTGCGGGTTTTCATGAAAGGAAGGGTCTTGTCAAGGCAACACACTCTCACACAGATCATTGCCTATTCTGACTACACCCACAGAATATTCACTATTCACCACTCTCCTACTAGGACACAGAAATTAAAGTTATGAAAGTGAGAGAACTAGCAATAGCCACATTCAGGAACTGCAGTATTTTTTGAGTATGAAGGCTGGCTATTTACTGGCCCCAAGCCACACTACACACTCAGTCGAACTGTAAAACTGACTCCTGATGCTTAAACAAGAACAGATGCAGTTACATGCAGAAAGGCATTCAAACTTCCACTGGTATTCTTAGCCATGACTAGATGGCAGATCTCATCAGAGCTGAGCTTTTCCGTTACAACCTCATGGGATAATCTCCAAGAGCAGGCTCTGTTGGTGGTTTCACATTGCATGAGCTGGCTTTAATTACCAGCTTATTATATAGCAAATTTCCCCTCTTGCTCTGGAAGTTGTGCAGCGCAAGAGCTTATGTTAGTGTCAATATCCTTCAGAAAAGTAGCTAATGTTTTTGCCAGTGCTTTTCTTACAACTCAGTTTTGTTCTGCAAGTTAATACGAGAAAGTTACAGTATCTTTAAAGTGAACTCAACAGAATCTGATTAGCATTGGATTGTTCTCTTAGGGGAGATCTGAGGCCTTTACCCCAACCTTGGGTTGTGCCAACGGGCCTTACGATGGGCGTACATGGGAGCCAGGCCCAACCTGCTGAAAGACTCAATCAAGTGAGGGTTTTTTAGTGTTACTTGCACAAAGCTTTAACCTCCTTGCGCTGCCTTTCATTTTGCTGAAACTTGGGACTTCTCAATACTGTGATCAGTTGTGTATTTATACCATAAATCAAGGAAATCTGGTTGAAATGAGAGCAAGTAGCTTTCCCCTGATTTAATACCTCCCTCCAACTGAGAGACTCCCGAAGGACTAGCCAGTATTATGCTCAGATGAAGCCGTCAGCCCAGAGTTTGGTTTTCTGATCCGGTTATTTTCCTTAACTCTAAATTTTTGCTTTCAGCATGGATAAGGAGCATCCACTGTCGGAATAATTCAGATAGCCAGCATTCACTTTTGAATCTTTCACTTCCACATCCTAGGAACCTGGAGGAGACCTCAGTATGACTCAGGAGAGTACAACATGTAGATATTTGAAGTGCTGGAAAAGTCTGAAAAGCTTAGCATTATTAAGAAGAAACCTTCCCAATGCCCACTTTAATGCTCAGTAAATTTCTGGTTTCAGAGGGAAAAAAGGAGTTAATATGGTATGCGTGGGACTGCAGTCACTTTGCAAGATAAACATTACAACTCATGATAGCATGAAGTTTGCATGTGCAACTTTAATTGTAAAATAAGTCAAGCAGTAGTTAATTGCCATTTATTAGATTAAAATTATAAATTCAGTGCTCTAGATAGCGTTTTCTTCGTACATTGAACCCCAATGAGAAGTACTATAGTCTCCAAAAGGCTCAATATAGCTGGTGAAAAGTTAGGGATAAGAATAATCAATCCTTTATTCTTCCCCGAATGACAAATACTTCCTGAGAATAGCTAGTATTTCTAGTGCACTTGGCATATTATACAACTGAAGCAGAAGAGAAGACAGATTGAGCCCTCAAAGTCAACAGCTCCCCCAAGAATAAAGTTCTATGAGTAACATTTCTAAATCCAAGGTCGAAGGAAAAGGCAATTCCTTCCCATGGTAAGTGGTTAAGTCAGATGTTGATGTGTATTGCCCTCTCCCTCCAAAGAGGCTTGTCTGATTTGCAGGTGTTCCCATCCTCATACCCTGTGGTTAAGATAAAGTTCTGTCTCCTGGCAACGATACAAAGATAACAACCAGGCACCTTCCGCTCTACTTTTATTTTCACTTTCAGATAAAAACAAACCATTGTTCTTTTAAAAGAGAATAATCCATTCATTTGTGATTATAAAGTGCATTTTTCACCTTGAACTTTGTGTACAAAAACATTTTAAAAGACACAAACATGCAAAAACAGCTTAACAAGGCACTTCCAGGCATAAAACAAGGACAGCAATGTCTCACTTCTACATTCACATTGGCGAAAGAAAAGTGTGAAGAGGAAAGCTCCAAAAAGTTACCTTTTTTATTTTTTAGAATCATCATTGGTCAAAGAGTCAATTCCCAGCACAATGCTTACACAGCGTCAAAGCGTATGTCACAACTTCCAGAGCTTTTTCCCATCCACTGCAGTACACATTGCTTCCATTGGCTGGTATGCATGGCCCCTTCATTGTACCACCAGAGGAGGAAATAAAAGCACACTACTCCCATGGCACTACAGAACACATCACTGTTGCATTTTAGGGAGTCATGGTTAGGATCCAAAGCTGTGCTAGAATAGGTTAGCTAAAAGTTGTAGCTGTACACTAGATTTTTAGAACATGTTAGCTAAAAACAACCATACCTTTAATCCTAATAATGCTAAACCCCTGACCCATTCACAGCCGGCCTTTGGAAATCAAAGAATGATTTTAAACCAAACTTGGATAAGTCTTTCCTAAAGACAACTTTATGGAGGACACTATTTAACTTATCAAACAGAAATTCAGGAAACAGACTTTTCAAATTAGTGAATGAAGCCTGTGCAACCCATGTTTACATACACAGTGTCAATTTAATGCCTGAAATTAATGACCAAGTACAATAATGGTTTTCACAGCCCAATACATTGATGCAAAGATCAGAAAGCTATGCATTCTTTCTGTAAGCTCATTGTTCTTACTCAATCATGTCTAATAGAAGGTTGGGTACATTATCTCCTAAAATTATAGGACAGCGTAGAAGTGTTTTGTACTGTGGTCTCCAGAATTAAAGAAGTGATGTTTTTAAAAGCAATTTTTTAATTTTTGAGAATAGCATAGCCATTTGCTTCTTCCCAGGCCCTCCTAAACACAAATACTGGGTATGTGCCAAAATATATAAAGTTTGTGTTCTAGAAAAATAGAATATCTGGAAATATTAAACCCCATTTGAATTATTCCATTGAAGTATATGAAATAAGTTATTCTGCTCGAATAGCAAGACATTGGCTTAATGACTGAAGTGAGTAATTTAGCTACTTTCTCTCTGGAAGTACCTAAAATGACTGTCCTTTGCAATTCACCTCACCGCCAAAACAAGCCATGGTACTCTCCCCTCTAAAGCAACAGATCTCCCTTTTCAACAACAAGAGCAATGATGGCATCTCATGCCCTTGTGAGATCCGTTTTCTTGGGCAGAACTACATTTCGTATGGAAATAGCACCGAAGGCCAATGTGTGCACTTACGAGGTTAAAATTGTGATAGCTTCTACAATGTCAATACAAGATACAGCTGTGACAGCTCAATATGTAATTACAGTGCAAGTCTGGTGTTCTACCAATCTAAGTGAACCCATTCTAGCATGAAAACTGTGAACAAAAAGCAACACATCCATTCTAGTGAGACAAGTTTTAGACAAAACAGTTGACTTGGATTAATACAAACTTTCAGAACTTTTGAAAAGCTAGCAGTCACATTTCAGAAACCTTTGTAGTTCAAGCCACTGCCGTGATATTGTACAAGGCACTCACACCGCACTAAAAAGTTAGTCTCCCAAATAAACTGTCTTCATAGGACATGACAAGCAGCAGCAGCGAGGTCTGTTTATCAAGTTTCAAACCCGCTACAGAAATAAACAAATTCACAAACATGCAACGTACTGACTGTCCATGCAGACTCATGCACGAACCCTTTGGCACCCGGTTTCCTCACAGAATGAAAGCTCATTTTACATTAGCACTACACGTAGAAGCTGCTGCACTCCCCAGGCACAGTAAGGCAGTTAATAGAGACACATACTGAGAACAGAATGGTGATCTTTCAGCATCTGCAAGATTAAAAGTTAAAAAGAAAAAATCCTCAGTGTTACTCCCCAAGTAGTTCCAGGGGGGCTAGAAGACCTTCTGGGCATATTAACAATTGCAGACAAAGAGCTCTTCCCTTCCATTAAAAATGTTTTTTAAAATACTTGATGAGTCAAAGGATACTACACAGTTCTAAAGGAAAAAAAATTCAACTCCTCAACATGGGCAAATCGCTATGAATTTACTACACAAGTTATATTTAAATAAAAATATCTTACAGATGAACTGGTGACTAAGCATACCAGTATCTTCCCATAAATGCAGATCTCTCCTAATATGGCATGAGGCAAAGCTTCTAGTCATGGTTATTGTGTCATTTCTAGAATCTTCTCCATCTCTAACCGAAAGGCTCCAGCACAGTAACAAGGTCAGAGAGAAAGGGCCATTCACGTCCCCCTCTTGCCATAAGCAGGCTAGTTTAGCTTTAATATCTTCTGTCATGTATAAATTACCTGTCAAATAGTCTTCTAGCAAAGCCAACTTGCATAGTTCTACAGAAGTGGTAGAGCATAGTTAAAAAGCCTCCCTCTTTAATATACTCAAGCCTGTAACAACCCTAATGTGCAACCCAGGACACTACTACATATCTAAGTGAATAATGCAATCACTGAAGTAGTAAGTGTTTAACTGGAGGAGACTAGCAGCATTATACAGAAAAGGACTAGCAGCACTGGGCAGAAACTCTAGTGAGGTCTCCCATTCTGTCAAATTGTTTCCAAGTGTTGAATCTGGGGGGTAACTATCATGATGCAAAAGACACTTGTTTAGCTGGTATTAAAACCACTTGCGATCACTGAACGTTACAGTCATCTTGCTCTACCCCAATGGAGCTTTGCATTGCCATGTAAAGTGTCATTTACCCAGCCCTTTGGCAAACTTCACGTTCAGGCCAATTCCCAAGCTTGCAACAGGCACAGCAATAGTTAATGAATCAAGACTCAGTTCCTCTATTAGTAGTAAGGTCCTAGCTTTTCATACCCTGAGTAGCTAGGCCACTCAGGAAACAAGCCATAGGAGCACCTCGGACTTCCAAATTGATCAAAGGCAATGCCAAAATCAGGTCCAGCCTGAGGCTGCGAGACTTCCCGAGCAGATTTCAGTTCAGACTGTATGATCCTGTAATTCAGGCCTCTGTTGCTGTCCCAATACACTTTCCCATCACACTCGTAATAGACTGCAAACTCGATTCTTTCATGGGACTGAATTCTCTCTGGCAAGCAGATATCAAAGGAAAATGTGTCCTTGTCTGAACCTGCGTAAGTGTCCTTGACATATTGGCATGGATAGTCTGTGAAGCTTTTCCAAGTGTCAAATGTCATCCTTATTCTCACAGTCTTCTCAAAAGCAAGATTCTTAACCTTCACTGTGCCCACAATAGCTTTATCCTTTAGCATGCAGTTTTCCAGGCAGACAAAATCCGTCTGAAGGCGATTTCTGAAGTCCAAGTAGTCTGCAGAAGGCTGTACGAAATCCAAGACAAAGTTGTCCCCCTCTACCGTCGTCAGACCCACAATATTGTCTATTAACTCTGTGATGTTGAATGGAATATCTAATGGGTCATCAAACTCTGAAAACACTTTAACCATTGTCAGAGCCAAGCCTCTGCTATCGGCAAAAGAAACTCTCTTTTTTACCCTATTTCCCTGGAGAGATGTTGCTGCCTCTCCAGGTTCACTGAACTCAGCCTTGCTGTTCTGAATGCAGGGACGTAATGGTTTGTTTGGTTTTGGAGCTATTTTACAAGCAAATCTCTCTCTTCTCAAGGGTGGAGAACACAGATACAGCTGCATGGCTATGTCCACAGCCATTGCTGGGGTGGGAGCAAAGTAGTCGAGAATTCTGAAAGAAAGAGGGCGAAAAGGTGAGTGCTTTATCCCCACCCCAATGGTTTTGCTGTATTACGGTTAAACGAACATTGGAAGTTAATGTAAAATTTCAGTAGTTTCACAAACTTAAATACAATTAAATATTATATTTCTGCTGTGGTTTCCTCACCAGGAGAGTCTGATATTTTCTCCACTTCACTGCGTAGCTGTAGCTTCCTTTAAACATACAAACAGGAACCGCATATTTCATCAGCAGTAGCAGTATGGAGCTGACATGACCTCTGCGGGGGCGGGGGGACCAGAACCACAGCACAACATAGACACTAGACTTCATGATAACTTGATTTTTGAAGTTTGGGGGATGACACCAAATTTTGTCATTTCTTATGACAACTCCTCAAGTTATTTCAGTATGCTTCCCTCCTCAGACTCTTCTGGCATGATTTTGAGCAGCCAATTTTCTCATGAGCATTGGTGTTAGAGATGAATGCCTTACACAACATGATACTCAGTAGATCTAGCTCCAACTGCTCGAGTCACTGGAAAATGGTAAAATGAATGTGATCCTAAGGTCTGATACTGTTATCTCATGGGCTACCGACACTAAACAGATGCTGCTCAAGCTTTCCTGCCCCATCCAATATTACTTTATAGCCATGGTGATTCAGGAAATAACGGATAAACATATGTATAAATACTCATTTTAAATGGTCACAGAGATGAGCAGTGACATTTCGACAAGGGACTGAGCAGTGTAGCATGGGAGTATTCTAGACCCGTCCCCAGAAAAGGCTAGCAGACACAGCAGGGTACGTGCAGCTGCACAGGATACGTGCACTTAATGGTAACAGGAATTACGTTCAATTAAAACCAAAGGGACCTTTAGCAAGCTAAACATGCTATAAACACCCCCCCCACCACCAAAAGAACCCCACTGGTGCCAAGAGCCACCCCCACCCAAGCCACATCCCGCTCTTGCAGAGTCTTTTGCTGTTTGTGTGCTCACCAGTATCTGGCTCAGTGGCCACACTGACTGAACTTCAAGCCCCAAATTAATGCCACCTCCCACAATCCAGGGAGTCGCTTCTCAGCCCCCACACCAGGTGCTAGGCAGCACCCCACTCAGGAAGGCAATTGATGCTGGGCCCACACAGCCTTCTGCAGTAAAGCAGGTGCACTAAGGACTTCTTCCTTCCAGAGAAGACCCCCTCCTGGTCCAGAACTGGGCATGAGGAACCCAAGGAAGCCCCAACCAGCCTGAAAACCAGTGCCTGCAGGCCTCTTGTCCACCACTCAATACCAAGGGCCTGTTGACACCACCCCACCAGCAGAAAGCATTTGGGGTGGGGGTGTCTCCTGCTAGGCCTCCAGAGAGCGACCCCTCCAACATGTAGGGCCCCCTACCATTACAGCAGGAATTTCCACCCAGGGCAAAAGGCCCCTCCTGCCACCATCCACTAGAGCCCTTCCCCTCCCACAATCCTCTGCCTGGACAGCAGGAGCCCCCTGCTTGGGTAGCAAAGCAATGTTGGTGGGGGGGGGGAGGCAGCGTCTCGGCACGCACAGAATTCTCTACTGGGGAGGCTGGGTACTATCAACAGCCCTCTCTTCCAGGCTGTGTCATTCCCCCTCCTGCCCACGTCTCCTGCTACAGGGCATTTGGGAGGGTAGCCCCCACCTACTACAAACAGCAGCAGCCACCTTCCTTCCCCCATCTAGCTGCGCAAAGATGGTAGCAGGGGAGCTGGGTCTGCATCATTATGTTGTTCACACTCAAAGGGTCTTCCCCGCAAACATCAGAACTAGAAACAATTGTACACTGACAGCCTACTGCCTAGATTCAAATGACACATGCATGGGCAAGAGTTTGACTTTCCGGGGATGAACTGACTGTTCTCCAAGCCCTGAAGAATACAAGAATACAGGAGCACGATATAGCCCATTGATTTTATTTAACGTGTGATTTAAAATGAAGAACTTTTCCTTTGAAAGATTTTTTTTATTTTATTTTTTTTTAATGACTCATCTCCTGTCATTCCCAAATGAAAATCTCTAAACGAGACTGCAGCAACACAACAGCAGGTGGCTAAAGAGAACCAGGGCTAAATGAGAGATCAAGGCTGCCAACACCTATTGAGAACCGTAGTACCTTACAACTACAATACTCAGGCCAAGAACTATGCTCCTTACAGAAAGCGGTCTACACATCAACCCTTCTTCAGAACAGCATCAAAATATTTCATCTGTAAGTTGCATTCAACAAGGACTTCTGTTTATTCAGAATGTGTGCCAAGACCTGAGTGCAAAAGTGCAGTAAAGCAACAAGCTCCTCCTCTGCTTCCTCATCACAACCTGACACAGCTCAAATCCAACTAAAACAGGGGTGGGCAAACTATGGCCCAGGGGCCGAATCCAGCCCTTCAGATGTTTTAATCTGGCCCTCGAGCTCCCGCTGGGGAGCAGGGTCGGGGGCTTGCCCCGCTCCTGCCGGGGAGCAGGGTTGGGGGCTTGCCCCGCTCCACACGTGCCATGGCTCTGCATGGCTCCTGGAAACAGCGGCATGTCCCCACTCTGGCTCCTATGCGTAGGGGCAGCCAGGGGGGCTCCGCATGCTGCCCCTGCAGTTCCCATTGGCCAGGCATTGTGGCGCTGGAGCAGGGACATGCTGCTGCTTCCAGGAGCTGCTTGAGGTAAGAGCCACCCGGAGCCTGCATCCCTGACCCCCTCCTGCGCCCCAACCCCCTGCCCCAGCCGTGACCCACCTGCTGCCTTCCGAACCCCTTGGTCCCAGCCTGGAGCACCCTCCTGCACCCCCAAACCCCTCATCCTCAGCCCTACCCCAGATTCCGCACCCCCAGCTGGAGCCCTCACCCCAACCCCCAATTTCATGAGCATGTATGACCCGCCATACAATTTCCATACGCAGATGTGGGTCTTGGGCCAAAAAGTTTGCCCACCCCTGAACTAAAGTGTCCCAAGCCTCACAGAACAGCATTAAATCCATGTGTGCATTCTCTGCTCTGCTGTACGTGGTCTTGTAAAGCTTCTACTCACACGTAGGAAGCTATTGTTTGTATATGCTATTTCATCCTGCAAAACAACACAGCCTCAAATATTCACAACTGCCTGTTACCTCGACCACTCTCAGAAACATTACAGGGTCATGTCTCATTACAGTTAAACCTAGGGAGGTGGTGGAGTCTCCATCCCTAGAGGTTTTTAAGGCCCGGCTTGACAAAGCCTTGGCTGGGATGATTTAGTTGGGGATTGGTCCTGCTTTGAGCAGGGGGTTGGACTAGATGACCTCCTGAGGTCCCTTCCAAGCCTGATCTTCTATGATTTGAAGAAACTAATAATTGCAGCCTCAGTGTCCCTGGCAATATCTGGATAAGGAAGGATATATTGTGTTATTTAATAAAAAGGTACTCTATCATAAAGCTATTTTGGGACATTCAACCTAAGGGTGTTTAGAAGTCAAACCTCTCACGATGCATCCTATTTAGGCCATTAAAGTCACAAGGCCAGATCTACTGAACTGACTGCAATTTTCAGTTACGATTTTATAACTCAGATGTGAACTTTTGCTCTGGATCGACCTTGGGGCACTTACTTCAAAGTCCAGGAATGCTGGGTGGGACTGTTGAACCACCCTAAAAGGAATGGGGAAGCTTTTCATTTTAGTCAGAGACTTACAGTAAGGTTAATGAACTGTCTCAGGTTTTAAAACATTTAGATCTTTAAAAGTGATTCAGTGAATAGCTGTTACTGGAAAGAAGCCCACAAACTCAGCTCTGGAAAACACAGGAAGTGTTCAGCTACAAGAATGCAGAAGTGTGTTTAAAGGGACACTGACAACTTGATATCTTCATTCTTTTAAAGAAAGTTTGAAGTTCATTTGCCCAGTTTTCAATACCACCCCAAAGACTTCAAAACTGTATTACCCTGCCAGTTTCACCCTCTCCTCCGAGCAAATACTGATGCCCTTTCTCCCACCCCAGCTTTTATGGAGCATAAGCAAACCTGGGAACAAAACTGTTTAAATCCATGTTTGTCAGCAGCCTCTGATTATATTGGTACATATCCAAAAATAAGGTTTGTTAACCCATGCTTTCTCTGCTAGCTGTCTGCAGCAGACTAATACAACAAACATTAGCAAGCATCTTGAAAGAATACTGACAACAAACAAGTTGAAGACAGTTTTACAGGTATGTTGTATGCTGCCTGTTAGGTCCAGAAGAGGAGGCAGTTTGTTCTAAGTGAGGAAGTATTATGCTAGTACCACTTGGTAATCAGCTGTCTTCATTTGGGCCAGGTATATCTGACAAAGTTTTGATGGCATATCTATGTTGGTCAGGGGTGCGGAAAAAAACCCCAACCAAACAAAACCACACAGCCAGTTATGCTGACAAAAGCCCTTGTGTAGATGCAGCTATGCTGACAGAGGATTGCTTGTGTCAGCTTAGCTGATGTCGTTCAGGGAGGTGCACCTACAGTAGGAGGCTCTGCCAATACCATTTTGCCAGCAAAGCATCCCTAGCTTCAAGGCCTTGCCTACGTACAGTTGATGCATACGTATGGTCTCTTGAGAAGTTCCAATACCTTCTCTTCTCATCCTCTCAGGAGAGGGAAAGACTGTCTAGGCCTCTCTTGGGCAGCTGGAACTACCAGAGAGCCTGGAACAAGAGGAAAACAGAAGTTCTGAAATCCCTTCTCAAGGGCTTGGGACCTACAGCACCTCTCTCCTAGATGTAGCTAGTACAGAAACTAGAGTTAGCCACAAATCCTTCACTTGCTCCAACATCTCCATTTATTGAAAGGGCCCATTTAGATTGTAAGCTCTTATAAGGCAGGAACTGTCTCTTGCTACGTCTATGTACAGTGCCCAGCATAATGGGGCCCTGATCTCAGACACCTCCAGGCACCACAGCAACATAAATACAAATAAATGACTTTGGAAAATCCAGCCATTATTTAGGTGTCTAAATGGGAACAGGGGTCTTCTGGGAGCTCACGAAAGCTCATGCTCAAATAAATTGGTTAGTCTCTAAGGTGCCACAAGTACTCCTTTTCTTTTTGCGAATACAGACTAACATGGCTGCTACTCTGAAACCTGGCCCTATTGTGTTGTTAGTCAATGACATATAGGAGAGCAATGGTGCAACACATGCCCCTCCTCACAAGAAATCGGAAAACAGTACGACATCTGGCAATGGGCTCAATGCCATTCTAGGAACAGCATAACATGAAGCCAGTAAAATGAGGATCACAATTGCACATGAGCTCCAAGCACATCCTGACAGAGACTAAATAGCCAACAAGGCTAAAAATCCTATCACTATCAATGAACAACTGATGCACAGCAAGAACTAAGCTCCCAGAAGAGGGACCAGAGTAATCTGAAGCCACCACACTCCTTATATATCTGCAAGTAAGGAAGCACTGTAACAAGGGGATAGGCAGGGTGCGTCCCCAACGTCAACACTGCTGCCAGAAAACGTCACGCTTCCACTGCTTCAGTGGAGGGGACGATGCAGACAATGCACTAAGCACTCTTTGCTCCCAGGCACCAGAGAACCCACACATTGTTCACTCCCACCACTTTGGCTTCTCTGCCAAGAAGTCCTGCAGAGCTTTTTGGAAAAACTTTTACTGAAGTGTCCAGGAGAAGCCAGTTTGAACAGAGGCAAAACGCAGGTTAGAGTCTCAAAGTTCGAAGAATGACTGTGGGGACACCGCTTCTATGAGGGAGGGAATTTACTACTGAGGCTATGTCTACACTGCCACTTTCAGCACTAAAACATTACTGGGGTGTGAAAAAACACCCCCCTGAGCGACAACAGTTCTAGTGCTGAAGAGTCACGCTCCCAGCGATAAAGCTACCACCCCTTGTTCGGGGTGGTTATTTTTTATCGCCGGGAGAGCTCACCCCCAGCGATAAAGCGTGACGACACTGCCCACGACAGCACCGCCAGGACCATGCTGTAACGTGGGCGGTGTAGACATACCCTGACAGCACTTACCACTCCGGAAGAGAGGCGCTCCAGTTACAGGTTGTTAAGAACCAACACCAACAAAAACAGTAAATCAAATCCTAGACAACATAAATGGCGTCTCAGCTTGTGGCCTACAGGTCGGTGAACTTCACCCAGAGACTTTACAGGCATTGATTTTCAAAAAGATTGGACTCAAATTACAGAGTTATCAAAATTTAGGCCATGTCTACACTAGAAACCTTAGAGCGACACAGCTGTACCAAGGTAGTTGCTCTGCCGTAAGCCTTAGGTTATGATTGCAAGTACTTCTCATTCACTTTACCTATTCTAATGAAGGCCCTCACATAAGAATGCAAGGCCATTCAAGGTTTTTAAAGGTTGTCACCACTTGCAAGTGAGCAGAAACCCAGAGCAGTGACTCTGGATGTTATGTTCATGCATGCCTACCTGCAATGAGGTGGAGAGGGACAGGTGTGTTCTAGAAGACCAGAAGTCTTCCCGTGGGCTTGAGGACTACTCCTACTCAGGACTTTATCACAGCAGCGAAGCTTGAAGGTAACCAAAGCGTCAGATCACTGGGAGGTCTGCACTAGCGAGTAATGACTGCACATCTCCTGGCCAGCCACAGATGAAACACCATAGATCATCCATGCCATCTGGAATACTTCTCCCTATCAACAGTGACTCTACACAAGAACAGGAACAAGGTGAAACCCCACAAAGACACCAATTGCAATCCAATATGCTTTCAAATACCTCAGAAGGAGCAGCCCACAAAGTGAATCCCTTAAGATCCTACAGAAGAGGCAACAATAGAACATACAGCCAGACTGGGTCAGACCAAAGGTCTACCTAGTCCAGTATCCATTGTCTTCCAACAATGGCCAATGCCAGGTGCCCCAGGGGGAATGAACAGAACAGGTAATCATCAAGTGATCCGTCCCCTGTCGCCCATTCCCAGCTTCTGGCAAACAGAGGCTAGGAACATCATCTCTGCCCATCCTGGCTCATAGCCATTGATGGACCTATCCTCCATGAATTTATCTAGTTCTTTTTTGAACCCTGTTATAATCTTGGGCTTCACAATATCCTCTGGTAACCGGTTCCACAGGTTGACTGTGCGTTGTGTGATGAAATACTTCCTTTTGTTTGTTTTAAACCTTTTGCCTATTAATTTCATTTGGTGACCCCTAGTTCTTGTGTTATGAGAATGAGTAAATAACACTTCCTTATTTACTTTCTCCACACCAGTCATGATTTTATAGACCTTTATCATATTCCCCTTAGTCATTTCTTTTCCAAGCTGAAAAGTCCCAGTCTTATTAATCTCTCCTCATACGGAAGCTGTTCCATAATATCATTTTCGTTGCCCTTTTCTGTGCCTTTTCCAACTCCAATATATCTTTTTTGAGATGGGGCAACCACATCTGTGTGCAGTATTCAAGATGTGGACGTATCATGGATTTATATAGACACAACATGATATTTTATGTCTTATTATCTATCCCTTTCTTAATGATGCCATAAATTGGTTAGTCTCTAAGGTGCCACAAGTACTCCTTTTCTTAATGTTCTGTTAGCGGTCATTAATATAAAAAGCTACAGGCAGATCAAATGGACACCTGCTGCTAGATCAAACAGCTGACAGGAGTCTAAGTTCCACAGTTAGATCTGAACCCAGATCAAAAGGGAATCAAAGAAGTTACCATCTGTCTGGGAAGGTGTAAGTGGGCCCTGCCCCAGCACAGGAGGCTGGACGAAATGATCTCTCAGGGCCCCTTCCTGCTCTGCATTTCTTCAGTTCTCTAAGTCTGTGGAATCCGGGGGTTGCATCGCCTTCCCTAAAACCCCTCTGCTAGCGTGGGGGTGAGTCTGGCGGAATAACCTGTCCCCACACTTCAGGCCACGGGCCGATAATTCAGGAATTGCCACTGCTGGGCCCCAAGGCTGCCCCACACCTTGGAAAAGTCAGACGTCAGCGCACAAGTGAACGAAAGGAGCCGGTTTCTCCATTCCGCCAGACGCTGCGGTCGGAGAAAAACCGTCCTGCTCTCAAGCCTCGGCACCAGCGGAGCGGCAAGTTCCGCACGGCTCGCCACAGCCCAAGCCCAAGCCCAAGCGAGCGCTCCCCCGGGGAGCGGCCCCGCGAGCCTCCCCCCCCGCGCCGCGGAGCTCGGACTCTGCCGCCGCTGTGGCGGGGCGGCCCGGGGCGGGGGGGTCGGTCCCGGGCCGCCGCTGTGGCGGGGCGGCTCGCGGGACCCAGGCTCGGGAGGCCCGAGCTCTCCTGGCGCTGCCGGGTTGAGGGACCCGGGGCCAGGCTCGGGCTTCGGCCAGACGCCGCCGCCCCGGGCCGGAGCGGAGCGGGCGCCGCGTCCCCCGCGAAGCCTCCCGCAGCTCCCCGTGCAGGGCGGGGCCGGCCCGCGGGCTCGTACCTGGCGCGGCGCATGGGTCCGGCGGGGCGCGCGCAGCCCGGCTCCGGCTCCGGCGGCAGCAGCGGGCCGAGGCTGCCGAACAAGGCTCAAGGGGGGCGGGGGCGGGGCGCAACCACGTCGGGGGCGCTCAGCCCCGAGCTCCGGCCGGGCCAGACCATCCCCACTGCAGCCAATGGGAGCGCGCCCAGCCCGACCCGCCAGCCAATCGGAGCGCGCCCAGCCCGACCCGCCAGCCAATCGGAGCGGAGTCTCCGCGTGACCCGCTACACTTTAGGTCGTGAGCATACCCCTGCCGGTGCTCTGCGGAGCAGCCCTGAGACGCCAGCCCCCCCTGGGCCGGGAGTGAAACAGCCCCTCCCCCAGACACAGCCCCCCTCCCAGGGGTCGAGGGGGCAGCCCCTCCGCCAGACACAGCCCCCCTCCCCCTCCAAGGGGTCGAGGGGGACAGCCCCTCCGCCAGACACAGCCCCCCTCCCCCTCCAAGGGGTCGAGGGGGGCAGCCCCTCCCTCAGACACAGCCCCCCTCCCCCTCCAAGGGGTCGAGGGGGGCAGCCCCTCCCTCAGACACAGCCCCCCTCCCCCTCCAAGGGGTCGAGGGGGGCAGCCCCTCCGCCAGACACAGCCCCCCTCCCCCTCCAAGGGGTCGAGGGGGGCAGCCCCTCCCTCAGACACAGCCCCCCTCCCCCTCCAAGGGGTCGAGGGGGGCAGCCCCTCCCCCAGACACAGCCCCCCTCCCCCTCCAAGGGGTCGAGGGGGGCAGCCCCTCCCCCAGACACAGCCCCCCTCCCCCTCCAAGGGGTCGAGGGGGGCAGCCCCTCCGCCAGACACAGCCCCCCCCTTCCAAGGGGTCGGGGGGGGCAGCCCCCCGCCAGACACAGCCCCCCTCCCAGGGGTCGAGGGGGGCAGCCCCCCGCCAGACACAGCCCCCCTCCCAGGGGTCGAGGGGGGCAGCCCCCCGCCAGACACAGCCCCCCTCCCAGGGGTCGAGGGGGGCAGCCCCTCCCTTGCGCAGGCACCCCCGTTGCCCAGAGGAGCTGGAGCGATCCCCCGGGCGTGGGCCCCCTCCCCCAGCCAGGGCTTGGAGCGGGGGCAGACGCCCCCACGAGGGCTGGGCGAAGTGGGATAACCGAGGGGGCAGGGCCGGCCCAAGGGATCCACGGGGGACGAAGCCCAAAACTCCCGGGAGAAGGACAGCCCGACCCGCGTGGCCGCCTAACTCGGTATCATTCCCCTGCAGCGCAGTCACCTGCCAGTGCCAGCCCACCTCATCCCGGCGGTCCCCACGCATCTGGCCTCTGCCTGCCGGCGCTTGGCTTCGGGGCCTTCCCTTTCACCTTTGTCAATGAACGTGGCCGGCTCAGTTCGCTTCCTCCCTTTGCCCTTTGTTATCTGATCGATCAAACGCTAATTCCCGCGGAGCTTCTCCAAAATAGGAATTGTGGAGTGCGGAGATGGGGAGGGGAAACCCCGCTTTCCAAGCCTGCGGTGAGCACAGGGCAGGAGAGCTACTCTTTCTTTCCTACAACATTTGCACTCAATAAAAGGATAATCTTAACTAGATGAGGGGGCTGTAAACGAGCAATTAAGCAAACACTTTACAGAGCTACATTAGAAAGAGTACTAGAGTCAAACGTGCTTTTTTCACTGCATGCATCCGATGAAGGTGAGCTGCAGCTCACAAAAGCTTATGCTCAAATGAATTGGTTAGTCTCTAAGGTGCCCCAAGTCCTCCTTTTCTTTCTGCGGATACAGACTAACAGGGCTGCTACTCTGAAACGTGCTTTGACATGCAGGTTTGCTCTGGAGATGTAGGACCACAGCCTTGGGAAATGTCCACACTTGGGGCTATTTGTTGAGCCTTGAGTTAATTGTTTTGTAATTAATTCAAGGTAATTAACACATTTGTAAATACTACTTTGGACACTCCCCAAACGTTTCTTCCCGGACACACATATTTGCTTTACCCTCTCAGATAAGTTTTTAGCAGCCAATTAACTTCAGGCAAAACCACCTGCGACAACCTCACTGCTGTATCTTCGGGCATGGCAACACTTGCAGATGTGGAGCGCTGGGAGTTAAACCAGCCCTTGGAGAAAGCAGTAGGGAAAGCGCTGCAGTGTGTTCACACGGTCAGCTGCAAGCGCACTGGCGTGGCCACATTTGCCACACTTGCAGCAGTATTGGGAGCAGTGCATTATGGGCAGCTGTCCCACAAGGCACCTCTTCCCATTCTGGCGCTGTGGCTTGTGGGAAGGGGGTGGGGCATTCTGGGTCCTGTCCCAATGCCTCATGATGCATTGCTTCGCATCCCAGCAATCCCTGTGCTTCCGTCCACATTTGACGCCATCTTGCAACACTTTTTGTACTGCGCGCTCTGTCTTCCCTTTAGGTCTGCGGGAATAGAGCCCGAACTGCTGAGGAGTATGCTGATGGGTCTCGCCAGCATGTCACAAATGGCAGTTGAGTTACTCCTTAAGCTACAATCTGACAGTGAGGAGTCCGATGATGATGTCGACTCGCATAACGCTTACGACACGAGATTGCTTGTGGCATTCACAGACATGCTCACCACAGTGGAACGCCAATTTTGGGCTCAGAAAACAAGCACTGAGTGGTGGGATCACCTCGTCATGCAAGTCTGGGATGATGAGCAGTGGCTGCAGAAGTTTTGGATGAGAAAAGCCACTTTCATGAGACTGTGTGCTGAGCTCGCCCCAGCCCTGCAGCGCAAGGACATGAGATTGAGAGGTGCCCTGCCAGTGGAGAAGCAGGTGGCTATTGCAATCTGGAAGCTGGCAAATCCAGACAGCTACCGATCGGTTGCTAACCAGTTTGGAGTGGGAAAGTCGACCGTTGGAATCACATTGATGCAAGTTTGCAGGGCCATTAATCACATCAGAAGAACCGTGACTCTGGGTAACGTGCATGACATTGTAGCTGGCTTTGCACAAATGGTTTTCCCTAACTGCGGAGGGGTGATAGATGGGACGCATATTCCAATTCTGGCACCAGCCCACCTAGACTCCAAGTACATAAATAGGAAGGGGTATTTCTCTATGGTTCTCCAGGCGCTTGTGGATCACCGTGGGCGTTTCATTGACATTAACGCAGGCTGGTCCGGAAAGGTGCATGATGCACGCATCTTTCAGAACACAGGCCTGTTCAGGAAGCTGCAAGCCGGGACTTTCTTCCCAGACCAGAAGATCACCGTAGGACAGGGGTCTTCAAACTACTGCTGCGGGCTGGATCCAGCCCAGGGCTTCCATTTGTTGTGCCCTCCAACCAACAGGGGAAAAGCGAACAGCTGAGTAGGCACACCAAGCAGGCAGGGGGAGGAGCTGCCAGCAGCAGCTCGTGCGGGAGGGGTAGCTCAGCTGAGCTGTGTGGAGGGTTGAGTGCCCCCGGGAGCCAGTGTCCCCCAAAAAGGGGAGCCAACTTAGGGGAGAATTGCTGCTGCAGCCCAGTAGATACAATCAATTCTGATGATAGGGAACACTAACTTTGAACCACAGCTAAATGCAATTTTGTCAGAAAAACATCAGTACCATACTTCTCACTAATTCTAACATAATATTTCTTTATTTCTGAATATGTGTATTTGTATGATACAAATGTGTGAGTTTTTAGAAATAAAAAAAAAATGTGAAATGATTTTTAATGTACTGACAAATATTTTGTGTGATTTCACAGTACCTGCATCGATTAACTTTTATACCTGATTTAGAATGTAATGCAACACTGACACAGAGTAGTGTTGTTTTTAATGATTTTGCATATATTTGCATACATTTAATTCCTTTCACAGTCGCTTCGGCCCATGAAGCCCCTTCAAAAATCTAATATGGCCCTCGTCTCATAAAGTTTGGAGACCCCTGCCATAGGGGAAGTCAAAATACCCATTGTGATCCTTTGAGACCCTGCTTACCCTTTAATGCCATGGCTCATGAAACCCTACACAGGGAGCCTTGACAGCAGCAAGGAGCAGTTCAACAACAGGCTGAGTCAGTGCAGACTGACTGTGGTGTGTACTTTTGGCTGTTTAAAGGGCCGCTGGCGCTGTCTGTATGGGAAGCTGGACCTGGCAGATGACAACATCCCCGCGTTTATATCCATGTGCTGTACCCTCCATAACATTTGTGAAGGGAAGGGTGACAGATTTACTCAGGCATGGAACTTGGAGGTTCAACACCTGGAGGCTGAATGTGAACAGCCAGAGAGCAGGGCTATTAGAGGGGCCCAGCGCGGGGCTGCAAGGATTAGGGATGCCTTGAGGGAGCAATTTAAGCCTGAAAGCCACCAGTAATGTCTGGTGCCCTGCACGGGAGTGAAGTGCAGTGGTTCCAATGTTAGTAGGAATCTGTGTTTGCTCTGTATGATACATTGACTTGCAGGGCCTGTTGCTTTCCTTGGCTAAAGTATCTTTTAGTTAATGCAATAATAAAGAACGTTTTCAAAGCCAAAAAATTCATTTATTGAAAAGAAACACAACAGCTTGGGAAACAGAAAGGGCAAGGGAGTGCGGTGGGGAACGGTACAATCACAGATTTGCGTATGTCTTGTTGTCATACTCAGCCTTCCTGTCTGGAGTGCTGTGCAACGAGTGCTGCACTTCAGGATGGCTATACTGCATGGTGATGGGGGCTGAGTGCAGCAGGTAATCATTGTAGTTTTCAGGGCTGGGTGGTGAGGCTACAGGTGTTGGAGGCAGCTGGTGGTGATAAGAACCCAGATGTTGGGGAAAGTGGGTTGGAGGTGACATGGGGGCACAAGGGCTGCGGGGGGGGGGTGGGTAGTGCTCTGCCTGCATTGCTATAAGCGCCTGTATTGAGTTCACTTGGTGCTCCATGATGCTTAGCAGCCGCTCCGTGCTTTGGTGCCGGCAATCCGCATTCTCCTGGTGGACCCTCCTTTCACTCTCCCGCCACTCCTGCACTTTTTGATTTTCATTAAGGGACTGCTGCATTACTTCATGCAGCATGTCCTCTTTGCTTCTACGTGGTCTCTTCCTAATTCTTTGGAGTCTTTCGGCCAGTGATAACAAGGATGGCTGAGATCTCAAGGTTGCATCTGTAAAGCCAAAATACAACACTTAATAGAGGCAGCATTGTTCACACCAGTCAGAGCAATGATTCGCCCATACTTAAAGACAAGCACAGTCTACACAATAGCAGAATTTGCCCGTCCCAAAGCAAGCGCACATAACCCACAGGAGCCCCAAAATGGTGAGTAAGCACAGGGGCAAGGGGGACTGATTGTTTCATGGCCATACTGTCCTCTGGGTTTCTGTGCCTTGGGGAGAGCCAACAGCCGCAGGGGGCCCCTATACTGAACACTGTTTCCACATTTTTCACAGGATGAGTTTGTCCTGGAAGATATCTTGCTGCTGAGGGTGACCTGGGAAACAAGGGAGGGTCTTCTACTGCAATGCGGCTTCCACCCTGGCCCATATGCAGCTTGCCTGTGGGCAGCAATGGTCCCCCGCCCCTCACAGCATGGCGTGGACATGTTAGCCTGACTGGGACAAGGAGCATAGTACAGGACCTGCACAAGCACATTGCCCGGCTTCTGCATGAGACCTTTGAAGAGATCACTGAGGCCAATTACCACGATGTCAGGGAGCACATCAACGCCCTATTCCGCATCTAGGCATGCATGCAGCCCAACCCTCCTCGCCCCAAGAGCCTGCACCAAACTTCCTTCCCAAAATAAAAGCCGCTTACAGGGCACCTCCTCTGGTGTTTGTCCTTCCCCAAGCACCGGCCGCTGAAACTGGCTACCTTCCTCCTGGCTTGAGAACAGCTGCTGGCTGCATGCTGGGGATGCTGGGGTGTCTCCCTCTTCCACAGTCCCCTCGCTCCCGCTTTCCTCCTCCTCCTGCCTTGTTGAACTGGGCTCTGAAGTGTCCATGGTGGTCCTCGGAGTGGAGGTGGGGTCGCCCCCAAGTATTGCGTCCAGCTCTTTCTAGAAATGGCAGGTCTCAGGGGCAGCATCGGCGCGGCGGTTTGCCTCGCGGGCTTTGCAGTAGGCATTTTGCAGCTCCTTCACTTCAACCTTCACTGCTGTGCATCCCGGTCACGGCCTCTTTCCATCATGCCCCTTGATATCTGCCCGAAGGTATCGTAATTCCTATGTCTGGAGGGCAGCTGGGACTTGACAGCTTCCTCCCCCCAAACACTGATGAGGTCCAGCACCTCGCCATTGCTCCATACTGGGGATCGCCTGGCGTGTGGAGGCATGGTCACCTGGAAAAATTCGCTAAGAGCACTCCACGCCTGGCTGAGCAAACAGGAAGGGGATTTTCAAAATTCCCAGAGAATTTAAAGGGCGGGTCTGAGGGTTGGTCACCTGAGGGCAGGGCAGTAGAGTTCAAAGTGATGACCAGAGTGGCTAGAACAGGCATTGTGGGACACTTCTGGAGGCCGATCACAGCACAATAACAGACCAGGGTGTCCACACTGGTGCTGCGGTGCTCCAGCCAGGGTGCAGCAAGCATTATGCTTCTCATTGAGGTGGATTACCAGGAGTCCTCCAGCCGTGGTGTCCGGGTGCTGTATGTGCTTTGCCAGTGTGGATGCGTTATAAGTTAGGGCGCCCGGGGCCGCTTTAATGCGCTCTAACTCATAAGTGTAGCCATGCCCTTCACCTCTGTAGAAGATGGAAAGAGTGTCCCCACAGTGCAATTGCTGCTGAATTGATACCTGCTACAATTCATACCACTGCTGTTGTGTAATTATAGTTTAGGATTTCAAGTATTTAAAGATAGTTATGGAAGTTATAAAGAATTAGAAAATCGTTTGATCTATTTACTAAAGCACCTGAAGATCCCATTTCACAGCAGTTGAAACAACAAGTGACAAGAGTGAATTCTTACTCCAAAAACATTTTATACATATTTTGTTTTCAAGCTAGCACAACCTCATTATTTCCGCCCCCCCCCCTTTTGTATCCTTCAACAAACGTAGGTTTGTTTGGATCCAGTTGAAATAAGATGGTCTAGATAAGGATCTTCATCCTTCTTTCTGGGCAACCAGTGTATTGTCCCCTTAATTGTGTCCAATGGTACCCAGAAACAGTGAGCCATTTTCTGTAAAAGATGCCGGTTCTGCTTCAGTACTCAAGCAAACAATTCACATTCTTGACACCCCTTTCCTCTCTATTCCATGGAAGTTCAGGTGCACCACACCATTAATGACAAGTTTCAGATAAGTTCAGGTAGCAGCCGTGTTAGTCTGCATTCGCAAAAAGAAAAGGAGTACTTGTGGCACCTTAGCGACGAACCAATTTATTTGAGCTCACGAAAGCTTATGCTCAAATAAATTGGTGAGTCTCTAAGGTGCCACAAGTACACCATTAATGTGAATTCCTGGAGTACTTATTTGCCTGGGAGGCGAAGGAGAGCAGCACATCACTTAACCACAGACACAGGTGGAAAATGCAAGCACGGCACATTGAAAAATTCAGATGTCTGATACAGAATAATGGAATAATATGGTCAGAGCTAATGTCTTCCCAGCTGCTGCAAAGCCATGAACTCACCCTTTACAGACATATGCAACACTTTACAGGGCTATGCACAAATCAGAAGGGGTTTGTCTGGACAAATTGTTATGCACACTTTGCCCAGGCTTTAATAAGGCTTTTTGTTTGTAAGTTCTTTTTAGTTCTTATTGAAAGTCTTAGAGAAATAGGGTCTGCTTCTGATTTCACACTGGTGTGAAATGTCAAATGGAATTATTCCTAATTTACACTGCTGTGAGATTGGAATTGTGCCCATAGCTAGGTGGGGCGAGGGGCAGAAGCTCAGAATTATAGACAGCAAGGAGAACTGACATGTTAGCTAGGATGGATTTGAAACTGACTGTTGTTATTGTTCAGGTTTAACAAAGTATATTATATGTAAGTTTTTATAACAAGCCTAAATATAAATGAAAAGGAACAAACCAACCAATTGCCTTTTCATTGCAAGGAAAGGCTTTTTTGGGCTGTGAGCTCACAAGAGTAGCCTATCTAGAACGTTTTGGTGGTAGGGGATGAACAGGGAGAAAGGAGTCATCCTACGTTCATGGATCTGATCATCGCATGGCCTCTTCCACTGCTCCCCAAAGCACCAAGGCCCCAATCCTGGAGTGAATTTCCTGTGGGTGCAGCAATCCCACCCTTAGACAGCTCATTGCAGGATTCTTAGTAAACATCTTTTCCAATTAATTTTACAGTATCTAATAGAGACACTATTGTGATTGTTATTTATCTGACAGAACTGCCTAGAAGCCCCATTGTTGCAGGTGCTGTATTACACATATTTAAGAGAGAGTCCCTGCTTGAAGAGTTTAAAATTGTAATAGTAAAACAAAGGGCTTTCTTGCACCTTCCTGTGAAGCATCTGTTGCTGGTTACTGCCAGAGGCTAGGTGGACCACAGCTCTGATCCAGTCTGGCACTGCCTGTGGAACGTGTAGATCAGCGTGGGACTTTAACACTCCTGGAAGTGGCACAGCAGATGTTCTCCCCAGCACACAGCTCAGCCCATTCTTTTAGAGGCACCTAGCACCAATGGCACAATCAGACATCCCCAGTGCTCATACACCAGGAATGAAAGATCTGAGATGTGGGTGCCCCTCGCATGGCTTTTGGGGTAGGAAGTCTTGCACCCTTCCCCTTCCATGGGCACCCATTCAGGGACAGCCCAGTCTAGCTTGGTAGCTGCCAATGATGACTCTCAGCTACATTAGAGCTTTTAACATTCAGGGATAAAAAGCTGCACTCCTTCCGTGGATATTTGTTTTTAATTAACTTCTGGTAGCACACACGGTCATTGTTATGTCCTGACGCCTGAAGGAATAAATTACAATTTCACAAGCATAATCTATCAGCTAAAAGGATAGTGTTGATAGGAGCAGACCTAGAAGTCTCTTACTGCAAGATAAGTCCTAAGATCAAATTCAAAGAAATCAAGGGGAAGCCTGCGGGCCCCGCAGTAGGCTCAGCAGGGCCCAACTGACCACAGTGTTGACCTGGCAAGGCATTTAGGCATTAGCCCATTTAGAATCATAGAATATTAGGGTTGAAAGAGATCTCAGAAGGTCATCTAGTCCAACCCCCTGCTCAGAGCAGGACCAACACCCACTAAATCATCCCAGCCAGGGCTTTGTCAAGCCAGGCCTTAAAAACTGCAAAAGATGGAGATTCCACCACCTCCCTAGGTAATGCATTCCAGAGCTTCACCACCTTTCTAGTGAAATAGTGTTTCCTAATATCCAACCTAGACCTCCCCCACAGCAACTTGAGACCATTATTCCTCATTCTGTCATCTGCCACCACTGAGAACAGTCTAGATCCATCCTCTTTGGAACCCCCCTTCAGGTAGTTTGAAGGCTGCTATCAAATCCCCCCTCACTCTTCTCTTCTGCAGACTAACTAACCCCAGTTCCCTCAGCCTCTCCTCATAATTCATGTGCCCCAGCCCCCTAATCTTTTTTGTTGTCCTCCGCTGGACTCTCTCCAATTTGTTCACATCCCTTCTGTAGCAGGGGGACCAAAACTGGATGCAATACTCCAGGTGTGGCCTCACCAGTGTTGAGTAGAGGGGAATAATCACTTCCCACAATCTGCTGGTAACGCTCCTACTAATACAGTCCAATATGCCATTGGCCTTCTTGGCAAAAAGGGCACCCTGCCGATTCATATCCAGCTTCTCATCCACTGTAATCTCCAGGTCCTTTTCATTTCAGAGTCCCTACGGGATTTAATTTACAAACACACCACCCTGTTTTTCAGGGTATGCTGCACCAGCAGCCTCAGAAGTCCAAAGTAGGCCAACTACAAAGTCTGTCATCCTCCATACCATTCTTCCCCTAGGTCCTGGATGTGACCCAGGAGCTGAGCCCCTCTATGACTGCAAACATTGCCTGTTAAAGCCTAATGAGACCCAGCCTCTTTCTCCTCCCTCTAGGACATTGGAAGGGAGCTCAGCATCAGGAGCCCCTTGCTTTTGTGACATAGGTTCTCACTACTGCATGGCCCTTTAACCTGAACACTTGTATGGCAGAGCAGCAGTGAAATGTGCAGCACACTCTTGCAGGGATGCAGGATTCAATCATTCAGTAACTTTCCATTTTATTGAAATAATTACAAAAATGCACCGCAAAGGGAAAAAGCTTCCCAATGCACAGGAGAGGAAGGCTGGCCAGGGGTTAGCGTGCTACCCTGGGAGACTGTAGTTCTTTCTTGACTTTAGCAAAGCTTTTGACACGGTCTCCCACAGTATTCTTGTCAGCAAGTTAAGGAAGTATGGGCTGGATGAATGCACTATAAGGTGGGTAGAAAGCTGGCTAGATTGTCAGGCTCAATGGGTAGTGATCAATGGCTCCATGTCTAGTTGGCAGCCGGTATCAAGTGGAGTGCCCCAAGGGTCGGTCCTGGGGCCGGTTTTGTTCAATATCTTCATAAATGATCTGGAGGATGGTGTGGATTGCACTCTCAGCAAATTTGCGGATGATACTAAACTGGGAGGAGTGGTAGATACGCTGGAGGGGAAGGGATAGGATACAGAAGGACCTAGACAAATTGGAGGATTGGGCCAAAAGAAATCTGATGAGGTTCAATAAGGATAAGTGCAGGGTCCTGCACTTAGGACGGAAGAACCCAATGCACAGCTACAGACTAGGGACCGAATGGCTAGGCAGCAGTTCTGCGGAAAAGGACCTAGGGGTGACAGTGGACGAGAAGCTGGATATGAGTCAGCAGTGTGCCCTTGTTGCCAAGAAGGCCAATGGCATTTTGGGATGTATAAGTAGGGGCATAGCGAGCAGATCGAGGGACGTGATCGTTCCCCTCTATTCGACATTGGTGAGGCCTCATCTGGAGTACTGTGTCTAGTTTTGGGCCCCACACTACAAGAAGGATGTGGATAAATTGGAGAGAGTCCAGCGAAGGGCAACAAAAATGATTAGGGGTCTGGAACACATGAGTTATGAGGAGAGGCTGAGGGAGCTGGGATTGTTTAGCCTGCAGAAGAGAAGAATGAGGGGGGATTTGATAGCTGCTTTCAACTACCTGAAAGGGGGTTCCAAAGAGGATGGCTCTAGACTGTTCTCAATGGTAGCAGATGACAGAACGAGGAGTAATGGTCTCAAGTTGCAGTGGGGGAGGTTTAGATTGGATATTAGGTAAAACTTTTTCTCTAAGAGGGTGGTGAAACACTGGAATGCGTTACCTAGGGAGGTGGTAGAATCTCCTTCCTTAGAGGTTTTTAAGGTCAGGCTTGATAAAGCCCTGGCTGGGATGATTTAACTGGGAATTGGTCCTGCTTCGAGCAGGGGGTTGGACTAGATGACCTTCTGGGGTCCCTTCCAACCCTGATATTCTATGATTCTGTTCCCTGCTCTGCACCAGGCTCCCTGGGTAACTGTGGCAAGTCTCTTAGGGCAGGGGCCATGAAGGACGTGGGCACCTAGACTCCAGAGTCAGGTACGTAAGTCCCTGTGCTCAGCTTCCCTGAGCTCCACAGAATTCCTGCCTATCACCGAAGTTTTGAAGTTTTGAAGGCACCTAGACTCCAGAGTCAGGTACGTAAGTCCCTGTGCTCAGCTCCCCTGAGCTCCACAGAATTCCTGCCTATCACCGAAGTTTTGAAGTTTTGAAGTTTTTTTGTTGAAGAACTGCCACTGTTAGGTCTGTAATAATTGCTACTTTTAGGTCTGGGTAAATATATTTAGATATATTTATCAGATATGTAAGTACGAAGTGTTGTCACATGGTCACTGTGAGGTTTATAGCTTTGAGTGGAGGTGCTGATGGCAATAGAAGTTTTCCTGGATTAAGGACTAGAAGATTTGACCCTCCAACTTTCTTTCTAAAGGAAGAGCTGCCCAGAGCTCCCATGCCTGTTTATCTTCCTTTCCTGCCTGCCGTGGCCTTGACATACCTCAGAAGTCTCAGGTTTTTTTTCAACTTTAAAATATAGAATTTTCTTGGTGTTTGGTTTTAAATATTCTCCGGTGAGAACTGCAACTCAGTCGCTGTAGTGTTGTAGTTAAGAGCCTTCTGGAAAGTAACTAGTCTTTAAACAGAAGTAAAAGGACTTGAAAGTGTCAGCTTCACTCCTGTTTAAGGTTAGTTTCTGGTCTATTATTTGTAGGAGGTGACACCTCTAGAGCCCCAGGCAGGTGCACTATAAACTCATGGGGCTTTGCCCTAATAGGATGTTTCCAAAGTTAAATGCTCTATTCCAAGCTTGATGAACTGCAAAAAAGTGATAGAAAGTCATCTAGATTTCTCTACAATTGTTTCAATGGCTGTGTTCAAGAGTTAGTAACAAAAAATATACATTAAAATTTTAAGCCTAACCAGTGTCCCTTAAGTGACTTGACACAAGATGTGAGAGCATGTTAGTATTAGAGGTGAGTGGGTCTAATATTTATTAAATCCTCTTTTCTTATGTAGGAATTAGATACAGTGCCAGCTAATTTCTGAGTTATTATCTGCAAAAAAATCCGAGAGTTTTCAGGTGCCTAAGTAGCCCTTGGAATCACGGTTAAAGTTGCCCCCCTTCAAAATCTGAAATGGCGCCCCTGACCCAGGGTCACTCCCCCTCTGTCTGAGTTGGAGAAAGGATTTAAACAGGGCTCTCCGCCTCTTAGAAGGGTGCTCTAACCATTGGCCTATGGGGTAGCATGCTGTGGGGCTCCCTCAGACTCTCCCGTTGAAGCTGTGCCACTGGGGCTAAATCACAATCGAGTGAGCAGAGCAGAGGGACGGGACCCTGGATTTCCCACCTCCCAAGTGCTCACCTAAGCACTGGGCTCTGGAGGCACTCTGGCTCTCTGTCCCCCTCTGTGAGGTGGGAGACTCCGGTTCAAATCCGTTCTCCCCCTCTGGCAGAAAGGGGGCATTGAAGCTGTGGAGTGCTCCAACCACTGGGCTAAAAGGAGTAAGGTGGGCACCACCACCATGGCCTTGGGCTGATTTTTGGGGAGTGAGGCAGGCACTGAACTTATTCCTGGAAAAAATGCCTCACGCACTTAAGTTGCCTGCTCCGACAGCGGAGCCCTAGTGGTGGATCTCTGCTAGCAGAGCTAGGTGCCTCCCTCTTAGAATCACAGAATCATAGAAGATTAGGGTTGGAAGAGACCTCAGGAGGTCATCTAGTCCAACCCCCTGCTCAAAGCAGGACCAGTCCCCAGCTAAATCATCCCAGCCAGGGCTTTGTCATGGTAGGCCTTAAAAACCAGTAAGGATGGAGATTCCACCACCTCCCTAGGTAACCCATTCCAGTGAAAAAGTTTTTCCTAATATCCAATCTAAACCTCCCCCACTGCAACTGGAGACCATTACGCCTCATTCTGTCATCCGCTACCACTGAGAACAGTCTAGAGCCATCCTCTTTGGAACCCCCTTTCAGGTAGTTGAAAGCAGCTATCAAATCCCCCCTCATTCTTCTCTTCCGCAGACTAAACAATCCCAGTTCCCTCAGCCTCTCCTCATAACTCATGTGTTCCAGTCCCCTAATCATTTTTGTTGCCCTTCACTGGACTCTTTCCAATCTTTCCACATGCCTTCTTGGTGATCCCAGTATGGTCCACCCACTCTCATTGCAGCTTTTTGGCCCTCACTTGGGGAGGTGAGAGTTCTCTGTTTCCTCAGCATTCCTTGCAGATGAAGGATGAGGGAGAGAAGAGCTGTTCTGTGATGCAGGGAATGGCCCCAAACCCAAACTCCAGATCCAACCTTATCAAAGACTGTGGAGGCCCAGGACCTGGAGAGGCAACTCTTCTTGCGCCAGTGTGATGGAGCGATCCAAACCCTAGGATTTGGGATGGAAGGAGGGAATCGGACTTCGGATGGTTTGCACCCATCGCGACAGGACTGTTTGCCAGCATTAAAGCTAGAGTGGGCCTGGTAAGGATTCTGAGGCTGAATTAGCCACACTGTGGTTCCTATGTTAAAGCTATAGAATCCGTTTGGTCTCTCCCCAACAGTCACTGCAATCAGAGGTGGATTACCATTTTGTAAGGCCCTGGGCCAGAGCAAGTGGGGGCCCCTCCCCCCCCATCAGCCTGCAGTCACCCACACGTGCCCCCCCCCAAGGTGCTCCTGTCGGGGGGTGGGGTTGGGGTACAGGGGCTTGCCCCGGTCCACCTGCCCAGCGCTCCTGGGGGCTTCCCCCACTCCACTCTCCTGGTGCTTCTGCTGGGGAGTGAGGTTGGGGCATGGGGGCTTCCCCCGCTCCCTGGCTGGTGCACTGGGAGGGTGGACTGGGCCAGCCACCGCATCTGGATCCCACTCCCTGGCAGGAGCACTGGGCAGGCAGAGTGGGTCGGAGTGCAGGGCCCCCAGTTGGCTGGAGCCCCCGGGTATGGGCCCCATCGGCCTCGTGGCTAATCCGCCACTGAGTGCAATGTACACACAGCTATAATAACAATGAATATACATTGTGGCTTGGACCTGCAAGACCTTGCGCGGTGCACAGCAGGGAGAACCAGTCTGTTGCACACCCGGGCAAGTGTGAGAGAAGGCTGGTGATGAGCACTGCTGTCCCATTTGCCCCAGACACTGGGCTTTGGCATGGCAGTGCACCTCCCTCCCCTCACACGCCTGCCCCCTCGCTTGCTAGTGTGCACTGCACAAAGGGGGTGGAGTGAGCTGCGCAATGGTCTTGTCTGAGGAGATGATTTAAATGCAGGCCTCATCCCACCAACCAGGGCCTTTACCATGCATTCCCCCCGGGCAAAATCCTGGGCCTATGGAAGTCAGTGGCAAAACTCCCATGGATTTCAAAGGGGCCAGAATATCACCCAGGGCTTCAGTAGTGTTATGGGGCAGGAAGGGCTTGATGGCTGCCCAGCAGCATTCTCAGCATCCCCTGAAACATGCCTCCTGCCACCTAGAGACACATTCTGCACCTGCGTGGCTCCTTAGGCCGGCTGTACTCACAGAATCATAGAATATCAGGGTTGGAAGGGACCTCAGGAGGTCATCTAGTCCCACCCCCTGCTCAAAGCAGGACCCAATTAAATCATCCCAGCCAGGGCTTTGTCAAGCCTGACCTTAAAAATATGTAAGGAAGGAGATTCCACCACCTCCCTAGGTAACGCATTCCAGTGTTTCACCACCCTCTTAAAGTGTAGGACCCCATAGCTGCCTCTCTCAGGGGTGTGAAAAATCCCCCCCCCAAGTGTAGTAGCTATGCTGACCTACCCCCCGGCAGAGTCACAGCTCGGTCAGCGGAAGAATGCTTCTGTCAGCCTAGCTACCACTGCTGGGGGAGGTGGTGTCCCAGAAACCCCCCTTCCATCACTGTCATCTGCATCTACACTATAGGGTGGCCAACTTTCTAATCACATGAAATTGAACACCCCCAGCCCGCTCCCTTTCTGATGCCCTGCCCATGCCCTACCGCTTCTCTGAGGCCCCACCCCCCCACTCGCTCCATCCCCCCTCCCTCCATCACTCGCTCTTCCCCACCCTCACTCACTTTCACCAGGATGGGGCAGGGTGTTGGGGTGCAGGAGGGGGTGAGGACTCTGGTTGGGGGTGCAGGCTCTGGGGTGGGGCCAGGGATGATGGGTTTGGGGTGCAGGAGGGGGCTCCGGGCTGGTGCAGAGGCTGGGGTGCAGGGGGGGGAGGGCTCCTGCTGGGCGTGTGGGCTCTGGGGTGGGGCTGGAGATGAGGGGTTTGGGGTGCAGGAGTGGGCTCTGGGCTGGGCCAGGGGGTTGGAGTGCAAGGAGAGGTGTGTGTGCGGGGTCCTGGCAGCGCTTACCGCGACTCTGCAGCCTCTAGGCTCATGGGCAGCCAGGTGGTTCCGCCGAGCGGACTTTTAATGGCCCGGTCGGCAGTGCTGACCGGAGGCACCAGGGTCCCTTTTCGATTGGAAGTTCCGGTTGAAAAGCAGACACCTGGCAACCCTACTACACTATGGAGTTGCCCCCCCATAGCTACAGCACTGTGGTGCAGATATGGCCTGAGTTAAGGTCTTAGAGTGGTAGCCGTGTTAGTCTGTAGCAGCAAAAACAATGAGGCGTCCTTGTGGTACCTTAGAGACTAACAGATTTATTTGGGCATAAGCTTTCGTGGGTAAGAACCCACTTCATCAGATGCATGTCTGACTCCTCTGTTAGTCCCACAACGGCAATTACAATCAAAGCACCTGAACATTTGAATTCAAGGCAAAGAGGAGCAAAACCAGGTGGCTGTGGGATTATTTGAATAAAATGAAACCCAAGGATGGTTTAGACCCAGCCACATTTGTCCAGCCCCTCCCCCAACATCCAGGGCTCTGTGCATGAATGGTTCTGGTTTTGCCCATCAGAGTTCAGTCAGAACACTTCATGGCCAGTATTCAACTTGGCCTGCAGTCAAACATTAATCCTCAGCCAGGAAATGCCAGAGAAATCAAGCCTGAGAGTGACATCTAACTCACCACAAATGTAAAAGATCTGGAGCGGTGTCAGACTGTGGTCATGCCAAAGGCAAACACACAGACAACTCTGGCTCCATTGGACATTCCAAAGGGTTCCAGACTCCCCTAGATGGCAAAAGGACCATTGGCATGATCACCTTTACCAGCCGGCAGCTTGTCCTGATCCGTGCTGCTCGCTCTGCTCCTCTTCCTCAGCCTCAGTGAGCAAGCCCTCCCCCCCGCTGTCCTCTCCTCGCCTCTCTTCCCCAAAGGCAGTGACAAATGGAGTGACTCAGTGAGCTCTGGAAGGACATCACAGACATGGAATCTGGGAGCTCTAGAATCACATGGCTACTCATCTTAGTGCAAAAAGAACAGGAGGATTTCTGGCACTTTAGAGACTAACAAATGTATTTGAGCATAAGCTTTCGTGAGCTAGAGCTCACTTCATCGGATGCATTCAGTGGAAAATACAATGGGGAGATTTGTATACACAGAGAACATGAAACAATGGGTGTTACCATACACACTGTAAGGAGAGTGATCACTTAACCCCTGCAGCATCCTGAACTCCAGAGGGCCACCGAGGATCTGGAACTGGGCTGAGTGGGCCGAGGAATTCCTTAGAGCGTGGACTGTATGGGGCAGGGAGCCTGTCTGCCATTATTTGTACAGCACCCAGCACAGCAGGGCCCCAATCCTAGGGGTGACAGTGGACGAGAAGCTGGATATGAGTCAGCAGTGTGCCCTTGTTGCCAAGAAGGCCAATGGCATTTTGGGATGTATAAGTAGGGGCATAGCGAGCAGATCGAGGGACGTGATCGTTCCCCTCTATTCGACATTGGTGAGGCCTCATCTGGAGTACTGTGTCCAGTTTTGGGCCCCACACTACAAGAAGGATGTGGATAAATTGGAGAGAGTCCAGCGAAGGGCAACAAAAATGATTAGGGGTCTGGAACACATGAGTTATGAGGAGAGGCTGAGGGAACTGGGATTGTTTAGCCTGCAGAAGAGAAGAATGAGGGGGGATTTGATAGCTGCTTTCAACTACCTGAAAGGGGGTTCCAAAGAGGATGGCTCTAGACTGTTCTCAATGGTAGCAGATGACAGAACGAGGAGTAATGGTCTCAAGTTGCAGTGGGGGAGGTTTAGATTGGATATTAGGTAAAACTTTTTCACTAAGAGGGTGGTGAAACACTGGAATGCGTTACCTAGGGAGGTGGTAGAATCTCCTTCCTTAGAGGTTTTTAAGGTCAGGCTTGACAAAGCCCTGGCTGGGATGATTTAACTGGGAATTGGTCCTGCTTCGAGCAGGGGGTTGGACTAGATGTCCTTCTGGGGTCCCTTCCAACCCTGATATTCTATGATTCTATGACTGGGGACCCCTGCCCTAACAACAATATAAATTCTACTAGTACTACCTTGGCAGGCCAATAACCCCCTGAAGACAACGAGAGGTAAGGAAGGAGGACCCTGGGGGCTGCAGTGGGGAGGAGGTGTTGGCAGTACCCTACCTTCCCCTGAGATGAAGGGGAGAGGATTCAGAGACCCTTTTTCCTACACACTCCCCCTTCTGAGGGAGGCCAGGGATTTGGGGGGAAGGGGGCTTGGTAAGTGTTTGTGTATTGTAAAGGCAGGGATTTCACAGCCTGAGATCAGCACCTGTGGGGCAGTACCACCAGAACCAGGGCCCATTCCATGTCCAAGTGCTGGGTTACCTGTTCCTCTCCAGCACCATGGGCTCCACGGCATTCCTCTTCCCATGATCCACAGTGCAGGGTCTCTGGGCGGCCAAGGGACATTGTCCCTCACAGACCTTCAGGGATTTCCTGACCCTGTCTGACTGCTATGACCTGGTGTCCCCACATGCAGAGAGCAGAGCAGCCCCACTGCCCCGTGACCCCTCGGTCCTGAGGAAGGGTTAAGAGCAGGCCTTGTTCTCCAGTAAGTGGAAGCATCCCTCTTGCTCTTGCTATGGGGAGTGGGAGCAGGGAGGATGCTCCTCACAGACCTTGAGGTACCTGTAGGCTCAGGGGAGGACCCCCTGCCCATTCCATGCAGTCTGTGCCCTTGTCAAGGTTCCTCTGTCACAGGCCATGGTACGGCCTGTCATTTCTACCCCACCAAAGGGAGGCTGCAGCTTTGGGTCCAGCTCTCTGCGCGGCATGGAGATGACCCAGGAGCTGAGGCCCGAGGCCCATCTCTATAACACTCTCCTTCAGCCCCAGACTCATTTACTCCCAATGTAAACAACATCCTTACAGCAACCCTTCTGCATTCCACTCAGCAGCCCTCCTCGCTCCTCCGCTTGCAACAGCAGCAGCATGTCCATCTCTGAGTGACCTGGTGGCGCTCTGCAACAGCGTCACGCGCCGACCCTTGCTGAACAGCTCTTGCTTATCCTGTGCAGTCAGCTCCGAAGAAGCCTGCTTCTCCCAGGCTGATTACTCATCTGGGAAGAAAACGCATTTGCCATGTGCCTGCTGCTTGGGGTTAGTCGGATCTAAGCAAGTTGGACCTGTGGCTACCCCTGCCCTTCTCCTGCCTCTGTTCTCCCTGCGGAGCTGCAGCAAGGTGCTTGGTACTGCTGTCGGCTCCAGCTGGCATACAGCTCCAGCAGGGGCAACTCACCACCCGGGCAGGTGGCACTGACTAGGGCTCTTCTAGTGCCCAGGGAGAGCTGCAAAGGCCAGAAAGCGCTAGGATGTGGTCCCTGTCCATGCGGAGCCCTCGGACTACTGTGGCATGCAAGGAATTGTGTGATTAAACCCCAGCGCATCCAGCTGGGTGTGCAGCCGTGACTCCTGCTGGGCTCTCCTCGGTGTGAATAGGTGCTCACTGCAATGGTCCTTGTGCTAAATCGAAGACAGCAGGAAATCTCATCCTGCATTGCATTAAACCCTTCCTGGGAGTCACAATAGGGGCTCCCCGCCTGGCCACTTAACCCCTTCTTGATCAGCACCTTGCTCCCTCCACCTCCTCACCTCTGTGACCTCTAGGACAGCCAGTGGCTGGGGGGGCTGGGCTGTGAAATCCGGTGGAGACAGTGTGACAGATATGGCAACTTCCTGCCATATCTGGGGAGACCTTATTGAATTCATCTGAAGTATTTTGGGGGTCCCATGTCTTAAAGTAATAGTTCATGTATGATTCTGTTCTGCGGCATGGGGGAGGAGTTGCCACAGCTCCTCCTGGAACTGAAAATGGGGTGGCGATAAGGCAAATCAGCCAGGTACCACCTCCTGGGAAGGTTCTCATCTACTAGTTCAGACTGGATTCTCTAGGGACCAACAGACAAAGAAAGGACGTCTGGATAAATAGGCTGCATTTAAACTGATTTGAGACTTGCTTTCTGATCCAGCAAATGGACAGGAGCTGCTGTCCAAGGGGCTCCCTACCCTTGAGGAAGGGTTGATAAAATTTTGGGCTCTGGAGGCCCCATAAGACTGAGGGTGACCTCTGTAAATTGTTAGCAGGTGTATAGGAATGCTATTTTTTTTAAAATGTTTTCTCTATAATGCTTTTACTTTAAGAATAAATGTGCTTGCTCAGAAGCTCAGAACTGGAGTAACTGGTAACTGTGGGCAATACATGTTTATCGCTCTCAGAGAGAAAGCCAAGTGCAGGCACTGGCTTGTTTAGGCAGCCTGGCTTGCTGAGGATATCTGGATATAGCCCAGGGAGCTGTCCAGCCTTATCACCCCTGGTCAGGAGGGAGGGAGATGCGGGTCTCCACCCAGGAGAGGTGATGGCTGGGAGATGGAAACCTTTGAGTGGGTGGCCTGAAGGACCACAGAGGGTTATACTGGTACAGACATCCTGAATCTGTGACAGATCGCTCTCCTCCCTCCCCTCCGCTCGATGACACAGCTCTAAACCCTAAAGAGAAGGAGAGAGGAGGTGAGGTGTGACAGGAGCAGTGGTGGCCCTGCTAGCTAGGAAACACCACGCAGAATGCAGCCTGTGTCCTAGACGTGGGCACAATGCTCTCTGCTGTGCCAGGTGCCCTGCTGCCATGCATGTATGTGTGAGACGCACTGCTCTTTCCAGGTAGGGACTCATCCAGAAGAACAATGGTGGATAAACTAAACAGGAATAAGTCACCAGGACCAGATGCTATTCACCCAAGAGTTCTGAGGAAACTCAAATGTGAAATTGCAGAACTGCTAACTGTAGTCTGTAACCTATCATTTAAATCAGGTTCTGTAACAGATGACTGGAGGATAGCTAATGTGACCCCAATTTTTAAAAAGAGCTCCAGAGGTGACCCCAGTAATTACAGGCCGGTAAGCCTGACTTCAGTACTGGGCAAACTGGTTGAAACTATAGTAAAGAACAGAATTGTCAGACACACAGATGAACTTAATTTGTTGGGGAAGAGTCAACATGGTTTTAGTAAAGGGAAATCATGCCTCAGCAATCTACTAGAATTCTTTGAGGGGGTCAACAAGCATATGGACAAGGGGGATCCAGTGGATATAGTGTACTTAGATTTTCAGAAAGCCTTTGACAAGGTCCCTCAACAAAGGCTCTTAAGCAAAGTGAGCTGTCATGGGATAAGAGGGAAGGTCCTCTCATGGATTAGTAACTGGTTAAAAGACCGGAAACAAAGAGTAGGAATAAATGGCTTGTTTTCAGAATGGAGAGAGGTAAATAGTGGTGTGTACTGGGCCCAGTGCTATTCAACATATTCATAAATGATCTAGAAAAAGGAGTAAACAGTGAGGTGGCAAAATTTGCAGATAATACAAAACTACTCAAGCTAGTTAAGTCCCAGGCAGACTGTGAAGAGCTACAAAAGGATTTCACAAAACTGGGTGACTGGGCAACGAAATGGCAGATGAAATTCAATGTTGATAAATGCAAAGTAATGCACACTGGATAGATAATAAGACAAAAAATATCATATTACCTCTATATAAATCCATGGTTCGCCCACACCTTGAATACTGTGTGCAGTTCTGGTTGCCCCAGATCAAAAAAGATATGTTGGAATTGGAAAAGGTACAGAAAAGGGCAACAAAAATGATTAGGGGTATGGAATGGCTTTCAGATGAGGAGAGTGATAAAACTGAGACTTTTCAGCTTGGAAAAGGACTAAGGGGTATCATAGAGCTCTATAAAATCATGACTGGTGTGGAGAAAATAAATAAGGAAGTGTTATTTACTCCTCCTCATAACACAAGAACTAGGGGTCACCAAATGAAATTAATAGGCAGCAGGTTTGTTTTAAACACAAGGAAGTATTTCATCACACAACGCACGGTCAACCTGTGGAACTCCTTGCCAGAGGATGTTGTGAAGGCCAAGATTATAACAGGGTTCAAAAAGAACTAGATAAATTCCTGGAGGATAGGTCCATCAATTGCTATTAGCCAGGATGGGCAGGGATGGTGTCCCTAGCCTCTGTGAAGCTGGGAATGAATGACAGGGGATGGATCACTTGGTGATTACCTGCTCTGTTCATTCCCCCTGGGGCACCTAGCATTGGCCGCTGTCAGAAGAAAGGATACTGGGCTCGATGGACCTTTGGTCTGACCCAGTGTGGTCGTTCTGATGTAACAATGGCACCACTTTAGAACAGAACCAGCCCCAATTTTTATCTTGTGACTTGGCAGCGTCCTGATTTTCAGAAGCATTAGGAGGCACTTGGGGTCAGTTCTTCAGCTTGGCACTTGGACAGCCAGCCAGGCACATGGATTCTGCCCCAGAGCTATGAAAACCCATGGCCCTGGTTGCTAGCATAGCCCGGCAGGAATGCTGTGGATACACACGGCCCTGTTCTACCATCACTAATGCTGCATAGGACCTGGCGTTCTGCATAATGCAGACAAGCTGGGTGGGTTATGGAAGTGTGTCAGGGAGGGCACCGCCGTATTTGAAAACTCAGCCTGCCCTTCCAGAATGAATACTCACCAGGACGGGCTGCGTAGTAGGGGGGAGAGCTGCTCAGCCAAGGCCTGGGTAGATGTGAGGGAAAGGGGGAGAACTGGGCAGAGAAGCAGTGTAGATGTGGACAACATTAATACAGACGTTCTAAAATGTTGTTTCTTTGAACGCTGACACAGGACACGTAGCCTGAGCCCATGTGATCCCCATTGTACAGGATAAACATCATCCTTTCTCAGGGGTAGAAATCAGTCCCCAGGATCACACCACCCACGGGGCCAATGGGCCAATATGCACTTGCATTTACCTGACCTTCCCATTGTCAACAATACACACCAATCACACCAGAGGACAGCAAAACTAATCCCAGCCGAGCCAAATTGCTCATGGCATTTCCAAGCTGTATTCAAACTCAAGTGGGAAGTCAGTTAGACATGGTAAGTGCTTGGATGGCAGAACAGGGCTAACACAAAGAAAACGCAATGCAGATCGGATGAGGAGATTTACCTGACAATAGGAATGTGTCCCCCGTGGCATTGCATAATCCCCAGGCAGAGGGCGGGGAACATTCCCCTTCACACTGGGGGGTTTTTCAAACTTCCCTTGCTGGACAGAGAACAGCAGCTCCAGAGCCAGCCCTGGTTTTGCTGCCTGGGTTATGGCTCAGCTCAGCTCCAGGGCTGCTGGGTTAGCAGAAGCAGCTCTGAGTAGGTTTGTTCTCACTTCCACAAGGAATCATAGAATCATAGAATATCAGGGTTGGAAGGGACCCCAGAAGGTCATCTAGTCCAACCCCCTGCTCAAAGCAGGACCAATTCCCAGTTAAATCATCCCAGCCAGGGCTTTGTCAAGCCTGACCTTAAAAACCTCCAAGGAAGGAGATTCTACCACCTCCCTAGGTAACGCATTCCAGTGTTTCACCACCCTCTTAGTGAAAAAGTTTTTCCTAACATCCAATCTAAACCTCCTCCACTGCAACTTGAGACCATTACTCCTCGTTCTGTCATCTGCTACCATTGAGAACAGTCTAGAGCCATCCTCTTTGGAACCCCCTTTCAGGTAGTTGAAAGCAGCTATCAAATCCCCCCTCATTCTTCTCTTCTGCAGCTAAACAATCCCAGCTCCCTCAGCCTCTCCTCATAACTCATGTGTTCCAGTCCCCTAATAATTTTTGTTGCCCTTCGCTGGACTCTCTCCAATTTATCCACATCCTTCTTGAAGTGTGGGGCCCAAAACTGGACACAGTACACCAGATGAGGCCTCACCAATGTCGAATAGAGGGGAACGATCACATCCCTCGATCTGCTCGCTATGCCCCTACTTATACATCCCAAAATGCCATTGGCCTTCTTGGCAACAAGGGCACACTGCTGACTCATATCCAGCTTCTCGTCCACTGTCACCCCTAGGTCCTTTTCCGCAGAACTGCTGCCTAGCCATTCGGTCCCTAGTCTGTAGCTGTGCATTGGGTTCTTCCGTCCTAAGTGCAGGACCCTGCACTTATCCTTATTGAACCTCATCAGATTCCTTTTGGCCCAATCTTCCAATTGGTCTAGGTCCTTCTGTATCCTATCCCTCCCCTCCAGCGTATCTACCACTCCTCCCAGTTTAGTATCATCCGCAAATTTGCTGAGAGTGCAATCCACACCATCCTCCAGATCATTTATGAAGATATTGAATAAAACCGGCCCCAGGACCGACCCTTGGGGCACTCCACTTGATACCGGCTGCCAACTAGACATGGAGCCATTGATCACTACCCGTTGAGCCCGACAATCTAGCCAGCTTTCTACCCACCTTATGGTGCATTCATCCAGCCCATACTTCCTTAACTTGCTGACAAGAATACTATGGGAGACGGTGTCAAAAGCTTTGCTAAAGTCAAGAAACAATACATCCACTGCTTTCCCTTCATCCACAGAACCAGTAATCTCATCATAAAAGGCGATTAGATTAGTCAGGTATGACCTTCCCTTGGTGAATCCATGCTGGCTGTTCCTGATCACTTTCCTCTTATGCAAGTGCTTCAGGATTGATTCTTTGAGGACCTGCTCCATGATTTTTCCAGGGACTGAGGTGAGGCTGACTGGCCTGTAGTTCCCAGGATCTTCCTTCTTCCCTTTTTTAAAGATTGGCACTACATTAGCCTTTTTCCAGTCATCCGGGACTTCCCCGGTTCGCCACGAGTTTTCAAAGATAATGGCCAGTGGCTCTGCAATCACAGCCGCCAATTCCTTCAGCACTCTCGGATGCAACTCGTCCGGCCCCATGGACTTGTGCACGTCCAGCTTTTCTAAATAGTCCCTAACCGCCTCTATCTCCACAGAGGGCTGGCCATCTCTTCCGCATTTTGTGATGCCCAGCGCAGCAGTCTGGGAGCTGACCTTGTTAGTGAAAACAGAGGCAAAAAAAGCATTGAGTACATTAGCTTTTTCCACATCCTCTGTCACTAGGTTGCCTCCCTCATTCAGTAAGGGGCCCACACATTCCTTGGCAAAACATTGAACCTGTTGGGCCAAATTTTGGCCTTTCCAGTTCTGGAGCTCAACCCTTCAAACACCGAACAATGAGTGCAATGTTACTCCTGTGAGCAATTCCCAACAGGGTTACTCCTGGGAGTAACAATACACACATGCTTAGGGGCTTGCAGGAGTGGTGCCCACTGCCCTGGTGTCGTTGGCCCCTCTCCCCCATCTCTGATTTGTTCCTGCACACAGCATGGAGCAGGGCACATGCTTTACATGCATAAATGCCCTGACCTGTGCAAATCTACTGCTGGGCACCCAGCAAGGGGCCTACATCAGACAGTCCTAGAGTCCTACAGTGTAAGCCAGGAGGAATCACCAGCTCATCTGGTCTGACCGCCTGTACATCACAGGCCACCAGCAGCACCCAGCACCCACACTCTACACCCAACAATTGAAATGAGACCAAAGTTACAGCCCACTGAAAACCAGACTGTGATGGATCACAGGGAGAGAACAGGAGGGCCTGAGGCCTCTGCAATGGCAGGGAAATGATTAACTGAGATATACCTAGATGAGGTTGGCAAGTGACCCACACGCTGCAGAGCAAGGCTACCCCCCCACACTCCCGGGTCACTGCTAATCTGATCTGGAGGAAATTCCTTCCCAACCCCACACACGGTGATCAGTCAGACCCTGAGAGTGTGAGCCAGAACCAGCCCACCCATCACCTGAGAGAGAGAATGCCTGAGAGAGAGAATGCCACCTCCGAGCCCTGGCCCTCCCTGGCCCATGTCCCGTCTTCAGCCGTGGCCTGCCCTGATGCTTCAGAGGAAGGGAAGGAAAAACAAAACAACATCAAACACCAGAACATAGTGGGAGGTGGGGAGGGGGAAATCCCCTCCTGACCCCTGCAAGTGGCTGGATGAAAACCTGAAACATGAGATTAAATAAAATGGGGGTCCAAAGTGAGAGGCAAGTCAGAGGCACTCTGAAAACCTGGCCTAGCCTAGTGTCATCTGGGCTGCAGCATGTAAAGAGGGGATATTAGGCCTTAACTGGGAACAAGAGACTTCAGTTTGGAACATTTAAAAATACACTTGTAACCTTTGCAGAATGACAGCTGGGTCCAGTTGGTCCCACCAGAGCTTGCATGACCTCTCCAAGTCATCTCTATTTTAACCCCACCACTGTCGGGGCCTCAGAACATCACAGGTATCACTTTCCTAACTGAGGCCAGGGTGGAACTGTCCTGGAAACTGGCTAATGCTTCACCTTCCTCAACAGAGCGGGACAGTTAGTCCCACCTCTGCAAACCACACCTGTTCAGCAAAGCACTTTGTTATATCCTTGGCACACGCGTGCGTATGCGCACACACACACACACACACACACACACAAGTTAGATCAAAATATCAAATACTCTGCTGGGAGGATGCAATGCAGCTTTGCTTTATTTCTTAGAATTCAGAACACACAAGAATCCCAAAGCAGAGAGAGACAAAAAAGACTGCTCCCTGAGGCAGAGACAGCCAACTCACCCCCCAAGGCTGGCTGGCTACAGACTGACTGCTGCTAGATGCCAGATTTGGCATGATTTTGGCAATTAATTGATCGTTGACTATTAGTGGTAAATAGGCCCAATGGCCTATGATGGGATGTTAGATGGGGTGGGATCTGAGTTACTACAGAGAATTCTTTCCTGGGTGTCTGGCTGGTGAGTCTTGCCCACATGCTCAGGGTTTAGCTGATAGCCATATTTGGGTTTGGGAAGGAATTTTCCTCCAGGGCAGATTGGCAGAGGGCCTGGGGGTTTTTCACCTTCCTCTGCAGCATGGGGCATGGGTCACTTGCTGGAGAATTCTCTGCACCTTGAAGTCTTTGAACCATGATTTGAGGACTTCAGTAGCTCAGACATAGGTGAGAGGTTTATTGCAGGAGTGGGTGGGTGAGATTCTGTGGCTGTGTTGTGCAGGAGGTCAGACTAGATGATCATAAGGGTCCCTTCTGACCTTAAAGTCAATGAGTCTATGAGGCTATGAGATTGCATGCTTCCCTAGGGAATTCCCTGCCTGCAACCAGGGCCAGGAAATCCCCTGAGAATTTAAAGCAATAGATCTCAATTTTAACAGAAAGAAAAGGAGGACTTGTGGCACCTTAGAGACTAACAAATTTATTTGAGCATAAGCTTTCGTGAGCTACAGCTCACTTCATCGGATGCATTCAGTGGTTTTTCCATGTTATTCAGAAGCAATGCAGGCTCTGCGATCCAAACACAGCAATCTCCCACATACAGAGATCAGTAGGAGCCAGGGGGTGCTGATCACCCCTTAGAATCTGGCCACTGCATCCCAGACAGGGAGGGCAGCTCCCAAAACAGAACAGAGAAGGGCCTGTTTGATTGTGTAATGTGGACCTGCCATGTCAGGAACAAGGTTCAAGGTCGAGTGCTGTAAACCATCAAGGCAGCTTATATAATGTTGCCCCTTTTCAACCTGAGCAGCTAGACAAAAGGCCCTGGGGATAGCCCAGCTGGGAGTAGAAATACCAGCCAGGTATTTATTTGAAGCAGTTTTGTTTTCTTACAAAGAATGCACAAAGCCCTGAATGCAGAAAGAACCAAGGAGCAGGAAACAGCTTCCTTTGCTCACAGCACCAAGTGTGCTCTTTTCAGCCTGCACCCCTGACCCAAGAATCTCTCCCCAGGTTTCCCCAGGGTCAGACGCCGGGCTCTCAGCTGCTCCTCTGGCTGTGTGGCTGTCTCCCCAGTGTCAGAGTTTTTTCTGTTCTGCCTCCCCCCGCCCCCCCCGCACACATATACCAATCACAGGCACACACATCTGACCACAATACCCAGGCGAACCCCTTGCCCACATAGTGCTCCTGTCTGGGTAGACTCTGTGAGGCCTTGTTTTTGGTGTGAAGTGGAGGGTGCAGGGCACATTCACACTTCCGTTTTAACAAGGTTTCCTCCAGCTTCTAACAATAACCCCAGAGCCAGTATAAATGGTGTATGAGCCAGATCCAGCAGCTGCGCCCCAGCCCTTCCCTAGGCTGAACTGCGCCTCAGGACTGCTCTGAGCGTTAACTGCATGACCTAGCACTTACAAAATCCTAAAGCAATTGCATTTAATAATATTCTGCAGGAACTCTTTTTCCTGCTGCATGGAGCAGCGGAACTAACGATGTTCTGAATTACGATTGGTTTTCTTACGTTTATTGCTGTTGATAAGTGCGTGTAATCTGCAGGATTCAGATCTGTGGAGGAAAACAGAGAAATGAATCCAAATATGACTGATTATTCTGATTTATTATTTGTATGGTGCTAGCTCGCAGGACCATTCAGCATGGAGCAAGGCTCCGTGATGCTAGCTGCTGTACAGATACATAATCAAAGCTGGTCCATGAGACAAAGGGTTTACAATCTAGGCACATTACTCTGGTCCTCAATGGATGCACAGATAAAGCAGGCGGAGGAGGAGGAGGGAAATGATTTCTGACATGGGTGTTTATAATCCTACAACATGGAAAGGACTTGTGGCACCTCAGAGACTAACAAATTTATTTGAGCATAAGCTTTCGTGAGCTACAGCTCACTTCACAACATGGGTTAGTTCTAGAGTCAGAGAGTTTAAGGCCAGAAGGGACCACCAGATAGGGTTACCACCTGGACAGTATTTGACTGGCCTGTCTGGTTTTTTATGGATTTGCCAGAAAATAATTTAATCTGCCGTGTTTTTTTACTTGAGTCTAAAGAATGGCATTATTCTCACAATACATTGGGATAGCTAATGGTAAAAGTTTGTGTCCAGCTAGGGATGCTGCAGTGTTCCCACTTCCACAGTTTAAGTGATAACAGATCAAAACTGTTGAAAATACAGCAGCTGTCTGCTCACCAACATGCAAGCGCATTGCACATGTGTGTGTAAGAGAGGGTTTGAGTCATATGGGCGTGAGGCGACGTGTGATGTTATTAATCTTATCTATATTGTGTTCTCTTTCTGGATACTATAAGTAGCTGTTGAAGGGGGGGGTTGTGGAGTTGCCTTGTGTGTGGGGGGGTGAGTGCTGGATTTTTTGCATTTCTAAGGTAGTAACCCAACCATCAGATCATCCAGTCCAGCCTGTGCATCACAGACCACCAACACCACCCAGCACCTGCACACTATCCCCAACAACCAAAACAAGACCAAAGTGTTACACCCTAGAGGAGAGTAGCCTGTTCTGTACCACAGCTGCGAGGAGGGGAACCAAGGTGCACCAGTATCTGCAATGGCAGGGAAAGGATTAAATAAACAAGATGCACCCAGATAACCCTGGCTTGGAACAAGCAGCAGCCAACTCATGAGCCTGATCCAAAGCCCAGTGGAAAGACACCCATTGACAGTAATGGGCTTTGGGTCAGGCCCCAATTTATCCACATCACTGCTCTACACACACATTGTCTTGTAATGTGGTCAAGACTGGTCAGTGTGTTGTTGTGCTGGTGACGGGTGTGAGCCTGCCAGCCCTGCAGACTGGGACATTCTCATTGTGCACAGAACATGGAAAGGGCAGTAGTGTAGGATTCCCAAACATTAGCGCCTGATCATTGGCCTCCACCTCAGTGTGGAATGGGCAAGAGGCAGTTAATCTCCATGCCTCTTCACTTGCAAAAAGTTCCCTTGGGGGGGTTTCAGGCTGCTGCCACACACCTTTCTCCATTTCCCCCTAGGCCGGGAATCCATTGCCAGCAGGATAGCGCTACATTAAAAACCTCCCACAAACTGAGGTCGACATAGAGGTCACTCGGGGAGCATTTTCTTCTTCAAGACAGCAGCTCTCAGTGAGCCTGAACAGTGGCTCCAGCCCAACCTCTGGGAGCCAGCTGTGTCTCCGGGATTCTTGTACCTGTTGAGTACAGGTCTCCCTGCCCTCCTTGAAAGAATCACTGCTTTGCCTGCTGTCTCAGCTGTGTTGCTTTGGTCCAACAACCCCAAATTCTGGGGAGACTGAAGTTCCTCTGTGCTTGAACTGGAGCAATAACTATTTACACATTTCATCATAGCTAATCAATTGCAATTGCACAATGACCTTTCAGCCATGAGAGCATGTGGGTCAGGGGGAGTCGGGAAGGGCAAAGATGCAGATGTTTTAATCTGGATTCACAAAGTCTGGGGGGATTCATCACAGCCCTTATAGCACAGGACCCCAGACTGTGGGGTGCACCCCCCTAGGGGGGCGCTGAGGAACATTTGGGGGGGGGGAGGGGAAGGCATGGCTGGGCCCTGGGCTAGCCCCCATGGATGGCAGGGAGGAAGCGTCACTCAGCTCTGCTCCTGGCCCTGGCCCCGGCTGCTGGCCCAGTGCCCAGGACTCTGATCCTAGCCCTACACCCGGGGGCTCCACTGTTGGTCTCATCCCCTGGCCAAGTCTCAGCTCCCAGCCCAGCCCTGATCCCAGAGCCACAGCCCCGCTCCTGGCCCCAGGCGAGGCAGACAAAGATAAGTGGGGACATGAGGTAAAAAGTTTGGGGACCGCTGCCTTATAGACTTCCCTTTCCACCATGCACGCTCCTTAGCACACCATAGGCCCTAAAAACACTTGCTGTCAGTGTCTTTGTTTAACGGACTCACCTTCTTGCATCATTATGAATAAGAACAAGCCAATTTCCTGGACTTTGGCACCAATTAAGGCCGTTTATGCCATGTACCTGCAGTTGCCTTCAAGCCAGTCATTGATTGGAGAATAATGTACATTGGTTAGGGTTTTTTCTAAGGTTGGCCTGTACGTGCAAGTTGGGATGCTTTCTACTGGACAAGATAATTTTAGACCGATGTTACATCATGGAAAATGTTTAAACAAAAGTTTCGTTTCAGAGTGAGTTGCATAACCACGATTATTTGTTCTACTAGGGAACTGGCCCAGTAATTAAAACGGGAAGAGGTTATTCAGTGGAATAACTAAGTCATAGTTGCAGAACTGGCTATAACAGATGAGGTGGTTGCCAAAGTCAGCAAAATATTAGAGGCCGCAAAAAGGATAGTGTTTGTAGGCTGTAAGGGCATACGTTTTCCAGTTTGTCCAGAGCAGAGAGTTATCTCTGCACAGCAGTATTCATGGAGCTGATCTGGGACAGCTCAGTGAAGAGCCAAGAACAAAGTATCTTCCTTTTAAAGTAAAAACTTGCAAACAGCTAATTGCAATGGGAGCCGCCCAGCCAGAGTGATTACAGATGAGAGCCCAGCTAAGTGGCAGCTTCAGGGCAGCTGCTGTGGCAGGTGCTATGCGACAGGATTCCCCAGATGTTACTGTGCTCAAACCCACACACCTGCACCCCCAGAATCATACAATAAACCCAATGCCATTGATTAAAATGCACGGACAAGCCAAGGGAATTCCATTCTTGGCCCGGCCTGCTATTGACATCGATAATGAAGCTCTTGTAGAACAGGACTGGGGGACACAGGTTCAGGTACGCAGAGCGCAAACTGGGCACGTAGACTGCAAGCTCTCTGGGACAGGGCTGCCTCTTGTTCTGTGTTTGTACCTGGCACAGTGGGGACCCGGGCCAGGGCTGGAGCTCCTAGGTGCTGCCACAATACAAACAATCAATACAAATTAGGACAAAGTTTTCAAATTTCTGTGATTAACTTGTGGCAGCTACGTCCGCATTTAGGCACCTGCGTGAGCTGTTTCCCAGCAGCTGGAGGCTCTAGGGTGGTACAATGGCTGTTGAGTTCAACATGAGGTAAGGGGGCTTAGCACCTAGGAGATATGCTCTGCACTTCAGAAGATCCAGCTCTTCACTTCTCCCCTTTGCAATCAGGAGTTGGGCTGCTTTCCACGTACGCCATGAAAATATGTAAGTTCAGTGAGAACATGTGCCTTGTGTTGGCATGTAGCTTCCTGCGGGACACGGTCAATGGCCACTGCCCGCCTCAGCTGTGGAGGGGGAGGAGAAATGAGATAGTCCAAAAGCATCATTATGACTTTGCAAAACACAGGGACAAAAGCTTCCATGAGCTCGTTAAGGCTGATACAAGAACAAAGGAGACAGCTATGGTAGGAGGTGTAGAAAAATAATCTATATTCCATAGATATGCAATAGAATGCCCCTACAGATAAGGTATAACAGTGCTCCACGCACTTCACTCACCTCCCCATTCACTTCTGGATCCAGTTTCCTATCCATATCTGAGTGTTAGCTCTAAGGACATGGAGCACATTGGTTACTAAGGGTCTGATCCTGAAGACATGGGGTGAAATCCAGGCTCCATTGGAGTCAATGGAAAAACTTGCACTGGCTTTAATGGGGCCAGGATTCCACCCATAAACATCACATAAGAGGGGATCACTGCCATGATTCAGGGCTGCAAGATCAGATCCAAACAGATGGCTTTTATGAGGCACTGTTTTACACAACAAGTTTTCAAACAAAGGGCTTGTTGACACTTGAAATCATAGAATATCAGGGTTGGAAGGGACCACAGGAGATCATCTAATCTAACCCCTGCTCAAAAGCAGGGCCAATCCCCAATTTTTGCCCCAGAGCCCTAAACGGCCCTGTTGCCTGGGGTGCCATTTCATCTAGGGCCAGCCCTGATCAGATGAACATAGAATACAAATAATTCTGTGTTTTCTCTAACTGCCAGTACTGCTCTAGGTTCGGAGGGTCAGGCTGGGTTATTTCCTTCCCTCACTCATCATCACTGATGCTAAGATTTCTGTACTTAAATGAGGTCCTCAGTCACACTTGTGCAGCCTCATTGTCTCAGTGATTTGCCTGGGTGTAACTAATGGGAAGTAAGTGATGTAGCCCACAGAGCAAGCTTTAGCATTTATTTTATTCCACAGTAACGCAAAGGACCTTCAGGCCTGTCCCCTCTACGACATTGGCTGTAGCAGTTAGCATAAGGCTAGAGGCCTATGGACTTTGGCACAGACAAATGACCCGATGGTCACCCCAAATTTTGGGGACCTGAGAATAGAGTGTTTAAGGGGGAAATTTGTTCATAACGACATCACCCAATCACAGGAACATGAGCTAACACCAGCTTCTGGATAGGATGGGAACATCTGCCGCTGTCTAACCACAAGAGGGCCATGGCAACGAACTGATGTATATGAGAATAAATTGAGATCATTAGTGTACTAACCTATAGGACAAGGGCACCCCAGCATTAGTAATGTGAGGAAATACAAATAAGGAAGAGGGGAGAACCCCCTACAGAATATACATTAGGCATGGTGGCATCAGCATAACGTATTATAAAAGTTGTATCCCAGCCCTTGGGCAGGAGGAGAGAGAGATGTAGCCCTTGGGAGGTGCTGCTGGTGATGATGAGGAAGAGGATGGGGATGAGGAAGTTGATGGCTGACATTTCGGGCTGTTCTGCGAGGGATGGTGTGAGTATGGATGTGCAGATGTACTTTCTGTATTATCTCCCTCTACCGTGCTGGGTTAGAGCCCTTGTGACTGTGCTGAATGTATTAAGCTACTGGAAGTACAGAAGGGTTCCTGTAGTGGGAGGAGGAGGACTTGTGGCACCTTAGAGACTAACCAATTTATTTGAGCATGAGCTTTCGTGAGCTACAGCTCACTTCATCAGATGCATATCGTGGAAACTGCAGCAGACTTTATATATACACAGAGAATATGAACCAATACCTCCTCCCATCCCACTGTCCTGCTGGTAATAGCTTATCTAAAGTGATCATCAGGTTGGGCCATTTCCACCTGCACATCCACCAATGTGATATATGCCATCATGTGCCAGCAATGCCCCTCTGCCATGTACATTGGTCAAACTGGACAGTCTCTACGTAAAAGAATAAATGGACACAAATCAGATGTCAAGAATTATAACATTCATAAACCAGTCGGAGAACACTTCAATCTCTCTGGTCACGCGATCACAGACATGAAGGTCGCTATCTTAAAACAAAAAAACTTCAAATCCAGACTCCAGCGAGAAACTGCTGAATTGGAATTCATTTGCAAATTGGATACTATTAATTTAGGCTTAAATAGAGACTGGGAGTGGCTAAGTCATTATGCAAGGTAGCCTGTTTCCTCTTGTTTTTTCCTACCCCCCCCCCCCCCAGATGTTCTGGTTTAACTTGGATTTAAACTTGAAGAGTGGTCAGTTTGGATGAGCTATTACCAGCAGGAGAGTGAGTTTGTGTGTGTATGGGGGTGGGGGGGATGTGAGAAAACCTGGATTTGTGCAGGAAATAGCCCAACTTGATTGTCATGCACATTGTGTAAAGAGTTGTCACTTTGGATGGGCTATCACCAGCAGGAGAGTGAATTTGTGTGGGGGGGTGGAGGGTGAGAAAACCTGGATTTGTGCTGGAAATGGCCCACCTGATGATCACTTTAGATAAGCTATTACCAGCAGGACAGTGGGGTGGGAGGAGGTATTGGTTCATATTCTCTGTGTATATATAAAATCTGCTGCAGTTTCCACGATATGCATCTGATGAAGTGAGCTGTAGCTCACGAAAGCTCATGCTCTAATAAATTGGTTAGTCTCTAAGGTGCCACAAGTACTCCTTTTCTTTTTGCGAATACAGACTAACACGGCTGTTACTCTGAAACCTGTAGTGGGAGGGTTGCAGCTGGGCACATTGGGGTTCCCAACTGAACAGTAATTTTAATAATACTGGGCCTGATCTTGGGACAAGAACCTGTCAAACCTCAGAGTGATAACTGGGGATTCTTAAGTAATCAATATAATTAAGGATCCAATTCTGTCATTGAGGTCATCGGTTCCATGACTTTAACGGACCTCTGTGACTTCTTTGGCTTCAGCCCACTGCAGCGGTGGGGCTGGAGCAGTTGTCAACCCCACCATAGGAGCAGTGGGCCAGGGCCAGAGCAGCCGCCGCTGGAGCAGCCCTTTGGGCTGACGGGCAGCCCCCATGCGCAGGAGCAGCGGCCGGTCTGGAGGAGCAGTCAGTGGTCAGCCACCAGCAGGCCTCCGATGTTAGTCCCCTCAGGATATTTTTAGTAAAAGTCACGGACAGGTTACCAGCTTCTATGGATTTTTGTTTATTGCCCTTGATCTGTCCGTGACTTTTACTAAAAATACGCGTGACAAAATATTAGCCTTAACTATAATTAACATGATTCATAGACTGGGCTACAATTATGTTCATTAAGCACAAGTGGGCCTAAAGTCTCTTTCAGCTGGGTTGGCTCCTGCAATAAAAACGTACTGTCACTTGACTCAACAGACCAGCTCTGTGTGAGCAAGGGGTTGCTATTCCTTACAAAGACACAGTAGTTGTTCAGAGTAGAGCTAGACCATCACTGCATACCAGCATCTGGCTACCGCAAGATGACTCAGCACGGCAGAGCTAATTAGTAACGAGCAAGCAAACCAGTTAATCAGGTGGCATGAGGCAGCCACGCCCTAGCCTGCAGAGAAACCTCGCTCTCCGTGGCCCCTCACTGAGAGAGATACCCCTGAGATTCGACTCCAAGGGCCAGGTTTTTCAAAGTGTTTAGGTGCCTTCCATTCAAATCCAGGGGAATTAGTACCTAGGCACTTTTGAAACTCTCACTTGGCTCCTATCTGCACCTTTAGGTGCCTAAACACCTGTTTTGTACACGACTTATATCCGAAAGGCTGAACTGGGAAACTGGGCTTGGCGAAAATGTTGCTCAGGCTACAGAACTAATTCTTCTTTCCTTGGGGAGGGTCACTCCCAGCTGGGATTTTTAAAGCTTCAAAAACTGCAGCTTGAAGCAGAACTCCTTTCAGCAGGGCAGGCTGAATGAAAGAACAAAGAGTTGAGAAACCTTCCAAGGTTTTTCTGCTCCCTGCTGGGGCGTTTCTGCAAGGCAGAGTGGATGGGTGGGCCTGAAAGCAGTCACTAGAGTTAGCTAACTTGAGGTAAAATCCGAGTGAAGACAAGGCAGTTTATAGCATTCACATGAGTTCACAGGTCCACATAGACCCCAGCCTCCCCCATAGTCTTTACTTCGACCTTCTAACACGAAAATGACAAACTGCCTTGTCTCCACTAGGATCCTGTTAGTTCCTTTTCTCCTAGCAAAGATGAACCCCAAACCAGTTTGGCCTGCTCCCCAGCCCTTGCACTGATGGCTGCGAGAGATAAGATTACCTGACTTCCAAACTTTTCCTAAAAGTGGGAGAAGGGCAGGGACTGTGCCTGAATATCATATCCAGGACACAAGGCTTTTGTGCCCTGCATTTGCTGAAGCATAAAAGTTCCACTGTGTGGGGGCCTCTCTATTGTAGTGGCAGGGTCCCCAGAGCCTGGCTCATCCAGTACCTAGCCAGTCAACAATCTTTGGCACTAGAAACGATTGAACAGCTGGGAAGGCACCAGCAGAACAGTTATGTTGAATGCACAAGGAGAGAATATATTGTTTGATAAGCTTCTAACTACCCTCCATTTACCTAGAAAAATGTCTAAAGTAAGTGGCTACTTATTAACCTCATAAAAATTATGGGTTGGTGTTTTAACCTCCAACCTGTGGATAACCCTAAAGTATTTGCCACTCTGATGTGATTTCTGAAAGCATCATCCTTTGGAGGCAATACAGGTAGGAGGGATGAGAAAACTGGCATCCCCACTGCAAATAGCCACAGTGCTAATGACAGGGGTGCAAACACCGAGATGGCCAAGTTGCAGAAGAAGTATGTAGCTTTTCCAGTTATCTGCAACACTTGGATTAAGTTGCTTTCTTTTAGTAGCTCTTTTGCTATTGTAAGCAATAGAATACAGCTATTTTGCAGCATTCTTCTGAAGCGGTGGATCCTGGCCCTTTCCAAACTCATTCCCTTGCTCAGTGCTTTGGATTTTGTGCTTACCTAACACTAGCTGAGTGGCCTCCCACCTTTACTTTGGGAACAGCCCTGAAATCCTTTGGAACATGGCCCCTTTGGTTTTGCGTCTAAGTTTTTGTTAGCTAGCAGTTCACGACTGCATGTATACAACTGGTTGGGATGGACAAAAAGTGGCTTTCCCCTAGTGCTAGAGGGCAAAGAGTCAGATTTCAATGTACCTTGGAGGTGAGCAGAAATGGCACAGCTGTCTTCTTTGGTGCAGAGCCAAGTTCTAGGAGCTGCTAAAAAGTGGAGACTCAGCGGTGAACATCTGGAGAGGCGTTGCATCCACACAGTGACACAATAATCATGTCCTCTCGTTTATGGGGATGATGCCCCTGCATCGGCAAGACTCAGCCCAATGAGCTGGCCTTGGCGATAGTCCGTAGGGCTGGGCTCCACGAAGGGACTTGCGGGGTGCAGTGCAGAGCAGCACAGCACCGGACTGTTAGGTGCTAGAAGATCACAAGAAAAACGCCGTGCCCTACAAAGCCTGCGTTAGGCGCCCAGGCTCCCTCTGCTATGAAAGGGAAGAGACAGGCACCTGAAAGTGGATCCACTGAAGATAGCATGTTAGCTGGGGAGTCGCTTCAACTAGTCACTCAGAGTTGTCAGTGATGGGGGTGTCCTAGCCTCACTCCTCTCAGGGAGAAGGCACCTATGTCTCTCCCTCTCTCTCTGCCCCACTGACGGTTCCACTGTGGCTAAACACTTAGTTCCTGGGACAGAGAGCACATGTGAGAGTTTAGGCACGTAAGTACCCCTGTGGAGCTGGGTCTAGCCCCCTGAATCACCCCAGGGTGTTGGAAGAAGGAGGGGGCTGCTCCCCTTTGTGAGGAGATCCCTGCAGCTCTTACACCTTCTCCCCATATGTTTTGGACCTCGAGGACTTTTACGCCACTATTCTGTTTGCTCAGTGCTGCTCATGGCACCTGATTCCCCATGCCTGAGGTCAGGATCCACGCTGTCTCCAGAGTGCTAAGTGGAGCAAAGGAAGCATTTTTATTAACCTCATCAAAATGGTCCTTTGCAGCCCCAGAAGTCTGCCTTATGAGAGGCAGGTGCCAGGTCAGGTAGGGCCTCTGGCAGTTCCAGCACGAGCCGTCTTTCTGCTCTGAATACTGCATTCAATGCAAGCCTGGGGAGGAGGAGGAGAAAGGTCCATGTTCACACAAAGCTATGCTGGGGTTACACAAAGGCTCTTCATTTGAAAGCACAGGATGTAAGAAGATTACAAACAACCAGTGCCATTTCTGCTGAGCAGCTGAGCGTTATGCTAATACACTAATGAGATGACAGAGAGATAGGAACGGATCCTTAGCTGGTGTAAATCAGTGCACTGCATTCATTTCAGGGGAGCTATGCTGATGTACACCAACTGAGGATCTCACTCACAGTATTTGCATCTGGAATTGACACGTACGTTTGTATATTTCAGCTTTGGTGCCTTACCACTACCACCAACCTTATTTGCTGGAGACAAAGACTTGTGTACACCCATCCAGATAGGGCAGACTGAATCTAAGGGTAATTTTGTGCATGAGACAACATGTTTTTACTGAAATACACTTTTCTGGCCCTACCCATACTCACATGTTTGACAAAGTCCAAAAAAGAGGAGCAGAAAGTAAGATTTCAAAAGCTCAAAGTATGGGAGTTGTAACGGGGTCTGCTTACCCCGAACTAGCCCAGACAGGGTTAAACCCATATTATTGACAGCAGAAGTCCCGCCTCCCTGTTGGGACTGGCCATGCTCGAGATGCTCTAGCAATGTAAAGGGAGGAAGCCCAGCTCATTCTGTGCTGGAGGCTGCAGGGGAGGGATCTGTCTGGGAAGTGCCTGTGGAGGGTCAGCCACAGCTACTGACTGTGCCAGAAATCAGAGCCTCCCTGGGCCTGCTTGAACTCCAGCAACTGGAGGAGCCACAGGAGGCGACCAGCCCAGCTGACCATGGAGAATCTGAAGTCTCATGGGAGACCCCAGTGCAGACTCTGGTAGGAAGTGACCCAGGGAGGGAGATGGAGTGGTACCTTCTGCCCAGGAAACCTCAGTGTGTTTTGGTAGGACCCCCTCACCCCCTGACCGTGCTGAGTCAGTGGCAAGTTGTTACACCACTGTTAGGGCCCTGGGTCAGGGCCTGGTGGAGTCGGGAGGGCTTGGGCCTCTCTACCTGGGCTGCCACACCCCTTGGTGGGTGCCCTATAGACTCTGGCTGCTAGGCCACACTGCCCTGATCCTAGGGGCATAAACTGTCACAGGAGTCTTTTCTTTCTTTATAATAAATAGGGTTACAAACCCTTTTTGAAGGATCAGCATTTCTGGTCTAGATCATTCACACACAGAATTGTGTTACACCCAGAGCCAAATCCGGAAGCCTTTCCTCAGGAAAATCTCCCACAGGATGAATGGAAGTCTAGCTGGAGTAAGGAAGCCATAAGAACTGCAGGTTGGGGCTGTAGGTTTCCACAGAACAGAATTAGCACCCTCTGTGGTAGAGAGACAAGGTGGGTGAGGGCCAGCTTCTCATACATAAATGAGATTGCCTCACCCACCTTGTCTGTCTAACATCCTGAGACCAACATGGGTACAACAACACTGCATCCACCCTCTGTGCTAACTTCTTTGGCTGTACCTGTGCTTGCCATTCCTACCGTCTAACATTCTTTGCCTGTTGGAGTGCAAGGTCATTTATGATTCTTTCCAGCTCATGAGCAATCATGTTTCCATAGTTGAGAATATTTTTAATGCACTCTTCCCACATGTGACCTGGAGCAGTGTTTCTCAACCTTTTTGACACCAGGGACTGTTTTGCTGCCTTCCTAAACTGGAAAGGGAGATCTCCGGGACCAGCGCTGGTCCACAGACAGGTCATTGAGAAACACTGGCCTACAGTACGTTGTCTCTCTCTGGAATTTAGATTTTTCCACAAATCCACCATGGAGAAGTCATCTTGCCCAAGAAACATGTCTCACAAACACCTTTTTATGCTGCTGTTTGCTAACATTTTTACTGACTAAAGAAATCTCTTACATCATGTTGGGGAAAACAGAAATACAATATGTTTGGGTGTCATGAAATCCACTTGTATGACAACACGTAGAACATGTTTTGTGTGTATAAACAGTTATGTGTGATGCTGGGAAAGTCATTTAGACCAAATGTTTCACAGGTGGCTACTAGTTGTGGATTTCTGATTTTCTGGGCACCCACCATGTGACTCCTGGGGCCTGATTCACAGAAATGCTGAACACTACCAGCTGCAACTAAGGTCAATGGGGGCTGTGCTCCAAAACTAACGTGCTATAAAACGTGAAGCACTCTGAAAAATCAGTTCCTAGTTTCTCAAATTGAGTATCCAAATTTAGTTGACCCTTCTAACAATTTTGGCTTTCATTTCAGTTTCCCATGGATAAAAATGAGGACAATATCATAGAATCATAGAATATCAGGGTTGGAAGGGACCTCAGGATGTCATCTAGTCCAACCCCCTTCTCAAAGCAGGACCAATCCCCAATTAAATCATCCCAGCCAGGGCTTTGTCAAGCCTGACCTTAAAAACTTCTAAGGAAGAAGATTCTACCACCTCCCTAGGTAACGCATTCCAGTGTTTCACCACCCTCCTAGTGAAAAAGTTTTTCCTAATATCCAACCTAAACCTCCCCCACTGCAACTTGAGACCATTACTTCTTGTCCTGTCTTCTTCTACCACTGAGAATAGTCTAGAACCATCCTCTCTGGAACCACCTCTCAGGTAGTTGAAAGCAGCTATCAAATCCCCCCTCATTCTTCTCTTCTGCAGACTAAACAATCCCAGTTCCCTCAGCCTCTCCTCATAAGTCATGTGTTCCAGACCCCTAATCATTTTTGTTGCCCTTCACTGGACTCTCTCCAATTTATCCACATCCTTCTTGTAGTGTGGGGCCCAAAACTGGACACAGTACTCCAGATGAGGCCTCACCAATGTCGAATAGAGGGGAACGATCACGTCCCTCCATCTGCTGGCTATGCCCCTACTTATACATCCCAAAATGTCTGTTATTACTTGGAACCACTTAAATCCTACTTTTTATACTTAATACAATCACTTTTGCTTATTAATTAACCCAGAGTTGTTGCAATCAGGGCCCTATGGTTGCACCAGGCCTTGTACAGAGGAGGTCAAGTGGGGTATCTATGGGAAGGTTGCAGTTTGCTGGTTATGATTATGCTGTCGGTAGGTGTAACATTTTTGTATTTGAAGTTATGAATATTGGCTAGGTACTTGTATCTCAATGTGTTTGATTCTAAGTAGTCTCAGTGAAGCATTTGGTCAGCTTCTTGAGAAAGGACTATTCTCAGTAAGTGCCCAATCAAGAAACACTTAAACTGACAATGGACTTTTGAGAGATGCCAATCCACACCTGAACTTGCCTGGGAATGTTCAAACTAGCATGTAAACAATGGCGTCAGCCCGCAAAAAGCTGAATCATTCATTGATATGTGATGTGTCCAGGTGGCTACAAACTCCATCTTGTTGCTGTGACTTTGCACAGAAGAACAAAAGGGTTTCCACCCACAAGAGGGAGAATATAAAAGGCCCTGGAAGTCTCTCCATTTTGTCTTCATCTGGCTTTGGATGGGCAGCGTAAATAAGATAGGGGGGCTACAAATCAAATGAGTAAGGATACAAAGAAATATCAAACAGCTACTCACTCAGGCAACACTCTCCCTCCTAGGCACTGGATGAGGCAAGCGCCTGTGGGAAAAGTAGTGTGTGATCCTGTCAGTACAGACTGCATGGTCATGCAGGCATACAACGGGGCCAAGTGAAGTATGGGTAACCTTAATTCTGTCATGCCCTAACTTCTGAGTGCCTGACTTTGCAACCACAATATTCTAACTTTTAAAAAGTTTTTATTTAGTTATTTTTTTAATGTAACTTGGAAAGACTCTTTAAATCACCATTTTGCTACAGTTTCATGTGGCTGTTCACTGGAAGCATTAGGACCCTACCAAAGTCATAGTCCATTTTGTCAATTTCGTGGCCGGTGGTTTTAAAATTAGTCAAGTTCACATTTTCAGATGTTTACATCTGAAATTTCATGTGTTATAAAACCCTGGGGGTCCTAACACAAAAAGCAGTTAGGGTGGGTGGGCTGCAAGGCTATTGTAGGGGGGTCATGGGATTACCACCCTCACTGCTGCCCTGCTGCTGGCAGGGGCACGGCCTTCAGGGGCACTGTCGTTCGTTCGTTCTTCCCCCCGCCCCGTCTCATCTCTTAGTCCAAATCCACCCTGTTCCCTGGGCATCAGATTGGGGGGGGGGGGGGGGGTTAGGTGGAGAGGGAGCCCAGCAGCAGCCTGCTCAGATCAGCTGTTTGCTTAAACAACAACCGCTGGCGCCTGTAGTGACTGTGAGTCAAAGCACTGGAAACAGTTGGTGGGTAACAAAAGTGAAGCAAATCGCTCCCTTGGATACATGTTTCTCCTTGGTCCCGAGGTTCCTGCATGGGTGGTATGCAGGCCAGGGAGGGAGCGAGGCTGGGGGAAGTGAGGCAGGCAACAGGGGTGAAATTCAGAATTTGGGAGGGGACTGCTGGGGTGAAGGAGAAGGGCCAGGAACGCTACTGGCTGGTAATGCTCCTGGGAATGGCGCCAGGAGTGAGAAGGCAGCGTTGACCCCGGATGTGCATTGGCCCTTCCACACAGAAAGGAACTATTGGAGCAGAGCATAGGTGGCCTCTACGTCCCATAGGTGGCCTCTACTCATTTCACAGCGTCTACCGCTTATGTGTCCACCCAACTGCACTCTGATCCAGAGCAGCGGCCTGCCTACTCCACCCTCAGCCCAAGGAAGTCCGTGGCCCACGCTCAGTGGCCCATGCTTTGCAAAGGTGTGTGGCCCATGCCAATGCACGACAGCCAAGGCCGGATTAACCTTTTGTGGGCCTAGCACCAAACCTATTTGTGGGCCCCAATGGAGGCAATGGTGCATGGTGCGGGGATCTGGGTTCCCAGAGCGAGGGGCCAGCCAAGGGCAGCCCTGCTCTGCCCAGCCCAGTGCAGGGCACTATTTACAAACCAGCATTTGCCAGATGCACAGTGGCCCGCCCTGCCATGTGCTGCTAGCATGCCCCTTGCCCTTGGGGGGGCAGGCCAATGCCATGCCACACAGCCCCTTCCCCCCCCGCCACTCAACATCCCATAGGCACTGATCCTGTGGGTGCTTCAGGACTAGAGCACCCACAGCAAAAGGTAGTGTGCGCTGAGCACCCACCAGCGGCCCCACCAATCAGCTCCTCCCCCTCGTTACCAGCACCTCCTGCCTGCCGCTGATTAGCGGCGAGGGGGAGGAGCAGGAAGAGGTGGAGCGAGGGCGGAGGGTGCAGAATGAGGCAGGAAGAGGAGGAGGTGGGGTCTTGGGGAAAAGGGTGGAGTGGGAGCGGGGCCTGGGACAAAGGGGGGGTCAAGCACACCAGGAATCAGAAAGTTGGCACTTCTGCAACACCCCCCGCCTCCCTATGGCTGGAGCCCTCCCCGGACCTGTTATGGCCATTCCCCCCCAGACTCTGACCCACAAATGCACAGCACCCTGCAGAGCACCACTCCTGCCCAGCGCCCCCCTGCCCACAGGCCGAGCGCCCCCTTGCCTGCAGCCCCACCACAACTGCCCAGCACCCCACAAAGAACCCCCACTCCCTAGTGCCCCAACACACACTGATCTTCCCCACCCCCTCACAGCCCAGCGCCTGCCCCCCAAGAGACCCACTCCCCCACGCCGTGCCTCCTGGCCGCACTCACTGGCCTTGCTGGGAAGTGACTGTGTATGCCAGGGGCGGGGAATGGCTCCAGACCCTTGGGAGTGGCGCAATCAGCCAGGTCAAGGCCTGCCCCTGCCTCAGGACCCACTTGCCTGGAGGGGCCCAGCCAAGCCTCCCCCACTGTTCTCCCTTCTCCCCACAACTGGCCGAGACTGGCCAGGCTTCTGTACCAGTCCCAGGTGGCTCAGCTCCGGGGGTCAATGGTGGGAAGCAGAGACTGCCTGGAGCTGGAGGTGCACTGGGGTCCGGCCAGGGGGCAGGGCGGAGCTGGTGGGTGGGTCAGGGGGTGGAGAGGAGTTCTCGGCCAGCCAAGAGGAGCAAGTGATGGGTGAAGGGGAGCCAGCTGGCTGGCAGGTTCTCGGGGTGCAGGGCAAGCGGAGCAGGCCGGGGCCCCTTCTGAGCATGGGCCTGGCTCCCTGGCACCACTGACCCCATTGTAAACCCAGCACTGATGGCCGCTGAGGCTCTGGCCTGGGAAATCTGGAAAAAGACAAGGGAAAGATTAGATCCACAGGAAACTCAATACAAAGGAGTAAACAACATCAAGCTGAAATTAGCTAACAGATTTGTGTGACGGAGTAGGGAGTGGGGCGAATTGATCGGGGAGTATTGCAGGGGAGTTTTATTGGGACTGTCTGCATTGGTGATGGGATACCAGGGTGTGAATTCACTTGAGGGACATACCTGAGCATGTAACCTGAGCTCAGGAGGGGGGTTGGGGCCAGGTGACACCTTTTGCCCAGGAAACTGGACAAAGGCTGGAGGAGGAGCCGGGGGGAGGCTGGATGAGATGGCTGGAGGGGGGTTTCAGTTTGAAGCTGGCTGGGGAAATGGAGGGAGCCCCAAGGCTGGGGTCTATAAGCTCCCTGCCCCCCAGAAGGACCTGACTGAGGGGTCCTGTTTGTACCTACAAACTCTGTTTTGGACTGTGTTCCTGTTGTCTAATAAACCTTCCGTTTTCCTGGCTGGCTGAGAGTCACGGTGAATCACAGGAAGTAGGGGGTGCCGGGCGCTGACTCCCCCACACTCCGTGACAATCTGCACATGAAATTAGTCACATTAAAGGAAAAGGGAAATATCCTCAGCTGCCAGTGTGCACCAGCTGGAGATCTGCTCCCATAATACTTACCTGACCAGTGTTATCTGATATTGAAGGGCCATGCTTTGAAAAAACGGGAAAACAGATCAGGTCAAAGGCTTTTGGCTTTTCATGTATTGTGCAGAAGTTACATGCATATCACTGAGTGCAAAGCACATACAGCTTCTTGGCTGCACAATGTTTAGGTATCAGTCCTGTACGGAAAGACATATAGAAGGTTGCTTTGGTGAAGGCTGTGAATACAAGATTCAGGCTTGTGCTCTGCATGGTCACAGATGAGCTATCTTGCTAATCAGGATCCAGTGATCCCAAAGGGAAGGCTTTTAATAACAGATATTGTCATTTACGTAAAGAATGAGGAGTACTTGTGGCACCTTAGAGACTAACAAATGCATGCATCTGATGAAGTGGGTTTTAGCCCACGAAAGCTTATGCCCAAATAAATTTGTTAGTCTGTAAGGTGCCACAAGTCCTCCTGTTCTTTTTGCTGATACAGACTAACATGGCTGTCACTCTGAAACCTGTCATTTGCTTGGAGATCAAATGAGTTCCACACAGCAAACTGCATCATATTCCAGTCTTTCATGACAAATAAATTCAAAGTGATTACAGAAATCTTTAACATTTATAAGCACATGATAAGCCCTGTTCCCAAGGGTCTCCTGATATACCAGCTCTGCTGCTTTTTTAAAAAGACTGGTTTCCATTGCATTACCCCAATGATATGCCAGTGTCATTCAATTGAAATGAATGGTGTGACACTGCAGTGCACAGCAATGAACCATGCAGCTGGCATCAGACTGCAAAGTTCTCTACACTCATTACCTGGGCTCATATCACTGGCACTTCAGAACATGATCTTCCTGCAGCATTTGGATTCTTGGCATATAATCAGCCTGAAAGAGAGCAAGCACCGAATTTATCCAGCTGATCGCAGTTTTCTTGTCATCTGATGATCACAAAGCACATTAGAAACATTAATTCATTCTCTGAATGAATTATTCTAGGTATACTATACCACTCAGCTGAGTGGTAGGTTAGTATACCTGCACCCATTTTACAGATGAGTAAACTGAAGCACAGAGCAAGTCAGAGAAAAGAACCCTGGAGCTCTGACTCTCAATTCCTATTCTAACCACTAGGTTATATTTCTTTACTGTGGTTCCTAATTACGCAGAAGCAAGAGAGGTGCCTACTGAATGACCTCCACTACTTTGTCAAACACAGTGGTTTTCTTTGCAGAGCCTCCATCCAAGGCCTAACCCTGTTTCGTTTAGGTATAACCTGAGCACAGCTCAAGCTGGGCTGGCTGCAGAATAACTTGGAATCTTTTACAAATCTTTGAGTACTGGATGGGAGGCTGAATTGTAGCCAGTGAACAGCACACACTGTTGGGCCGGCCTCTGCTCTGAACTCTGCTTTTCCCAGGTGAATGGTACACAAGTTGTGCAGCATGGTGTTAGGAACAACGTTAAGATGGACTGTGCCAGAGTTCCAATAGCGGGGTAATCCTCCCCCTGCCTCCCCGGGAACCTGCTGTCTCCTGCTTCTCCTCGGAGCCAAAACAGGCCGCGAGAGCCAGTCAGTGCTAAGGGGCAATTGGCCATTAACTATCATAAAAACTGAACTTTTTGGGGGGGAAACTTTCAAATGTGCCTACGGGACGCAGGGGTTCATGTACCACTAACTTTCAGCAGGAGGTGTGCTTCTAAATCCCTTTGGGGCTTTTGAAAATCTCTCCCTTAAACATTCTGTGAAGCGCCTATAAATAGCAAGTGATGACCCTGAAGCTAATACTGGGTTTGGGATCTCTGGGCTCGGCTGTATTTTGGTCTCCAGGCTCAGTTGCTCTCTGTTTAGGATGTCAGCTCAGCCACGCCTGAGTGAATTCCAGCCTCATAATCACCGCTGCTGTGCCATATGTCCCCCGGGGTGTATTTGTTCCATAATGGACACACATAGTGATGTCAAAACTTGGCAGCACTCAGAGAGGAGATGTCTCCAAACCTGCTAGAACATTATTTAGTTGCATGAGACAAGAGGAAATTTAACTGAGCTTCTGTAGCAAAGAGAAGAATCATGTGGTGCCATAAATTAAGGTGAGGTCATGTCATCTTCGGAGGTCAGACACAAACACAATCATTAAAACAAACCACTAATCCTCTTTAAATAAAACAGAGCAAAGTGTCCAGACTACTGCCCTGGTATGTAAACGACTCCTTGACACATGCTGCAAATCCACCCCCAAGCCTAATATGCTTCATATAGCTGGTGTTGGCAGGTTAGGGTGACTACTGAGCAGATGTAGCCCAGATGCCAATGGGTCTGGAACAGAATGGACAGGGACCATGATGGCATATCCCTAGCCTGGTCTGCTTATCATCGGCATGTGCGTGCTTCTTATCTACGGAGATCACTCCCTCTCTGCTGCAGGCTGCTTCCCTTCTTTAGGGTGCTATCTCCTAAGGACAAGAATAGTGTGTGCCATAAGTCAAAACATGCCCCAGCTGTACGAGGCTCCTGCTTTATTAACTTCCCCGAGGCTGCCCCAGACCCACAGGAGAGTTCCTGAAGAAGGCCCAGTGTGCTCTGTCCTAATTATCCATGAGCAATATTATCTGTGTGACATCAGTCTGTGGGCAGAGTCAAGTGCTCCCTTGTAAAATCACCATTTATGGATTGTTGGGCCAATGGCACCTGACTTGATTTGTAAAATTCACTCTAGTGACAACTGGCAGCTATGTCCTTCTGCTCTAGTCACATGGAATCCTTTTTCCAAAGAGCCCCCCATTCCTTGCTCTCAGCAGGGGGAAATGCAGGTCTTGGGAGTTGTCAGACACGTGCAGCTGTCTGCAGCACGGAGGAGAGATCAGGTTGAAAAAGTCAAGCCCATCAGCAGCTGCTATTAAGAAGTTGCAGGGTCACAAGTCCCTGTTCTCTTTTCTCTCTCTCACAGCAGCTATACGTTTGATTTGGGCCTAATTCTGTAGCCTTGACATGAACAGCCCCATTGGCTCCAAGGGTTGGAACCTTAAATATTTGTCTGTATATGAAAGATTTGGTGATCACACCCAGGCCTGGCCATAGTGCTTCAGACATAAGCACCTAACCAATAACCCATTTGGCACCAGTCCAACGGCATTTCACTTCTTGCAGGAGGCAGGTGGCAGAAAATGGAGCTTATTTTTTTACAGCCAAGGAGCTATTTTGTCATTACCCTAAAGCTGTGTCTTAAGAACAGCTGGACCCCAGACAAGCAGGTCTTTGGGTGCTACCACCATGCAGTGCCCCTAAGACCTCTCTAGCTCTAGTGGTGACAGTCCCATGGGCTGGGCTGGACTGGAGCCAGCCGCATCTTGTAGCAGCACGCTGGACAGTGCTGCTAGGGGCTAAGGCAAGATGGTTTGCATTGAATGTCATCAGTGGCGTGTTTTCACACGGGGCGATGGACCTTGGGCCAGTACGAGCACGTGCAGAGGAGACGCAGTCTCAGTTCCGTGCTCTGTCACTGGCTCCCTGTGAGATCGCGATTTCAGTGGAAGTCAGGAGCCTAAATACCTGAGGACATGGACCTCAGTCCTTCTGAGCTTCATGCCCACCTGTCCAGTGTGCATAGTGGCCCTGCCTTCCGGACAGATTTACAGTGAAGATTTACAGTATTTCATGTGTTTGAGACACAAATACTGCAATGGTGGGGGCTGTACAACTGCCTGCGATAGATCCACTTCCTCACCCAGGCTGAGCACGTCACAGCCCCTGCAGAGCTGGCCAGCACACTCCACGCTCCCTGGAGCTTTGGGAGGGTCCCAGGTCGGTTTGCAGATGTGAGGGGCTGTTGGCACTAGGCTACTGCCAGCGCTCTGCCTGCCAGCTGTCTGCAGCTTTCTCAGATTGCTGCTTCGGGCCTTGGTAGAGATGTCGCAGCCCTGCACTGGTTCCCAAGCTTTCATGGCTGTGAGCTCACCGACGGCACATAAATGAGCTGGAACACAGTACTCCTGGTCCAGTTCCTAGCAAAAGCCTAGCTAAACCTAGCAGCTCCCTTTGGGTCACCTTTCACCTCCCACACCAGGGACCAGCCAAGCAGTTATCCCCTCACTGAGCCCACCACTGGTGTGATGGAGTCTATTCTCTGAAAACATCCACTCAGTGTGCAGCAGGAGTCAAAAAAGCAAACAATATTGGGAATCATTAAGAAAGGGATAGATAATAAGACAGAAACAGAAAATATCCTGTTGCCTCTATATAAATCCATGGTATGCCCACATCCTGAATACTGCGTGCAGATGTGGTCGCCCCATCTCAAAAAAGATACATTGGAATTTGAAAAGGTTCAGAAAAGGGGGGATATGAGAGAGGTCTATAAAATCATGACTGGTGTGGAGAAAATAAATAAAGGAAGTGTTATTTACTCCTTCTCATAACACAAGAACTCGGGGTCACCAAATTAAATTAATCGGCAGCAGGTTTAAAACAAACAAAAGGAAGTATTTCTTCACACAACTCACGGTCAACCTGTGGAACTCCTTGCCAGAGGATGTTGTGAAGCCAAGACTATAACGGGGTTCAAAAAAGAACTCTTGATGATTACCTGTTCTGTTCATTCCCTCTGGGGCACCTGGCATTGGCCACTGTCAGAAGACAGGATACTGGGCTAGATGGACCTTTCTTATGTTTCTTATGGCCGTTCTTATGTTCTTATTGGCTTGAGGACAAGCCCCAGGGGAAGTCTGACAGACGTCTTCTCTCTCTATGAAGTACCGAGATGCAGGAAGTTCACTGGTTCCCACTCCAGCCATGGAGGCTGTTGGGAGCTGCTCTTCCAGCACTGCCCCATTGATTTGTGCTTTCCCCCAAACAAAGCCATGTTTGCAAATGTGTTGGTAATGCTGTTCCCAGCAGCCTGCTGGGGCTACAGGGGCATTTGTCAATTACTGGTGTCTTGCCTATTGAAAGCACTTGGCATTTGGCCTTTTGCCTCTTCATGCAGCAGAGATCTACCCCAACAGCCAGCTAATGCACATTGTATCTGATGCATTGTTTACAGTAGCTGCCAGGCTGCAGTGTGATGAGTGTGCTGAGAGCCAGCTACCACCCAGGAACTGCTTTCAGGGTAGGAAGTTCCACCCAAAATCAAAGGGATTGCTTTCTCTGTGCTAGTATGGGAGAAGCAAGCTCAGCTTGAGTCACTTTGAGACCTTGGGTCCAGCCGGGATGTGAAAGCAGAAGAGACAGTTCTGATGGCAGGCCCCAGGAAGAAGATATGGGTATAACGTTTATCTTACAATATGCATAGAATACATCACTGGCCAATTACAAGAGGGCAGGTCAGATCCTCAGCTGCTGTAAATGAGCAGGGCTCCACTGAAGTGATTGGATCAATGCTGATTTACACCAGCTGAGGACCCAACTCGTAGTAGTTTTGTGAGCAGGAACCATGGTACATAGCATTACTGGGGGAAGCTTACTAAGCCCTGTCTACACATAGATTTTTTTACCAGTTCAACATGGTCTCCTAGGGGTGTGGGTTTTTTTTACCAATACACTTATACCAGTACAACCGCCAGTGTGGACACAGTTATACAGGTATAAGTGTGCCTTTTACTGATGTAGATTATTCCTCTTCCCATATGGGAATAGCTATACCAGTATGCACACCCACGGTACGGTTTGCACGGTGTTAGCAATACTGGTAGAAAGCAATACTTCTTTTGTGTGGAGATAAGCACCAAGGAATCTGTTTGAGTCTTTCACAAGTATTCTCATGATATGTACAACCAGGTTTTCCACCTTCTCCTATCTATTCCCTTGGAAAGGAAGGGAATTAGACTGCTTGTATATTTCATGCAGCAGTGTTTTCTGTGGGCAGTATAGGAAGGTAGGGACAGGTGACTTGTTTTGAACACTGTGCTGTGTCACCATCCCTCTTCTAAGCAAAGTCAGAGAGGATTTTCTGAACTAAAAGCCTTCAGTGTATAGCTGCTGACTGTGGAGTAAGAATTTGGAAGAAGAGCTCTCTCCTCAGTGGTTTGAGCATTGGCCTGCTAAACCCAGGGTTGTGAGTTCAATCCTTGAGGGGGCCATTTAGGGATCTGGAGCAAAAATTGGGGATTGGTCCTGCTTTGAGCAGGGGGTTGGACTAGATGATCTCCTGAGGTCCCTTCCAACCCTGATTCTATGAGATACCCTATTCTATGATACCCTGAGATTCTATGATTCTCAGCCCAGTTAATACCATGCACCATGGCCTGGCTGGGCAACGTCTTAGAGAATGGGGCCCACACGTTGATGCTGCAAAGACAGCCATTGAAATACCAGGCTGCTGCAGACTTCCCTGCTTTCTAAGCAAGGCAAGTCCTTCCCGGAAGGCACTGTGTTGTAGCTGGCAGGGTTCTGAACAGACACGAGCCAGGCACATTTTTCCCAGTGCACCTGGGGCCACTCAGCTTTCTCTCGTGCCTTGCTGCTCAGTGCTGACTTGCCACATCCCAGAAAAACCGGGCAAGCGCTGAACGTGTTCCTGTGAGAGGGCTCTCTGCACAGCTGGCATCCTATGGCTATTCGCAGGAGATCCTTGTGGCAGCTTGGCACATCTTAACGCTCTTGACTCTCTCAATGGTCGCACTATGAACAGCTGAGTTGATGGAGGCGTGTGCAGCTCAGTGATAGCCTGACTCCCGTTCTGTTTATTTCCTTTGCAGCAGGCTGGGCTGGATGTCAAAAGTGACAATGAAGGAGATGACCGGCCCACTTTTCCTATCCCCAATCTGTATAGACAGCAATGAGAATAGCGGTGGAAGAGGATAATGTTGCCTTTCACATTGAACAAGACTTGGCTGCATGGCTAGCACATTTGCAAGGCAAGAATCGCATTGTCAGGGAGTTGGTAGCACTACTTTTAATGCAAATTGCTTACTGGCAGGAAGTTTCAAGGCATATTGTAACAGTTAAGCTTCTTGCTGGAGATAGGTGACCTGCTGAGCCATTTTTGGTTAAAGTCTGCAGCTTTGGGGGTGTGAACCAGAGCTGGGTCTGTGTTGCAGCAGGCTAGTGTGTCTGGCTCAACAAGGCAGGGTTCTGGAGTCCCAAGCCATCAGGGAAAATGGGCTCAGAGGTAACTGTAGCACGTCAGGTGACAGTCCCAAGGGGGTCTCTGTGACTGAACTCGGCACAGTACATTTATAAAGTTTGCGGACGATACCAAGCTGGGAGGGCTTGCAAATGCTTTGGAGGATAGGATTATAATTCAAAATGATCGGGACAAACTGGAGAAATGGTCTGAAGTAAACAGGATGAAATTCAATAAGGACAAATGCAAAGTACTCCACTTAGGAAGGAACAATCAGTTGCACATATAGGAAATGGGAAATGACGGCCTAGGAAGGAGTACTGTGGAAAGGGATCTGGAGGTCTTAGTGGACCACAAGCTAATTATAAGTCAACAGTGTAACGCTGTTGTAAATAAAGCGAACATCATTCTGGGATGTGTTAGCAGGAGTGTTGTAAGCAAAACATGAGAAGTAATTCTTCTACTCTACTCCACGCTGATTAGGTCTCAACTGGAGTATTGTGTCCAGTTCTGGGTGCCACATTCCAGGAAAGATGTGGACAAATTGGAGAAAGTCCAGAGAAGAGCAACAAAAATGATTAAAAGTCTAGAAAATATGAGCTAGGAAGGAAGATTGAAAAAATTGGGTTTGTTTAGTCTGGAGAAGAGAAGACTGAGAGGGGACATGATAACAGTTTTCAAATACATAAAAGATTGTTATAAGGAGGAGGGAGAAAAATTGTTGTTCTTAATCTCTGAGGATAGGACAAGAAGCAATGAGTTTAAAGGGAGGTTTAGGTTGGACGAAAAACTTCTGTTAGGGAGGTTAAGCACTGGAATAAATTGCCTAGGGAGGTGGTGGAATCTCCGTCATTGGAGATTTTTAAGAGCAGGTTAGACAAACACCTGCCAGGGATGGTCTAGATTATACCGAGTCCTGCCATGAGTGCAGAGGACTGGACTAGATGACCTCTCGAGGTCCCTTCCAATCCTATGATTGGCAGCACTTAAAGCTTGCAAGATGTCAGTTTAAACATGCAGCATTTCCTTTAACTCTAAAGGGTTTATGTTTTTAGGTTGATCCAGGCAGTATACAACCTGCTCATTGTCTTCCATTTCTTTTCGTGTTTATTCAGTAATATACAGGACTTGTTGATTGTCCTAAGCTGGGTCCTTTTTTGCTTTCGTTAACACCGTGTTCACAAAAAGGGGGTCACAGAATATCGTTAGCCTCAGACATCCCATATCGTTAATCCAGGCCCCAGAGGACTCATGAGTGCAGCCTCTCTCAGGATCAGGTGCTTGGTATCCATGTTTGAAAACTTTAGCCTAATGACCATCTCTACAGACAGACAAATGAGGGTTTAAGATCAGCTATAATAAGCTCAGATATAGCACTTTCCGGCACGGAGCTCAAAGCACATCTCAAAGAAGCATGAATATCGTGACTCACTCTACAGAAGGGGAAGTGACCTGTACAAGGTCACACAGGAGAACCAGGAGTAGAGTCAGCTCACTGACACTGCAAGTCAAAGCTTTACCCACTGGGTCACACGGCTGCTAGCCTGAAATGACCTCCTTTGCGAGCCGAAGACCTACCACAGCAGAGACAATGTCAAACAATCTTGATCTGTTCAAGGATGTTTCTAATTCTTCACCTGAAAGGTGCACTGAGGAAGATCAACCACCACCTCCAGACTATTTCACAAACCCTAGTTTGAACAGAGAGGTTTTCATGATTTTTCAATATATGTGATTCTTTCTCATTTAAAAATCCCTCAGCAGCCTTCTTAACCTAAACAAAAGCCCCTTGTCCTTAGCTCTCCCACATGTAACCCCCACCCTTGTGACCTGCAAAAATGCATACAGAGGTCTGCTCTCCAAATTGATTTCCTGACCCAAAACTACATGCAATATCTTAAGTGGGAAGTCCAGAATAACAGGTTAGAGGGGGAAAGGAAACTGTGGGTGGTTGGCTCTGCCCTAGTACTGTCCTGTTTGTTTCTGTTACGGAGCTCCCGTGAAATACACAGCTCAACAGCAGGAATGAATTAAGGGTAGAATTCATTAGCTGTGCATAATCCCACAGTATAGTAATAATACCATGGGCTTTTGCAGAGTGGCTGTCTGCGTGCCCTGAAATACAGAAACACTGGCTTTATCTCTGTGTGATAGCAACAGACTTAATAATGCCTTACACTTCATTAGCACAGCACTCTCCAGCCACAGATCTCAAAATGCCTGACAAGCAGAAATGAGCTGAGCCTCCCTAAGGCCCCCTGTGCATGGGGCTATTATCAGCAAAGACCTGACATCTCCTCCTGGATATCTCTCCAGCCACTTACATGTGCCATGGGCAAACCCTCCCTCGAGAGCTGCCATCCCCCAGTGCCATCCCCCTGTCTGAGGGTGCTCTCTCTCACCCTCCCAGTTGCTCACTGTGACGAAGCTGGGGATTTTTGTAGTGTTTTACATGAATAGCATGTGCCTTCCTCAGTTTCCCTGTGTGCTGCATGTTTAACGAGGTGGTGAGAGAGGGTTTGTTGTTGCAGAGGACCAGGTGTGACCTCGCCTAGCAGCCCGGACCCCCGGACAATGGCCTGGAGATGGGGAATCCTAACAACTGGTGACTAAAAGGCCCACCCAGCTTGGCAGTCAGCTGGTTCTGACCAGTGGAAGGACAAAGGGCTGAGGAGAGAGGACCCCAGTGACCTGACCAACCAGTTCCAGCCAGAGGGGAACAAAGGACGGAAAAGAGAGGGCCCCAGAGACCTGTTTACCTGGGACAGAAGACAAAGGACAGGGGAGGAGCTGTTGGGGCCCCTGATATCAGATGCCCAGCTGGAAAGTGTAGGGTCTCTGGACTGGAGACAGAGAGAGCAGCCAAACCCACCTGGATGCAGGGGAGACTTAGATGTGCTGTGCTGAGGGAGGCCAGGCCTGAGGCCCTGAGAGCTTCCTTTGCTGGGTTCAGATGCTTAATAAACCCTCCAGTGTTACGCTGGCTGAGAATTGCTCTGGTCTAGAGAACCGGGGGGCATTATTCCCTCTGGGAGTGGAGGCTCTGGGGGTCCAAAGCAAGTGGATTCCCTGAGGGGGCCCACGGCAAGAGAGTGGCATGCTAAGGCTCAGAGAGGTGTGGTTCCAGGAGGCAGAGGGGCTTAACCCCCGAGAGAGCGTGGACCCCTGAGAAGAGCTTTCACGCTGAAAGGGGTTCCCCTCAGGGACCGTACGGGGTCAAGAGTGGGCATGACCTGTGAGTCCGTGACACTCATGCAGACACATCTTTCAGTCTGCCCTGTCTGCAGCCCCCCACAGACATGCTGAGTCACAGCCCTGTCACTAAGGCTGCTCAAAAATGTTTCTATTGGAAGTTTCAGAGTAACAGCCGTGTTAGTCTGTATTCGCAAAAAGAAAAGGAGGACTTGTGGCACCTTAGAGACTAACCAATTTATTTGAGCATAAGCTTTCGTGAGCTACAGCTCACTTCATCGGATGTATACCATGGAAACTGCAGAAGACATTATATACACACAGAGACCATGAAACAATACCCCCTCCCACCCCACTGTCCTGCTGGTAATAGCTTATCTAAAGTGATCATCAAGTTGGGCCATTTCCAGCACAAATCCAGGTTTTCTCACCGTCCACCCCCCACACACAAACTCACTCTCCTGCTGGTAATAGCCCATCCAAAGTGACCACTCTCTTCACAATGTGTATGATAATCAAGGTGGGCCATTTCCTGCACAAATCCAGGTTCTCTCACTCCCTCACCCCCCTCCAAAAACCACACACACAAACTCACTCTCCTGCTGGTAATAGCCCATCCAAAGTGACCACTCTCTTCACAATGTGTATGATAATCAAGGTGGGCCATTTCCTGCACAAATCCAGGTTCTCTCACTCCCTCACCCCCCTCCAAAAACCACACACACAAACTCACTCTCCTGCTGGTAATAGCTTATCCAAAGTGACCACTCTCCCTACAATGTGCATGATAATCAAGGTGGGCCATTTCCAGCACAAATCCAGGTTTTCTCACCCCCCCACCCCCATACACACACAAACTCACTCTCCTGCTGGTAAAAGCGGAGGGTGAGAAAACCTGGATTTGTGCAGGAAATGGCCCAACTTGATGATCACTTTAGATAAGCTATTACCAGCAGGACAGTGGGGTGGGAGGAGGTATTGTTTCATGGTCTCTGTGTGTATATAATGTCTTCTGCAGTTTCCGTGGTATGCATCCGATGAAGTGAGCTGTAGCTCACGAAAGCTCATGCTCAAATAAATTGGTTAGTCTCTAAGGTGCCACAAGTCCTCCTTTTCTATTGGAAGTGTTTTTCAACAGAAAATTGTGGTTTTGACTAAGCAAAATTTCTCATGAGAAGTGTCTGCTTTCCGCCAAGAGAACTGGTATTTTATTGAAAAACTTAGCACCTGAAAACCAGCATATTGTGATTTGGAAATGCTGCCATATTGCCTCCTGGAGTTGTAGTACGCTTACCTCATGTCCCCATTCTGCTCTATGGGCTGGGCTCCCCAGCTGGATTACATCTCCCATGATGCACAGGGCATCCCCCTCAACTCCATTCAAAACATTGCTAGTAGGGCATGGCCCTTGCCTAGCCTTCTGAGTATGTCACCCCTGTCTGAGCCCCTGCACTGGTTCCCCCTCCGCCATCACATCAAAGTGAAACTTCTTATTCGCCCTTTGAAGGCCTGTCCCAGCGCTGCCCCTTCCTGTGTATCAGCTCTTGTATCTTAGCATGTTGGCCCTTCTACTCAACCGCCCACACCAGCATCCTTTGCCCGTTTGTCCCCTTCTCCCACAAGCACCGTCATGCTTTCTTCCATGGCATCGCTGGTAATCTGTGCAGTCGTTGCCATGTGCTCCTTCAAATCCCTTCTCCAGCCCCGCCTCTCCTGTGATGCCCCTGGGAAATTGCCAGCTGGGAATGGGACTGCCAGCAGGGAGTGCTGGAATTTATAGCTTAGCACTTTAAGCAACAATACAGCTGTGAATGCCCTGTAAGCCGTCTGTCTGTGTCACCATGTGTGTCCTCCCTCCTGCTTTCCCTCTGTCTCAGAGCTGTAGCCACATGCTGCAGCTTGTCTTCAATTCAGCTGGGAGCTCGTCAGGCCTGGATTGTCTCTGACTGTGTCTCTGAGTAGTGCCCGGCCCAATGGGACCCCTGCCAGGACGGGGGCCTCCTGTAATACTAAAAGTACTAATCACCCTGCTTTACAAGATGGAGAAACCTCCACACTGAATCTGGTGTGCTCAAGGGAGCCCCAAGGAGTCAGGGGTCCAAATAACTGCCTTGGGTGCTTGGCAATCCCAGCCAGAGAGGTTAAGTTACTTACCAAGTTCACACAACAAATCCCCGTCAGAGCTAGGAACAGAACTCAGATCTTCCGATTCAAGACCTGTGCTTTGACAAGTAGATTGGACTTCCTGTCAATTTTCCACACAACATTTGTTTGAGCATTAGCTACACAGGAAACTATAATGTGTCCAAGTAACATTTCCTAGCATCTCTATTAATTTATTATTATTTATTTATTCCATCATGGCACTTCCCAGACCTATTAAAACCATAGGTGCCAAGGATCTCACATTCTGAATGAACTGAAATACAAGGGCTGAAAATAAACAAGGGCGTGGAATGATGTTGAAGCTCATGAGATGTGTGTATTCACACACAAACACTCGTGCGCACACACACGCACCTCCTGAGAGTTCTGTTTGTGTTTCTTTGTGTAGCGTTGAGTGTTAGCATTTCTCAGCTCCACTGGGCAGGCATGAGTTAGTGATTCAGCCCCTCTGGCTTTAGCTCAGCACTCTCCTTCCCCATCAGCCCAGCTCCTGTCAGAGAAGAAAGGCCAGATCTGTGCAGGGGCAGCTTGTCAGCCCAGGCAAGTGGGGCACAGCCTAACCAACAATTCCCCAAAGCTAAAAAGTACACCCTGCCTATTCTTTTTTGCTTCAGTGCTAAATCCATTCCGAGTAAGGGACAAGCGGTGAGCTGATTGAAATGCCTGAACTCCCTCTCTCCAGGAGCGAGAGGCAGCACCAGACAGGTCGAAGCACAGTTCGAAGTTCTGGTGCTGGGAGAGGCTCCGGTCTTGGTGTTGCTAATAGTGTCTCCCGAAGCTGCCCTGTTACCATAGCAATGTACCACACTCAGGAGACACTTTATCAGGGCGTTGCTGTGGTAACCCCTGCTTGGTGATGCTATGGCAGGAGGGTAGAGGTTAAGCCTGGGCTGCAGGGAGTTTGCAGGGGGCAGGGATGGGCCCTGGGCCATGCACCTGCCTGGCCCCCTCCCTGGAGGTGGGCCCCAGGCCTGTGCCAGCCCACAGAGCAGGGGCAGTGAGGGAAGCGCCAGCTTCCCGAGGCTGCCTGCTGCTGCTGCACTGTAAAGAGGATAAGCTTTTAATAGCCCATAAACCTTACACTAGGTTGGGGTGGAAATCACTTTTGTGATGTGTGCCTCACCTGTCAAAAAAGTCCCGAGCCACTCCTGGCTCTGCGCAACGCTGGGAAGGGCTGCTGCCGCGGGAGCAGCTGGCGGTGTCACAACACAGCGTGAGAGGAATCTGGAAAACCTGATAAGAGACAAGAAGTCAAGTGGTCCGTAAATAGGAATAATGGCAGCAGGAGGGAATGCTACATATGGCAATGTGTGCTGGGGCTGTCATGCAGCTAGGAGTGTGAAGGAGCCGGGCAGCCACAGTGTCACCTTTCACTCCCTAACACCCAGGATACCCAGGGTGGGTGTGCATCACCCCAACCCCTCACCCCACACACTGGGTGTGCATCACTCCAGCCCCCTCCCCTCCATGCGTGGTGTGCATCAGACCCCTCCCCCACACTGGCTGTAAATCACCCCAGATCCCCTGTTCCCATGCTGGATGTACATCCCCCGCACCCCACACATACACATGTTGTGTGTGTATCACCCTCACACACACACACTGAGTGTGCATCACCCCCCTCACACACACACACTGGCTGTGCATAACTCCCCCCCACACACATTCTGGGTGCGCATCACCCCCCCCCACACACACATATTGGGTGTACATCATCCCTCCACACACACACACTCTGGGTGTGCATCACCCCTCACACACACGCTCTGGGTGTGCATCACCCCTCCCACCCAACACACACAGCCCCTGCCTCCATTGGCTCTGCTCTGGTGGCACAAAGTGGACTAAGAGCTGCTGCACCAGGGCAGGAGGGATGGATCCCCCCGGCTCAGCCAGAGCGAGTTCCTGGACAGGGAAACACAATGCACAGTCTTCACACAACTCACCATCAACCAGTGGAACCTCTTGCCAGAGGATGCTGTGAAGGCCAAAACTATAACTGAGTTCAAAAAAAGAGTAAGTTCATGGAGGATAGGTCCATCATTGGCTATTAGCCGGGATGGGCAGAGATGGTGTCCCTAGCCTCTGTTTGCCAGAAGCTGGGACTGGCCGACAGGGGACGGATCACTCCATCATCGCCTGTTCTGGTCATTCCCTCTGAAGCACCTGGCCACTGTCAGAAGACAGGATACTGGGCTAGATGGACCATTGGTCTGACCCCATATGGCCGTTCTTATGGATAGTCCTGGCCTACATACAGCTTTTGTAACTGTGTCACAGAGGGGTATGATTTTTATGCTAAGCTAGTTTTACCTGTACGGCCCCTATTAGGGATGCAGTTTTACTGCTATAAACGTGCCTTATCCTGGAACAGCTCGTTCACCTCCCAGCTGGGAGCAGCCATACCAATGCAGCCATACCCTTGATGCTGACAGAACTGCTTCTAAGTTAACCTCGGTTTGTCGCATGCGCAGGATCTGAGCCTCTGGCCTTTCTCCCACGCAATGTTTGCTGCTTCGATTGTGCCTGGATGAGATCCGCAGCCACGGGCTGTAAGCAGATTCATTCACTGCAAGATGGCCACCAAGGAAATGAGACAGCAGCTCTCAGGTTGGCTCCCACTGACCAGTCACTCCAGCCGTAGAGGCGAAAGGGGCTGCAGTTGTTCGGAGCCTGGCCCATTGCCCGTGTTAAGCACCTAGCAGGAGGCTGCTACCTTCACGGCAGAGTGGCCACGGCTCAGGACACTGCAGCTCCACTTTGGTTTCTCCTGAACCAGTCTTGCTGTGCTCGGGGTTGGAATGTAGCTGCCGGCGCGACGGGGGTCCCTTTCTCATTAGCCTGATCTCCCCTATGCCAGGGTCTGGCCCAATTCCAGCCCTGGTGCTCTTTTAAACAAAACATGTCAGCATGTTGAAGGGCTGAACACATGCCATTGCTGTGGCTAGAGTGTTAACCCCAGGAACCTCCACAATACACAGCCATCGTCAATGTGGACCCCAAACCCCTCAGCCACAGCTGAATAACGTCTTTTTAACGATCTTTCGTAGAACATAAAAGACTTTAATAGGTGTTTATTTCAACTACGTCCTTCTCTCGTGTTATTTTATGAGATCAAATAATAACTATGTGCATACAAGAATGCTGAGCTAAGAGAGCTGTTGATTATTGGTATCAAAGTAAAAATTGTCTCAAAATGTCTCAAGGACAAAGAACCCTATCAAATATTAATGTAGGATCTGAACAAAATAAGAAATGGGGAATAAAAACAGTTGCTGACACTTTTGTTCCACAATTTGGCAGTGAGGATCAGATAACCTACAGCTGAGCTAGTTGCCCTGTTTTCAGACAATTCTCTGCTCTTAAACCGAGAAATCAAAACCACATCGCCAACATCCTGACCATAACACAGGGACTGGTCTGTAGCTTTCCTTAGTCTCGCTTGTGCAAGACAGGGTACAGGAACTGCTCTAGATTGTCTTCTCTTTCCTTTTGCTCCATTCCTGTCTGGGCTTCTGGACTGGAACCCTACAGCTCTAGGTTAATTTCCCTGCCCTACCACAGATTTCGTGCGGGACCCTGGGCATATCCCTCAGCACCAGATTTTCAAGAGCTTAACTCCCATTTGGTCACATAAATAAGGTCCAGATTTTCCAAACTGTGCAGGTCCCACAATGTCCCTTAGGGACGGATCATTAAAACAGCTCAGCACCCAACGTGCACCTGACCTGCTGAGCGCTTCTGAAAATCGGGCCACTAATGGGAGCTGGGCTCTTTTGAAAAGCTCCCTCCAATTGGGGGTTTTGTGTGTTTCTGAAAGTCTGGCCTCAGTCCCTGTGTGCCTCCATTCCTAATCTGCCTGCTGGGGGTAAGGGCGCAGCCCTACCTGCCCGGGTGTTGTGAGGGAGACATTATTAATGTTTGTGACTAGGCACTCGTTCTTCAGTCCTCAGTGCCAGGAAATGCCAGTAAATAACAACTAGTCACCATGGAGCAGATGCACAGGCTCTGCCCAGCAGTCCTTCACCAGCAAGACCCCCTTCACCTCGTCCCTGCACAGCGGGCAATGTAAGGAAGCTCAGGATCACTCCCCCCCCCTTGGCAGAAGGCGAAGCTGTGCAGAATCCACACTGGGCTTAGGGCTCAGAAGCCGCTAGACCTGGGGCTATGCTGCATTTCGCTCAGAGAGCCTGGCGAGGGGCACCACTCACCTGCGAGACAGCGGGGTAGAGATGAGTTCAGTTAAAGGCTGAAACCAAAAAAATGCAGGCAGTCCTTGATGGGGGCTGTCCCAGGGACTCCAGCTCCCCGCGCAGAGGCAGGCTGGATGCTTGGCAGTTTTATTAAGTGTTTAAATCTTCCTCTGATGGCTTCTTTGTAAGGCAGTGACTGGAGATTCCCTTGTAGTTCATGTGTGGATGATGGGGTTATACCGTGTGTATAGAGTGTTAATAAATGCTGTAATGATAACAATATTTACATTCTAGTGCATTATTTCCAGGGGCGTCTCCTTGAATCAGGTAGCCCCCCAGAGGACCCAGCTGTACAGACTGAGCTCCTCTGAGCTCATTAGCAGGGCACACAGGAGAGGCTTGAACCAGAGCAGTGAAAAGCTTGTTCCAGGCCTGGATTAGCCTGGCAGACTGTTGCAAACAGCATAACCTTGAGCGTCCCTGAGGGTTTTGAGCTGCGTCATATGGGAGGATGGTGAAAGAGCACAGCTCTAGGTGTCCGTGACAGGCAGCCAGCGGGGCTCACAGCCTCTTCCCGCTGACCTGACCTTCTAGAGAACTGAGATCAGGAAGCCAATGCCAGCTTGAGAAAAGGGCTGACATGATCCCTGCTGCACCCACTGAGCTGAGAGAATTGCTAGGGAGTGCAGTCTGCTGGCAGAGAGTGTGTCCTCCTCATCTTAGCAATCAGGAAGTAGCTCCGTTCGGGATCCGATCCTGGGCAGCCTTAAGGAATAAAATACAATATCGACAGCTCTCTCCAAAGCTTTTGGGTTTGTATAATGCACTGCAGGCTCGATATAATTTCAGTTCAGTGGGAATAAAATGAGGGCGGTACATATGTGTGCCTATATACACACCTATGAGACAGAGCTATGTGTGTGCATGTGTATCGATAGGTTTTATACACGTGTGTGAGCATGTATCCATAGTCATATAGATATATGTGCAAACACACATATCTATATACACACAGTGTGTGTGCCTTACATCCAGACATTCACAGACACTGGACCATAGCTACACAGAGAGTGACATGTCTGCCATCACCGACCATGGTGCTAGCTAGACGAACATATCCCCTACAGACCCTGAGATGCTCGCAGGATAATTTTGTATTGCTCTGAAATAACTCGGGAAGCTACACTGTAGGGCAGTGATAGAGCTCAGCGGTCCAGCAACCAAATTAGCAATGAAGATTACCCAGAAAAGCCACAGTCATGTGAATTCATTGTTTCATCTTCTGTAGTACTGTTCATATGTAAACAATATGGCAGGGAAATATGTACTTTGGATATAATATATAAATCTATCATTCCCACAGCAAATAAATTAATAACTTAGTGCACGTTGATAACTTCATTGGTTAATAACATAGGAGAAGTATCCTGACTGGTTAATAACTTTAATATCATGTGCTGCAAAGAGCCGCAGGGGAGACATTAAAGAGCCACTTGTGACTCAAAAGCCTCAGTCTGAGTATCGCTGCTGTAGAGACAGAAAAGTGCTGGAAAGCTGGGCCCTTTTCTGGGCCATTTTCCTAGACAGTTTGGCCCAGTTCCACCCCAGACCTGACTGACAAGGCACTCAATTCTGCAGCTTTGTGTCAAGCGGGTGCTAGAAGTGGAGTGGGGGTTGGTTACTGTAACCATGGCTTCGCAATGCCCCTTCTGGGCATCAGCGATGCCACGAGAAGGGGCAGCTCTGCAGTTACCCCCAGCTCCCTGGAGAAGGCACAGAGACTGTTGCTGTCCTCATAACCCCATTCTCTGTTATCCTCTCCACACTGCCTGAACCTGACACATGGCCATGCACTCCGACCAGCCTCTCCCTCAGCCTCAGCCCGTCCTGGCATCTCCTCCTGTTGTTCTTACCTTAACTAGGGACCCAGCAAGGGATGGCCCTGCTGCAGAGGGCGTGGGAAGAGCACAAGGACTGTGCTTGGGGGAATACAGGGAGTGCAAGGGCTGGGGCCATGCATCACCCCACAGGGGGTAGGGTGGAGAAGTGCCCACCATAGGCGCCGACTTCCACTGTTCCTGGTGGGTGCTCAACCCCGCCCCTGGCCCCACTCCTGCACCGCCCCACCCCTTCCTCAAAGTTCCCACTCCCTTCCTGCCCCCATTCCATCCCCTTCCCCCAAGTCCCCGCCCCTGTCCTGCCTCTTCTCTGTCTCCTTCCCTGAGCATGCTGCATCCCCGCTCCTCCTCCCTCCCTCCTGGAAAGTCCTAAGTGCAGCCAAACAACTGTTTGGTGACGGGAAGCGCTGGGAGGTTGGCAGAGGAACGGGGACGCAGCGCGCTCAAGGTGGGGGAGGAGGTGGGGCAGGGGGCAGGGAGCTTGGCTGCCGGTGGGTGCAAGCACCCACTAATTTTTCCCCATGGGTGCTCCAGCCCCGAAGCACCCACGGAGTCGGCGCCTATGCGCCCAGCACACACACACATTCACTCTTCTTGCGTGTTCCTGCCACTGCTTACCAACCCTGAAGTGCAGAAAGGTGCATGCCCCCCACAGCACAACTCCACTCCCAGAGAGCTTGTACCCCCCTCTCCCGTGATGTGACGTAATCTCTTCCTGAACTCCTCCTATCCTACTTGGGGGAAGAGCCCACCTAGCTCTTCAGGGCAGGAAAAGCCTCATTTCTCTGCAAGTGTCTTTGGGACACCATGGCAGTTATTATGTCCAAAGAGTCAAGCCCTGAAAAGTTAGGACAGGCCAGAATTATGGTCTCCATGTGACCTTCTGTTGGGATGTCCCAAGACCCTCTTCCGCTCAGGTCCCACACATTCAGTTCAATTCCAGAATTCGCCACTTTATTTGGCATACAGCAACGCTACACCCAGGGTGAGCAAGCTCAGGTGCAGGGGGGCAGATGCAGGGTATATCACAAACCCAAAGTCACACCACAAAACTTCTCCTTACACTAACACCTGCATTCCTGACTGTACATTGCATCGCATACTTCATGGCTTGGCTACTTTTCAGGAACCCATCCCTGTCCAGCATGCTCTGTCCATGCGCTGTTCACTGTAACCTGAGTGCTGCATTCCAGGTTCATCTTCTCCATTGTCCTTAGTACCAGGACATTCCTGCTTATTTGAGCTAGACTCACTCCAGCCTACTTACAACTTAATCTTCTCTTCACCTTCCCAGTCATGCCCATGGAAACGAGGTCTTATGTCAAGGTGGGCCTACACCTTCGTGCAGTCCCCTTGTGCGGATGCATTATGACACGTTCTGCAAGGACATTATCTCAGGATACTTTTTCCACATGACCCCGCAATCCATTCCATAATCCACCATTCTAGGAATTCAGTGCTCAGAGAAATTTGTATGGACTTTCACCCAGGACACTAACCAATGATGAGCTGCCAAAATCTTAACAACTGGTTCCCTCCTCACCCCACAAGAGGGCCGTGGCCCGCCCCGACTCCTGGGACTCCTGCCCCGCCCCCGGGATTCCTGCCCCATCCAACCGCCCGCATCCCTTGACGCCCCCCGTCCTGGGACCCCAGCCCCATCCACCCCCCTCCCCGTCCCCTGACTGCCCCCAGAACCGGGCAGGAGGGTCTCATGGGTCACCGTAGTGGGTGCCCACCCCGCCCTGCCCCTAAGAGCCAGAGGGAACTGCCGGGGGGTGAGGTGGGGAGTCCTGGCGGTGCTTACCTGGGGTAGCTCCCAGGAAGCATCTAGCAGGTCCCTCTGGCTCCTAGGGGCAGGGTAGCATAGCTGGGGGGGAGCAGGGGGAGCGGCCGCTCCCCCACTGATCACATCAAAAGTGGCACCTGAGGTGCTGACTCCTGTGGGTGCTCCAGCACCTGTGAAATTCGGGCCACCTATCTGTGTAGCTGCCTAAATATGGACGTAGAAACCTAACTTCACAGACCCACTTTTTAAAATCTTGTGCGTCCCCACCCCACAGACTGACAATGTATGCTGTTTCCAGATCTACAGCCAGTCCAGCCGATGCCAGCACCTCCGGCCTTGGTGGGGTGCTATTCCACTTTCATGGACATGACTGGGAGCCCTTAACGCACAGTTCCAGGTCACTTTCAGACACTGAGGTCTCATGTGCCCAGGCACTGAAAGCCAGTCTGGAGCACGTGAGCACCTACCTGAGAGATTTGAATCATAGAATATCAGGGTTGGAAGGGACCTCAGGAGGTCATCTAGTCCAACCCCCTGCTCAAAGCAGGACCAATCCCCAATTTTTGCCCCAGATCCCTAAATGGCCCCCTCAAGGATTGAACTCACAACCCTGGGTTTAGCAGGCAATGCTCAAACCACTGAGCGATTTGCAGGGTCGTGATCGCTCTGAGCTAGTGCCATACCACAAGCAACTTGAACCATTAACCAACAGCAAGGACATAGATCCAGCGCCCCTTGCATGCCAGACACTGACTCAGGCAAGTTAGTGATGAGTTCAAATCCAGTACAGACTTTCCACCAGGGAAGGCTGCAATGCTGGCTGGCATCTTACTGAGGAGCCCCATAGATCCATTATATTCTCAGGATGATAGCGGAGGCCTCTGGGAGCCATTCTGAGTGCTCCTCAGCTTCAGCAGAAAGTAGGGCGGATTAACATAGCCCCTGGAGCCAGTCCACAGGTGCAGATTGGATCCAGATATATCAGACATGGCTGGCAGAGTCGCTTATCAGATCCTGGCTTCTGTGCAATGAGATGAGAGCTCGCTGAAGCTGATGGTCTGGTTACCTGTGGCTGTCAAATTGTACCCACAGTCCTCGTGGCAAGGATACAATGGAAGCCAAATGTCTCCTCTCCAATCCACACTGGGGCTATCTTTGCATATTCTGCATGCAGAACGTCCACTGATGCAAAGGGAACTGGGTGTGGAATGAGTGACAGGCATGCGCAGTGGGGAAACATTTGTGTAGCTTGTCATGCCGATGAGATCTCTTCGAACCTGGGACCCAGCCCGCAGCTGGAAGAAGAGGAGTTTGCCCCGGAAGGGAGGAATAAGACTTCATGGATACACAGAGTCCAAGGCCAGAAGGGAAAGGGACAACTGTGATCATTTAGTCTGACCTCCTGTGTTGCACAAGCCAGAGAGCTGCCCCCAAATAATTCCTCTCAGAAGAAACATCCAGTCATGATTCAGAAATTGCCAGTGGTAGAGACTCCACCGGGCCCGGTGTGTTGTCCCCGTGGTTAACTACCCTCGCTGGTGACACCTTACATTTTATTCCCAGCCTGACATTCACTAGCCTCAGCTCCCAGCCATTGGACTATTCTAGACTTTTCTCTGCTAGCCTGAAGAGCCTCTTATCAAATATTTGTTCCCATGTAGGCTTATACACTGAAATTAAGTCACCCCTTAGCCTTGTCTTTGTTAAGCTAAACAAACAAACAAACCTCCAAGTGCTCCTGGATGGAGAGTCCATTCCTGACACACTGTGGTTGGTGGCAACATCTCACCAGCATTTGGGACACATTTAAGATGGAAGCAGAAGCCCCGAACAGTCAAGCTCATTAATGATGCTGTGGTACATCCCTTGGGAGTGGGGCCCAAACCCCAGTGTCCTGGCCACATTCCAACTTGGACAATCACAGTTCACATAGCTACATGGAAGGGACAGTTACGCGTCCCCCTGGAGTTCCCACCGGCTTGACTTCCTGTCCTAAACTCCTATGTAGCATTTCTGTGCTCTGTGAAGCTGTTGCTACACCCTTGCCCTCAGAAGAGGCTGTCGTTCCATCGGGGTGTGCGGGGGGGGTAGTAGCCCCTGTAAATCGTTTACCCACTGTACAGGCTGTGGGGATGTGTGTGGAGTAGGGACTCTCAAGATGAGGGCTTCAGATCAAGGTGCTTTTCAATGTAGTTGTCATATTGCTATTAGTAATGTTAAAAGCCATTGATTTGCCTAGCAGAAGTCTCTGCCCTGCCCCCTTTGCTGTTTTTGCATGGCCATCCATACTCCTTCCTTTGCCAAAAGGAATATCAAGGGCCAAGCTTAAAATAAAACCAAACACAAGGGTTGACTGAGGTGATAACCAAAAGGAAAGGCTCATCCGATCTCATTCCAGAGTGATCCTGCCAATTGGAGGAGTTGTGGTTTCCAAAGCACTGTGTCCCCTGTGTGTTTTCAGGGGACATGTCATGTGATAGCTAAGCAATCTAATATCCTCCTGATCACTCACCCACTGAAACACAATACAGAATGCTGTGTGGAAACATTGTTTGCCTGCTCAGCACTTAGTGGAAAGAGGCCAAACGCATTTCTGCTCAGTTCCTTTGTAAGGCCCCAGCATTGGTCTGTCTCCTGCAGAACATTTGCATCATGCAGGTAGGGGTGCGGCAGAGCTGGGATACTTTGGACAGAAGAGTGCAGTGGAAGAGTTTCTGATCTCACACTGGTGTAAATAAGGAATAACTCTGAAGTCACAGGAGTGGTAAATCAGTGGTAGTTTTAGTAAAAGTGATTGTGACTTGATCACTTTTGTAATGTGCAAACAGAATAAAGTTCAGACCAGCAATATATATACTTGGTGCTTTAAAAGGGCCAGTTTAACAAAGCTGAAAACAATCATGAGCCAAATATTCTGGGAGGAAGAATTTAATCAGAAAACTGTGAATGACAATTGAGAATTGTTTAAGAACATTTTACTAGATGCCCAAAAGGCCATAATCAAGGATGAAGGCTGTATGGTTAAAAAAAGGATCGACCTTAAAGGAGAAGTGAAGGGAGCTATAATATATGTATATATATAAAATGGAAGAAAGGGGATGCTGATAGTAATGAATATAAATCAGAAGCTAGGAATTGTAGCATATTGGTAAGGGATGCAAAGAGACACAAGGAGAAATCTATGATCAGCAGAGTTAAGGGGAATAAAGAGGAGATTTTTAAGTATGATAAGAACACAAAGAATCCTAACAATGGTATTGGTCCATTCCTAGGTGGAAATGTAGAATGATCAGTAATAATGCACGAAAGGCAGATGCATTCAATCAATATTTCCGTTCTGTCCTTGGGAAAAAAAGAGATGATGTGCTCCTATCACATCATGATGACGACAACGCGCTTTCCCTTTCAACAGTAACTCATGGGGATGTTAAAGAGCAGTCACTAAAGTTAGACCTTTTTGAATCAGCAAGTACAAATAAATTACATCCAAGAGTTCTAAAAGAGTTGGTTGAGGCTCATTGGATCTTTAAGGTTGATTTACAGTAAGACTTGGAACATTGGGAAAGTTCCAGAATGCTGGAAGAAAGCTAATGTTGCCCCAGTATTTAAAAAGGATAAATGGTATGACCTAGATAATTATAGACCTGGCAGTCTGGGAGCAGCTGATACTGTACTCAGTAAATAAAGATTTAAAGGAAGGTAATATAATTAATGCCAATCAACATGGGTTTATGGAAAAGAGATCCTGTCAAACTAACTTGACTTCTTTTTCTGATGAGATTACAAGTTTGACTGATAAAGGCAGTAGTGTTGATATAATAGACTTAGACTTCTCTAAGGTGTTCGACTTGGTACCGCATGACATTTTCATTAACAATGTAATGTTTTCATGACAATTTCATTAACATTAACAGACCAATGTAAAATTAACATAGCACACATTAAGTAGATTAAAAACTGTCTAACTGGTAGGTCTCAAAATGTAATTATAAATGAGGAATCATCACCAAGTGGGTGTGTTTCTAGAGGGGACCCACAAGGATCAGTTCATGGCCCTACACTATTCAACATTTTTATCAATGACCTGGGGAAAAAAACCATAAACTCATCTGCAGACAACACAAAAGTTGGGGGAGTGATAAATAATGAAGAGGCCAGGTCACTGATACAGAGTGATCTGGATCTCTTGTAAGCTGGGTGCAAGCAAACAATATGAATTTTAATATGGCTAAAGATCAATGTATACTTCTAGGAAGAAAGAATGTGGGCCATATTTACACAGTGGGATACTCTATCCCGAGCAGCTGTGACTCTGAAAAAGATTTGGGGGTCATGGTAGATAATTAGCTGAACATGCGTGCTTCTTCGAGTGGTTGCACATCTCCAATCCACTTCCGGTGTATCCACGCCTAGTGAACTAGCGGGAAAGATTTTTCCCTCAGTGGAACCCATCCAAGTGGCATATGCACCCATCGCTGCCTCATGTTGCTGTGTGCTGGTATAAAAGGCAGAGCCACTGTGAGGGTGCCCCCCCCATAAGGCTTTATGGAAATATGCTTCTGAATCTGTGTATGACATAACTGGAACATGTTTTATGCTACATATGCCATGTAACATATCTCTGTAAAGGTTATGATCTACTGAATATATTCATCCTATTTGTATGCATGTGTCATTGTTGTATTTGGAGCTATGAATATTGGCTGTATACTTGTCTGATTGTAAATAACCTTAGTAAGGCATTTGGTCAGCTTCTTTAGAAAAGAATTTGCAAATTAAGTGCCTGGTCAAGAAGCATTTAACGAACAATGGATGTTGGAAGGCTCCAATCCACATAAGAAGTCTTCCTGGAGACATTCAAGATACCATGTTGGCAATGGCTGCTGCCTGAAAAAACTGAGTCATGCATGGACATGTGACTTGCCCATGTGACTCCAAAACTCCATCTTGGAGCTGAACTTTGCATAGGGGAGAGGAGGGGGTCTCCTCCCACAAGAGAAAGTCTATTTAAGCCTGTGGGAGACCCCTTCATTTTGTCTTCAGCTGGCTAAAGAGAGAGCCTCTCCACCCCCAAGGATACCTGAAAGAAACTGGAACAAAGGACAGTAACTACACGGGGTGTGAGTGATTGCTGGACCCAGACTAGAAGGTGACTAGTCTGTAAAAGGAAGCTTACCGGAATTCCTCTAACGGTGAGGTTTTTATCTGTATTCAGTTATTTCTTACTGTATTAGACATAGACTGGCTGTTCTATTTTATTTTGCTTGGTAATTCACTTTGTTCTGTCTGCTATTACTTGGAAACACTTAAATCCTACTTTCTGTATTTAATAAAATCACTTTTTACTTATTAATTAACCCAAAGTATGTATTAAGACCTGGTGGGGGGGGGGGCAAACAGCTGTGCATATCTCTCTATCAGTGTTATAGAGGGCGAACAATTTATGAGTTTACCCTGTATAAGCTTTATACAGAAGAAGAAGTCACGTGCACAGGACACAGCACTTCCACAGGCACCAGCCTGAGCTGATGGGGCTCGCTGCCTCCCCGCCTCCCCAGAGCTACACTGCAGCCTCGTGCAGCAGCCCCAATGCCCACTCAGGGCCAGAGAGATTCAGGGTTTGCTTCTTGTAGGGGGGGACTCAGATACCCCCATGTGTGACCTCACCGAAACCCAGGCAGACGGACAGATAAAGCAGGCACTGGCTGAGGTCTCTGTGCTCCCACCAAGGCACCGGGCTTCCAGCTGATTCAGGAAGTGTGGCTGCAAGGAGCTGGCTAGTGTTGAGGGGTACTGCAGCAAGCACAGCAAGGCAAGGAGAAGTGCAAGTGATCAGATCAAGGTCTGCCAAGCGGGAGCCAAGTCTGGTTCAATAGCCAGTAACAGGAAGAAAAGTAAAGAGAGGCAGAGAAGCCAGGATGTCATTTGCAGGGTTGTGGGTAGCCCTGTTTTACCAGAGCAATGGAGCGGGGATCATCATCCAGGCCCTTCCTTCTGGGTAAGGCTTATGCTGTGTTAGTGTCACCCCCAGGGTGGAAACCCCCCAGGCCCCGCTCTGTGGCATGGAGAGGAGGAAGGCAGTTTCCAAGGGCACGTCCCGTTCTCCTGCAGGAGACCACACTGGCTCCCATTGCTGCTGTTGCCTCCCCCGGCAGTGAGGTAAGAATATCAAGCCCACCTGGAGTGAGTACAGGGCGGTGGGGGGAGGCCGCCACAGAGCGTGCGCTGGGCAGCAATCACATGAAGGCAGAGTGCTGGGAAGCTGCTAGCCTGCCAGCTCAGAGACTGAAGTCCTGACTTTGTTCATAGAACAAATACTGCAGAGCACAAACACTGCACGGATCCCCTGTGGCACAGTGAGCACATCACAAGCATGACTTGGGCAGGCCTCGCCCAGCCGAGAGAGGGGCCCAAATAACCTTCTGCTTCTTCTACCTTGCAGGAGCTTCCTGGGTCAGCCACCTTGCGATAGGGGCTGGGAGGAGAGCACCGATGGCATCTGTGCACGAATGGTCACTGTCTGGGCGTTGCTGGGCATTCAGCGGTGGGCACCCAAAGCGCTTGGCACATGAAAAGCAAGGTCTAAAGCCCAGGTCAGCAGGTGAGAGGCTGGCTATGGGGAGCTTGACTACCTGGCTGTGGGGGTTGGTACTTAGACTGGTTTCCACCCAAACTAGCACTGGAGTAACTCAATGGGATTGCATGGCCCCCCCGCCCTTTGTTGTTGCGGGGCAGCACTCCCATTTCAGCTGCAGAGTGTTCCATGGCCATGTAACTTACAAGGTAAAACACAGGGATGAAACTAAACTGAAAATAAGCAGCCTGTAACCAAACTGCACATGTCCCACACAAGCTGGCATTGACTGAAAGAGCACCTTGAGCTACATTAGTTCCAGCCTGTGTGTAGACAAGGCTTAAGAGTTTAGAAGAAGCTTCTGGTAGCTCCTCTGTACCCAGCCCAAAGCTTTGTGCAGCCAGAGTCTGAATCCAGCCAAAGGGTTTTCTTGCCCTTTCCTCCCTGGAGAGCCGAGCCTGCCTCACCAGAGCTGCCTCCTCAGGGCGTGACTTACTTGATCTCAGGACTGCACCCTGGCATGCACACTTAGGCCTTGTCCAGCTGATGAAAGAGGGGGCCTTTTAAAACCCTGGTACCTCACTCAAGTGAGTTAACCTGATTCTAAACAGCCCTGTGCAGACAATTTACAATTGTGTTAGCTGGAGTTAGCTCGTGGGGTCTTCATCTTGGCTCCAACAGCTAACATCGAGTTAAAGGGGACACCCTTCATCTACACTAGGAAAAGTGGGGATTTAGGTCAGGCTTAGCTAAACCAGACCTAACCTCCTCCACTTTTCCTCACTGAGACAAAGCCAGACTGCTAGCTCTCTGCAGCTAGCTCGCAGCATTCAACAAGCACTCTTTTGCCTCGGCGAGAGTAGGATAAAAGGTGTGCTATCATGTGGAAGCAAACACATGTTAAATAACATGTTTGAATGGCCTAGTGTGGAAAAGATGGTGTGCTTCTAACAGGGACTAAGCAGTTTAACCTGTTAAAAGCTCACTGCCGTGGCTAGACTAAGCTTTGTAAGCCTTCTGCTAGGTGTTGTCAGCAACAAAAAGGGCTGGGTTAGATTACAGCCAATAGTTCATCCTCCAGGGGTTTAAAACAAAGATAACTTTATGGGGAGGGGGCACCAGAATAAACTTGGGAAAGGCAGAAGTTAATAAGCCAACAGAACTCTGAGGTAAGATTCCCACCCCTCCCTCCGGGATGTTTTAGCAAGAGTCCCTCAATCCTCCTCTCACAGTTACGAGTGGCTACTGCAGTCTAGCCACTTCCCAGCTTCCCCGCTCACACCTGGTTGCCAGCCTGTCTCCAGCCCCAATGGGGAGCGCTGCGTGGGGTTCTACTACCTGACGCGATTCCACTGGAGTCACTGGGTTACACGGCTCTTTGCTGTGGTGTCAGCCCAAGCTGCTTGGCCCTGTTACCTGCCTCAGCTTGGTGGCTAGTCTTCAGAGAGGGGTCAGGGGCATGTAGGGCCCTTCACATACTCCTTGTTTCCAGGGAGCCACTCCCAGCAGCAAATATGAACCCCTACCCCCTCTTTCTAGTCTGGGCCAGGCTCTCTTGCCCAACCTTGCCAGACTGTGGTTTTGGTCAGGGTGACCCTTCATGGCAGGCACATTTGGAGCTGCTGTTCACTGCCCCCTCAGTTTCCCACAGGGATAATAAAGGCCCGTCACCCTCGCACTTAAAACATCATGGAACTTTGACTAAAATATCCCAAACTGTCACATAACCGAAATGCCAGTAAGGCCTGGCCCACTCAATCACTTCCCATGGCTCACCCTGAGATGGCACCAGAGCACTCCCTCCCCTGTGGAGTCCCTGGCCCCTGTAGTTTTCAGGCAGCTCTGGGCCATGCTTCTCTCATTTCACCACCAGGTGTCAATAGCCCGCTCCCTGCTCACCAGGGCTTTCATCGTACTAAGATCTAGCTGCCATATAGCTCTTTCCATCAATAAGGGCAGGCCTACACTACAAAATTAAGTCTACTTAAGTTGACGTACAGCCACCGCAGTAACTAAAGAGGTGGGTCATGTCCACACTATGCGCCTTCTGTCAGCGGTGCGTGTCCTCACCAGGAAATCATCCACCAACTTAACGGTGTGGGGCACTGACAGCTGAGTCCCACTACCCCGGACTGACAGCTAGAGCCGCCCCCCGCCCCGCACCACGGCTGACGGTCTGAGCCCACAGCTTGATAGCGGGCCGTCGGCCGCCCGGGGCCGGGGGGCTCCAGCCGTCGGCCGCCCGGGGCCGGGGGGCTCCAGCCGTCGGCCGCCCGGGGCCGGGGGGCTCCAGCCGTCGGCCACCAGGCTATGTAATCAAAGCAGTGGCCACATAGGCACTGCATCGCCCTACTACATCGAGCTAAGCACTCCGCCTCTCCCGGAGGTCAGCGTAGTGGGTGAGTTCCATCAGTGGGAGCACCACTGTAGACCAGGTGCAAAGGCTCTGGCCCACTAAGGCTAATCACCCCTCCAGGCAGTGGGACTGGGGCTGGAAGGGGAGTGAAGGAAGAATCCCTCTACAGGTGACCTGCAGGAACACAGTGCGGCTACAAGCACCAGCGTCATGGCCTTGGAGGTGGCAGCTAATTGTGTGCCACTGGAGGGGGATGCAGAGCCCGGCTGGACTGGTCTGGGCCTCACCACCCATGGAGTGCCAGTCACAGGGCTGGAGCAGAGAGCAAGGAGCCAGAGGAACTACGTAGTGTCAGATCCCCAAGGCCCCCTCCTCCCCCGCACCCTCCCCCATGTAACAGTGTGCAGGGAATTGGGCTCTGGGCTATAGTGCAGGGGCATGTGCCCATCCCTGACCTCCCCTTTGCACAGTGGCAGAGCCCCAGTCCTCCAGGAGAGCCCCCCGGCCCCGCCCACACTGGGGAAGCAGGCTGGGCCCTCGGTGCATCTTCCACAGGGAACCCAGGCTAGCCCTGTGTGGCTCTCTGCCCCCCTCTAGTAGTCAGACCGCGTATGGCACTTTAGGACTGCAGCCAGTCCCTGTGGCGTGGCTGGTACAGTCCTGGCCCATATGGGGAGAACTGTGTTTCTAGTGGGGTGAGGGTCTGGAGCACTCACATAGCTCTCTGCCCCCCTCTAGCAGTCAGATCACACATGGCGGGTTGGGACGCTGCCAGCCCTTTAGCCAAAGCCCTAGAGCTTCATGCATTTAAATCCCGTGGCCACGGGTTCGGTCCGCGCACAGAGTCGAGTGGCTAATGCACCTTTCAAGTGAGTAGCATGCGTGTGTTTGGAAAGGCTAGCCCTTGAGCTGGATGTGGCAATCTGGCTCTGGTGTCAGGATTACAGTGTTCTCAACAGCCTTTCGGCCACTCTGGCTCAAAGCCTGCCATAGGGACAGGCGACCTTTATTGGTGCTCTCTCCCCTCTGTTTGACAATTGATCAGTGTCTCCTGTGCCTGGCACCCAGGAAGCCTCGGTTACCTCTCGGCCGATAATCGCCTGGGGTTACTGGTTTCAGGCTTCCTTCAGCACCCAACAACTCACAGTCATCGAGCTGAAGGCCAGGAGGGCCCACCAGCCATCCAGTCTGACCTCCTGCATTGCCCGGGCCGCCAGCACCATGCAGCACCCACCCACTGAAATGAGATCTAAGCATCACCGCCCACAGGAGACTGAACCAGCCTGTGCCAGGGGCAAAGAATAGGAGAGCCCCAGGTACCCCTATGCCCAGGGCCCCTGCAGTGGCAGGGATTGATTACGGGACCCGTCCCCCAGGATGACCCAGCCTTCTCATCAGAGACACCAACTTTCCAATGTGCAGGAGGGAGCTCGACCCCTGGCCCCGCCCCCACCCCCACCCCCACTCCACCCCTTCCCCCAAGGCTCCACCCACATCTTCCCGCCCCCGCTCTACCCCCGCCCTGCCTCTTGCTGCCCTATTCCACCCCCTCCCCCAAGCGCACCGTATCCTCGCTCCTCCCCTCTAACCCCCAGCACCTCCTGCATGCAGCGAAACAGCTGACCGCAGCGGGTGGGAGGCACTGGGGGGAGGGGAGAGCTGATAGGGGGGCTGCCAGCGGGTGCTCAGTACCCACCATTTTCCCCCCGTGGGTCTTCCAGGGCTGGAGCACCCACGGACTTGTTGCCTATGCTTCTCATTGCTCTCTGCTCCCATCCCACTGCCTGGAGTTTTACCGTTGAAGCCAGTGGGAGCAGTCAGGCCGATGCTGAGCATGTCAGGAAATCTGTGCATGTCTGTGCATGCGGAGTCTGCATTGCCATGCCCCAGGAAATACTGCTGTGGGTTGGACAGAGTGCAAGGGTCGCATAGTGAGCCCTGGTTACTGGCCGTGGAGGAGATGCAAGAGTTGTGCTCTCTGTAAGAGACTTTCATGCACTACTTTTGTCTTTGGAAGTGGTTTCTGTGGTGAGCTGGCCCAGGCAGCTCCGATCCCTCCAGGGCTAGTCAGTGTGGGTCAGGTGACTTCAGCTCTGGGAGGGGCTGAAGGCGATGATGCAGTCCTTCCACTAGGACAGTCACATCTGTTTCTGAGTCAGTTTGAAAGTCAATAATCCTTCCGTGACCATTCAGTTTCACTCTGCAGGCAGGGTGGGTGTCATCACATGTGACAGATCCCAGAACTGGTGGCTCTTGACTGTCTGTAGTAGTCAGTTCCCCGACTGCCTTAGAGTGGCAAACACCTGCAAAAGGTCCATAGTTTGTGCATGTATTACAGTATCTCCAACCTGTCTGTGATGTTGAGCCCATTTGGTTTAGCAAGAATGTCTGCATACGCTCTGGGGCAACATCCCTTTCCGTTAGCAGCAGGGTGCATGGTTTGGCAGTCTGACAGGACTGCACCTGTGGTCAGTGGAGACCCTGCAGTTTGCTTGCCCGTAGTTTCCAGGAGAGAAGGCTGCTGGCCAGGCATTCATTGCTGGAGGTGTTGGACTCTGGAATTTACTCCTGCCCTCCTTTAGCCAGAGCTTGGCTTTGTTCATCTTCTGGGAGCACTGCACAGCTCATCTGTTCTCCTGGGCATTTTGGGGTAGTCAGATAGGGGGCTAGCTAGCCTGGGAAACAAGCAGGGAGAACTGGAAGTCCTGGCACAATCAAGGAATTCTGATGTGATTGGAATAACAGAGACTTGGTGGGATAACTCACATGACTGGAGTACTGTCATGGATGGTTATAAACTGTTCAGGAAGGATAGGCAGGGCAGAAAAGGTGGGGGAGTTGCACTGTATGTAAGGGAGAAGTATGACTGCTCAGAGCTCCGGTATGAAACTGCAGAAAAACCTGAGAGTCTCTGGATTAAGTTTAGAAGTGTGAGCAACAAGGGTGATGTTGTGGTGGGAGTCTGCTATAGACCACCGGACCAGGGGGATGAGGTGGACGAGGCTTTCTTCCATCAACTAACGGAAGTTACTAGATCGCAGGCCCTGGTTCTCATGGGGGACTTCCATCACCCTGATATCTGCTGGGAGAGCAATACAGCGGTGCACAGACAATCCAGGAAGTTTTTGGAAAGGGTAGGGGACAATTTCCTGGTGCAAGTGCTGGAGGAACCAACTAGGGGCAGAGCTCTTCTTGACCTGCAGCTCACAAACCGGGAAGAATTAGTAGGGGAAGCAAAAGTGGATGGGAACCTGGGAGGCAGTGACCATGAGATGGTCGGGTTCAGGATCCTGACACAAGGAAGAAAGGAAAGCAGCAGAATACGGACCCTGGACTTCAGAAAAGCAGACTTTGACTCCCTCAGGGAACTGATGGGCAGGATCCCCTGGGAGGCTAATATGAGGGGGAAAGGAGTCCAGGAGAGCTGGCTGTATTTTAAAGACTTATTGAGGGCACAGGAACAAACCATCCCAATGTGCAGAAAGAATAGCAAATATGGCAGGCGACCAGCTTGGCTTAACAGTGAAATCCTTGCTGATCTTAAACACAAAAAAGAAGCTTACAAGAAGTGGAAGATTGAACAAATGCCCAGGGAGGAGTATAAAAATATTGCTCAGGCATGCAGGAGTGAAATCACGAAGGCCAAATCACACCTGGAGTTGCAGCTAGCAAGGGATGTTAAGAGTAACAAGAAGGGTTTCTTCAGGTATGTTAGCAACAAGAAGAAGGTCAAGGAAAGTGTGGGCCCCTTATTGAATGAGGGAGGCAACCTAGTGACAGAAGATGTGGAAAAATGTACTTAATGTGTTTTTTTCCTCTGTCTTCACGAACAAGGTCAGCCCCCAGACTGCTGCACAGGGCAGCACAGCATGGGCAGGAGGTGACCAGCCCTCTGTGAAGAAAGAAGTGGTTCGGGACTATTTAGAAAAGCTGGACGAGCACAAGTCCATGGGGCCGGATGCGCTGTATCCAAGGGTGCTAAAGGAGTTGGTGGATGTGATTGCAGAGCCATTGGCCATTATCTTTGAAAACTCATGGCGATCGGGGGAGGTCCTAGATGACTGGAAAAAGGCTAATGTAGTGCCCAGCTGCTGGCCCCCGCCCCAGGCTAGTGCCCCCAGCCTTGGAGTAGGTGCCCTGGAGTGATAGGAGACAGGGAGGGCACGGCCGCAGTCCCCCAACCCCAGGAGGGCAGGTGGTGTGGTTGCAGCACCTCCCGCCCCAGAGCAAAGGGAGAGCAGATGGCGTGGCCCAAGCCGGGGCCACCCCAGAGGGAGACTGGAGCAGCCATACTGAGCGGAAGTAGGAGGGGGAGGGTTTGGGGGCGAAGCGTGAGCGGGGCCATGGCTGGCTGTTTGGGGAAGCATGGCCTCCCCCAGCCTATGGTACCCACACCCCATGTCTGGGACCAACATGGCTACAACACTGGTATAAAGGAGACAGATCGGGAACTTATATTCACCCTCTGACAATACAAAGGTATGGAAACATGCAAGGACATTGAAAGGGGGCCAGTTCTAAACAGACGAAAGAAATACTTTACACAATGTGCCATTCGCCTGTGGAACTCATTGCCATGAGGTAACACTGAAGCCAAGCACTGAGCAGGATTCACACAAGGATTGGACATTTCTCTGGATAACATATTCATGTGTATAATAGTATGAATTAAATAAAGAGCAGCCTTGGAAGGGCCAGAAACTCTCCTGCTTCAGAGCATAAGCCAGCCTCCAACTACCAGGGGCTAGAAAGAAGCCTTCTCTGGGGACAGGTTATCCCATAACTGTGGGGGTTCTTGCACCTTCCTCTGAGGCAGCTGGCAGACAGAGGATGCTCGAGGAGTTGGGCCCCAGCTCTGATCCAGTCTGGCACTTCCATGGTCCTAAAATTGCCATGAAAGTCAGCAGAAAAAGACAGGAAGAAATGCAGTGCTCGGCCAGAGGTCCCGCTGTGTGATTGTGAGACCCACCCACCCCTCTCTGTGTGAGGCAAGCGTCCGCCCGCGTTCCTTTGGCAGTCTGGGACTGGCTCAGGGCGACCAGACGAGTCAGCTCTTGCCAAAGGGAAGATGTCTTCCAAGGGGGTTCAGAGGTTTTAGAGTCATTTAAATCCAAAGCTCGCCAGAAAAATGTTTTTCCGTTTGGAAACAGCCTGTCCTAAGCACACACAGCTCTCTCTCCAGACTCTATCCCAGTCAGCTTCTGTCAGCAATGGACACCCAACAGTCAATTCAAGCACAGCTGGAAAGGCGGCCACAGGGTCAGATTCCAATCTGTGACAGTGGTGTGAATGCCTTTTCAGTGGAGTTACTCCCCATTCCTACCGGAGTATCTGAGGCCTTGTCTACACTGGCAAGTTGTGGCGCAGTAAAGCAGCTTTCTGGCTGGAAGTCCCGGGCTGCACCCGCTGCCAAGCCACTGAGTGTGCAGAAACGGGCAGCTGCAGCACGGTAAAAAGACCACCCCGAGAAGAGCCATTCAGCTTTCTGCACGGGTGCCTCAGTGCTGCAGTGCCAGAGTGGACACCCTAGTCGATACAGCGCTGTGATTGGCCTCTGGGAGGCAGGGCCGTCCTTAGGCGTACGCAGCTGCCTAGGGCGTTAACCCTAGATTGCCCCAAATTTCATGGTGCCCTAGGCAGCTGCGTGCTGCATACGCGGCAGCCCCAGCCCCAGTGACCAGCCCTATCCCTCGGCTGCCCCCCCCCGCGGGCTGCACCCACCTCAAGGGGCAGGGCCGTCCCTAGGGGGGTGTGGGGCCCTGGACAGCTCCCACCTCTTCCCCTTTCCCCCGGCCCGCCCCCATTCCACCTCTTCCCCCAGCGACCCCGCACGCACCGGCAGCAGTGGGAAGTGGAGCAACCTGGCCCCAGCCCGCTCCACTCCTCCAGCTCCCACTTCCCGCCGTCGGTGAGTGCGGGGAGGCTGGGGAAAGGACCCCCCCCCCCCCCGCTGTCACTGGCGGCAGGAAGCGGAGCGCCGTGGCTGGGAGCTGGCGGAGTAGAGCTGGCTGAGACCGGGCTGCTCTGCTTCCTGCCACTGCCGTGAATGCGGGGGTGAGGGGGATCCCTTCCCCCAACCCCCCTTCCCCGAGCGACAAGGCTGGGGCCGGGGTGAGGGAGGCGGAGCGGACTGCGGACTGCTCCCCGCTAATCTCCTGGGCCACTCTGGGCCCCCCAAAAGTGCCCCCCACAGCTCCTGCCTCCCAGACGCTGGGGATGGGGGGAGGCCGGGGGGGCTGTGTAAGGCACCCAAATGGCTAGGGACGGCCCTGCCGGGAGGTGTCCCACAGTGCCTGTTCTTGCCTCTCTGGTCATTGGTTTGACCTCTACTGCTCGGCCCCCAGGTGACCAGCTGTGAGCCCCACCCCTTCAGTTCCTTGGGGGCAGAAGAGAAAGAGGGGCTCTGTGGGACAGCTGCCCAGAGTGCCTGGCTCCAAATAGCGCTGCCAGGGCCACACGCAGGACCACGCTATTGCACAAGCAGCGGACAGTGTGAACACACAGCAGCGGTTTCCCGTCCGCGCACTCTGAGCCAGGCTGGAGCGGCCGGCGCTGTCTTTCCGCCAGGGAAGACAGACCCCGAGAGCGGGCTGTGGCCTGCCCAGTGCTCTGAGCAGTTAGCTGTTTGCGAGGAGGGTTCTCCGCTGGTCAGATGACAAGGAGTGACCGCATTCGCTGGGCTCCTTTAGGGAAAGGACACTGTCACACCTGGCTCTTCCCAGCTACTTACAGCAGCCAGTCACTGCGCTTATCGCAGAGCAACCCTGCCCCCCTACCCTTACTGACCACCTCAGGGCTGGGAACGAGAGGCAGGCAGGGGTTAAAGGAGATTGAAACGGGCGGGGAAGTGCTCACCTGGCCAGCCAAAGCAGATGGGGGGGGGCCCCCTTGTGCTCTGGCAGAGAAGGGTGGACACTACATTGATGACATCTTTGTCATCTGGACCCATGGGAAAGAGGCCCGTAAGGAATTCCAGCAGGATTTCAACAATTTCCACCTCACCATCAACTTCAGCCTGGACCAGTCCACACAAGAGACCCACTTCCTGGACACTACAATGCAAATAAGCCATGGTCACCTAAACACCAACCTGTACTGTAGGGCTCCATACTCTGGCCGTGGAGACACGTACCTCTCTAGGAGTCAGAACACAGTTATTGCAGCTGGTGGCCGTAGCAACAACACCTGCTCAGCAACTTTACAGGAGGCAATTTATAGCTTTAATCTATGGGCGATGAGAAGCAGCATGAGTCAAAACCCAGCAGCTGCTAAGAATAGCTCTCATTTACCTCCATGACATGAACCAAAATAGCCCTAATTCTAGCAGCCTCCACAGGCTGATCAACGTCACTCAGTGATCAAAATTAAAAAGTAACTTGATAAATGGGGCCGAAAATCGCTGTCATCCCAAAAAGAGCGATATGCCACCACTTCCACCCCAGGGGCACATTTCATTGGCACCTCTACAAATGCTGAGCAAACAATTAAGCCCCTTGTGAAGTTTCTGTGGTTGAATGGGGTTCTTCCGGTTGTGCAAAGAGGTAAATTTAGCATAAAGAAGTTGGGTCATAGAATATCAGGGTTGGAAGGGACGTCAAGAGGTCATCTAGTCCAACGCCCTGCTCAAAGCAGGACCAATCCCCGACTAAATCATCCCAGCCAAGGCTTTGTCAAGCCTGACCTCAAAAACTTCTAAGGAAAGAGATTCCACCACCCTCCTAGTGAAAAAGCTTTTCCTAATATCCAACCTAAACCTCCCCCACTGCAACTTGAGACCATTGCTCCTCGTTCTGTCATCTGCTACCACTGAGAACAGTCTAGAGCCATCCTCTTTGGAACCCCCTTTTAGGTAGTTGAAAGCAGCTATCAAATCCCCCCTCATTCTTCTCTTCCGCAGACTAAACAATCCCAGTTCCCTCAGTCTCTCCTCATAAGTCATGTGCTCCAATCCCCTAATCATTTTTGTTGCCCTCTGCTGGACTCTTTTCAATTTTTTCCACATCCTTCTTGTAGTGTGGGGCCCAAAACTGGACACAGTACTCCAGATGAGGCCTCACCAATGTCGAATAGAGGGGAACGATCACGTCCCTCGATCTGCTGGCAATGCCCCTACTTATACATCCCAAAATGCCATTGGCCTTCTTGGCAACAAGGGCACACTGCTGACTCATATCCAGCTTCTCGTCCACTGTAACTCCTAGGTCCTTTTCTGCAGAACTGCTGCCTAACCACTCGGTCCCTAGTCTGTAGTGGTGTATGGGATTGTTCTGTCCTAAGTGCAGGACTCTGCACTTGTCCTTGTTGAACCTCATCAGATTTCTTTTGGCCCAATCCTCTAATATGTCTAGGTCCCTCTGTATCCTATCCCTCCCCTCCAGTGTATCTACCTCTCCTCCCAGTTTAGTGTCACACTTCTAAAAGCATTCACCAAGTTTGGGTGTCTGGCTTGAGCCACCTAGGGCCCCATTCTCTGAGCTGCTATGTGGGCACTCAGCACTGCTGAAAAATCAGGCCCTAGCTATTGAGTGGGACACCCAGCAATTAAGGTACCCCAAATCAGTGGGCACATAAAGCAAACTCTTTCCCCAGATTTCCCCGCAGGACAGTGGCAGTGTTACTTCTCAGCACTGGCTTGACACTAGCTGGAATTACAGCTCGTGAACAGCAAGGATGGATGTAAATTTTCTTATCTTGTTTCCCCTCGAGGTTGATTAAAGTTGTGTTGCTAAAATGAAAGCGTGTTAGATACACAGGGAAAATACATCTTAGAAATGCAAACACTGTAGATTTCTGGGGGAATAGCTGGCTTAAAGGCTTCTCTGGCCATAGTAATACACGCTTGAAGGCAGCACCTGCATCATTGTTTGAACGCGCATTATAGTCAAAGAAGGGCTTGCATGCATCAGTGAGATTTCTAACAGCTCCCTTCTTTCTGTGTTTCCCATCTCCCTGTAGGATAGTGTGCTATGCCACAGTCTCCGGGGGGACTTAGCCCAGCGGCTAGCTGCTTACTGCAATGCCTGCTGGGCTTTGACGGACTAATTTAAATAACTAATGTTGCTTGATAAGATACACAATGTTCCCTTCACCAATTTGCACACTACCCCTCATCCCCATTGCAGACATGCTCCCTTTGGGCCCTCAGTCCCTGCAATAAAGATAAGGGACCTACAAAAAGCTTCACCTGTTTCATGTTACAGGAAAGAGCCATTTAATCTACCCACAACAGAGATAATGGTCACTGAGCTTGATTACCATGCCTCCTGGTAACTCAATACAATCAGTCAGCTGGGAAGGAGGCTTCTGTTTCTATTTGGATTGAATTTGGTATTTACAGGATTAAATAAAACTCTCTGGCTGTAGTACCCAGCACAGTGGGGTCTGACCCCGGCTGGGGACTCTGGGTCCTGCTGCAGTACAAACAACCACAAGTAATAAACATAAGCAAACAGTTATGCAGTGTGATTCCCCCCTGGGAGAAACCGCATGGAGTGTGACTTCATGCAGCAGCCAGCAAATCCCCCATTCGCTGGTTAACAAAGAAAGACTGTTCCGATCAGACGACAGTTCAGAAATCAGCGTCAGATGGAATTTTCCCCGCGTGGCTGTGTCTGCATCTTTTGACTGCACTCTGCCGTGAGCAGCAAGGGACCCAAGCCTCGGCGGTTCTCCATCTATTTGCCATTCTGGGCTGCATATGCGGCCTACAATGTGTTATGTGGGTGGCATCCAATCCTACCTGTATGGCCCTGAGGATGTCACATGCGCTGCAGCTGTGTGCTGCTTAGGCCACAGGGGCTGCAGGTTGAGAACCGCTGCATCAGACACACGGGGACAGAGCCTTGGATAGGTTTAGGCTCCTCGTTTCCAGTGATTTCAGGGGAAGTTAGGAGCCTAAATATCTTTGAGAATCTGGGCCCCAGGGGTTATTGCAGAGAGGCCAAGAAAGTGCCATTTCCCCTTACAGCACCTTCCTCCCAGGTATTGCACCGTGGGAGTTTCTCTCTCCGACCTTGGCCAGGCCAGCAGAGGCAGCCATCTTGAGGGAAGGATAGGAGTACAACAGCAAGGATCTCTCTAGCTATAGTGAGGCCAGTCCAGTCACGTGCACTAGGGGCCAGATCCAGCGTTCACTGCAGTCAATAGGAGCCCTTGTGTTGTCTTGAGTGGGCACGGGCCTGGGCCTAGGAGTGCCTTGGTGCTGAATAGCATACCAGGGTAGGCTGTGCGATATTCCTTGACTGCAATAATGGGAACTGCTAGGCCTATTGTTTTAAGAAGAGAGCGAGAGGAGCCATGCAATGACTGTGCTATGGAAAAACATTATGGGGTCTAATGCCCCCAAGCATCCTGCTGTTTCAGAGAGGGGCTGGTGCTTCAGCAGGGAGAACAAGCCTGGGGGCCATGGAGTACTCACTAACCCATCTGTGTCAGGGTCCATCGAGAGCCTCATTGAGCATGCTGGCGGCAGGGCGAGCACCCAGGCCAAAAGTCTAGGCTGAAATATGTGTGGAGAACGCCAGCCCCTGCTCAGAATGCGAGGGGCCCATGCTTACCCTGCCTATGGGTATTCTGGTACCGGGCCAGGTCCTTCTCTGGGGCTAAGGAGCACAAAGGCACAGTTCAAGGAGGAACGCCAAGCCCATCTCTGCACTCCCCAGTCACTAGGGTACATTAGCCTAACTTGTGCTGTTGGCTAACGGTGTCAGGGGGCCATGTCTGCGGCTGGGGGAATGGTGCCGCTGTTCCTCCAGGGGTGCCCAGGCTGTCAGCGAGAGGGAGAGCTATGCAGGGATGTTGGTTCAGGCCCTGCTTTGCCTGCTGATCTCGTGCATGGGGGTTACCTCTCAGGGCTCTGCGCTCAGGTTCTGCCCCAAACAGATGTACCAGAGCAGGGATCTCAAACTCAGATCACCATGAGGACTAGTACATTGGCCCGAGGGCCGCATCACTGACGCCTTGTCATACAACGATACAAAAGTATACCCAAAAATGAAAAAAATGAAGAGTAATATAGTATGCTATTAAAAGTCAATGTATTAACTTTTTAAAAAGTTAAAGCTAAGCTATTACCAGCAGGAGAGAAAACGTTTTGTAGTGATAAACACCCATTTTTTTCATGGTCTGTGTGTATAAAAACATCTTCCGTATTTTCCACAGTATGCATCTGATGAAGTGAGCTGTAGCTCACGAAAGCTTATGCTCAAATAAATTGGTTAGTCTCTAAGGTGCCACAAGTCCTCTTGTTCTTTTTGCGGATACAGACTAACATGGCTGCTACTCTGAAACCTTTTTAAAAACTGTAATGCGAAGAGAGGTTTTAATAAACTATAAACACTCAGCAATGCACCTCACTCAAATGACAAAACACGCATTTACTTTTAGAATTACTTTGGTTAAAACCCCCTGCGCTGCCTCCGGCCCCGCCCCCACTCCACTCCTTCCATGAGGCCCCACCCCTGCCCTGCCTCTTCCCACCCCTTCCCCAAAGTCCCCACCCCAACTCCACCCCTTCCCTGTCTCTATTCCAACCCCTTCCTCAAATCCCCGCCCCTGCCCCACCTCTTCTTCGCCTCCTCCCCTGAGTGTGCTGCATCCCCACTCCGCCCTCCTCCCTCCCGGAAAGTCCTAAGCGCCACCAAACAGCTGTTTGGCGGTGGGAAGCGCTGGGAGGTAGGTGGAGGAGAGGGGACGCGATGCGCTCAGGGGCAGGGGGAAGGAGGGGACTGGAGGGAAGGGAGCTTGGCTGCCAGTGGAGTCGGCACCTATGGCAGGCTGCAGGAAATATCTCCGTGGGCCGCATGTTTGAGACTCTTGTGCTAGGGGATGGTTATGGCACAAGAGACCTTCAGCTACAGTGGTGGTCTCCAACCTTTTTATACCCAAGATCACTTTTTGAATGTAAGGGCAATTCAGAATCTACCCTGGCCCTTCCCCGAGGCCCCGCCCCTTCCCCAAAGCCCCATCCCGCTCACTCCATGCCCCCCTCTCTCTGTCACTCACTCTCATCCACCCTCACTCACTTTCACTGGGTTGGGGCAGGGGTTTGGGGTTTGGAAAGGTTGCGGGCTCTGGGCTGGGGACGAGGGGGTTGCAGTGTGAGATGGGGCTCTGGGCTGAGCCTGGAGCAGGGGGTATGGGGTGCAGGAGGGGGTACTGGGTGCTGGCTCTGGGAGGGGTTCAGGGCTGGGGGTTGGGGTGCAAGAGGGGGTTCTGGGTGCAGAAGGGGGTATGGGATGCTAGCTCCTGAAGGAGGCTCAGGGCTGGGGGTTGGGTGCAGGAGGGGTTATGGGGTGCTGGCTCTGGGAGGGGGCTCAGGGATGGGGTTGGGGTGTGGCCTCCCGCTGGGCAGCACTTACCTGCGGTAGGTCCCGGTGGGCGCAGCAAGGCTAAGGCAGGGTCCCTGCCTACCCCACCCCCACACCGCTCCCAGAAGAGGCCAACACACCCCTGCGGCCGCTGGAGTGGGGAGGGCGGGGGGCATGTGGCTCCGTGCGCTGTCCCACTGCAAGCATCACCCCCACAGCTCTCCCGGCCAATGGGAGCTGCAGGGCCGGTGCTTGCAGGCAGGAGCAGCACACATGGAAGGAGACCTCTGCCCCCCACCTCCAGGGTCGCCAGGCTGCAGTGGCCCCTTTCAGGAGTGGTGTGGGGCCAGGGTAGCCTTAGCCCGCCACACTGCGCAGCTGCCGGAGATTGCGATCGACTGGGAGATCCTCTAGGATCGACCAGTCAATCGTGATCGACCGGTTGGTGACCACTGAGCCTCAGAGAGACATTTGAGAGGCCAGGCAATAACTCAGAATCAGCCATCGTTGCCCAGACCCCGTGCATTGGCAAGAGAGGCACGTGCGGTTTAAAAGCCCTTTCAATGTAATTGCCACAGGTCCCTTCTGGAGCTGGAAACACTCAGGCACAGGCCTGCCTGGGGATCCTGCCTTGGCTAGACGGCCTCCGTGGGCAGAGCCAACACCAGCATGCACTCCCCTCATGCGCGGGCAAAGCCCACGGAAGGCAATGGGACTCTAGCTGGAACAGGAGCTGAGTAAGGCCCGCGGCTATTGGCCTTGAGGGTGGGGAGCACCAAGGGCTGTGATTTCTGGAGTGTGACTCCCAGGAGCCCCGCTGGTGGCGGGATGACATCACTGCAGAGGCGATGTGATGTCCTAGCAGGATGACCATTTCCAGTGACGGCATGTTTGAATAAGAGGACATCAAAGGCATCCAGTGCCTGCATTAGCAGAGCTATGAGTAGAGAAAGGCCAATGGGCATTTTCACTGAGGTCTTTGTCAGCGTCTGATTGCACTGAGAACTGATCCGCTGATGTGACGTGCCTGGAGCCCCACCCCTGCAGCAGACCAGCCCTGTCTTTCCGCTGCTGGGCTTGCCCCGCTCCGGGGGTGCACAGAGGAGCCTGCCTGGCTGTGCTGTGGAAGTGGGGCTGCACGTTAACATGGCCAGCACTCTAGTTCCTCCAGGGGGCGTTGTGGGTACTGTGCAGCACGACTCACGCAGGGGTCTTTCGTACGTGCCATTGGGCTTGCTGCTCCTCTTCCCCACGGGCCTGCCACAGGAGATGGGGAAACACAGGGTTTGCCAACCTCTGGCTGAGCCTCAAGCACAGGGCATGCAGCACCGAACACAGCGTCAAACAAACAAAGCTTGCCTCCACCCCCATCCAGGTGCACAGGACTCACCCTGGCTGTGGGACCACCATCTCCCGGCACTACATCCGGCATGTTCCTAGGGGCACGAGGAGCCCTGGCCTACGTGACTCGCAACACTTCCAAGCCGGCATGCCTTTTCTCCTGGCGTAGCACACACCTGTCAAAGCCCGCAGACGGGGCTATTGTACACAGTGCCACAAGCACTTCAGATTTTCCACATCATTTCTCTTTCTGGTTACCGTGCTCAGCGAGGTAGCATTTTCAATGGCCCACTAGAATATTAATGAATAGCAAACAGAGAGCAAACCACTCTCCAGAGTGTATTCTATTTGTATTTTACAGCTTGGCATTGTACCAAATCATGCCCAGATGGGCCATAACTCCTCACCCCTTGAGCTGTTTCCTTTGCGCTGTAGCTGTCACCTTCCTTACTCTGGTGATGGGACACAGACAGTAACAATGCAGCTTTCCCAAGCTTCCTCTACCACCGGTTTATTACCTACTGGTCCCCACCATTGCTACCACTGAGGCTGATCCCTGGTGGTAGCAACCATGGGAGTGCTTGGGTAGATGTTCGTAGGTGCCAGGAGCAGCTGTTCTGAACACCCTTGTCCCCTAGACCAGTTCCGGGCAGGCGCAGATCATAGAATCATAGAATCATAGAATATCAGGGTTGGAAGGGACCCCAGAAGGTCATCTAGTCCAACCCCCTGCTCAAAGCAGGACCAATTCCCAGTTAAATCATCCCAGCCAGGGTTTTGTCAAGCCTGACCTTAAAAACCTCTAAGGAAGGAGATTCTACCACCTCCCTAGGTAACACATTCCAGTGTTTCACCACCCTCTTAGTGAAAAAGTTTTTCCTAATATCCAATCTAAACCTTCCCCACTGCAACTTGAGACCATTACTCCTCGTTCTGTCATAGATGACCTAGTGGATAAGATGCAAGCAGCCAGTGTACACCAGCGCTCCTGGCTTTGCTAGCACTGATGAAGCGGAACTGGTGGTAGCAACAGTGTGAAATTTACAGAAAATTGGATTCGCGTAGACACCCCTCAAGCAGCCAGGTGTTCTCCAAGATGGCCCTTAATGTGGTGCAGAAAGCACCTGGGGTCATATGGGACTGCACTGTCTAGTTTCCTAGGGTCTGCTACTGTTACCAAACGTTTCAGAGTGGAGAAAGGAACCAATGATAAGGGATGGTTTAAATCAATCACCTTTTGCCACTGTGAGGCAGCAGAAGGGACACCAAGAGCCAGACTGCAGCCATTTCGTCTGATGGGGAGGCTGAAGGGAGCAGCAGTCCCATCTTGCACGTACAACCCAGACCCTCTCTGCATTCCCAGGGGGCTGAAGGGGAGAGAATGGTTTGGGAAGAAAAACGGCAACATGCCTACAGCATACTGCTCCTCTGACAAGTTGTCACTATTTTCTCTGCTGAAGATATACATGGGATCAATAAAGGCAGGCTATAATGGGGACCCTGTGCAGCACTACAATGATATCCCTGCGTCACTTTCCCTTAATGGGCTTTCAGTAAGTCCAATGAGGCTGATGTATATTGAAGTGCCCCTTCAGGGATCTAGCTTATTTAACCCAAAGATGGAACATTACACAAATAGGCCTCAACTCCAGCATTCTAGCATCCTCAGCATCCTTGGTCCAACCCCCTCAAGCCCAGGTCCCTTATCAGAGAGGCCCTCTTGACCCAGAAACCTCTTCTGGTGCCAGGGCCTCTTGTCATCAGCTGGGGAAGTATCTCTCCTCTTGAGTCAAGGTCCCCACAGAGATCACACTATGACACCCCTTCCTCAGGACAGCATATAATGCCTTTGATTGGGGGCTCCTGCGCCCACCTGGATAAGTCCTTCTATTGGAGCTCCTCCCTTGCAGAGCCTCCCCCACCTAGGAGCGCTCTTCCTTGGTTTCCTGTCCTGGTGAGGCCCCTCACCAGCTCCCCTGAGAAGCCTTCCCCTTGGGAGCTCTCTCTTTCTGCATTCTGGGGACTGGTCCTCTCCCCAGGAACCCTGATCTGTAGGGAGACCCACTTGGTGTAGCTTCCTAGCCAGCCCCGGAGGAGCTTTTTCCCCAGGTGCTCCCTCCCAGCTTTCTGTCCTGCCGAGCACACAGGGCAGAAGTTAATTAGTTCTGAGTTATCCCCAGATGGATCTGGGCTGGCTTGTTCTCTTCAGCAGAGCCTGTCACAGGTAGGCCAAGCACCTGGCCACCTCAGGGGCCAGCTACCCTATGACCCAGGCTCTGTGGGAACAGAGGGGAAGATTTCTTACCAGGGTGTAGGAAAATCAGACACTCCAGACACCAGCCCTGTGCATGGTTAATATATTAATGTGGCTGAGAAAGGAAACAGCCACTCTCCCTTCTCCCCACAGAGCCCGCGGGTGTCTCTGGCAGCAAGGCGGAGATTTAGCAGTCCCTCCTGGAGGCCACCTCAGACCCCAGTGCCCCAACAAAGCACAGGGCATGCAGCACCAAACACACCGTCACAGCCTGATTGCCCCATCAGTGGCTATGGCAAGACCGTTCCCAAATGAAAATTGGGTTCCCCCTCAACACACCTCGATTGTGGGGCCTAGGGGCCAAAGCCACAGCTCTGGTGCACATCAGCGACTCCTGACTGAGAGATTCATTCATCTCCATCCTGGTGTTTCTAGGGCTCCCCATTGCCCTAGGGTAGGAAGGCACCAGCTCCCCTTTGGTCAAGCACGAAAAGTTATTCCTGACACCTCCAGTTATTGAAAGCCAGCTGTGGACCCCGCCTTCCCCCTGTGACCAGGCTCCATGTGGGGTGCCGGGATTTCATGAGTAGCTGGGCCAGGGACATACACAATGGCAGCCTGGCTGGTGACCTTCCCTCGGGGTTGGTGCTTGGCACTGTGCCTGCCCTCCAGCCTGACTTCCCTCCACCGACTGGCACCCAGCCAGAAAAAAGCCCCGGCGGGACTAGAATGGCGTATATGACACAACCCGCAGGTGGGAAGGGCTTTGGCTTCACCCGACTCTGCCCTGAATTATTTGGCCACTGCCCTTGACAGGCTGCTGGTTTGAGACTGGCCTGGCCTGATTCCCTCCCTGCACTACCTACGCTGGCAAGCTCAGCCCAGCTTTGTCCAACAGTACTGTCTCCAGGTGGCTGCAGCTGGCTCTTGAGTACGGATGGTACCTCCAGGCTTACAAATAAATCTGCTCCCTTTTTCAGCCTATGCCAGTTCAGCATCTGCCCTATGGACTATCAAACGGGCCGTCACTTGCTAGTGTGGAGTTTGGCCACTTCTGTGTTAGGCTGTGAAATCATTTAAAAAATGTACAACAGCGGTGCAGGCATGTTGCTTTCTTGGCTAGGAAATGCTATTTGCAGAGGTAGGCACCCTGGGAAACCAGCTGTGCAGGCCACTGTTAGCGACCAAAAGGGCAGGTGACAATTGGCTGTGAGGGATGGGAACATGTGGTTACTGTGGTACCAACCCCACATCAAAACTTGCCTTCAGAGATTGTTTCTCTGTGACTTGGAGCACGGAGTACCATTTGCTCCAATGAGTGCAAACCATCGTTCGGAGATCATATTAATAGATAGGGTGCAGCAATGAGTAGGTGAGATTTCACAGCATGACATACTTCCCCAGTGGACATGCTCGGCTGCAGGCGTTCAGCACTGGCCTGACACTGGTCCCATTGATCAGCTCCCATTAATTTCAATGGGAGCAGCATGAGGCCAGCAGTAAATGCTGCTGAAAATTCTGCCTTTTCTTTACAGTGAAGTAAGTTAAGAGCATTGGGTGCAGAATTCGGATTACAACTTTTGTTACAATTAACGGGAGAAATGCCAATACATGGCACTGAAAATTTAACCTATTGCACAAAGACCTAATTCAGGTCATGGCAAGTTGGGGATGTGTGTTTGAGTCAAGTTGGAATCCAGATTTTTAGAGGTGCTTGGATTCAGTGAATTGCTCATTGGCACAAATGTAAACACATCAGATAACCACATGATTAACAGCATCCCACTAAAATGCAGCATTCATAAGTCTCATGCCCTGTAACATTAACACAGTCTGCCATGGGACACATCTAATCATAGCAATTAGAGAATAGATGTTCAGATAAGCTAATAAAACAATTATTAGGCTCAGGAGTAAAAGGGTGAAACTCTCTGGCCTGTGGTCAGACTCGATGATCTAATGGTCCCTCCTGGCCTTAAAAATCTGTGAGCCTATGAGTCAGTGTTTAGTGAGAAGTCTCTGTTCTGAATTTGTGCAGGATGGTTCTCAGTCCGAAAAGGCAAATACAGGAGTTCTTAAAGTCCCATTGGCAGTGAGAACTGAGATCCTATTATCACGTTCTTAGGGAACTGTATTTAAACACATGCTTTTCTGGACAGGGGCCAACATGAGTTCAAATCTCAGAAGGCTCTCTTTTCTGTGAGACACAGTGTGCAAAAGCCTCATGTCTCATGACAACATAGCCTCAGAGCAGACTGTAAGCAGGGCAATGGGAACAAAAACAAATTAGGAACAATTTTTAAAAAATCCAACAGTAGATCATAGAATCATAGAATCTCAGGGTTGGAAGGGACCTCAGGAGGTCATCTAGTCCAACCCCCTGCTCATTGGTGTAGATGTTATACCAATGCTACATACATTTGATTCTGATTTTCAACATCTTCTTACCTTATCTGATCTGTATCCAGTCACTAGCTAATACTTGCTGTGTCAGTCACCAAAATAGATTCCTGCATGCTTACTCGAAACCTGCCCCACCCTCCCCGCTTTTGTATGTAGAATGTGTTTATTAGTTACAGAACGGCTGAGCCTCTCGGTATCCATGCCACAAGCGCGTGGTCTCCACCTTGAGCCCAAAGGACTAGCTGAGGCCAGCAAAGTATCGTAACTGCAAACCCAGACCTAAGAGAGCCTCTATTTCCAGAATGCTCTTGTCATGATACTCGCATGTGCCTGCCTTACACTACCATTGCCCTGGGCGAGCATGCCACACATGGTGCCAGCACTGAGATTTACTGCAGTGCAGCGGCCCCGTGCTGGGCTGATAGCTCTGGGCCCCCACTGTCACTGGATGGTGCCAGAAACCGATAGGGGTGATCAGGCTGGCCTGGAGAGGAAAATGAGACCCAGGGACTTTGATGCCAACTGGCAGAGGGCACAGGGTACATAGGGCTACAGGGATCCCCTGAGGTCACTGACAGGGGTGATGTAAGGTCTCTGCTGAAAGCCTGTGCCACACTGGTCATCATAACCATTGTGAGGTGTATGTATGGCGAATATGTGAGGAGTTACGTCTACATGCTGAATATTATGTGCACTAGCCCTTGTAGTTAAAGGCAGGTCACTCAAAGGCAGCGTGTCTTGAACAAACGTCTTCAGGCACGAGGGAGGAAGCACTGATCTCCTGGGTGGGCGACTGTGGATGATGTGTCCTACAATAGACACCTGTGAGCCTACTGAGCCAATGAGGAGCTTGCGGAGACTTCAGGAGGAAATTATCAGGAAGAGGTGCGCAGCGGGGGGCGGGGTCACCCCGTTTTCAGGTGAAGATCAAAGGTCTGGTCAGGTATATCTGGGGATGCAGAGAGATGTCCTTGCATCCTTCTGTCTGGGAGGACAGGCTGGCAGTGGGCTTGATCTTATGAAAGGGGGTTCTCCGCCATCCTGGCTGAAAATGCTGGGGAAAGGACTTGGGGTAGCTATCTGTAGGAGACAGGAGGAAGGTCTTGACAGTTAAGTTTAGGCTCTTCAAAGCATGCTATAATGTTGTTATGTAACCATTTGCATCTGATAGTAAGCTGGTGTGTACTGTTCCTTTGGGAGCAGAGTGAGAGGTCGGTGAGTGTTCAGCGGGGCAGGGGCTTAGCGCTCCACAGGGATGCTGGGGTGGGTGTGTTCCTATCGCTAACCTCGTGCTGCCAGAGGCTGGTGGGATCAGGGAGCTGATCCATAGCATGTCCAGATGAGACTGCTCCATGCTAAGGGCAGATGGTGGTGAGGTGCCTTCCAACCCTGGGGAGTGTCACAGAAAGGGCAAGGCAATGGGTCAGCTGTCCCCAGAACAGAGAAAGTGGGGCAGGCTTGCTAAAGCAGTCCCCAAGCTAGCTAGGGCCTCCACAGCAATATTCATCTGGCCTGAGCTGATCAGCGAGCATGTGCGCCCCTCCACCAGAGCCTGCAGAGCTGAGGACTGGGGGAGAGCACAATGCCATTATGTCCATGTTCTGTTCCCAGCTCCACCAGAACCTCTCACAGTGATGCATCATAGTGCAAGACCAGAAATGGCCAGACTGACAGGGGTGAGATGGGTGTGTCACAGGGTACCACTCACCACAAGGGCACCTCCTCTTGGTTGCTCTGGGGGTTAGCTCCCTCCAGGTCCAAGACTCCCTTCTGTCATTTGTTCACATGTCCCAGAGCCGCCCCCTCTGCAACTCAGGGCATGCCCTCTTCATGGCTTGGCCTCCAGCCTAGTCACTATAGTCCTCTCCTTCTGGGGTATCAAGGTTTCTCCATCCAAAAGGGCAGTCTTCCCTTCCTTCCCCAGTGGCTGCTAGGGGAACCCTGGCCCACCCTATATCCCCAGGTTCCATGCCTAGCAACTATGATCTGCTTGCTCCCAGACTCTGCTGCTATCTCCCTGGACTCCTTCCTACATCTTCTGGCTGCCTTCTTCTTTCTGGGAAAATTCCTTGGGTGGGGGGGGTGGGGGGAAAGGATGATGATGGTGGGTCCAGTACATCCTGTCCACGGTACAATGTTTTATTACTTCTGTCTGTTATGCTGGAGATGATAGATAAAAACTGCTGTGTTGGACTGAAAGGAGATGTTCTCATTCCATTTATAGCTTCTGCCTTCTGTTTCCTACAGCACTGGACACTATCTGAGTCACTGAAAAGTTATCATGGGAATGCTGGGAAAGCCACATCCCACCGCCTTGCACTATGGAAATGTGGGAAAGGGGGGGAAAGTGGGGGAAGTAGAAATGTTGATAATTGCCTGAAGTGAACTGTATAACATCTACAGTCACAGAATGGCAATTTAAAATGTTAACTGGTGCTACTACTAAAGACAGATCTTCCTTACATTGTAAAATAGAAGGACTAAAAACTCCCAACTCCCAATCCTGCAAACGCTTATGGCCAGATTTTGCCACCCAGAGCCCATGTCTACACTACGGGGTTAGATCGAATTTAGCAGCGTTAGGTCGATTTTAAAATGAATGAATCTACACAACTAACCCTGTTCTGTCAACCTAAAGGGCTCTTAAAATCCACTTCTGTATTCCTCCCAGGCGAGGGGAGTAGTGCTAAAACTCGACCTTGCTGGGTCGAATTTGGGGTAGTGCAGACACAATTTGATGGTATTGGCCTCCGGGAGCTATCCCAGAGTGCTCCAATGTGACCGCTCTGGACAGCACTTTGAACTCTGATGCACTATCCAGGTACACAGGAAAAGCCCCGGGAACTTTTGAATTTCACTTCCTGTTTGGTCAGCGTGCAGTCCCCCCAGAATCGCAAATGAGCTTCAGCATGGACTGAAAGGGAGACACTGGATCTGATTGCTGTATGGGGAGAAGAATCTGTGAAGGCCGAACTCCGATCAAAAAGAAGAAATGCTTAATACATATGCCAAAATCGCACAGGGCACGATAGACAGAGGCTACAACAGGGACACACAGCAGTGCCGCGTGAAAGTCAAGGAGCTCAGGCAAGCCTACCAAAAGACAAAGGAGGCAAATGGTCACGCCGGGTCAGAGCCCCATGCATGCTGCTTCTATGATCAGCTGCATGGCATTCTAGGGGGGGACCCTACCATTACCCCACCACTGTCTGTGGGCACCTGCAAGGGGGGAGTTTCACTCAACAGGGAGGAAGATTTTGTGGAGGAGGAGCAGGAGGAGGAGGAGAATGTGCAGCAGGCAAGTGGTGAATTCGTTCTCCCCAGCAGCCAGGACCTTTTTCTCACCCTGGAGCCAATACCCTCCCAAGGCGGGATCCCCGACCATGAAGCCGGAGAAGGCACCTCTGGTGAGTGCACATTTGTAACTACAGTGCAGGCGTTAAAAGCAATAGTGTTTAGTGTTTGATTTGCCCTGAAGAATTGAGATGCATTCGTGGCCAGTACAGCTACTGGAAAAGTCTGTTAATGTGTCTGGGGATGGAGCAGGAATCCTCCAGGGACATCTCTATGAAGCTCTCCTGGAGGTACTCTGAAAGCCTTTGCAGAAGGTTTCTGAGGAGGGCTGCCTTATTTCTTCCTCCACGGTAGGACGCTTTACCACGCCAAGCCAGTAGCAAGTAGTCTGGAATCATTGCAGCACAAAGCATGGCAGCGAATGGTCCTGGGTTTGGTCGCATTCAAGCAACATTCGGTCTTAATCTTTCTGTGTTAGCCTCAGGAGAGTGATATCATTCATGGTCACCTGGTTGAAATAGGGTGATTTTTGTAAGGGAACAGTAAAAGGACCCCATTCATGCTGGGCTGTTTGTGCTTGGCTAAAAGGGATCATCCCGGAGAATAGCCACGCGGCGGAGGGTGGGGTGAAGGGATCATCCTAGAGAGTAGCCGCGCGGTGGGGTGGGCAGAGATGTGTGCATTGTTCCGCTTGCATTGCTACGAGTGCCTGTATTGAGTCCACTTGGTGCTTCATGATGCTTAGCAGCCGATTTGTACTTTTGTGCCAGCGCTCCTCATTCTGCTGGCGGATCCTCCTGTCACTGTCCCGCCACTCCTGCACTTTTTGATTTTCATTACTGGAATGCTGCATTACTTCATGAAGCATGTCCTCTTTGCTTCTACATGGCCTCTTTCTGATTCTATGGAGTCTTTCAGCCGGTGATAACAGGGACAGTTGAGATCTCAAGGTTGCATCCGTAAAGGCAAAATGCAAACACTTAACAGAGGCAGCATTGTTCACACCAGACAGAGCAATGTTTCCCCTGTACTTAAAGACAAGCAAAGTCTACACAATAGCATAATTTGTTGTGTTTCTTTTCACATAGCAGTTGTGTTTCTTTTCAATAAATTAATTTTCTTTTCAATAAATGGATTTTTTGGCTTTGAAAACATTCTTTATTATTGCATAAAGTAAAAGACACCTTAGCCCAGGAAAGAAACAGGCCCTGCAAGTCAGCATAGCAAACACAGATTCCTACTAACATTGGAGCCACTGCACTTCACTCCCATCTGGTGGCTTTCAGCCTGAATTTGCTCCCTCAAGGCATCCCTAATCCTTGCAGCCCCGCGCTGGGCCCTTCTAATAGCCCTGCTCTCCGGCTGTTCAAATTCAGCCTCCAGGTGTTGAACCTCCAAACTCCATGCCTGAGGGAATCATTCACCCTTCCCTTCACAAATGTTATGGAGGGTACAGCACACGGATATAACAGTGGGGATGCTGTCATCGGCCAGGTCCAGCTTCCCATACAGAGAGCACCAGCGGCCCTTTAAACGGCCAAAAGCACATTCCACAGTCATTCTACGCTGGCTCAGACTGTTGTTGAACTGCTCCTTGCTGCTGTCAAGGTTCCCTGTGTAGGGTTTCATGTGTAGGGTTTCGCATTAAAGGGTAAGCGGGGTCTCCAAGGATCACAATGGGTATTTTGACTTCCCCTACGGTGATCTTCTGGTCTGGGAAGAAAGTCCCGGCTTGCAGCTTCCTGAACAGGCCAGTGTTCTGAAAGATGCATGCGTCATGCACCTTTCCGAGCCAGCCTGCGTTAATGTCAATGAAACGGCCACAGTGATCCACAAGCGCCTGGAGAACCATAGAGAAATACCCCTTCTGATTTATGTACTCTGAGGCTAGGTGGGCTGGTGCCAGAATTGGAATATGCATCCCATCTATCGCCCCTCCGCAGTTAGGGAAATCCATTTGTGCAAAGCCAGCCACAGTGTCACACACATTGCCAAGAGTCACAGTTCTTCTGAGCAGGATGCAGTTAATGGCCCTGCAAACTTGCATCAACATGATTCCAACTGTAGACTTTCCCACTCCAAACTGGTTAGCGACCAATCGGTAGCTGTCTGGAGTTGCCAGCTTCCAGATTGCAATAGCCACCTGCTTCTCCACCATCAGGGCAGCTCCCAATCTCGTGTCTTTGCGCCTCAGAGTGTGGGCGAGCTCCTCACACAGTCCCATGAAAGTGGCTTTTCTCATCTGAAAGTTCTGCAGCCACTGCTCATCATCCCAGACTTGCATGACGATGTGATCCCACCACTCAGTGCTCGTTTCCCGAGCCCAAAAGCAGCATTCCACGGTGGTGAGCATGTCTGTGAATGCCACAAGCAAACTCGTATCATATGCATTACGCGACTCAACATCATCGTCGGAGCCCTCACTGTCAGTTTGTAGCTTAAGGAGTAACTCGACTGCAATTCATGACGTGCTGGCGAGACCCATCAGCATACTCCTCAGCAGTTCGGGCTCCATTCCTGAAGACCGAAAGGGAAGACAGAGCGCGCAGTACAAAAAACGTTGAAAGATGGAGCCAAATGTGGGCGGAAGCACAGGGATTGCTGGGATGCAAAGTGATGCATCACGGGGCTTTGGGACAGGACCCAGAATGTCCTGCACCCTCCGTCCCTTTCCCACAAGCCACAGCGCCAGAATGGGAAGAGGTGCCCTGTGGGACAGCTGCCCATAATGCACTGCTCCCAATGCCGCTGCAAGTGCAGCAAATGTGGCCACGCCAGTGCACTTGTTCCTGTCAGTGTGGACAGACTGCAGCGCTTTCCCTACTGCACTCTCCGAAGGCAGGTTTAACTCACAGAGCTCTGTATCTGCAAGTGTAGCCATGCCCTAAGTGTTAGTATGTTTGGGCTTAAAGTTTGTATATTAGATGCATGGGAACATTTTCAAAGTGGCCCAAATGATAGGTTGTCTGTTTTTGGAACTTGATGCCACAATATACATTTAAGGCTCCTTTTCAAATACTTAAATACTTAAGAATATCTCCTTCTACTTATATTCTGTGCAGAACTCTAACGGATGAGGAAGACCTGCAGACAGTTTGGAATCAAAAAGACAGTTTAGTAGATTAAAAAAAGAAAGCCAGATTTTCCTCCTTATCTGGCTGAGACAACATAAGGGTTTTTGGTTCCTAAATCCAAATAACTTTGAGTTTTAATGCATCAGTGCTTGTCCCTGCTAAACTGCACATAACCACTGAAGCTATTAAAAATATCTTTTTATGGCAATGTCACAACACTTCTTACTGAGCCGCTAAGATCCGGGTATCATGCCTGATCACCTCAGCATTTCTGATGAGGAAGCAAAATTTGATCCACTGATTATGTCTGAGGAAGAGCTTTTTACTCACTGCCTGCAGTTGTACTTGCTCAGATCATTATCTGAGATAGCACGGTCTGAGACAGCACAGCAAGATTTGGGGCATTACTGTATTTATTAGTCTGCCAGTCCAACCGTTCTCTACTATGGTTAGCCACACCTGGGCTGTTTTAGAGGCTTTTGCTTCAGACTTCTGCAAGAACATTTTAAAAGTGTTTCTCTGCCAAGTTAGTCACTATGTATTTGTTGATGCCTTCGTTTTGAAAATGTAAATAAGATGACCAAAAAAAAAGAAAAAGGAAAAGGCTCGGCGCAGTGTAGGTCAGACACAGTGAGACCCAGGACTGTGAAATCTAGTACTGGAGACATCCTACAGGTGTAAATTTATCGCTGCTGCAGTGACTGATTTTGCACAGATTTCGGGGGTTCTATAAAATCCAGGAAATTCTGCTGGATTCCACAAGGGGATCTATATATCTGGAGTTTAAAGTCCCTCAAATGCCAGCAGATACCCCTCAAGGTCCAAGCAGTGGTACAGGATTTATATTGACAGACTGTGGAACATTAACAGCACAAAAGGTGTGACCGACCTCCTTCACTCAAGCCATTAGCTGCAGGCAAGAGCTCACCTCCTGTGTCCAAACAGCAGCTCCCCTCCCGGCAGTGTTTGCAAAAGGAGAGAGAGGTGTGATACACAGCAGCGCAGATAGCCAACAGCACTTCACTTTGCTGGAGTGAAGGCAGGGCCTAGTCAACAGCAGTATCTGTGTCTGGAAGTGTAGGTGATGTGAAATTAATGGCCCCAGTTACAGCTGAGAAACTATTTGCTTTGCCCAGCACTGTATCTCTAAGGCCATCTGCTGTTCAAAATAGGTTTGTGCAGTTAAAAGAGCATTAGACAATTCCTACATTGCTTTAGGAGGCAGTACTGCGGCTACTGTACTTCCAGCAAAACCTTGGTCATTATACAGATGCACAACTCTCATTTAGCTAATGCCATAGAAAGCCATTCTTGCCAGACAGTCAAAGTGAAAATCTGATATTACAACAAAAGCATATTGAACTGGGATTTTCTGTGAAGAGCATTGCAATTTTGCAGCAGTTCTATCGTGAAGCTGAGCTGTTGTAAGAGAGAATTCTTGATTTAGATAAAATGTCAGGACACAGCACAATAAATGAGGAATTAAACAGATGATATAAAAAAAGACCTCAAGGAACATTTTTACAAGTGTCCTTATTTCTTCTGCAGGAACAAAGTGGCTGGGAGAGCAATACAGCAGTGCACAGACCATCCAGGAAGTTTTTGGAGAGTGTTGGGGACAGCTTCCTGGTACAAGTGCTGGAGGAACCAACTAGGGGCCATGCTCCTCTTGACCCGCTGCTCACAAACAGGGAAGAATTGGTAGGGGAAGTAGAAGTGGGTGGCAATCCGGGCAGCAGTGACCATGAGATGGTCAAGTTCAGGATCCTAACAAAAGGAAGAAAGGAGAGCAGCAGAATACGGACCCTGGATTTCAGAAAAGCAGACTTTCACTCCCTCAGGGAACTGATGGGCAGGATCCCCTGGGAGGCTAATATGAGGGGGAAAGGAGACCAGGAGAGCTGGCTGTATTTTAAAGAAGACTTATTGAGGTTACAGGAACAAACCATCCCAATGTGCAGAAAGAATAGCAAATATGGCAGGCGACCAGCTTGGCTTAACAGTGACATCGTTGCTGATCTTAAACACAAAAAAGAAGCTTACAAGAAGTGGAAACTTGGGCAGATGACTAGGGAGGAGTATAAAAATATTGCTCAAGCATGCAGGGGTGTAAATCAGGAAGGCCAAAGCACAAATGGAGTTGCAGCTAGTAAGGGATGTGAAGGGTAACAAGAAGGGTTTCTACAGGTATTTTACCAACAAGAAGGTGGTCAGGGAAAGTGTGGGACCCTTAGTGAATGGGGGAGGCAACATAGTGACAGATGATGTGGTAAAAGCTGAAGGACTCAATACTTTTTTTTGCCTCGGTCTTCACAGACCAGGTCAGCTCCCAGACTGCTGCACTGGGCAACACAGTATGGGGAGGAAGTAAGCAGCCCTCAGTGGTGAAAGAACAGGTTAAGGACTATTTAGAAAAGCTGGACGTGCACACGTCCATAGGTCTGGATGCACTGCATCTGAGGTTGCTGAGGGAGTTGGTCAATGTGATTGCAGAGCCATTGGCCATTATCTTTGAAAACTCATGGTGATCAGGGAGGTCCCGGACGATTGGAAAAAGGCAAATATAGTGCCCATCTTTTAAAAAGGGAAGAACTACAGGGGAACTACAGACCGGTCAGCCTCACCTCAGGCCCTGGAAAAATCATGGATCAGGTCCTCAAGGAATCCATTTTGAAACACTTGGAGGAGAGGAAGGTGATCAGGAACAGTCAACATGGATTCACCAAGGGCAAGTCATACCTGACCAACCTGATTGCCTTCTATGATGAGATAAGTGGCTCTGTGGATATGAGGAAAGCCGTGGATGTTATATACCTTGACTTTAGCAAGCTTTTGATACTGTCTTCCACAGTATTCTTGCCAACAAGTTAAAGAAGTATGGATTGGATGAATGGACTATAAGGTGGATAGAAAGCTGGCTCAATCAATGGGCTCAACGGGTAGTGATTAACGACTCGATGTCTAGTTGGCAGCCGATATCAAGCGGAGTGCCCCAGGGATCGGTCCTGGAGCCGGTTTTGTTCATTAATGATCTGGATGATGGAATGTATTGCACCCTCTGCAAGTTCACGGATGACACTAAGCTGAGGAGAGAGGAGAGTAGTGAAACACTGGAATGCATTATCTAGGGAGGTGGTGGAATCTCCTTCCTTAGAAGTTTTTAAGGTCAGGCTTGACAAAGCCCTGGCTGGGATGATTTAGTTGGGGACTGGTCCTGCTTTGAGTAGGGGGTTGGACTAGATGACCTCCTAAGGTCCCTTCCAACCCTGGTATTCTATGATTCTATGATTCTATGCTGGAGGGTAGTGATAGGGTCCAGAGTGACCTAGACAAATTGAAGGATTGAGCTAAGAGAAATCTGATGAGGTTCAAGAAGGACAAGTGCAGAGTCCTGCACTTAGAATGGAAGAATCCCATGCACTGCTACAGGCTGGGTACTGACTGGCTAAGCAGCAGTTCTGCAGAAAAGGACCTGGGGATTACAGTGGACGAGAAGCTGGATATGAGTCAGCAGTGTGTCCTTGTTGCCAAGAAGGCTAACGCCATATTGGGCTGCATTAGTAGGAGCATTGCCAGCAGACTGTGGGAAGTGATTATTCCCCTCTATTCGGCATTGGTGAGGCCACATCTGGAGTATTGTATCCAGTTTTGGGCCCCCCTCTACATAAAGGATGTGGACAAATTGGAGAGAGTCCAGCAGAGGGCTTCAGAAATGATTAGGGGGCTGGGGCACATGATTTATGAGAGAGGCTGAGGGAACTGGGCTTAGTCTTCAGAAGAGAAGACTGAGTGGGGATTTGATAGCAGCCTTCAACTACCTGAAGGGGGGTTTGAAAGAGGATGGAGCTTGGCTGTTCTTAGCGGTAGCAGATGACACAGCAAGGAATAATGGTCTCAAGTTGCAATGGGGGAGGTCTGGGTTGGATATTAGGAAAAACTATTTCACTAGGAGGGAGGTGAAGCTGTAATGGGTTACCTAGGGAGGTGGTGAAATCTCCATCCTTAGAGGTTTTTAAGGCCCAGCTTGATGAAACCCTGGCTGGGATGATTTAGTTGGTGTTGGTCCTGCTTTGAGCAGGGGGTTGGACTAGATGACCCTCCTGAGGTCTCTTCCAACCCTAATCTTCTATGATTCTATATAGGTTGAATGCTGTGGGGTTGTAAGGCCCAAAACAAAAGATCAATTTTATAGATTTGCTAAGGGTTCCCCAGCCAGAGGGGAAACTGAGGTACAAACTAGCCTACCAGCACAAGGTGACTGCAGGTCACCAAGGGGAAATTGAAGCACAGGTGCACATTAGACAGAAGATGACCAGGAGGAATTCCACACAACTAGAAGTTTTCAAGAGATACCAGGTTCTCAATGTGGAAACTGTGGAAGATATCTCGTAAGATCCAAAGAATCTTGGATGTGGTCCAAGGGAACAGAGTGATGTACGGGACCACACCGGTGGATGGGAGCTTGACCCAACTTGTAAGAAAATCAAGCTTGCCCACAAAGAGTTCTCCAACTGTCCAAGGAAGACATACGATCCTTGTTGGGGTATTTCTCAATACTCAGAAAAATTGAGAGAACATTCTACAAGGGGACAGGTGGACAAGAGGACAGTGTTTTGTCTTCCTGGAGCCAAGACATGAGATGTCACTCTAAGATCGGGAAGCCTTCTGAAGTCGATAGGTAAGGATCCATTGGTGATGGTTCATACTGGCACTAATGACATTGTGTCATGGGATTTCTCACAGACAGTAGATGACTTCATGAAACTCAGAAGTGTGCTGAAGAATAATAATGTCCAAACAATCTTCTCTGAGATCCTTTCTGTCCCATAAGCAAAGGAAGTCAGAAAGAAGAAAATTCTGGACGTGAAGCTCTGGCTAGGTAAGGGGTATAGGTTAGAGAGTTTGGTTTTGTGGAACATTGATCCACCTTCTATAGGGAGAGGGGGCTGTATAATTTGGGTGGCCTTCTCAGGAGAAGGGGGACCAATCTTCTCATGAACAAGCTGGTTAGAGTAGACAGGAGAGGGTTAAAGTAATAACAAAAAGGGAAGGTAAAAACATTTAGAACAAAATTAAACAAAGAACCGAAGCATATGAAGAGAAGAAATTCTTTAATTGCCAATACACTAATGCTAGGAGCCTGACCAACAAACAAGAGGAACCGGGATTACTCATTTATGATCATAAATTCAATCTAGTTGGTGTGACTGACACCTGGTGGGATGGTTCCCATGGCGGGAATGTTAAGATCAATGGCTATAATCTAATTAGGAAGGATCGAGTGGGCAAAGGTGGGGGGAGTGGCATTCTGCCAAAAATGGCATCACCTGTTTCCATGTCACTGTTAACTTGGAAGAAAATTATCTTGAATGCTTAGGGAATGTTCACTATTCTAATAGATAAAGCACATGATGAGGTATTAGTTGATGTCTGCTACAAACCACCAAATGACACTTGGGAACAGAATGACCTGCCTCCTTACACACCTATCTAAAAAAAGGGGGGGGGGGGGACTTTCCGTTTCAGTGACATGTGCTCAAGGTGTCATGCAGCCAATACTAAAACAACGTCGAAATTTCTAAACATTATAGATGACAATTTCCTAGCTCAAAAAAGTGTTGCAGCCAACACGGCGGGAGCTTGTCATGACACATAAAGAGGAACTGATTACAGAACTGATCACATTTATAATGTGCAAACTGAATAAAGTCCAGACCACTAATATACATATTTGGTGCTTAAAAGGGCCAACTTCACAAAGCTGAAAACAGTTATGAGCCAAATCAGCTGGGAGGAAGAATTTAATCAGTAAAATCTGAATGAAAATTGGGAATTGTTTCAGAACACTTTACTAGATACCCAAAGAGACATAATCAAGAAAGAAGATTGTATGGTTACAAAACTGACCTGGTTTAGAGGGGAAGTGAAAGCATTCATAAATTAAAAAAAATAAAAACCGAAGGGGAAGCTGATAGTAACAAGCAGCTCGCCCAGAAGCAGCTCTCCCGGAAGTGCCTTCTCCGGCTCCTGAGTGGAGGGGCGGCCAGGGGGCTCTGCACACTGCCACATCTGCAGGCGCCGCCCTCGCAGCTCCTATTGCAATGCCGGGGGGGGCCATGCCACTGCTTCCGGGAACCATATGGAGCGGCCCCCCGACCCTGCTACCTGCTGGAGCGTTGGAGCACTGGAGCGCTGGAGCAGGGCAAGCCCCAGAGCCTGCTCCCCAGAGGGAGCTGGAGGGCCGGCTTAAAATGGCTGGTGGGCCGGATCTGGCCTCCAGGCCATAGTTTGCCCACCCCTGAGCTAGGAGTTGTAGAAAATTGATAGGGGAAGCAAAGGGACAAAAGGAGAAATCTATGACCAGAGTTGAGGACAATAAAAAAACTCCTTAAATATATGAGGATCAAAAAGAATGCTAACAATGGTATTGGACCATTACTAGAAAATGGTAGAACCATCAGTAACAACGCAGAAAAGGCAGGCATGTTCCGTAAATATTTCTGTTCTGAGGGAAAAAACCCCAGATGATGTAGTCATGTCATATGTTACACCCTTTTCATTCCACTAATATCGCGGAGGATGTTAAACAGCAGTTACTAAATTTAGACATATTTAAATAAGCAGTTCCAGACAACTGGCTTGCAAGATTTTTAAAAGAGGCGCTCACTTGACCATAAATGTGGATGTTCAATAAGTCTTGGAACGGTGGGGAAGCTCCAGAAGCCTGGAGCTAATGTTGTGCCAATATTTAAAAAGGGTAAAAGGGATGACCTGGGTAATTATAGGCCTGTCAGTCTGACACTGATTCCAGGCAAGATAATGGAGCAGCTGATACAGGACTCCATAAATAATTAAAGGAGGGTGATATAATTAATACCAATCAACATGGGTTTATGTAAATTAGGTCTTGTCAAATCACTTAATTTTTTTGGTGAGATTACAGGTTTGGTTGATGGGGCATGGCTCCGGGCCGCTGCCTCTTGAGTCCTCCTGCCCGCCTGTTTCCTGTACACAGGGTCGGGGGGGGCAGGACAAGGGGGTTGGGGTGGGGCTGGGGGAAGGTAAGTTGGGGGAAGAGAGAAGGATAGGCCAGGAGGAAGAGAACGGGGTGGGATGGGGCAGGGGACAGTGCGGGGAGAAGAAGAGAAGGGGATACAGGATTGGGCGGGGGGGAAGGGGGGAGAAGCTGGGCATGTGGCGTCCCCTCGGCAGCAGCAGCAGCCCTAGCAGAGAGGTGGCTGCAACCAAACCAGAGGAGCCACGTTGCTGCGGCAGCCAGCGCTGGAGGGGCCATCCGCAGCAGCCGGGGCTGCCCCGTTGAGCTGCACCGTCCCCGCAGCCCAGGTACCACTCCAGGCGGGGGGAGAGAGCCAGGGAGCCAAGGCACCTGGCTTCAGCATGCACACGTGTCAGGCTTGACAAAGCCCTGGCTGGGATGATTTAACTGGGAATTGGTCCTGCTTCGAGCAGGGGGTTGGACTAGATGACCTTCTGGGGTCCCTTCCAACCCTGAGATTCTATGATTCTATGATTCTATGATTCTGTGCACACACTTTGCCCTCCCCATACAGCAATCACACGACACCTATGGCCAGGGGTAACAGCGGTCCTGTAATAGACTCGATGTTTGACCTGGAACGGCATGGCACGTTCAGGAAAAAAACGTAGGAAGATATAAAATTAACAGGGCAAACATTAAATGTGTTTAAAACTGGCTAACAGGTCAGTCTCAAAATGTAATTTTCAATGGGGAATTACCACAGAATGGATGGGTCCAGCAGGGTCCCACAGGAATTGGTTTGTGGCCCTACACTATTTAACATTTTTATCAATGATTTAGAAGAAAACATAAAATCATCACTGATCAGTTTTGCAGATGACACAAAAGTTGGGGGAGTGGTAAATAACGAAGAGGCCAGGTCACTGATTCAGAGTGATCTGGATCATTTGGTAAGTTGGGTGCAAGCAAACAATGTGGGTTTTAATGCGCCTAAATGTGATTGTATAGATTTAGAAACAAAGACCATCAGCCATACTTACAGGATGGGGGGGCTCTCTCCTGGGAAGCCAGGATTCTAAAAAGATTTGGGGGTTCTGGTGGATGATCAGCTCAGCATGAGCTCCCAGTGTGATGCTGTGGCCAAAAGAGCTAATGTGATCCTGGGCTGTATAAACAAGGCCATCTCGACTCGAGCAGGAGCAGACAGGTTATTTCACCTCTGGAACTGGCACCGAAGCAACCGTTGCGGGAATCCTGTGTCCAGTTCTGGTGCCCACAATTCAAGAAGGATGTTGATAAATTTGGAGAGGGGTCAGAGAAGAGCCATGAGAATCATTAAAGGATTAGAAAACCTTCCTCTATCCTGATAGACTCAAGGAGCTCTATCTATTTTGCTGAACAAAGAGAAGATTAAGAGGCAACATGGTTACAAAAAGAAAAGGAGGACTTGTGGCACCTTAGAGACTAACAAATTTATTGGAGCATGAGCTTTCATGAGCTACAGCTCACTTTATGCTCAAATAAATTCGTCTCTAAGGTGCCACAAGTCCTCCTGTTCTTTTTTGCGGATACAGACTAACACGGCTGCTGCTCTGAAACCTGTCATTAAACATGGTTACAGTCTATAAGTACCTAAATGGGAAACAAGTATGTAATACTGGGCTCTTCAGGCTAGCAGAGAAAGATCTAACACGTTCCAATGCCTGGAAGTTGAAGCCAGAGAATTTCAGACTGCACATAAGGTGTATATTTTTAACAGTGAGAGTAATTACCCACTGAAACAATTTACCAGGAATTATGGTGGATTCTCCATCACTGAACATTAGTAAATCAAGGCTGGATGCGTTTCTAGAAGATCTGCTCTAGGGCTTATTTTGGGGGAGTTCTCTGGCCTGTGTTATCCAGAAGGTCAGACTAGATGATCATAGAATCATAGAATATCAGGGTTGGAAGGGACCTCAGGAGGTCATCTAGTCCAACCCCCTGCTCAAAAGCAGGACCCATCCCCAATTAAATCATCCCAGCCAGGGCTTTTGGATCACAGTGGTCCCTTCTGGCCTTGGACTCTATGAATCAGATCTGAGAGCAAAGCCACATTTCCCCACCCTACCCCAGGCACTCACAACCTGTTGAGCATGAACACTCATTCCTTAATCACTTATTTCAGCCATTTCTGAGAACAAGGTTAAGAGAAAATACATTATTTTGGATTTTGGATCATGTTAAATTAATTTTCAACTTATTTTGAGGAATTCTAGCACCCCCATGCTGTGGAGCAGGGACTTAAAACTTGGCAGGAGTCACATTTGTGCCAGGGATGTGCCTTTTGCTGTTTCCATAAAAAATCATCCAAATGTGGCAAATTCATAAGCCCTTGAAAACATCTCAGTCTGCACATGCTCAGTAGAGACTTTGTTTGAGTTTGGCAGCTAAGTTCTCCAAAACTTGAACCTGTACTGAGTATGCTGCAGCCTGGGGACGCAGGACCTATGCAGGAGTTTCCCTGCAATTGCTGCTCCAGGTTTCTGGGGGACCAGGTACAGGAACTCCCGTGTCTCCACTGCTGTTGCCTGAGTACCCCAAACCAGTAGAAAAGTTTGACCTTGATCTCATTGTGCCTCAATTTCCCCATCTGTAAAATGGGGATAATAGCACCACCTCACCTCAAAAGGGTATAGTGAAGATGCATTCATTAATGAGTGTGAATCACTCACATACAATAGGGATGAGTGCCATACTACAGCCCATAAGGAAATTAATAATTCTGTAATCAACAGGGTTTGAATAGTGGTCAGTAAATATGGCCTGGGGCCACACAGCAAACAAGCAGACTAAAGCAAATTGTTGAATAGCTGTTCATTAAGTGAGCACCATCCATCCTGTGCACTGAATGAGGTAGAGACCCTGTTCAGCTTGGAGCAACCACCTGGTCCAACTCTGCAAGCCAACATAGCCCAGAACAAAGTGGGTCAGGGCCTTACAAAGCCTGCTCAGCTCACCTCTGCTAGCCTGATGATAACAGCCCATGCTGTTCTAGTCAAGGAGTTGAGTCTGTTCTGTGCCATTGACATCATTCCAGAGAGCATCCGTTCCTCCATCAGTGTGGAAACACCATACACACTAGATCTCTAAATAGAGTCCCTCCACAATCCCTACATCACAGTCCTCCTCCATGAGACAGAGCTGTACCCTTCTCTTTCTGGACCCAACCTTCACTATCCCACCAAAATATAGTTCTTGTAGAGTTCGGGTGACCCCTGAGCCAGGGCATGTTCAACACAATTTTTATGCCCCTCTTTATTGCCACGTTAACTGTTTTTTATTAGTCTTCTACTTAAAACATAAACAAAATCTAACCAAACCCACCAATCCTGTTAGGTGGAATTGTGGATAACCATGGACATGAAGCGGACAGAGCAGTTTTTTGCCCTTCTCACTGCCAGTGCTCCAGAGAGCTCCATTCCTGTAGGAGCGCCATTCCTTCTGTAGAGCTCCATTCCTTCTAGTTATGGGACTTGTAGTGGGTCCTGTCCCTTGTGTTATGGCTTTGTCACACACTATCCCATAGTTGGGCTTGGGCAAGTTGATAGGTATGGACATGGGTGTGACCCAGGGTGCCTGGGGCAGCCCTCCCGAAAATGCCAAGGTCAGGGCAGGCTGCAAAAGGGACAGAGAATACGCCCAAAACTGGTGGTTAACACTGAAGTTAGACTCACCAACCACTCATAAACTGTGCTCCTGATCCCCCACACTGGCTATCGAGAAGCTGAAAAAAGAAATCACACAGTCATAGAATCATAGAAGATTAGGGCTGGAAGAGACCTCAGGCGGTCATCTAGTCCAACCCCCTGCTCAAAGCAGGACCAATCCCCAACTAAATCATCCCAGCCAGGGCTTTGTCAAGCCTGACCTTAAAAACCTCTAAGGAAGGAGATTCCACCACCTCCCTAGGTAACCCATTCCAGTGCTTCACCACCCTCCTAGTGAAATAGTTTTTCCTAATATCCAACCTAGACCTCCCCCCACTGCAACTTGAGACCATTGCTCCTTGTTCTGTCATCTGCTCCACCCCACCCCTTATAGTTCTCTGGCTCCCAATTGGCACATGGGTCCAGTACCGTGAGAAGTTATTTGAAAACTCTACTCACTATATAAAATGTTATTCTGACCCCAAAGGGTCAGCCACATTACCAGGTCAATATTAGTTTAGATCTCACCCCAAATCCCACGCTGCCAGCCAATCCTTTAGCATCTAAAACTAAAGGTTTATTATAAAGGAAAAAGAAAGAACAAGAAGAGAGTTGTTAAATGGTAAAGCAGTCAGATACATACAAACTTCAAAGTCCATATATCAGGTTCTTAGCAGTACTGGTGAGTTTGCTGGCTTGAAAGTTCCTCTGGAACAGATCCACAGCTTGGATGGGTCCTTTGTTCAGAGTTTTGTTTGTAGAAAAGTCCCTCCAGAGGTAGGAAGCAGGAACGAAGACAAGATGGAGAAGATGCAGCTGCCTTTTATACTCTTGTGCCCTGTGGCTTGTACTTCCTTTGTCCCAAACACAAGCTTCACAGCACATGGCATAGAAAAGTCTTAGAGTTCTGCCCATAGGCAGGCCCCTACATGGCTTGCTGACTCATAAGCTGTATCCCTGACTCGGTTCAATGGTTTCATTGTACAGCTGATGACCCCTGATGGGCCATCGAACAGGCTAGACAGTGTTGATGCCAGTCTGTTTGAGGGTGTCACCCAGAAACACAGCACAAGTATTTCAACCTATCTATAACTCGCACTACAAAGGGGATACAAACATATAAACAAGCTTATCATATTTAGCAAATTATAACATTTGTTAACATTTTCGCAGATACCTCACATGGTGTATCTGCTCAGATTCCTTGCAGTTTTATAATATTGGTGTTAATAATATCATAAAGTGTCTCCCGTATTTCATACAGCATCACAATGGGTACAGAGAAACAGTCTCTCTACAAGCTGACTCCTCCGAGAAGTGCATCTTCCTGGGAATGCTGCTCAAACACGCAGTTGGGAACTTGCGAAGAAGAATGATTATTGCTCTCTCAGGCAGTGGCCAACAGCCCCTAGCAGTGCAGAAGGGGAGTCTACACAATGCCAAGCAGTCTGGCTAATGTGAATGTTAATGGGCTTTTAGGCATTTGGCTGAAAGAGCTCGTAGGCCCAGTCATCATCGTCATCAAGTGTGCACTGTGGACCATTGCACCAGCCAGAGTAGCCATGATTGATGATGTCATACCTGGTGTTGTGTAGTGAAGTTCCCAGATGTGGCTTACCCTGCGAATCCACGAATTTCCGGGGCGCCCTGTAGGCAGTGCCAGGTAGGGTCAGAGCATGCACCCCTTCATGAGCTGATGGAGAGGTTAAGAGCAACATGGCTGAAGAAAAGCCAGATCTCTGCCAGACTGTGACATGGTGCACAAAGTCAGACCACTTTATTCTCAGGATTTGGTGCTGACAGAGTATATGGAATGTCTCCAGCCACTCCAACTCTGCCTGTAACAGGATCCAGGTTTCTGACCTGTACAGCAATATAGACAGCACACATGTTCACTAGATCCTGACCTCAGTCTCAGCACATAGATGTTTTGCAGTTTACACAGATGAACTTGTCAGTGTTCTCCACAGTGCTCGATCCCACATGCTGGGGGTTCTGGTGGCCCAGCTCAGAGGTTCTGGACCTGGGTCTTCTGCTATGAGATGTTCAACCCCATAGTTTGTAGGCCCAGTGACCATCAGCAAAGGCAGATTCAGCCCATAAATACCTTTGGCTCCATTCTAAAAGAATCAGTGACCCTAAGGTGGCTGCAGAGGACCTCAGAGTGTCTACTGTCACTCTTGCATCTGCTCACAGGACCAGTGCATTAATGGAAGCTAAAACACCCTCCAAACAGCTGCTTCCTAACAGCTATAGAAGTTAAGATGAGGATTAGTGCTAACAGTAGCAGCAGCAGAGACAGCAAGGGTTGCTGGACAGGGCCCTCGTCTAGGGAGCAGGAGACTTGGATTCTAATCCTGGCTTTGCTAAGGATCTGCTGTATGATCCATGGCAAGTCGCTTCCCCTCTCCAGGCCTCGGTTTGCCTCTTGTCCAGTTAGACGGGGAGCTTGCTGCGGCAGGGGACATCTCTCAGAAAGTGCCCAGCCCAACAGGGCTTTGATCTTAGCCTGTGCCACTTTCTGAGGAGTGCATGCGGAAAGTTCTCGCTGAGATCAAGGCCCTGTTGGGCTGGGCACTTTCTGAGGGACGTAGATGGAGGGATGGACAGCACAGCTTCCTCAGCCGCCAGCACTCAACATCCGAAAGCCAGTGAGCTACTGCCTCAACTTCCTATCAGCACTTTAACTCCACAGCAGAAGCCAAGCCACGGAGAGGAGCCAGGGGCAGGAAGGCTGGGTGCTGGCCGGCGGAGAGGTTGGTCCTGGGGAGTGCACTGACATCTAATAAACACCCTGAGAATCATGGGAGGGCCAGCCTGGAGTAGCTGGGAGTCCTGCAGGCAGAGGAGCAGGGCCATGGATAATCACTGCCTGGTAGGAGCATGATCCTGTGCTGCTCAATGTACCTTTTAATGGGGGTGGGGGACGAGGGGGCTGGCCTTGTCAACCCCCACTCCACCCCGAAGGCTGGGCCCAGGAAAGCCAACCGGCCTGGTCCAGTGTGTCAGGAGAGGGGATTGCAGGTCATGCTCCCCCATCCAAGGGTCAGCACAATGCACAGGGAGGGTGTGAGAGAGGGGCATGTCTGGGGAGGCTCCCACATGTGCTTTGACTCAAAGCTGGCAGTGAATTGGGGTAAATTTTGCTTTAAAGTTCAGGGGTTCATCTGGGCCTGAATCTGGAAACAAAACTCAGGGAACAGGGCTAGGAGGGTGGGGGTGAGGCTGGCCTTTGCAGATGAGACCAATGGATGTATTCACATGGGCCTGTGTGCTCGTCTCCTGCTCACATCCAGGGACCGTTCCTTCCCACGCTGCCTCTTATTTAACCCTTCACTAGCCAGTGACCCAAGCAGACATGCAGTTGCTCACGGGTTTATCGTCATCTAATGCCAGCTCTCCTCTGCACAGGCCCATGGCATTCCTCCTCCTCCCCACAGTGGGTGCAGAGTGGATGTGTCTTTCTCTGCATCACTTTCTGCAGTAAAAGGAAGTAAAATCAAGAGAAAGCTCTGAGTTTCCACTTTACCCAGGGAGCAGAATCTGGTTAGTCTTGTCCCTTGAGATTGTTTCACTGCATGAGTCTAAGTAGGGATTGGGTGTGCTGGTGGGGCTGTGCTGAATCTAGGGCAGGAAGAGCACTTGACTTGTTCACGCACTTCTAGAGACTAATCTTTTTTTTAAAAAAGGGATTTGAGTTTCTGTGTCCCAGAAATACCATAACCTCAGCACCTTCCCCACACGCAAAGAGAAAGCTACGTCTGATTTCTGTGTAGAAGGTGCTGTGCTGAGCTCTGAAGAACCTCATTGCATGCCTGTGCAAAGAGACCAAAAGCCCAGCTGGAATAAAAAGAAAATCTGTCCTGAAAAGACAGCCCTAGCAAGGGGCTGTGTAACAAGGCCAGCCTTTTAGATGAAAGGCCAGTCTGACAGGGAAGAGAATCAGATTATTACTTTCTCTTTCGGCCCTGGACAGCTACTGAAGGAAAGAACCAGTCGCCACTCATGAAGATTGACAAGGCAGCCATAATGATGAATTAAATCTGCAATCATTATAAACCTCAAAAGACACTGTCTCTCATCAGCCACTGCATTGCTTAATCTTTCTAGACAAACTTGTCAAGACTTCGTGAGAATGGCAACTGCCTAATGTTATATCCAGCATCAAGGACTGATCACCTTTGGGAATCAGATCCTGTGCAGTGTTGGGGCTGGTGGTACTTGGATAATCATAGAATCATAGAATATCAGGGTTGGAAGGGACCTCAGGAGGTCATCTAGTCCAACCCCCTGCTCAAAGCAGGACCAATCCCCAATTAAATCATCCCAGCCAGGGCTTTGTCAAGCCTGACCTTAAAAACTTCTAAGGAAGGAGATTCTACCACCTCCCCAGGTAACACATTCCAGTGTTTCACCACTCTCCTAGTGAAAAAGTTTTTCCTAATATCCAACCTAAACCTCCCCCACTGCAACTTGAGACCATTACTCCTTGTCCTGTCCTCTTCTACCACTGAGAATAGTCTAGAACCATCCTCTCTGGAACCACCTCTCAGGTAGTTGAAAGCAGCTATCAAATCCCCCCTCATTCTTCTCTTCTGCAGGCTAAACAATCCCAGCTCCCTCAGCCTCTCCTCATAAGTCATGTGTTCCAGACCCCTAATCATTTTTGTTGCCCTTCGCTGGACTCTCTCCAATTTATCCACATCCTTCTTGAAGTGTGGGGCCCAAAACTGGACACAGTACTCCAGATGAGGCCTCACCAATGTTGAATAGAGGGGAACGATCACGTCCCTCGATCTGCTCGCTATGCCCCTACTTATACATCCCCAAATGCCATTGGCCTTCTTGGCAACAAGGGCACACTGTTGACTCATATCCAGCTTCTCGTCCACTGTCACCCTTAGGTCCTTTTCTGCAGAACTGCTGCCTAGCCATTCGGTCCCTAGTCTGTAGTGGTGCATTGGATTCTTCCGTCCTAAGTGCAGGACCCTGCACTTATTCTTGTTGAACCTCATCAGATTTCTTTTGGCCCAATCCTCCAATTTGTCTAGGTCCCTCTGTATCCTATCCCTACCTGCCACCATATCTACCACTCCTCCTAGTTTAGTATCATCCGCAAATTTGCTGAGGGTGCAATCCACACCATCCTCCAGATCATTTATGAAGATATTGAACAAAACCGGCCCCAGGACCAACCCTTGGGGCACTCCACTAGATACCGGCTGCCAACTAGACATGGAGCCATTGATCACTACCCGTTGAGCCTGACAATCTAGCCAGCTTTCTATCCACCTTATAGTCCATCCATCGAGCCCATACTTCTTTGACTTGCTGACAAGAATACTGTGGGAGACCATGTCAAAAGCTTTGCTAAAGTCAAGAAACAATACATCCACTGCTTTCCCTTCATCCACAGAACCAGTAATCTCATCATAGAAGGCGATTAGATTAGTCAGGCATGATAAATGTCAGTCTGATCAAAACTCCATGACAACTGAAGACAAAAAATAAGAAAAACATGTTTGGCTTGTCTGGGGTTTCCGTGTCTAATAAAGCACAGATCTGGTGGTTGCACTGATGTAGTGGAAGCCTTTAGTGTAGACCTACTGCACTGATGTGTGAACCACAAAGTAAAACTATTTCCCCATGTTTATTCCCCCCCACCTCGCTGTTCCTCAGATGTTCTTGTCAACTGCTGGAAATGGCCCACCTTGATTATCACTACAAAAGGTTCCCCTCCCCGTCCCCCCGCTCTCCTGCTGGTAATAGCTCACCTTACCTGATCACTCTCGTTACCGTGTGTACGGTAACACCCATTGTTTCATGTTCTCTGTCTATATAAATCTCCCCACTGTATTTTCCACTGAATGCATCCGACGAAGTGAGCTGTAGCTCACAAAAGCTCATGCTCAAATAAATTTGTTAGTCTCTAAGGTGCCACAAGTCCTCCTTGTCTTTTTCCAAGTCTATAAGTAAACCAAGAGATGCTGGGGTGTTGAATCATCATGTGTCAGATGAGTGGAAATACAGCATCTGCTTCTAGACGGCAGGCGCCAGGACTATATGCCGAGAGAGAGAATGCTGATGGCATGATGGATGGGTGAGGACTGTCCCGCTGTTCCGATCTATTTGCAGGTGTTGGAACCCCAGTAGTAGAAAACCATGGTCGGACTGGGCATCACCCACTATAGCAATGTTGCTTAGTTTAAAGGGAAGCCACGAATGAAATGCAAGTGGAGCTTGTGACGGGTTTTCCCAGGGTGCAACCTGGATCTGGAGTACCGCTGAGCCCTCTCTTCCTCCAACCTGGGCTTTCTCTCACACTGTGATGCTGTTGCTAAGCCACAAACCTCTCTCAGGTACTGTACTTACAGACATCCACAGGCAGGGACACACCCAGGTGAGTTATATGAATGCTTCTCCCAGTTCACTCATGAACTAACAATAGAGAGGCTCCAGCCAATTCCTCCCAGCCCTCAGCTTATGACCCTAGAGCTGTACCGGTCCATCCCTCCCTCAATGTGGAGAGGACATGCACCAGTTTTTGTACACTGAGCAGATTTCCCAAGCATTTCAACCACAATGCACTGTTTTAGATAAAACATAAAATAGGTTTATTAACTACAGAAAGATAGATTTTAAGTGATTGTAAGTGGTAGACATAAAGGATAGAGATGGTTACCAGAGAAAACAAAAATAAGCACACAATCTGAATTCTATAAGCAGGATTTGAATCAAGCAGTGTCTCACCCTGATAGATAGTACAAATAGGTCACATATTTTCAATACACAAGCTGAAACCTGTAACTTCAGCCTGTGACAGCCTCCCCCATTCAAGATCTTTGTCCTACAGATGTTTTTCCAGGTGTTGAGTGGTGGGGGGGGGAAGAGAAATGAGGCCAAGTGGTGATGTCACTTCCCCTCTTTTATTGCTTCTTTCATCTTGCTTGGGTGGGTCAAGCAGTCTCCATTGTCTATGTGCTATGTCTGAGAAGTCTCCACTGTATACAGTTCCTAGGATAGCCCTTGTGAGTGTGGATTCCCTTAAATGGGCCATCAGCAGCATCTGGCTGCTCCACTGTTGTACCTGAAAGGCTGGTTATGGGTGTTCCTAACCTCATAACATATTCCAGTAACACACACGTAGCAAAACTTCATAACTTCTTATACAATGATAAACACTAATATCCTGTTGACTGGTATGTGCTAACAGATCAAGACTTTTAAAATGATACCTCACAAGGCAGACTTTGTACACAACACATCATAATTATATGACAGCAGTGAATATGGGGGTTCCAAGGGGCTGCCACAGAGGTCACATTTTCTTATGGGCTGAAAGAAGGTAGATTCCAAACATGTCATTGACTTTTTCACTGATGCTGCAGGTTACTCACTCGGGCATTTGTGACTCATTGACACACCCGTGAAAATAAGGGAAGTGGGAGATGCCCTCAGGAAAGGGAGCTAGAGTCTGGGACAAATAGGTCAAAGTAGCATCCCTAAAAGGCAGCCAACACAGGGTAGGAGACTGAGGCCTTATCTATATTCAAAGATGCACTGTTTTAACTAAATGAATTATTTTAAACCTATTTAGTTAAGCTGGTGCAAGATACAGTGTGAACACCCTTAACTTGATTTAAACCAGGTTTATACCCATTTACCTGAAGTTGATTCCTTACCAAAATCTATATAAATCAGGTTTAAATTGTATTAAGAGGATCCACTTTTGTTTGAACCAGTTTTACCCGAATCAGTTTTAAAAAAAAGAATCACATCATAAGTTAAAAGTATTTCAGTAGAAACAAGGCCATAGGCTGGTGTTTATGATGTGTTTAGATTTAAAAAAGGGTAACTTTGACCTTGTAGGCAGAGTATGTAAAGTGCAGGTTTCTCTCACTTTAGAGCCACTATCCAGTAAGAGCAAATCTTTGTTCTGGCTGTGATATTGTAACATCTCTTTTTGCCTTCTGATCAGTTGTGTCCAGTTGCATCACTCACATGGCTGATTGTGCCGCAGTGTGTCAGGACAAAGCAGCATCACACTACAAGATACGATGCACGCAGCATGATGGGAAGTGATAGCTAAGTGTCAGAGGAAGAGAGATTCATTTTTTAATCTATTATTTATTGTCAGTGGGTATTGTAATCTGAGCAAAGCCAATGAACAGAATCAGAGCAGACAGGTAGGCAGCTGTATGTCATTAGACCAGGGTTAAAAGGAGACTCTTGGGGAATTCAGAGCTTTTTGTGTTGTTTCTCTTTTTTAACTCTGTATTCTTTGTAATGCTATTAAACAAAACAAACCAATTTGCATCTACTTTAAGGTCAGCAGGGACCATTATGGTCATCAAACATAATACAGGTCATAGAATTTCAGAGGCTGGAATCATTGGTTGATTGACCTAGAACATGTCTCTTAGAAAGATGTCCAATCTTGATTTAAAATGATAGAGAATCCACTGCAGCCATAGCTGAGGTAATAGCAGATTTTTCAGTTTGCCAAATTGTTTCAGAGCAAACCAAAAAATGAATGGTTGGGTTGAATGAAACATTTTGTTTTGACAAAATCAAAATGTTTAATTGCCTTTTTGATCATTTAAAATGTTTGCTTTTTAAATAAAATTAAAGGAAAATCGTTTTGGACTGAAAAAAAAATCAAAACATTTCATTTTGAAAAATGTCAAAACAAAATGTTTCGGCTTTTTCCAATGTATGTAATTATTTTACTGTCACAATCCAGACACAAATTCCTGAACATTTTACGGCCACCGAATCTGCATTTTCCCCACAAACATGTGGCTGAAAAATGTTGCCCAGCACGAAGCAGAACCCTGATACAAATGTGCTCCCTGCACCCAGTCTCAGTTTGACCAACTTCATCTTCCAGCCCCTGGAGCTCACTGTACCTTGCTCTGCCCTCGAGCTGTGGAAAGCTCCTCTTTCTGTTGAATAAACTAAAGAGATTGAGCTTCTTAAGCATCTCACTGTAACACAGATTTCCCAGACTTCTGATCTTTCTTGTGGCTCTTTTTCTGAGCACATTCCAGTCTTTTAACATCCATTTTACAATACTGACAGCAATGGGTTCCCGAATGCCATATACAAAGGTAATATCACACAAATCTGAAAAAAATCCCCAAGATACTTGAAATCCTGAAAATTTTCCCATCCAGATTAAAATACTTTCGGTAAATCAAAATGTGGGGCTTGTGTGACATAAAGCCATATTACCAGCAGCTATTGACCTTTGTGAAGGTGAATAGCATTCGTTATGAACCCAAGAGGTAATGTTGGTATTTTCCGCAGAGAGCAATAAATCCTGGTTTTCAATGTCAGGAAGAAGAAAACACTATCTGCATTGTTACGTACATTCTGAATAGATCTGGAAATCTCTCCACTAAGGCCACACATTTTATAAGCGTAACATTTCCAAAGTCACTATACTTACGACAGGGAATGACACAAGACAGGTATTTTGGTGGAAGATCTATCCAGACTTTATTTGCTGCAACTGGGAAATGATCTACTTTAGCTGCAATCCAATACTGCATTTGAAGAAATTTCTTACAAATTACACTCTGACCAGATCAGCAACCCGATTGTCCTGTGTGATTTCAGCTCCACGTCTTCATTCATTGCTTGTAGAGTGAGGTGGTGACATTTTTCTTCACCTCGGGTACTGTATAAAGGAGAGAATCAAAGCAGGCTAGGAGTTGCTAGTTGTTGTTATGTCTGTGGATTGAAAAGAGAAGGAGAACGTGAACAGTGTCTTACCAATGAAATCACAAAGCTGTGGAATCATAAAAAGTGGCTTATTTTCAACCTGGAGTTTAAGTTTAAATTGTTTAAGGCACATGAATTAGTTGACCTGGAGGCAGGGCCATCCCTAGGGGGGGTGCATGGTCTGGGGCAGATTCGTCTCTTTCGGGACCAACCATGCTGGCCAATCGTACCGGTCTGCAGGGCCCCCCAAAGCTTGGGTCCCGGAGCGGTCGCCCCGATTCACCCTACCCAAGGGACGGCTCTGCCTGGAAGCAGCCCGCAAAAGCTTCAACCCCTTTGACTCTCCAGAGCCTGGAAAATCTTGGGCCAGATTCCGATTGTCACAATTCAGGGCAACTGCACCTATATTCTCCCCTACCCCTGTGGTCCAGCCAGGGCACCCACTGAGGCTTATGGCTCTCAGCTGCTATTGCTCTTGGGCAGAGATCAGGGGTTTTACCAGGCTGCACAGTTCCCAGCCTACACTGTGTTACTCCAACAAGCCAGAGCCATTGGCCATTATCTTTAAAAACTCCTGGCGATCGGGGGAGGTCCCAGATGACTGGAAAAAGACTAATGTAGTGCCCATCTTTAAAAAAGGGAAGGAGGAGGATCTGGGGAACTACAGACCAGTCAGTCTCACCTCAGTCCCTGGAAAAATCATGGAGCAGGTTCTCAAGGAATCAATTCTGAAGCACTTAGAGGAGAGGAAAGTGATCAGGAACAGACAGGATGGATTCACCAAGGGCAAGTCATGCCTGACTAATCTAATTGCCTTCTATGACGAGATAACTGGCTCTGTGGATGAGGGGAAAGCAGTGGACGTGTTATTCCTTGACTTTAGGCTCTTGATACGGTCTCCCACAGTATTCTTGCCAGCAAGTTAAAGAAGTATGGGCTGGATGAAAGGACTATAAGGTGGATAGAAAGCTGGCTAGATCATTGGGCTCAACGGGTAGTGATCAATGGCTCCATGTCTAGTTGGCAGCCAGTACCAAGTGGAGTGCCCGAAGGGTTGGTCCTGGGGCCGGTTTTGTTCAATATCTTCATTAATGATCTGGAGGATGGCGTGGATTGCACCCTCAGCAAGTGTGCAGATGACACTAAACTGGGAGGAGTGGTAGATACTCTGGAGGGTAGGGATAGGATACAGAGGGCCCTAGACAAATTAGAGGTTTGTACTAAAAGAAATCAAATGAGGTTCAATAAGGACAAGTGCAGAGTCCTGCACTTAGGATGGAAGAATCCCATGCACTGCTACAGACCAGGGACCTAGTGGTTAGGCAGCAGTTCTGCAGAAAAGGACCAAGGGGTTACAGTGGACGAGAAGCTGGATATGAGTCAACAGTGTGCCCTTGTTGCAAAGAAGGCTAACAGCATTTTGGGCTGTATAAGTAAAAGTATTGCCAGCAGATCGAGGGACGTGATCATTCCCCTCTATTTGGCATTGGTGAGGCCTCATCGGGAGTACTGTGTCCAGTTTTGGGTCCCACACTTCAAGAAGGATGTGGAAAAATTGGAGAGAGTCCAGTGGAGGGCAACAAAAATGATTAGGGGACTGGAACACATGACTCATGAGGCGAGGCTGAAGGAACTGGGATTATTTAGTCTGCAGAAGAGAAGAATGAGGGGGGATTTGATAGCTGCTTTCAACTACCTGAAAGGGGGGTTCCAAAGAGGATGGATCTAGACTGTTCTCAGTGGTAGCAGACGACAGAACAAGGAGTAATGGTCTCAAGTTGCAGTGCGGGAGGTTTAGGTTGGATATTAGGAAAAACTTTTTCACTAGGAGGGTGGTGAAGCACTGGAATGTGTTACCTAGGGAGGTGGTAGAATCTCCTTCCTTAGAGGTTTTTAAGGTCAGGCTTGACAAAGCCCTGGCTGGGATGATTTAATTGGGGATTGTTCCTGCTTTGAGCAGGGGATTGGACTAGATGACCTCCTGAGGTCCCTTCCAACCCTGATATCCTCTGATTCAGTGGCTCTGCAATCACAGCCGCCAGCTCCTTTAGCACTCTCGGATGCAGTGCATCCAGCCCCATGGACTTAGATGCTTATTTCAGGTAGGGTTTTAGGAGTTGTGTTTTTCCTGCCCTGGTCTCTGTCGGTCCTGGAGAGAATCACAAAGAAAGCTCAAACAAAAATCTCCCCCCACAGATATGAAAGGATCTTCTTCCCTTATTGGTCCCTTTGGTCAGGTGCCAACCAAGTTATTTGAGCTTCTTAACCCTTTACAGGTAAAGGAGGGATTTTATGCTCCCCTTAGCTGTATGTTTATGACAGCCCTGGTCAGTGGGGTCTCAGAAGACAGAGAGTTGTGATTTCTGGACCCATCTCAGTGCTAATTAGTCAAGGGGAGGAGAGATGCTACCATCAGAAGTCCTGACTTTGCCCCAATGCATGCTTAGGGGCAGGACCTATGTCACAGCCCTCTTAGCACCACCCTGACCAATCAGTGCTAAGGAGTGTGAAGCGTTTGACACGTGAGTTGAAAAAATGTGCCTAGGGATGTGAATTTTTTTAACAACTTGTATAGTCCTAAACTGCTAACATGTACATACCCTGAGAGGAGGTATCCCGTGGCGGAGTGGAATTTTGTTAAATTAATCCATGTAAAAATGGTTTAAAATGTCAAGGGACTATTTTAACATTTCATTCCAAATACACAAATAATTGTGTTTTCCTCTAGCTTTTCAAACTGCTGTCATTTTAGATATACTTTGCTAACGAAGGCAGTGTCTTTATCTTTCTTCCTCAGGAATCCCTTCTAAACTGAGGGAAGACACACTAGATGGCACCCAGGAAGCAATACACCTTAGCAGTCTGTACTGTAATCAAGACGCTGAAGGAATTTTGTTAGTGATGCTTTCCAGAGTGTGTGGTGCTTCAAATACTTCTACTGACATCTGGAAGAGATTCTCTGCCAGCCAGCCATCAGGCCCTCACAGGAAAGCACATAGGAAAAAACAAATAGGAGCAGCATAGTCATGCAAAAGCCTAGTTTGTTACAAGCAGCGATCTGGCTTCTATTATGAATGTATATTAAAGCTGGATTTTGGCACAATGGATGAGAAAACAACGGAGACTTCAAAATGGTGGTGCTCTCATTCAGTTGCTGCCCTGGGAAAAAAACCAACAACATAACCCTAAGCTATGGCAAAGGGTTTTTTACACAAGTAGCGTGGCTTTGCTAAGGAACCTGGTGGGTAAGAAAGCAAAGAAACATGGTATGTTGGCCCCAACCCTCCAATACCTTACACCTTAGATACTGCACAGCGGATGTTCAGTTTCACTGGTGCAGCGTGGAGTGCGAAACATTGCCATTGTGGTCCACCTCCACTCTGAGTACTTGTAAATTACTAACGAGGCCAGGGGCATTGTAATTAAATGTCAGAATCTTCTATACTGTACCTATGGCTGATATGCTCCTCTTGTTTGGTGTATGAATGTTAGAGCTGATCAGGAAATTTTGATGGACAGTGTGCGTGGGTGTGGCAGGGGAATTTGCCACAATATTTTTTGCCTTTTCTCACTCTATGACCAGCTCTAATTATACCATTTTAGTCTGTTTTTTTTAATATGCTGAAGAAAGAAAGGAAGTACACCAAATGGAGTTCACACTAAGCTGTAAGTTGCATTCAGCTTTCACAGTGATCTGACAATGGGGAGAATGCTACTGTTTAAACAATAAATGTTCTCACCTGATTGCTATACTGTGTGGGAGTTGATCAAGCTGGTAGTTACCACTGTGGTGTATGTTTAGTACTGCCAGTGTGGTATACTGGTCTCGGAAGCATATTTATTCATTAAAGCATAGCACCAGGAGCCAGATGATTGGATTCTCTTCCAGCTCTGACAGAGCTGTGCTGGGTGACTTGGGCCATAAGAAACTACATTAATGGTGGCAAAATTATGCTTCTCTTACTTTGAGTTCACAAAACTAAGTATTTATTTACAGCTTGTCAATAAATGTTTAATTTCTTCTTTCTAACCAAAAGCAAATCAGGTACACAACTAGAAATGTCAGTTATCAAAAAATGGTAAATGTTCTCTGTGGACTGGCAAATTACTCTTGTAGGCCTCAGGTGGGGGAATGGCTGGTAAGTCTAGGAGTGGGTGCAGGGAGCATTCTGAGGTCTGATAATCTCAGTGTTTATCAACCAGAAAAAAGGGATAGCCCCAATGACCAGCAAACATTGACTCCTGTGTAAGGACAGACTTGGGCATAAACGCTGATGTTGGGGTTATGTGAAAGATGAGACTCACCATTTTCCAGCATGTGCTCCTGTGATCTTTAGGTCAGTGGGGAACTCCTTCAGTTGGAGATCAATGAGGATAATTCTGTCATGTCTACAAAGCACATTCCACAGCTCCCTATAATAAGGTCCATTTCGTCTGATCTCCTGGTTGCATGTGACTCTATATAATGCTAATTACAGCAGCATGGTTCCTGGTCTGCCATCACCAGGACTGATCCAGTGCTACTCCTGTCCATTCGTCCCTCAGATTCACTGAAGGATGAAGAACTTCTCTGTGCCTGATCTGGCTTTTGTCCACCTTCGCTCAGTTCCTTTCTGTTCATTTATATTAGCCATGCCCGTCTCCTACATTGCAATGGACATTTCCTGTAAATATTCAAGGTGATTTGAAAGTTGCACCAAGTTGTGTTACTCCCAGGGGAATCTCACAGTGCATCTGAAAACAAAGACTGAGAGCAGACGGAGGGAGGGGCTTGAGCTGACAATGAATCCAGCATGGATTCACCAAGGGAAGGTCATGCCTGACTAATCTAATTACCTTTTATGATGAGATTACTGGTTCTGTGGATGAAGGGAAAGCAGTGGATGTATTGTTTCTTGACTTTAGCAAAGCTTTTGACACAGTCTCCCACAGTATTCTTGTCAGCAAGTTAAGGAAGTATGGGCTGGATGAATGCACTACAAGGTGGGTAGAAAGCTGGCTAGATTGTCGGGCTCAACGGGTAGTGATCAATGGCTCCATATCTAGTTGGCAGCCGGTATCAAGTGGAGTACCCCAAGGGTCGGTCCTGGGGCCGGTTTTGTTCAATATCTTCATTAATGATCTGGAGGATGGTGTGGATTGCACTCTCAGCAAATTTGCGGATGATATTAAACTGGGAGGAGTGGTAGATACGCTGGAGGGGAGGGATAGGATACAGAAAGACCTAGACAAATTGGAGGATTGGGCCAAAAGAAATCTGATGAGGCTCAATAAGGATAAGTGCAGGGTCCTGCACTTAGGACGGAAGAACCCAATGCACAGCTACAGACTAGGGACCGAATGGCTAGGCAGCAGTTCTGCGGAAAAGGACCTAGGGGTGACAGTGGACGAGAAGCTGGATATGAGTCAGCAGTGTGCCCTTGTTGCCAAGAAGGCCAATGGCATTTTGGGATGTATAAGTAGGGGCATAGCGAGCAGATCGAGGGACGTGATCGTTCCCCTCTATTCGACATTGGTGAGGCCTCACCTGGAGTACTGTGTCCAGTTTTGGGCCCCACACTTCAAGAAGGATGTGGATAAATTGGAGAGAGTCCAGCGAAGGGCAACAAAAATGATTAGGGGACTGGAACACATGAGTTATGAGGAGAGGCTGAGGGAGCTGGGATTGTTTAGCCTGCAGAAGAGAAGAATGAGGGGGGATTTGATAGCTGCTTTCAACTACCTGAAAGGGGGTTCCAAAGAGGATGGCTCTAGACTGTTCTCAATGGTAGCAGATGACAGAACGAGGAGTAATGGTCTCAAGTTGCAGTGGGGAAGGTTTAGGATCCTTTTTCACTAGGAGGGTGGTGAAGCACTGGAATGTGTTACCTAGGGAGGTGGTAGAATCTCCTTCCTTAGAGGTTTTTAAGGTCAGGCTTGACAAAGCCCTGGCTGGGATGATTTAACTGGGAATTGGTCCTGCTTTGAGCAGGGGGTTGGACTAGATGACCTTCTGGGGTCCCTTCCAACCCTGATATTCTATGATTCTATGACGTGATAGTCAGTGGTTGTGGTCCTAACTGGCAGCCTTGCCTACCCCAACTGTTCACAGGTCATTAGTCTGGCTGCCCAAAAACATTAGAGTAGCTTAAAAAAACCCATAAAGTCTTTTTTAAAATTTTTATTGGCCTTCTGGCTTTTGAGTCTTTAGAGGGCACTTGGGTCACATTTATAAGCTATTCTCTGCAACCATGAGGGTTGGAAACATGCATTTTTTTGTTAATGAAAGCAAAATTTTTAATCACAGGACTCCAGGAGATAGGGCTTTAAAACAGTGAATATTGTGACACTCATGATGAATTCATAAGAGTTGCAACAGAGCACTCTTCTCTTGGGAAATGCTGCATCAATTCAATGAAATGTTGGGGTTTATTTTTGGAAAATCAGATCAAATTTGCACAATATTTTCCATAAAAATATATTTTTCATTAGAAAAATTTTCATTTAGAAAGTTTCATTTACAAATATATGTTATTGTATATTACTTCTGTCATCATTACATGCTTTCATGACATGTCAGTAATAGCAGTGGTCACTATGACATGTCATACTATGCACTACTACTGTGAACACATCATAATTCCAGGACATATTATGACATGATAGTTGAAATATTCTATTTTATTTTCATGACTTCGTTTTTTTATATTATTTTAAAAATGATTCAGGGCATCAGCTACTTAGTACCCATCCACGGCTGAGACACTAAACCCTGCTGCACAGAAGGGGGAAAGTTTGTCCCAAACACAAAGTGATAAACCATGTGCCAAGAGTGCCCTACGTTCCCCTGGACTGCTTTGCACGAGCGAGGTCAGTGTAACATCTCATCCATAGAACAGCGCCCTGAGTCCAGAGCTGCTGCATGCAGGCTGCATGGCAAATCTGGCTATGCTGTGTGGAATCACCTGCAGTACCTTGTCTGTGTGTGTTGTGCAGTATTGCCCCAGCGTTGACATTTTCCAAAGAACGTATCATTTTCTTTGCTCATTGGGGGCAGTTCTGCCCTTCAGTCAACAGCAAGAGGGTCTGGACATATAAGTACCATGTATGCCCATCTCATGTAGCTCTCAAGAGAGATGGCCCATCCAAAACACTCCTTGAGAAGGGGCTGATCCATTTCCTGTCATTGATTTTGGCTTAACCTCCCATCATCCCCACACTCTACCTCAAATGCCTAACAGATCGTGGCAGAATGATGGACAGGGCCTACTTGTTCTGCAGCCCTATTACAGGCTACCCCAGCCTGGGGAGCGACCCAGTGCTCCCTAATCTACAGCATATTCACAACAGCATGACAGTCAATGGCAAAAATATCAAGGGTTTCCTTTTTGCCATAGTCTAGAGAAAAACAACTCTAATGTCTGCACTAGGGACCAGCATGTACAAACAGGGGGAAAACTTCCATCCTTTGTGCTGTAGGGTTTTGTTTTGTTTTTTAAATAAAAAAGCAGTAAAAACATCCCATTGTCTGAGACCTCCACAACTCTAGGCAATAACTCATTAGTGATATTTTCTCTACCCCTGTGTGACAAGATGGCCGACGTTAGTCTTGGGGGGTCCTGCCCTTTTCTTGGCGGGGAGCTAAAATGCCACCCCTTGCCCCGTTCTTGGGGCGCCGATGGCCGCGCTAGTGGCCCAGGAAGGTGGTAAAGGAGGGAAGTGGGGGAGGGGTCTGGGTTTGCTCCTCACTCTGAGCCCCAGCCCCTCTCAACTCTTGCGAGTTCTTACCGTCTTCTCCCTTGGGTAGGGAAGGGAGTCTCCCTCCCTACTGGGGCAGGGTCCCCCTTACTTCAGTTCTCTGACTTTCCAAGTCTCACAGCAGCACAGCACAGCACAGCTCCGGTCGGTCGGTCAGTCCGTCCGTCCGTTGGTCGGTCCGTCCATCCGTCGGTCGGTCAGTCCGTCCGTCCTTCTCCTTCTGTCTGCCTGAAGCAGAGGGTTTTATTAGATTCCTAACAGGGCCTTAATTGACTGCAGGTCCTCCAATTAACCTGCAGCCCCCTTCCCTAGTCTATAGGGACCCACGCCTTAATTAGCCTTGAGCTTATATATTTCCCCTCTAGCACTCTCCCACTGCTCCCTGGCCCTTCTGTATCACACCTTGTAAGAATATTAAAGAATTTTTTAAATGATTTTAACAAATTTCCTGCTTCCTGCTTTTTAGTTTAATAATTTAAGTTTTATATATTTATATATATATAAATCATTTTCTCCATTCACTATTGTTAGGGGTTGTTATAAATATTTAAAACATATATATATATATATATTGACAATACAAACCTTTTTTGGCTTTAAAATCTGGTATGACTACATGTCGGATGTCAGAAAACTGATGTAAGAGCTATTTTAGGGCCCAGCCCCCCAAGTTCCTATGACCATTGTGCTAGGAACATATCCTGACGTGTCCAAAGCTAAATAAAGACAGACACCTGCTTAGAATTTTCGTGGCTGCACCCAATAAATGCATTTGATCACTTTGGTTGCAAAACCAGACTTTTTACAGAACCAAAATAAAAGAATTAAGACAGTGAAGTGAATTACTATCTACATTGCATTAAAAATTGGCCTATTTGAGAAAAGATGAGCCAAAAGGGATGAACCGATTTTTAAACATTCATTCACAGGATTTTTACAAAATCAATATTAATACCCATTAGAAAGTGTAAACTATAATTCTTTACATTCTGTATTTGCTCCCTCTTTCAATACTTATGTAAGAATATCAGCAATTCTGTTTATCTTTTTTTAAAGTCTCATATTTGCTTTCTAAAAACCTGTAATAAAATATATAATTCTTATATCACAGATCAGTATAAAGTATCATTATAAATACCTAGGTCTTCACACTCCTCTCTCCAATAGTTCCTGTGGGAAAATGTGCTGAGAAGTTTTTTACTGACATTTTGATTTATAAACTCCAATTTTCCTTAAAACCCCTCACATATTTCACGAAATATTTTTCCTCTTTCTGTCTTTGCATTTTATCTTCTACCCTTGCATCCCAATGTATTTCTTTATCATTTCTAGTTGTGGTGCTATTTCTCAGTTATTAGTTTAGGCGTATGACATGAAAACCTGCTGCTTCTTCCCCTCCCAACATAAGATGGGCCTTCTGCTTGAGGGTCAGAGGGCAGAAGGGATCAGGTTGGGCCCCGGAAGGGAAAGGGTTTGGGTTATAATATCACATCTGGATATCCTCATTTCCTGTTGTTGGGGACACTGGGGCATGGCCACTAGGTAACTCGAGGGGATGGAAGACCACGAGTGTCGATGAAGCCCCCTCGCACTAGGCCCAAGTGTCCTTGGCCCCCCCTCCCGCCTGGAAGCACTCGCAGCAGCTCTGCCTACTAGGCCCAAGTGTCCTTGGCCCCCCAGCCTGGAGGCACTCACAGAAGTTATGCTGAGGATCTGCAACAATATGTTGCAGAGTCAGACTGCCTGAAACTAAACAAGACCAAACAGGGCAGATATGGAAGAACAATGCTGAATAAAGCAGCTTTATGTATGATTTAACAGAGAACAAGGGAACTAGCTGGTAACTGGATTGGCTGGCTATATGGATACTTAGGGCAGCTTGCTATTGGATAAGTATGATGAAGAAAGGATGTATAAAGGTCTGTGTAACTTCCTGCTTTGTGTGCAGGATTTGAGATTCTATTCTCCCTGTACCTTTTTGAAGCTTCAAATAAACTTTTCTGCTTCTCGTTGTGATTATTGGGTGAAGCACACCGGGTAGTGAACCAAGTTGTTGTTTTGCCTCTCGGCACTGGGTGCCGGCAACACTGTGATGTCATCATCCTTATTTTATCTCTGGATCAATCTCAATCTCACCTTGACAGAAGCTGGGGCAGTTGCTACTGTCAAGCCCTTTAGCATGCTGTGTTGCCTCTGCAAGATGCTGGCAGATATCACAGTGGGTTACCTTGGATTCCAAATCAGCTGCCAAACCTAGGCACAGTGTTAGAGAACCCAGAATCCTTGGAGAGAAACTGCTCCCTATGCAGAGCCTTCCACGTCTCTGCGTATGCACATCACATCTCACCTGTATCACCCTGCAGCATGGCTCGAATGAAACATGACAGGGCTGCTCCTCCAGCCCTTCACTGCCACTCAGGCATCACTCCGAGAGTATTTTATGGAGAAATCAGAGAGACTTCACATGGAGTTCAGTGCTTGGATCAGGAGAAAATAAACAGGGCAGGTGCTGGAGTACTTCCAGCTTCAAGGACATTTTGAGCACATTCAAGGGGAAGTGCAATTATGCACGCTATGCCTTAAACTCTCAGATTGCGCGTTGCCAGCTGCACAACAGCAGAGGGTGGGCAAGGGATCTGGAGCAGGGGCACAGCCAGGAAGGTCAGGTGCAGAGGGCGGCTGGCTAACTGAAGGAGGTTGACTGGGAGCCATGTGGGATAGCGGCAAGCACCAGTAAGAGCTACAGAAGGCACTTGTATGTGCAGCCAAGTGGGTGTCACAGCTCTATGGGATCTGTGCTACACCCCAGCTTGTAAACAGTCCCTTGGAGGAAGCCTTTCAATGTGCCAGCCCCCCAAGCCAGGCAATCTCAACACCTCCACAACTGAGCCTCCATGCTCCAACAGCCCTGCGTCACACCATGAGCTCTGCTCAGTGATCCAGCTGAGACAGATTCCTGGGCAGAGACTTTGACACTGTTCAGGGACCAGTGCACCTCAGCCAGCATTTGCAGTGACACGAAGCAACCTTTTCAAAACAGAGCAGTGTTTATTAGCCAACTCGAACACAGCATCGGGAAGTCCTTAGGTTAGCACAGGGAAATAAGGGTTAAATCATAGTCCAAACCAGTGCTCCACCCACTCAGCCTGCCATGGAACCCAGTTCTGGCTCTGGTTCGCCAGTCTCAGGTGACAGCTCTGTGTTGCTCCCAAAAGCCAACTCTTATTCTAGCCCCTGACACCTCTCAGGCCATTGTTCAATTCCTGCAGACCCACGCTGAGTTCACACGTCTGCCTGCCAGAGCTTCCCATGGCAAGGTGTCGACTCTACAGTCCTCAGGGGCTCCCACTGGCCTTGTGGCTCCTCCATTGATATAGGTGGGTTTCAGCCAGTCCTTTAACAACCCATTCATTCCACCCCAGAGCTGTGGGCCCTGGACACCTGCAAGAAATCTACCAGTGTTTAGGCAAAAGTCTTCTCAAGTCTGCAGTAGATCAGATGAAACATTTCAGTCCAGCAAATCGGCATTTTCCAACCAGTCTAGTTGTGTGGCTGGTCATGCAGGGGAAGGATCTGGAGTGTGAATCAGGGCAGGAGTTTAAAGGCCAAGGGGAAGGAGTAGAAGTGGGTGGATCTCAGATGGCAAGGGAAGGAGAGGAGAGATTAATAGCTTCTCAGGCCAGAAGGGACCATTGTGATCTTCTGATCTGACCTCCTATACAACAGAGTCTAGAGAATCAAAGGCATGCAGTGCTACAAAAGATTTTCAACCCTTTGGTTACGTGCCTCCCCACCCCCACCCCCCAGGTTAAAGGGTTAAATAACTCTCTCTTACAAGGGAAAGATGCAGCAGCCAAAATGAAGGAAGAAATACCTCAGTATTTTAAATACAACCTAACCCTAGACATAAGGGTGGCTATGATTTCCAGTAAGCTAATGCAGTATGGTTGGGAAAGGATACAGGCCAAGCCTAGGGAATGATTCACAATGAGATATTTATCTGACAAATTTGACCTCATTCTGCTTATAGAATATCATTTTCCTCCAATACATGTTACAGTTAGATAATAGATTTTGGTTTACAGATGTATCATGACTATTTGAAACTCAAACTGTGTGGCTTAGATGTGATTTATCAGATCATTCTATCACATCAGGCCAAGCTTTTCCAGAATGGGAGGTTGGGCTTGGGTGGTCATGTCAGGCTGAACATGGCTGCTGTGGAGTGCAGGCTCCCCAGCTGGAACAGCGAGCAGACTCTGTGGTGACAGCTTGTGTCTCTGTGTGGTCAGAGAAGCAAGCGGAGGCTGGGGACAGCCCTAAGGCACTGCTGGGGCTGTGCAAACGGGCACCAAGCTGAAACCAACGGGCCATCGGAACATCCAGGAGCAGCAGTAGCCTTCATTCGGCTTTAATCAATCGTAAACACTGAAGATGCAGGTGACAGGAGTGACAGATACAAGTCCTCTAGTGGCCTCCTTGCCAGACACTGATAACTGGTTTCATTTGGGTTGGATTTCTTTTTATCCTCAGACACATTCTTCTTGGAAAGCGTCAAATATCTGTCAACAGGAACTTTGCTCAGAGATTTCATGGTGATTTAACAGAACATCTTCTGTACATGCCTGAACCGGATTTACAATTCAGGGTTCCTGTGTTACCTCCTAATTACACTCACTGGTGCACAGTCAGGTTAGTTTGGGGTTTGTGGATTCAGTTCTTAGAAACAGAGCACAGCATCTTATGACAGTCTTTGTGGATGTCCCAAGAATGTGCAGTTACACCATGTTCACAAAATGAATTTTATTATTGGTGTTAGACAAGGGTTAGCCCATCTGCTGGTGGACTATTGTACAAATCACAGCTGCTGCTGCTTCTGTATTTGTGTTACTAACCTCTATGGTCATGTGTGGGTATTTCAGACACATGCTTAAAAATCTCACTATGCTTCCTACCTTTGCCCCTTTCCCCCAACTCCCCTCCTCATCCCCTCTCCCACCTCCCTTAGGCAACCCTAAAACAAGTCATGTATATCAAAGCATTCAAGTATTGACTACATCCTCACCTGGGAATTCGATTTGTTAAACAGCGGGGGGGATAGCTCAGTGGTTTGAGCTTTGGCCTGCTAAACCTAGGGTTGTGAGTTCAATCCTTGAGGGGCCATTTAGGGATCGGGGCAAAAATTGGGGATTGGTCCTGCTTAGAGCAGGGGGGTGGACTAGATGACCTCCTGAGGTCCCTTCTATGAGGGAACTGTTAGGCAAAAATTAAAAATTCAGTTAGCAGCTAAGGCAAAACCCCACATAACTAACAAGCTGGCCTACCAGAGGCCCAAGGACAATAGCAGCTGTAAACACTTGATAACACTGGTCAGATGTCTGCCCAGTAATTCAGCCTCTCAGTAAGAAAGAACTGTACAAATCCTCCACAGCTTTCCAGATATCTGTGAACACTCACCCCTACCCCCACCACCCCACTCCTTCGCCTTAAGGGTAGTCATAGATAATTAATGTAATCAGGATGGTTTCTATCTGTATGTTCTGTTCCTGTCGTTATCATGTTAAGTGTTCTCTCCCTCTCTCTCTCTCTGAAACAATGTTTGTCTCTGTAAGTACAAAATAAATGCAAATAATATATATATATATATATATAAAACTGGTCACAGCAACATCGTACTTTTGAAGTTGTTTATCAGTCTCCCCGGTGCCATAAATAAACCTCTTCAGTATTGTCTGTGCTGCCTGATTCTTGGAGAAAAGAATCTCCTTGCTTCACATTGGCTTCAACATATATTAATCATTCATACACTGAAAAGAGACAGCAGCTGACACAAAACATTAATGTATCCAGTGAACAATATCTTTGGAAGCAATACTTCTCAAGGAGCCATGAATTTTAGGTAAAATGCATTAAAATAACTTTATTTACTCTTCACCTGCAAATTGCACATTTTATTTCAAAGACAGGCATATCATTCTACAGTAATGCCTTCTGGGTGCTGGGTCTTGCAGAAGGCTTTTATTAAGCTCCATTATATTCCTGCAAGAGGATAACTTGAAATTTCTGGAGGATTACAAAAATGCTCCCTGGTTTAATAAAGGTTTCCTGAGAGCCGTTCTGAAATTCCAGTGGCTTATGAACTCTTCACTCTGAGAAAAGTACCTTTACATGCTCTTTATCACAGATTCACATGACCACCCTTTCCTGGCTTAGCAGTACTCAAGTCCACTACACAGAGTTTCTAACATTCAGGAGCTTTTCAGCGCAGAGGCTATAAGCCAGGCTTTTTTGAAACCTTTGGGGTTCGGTCATAAGTGTGCCACCAAGCAGGGGAATAGCAGGTTGAAGTAGGGAGGTGCCATTACTGCTGTCGAGGGCATCAGTTAGACCATTACTCAGCGGTGAAAGTAAGTTAGAGGACTTACCGGTATGCTGGAATCCTGAGCAGGGGGCGTGGCCTCAACCAGAAGAGGCGTGGCCTCACCCGGAAGAGGCAGGGCTTTAAATCCCCGGGCTCTTTAAATCTTGATTTAAAGGGCCAGGGCTCGGGGTCGATTTAAAGGGCCCAGGGCTCCAGCTGCCGCTACTGCAGTGGAGCCCTGGGCCCTTTAAATCACTGAGGAGAAGCTGGGGGCTCCCGGCTGCCACCGCTACCCCGGGGATCTGGGCTCTGGCAGAGCTTTAAAGGGCCTGGGGCTTCGCTGTGGTAGTGGTTACCCCAGGGCTTTGGCAGCAGGGCTCAGGTGGGGATTTAAAGGGCCCCGGGAGGGTAGGGGGGGCTGGAGCTCCGGGGCCCTTTAAATCCCTGCCAGAGCCCCGCCGCCGCTACCCCAGGGCTTCAGCAGCAGGGCTCAGGTGGGGATTTAAAGGACCAGGGCAATATCAGTGGCTGGAGCTCTGGGGCCCTTTAAATCCCCGCTGCAGCCCCACCGCTGCTACCCCAGGGCTTTAAATTGCCTGCTAGGAAAGCCGGTCCTGGTACAGCGCAGTGGCTCTTACTGGTACACCATACCGAGGAATACCAGCTTACTTTCACCTCTGCCATTACTGCAGGCTGCAGAAAAGCACAACATAAGATTTGATATTTGAAATTCTGCTTTATAGTGGGAGACTTAAGAAGCTCAAGCTATTTATTTTTCCTAAAGAAAGGTCAAGTGGTGACTTAATCATGGTCCACAAGTACCTACCAGGGGAGAGATTTCTGAGAGTAGAGGGTTCTTTTAATCTGTTAGACAAAGGTCTAATGAGACTTCATGGCTGGAAGCTGAAGCTAGACAAATTCAAACTAGAAATATGGCATAAATTGTTAACAGCTGAGGGTGATTAACCACTGGAACAGCTTCCCAAGTGTTGTGGTGGATTCTCCATCACTTGAAATCAGGGCTGGATGTCTTTCTAGAAAATGCACTGTAGCTCTCACAAAAGTTATGGGGCCACAGATCTGGTCAAGCTCCCACTGTTGGACATTTGCCAGGCTGCTGAGCAGTGCAACAATGTGGATCCTTGGGGTGCTGAGAGCCATTGAACCAAACTATAAACCCTGTGTGTGATGGAAACCACTTCAAGCCAGGGGTGCTGCTGCCCTTCCCCCCACACCCCTAGTTCCAGTACCTATGCGGCTGAGTCAGGGATAAGCGATATTGAAAGCCAGTTGACTCAGGCTTAGCAAAAGGTTCCTAACCCAGTTACTCTCTACTCAAGAGATAAAGCACAAGAGAGCACAGATGACTGGAAAACAGACTCTCCTGAGCGGCATGTGCCTCTCTCTAGCTCACCCTTCCCTTGGGAGTCCTTGGGGGACCATCTGTGTTCAGGTAGGCAGGGTTCCCTGCAGCAGCTCCCCTCTGCTTGAACTGGTGAAAATGGCCAAAGACGCACAGCAGAACAGCTCCCACCTTTCTGTAACCTCCCAGTGTCTTTGATCATGTGACTGACTGATCAGTCGCAAAAGAGGACCACAGTCCCCTACCAGATGACATTGTTTCCAGGCGACTTCTCCGGATAAACCAGCTCTCCTAGGTAGGAGCCAGCCTTTTGTCTATGTGAACAGAGGGCCATCCAGATTTAACAGCCCTTTATTGTTAGTCTTGTGCCTCTATCCCTTGGCATTTCAGCTTGATGTGGAGGTAGACGGACAATAGAGAAAGTGAACGAACCCCCGCATTCAAAATGGAGCTTGCAGTCTGTCATGAATACACGTAGACAGCCCCCAGGATCAACCAGTATCGTAAGCTGTATATGGACAGATTCCCCAGATCATCACATATGGGCATGGTGAAGAAATTCCTGGGTGAGGTTCTGTGGTCTGTGCTATGCAGAAGGTCAGGCAGGAGGATTATAATGGTCCCTCTTGGCTTTAAAATCTATTAATCTGTATCACCACATGAAAGAAATAAAGCCGTTCAGGGGCTTGCCATTTGCTGCACAGCCAGAAGTGAAGCAGTCTGGGGGGAGGGGTATCTCAGTGGTTTGAGCACTGGCCTGCTAAACCCAGGGTTGCGAGTTCAATCCTTGAGGGGGCTATGTAGGGATCTGGAGCAAAAATTGGGGATTAGTCCTGCTTTGAGCAGGGGGTTGGACTAGATGACCTCCTGAGGTCCCTTCCAACCCTGAGATTCTATGAAGTCCTCAGATTTGGAAATGACACATGATTTCATTCAAAGATTGTTTCCCATGTATTGGGCCAAATCTTCAGCCAGTGTAACTAGGTATAGCTCTATTGACTTATGCAGATTGCAACCAGCTGAGGACCTGGCACATTACATTTTTAATGTAGGCCTGAAGGAGACAAGAACAATCCCACTGAGAGTTAAGGAAAACTAATACCTTTCAACTGAGCACTTTGCTAAATCCCCTCACACAAGAATTCTCCACAAGCAAAGAGCTACAGTGAAGTCTCCTATTACTAGGATTTCATTGCTCTTACAAAATACACTGAAGTGTATAAAACAGATGTCATGTAAGTATATGCTAAATAATTAAACTGCACTTACCAAATAAATGAGCAAAGTATGTTTAATGCACTATGGTCTCAATTCAGGAAAGATCTTAAGCATTTGCTGAAAGTTAAGTATGTACATAAGTCCCATTGAAGTCAGTCCATATTTCCTGAACAGGAAAGCTTTTCCTACATTTGCTTTTGAATCTGGGATTAACCTATTTGCTAATTCACAAAATTCAATAATTTGCAATGAGTCATATTAAGGCAAATGAGCAAAAGCCTTTTCTAATTGCATTTGAATCCATTCCCTTTAAAATGAGAAGTGCATTTAACAATGTCACCAGACAGGACATATATCACCCCAAGGTGGTCGATTCAAAAACAGCTTCATCTCCTAAGTGGAAGGGAACCCTTATTTTGTGCAGTTGTACTGCACACTTGCTGTTTTGATTTGGATTAACCCAGAATCATCTTATTTTCTGGATTTAAGTATCTTTTGATACCCAGAATGCAGCCATGTTCTTTGGATACAAAGATCACGTCCTTGTGTAAACATTCCTAAATTCTGTCTCTGTATCTCTGACTGTGGACTACCCTAGCTGGGGGATAGGGTCAAGGGGGAGTGCAGGGCAAAGCAGCTTTCCCTCTCCTGCCAAGAGCAGAGAGAGACAGAGATCCTTCTTTCTCTCTTGGGCTTGTGTGAGTGCAGCTGATGGTGAAGAACAACCTGAACATGAAGATGTGGCCAAAAGAACGAATGCAATCCTTGGCTGTATGACTATGGAAATATCAAAGAGGAGTAGGGAGGTGGTTGTACTGTATATGCCACTGGTGAAGTTATCACTGAAATACTGTCTCCAGTTCTGCTGTCCACACGTCAAAAAGGATGTTGAAATGTTGGAAAGAGTTCAGAAAAGAGCTACAAGGATGCCTGGCCTCTCGGTTGGCCTCCAGAATCTAAGCTTTCTATGATCTGAAAAGCAAGTCTCTAGCGGTTATGGTGGTAAAAAAAACCCTGCAAAATGTGACCAATTCAGAGACACCTCCACGAATTTGCAGAGAGAGTGAGGTGTGATCTCTGCTCCGTTCATTTCAGTGAGGACTAAGGTAGATGCCAATGAGGATACCTTATATGTCAAAATTGTGAACTACTGCAGTGCTTACCACAGCATGTAAGGAAAGAGAATGAGGGTCATACCATGAAGATGGGAGGGAGGAAAGTCGGGGTGGCTTTAGGTCTTCTCATGAAATGGAGAGAGAAGGGTTAGGGGAGCAGAAGGAGAGAATTTGAGACTTGGGGGATGAAGGAAAGGGTGTTTGGGGAGAAAGAGTGAAGATTGGGGGAAAAGGGCATTTGCAGGAGTGAGGGAGTCAGGAAATATGCAGGGAGGAAAGAGTTGCTCTTGGGTACTCAGTACTTTTGAATCTGCATCCTGAATCACTCCCGCTGGTAGAGCCACCATTCTCACCAGGAGGAATACACCATGGTTTACATGGCCTCCAACTGGAAATTTATTTTCACAACTGGCCCCCAGAGAAACATCCTCTGCTCAGAAGTGTCTAGCAAGAGGAGCAAACCTCCTGCCCCTGACAGCTACTCCCCAACCCTTGTCCCACTGGGCCCCTTCCGCCCTAATCCCAGATCCAGGCACTGCATGGGCAGGTGCCTGCTGCCCATCTGATGCAGACATCCAGGCCTCTACCATCCAGAGCCCTTGATTCCCAAGAACAGATGGAACGTAGCACCACAGAATCTATGTGGGATGCACCATGACGAATGCAGAGTCTGAATCTGATTTCACGTTGTACAAACGTTGCCAAATAACTCTATTCGTTGAATTCTGGAAGAAGAGCAGAAACCATGGAAACCAGCACCTATGAGTTCATAAGAAGTTTTGGTCTCAGAGTCTCCTTCCTTGTTTCGCAGGCATTTTTATTAGCGGCAGTCACCCTGCAGCATGTCTAATGGGAGCTTGGCATGCATCAGGCTTGGCATGCATAAGAATGAGTGCTTTGGAGAGATGATTCAGAATAATTATCATGCTCCATGCTAGCTGGGTTTCCCTTTAGCGTGGGTGCTGTGACCATGATTTACATATCTTTTTAAATAGAATTAATATGCTGGAGTCAAGAGGGGAGAAATAAATTATATCTCCAGCTTTTCATGAGCACTAATTTAAGTCCACAAAAGAACACAAACGAAGGCGAAAGTTTAGGACACATGGTGTTGGCACCGGCAGCAATAAATTAGATTGCATGAATCATGAACAATGCTCGTCAGTGTCATTGCAGACCCAATTAGTAAATAAGGAAGAACTGCCCTTGGTTACACCTACAACTCAGTTACTCTCCATTAACTTGAATTAGGCTATACTTCGCTGTTGCAACTTCAGATCAGTGGGGTTGCACAGGTGTCACTGGCGTGGGACATTGTCCATTGGTTCTGTCACCTTCCTCAGTCTACATCTAAGACTTTTGAATGATAAGTGTATTCCCAAGGTAAAACTCCAGAGAGAGAGAGAAATTGTTCTGAGTGACATGAGGGAATAGAACTAGGAGTGGGATGAAATTAAATCCAGAAAGACAGAAGTCTCAATACCTGCAACATCTTGTTCTCCAGCCTTGACAAATGCATTCCTGCCCCACTCACACCCAGTCGGAGTGCCGCTACATAGGCTGTGTTCCTAGCTCCGGGCTTTGATCATCTCACCCCACTCTTTGAATCCACCCACTGGCTCCTCTTCTCTATCTTATCAAACATCACTTTCAAGGCCCTTCACAGCCTGTCCCCACCTACCTGTCATTTCTCACTCAGTATCAAAAGGTCGGCTCTTGTCTCCAGTCAGCCCATGGTGTCAGCCTCTATCGGCCACTTGTTAAATTCACAAACAAGCACTTTTGTGCATTCCCCCACCCTGCCCCTCATGCTTGGGAGGAGCCATTTCATTATCCTCCTTCAAATGCCTTCTTAAGAACTTAAGGATGGCCATATGGAGTCAGACCAATTGTCCATCTAACCCAGCATCCTGTCTTACAACAGTGGCCAGTGCCAGATGCTTGAGAGGGAATGAACAGAACAGGGCAATGATCAAGTGATCCCTGTCGTCCAGTCCCAGCTTCTGGCAGTCAGAGGTTTAGGAACACCTAGAGCATGGGGTTGCCTCCCTGACCATCTTGGCTAATAGCCATTGATGGACCTACCCTCCATGAACTTATTAGCTCTTTTTTGAACCTTGTTATACTTATGGCCTTCACAACATCCCCTAGTAACCAGTTCCACAGGTTGACTGTGAGTTCTATAAAACTCTCCTCTGCCACAATCCCTACACAAAGGAACTGGTTAAAAGGGGAGAATACAATGTATCATAATGAAAGGTGAACTGTCAGGCTGGAGGGACGTTGCTAGTGGAGTTCCTCAGGAATCGGTCTTGGGACTGATCTTATTAACATTTTTATTACTGACCGTGGCACAAAAATTGGGAGTGTGCTAATAAAATTTGTGGATGACACAAATTTGGGTGGTATTGCCAATATGGAGGAGGACCGGAATATCAGACAAGAAGATCTGAATGACCTTGTAAACTGGAGTAATAGAAATGGGATGAAATTTAATGGTGCAAAGTAAAAGATCATGTATTTAGGGATAACAACAAGAACTTTTGCTATAAGCTGGGAACTTTTCAGTTGGAAGTGACAGAAGAGGAGAAAGACCTGGATGTATTGGTTGATCGCAGGATGACTATGAGCCGCCAATATGATGCAACTGTGAAAAAAGGCTAATGCGGTCCTAGGATGCATCAGGTGAGGTATTCCCAGTAAAGACAGGGAGGTGTTAGCACCATTTTACAAGGCACTGGTGAGCCCTCATCTGGAATACTGTGTGCAGTTCTGGTCTCCCATGGTTAAGAAAGATGAATTCCAATTCAGATGGGAACTGGTGCAGAGAAGGGCTACTACAATGATCAGAGGAATGGAAAACTTCCCTTATGAGAGGAGACTCAAAGAACTTGGCTTGTTTAGCCTAACCAAAAGAAGGCTGAGGGGTATTATTGCTCTCTATAAATACATCAGAGGGATAAATATCAGGGAGGGAGAGGACTTATTTAAGTTAAGCACAAGAACAGATGGATATAAACTGGCCATCAACAAGTTTAGGCTTGAAATTAGATGAAGGTTTCTAACCATCAGAGGAGTGAAGTTCTGGAACAACCTTCCAAGGTGAGCAGTGGGGGCAAAACACCTAACTGGCTTCAAGACTGAGCTTGATAAGTTTATGGAGGGGAGAGTACAATGAGATTGTCTACAATGGCACATAGCCAATCTGTGACTGCTAGCAGCAAATATCTCCAATGACTAGTGATGGGACACTAGAAGGGGAGGGCTCTGAGTTACTACAGAGAATTCTTTCCCAGGTGTCTGCCTGGTGGGTCTTGCCCACGTACTCAGGGTCTAACTGATCAACATACTTGGGGTCTGAAAGGAATTTCCACCTGGTTTTTGGGTTTTTTCCACCCCCTTTCTCTGCAGCATGGGGCCTGGGCCACTTGCAGGTTTAAACTAGTGTAAATGATGGATTCTCTGTAACTTGAAGTCTTCAAAGCATGCTTTGAGGACGTTAGTAACTCAGCCAGAGGCCATGGGGCTATTACAAGAGAAGGTGGGTGAGGTTCTGTGGCCTGTGATATGCAGGAGGTCTGATTAGATCAGGGGTCTCAATGCGGCCCGCGGAGTTATTTCCTGTGGCCCACAATAGGTGCCAACTCCACTGGCAGCCAAGCTCCCCTGCCCCCCGCACCCCTCCTCCCCCCGTGAGCATGCCATGTCCCCTCTCCTCCGCCTGCCTCCCAGCGCTTCCCGCTGCCAAACAGCTGTTTGGCAGTGCTTAGGACTTTCCAGGAGAGAGGGAGGAGGAGCGGGGACACAGCGCACTCAGGGGAGGAGGCGGAGAAGAGGTGGGGCTGGGGCAGGGATTTGGGGATGGGGTTGGAATAGGTGCAGGGAGGAGGTGGAGTTGGAGTGGGGACTTTGGGGAAGGGATTGGAATGGGGGCGGGGAAGAGGTGGAGTGGTGGCGGAGCTGGGGGCAGAGGGGTGGAGGGCAAGTAATTTTAGTAATTTTAAAAGTAAATGCATGTTTTGTCATTTGAGTGAGGTGCATTGCTGAGTGTTTATATTTTATTAAAACCCCTTTTTGCATTACAGTTTTTAAAAAGTTAATACATTGACTTTTAATAGCATACTATATTACTCTTCATTTTTTTCATTTTTGACTATACTTTTGTATTGTTGTATGAAAAGGTTTAAGTGATGTGGCCCTCAGGCCAATGTACTAGTCCTCATGTGGCCCTTGTGGTGATTTGAGTTTGAGATCCCTGGACTAGATGGTCATGATGGTCCCTCCTGACCTTAGAGTCTATGAGAAATGTTCTGTAACTGTAGGTGCTATGGGGGAGAGCAACAGACAGTGTGAAAAGTTGCAAAGGAAGAATGAACATAAGAACGGCCATACTGGGTCAGACCAAAGGTCCATCTAGCCCAGTATCCTGTCTTCTGACAGTGGCGAATGCCAGGTGCCCCAGAGGGAATGAACAGAACAGGGAATCATCAAGTGATCCATCTGCTGTCACCCATTCCCAGCTTCTGGCAAACAGAGGCTAGGGTCACCATCCCTGCCCATCCTGGCTAATAGCCATCGATGGACCTATACTCCATGAATTTATTTAGTTCTTTTTTGAACCCTCTTATAATCTTGGGCTTCACAATATCCTCTGGTAACCGGTTCCACAGGTTGACTGTGAGTTGTGTGACGAAATACTTCCTTTTGTTTGTTTTAAACCTGCTGCCTATTAATTTAATTTGGTGACTCATAGTTCTTGTATTATGAGAAGGAATAAATAACACTTGCCTATTTACTTTTTCCAAACCCGTCATGATTTTATAGACCTCTATCATATCACCCCTTAGTCTCTTTTCCAAACTGAGAAGTCTCAGTCTTATTAATCTCTCCTCATACAAAAGCTGTTCCATACCCTTAATCATTTTTGTTGCCCTTTTCTGAACCTTTTCCAATTCCAATATTTCTTTTTTGAGATGGGGCAACCACATCTGCATGCAGTATTTAAGATGTGAACATACCATGCATTTATATAGACACAATATGATCCTTTGTCTTTTTATTGATCCCTTTCTTAATGATTTCCAACATTCTGTTCTCTTTTTTGACTGCCTCTGCACATTGAGCAGCTGTTTTCAGAGAACTATCCACAGTGACTCCAAATTCATAGAATCATAGAATATCAGGGTTGGAAGGGACCTCAGGAGGTCTTCTAGTCCAACCCCCTGCTCAAAGCAGGACCAATCCCCAACTAAATCATCCCAGCCAGGGCTTTGTCAAGCCTGACCTTAAAAACTTCTAAGGAAGGAGATTCTACCACCTCCCTAGGTAACGCATTCCAGTGTTTCACCACCCTCTTAGTGAAAAAGTGTTTTCCTAAAATCCAAACTAAACCTCCTCCACTGCAACTTGAGACCATTACTCCTCGTTCTGTCATCAGCTACCACTGAGAACACTCTAGATCCATCCTCTTTGGAACCCCCTTTCAGGTAGCTGAAAGCAGCTATCAAATCCCCCCTCATTCTTCTCTTCTGCAGATTAAATCATCCCAGTTCCCCTCAGCCTCTCCTCATAAGTCAAGTGCTCCAGCCCCTTAATCATTTTTGTTGCTCTTCGTGGGACTCTCTCCAATTTTTCCACATCCTTCTTGTGGTGTGGGACCCAAAACTGGACACAGTACTCCAGACGAGGCCTCACCAATGCCGAATAGAGGGGAATGATCACATCCCTTGATCTGCTGGCAATGCTCCTAAAATACTGTTAGCCTTCTTGACAACAAGGGCACACTGTTGACTCATATCCAGTTTCTCATCCACTGTAACCCCTAGGTCCTTTTCTGCAGAACTGCTGCCTAACTGTTCGGTCCTTAGTCTGTAGCGGTGCATGGGATTCTTCCATCCTAAGTGCAGGACTCTGCACTTGTCCTTGTTGAACCTCATCAGATTTCTTTTGGCCCAATCCTCTAATTTGTCTAGGGCCCTCTGTATCCTATCCCTACCTTCCAGCGTATCAACCACTCCTCCCAGTTTAGTGTAATCTACAGACTTGCTGAGGGTGCAATCCACGCCATCCTCCAGATCGTTAATGAAGATATTGAACAAAACCGGCCCCAGGACCGACCCTTGGGGCACTCCACTTGACACCGGCTGCCAACTAGACATGGAGCCATTGATCACTACCCGTTGAGCCCGACGATCTAGCCAGCTTTCTACCCACCTTATGGGTCCACCATCCACGCCCATCCTGGCTGTGACAGGATCCCCAGGGTGCAGCCTAGGACTGTAGGACTGCTGTGCCCCCTGAACTCTCCAGCCTGGGCTGTCTCTCATAGATGCTTTGCTAGTGACAAGCAGCAAACCCCTCGAGGTGCTGTGATCACTCAGCACAACAGCATGTGGAACCTCACACCCAGCTAGATCGCATGAATGCTCCCAGAGCCACTCAGGAATCTCAAGAGAAAGGCACCAGCCAAATCCCCCCACCTCCCAGACTTGTACCTCGGGAATATACCATCTTTATTAATTGGTTCATCACTTAATCAATGGAAAGTGGATATACACCAGCCTTTGCAAACCTGAGCAGATTACCAAACTCTTCAAGCAAACTCACTAGTAAAGATAAACAGTAAAAGAAGTTTATTGACAACAAAAGATAGATTTTAAGTGATTATAAGTGATAGGCAAAAAGTCAGAGTTAGGGCTAGTCTACGCTGTGTGGTCGTGGAGCTCTCCCAGTGCTCTAAAAAAAAACCCACCTCAATGAGGGGTGTGGCTACCAGCGCTGGGAGCGTGGCTACCAGTGCTGGGGCACTGTTTACACGGGCGCTTTACAGCGCTGCAACTTGCTGCACTCAGGGGGTTGTTTTTTCAAACCCCTGAATGAGAAAGTTGCAGCGCTGTTAAGTGCCAGTGTAGACAAGCCCTTAGTTACCAAAAGAAATAAAATATAAGCACACAGTCTAAACTCTCAACCCTATTAGACTGTGCAACAACTAGATTAAGCAGTTTTTCTCACCCCACTGGATATTGCAGTTCATAGTACACAGGTTTCACCATTGAAACCTGGGCCAGTCTCCTCTGCTGGAGTCTTCAGTCTTCTGTGAGTCTCCTTGTTGCTTATAGCATAGGTGGGGGCAAGAGAAAGGCTCAGCATGTGGCCGCTGTGTTCTGTTTTATACTGTCACTCCCATGTGCATGGAGAACACAAGTCCAGGCATGTCCAGTGGGCATTGCTGAGTCCCCAGGCAAGGTTGAGCAATTCCCCTGGTGTGGCCTAATTCAACTGAGTCATTGCATTGTAGCTCCCTTGCTGGACAATGGCTGGTTATGTCTGTTCAGCACCCACCTGGGTGTTGGTTACCTCCCTTGTCAGTGTCGCTGGAGAGTTAGTATCTGGGTGCCTCCCAAACCAACAGCATATTTTAGTGACAACCATACAACACATTCTCATAACTTCATATGCATTGATGATATACATATTTAGATAGAAAAATGACTTTCAGCAGATCATAACCTTTCCCCGATACCTCACACAGCGTGTTCTATATGCAATATCACCATTATATATAAATGAGGAATATGGGGGCTACAGGGTGCTCCCCCAAGGTATAGAATGTCACACTGGCTAATAGCCATTGATGGACCTATCCTCCATGAACTTATCTAGTTCGTTTTTTAACCCTGTTATATCTTGGCCTTCACAACATCCTCTGGCAAGGAGTTCCACAGACTGACTGTGCGTCACGTAATTGATCCTCCTTCACCTGGAGAACTCCCTTGCAAAACTCCCCTGCTAGTCGCTCCTGGTCGCTAGCTCCTCTGGTCGCTTAGGAGCCGGCTTTTTAAAACCCTGGTCTTCCTGAGTAGCCCCACCCCCTTGGTTAAGGGTTGATGGGTGCTAAATGGCTTAGGGATCTGGCCCTTACCGAAATCAGATCCCTCCTTCCCTATTAACAATTTCCCATGGAATGCAAAGAAGGAATCATTCAATTAAACTAACAGCAGCTAAACTTAAAGCAAATAAAAGGAAATACTACTTCACACTGTGTAGCCAGCCCATGGAATTCATTAGCCCAGGAGGTCCTAGAGGCAAATACTGTTGCTGTATTTATAAAGAACCAGGTAGTTTTATCACCAATAACACATAATTATGTCGCAGTCAACCCTCAGTCTCAGGGCGTCAGCAAATTGTGAGAGATTACAGGGGAAGTAGGATACAGAGGGACCTAGACAAATTGGAGGATTGGGCCAAAAGAAATCTGATGCGGTTCAACAAGGACAAGTGCAGAATCCTGCACTTCGGATGGAAGAATCCCATGCACCACTACAGACTAGGGACTGAGCGGCTAGGCAGCAGTTCTGCAGAAAAGGACCCAGGGGTTACAGTGGATGAGAAGCTGGATACGAGTTAACAGTGTGCCCTTGTTGCCAAGAAGGCCAATGGCATTTTGGGCTGTATAAGTAGGAGCATTGCCAGCAGATCGAGGGACGTGATCGTTCCCCTCTATTCGACATTGGTGAGGCCTCATCTGGAGTACTGTGTCCAGTTTTGGGCCCCACACTACAAGAAGGATGTGGAAAAACTGGAAAGAGTCCAGCAGAGGGCAACAAAAGTGACTACGGGGCTGGAGCACATGACTTATGAGGAGAGACTGAGGGAACTGGGATGATTTAGTCTGCAGAAGAGAAGAATGAGGGGGGATTTGATAGCTGCTTTCAACTACCTGAAGGGGGGTTCCAAAGAGGATGGATCTAGAGTGTTCTCAGTGGTAGCAGATGACAGAACAAGGAGTAATGGTCTCAAGTTGCAGTGGGGGAGGTTTAGGTTGGATATTAGGAAAAACGTTTTCACTAGGAGGGTGGTGAAGCACTGGAATGGGTTACCTAGGGAGGTGGTAGAATCTCTTTCCTTAGAGGTTTTTAAGGTCAGGCTTGACAAAGCCCTGGCTGGGTTGATTTTGTTGGGGATTGGTCTTGCTCTGAGCAGGGGGTTGGACTAGATGACCTCCTGAGGTCCCTTCCAACCCTGGTATTCTATGATTCTATGATTCTCCCTACACACAGCATTGCACAGCTGGCTAAGTGCAAGAGTGGTAAAGGAGGAATTGCCTTCCCATGGAGCATCTGCTGTTGGTCTCTGCTGGAGGCAGGATATCTGACATGACATAGACCAAGTGCTGCGTGATCCGGGATGGCAAATCCTATCTCCCTATGCAGATTACCAGGCTAATGCACTGGCCTAAATGGAAACTTGCGGAACTTACACGTTCCAAAATTGAAGCAACAGCCACCATATATGCTCCAAAATATCTGTTTTCTAGGTGAAAATTGTTCTGTAAAGATTCCCTTGAAAAAACTATGAATATCTTCAGCCACCTGGCCACACTGTGTGCGCGCACTTTCCAAAACTATTCTCGCCAATGAAGTTTTCTTTCAGGAATGTTTGCTCAGACAGTGGCTTTTAAGTGAATATTAAAGAACACTCACCCCAGACAATGAGTTAGGTAACCTGGGGTCTAATCCCATCTATCCCATCAGTTTTCCCATCTATAAAATGGAAATAATGTTGTGATTTGTGTTAATCAGTTGCTGTAGAACACTGTGTAAACAAAGTATTAGCATTGTATCTAATTCCTTTATAAAAGAAAGAAAACTAAATATTAGATCCACTCAGCTCTAATACTAACAGGTTCTGACATCTTTTGGCAAGTCACTTAAGGGAAACTGTTTAGGTTTAAAATTATAATGTATATTCTTACTTTGTTACTAACTCTGCAGAGAGAGAGACCCTGTCAGGACTCCTGGGTTCTATCTCAGCTCTGGGAGGGGAGAGGGGTATATTGGGTTACAGAGGACCGGCGGGGGGGGGGCGCGCAGATACATCTCAGTTCTATATAAGAACATCAGAACGGCCATACTGAGTAAAACCAATGGTCTATCTAGCCCAGTACCCTGTCTTCCAACAGTGGCCAATGCCAAGTGCTTCAGAGGGAATGAACAGAACAGGTAATCATGAATGATTCATCCACTGTCGTCCACTCCCAGCTTCTGGCAAACAGAGACTAGGGACACTCAGAGCATGGGGTTGCATCCCTGCCCATGCTGACTAATAGTCATTGATGGACCTATCCTCCATGAACTTATCTAGCTCTGTTTTGAAACCTGTTATAGTTTTGGCCTTCACAGTATCCCCTGGCAAAGAGTTCCAGGGGTTGACTGTGAAGAAATATTTTCTTTTGTTTGTTTTTAATCTTCAGACTATTCATTTCATTGGTGACCCATAGTTATTGTGTTATGCGAAGGAGTAAATAACACTTCCTTATGCAACTTTTCAACACTATTCATGATTTTATAGACCTCTATCATATCGCCCCTTAGTTGTCTCTTTTCCAAGCTGAAAAGTCCCAGTCATTTCAACCTCTCCTCATATGACAGCCGTTCCATACCCCTAATCATTTCCGGGGCTGAAGCCTGAGCAATGTAGCTTCGTGGAGGCCCCTGGCAATTGCCCTGCTTGCTACCCCTTAACGTCGGCCCTGGCTTTTATATGCAGAAAACCCGTTATTGTGGTGGAGGAGGTGGGCCGTGGAGGTTTTATAGCATGTTGTGGGGGGAGGGGATGAGCTCAGAAAGAAAAAAGTTGAGAACCCCAGTTCTAGACGACGTGACTGCAACGCACTCTGCTCTGTGATAGACACTCAAGCAACAGCGGCACACAATGCTTCTCCTTGCCTTAGCTGCAAGGAGCATGTTAGCCCTGTGTTCTAGAGACAGCACAGGCTTCCTATCGCCTTGCCGATGCAATTCCTGGTGATGACACTGATCTATAAAGTACTAAGCCTGGGACCTAGCTATGAGACCACCCTTCCACCCTGTGCTACAATGGGCGTGGTCAGCTGGGATGGTTTTACTGACAGAACCTAGATTTGAATGGCTGAAGAGCTGAACAGGTGAAGAGATCTCTGAACCCTTAGTAATTATCTTTGAGAACTCATGGAGGACAAGAGAGGTCCCAGAGGACTGGAAAAGGGCAAAAGTAGTAGCAATCTATAAAAAGGGGTATTATATAGGACAACCCAGGGAATTACTGACCAGCCAGCTTAACTTTGTTACCCAGAAAGATAATGTATCAAATAATTAGACAATCCATTTGTAAGCACCTAGAAGGCCAAGTGATCAGTAACAGTCAACATGGATTTGTCAAGAACAAATCATGTTGAACCAACCTAATAGCCTTCTTTGACTGGATAACAAGCCTTGTGGATAGGGGGAAAGCAGTAGATGGGATATCTCAACTTTAGTAAGGCTTTTGATACTGTCTCATAAGCAGACGAAGGAAATATAGCCTCTACAATCCAACTATAAGATGGGTGCACAACAAGTTGGAAAATCACACTCAGAGTAGTCATCATTGTTTCACAGTCCAGCTAGAAGGACATATTGAGTGGGGTCTTGCAAGGATCTGTCCTGGGTCTGGTTCTATTCATTATCTTTATAAACTATTTGGATAATGACATAGAGTTTGCAGATGATACCAAGCTGGGAGGGGTTGCAAGCTCTTTAGAGGACAGGCTTACAATTCAAAATGATCTGGACAAACTGGAGAAATGGTCTGAAATAAACAGGATGAAATTCAATAAGCATAAATACAAAGTATTTAGTTCCCCTTTCAGAAATTAAATACTACAATATTGGGCTGCTGTGGTGTTTTCCCTGCCACAGGGATGTTAAATGTAATTATACTATGGTCACTATTACCAAGTGGTCCAGCTATATTCACCTCTTGGACAAGAGCCTGTGCTCCACTTAGGACTAAATTAAGAAATGTCTCTCCTCTTGTGGGTTCCAGGACTAGCTGCTCCAAGAAGCAGTCATTTAAGGTGTCAAGAAACTTTATTTCTGCATTCTGTCCTGAGGTGATACGCACCCAGTCAATCTGGGGATAGTTGAAATCCCCATTATTATTGAGTTTTTTATTTTAATAGTCTCTCTAATCTCCCTGAGCATTTCACAGTCACTATCACCATCCTGGTCAGGTGGTTGGTAATATATCCCTATTGCTACATTCTTATTATTAGAGTATGGAATTGCTATCCATAGAGATTCTATGATACAGTTTGGTTCATTTAAGAGGGGAAACATAACAGTTTTGAAGTACATACAAGGTTGTTACAAGGAGGAGGGAGAAAAGTTGTTCTCATTAACTTCTCAGGATAGGACAAGAAACAATGGGCTGAAATTGCAGCAAGGGCGGTTTAGGTTGGACATTAGGAAAAACTTCGTAACTGTCAGGCTAGTTAAGCACTGGAACAAATTGCCCAGGGAGGTTCTAGACTCTCCATCAGTGGAGGTTTTTAAGAACAGGTTGGACAACCACCTGTTAGAAATAGTCTAGTTATTACGTAGTCCTGCCTTGAGTGCAGGGGACTAGACTAGATGAGCTATTGAGGTCCCTTCCAGTCCTACATTCCCATGACTCTCAGTTGGAAGCTGAACATTTTCAGCACAGGTCCCTTGATTTGGGGATTTGCTATCTGTGTCGGTCTGTAGTGCTCAGCCTGTTGATCTCCACAGTGTGGTACAAATCTCTTCCCCTTCCTTGGGCTTCAGCCTGAAAAGGCTTAACATGTGATAAGGATAGTTAGGCACTGGAACAGGCTAACTGGGGAGGTGGTGGAATCTCCGTCATTGGAGGTTTTTAAGAACAGGTTGGACAAACTCCTGTCAGGGATGGTCTAGGTTTACTTGGTCCTACCTCAGTGCAGGGAGGTAGACTAGATGACCTCTCAAAGTCCATTTCAGCCCTACATATCTATGATTCTATAAATCATGGCTTGTATTCACATATCTTACAACACCCTCTCACACCCCAACATTTCATAACTACACACTTCATAAATCAAACAGGAAATAACATTTGCTGGTGTGGGATGGTGGGCAGCCTATTTATCTCCACTCACCCAAGTTCTTACTTCTCCTTTGGATTTAATTTGCAGGAGAGACACATTACTAGAAAGCTCACGTTTTTAGAAGCCTTATTTGATACAAGCCTGGGAGCTCAAAGTTAGGCTCCTATAGCCATATTCAGGCACCAAAATGAAGACAGCCTGATTATTCTCCAGTGGCGCTGAGCATCTGCAGCTCCCATTGACTTTGAAGGGTCTTATGGATGCTCAGCATCTATAAAAATAGGGTCACCTATTTAGGAGCCTAAATATGGATTTAAGAGCTTAGCTTTATGCTCCCAGGCTTGAAAACTTTGGTCATGTTGTACTGAACACACATTACTGCTTAAAACAGAAGGAGAAAAGGAGAGGCAAACATTTTCCAAGCAAATAATGTTCTTCATACTCCAGTCAAGAAAGTATTACTATTTAGCAGCTTAAGTTTAAGCATGTGCCCAAGTCCTAATTGGGGCACAAACAAATGCTTAAAATTAAGAATTAAAGTTTTCCTGAACTGGGGCCTGTATTTGCAAAAGCTTCTGAGATCATGTGATGTCACCCAGTTTGGGAAAACTTGGGGTGCGATTTTGCCCACAATCTGTTAACATCCCCTTCCTAAAATTAACACAATTATTTGACACTATGAAAATGTCAGAACTGGCTAATTCTCTTTATTGACAGTTTGTTTGATTGTTATCAAGATAATATAGTAAAATTAATGTCAGTTTAAAAGAGAGAACCCAGAATTTAATGGCATGAAGACAAATGTAGCAAGTCTTGGATGGCCTAGATAAGGCAGGCAGAGGGTTGTAAAACTCTAATTATTAGATGAGAGCAAGAAAATTGCTCACTAAGTTCATTAGTAGAATTAATGTTCCATATGGCATTTCTGCTTTTGCTTTCCAAATTAAACATGATAATTAATAGAAAAGTATGTTACAGTAAAGGACAGTGTTTTATGAACTCTTGCCAGTATGCATGCAAATGTGGACTAATATTTAGTAACCCCATTTGTATAGTTTGCAGCCAAGCTACCAGCATTTCCGAAGGGATGCTTTGGGGCTTGCCCTACCATGGCCTGGTGGGTGTGTAGGAGAGAGGAAGGGGCCAATTGGGAGCTGTTCCCCACCTTTGGATGGATGTGGGTGGAGAGGGGGCAGGAAGCAAGCAAAGCTGCATAGTGGAGAGTATGCTGCAGCCTTTAAAGGGGTGTGATAGGGTCCGTCCCCAAGCCACCAGTGCAATAGGGGCCCTAGGAGGCATGGTGCCTCTCAGATCTCCCTCTGGGGTAGTGGCCTGCAATGCCCCTTACTATGGGCTCTATGCTAGACATACAGCAAGTCCTATGTAACAGAAGAAATATTGTTTTCAGTGTACTTGTGGGTGAGGGATTGCAAACAGCAGGAAATATGAAAAGAAAATACAAAAAGCTAAACTTCACAGGAGATGGTGTACACACAATAATTGCCCACAGACAGACAAGTGTTATCACTAAAGATGGCTGGTTCTTAGCAGGCATCAAAAGACTGGACTCTCCTGCTTCAAGGGGCATTAGACTAAAGAATAAATAAGAAGTGATGCCCAAGTAGCAATAGTATGTTGACAGTAATGCTCTCTTGTTGCAACAAAAAGAGGTGCTGTCTTGCAGCTCTGAAAGCAAAAGTAAGGGAGTTGAGCATCAGAGGGGTAGCCATGTTAGTCTGGATCTGTAAAAGCAGCAAAGAGTCCTGTGGCACCTTATAGACTAACAGACGTATTGGAGCATAAGCTTTCATGAGTGAATACCCACTTCGTTGGATGCATGTAGTGTTGTTCCTTGACTTTAGCAAAGCTTTTGACACGGTCTCCCACAGTATTCTTGCCAGTAAGTTAACAAAGTATGGGCTGGATGAAAGGACTATAAGGTGGATAGAAAGCTGGCTAGATTGTCAGGCTCAACAGGTAGTGATCAATGGCTCCATGTCTAGTTGGCAGCCAGTATCAAGTGGAGTGCCCCAAGGGTCAGTCCTTGGGCTGGTTTTGTTCAATATCTTTATTAATGATCTGGAGGATGGTGTGGATTGCACCCTCAGCAAGTTTGCAGATGACACTAAACTGGGAGGAGAGGTAGATAACGCTGGAGGGTAGAGATAGGATACAGAGGGACCTAGACAAATTAGAGGATTGGGCCAAAAGAAATCAGATGAGGTTCAACAAGGACAAGTGCAGAGTCCTGCATTTAGGATGGAAAAATCCCATCCTACACCGTTGCAGACTAGGGACCAAATGGCTAGGCAGCAGTTCTGCAGAAAAGGACCTAGGGTTACAGTGGACGAGAAGCTGGATATGAGTCAACAGTGTGCCCTTGTTGCCAAGAAGGCCAATGGCATTTTGGGATGTATAAGTAGGGGCATTGCAAGCAGATGGAAGGACGTGATCGTTCCCCTCTATTCGACATTGGTGAGGCCTCATCTGGAGTAGTGTATCCAGTTTTGGGCCCTACACTACAAGAAGGATGTGCAAAAATTGGAAAGAGTCCAGCGGAGGGCAACAAAAATGATTAGGGGACTGGAACACATGACTTATGAGGAGAGACTGAGGGAACTGGGATTGTTTAGTCTACAGAAGAGAAGAATGGGGGGGAGGGTTGATAGTTGCTTTCAACTACCTGAAAGGGGGTTCCAAAGAGGATGGATCTAGAGTGTTCTCCCTGGTAGCAGATGACAGAACAAGGAGTAATGGTCTCAAGTTGCAGTGTGGGAGGTTTAGGTTGGATATTAGGAAAAACTTTTTCACTAGGAGGGTGGTGAAACACTGGAATGCGTTACCCAGGGAGGTGGTGGAATCTCCTTCCTTTGAGGTTTTTAAGGTCAGGCTTGACAAAGCCCTGGCTGGGATGATTTAATTGGAGATTGGTCCTGCTTTGAGCAGGGGGTTGGACTAGATGACCTCCTGAGGTCCCTTCCAACCCTGATATTCTATGATTCTATGAAATTTCCAGAGGCAGGTATAAATATGTAATTCTAACTCAGGAACCAATCCATGCAACAAACCTCGATGACAACTCTGCCCACATATCTACACCAGCGACACCGTCACAAGACCTAACCAGATCAGCCACACCATCACCGGTTCATTCACCTGCACGTCCACCAATGTAATCTACACCATCATGTGCCAGCAATGCCCTTCTGCTATGTATGTCAGCCAAACTGGACAGTCCCTACGTAAAAGGATAAATGGACACAAATCAGATATTAGGAATGGCAATATACAAAAACCTGTAGGAGAACACTTCAATCTCCCTGGACACACAATAGCAGATGTAAAGGTCGCCATCCTGCAGCAAAAAAACTTCAGGGCCAGACTTCGAAGAGAAACTGCTGAGCTTCAATTCATTTGCAAATTTGAAACCATCAGCTCAGGATGAAACAAGAACTGTGACTGGCTCGCCAACGACAAAAGCCGTTTCTTCTCTCTTGGTGTTCACATCTCAACTGCTAAAAGAGGGCCTCATCCTCCCTGATTGAACTAACCTCGTTATCCCTAGCCTGATTCTTGCTTGCATATTTATACCTGCCTCTGGAAATTTCCACTCCATGCATCTGACGAAGTGGGTATTCACCCACGAAAGCTGTTGCTCCAACACGTCTGTTAGTCTATAAGGTGTCACAGGACTCTCTGCCGCTTTTAAGGGAGTTGGTTGTTCTAATGGGAACATTGATCTCAACGGCTAAGGGGATGTCTCTATGTAAAGCTGTTCCAATACAGATGTGCTGCTGCAGTGCGTGTGGTGAAGATGCTCTATGCGGATGGAAGAGAGCTCTCCCGTCAGCATAAAAATCCCACCTTTGTGAGTGGCATAAGCTAGGTCAGCGGGGGAAGCTGCCAACATAGCGCTGTGCACACGAACGCTTGTGTCAGTGTAACTTACATCGCTTGGGGAATGCCAACACGGGCTGTAGCATAGACACGGCCGAAGACACACTGGATAGGGCTAGAGGCATTGTAGCCAGACAAGGCCAGTGGAATCCAGCCCAGGCACAGGGCCGTTATTTATGGGCCAGATTTTCAAAAGCTCAGCACACAGTAGCACCCAGTGTTCACAATGGGGTAGGGGAGGTTGTCCATTGCAATGGGAGCTGCTGAGTTCTGACTCAGTGCTTTTGAAAACCTGGCCACTTCACTTAGGTGCCTAAATGGGAGCGGAGCACTTTAAAGCCTGGCCCTGCAGCACTGGGGGTAGCATCAGGCCCTCAGTGACATCTGTATGGCAGGCACAACATTTGGCCTCTAAGCACCATCTTGGGCCAGTTTTAGAGAAGTGAGAACTGGCTGAAGAGGCGGTCTGAGGAAAGCTTTGGGATACACCTACGGTGGCAACTGGTTCTCAATGTCTCGCTAAACCCCAGTGGCTTCGTAGGACAGTCAGAAACGCTGGACATACGACACTGCTGCCATGAGATAGTCAGGTTGGCTCCAATATGGAGGGATGACTTTGCAGACCCAGTATTCTAGGGAGAATAAGGGTAATCTGACAGATTCACTTACAATTAACTCTAGTACTTCAGGGTAAATTATTAGAACCATCTTTATTAGTATCCAAGGATGTGGGGATGATAGAACTTGGGAGTTTTGTCCTGCAAAAAAATTCAGTAGTCATACTTTAATAAATGCCAAAAAGCTAATTAAGTTTTTTTATGGCTAAAATGCCCTCCAGTAAGGCTGCAGTATGCATCCTCTGAACCAATGCCGATTCTGAGTCATGCTTCACAAACTGAAACTGACCCATTGCCACGCTCTGCAACAGAGCATGTGAGCCGGAAAACAGGCACTCCTGACACCGAGAAGAGAGAACATCCAACAAGCAGGCTCAAGTGGTGATGGGGGTGCAGAACCTGGGGACGGCAGCAAGAAAGCTGGAGACTCAAAAGCTGAGAACAAAGATGAAATGGGAGGTAGGGGAAGACATTGGGATGTATCAAAGGATCCAACAATGGCCTATAAATAAAACATCTAGGAATTGTATTGAACAACAGGAACCAAACTGGAAGCCAGAATTTGGGGCTTATTGGACACATCCCGACTGGCCATTTTAGTATTCAGAGTAGCAGCTGTGTTAGTCTGTATTCACAAAAAGAAAAGGAGTACTAGTGGCACCTTACAGACTAACCAATTTATTTGAGCATAAGCTTTTGTGAGCTACAGCTCACCTCATCGGATGCATTCAGTGGAAAATACAGTGAGGAGATTTATATACACACAGAACATGAAAAAATGGGTGTTATTATGCACACTGTAAGGAGAGTGATCACTTAAGATGAGCTATTACCAGCAGGAGAGTGGGGGGCGGAAGTGGGGGGGAGAAAACCTTTTGTAGTGATAATCAAGGTGGGCCATTTCCAGCAGTTAACAGGAACGTCCGAGGAGCAGTGGGGGGTGGGGGAAATAAACATGGGGAAATAGTTTTACTTTATGTAATGACACCTCCACTCCCAGTCTCTATTCAAGCCTCAGTTTCCACACAACATTCCACACAAAGATGGACTACAAGCCGTCAGGAACAGTATCCCCGATAATGTCACGGCAAACCTGGTGGCTGAACTTTGTGACTTTGTCCTCACCCATAACTATTTCACATTTGGGGCAATGTATACCTTCAAATCAGCGGCACTGATATGGGTACCCTCATGGCCCCACAGTATGCCCATATTTTTATGGCTGACTTAGAACAACACTTCCTCAGCTCTCGTCCCCTAATACCCCTACTCTACTTGCACTACATTGATGACATCTTCATCATCTGGACCCATGGAAAAGAAGCCCTTGAGGAATTCCATCATGATTTCAACAATTTCCATCCCAACATCAACCTCAGCCTGGACCAGTCCACACAAGAGATCCACTTCCTGGACACTACGGTGCTAATAAGCGATGGTCACATAAACACCACCCTATACCTACTGACCACTATTCCTACCTACATGCCTCCAGCTTTCACCCAGACCACACCACACGATCCATCGTCTACAGCCAAGCTCTACGATACAACCGCATTTGCTCCAACCCCTCAGACAGAGACAGACACCTACAAGATTTCTATCAAGCATTCTTACAACTACAATACCTACCTGCTGAAGTGAAGAAACAAATTGACAGAGCCAGAAGAGTACCCAGAAGTCACCTACTACAGGACAGGCCCAACAAAGATAATAACAGAACACCACCAGCCATCACCTTCAGCCCCCAACTAAAACCTCTGCAACGCATCATCAAGGATCTACAAGCTATCCTGAAGGATGACCCATCACTCTCACAGATCTTGGGAGACAGGCCAGTCCTTGCTTACAGACAGCCCCCCAACCTGAAGCAAATACTCACCAGCAACCCACACCACACAACAGAACCACTAACCTAGGAACCTATCCTTGCAACAAAGCCTGTTGCCAACTGTGTCCACATATCTATTCAGGGGACACCATCCTAGGGCCTAATCACATCAGCCACACTATCAGAGGCTCGTTCACCTGCACATCTACCAATGTGATATATGCCATCATGTGCCAGCAATGCCCCTCTGCCATGTACATTGGTCAAACTGGACAGTCTCTACGTAAAAGAGTAAATGGACACAAATCAGATGTCAAGAATTATAACATTCATAAATCAGTCGGAGAACACTTCAATCTCTCTGGTCACTCGATTTCAGACCTAAAGGTCGCAATATTAGAACAATAAGGCTTCAAAAACAGACTCCAATGAGAGACAGCTGAATTGGAATTAATTTGCAAACTGGATACAATTAACTTTGGCTTGAATAGAGACTGGGAGTAGATGTGTCATTACATGAAGTAAAACTATTTCCCCATGTTTATTTCCCCCACCCCCCACTGCTCCTTGGACATAACTGCTGGAAATGGCCCACCTTGATTATCACTACAAAAGGTTTTCTCCCCCCAACCCCCGCTCTCCTGCTGGTAATAGCTCATCTTAAGTGATCGATCTCCTTACAGTGTGTATGATAACACCCATTTTTTCATGTTCTGTGTGTATATAAATCTCCTCACTGTATTTTCCACTGAATGCATCTGATGAATTGAGCTGTAGCTTACAAAAGCTTATGCTCAAATAAATTGGTTAGTCTCTAAAGTGCCACTAGTACTCCTTTTCTTTTTATTTTAGTATTGTTTGTGGGGTTACACATCATTTTCTGGTTTGTGATGGGCTGAAATCTTTCCTGTGTCATTTAATAGAAGGATACACCCTTGTCTCACTGTCACGCACACGTATGGCCTGAGGGCACTCAGCTCTTGGCAGTGACTGGGATCCTTAGGCCCCGCCAGCAATCACATCACAGGGAGCCAAGTGCTCTCAGCTCCACCCCGGAGGAACTCAGAGCCCTTCCGGATCTGGTCTGCAGCGATCCACTGCTCGAGTGGTTACAAAGCATGGTGACTGACATGCTATTTGTCATTGTGTGGCAGGTGTGCCTCACCCCATGTGCCAATAAAGCAACCAGCAGCTGTACTGAATTTAGAGAAACAGAAGTGAATGCTAGCTATTCAGGGAGAGAACTTCCCCTCTTGGCACTGGTTGTATATGCCCTGGCAATCCTCCCCATTTCCCCAGAAAGATCAAGGACCTCTTTGATGACTACAAAGGAATCCCAGTTTGTAACATGCTCTGCACGCTTGTGGCACTATGTGACTACAGAATAATACAACTAAATGCATCAGCTACAAAGGAACCAAGTGAGGTTTGAAAGCAAGCCAGCTCTCAAGACGAGGCGCGTGTTCTGGTCTGCTCTCTCCATGGGAAGAGCAAGATGCCTTGGGCAAACTTTGTCTGAGATGCAAGCTGGGCAAGAGAGAGCCCTAAACAAGTTCCCGATTGACAGTCCACCTGTGAGCCACAGAAATCTGGGCAAGAACCAGCCTGCAAGGAGGCTACACCCCTGGGGGACTCACCTTGATGATAAATGATGATCTTCTGAGCCATGGGAATTAGAACAGAAGTAAGTACTTGTGGCAGCTTAGAGACTAACAAATTTATTAGAGCATAAGCTTTCGTGGGCTACAGCCCATTTCATCCGATGCATAAAATGGAATATATAGTAACACACACACACACAAGTTGGAAGATACCATACAAACTGTGAGAGGTTAATTAGTTAAGATGAGCTATTATCAGCAGGAGAAAAAAACTTTTGTAGTGATAATCAAGATGGCCCATTTAGACAGTTGACAAGAAGGTGTGAGGATACTTAACTTAAGGAAATAGATTCAATATGTGTAATGCATCCGCTGAAGTGAGCTGTAGCTCAAGAAAGCTTATGCTCAAATAAATTGGTTAGTCTCTAAGGTGCCACAAGTACTCCTTTTCCTTTTGCGAATACAGACTAACACAGCTGGTACTCTGAAACCAGTTTCTCCTTGGAGTCTGTTTTTGAAGCTTTTCTGTTGCAAAATTGCCACCCTTAAATCTTTTACTGAGTGGCCAGAGAGGTTGAAGTGTTCTCCTACCGGTTTTTGAATGTTATGATTCCTGATGTCAGATTTGTGTTAGAGCAGAGAATGCTTTATCCCACTGGAGAATTAGGACCCCCATCCTCTTCCAGTAGGAAACAGCACTTGTTAGTCTTGCGAGAGCATAAGCAACCACAACTTGAAAATGGAACACTTTGTCCACAAACAATTTGAGGGGTCTAAAAATGTATTCACCATAGTTTCCTCTCCTTTGGAGTTCTATGCCCTTGGACCCATGGTGGAGCTCAGCTTTGCAGGTGGAGAGATATGAAAAACAACCCAATGAAATGGTTTCAAACTCACTGAAGCATTTTAACAAGTTTATTTTTCTTGAAATGGATGTGGAGCAAAGTCAGTCTGACAGCGTGGTATAGTATAGCTGTTTGTTGGGGCACATTGATTTTATTGGCACACATTGTGATGAGCTCTAGCTCATGACTCTTGCTTGTGCATAATGTCCCATCCCAAACTCATGCCATTAAACCTTTATGTCACATCACACTCTCATTCTTTCATTCTGTATGTTTTGTGTACCCAGGAAACAATACAACTTTTGAGGCATAATTTTAAATGGATTGAGGTAATTTACAGTCACTTGGAGTGGTTTTGTCTCTGTATTTTAAAGTAATAGAAAGAAATGACGAGCGAACATCTGAGCATTAACAACCAACTGCGCCATTGACATCCATCCTTGTGCGGTTATCTGAGTGCTGCACAGTGGAGCTCCTGCTATGAACATTTCAGTACAGCTGGGGGAGGGAGTTCATGTGTATCTCACTTGTTAAATATTGAAGTATTGAAGGGAATGAAGCAGTGAATTTAAACAAAATAGCAATTTTTAAAATTTAAGCAAAATAGCAAAATAGCAAAATTGATAGCAAGACTTTTTGCAATGCATTCAAGACTGCATTTGGGACGTAATTTTTAGTATGTCCAGTAATCGATGCCAAGGCATAAGCCCAGAAGAAAGATTCACAGCACTTTATACATTCATATTTTGGGCAGGGAGGGGTATGCTAGCAAAGAGCTGCTAGACTCTGAATGACAATGTAAAACACAGATGATTGTAATTTTCCCTGAATCCAATGGCTAACGAGAGGATAAGCATGAAAGTGTGGCAAGTATGAATTGTGTATTATCTTTCTTCATGAACTGTTTGCTGGAAGCCATATCCAGGTCTGTTCTGGAAACTGTGGGTCAGCCCTGGCCCCCAAGCCAGCCCCTGTGCACCATTCTAGTGGCACAAAAGGACTGGAAAGCAGCTGGGGATTCTTGTAAGGGGTTATTATGAGCCAGCACGACTTAGCTTAGAGTGTCCCAGAGGGTGCTCTAACCAGTGCTGGGGGCTTAACTAGCATCCAGCTGGTCCCAGCATTGAGGGCAGGGGGAAGGGGATGTAAAGCATAGCTCTGGAATATGTGGTCATGCCCAGCAGTGGCACCCAGATACTTAAGGCTATGAGGTTATAGGAGAGTCCGGGCAAACTGGGCAGCTCCCCATTTCGTTAGCCACATTGTACAAGGACTCCCCACCTCCCACAACGATGTTTTGGGCTGGGGATGAAACACAAACCATTCAGTAGCCATAAGGGCCAGGAGAAGGAATCACACTTTTTCACAGATTCCAAGGCCAGAAGGGACCATTGTGATCATCTAGTCTGACCCCCTGTATAACGCAGGCCACAGAGCTTCCCCAAAATAATTTCTCGAGCAGATCTTTTAGAAAAGCAACTGTGAAGAAGTGGGGGATTTTTTTAGTGTTTTGCATGAATACTGTGTGGGTCTCAGTTTTCCCTGTGTGCTGAATGTGTAACAAGGTGGTGGGAGAGGGGGTTTGTTGTTACAGAGTACGAGGTGTGACCTTGCCTAGGTGTCAAGCGCCCAAACAACTGCCTGGAGATGGGGGACCCCAGCGACCGGTGACCTGGTGACCAGGAGTCCTACCTGAGCTTGGCAGTCAGCCTGTTCTGGCCAGTGGGAGGACAAAGGGCTGAGGAGAGAGGACCCCAGGGACCTGATCAACTGGTTCCAGCTAGTGGTGAACAAAGGACAGAATAGAGAGGGCCCAGGCGACTTGTTTACCTGGGACTGAAGACAAAGGACAGGGGAGGAGCTGGGGGAGGCGATATAGGATGCGTGGCTGGAAGGATGGGGCTTCTGGACTGGTCTGAGAGAGCAGACAGAGCCCACCTGGATGCAGGAGAGACCTAGATGTACTGTGCTGAGGGTTGCTAGGCCCGAGGGTCCTGAGAGTTTCATGTGCTGTGTTCAGACTCTCAATAAACCCTCCTGTTTTACACCGGCTGAGTGTGTAGAGAACAGAGTTGCCTTGCTCCCTCTGCGAGTGGAGGCCCTGAGGGTCCAGAGCAAGTGGACTCCCTGAGGTGGCCCACAGCAGAGCCAGGTGTGCTGGAGGCTCAGAGAGGTGCGGTCCCAGGAGGTGGAGGGGCTTACGACTTAACCCCTGAGAGTAGACCCCTGAGAAAGGCTGTCACACTGAAGGGGATTCCTCCCAGGGACTGTACGAAGCTGAAAGAGAGCACAAGTCCTGTGAGTCCGTGACAGCATCCAATCTGGATTTAAAAATGGTTAGTGATGGAGAATCCACCACAACCCATGGTAAATTGTTCCAGTGGTTAATTACTCACTGTTAAAAATTGACACCTTATTTCCAGTCTGAACTCATCTAGCTTCAACTTCCAGCCCTTGGATCATGCCAAATCGAAGAGCCCATTATTAAATATTTGTTCCCTGTGTAGGTATTTAAAGACTGTGACAAAGCTCTGTCATTGCCTCCATGGGTCCCGCGTTTCCTGGAGGATTTCGCTAGCCTCAGAGGCTCACTGTGACCCTGCACGTAACGCTTCTCTCTCTAGAGACAAGTGTCACAGTCTACTGAGCCATTTTCTTCATAAGCCAGCGAGGGAGGTGAGGAGAAGTTATCCTTCCTTGCACAGTCTCTGTTCTCTCCCAGTCTCAGTGATTAATCAGGGGGCAAAGGTGCAGGGGCTGGGGGGGGGGGGCGAGTGCGCCCTCTACTCTGGGCTCCAGCCCAGGGACACTAATAGTATCAGCTATGGTAGCTGACCTTTTAGAAACATGACATGTACAATTTCCTGGGCTACTTCCCCCACAGCAGCCCTCACTTCCTCCAGCTCCACTTCACCCTTACCTCAGGGCCTCCTTCATTGTGCCTGATATGGTGTGTACTACTCAGCCTCTCCAACAGTGCAACTTCCTCCCACAGCTCCTGACATCCACACCCACCTGACTGGCTGGGAGGCTTTTAATTAGTTTCAGTCAGCCCCTGATTGGCTTCAGGTGTCCCAATCAACCTAGCCTTCTCCCTGCCTTCTGGAAAGTTCTTAATTGGCCCCAGGTGTCTTAATTGACCTGGAGCAGCTGTCATTTCACCTATCCTGGTACTAGGGATTTGTTTAGCCTGGAGCTAATATATTTCTCTCCCACTACTTTTCTATAGCCATCTGGCCTTGCCCCGTCACAAGACTATAATCAAGTCACCCCTTAACCTTCTCTTTGTTAAACTATGTTCGACTCAAGGACCTCAAGCTATCTCTATAAGACAGGTTTTCTAATCCTTTAATTATTCTTGTGGCTCTTCTCTGAACCCTCTCCGATTTTTCAACATCCTTCTTGAATTGTGGGCACCAGAACTGGACACAGGATTCCAACAGTGGTCACACCAGTGCCAAATAGAGGTAAAATAACTCTCTGCTACTACTTGAGATTCCCCTGTTTATACATCCCAGGATTGCGTTAGACCATTTGGCCACAGAATTGCTTTGGGAGCTCATGTACAGCTGATTATCCACCATGACCTCCAAATCTTTTTTAGTCCCTGCTTCCCAGGAGATAGGCCCCCATCTCTTAAGGGCAGCCTACATTCCTTGTTCCCAGATGTATACAGAGACCTCAGGTGGAAGGGCCCATCTGAAATGGGTCAGGCCCTCCCCCTCAGGCCAAATATAAAAAGTCATTATGGACAACAGTTCCCAAACTATGGAACCCCCCCAGGCCCATCTCGTCCCCACCAAACTATTCACCATAACTACGAGACCACTGGGGAGCTGGCAAGACAGCACAGGCTGAGAGGTCAGCAGGATGCAGACAGCAACCAGCCCTTTAACTCTGTGCATTGAGCAGCCAGTTTCCTGTTGGATGGATAGTTACACATAATGGAAGGTTTCTACTTTTTTCTTTAAAAATAGGAAAAAGTATTTTTAAAACCTACTTTAAGAATGCTTTTTGTGTTGCAAAACCAAGCACTCGAAAGGTAGGAAATGCCAGATTTACAGTTGCTCATGTGACCTTAATTCTGCCCCTTGTACGCGTAACTCTTCTGCTTGGGGCTGTCAGAAGAAACAAATCTCTAGGGGTTCTTCTTAAAATTAAGAAATCCACCAGCTCAAGGCCCCACACAGAAACCTGTGAAAAGCTAAACACCTCTCCTGGGCACCCTCGACAGGCATCTTCCCCACTCAGCATGGAGTCTGGGCATGAAGCAAGAGAAAGCCATCAGGGGACACATCATCAGTCTGGGGAAACACAGCAACAGCAGAGATAAGTGAATGAAAACTCAGATTCCTCCTCCATGCCCCACTCTCCTGGTGTCTTTGGCAGGAATGCTGTAACTCAGTTCCCCACCTGCCTGTGTGGACATCCAGCAAGCACATATCCTTTAACAAATTACTCCCCCCTCCTTCCCCATCCACTGCACCCCACTCACGGTTTGGTGTCACTGGGTAGCATGGTCCAAGAGTCTGGGAGTGCACTCAGGTAGACCTGTCTCCAGTCCCTTGGGAAATGCTATCTGGTTTGGTGCTCAGGTACCAAGCCCAGCGCAGCTAGAGTGATCTCAGCTTTACTTGTGCTGGGTAGAGATGCCCTTACTGGAGTGCCCTCAGTTCAGCTGCTGCTGCCCTCTGAGGCTTCTGCAAAGAGACTTCTCCTGTTGCAGAGCTGCCGCCGCCCTGTTCCATCTTTCATCGCAGAATTGCCTCGGCATTATCCTTTGCCAAGTCTTCATTGGAGAGTATTCAATGGCACATCAGACCCTTGAGCAGAGTCCTTATTGTTGGAGACATGCTGCTTGCCACAGAGTAGAAAAGTCTTTCTCCTCCTCTGCTTGCAGGTCAGTCCTACTACTCCACCAGTTTGGAATTCATGTGCAGTTCTGGTTACTCCCAAAAGTGTCACTTGGAGGATTTCTGGGTAGCAAGCATATGCAAATGAACTGTCTCCACAGCTATACTTCCCCCTGTTGACCAATAGATGGGGGCAAAGAACTCCTTTCTGCAGAGCTTTTATGTGTAGCTTATAAAGCAGCCCCTTGGCTTCACCACTAGATGGATGCAGTGAGCTTCCCACCTGCTAGAGCTCAGGTACAAGGTTACATGCATAGCTGTTATGATACAGTCTAATTACAGGATCACACACTTTTTTCCCCCACAAGACCCCTGCCTTATTCAGTGCACTGGATGCACACAAAAAGGGGGTTTATTAAGACTGCATGGTGAGACAGGACATCATCCTGCTCCTGTCTCTTTTCTAGCCACCACCTTTGTGCAATTTATTTACCATGTTTTCCCCCCATCACCATTACAAAACTTGTGCATCTTTGTATACAACAGCATTCACTCCCCAGCTCATTCAGCAAAGGAGGAAGAAGCGGATGGTATCTCCTCCAGAGAGATCTCTACTGGCTCTGACAAGGGCCGGATTAACGCAGGGGTTTTAGGGACTGCAGCCCAGGGCCTCGGGCTAAGGGGAGCCCTACAAAAATAAATCCATAATTATACACAATTCAGTGGTCACCAACCCATTGATTGTGATAAACTGGTTGATCCCGTAGCCTCTGCCAGTTGATTGCGATCTCCAGGCTGCTAAAAGTCCAGTGGTGCAGCAACGCTCAGAATCATAGAATATCAGGGCTGGAAGGGACCTCAGGAGATCATCTAGTCCAACCCCCTGCTCAAAGCAGGACCAATCCCCAATTTTTGCCCCAGATCCCTAAATTGCCCCCCTCAAAGATTGAACTCACAACCCTGGGTTTAGCAGGCCACTGCTCAAACTGCTGAGCTATCCCTCCCTCCAACAGGTTTAGGCAGGCTGCTTGCATGCCATGGCCCCACGCTGCTCCCAAAAGCGGCCTGCTAATGGCATGTCTCTGCAGCCCCTGATGTGTGTGTGGGGGTGGGGGAGGAGTCTCTGTGTGTTGTCCCTGCAGCTCCCAGACCCCGCACCTCTTCCTGCACCCCAACCCCCTGCCCCAGGTCAGAATCCCCCTCCTGCACCCAAACTCCCTCCCAGACCCCACACCCCAATCCCCTGTCCCAGGTCAGAATCCCCTCCTGCACCAAACTCCCTCCTAGAGCCCGCACCCCTCACCTTCTCCTGCACCCCAGCCCCCTGCCCCAGCCTGGAGCCCCCTCCTGCACCCAAACTCCCTCCCAGAAAGAAACTAATATAACAGCTGTTCTAAGGTAAGAAGTAGGCTATTTTGAATTAACTTAACTATATTCTACATGTTTTAAGACTGAAATGTAACCACAGAATGGCTTTATGTTAATTAAAAGGCAAGTCTAGCATAGCATTAATAGCCTTGATGCCATAATTGTGATCATTTTGTTTTAAATTAGGAAAGATACTTGTCAGGGTTCCCTCCCCACTCTGAACTCTAGGGTACAGATGTGGGGACCCACATGACAGACCCCCTAAGCTTATTTCTACCAGCTTAGGTTAAAAACTTCCCCAAGGCACAAATCCTTTGTCCTTGGATGGTACGCTGCCACCACCAAGTGATTTAGACAAAGAATCAGGGAAAGGACCACTTGGAATTCCTATTCCCCCAAAATATCCCCGCCCCCAAGCCCTACACCCCCTTCTTGGGAAGGCTTGAGAATAATCTACCAACCAAATAGGTAAACCAGATTCTTAAAAAACAGAACTTTATAATAAAGAAAAAAAAGTAAAAGAAGCACCTCTGTAAAATCAGGATGGAAGGTAACTTTACAGGGTAATCAGATTCAAAACACAGGATTGCCCTCTAAACAAAACTTTAAAGTTACAAAAAACAGGGATAAACCTCCCCCTTAGCACAGGGAAAATTCACAAGTTGAAAACAAAAGGTAATTAACGTGCCCTGCCTTATTTACTTACTCTTTTTGCAAGATTGAGACTCACTTTAGGATGGTTTATAGAAAAAGGAGTTTTCTGACTTGGTGCTTCTCAAGAGAACACACAAACAAAGAGCAGGAACAAAGCCTTCCCCCCACCCCCCAGATTTGAAAGTATCATCTTTCCCCATTGGTCCTTTTGGTTAGGTGCCAACCAGGTTATTTGAGCTTCTTAACCCCTTATAGGTAAGGAGGAATTCTAGGCTACCCTTAGCTGTATGGTTATGACAGACTTGTATACCAGGGCCCCACAAAATCTAATAGCCCCGGACCCACAGGAGAATTAATCCGGCCCTGGCTCTCACTCTCAAAAGTCTGCTATTCTCTCTCTTCCCTCTGAGCCCTTCCTTCCCGTGTCTTGCTACTTTCTCACCTCATGGGTTAACTAACTTTGTAGCTCTCTCCTGCCCAGCCCAGTCTATCGGTTAGGCACAGTCTTGCCCCTCAGATTTTCTCCCGCCAGGGATGATTCAGTTGGTGAGCCAGCAATCAGGGCGCTGTCACAACTGCCGTTGCCCAGCCCCCGTCACAGATGGGCAGCTGTGAAGCTGGCATTGCCTGACTTTTGGCTGGTAGGCTTTGCAGCTACAGCCAGTTAGAAACTTTCCAGTGAAACGTTTTACAGACATAAATCCTGAGTCATCAAAAGTGAAATACTCCCTGGAAACACATCACTTCCAATGACCTGAGGAGGAGCTCGAAAGCTCGTCTCTCTCACCAACAGAAGCTGTTCCAGTAAAAGATATTGCTTCTCCCACCTTGTCTGTCTGACACCCTGGAACCGACATGGCTACAACAGCATTGGGAAAAGAGGAGTCTTAACAGAACGCAGGCAGGATTTTGTAGCTTCCTGGTCCCTGCTAGCTCGCTTACCCCACTCCTCAGCAGCCCACTGGGGTCACAGAATCATAGAAATGTCAGGGTGGACAGGACCTCAGGAGGTCAACTACTCCATCCCCCAGGCTGAGGCAGGGCTGAGTTTACCTAGCCCAGCCCTGACAGGTGTTTGTCCAACCTGGTCTTAAACCCCCCAGTGAGGGGGATTCCACAATCTCCCTTCAAAGCTTGGGTGGCAGGGGCTCCCTCAAGTCCTCTCCAGGCCCCACTGCCAGTCATGTACAATGTCTGCCCACCCCCCACTTCATAGCACACGAGGGGCTCTCAGAATAAAACAAAAAAGAACGGGTGTCCCCCGCCCCCTCTCCTGTAGGAGACAGGGGACTCCAAGTGAAAGACAAGAAGGGCAAAGGTGGCCTGGCTCTCAGGCAGTCTTTTGGACTGGGTCTATCATAGAATCATAGAATATCAGGGTTGGAAGGGACCCCAGAAGGTCATCTAGTCCAACCCCCTGCTCAAAGCAGGACCAATTCCCAGTTAAATCATCCCAGCCAGGGCTTTGTCAAGCCTGACCTTAAAAACCTCTAAGGAAGGAGATTCTACCACCTCCCTAGGTAACGCATTCCAGTGTTTCACCACCCTCTTAGTGAAAAAGTTTTTTCCTAATATCCAATCTAAACCTCCCCCACTGCAACTTGAGACCATTACTCCTCGTTCTGTCATCTGCTACCATTGAGAACAGTCTAGAGCCATCCTCTTTGGAACCCCCTTTCAGGTAGTTGAAAGCAGCTATCAAATCCCCCCTCATTCTTCTCTTCTGCAGGCTAAACAATCCCAGCTCCCTCAGCCTCTCCTCATAAGTCATGTGTTCCAGACCCCTAATCATTTTTGTTGCCCTTCGCTGGACTCTCTCCAATTTTTCCACATCCTTCTTGTAGTGTGGGGCCCAAAACTGGACACAGTACTCCAGATGAGGCCTCACCAATGTCGAATAGAGGGGAACGATCACGTCCCTCGATCTGCTCGCTATGCCCCTACTTATACATCCCAAAATGCCACTGGCCTTCTTGGCAACAAGGGCACACTGCTGATTCATATCCAGCTTCTCGTCCACTGTCACCCCTAGGTCCTTTTCCGCAGAACTGCTGCCTAGCCATTCGGTCCCTAGTCTGTAGCTGTGCATTGGGTTCTTCCGTCCCAAGTGCAGGACCCTGCACTTATCCTTATTGAACCTCATCAGATTTCTCAGATTTATTGAACCTCACCAGCAGGTCTACTGTCCCCTAGTGGGGCCTACCTCTGCCCTCTCCTCTGGGGTGTCCTGCCCCAGGTTGTCTGTGCACCTCTGTGGGTGCTGAGGCCTGCAACTGTCTCCCTCTCATCTGCCATCTCTGGGATTGGAACAGCCTTTCTCCTCTTCACCACCCCTTCCTGGGCCAGGTTTCCCCCCATCCAGGCAGAACAAGCCCTGCAGCTGCACCTTGTTAGTGCCAAACAGGCCCAGAAGAGCTTGTTAGTCTCCTCTCGGCCAGACTGAGGGCATGTATCTTCACAGAAACCTATTCCAGAGATTATCTACCCTTGTCATTAGAAAGTTTTTTCCTAATATCGAACCTAAATTGCCTTGCTGAAAATTATAACAGCCCTTAACAGATCTGAAGACAGTTAATCTCTCCTCAGTCTTCTTTTCTCAAGAGTAAACATGGCCAGTTTTTTAAACCTCTCCTCATAGGTCAGGTTTTCTAAACCTTTGATCATTGTTGTTGCACTCCTGACTCTCTCCAATTGGTCCACATCTTTCCCAAAGTGAGGTGCCCAAAATAGGACATGGTACTCCAGCTGAGGCCTCACCAGTGTCAAGTAGAGCAGGACAATCACCGCCCGTGTTACTTAGAATACTCCTCTTAATATATCTGTGATAGAGTGCTGGACCCTACTGAGTTCTGGGAGTGAGCGGGTGTGAGCCTGTCCATAGCTGAAGGCCCCTCCCCTATTGAACCTGGGGCTCAAGTGAGTTTGAGGGACAACTGATGTCAAACAGAGACAGGAGTGAGGGTTACAGGGTGCAGGGAGCATGAAGGTGACACCGAGCAGAGAACCCCAGACAATGCCCACTGCTCCTTGCAGGCATCCAGAGAGCTAGTGGATATGGCCCAGAGGAACTCTGCCCAGATGCGTGATCGAAGGGAGGAAAAGAAATAGGCCCCACAGTTGCAGAGCACCTCCCCATCCAGCATCCTCCTCCTGGTGTTATAGATGACCAGGAGGTGGTTGGTGAGGAGGTCTTGTGACTTTGTGGGAACACAGATAGGGTGTGTTGCAGGGAAAAGTGCAGCCATAACCTATGGAGAAAGTTCTGGAGAAGCCGGAAAAGGGACTATAATCTGGTGCACTCTGTGTAGATGTGTGCCAGGGTCTACCTCACGCTGCAGAAGGGGCAAGTGTCAGGGAAAGGGGGGTGAACCGCACAAAGTACATGCCTGTGCTCACAGCCCCACGAAGGAGCCACCAGCAGATGTTCCCAACAGGCCATGGGACCAGAGTAGAATACAAACTGGCCCACCAGGGTTCCTCACCCTCCACAGATGGTAAGAGGTCCCGACACTTGATGTTGGGATGGAACACGAGGGTAAGGGAATGAAAGATGTGGAGCATAAGCGTGTACAGTTGTTTCCAAGCCACAGTTCAAACACGAACTGGCAGCAAGTCACACAGCTGGTTCAGAATATGGGGCGGGGGAGGGGCAGGGGAAACTCGCGGAGCAGGGGCCTGATGCCAAGCAGGTGGGCAGAGAGCACCCTCCTGCAGGACCCACTCAAGGAAAACCCGAGAGGTGGGCAGTAAGGCTGCTCTCACCTTCTGGAGTATGCATTGGGGGACATGAAGGGTGGAGAGCCCCAGGATCTGACTGAGCGCCAGAGGATCCACCCCAGTGCCCCCGGTCATAGTCCAGGAGGTCTCCAATTCTGGTGGTTCCTGCCAGGAGCAGCCTCTGGTGCACCGAGGGGGATTCTGCCACGTGCACACCAAGTTGGGGGTTGTGTAGCAGGGGCTCCGCGAGGAGATCTGCTGCCTTGGTGGCCACCAGAGACCTGGTTGCTGATACCAGCTTCCAGGTCTGGAGGAGGTCCTGGTAGAAGACTGGCAGCTCAGAGAGGTCTCGCGGAAGACCCCTTGGATGGAGACAAAAGAGCTGCCAGTCATATCGGAGCCCTCAGAGGTAGTGGAGGAAGGCGTGTGCCAACATGCTCCACACCAGACTCTGAAACCTGCACCATAAGGGTGTCTTTTCAGGGCCTGGAGGCGGAAGACATGGACCTTACTGCAGAGACAGACCAGGCCCTGTCCTCACTCCTCTAGGGGAAGACGCAGGACCCCTGCAGAGACCCAGTGCAGCTTGGGTCAGAAAAACTCCAGAATTAGCCTCTGGAGCCAGGCTAGGATACCCAGAGCCAGGCTCAGGGTGTTGAGCCAGTGCCAGAGCATATACAGGACCAGCTGGTTAAGCATCAGTACCCTCCCTCACAGGGAAAGGCACCGAAGCAGTCCTGTTCACCTCCGCAGCCACTCAGCCACCCTGCCCTCCAAATCTTGCCAGTTCTCTGGCAGGGAGAGATGGGTGCAAGAAAGGTAAACATCCAGATAGAGCAGCAGGCCTGCGTTCCACTGGATGGCTTGGAGTGCAGGTGGGAGGGAGCTTGCCTGTTACCCATCCCCGACCATCAGGCCAGAGCTCTTGACCCAGTTGACCTAGGCAGAAGAGGCTGCTAAGTAGATAGCTTGGCAGGCCTCCACTTGCACCAGGTCTGGGTCCCGGACCACTAGGAGCATGTCGTTGGCATACACTGACAGGACCAACCAGAGCTCCAGTTCATGGAGCACCAGCCCCATCATCCTCCTGCAGAGGCGATGGAGGAAAGGCTCAGTGGTCACAGTGTAAAGCTGGTCTGACAGTGGACAGTCTTGATGCACCCCTCGCCAGAAACTGACTGGTCAGGGTCCAGTTGAGCCTAACCAAACACTCCATGAAAGGGTAGAACACTGGAGAAAGCCCACAAACCGGGTCCTGAAGTCGAATGCCTACAGCGTGCCCAGGAGATACCCATGGTCCAGCCTGTCAAATGCCTTCTCTTGGTCCAGGGACTGGAGAGCAAACAGATCATCCCTACATCCAAGCTTGAGGAGGTCATGGACCAAATAAAGGTTATCAAAGATGGTGTGGCCCGGGACAGTGTAGGTCTGGTCAGGGTGGACCACATTCACCAGCACGGACCCTAGCCACAGCAAGATGGCCTTTGCTATGACTTTGTAGTCTGTGCTGAGTGAGATGGGATGCCAATTCTGAAGGTCACAGCATCTTAGGCAGCAAGGCAAGCACGTCACCTGCATGACAACGGGAGCACCCGCTCCCTAAGAACATGGCCCAGATGACAGCAAGGTCCGGGCCCAGGACATCCCAGAACATGCAGTAGAACTCCATGGTCAGCCTGTCCATGTCCGGAAATTTATTAGTGGGCATCAGATGGAGGGCTTCCGAGAACATGGCCAGAGTGAGGGGCAGCTCTAACTGGTCCCAGTCACCCGTGCTGACCATCGGGAGTGTGTCCTAGAGCACCCTGCAGGCATCTGCATCTGTTGGATCCAGGGAGAAAAGGCTGACCTAGAAGACCCTGGCCCTGGCCCTCCCCCACATCATCACTGGATCCATGATGCGGGTGCCATCCCCTGCCAAAAGGCAGGTGACATGCTTCTTGGTCCCCTTCTTTTTTCTCCAGGGCATAAAAGAAGTGGGAGCTGTGATCCATCTCCCAAAGGAGAAGGATGAGGGATCAAACAAAGGCACCCCGAGTCCTATGGTCATCAAGGGCCCAGAGCTCCCTGTACGCTCCACAGAGGGATGGATCCCCAGGGCTGGCAGCCAGACGCCTCTCCAGCTCCAAGACCTCCTGCTCCAGTTACTCTATCATCAAGTCCCTCCACCAGCTGGTCCCCTATGTATAGCTACAGCAGAAGAGCAGGGTGCGCATCTTCCCCACATCCCAGCACCAATGCACCGAGGGAAAGGCTCACCTCTGCCCACGCCAGGCCAGCCAGAAGTCCCGGAAGGATGCCATGAAGCCCATGTCCTCCAGCAGGCTATTGTTGAAATGCCAATAGACTGGCCCTGGCCTCTCCACAGTAAGAGAGGCTGTCACAGCCACCAAATGATGGTCCAAGAAGGGGGCCGGTCAGATGCTTGACGAGTGGGCCCATGATAGATTAAAGCAAGATTCAAAAAATTCAGTCCTTGGCACCATGATGGACTTGGCACCCATGGCCATGGCAACAGGTGAGGGATTGCCTGAATCCAGGCCTCCAGATGGGAAAGGAAGTAGCTGCCCCATCTCAGCACCAGCCATCATCACAATGGGCTCAGTGGCCTGGAGCAGGGTGATGTCTGTGGCCAGGCAGGTGGACGAGCCGCGTGGGGACAGCTGCCTAGGGAAGGGGAGGGGATGGTGCAATGAAATCAGCACCCAGAGTGAGGCCTGCTGGCAGAGTTTCACCCTCCCCCTAGGTAACCGGGGTCAGACCCAGGACTTAGAGCTCCTCGAAAATGGAGCTAAAGTCCTCACCACCACCACCGAGTCCTTCCCATCAGCAACCGAGACAACGTCTACCTTGGCGCCAACGGGGAGCATGGATGACAAAGGGGCGGGGGGCTCCCTCCGAGGCCTCCTCGGGGAGGGGATCCAGGAGGGAGGCTTTACTGCCGCCTCTGCTGCCATGGTATCCCAGGCCAGCCCCAGCCACTGGGCCTTGTCAGGGGGCGCAGCGCAAGACTGGGCAGCAGCAGCCTCCCATCATGGTCTTACGGGCGGCCTCCTCCCCCTCCATGCCGAGGAGGAGGTGCTGGGCCCACACCTTCCACTTGCTGTTCTTCCCCTGAATGAGCACCCAGCCCTCCAAGGTGGTAGTGGAGGGCTGGCCAGTGGGAGCAGGTCTAGGGGGCAAGAGTGATGGTTTCAGTGGTCGGGGAGGCAAAGGTGGGACAATACACTGTACACAGTGGTGACGGGGCCCACCCGCATTACAGAGGGGCTATCCCTGGAGCCCAAGCAGAGGCGATGGCAGGTGAAGGAGGAGAAAGGGCAGCACCCCGAACTGGGTGGCCAGGGTCGCTGGCAGTAACAGGGCCAGCACCCTCCCGGGTCTTGGGAGTCCCAGATGCCCCTTCGTGCCAGCCAAGGGGCAGTTCCTCTGGACATGCCCCATTGCCCAGCAAAGGAAGCACCAGGCCTCCCCCAAGGAATAATGCACCCAGTACTGTGTCCCCTGAAAGGACCCCTCGAGAGCCTCTTTGTCACAAGTTGCCAGCAGCAGCCGGATCTGTACCTGCCAGTGGAATGAGAGGCAGAGGCAGATTAAGATTTACTGGGGCCCTGGGCACAAAGAACATTTGGGCTTCCCCACCCGCACCCCACGGCCCAGCACGCTGCTCCTCCCCTTCCCTCACCCAAGGCCCTGCTCCCTGGCCTGGCCGGAAGCTGGAGCTGGCCCGTGGTCAGAACTGCCCAAGGACCCCAGGGTGCTGTGGGGAGCCCTGGACCCTCCACCTGTCCTGGGCAGCACACCCTGGGGGGCAGGGACATGGGCCAAGGGCTGATCTCAGGCTCCCCGGCCTCCCCTCCCAGGGCAGGTGGAGGGACTGGGGCTTCCCAGGCAGCTTTTAAGTGATCCACAATCTCAGCATCTCTCCTTTTCTGGCTCTGGAGGGGGTTAGCCCTGTGGTTCCCTTACCTAAATCAAGATCAGGACTCCATTTCATGAGACTACACAGACCTCACAAACACAGACTAAAGGATGGTCCCTACTCCCAAGAGCTCCAATCATTCTTAAAAGCCAACACAACAAGTGAACATGATGGATGCTAGGAGGGGAGTGATGAGGGACTCTTGCAGTTCCGAGCTGGTCAACAGGAAGGTCCCAAATCAGGTATTTTTTTAAGAATAGCTTTGTTAGAGTTCCCTACCAGATCCTTGGGACTCCCTCAAGGCCCCACTCCAGGGACAAGTGACCCTGGGCTTGCTGTCCATTATTTTTAAAGCATTTTATTTATTTTCTCCTTCTGTACAGACTCTCCTTATCAGGGCCCTTTCCCCAACATTATTAGTTCCCATCTCTTCAGCCCCTTCAAACTGTGGGCCAGTCCCTCAGGGTGTGTACTACCCGTCTCTTTGCGTCTAGGCACAGGGCCAGGATGGGTTCATGAAGTATATAGAGTCCACTGATCAGTTATGGAATGCCTGCTTTGATGTCCCCACCAGTGAGGGTGCCAATGAGGCCTACCTGTTACCTAACTCCCTACTTAAGCTGCTCATCAATATGGACTTTCTTATTGCTATGGATCTTATATGGAAGGCACTCAGGTCCTGCAGTGATGGACAGCAGGACAAAACCCTGAGATAGCAAGCTAGACATCTCCCCTACATAGGAGTCAATCTCCCAGCCCTACAAAAGCACTCCCAGAGTCTGGAACTGCTGAAAGCTGAGGGGCTCCTCACGCTAAAAGGAACCTCCATGTAGAGCTGCTGAGAGGGGATATGGAGCTACCAGGGCCACGTGCTCCCAAAAGCCTAGCATCACAGAAAGAAGGGGAAAGAGGTCAGCTCCGTTACCAGCTGCAGTAAGCAGCAAGAAGTACCTCTGAAAGAACAGCCCCCTTGTGCTGCACAGAATGACCCTTGGAGGTAACAGTCAGAGCTGCTGGTTCACAGGGAAACAAAACCTCCTGTCAGAGCCATAGACTCAGCCCAGTAGTGGAAGAGGGAACCAGAGGCTAGTCTGGCTCACACATCTCCAGAAGGATGGCTAGCTGGGCCATCTAATGCAGGCAATGGGGTTAGGGCTCTGTGGGGCTCACCCGGGGGCAGGACCCAAAGGTACTGGGGGGGGGGGGGGATGTGGCTGCACATGAGTCACCGGTGTGTGTGACCTGAAGGTGGCAGGACAGTTGGGGTAGGGACTGCACAGAGGTCAGGATGTGGCCTGCCGAATCATTCCTGCTGGTGATGCTGCAAGGCTGGGAAGGCCCTAGCATGATTCCCAGCTCCTTGGGAGTTGGAGGCATTCGTGCCCCTGAGACAATGAGCACAGGGCCCTGCGAGGTGGGTTGGACAGTCACTCACTAGCACAGCGCTGTACCGTGAGTCACCCTTTGCCTGTGCTGTGATGGGGAGGCTGCAAGGTCCCAGCCCCTGACAGAGCATCCCGAGTAGGGCAGGGGCTGGGAAAGCCCTTGCAAAGGCTCCTCCCGGCCTCCATGCTGCTCGTCCTCATCCCCTGCACGAGCAGCTTGTGCCCAGACGAGGTGCCAATGCCAGGGCATGGCTGAGCACTGCCACAAAGAGGCAGACTGTGGTTGCTCATGGAGACCACAGCTTCCAGCAAGCAGAGATGACAAAATTACTCAGTCCAGCAACAACAGCATTCCTACCACAGAGTCCAGCAACAGCAGCTGTTCCACCTCCTCAACATCAGCAGCCAGCCAGGAGAGACCCCGGTGGTGGTGGGGTCACTCACTCCTCTCTGAGAGGAAGGCCAGCAGGGTCTCCCACATAGCAGCTAGTGAGAAAGCAGGAGGGATCTGGGAGTGGGGGGCTGCTAGAATTGAACAGGTGGGCCCTCTGCTCACTTAGGCACCAATCAGCTCCCCTGGAGAAGGCTGACTGGGGAAATATGCAGCTAATTAGCTAATCTGTCTGGGGGCTGCGAACCAACTAGCCATCATCTGAAGGCTATAACAGAAGACACAGGAAGGAAACAAGGGGAGAGGATGGGGTTAACTGAGTCCAGTTGTGCTATGAAATCCCAAGGGTGAGGAAGCTCTGTTCCTCCCTAGCCCTGTGGGAAAGGGCAGGAAATCACCATAGGTACTTATCTGCACAAGACTCTATTAGTGTTGGTGGTGGGTGTCAAGGTTCCTTCCCCACTCTGAACTCTAGGGTACAAATGTGGGGACCAGCATGAAAACCTCCTAAGCTTACTTTTACTAGCTTGGGTTAAAACTTCCCCAAGGTACAAACTATTTTACCCTTTGCCCTTGGACTTTCGCTGCCACCACCAAATGTTTATCTAGATACTGGGAAAGAGTTGTTTGGAAACGTCTTTCCCCCCAAAATCCTCCCAACCCTTGCACCCCACTTCCTGGGGAAGGTTTGGTAAAAATCCTCACCGATTTGCATAGGTGACCACAGACCCAAACCCTTGGATCTTAAGAACAATGAAAAAGCATTCAGTTTCTTACAAGAAGAGTTTTAATAGAAGAAAAATTAAAAAAGAATCACCTCTATAAAATTAGGATGGTAAATACCTTACAGGGTAATTAGATTCAAAACATAGAGAATCCCCCTAGGCAAAAACCTTAAGTTACAAAAAGACACAAAGACAGGAATATCCATTCCTTTCAGCACAGCTTATTTCCTCAGCCATTTAAAGAAATCATAATCTAATGCATATCTAGCTAGATTACTTACTAAGTTCTAAGACTCCGTTCCTGTTCTGTCCCCAGCAAAAGCATCACACAGACAGACCCTTTGTTTTTTTTTCCCCCCTCCAGCTTTGAAAGTATCTTGTCTCCTCATTGGTCATTGTAGTCAGATGCCAGCGAGGTTATCCTAGCTTCTTAACCCTTTACAGGTGAAAGGGTTTTTCCTCTGGCCAGGAGGGATTTTAAAGGTGTTTACCCTTCCCTTTACATTTATGACACGCCCCCCAAATCTCAGCTAGGGTGAAACGCTGGCTGGGATTTCTTCCTGGAGCTCTAGGAAAAAACAGAGTTAATAAGACACATGCACCTCTAAATGTACTACCAAGTACATAAAGACTAACAATATTTTCCACATCTCAAGGATGATTTTAACCAGTTGATTCTGGGAAACTTTCACAGGAGAGTGCATCAGCCACTTTGTTAGAAGCTTCTGAGATGTGTTGGATGTCGAAATCAAAATCTTGGAGAGCTAAACTCCACCGAATAAGTTTTTTGTTATTTCCCGTGGCAGTATGAAGCCACTGTAGTGCAGCATGGTTGGTTTGCAGGTGGAAACGCCGTCCCCAAACATATGGGCGTAGCTTTTCCAGAGCATAGACAATGGCATAACATTCTTTTTCACTGACTGACCAGTTGCTTTCCCTCTCAGACAGCTTCTTGCTGAGAAACACTACAGGGTGGAATTCTTGATCCGGTCCTTCCTGCATTAAAACTGCTCCCACACCACGCTCAGACGCATCTGTGGTTACTAGGAATGGTTTGTCAAAGTCTGGAGCCCTTAGTACAGGGTCAGACATGAGTGTCGCTTTAAGCTGGTTAAAGGCTTTCTGACACTCTTCGGTCCACTGAACGGCATTTGGCTGTTTCTTTTTGGTTAGGTCTGTCAGTGGGGCGGCGATTTGGCTGTATTGCAGTACAAATAGTCTGTAATAACCGGCCAAGCCTAAGAAGGATTGAACCTGTTTCTTTGACCTTGGGACAGGTCCCTTTTGGATAGAATCATAGAATCATAGAATATCAGGGTTGGAAGGGACCCCAGAAGGTCATCTAGTCCAACCCCCTGCTCGAAGCAGGACCAATTCCCAGTTAAATCATCCCAGCCAGGGCTTTGTCAAGCCTGACCTTAAAAACCTCTAAGGAAGGAGATTCTACCACCTAGATAGCATCCACTTTGGCCTGTAGGGGGTTGATAGTTCCTTGACCCACCTGGTGTCCAAGGTAAGTCACTCTGTTTAGGCCTATTTGACACTTCTTAGCCTTAACAGTTAGTCCTGCCTCTCTTATGCGCTCGAAGACTTTTTGTAGATGTTCCAGGTGTTCTGCCCAGGAATCCGAAAATATGGCCACATCGTCAAGGTAGGCGACTGCATATTCTCCTAATCCCGCTAGGGGACCATCTACAAGTCTTTGGAAGGTGGCGGGTGCATTCCACAGCCTGAAAGGGAGTACATTAAATTCATACAGCCCGACATGTGTGTGGACCATGAATTTGGTATGGCCCTACTCATAACAGAAGAACTAGGGGTCACCAAATGAAATTAATAGGCAGCAGGTTTAAAACAAACAAAAGCAAGTATTTTTTCACACAACGCACAGTCAACCTGTGGAACTCCTTGCCAGAGGATGTTGTGAAGGCCAAGACTATAACAGGGTTCAAAAAAGATCTAGATAAATTCATGGAGCTATTAGCCAGGATGGGCAGGGATGGTGTCCCTAGCCTCTGTTTGCCAGAAGCTGGGAATGAGAGACAGGGAGGGGATGCGCTTGATGATTCCCTGTTTTGTTCATTCCCTCTAGGGCATCTGGCATTGGCCATTGGTGGAAGATAGGATACTGGGCTAGATGGACCTTTGGTCTGACCCAGTATGACCATTCTTATGAAACCCTGCATTTATGTGTTCCCTATTACAATCTTGCTGTTATCTGCTGCTGACCTTTTCCTACCCTTTAATTTAGTATTGACTTCTGAGCCTGGTTGGGCTTTTTATTATGTATATCTTCATTTTATTTATTATTCAATGGGAGGAATGATGATGGGGATTTTCTTCTCCAGCATTTTCTCGTTCCCACCTTTTTACAAAAAAAGACCGATTAAAATAAACTGTAGTCTTTTTATCCTTAAAGAAGGGGTTAAGGTGTGTAGGAAGTAGCTGCGACAAGAGCTGCACTAGTCATTCCAAGTGCATTTGGCTCAGTTCTGGTGGCCCCACATAGTCTTACTGGAATTTGCTAGTATGTAACAGACAATAGAGTTCCTGGTTGTTACGGCGTCTGAGCTCTCCAGAGAGATCAGGGGAGAAAGGTCTTATATCCAGCAGGAAAGCAGCGTGTTGATTGAAAGGGAGGAAATGGGCTTCATTTATCAGTGATTTTATTCTCTGCTTCCTCTTCACCATTATCTTCTCCTCCCTGCTGGGACACTAGGAAAGGACGATGTAATGTGATGTACAAACCCTGTGCTAGACCAAGGCATGAAAAAGTTAATGGTCTCTCCTGGAGACTGGGACTGAAGTCAGCCCAGCCCTAGCATAGCTGACAGCAGTGTACTGCTCAGACTGAGGCTGCTCCAGCTATAGCTAATAACCAGGAGGGAACTGAACTTGAATGGGAGGCAGCCACCATGACCAGGGGGATGCATGTCTCTAGAGAGCTGGGTTCACAGGCCTGGGGACTACAGCCAACAAGTTGGGGTGTAAGAGGCTTCCCTGGGGAAAGGGTGACTCAGCTGCCATCAGTCTGATCACTCAGGGAATGGGATAGACTGACGGGAGATAAGGGGGACAGTGCACATGGCATTTGTGTTGCCTCTTAGACTGTGGATTTGTGTGTAGACAGTCATGGAGCCTGAGGTCAAAAGGCACCTGCAGATCATCTAGTCTGACCTCCTGCGTATCACAGGCCACCAGCACCACCTAGCGCTCGCTTGCTGAACTCAGCAACCACAATGGGCCCAAAGTGTTGCAGCTTGTAGGAGACTTGCCTGTTCTGTGCCCCGGGCAGAGAACAGGAGGGATCCAGGTGCACCAGTGCCCTAGCCCCTTGCAATGGCAGGGAATTAAGTTGAGACAGACCCAGGTGATTCTGGCAGATGAACCACAGCCTGCTATCAGGATCCTGGGCAAAGGGAAGCAGGAGTTTGGGATTCCAGAACTGAAGCCAGAGGTTAGAGGTGCTAGCAGGGTCAAGAGTTCAGCCAAGGGTCAGAGCCAGGAATCAGGCTGAGGGTCAAAACCAGGTATCGGGGTCTGTGTTGGGATTCCAGGGGCCAATCAGGAGTCAGAATCCAAGTCAGAACCAAGGTCAATACCAGAAGCTCAGGAACAGAAAAGAAGGGCAGTCATTGCAGCTACCTAGAAACCCATATTGTTGCCTGGAAACTTCCTGGTATGTCCCATGGGCTTCTATAGGGACAAGGAGCTAATCAGAGATTGCAAAAACCATTGTTGGTCACATCCCTCGAGAAAGAACTTCCTGTGGCATTGAATCTTTGTGGGTTGTGGGTCAAAGGGAGTGGCCCCATTGCAGCTGTTGCTGGGTGATGGTGTTGGGGTGCTGGTTACCAAGGAGCCCTGCAGGCACAGGTTCAAGTTGTGCTGATCTATACACCTACAGCATAGAGGAAGGCAAAGAAACCCAAGCTCACTGCTAATCTAGCATGGGAAAAAATTCCTTCCTGACCTCCCCCTATGGTGATCAGTTAGATCCTGAGCAAGAACCAGACAGCCAAGCACCTGAGAATGCTCAGAGCCCTGGCACACCCCAGCCAATTCACCCATCTACAGCCATGGCCATCCCTGATGCTTTGGAGGAAAAGAACAAAACAGCAGAATACATTAGGGGCAAAAACCCATCCTGATCCCTGGAGGTGCTCAGCTAAAGCCCTGAAGCATGAGACTTTACAAACCCTGACATGAACCAGAAGGGATGATCAAGCCTGCTGAGCCCTGCCCCCACCATCACAAGTAGCCTGACATACAATCACACTCATAAATTTATCCATCTCTTTCTTAACACTACCTAATTTGTTTGCCCCCACAAGTCATTTTGGGAGGCTGTTGTATGTGCCAGGGAGTGTGCTCCTTTTACATCTGCCTACGATCTCTGTACCAGGCTTTACAAACCATACTGGATGTGACTTGGTAAACTGATGATTTGGAGCTGTATTCAGCCTCCCCCACATTGTCCTAAAAGATCTTTAGGCTCATGTTGCTGATACATCTAGTGGTTCACAAGTTATGATCATAACTGGGGGCTAAGGCTTTATCTGCTTTGGGAGCCGTGTCATCTGGCAGGGTGGGGGCATCCGCAGCAGATTCACAGAACAGATTATTTTCAGCTGTTCAAAACAAGTGTTACAATGTTCACATCAATCCAGCCTGCAGACACTCCACCCTCCCTCAGCATCTGCTTGATCAACAGTGATCTACCAACAGCCATCAGGTTGTTTCATCCATATCAAAGTTCAGCACATGCCTTTCCAGGCCTTTTGGAGCAGAATAGAGACCCTGAAGTAAATTGATTTGCTGACCTTCATTGCAAAGGAGTAAATCCAAAGATCTTAGCTGGCATTTTTTCGTGCCCATGTGCCCAGTTTGGATTCATGGGAAGATAACTTGTCCTGATGTCTGAAAAATATTATGCTCTTATCGGTGAGAGGCAATCTTTATGGCTTCAATCCCCTGCAATGCTGGAGGAATACTTCTAATGCTTGTCTACCCAGCCAGCGTTACTTGGTCTGAAAATTTCACTTTTTCTTCTTTTTCAGTTGCCTGATTAATTCCTGTCCCTTTCTGATCACTTTCTAGAAGAGCCTGATGTGCCACTTATACCTGCAAGTCCATTCCATTACTTGGGTTATCAGCGCCGTGGGCTTTTGGACAGCATATGTGCAGATGTGCCTTTTCAGGGGCGATGCCTTGCTGAAGGATTGCTCTACGTCAGTGATGCATAGACTGATTTTTATGAAAATTAATGTAAGTGGTTTCTGATCAAGTCCAGTGGTAACAGGATGACCGTACAGCCCTAGTTACAACACAAGCCTTCAGTTTCCGCTTCCTCGATGACCGTTTATGGTGCTGTCCCCTTATTGTGCTGCAGTCTCTCCAGTTACCCTATTGCTCTTTGCACTGTATATAATGTTGCCCTCCTGTGCCATGCAGTACTGTCACACTCTTCTAACGATTTCTCTTAGCTCCCACACACAATGAATTGACAAGAACTTACCACGTATTCGGGAATTTTTCCTTCCACAGTTTTTTTTTTTCATGTTCAAAAGGCATCTTACTCACAAGCTCAGCATTTTGCTTCCAGAACATGTGTTTCAAATAAAGGCACCACAGGGCCCAAGATTTTCTTCTTTTCAGTAACTTGTAATTAACAATTTCTAGTTTAAGAGAAGAAAATCTTCAGTAGACCTCCCACGGCTCAGAGGACACCATTTCATCTTGTAAGCCTCCTGGCTCTGGAATTCGGTGACTATGACATCAGAGATGCCGTCCAGAATTCTGCACATTTCCCCCTCCCACTATTTTGCTATCAGCAGACATGACCCAGCTCTCATGATCAGCTCAGAAGACCCCCCAGAAGTTTAGATGCCCAGCCAAAACCTCTCCAAACTGGGCCTGAAATCTGGGCTGGTAGAAGAGAACCAGGTGGAACCTGCTCAGAATCTAGACTCACGAGAAATGTCATGATTCCAGGCCTCCTTGAGGTGTTTTAGTGGAAGTGAGAGAGTGGTGAAAGTTAAACACAACTCTCAGAAGAAATGATTGGAGGGACAGAGCCAAAAAAGTAGGCCAGGGGACGTTTGGCTCTAAAAGCCTGGAAGGTTGTTGAGTGTGTGGGGGACCCATTATGTCCCAGTCTCAGTACTCCTTCCTAGGTCCCTGCCGCTTGCTGCCGCAGCATGGCCACCACCGCCTCCCTAGGCTCCAAACTGACAACCTCAGCACCCTCTAGTGTCTGCTAGGGTGACTTGCAGCTCCTCCCTGCAGTGCCTGAGGCTTCAGACACACTGTGGGAATGTGGGACAGGCCTGCCAAGTATGTGAGTGCCACACAAGATGCTTGACAGCTGGCTGCCTTGGGACTGCTGCATTTTCCACTGGTGGATGGTCCCCTGCTTCTCCTGCCACTGCACTCCCTCATCTCCTGACGCCACTTCCCTGTCCTTGTGCTTTCCACTTTATTACGACCTCCCTTTCTTTACCCGTCCCCCTCTTCCAGCTGCAGAACTCCCCCCTCCTCTCCCACATCAAACCACAGCCACCCCTCAGTGCAGGTCTTCAGTTAATATTTTATATATGTACACACAGCCTACACAGAACTTCCTGTGGTTAACGTGGTGTGTCCCTGCTATCACCCATACCGCCCTGCCTGCGTACTGACTGCATCCCTTTCCCCCTTCCTTTGCACGGTTTGCAGAGCTAGCAAATGGACCAGCAAATAGGGGAGTTTTGCGAGGCAGCTCTCAGGGTGAAGAAGGAATGACTGTGACCTTTGGAGTGAGTTTGCTTGCTTATTAGTTTGTTGTTCGCTTGCTGCTTGCTGTATGCCTGCTTGACTGAAATTTATAGAGTGGAGTGGTCTGTTTGGAGGGCGTTGAGCCTAGTGGCCTGCCAGGCAAGGCTGAGAGCTGCTGAAATGAGGCTTTGATTCCTGATCCCTTTAGGATCCCTTAGCAAGGGGGCAGGGCTACTCACGGACCACAGGGGTTTAAAACGCCAGCTCCAGACCTAAGCAACCAGAGGAGCTAGCAAACAGGGGAGTTTTGCAAGGGAGTGCAGAGGGGGAGCATGACCACCAGATACAGATAACATTCTCTGAATGTAGGCCAATAAACATTTCCCCCCAAAACAAAGAAAGAAAAAGCTGCATGAGTAAAAATAATGCAGTCAGAAGTCCAGCAGCAGAGTGGGGGCTGTCCAGTTTATTGCACTGAATGCAGCATGTATGATTACCTGCCTTGTGGGCAGGAGGCGTATGTGTGCATTTGGCGCAAGCAGCTCCTGGCCCTCAGAGACGGCCTATGGGCTCTTGAGGCCAGAGCGACTGAGCTGGAGGAGCTAAAGGAGGCAGATAGATGCACAGAGGAGACTTTCTGGGACCCAGTAAAGTGGGTCCCACCCCCAGTCTGGCAGCCTCTCTCCTGTTGAGGAGGATGAAAGTCTCAGAGAAGGAGAATATCAAACTGGAGTGGAGGGAAATGATCCCATAGTGGGACCCTCCTTCCAGGTAATGTCATGGTATCCTCTTGTGCAGAGGACACCTCTTTGGGGGAGGGAACTCCCGTTATGAGGAGAAGACAGGTAATAGTAATCTGGGATTTGATTATTAGAAATAGATAGTTGGGTTTGTGATGATCAGGAGAACCGCCTGGTGAATTGCCTGCTGGGTGCAAAGGTTGCAGATCTCTTAGACATCTAGACAGACATGTGCAGTGCTGGGGAAAAGCTGGTTGTTGTGGTACATGTAGGTACCAATGACGTAGGGAAAGGTAGGAGAGAGGTCCTCGAGGCCAAATTCAGGCAGCCACATAAGATTACAAAGTCCATGGTAACACTATCTGAAATGCTCCCAGTTCCACGCGCAGGGCCAGTTGGACAGGCGGCAAACAGCGGAGCAGCTAACAGAGGGAGTTGGCCTGGGGTCTGTCCGAAAGGAGCTATGCCAAGTGCTGCATTGGGGGGCTGCGTTGGCAGTTGGTGGGGGGGTGAGTATCTGAGTGTCTGTTGGGGGACAGTTTGTCAGTTTGATCATGTGGCTTGATTGTTTAAAAAGTGTGAATTGGGAGAGCTTTGTTCCAGGTGGGCCTTGAGTGGGCCTGATTGTTATAAAAAGGCAGCCAGTTGCGAACCAGCTGAGCGGTGAACAGCAGAGAGGCTAACAGAGGGAGTTCACCTGGGGAGAGCCCACTGAGGCTTTCATCTTACAGGCTTCTCTGAGTAGGTACTGCAACAGCTGAGGAAGCTCGTAGAAGGAAGGTAAAACGGATAGTGAGCGATCAGCTGTTGTGACCTGGACAGGTTGTGCCACGTCTGTCTTTCTTCCACAGGAGAGAAGCGACTTTGTCTGTACAAAGTGGAAGTTGGTCTCCATATTGGAAGAGAAGGTTCGAGGTCTGGGGAAACAAGTATCGACCCTGCATTGCAAAAGAGAAACTGAAGATTTCCTGGACAGACATCAGGATATGCTTCTGCGAACACAACATTCTGAAGATTCAGAGCAGGCCGCACTGCGGGGACAGGAGGACAATGAAGAAAATTGGCAGCATGTGACCTCCAGAAGAAGAAAGGGGAGCTTCCATGTACCAGCAATGCAGATACAGGTGAACAACCGTTTTCATGTTCTCTCCACAGGTACCAATGCAGAGAGTGGACCAGATGATACATCTGAGGGAAGGGAGCAGAAGGAGACTCCACTGATTGGAAGGCATGAGATTCACTGTCCTAGGGATGGGGGTTCCATGACCACCACTCCCAAGAGAAGGAGGTGGGTGGTGGTGGTCGGGGACTCCCTCCTAAGGGGGACTGAGTCATCTATCTGCCATCCTGACTGAGAAAGCCGAGAAGCGTGATGCTTGCCAGGAGCTAGGATTCACGATGTGACGGAGAGACTGCCAAGACTCATCAAGCCCTCAGATCGCCACCCCTTCCTGCTTCTCCACGTGGGCACCATTGAATCATAGAATCATAGAATATCAGAGTTGGAAGGGACCTCTGGAGGTCATCTAGTCCAACCCCCTGCCCAGAGCAGGACCAATCCCCAACTAAATCATCCCAGCTAGGGCTTTGTCAAGCCTGACCTTAAAAACTTCTAAGGAAGGGGATTCCACCACCTCCCTAGGTAACGCATTCCAGTGTTTCACCACCCTCCTAGTGAAAAAGTTTTTCCTAATATCCAACCTAAATCTCCCCCACTGCAACTTGAGACCATTACTACTTGTCCTGACATCTGCTATCACTGAGAATAGTCTAGATCCATCCTCTTTGGATCCACCTTTCAGGTAGTTAAAAGCAGCTATCAAATCCCCCCTCGTTCTTCTCTTCTGTAGACTAAACAATCCCAGTTCCCTCAGCCTCTCCTCATAACTCATGTGTTCCAGACCCCTAATCATTTTTGTTGCCCTTCGCTGGACTCTCTCCAATTTTTCCACATCCTTCTTGTAGTGTGGGGCCCAAAACTGGACACAGTACTCCAGATGAGGCCTCACCAATGTCGAATAGAGGGGAACGATCACGTCCCTCGATCTGCAGGCAATGCCCCTACTTATACATCCCAAAATGTCATTGTCCTTCTTGGCAACAAGGGCACACTGTTGACTCATATCCAGCTTCTCATCCACTGTAACCCCTAGGTCCTTTTCTGCAGAACTGCTGCCGAGCCATTCGGTCCCTAGTCTGTAGTGGTGCATTGGATTCTTCCGTCCTAAGTGCAGGACTCTGCACTTTTCCTTGTTGAACCTCATCAGATTTCTTTTGGCCCAATCCTCCAATTTGTCTAGGTCCCTCTGTATCCTATCCCTACCCTCCAGCGTATCTACCACTCCTCCCAGTTTAGTGTCATCCGCGAACTTGCTGAGGGTGCAATCCACACCATCCTCCAGATCATTAATGAAGATATTGAACAAAACCGGCTCCAGGACCGACCCTTGGGGTACTCCGCTAGATACCGGCTGCCAACTAGACATGGAGCCATTGATCACTACCCGTTGAGCCCGACAATCTAGCCAACTTTCTACCCACCTTGTAGTGCTTCCATTCAGCCCATACTTCTTTAACTTGCTGACAAGAATACTGTGGGAGACTGTGTCAAAAGCTTTGCTAAAGTCAAGGAACAACACGTCCACTGCTTTCCCTTCATCCACAGAACCAGTTATCTCATCATAGAAGGCAATTAGATTAGTCAGGCATGACTTGCTCTTGGTGAATCCATGTTGACTGTTCCTGATCACTTTCCTCTCCTCTAAGTGCTTCAGAATTGATTCCTTGAGGTCCTGCTCCATGATTTTTCCGGGGACTGAGGTGAGGCTGACTGGCCTGTAGTTCCCAGGATCCTCCTTCTTCCCTTTTTTAAAGATTGGCACTATGTTAGCCTTTTTCCAGTCTTCCGGGACTTCCCCTGGTCGCCATGAGTTTTCAGAGATAATGGCCAATGGCTCTGCAATCACATCCGCCAATTCCTTTAGCACTTCTTTGATACTGCAAAGAATGACCGTGAGCAGATCACTGCAGACTACATGTCTCTGGGAAGAAGAATAAAGGAGTTTGGGGCACAAATGTTGTTCTTGTCCATCCTCCCTGTGGAAGGAAAAGATCCAGGAAGAGACCGTCGCATTGTGGAAGTCAACGAATGGCTATGCAGGTGGTGTTGGAGAGAAGACTTTGGATTCTTTGACCATGGGATGGTGTTCCAAGAAGGAGGAGTGCTAGGCAGAGACGGGCTCCACCTAACGAAGAGAGGGAAGAGCATCTTCGCAAGCAGGCCGGCTAACCTAGTGAGGAGGGCTTTAAACTAGGTTCACCGGGGGAAGGAGACCAAAGCCCTGAAGTAAGTGGGGACATGGGATACCAGGAGGAAGCACAAGCAGGAAAACGCAAGAGGGGAGGACTCCTGCCTCATACTGAGAAAGCAGGATGATCAGTGAGTTATCTTAAGTGCCTATACACAAATGCAAGAAGCCTGGGAAACAAGCAAGGAGAACTGGAAGTCCTGGCACAGTCAAGGAATTATGATGTGATTGGAATAACAGAGACTTGGTGGGATAATTCACATGACTGACGTAACTCACATGTCATGGATGGATATAAACTGTTCAGGAAGGACAGGCAGGGCAGAAAAGATGGGGGAGTTGCACTGTATGTAAGAGAGCAGTATGACTGCTCAGAGCTCCAGTATGAAACTGCAGAAAAACCTGAGAGTCTGCGGATTAAGTTTAGAAGTGTGAGCAACAAGGGTGATGTCGTGCTGGGAGTCTGCTATAGACCACTGGACCAGGGGGATGAGGTGAACGAGGCTTTCTTCAAGCAACTAACAGACGTTAGTCTGGCTGGGATGATTTAGTTGGGGATTGGTCCTGCTTTGAGCAGGGGGTTGGACTAGATGACCTCCTGAGGTCCCTTCCATCCCTGATATTCTATGATTCTATGGTTACTAGATCATAGGCCCTGGTTCTCATAGGGGACTTCAATCACCCTGATATCTGCTGGGAGAGCAATACAGTGGTGTACAGACAATCCAGAAAGTTTTTGGAAAGGGTAGAGGACAACTTCCTGGTGCAAGTGTTGGAGGAACCAACTAGGGGAAGAGCTCTTCTTGACCTGCTGCTCACAAACCGGGAAGAATTAGTAAGGGAAGCTGGAAGGTAGGGATAGGATACAGAGGGACCTAGACAAATTAGAGATTGGGCCAAAAGAAATCTGAGGAGGTTCAACTAGGACAAGTGCAGAGTCCTGTACTTAGGATGGAAGAATCCCATGCACTGCTACAGACTAGGGACCGAGTAGCTAGGCAGCAGTTCTGCAGAAAAGGATGTAGGGGTTACAGTGGACGAGAAGCTGGATATGAGTCAACAGCGTGCCCTTGTTGCCAAGAAGGCTAATGGCATTTTGGGCTATATAAGTAGGAGCATTGCCAGCAGATCGAAGGACATGATCATTCCCCTCTATTCAGCATTGGTGATGTCTCCTCTGGAGTACTGTGTCCAGTTTTGGACCCCACACTACAAGAGGGATGTGGAAAAATTGGAAAGAGCCCAGCAAAGGGAAACAAAAATGATTAGGGGACTGGAACACATGACTTATGAGGAGAGGTTGAGGGAACTGGGTTTATTTAGTCTGCAGAAGAGAAGAATGAGGGGGGATTTGATAGCTGCTTTCAACTACCTGAAAGGTGGTTCCAAAGAGGATGGAGCTAGACTGTTCCCAGTGGTAACAGATGACAGAACAAGAAGCAATGGTCTCAAGGGGAAGTTTAGGTTGGATATTAGGGAAAACTTTTTCACTAGGAGGGTGGTGAAGCACTGGAATTGGTTACCTAGGGAGGTGGTGGAATCTCCTTCCTCAGAGGTTTTTAAGGTCAGGCTTGACAAAGCCCTGGCTAGGATGATTTAGTTGGGGATTGGTCCTCCTTTGAGCAGGGGGTTGGACTAGATGACCTCCTGAGGTCCCTTCCAACCCTGATATTCTGTGATTCTATGAACTGAAGGGTCTCAATGTGTGGATGAGATGATGGCATAGGGAGGAGCGGGTTAGGTTGATTAGGAACTGAAGAACCTTTTGGGATGGGAGGAGCCTGTACAGGAAGGATGGGCTCCACCTCAATCAAAATGGAACCAAAATTACAAAGGGCATAGAGGAGTTTTTAAACTAAGGGCTGGGGGGAAGCTGACAGGTGCAGAGGAGTGCATGGTTTGGACAGACATCCCTTAGGGGAGGACTGATTAATGGGGATTCTCCATATCTTAGTGAGGAGGTGAGGATAGAAGTTGATAAAGTACAGGTAGAAGCTGAAGAGAAGGAGTCAAATGAAAAAGAATCTCATTCAGTTACATTACATGAAGGCAGACAACTAAATATTGACAAATTTTATAAGTGCTTGTATACAAATGCAGGAAATCTAAACACTAAGATGGGTGAACTTTAGTGCCTGGTATTAAATGAAGCTATTGATATAATAGGCATCACAGAAACTTGGAGGAATGATGATAATCAATGGGACACTAATATCAGGGTACAAAAATATATCAGAATGACAAGTAGATTGTGCTGGTGGGGAAGTGGCACTGCATGTGAAAGAAAGCAGAGTCAAATAGAGTAAAAATCTTAAATGACTCAAACTGCACCATAGAATCTCTATGGATAGAAATTCTATGCTTGAGCAATAAGAGTATAGCAGTAGAAATACTACCAACCACCCGACCAGGAAGAGGATGGCAGTCAGGAAATGCTCAAGGAAATTAGAGAGACTATAAACATAGAAAACTAAATAATAATAATGGGGGATTTCAAATATATCCATATTGACTAGGTACATCACCTCAGGATGGGATGCAGGGATACAATTTCTAGACATCATTAATGACTTGTATCTGCTAGTCCTGGAACCCTCAAGGGGTTGGCAGGCTCCGTACCTGGCTCTGCGCAGCTCCCCGGACGCGGCGACATGCCCCTCAACTCCTAAGCCAAGGGACAGCCATGGGGCTCATTGTGCTACTCCCGCCCTGAGCGCCCGCTCCACAGCTCCCATTGACCAGGAACTGCAGCCAATGGGAGCTGCGGGGGCAATGCCTGCGGGCGGAAGCAGCGCGCACTGTGCAGAGCCACCTGGTTGCCTTACACCTAGGAGCCAAGGGACATGTTGCAGCTTCCAAGGAGTCCCCCAAAGTAAGCACCACCCAGAGCATGCACCCCTCACCCCCTCCCGTACCCCAACCCCCTGCCCCAGCCCTTAGCTCCCTCCCAGACCCTGCACCCCGCATCCCTTCCTGAGCCCCCTCCTGCACCCAAACTCCCTCTCGGAGCCTGCACCCTGCACCTCTTCCTGCACCCCAGATCCCTGCCCAAGCCCTGAGCGTCCTCTCACAACCAAAATCCCTCCAAGCCCACACCCTGCACCCCCTCCCACACCCCAACCCCCTGCCCCAACCCAGACCCCCTCCCACACCCTGAACCCTCATTTCTGGCCCCAGCCCATAGCTTGCACACCAACCCCCTGCCTCAGCTTTGGGCCACCTCCCACACTCTGAACTCCTCAGCTGCACGCCCCCAGCCCAGAGCCTTCTCCGGCATCCCCTGCCCCTCATCCCTGGCCCACCCCAGACCCTGCGCCCCAACCCACTGCCCCATCCTGGTGAAAATGAGCAAGTGAGTGAGGGTGGGGGAGAGCGAGCAACCGAGAAAGGGAAGATGATGTGATGGAGGCGGGGTCTTGGATAAGGGGCAGGGCAGGGGTGGGACCTAGGGCACGGGGCAGGGCAAGGGTGTTTGGTTTTGTGCCATTAGAAAGTTGGCAACCCTATGTGAAGCTTGTGTTTGGGACACAGGAAGTACAAGCCCCATGGCAAAAGGAATATAAAGGACAGCTGCATCAACTCCATTGTGTCTTCATTCCTGCCTCTTACATCTGGAGTAATTTTTCTACAAACTGAAACTCTGAACAAAGGACTGAATGACCCATCCAAGCTGTGGATGTTGTCCAGGGGGACTTTCAAGCCAGCAAACTCACCAATACTGCTAAGAACCTAATATATGGACTTTGAAGGCTCTGTATGTATCTGAATGCTTTACCATTTAACACCTCTCTTCTTGTTCTTTCTTTTATAATAAACCTTTAGTTTTAGATATTAAAGGATTGGCTGTCAGCGTGATATTTGGGGTAAGAGCCAAACTAGTATTGACCTGGTAATGTGGCTGACCCTTCGGGGTCAGAAGAACATTTTTTACAGTGAGCAGAGTTCTTAAATAACTCCTTACTTTACTGGATCTATGTGCTGATTGGGAGCCAGAGAACTGGAATGAAAAGAGGGGGCTGTGTGATTTCTTTTTCAGCTTCTTGATAACCAATGTGGGGGATCAGGAGCACAGTTTGTGACTGGCAGTGAATTTAACTTCACTGTTAACCCCCAGTTTTGACCTTGGCATTTTCAGGGAGGGCTGCTCCAGGCACACCGAGTGTCACAAGTCCCTTGACAAGAAGCTAAATTCTTTGCATCAGTCTTCCCTGTAGAGGATGTGAGGGAGATTCCCACACCTGAGCCATTCCTTTTAGGTGACAAATCTGAGGAACCATCCCAGATTGTTCCAAAAACCCCACTATTGACACGTCAAATTGATAAATTCAACAGTAATAAGCTTTCGTGAGCTACAGCTCACTTCATCGGATGCATTCAGTGGAAAATACAGTGGGGAGATTTATATACATAGAGAACATGAAACAATGGGTGTTACCATACACACTGTAACAAGAGCGATCATTTAAGGTGAGCTATTACCAGCAGGAGAGCCGGGGGGGGGAGGGGAACCTTTTGTAGTGATAATCAAGGTGGGCCATTTCCAGCAGTTGACAAGAATGTCTGAGGAACAGTGTGGGGTGGGGCTGGGGGGGATAAACAACGGGGAAATAGTTTTACTTTGTGTAATGACCCATCCACTCCCAGTCTCTATTCAAGCCTCAGTTAATTGTGTCCAGTGTGCAAATTAATTCCAATTCAGCAGTCTCTCATTGGAGTCTGTTTTTGAAGTTTTTTTGTTGAAGTATTGCCACTTCTAGGTCTGTAATCGAGTGACCGGAGAGATTGAAGTGTTCTCCGACTGGTTTATGAATGTTATAATTCTTGACGTCTGATTTGTGTCCATTTATTCTTTTACGTAGAGACTGTCCAGTTTGACCAATGTACATGGCAGAGGGGTATTGCTGGCACATGATGGCATGTATCACATTGGTAGATGAGCAGATGAACGAGCCTCTGATAGTGTGGCTGATGTGATTAGGACCTAGGATGGTGTCCCCTGAATAGATATGTGGACACAGTTGGCAATGGGCTTTGTTGCAAGGATAGGTTCCTGGGTTAGTGGTTCTGTTGTGTGGTTGCTGGTGAGTAATTGCTTCAGGTTGGGGGCTGTCTGTAAGCAAGGACTGGCCTGTCTCCCAAGATCTGTGAGAGTGATGGGTCGTCCAAGGAGAGACTGCTGAATTGGACTTAATTTGCAAACTGGATACAATTAACTTAGGCTTGAATAGAGACTGGGAGTGGATGGGTCATTACACAAAGTAAAACTATTTCCCCATGTTTATCCCCCACCCCCACCCCCCACTGTTCCTCAGACGTTCTTGTCAACTGCTGGAAATGGCCCACCTTGATTATCACTACAAAAAGTTTCCCCCCCCCACTCTCCTGCTGGTAATAGCTCACCTTAAGTGATCACTCTGGTTACAGTGTGTATGGTAACACCCACTGTTTCATGTTCTCTATGTATATAAATCTCCCCACTGTATTTTCCACTGAATGCATCCGATAAAGTGAGCTGTAGCTCACGAAAGCTTATGCTCAAATAAATTGGTTAGTCTCTAAAGTGCCACAAGTCCTCCTTTTCTTTTTGCGAATACAGACTAACACGGTTGCTACTCTGAAACCTGTCAACAGTATTCACCTGAGAGTTCTGAAGGAACTCAAATGTGAAATTGCAGAACTGCTAACTGTGGTATGTAACCTATCATTCAAATCAGCCTTTGTACCGATGACTAGGGGATAGCCAATGTGACATTTTTATTTTTTAAATCTGCAGAGGTGATCCTGGCAATTACAGGCTAGTAAGCCTGAGGTCAGTACTGGGCAAACTGGTTGAAACTATAGTAAAGAACAGAATTGTCAGACACATAGATGGACATGATTTGTTGGGAAAGTGTCAACATGGCTTCTGTGAAGGGAAATCATGCCTCACCAATCTACTAGAATTCTTTGAGGGGGTCAACAAGTATGTGGACAAGAGGGACCCAGTGGATACAGTGTACTTGGACTTTCAGAAAGCCTTTGACAAGGTCCCTCACAAAAGTCTTTTCAGCAAAGTAGGCAGTCATGGGATAAGAGGGAAGGTACTCATGATTCAGTAACTGGTTAAAAGATAGAAAACAAAAGGGTAGGAATAAATGGCTGGCTTTCACAGTGAAGAGCTAAATGGTGGGGTCCCCCAGGGAGCTGTACTGGGGCCAGTGTTAGTCAATAAATGATCTGGAAAAAGGGGTAAGAAGTTAGGTGTCAAAGCTTGCAGATGATACAAAATTACTCAAGGTAGTTAAGTTCAAAGCCGCCTGTGAAGAGTTATGAAGGGATCTCACAAAACTGGGCAACAAAATGTCAGGTGAAATTCACTGTTGATAAGTAGTGCACAGAGGAAAACATAATCCCAGATATACGTACAAAACGGTGGGGTAAGCTGTTACCACTCAAGAGAGAAATCCTGGGGTCACTATAGATAGTTCTCTGAAAACATCCACTCAATGTGCAGCTGCTGTCAAAAAAAGCTACCAATGTTGGGAACCATTGGGAAAGGTATAGATAAGAAGTAAATATCAGAATGCCACTATATAAAGCCATGGTACACCCACATTTTGAATACTGCATGCAATTCTGGTTGTTCCATCTCCATCTAATTTGATATATTAGATTTGGAAAAGAGAGAGAGAGAGAGATGGGCAACAAAATGATGAGGGGTATGGAACACCTTCCCCTTGAGTAGAGATTAAAGAGACTGGGGCTGTTTAGCTGTCTCTTTTCCAAGATGGTTGAGCAGCGCCAGATTATTACATTCTGAGGCCCTAAGCTATGTCAAGTGTAAGAGGCCCCCTGCCATAAAAAAATGAATTTATTATTTTCATAGAAAGGACATTGGATATATAAAAACAAAACCCTCATATTTGCATATATACAGAAAGGCGAAGTTGTAAAAAATAAAATAATAATCTTCATTTTCAGCAGCCCTCTCTGTAACAATGACATCATGGCAGAAATAAATTTTAGACAAATTTTTTGAACTAATTGCATGTAAATAAAGTAGAAACAAACAATACAATATAAAAAATACAAAATAAAAAAATACAGTAAATAATACAATTTACTAGAAGAGTTCTCAGGAAATTTGTCTTCTCTGTTGGCATCTAAATTGTGGAATTCCTTGTCTGAATACGCAATGAGACTCTCAGAAGACATAAGGTGGCAATAGACAATACAAGAGGCAATGGAGGATATAGGATGGGGATAACCCAGAAGCTTAAAGCTCACCTGTTAGTTCTATTGATATAAAATACACCTAGGTAATAAGCAAACCATCAGAAAACTGTATGTGGGTTGTATTTTTCCAATAAATTGATTTCTTTTGTTTTTATAGATGGTTATGCTGAATTACCTAATATTGGTACTAAAATAAGTAGCAAAAAGTTTTTATTGAAACCAGTAAAATTAATTCTATATTATAAATATTGAGATTTATATATCTATACAAAAATAATATTTTATTTATATATATATATATATATGCTAAAAACCTGTATTTTACCAAGATACTTCTGAGAAATTTAGTGCTATTTTTTCTATGTTCTCACAGGAAAATGAGAGGATATATAATTTTTTTACACCATGAACAAGGGAATTATCTTTCTTTTCATATGAATAAATGAAAAAAACACTTGATTAATTTTGGTAGGGAAATACAAAGTTTACCCAGACTATATATAAAATATATTTACAAATGTTTATTCCCATTTAATTTTTGCTACGAAACAATGAACTGTTGGGATTTTTCTTTTGCCATACTATAAAAATACAATGCATTATGCATATATGATGTGATTTATAAGTCTGTAGAAGCATTTGTACAGAGCACATGACCCTAATAAAATATGATCTTGCGCGCTCCAAAGCCGCCGAGCAGAAAATCCCAGTCTGTTTTCTAGGCTGATATTTCTCTTTGCATTCGCTTCTCTATCCTCTGTCTCCCCCAGGGCCACTAATTAAACTTGAGTAAACACCTCGGACACACAGAGTGACAACAAGCTGTTTGTGCAAAAGAGAAAAAAGATTTACTAGAAAAAAGACTGGTAATCTCTAGACAGGCACTGAGGAAAAACTAACCTATATTCAAGGAAAAATAATGATTATCGGCTTTCATAGAATCATAGAATATCAGGGTTGGAAGGGACTTCAGGAGGTCATTTTGTCCAACCCCCTGTTCAAAGCAGGACCAATCCCCAACTAAATCATCCCAGCCAGGGCTTTGTCAAGCCTGACCTTAAAAATATCTAAGGAAGGAGATTCCACCACCTCCCTAGGTAACGCATTCCAATGTTTCACTACCCTCCTAGTGAAAAAGTTTTTCCTAATATCCAACCTAAACCTCCCCCACTGCAACTTGAGACCATTACTCCTTGTTCTGTCATCAGCTACCACTGAGAACACTCTAGATCCATCCTCTTTGGAACCCCCTTTCACGTAGTTGAAAGCAGCTATCAAATCCCCCCTCATTCTTCTCTTCCACAGAATAAACAATCCCAGTTCCCTCAACCTCTCCTCGTAAGTCATGCATTCCAGTCCCCTAATCATTTTTGTTGCCTTCCGCTGGACTCTTCCCAATTTTTCCACATCTTTCTTGTAGTGTGGGACCCGAAACTGGACACACTACTCCAGATGAGGCCTCACCAATGTCGAATAGAGGGGAACGATCACGTCCCTCGATCTGCTGGCAATGCCCCTACCTATACATCCCAAAATGTCATTGGCCTTCTTGGCAACAAGGGCACACTGTTGACTAATATCCAGCTTCTCGTCCACTGTAACCCCTATATCCTTTTCTGCAGAACTGCTGCCGAGCCATTCGGTCCCTAGTCTGTAGCGGTGCATGGGATTCTTCCATCCTAAGTGCAGGACTCTGCACTTGTCCTTGTTGAACCTCCTCAGATTTCTTTTTGCCCAATCCTCTAATTTGTCTAGGGCCCTCTGTATCCTATCCCTACCCTCCAGCATATCTACCACTCCTCCCAGTTTAGTGTCATTTGCAAACTTGCTGAGGGTGCAATCCACACCATCCTCCAGATCATTTATGAAGATATTGAACAAAACCGGCCTTAGGACCAACCCTTGGGGCACTCCACTTGATACTGGCTGCCAACTAGACATAGAGCCATTGATCACTACTCTTTGAGCCAGACAATCTAGCCAACTTTCTATCCACCTTATAGTCCATTCATCCGGCCCATACTTCTTTAGCTTGCTGGCAAGAATACTGTGGGAGACAGTGTCAAAAGAAAAGGAGTACTTGTGGCACCTTAGAGACTAACCAATTTATTTGAGCATAAGCTTTCGTGAGCTACAGCTCACTTAAAAGCTTTGCTAAAGTCAAGGAACAACACGTCCACCGCTTTCCCCTCATCCACAGAGCCAGTTATCTCATCATAGAAGGCAATTAGATTAGTCAGGCATGACTTGCCCTTGGTGAATCCATGCTGACTCTTCCTGATCACTTTCCTCTCCTCTAAGTGCTTCAGAATTGATTCCTTGAGGACCTGCTCCATGATTTTTCCAGGAACTGAGGTGAGGCTGACTGGCCTGTAGCTCCCAGGATCCTCCTTCTTTCCTTTTTTAAAGATTAGCCTTTTTCCAGTCCGGGACTTCCCCCGATCGCCATGAGTTTTCAAAGATAATGGCCAATGGCTCTGCAATCACATCCGCCAACTCCTTTAGCACTCTCGGATACAGCGCATCCAGCCCCATGGACTTGTGCTCGTCCAGCTTTTCTAAATAGTCCCGAACCACTTCTTTCTCCACAGAGGGCTGGTCACCTCCTCCCCATGCTGTGCTGCCCTGTGCAGCAGTCTGGGAGCTGACCTTGTTCGTGAAGACAGGGGCAAAAAAAGCATTGAGTACATTAGCTTTTTGCACATCCTCTGTCACTAGGTTGCCTCCCTCATTCAGTAAGGAGCCCACACTTTCCTATATATAGCCTATCATAATAGCCTATAAGTCATAGCCTATAAGTCATATATGCACATAGTTTGAAATAACTTGCTCACCAAGTACTCAAAATGTTTTGATATATATGTATATTTTCCTTCACTTCTCTCAAAACCCTATATTTATCCCTTCGTCCGCACTTTCTGATATTTACTGTGAAGGTTCCTGAAACTGACGGAGGGAAGCCAACACAAATTTATCATCCCCAAGGTCCACTCGACCCAAGTCCATAAGATGATCGCCTGCAAACTCAGTCGTGTGAAGCATGGATAACGCATGGAGCAGCAAGCGGTGTGCGCACTAAAATACACAATTGTCCGTCTGTACAGACCAAAAGGAGAAAGACCCCACTAACATACGAGTAGAAGCATGGCAGGATGGCTTCACGACCCTGCTGTCTCCGACTTCACATTTTTCCCGATTTTATCGGCAGCGAGATTATTTATTTATTTAAATGTTCTGAAGGCACGGTCAGAATTTTACCAGTAGCAGCTGGCCAACAAAAGGCTGCCTTAGGAGACTGATGGAGGACTTACATGTAGAAATACTAATTTTACAAGTACAATTATCATTTCTTTCTCAGCCCTGGCCTCCCATCTGTCAATAATGAACAATTAGTGAAGGGTAAAAGTAGAGTAAGGGTATGTGTGTAGCCAGATGTGTATATTTTTGTCTGTAGCGAGGTGGTCACCCTACTCCTGCCGTGAGGGGTTAAAAGCAGCCCTAGGGTAGGGCTGTGGCTGGGGAAGGCTGAATGGAGAAGCAGGGCCCAGCTGGCCCTTTTAAGAGGGCAGTGGGCCAGGAGTAGACAGTCTCTCTCTGTCTCTAGAGGGAGAAAGGCCTGGCTGCTGGGAAGCTGAACAGCGTACCTGAGGGGAACAGGCTGGAGAATAGGGCAAGGGAGCTGGGGAGCTCCTGCCTCGAAAACCCCCAGGCTGCAGCCTTGTCAAAGGCCAGAAAGATACTGGGGTGCAAGGGTGCAGCCCAGGGTAGGCAGAGGCAGCCGGTCCAAACCCCCCTTGCCTGTGATGAGTGGCTTATACAGACTGCAGTTGGCCCCAGTGAAAGAGGGCTAGATGGTGACTGGCAGTAGCCACTGAGGTGAGGTGGGGATAGTGGGTGGGGGTTCCCCTGGGTGGGGAGACCCAGAGCGCGGGTGTACTGCCACTGGGCAGCACCTGAGGACAAGGGGCACCGGGTCCGGGAAGGACACAGGGGCCAGTGGCAGCGAGGCACCAGCCTGCAGAGGGTGCTCCGGGTCAAAAGAGCTAATTCCCAGGATGACCGACAGGAGGCGCCGCAGGGGTGGGTCTCGCCCTGTGACATTGTAATATTTGAATTAAAATGTCTATATTTAGAAAGAATCTTCCTTTTCCCATATCTCCTTTATTTATCATCCGATTTTGATAAAATTTGAAATGGAGTCTTTTTTTTCTTTTTTAGAGGCCCCTCATATTGCGAAATCCTAAACTGTAGCTTAGTTAGTTTATACCTTGATTCAGCATTGTGGGTGGGTGGGCTGGGGACATGATAGAAATTTATAAAATCATGACTGGTGTGGAGAAAGTAAATAAGGAAGCATTATTTACTCCTTCACATAACACAAGAACTAGGAGTCACCCAATGAAATTAATAGGCAGTGGGTTTAAAACAAAACAAAAGGAAGTACTTCTTCACACAATGCACAGTCAACCTGTGGAACCCGTTGCCAGGGGATGTTGTGAAGGCCAAAAGCATAACTGGGTTAAAAAATTTTTAATAGCTTCAATATGGCTGTGAGAGTAATTAACCATAGGAACAATTTATCAAGGGTCACGGTGGATTCTCCATCACTGACAACTTTTAAATCAAGATAGGATATTTATCTAAAAGACCGTCTCTAGGAATTATTTGGGGAAGTTCTATAGCCAGGAGGTCTGACTGGATCACAATGGTCCCTTCTGGCCTTGGGATCTATAGAGAAGACATAAGAATGGCCACACTGGGTCAGACCGATGGTCCATCTAGCCCAGTGTCCTGTCTTCCAACAGTGGCCAATGCCAGGTGCCCCAGAGGGAATGAACGGACAGGAATCATCCAGTGATCCATTCCCTGACCCAGCATTTGGCAGTCAGGGGGTAGGGATACCCAGAACTTGGGGTTGCCTCCCTGCCCATCCTGGCTGATAGACATTGATGGACCTGCCCTCCATGAACTGATCTAATTCTTCACTGTAGGTGTGTTTAGCACCTAGCACAGGTTCCCTGAATTGAAGCCTTTAAGCACTACTGCAAATCCTACCATAAAGAGAGTCTTGTGGAGACTGCAGCATTTGCTTCTGTTCACATTAACCTCTTATTTCATGCTGTGCCTTAGAGGGCCATGCTGAAGGGACAGGGGCTGCATTTTGTCAGTGTGCTACTGTCATCCTAAAATGACAATTGTTAACACTGTATCATTGCGATCTCACCATTTATATACCATCCCAATGTGCAGCAATACAGGAGATACAGAAAGGGGCCACAGGAATTAGCTCACTTTCACAATCAGCATGAATCTGGAGTAGGCCATTCAGTGCTGTAGGCCTTAGCCCAAAACTCCTCATTTTTCCTTTTTGTGATGCTCTGATGCAGCGTTCCAGGCCAACGCCAATTACTGATTACTAGGGCCTCATCGCAAGGTGCTGGCAGATCAAGAAATCTCCTAGCTTCAAAAGACAAAAATAGTAGACTAAAAGAGCGCTATACACATTGGCAAACAGAACTAAAGCATATAATGTCAGCTGTTTACTTTTGCCATGTGTCCTCCTTATCTCAGGAAGAGTGGGTACATTGTGCCAGTGTACTGTATTCAGTATGACAATGCTCTTCTACTTTCTACTATTCAGCCCCCCCCACACACTCTCTCTCTCTTTAATTTTTTTCATCTTACTCTGCTTTGTTTTATGCATTTACCAGGACTTCCTTTCAGTTCAGCTGGTCATATATGTATCACTCCAAACTACCTATACGGCAAATAATATTTTAGTTTTAGAATAGAAGTGGATACAAATGTTATTAAAACCACCTTTAAATAAGATTACCACCAATTTGGTCATAACTTGAATATTTAATTATATGAAGAAATGTAACTGTACAGGATTAGAGCCATCTTTCTATCAAAAGAGAAGTGGACTAGGCTGCAGTACAATACCATAGAGGCAAGGAGATTGCAGTAATATGTGACAGTATTTGTGGTACCATATGGATAAAAACAGAAGCCTAAAGCTTCTCATTCCATATTTAGGTGCCTAAATAAGAAGCTGAATTTTCCAGTGCTGAGCACTTAATAGGACTACTCATGTGCTCAAGTTTAAGCACTGTGCTGTATCGGGGCCTGAGTTCTCTCAGTGGAGACTCAAGCCCAGCTCCTGTGCAGGGCCAGGTGTCACCCACTGGGAGAGAAAAGAATCCACACATTTCCTGGGGGTGTCCTTAACCAGCTTTCATGTTTTTTTTCCTTTTTCCCTGAGCTGCATGGCTCTCATCTCCGGTGCCTCGGGCCATGCTCCCTGCAGTCCTGTTTCTTTACACTCTATGGTCGGTTTTGAATGACAGAGATGTAATGGAACCCTTTATCATATGAGAATGCAGGTTGAGGTTACACCAGCATGCCAGCAATGCTGTATTTGATCAGGTGTACTGTCTGGGGAGAAAGTATAATAGTCTCTCCTATTGTCCCCTATAGCTAGGGTGACCATATTTCCCAAAGGGAAAACAGGACACCATGAGGGGCTGGCCTGAGCCACTCGCCTGTGCCCTGCCCCCTACCCCTCTTTCCCCGCACGGGGCTGGAATCACTGCTCACCTGAGCCCTGCCTGCCTTCACATACAAGATTGGGGCTGGTGTTGCTGCTTGCCCAAGCCCTGCCTGCCTGTTGAGTGAGGCTGCGGCTGGAGTCACTGATCTCTTGACCCCTGACTGCCCCCCCGCCCGAGCCCTGCTTCCCCCCTGGCATGGGGCTGGCATTGCCCCTCCGTACCCCACTTTTTTGACACAAGTTGGCATTTGTCCTGTTTGCTCTTGCCAATTGATCAAGTTGGCAAGAGCAAACAGGACAAATGTCCAGTTTTGCCAAAAAAGTTGGGACGGCCAGGACAGGGCTTAAAAAAGGGACTGTCCCGGCCAAAATGGGACATATGGTCACCTACCTATATCTGCCAAAATCTCTCTCCCTTCCACTCTTCCTCACCCAGCTCCAGCTCAAATCTAGCTCTAGAGTTATTTCCCAGTTTCATCTTTCAAAGCCAACTGTCAGAAATGTCATTGTGCTCTTGCCTTCCCAGTAACCAGTCTGAAATGTCAAGGAGACAGGATCCTGGTTTGCCCGTCAATTGTCCCTGGCTCAGGGGATTAATCTGAATCCAGCTTTGTTGGCTTTTAAAGAGACAGGGCTTTTATTTTCTTAATCCTCCCCTTTTCCCTGCACTATATCAAATATGAACTACTGACTGATTTCAATCAGTCGTACTGTTCTAGGGAATGGTATCTGTTAGAATTCTATAGGATAGTTCAAATAAACATAGGAAAGGTATCTCTATTTAATTCAATTTCTGTAGAATTATATTAAATGTCCATAGACCATTATTGGTTTAATCCCTTCCCTATTTAACTCTATAAACCTTTTTGGCAAGAGGGCAAAACACAGAGTAACCATGGTGTTATTTCCTGCCGCTATGTAGTGATAGTTATATCATAGCATCATTACATCATGAAGCATCATTTCCTGACACATTGCAACACTAACTTCAGAAAGCCATGTCACATCAAGGGGGCTCCAACAACAGGGCGAGGAATGTGTAGGTGAACAACGTTTTACAGTCCACTCTGACTCCATTTAATGCAAAAATCTCTCTTCAGCTCTGCAAATGCAAGCACTGTTCAGCTAAATGGACCAAAAAGTAGTGCTTGTCTCTTCTGTTACACAAGCTTTCAGTCTAGCAGACAGAAATGAACTTTTTAAAAGTGGGAAAATCCTGAAGCTTTTACTCAGCCAAAACTCCCTTTGACTACAACAGGGGACAAATCCAAGTCAATGGGAAGCCTCTGGGGTTCGACTGTGTGCTTAACTACCCAACTTTCACAAAAATCTCACCTGATCATTTTATTCGTTAGTAAATTGCTCTTAATAGTTTAAGACTTAGGGGGAGATTTTCAAGACCCCTAAAGGATTTAGGTGCATACATCCCCTAGGAAGTGGGGGATTTATGCTGCTATACACCGTAGGCGCTTTTGAGACAAATGAATAGGCAGCAAATTTCATTTTGCCTGGTTGGATTTACTGCACTTAGAGGAGAGGAAAGTGATCAGGAAGAGTCAGCATGGATTCACCAAGGGCAAGTCATACCTGACCAACCTGATTGCCTTCTATGACGAGATAACTGGCTCTGTGGATGAGGGGAAAGCGGTGGACGTGTTGTTCCTTGACTTTATCAAAGCTTTTGACACGGTCTCCCACAGTATTCTTGCCAGCAAGTTAAAGAAGTATGGGCTGGATGAATGGACTATAAGGTGGATAGAAAGTTGGCTAGATTGTCGAGCTCAAAGGGGAGTGATCAATGGCTCCATGTCTAGCTGGCAGCCAGTATCAAGTGGAGTGCCCCAAGGGTCGGTCCTCAGGCTAGTTTTGTTCAATATTTTCATAAATGATCTGGAGGATGGTGTGGATTGCACCCTCAGCAAGTTTGCAAATGACACTAAACTGAGAGGAGAGGTAGATACGCTGGAGGGCAGGGATAGGATACAGAGGGCCCTAGACAAATTAGAGGATTGGGCCAAAAGAAATTTGATGAGGTTCAACAAGGACAAGTGCAGAGTCCTGCACTTAGGACAGAAGAATCCCATGCACTGCTACAGACTAGGGACCGAATGGCTTGGCAGCAGTTCTGCAGAAAAGAACCTAGGGGATACAGTGGATGAGAAGCTGGATATGAGTCAATAGTGTGCCCTTGTTGCCAAGAAGGCCAATGGCATTTTGGGATGTATAAGTAGGGGCATTGCCAGCAGATCGAGGGACGTGATTGTTCCCCTCTATTCGACATTGGTTAGGCCTCATCTGGAGTAGCGTGTCCAGTTTTTCTCGGAAGGTCAAGACATACTCCATCACTGATTCTCCACTGGGAGTGGCTTTCCCCTCCCTTTCGTCTCTCATCAGGTCCAGGGGCCCCTTTATCCTTCTTCCGTATAACAGTTCAAAAGGCGAAAACCCAGTAGATTCCTGGGGCACTTCCCTGTACGCGAACAGCAGGTGAGGTAAATACTTGTCCCAATCCTGTGGGTGCTGGTTCATTAAGGTTTTCAGCATCATCCTTAGAGTTCCATTGAACCTCTCCACCAGGCCACTGGACTGGGGGTGATATGCTGAGGCCCAGATGTGCCGGAGCCCAAATTTCTCCTACAAGCATTGGAGCAGGGCTGACATGAAGTTGGATCCCTGGTCTGTCAAGACTTCCTTGGGGAACCCCACTCGGCTGAAAATGGTCAGCAGCGCATCTGCCATGGTGTCTGCTGCAATGGAAGCTAAAGGCACTGCCTCGGGGTAACGGGTAGCGAAATCTACCACCGCCAGAATGTATTTCTTCCCTGACTGGGTTGTCTTTCTGAGAGGCCCCACTATGTCCACAGCCATCTTCTGAAAAGGCTCCTCTATGATGAGCAAAGGTCTCAAAGCCACTTTCCCCTTGACCCGGGCAGTATTAAAGACTCCAGTCCAGTAAAAGTTCTGTAGCAGCCTCTGCCTGGTACTCCGGATTCCCTGGTGTCCTGCGAGAGGGATGTCATGGGCCAGGTACAGTAGTTTGCAGTGATAGTTCTGGGGGACCACCAGCTGCCTCTAGATCCCCCATGACTCCACTTCCCCTGGGGAAGCCCATTCTTGGTACAGGAATCCCTTCTCCCACAGGAACCTCTCCTGGCAACCTCTCCCCATGGTCTGTGCTACACTGAGGCCAGCCAGGTCCCTTAGCTTCTGCAAGGAGGGATCTTTCTGCAACTCGGCCTGGAACTCAGCAGCTGGGGAAGGGATGGGGGCCTGCTCCCTCTCACTGGCTGGGTCTGAAGCCACAGCCCCTCTGAGCCTTGTCCCTGTGCACTCCCTCCCCACCAGGGTAGGGTCCTGCACCTCCAGTGAGGTACCCTCCCCGATGTCAGGGCATAGTGCCCCTCGCTGGCTCTGGCTCACAACTAAGGCGTTCTGGGGGTTGCTTAGCCAATCCTCTAGGTCACCCCCCATCAACACCTTAGTGGGCAAATGATGGTGCACCCCCATGTCTTTGGGGCCCTCCATGGCCCCCCATTTCAGATGTACCCTCGCTACAGGCACCTTGAATGGAGTCCCGCTCATGCCTGTCAGCGTCAGGTAGGTATTGGGCAATACCCGATCTGGAGCCACCATCTTGAGCTGGGCCAGCGCCACCTCAGCACCTGTGTCCCAATATCCATTGACCTTCCTTCTATCCACCTCCAGGGGAACAAGGCACTTGCTCCGCAGGGTCAGCCCCGCGCCCACCCTGTAAACTGAGAACCTTGAGTCCGGAGCATCAAGCCCCCCAGCGAAGCTGGTCCGGGAAACTCCTCCCTCCTGAGCAGTTGGTAAGCTGCTAGCCCCCTGTGCCTGGGAAGCCTGTCCCTCCTCCGGCTGGGTCCCTACCCAGCTAACCCTGTGAGGGTTCGATTTGCTCAGTCCATTGGTCCCCGTGAGCCAGTCGGTTGGTCCTGGTGCTGGTTGTTCCCCTGGAGAGAGGGTCTCCACATTCCCCCTTTGGGGGGTCCTAGGGTGACTCTCTCTCTGCACTGTGGTGGGCTTATTCTTTTTGGACTCCTCCGTTCCACCCCCTGACCGGCTGTCCACAAAATCGTTGGCCAGCTGCCCTGCACTCTGCAGGTCCTCTGGCTTTTTGTCCACCAACCATATCCTCAAGTCGGATGGGCAATGTTCATACAGGGGTTCCAGTACAACCAGTTTAACCATGTCCTCCTTAGTCTGGGACCCATCTGCTCACTTGTGGACATATTCCTCCATTTGGAGGATCAGTTCCAGATATGTGTCCTCAGGGGTTTTACGCTGACTCTGGAACTTTTCTGGTACGCCTCGGGAGTCATTCCAAACTTGCATAACAGGGCCTATTTGAACAGTTCATAGTCCCCTGCCTCCACCCCTTCCATTTGGTTGTACATCACTACGACTTTGGGGTCCAGTAAGGGGGTAAGAAACCAGAGCCTGTCTGCCAGGTCAACTCTGTGCAGCCCGCAGGCCTTCTCAAAGGCCATCAGGAATTCATCTATGTCCTCCCCTTCCTTAAACTGGGACAGGATGCGCTTATCAAAGTTCCATGTAGTCCTCGGTCCTTCACTCACTGCAGTGGGGGGCTCTCTGCTCCTCAACTTTGCCAACTCCTGTTCATGCTGCCGCTGTTTCTTCCAATCCTCCAGCTCTTTCAGTTTTATCTCCCTTTCCCATTCCAACCGCCTCAGCTCCAGCGATGAGGAGCTTGGCTGTGAGGATCCCCTGCTGGCCATGGGGGTCATGGTGTCCCTGGGGTTCGCCTGGATGCCTCTAGCCCCTCCCATAGCCATAGGTGGGAGGGGCCTTGGAATGCCCTCGGCAGCAGTCTGACCACTCCCAGCCCGGACAGACACCAGTGCTGGCGCTGCATCTGCCAGGCTGCTTCCCTTAGGGACAGGGATCAGCTCCTCCCAGCGATACTCCTCCTTCGGCTGGGCAATCAGCAATGCTTTGGTGGCCTTCCCTCTGCGAAGCCCTTTCTCCTTGCACAGCTCTACAAGATCTCTCTTAAAGATCATTCATCTCCCCGCTGTTCCCAAGTTGTTGTGGACTCGCAGGCCTATGTGCTCATTAATTTCCAGGAAGAACCCCTACTGTGCCAGCCTTTCTCCAGGTCACCACATCTTTCCCAGGGTCAAGCTGCAGACTTCTCCGCCCCTAAAACCGCTTGCAGCAGTCCCCAGGGGGATCCCCTTACTGCAACAGTCCTTCTTGCTGGTCGCACACTCCCAGGGGTTAAGCGTAGCTCCTCTCTGAGCCTTCAGCATGCCTGGTTCTCATTAATCCCCCTTCATTTTACTGCTCCCCAGTCACTTACTGCAGGAAGTGCCATCCATGGGGTGCAGTAGATCCCACCGCTTCCACCAGTTGTCACGGAGTGTGGAGGAGTCAGGCCCCTGCACCCCCCACTTCCTGCAACTCACTGTGACTCTCAGCCAGCCAGTAAAACAGAAAGGTTTATTAGACAACAGGAACACAATCTAAAACAGAGCTTGTAGATACAGAAAACAGGACCCCTCAGTCAGGTCCCTCTTGGTGGGTGGGGAGCCCCCCGTGTTAGGATATAGATATTCAGGCCTGTCTGTAAAGGCCTATACTCTTAAGAATTTAGGTGTATTCTTATTACTTGGCTAGCTACAGAGGTATAAAAGAAAGAATCAAAATCACTGTCTGCCAGTGTAAGGTCCTTCTCTTACTGTGACAGTCTGAGGCCCCGTTCTTAGGCTAAGGCCTTTGGCTAAGCAACAGAGGCAGCCATAAGCTGGGAAGCGACCGGTCACCTCCTCACATTCCAAACTAGTCACATTGAAATAAGGTGCTATTGGGCTGTTAGAAATACAATCCTGTCCTGATAGTGCCTATCGCCTCCAGAGAAAGGGAAGTGCCTAAAAGATGTAAAAGGAAACTTAGTTTGATAGCATCCTGCCTGGCAAGAACTCACTTATTAATAGCTGGGATGTGAAATCCTCATTTCTGTGTTGTTCTATCACTGTAGTCCCCATTTCCCTATTGTTTGTCTGCATAATCTCTGTCTGGTTCTGTGATTGTTCCTGTCTTTTGTATAATTAATTTTGCTGGATGTAAACTAATTAAGGTGGTGGGATATAATTGGTTAAATAATCATGTTACAATATGTTAGGATTGGTTAGTTAAATTTCAGTAAAATGATTGGTTAAGGTATAGCTAAGCAGAACTCAAGTTTTACTATATAGTCTGCAGTCAATCAGGAAGCGTGTGGGTGGGGAAATTGGAATTATGTTTTGCTAAAGGGGGAAATGGGAACAGGAAATGGGGGTGGGGAAACTGGAATCATGTTTGGTTAAGGGCAGGAATGGGAACAGGGACACAGGTGTAAGGCTCTGTGGTGTCAGAGCTGGGAAGGGGGACACTAAAGAAGGAACCTGGAATCATTCTTGCTGGAAGTTCACCCCAATAAACATCGAATTGTTTGCACCTTTGGACTTAGGGTATTGTTGCTCTCTGTTCATGCGAGAAGGACCAGTGAAGTAAGTGGGTGAAGGAATAAGCCCCCTAACTCCCCGTCTCCCTAGCCAGCTCCAAACTGAAACCCCTTCCTGCAGCCTCCCCCAGCCCCTTCTCCAGCCTTTGTCCAGTTTCCCGGGAAGAGGGTGTTACCTGGCCCCAACCCCCTCCTGGGCTCAGGTTATGGAGGGCAGCTGCCATCGGTTACGTGCTGGCCGTCAAGTATCATCCCTCAGTGAAGTCACACCCTTATTTCCCATCTCCATCTAGTATTGGTGCAGTACCCCAGGGAAACAGAGGCACACCCCATGTTAGCAGAAGACAGTAAACTAGTAAAACTCCCATGCAACATTACCAGGTTAATACTCCCTTCTCCGTTACAACTCCACTATGACCCCTGGATCCCTTTCCACAGTACTCCTTCCTAGGCAGTCATTTCCCATTTTGTATGTGTGCAACAGATTGTTCCTTCCTAAATGGAGCACTTTGCATTTGTCTTTATTGAATTTCATCCTTTTTACTTCAGGCCATTTCTCCAGTGTGTCCAGATCATTGTGAATTTTAATCCTACTCTCCAAAGCACTTGCACCCCCTCCCAGCTTGGTATCGTCCGCAAACTTTGTAAGTGAACTCTGTATGCCATTATCTAAATCACTGATGAAGATATTGAACAGAACCAGACCTAGACCTGATCCCTGTGGGATCCCACTCATTATGCCCTTCCAGCATGACTGTAAACCACTGACAACTCCTCTCTGGTTTTCCAACCAGGTTTGCACCCACCTTATAGCTCTGTCTAGGTTGCATTTCCCAAGGTTGCATTTGTTTATCAGGTCATGGAGACAGTATCAAAAGCTTTACTAAGGTCAAGATATACGATGTCTACTGCTTCCCCTCATCCACAAGACTTGTTACCCTGTCAAAGAAAACGATGAGGTTGTTTTGACACGATTTCTTATGTTTATGTTCTTGATTTGTTTTTGACAAATCCATGCTGACTGTAACTTTTCACCTTATTATCTTCTAGACGTTTGCAATTTGATTGCTTAATAATTTGCCCCATCATCTTTCTGGGTACAGAAGCTAAACTGACTGGTCTGTAATTTCCTGGGCTGTTCTTATAGCCCTTTTTATAGATGGGCAGTATATTTGTTGTTTTCCAGTCCTCTGGAATCTGTTCCGTCTTCCATGACTTTTCAAAGATAATTGCTAACGGCTCAGCGATCTCCTCAGTCAGCTCCTGGAGTATTCTAGTTAGGATGCATTTCATCAGGCTCTGGGGACTCCAAGACACCTAATTTGCCCAAGTTTCAGAGTAACAGCCGTGTTAGTCTGTATTCGCAAAAAGAAAAGGAGGACTTGTGGCACCTTAGAGACTAACCAATTTATTTGAGCATGAGCTTTCGTGAGCTACATCCGATGAAGTGAGCTGTAGCTCACGAAAGCTCATGCTCAAATAAATTGGTTAGTCTCTAAAGTGCCACAAGTCCTCCTCTTCTTTTTGCTAATTTGCCCAAGTAATTTTTAATTTGTTCTTTCCCTGTTTTAGCCGCTTCTGCGCCTACCTCGTTTCCACCGGCATCCCCTCACCACCAGCCTTCCTGATGAGAACCGACACAAAGAGGTCACCAAGCCCTTCTGCCAGGTCCCCAGTTCCTGTTATTGCCCCCTCCCCTTACGCCACAGGCCTACCCTGTGCTTGGTCTCCCACTTGCTTCTAATCTACCAGGAGCAAATTCGGGGGGCCGCGAGCGTGCGACGGGCAGAGGCCTGCGGGAGTGTGAGCGGGCCCCGGGCTGGCTCGCGGCGAGCGCGCACCGGCGGGAGGCGCGGGGCCTGGTCTCCTCCCATCGCCGCTGGCGGCCGGAGGGGGCGCGGCCGGGCCGCCGTCGGCCTCGAAGAGCTCTGGCCACACCCCGCCCCGCGTTGTTCTCCTCCGGCCCCCCCCCCGACAAGCTTTCCTCACCACAACAACAGACGTCACTTCCGGGCGCCCTGAGTTGCGATTGGAGGCGCCGGACCGGAAGCGAGGGCGGGCGCCGCTCCGTTGCCGCAGTGACAGGGCTGGAGTGGAAGATGGCGGCGCCGCGTCGCTCCCAGCATCACCACCACCATCACCCGCCGCCCCCCGCGCCGGCCTCCCCGCCGCGCAGCCCCGGCCTCTCCCCTGCGGGCGCCGCGCCCTCCCCGCAGCGGCACAGCCTGGCCGGGCCGGAGGGCGAGGCCCCCGCTTCGGGCGGCGGCCGGGACGCGGAGCGCGCCCTGCCGCCGGAGCAGCCGGAGAGCGCGGCCGGGGCCGCCCCCCCGCCGGCTTCCGGCTCCAGTAGCAGCAGCGTGGCCACCAGCAGCGGCAGCGCTTCGTCGTCCTCCTCGGCGGCCTCCAGCCCGGCGGCCGAGAGCCCGGAGCCGCCCGGGCCGGGCGCGGGGAGCGGCGCCTTCCGGGAGCTGCTCGAGGCCTGTCGCAATGGAGACGTGACCCGGGTCAAGCGCCTGGTGGACACGGGCAACGTGAACGCCAAGGACATGGCGGGAAGGAAATCCACCCCCCTGCACTTCGCCGCGGGTGAGCGCCGCCGCCCGGCGGGGGAGGGGGTCGCTGTGCGCGGGGGCGCCCTGCGTGGCGGTGGGCGGCCCGGCCCGGCCCGGCCCGGCCCGCGGGACCTGCCCCAGTGTAGCTGCTGCGCAGTGGGGCTGGGGAGGTGGCTAGGTCACTGGATGAGAATGGAGCTGAGATCCCCCCATGGGCTGGGCTAGAACAGACCCTAGGATAAAGCTGGCTCGTGAGCTTGGGGAGAGCACTTCGGACTGCTGCCTTGGAGACTCTGAAACCACCTCTGACCCCCTCCCCCACCCTTTAAAAAAACCTTAAGGATTTTTGGTCTGCTCCCGTCTTGACAGGGATGTGTTAATGTCAGGTTAGCAGTGTTACAGATTTGGAGAACAGAAGTTTTTGTTATCAGTGGATGACTCTCTTTGTGCTTTCCTTATCTTCCTGGTGAATGTTACAGGCACTTTTCTTTGTAACTTAAACATCAGTTTAAAAAAAAGTTTGTAGCCCTTCAAAACAAACTGCTGAGTAGGTGTAGGTCAATGGCCTTTTCTTAAAGGAAGGCAGTTTAGTAACAGAAAGCATTACTACATTCTTAAGGTAGGCCCTCAGTGATGTCAGTAATTGCTCTCTGCCTAAGCTCTTATTTCAAACTCATATTCTTCGTGTCCGTGTGAGCCGCTCTCTTCTGATTATTCTTGCATGGGGAGATGTTGTGTCTATGTCCTGTAATCCTTCCTGGTTGTTGAGAAGGGAGAGATGCTGTCTCCACATTGTCTGAAGAGGACTTGTGTGGAAGTAGCTCTCCAGTGTTTCCACCACAAGGTCCAAGACACTAAGTTCCATCCTTGTGTTAAGAAGGGTCTCTAGAGCACAAAAGTTGCTTTAGTGGTGGAATCTTCAAAGCACCTACAGGTGGGGAGGCAAGTGAGAGCAGACTCTTCAAATGTCCCCTTCCCCCCAAACAAGGGCAAAAAATAATACTTTGAACTCACTGGGTTAAGAAGAAAAGAGGAGGAAAGATCAATGAGAAACAAAAAAAAATCATAGGCCATGAAAATTTTCTTCCTTACTAGTTGTACAAGAAGTTAATCCACTAGTGTGCATATAATTAGGGGAGAAAGTAACATTGGGGCACTTTCGGAACACAGTTGGGCTCCAACTTCCTTTTGGGGGATGATGTTCTTTGTAGTACAGTTGTTCCTAGGGTATCAGCCTGGACCCCATTCAGCTGTGCGCTATGTGGGCATGTACTAAAAGAGAGATTCTGCTCCAAAGAACATAGTCCTGGCTAGTGAAAATGACACAAGTGTATAAAAACACACAAATAAGGAAGGGGATGACAATAAAATGTGCAAGATATTCAAAATAAGCCAAAGCCTCCGCCCACTAACTACCATGATTGCTGAACGTGGCTCTTGTGCAGATTGTAAATTCTCTGGCACATTCTATATTTCTTTGTGCTAAGTGCTGTACATTGTGGCCTCTGGGCATTACTCTTAAAATATTTAATAATACAAAATCTGTTTGTGTACACAACGATCAATATTTACATTTTAAAATGTGGTTCGGACTAACCACACTGAAATGACTTTCTTAGAAAAATCAGCACTTTTAAGGAATGCTCTCTCAAAGACTTCAAAGTGTGTCCAGCTTCCTTTCCCACTGGTATTGCCTTGGTTATTCTGGATATGTCAATGTAAAGAGTCAAAAAGTGGTTCTCTGCTGGGCCCATGTCTTGAGTCCCCAAGTGCTGCCACTATAGCTCATGAGCTTCATATTGACTGAATTTGTAAAAGCAGTTTATCCCCAAGGAGTATGCAGATAGAGTTTAATTCTACAGAGCCTTGAAATGTGGGCTTATGGTTGAAAACTCCTTAAGTTCTATAGCTCAAGTGATAATTCCATGAGACCTCAACCAAGGGTCAGCAGCATGTCTGTATATGGACACAAGTGTCTGTGGTAAAAATTTTGAGGTCCGTGGTAATTTTTCAAAAAATTGAAGGACTGAATGACACAACCCCCCCAATGTCCATCACTAAGTATGGTAATTTTGTCAAGTGTCCGTTGCGTGACATGGTGGTTCTGAGCCCTGGCCTCAGCTAGGTCCTACTTATACTGAATTCAAGCTTATAAAAGCTTCACCAACATACTTCATACATAAACTCTTGAGCATCACTGGTGAAACACAGGTGTCACTAAAGTTACAAGCAAAACTTAATCTGTCACTTGGATTGTGAACATGAAAAACACTTTCCTACTTTGAGGGGAAATGAACAAAACTTATGTGAGAGAAGTTGCGAATGTTGCCCTTTAAAACAATTTTAACAGAATATTATGTTCTAATAGAAGAACAAAAACTTGCTTGAAGTGCAGGACACTTACTGTTGGAAGATTCAACATCAAACTTAACTCTGTATGTGCCTATATCTATAGACTAGACCAGCAGTTCTCAGACATTTTAATGGGGTCGTCAGGGCTGGCGTTAGACTGGCTGGGGCCCAGGCCAAAGCCTGAGCCTCGAGCCCTGAGTGGTGCGGCTCAGGTTACAGGCCTCCTGCTTGGAGATGAAGTTTTTTGGGCCCCCCCTGCCCAGGGAGGTGGGGCTCGAGCTTTGGCCTCCTTGTCCGGAGCAGCGGGGCTCAGATGGGCTCAGGCTTCAATCCCTCCTCCTGAGGTCATGTAGTAATTTGTGTTGTCAGAAAGGGGTTGCGGTGCAATGAAGTTTGAGAACCCCTGGACTAGACATTTTTCAGGTGCCATGTAAATTATCGTAATTTGATAAGAATGACATCAGGTACTAGTGGATCTTTTATGTGTTGGGAAGGTATTACGATAAACTTTTGTATTAGGGGGTTCTGCCTTTGAAAGTGTCTGCAAATGTCAGCCATGGCAACTGATGTCTGATGGAGACTGGGCATTAAATGCCCCAGTACCAACTATGTGGCTGAAACCAGACAGTCACTACACTCTTGAATTAACTCACAGGAAAATGATAAAAGAGGAAAAACACCACATCACCTGTGGGTGAACACTTTTCATGATGTGATCAATCTGTCTGACCTGTCAGTCCTCAACCTCAAAGAAAACACGCACAACGTTTTCAAAAGACTCGTGTGGGAGCTTAAATTTGTAACTTTGCTCGACGCTAAGGGTACGTCTTCACTACCAACGTTAAAGCGCTGCCGCAGCACCGCTTTAATGTGGCTGTGTAGTCATGGCACCAGCGCTGGGAGAGCTGTTCCACGAGGGGAGCAGCTCCCAGTGCTGGTGCACTGCCTACACTGCCACTTTACAGCGCTGAAACTCGCATCGCTCGGGGGGGGGGGGGGGTCACACCCCTGAGCGAGAAAGTTTCAGCTCTGTAAAGTAGAAGTGGAGAGCAGGTCTAAAAAATATGGACTGCACAGAGATCCTGGATTTATGGCTTATTACAACAGCATAACAACCCCCTCCCCCTTTCCTTTCCATCCTATGACTGGATGGGTGTTAATGGGCCACTTCACCCTGAATGGTCCCTTGAAATATGCGTTAACTACTTATGCTAAACAATCTGTTCCATCTTGTATTTTGCTGTGTACATTTCCCAGACCTGAAGAAGAGCTGTGTAAGTTCAAAAGCTTGTCTCTGGCTAGGTACGCTACCACTTATGTTGCTGTGGGGTGTGACCCCCCCCCCCCAACCTGAGCAAAATAAGTTACACTGACATAAGTGCTGGTGTGGACAGGGTGGGAGAGCTGCTCCTGCCGACATAGCTACCGCCATTCTTTGGGGCAGATTAATTAAATTGATGGGAGAGGGCTCTCTGTCCGCATTGAGCGGCTGGCTTCACTAGAGATCTTACAGTGTCGCAGCTGCCTCAGGACAGTGGCACTGCTGACTAACATAAAAGAGAAGGAACCACCCCCCCACCCCGAAAAAACAAAACAAAAACCAAACCCCAAACAAAGCCAAAACCTCCAGCCTGCAGTCACTTATATGAATTTTGCCTGTGGCTGTTGATAAGGCTCCATTCTCCAGTCACTTCTTTCTGGGTCTTGGTTCACCCACCCAATTCACAGTTTGTTGACTGTTCATGTTCAGACATTGCTTCTTTAGCAACAGTGACAAATTAGAAGAATTAATTTATTACAATAGTAATCTTTTGGCTTCAGGTTTTTTGGTAAAAAAGTTGAGATCAGTGTTTTTTAACTTTATGAAGTTTTTAGGTTCACAAATCTTTCTCTATCATAAGGGAAAGAGAAGAAAAATAGCCCCTGAGAAAAGAACATTAGGAATCAAAATGCTTTTTTTCCCTTTCTCTCTCTCTCTAGTGCAGAGATTGCAAAATACATGTGTACTCTGGAGCAATTATTTGCAAAACTCAAGATACACTTGAAACAATTAGGTTTAATACATCCGCTTGTTACATCAGCAAAACTGTATTTAGAGGCTTGAGATGAGTTTAACATAGCTCCTTTCATCAGCAATCAATAGGGTAAAAGTGACCTTTTAGGCTGTATCTGGATGGTGGAGTCCTTCCACCACGTCAGGAGGATGGTAAATAAGGAGTCACATTTATTTCCTTATTCAGGTAGCACAGGGAGCATATCTTTCTGGAGCTGCCTCTTTTGGGACTATGGGTATCTTCATGGACAGGAGATGCTCTTCTTCCCACTCACCTTTTGAGGAACTTTATCTCCCTAAAAGGGGAGTATGTATTTGTGGGGGGAGCAGCAGTGGTAGTTAAGGGGCTGGCTGGGGGCCATATGTATTTTCCTCCCCTGGTGCTATTAAGTGGGCTGCTGAATTTCACAAGCAGATATTCAAGAGGAGTTGCATGTGGCAGTGACTGGTGAATTTTATTTGCCTTTGTTCTCTGCCTCTATTAGTAGGGAGGGTGAAGATTCCGGCTGTCAGAAGATGGAGAAAGAACAGCTGGCAAGGACTGGATGTTTCTTAGATTATTCCTTCTGGTTTTTGTTTAACTTCTAAAATCAGATGCCAAAATTTGTAAGCCTAGTGACAGGCTTATGTTTTGAAGGTTATATTTTTTTTTTTGCAGCAAGATGGTCTAGAGACTTTGTTTTTTTTTGTTGTTGTTTTTTTTAAAATGAAAGCTTTAGAGCTTTAGAGTAGATTTAGGGGACGTTGTGAAAATGTGTATCCCCTTTGTTTGGGAACACTTACGCTGTGTTTTGGTGGTAAATAGTGTGCTGGTTCTCACTGAGATATAATATGTAAAAACAAATTTGAAATTTTTACAAGTGGTTTCTTCCCTCCTACTTCTTCTCCTTGTGTGGGCCACATACCGCTGCTTTTTGAGATTAGATGTTTTCCTAAAAGAGGTTCTGTAAGTCAAACTAATTCAGGGAAGTTCTCTGGCCTCTGTTATACAGACGGTCAGATTAGATGATCACAATAGTCCCTTCTGGCCTTATCTGTGAATCTACTACTACTTTCCAGTCATCAACTGAAACCCCCCACTGTACCTATACTGTTCACTCTTGTAATTGAGTTGGAAATCCTGTTCTCTGTATACAGTCCAAAGAATTCCCTTTTAGCCATTGTGGATAGAACAAATGATCTAGAGACCCCAAAGTATCATATAAATTTGAGCAGGGGCCCTTTATTTTGCTCCATCTTCCATAAAGGAGCTATATTGTGTGACTTTTGCGTGGCAGCCTCCTTTCCCCTGTCAGCACAGAGCTGCCAGTTTGTCTGCTCTCCACATTTTCCCTCAAATCAACCAAGTCAGTAGACAATCAGAGGAGGTACTGCTGTACCCAGTTTATGTTGCTGCTTTGGTCACTCTAAGGTACTTCACCGTCTAACAATTTTGGTGTTTCTTTTCAATATATCTGTTTCCCAGAACACAGGAACTTGCTGAAATCTTTTTTTATAATGTGCAGAGAACTCTGCTTTAATTGCCTATAGTTAACAGCGAAGTTCTGCATGGAAACGGATGAGGTCTTTCACTTGCTAGGTTGGTACACAGTGATAGTAGGGCAGAGTTAAGGTTGATATTTGAATCTTTTCACAATTAGGTTTTCAAAATGTTAAGGAAACAAACATTCTAAGGCCATGATGCATTATTTGTGTGATGTGGAGCGGAAAAGCTGCTTTTTGAGCCACTTTTAGCTGGGAGCTCAAACTTCTTCGGTGAGGGAGGCCATTTTTGTAGAGGCAGTGACTTCAGCATGTAATATGAATGAATTACAGGCAGCAGCGATCCATCTGGTACTGAATACTGGCTTGTGTTTTAAGTGGATTAAGGTGCTTAAAGTCCACCCAACTTTATTCTATTCAACAACCATTTTTTTGGCAGTTCTGTCACTAAAAGACTATAGCAAATGGCTGGCTGATTGCATCTTGCGTTGTTGTGATGTGGCTGGCGTGAAGCTGGAGGGCCATGGTGAGGCTCATTCAATTCATTGACTAATGGAGGTTTTCATTTCAGACATAGGAAAAATAGCCTCATAGTCTTTGCTCATACTCTACAAAGTATGATTGCTTGGCTTGGGTTTGGTCTGTTTCTGTAGCAGTAATGCTCAAACACTCCTGCCCTCTAGAATATCTTTTTGGTGATCAGTGTTTTTGAGTTTGCCACACTGCAGTTATTTGCTTTTGGATGCAACTTATAGGATATAAAAATACCATTTATGGAGGTGTCTTCTTACCCTTCCTCTATATTTAGAATTTACTTTGTTGCCGTTGGCCTTGTTCTTGCTGTTTGTCAGAGTTTTAATGCTTGCTCTCTTAAACATTCACCAAGTCAGTTCCCTTCGAAGAGTAGAAATCCAGCAGAAATGGTATCTTCACAGAAGGGAAAAATACCTTGATACTCTGTTTCTCGAAGATGCCTCCTGTATGAATTTCCTTGGAATTTGGCAGTAAACAATGTTGAGAGGAGCTGGTTAATTTTACACTGTTTTATTGCAGTGTCTCCTTGATGCATTTAATGCTTCAGTAATTTTTGTGACTGCGTCTTTTTATGGAAAGTCTCTGTTTTCTGCTCTGTCATGAAGTGTCACAGCACACAGTCAACCTGTGGAACTCTTTGCCAGAGGATGTTGTGAAGGCCAACAACAGGGTTTAAAAAAAAGAACTAGATAAATTCATGGAGGATAGTTCCATCAATGACTATTAACCAGGATGGGGAGGGATGGTGTCCCTAGCCTCTGTTTGCCAGAAGCTGGGAATGAGCTACAGGGGATGGATCACTTGTTGATTACCTGTTCTGGTCATTCCCTTTGGGGCACCTGGCATTGGCCACTGTTGGAAGACAGGATACTGGGCTAGATGGACCTTTGGTCTGAGGTGGTATGGGTGTTCTTATGACTGGAAGGATTCAAGGGTAGTGCTTCCCTACCTTTAGGGGATATCACATGTTCTTACCTGCTATTGCTGTGCTTGGATCTAAAAGTCTGAAGAACTTGGAGTGCTGGACAAGCAGGAGTGAAAAATGTTGCCAGAAGATACTTTGTAATTCTGTTTCTCTGAAGATCAAGGAAAAGAAGTTTCTCTTCTAAACTGAAATAGCTTGAAGATGAGACCTACTCTTTCCCTCCCCCCGCCCTTTTGTAAGGGAGCCATCACAAAGGAATGAAGACACTATAGTGATTCTGTTCTTCTTGGATGGTTTACTTCTAGCAGTGTTAACTTACTTTTTAAGGCTGCCTCTTTATGCCAAAGAAGGACAAACAGTAGAACCGTTTTAGATCAGTATTGCAACACTTTATTTGAGATGAGTGACTTGTTTTGATGGAAGAGGTGATAGATCTCACTTACTATTGTGGTAAGGATGGGTGAGTAGACTCTGTGCCTGGGTAGGTGAATTTTCATGATAACTTTCTTTTTAAGTCTTAAGATATGAAATGGGCCTGGGGTAAAAGGTAAAGAGACTACATGTTGAGGTGTATCCATTGCTGCCCCTCTCCTCGGGACTAGCTTAACAAAGGAATCTAGTTGAAGAAGGGGAATGTCTTTCTTTAGAAGTACTCCTCATTAACTTTAGTAATATTCATTAGGCGTTGGATCCCTTTGCTCTCAATAATAAATGTTGAGGATTTTTTAAATCTTTCCACAGTAAACTATAACTAGTGACTAAGGACCTATGATAATAATTGGGCCTACAAATTTATCCTAATAGTGAGCTCATCTGTAAAAAGTGAGTGAAAGTTTATAAAACGTCGCAACCTATAATAACAAATGTTGATGGGAAAATTACAAAAGGGAGACAGACTGAATTAATCTAAACAAAGATCTACTGATTTAATTCAAATATTGTGTTAAGAACATGCCTGGTAAACAAGAGGACTATGAGACCAGAAATTAATGAATCAAAATTGGTGTGTTGGAAGTTATGCCTAATTGGTGGACAGAATAATGAGATGCATTGTTTTGCCCACTGCTCTCTTTTGGCGTCCTCAAAAAGACACTTTGAGTGGACAGACACTGGCTGATGGGAAGCAATGAGTTTCACCATGGATGCTACCCTCACCATCTCTTGGAACCCCAGACCTTCTTTAGCCTAATCATGAGATGACCAGGCAAGAGAGGGAGCCAGGTGACGTTGCCGCCACCATCACTGGCTCTGGCTAGATCCCAAATACCCCTTGGGATGTGAGACTCGGTCAGCCTCCTCCTCCCCCTTGTGTGTTCCCTTCCTTCTTCACCTTCTTTCTTACCCCTCTCCTTTTTCTTGCTGTCTAGTAAGAGTCTGGCTTTGCTGGCCAAGACTCGGTATTTTGCAAAACTGTGACTAGAAAAAGGCAGCTAAAAGCAGTGCCTTAAATAGCCCGATGCTGGTAGATGTTTGCCAGGTCTTGGAGTGACTAATAAGAACTGCATGCTGTTCCTGTCTTTTCCATTGGTAAGATTGCAAGTAAAAGGGAACACCAGAAACAGAAGCTGCATTTTCTTCTTTTGCTGTTCTTTCTCTCCCGTGTTCTGTATGTTTGTCTTGTTTTTGTCTTCTAGGAAACAGGATCAGACTTTAATGGTAGCAGCTCCAGTCCATTAACTTCTCCCCCCCCTTCCCCCCACCAAAGAAAAGGACAGTTATTACCCCCTGAGACAGTGAAACAAGGTGTCTTTACACCCCCCCCCCCAAGACTCTACAGCTAAAGGGAGCAAGGGATGTTGTTAAAATGAAAGTCTTATTTAATACTTTATATTTCAAATGTTTTAACTGTTTTCTCTTCTGCAGCTTTAATAGAAGGTTAAAATGATTTTTAATGGTTTGTGTGCCATTGCAGACTGAGGTTTCTGTATACCAAACCCTGAACCGTGTCCAACATTGAACAGTTTTAAACAGTGGTAGAGGTCATGTTAACACTTCACTCTTCGGGCCCACTTATTCAATCTAAATTAGTACAACAGACCAAAGGACAATGATCTCACTTGGAAAATTGGAAAAACTGTCATTGTTTCCTTTAATAGAGGAAGATAAGGCAACAGGGGATGGATGACTTGATTACCTGTTCTGTTCATTCCCTTTGGGGCATCTGGCATTGGCCACTGTCGGAAGGCAGGATACTGAACTAGATGGAGCTTTTGTTTGACCTAGTCTGGCCATTCTTATGTTCTTATCCATTAACCTAAAAATGGGAAAGCAGCTGGAGAGTATATTACTGGAGAGATACTTAATCAAGTGATGAAATAGCTCTCTGGACTTTTCCTGGGGTTTCTGTCTGGAATATAGAATGAAGTAGTGAACCTACCAAGTGGAAAGAGACCTGATAGTAAAATTGCCAAAGAAGGGTGGCTTAATAACTGGACAGGTATCATTATTCTCAGTGCTTGTAAAAAATCATGTGCAACATCATCCTGGAACATATTAAGAAACAGATCTCCAGCTTAGAGACGGAAGCAGGTTTTAGACCTCTGAACCATATCTCAGACCTATTTTAGAAGAAATCCTGGAGTGGGCAGATGTGATGGGTTTGGTCACAGAGACCCCCTTGGGACTGTCGTCTGATGTGCTGAATTTACCTCTGAGCCTGTTTTCCCTGCCAGCTTGGGACTCCAGAACCCTGCCTTGTTGAGCCAGACATGCTAGCCTGCTGCAACACAGACCCAGGTCTGGGCCACGCCCCCAAAGCTGCAGACTTTAACCAAAAACTGCTCAGCAGGTCAGCTATCTCCAGCACCCAGACACCCAGCTCCCAATGGGATCCAAACCCCAAAGAAATCCTTTTTACTCTGTATAAAGCTTATACAGGGTAAACTCATGAATTGTCTGCCCTCTATAACACTGATAGAGAGGTATGCAGAGCTGTTTGCTCCCTCAGGTATTAATTAGTTACTCTAAGTTAATTAATAAAGTGATTTTTATTAAGTATAAAAAGTAGGATTTAAGTTGTTTCAAGTACTAACAGGCAGAACAAAGTAAGTCATCAAGGAGAATAAAGCAAAAACACGCAAGTCTAAACCTAATACATTAAGAAACTGATTACAGGAAAAATTTCACCATCAGAGATGTTTCAATAAGCTTGTTTCACAGACTAGACTCCTTCCTAGTCTGGGCCCGATACTTTCCCCTCATACAGTTCTTGTTAGTTCCAGCAGCCATCTTAGGTGGGCCGGTTTTGTTCAATATCTTCATAAATGATCTGGAGGATGGTGTGGATTGCACTCTCAGCAAATTTGCGGATGATACTAAACTGGGAGGAGTGGTAGATACGCTGGAGGGGAGGGATAGGATACAGAGGGACCTAGACAAATTGGAGGATTGGGCCAAAAGAAATCTGATGAGGTTCAGTAAGGATAAGTGCAGGGTCCTGCATTTAGGACGGAAGAACCCAATGCACAGCTACAGACTAGGGACCGAATGGCTAGGCAGCAGTTCTGCGGAAAAGGACCTAGGGGTGACGGTGGACGAGAAGCTGGATATGAGTCAGCAGTGTGCCCTTGTTGCCAAGAAGGCCAATGGCATTTTGGGATGTATAAGTAGGGGCATAGCGAGCAGATCGAGGGACGTGATCGTTCCCCTCTATTCGACATTGGTGAGGCCTCATCTGGAGTACTGTGTCCAGTTTTGGGCCCCACACTTCAAGAAGGATGTGGATAAATTGGAGAGAGTCCAGCGAAGGGCAACAAAAATGATTAGGGGTCTAGAACACATGACTTATGAGGAGAGGCTGAGGGAGCTGGGATTGTTTAGCCTGTTGAAGAGAAGAATGAGGGGGGATTTGATAGCTGCTTTCAACTACCTGAAAGGGGGTTCCAAAGAGGATGGCTCTAGACTGTTCTCAATGGTAGCAGATGACAGAACGAGGAGTAATGGTCTCAAGTTGCAGTGGGGGAGGTTTAGATTGGATATTAGGAAAAACTTTTTCACTAAGAGGGTGGTGAAACACTGGAATGCGTTACCTAGGGAGGTGGTAGAATCTCCTTCCTTAGAGGTTTTTAAGGTCAGGCTTGACAAAGCCCTGGCTGGGATGATTTAACTGGGAATTGGTCCTGCTTCGAGCAGGGGGTTGGACTAGATGACCTTCTGGGGTCCCTTCCAACCCTGATATTCTATGATTCTATGAATAGGGGTGTTCTCATGACTGGCAGCCCCCTTTGTTCTGTTCCACCCCCTTTTATTCCCACAAGGTGGGAATCTTTTGTGTCTCTGGGTCCCCACCCCTCCTTTTAAATGGAAAAGCACCAGATTTAAGATGGATTCCAGTATCAGGTGACATGCTCACATGTCCTGTGAGACTCCAGCCTCCATTCTTCCTGGGTTGGCTCACAGGGACACAGGAAGGCTTGCAAGTAAACAGAGCCATTTACAACCAATTGTCCTAGTCAGTGGGAGCCATCAAGATTTTAAACCAGCATTAATGGCCCACACTTTGCATAATTACAATAGGACCTCAGAGTTATACTTTATATTTCTAGCTTCAGATACAAGAATGATACATACATACCAATAGGAGGAATATATTTAGCAGGTTATAACCTTTGATACCTTACAAGAGACCTTTTGCATAAAGCATATTCCACTTACATCATATTCACACGCATAAGCATATTTCCATAAAACATAATGGAGTGCAAAATCACAGCAGGCACCTCTTGTGATAAAGTTTAGAGCTTTCCAGAAGCTTTTGACAGTGTGGAGAGAGAGAGTCTTTGGAAAATTATGAAATATTATGGAATATAAGTAAGAATAATTGGCACCATCAAGGATCTATATAACGTTAAACATGTAGTCTGATGGTTACATCAGCCAATGGTTTGCACTGACAACAGGAGTAAGGTAAGGGTGTATTATGTCCCCACTATGTCATGAGGAAAGTAACTGCAGAAGGCAACTGAGGAATTTTATTGACCAATGAAGCACAACTGGATAACCCCCTTGTTTATTTTGTGCTCATGATATTGTCCTGTTTAGTTCAACACATCACTTAAGGGACAAAAAGACCCAGCTTTTGGCAGATAAACTATTGGTTCATCAACAAAGGGAAGACAAAATATATGGCTATCAATGTCCCCAAAGCAACAGAGTAGATGGAGAGACACTAGAAGTAGGAAGCACTTTACCTGTCTAGGGAGTGAGATGTGTAAAGATGGTGTCAGCATGCTGTATGTCAAGCAGTGTATATTGAAAGCAGCAAACAACTTTCAGAAACTTGAAAAGATTTGGAAAAGTAGTATGGCTGACAGTGATACAAGTATGAATTTTTAATTCATGTCTCTCCTCCTTTATGGAGCAGAGTCATGAGAATCTACAACAGAAATGGATAAGATCAACTCATTCTAAAGTAAAAAGAAAGAGTACTTGTGGCACCTTAGAGACTAACAAATTTATTTGACCATAAGCTTTCGTGAGCTACAGCTCACTTCATTGGATGCTATATCTCACAAAAGCTTATGCTCAAATAAATTTATTAGTCTCTAAGGTGCCACAAGTACACCTTTTCTTTTTGCGAATACAGACTAACACGGCTGCTACTCTGAAACCTGTCATTCTAAAGTAAAAACCTGGGAAAGGTCTTCAGAGTTCACTGGGAAGTATCTTGCAACATCAGAAATTCTAAGGAGAGCAAACTAAACAAAAGCATCAAACATGGTCAGGCAATGATGGACATATTTAAGACATGCTTTAAGGATGCCACCAACCTGACTTCCACATCAAGTAATAATGTGGACGCTACCTGGAAAGAGAAGAGGGCAACCTAGAGAAGCATTATGCAGAACAAGGGAGAAAGAAGTCGAATCCATCTGTTTGACACTCAGAACAGACCAGCACCAAACCAAAATCAGTGGTGGCATCTGGATGCCCTATGCACCTGATGGGGTGGGAGGATAAAGAAGAATATTTGAAGTATACCTTTTTTGCGGAGGCTAAAACACTTCTAGAAGCCAAGGCCCTAATCCTGCAAAGGGATCCATGTCCGCAGACTCATACCCATATGGACTGGACGCCTTTGCAGGATTAGGGCCTGTGAGATGGCAAAATCCCAAGGACAAATTTAATAGATCCAACAGACTTTCATTTTAAACATCTCTGATCGTTCTCAATATTTTATCTGTATGAATTGTGTTAACTTCTAATGACATGAAGTGTTCTGTGCTTCAGCTATAGCCTGTTTTTTGATTTCTCTGAATAGTGTGGTCTTGTACAACAAAATCATGTTTAAAATGTGTGGAGGTGGAGAATGAGAAAGTACAAGAACATGAACATAGAACTTAAACTCAAATTATTTATTTAGTGAAACCTCAAACCGCATTTTACTGGAAAGCTTGTATGCTGCACTGAAAATGTCTGATTCAGTTTCTAGATACAGTGAAGTTAATGCACTTATTTTCAGCCAGTGGTCTTAATTCTCTTTTTACACTGTTGTGAACTGGGAATAGCTCCATTTAAGTCAGTGGAGTTGTGTTGATGTAAACTGGTGTGAGGGAAAATCTGGCTCAAAATATGCTTAACTGAAAAGACAAATTAAACTAGCCTGAAGTCCCCACCTACCACGGAAACCATTCTGACAATAACATCCATTTTCTTAATAAGATGAGGTCTTTGAAATGGAGAAGTGCACATGTTCTGATGTGAACTAGGTTTGGTCCTCTAAAAAGTAATGAAATGGGATTACGTTTATTCAGTGCATTTCTGCTATTTTATCAAACATAATGACAGTGTTCAGATATGGATAAACTGTGCTTTTCCATTTTCTTGATGATATGTTCTCAGACTTTTTTAAAGAAGTGTTTGGACTAACAAATCTAAGAGCAAGTAATCTGTAATGTGGAAGAGAGGGTAAAAGATGCAATGAAAGTACAATTACAATAAAAAGTACAATAAAAATCTTTCCTAGAAAACTGAAAACCAAAGTTTTACGGAAAATTGTGATCAGAGTAAAACTGAGATTATAATTCATTTAAAAGAAAATAGACCTAGCTAGGTTGGCTCACAAGTTGCACTAATTGTGTCATTGGCTGAGCCAAACAATTTGACACTCCCACATTACCTGGGATACCTGTCAAAACCAGATATACATTTCTGCTTTTTAGTAAGACAAGTGAAATTATACAACTTGATTATCTGACTGCATGATATAACTAGAACTTGATATGTAGCTAGTACTCTAATTGGGGAAGACATATTCTTCTTTCTTCATGCAAGGGTATGGATATTCTATAGTATTTTATGACTTTAGTCTCTTACCTGCAGAAAACATGAGGGCCAAGACTTAATAATAAAGCCTAAAGTTAGGCACCTAAATAAGTAACTAGACTTTCAGAAGTGCTAAGCAGCTACCCCCTCCCACTGACTTAATTGCCAAGATGAACTTGGTTTAAAGCAGTGGTTTTCAACCTGTTGTGGGCCGCATATGCAGCTCTCTGTGTTATGTGGGCCGCATCCAGTGGTGCGGTGGACCTGGTTTGCACCGGTTTGTGTGAACCGGTTGTTAAATTTTGAAGCCGGTTTAGAACCAGTTGTTAAAGGGGTGGGCAAACTCTGGCCCGTGGGACCATCTTGTCTGTCCCACCTGAGCTCTCAGCTCTGGAGGTCCCCCGGTGAATTTTTACTCACCGGGCGGCACTCCGGGCTTTTGGCGGCACTTCGGTGGCGGGTCCTTCTCTCGCTCCGGGCTTTTGGTGGCGGGTCCTTTAGTGCTGCCGAAGGCTCGGAGCGACTGAAGGAACCGGTTCTTCAGCTTTTTTCAGCTCATCACTGGTTGCATCCACACACTATACCTGTATGCTACCTGTATGGCCCTGAGGATGTCACGTGGTCCGTAGCTGTGTGCTGCTAGGGCCGTAAAGGGCCACAGGTTGAGAGCCACTGGTTTCAAGTCTTGTTGAAGGTTTAATTTTCTTAATGTTTTACCTGATCATCTGGGCAAGGTCTTTAAGTGGAGGATTTTGAATTAAAGCCTCAATTTGAGTAAATTGTTAGATGGATCAACTTTCTATCTGGAAATGCACAAAGATTTAAGGTTTAAACAAAACTCTCACAGTTCAGGGCAACTGAACCTGTATTCCTCTCTGTGATGCAGCAGCAACACCCACTCTAGGCTCCCAGCTGCTTAGCTTTCACCTCTCTTGGGTGGAGACCTGCGTGTGTGTGGACGCGCGCGTCTGTCTCTCTCTTCTCCCTCCCATCCCCTCCAGGGGTATTTCCAAGCTGCACAGTTCCCTGTCTACACTGTTATTGCCAGATTGCCTAATGAGCATGGCATCTGTGTTTGCTTACCCTTGAAAGACAATGAACAAAGTAATTGCCAGCAGTTATGCGTTAACACAACCCTTTTTATGCAAGCACATTTATTCTTAAGGTGAAAGCATTACAAAGAAAACATTAAAAACAATAAAGGAACCTACACATGTTAATAAACTTACCAACGATCACCCTTCCCCCCCCCTCCAACTCCAGCAGGAGTCTTTCTAGCCCTTTCCTAAGGTTTTGGGCCCTCTCTTGAACAGAAGATTCTGTCCATTTGCTGGATCAGAAAGAGGGCCCTGAAGTCAGTTTAAACTCAAGCTGTATATCCAAAACACTTTTCTTTGTCTATGGGTCTCTAGAGACCCATAATCTCTTTAACGATTCTGAGTCTGACTCACGTGTTTCCTGAATTAAAAAGCTTCATTGATAGAACTGGAAACAAGACTTTAAAAAAGTGCTAATTAGATTCTTGTTCTTAATCTTCATTGTTTCATGCAATCCATTAATTCTTGGCAAAACTGAGTGAGGGAGATGGTGGGATCTCCATTTTACAGATTGAGGTGGTTGAGGAAGGAACTTTGCTTTGTCCAGCTGCTTGTCCTAATCTGCATGTGAAAGGGAGGATCTAACAACAATAACTAGATTAGTCAGTGTTGACTTTAACCACATTAAAATTTTGTCAGTTGTGCTCTTTGAAAAGGCATTCCAGAATACATAAAATTTGAAAGAGTAGGATGTGACCCAGGAGAAAGGTTTCTAGACCTGTTGCCCCCCAATGAGAAATGGAGGAAAAGGTTAGGATTTTGACTTTTACCTTCTTAAGAGGTCTTTGGGAGGGTCCTAATATTAACTAATATCTTCTTGCTGGGGCATACTACCCGTGTATGTGCACTTGGATTGGTGCCTTGGATTTTGGAGAACTAACCTTCTGATTGTCCATGATTTTGGGATGTGTGATGTAATGATGAGCTCTAGAAAGAAGTGCTAATTGAGGATTTTAACATTCATTATTAAGGCCCTCTATTTTCCCTTTGACACTGTTTTCACAGAGCCCGTTGTATGAGTCCTGTGCCCAACCTCAGAACAATTCTGAGCCATAGTTGGCAGCTATGATTGCAGTTTCCTCAGGTCCTCCATTGCCTACACTGCCACCTTTTAATGGTCCTTCAGTTTCTCGACCTTTGGAGTGGTCATTGAAGTCTCTCTCCCTTCATCCACTATTAAAGAAACAAACTTGACTATAAATAGTTTTCTTATTTTGTCACTAGGGTTAGGTGGAAAAGTTTGTTTTTACTATTTAACTCTGACCATTTCATTGAATCTTTAATTTAGGCCTTGCCCACGATGGGGGACCCGTCTAAAAGAATGGGATTATTGCACTGGCTTCAGGTGAAGAGTGCTAAGGCTGAGATGCCTACAAGGTCTTCTCAGAAAGGGCCCCAAAGGGCAGTAACCTTTGTGCTCCAGAACCTGTTTCTGCAAGAGGCTCTGGAAGCACATGAGTTTAGGGGACATTCTTCTCATTACCTGAATTTATTGTAAATATGTCCCTTGTCAGTCTAAGTGCATCTTTCAAGTGGGAAATATATTTGACCTGTACTGAACATTCCATGTTTATGATCAAACGATTGAAATACAGAGGCTTTTAAAAATGGATTTACTTCTCGTGGTTGTTCCTATCTCTAGAACATACTTCTTAGCCCAACATAGATATTTAATTAGACTCTGTGTCGACAAACATTTAACAAAGGTTTCTTTCATCTCACAGGTTTTGGAAGGAAGGATGTAGTAGAACACTTGCTGCAAACAGGAGCCAATGTTCACGCTCGTGATGATGGAGGGCTAATACCTCTTCATAATGCTTGTTCCTTTGGTCATGCTGAGGTGGTTAGCCTGTTACTATGTCAAGGTGCAGATCCAAATGCCAGAGACAATTGGAACTACACTCCTCTGCATGAAGCTGCTATCAAAGGGAAGATAGATGTGTGTATTGGTAAGTATTTGTTATTAACTACATCAATTTACTTAAAAATTTAAACACATTAACATTGCAGTGAACTTGTATTGCTCAGAATTGTAGTGACTGTTTCCATTCCACTTGATAGACAAGGGACCAGTTGCTTTTCTCTTCCTTGTTAAGAAGGGTGTATTTTTCCCCCCCCCCCATCCCCACGCCCCTGGTAGGCAAGTAAAGAGATGGTAACCTAAAATTTAGTGACTTACAGGATTCACAACACAGTGTTTTCTAAGCTTGCGGTCTGGAAAGCTAAACTGGCACAGGAGCTAAATTTTGATGGAGGAGTAGTCTAATGGAGTTAATTTACCATTTTGGCAGAAACATAACATGAGAACTCTGCCAATAAAATGGAAGGTCTGACTTCAGATAAATTCATGGCTTTTTGAGGCTGATCCTGGTATTGTGGTGGTATTCAACCTGTGAAGTTGGGTATTTCCTGTGTTATAAGAATTGAAAGGCTGACCATTTTACTACTATTTGAAAGCTTTGAGGGACTAGTTACAAGACAAACTTGTTCAAAACAGTTATATATTTTCAGCATGTACTGAATCATAGAATATCAGGGTTGGAAGGGACCTCAGGAGGTCATCTAGTCCAACCCCCTGCTCAAAGCAGGACCAATCCCCAACTAAATCATCCCAGCCAGGGCTTTGTCAAGCCTGACCGTAAAAACTTCTAAGGAAAGAGATTCCACCACCTCCCTAGGTAACGCATTCCAGTGTTTCACCACCCTCCTAGTGAAAAAGTTTTTCCTAATATCCAACCTAAACCTCCCGCACTGCAACTTGAGACCATTACTCCTTGTTCTGTCATCTGCTACCATGGAGAACACTCTAGATCCATCCTCTTTGGAACCCCCTTTCAGGTAGTTGAAAGCAGCTCTCAAATCCCCCCTCGTTCTTCTCTTCCGCAGACTAAACAATCCCAGTTCCCTCAGCCTCTCCTCATAACTCATGTGTTCCAGATCCCTAATAGTTTTTGTTGCCCTCCGCTGGACGTTTTCCAATTTTTCCACATCCTTCTTGTAGTATGGGGCCAAAACTGGACACAGTACTCCAGATGAGGCCTCACCAATGTCGAATAGAGGGGAATGATCACATCCCTCCATCTGCTGGCAATGCTCTTACTTATACATCCCAAAATGCCATTGGCCTTCTTGGCAACAAGGGCACACTTGAGTCATATCCAGCTTCTCGTCCACTGTAACCCCTAGGTCCTTTTCTGCAGAACTGCTGCCTAGCCATTCGGTCCCTAGTCTGTAGTAGGGCATGGGATTCTTCTGTCCTAAGTGCAGGACTCTGCACTTTTCCTTGTTGAATCTCATCAGATTTCTTTTGGCCCAATCCTCTAATTTGTCTAGGTCCCTCTGCATCCTATCCCTACCCTCCAGCATATCTACCTCTCCTCCCAGTTTAGTGTCATCTGCAAACTTGCTGAGGGTGCAATCCACACCATCCTCCAGATCATTAATGAAGATATTGTACAAAACCGGCCCGAGGACTGACCCTTGGGGCACTCCACTTGATACTGGCTGCCAACTAGACATGGAGCCGTTGATCACTACCCGTTGAGCCCGACAATGTAGCCAGCTTTCTATCCACCTTATAGTCCATTCATCCAGCCCATACTTCTTTAACTTGCTGGCAAGAAGACCATGGGAGACTGTGTCAAAAAATTTGCTGAAGTCAAGGAACGTCCACTGCTTTCCCCTCATCCACAAAGCCAGTTATCTCGTCGTAGAAGAGCCTAGAGCCAAAGGAATTTCAAATAAAATTGAATATTTCAATCATTTTAAATGTATGTAGATCATAGTAAATATTCTTCAGTAATATCTTTCATTTTTATATATTTTCAGTCTACTTAGTAATACTTTCTTCAAGCAGAGTTCTTTATTTTTAATTGTGCAGACTGGCTTGAAAGTTACTTCTGAAGGAAGCTGTGAAATTGTGTGGTCAGTATTTCAGATCTGGAGGGAAAAAATAACTTTATTATGTAGCCACATCATATTAATGATCATGGTTACAAATTTGAGATCTTAGTTTTAATCTGAGGGCACTTCATTTTATTATATGGACCAATTTTGAAAAACCTACAGTGTTTGTTTAAAGACAGTCCCGACAAAAATTTAGTAGGGAGATTATATTACCAGTGGATAATGAGACCACTAATGGGAGTCCTGTGTCCAGTTCTCAGTCAACACTCCAAAGAGTGTGGTGGAAAATGTGGAGAGGGCTCAGAGAAGAGCCACGAGAATGATTTGAGAACTGGAAAACCTGCCGTGTATTGAGACCTTAAAACAAAGGTTAAGAGGTGACTTAATCGTGGTCCATAAATAGCTACACAGGAAGAAGAGACCTGATGCTAGAGAGCTCCTTTAGGTGACAATGGCATGACAAGATGAGTCTAGATGTGCACAGGAATACATAACAAATTTAAGTGAGGGTAATTGGGAATATTTTGCCAAGGGATGTAGTAGATTTTTCCATCACTTGAAATCTTTACATCAAGAATCATGGTCTTTCTCATGCCATATTAAGGACTTAAATGATTCCATAGAAACCTGCGGTGTACACTTTTCTACATGTGTGTGAAATGATTCTGGTGTAGTTTGATCAAGATGTAGATAATTTAGTGTCTGCCTTGTCTGTTTTACCCATTTTAGTATGTCCCTTCCTATTTTTATACGGGGCCCTATCTCCAAGTCCTGTAAGTAAATAACTCTGCAAAGCAGACTTGTATACATTTATTTATCATTTAATTTTCTATGTATGGCAGAACGCTTGAGTGTTAAGAGGACGTACAAATATCAGTCTTTGATAGAGAGGTTGGTGGAGTCTTGTTCATGCCTTAAGCAATATTTGATGGCACAGCAAGGATTCAGACCACTTGCAAATATATTTCTGCAATATTCTTAGGCTTGGAAGGATTAATTTTTATTGATAAATGTTGATTTCACCCTAAAGACACTGACAGATGTTTAGATGATAAACATTTGCAGATAGGAAAGGTAATAAAAATGCTGAGAATTTTAGTCAAAATCCAGAGATTTTTTTTTAAGACTTTTGAATTAGGCTTGTTATGAATGGATTCATGAATGAATCGTAACGGGTATGACTTGATTTAAGGATATTTACTTTGTATATTTTGACATGTGATGTTGACCATTTGTTTTAATGATGTATAAAGATTTAACTTATTTATGCTGTCATTAAATAATTCTGACCCACTCCCACAACTGTGAAATTTTTAAATGGGGGGAAAAGGCTTAAAAATAAACTTCAACTGACATTATACAAAAAATGCTGACATGCATAAAAATAGATTCTGCCAAGCCTAAGTATATTGTACAGTAGCTATTTTTACCCAAAGTGTTGATTACTGATATAATTGTTATATAAGAAATTGGCTGGTACAAATCAGTGTCAGGTACTAGACTTAAACAAGTCAGGTATGCTTTATTATAAAGCAAGAATTTGACAGTGTCTGGAACACTGGCACAACATATGAGAAATTATTGTTGAACACCACAATATCTGCTGAAACTTTTCTTTTTAGAAACTGTCTACTGACTTTTTCCCCACATGCTTCATTTTGGCTCTTGTTTATTTTGAACATCATCCAAAAGCTAAAATGGGAGATGCTTGCCATATTTGTTCTTTCCTCCCATCTGCATGTCTTTGTCCATATCATCGTTACCATGCGAATGCTGCTTCTGTAATATGGCAGGAGAGTAAACTGGTAATTGAAGAGCATAATGAGCCAGGAAACATGGAGAAGTCATTAACAGTGGTCTTTCAGAGCCACAATAAATGTAACAAGATAGGAAAGCTAGAATACTAGCAAAAACTGGATAGTGATTACAATAGATCTGAAGATTGCTAATGGTCTCTGGATTTCAGTTGTTAAATAGTTTTTAAAATAGTAAATGCACACTTCTACTGCATAGTTTTGATATTGCTTAATTGTCATTGACATTATTTGCATCTAACTGAACAACATTTCTTTCCCCCAGGTAGAACATGAGAGAGAACAAACCATATGTGGCAAGTGTAGGTCATGTTGCTTAATGTGCTACAGGAAGGCGCTTGTTTACCATGGTGATAAGACAGTATAAGAATCTGTATAGCACAGAATGGAAAGGTGCACCTGTTTAGCTCAGAAAATCTGGCCCATGACTTGTAGTCTGACCTGGTGTGTCCCTTTGTCGTCTTTGTGCTCTCTATCTTGGAACACCAAGGATCCCTAAGGATGGCAAATGCTTAGCAAAAGTGAACATGTGCTGGCCATTTCTTTTGGGATGATTAGGCATTGAAAATTTGTTTTCATTACTTAGTAATCAAATGTATGTCAGGTTTTGTGTGTTAACACCATTTAATGAATGTGTGTGTTTTTTAAATTGACTCAAGCATTGGAAACAAGAAAACTGTTAGATTGCAAGTTGATGATATTTATAGATCTTTGTGTTGGCTCATCTGTTACTAAGATGCATGTTTAGTGTCTGAGTTCTGCTCCCAGAGCTAATGAGAAGCATTTTGCTCTTAAGTATTGCTATTCAAGATCGAGCACCATTTCATTTGCTTAGGGAAGAACCAAGCAAGAAGCATTTTACTATAATTCAAGAATGAACACTAAATACTCATGGAAGAGTACTGTCAAGTCACAGAAGTGATTTTCAAAGCTAAGATAGGGAGAACGAAGGTTTCTAGTTTGCTATGGAAGACCAAATATGAGGGAACATGAGCATACTAAGAATTCAACCTTTTTGTTTCTGTACAGTCCCAATAAAACATTGCATCTAGCTTAATACTGACCGTTTGTGGTGCTGGGTGTAGGTGTAGAGCACACATGCTTATGGCCAAAATGTAGGAAAAGCTCCCCCCCCCCCCCTTTTTTTTTTCTGAAGCAAAATACTGAAAACGAACCTTGATTGATAGTCTTTGCATGCATGTAAATCTTGTTATGGATTAGGCAACTGAAGTTGTATGAATTCCACTTCTGTATACAGCTTTTTTTCTGTACCACTCCAGATACTATGAATGGAGACTGAGCATCGTAACTTGTTACAACATCATTTGATATCTTTGGCTTTGTCTATACCAGACATTTTTCCAAATACTTCCCACAACTGCTGCCAACTATTGTAAAGAGAACTCCGTTATTAGTCTCAGTAGGAACGCTTGAGAAATCTTTGGATTCTTCTAGAACCCTTCTGCATGCTGGAGGAAATCAAAGCAATGAAAAGGAAGAAGCTAGTTTGTTGCTATTGAGGTACTCCTTGGTTCATTGTTATAACGCAGGGGCGGCCAACCTGAGCGTAAGAAGGAGCAAGAATTTACCAATGTACATTGCCAAAGAGCCACATTAATATATCAGCAGCCCGCACCAGCTCCCCCCACTCCAACCTGCAGTGCCTCCTGCCTGCCGGCAGCCCACCAATCAGTGCCTGCCGTTCGCCATGATCAGCTGTTACTCAGTGTGCAGGAGGCTCTGGTGGGGAGTGGAGGAGAGCGAGGACATGGTAGGCTCGGGGGAAGGATTGGAGTTGGGGCAGGGCCTGGGTCAGATCAAGGGGTTGATCACTGAGCACTCCCGGGCATGTTGGAAAGTTAACACCTATAGCTCCAGCCCCGGAGTCAGTGCCTATTCAAGGAGCCGCATATTAACTTATGAAGAGCCATATGTGGTTCCGAAGCCATAGGTTGGCCACCCCTGTTATAGTGAGACTTCAGCAATCCAAGAGTTCTTGCACCAAGTGGCTCTCCTAGAAAGTGTGGCGTACAATCCCCTGTAATCTGCAGAAGTCAGGACCTCAATAATACAGCTCTTCTAGCTTTAGCTTTTTCCTCTCTGGGTATGTCTACACTGCAAAGAAAAATGTGTGGTGCTGACACTCAGAGCCTGGGTCAGTTAATTCAGGCTCATGGGGCTTAGACTGCAGGGCTGAAAATAGCAGTGTAGATGTTCCCACTTGGGCTGGAGCTCTGAACGGGAGGGTCTCAGAACCTGGGCTCGAGCCCGACTGGGAAAGTCTATACTGCTATTTTTAGCTACAGAGTAGCTAACTTTTTTGTTAAAAGAAAAGGAGTACTTGTGGCACCTTAGAGACTAACCAATTTATTTGAACATAAGCTTTCATGAGCTACAGAAAACTTATGCTCAAATAAATTGGTTAGTCTCTAAGGTGCCACAAGTACTCCTTTTCTTTTTGCGAATACAAACTAACACAGCTGCTACTCTGAAACCTAACTTTCATGTTGTACACATTCCAAGACTTTGTTCAAAAAGTCCCATTAGTCCAAAGAATATTAAGGATTCATCTGCAATAGTTGGTCTGATGTCAGATTTTCTTCATTTATTTTGTATTATCAAAGGCTATAAAAAGCTGTTTTCTTCAGCGATGGTTATAACATTTTTAGGGCTGTCAATTAATCAGTTAACTCACGCGATTAACTCAAATTAATCATGATTAAAAAATTGTGATTAATCAGTTTTAATTGCACTGTTAATATAATACCAATTGAAATTTATTAAATATTTTTGATGGTTTTTCTACATTTTCAAATATATTGATTTCAGTTACAAAATACAAAGTGTACAGAATACAAAGTGTACAGTGCTCAGTTTATATTATTTTTGGTTACAAATATTTACACTGTAAAAATTACAAACAAAAGAAATAGTATTTTTCAGTTCACCTCATACTAGTACTATAGTGCAGTCTCTTTATTGTGAAAGTGAGACTTACAAATGTAGATTTTTTTGTTACATAACTCCGCTCAAAAACAAAATAAAGTAAAGCTTTAGAGCCTACGAGTCCACTCAGTCCTACTTTTTGTTCAGCCAGTCGCTCAGACAAACAAGTTTCTTTTAGTTTACGGGAGATAATGGTGTCCACTTACTTGCAATGTCACCTGAAAGTGAGAACAGGTGTTCGCATGGCACTTTTGTAGTCGGCATTGTAAGGTATTTACCTGCCAGATATGCTAAACAGTCATATGCCTCTACATGCTTCCATGCTGGTGATGCTTGTTAAAAAATGCGTTAAATAAATTTGTGACTGAATTCCTTGGAGGAGAATTGTAAGTCTCCTGCTCCATGGTTTTACCCGCATTCTGCCACATGTTTCGTGTTACGGTAGTCTTGGATGATGACCCAGCATATGTTGTTTGATTTAAGAACAGTTTCACTGCATGTTGACAAAACAGGAGTGGGTGGTTGAGATTCTGTGGCCTGCATTATGCAGGAGGTCAGACTAGACGATCATAATGGTCCCTTCTGACCTTAAAGTCTATGAGTAACACAAAGAAGGTTCCAATATCAGATTTCCAAAGCTAGATAGATCACTCAACCCAAGGTTTAAAAATCTAAAGTGCCTTCCAAAATCTGAGAGGGATGAGGTGTGGAGCATGCCTTCAGAAGTCTTAAAAGAGCAACACTCTGATGCAGAAACTATAGATCCCAAACCACCAAAAAATAAAATCAACCTTCTGCTGATGGCATCTGACTCGGACAATAAAAATGAACATGCGTCGGTCCGCACTGCTTTGGATTGTTATCGAGCAGAATCCATCATCAGCATGGACACGTGGAATGGTGGTTGAAGCACGAAGGGACACATGAATCTTCAGTGCATCTAGCACATAAATATCTTGTGATGCTGGTTACAACAGGGCCATGTTCTCTCTTTCAGGTGACATGTAAACAAGAAGCAGGCAGCATTATCTCCTGCAAATGTAAAAAAAACTTGTTTGTCTGAGTGACTGGCTGAACAAGAAGTAGGACTGAGTGGACTTGTAGGCTCTAAAGTTTTACATTGTTTTATTTTTGAATGCAGTTTTTTTTGTACATAATTCTACGTCTGTAAGTTCAACTTTGATAGATTGCACTACAGTATGTGTATTAGGTGAATTGAAAAATACTTTTTCTTTTGTTTCACAGTGCAGATATTTGTAATAAAAATAAACAAAAAAATGGACACTTTGCATTCTATGTTGTAATTTAAATCAATATATTTGAAAATGTAGAAAACATCCAAAAATATGTAAATTAATGGTATTCTGTTTAATTTTTTTAATCGCTTGACATCCCTAAAAATTTTCTTTAAAAAAAATCTGATAGCATGCTGAATTTGTGGTTCCAGTGATGTCATAATCTATAATAGCAATTTAATGGTAGATTTTTACTGGGTGTGTTCTGACCAGAGATCTCCACAGGAAGCACGGCTCTTCGAGTGCTACTTTTTTCACTTAATCTGTCTGCTGGAATCACAAAATAAAGATTACTCTTTTTTTCACCATAGGAAACCCGTCTTACGACGAGTATGAACTAATAGTCTAAATGTTTCAGTTCTTGCTAATATGTGACAGCAACATATTTTTCCTGCAGAACTTAAACCCTATTTGTTAGAAAGGTATATCTGTGGATTCAGGGAGAGTGGGAAGGAGTCACCATAAAAATAACATCCCCACTTATTTATAGAAATTAGGGAGTGGAAGTGGAGGAAATTCTATGATCTGACTCATACAGGAGACATGACTAAGACAGCATGGTTATTTTTGGCTTTAAAATCTAAGCTTTAAAAACTAACTTCAAAATCTAAAAGTTGACTAAACATGGGAATAGTGCATAATAAGCATTAAGGGCAAATATAGAAATGTTAATATGCCAAAGAATTGAATTACATGTCTGTGACGTTGCACTCTGGTGGTGTCCGGACCAGTGATCTGCTAGGCCACTCCAGTCCTCAACTCTGGGAGCCAGCCTTACCCTGCTCTGCTGTGAGAACCCCCACTCCTGGGCTGTTCACGCACAGCCTCTGGCATGTAAGCTGCTCCCAGCTACTTGTAAGTGAATTACACTAGCCAATATTTCCGGTCCCAGACACAACCCTAGGAACCTCTGTCTTGCAGTGTCCAGTTATGCCCTCTGGACGCTGCAAGCTTATGAGAGTTTGTCAGTTTAACAAAGAAATTGATATGTACCAGGCTTGTTATCCCAAGGGGAGCCTCTGACACACTGCAAACCAAACAGATTTATTAACTATAAAGATAGATTTTAAGTGATTATAAATCAATGCATAACAAGTCAGAGTGGATACCAAAATAAAATAAAATAAAAGCACACAGTCTAAACTCTCAACCCTATTAGCCTGGGCAGCAACTAGATTAAGCAGTTTTTCTCACCCTACTGGATATTGCAGTTCTTAATATGCAGGTTTGTTCCTTAAACCTGGGCCAGTCTCCTGTGTTGGAGTCTTGTCGTCTTCTCAGTGTCCTGGTTGTTTGCAGTAGAAGTGGGGGCAGGAAAAGGGCCCAGTATGTGTCCACTCTGCCTGTTTTATGCCCTCAGTCCATGTTCTTGTAGAACATAAGTCCAGGAATGTCTGGGGGGCCTTGCTGAGTCTTTCCCAGCAAGGTTGAGCAATTCCCTGGTGGGGGCCTCATGCAGGCGAGTCATTGCATTGGAGCTCCCTTGGTGGACAATGGCTGTTGATAGTTTATTGACACCCCACCCGGGATTTGGTTACTTTCCTTGCTGTTGCTTCTGAGGACCCAATACCTGGCTGATTTCCCCCAACTTACAGCATGTTTTAGTGACCACCATACTACACAGTTCTCATATCATATGCATTAATGATACACATCTATGGATAGAGAAATGACTTCCAGCAGACCATGACCTTTCCCCTGATACCTTACAAGGCATGCTTTATATGTAAGATCATGATTATATTAAAATGAGGAATATGGGGGTTACAGCGTGCTCCCCGAAGATACAGAATATCACAATGTCTCATTGACAAACTGTTGAAAATAGGCATATACTGGAATGGAAGTGTCAGATGACCACAAGGTGAATTTAAAGTAGGTCAAAGATGGCAGAACTGATCGTCATTGTGTAAGAAACCACTTTACTTGGAGAGGAGATATGTCAAATTTGGTGACACTGTTTGAGTTTTAAACTGTTCTGAGCACTCTTAAAGTGGGTTTAATTCTAAAGCTTCGTCACTGGCTTTCAAAAAACATTTTCTACCACCTACCCTGTGGGCTTTGTGGATTTCTAATTTTGTTCTGATCTTTTTTTGACTGAAATGTCAAGTCAGACCCAGATGCCATTCAGAGAGCATAGTTGGCGCCTGCCAAGTAGAACTTTGTGGAGCATGGGTGGCTAACTACACATGATCAAACAGTACAGATCAGGGCACTCAGAATGAAAATGGGTTTATACAGAGCAAGACTGGTTTCAAATGTAATGCTATGGTTGTGGGAAAACATAAGCAAAACAACAATCATTCAAGCTTTTACAAATATTCACATTCCTTGAAAGTGATACTGAAATACTATCTGACAACAGTGACAAGAGAATAGTGTCTTTACAAGCTATGATGCTTATGTGATTGTCTACACTGATTTCGCTCTTGGTGCATATGTGCCCCATGTGTGTGAAATGAGATTCTTTTTTGAATAGCAGTACCAGTTGTGGCTGCACTAATGCCCATCCCTGCCTACAGAATATCATAGCTCTGGGTGTAAGGGGCAGGGCAGGGTACCCATCGCTCAGTTCCTCTGATTTGCTCTTGGTGCAAGACAAAATACTAGCAGTGCCCATGTTCCTTATGCAACATAGCCATTTCCTAGGTCACTATTGTCGGAAGATGCAGACAAGCACACGCTTTTGGGGTCTCAGCAGATTGCTGAGGGGATCCTATTGCTGGATCCAATGTACATTAAGCCTCTGGAGTCTGAATCAAGTACAAGCATTGCCCCTAGCTTGGGGTCTCTATCACTCTTAGGGTGAAGATCCTCTGTCAAGTGCCCCCTTCTGAGAGCTGAGACATCTTGGTTAAGCTGCCTAGCCTGTTAGCAGTGCTGACAACTTAGACTTCACCATAGTTTAAACGCACTGTCTCTTGTAACTCAAGCCATGTTGGTATTCTGGGCCCACAGTTCCCCTCTTCAAGGGAAACTTAGTTCGTTGCAGCACATACCTCAGATACTTACTTTGGACAGGATTCTGAAACCTCATTGCTCTTTCCTTAAGCACCAGAAATAGAGTACAGATCATACAGAATGTAAGCCTGAATGTAATGCTGCTCGGTCTTGCCCACCCTTCATTTGTGGGGCAGGGGACAACTGTCTGAATTATGAGGTAGGCAAGGTTCCCTTGTCTCACATTCCTGCATTAGCTTCCATTTGCTTGAGGTGGTGGAATGGCTGAAGATGCAGAATAGATCAGTTCCTGCCCTGTATATAACCACCTGTCTCTCTGTGTGAGGTGGCTCCCAGATCAGCGTCCTCAGGTAATCCCAGACCCTTACCAGCTGATTTTGCTGTCTTGCAACCTCTCCCCTGACAAACCAGTTCTTATGGATTGGAGTCAGACTGCTGCGCTGGGCATCACAGCATGGGGAGTAGGTGGCCAGCCCTCTGTGAAGAAAAAGGTGGTTAGGGACTATTTAGAAAAGCTGGACGTGCACAAGTCCATGGGGCCAGACGCGTTGCATCTGAGAGTGCTAAAGGAATTGGCGGCTGTGATTGCAGAGCCATTGGCCATTGAAAACTCGTGGCGAACGGGGGAAGTCCGGGATGACTGGAAAAAGGCTAATGTAGTGCCAATCTTTAAAAAAGGGAAAGAGGAGGATCCTGGGAATTACAGGCCAGTCAGCCTCACCTCAGTCCCCGGAAAAATCATGGAGCAGGTCCTCAAGGAATCAATCCTGAAGCACTTAGAGGAGAGGAAAGTGATCAGGAACAGTCAGCATGGATTCACCAAGGGAAGGTCATGCCTGACTAATCAAATCTCCTTCTATGATGAGATTACTGGTTCTGTGGATGAAGGGAAAGCAGTGGATGTATTGTTTCTTGAGTTTAGCAAAGCTTTTGACACGGTCTCCCACAGTATTCTTGTCAGCAAGTTAAAGAAGTATGAGCTGGATGAATGGACTATAAGGTGGATAGAAAGCTGGCTAGATCTTCGGGCTCAACGGGTACTGATCAATGGATCCATGTCTAGTTGACAGCCGGTATCAAGTGGAGTGCCCCAAGAGTTGGTCTGGGGCCGGTTTTGTTCAATATCTTCATAAATGATCTGGAGGATGGTGTGGATTGCACTCTCCGCAAATTTGCGGATGATACTAAACTAGGAGGAGTGGTAGATACGGTGGCAGGTAGGGATAGGATACAGCGGGACCTAGACAAATTGGAGGATTGGGCCAAAAGAAATCTGATGAGGTTCAACAAGGATAAGTGTAGGGTTATGCACTTAGGACGGAAGAACCCAATGCACCGCTACAGACTAGGGACCGAATGGCTAGGCAGCAGTTCTGCAGAAAAGGACCTAGGGGTGACAGTGGACGAGAAGCTGGATATGAGTCAACAGTGTGCCCTTGTTGCCAAGAAGGCCAATGGCATTTTGGGATGTATAAGTAGGGGCATAGCGAGCAGATGGAGGGACGTGATCATTCCCCTCTATTCGACATTGGTGAGGCCTCACCTGGAGTAGTGTGTCCAGTTTTGGGCCCCACACTACAAGAAGGATGTGGATAAATTGGAGAGAGTCCAGCGAAGGGCAACAAAAATGATTAGGGGTCTGGAACACATGAGTTATGAGGAGAGGCTGAGGGAACTGGGATTGTTTAGTCTGCGGAAGAGAAGAATGAGGGGGGATTTGATAGCTGCTTTCAACTACCTGAGAGGTGGTTCCAAAGAGGATGGTTCTAGACTATTCTCAGTGGTAGAAGAGGATGGGACAAGGAGTAATGGTCTCAAGTTGCAGTGGGGGAGGTTTAGGTTGGATATTAGGAAAAACTTTTTCACTAGGAGGGTGGTGAAACACTGGAATGCATTACCTAGGGAGGTGGTGGAATCTCCTTCCTTAGAGGTTTTTAAGGTCAGGCTTGACAGAGCCCTGGCTGGGATGATTTAATTGGGGATTGGTCCTGCTTTGAGCAGGGGGTTGGAGTAGATGACCTCCTGAGGTCCCTTCCAACCCTGATATTCTATGATTCAGTCTGTTTAGGATGTTTGTGTTAGAATAGAATAATTAAATTAGGATTGTCTTCTATCAGCCTGGTATCACAGCCCTTTGGAATTTAGGTCCAACATGATGGTGAAAGGACAACAGAAGGCAATGTGCTGCACCTTCAAAATTTAGTTTGCAGCTTAGTAAAGATACATACAGAGTTCATAATCTCACACAGAGCTCAGAAGTTATGCAGATTCCCTAAATCTTTCCACTACGTGGACTTTTTTAGAGTTATTCTTAGTTTAATATTAGTTTAGTTTTTATTCTTTTTACCTGTTGGCTGCTTTTTTGGCTGTCTTTGGGCTGGTCTACAGTATCGCTGTAAATCAATCTAAAAGTTACATTATTTGTTATGTAACTTATGTAACTGACGTCGACATAACTTAGGTTGGCTTATTGCGGTGTCTATACTGTTCTATGTCAATGGGAGATGCTCTCCCATTGATACAGCTTTTGCCTCTCAGGGAGGTGGAGTACAAATGTCGATGGGAGAGCTCTCAACAGACCCACTAAATTGACACCACCGCGTCGATCGCAGTGGTGCTGATTTAGCTGGTGAGTCGACATGGCCTTTGAGTGGGTAAGTATAGCACACTCCCAGTAGAGGGGGTTATTCCTTTATTATGGGGAGTTCCCAAGTCTCCTGGCTTTAAGACCTGACAGTTGTGTGACTCCGCCATGCCTGTTAATGATAGGTGCACCAGTTACCTCATCTGCCTGTCTGGGAGACAGGCATGTGCCAGATTGCAGCTCTGTTGCTAAGATGGGCCCTCAAGAATAGAGAAGTGAGGCTGAATTTCTTGTTGCTGGAAAGATTAATGCAACATCCATCTCTGTCCCTGAGAAGCCTGGGAATGATCCAGTGCACCCTATCTCGGCACCAGGAAGTTGTGGCTCAGCCTCTACTTTGAAAAGTGCTTCCTCTCTCAGAGCACACTGCATCTGTTTGTGTTTTTAAAGAGGAGAACTGAGTACCATGCCAATCAGGATTCTAGATGCAGATCACCACCCCTGACCCCAAGTAAGAGGCTTAAAACTTCTCCTCTGCTTCCATCAAGATCCATGGCCTGGAGTTCCTTCCCAGTGCCATGGCACTGATGATTCCTTCATCCCACAAGGACTGTGCTGCTTCAGTACCATAGCTACATGGTGACTCTGGCCCTGGCATTGGCAGACATATTTGGTGGTGACCACTTCACCCTGTCACAGAGCACCATCTCAGCACAGACCCTTCCCTGGCACTGGAGATCCCAGCACTGAGACTCTTCATGCTACTGGCTGACCAATCTATCGGTCTGTTCCCTGAGTCTCTGATACTGGATTTTTTGAGATGTTGTCTCCAAGTAACTATGTGCTCCAATCATACCTCATGTGGACCCAGTACTTTGGACAGGAGTGCCCCCTCTAGAGGAGACCTATTCCTCCTTGTCCTCTTCATCAGCATGCTCCAAAGGCTGTCTTCTCCCTTGCCCCCATTATCCACCTTGTGTGGTCCAATGGGTATCTGGTAGGGAACCTAGAGAAGAGTATACTGGAGAACGTGAGACAAGTGGACTTCAAGGGGCACCTTTTGTGATATCTCCCCTGAGTCTGCCACCCCATTTTTCTTACCAGCTCCTGGGACATGAATCCCCACTTCAGAAGACTCATTTCCTCGGTATGTCAGCTAAGATCTCTTTTACAGATGAGGCAAACCCCAATCACTCAGCCCCGAATCCTAGAGGGCACGGAGTACATAGAGCATCCTACTTCTCGTCTTCGTCCCTTTAATGAGGCTGTTGAACCACCCTCTTTTGTATCTCAGAATGAATTTAAGACCCTTCAGGATCTCTTGAAGAGGATTGCAGGGACCCTTCACATTCAATCTGAGGTGATACAGGAGAAACAGACTACTAGACATTCTCCACATGGCAACACTGGGTAGAGTAGCAATGCCCATTAACTTTAGTCAGCTCAAAAAGAGCCTTGTTATCTGGCATACTCCTGTCTCCATTCAACCCAGCATGAAGAGGGTGGACAAAGTATCAAGTCCCCACAAAGTGATTTGAATCTTTTTTTTCTGGCACCTGATCCTTGTTCCTTAGTGGTGGAAGCAACTCGGGAGAAGTCCAGGTAACAGGCTTTCTAAAACACTCCTCCTGAAAAGTTTCAGAGTAGCAGCCGTGTTAGTCTGTATCCACAAAAAGAAAAGGAGTACTTGTGGCACCTTAGTCTCTAAGGTGCCACAAGTACTCCTTCCCTCCTGAAAAGGATACGAACTCTGCCCTTCAGGAGGGACCTTTTCTCCAAAAACTAGTTTTGATGCGAGTTGAGTCTGACAGAACTCTCCATGGATCTCTGCTGCTGCTTCTGCTTCTGCTTCTGTTCATCCCTTTCGGAACTCTATTTCCTGCTTCCGAGACAATTGGATGAGGAAAACTTATAACTGGTGGGTCCTCGAGGTAAAGGGGTATCCGATTCATTCATTTAATAACAACCCTCTTCCCTCCTTTCTCAACCCTCTTCAGGCACCAGTCTCATGGGTCTCTTCAGGAACAGGAGGTGAGCTCCCTAATGCAACACAGAGCTCTTGGAATAAGTACCCTTAGTATTCTGAGGAAGAGACTTCTATTGTCATTTACTTTCCAGCCCCAAAGAAAGGGGGTTGGAGACCCTTCCTTGACATTCAAAATCTCAATGTGTTTATCCGTCATTTTTAGATTCCAAATGGTCATTCTAGCTTCCACACTCCCTTCCCTAGATCTTTTTGGACTGGTTTGTGGCTCTCTATCTTCTGAATGCATATTTTCTCCTCTCCATCCATGTGGCCCACAATGACACCTCAGATTTCTAGTAGAGACTTCTTTATTGATCGAGTACCATCTGTATTTTAAAATAACCTTTATTAAGGCCTAAACTTCAATCTAACTCGTTTTTTAAAATGTGAACAGAACATGGGCTGCCAGAGTTTTAACCCCCCTAAACTAGTGGGAATCACTGGCTAAGCACTTAAAATTAGGATTTTAGTTGAAGTGCTAAACCAGCTTTTGTCAGCAGTAGCCTCTTCTGCGGGGGCAGAGAAATTATTTTCTTCAGCTACTTAAATTAAATGACTAGTTTGTTCAAAGTTTAGAAATGGATGGGGAGTTGGAAAAAGCAGGAAAGCTTGTTGTCCTCTTTAAATCTCTGAATAAAAATGGGGTGTGAGGATTATCTATTGAATCTTGAAGGACTTGGTGACCAGAAACAATCAGTTCAGATCACTAACTACAGATACTTCCTTTGTTTAATCAGTTTGTAAATGCAAAACATATTTTGATAAACATTTTTTCTTGCATATCCAGCACATTCAAGGCAGTTTAGTTAACTAACTAATAAATACAGTTTTAAAACAGCTGTTTTTGTGTGTTTTCAATTGAATTCCAGTTTACATCACTAAACTCCAGTGGCATAAAAATAAACGTAAAACTACATGTTACACAAAATGCAGTATGCAGGACAAAAATGTATAAATGTAGAATTTTGTTGCAGCTTGGGTAAAGTTGTTTTCATAATAGAGGTGAAGGATTTTAAAAAATAAAAACAAAACATTGCACTTTGGAAGTTCTGTCTAACCTACAAGACTGTTTTAATCAGGGAGTTGAACTGTTAAAAATTTTGGTTCAGTTCTTGTTCAGGTTCATCAATATTTCCTAACTCTCCAGTTTGGTTCCAGTTCAGACACTAACTTAGAATGATGGTTTGGTAACTGGTTCAACCACTCTTGTTTGAACCAGTTCAGATACATTTCTTGTAGATTAATATTATACGCTCTTATGCTCGCTTTGTAACTCCTCCTAACGAAAATATTTATCATTGTATGCTTTAGGAACTTTTTCAACAGAATGTCATTCAAAAAATTGTTGTCTACAAAAATGTATCACAATTTCAAATTATGAGCTGGGTTAGGATAAATTCCAGGTCACATGATGTCCATTTTTCCTCTGTCAATGGTTGATCCTACTCTTTGTCCTCAAGGACACACGTGAGAGACTAGGTAGGCACAGCCTCAGGTTGGGCAGTGGGTGAGTTAGCAGTTGGTTCTGGCCATGCTGCTGGCCTGAGCAATGCACTGTGTTTAGTTGGTTCTACTTGTTTAAGCTAATCAACTCAAAGATTTAATGCAACTGAAACATTTCAACATTCTTTGAGATTAAGAATGTAAGAGAGTTCATTAAGTAGTTAATTTTGAAATAAAGGAACCCAAAAAAGTAGCAAAGGAAAGTAACAGGCCTTAATTTTTTTTTTACTAATATTTCTTTGCCTATATTAAACAATAAAAGATTCTACACCGTGGAACTGCAAACCTTAAATAAATAAATAATAAATCAAGCAATATGCAATGTCTATTCTGGAAAAAAAGACTCCTCTGTCCTAGTGGACAGAGGGGAAAAGTTCTGGGCTCAACCAGCCATTGAGGTGAGGTGACAGTGGGGTAATTAGTCAGAAGAACTGCTACAGAACCTTTCCCCCTTCAGACTGAACTTCCTTCTCTCCCTCCTCAGTCCCCTCCCTTCATTCTTCCTTTTTTTCAGATCCCCCAGAGACACTCCTTCCTTCCTTTGCTGTCTCCTTCCCCCGCCACCCCACCCCCCCGCCACCTCCCTAGCATAACAGAGTAATTTAGCCTATGCAGGGTGGCCAGTGGAGTGGGAGCAGGAAGGAACTTCACCAGGGAAACAAAACCAGAAACAGAGTGGAAGAGCAGGGGAGCTTTGCAGCCTCAAGTCAAAACAAAGGTCCTATTTCTCTCTCGTCCTGCCTCACCCTCAGGTCTGAGGCCTCAGTTACTGGCTGCTAACAATCAGCAGGAAGTGGAGGGAGGTGTTCCCTTCTATGGGCAGTCCTTACCTGGGCATAACAGGAGAGCTACCAATCCTAGAACCCCTCTCTAAGCCTCTGACCTGTCTTTTCATCTCCTCCAAAGGCTTACTGGGAAGTGTAGCGTCTATCCCTTTTTGAGGGTTGGACAAGGGAGAGACCGTCCCTCAGCACCTGATTATTGAATCTTTTGATTTGAACCGGTTTTTGTTTTTTCTGGGTTCTGTTTCAATTTGGGTTCAGTGCAACTCAGAGGTTTTCAGTTTGGGTTCAGTTCAGGTTCAGTGAAAAATCCTCTGAACTGGTGTTCAGGGTTCAACTCCTTGCTTTTAATTTCTAATATTTTTGTTTCCTCTCCTTCCTCATGGGCCTTGAAACTCTTTAGTTGGTGACTGTCTCAAAGATAGCAGTCTGAACAAGGCTGCACTCTTTTATACTTTAAGGCTTTTTGCCCTTCACCCTCAGTTAGTAAGGTGAGTTAACTTCAGCCTCTGTCTAAAACTTTTAAAAATAACTCCTCCACAAACAGTTTGGGGTAGCAAACCTCTATTCTTTTTAAACCTGCTCTTAATTGTCTGGCATGTCTGTGTTCCCTCTTCACCTGAGAAAGATGGTCGCCTACTTTAAGTATTTTTCACTTCCCCAGCTAGATATTTTTCTCTGGGTCTGTGGCCTTTAGCATCTACAGCTTTGTATTTGAATCCTAGATTAGAATGACAAGCCAAAGGAGAATCAGATCAAGGACAACCTTGGTTCTAGCCTTCATCCAGAGTGAAACTCTTGGGATCTCAACTGATCCCCCCAAGAACTCTTACTATGAACTGGATCTGCAGATGGATTATCAGTTGGAATGGAGAAGGCCACTGTGGTACAGACTGCCTTACTGGTAACCCCAACCTTTCATTATGAATCCATAACAGATGGAAGATGATAGAAGGTGGTAGCTACTGCAGTGTTGGAACTGGCTCTCTTAGATCCACACATAATGTAGCTTGACAGTTATCTGGTGAAGGGGTACCATCTCCGTTGTGTCTACAAGAAGTTTTTCAGAGGATGAAGAGCAAGTGGCCTTTCAGGAGTTTACTGATTTGGACCCTGATTTGGATCCAGCAGTTGCCTGTTAAAAACATGAACGTTTCACTAGCCACTTATCTATATAAAGATACAGTAGCATTCCAAGAACTAGTACAGAAGGTGGCCTCTGCATTGAAACTACCTACTTGCTCTCTGAAAGAAATACATCCAATTTTTGATTGTGTGCTCAGTCTTTGGGAAGAGTATCATTACAACTTTCAGACAGTCTGTTGCAACTTGCAGAATTAATTAGGCTGCAGAGAAGAATTTGTCCAATGTCCAAAAAAGCGGATAAAGATGTATCACTTATCTCAGGATGGCTTTTCATATGTCCTGAAACCTAACTCTAGTGGTAGAAGCTGCTATTCAGAGAGTCGGAGATGGGTGATTGCATTCCACACTGTCAGACCAGGATGATAACTGATGCTTTAAGAAGAAAGGTCTCTTCCTCCTCTACCCTGAGCTTGAGTCACTCTTACTGAGTGGGCCATTCTCTATCAGTTCTGTCTTCGGGACAAAATGTCTAATTTTACTAAAATGTTACCAGATGAACAGAAAAATTGGCTAATGCCATAGTCTTTGATGAACAGCAGCTAGCAAAGCTGCCTTTGCACACAATATTTGACTCTTCAGTTACAGCTGCCAGAACTCTTGTATCTGCTCTCTGTGTAGATACACTAGGTTCATATCTTTGGGGTTGCACCTGGAACTAAGGTGGAAGACATGCCTTTTGAGGAAGAGGGATTTTTCAGCACCAGGACAGATGAGGTTTTAGAGAATAAAGGATACAAGGTATGTGGCTAGATGACTGGGTTTCTACAAAGCACCCAGAAGAAGATTGTTTAAGTATTAGAAGTTTGCCTTTTTTGTACATGAAATGTAGAAGGAGGGGGAAGAACCAGTTCTATCACCAACATCAGTAATCTCCTCTTCCATATCAGTATGGGAGAAGGAATAGTAAGCCAAGAGCTCCGGGCATGGAGATGTCTTCAACAGCAATATTTTTGAATGTCAAGCTTCAGATTTGACATGCATCTCAAGGACTGCAAACCATTCCTCCCAGATTTTAATTCACTTTCTTCTGGAGGCAGTCAGTATTTCCACCAATTGTCATCTGTGACATCGGACAAATAAACATTAGAAATTATCCACACTGGATACTCAATTCAGTTAAAAAATATTCCTCCTTCCAATTCTTCCCTCCATGTTCAGAGACCCTCCTCATTAGTCTATCAAGATCAGAGTGTTTCAGGCTTTCATGGAATTGGGAGCTGTGTAGGAGGTCCCGGAAAAGTTCAAGGGCAGAGGATTTTATTCCAGTTATTTCCAGATACCCCCGAAGGAGGGAGTCTTTGTCCAATCCCAGACCTAAGAAAGCTCAACAAATTCACAAGTTCTGCTTCTGAATGTTGACTTTAGCTTCTCTAATTCCCAAGCTTTCCCAGAAATTCTGGTTTACATGACAGATGAAAGATGTGTTTTCACATTGCTGTAAGATGTTCGCACATCCTTCTGGCTCACCTTGGGGAAATAAGCATTTTCACCATCTGGTGAAGTGGGTTTTAGCCCACGAAAGCTTATGTTCAAATAAATGTTAGTCTCTAAGGTGCCACAAGGACGCCTCGTTGTTTTTGCTGATACACGGCTACCACTCTGAAACTATTTTCAATACAGGTTCCTTCCCATTGGACTGTTAATGTCCCCTGAGTGATCACAATGTTCGTATACCTCAGGAGACAAGGCATTTGTTTTCCCTTTTTCACAACTGGTTAATAAATCAATCTCTCCGTGTCAATCTCTGTTTGCCAAAAGTATTCTTGATACATGCACCCTCTTCCAGACTCGGGGATTTACAATAAATCAAAATGAATCATTTCAGTTACTGCAGAGAATCCTGTTAATAGGTGTGGTATTGGACTCCCAAGAAAACAAAGCGTTCCTACCTTGACAGATTTCAGAGTGTAACACTGGCTGTACATACCTTATGTGAGACTATTGCAGCTAACGTGCCCATTGATTTGAGGCAACAACATATGTAACCCCATACACTTGGCTAAAAATGAGGAGTCACTGGCTCTCAACCGTTACATGCTGGGACAGGACAGTATGAACAAGAGTTACTATTCTAAAGAATGGTCTAATACACCTATACTGGTGGACAGCCCCTCCAAATGGGGTGGCATTTTGTCAATAGGGGTAATGTCAAATGCTTCCAAAGCAGGCTGGGGAGGTCATTGCAGCAGCCTAATGCCTCAGCCCTGGTCTACACTAGGACTTTAGGTCGAATTTAGCAACGTTAAATCGATTTAAACCTGCACCCGTCCACACAGTGAAGCCCTTTATTTCAACTTAAAGGGCTCTTAAAATCGATTTCCTTACTCCACCCCTGACAAGTGGATTAGCGCTTAAATCGACGTTCCCAGCTCGAATTTGGGGTACTGTGGACACAATTCGATGGTATTGGCCTCCGGGAGCTATCCCAGAGTGCTCCATTCTGACCGCTCTGGACAGCACTCTCAACTCAGATGCACTGGCCAGGTAGACAGGAAAAGAACCGCGAACTTTTGAAGCTCATTTCCTGTTTGGCCAGCGTGGCAAGCTGCAGGTGACCATGCAGAGCTCATCAGCACAGGTGACCATGATGGAGTCCCAGAATCGCAAAAGAGCTCCAGCATGGACCGAACGGGAGGTACGGGATCTGATCGCTGTTTGGGGAGAGGAATCCGTGCTATCAGAACTCCGTTCCAGTTTTCGAAATGCCAAAACCTTTGTGAAAATCTCCCAGGGCATGAAGGACAGAGGCCATAACAGGGACCCGAAGCAGTGCCGCGTGAAACTGAAGGAGCTGAGGCAAGCCTACCAGAAAACCAGAGAGGCGAACAGCCGCTCTGGGTCAGAGCCCCAAACATGCCGCTTCTATGATGAGCTGCATGCCATTTTAGGGGGTTCAGCCACCACTACCCCAGCCGTGTTGTTTGACTCCTTCAATGGAGATGGAGGCAATACGGAAGCAGGTTTTGGGGACGAAGAAGATGATGATGAGGAGGAGGTTGTAGATAGCTCACAGCAAGCAAGCGGAGAAACCGGTTTTCCTGACAGCCAGGAACTGTTTCTCACCCTAGACCTGGAGCCAGTACCCCCCGAACCCACCCAAGGCTGCCTCCTGGACCCAGCAGGCGGAGAAGGGACCTCTGGTGAGTGTACCTTTTAAAATGCTATACATGGTTTAAAAGCAAGCATGTGAAAGGATTACTTTGCCCTGGCATTTGCGGTTCTCCTAGATGTAGTCCTAAAGCCTTTGCAAAAGGTTTCTGGGGAGGGCAGCCTTATTTCGTCCTTCATGGTAGGACACTTTATCACTCCAGGCCAGTAACACATACTCGGGAATCACTGTAGAACAAAGCATTGCAGTGTATGTTTGCTGGCATTCAACCAAAATCCGTTCTTTCTCTCTCTGTGTTATCCTCAGGAGAGTGAGATATAATTCATGGTCACCTGGTTGAAATAGGGTGCTTTTCTTCAGGGACACTCAGTATAGCCCATTCCTGCTGGGCTGTTTGCCTGTGGCTGAACAGAAATGTTCCCCGCTGTTAGCCACAGGGAGGGGGGAAGGTTGAGGGGGTAGTCACGCGGTGGGAGGAGGCAAAATGCGACCTTGTAACGAAAGCACATGTGCTATGTATGTAATGTTAACAGCAAGGTTTACCCTGAAAGAGTGTAGCGACTGTTTTATAAAATGTGTCTTTTTAAATACTGCTGTCCCTTTTTTTTTCTCCACCAGCTGCATGTGTTTCAATGATCACAGGATCTTCTCCTTCCCAGAGGCTAGTGAAGCTTAGAAAGAAAAAAAAACGCACTCGCGATGAAATGTTCTCCGAGCTCATGCTGTCCTCCCACACTGACAGAGCACAGACGAATGCGTGGAGGCAAATAATGTCAGAGTGCAGGAAAGCACAAAATGACCGGGAGGAGAGGTGGCGGGCTGAAGAGAGTAAGTGGCGGGCTGAAGAGAGTAAGTGGCGGGCTGAAGACAGGGCTGAAGCTCAAATGTGGCGGCAGCGTGATGAGAGGAGGCAGGATTCAATGCTGAGGCTGCTGCAGGACCAAACCAGAATGCTCCAGTGTATGGTTGAGCTGCAGCAAAGGCAGCTGGAGCACAGACTGCCACTGCTGCCCCTCTGTAACCAACCGCCCTCCTCCCCAAGTTCCATAGCCTCCACACCCAGACGCCCAAGAACGCGGTGGGGGGGCCTCCGGCCAACCAGCCACTCCACAACAGAGGATTGCCCAAAAAAAAGAAGGCTGTCATTCAATAAATTTTAAAGTTGTAAACTTTTAAAGTGCTGTGCTTAAAGTGCTGTGTGGCATTTTCCTTCCCTCCTCCACCACCCCTCCTGGGATACCTTGGTAGTCATCTCCCTATTTGTGTGATGAATGAATAACGAATGCATGACTGTGAAGCAGCAATGACTTTATTGCCTCTGCAAGCGGTGATTAAAGGGAGGAGGGGAGGGTGGTTAGCTTACAGGGAAGTAGAGTGAACCAAGGGGCGGGGGGTTTCATCAAGGAGAAACAAACAGAACTTTCACACTGTAGCCTGGCCAGTCATGAAACTGGTTTTCAAAGCTTCTCTGATGCGTACCGCGCCCTCCTGAGCTCTTCTAACCGCCCTGGTGTCTGGCTGCGCGTAACCAGCAGCTAGGCGATTTGCCTCAACCTCCCACCCCGCCATAAACGTCTCCCCCTTACTCTCACAGATATTGTGGAGCACACAGCAAGCAGTAATAACAGTGGGAATATTGGTTTCGCTGAGGTCTAAGCGAGTCAGTAAACTGCGCCAGCGCGCCTTTAAACGTCCAAATGCACATTCTACCACCATTCTGCACTTGCTCAGCCTGTAGTTGAACAGCTCCTGACCACTGTCCAGGCTGCCTGTGTACGGCTTCATGAGCCATGGCATTAAGGGGTAGGCTGGGTCGCCAAGGATACATATAGGCATTTCAACATCCCCAACAGTTATTTTCTGGTCTGGGAAGATATTTTCTGGTCTGGTCTCCCTTCCTGCAGCTTTTGAAACAGACCAGAGTTCCTGAAGATGCGAGCGTCATGCACCTTTCCCGGCCATCCCACGTTGATGTTGGTGAAACGTCCCTTGTGATCCACCAGAGCTTGCAGCACTATCGAAAAGTACCCCTTGCGGTTTATGTACTCGCCGGCTTGGTGCTCTGGTGCCAAGATAGGGATATGGGTTCCGTCTATAGCCCCACCACAGTTAGGGAATCCCATTGCAGCAAAGCCATCCACTATGACCTGCACATTTCCCAGGGTCACTACCCTTGATATCAGCAGATCTTTGATTGCGTGAGCTACTTGCATCACAGCAGCCCCCACAGTAGATTTGCCCACTCCAAATTGATTCCCAACTGACCGGTAGCTGTCTGGCGTTGCAAGCTTCCACAGGGCTATCGCCACTCGCTTCTCAACTGTGAGGGCTGCTCTCATCCTGGTATTCATGCGCTTCAGGGCAGGGGAAAGCAAGTCACAAAGTTCCATGAAAGTGCCCTTACGCATGCGAAAGTTTCGCAGCCACTGGGAATCGTCCCAGACCTGCAACACTATGCGGTCCCACCAGTCTGTGCTTGTTTCCCGAGCCCAGAATCGGCGTTCCACAGCATGAACCTGCCCCATTAGCACCATGATGCATGCATTGGCAGGGCCCATGCTTTCAGAGAAATCTGTGTCCATGTCCTGATCACTCACGGGACCGCGCTGACGTCGCCTCCTCGCCCGGTATCGCGTTGCCATGTTCTGGTGCTGCATATACTGCTGGATAATGCGTGTGGTGGTTGATGTGCTCCTAATTGCCAAAATGAGCTCAGCGGCCTCCATGCTTGCCTTGGTATGGCGTCCACACAGAAAAAAGGCGCGGAACGATTGTCTGCCGTTGCTCTGACGGAGGGAGGGGCGACTGACGACACGGCTTACAGGGTTGGCTTCAGGGAGCTAAAATCAACAAAGGGTGTGGCTTTACATCAAGGAGTATTTCAGGCAGGACTTCACGGAGGGTTCCAATAAGAAATGGTGCACCAATGTTATTGTTGTTATTGGAACAAGGAGGTTAGCCTGGCCTCTGATTGATACATGGCTAGATTAACCTCGCTGCGCCTTATAGAATCATAGAATCATAGAATATCAGGGTTGGAAGGGACCCCAGAAGGTCATCTAGTCCAACCCCCTGCTCAAAGCAGGACCAATTCCCAGTTAAATCATCCCAGCCAGGGCTTTGTCAAGCCTGACCTTAAAAACCTCTAAGGAAGGAGATTCTACCACCTCCCTAGGTAACGCATTCCAGTGTTTCACCACCCTCTTAGTGAAAAAGTTTTTCCTAATATCCAATCTAAACCTCCCCCACTGCAACTTGAGACCATTACTCCTCGTTCTGTCATCTGCTACCATTGAGAACAGTCTAGAGCCATCCTCTTTGGAACCCCCTTTCAGGTAGTTGAAAGCAGCTATCAAATCCCCCCTCATTCTTCTCTTCTGCAGGCTAAACAATCCCAGCTCCCTCAGCCTCTCCTCATAAGTCATGTGTTCCAATCCCCTAATCATTTTTGTTGCCCTTCGCTGGACTCTCTCCAATTTATCCACATCCTTCTTGAAGTGTGGGGCCCAAAACTGGACACAGTACTCCAGATGAGGCCTCACCAATGTCGAATAGAGGGGAACGATCACGTCCCTCGATCTGCTCGCTATGCCCCTACTTATACATCCCAAAATGCCATTGGCCTTCTTGGCAACAAGGGCACACTGCTGACTCATATCCAGCTTCTCGTCCACTGTCACCCCTAGGTCCTTTTCCGCAGAACTGCTGCCTAGCCATTCGGTCCCTAGTCTGTAGCTGTGCATTGGGTTCTTCCGTCCTAAGTGCAGGACCCTGCACTTATCCTTATTGAACCTCATCAGATTCCTTTTGGCCCAATCTTCCAATTGGTCTAGGTCCTTCTGTATCCTATCCCTGCCCTCCAGCGTATCTACCACTCCTCCCAGTTTAGTATCATCCGCAAATTTGCTGAGAGTGCAATCCACACCATCCTCCAGATCATTTATGAAGATATTGAATAAAACCGGCCCCAGGACCAACCCTTGGGGCACTCCACTTGATACCGGCTGCCAACTAGACATGGAGCCATTGATCACTACCCGTTGAGCCCGACAATCTAGCCAGCTTTCTACCCACCTTATAGTGCATTCATCCAGCCCATACTTCCTTAACTTGGTGACAAGAATACTATGGGAGACCGTGTCAAAAGCTTTGCTAAAGTCAAGAAACAATACATCCACTGCTTTCCCTTCATCCACAGAACCAGTAATCTCATCATAAAAGGTGATTAGATTAGTCAGGCATGACCTTCCCTTGGTGAATCCATGCTGGCTGTTCCTGATCACTTTCCTCTCATGCAAATGCTTCAGGATTGATTCTTTGAGGACCTGCTCCATGATTTTTCCAGGAACTGAGGTGAGGCTGACTGGCCTGTAGTTCCCAGGATCTTCCTTCTTCCCTTTTTTAAAGATTGGCACTACATTAGCCTTTTTCCAGTCATCCGGGACTTCCCCGGTTCGCCACGAGTTTTCAAAGATAATGGCCAGTGGCTCTGCAATCACAGCCGCCAATTCCTTCAGCACTCTCGGATGCAACTCGTCCGGCCCCATGGACTTGTGCATGTCCAGCTTTTCTAAATAGTCCCTAACCGCCTCTATCTCCACAGAGGGCTGGCCATCTCTTCCGCATTTTGTGATGCCCAGCGCAGCAGTCTGAGAGCTGACCTTGTTAGTGAAAACAGAGGCAAAAAAAGCATTGAGTACATTAGCTTTTTCCACATCCTCTGTCACTAGGTTGCCTCCCTCATTCAGTAAGGGGCCCACACATTCCTTGGCTTTCTTCTTGTTGCCAACATACCTGAAGAAACCCTTCTTGTTACTCTTGACATCTCTGGCTAGCTGCAGCTCCAGGTGCGATTTGGCCCTCCTGATAACATTCCTACATGCCCGAGCAATATTTTTATACTCTTCCCTGGTCATATGTCCAACCTTCCACTTCTTGTAAGCTTCTTTTTTATGTTTAAGATCCGCTAGGATTTCACCATTAAGCCAAGTTGGTCGCCTGCCATATTTACTATTCTTTCGACTCATCGGGATGGTTTGTCCCTGTAACCTCAACAGGGATTCCTTGAAATACAGCCAGCTCTCCTGGACTCCTTTCCCCTTCAAGTTAGTCCCCCAGGGGATCCTGGCCATCCGTTCCCTGAGGGAGCCTTCTCTGTGACTGACTGCAGTGTGATCTAGACAGGGGAGGAGGAAAATGAGTACAAAACAAATCTGGTCTATTTCTTGTTCTGACCCACTCCATCTATCCTTTACATCTTTGGCTGGCAGCAGACAAAAAAGGCGCGAAATGATTGTCTGCCCTTGCTTTCACGGGGGGAGGGAGGGTGGGAACGGGGTCCTGACGATATGTACCCAGAACCACCTGCGACAATGTTTTAGCCCCATCAGGCATTGGGATATCAACCCAGAATTCCAATGGGCAGCGGAGACTGCGGGAACTGTGGGATAGCTACCCACAGTGCAACGCTCCGGAAGTCGACGCTTGCCTCGGTACTGTGGAAGCGCTCCGCCGAGTTAATGCACTTAATGCACTTAGAGCATTTTCTGTGGGGACACACACACTCGAATATATAAAACCGATTTCAAAAAAACCGACTTCTATAAATTCGACCTAATTTCGTAGTGTAGACATACCCTCAGTCTTTGGAATATTTGAGAGGAAGTTGCATATCAGCAAGAGCTAAGAGTTGTCAGAGGGGCATTGTGAAAGCATCCTTGTACCACCCTGCCTTTCAGATAGGTAAGTGGTAACAGAAAGAAAGCGCTTGAGAGATAAGCCCTTGTATCAGAGGCCTGAGCTAAAGTCGTGGGCAGGTGTTCCTGATATAAAGCAAAGTTAGCCAAAGTCAGGCTGGGAGCAGACATCAGGCTCTGCCTGCGAGCAGGCTCACAGCCTCTGGCAAGAATAGGCTTGGTATTGCAAATACAGAGGGTCTGATGTCTGCTCACCGCCTGACTTTGTGACTTCGCAAAGCTTGCCGACTCAGTAAGCTCAGGCCTTGGACACAAGGGCACGTGTCTCGGGCTCTCTACTACAACTACTACGGTGTTCTACATAGAAAGCCAGGTGGTGCTTATTCTTCCCAACTTTGCAGGAAGGCTATCAGATTATGGCAGTGGTGCTTCTGTGTTCTGGTATTCTCAAAACAAAGTCTTCTTGCCAACATGGTGGGATATCTGGAGGTCTTGTGGCCCTCTGTTTGAGGCACTATGTCTAGTTTGGAGGGTTTTGCCCTTGTTAACCTGAGTTGCCTAACATAAATGGTACAGAGTCTAGTGTTTACAGACGTTTGTTCCAGAATACAAGTGCCTGTAGCTTACCCTAGGACACAGCCTATAGAAACAGTTATGTCCTGGGACAAAGATGTTTATGTAGTGTTCAGACTAACATTCATAATTGTTTTAGCTAACTCCGCTTAACTTCTAAGACAATCTCTCGTCTGGACATATACTATAAGGCAGTGGTTCTCAGCCGGGGTATGTGTACCCCTTGGAATATGCAGAGGTCGTCTGGGAGATACGTCAGCTCATCTAGATATTTGCCTAGTTTTGCAGCAGGCTGTTTGAAAAGCACTAGCAAAGTCAGTACAAACTAAAAGTTCATAAATGACTTATTTATACTGCTCTATATACTGTATCAGTTTCTCAACCTGAGGGCTACAATTTATTTTATAATTATATGGTAAAAATGAGAAAGTAAGCAATTTGTCAGTAACAGTGTGCTGTGACTTTTGTATTTTTATGTTTGATTTTGTAAGCTAGCACTTTTTAAGTGAGGTGAACCTTGGGAAACACAAGACATATCAGACTGCTGAAAGGGGTACAGTAGTCTGGAAAGGTTGAGGATCACTTCAGGGAGAGGTAAATAAAAAGAGGAAGTGGTGAGCTTATAACCTCTAGTCCTGCATTGGAGATTGCATTTTTTTTAATATTGCTCCATTTCCATTCAAAGTGCTTAACTTGAAAGTATGGTTATCGTCAATTGGTTGGGTAGATAAAGATACAATTGCTGTTTAATGGGAGCGGTAGCCAAAGTAAATTCTGAGGGTTTGGGTGGAAGGATGTGCTTGACCACTATTCTTCTGTGGTTTCCCTCTCCAATAGAGAACAGACTTAAAGCCCTTGTAAAATACAAGCTCTGGCTGCAGTTACAGCTTTTTGAGATAAAACTTTGTCTTGGACAACCTTTGCAATAACTGAGGCACAAATAACTTGGCTTAAAATAAGCCCACGAAAGCTTATGCTCAAATAAATTGGTTAGTCTCTAAGGTGCCACAAGTACTCCCGTTCTTTTTGCAGATACAGACTAACACGGCTGCTACTCTGAAACTAGTCTAAGACAAGCTTAAAAAAACATTGTGTATTCCTATGTATGGTGTACTAATGTATTTTATAGTCTAAAATATTAGTTTGGGGAAGCCTTCTGGACCTTTTAAATTGTTCCCTTTGGCCATAGAAAAAAGCACGAACTATTGAAATATATTTTATGCTCTAAGACTGCGATTTCTCCCCACACCATCGTGACTATTTTTGATGATGCAGTTATATGCTTTCAGTGTAAAAAATCTGCAGCATATAGAAAACTGAAAAGATGGTGTGGTGGCAATGGAAAAATCCTCTTTTGAGACTAGTCTCTGACATTCCTGCAGAAACTTCTTAAACATTTCTAACTTATCACTGTGTTTGTTGCAGCAAACAGGGCAGTGCTTTGTTGTGAGGTGATGCAAGCTGATTGTGTATCTGCCTCACTCTTGTCTGCTAGCAAAAGGGGTGGGTGTGGGTGGTGTTTTTATGCAGTGTTTTCCAGTGACTTCAGGTTCTGAAAGGATCTGTGCTCACTCTCTTTACCAGAAGGGGAGAGGCATTTTTTTTCAAGGGAGCTGTTGCCTGATCCTTTTAGATGGTTAATAATTGTATTGATTCCCAATTGGTACTAATTTAAGGAGTTAAGGGTAATACGGTTCTTATCCCAGAATCAGGCTCCATAGAATTAGAACTGACAACTTCAATATCTTTTAGGAAACCTTGAGATGTGTGGCAAAGACACTCGGACTGAGGGCAAAGCCAAGCTATGGCTATTTTTATTAAAACAATCAGTAGAGACAGGAAAGCACTAGACCACATAACGCCGCCCCCCCCCCCCCATGGTGGATTGGTGTTATAGGGCCTTGGCACTAACATGAATGTTCATGCTGATGCCCAGTCTTCTATGTCCAAATCTAACTTCCTCACCTTCATAATAGTGGGGTACACTTAACTTATAGGATAACATATTAATGCCTTTTAGGCCATTATCATATACATCACCTATTATTAAATCTACCAGCTATTTTACCCTAGAATATCTAAGCCTAGTATCAGTTCAATGTTCTTGTGGTTGTCTGGTATCATTATATACCAGCTCCCTCTATTGAGCAAGCTATTACCCTAGATTTTGGGGAAATGGGAACTATTGGGCCATTTGATCTATGAATCATAGAATATCAGGGTTGGAAGGGACCTCAGGAGGTCATCTAGTCCAACCCCCTGCTCAAAGCAGGACCAATCCCCAGTTTTTGCCCCAGATCCCTAAGGGGCCCCATCAAGGATTGAACTCACAACCTTGGATTTAGCAGGCTAATGCTCAAACCACTGAGCTATCCTTCCCCCCAGTGCTAAGGGTCAAAGGCCTACTTTACTTATGCTAACTTGTTGAAGCCAGTGTCTTACAGGATACAGACCTATAGGTTGCTTGCATTACTGCTGAGTAAAATATAGGCTAAGCTAGCTCTACGGGCTATGAGGCAGATGTCCTCAATATAATTGAAGATTGGGATATGTATAGTATTTCTTATTACTCTTGAGCTGTAAATCTCTGTTTAGCTAATGCTGTAAATCAGAATTTCTAGCTGTCTTCTGGGAGGGGTAAAATGGAGGCCACTCATACCTTCAAAATTCACAGCCCTCATTCCACCTCCCCACCCCTGGTGTTAGAGAAGCATATAGAGCAGAAATAGCTCTCCAATCCAAGCTCCCTTTGTAATCTTGTTTTAATGCAGGGGTTCTCAAACTGGGAGTCGGGACTCCTCAGGGCGTTGCAAGGTTATTACATGGGGGGGTTGCAAGCTGTCAACCTCTACCCCAAATCCTGCTTTGCCTCCAGCATTTATAATGGTGTTAAATATATAAAAATGTGTTTTTAATTTATAAGGAGGGGTCGCACTCAGAGGCTTGGTATGTGAAAGGGGCCACCAGTAAAAAAAAGTTTGAGAGCCACCGTTTTAATGTAATAAAACGCTCCCTTACGGTACTGATGGGCAAGATCCCCTTGGACTAATATGTGGGGAAAAGGAGTCCAGGAGAACTGGCTGTATTTTAAAGAAGCCTTATTGAGGAGGCAGGAACAAAACCTCCTGATGTGCAGAAAGAACAGCAAATATGTCAGGCAACCAGCTTGGTTTAACAGAGAAATCTTCAGTGAGCTTAAACACAAAAAAGAAGCTTACAAGAAGTGAAAACTTGGGCATATGACTAGGGAGGAGTATAAAAATATTGCTAGAGCATGCAGGGGTGTAATCAGGAAGGCCAAAGCACAATTGGAGTTGCAGCTAGCAAGGGGTGTGAAGGGTAACAAGAAGGGTTTCTACAGGTAAGGTAGCAACAAGAAGGTGATCAGGGAAAGTGTGGGACCCTTACTGGATGGGGGAGGCAACACAGTGACAGAGGATGTGGAAAAAGCTGAAGTACTGAATGCTTTTTTTGCCTCGGTCTTCACAGACAAGGTCAGCTCCCAGACTACTGCACTGGGCATCACAGCATGGGGACTGATGGGTTGGAGTTCCCTTAACTAGGATTCCAACTTTCTTGGCAGACTGAACCTGTTCCATTGCTATATGACATCAGTTCATGCTTTCTATAAGCAGTATTTGATGGCATAGTTACTGCCAGTTCAGATTAATCCTTTTTCTGTAAACTAATAAGGCAGGTGCTGAGTAATGACCTCCCCCCTTCGCCCTTTAATGGGCTAAATTCTTGCTTTTCTCTCCATGGGCCAGTTTTACTTTCAGGCTTGGTAACCTGTCAATTCAGGATTAGTGTAGCTGAGACACAAAACAATGAATTACAGGTAAGGGATCATCCTACTGGGAACAAAAAAGTATCAAAATTTCAATAGTTTTAAGTATAGAAATAGTGGAGGTAAAATACCTTTTAGTCTACATCAAAAGAGTGAATTCCATTTTGACTGCTGTGTAATTGTTTGGATGCTTTCAAATGCTGAGAGAAATGAGCTTTTAAATCTTCAGTTAAATATAGTTTGGGAATATGTGATGTTCACAGCTAATACCTAGATTTATGTGCTACCAGGTCCTGGGTTAACAAAGTACAGCATACCTTGTAGGTATTATAATCTAGAGAAAAGTAGTAGAGAGTAATTTTATACTGTGTTTCAAAATGAATTTGGCAAAAATGTCACCTTCTTCACAGCTAGATTGCATTTTGACAGTGCTGTTTCCCTGAGTCACCGTATTGCATTGGAGGGTAGGGGAGAAGACACCAATTCTAGTTTGCATGAGAGAGCTGAAATAGTCACTGGGCTGTAAAGTGATTTTAGTTTTTTGTAAAATCTCAATCTGTTATCTGTAAATGTGATTGATATGTTATAAAGCTGGAAGGGACCACTGTGATCATCTAGTTTGATCTCCTGTGTAACACAGACAATAGGAATTAATTGAGGGAAGTTCTATTTGAAGTAGAGCATGTCTTTTAGAAGAAAAATCTTATCTTAATGTAAAAATTGCCAGTGATGGCGAATTCACCACAACCTTTGGTAAGTTCTAATGGTTAATTACCCTCAGTGTTAAAGATTTGAATCTTATTTTCAGTCTGAATTTGCCTACCTTCAATTTCCAGCCATCAGAGCTTGTTATACCTTTGTCTGCTAAACTGAAGAACCCATTATCACATTTCTGTTCCCCATGTACAGACTTACAAAATGTGACAAGTCACCGTTTAAGTTTCTCTCTGTTAAACTGAATAGATTGAGCTCCTGGAGCTAACAGTGTGATGTTGTGGTGAAAAAGACAAATATTCTGGGATTTATTAACAGATGTTCATATGTGAGACATGGAAGGTAATTGTTCTGCTATACTCAGTACTGGTGAGGCATTAACTGGAGTATGGTGTCCTGGTTTTGGGCACCACTCTCTAAGATGTGAACAAATTGGAGAGTCCAGAGGAGAGTGACAGTGAAGAAAGGCTTTGAACACGACCTATAGGGAGAGGTTGGAAAGAATTGGGCATGTTTATCCTAGAGAAGAGAAGACTTTGGGGGGTCAAATGGCATGGTAAGTTTTCAAATATGTAAAAGGCTGTTAACAAAGAGGACTGTGATCAGTTGTAGGTCCACCAAGTGTAGGACAAGAAGAAATCTGCTTAATTTGCAGCATGGGAGATTTAGGTTAGATATAAGGAAAAACTTTCTAACAGGCTACCTAGGGAGGTTGCAGAATCCCCGCCCTTGGAGGTTTTTAAGAACAGGTTAGACAAACACCTGCCAGGGATGGTCTTAGTCAGTGGTTCTCAACCCCAGTTAGCACACAGCCCATGTGACATCCTCAGGGCCATACAGTTAGTATATACATTGTGTAGATGCAGCCCACAACACACAGAGAGTGCATATGTGGCCCACAATGGTAAATAGGTTGAGAACCACTGGTCTAGGTATACTTAATCCTGCCTCAGTGCAGGGGAATGGACTAGATGACCTCCTAGTCCCTTCCAGACCTAAATTTACTATTGCTGCTTTATATTTAGCTGTTAATGATAGATATCACTTTAAAAAGTTCTTTTAATAAAATAATCTCTTTAATACAAGGCCTCATCCAATTAGAAACATTTTAAAGAAATAGGTTTAAATTGGTTTTTAGCATTAGGAATATTAAGCAAACAAAGATCAGTGGCTCAGATTCTCTGTATTGGATGAAATCAGAATATGTTGCAGTCCCTTTCCCAATCACAGTTAGAAATATATTCACAGTACTTGCTGTGGTTGCCATACTGTTTCCAAACCTCAGGGTGAAACTGGCCCAGATTATTAGGTTGATGTTTCTCTGTCTGCTGCTGGGGAAATATGGTGGCTAGAGAGAGATGTTTTGGGAGGGATGGGGTAGAGGGAAAGTACGATGAAAATAATTAAGGGAATGTCTACACAGCAAGAGAGACACCCATGGTAACGAATCTGAGCGCAGATCAACTTACTTGGGCTCCTGGGGCTTGTGTTGTGGAGCTAAAAAATAGCAGTGTGGACATTAGGCCTCGGGCTGGAGTCCAGGCTCTGAAACCCAGTGAGGGGGGGATGATCTGGAGTCTAGGCTCAACTATACTGCTATTTTTAGCACTGCAGCTTGAGCCTCCTGAACCAGAATCCATTGACCTGGGCTCTGAGATTCGCTACCAAGCCTTTTTTCCTCCCCCCCCTCCTTTTTTTTTTTCCTGTGTACCCTAAGAGAGAGAATCCCCTCCCTCCATTGCTCCCTCCTACCAAGGAAAAAACGGAGAATAAACTAAAGGAGGTTGGTGATGGGAACGGGAAGGACATGAGGCATTGACCACAGATCAATACTAATGAAATTAAGATATTTGAAGAAGAGAAATGAACAAAATGAAAAGGAGCTAAAAGTGTATAATAGAAAAATATGCTGAAGACTGATTTAATTAAATCCGTTTTATGAACAACAAAACTAACTCATTTGGAATAAAATTCCTTTCATATGTATCCCAATTAAGGGAAAAAAATACTGTAATCTGAAAACCACATGAGCAATAACTTTAGGGACTTCGGTGTTCCTGGATCACAAGTGTCTTGCTAAACACTAACACTTTGTTGGCCAGTAGCCACTTCTGTACTTCCAGACATCACCTGGCTTAGACAAAATCCTCATGACAAATATTGGCTCTACATGCAGACAATAAGGACAATAAGAATGTATGCCCACGACAAGTAAATACCAGTTGCTCTCTCAGCTAGTATGCCCAGTGCACCAAACAATCACTTCTCTGATGGCCACATAGGTTTTTGCAGGATTGCGGAAATTCTTTGATAGCTAAGATAACCTTCTGAATGAGTCAGTGCTGTATTCCTGTACTGAGACTGCAAATAGCTCTGGGATGCTGTGAGTGATCCATTGTGTATAACTTCGTTCCGTTCCTGGCTGGGCCACAGACTTTCTCGGTGGTGCGGGGTGAGTCATTTAGATCAAAATTTCAGTTAACCACAGTCGGTTCCTTATTTCTGGTTGCTCAACTTGGAACATCTGGTGCCTGATTTGCAGAAGTGCTGATTGCTTGCAGCTGTAGCTGATGTAAATAGTAGTTGTGGATGCTCAGCAGTTCTGGACAGCAAGGCGGTGCATTCTGGTACAATGAGCATAGGGTTGGAATTCAGTTCACAATATGGCCATGGGCTCTTTTATTTCAGGCTGTGGGTTTTAAATAACTTTAGCTTCAATTTATAATAAAGTGTGAATGAAAACAGATTATTATTTTGATGAAAGTCTGTGTGTGGACAAGCCCATAGAGGTTCTCTTCCACTGAATTGGAAGACTACTTCCATTTTTGTTATCATAGAATCATAGAATATCAGGGTTGGAAGGGACCTCAGGAGGTCATCTAGTTCATCTAGCTCAAAGCAGGACCAGTCTACAACTAAATCATTCCAGCCAGGGCTTTGTCAAGCCTGACCTTAAAAACCTCAAAGGAAGGAGATTCCACCGCCTCCCTAGGTAATGCATTCCAGTGCTTCACCACCCTCCTAGTGAAAAAGTTTTCCTAATATCCGACCTAAACCTCCCCCACTGCAACTTGAGACCATTGCTCCTTGTTCTGTCATCTTCTACCACTGAGAACAGTCTAGATCCATCCTCTTTGGAACCCCCTTTCAGGTAGTTGAAAGCAGCTATCAAATCCCCTCTCATTCTTCTCTTCTGCAGACTAAACAATCCCAGTTCCTTCAGCTTCTCCTCATAAGTCATGTGTTCCAGTCCCCTAATAATTCTTGTTTCCCTCCGCTGGACGCTTTCCAATTTTTTCACATCCTTCTTGTAGTGTAGCGCCCAAAACTGGACACAGTACTCCAGATGAGTCCTCACCAATGTCGTATAGAGGGGAATGATCACGTCCCTCGATCTGCTGGCAATACTCTTACTTATACATCCCAAAATGCCATTGGCCTTCTTGGCAACAGGGGCACACTGTTGACTCACTGTGGTCTTGTAGTTACTCAGGAAAGCTTTCATTGAGTCTTGCCAGGGAAAATTTGGAAAGGTAAGAATACAGTATATTTAAATGTGAAATCATTTACTCACTATTTTTTAAAGGGAAGACAAATTTTTGACCGCAAAATGATCAAGTTCAGTCGTTTTGAAAATAACCATGCCAAGCGGCATTAGATCAAGTGGTGAGGCCATGTCTACACTTCCAAGCTTATAGGAGCACAGCTGTACTACTGTAAGAGTGCTCTTATAGCCACGTCATGCTGGTGGGAGAGAGTTCTTCTGTTGACATAATAAAACCAGCTTTATAAGCAGCGGTAGCTGTGTTAGCGGGAGAGCGTCTCCCACTGACATATAATTGTGCACACAAGCGCTTATGCTGGCAGAAGTTATGTGGCTCGGGCGTATGTTTTCTCACCCCTGAGTGACAGAAGTTTTGCTGACATAAGTGCTAGTGTAGACACGGCCTTATTTTCAGGGTTCATCCTGCTATATCAAGTTGGGAGTAGCCTGAAGCACTTAACAGCAGCTGTAATTCATGCTCTATGTAACTTTATAACTCTCATTTTTTTGGGGGGAGAAGGGAATCTGACCTTTGTTAACTATCTGTTGTACTGATTGCTGTAGTAAGAAATGTAATTAAAACAATCTTATGTGTCATGTGAAGAAATGTGAGGCATCAGTGAAGACCAGCAATCTATATAAGTTAAGAATCATAATGATGGTGAATGCAGTTGAATTCCATGTAAAGCTTTTGGATAGTTAAGTTTACAGGATTTTGATTTTTCTCATCTTTTATATAAAGGATCAGTTAAAAGAAAACTGTTCTGTACTGGTTTTACAAAAGTTTGTGAAAAAGGCCTAATGGGTAAGTAATGGTATTGTTTATACCTGTTTATTTTGACTGCCAGACTTTAAAAAAAGTTTGAATTAAATACAAATTTGGAAGGGGATACTGTCTAGTGGTATTTCTGTATTGTGGAGCTACAAAATGGGATTTTCGCTCTGCAGTAATTCTGCATTATGATGCAGTCTTTAATTATGTGATTGCATACTAATTTTTCCCCCCACAGGACCCCTGCTTCATACAGTGCACAGGATGGGACCTGCTCTGGGAATGAATCAGGGTTGTGTAGTAAAAGAGGCAATTGTCTGTAGGACCCCTGCCTTGTGTTGCTGAAATTGGAAGGTGTGTGGTGAATGAGGTAGAAGAATACAGGAGGATTGTTTCATGATTAAGGCACCAGAGGGCAATGGGAAGCGTTTTGCCAGTGGGTTTCACAGATGTCTGGTGGCAGCGGAGCAGACTCAGAAATTTTGTATTCCATTTTAGGTTCCAGAGGGGAGAATAGGGAGTATACTCCAGTGGTCACAGACCCTTCTGCATTTGTCACCTCCGGCCTGTCTCTGTTCCAGTCTCCCAATCTAGTTAGTCCTAATCTCCATACACCCACCCCACCCTACCCCCGATGACTCCTCTCATCACACTTTTGGGGTATGTCTACACTGCCCACGTTACAGCACGGCTGCAGCAGTGCAGTGATGTGGGCAGTCTAGTCATACTTTATGGCCGGGGAAAGAGCTCTCCCGGTGATAAAAAAGTAACCACCCTGAACAAGCAGCGGTAGCTTTATCGCTGGGAGTGCTGTCTATACTAGCGCTTTTCAGTGCTAAAACTTTTGTCGCTCAGGGGTATGTTTTTTTTCACACCCTTGACCAACTAAAGTTTTAGCGCTGAAAGTGGCAGTGTAAACACAGCCCCACTCTCCTTTCGCAGCCAGCCCTTTTCTCCCACAGCAAACTCCCTGTTAGATTTCCACTTGCTTCCCTGCACCTGCCATCCCCAAACCCTGGCTTCTCTGGGGTCCTCATCCAGTCTTGGTTGTCTGTCCCTTCTAGCCCCTTTCCAATCTCTGTCCCTCTGCCCCAGCTCCTTGTCTTAGTCTTCCTGCCTAGCGAGTTCCAGTCCCCTGTCCCCAACCTTCTCATCTGATCTCTCTCTCCCCTTAGTATTCTACCCTCTGCTTCTCCCCTCCATCTCTCAGTCTCAATACCCTTTCCCTGGCTCCTTGTACCAATCTGCTCCCTTCCCTCGGTCCAGGTCTTGTCTCCTCTGCATCTGAGACAGGTTGCTTTTTTCCTCCATGATACCTGGGCATAGTAGAGGGAGCATTGACAGTGCAGACTGTCTCCCTTTCCTCATTTTTCTGCCTGGTGCCACCGGGATCAGCAGTTACAGGGAAACTCTAACAAAGTTTCTTCTGAGCATTTGCTAAGATTATTCAAAGGCTCATAATGTGGCCAAATTTTGAGTTTCCTGCCCAGAACAGCAAAAGGCACATCTCTGACACCAGAACCCATGTGCCCCCTGCCACATTTCAGGTCCCTGTTCTAAAGCATGAAAGTACTAGAGCTTTTCAACAAAACAGCTGTATGACTTTAACATGGGCAAAACAACATCTTTCTTCAGTCTTTTATTCTTTGAAACAAACTACTTTTGTTGAAACTTTCACCCAAAAATTAAGACTGAGGCAGAAGCCTGGCATAGGAAATTTCAGCCTAAATGATTAAAGTTTAGCAAAGTTATAAACAACTAAAACCAGGGTCGTCTTATGGGAATATGTCAGACAGACTTCAGTGTAGGTGGTGCTCCTAGCTCAATCTGTAATAAAGCAGGTGTTTTCTTTGAAGAATCTCTCACTGGTTAGATATGATTATTACTGACTAGTTGGTTTTGTGCTGGATCACTTAATATTCTCTTTCTGGAATCCTGTCAGTTAAATGTTTGGGGTTTTATCAGTTGCAAGATGAAATACCTCCCAGTACTTTTTCATCATAAATCCATTGTAGTCTTGCAGCTTCACGATGAGCATTGTTGCTTGAGCTGCCCCAAACACCTGCTTTTCTTCTTACCTATAGTGTTCTTGAGACTGATTCTGCACTGTCATGGACACTCTACTATCATTCACACCTGTGTAAAGTGGGTATAAAATGGTCATTCAGAATTGGTAGCATTTTACTTACTTTGTGCAGTATACAGGGCAGTGGACAATTGGTCTCCTGGTATTTAATATTTGATGTTGGTGTGTGGACTTCACTATTTGTCATCCCATTCTTTAGGAAATGTTTTGGTCTTGAAAGCAAAAGGCCTGAACTGTATTACTGTAGTTATTTTTGTTTAAGATTGCTTAAGTGTGGAATATCCATTTCCAGTTTCTTGCAAAGGGTCTTGTAGGATATTGCTACAGTGAATTACCACATACATGCCTATGGTTGTATACTGCTCTCTGCTTCAGATATTTTTATGTAATTGAATTTTTGTTTCAGTAGAAAAAAATATTGTGGAGGGTAGTAACTTCTGAGCATCCAGATTGCAGGGTACCAGAATAGCACACATTACCCTACTTGTTACAAATTTTGGACACCGAGAGTATGTTGTGGTAAGGTTTCTCTGTAAATGGTGAGCCACTAAAAGACTTGAGCATTACTACTGTTCTGAGATAGAAGGATCTGGATATTCAGCAGTAAAAGGAGCAGCAGCAGCAGCAGCAACAGCGGTAGTAAAGACAGAGCAGGTTCCACAGTTAGCATATTTCACAGTATGAGTCAATGTGAACACAGCTTCCCAGATAGCTGCCTGCAGGAGGGAATGAAAACTGTATATTGAAAAAATATTCAGGTTTCATGATTATGATGCTAAGTCATGTGATCTTTACTATACCTTAAGTTGCCAACTTAGCTTTACTCAAGAGAGGATCCTTTGCTGCAGTGTATTTAAAAAAAAACAGGGAAAATTGTGCAATGTGTGTTTATGCTTACACCATGCCGAGGAGACCCTTACCAGTAAATAATCTGTGTGTCCCTGAGGTAAGATCTTGTTTCTGCTTTCCCTGCACAGTGCTGCTGCAGCACGGAGCTGATCCAAACATTCGGAACACTGATGGGAAATCAGCACTGGACCTGGCAGATCCTTCAGCAAAAGCTGTACTCACAGGTAAGAGTCATAAGTTTCTATTGAATTGTCTTCTATAGTTCATTGTGTATATACCTCTTCAGCATAGAAGGAGCAAAAATGTATGTGTCGTTATCAGGTTCCTTATTGAGTGGATATAACTGCCATTAATTGCCATGCTTCCAGAGGTTTGAATTGCTTATTTCACTTATTTGAGAGAATTATGTAATTAGAAAACATCATTCATTATTCACTGCATTTTTATCACTAGCCTTCATATGGGTTGAATTGCAGCCTGCATCCCCTGCCCAAAAAAAAAAAGTGTCAATTACTCAACAGTGAAGGTCTTAAAACAATCAAGGACGTTTGTATTACTGTAATAGTAGCTGTGATCAGAAAGGTAACCTGCTACCTTATAGCTTAAATCAATATTTGCTATGGATTTGTGTGCTGCTCTTCTTCCTCCTCATCATTAGCCATTTAGATATAAATGATGGGCGACACTGAATTCTGTGGGCTATTAACCTAACCATTAAAGAATACTTTGCACATTGTTTTTTACGAATGTAATGTTTTTATATACTTATATTTTTATATATAATATTCATTAATTACTTTAAAATATCAGTGACCATTAAAAATTAGTATCCTATGGAAGAGTTGTATGTCCAGAGTTCATATACGTTTTGTGCTGGTTTTGTTTTAAGTGATTTTTAGGAAATAGAGGTTAGAAGGAGATAAATGTGGCTATAAAAGCATATTAGGCTGGGGATTAGATTCAGCAGTTGACCCTCATTGTCAACAACTAGCTATTTTTTTCCCTAGTGTTTTATTTGTCTTTGCACTCTTCCCTCCTCTTTTGTATTGACCAGTTAATGTGTAGTTGATCTGCTAATGCAAAACACATCTCTCCTTGTGCATGTTTATGTTTAGGAAGGGAGAATACAGCTCCCATCACATTCGGTCAGTAAACATTTCCCCCCTTTCTTTTTTCTCCCAGTACACTGTTATACATTATCTGATCTGAAGTGAACTGAGTGTGTTTGTGGAACAAAGCTCTTTAAACATGACTTAGTTTAATTACTGTGCCTCAAATTTAAAGAGACTCCTGTAGTGTTAACATTAATGATAACTGTGCTAGTCAGGTTAATCTGATTTTTGTCAGTTAATAAAAGGTAAGGTATTACAGACACTGCATGCAGATAGGATATATGTGGGAATCAAGGCAACTTTAAAATAAACTACCTAGGAAGGGATTAATGTGAATGGAAAATTTAATTACAAGCTACACTGAAAATTTTCCGCTTTGGGGCCACTGATTCATGCCATCTTTTCAGGCTCTCCCTAAGGCCAACCTCAGGTGTCAGCAATAAATTTAGGAAGAGCTTTTGCAAAGGTGACCTCACTATGACGTGCCCCATTATCCATTTTAAGTACATGGGGATCTTTTTGCAGATTTCAGTGGGCATTGGATCAAGCTCATGTGCCTTTGGAAAAAGAGAACAGTCTGTTGTAGCAAGTGTGTATGGGCTGGAAGTGGCCTTCTGGAAGGCTGTAGACTCTCCCTGCGGTAAGCATAGTTTGCTGTATGGAGCTTGCAATTGTTCTTCCTTATCTCCTAGCACAGGAGTGCCCAATTGTTGCAGTACTGAGGGATACCTTGACAAATTGATGGAAGCTAAAGGTCTGCACCGAAGCTGCATATAAACTTCAAATATAAATAGAACCAAATTTGCTTGTATTCTTCCTTTGTAGATTAATAAAATGAGTTTTTGTTTTTTTTTTGTTTACTATCACTAGCAGTGAGAGCTTGAAGTTCCTCAGCTTTGTCCTGAAGGTGACCCTTGGCTACATTTTGGCCCTTCAGTTATATATTGTGCATCTGTGCCCTAGCTGTATACACTGGAAACACATCACCCTTCAGCTGGTATACAACAGAATTAATAGGTTTAAAAATGTTGAAGCTGGAATCCACCTAAATCAGAACTTCTTATTAATGACTGTTTTGTGGAGACTATTCATCTGCATATCTTCTCTGTTAAACTTCTGCTTTCCCATGTATTTCCAGTGTGCTACATCTTTAGGGGCTCTCCTCTGTTCACTGTCTTAAAGGGATTTGACAGAAAATTTTGGTGGCTCGAGCTTCACAATAGCCTTTGGCAGTAGTATTCTCTCTGAGATCAGATATAAATGTGTTAGAAGGTATTGTTTAGTGAGATGAGTACTAGATTACACTTCATTTACAGTATTTGTATGTTACATGGTGATATTTTTGGAGGTGCTCAATGTTTGATTAACATTGCTCCTGTTAAAGACAATGGTAAAACTCCTAACTTTAATGGGAGCAGAGTTGACTCAGGCTCGGTGTACAGTACGCGGTTATTTTGGAATTAGCCGAGTTAATTGGGGGGGAGGGATAGCTCAGTGGTTTGAGCATTGGCCTGCTAAACCCAGGGTTGTGAGTTCAAACCTTAGAATTATAGAATATCAGGGTTGGAAGGGACCTCAGGAGGTCATCTAGTCCAACCCCCTGCTCAAAGCAGGACCAATCCCCAACTAAATCATCCCGGCCAGGGCTTTGTCAAGCCTGACCTTAAAAATATCTAATGAAGGAGATTCCACCACCTCCCTAGGTAACGCATTCCAGTGTTTCATCACCCTCCTAGTGAAAAATTTTTCCTAATGTCCAACCTAAACCTCCCCCACTGCAACTTGAGACCATTACTCCTTGTTCTGTCATCTGCTACCACTGAGAACAGTCTAGATCCATCCTCTTTGGAACCCCCTTTCAGGTAGTTGAAAGCAGCTCTCAAATCCCCCCTCATTCTTCTCTTCCGTAGACTAAACAATCCCAGTTCCCTCAGCCTCTCCTCATAACTCATGTGTTCCAGTCCCCAAATCATTTTTGTTACCCTTCGCTGGACTCTTTCCAATTTTTCCACATCCTTCTTGTAGCGTGGGGCCCAAAACTGGACACAGTACTCCAGGTGAGGCCTCACCAATGTCGAATAGAGGGGAACGATCACGTCCCTCGATCTGCTGGCAGTGCCCCTACTTATGCATCCCAAAATGCCCTTGGCCTTCTCGGCAACAAGGGCACACTGTTGACTCATATCAAGCTTCTCGTCCACTGTAACCCTTAGGTCCTTTTCTGCCGAACTGTTGCCGAGCCATTCGGTCCCTAGTCTGTAGCGGTGCATGGGATTCTTCCATCCTAAGTGCAGGACTCTGCACATGTCCTTGTTGAACCTCCTCAGATTTCTTTTGGCCCAATCCTCTAATTTGTCTAGCGCCCTCTATATCCTATCCCTACCCTCCAGCGTTTCTACCTCTCCTCCCATTTTAGTGTCATCTGCAAACTTGCTGAGGGTGCAATCCACACCATCCTCCAGATCATTTATGAAGATATTGAACAAAACCAGCCCGAGGACTGACCCTCGGGTTAGGGTTACCCGATACACTTGATACCGGCTGCCAACTAAACATGGAGCCATCGATCACCTTGAGGGGGCCATTTAGGGATCTGGGGCAAAAACTGGGGATGGGTCCTGCTTTGAGCAGGGGGGTGGATTAGATGACCTCCTGAGGTCCCTTCCAACTCTGATATTCTATGATTCTATGAAGTAAAACGGATTCCGTCCACACGACCAAACCGGTTTTCAAAGGGCTCTTTAATCCAATTTCTGTACTCCACATCGGCAAGTGGAGTAGCGCTAAAATCGAGATTGCAGTTCTAGGTTATGGGTACCGTGGATGCAATTCGACGTTATTGGCCTCCGGGAGCTATTCCAGAATGCTCCCTTGTGACCGCTCTGGAAAACACTCTCAACGCCGATGCACTAGCCAGGTAGGCAGTAAAAGCCCAGGGAACTTTTGAATTTCATTTCCTGTTTGGTCACCATCAGCACAGTCCACCATCACAAGAGACCACAAAGTCCTGGATTTGCAGACGAGCTCCAGCATGGTCCGAATGGGAGGTACTGCATCTCATTGCATGTTGGGGAGACAAATCTGTTATGGCAGAACTATGCTCCAGAAAAAGAAACGCAAATATGTGTGCTAAAGTCTCCAGGGCCATGACAGAAAGAGGCTACTCCAGGGACACAGAGCAGTGTTGTACAAAAATCAAGGAGCTCAGGCAAGCGAACCAAAAAGCCAGAGAGGCGAATGGGCACTCTGGGTCACAGCCCCATACATGCTGCTTCTGCCGTGACCTACATGCAATTATGTGGGGTGACGCCACCACTACCCCACCACTGTCCGTGGACGTCTGCAAGGGGGGAGTTGCATGGAGTGACGAGGATGAGTTATTGGAGGACGAAGAGGAGGACAGGGCACAGGCGGCAAGTGGGGAATCAGTTTTCCTCCCCCCCAGCCAGGAACTATTCTTAATGCTGGAGCCAATAGCCTCCCCCCACTCCCAAGGCAGCCTCCTGGACCATGACCCTGGAGAAGGCACTTCTGGTGAGTACGAGTCTGATCGGAGCCTGGGGGTGGGGGAAAACCCAGCTGTGCTGGGCTGTTCGCGTTTAGTTTAAAGGGCTCATCCCTGCTCAGAGCCACATCGGAGCCACGCGGTGGGGGGAGGTGGCGTGTTGTGTAAAGCGATCATCCCAGAGAGCTTGCAGGCCCTCCTTTGATATGGCAAACCCACCAGGCATTGCTTGTTATGGGAAAAGGGGCCCGGCAGTTTGAAAGCATTGAAATGAATGCGGAAGAAGCAGAACCCTGTGTGCCCCTAGGGCTTACCATGTCTGCCTTCAAGCTGAATTCTGTTGCCCGGCCTGCTTACTCACACCAAAGTGTCAGGCACTTCAGCATAAGAGGCAAAATGTGACCTTGTACAGAAAGAACATGTGCTGTGTACTATGAATTGCTTGTTTCACTGAGAAAGAGTGTCCCCTTTGTTCTCTAAAATGTATCTTAAAATATTACCCTCCCTTTTTCTCCTCCCACAGGTGCAAATGTTACAACGCAGCTCCTATCTACTCTGTCCCAGAGGCTGGTCCAGATTAGAAGGCAGAAAAAACGAACTCGGGACGACATGTTCGTTGAGCTCATGCAGTCCTCCCGCACTGATAGGGCCCAGCTGAATGTGTGGAGGCAAACAATTGCAGAGTCCCATAAATCATTAAATGAACACGAAGAGAGGAGGGACGTGCGTGATGAGAGCAGGCAGGCAAGCCCACGGGGGAGCAAACTGACATGCTCCACTGTATGGTGGATCTAATGCGGGAAAGACAGTAGACCACAGACTGCCATTGCAGCCCCTGTATAACTGCCCTCCCTCCTCCCCAAGTTCCATAGCCTCCTCACCCAGATGCCCAAGAACACGGGGCGGGGGGGGAGGGGGGGGAAGGGAGGCTGCGGGGACCCACACACTCAACCCCAGAGGATTGCACAACCAGCAGAAAGCTGGCATATCCAAAATTTTGATTTGCTTTCCGGACTTGTCCTTCCCTCCTCCTCCACCCCCCGAACCCAATACCCCCCCTCCTCCCTGGTCTACCTTCTGATTTCTCTCAATGTGTTGTGCAACAAATAATAAAGAATGTTTTTTAAACAATTGTGACTATTTCTTTTCATATCTATAATATATATAAAATATGTATGAATGAAGGGGGCGGGTAACTTCAAGAGAAACCAGCTGTCACGCCGTACCCTGGCCAGTCATGAAACTGGCTTTCAAAGCTTCTCTGATGCGCAGCACGTGCTGCTGCGCTCTTCTAATCGCCCTGTTGTCTGGCTGTGTGAAATTGGCTGCCAGGCGAGTTTCCTCAACCTCCCACCCTACCGTTCGCATCTCCCCCTTACTCTCTCAGAGATTGTGGCGCACACAACAAGCAGCAATTACAATTGGCGTATTGGTTGTGCTGAGATCTAACCGAGTCAGTAAACAGCGCCAGTGCACTTCCAAATGTCCAAAAGCAGTTTTACCACCATTCTGCACTTGCTCAACCTATAGTTGAACTGCTCCTTACTACTGTCCAGGGTTCCTGTATATGATTTTATGAGCCTGGCATTAAGGGGTAGGCTGGGTCCCTGAGGATAACTATTGGCATTTCAACATCCCCAACAGTAATTTTCTGGTCAGGAAGTCCCTTCCTGCAGCTGTTCAAAGAGACCAGAGTTCCTGAAGATGCGAGCATCCTGTACCTTTCCCGGCCATCCAACGTTGATGTCAGTGAAATGTCCCTTGTGATCCACCAGTGCTTGCAGCACCATTGAAAAGTACCCCTTGCAGTTTACATACTGGGCGCCCTGGTGTTCCAGGGTCAAGATAGGGATATGCGTTCCATCTATTGCCCTGCAGCAGTTAGGGAACCCCAGCGCATTAAAGCCATCCACAATGGTCTGCACATTTCCCAAAGTCACTACCCTTGATAGAAGCTGGTCAATGATTGCGTTGGCTACTTGCATCACAGCAGCCCTCACAGTAGATTTGCCCACTCCTGACTGATGGGTAGCTGTCGGGCGTTGCAAGCTTCCACAGGGCTTTCGCCACTCCTTCTCAACTGTGAGGGCTGCTCTCATTTTGGTGTCTTTGCGCTTCAGGGCAGGGGACAGAAGTCACAAAGTTCCATGAAAGTGGCCCTACTCATGCTAAAGTTTCTCAGCCACTAGGAATCATCCCATACCCGCAACACTATGCGGTCCCACCAGTCTGTGCTTGTTTCCTGGGTCCAGAATCAGCATTCCACGGCATGAACCTGGCCCAACGCCACCATGATCTCCCAATCACCACATGCCGTGCTTCTAGGAACGTCTGTGTCCATGTCTTACATCAGTATAGTAATCGCGCTGTCGTCACTTCCTTGCCCGGTTTTGCATGTACTGCATCTATTGCTGGATAATGTGCGAGGTATTTACAATGGTCAGAACTGCAGCAGAGATCTGCTATGGCGCTTGCATGGGTAATCCTGGACAAATGGCATGAAAAGTAGGAGAGCAGAGTGGCAGTAGAAGAGGTGCTGTTTGGTTCACGATAGCCGAAAAAAGGCGGGAAATGGCTGTCTTCTGTAGCTTTCATGGAGGCGGGAGCCCAGGACAGACACCGAGCTTCTCCATGTTAGCATGGCAAGAGCGGGAGAGCAGAGTTGGTGGCGGAAGCTGTGCTGCTTGGTTCATGATGGCTGAGCAGAGTTGGCAGCGGAAGTGGTCGATGAGGAAGAGAGAGTGTAGATACTTAGAGATTACATAGAAAGACGAGAGGAAATGCGAGGTGGATTCGTAGTACCAGGAGAGAAGCGGTGCACCATACTGCACCATCTGCCGAAAGCAGTATGGCGTCTGCACGCCAAAAAGGCACAAAACAATTGTCTGCCGTAGCTTTCATGGAGGGAGGAGCGACTGATGACACACACCCAGAAACACCTGCAAGAATGTTTTTACCCCATCATGCACTGGGAGCTTAACCCAGAATTCCAGTGGGCGGCAGGAACTGTGGGATAGCTACCCACAGTGCACCGCTCTGACATTCGATGCTAGCCTCAGTACTGTGGACGCACTCTGCCAAATTCACGTGTTTTAGTGGGGACACACAAGACCGAATGTATAAAATCGCTTTCAAAAATTCAAATAGAATAATTTCATACTGTAGACATACCCTAATGCCAAGTGTATTGGAAAACTCATCCAAACCTTCATTATGCTTGTACCTTTAGAGCACTCACTTATTCAAGCAATGTTGATTTATTGCTGTTGTTCATGTAGGGTTTAAGTGTCCATGTGTGTAAAATGGTCACTGCTGCATAGCTTGAGAGACTGAGATTCCTCTTACAAACTCATTTATTTACCCAATGAATTTTGTGCATTGATACATGCTTTGGGAGTAAATTTCAGTGGTGAACTTTTTGTGAACTACAAATTAAAGAGAAAAAGTGAATAGAGAAGTCATCAATACACTGGCTAAGTCATAAAAGAAATACTTCAGACAGATTTATGAAAAGAAAAAACTCCCATTAGCTCAATAATGGGAGTTTCATACTTTCTTTCCATGTAGATTGCATTTCCAGCAATATTAAGCACAGTGGCGGCAATTGTCGAAGCCACAGTGATTCCATTTTCTTCATCTTCCAGACTAGGAAAATGTATTTACCACCCCGTCTCTCAGTCTGGGGGAAGGGTATGTAATGCAAGGCTTTCAGGGAAGACTTCCAGCTTCTCTTCTAATACATTTTCTTAAAATGTGTACAAAGAAGACACAATGCAAATGAGGGACCAATTTTATGATGGAAATGGCATTCTAAAGTTTGCTCTAAAATTGAAACTGAGTCTAAAACAGTTTAATTTCTCTAACGTCAGTTAAGTAAACACCCAGATTTGGCTCCTGAAAATAATTGTATATCCATCCAGAGGATGGAAATTGTGTTCTGATACCTACACTCAGAAACAAGCTTCCCTTCCTTCTGCAAGTAACCAAGTCATCCCTGGAGTGACACAAGCATTTCATGCCAGTGGTTAATTATCTCAATTTTTTAAAACTCCTCTGCCTTTCTTAGCAAAATACAGCCATCTCTAACGGTTTCTCCAAGCTGACTGAAGAAGGGTTTTTATCATTGTGATGGGGTGTACGTGCCTTGCACCCGTCACAAAAAGGTTAACTGTGCTTTGCAGGCTGAGGAAATCCCAAGCTTCTGACTCTGCTGAGCATGCTCAGCCTGGAGGCAAAGTGTAAAAGGAAGCAGCCCAACTCAGCCTGGGCAGGCAGCTGAAGTGGGAGGATGTAGACTGCAGGCTCTCTCCAGGGAGCTACTGCAGGCCCTGATTACAGAGCTATGGCACACAGAGGTCTAGGCAGACTCCAGGCTGCCTGATGAGCCCGGAAAAGGGACTGTGCCGGCAGGACCTATGCCACTTGAGGACCCCAGAGACCCTGGGGAACCGTGGAGCATCGCCGAGGAAGAAAGGGTAGGAAGCAGCCCAGGGGATTTAGACATTTCCCAGTGAGTGAACTGGAGAGCCAGACAGCTTATCACGGGAGGATCCCCGCTGACTTGGTGGTGAGCACCCGCACCATTGCCAGGTCCCTGGGCTGGGACTCGCAGGAGCAGGGAGGGCCCGAGTCCCCCTACCCTGGGTGCCACACACCCCTAAGTGGCGTCCCACTTCCCCATCGGGCCAATGAGCCATGCAATCCCACAGAGGTGGGTTACTTTAATGACTCAGGCCATTAGGCCACGCTGCCCTGCTGGAAGGACTGCTTATTGTCACTGGCCATTGGGCCTCACTGCCTTGAGCAGAAAGGCTGCTTTACTGACTCTGGCCATCAGGCCATGCTGCCCTGAGTGGAAGGGCTGCTTCATTGACTCTGGCCACTAGGCTGCACTACCATGTTTTATAGTTAGGGCCATGAACACAGGACCTAACTGGCTGCTATGCAGTTTTTTCCCCTTCTCACCATATGAGACCCGGCACCCAGGACGGCATGTACCTACCCTGCAACAAACATCTTCCTTTTGGGCTAAAATTTCTGTATTGTCTTTACACCAGTTTTGCTATAAAAATGAAATACCCATGTCTAAAGAACTGGTAAAGTTATACACATCCTGCAGCCTTTTAAAGAAGCTTTCTAGTTACCTCTTCCTTAAATTGCTAACCTGTTTTTAGATTAACTCTTTGGGATAGGGACTGACTTTTAATCAGTGTTTGTACAGTTCCTAGCACAATGGGCCTTAATAATGAATGGAACTTCTGGGAGATGTATTGCAATACAAGTCCAATAAGTAACAGCCTCTAATTATTGCATTGTTTTACCTATTTCCATTTTAAATGTTAATGTTTTTATTTTTCTTGTATGCGGTCATATAATTAACTGAGAAAATTCACTATTCATTTTAAAGTTGCTCGTGTAATGAGCTTCACTTCTCCTACTGTACTGCTTGCTATTCTGAGTTGCTTCTTACATATGAATTGCCCATCAGTGCATTTGTGCAACTTCCAAAGCTATTAATGGGAGTTAAATACGCAGTGAGTGGAAAGTGTGCTCTTTGATAGGTGAGGGTTCCCCTAGAAATGAAAAGCCCGAACCTGAATACCTTAGACCCTTTCCCCAGATAAAAGGAATATTAGGGAAAACTAATTTCATGTTCATGAGCTGAATCCACTTCCCAAGTTAGAACAAGGACCGTGATCTTCCTACTTATTATGGAAATAAAAATACCACTTTTTTTAAAAAAGAAAAGCATTACTCAAATCATATATTCAGCTTTTCTCACCCTCACCTATTTTTAAAAAAGATGTTATGTTAGGGATAGGTAGATTTGTAGTGGTGAAGCTGGGCTAACACTACAAAAAAGTGTTAATGAGAATTTATATGAATAAGCCTTTAGTTTATTTTGGCGTTTGATTCCTTTTTGTTAGTTTTCTGTGAACACTCATAGGAGTGACTTTTTGTTTTTTGTTTCAAAGAATGGACATAAATCTTCATATGAAGAGTCACACCAAGTGTTTGTGCAGCCATTCTGAAATCTTCTTTGAGTCTTTTATTTATAAATGTTTGTCAGTCACTCGGAGCAGAAACAATGACATGTGACGTGTTACCTTCTTAGTGTAAACAAGTAGTTCACACACAGCCTATAGGCTGAGATATGTTTACATAAAATGTACACATTTGTACACAGAAATCCCATCAATGGATAATTTACTATTAGAAAAAAAGGCAAAATCTGCTGGATATTTTACTGCAAATTTACTGAGGCTTGGAGAGTAGGAGAAAGGACTTTGTGCACAACCTAACTGACTTTCATTTTAAGTAACAAGCTTCAGGAGGAGGGGATACATTTTCATTTCTTCTTAGAGTGCTTGCTCATGTCCATTCCATGTTAGGTGCCTGCATGCCATGTGCACCGTTGCCAGAGATTTTTTCTCTCTGTGGTATCCATCAGGCTGGCTCTAGTGCCCTCTGGTGCCGTACGCTCATGCGCTAGTTTAAGGAGCCTGACTGGCCCCCCCATCCTCTCAGTTCTTTCTTATCTCCCGTGACAGACTCTGGAACAACTTCTCTTGTTTCGGCAAGGTGTTCAGTCAGTGGTTCTGTAGAGGATGCTTGCTGGAACCGAGCAAGGACAAGCAAAGGAAGTGCTGTGGAGTGCGACCTGCATTGGGCCCCTCCTCTAGCCCCGCTCCATAAATGTAACCGTTGACTCTACCCTGCTTGTAGCTGCCCTTGAGTCCAGTGCAGGACCATCCATTGACAGCGGGGGGACATTGTGGCACCACCGGGAGTGCGGTACCGTCCACTCTAGAGGCCTTTCCGGCGGCCAGCGACCTGATTACTCTCCCAGCACCGCTGACCCTGCTGGGACAAGTCCTGACACCAGTGAGATAGTCAAGCAGAAGGGATCATGTTATCCTGAGCTCTTATCTGGCACCAGGTCCTCTGGTACCAACCAGAGGGAAACTGGCCCTGTTGATGTTGACGAAAACTTCCGCTGTCCAGCACCAATCCCCGCACCCTTGGCACCAGCTGGCAGCAGCGAAGGGTACTGTCCCTCATGGTCTCCTCAAGTTGACTTGTCCTTGGAATTGGAGGTGGAGCCCTGCACCCAATCAAGGGCCTGTGACCAGTACCTGACCTACCTCCTAACGGATCTTAATGTGGTTGCCACTGCTGCCCCACCCCCCCTCCCCCAGAGCCTGGCCCGGAGGACAATGGCTGATGCAGGTCCAATGGTGGTTTTGGAATCCATGGGTTTTCCACTGGGACTGCCTTCCAGCCATTCATACTCTGGTGTCCGAGAGAAGGGCTCCTCCCCCATACCATCCAGCACCCGACCTGGACTCCAGGAATGAGTCCGGTACCGACTTAGGCCTGTGTGACGTGGTCGGTGCAGAAGAAGAGGAAGGCCTCCTGCCGCTGCAGGCTGCCTCCTCCTAAGAGGAAGCTGTCTTGGGACCGAGCAGCTCGGTGCAGCAGAACAATTTTAGAGCCCGCTAGAAGGGTTACTTCTAACCTGGGGCTAGAGGTGTAGGTGCTTAGAGTCCTCACACAGCCTGATTGACATTTCGGCTGCGGCGGCACTGTCAAAGGTGGCCATACCACTCAAAAAGAGTTGAGAAGTAGTACTGTGTTCCTGCCAAGAGGTATCAATACCTGTATTTCCACCCCTCTCCCAATGAAAGAGATAGGCAAGGCGGCCAATGAAAGAGACAAGCAAGGGCTTCAAGGCATGACCCCGAAGCAAAAGAACTCAAAAAAGCTAGACCTGTTTGGTAGAAAGATTTATTCTACTGGTGGGTTACAGCTTCGCATCTCCAACCAGCAGGCCTTGCTTGGGAGGTATGATTATAACATCTGGGACTTCATGGCAAAGTTTAAGGACTCTTTACTACAGGAGTCCAGGCAAGAGTCCCTTCTGATGGAGGAAGGGAAGACCATAGCCATGTCCTCCTTCCAGGCAGCTGTAGACACAGTTGACACGGTGGCCGGAAAAATGGCATCGGCTGTGGTCATGAGAAAGATGTTTGGCTCTAGTCCTTGGGGCTGTCTCCAGAGGTTCAGCAGTCCATCCAAGATCTTACCTTTGAGGAAACCTCCCTCTTTTCTGAGCAGATGGATTCAAAACTCCATGGTCTGAAAGATTCCAGGGCTACCATCAGATACCTGGGCATTTATTTCCCGGCACCTTCAAGGAAATATTTCAGACCTCAGAAGCCAGCCTTCTTCTTAGCTCTTCCAACTCGCCAAGACCTGTTTAAAAAATGGAGCAGGGGTTATAAGTGTAGACAACTGCCCCCCCCCCACCTCAACCACACTACTGGGATTGCACAGATATACGGGAGTCCCCCAGCAGAACTTTTTGAAGTGGCACCTGAGGGCATTATATCAGTTCCCATACTGGATCCTGCCCCCCCCCCCCTTTGTTTTTAGGCCAACTCTTCTACTTCAGCCTGGTGTGGTTCTTCATCACCTTTAGTTTTCTCTCTCCCCTCCACCCCAGCCCATCCCTCTTCAGGGACCCTTCTCATGAGCAACTTCTAGCCCAGGAGATGCAAGCCCTCCTGAAGGTAGAGGCCGCGGAGGAGGTGCCTCAGAACCTGAAAGGGAAAGGATTTTACTCCCGCTGTCTCCTAATCCTGAAGGCCAAAGAGGGTTTTTGACCGATCCTAGACTTGCGTCTCCTCAACTGTTATCTCAAGAAGCTGAGGTTCTGCATGGTGTCTCTGGCCTCTATTATTCCCTCCCTGGATCCAGGGGACTGGTATGCTGCCCTTGACTACCTTCTGTGCCCTGGGCCTATTGATAAACGAGAAAAAGTAGACTCTCGTCCCTATCCAGAGGATAGAGTTTATCGGGGGAAGTGCTTGATTCTACCCAGAGTCTCCGTTCCAGACAATGTCGGCGCTGATATCCAAGGTCAAGGCTCACCTGGTCACGACAGCCTGTTTTTGCCTCAGACTCTTGAGTTACATGGCCGCATGTGCTTATGTGGTATGGCGCGCAAGACTATGCCTCAGACTCCTTTAAGCTAGGCTGTCCTTGGTGTATTCATCAAACAGTCATCACTTGGACTCGGTGCTTACAGTCCCGACCCGGTCTCCCTCTACTGGTGAAGGATCCCCGATCAGTGGGTGCAGGCGTTCCCTTCATCACTCCCCACCCACACACACCTTCAGTATTCCTCATTTTGGACTCGTCCAACCTATTTTGGGGGACTCACCTTGAGCACCTCAGGACTCTGGGCCTGTGATCCCAGGAAGAGCTGTCTTTGCACATAAACATCAGAGTTCAGAGTGGTCTGCTTAACATGCCAGGTGTTCCTACTCCAGATCACGGTCAAAGTTGTATGAGTGCTCATGGACAAATCGGCAGCCATGTTTTACATTAACAGACAAGGAGGAGTGCATTCATTTACCCAGTGTCAGGAGGCCATTTGCCTGTGGGACTTCTGAGTGAAACACTCTATCCACCTTGAAGCTTCCCACATCCCAGAAGCCCAGAACACTTTGGCAGATCACCTCAACAGGTCTTTCTCTTCTCACCACAAGTGGTCCCTTCATCCAGAAGTAACCAGAACCATCTCCCAGAGGTGGGGATTTTCCCATGTAGACCTGTTTGCACCCAAGCAGAATAGGAAATGTCAGCAGTTTTGATCGCTGTGCGGCCGCAGTCCGGGCTCCCTCTCAGACGCCGTTCTACTCCTGTTGCCAAAACTCCTGTTCTACATGTTTCCCCCCATTCCTCTGAAAGAAAAGGAGTACTTGTGGCACCTTAGAGACTAACCAATTTATTTGAGCATGAGCTTTCGTGAGCTACAGCTCACTTCATCGGAGCTGTATGTATATATGGAGCTGTAGCTCATGTTCAAATAAATTGGTTAGTCTCTAAGATGCCAAAGCAGGACCCAATCCCCAACTAAATCATCCCAGCCTGGGCTTTGTCAAGCCTGACCTTAAAAATATCGAAGGAAGGAGATTGCACCACCTCCTTAGGTAACATATTCCAGTGTTTCATCACCCTCCTAGTGAAAAAGTTTTTCCTAATATCCAACCTAAACCTCCCCCACTGCAACGTGAGACCATTACTCCTTGTCCTGTCCTCTTCTACCACTGAGAACACTCTAGATCCATCCTCTTTGGAACCCCCTTTCAGACAGTTGAAAGCAGCTATCAAATCCCCCCCCCCATTCTTCTCTTCTGCAGACTAAACAATCCCAGTTCCCTCAGCCTCTCCTCAGAAGTCATATGTTCCGGGTCCCTAATCATGTTTGTTGCCCTCCGCTGGACTCTTTCCAGTTTTTCCACATCCTTCTTGTAGGGTGGGGCCCAAAACTGGACACAGTACTCCAGATGAGGCCTCACCAATGTTGAATAGAGGGGAACGATCACGTCCCTCGATTTGCTGGCAATGCCTCTACCTATATATCCCAAAATACCATTGGCCTTCTTGGCAACAAGGGCACACTGTTGACTCATATCCAGCTTCTCGTCCACTGTAACCCCTCGGTCCTTTTCTGCTGTACTGTTGCCGAGCCATTCGGTCCCTAGTCTGTAGCGGTGCATGGGATTCTTCCATCCTAAGTGCAGGACTCTGCACTTGTCCTTGTTGAACCTCATCAGATTTCTTTTGGCCCAATCGTCTAGTTTGTCTAGGTCCCTCTGTATCCTATCCCTACCCTCCAGCGTATCTACCTCTCCTCCCAGTTTAGTGTCTGGGTTGATCTGGGTTGAATCTGATGGAGCTGGCCTACTCAGAACAAGTCCACGGGGTCTTGTTAGGTGGTAGGAAACCAACTACTAGAGCAACTTATCTAGCCAAGTAGAAGCATTTCTCGGTGTGGTCTTCCCAACAAGGCCTCTCATCAGCCCCTTCAGTTTGTGCTGGAATACCTGCTGCATCTGAAACAACAGGGACTAGCCACTTCATAGATTTAAGATGCATCTATCAGCAATCTCAGCTTTCTAATCTTCGGTGGAGAGTTGATTGGTTTTCTCACATGAGATGTCCATTCGCTTCCTTAAGAGATTAGAGAGGCTTTACCATCAAATTCATAAATGCATTGCACCACGGGACCTAAACCTGGTCGTGTCAAAACTCAGACTCTCTCTTTGAGCCACTGGCATCGTGCCCTCTGTCATCTCCCTCCTGGAAGGGTTGCCTTTCTGGTAGCGATTACCTTGATCAGGAGGGTCTCGGAGATCAAGGCTCATATATGGTGTTCTTTAAGGACAAGGTTCAACTGCGCTCCCACCCAGCATTCCTCCCAAAGGTGGTCTTGCAGTTTCATAGTAATCAGGCTATTTTCCTCCCGGTTTTCTTCCAAAAACCACACAAGAATACAGAGGAGCATTGTCTACACATGCTGGATGTTTGATGTGACCTGGCCTTCTACATTGAAAGAACCAAGCCATTCCATAAGTCCACACAGCTCTTTGTGTCAGTAGCAAACCAGTCGGCCTCAGCTCAGAGAATTTCCTCCTGGATCTCTTCCTACATTCATGCTATGAGCAGGCAGGTTCCCCACTGCCTACCATCTTGGCAGCCCATTTGATGAGAGCTCAGGCTTCATCAGCAATGTTTCTGGACCAGGTCCCAATTCGAGATATCTGCAGAGCAATGACCTGGTCATTGATACTACTCTTTCCTTCCACTGTGCCATCACCCAGCAGGCTAGGGATTATGCGAAGTTCGGTAGAGCAGTATTTCAATTCACATGTCCATGATCTCCAAGCCCATCTCTTTAGGTACTACTTGGGAGTCACCTAATGTGGAAGAAGAAAAAACAGCTACTAACCTTTCTATAACTGTTGTTCTTTGAGATGCATTGCTCATGTCCATTCCACGACCCACCCTCCTGTCCCTCTGTCAGAGTTAGCTGGCAAGAAGGAACTGAGAGGGTGTGGAGCTGTGTAGCGGGGTGGTTACCCACTCCTGCCCTTTGGGGCTTAAAACAGCCCTTGGAGAGGGCTGGGGCTGTGGGCTAGAAGCTGGGCTGGTTGGGGAAGTAGCTGCATCTGGGCCATGCCCCAATCAGGGCTCAGCTGGCCCTTATAAAGGATGGGAGCCAGAAGCTCTGTCAGACATGGGTATGGTGGATGAGGGTTCCCTGGGGTGGGGAGACCCAGGGAGTGGGGGTACTGCCAGGGGGGCAGCACCCAAGGCAAGGGCACCGGGTCTGGGATGGACACAGGGGCTAGTAGTAAGGCAGATCACCGGCCTGCGGAGGATGCTCTGGGCAGGAAATTGAGCTAATTTCCAAGAATGACCAGCAGGAGGCGCTGCGGGGTGAGTTAGAACACTTACAGGCTGGCTGGGCCCCTTATACTGCTGCATGAGCAGATGGCAGAAGAGGGCGCTAGAGCCAGCCCGATGGATACCACTGAGGGAGAAATCTCCGGTGATGGTGCATGTATTATTTAGCTTATGTTTATAAGAGTTAAAACTTTGCATAAAGGTTGATCAGGTATTATATGTTCTGTCAGTCCCATCTGGTGTGCATTCTGAGTGTATGTTAAATTGGCAAATAGATTCTTTGGTATAATGGAGCCATGCAAAGCACAGCTTTTGATATAGTGAGTGTTCGTTCATATCCATTAGTTACAATAGCACCAGAGCTTTGTAAGCGTCTTACTTTATTCTTTCGATGTGTCGAAAGAATAGTAAATATGGCAGGTGACAAGCTTGGCTTAACGGTGAAATCCTAGCGGATCTTAAACATAAAAAAGAAGCTTTCAAGAAGTGGAAGGTTGGACATATGACCAGGGAAGAGTATAAAAATATTGCTCGGGCATGTAGGAATGAAATCAGGAGGGCCAAATCGCACCTGGAGCTGCAGCTAGCGAGAGATGTCAAGAGTAACAAGAAGGGTTTCTTCAGCTATGTTGGCAACAAGAAGAAAGCCAAGGAAAGTGTGGGCCCCTTAATGAATGAGGGAGGCAACCTAGTGACAGAGGATGTGGAAAAAGCTAATGTACTCAATGCTTTTTTTGCCTCTGTCTTCACGAACAAGGTCAGCTCCCAGACTGCTGTGCTGGGCATCACAACATGGGGAGTAGATGGCCAGCCCTCTGTGGAGAAAGAGGTGGTAAGGGACAATTTAGAAAAGCTGGACGTGCACAAGTCCATGGGGCCGGACGAGTTGCATCCGAGAGTGCTAAAGGAATTGGCGGCTGTGATTGCAGAGCCATTGGCCATTATCTTTGAAAACTCGTGGCGAACGGGGGAAGTCCCGGATGACTGGAAAAAGGCTAATGTAGTGCCCATCTTTAAAATCGGGAAGGAGGAGGATCCTGGGAACTACAGGCTAGTCAGCCTCACCTCAGTCCCTGGAAAAATCATGGAGCAGGTCCTCAAAGAATCAATCCTGAAGCACTTACATGAGAGGAAAGTGATCAGGAACAGTCAGCATGGATTCACCAAGGGAAGGTCATGCCTGACTAATCAAATCGCCTTCTATGATGAGATTACTGGTTCTGTGGATGAAGGGAAAGCAGTGGATGTATTGTTTCTTGACTTTAGCAAAGCTTTTGACACGGTCTCCCATAGTATTCTTGTCAGCAAGTTAAAGAAGTACGGGCTGGATGAATGCACTATAAGGTGGGTAGAAAGTTGGCTAGATTGTCGGGCTCAACGGGTAGTGATCAATGGCTCCATGTCTAGTTGGCAGCCGGTGTCAAGTGGAGTGCCCCAGGGGTCGGTCCTGGGGCCGGTTTTGTTCAATATCTTCATAAATGATCTGGAGGATGGTGTGGATTGCACTCTCAGCAAATTTACGGATGATACTAACCTGGGAGGGGTGGTAGATACGCTGGAGGGCAGGGATAGGATACAGAGGGACCTAGACAAATTGGAGGATTGGGCCAAAAGAAATCTGATGAGGTTCAATAAGGATAAGTGCAGGGTCCTGCACTTAGGACGGAAGAACCCAATGCACAGCTACAGACTAGGGACCGAATGGCTAGGCAGCAGTTCTGCAGAAAAGGACCTAGGGGTGACGGTGGACGAGAAGCTGGATATGAGTCTGCAGTGTGCCCTTGTTGCCAAGAAGGCCAATGGCATTTTGGGATGTATAAGTAGGGGCATAGCGAGCAGATCGAGGGACGTGATCGTTCCCCTCTATTCAACATTGGTGAGGCCTCATCTGGAGTAGTGTGTCCAGTTTTGGGTCCCACACTAGAAGAAGGATGTGGATAAATTGGAGAGAGTCCAGCGAAGGGCAACAAAAATTATTAGGGACCTGGAACACATGACTTCTGAGGAGAGGCTGAGGGAACTGGGATTGTTTAGTCTGCAGAAGAGAAGAATGAGGGGGGATTTGATAGCTGCTTTCAACTACCTGAGAGGTGGTTCCAGAGAGGATGGTTCTAGACTATTCTCAGTGGTGGAAGAGGACAGGACAAGGAGTAATGGTCTCAAGTTGCAGTGGGGGAGGTTTAGGTTGGATATTAGGAAAAAGTTTTTCACTAGGAGGGTGGTGAAACACTGGAATGCGTTACCTAGGGAGGTGGTAGAATCTCCTTCCTTAGAAGTTTTTAAGGTCAGGCTTGACAAAGCCCAGGCTGGGATGATTTAATTGGGGTTTGGTCCTGCTTTGAGCAGGGGGTTGGACTAGATGACCTCCTGAGGTCCCTTCCAACCCTGATATTCTATGATTCTATGATACTTTGTATATATTTTAGTTTTACTTTGAATGCTAACCCTTTATTTTTAAGCCTCCGCGATTCCTTTCTTGCTACCATACTTGAATAGAGAGGTACAGCAATTAACTTTTAGTAATACACACACATTTTAACAGTGCAAATCATCTGTTCAAGAGTGCCTGCCTATTTTTGCTTGCTCTCTGGTCCCACCTTCATTTTTTCCACTGTATCTGTTACTTGTTTTTGTGCTCCAAGGAAGGGGAGGGACTTCCTTTTGGCATCACTTAGGCTCTTAGGTTCAGTTGCCTTCCTTGGTAATTGCACACTCTGCTTGAAATAGTTCTACCTCAGTGTGAACCAGCGACCTCTTAGTGCCAACTGGCAGAGGGCACAGAGGGTTTGGTATCTACATACTAGTTTGCCCAAGTGTCATATAAGGTCTCTAATGAGAGCCTGTGTCAGATTTGTTCTCCTAATCATAGTCAAATATATATAGGGGTAATAGGTAAGGATGTATGTGTATATATACTGAAGATTATGTTCTTAAAATCTGTGACTTGGGGCTGGTCACCAGAAAATGTGAGAAACTGGTTTCTTTCAGGCAAGAGATGTTTATCCATCTATCTACATGTACACTGAGTATTGTATAGTTCTCAATGGACACCCATTTACAGTCTGAACAAAATGCTAATCAAGTGATTATAAAATCTCCATGGAAGACCCTAGAGAGGAAAGCACAAAGCAGTGGAGGTTATCCTGTTTGAGGTCACGCTATAGATTTTTAGGCTATAACTAGAGACTGACTCTGGATCTTTCCACTGAGGAGGCAAGAGTGTGATGTGATTTTTTCCTGAACCGAAGATCACAGCGAAGTCTGGCTGTAATGTGTTGGAAGGATTTTGGGTGTGCTTTTGCTCTGACATGACAGCGGCTTATTGGTTAACTTTAGGTTCTTGTATGCTTGTTTTATTTTGTGTGTTCCTTCTTTCCAATATTTCTACTTGCTATCATTTGAATCTCTGTTCTTTGGTACATAAACGTATACTTCTTTTCTCTGTAAACGTATGTAAGTACAGTGCGTTAAGCTGAGCGGTATTCTACAGTATAACTGATAAACTCTGATGTAGTGTTTCTTTGAGAGCAGAGGATCTGATAATTCTGTGAGTGTCTAGTATTGGATCAGGGGCCGGGCACTCCAGGGAGATTCTCAGGACTCGGGGGTTGGAGTGCACCTCTTGTTATTCTGTAAAGAGACAGTGGGGCCTGTGGCAGCCTGGAGGGCAGCACTAGTGTTGCCAGAAATTGGTGGTGGTGGGAAACTGACCAACAGCAGGCACAAATGATGATTCCTCATGCTAAGAGCAGGTGGTTGTGAGATGCCTCACAACCCTAATACCTCCGAAACATCACAGTCAGTTACTTTTTGCTCCTAATGTTCTGACTTTTAGATGGTCCTATATTTCTTGATTACTGTGAACTCTGAATTTTATAATTCTTGAACAACATAGAAGTTTCAATTCTTCAGAGGTGTAAGTTGTAATAGAGCCCTCATTCTTAGGTTCCAGACCTATGGCTTTAGCTGTTGAAGCTGACTAGCAATCTTACTGAATTTAGGAGTGTCATTTTTGTGACATGGGTGGGCAGAGGGTCTAAATGGTGTTCCAGTACTTACTCTCACATTTCCGTCTCTGGCACTTTGTCAGATCTTTTAAAGAATATTTTCCTAGCATTTAGCCTCTTGTGGGTGAATAACATAGTTTTTTATTATTCTGTTACTATTTTATTATACTGTTATTTATTATTCTCTTCTGTTAGGAGGAGAAACGGGAGGGGGGTGGGTGGGCAATATGAATTTTCTTCCCACAGCTCAGTCCAATTATTTTCTTTAAAAACAGATATAAAAAGGGGAGATAATATAATTGTCTAATGTACTTGAACTCTTTTAAATAATTCATTTGGTAGCCCTTGAAGTTCCACTAATTACCAATAGGCCATTATTTTCTTTATCTCACAGGCCTTAGTGGGTCAGCCTAGGATCTAAACTGGGAGAAAGCATTCTTTCTTCATATGTAGATAGTTTCTTCTTGTGTGACCAGTGATAGGGCACAGTGCCTACGTGGAAGCAGATGGCAAGAAGAACTTGAATGGAGATTTTTAGACTGCCTGAGAGTGACTTTTGACTATAGTTGTGGCTTTTGTATGGTATCAAATACAGTGCATGCTTCTCTAATAGCTCTCTGCCTCTTTCCTAGGCTAAGAATGCAGGTGGTAGTTTTACAGGTATGTCCTCACCACAGTTCTTGACCAAGGGGCAGTAGCTGTAGCTCTTGGATTTAGGAAGGTAAAGGCGCTGTGAACATAGTTTCCAGTCCATTGGCAATGGACAGTAAGGCCACCTCCTCTCTGGTAAAGTCACATTCTAAAAAAATAATGATGATCCCAGTGGCCACCCTCACATGCAGGGGCTCTTAATATGAATTATATTTTTTAAAATAATGCGTTGGTTGGCTTGGAAGGTCAAGCATTCAAAAACTAGCAAATGCCATATTGAGGTTTCCTGTGCAATTTTAACTCATACCCCTTGTGCCCATGCATTATGGTACATTCTGTATTTACATGGTCATGTACTATTTCCCCAACAGAGCCCTTGCCTCATGTGGCGCACAGACTAGACACTGCTCACTTAATGAGCTATTCAGTGTATTGTTCAGTATATGGCCCCAGGTCTTATTTACTGCACACTATTCAAACCCTGTGTTGAATACCAAATTATTAATTTCCTCACTGGCTTTTCTAAGTTGCTTATCACTGTATTATCTGAGTGCTTCACAAACACTAATGAATTTATCTTTACAACACCCCTTTGAGGTAGTATTACCCCCATTTTATAGATGGAGGAATTGAGGCACAGAGAGTTTAAGGTCAAAAGGCTCAATTAACTGTGTGTGCCCAGTCTGAGAAATCTAAAGTCTGATTTTGCAGTATTTTTATAGCCCTTTATGTTCGAAGTACAGCTCCCATTGACTTAACTTGCATTTCAGCACTTCTACAAATCAGGCACCATGCGTGTCAAGTTTAGCACAGAGAAAATGAGGAATGCAATTCGTGGCCACCAGTGAAAAGCTTAGTTTAAGTGACTTGCCAAACTGGTAGAGCCTGGGAAGGACTGGAGTTCTCCTATGTGACAATGCATTATCTTAACCACGACACTATTCTCTCTTCCTACAGTCCCTTTGAGTCTTCCAACTTCTGCAGCAAATGAGATAAGGGTCCAGCTGACAGCCTCATTCACTACACAATCCAGATTGCTTGCTTAAGCACTGTCCATTGCGAGCAGCTAATGAGGCAGACGTCCTATGGGGGAAAAAGTCATCAAAATTGTATCGGAAAGCATATGTCCAAGAGACTTGAATTAAGGTTGCACAGGCAACATAGTCTAGGTTCTGAAGAGGAGTGTGCTCTAATAGCAACAGACTCTGTGCTTCTCTCTTAGCATGTCCCCGTCCCCCTTTACTCCTGCCCATCTCCTCACGTGGCCTGTTCCCCAACCTATAGAGCCCTGCATGAATATGCAAATGTGTATCCGCATCCAATCCGCTATCTGCCAAAATTATCTGCGGGTATCTGCGGATTTGCAGGGCTATATGCTGGGGAATGGGCTGAGGCTCCGAGGCATCCCCCCTCCGGAGCCTGGTTGGGGAGAGACGGGTGGGCGGTCAGCTGTGGAGAGCCCACACGGAGTCACGGACCCTCCACCTGTCCTCAGCTGGGCGGGGAGCCTCAGGGGTGGGGACACTGCCAGGGCCTGCTCTCAGCTCTCTTTCCACCTCCCCCGCCCCACCCCGGACAGGTGGAGGGTCTGCCATGGCTCTCCAGCTGGGCTCAGTGCTGGCCTGGCGGGGGGAGAGGGGAGATCCATGGAGCTGCCCGATGGCTGCTTGGGCCCCCCGCCCAGGGCAAGTGGAAAGGACCCAGGTTCCCCACAGCTTCCAGGGCGGCTCAGAGCTGCAGCCCGGCCACTGTAAGAGCTGGGCAGGCAGCTGTGCGGAGTTGCGGCAAACCTTCCACCTGCTCTGTGGGTATTTCAGTAGTGACTATAATTATGCATATTAAAACACTAACAGGCACATTCTAAAAATCAGATTTCAATGTAATTCACAATGAAAGCAGCATAATTAAATTGTTCAGTAATACAAAACTGCCTTAAGAAGCAAGTGGAGGAGAAATTTTGTTGGAAATTTCCTGTTATAAGAGTCAACTGAAGGTAATGAACTTCTTGAATACTATATATATTTTTGTGCAGTTCTAATTTTGTAGAATTGAAATTTGATGGGGGAAAATTCACTTACTTTTATTACCGGTCACTCACTGACAGCCGTTCTGGGGAAATGTCAGATTTCTCATATTCCATCCTAAGAGGTGGTTATTTATCTTGGATATGTGATGGCAGGTTATGATTTCTTACATGGAAAAAGAAACATGAAAGTCAGTAGGCCTTTTTACTATAATTTACATGTTATAATATTTTATTTCTTCTTCAACCTGCCAATCACTAAAAACAAAACAAAAACCTGGTTCATAATATATAATTTTAAAAAATCCACATAAATTTTCCCCTGATGAGAAGAAGGGAGAAAGAAGGAAAGAACCACCCATAAAGATGCTTTTTGCAGATAAGTTGTAGCTGTGTTGGTCCCAGGAGATTAGAGAGAGAGAAGGTAGGTGAGGTGATATCTTTTATTGGATCACGTTTGATTGGTGAGAGAGACAGACTTTCGAGCTTACACAGAGCTCTTTTTCGGATCTGGGGCCTGGTCTATGCTACAAACTTAAGTTGACAGAAGCCGTGTTAAGTCGATCTAATTATGTATGTGTCTACACTGTCTAGCTCCTTCCACTGATCTAAGTGGCCTGTAAAGTTGACTTCTGTGCTCCCATCTCCGCGAGAAGTGTAGTACTTGATTCAACATCCGCAGGTTGACATGGGGATAGTTTAGACACTGTGTTGTGTAATTCAAATGAATTGGCTTCCAGGAGGTGTCCCACAGTGCTCTGCTGTGAACGCTTTGCAGAGCACTTTCAATTCCTCTGCACATCAGCCAGGTACACAGGAAACAGCTGATCCCCTGTTAAAACCCTGGGAACTTCTGATTTTTCAGTTCCTGTTTGATCAGCATGGAGAGCTCGTCTGCACGGCTGATCATGGAGACTCAAGGTTGCAAACGTGCTCCAGCATGGAGTACACAGGAGGGTGGTGGATCTTATTGCTGTGTGGGGAGAATCCTCTGTGCAGGCAGAGAGCTCCAATCCAGCAGAAGTAACGCTGACTTTTATGCCAAGTTTGTATGGGGTATGGGGGAGAAGGTCTACATGAAGGACATGCAGCAGAGCCGTGTGAAAATAAAGGAGCTTCAGCAAGCGTACCAGAAGACAAGGGAGGCGAACAGTTGTTCTGGTTCTGCCCCACAGATATGCCACTTCTGAGAGGAGCTGCATGCGATTCTTGTCTGCGACCCCATTACTACCTCAGAATGCTCAGTGGAGCTCTCTGAGGAGCCCTGGGCGACCTTGAGCAACAACGAGGAGGACGTTGTTGATGAGGAAGAGGGGAATGGGAAGCAGGCAAGCCGTGAATCCATTCTCCCCGACAGCCAAGAACTGTTTTTAACCCTGGAGCCCATCCCTTCACAGGACCAGTTGGCAGCAGAGTGTGATGCCGGGGAATGTACCTCTGGTGAGTACACATTTCCAATCAAACTGTAGGAGTTACATGCTATTATTTTTAATGTTTAATCTGAAAAAAAAATGTAGGTGTACTGGGTATCGGTGGCCACTCCAGTTGTGCAGAGGGTGCTCTCAGGAAAAAAAAACTGTTTGTGTGTGGGGGGGGCCTGGGAATCCTCCATGGAGATCTCTTGGAAGCTTTCATGGAGGTACTCTGTAATCCTTTGCAGAAGGTTTCTGGGATGGGCTTCCTTATTTCATTCAGTGCAGTAGGACACTTTCCCGTGCCGCTCAAGTATGAACTCTTCTGACATCATTGCAGCAGAGAACATTGCAACATAAGGACCAGGTCTGTACCCAGATGCTTGTAGCATCTGCTTCCTTTTTGCCTCCGTTCTCTTCAGGAGAGTGGTATCGCTTGGAAACGGGTAAGTTTTCAATGCAAGCCCTTGAACCGGAAACAGTTAAGTAAGTAATCCACCCCCCCCCCTTGTTGAAATCTGGGTCACACAACTATGCTTTTCCAAACGTGCCATGGCTGTGGTTGCAAGGGATCACCATGTACTGCAAGCAGCATGGGGGTGTGGTTGCTTCCTCTTTGTCTCCCTTCCCTCCTCAACCCGGGGCCGCTTTTGTTAATTTTTTTTTTAAACAAACCAACCTATTTGGGGGGCTTTACGCTGATGCCGGTCCTCAAGCACCATCCAGGTTGCTGTGGGAAAGAGGGCTTTTTACAAGTTCCAACCTGTGATCCCAACGATGTCTTCCCAAAAGCAGCAGCACAAGATGTCTCACCCATGCCTCATGGCCTTACTCACCATGGCTGGAGCAGCAGTAGCTAGCACTTGTGATTACGTTGTGGCTTGCACCAGAAACAGTGTATGCACTGTCAGTCCTACCCTTGTGCTTTGCATTTCTTTCAGCTGAAACCTTGTCCATTGGCGCATCCTCCATACCGGGACAGCCACTTTCCCAGATTAGAAGGCAGAAAAAGAAGACTTGGGAGGACATGTTCAATGAGTTAATGTGCACCTCTGAGAGTGACAAGACAGAGCTTAGAGCATGGAGGATTACACTGTCTGAGAACCTGGACATGGACAGGAAGAGATGCTGTGGATTATGAAGGTGCAGTCAGACATTTCGAGGCGTCTGGTTGAGCTTCAAGAAAGGCAGCTGGATGCTAGTCTCTCTGCAGCCTATGCTGAATTTGCTGCCATCATCACCCAGTCCTCAGTCCTCCTCTCTCAAACGTCCATTGGGGCAGGGTTTGGGGAGTTCTGTATCACTTGCACTCAACACCAGGGGAGGGTACAAGGACCAGAAGGCACCCATTCCAACACCTTTGATTGTTGTTGCAGTGCATCTGTAAGAAAGCTTTCCTTGTTTCTCCCCCCACAGTGTTATCAGCCCTTTTGCCCCAGGTTATCTTACTTTTCCTTGCTGTCTGTGTGTTTGTCTGCATAATAAAACTAAATGATTGAGGAGAAAAGGCTATTTATTCATTCAGCACATGGTAGTTGGTGGGGGTGGAGTTTACAGGGGAGAAAATGCAATGGAGGGGACAGTTTGGTAAGGAACAACACACAAGTGTCGCATTACTCTGACTCATTGCTGAAACTGTTTTTCAAAGCTTCACAGAGATGCACAGTCTCTCGATGTGGTGGTCTTATTGCTCTGGTATCTGGCTGCTCAAAATTGGCTGCCAGGTGATCTGCCTCAACCGCCCACCCCGGTGGAAACTTTTCTCCCTTTGTTTCACAGATATTATGGAGCACACAGCAGGCAGAAATAACAATGGGAATACTACTTTCACTGAGGTCTAACCTAGTAAGCAAACACCACCAGTGACCTTTTAAATGTCCAAAGGCACTTTCCACCACCATTCTGCACTTGCTCAGACTATGGTTGAACCGCACCTTACTGATGTCTAGGCTACTGGTATACGGCTTCATGAGCTATGGGAGCAAGGGGTAGGCTGGGTCTCCTAGGCTCATGATTGGCATTTCAACATCACCAACGGTTATTTTGTGGTCTGGAAAGGAAGTCCCTGCTTGCAGCTTTCTGAACAGACTTCTGTTTCTAAAGATGTGCACGTCATGCATCTTCCCTGACTATCCCACGTTGATGTCGGTGAAACAGCTCTGTTTGTGTGATCCGCCAGCTCTTGTAACACCATAGAGAAGTATCCCTTTCGGTTTATGTACTCTTTGGCAAGGTGGTCTGGTGCCAAGATAGGGATATGCATTCCGTCTGTCGCCCCACTGCAGTTAGGGAACCCCATCGCAGAAAAATCATCCACTATGTCCTGTATGCTGCCTAGAGTCACTACCCTTTTTAGCAGAAGTTTGTTGATGGCCCTCCCACAACAGATCCCACGGTAAATTTACTCCAATTGATTCCCCACTGACCGATAGCAATTTGGTGTTGCAAGCTTCTACAGAGTTATTGCCACTTGCTTTTCCACTGTCAGAACATCTCTCATTTTACTGTTGCTGCGCTTCAGGGCTCGGGAAAGCTCTTCACACAGTTCCTGGAAAGTGACCTTACGCATTCAAAAGTTCTGCAGACACTGCTCGTCATCCCATAGCTGCATAACGATGCGATCCCACCAGTCAATGCTCGTTTCCCAGGACCAGAAACGGCGCTCAACCGTGTCAAGGTAATGCCTGATGTTCACCAGCAACTGCAAATTGTTCTGCTCTGTGTCTTCCAGCATGGCTGCTTGTGTGGCATCACATTGTTCTGCGAGGCGGCTCCTGTATCAGCTGTGTAAATACTGCAGGATAGGGTGCTGAACGGGGTCCATGCTTATTGTCTGTGCAGGTAACCCAGGCTTACAAAAAAAGGCACAAAAAAGGCTTGGTTTGTTTGCCGTTGATCTCAGGGGAGGAGGAAGGGAGGTAAGTGTATCACGGGAGGCTAACGCCATGTTCCCATAACCACCCACGCCAATGTTTTAGTCCCATAAGGCATTGCAATCCGCACCAAAAATTCCATTCAGCTACATGCACTATGGGGTAGCTGCTCACACTGCAGTGCTCTGTGCGTTGATGCAAACGCTACTAGTGAGGTTGTGCTCCGTTGACACAATGAGTGTAATGTGGACACACAAGATTTACTTGCTTAAATTGGAGGCCTGATGTCGACTTACATAAATTTGACTTAACTTTGTAGCGTAAACATGGCCTGGGAAACTAACTCGAAGTGTCTCTGCTAAATACAAGATTTGAACAGATTCAGCATAAGTAGTTAACACACATTTCAAGGGACCATTCAAGGTGAATTTATCTTCATAAATGATCTGGAGGATGGTGTAGATTGCACTCTCAGCAAATTTGCGGATGATACTAAACTGGGAGGAGTGGTAGATACGCTGGAGGGGAGGGATAGGATACAGAAGGACCTAGACAAATTGGAGGATTGGGCCAAAAGAAATCTGATGAGATTCAATAAGGATAAGTGCAGGGTCCTGCACTTAGGACGGAAGAATCCAATGCACCGCTACAGACTAGGGGCCGAATGGCTAGGCAGCAGTTCTGCGGAAAAGGACCTGGGGTGACAGTGGATGAGAAGCTGGATATGAGTCAGCAGTGTGCCCTTGTTGCCAAGAAGGCCAATGGCATTTTGGGATGTATAAGTAGGGGCATAGCGAGCAGATCGAGGGACGTGATCGTCCCCCTCTATTTGACATTGGTGAGGCCTCATCTGGAGTACTGTGTCCAGTTTTGGGCCCCACACTACAAGAAGGATGTGGATAAATTGGAGAGAGTCCAGCGAAGGGCAACAAAAATGATTAGGGGTCTAGAACACATGACTTATGAGGAGAGGCTGAGGGAGCTGGGATTGTTTAGTCTGCAGAAGAGAAGAATGAGGGGGGATTTGATAGCTGCTTTCAACTACCTGAAAGGGGGTTCCAAAGAGGATGGCTCTAGACTGTTCTCAATGGTAGCAGATGACAGAACGAGGAGTAATGGTCTCAAGTTGCAGTGGGGGAGGTTTAGATTGGATATTAGGAAAAACTTTTTCACTAAGAGGGTGGTGAAACACTGGAATGCGTTACCTAGGGAGGTGGTAGAATCTCCTTCCTTAGAGGTTTTTAAGGTCAGGCTTGATAAAGCCCTGGCTGGAATGATTTAACTGGGAATTGGTCCTGCTTCGAGCAGGGTGTTGGACTAGATGACCTTCTGGGGTCCCTTCCAACCCTGATATTCTATGAAGTGGGCTGTTAACTAAATGCTCCAATTAGCAGCTATGTGGGTGAAACCAGACAATCACTGTGCTATAGCTTTTGAATGAACTCTCACAGGAAAATGATAATAGAAAAAGCATCCTATCACCTGTGGATGAACACTTTTCACAAAGTGATCATTCTATATCTGACCTATCAGTCCTCATCCTTAAAGGAAACCCACACAGCACTTCAAAAGACACTTTGGTGGCTGGCATTGCAGGAGATAATAGTGCCTGATTCTTGTTTACAATGTCACCTGAAAATGGGAACAGGCATTTGCGTGGCACTATTGTAGCCATTGTCACAAGATATTTACATGCCAGATGCGCTAAAGATTCATGCTTCGACCACCATTCCAGAGAAAATGCATCCATGCTGATAGATTCTGCTCGATAACTATCCAAAGCAGTGCAGACTGATGCATGTTCATTTTTATAAACTGAGTCAGATGCCACCAGCAGAAGGTTGATTTTCTGTTTTGTGGTGTGGGTTCTGTAGTTTCCACATCAGTGTGTTGTTCTTTTAAGACTTCTGAAAGCATGCACTACACCTCATCCCTCTCAGGTTTTGGAAGGCACATCAGATTCTTAAAGCTTGGGTTGAGCGCTGTTGGTATCTATAGAAATCTCAAATTGGTACCTTCTTTGCGTTTCGTCAAATCTGTAGTCAAAGTGTTCTTAAAACGAACAACGTGTGCTGGGTCCTCATCCGAGACTTCTATAACATGACACAATGTGGGTAAAACAGAGTAGGAGACATACAATTCTCCCCCACGGAGTTCAGTTAAAAATTTAATGCATTATTTTTTTAACGAGTATCATCAGCATGTAAGCATGTCCTCTGGAATGGTGGCCGAATTTTTAGCATATCCGGCACGTAAATACCTTGCAATGCCAGCTACAAAAGTGCCGTGCAAACGACTGTTCTCACTTTCAGGTGACGTAAATAAGTGGGCAGCATTATCTCCCGTAAATGTAAACAAAGTTGTTTGTCTTGGGACTGGCTGAATAAGAAGTAGGACTGAATGGACTTGTAGGCTGTAAAATTTTACGTTTTGTTTTTGAGTGCAGTTATGTAACAAAAAAATCAACATTTGTTAGTTGCACTTTCACGATAGAGATTACACTACAGTACTCATCTGAGGTGAACTGAAAAATACTATTTTATCATTTTTTACAGTGCAAATATTTGGAATAAAAAATAATATAAAGTGAGCACTGTAAGCTTTATATTCTGTGTTGTAATTGAAATCAATATATTTGAAAATGTAGAAAAAAATCCAAAAATATTGAATGCATTTCAATTGGTATCAACAATGTGATTAAAACTGCAGTTAGTTTTTTAAATCACAATTTTTTTTGCCTTAATCACGTGAGTTAATTGCAATTAATTGACAGCCTAAGGTTCTTCATAATTCTGAAAGTTTATTGGGACCGGTAACGTAGTAGCAACTTGTTTTAACAATATTTAACCTTTTTTCTAGTACTAAGGGTGTGTCTACAGTATGAAATTAGGTTGAATTTATAGAAGTCAATTTTTTAGAAAGCGATTTTATACAGTCGATTTTATGTGTCCCCACTAAGCTTATTAAGTCAGCGGAGTGCGTCCACAGCACTGAGGCTAGCGTCAACTTTTGGAGCGTTGCACTGTGGGTAACTATCCCACAGTTCCCACAGTCTCTGCTGCCTATTAGAATTCTGGCTTAAGCTCCCAATGCCTGATGGGGCAAAAACATTGTTGGGTACATGTTGTCAGTCACCCCTCCCTCTGTGAAAGCAATGGCAGACAATCGTTTCACGCCTTTTTTCTGTGCGGGCACCATTCTGCTTTCAGCAGATGGTGTAGTAGGACTGCTAACCATTGTCATAGAACCACCACTTCCACTGCAACTCTGCTCTCCTGATGCTGTGAATCCACCTCGCAGGTCCTCTCTGTGACCGTCGTCATCCACTGCTTCCGCTGCCACTTTGCTCTCCTGGTGGTCTCGCAGGGCCGCTTCTGCTGCAGCTCTGCTCAGCTGCTCTTGTCTCGCCATACTACGGCAAGTGTGCAGCCCACTCAGTTGTTGTGTCCTGGCAGCAGATGGTGCAGTAGGTCTGCAAAACTGGTCATCCGACCACCGCTTTCCCTGCCCCTCTGCTCTCCTGCAGACACCGTACCACGGCAAGCATGGAGCCTGCTCAGATCACCGCAGCAGTTATGAGCATTGTAAACATCTCGCGCGTTATCATGCAGTATGTGCAGAATCTGCAAAAGCGGGTGAGGAGGCGATGGCAGCGCGGTGACGAGAGTGATGAGGACATGGACACAGACAGTCTCTCAAAGCACGGGTCCAGGCAGTTTGGCCATTGTGGTGGCAATGGGGCAGGCTCATGCCATGGAATGCCAATTCTGGGCCCGGGAAACGAGCACAGATTGGTGAGACCACATAGTGTTGCAGGTCTGGGATGGGATACACAGGCGGCCTGGACAGTAGTCAGGAACTGTTCAACTATAAGCTGAGTAAGTGCAGAATGGTGGTAGAATGTGCATTTGGACATTTAAAAGCACGCTGGCGCAGTTTACTGACTCGGTCAGACCTCAGGGAAAGCAATATTCCCGTTGTTATTACTGCTTGCTGTGTACTCCACAGTATCTGTGAGAGTAAGGGGGAGATGTTTATGGCGGGGTGGGAAGTTGAGGCAAATCGCCTGGCCGCTGATTAGACGCAGCCAGACACCAGGGCGGTTAGAAGAGTGCAGCAGGGTGCGCTGCGCATCAGATAAGCTTTGAAATCCAGTTTCATGGCTGACGAGGCTATGGTGTAACAGTTCTGTTTGTTTCTCCTTGATGAAAACCCACCCCCTTGGTTCACTCTACTTCCTTGTAAGCCAACCGCTCTCCCCTCCCGCCTTCGATCACTGCTTGCAGAGGCAATAAAGTCATTTTTGTTTCAAATTCATGCATTCTTTCTTAATTCGTTACACAAATAGGGGGATAACTGCCAAGGAGCCCCAGGAGGGGTGGGGGAGGAGGGAATGAGAAGGCCACACTGCAGTTCAAAACTTATTGAATGCCAACCTTCTGTTCCTTGGGCAGCCCTCTGGGGTGGAGTGGTGGTGTGCCCGGAGGGAGCCACCCTCCTCCCCCGTGTTCTTGGGTATCTGGGCGAGGAGGCTATGGAACTTGGGGAGGAGGGCGGTTGGTTACACCAGGGCTGCAGTGGCGGTCTGTGTCTTTCCTGCACCTCAACCATATGCCAGAACATACCAGTTTGATCCTCCAGAAGCCTCAGCATTGCATCCTGCCTCCTTTCATTATGCTGCTGCACTTTTCCTCTTGATCCCACCACCTCTCCTGTTGCTCCTGTCACTTGTCGTCTCGCATGTCTCTCCTGTCCTGGTATTCATTTTGTGCTTTCCTGAGCTCTGCCATTGTCTGCCTGCACACATTCTGCTGGGCTCTTTTAGTTTGGGTTGACTGCATGAGTTCAGAGAACATTTTATCGCGAGTGTGTTTTTTTTCGCCGTCTTATCTGCACTAGCCTCTGGGACAGAGATGCTAGTCGCAATGTTGAAACACTTGCAGCTGCGGGAGGGAAAAAAAGGGAGATTAAAATTGAAAAGACACTTTGGCCATTTAAAAGGAGGGGCTGATGTTTTTGGGTTAACGTGCAGCACAAACCCAACTAACCCCCCTACCCCCACACACACTCAGTTCTCTGGGATGATCACTTCACCCCTCCCCGCACCGCATGGCTAACAGCGGGGATGATTTCTTTTCAGCCACAGGCAAACAGCCCAGCAGGAATGGCCACCTCTGAATGTTCTCTTAATAAAATTCCCGTATTTCAACCTGGTGACCATGAATGATATCTCTCTCTTGAGGATCACACAGAGAGATAAAGAATGGATGTTGCTTGAATGCCAGTAAACACCGGGACCACACGCTGCCATGCTTTCTTATGCAATGATTCCAGACTCCGTGCTACTGGCCTGCTGTGGTAAAGTGTCCTACCATGGAGGAAGCAATAAGGCTGCCCTCCCCAGAAACCTTTTGGAAAGGCTTTGAGAGTACCTCCAGGACAGCTTCATTGAGATGTCCCTGGAGGATTTCCACTCCATCCCCAGACATGTTAACAGACTTTTCCAGTAGCTGTACTGGCCGCGAATGCATCCCAAGTCTTCGGGGCAAATTAATCATTTAACATGCTTGCTTTTAAACCGTGTATTATATTTACAAAGGTACACTCACCAGAGGTGCCTTCTCCTCCTTCAAGGTCTGGGAGCTCGGGTTGGGAGAATACTGTCTCCAGGGTAATAAACAGTTCCTGGCTGTCGGGGAGAACGGTTTCTCCACTTGCCTGGTGTGCGCTATCTTCAGCATCCCCTTCATCATCTTCCTCTTCCGCAAAATCCTCATCCTTTTTGCGTGAGACTCCCTTGCAGGAGTCCACATACAGGTGTGGAGTAGTTGTATGGGCACCCCCTAGAATGGCATGCAGCTCATCATAGAAGCGGCATGTCTAGGGCTCTGGCCCCGAGCGAGCGTTTGCCTCTTGGGTTTTTTGGTAGGTTTGCCTGAGCTCCTTAAGTTTCACATGGGACTGCTGCGGGTCCCTGTGATAGCCTCTGTCCTTCATGCCCTTGGAGATTTTTTCAAATATTTTGGCATTTCGTCTTTTGGAATGGAGTTCTGATAGCATGGATTAGTCTCCCCATACAGCGATCAGATCCAATATCTCCTGTTCGGTCTATGCTGGAGCTCTTTTGGGATTCTGGGACTCCATGGTTATCTCTGCTGATCAGTTCTGCATGTTCACGCCACGCTGGCCAAACAGGAAATGAAATTCAAAAGTTTGTGGGACTTTTCCTGTGTACCTGGCCAGTGCGTCCGAGTTGAGAGCACTGTCCAGAGCGGTCACAATGGAGCACTGTGGGATAGCTCCCGATGGCAAATACCGTCTAATTGCGTCCACACTAACCCAGATTTAACACGGCGATGTCGATTTCAGCGCTAATCTCCTCGTCAGGGAGGAGTACAGAAATCTATTTTAAGAGCCCATTAAGTCGACAAAAATGGCTTCGTTGTGTGGATGGGTGGAGGGTTAAATAGATCTAATGCTGCTAAAATTGACCTAAACTCGTAGTCTAGACCAGGGCTAAGACTTTCTTCCCTCATAAAAGTTGTTAAAAAAGGTGAACCCACTGTGGCCCCAAGTCTTGCAGTGAGGTAGTTGACTCTTTAAGCCCATTTAGACCCTTTGAAGTCAGTGAGACAGAATGTGGGCACAGAGGGCTGTCCTCAGAAGTCTCATTGCAGAACCGGGGCCTAAATTAGCAGTGAAATGTAGAAATGCTACCAATATAAAAGTTGTACTTAAAAGAAAAAACATTTCCCGCTGAGTACAGAAATTCATTCACTTCGTCCAAAAATCATTCTTAAGGAGGCAAGCAGAGGTGGTGGTGTAGGTTAATTTTTCTCTTTTCCCTTGCTTTTTCTCTCCAACCTCGTGGAAATCCTTCCATAGAAATTAATAGTTTTTATTTCGATGTATTCTTGAGTGATGGTGATTGGGTGGTGTGTGCTGTGTTCCAGAAAGAGCCTCTCTGCACCAGCATCTCTCTAGAAATCTATGGGATTTTTTCAAGGAAATGCTAACATCAAATAAGAAATTGCTAGTTAAATTGTTTCTCAGTGCAGATTTAGACTTTAAAAAACAATCAGACATCTTTTGGGGGATAGATAAGATGAAAACTAGGAAGCATAGCCCTAGAAAAATCCCACAGATATTCAGTGTGTTTCGTTGTTTTTTAAATGGTCAGTAGTATCATAACCTTTGTACAACTATACAAGCCATGCCTCTTACCTTGGTTACAGTACCAGTAGTATTATAGTAGTTAATGATGATCTGGAGTGTCATCTGATCCTTTTGAAGCTGAAAGAACAGAGTACATTCCGTTCTCTCAAAGGACCTCTCCCATATGTTAGTAATCCCAAGATAAACTGTCTATTTCTGAGGTGTTTTACCACAGTGAATGCATGTTTGCTGGAATTGCTGAGGTTCCCTGATTCCTGTTCAGATATTGACTAAAGTAACTGAGTCCATAGTAGCTATTTGTGTAAAGATTAACTGAATTTCAAGGCAATATACATAGAACAAGAACCAGGGGGCAACTCCTCAGTGAGAATATATGCTTTTCCCCTTCATTGGTGACAAACATTTCTGTTCACTCTTTGCTCTGGTAGCTGCGTTGTGAGCAAGCCCAGGAGAGACAGTTTGGCCAAGAGTAGTTTGGTTCTCAGTTCTATTACAGATGGCATTTACAGATACCATCATTGTATTGCTTACATAACTGTAAAGAGATATTATCTTTTCTACACAAGTTTAGGGACTTTGCCCTAGTTGGTTCTGTTTCTAATAGGGTAGGGATTGACTCGTTTGATGGGCTCGTGGTGGAGGAGGGCAGAAATCATCCAGTTTCTCTGTTTAAGATTGACTTTATAGGAAAGTTTGCAAGTTCACTGTGTGACAGTTAGTTAATATTACTCTTGTCACTTCTCTCACAAAACTGTTTGGTCACTTTCTAAGAGACTGAGTACACCATTCTTTCTTAATTTGTCTTATTTGAACATGCAAAATGTGCAAATAGCAGACCACTATCTGTTCATCTTTTAGTGATTTTGTTCAGGAATAAGTAAATTGATTAAGTTTTTCCTTTTGGTCAAGTTGATCCTCAAATTCATTAAATGGGCCATCTTGATTATCACTACAGTTTTTTTTTTCTCCTGCTGATAATAGCTCATCCTAATTTAATTAGCCTCTAACAGTTTGTATGGCAAATTCCACCTTCTCGGTATGTGTATATATACATCTTCTTACTATATGTTCCATTCAGTGCATCCGATGAAGTGGGCTGTAGACCACGAAAGCTTATGCTCTAATAAATTTGTTAGTCTCTAAGGTGCCACAAATACTCCTGTTTTGTGTTGGGTGTTTTTTTTTTTTTTTGTTGCGGATACAGACTAACACGGCTGCTACTCTGAAACCTGTCATTAAATGGAAAGTTGACTTTGTCTTAGTGAGTTTCAGGCTATAATTGATCCATCCTCTACAGTATTTTGTAAAGATACCCATGCTGTTAGCTAATTTGAAATACCTTCCTCAGGAATTTCGTCTCAGTTCACTTGGACATGCTGGAGAGAGCCCTTCAGCCAAATTTTACATATATAGGCCCTTCTGCTTTTATCTAGAGCATAAAGGCCTTAAAGCAATTTTTTCATTTAGATTCTCACAATATTTCAAGTGTGAATCCTGTTAATATGGCTATCTGATTGCATTTCCTATTTCTTTGTTCTCCCCATATAGCAGTTCTGAACTTGCAGGGACATCTTAAGGCCATTCAATAAGGCAGATGAGTCACAGCAGCAAGTCTCAGATTGGGATATTTTAGGAGCCAATATAATTTATTTTGTTTCAAACACATGCTACTTCTTAGCCTTTCTTAATTTCAAGCATAGAATTTTTTGAAATATTTGAACAGAAAAGAGTGTCACTTTCTTCTCTTTTTTTATTGCACACTTATCGTCCTTGCAATAACTTCATTTATCTGAAAGTTTATTAGACCTTAGATGGTTTAACTTTTGCTGTTTGAATCTCCTCATGAAGCCCTGTGGAAAGTGTTGGACAGACCTCTTTTCCCTCAAACACCAGCTAGCCTTGGAAGAAATATATACAATGAGGAAGAAAATGAAAGTGCCTTTCAATTGCAACACCTCACTACTGTAGTAATTAAGCCTTTTGCTTTAAAGCTTTGAATGTAATGCAAGCCTGAATAGTTATAACTAGCATTATTTTTCAGCTCATCAGAGATGACATATTTGCAGAACATAATAGTAACTCGTTAGTGCACCTTGAGAGCAGCTGTCACTTTTAGTACAGTGGACTGTAGTGAATATCAATCATTAAAGTTGCATTTTGTTTTATAACTGTCTACAGCCAGATAACCATTTTAGAAATGCACTTACAGTTTACTTGGCATTCTGATAGTGATGGCAGTTAATATTTATCAAAACAAAAACATTTTCAGTGGTAAAACTGAAACTTTATGCTATCAAGATAGCAATTCTACTTTTAAAAAATTATTGTTACTCTTCCACATAGAGGAAAAATAAATAAATTCATGAACTTTAGCTAGCATATTTAATGTTTGAGGAAAATGGCGCACAGTGAGACTGTGTATTGGAAATTTTATTTCCTGGTGCTCTTCCGTTACTGCCCCCTCTACAATGATTTTCAACAATTTCCAATAGTTTCAGAAGGGCTAATGCTTAGCAAATGATATTCAAATCCTTTAGCATCTCTAGCATCACAGCTAGAGCCAACCTTAGGGTTAGGCTTGTTAAATTTTTCTTGGGCTGCCTATGAAGCATACTTGGATCACTCCATTAGGCACAGTACTGGTCATAGGATTTTGGGAAAGCTTATTGAGATGGTTCTTTGAGGTCTCCATAAACTAAAGTGATTCTTCATATAAAAGAAGGCAGAGAGAGAGAGAAGCCATTGGTTTTCTCTGCTGCAACGCTGAAACCTAGATGCTTGTGATGGGGGAAGGGGGGGCCATCTGCAATTTCCAATATAACTTTTTTTTTTTAAATTTTAAAGGGTAGTTCTCCAAATAAGCAGGTGAATGTTTTGGTCTTCAGGGTTTTATTTGTATTCTGGTGAATGTGAGCTTGAGCATATATTTCAGAAGGCTATCCAGTCTTTAAGGACTTCAAGTGATGGAGAATCCACCACATCTTTAGTAAGTTATTCTAGTGGTTAATTATGCTTACTGTTAAAAATGTGCACCTTGTTTGAATTTGTTTAGCTTGAATTTCCAGCTATTAGCTCTTATTTGAAGAATCCTCTTGTAGTAGGTATCCTCTTCCCATACAGGTACTTACAGAATGTGATCAAGTCACCCCTTACCCTCTTTTGATAAAATAACTAGATTGAGGTTGTTTCTCACTCTTAAGTCTTATTTCAGGTTTTCCTGACTTTGGATATTTTGCATAGCCCTCTTCTGAACACTCTTCAAATTTTCAACATCTGTTTTTAAAATGTAGACACCAGAACTGGACACAATATTTCAGTAGTGGGCTGAGCAATATTGTATAAACAGGTAATACTGTGTCCTGTTCATAGTCCATTGTTTATACATCCAAGGATCACATTAACCCTATTAGACTATGTCTGCACCACGGTCAGTGTGATCACAGTTTGGGTAGGCATATCTCTGCTTGCTTTAGTCTATCCAGCACAGCTAAAAATAGCAGTAAAGATGCAGCAGCATTGGCTTTAGTGCAAGCTGTGCAAGCCTGCTCAAAACCCGGTATGTACTTGCCTTGCTAGCTTGGACTGAAGCCCGTGCCGCTGCATCTTCGCTACTCTTTTTAGCCGTGCTAGCTAAATAGCAGTTCAGGTAAGGCATGCCCATGCTAGTTTTAATTGTATCTCCAATTTGCTGTGTATACATAGCCTTTTTAGATGCAGCATTATATTGAGAGCTCTCCTTCAGCTGGTTATGTGACGTGACTTTAAGTCCTTTTCAGTGTTCCTAGTTTCTAGGATACAGTTCTCTGTCCTGTAACAATGACCAACATACTTTGTTCTTAGATGTATAACCTAGCATTTGACTCTAGCAAAAGTCCTTCTCCTTACTCAAGAAACCTCAAGTGGAGATAGACTTATGCGATGGCAGCTGAGGGCACCAAAGTCCTTATAAAGGGGGATACCACCTGTAAAAGTCTGACTTTCAAGTAATAAAACTTTTTTTTTTCAAATACTCTGAACTAGCAGGGATACTCCAGAATTATGTGCGTTCTACTACAGGAGACACTTTCACTTTGACACACAGGAGACGTGTTCACCCCCAGGCTGGAGCTCTTGTTTTTCTGCTTTAGCACCATATTGTCCTAATGTTACTTCTATAATTTACGGGTTTGTCACAACTCCTTACCTCACTGTTTCCCTACTCTGACCAGACTTTTCCATACACTTGGCAGTTATTCTGTGAATCTAAATACTTTCCAGATCCTCTGTGATAAGCAGAGCTGTCTGAGATCACTGAGGTGTTAAATTGCTGTCCTTTATGAACACAGACAAAATAAATATTTGAAGACAAATTTCTCCAAGAAATGTTACAAGAGTGAAATGTTTAGATATCCGTGTATTAAAATTTTTCTTTTACAATTGTTATACCCGCTATCTCAGAAAAATAATTACAAATAAATCCTAATCACTGTACTAGAACAAGCTTTTGGGTTCCTTATCTTTGCTACTTGCAAATTAAGTTGCATGAAGAGTAAGGTATTTAGGTTGCAGAATTTCTTAGTTGAATGGCTTACATCAGTATAGTGACTGACTTAGCTGTATTTCTTCTGGGCTACAGTTTCTCTAAGTATGACTACTTGGTCCTTTCTGGAAGATCCTTTGAACCTGGCAAGAGTCTGATTAAGGATTAAAATAACTGTATAATTTAATTTTTTTTCTTGATTATAACATTCAGACATTCAGTAAAACATTGCCTTGAAAATATTCCTGGGTCAGATTTAAAATTCATTTTAGGTGTTGTATATTCACTAGCCATTAGATTGAAATTCATATTGACCCAATATATCCAGTTTCTTTGATCTTTGAAAAGGTCTTTCCCGCTGGCCAGTGTCTATGTTGGCATCTGAGACTGGTGTTTTAGAAAAAAATCTAATTGTGTAGATTGGCCTAGATGCAATTTTAATGCTTGCTTTAAGGCAATTGAAAGCTGTTTTTTAACCAAACTTAGTCCAACTGCCACTTGCCCAAAGTGGTCCTCCTCAAAACTTCATTGGGCATATAAAGAGTACTTGTGGCACCTTAGAGACTAACCAGTTTATTTGAGCATGAGCTTTCGTGAGCTACAGCTCACTTCATCGGATGAGTTGTAGCTCACGAAAGCTCATGCTCAAATAAATTGGTTAGTCTCTAAGGTGCCACAAGTACTCCTTTTCTTTTTGCGAATACAGACTAACACGGCTGTTACTCTGAAACATATAAAGAGTGACATTTGTCACAAGGCCGGCAAGGAGTCTAGATGGAGATTCACGTAGGCACACTGTGTAATCTACTTAGACAATTTCTGAGGATGCTTTCTCTCTGTTTTGAGCCTCTCCCCTGTTGTCTTAATGCTCCCATTGCAAGAGAGAGTGCTTCAGACTGTGCTTTGTGATTGTTGGCCCCCTAAATGCTTGTCCAGGTGATGAACACTCTGCTCAAGAGACATGGTAGTTGAGAGCCAAGGAAATGTCATTGTGCAGTGCTGTTTAAAGCAGGGTTTCCTAACGAGTGTGTTCAGACTCACTTGTTTAAATGAAAATACTAACAGCAATTCACATGGTCTCATTTCTTCCTTCCCAGTCTTCACTTGCCCATGGACTCAGCAAACAAATTAAACAAGTTGAGAACCGGAATTGCCCTATTTATGCTCTTAGATTCAGTTATTAACACTTTGTTTAAATGTACCATAAGATATCTCTACACATAAAATTAGTGTATATATTACAGTTTGCTGCTTTTCTCTTTGGATATTTTTAAAACTGAAATTTGGCTTTGAGTTGTTCATTCAGAACCAAATTGTGCCTGGTTCTTGTGCGTGTTTGTGTGCTTATCCAACGAACTCACCCTGAATCGATTGCAGTCTTTGTGGATGCGAAGCATTCTAAAGGGGAAATTAAGGAGATAGGCTGTGGCCTCCATAAACACTGCACTGTCCAGCATCTGCCTAAGGGAGAGTGCATTGTGCACATTTGTGCTTAATGCCAGGAAGCTTTCTGGAAGGCATAGCACTTCCTGGCACTCCCAAGGGGTAGTATGATGCTACACTCCTGCCAGTGCAGGCCTGTGCCTTAAAGACACAATCTTCTCCTGAGTGTCTACAAAACTGTACCTTTTGATCAAGTCACTTAAGGTCTTATGCTCGGCTTGATGGCATTTCTCAGTCATTGCACCTGACAACTTGGGTTTTGGCTGATTGAGCACTGCTGACAGATACTGCTTGGAACAGGTTTTAAACATTTAAACAGGAAGACTTATTGCTTGAAGTGGAAAAGATTCTGTATTTTCTTTGTGCGAATCAGAACAGTTTGATCCAGTGGAGACTTCTCTGAAGCAAGAGGGACTAGCATTTAGATCTCTCAAGGTCCACCTGGCAGCAATATCAATGTGTCACACTTTGGTACAGTCGCACTCTTTTTTTACATCCAAATGTATCAAAGTTTAAGACCTCTCTGGTTAGGGTCTGGACTTCCTCATGGACCTCAGTGATGTCTCTCCAGGCACCATCTTACCATCAAGATGGTCTTTCTGATGGCCGTTCCCACAGCTCAGAGTCAGCGAGTTCCAAGCTCTCATGGCCATACTGCTATACGCATCCTTCCATAGGGACAAGGTGGTGTTGAGCCCATGCCCCAAGTTCATCTGTATGTGGTCTTGGGCCTTCACTGGAACCAACTGATTAAGTTGGCAGACTTCTTCCTGAAGCTGCACTCAACGTCAAGAGAGAAGCTGCATCCAGAGGGATGTATGCAGAGCTTTACTTTATTGCCTTAATACGATCAAGTTGTTTTGACCGTCTCCCTATCTCTGTGTACTTGCTGGTATGTCCACAGGCCAAGCCATCTTGGCACAGATTATTTCCAAATAGATGACATAATGCATTTCCACCAGCTAGCACCTGGCTGATGAGCCTCTCCATCTGAATATCAAGGCACAGTCCACCAGAGCACAGGCTAAATCTGTTGCCTGCTTTAGAACCATTCCACTGTCCAAGATCTGTAAGGCTGCAACCTTGAGTAAATGACTTTTGGGAAACATTATGCCCTTGCTGTAGCAGCCAGAGCAGATGCCAAGTCTGGGAGAGCAGTACTTCAACTGTTTTGACTAATTCAGCTGATATGCCTCACTTCCACTCACTTGCCAGTTACCTCAGTGGAATGCACACTGACATACTTGAAGAGAGAACTGTTACCCTACAGTAACTAGAAAAGGAGTACTTGTGGCACCTTAGAGACTAACCAATTTATTAGAGCATAAGCTTTCGTGAGCTACAGCTCACTTCATCAGATGCATATCGTGGACGATATGCATCTGATGAAGTGAGCTGTAGCTCACGAAAGCTTATGCTCTAATAAATTGGTTAGTCTCTAAGGTGCCACAAGTACTCCTTTTCTTTTTGCGAATACAGACTAACACGGCTGTTACTCTGAAACCTACAGTAACTGTGCATGTGGATCTCACTCCTAGTGCACTTGTGCCCCTGCATGGTAGTTGAGAAGTTTTTCCCTAGCAGTGTCCTCTAGGGGTGGCACATGCATCCCTCATGCTCTCCTGCTCTGCCTCCTGAGAGCTTAAGGGTCAAGGCAACCCAAACCACCAGACACTTCAACTTTTGGTGTTCCTCCTTCTTACTACTCATTCTTTGACTCCCTCAGGGAACTGATGGGCAGGATCCCTTGGGAGGCTAATATGAGGGCGAAAGGAGTCCAGGAGAGCTGGCTGTATTTTAAAGAAGCCTTATTGAGGGTGCAGGGACATACCATCCTGATGTGTAGAAAGAATAGCAAATATGGCAGGCGACCAGTTTGGCTTACCACAAAAAAGAAACTTACAAGAAGTGGAAACTTGGACAGATGACTAGGGAGGAGTATAAAGATATTGCTCAAGCATGTAGGGGTGTAATCGGAAAGGCCAAAACACAATTGGAGTTGCAGTTAGCAAAGGATGTGAAGGGTAACAAGAAGGGTTTCTACAGGTATGTTAGCAACAAGAAGATGATCAGGGAAAGTGAGACCCTTACTGAATGGGGGAGGGAACCTAGTGACAGACTATATGGAAAAAGCTGGAGTACTTAATGCTTTTTTTTTACCTCGGTCTTCACAGACAAGGTCAGCTCCCAGACTGCTGCACTGGGCATCACAGTATGGGGAGGAGGTGAGTAGCCCTCAGTGGTGAAAGAACAGGTTAAGGACTATTTAGAAAAGCTGGACATGCACACGTCCATGGGTCTGGATGCAGTGCCTCCGAGGGTGCTGAGGGAGTTGACTGATGTGATTGCAGAGCCATTGGCCATTATCTTTGAAAACTCGTGGTGATCAGGGGAGGTCCCGGATTATTGGAAAAAGGCAACTATTGTGCCCATCTTTAAAAAAAGAAAAAAGGGGGGGGGAGAAGGAGAATCTGGGGAACTATAGCCTCACCTCAGTCCCCAGAAAAATCATGGATTAGGTCCTCAAGGAATCCATTTTGAAGCACTTGGAGGAGAGGAAGGTGATCGGGAACAGTCAATATGGATTCACCAAGGGCAAGTCATGCCTGACCAACCTGATTGCTTTCTATGATGAGATAACTGGCTCTGTGGATATTGGGAAAGCAGTGGACGTAATATACCTTGACTTTAGCAAAAGTTTGGATACTGTCTCCCACAATATTCTTGCCAGCAAGTTAAAGCAGCATGGATTGGATGAATGGACTATAAGGTGGATAGAAAACTGGCTAGATCGTCGGGCTCAATGGGTAGTGATCAAAGGGTCTATGTCTAGTTAGCAGCCAGTATCAAGCGGAGTGCCCCAGTGGTCAGTCCTGGGTCTGGTTTTGTTCAACATCTTCATTAATGATCTGGATGATGGGATCGATTGCACCCTCAGCAAGTTCGCAGATGACACTACGCTGGGGGGAGAGGTAGATATGATGAAGGGTAGGAACAGGCTCCCGAGTGACCTAGACAAATTGGAGGATTGGACCAAAGGAAATCTGATGAGGTTCAACAAGAACAAGTGCACAGTCCTGCATTTAAGACGGAAGAATCCTATGCACTGCTACAGGCTGGGGACTGACTGGCTAAGTGGCAGTTCTTCAGAGAAGGACCTGGGGATTATAGTGGTCGAGATGCTGGATATGAATTAACAGTGTGCTCTTGTTGCCAAGAAGGCTAATGGCATATTGGGCTGCATTAGTAGGAGCATTGTCAGCAGATCGAGGGAAGTGATTATTCCCCTCTGTTCAGCACTGGTGAGTCCACATGTGGAGTATTGCGTCCAGTTTTGGGTCCCCCACTACAGAAAGGAGGATGTGGACATATTGGAGAGAGTCCAGCGGAGGGCAGTGAAAATGATCAGGGGGCTGGGGCACATGACTTATGAGGAGAGGCTAAGGGAACAGGGCTTATTTAGTCTGCTGAAGAGAAGAATGAGGGGGGATTTGATGGCAGCCTTCAACTACCTGAAGGGGAGTTCCAAAGAGGATGGAGCTTGGCTGTTCTCAGTTGTATCAGATGACAGATCAAGGAGCAATGGTCTCAAGTGTCAGTGCGGGAGGTCTAGATTGGTTATAAGGAAAAACTATTTCATTAGAAGGGTGGTGAAGCACTGGAATGGGTTACCTAGGGAGGTGGTGGAATCTCCATCCTTACTGGTTTTTAAAGCCTAGCATGACAAAGCCCTGGCTGGGATGATTTAGTTGGGGTTGGTCCTGCTTTGAACAGGGGGTTGGCCTAGATGACTTCCTTAGGTCTCTTCCAACCCTAATCTTCTGAGATTCTATGACATCTCTGAGGCAGCTTTGAGAATCTGAGCCTTGTTAAAAAGAAGTTGGTCTTTGGCAAACTAATTCCCTGCCTAATTGTCCTCATACAGAATTAATAGGTGCCAGACTCTGTTCCCGGCTGTAGCAGCACAAAACTTAAATGGCTAGCTGAGGATTCTGTTGGTGTGACTGTGCCATCCACATCTCAGTTCCCAATGTGGCCAGGACCTGCTATGGTCTGGCTTTCCCTGGCTGATAGAATGGAGTGTTGGGGCGGTGGGTGTCTGGATATATACTAGTAGAGCATTTGGGCTGGCCCAGAACAAGTGACTGCACCATTTCTTAGATACCTTTGGCCCTCTCCTCTCTTTGAGTCTCTGCTGAGTATAGCTCAGCCGTATCAGGGAATCCAACCCTAACTTTTAGACTCTTACAGGATAATATTAACTTTGGTTTGGATAGGAAGGACTCAAGTATTCATTCCTGTGGGCTCCATGTATGATGATGATTGAATTGTACTTACTTCTATTGATTCAGCCACACTGTTTTCAGTGTCAATCATATTGCATAAGGTGATCAAGCTGTTTAACAACGTAAAGGCTTAATTTCATGCAGATAATACTGTGTTAATGGGTCATTACTGTAGGCTGCAACATTTGCTTCAGCTCACGTTTCACTCGTTTGTGTTCAGTATGTACATACTGAGAATTTTACTTTTGTAAAGGAATGAGGGTTTGAGGGAAATTCATGTGCAGTTCTACAGCTTCTGATTCTGAAGTATGGTGTTTCAGGACAGAGTGTATTCTTCTTAGGATATTACCACTTTCAAACAAATGCCTGTTGCATATTCGTAGATTCTAAAACCAGAAGGGAGCATTGTGATCATCTAGTCTGACCTGTATAATACAGGCCAGAGAATATAACCAAAATAATTCCTAGAGCAGATCTTTTGGAAAAGCGCCCCATCTTGATTTAAAAATGGGCAATGATGGAGAATTCACCACAACCACAGTAAGTTGTTCCAATGGCTAATTACACTCGTTAAAAAATTAATGCCCTATTTCCAGTCAGAATTTGTCTAACTTCAACTTCCAGCCATTGGATCGTGTTAGACCTTTCTTTGCTAGACTGAAGGGCCCATTATTAAATATTTGTTCCTCATGTAGGTACTTATAGACTGTTATCAAGTCACCCCTAAACCTTCTTTTTGTTAGACTCCAGGAGCTCTGTATCTATAGCCTATCATAAGGCATGTTTTCTAACCCTTAATTTTCTTATGGCTCTTCTCTGAACCCTCTCAAATTTTTCAATATCGTTCTTGATTTATGGACACCAGAACAGGGTACAGTATACCAACAATGGTCGCACCAGTGCCAAATGCAGACATAAAATAACCATTTTGCTCCTCCTCGAGATTCCCTTGGTATGCACCAAACAATCTCATTAGCCCTTTTTGGCTACAGTGTTGCACTGGGAGCTCATGTTCAGTTGATTATCTACCATGCCCCCAAATCTTTTTCAGAGTCCCTGATTCCCAGCATAGAGTCCCCTGTCTTGTAAGTATGACCTGCATTCTTTGTTCCTAGATGTCTTCGTTTGCTTGCTCCCAGTTTACCAAACAATCCAGATTGTTCTGTGTCAGTGGTTTCCTTTTCATTATCTATTACTCCTCCAATATGTGTGTCATCTGCAAACTTTATCAGGGTCATCTGCAGATGATTTTATGCCCCCCCTCCCCATCATTGATAAAAATGTTGAATAGTGATCTCTGTGGGACTCCACGAGAAACACACTCATTCAATGCTGATTCCCCATTTACAATTATATTTTGAGACCTATCAATTTAGCCAGCTCTTAATCTATTTAATGTGTGCCATTTTACTTCCATATTGTTCTAGTTTTTTAATCACCATGTTGTGAGTTGCCATGTCAAATGCCTTGCAGAAGTCTCAGTATATTACATCTACACTATTACCTTTATCAACCAAACTTGTAATGTCAAAGCAACAAAAGATAACAAGGTGGTTTGACCAATAGGTTTTAACACTCTTGCTTTTCAAATGCAATTTATTTCAGGGAGAACCACTCTGGCACAATCCCTCTGATCAGGGAGAGTAGGAGAGCTGCTCCCTGTAGTATCATGCTTTACATCAGCTTTTGTTTTAGTAGCACAAATCAAGAGTATCTGAACAGTTGGATATGGATTTGGATAATAAGTTAATTCTTGTAATACAATACCTTGCTTCAGTATATATGCTGATAATATTAGCCAATTTTGCTGTATACAACAGATATATTTATCTAACATAGTTTGACCTCACAGGTCCTAATGTGATATTCAAATTATCTCTACCTTTAACAGTCCTCTTCATTTTTCCTTGCTTCAGTTCTTTCTTCATCCCAGTTTGGTTTACTCTTTCCCTGATTACCCTTGCTTTTCTCTCAAATGTCCTCTCTCTCCGGTTCAGAGCACCCATCTACATCTTTTGAGAGCAGTTTTTGCAGACCCATCTTAAATTTGTTTCCATCTCCCCCATCTAGTGGTTTTGTGAAGAATGAAGAGCAGGTCCAGCCCTTCCAAATAAGTCAGACAGGGGAAAGATGGAGAGAGAGAGAAGTGGCAGATGGGAGCAGACTTGAGACAGAGTGAAGGTAGAAGGAAGTACTTAGACATTTTGGGCAAACTTTAAAAGGCTCAACACCCAACAGGTGTTTGTTCTCAGTGATGGCAGCTGGGTGCTGAGCACTTCTGAAAATCTGGTCCCTTCATTACTATTATCTCTATACATTTTGTATGTGGGCAATTTCAGGGGTAAAGGTTTGCTGGGATAGTGGTACATGGTAGAGAGAGCGCTTCTGTAGCTACTACGTGTTTGTATCCTATTCAGATAGTAAAGTACTCCTGTAGTTCAGCCAGTCTTTGTCAGAAGGAAAGATGAGCATGCTCTAAACTACTGACTCATGCAGTATTTGTTGGTTTATGTATTCTGTAAAAAAAAAAAAAAAAAAAAAAAAAAAAGAAGAGTAAACCAGGATAAGACAGACCTGGGGGAATATAAACAAATTATGCCTTCCTCCTGGTGAACAGTGATAATTTGGGTGGGATTTGCAGTGTAATGTGGCAGCACAAAAAGGCCAGTGCAGTTTTGGTTTGCATATCTAGGGGCATCGCTTTGCGGTGAAGCAATGCAATAGTCCCTCCTTGTGGCTCCAAGCCAGCAAAGCACTCAAAGCATACAAGTAGTCTCATTGAAGCCAATGGGGATACTCCTGTGCTTTAAGGTAAGCACATCCACAAAGTGCTTTGCCTCTATTACTTCTGTGGACTTACTCCTGGAATAGTGATTTCAGTGAAGTATTGAGTGACCTCTCAGGACCATAAAGATGTAGATAAACTGAAGTAAATTTTGTGAAAAGGAAAAAGTAAAGATTAAGGCCTGAAAGACTGCACATAGTTCTTTATATCTTTTTTTCTTTAATTAGAGGCCTTCATTCTCAAACACTAAGGCCTCTTTGTGCCACTCTGGTAGCACAAAGGATTCTCAGAAGAGCAGTTGCATAAGACCCCTTTACGGTGCCAGAGCAATGTAAAGGACTTTTAGCCAAACAAGGTAAACTGGGTCTGATTCTTATTTACACTGAGTGAACCCTATAGGGATGCATGGTCATCTACAAATATTTGGGTGTAAACTCCTAAAAGGGAGATGAATTATTAAAGTTGTCCTGCAAAATGAAAAAAGAATTTGTGCCCTTAGTTCTGTTACAGAAAGGAAAGTGGTTGGTTGGTTTCCTGCTTAATTTTTACATTAGAAATTTAAGTCTTGTCTGCCCCAGAAGAACCTGCCTAGTAGCTTTATGGCCTTACTCAAGGAAGTGAAATTTGATATGGGAATTGATTTTTATGTAGACTGATTAAAATGATTTGTTGGAGAAATGCTTTCTTTGTTAGAGATTCAGCACCTCTCTTCATTCAGTCGGGACTGAGAAAATGCCTAATCCTGGTATGATTCAGCCAAGAAGTCCCCTACCAAAAAAGGGCAAGCAAGACTTGACATTCCTGATATTTCCAAACTGAGGCGGGGGTAGGGGAAGGGAGAAATAAGGAAAACATCTTTTCATCATAATGTGTCCAAAGGGTGCAAATCCATTTTTCCCTTTGTAAGTTATTTTTAGGGTGGTATGAAGATGAGGGAGAGTGGATGAAATTGAAAAAAGAAAATCTTAAGATATTGGAAGAAATTTGCTGGCTGGAACAGGTTGCATTATAGAATAGTCTCCTTGTAATACAATGTGTTGACTTCTGTACAAGCTGGTGGTGCCAGCCTGTCTTTTACTGGGCCTGATCCTTTAGGCCAAGGGAATTCTAGGAGATGTAGTCACCATAGGGACCCTAGGAATTGTGGGCTGCTGCAAGGTCTCCTGGAAAGAGCGGGTAGGAATTTTATAATTAAATACCTGAGGCTGAGAACAAGTGAGTGGCAGGGAGTAGGGAAGTGCTGAGAGAAACCAGAAGGAAGTCCGACCTGGTCTGGGATGCTCTGCCATGGGAGCTGGGGAAGCACTCGGTCCAGATGAGGCTGTGGAGAAGTCCATGAGGAGGCAGGACCCCTAGGGCTGGAGAAGGAAGAGATCCGGGGCAAAAAAGTATTAGTATAGGATTTAGACTTAGATGTGACACCTGTTCTAGGGGCACAAGGTCAAGGCTTCCAATGAGGGTGAAGCCCCCCTCCCTTCAACTTCCTGCATCAACAGAGTTAAGAGACCACCTAGATCTGGGGAAGGGTGACAGAACTAATTGGTTCTGTCTGGACAGCTAAACTACTGTACCAGAGGAGAAACTGAGATATTGTTAGGTTTCAGAGTAGCAGCCGTGTTAGTCTGTGTCCGCAAAAAGCAAAGGAGGACTTGTGGCACCTTAGAGACTAACCAATTTGTTTGAGCATAAGCTTTCGTGAGCTACAGTTCACTTCATCGGGTGCATTCATTTCCAGTGAATGCATCCGATGAAGTGAGCTGTAGCTCACGAAAGCTTATGCTCAAATAAATTGGTTAGTCTCTAAGGTGCCACAAGTCCTCCTTTTCTTTTTGAGATATTGTTGTGACCTGGCACTGGAAAGGTAAGCAAATCATTACATTTCTAGGGCTGCCTCTCTTCTCTCATCTGAATGTTCAAAACTAGAGTGGATACAGCCTTAGAAAATATATTGTAGAACAGTCCTGTACTGCTAGGGTTGGGTAGTGAGTGGGTCATATGAAGCCCAGTGTAACATGACTCTCCAATCCAGTTAGGGTCTTATGGGTGCTGCCACAATATGTATCATCATAATTTGTAAAATGCGCTCTTTAAAAGTTCAGCTACATTCAGCTATTCAGCATGCCATATTCTTTCTCATGTTTATATATATTTTCTTATTAAGCACATTAACCTGCATTTCTCAGTGACATGTTTTTTGTCTTAGAATCATATAACCCAGAAACCTTTCAGAAGTGGTGTGCAGAGTCTTCATTTATTCACTTTAATTGAAGGTTTCGCGTGCCAGTCATACATTTTAACGTTTTTTAGAGGATCTTTCTCTATAAGTCTATATATTATATAACTAAACTATTGTATGTAAAGTAAACAAGGTTTTCAAAATGTTTAAGAAGCTTCATTTAAAATTGAATTAAAATGCTGATCTTAAGCCACTGGCTCGCTCAGCCCGCTGCCAGCCCGGGGTTCCGTTCACGTAGGCTGGCAGCAGGCTGATGGGGGGCCTGCGACCAGGACCCTGGCTGGCAAGGGGCGGGCAGCCAGAACCCCAGACCAGCAGTGGGCTGAGCGGCTCAGCCAGCTGCCACTCAGCCCACTGCTTGTCTGGGGTTACGTCTGCTGGTCCTGCTCAGCCCACTGCCAATCTGGGATCCCGGTCCTGCCCATATAGAGTTTGTACCTACCTTCTCCCTGGCTCTAGCCCATTCTCTTCCTCTCTCTGCACTGAGCTGAGGGTGGGAGTGCACTGAGCACAGGGCTGGGGATGCAAGGTCTGGCTAGGAGCTAGAATGAGGGAGGGGGCTCAGGGTTGGGCCAGGAGGTTTGGATGTGGAGTGCTTACCTGGGCAGCTCCTATTTGGTGCGAGGGTTGCAGGAGCTCTCGTTTGGTGCTCAGGGTGGGGGTGGGACTGTGGGGGGTGCAAGAGTCAGAGCAGGGGGCTGGAAGTGTGTGAGGAGGGTGCAGGAGTCAGGGCATGGGGTGTGGGGGGGCTGGGTATGAGTGGGGGGTGCTGGAGTCAGGGCTGAGGTCATGGGGGATGCAGGGATCAGGGCAGAGGGCTGGGGGTGTGGGCTAGGGTTGTGGGGGTGCTTCCAGCTCCCTGCCCAGAGTGGTTCATGGCAGGTGGCTCAAGGGGGTATGCCCTGATTTCCCCCCCCCCACACCTCTTCTCCACCTCCTTCCCAGAACAGGGAGCGCGCTGCGGCTCTGCTTCTCCACCTCCCTCGCAAGGGACATCAGCTGATTGGCAGCAGGGAGGGAGAGGAGGAGGGGCAGGAACCCAGTATGCTGGGGGAAGAGGCGGGGGAGGGGGGAGCTTCTTCAACCTGCCCCTGCGGGGGGATGTGGGGAGTGGAGAAGAGCGGGCCGAGGCGGGCAGGATTTTTAATGGCACGCTGCTGTCTGCCTGGGTTCGGCAGCGGGCTGAGCGGGGCCAACGGCTGGGACCCGGCAGGCAGCAGCGTGCCATTAAAAATCATCTTGTGTGCCGTCTTTGGCACCCGTGCCATAGATTGCCAACCCCTGATATAACCTTTCTTCTCTTGCCCTGGGAAGTTCATAATTACTAAGTTACAAACGTCCTCTATTGTATGGGCATATCTGTGTTCCTGTGGTAGTACGCACTCACCTCTTGTGAGCCCCTCCAGTTGGATGTATGCAAACCTGCACTCTCTTTCTCTGCTCATGGTGTCACATCAACAGATGTCCTTGTCAGGCGGGTCTTCAGCGGCTCAGCCCTCCGGTGAAGTCACACACAGTGTAAACATATGAAGGAACTCCTTCCGGGGTAACCCTCTCTGCGGTCTTTAGTCCCATCTGTGGGCCTATTTACATTCTAGCCCCTTTCTGGGCATTTAGTACTGAGTCTTATCCCCTTCTTGGGGCTTAGTACACCTCCTCAGCGGTCTCTGGGGAGACCCGGGGCTGCCCACGACTCTGGGTCCCAGTCCAGGGATGGACCTACTGTTTTCTTTAATAATTGCTGTGGGTACATTCCTTGGGCTGCTTCCCACTCTGTCCCATCAGCTTCACCTGTTACCTTAGGGTTACAGTCTTTGGGTTCCCTGTTTGTGCAGGGTCTCTTCCAGGCCTCCTTGCCTGGAGTGTTCCTCTGTCCTCTCCCTTCTGGTCGCAGCCAGCAACTGATCTGCTCAGGTCCGGCAGCTCCTTTTAACTTGGCCTGCTGCACTCTGATGGCTGCTTCCCCTCAGCCTCTCTTGGCAGGTCTGGAGGATCCATTTTCCTTGCTCCTTTTCTGGGGTGGGGTGTGACAGGACTGCAAGGTCTCCAGGAGGGGGCCTCAAAGCCTGGTACACCGCATCATAGTTCCTCAGAGCTTTGTTGAGAGTTTCAGCAAAGGTGCCATTGTAGACGACTATCCACTCGGAACTGGACTGAATTACTAATGAATGCATTCCAAACAGGCCAGCCTCTGGAATTCACCAGTGAAGCACTTCTTCCAGGAAAACACTATCCTTGCTCTCTCTAAGTTGAATCCCTTCTATGGCCCCTACGTTGTGGAATCAGGGAATCCAAATCTGTGTCCCCACTGTGTGACTGCAGAGTGAATCGTCCCTATTATTGTTAGACTTTCTGGGCTGAAGTTGAACTAGTGATCTGGAGGTGAAAGATTGTTTCCCTCAGTCATCCAGTCTACAGGAAGTATAGTTTAATGGGAAAGAAACTCTCTCTTCTTGCTCCAATTATGAGTCCAAAAAATAGTATCTGGCAAAGATGCCCTGGATAAGTGAAGAGAGACGACTTTCTCAGTGATATACTTACCGTTTCATGTGTGGTTTTGCTATTAATCTCTTATCTTCTGCTGCATTGGAAAGCAAAGATATATTGTCTATGACAGGACACAGAAATGAGTTGTGTTTTAAAAAGTTATTGGAGTGCCAATGACAGTGACTGAACACAGAAGCAATCTTTCCTCTGAAAGCAAACCTGCAAATACTACTTAAATTCCTGCAAACATAACATTCGTTTATCAATAGCATTTCCAGTCTCTAGCAGATAAAGGGAGATAGTATTTTTCCACAACTAAAAAAACAAAAGGAAGCAAATAAATGTTCAATAATAAACTTTATCACTCAAATTTTATTATGTATGAAAGAACAGAGTGGAATAATCTACAGTAATTTATACATTAAATTTGATACTCATATCAGTATGCAATATAATAACCTTTCTCTGTTAATGTTCTTATTCATTTAGCTCACTCACACAAATTTAAAATACAGAATGTAATGGAGATTCCTTTTCATTTGACATAGTATCCTTATGGAATGTGGTTGAAGCTCTCTACATACAGGGTTCCAGAAATGTATTCCAAAGCTTGTTGGTCTAGTTATTGTCCAGTAAACTCCACCTCCCCACCCTTCCCTGAATCACTTTACTTTCGACTGAAACTGGTCATACAAAAAAGTGCTATCCAAAGCATGAAATAACCAGCCAAAGTAACACAATGCATTTTCTCTAAACTCTTTCAGTGATGATAATCTTAACATTATAGGGTCTTGTGAGAGAGTGTGAAAGGAGGACTTCCCCTCCCCCATAGCAACCTCAGCATCATTGCCTATGAGTCCTCGCCTTGCCTCTTCATTCCGTTGGTGTGTTAATGCACCCAGCTAGTTACGCACCCTCACGTCACTCACGTTCCTGCTTAGTTGCCAGTCAGCCAGTGTGAGTTTAGAGCCCTGAAAAGGAACCTGCTATCTCTGCTTAACAGGAGAGGAGGCCAGGAAATATCCTGACGAGCAACCTCTGCTCGCCAAACGAGGAGGAGATCAGGTGCTGCGCAGTAGCAGTGAAGCAGATTCTGATCTTGCCGGAGGATGGGAGATGCTCCCCAGAGGCATGGGAACCACCCAACAGGAATGCACTGCAGACCCAATTGGGTCATAGCCAGATTCCGCTCTCCTCCTCCTGCTTCCCTTGAACACAGCACTGTTCAAGGTTCCAGGGTTTAAACTTTCCCTGGATTAAATGGGAAGTTTGCTTGGTAAAGGGTAATATAAAATTAAAAATACATTTTAAAAGAAAGTGTTTTTCAGCTTCTAGTTTTTAGGTTGTTTGAAATCACCAAAATTCAGGTTAAAAAAAAACCTAACAAACCTGCTTCCTTCCTTTTCTGTCCACCAGCCAGAGTTCTCCTTTTCTGGGCAAGAAGTCTAGGTGTAAAGGTATTCATGAGGCTTCACCTCTTCAGGGGAGTCTACTGAGGCCCGTCAGTGAACTCTCCCTTTGTGTCCGAGGAGGAGAAAAGGGTACAGCAAGTGCTCTGCCAACTCCTAGTCTCCACAGTAAGAAATGTAAAGCCTTTGCCAAGCTCCTCTCCCTCCTCCTTTTCATTGCCATCAAAAGGGGGCAGGAAAAAGAGCAGCACATAGGAAAGAGACCTCTGTTGCCAAGAAAAAACATCCCAGTGTCAGCAGAAGGGATCTCCTTCTCCTGTAAGGAATCTGGTCAAGGAATCGTGCTACAGAGCACCTTGAGAAATGCAGGATAAAATCTGTTTCTTGTAAGCAGGATGAGTCTCACTCCACTTGTTAGGAAGATGGCCAGCTGTCAGACTGTTGCAGGGCCCAAGGAGAAGGCTCAAGACAAGCCTTTTCAAATTGAATACTGAAGGCCATACTCAAAAAGTACAGCCTCAGTACTTGACTAGGCTCTGCAGGACGACCCCACGGGTCACAAGGAGTTAAAACAAGGTAGTAGAGAAAACGACACCACAAAGAAGAACTATCCATTTGGTTCCAAACTTAAACCACGTGTCATGTACCTTTAAAGACAGTTATCACGGCGGACTGGGATTTTCTGACACCTCAAAAAGGCTAAATAATGTACCCAAGCAGCGTTACAGTTGTTAGAGAGCTTATTCTTTCACTCTCACATGAACAGAGAGCAACACTACCCGAAGTCGGAAGGTGCAAACAGTTCCGTGTTTATTGGGGTGAATTTCTAGCACGCTTAAATCCAAGTTCCTTTTTCCTTATTTTTGAATCCCAACTTTCTTCCTGTTTGCCCCTAATTTATATAGTCTATACCTTAAGCAATCATTTCTACTGAAATTTACCTCACCAATCCTAACACATTGTAACATGATTAGCTAACCAATTATATCCCACCACCTTAATTAGTTTACGCCCAGCAACATTAATTTTTCAGCAGACAGAAACAATCACAGAACCAGACAGAGACCATGCAAATAAACAATAGTAAAGGGGGAACTATAATGACAAAACAATACAGAAGTGAGGATTTCACAATGACATCTATAAAGACATAAGGGTTTCCCAGCTGTGTCTATTGTTAAGTGAAAAGAAAAGGAGTACTTGTGGCACCTTAGAGATTAACAAATTTATTTGAGCATAAGCTTTCGTGAGCTACAGCTCACTTCACTGGATGCATTCAGTGGAAAATACAGTGGGGAGATATATATACATAGAGAACATGAAAGAATGGGTGTTGAAGAATTGCCACTTTTAGGTCTGTAATCGGGTGACCAGAGGTATTGAAGTGTTCTCCAACTGGTTTTTGAATGGTTTCAGAGTAGCAGCCGTGTTAGTCTGTATTCACAAAAAGAACAGGAGGACTTGTGGCACCTTAGAGACTAACCAATTTATTTGAGCATGAGCTTTCTGTAGCTCACAAAAGCTTATGCTCAAATAAATTGGTTAGTCTCTAAGGTGCCACAAGTACTCCTTTTCTTTTTGGTTTTTGAATGTTATAATTCTTGACGTCTGATTTGTGTCCATTTATTCTTTTACGTAGAGACTGTCCAGTTTGACCAATGTACATGGCAGAGGGGCATTGCTGGCACATGATGGCATATATCACATTGGTAGATGTGCAGGTGAACGAGCCTCTGATCGTGTGGCTGACGTGATTAGGCCCTATGATGGTGTCCCCTGAATAGATATATGGACACAGTTGGCAGCGGACTTTGTTGCAAGGATAGGTTCCTGGGTTAGTGGTTTTGTTGTGTGGTATGTGGTTGCTGGTGAGTATTTGCTTCAGGCTAGGGGGCTGTCTGTAAGCAAGGACTGGCCTGTCTCCCAAGATCTGTGAGAGTGATGGGTCGTCCAAGGAGAGACTGATGAAGTGGACTTAATTTGCAAACTGGATACAATTAACTTAGGCTTGAATAGAGACTGGGAGTGGATGGATCATTACACAAAGTAAAACTATTTCCCCATGTTTATCCCCCCCCACCCCCACTGTTCCTCAGAGGTTCTTGTCAACTGCTGGAAATGGCCCACCTTGATTATCACTACAAAAGGTTTCCCCCCCACCCCCCACTCTCCTGCTGGTAATAGCTCACCTTAAGTGATCACTCCGGTTACAGTGTGTATGGTAACACCCATTGTTTCATGTTCTCTATGTATATAAATCTCCCCACTGTATTTTCCACTGAATGCATCCAATGAAGTGAGCTGTAGCTCACGAAAGCTTATGCTGAAATGAATTGGTTAGTCTCTAAGGTGCCACAAGTCCTCCTGTTCTTTTTGCGAATACAGACTAACACAGCTGCTACTCTGAAACCTATTGATAAGTGAGTTCTTACCAAACAGAAAACTAAATTTCCTTTTACATATTCTAGGCTCTTCCCTTTCTGTGGAGGTGATAGATCGGGTCACCTTTCTAACAGCCCCAGGTTGCCTTATTTCAGTATGACTAGTTTGGAATGTGAGGGTGTGACCGTACACTTCCCAGCTTATGGCTGCTTCTGCTGCTTGGCCAAAGGCAAGCAGATTTTCTTTTATACTTCTGTAACTAGCTAAATGATAAACATATACCTAAATTCTTAAAGTATAGGCCTTTACAGGCAGGCCTGGATATCTATATCCTAACACTCCACCCCTTTTTTTCTTTTGGGATCCTCCTGCCAAGGTATCCCTGGAAAAGCATAGGACATATGGCGACACACTTCCTGATAGGGCCAGGCATCAAGGTGGAAGGTGTTGATGCTCCATCTGTCCCACTGCCCCTTGTGTAGTACAATGCCCTGCAGCTTCTCTCGTATGGGTATACCACACCTATTCCAATTAGTGTTCCAGATTTCCCATTATAGGAGGCCCGAGAAGGTTGGGTCCGGGTTGTCTAGGGGGTTATGCCCCCCTTGATTGTTTCCATATGCAACGTAACACAAATACAGTTAACAATACATCAGCTGCTATGATAATCCACAGCAACACTGAGAGTCCTGACCACTGCAGTATGGTCCAACATCCTGGCCGCCAGCAAGAACACTGCTTCTTTTCCTTTGATAGGGTTAAAATTTTGTCAGCGCCATCCTGTAGTGTGTATTGTAAGTGTGTCCAACTGTTGGCGCTTGCAGCAATTTGCTCTGTAATCTTTGCATACTTTTGTCCATATTGTGTATCCATTTAATATCCACAGTGAAATTTGGTATTGTCTAAATCAATTCAAGTACTTGGTATGGCATGGGGTAGTAGGTGCTGGTTCAATTGTTTACAACAATTAAGTCCACTGATCTATTGGTGCACCATAGTCCAGGTAGCAGTGTATAGAAGTTCATAATTTAGTCATATAGTGAAAGGATTTTGCCTCTTAGTGTTATATTGCAGGATTGCATACATTCCCAAGAGAATATACCGTACCCCATACACATTACCCCTGAATGCCCCCCCTTTGCAATAGGCCATTGATCCTGTTCCTCCATAGTCATAGGAGAGGGGCACGTCCATATTCCTCCTCTGGATATACAACTACTCAATGTGATGACAGTTCAATTTACCCCATTCCACCCTCCCACCTATTTCCTAGTGGCTCCCAACACGCTCCCCCTTTCCTAGTTACTCCCACAGGGTGACTGCCTTATCTGCATTTCCTTCCCATGGTATCATAGTAACAATTACACAAGAACTCTCCCCACAGGTGGGGGATGTTATTTTCCCGCTAGATGGGTATGTTTTTGCAATTGTATGTTTTTGCAAATGTATTTTTCTAATACCTACACACACTTCTCCCCATGTTAGTCTTCTGAAGCGATCCCCCATCCATGTCACCAGGTCCCCTGCTCAATGAGTTAACTGTAAGTTTACCTCCACTGTGTCCTCCACCCTGTGGCAACTGCCGATAGTTGCTGTGCCATTAATTCATGAATTTGTTGTTGAAATTTCACATTTTGGCTCACTAATTGTTCGGTTACCCACTCGTCCCCCAGATTCCATGTACCCAGCATAGTGTTCCCAGCTGCCCACAATCCCCTTTTCCGACGACGATTCCAGGTGTGTCCCCTCACCCACCTATTGAATTGTTGTTTCAATCCTTTTATGTACATACTACCATTAGGATGAATTCGGTCCACCCACCATGCCTTGGGGCGTCCCATCCCTGGAATAGAGTGAAAGGACACGTCAAAAAGTGCTGGCTGCACCTGCTCCCACAATGGCTCCCAGACATTTGCTCATTGGGGAATATTCTCAGTTCCAGGCTGTGGCCACTTTAAATTTGAATTCTTCCAACTTGGCATCCATATCACCTGTAGGGTTACAGTCTGTAAAATGGTTAACTCATTGTACACCCAGCGTCCCAAAGGGGATTTTATGCCCAATGTAATATGTACGTAACAATCACACCTTTGGGGATTATCTTCCATGGAAGTACCATTGCGGTTACATATGGTAACATCATACCCTAAATGTGGGGCCCTATTTTCCAGGAGACCAGAGGGTTATATTCTTTGGACCCTCTATAACAAACCACATAGCTGGGTAACTGTGTTTTCCATGATCAGTAATCATTGCAGCACCCAGGGAGTACCATGCAATATTTCCTGATAAATTGGACGTTCTCCACCTGGTTAGGATTCCCCCATTTAATCCATAAACCATATACCAACGCTGCCAAATTCCTGTTGGAGTATTAGTGGTACATCTTTCTATGGGGAGATTCTCTTAGTCTTCATTAGCTTTATTACCACAGGTTGCATGTGTAGCCGTCCATGTGTTTGTTTCCTCCTTTTGACACTTCACACCCTGGGATCTGAATAGAATTTGTAATGTGACAATTGTAATTAGCACTAGTAATTGTTCCATCCAGGGCCAGGGAATTTTCATCCTTTTCTCCCTTTAGAATTAACCTGTAATACACACACAACAAAATTTACATGTCCCCTTTCCCAATCCCCTGTTTGTACCTTTTTATTTGCGTGCAGTGAACCCACTCCCATCTTCCATTCTCTTTACCCAGTAATAGCAGACTGGGCCGTAACTGGTCAAGGACAAGATAGCGGCCCTTCCATTTAGGAGCTGGGAATGGATGGTGTTGACCTGGAATCTTGTACATCACTAGATCTCCCACCATGGGTAGATCATGCTCCCCGGGCAGGTCATATCATGCTTTGACTCTTGCTGCTCCTTGCTCGTCTCACCAGGCCACCGCCTGCTGTACCTGTTTCACATGGTCGATTAGAGTTAAAATCCATTCTTATGTTAAGCCTTGTGTAGTGACTTCCCCAGGTACTGGGGTAAGTAGATTTTCCCACCGTTCTGTGCGCCTTCCCATGAGAGCCTTGTATGGAGAAAATCCTGTGCCCTTTGATTCTTGGCCCTTATTCTCATTAAGACAAAGGGCAGTAACTGTGACCAGTTTTTTCCTCCCATTTCCACTCCCTTTCTTAGCTCACGTTTAATGGTGCGGTTCATGCGTTCCATCTGACCCGCAGCCTGGGGGTGATAAGCAATATGGAACAATTGTGTGATTCCAGTGAGGGCTGGTAGCTCCCCTAACAGATCTGATCGGAAAGCAGCCTCTTGGTCTGGGTGGGACCCCCCAGCAAGTGAATACCTCATTTACCAGTATTTCAGCAGTTACCTGGACAGTTTGATACTTCGTGGGGAAAGCTTCCACCCACCTTCTAAAAGCATCCACTACCACCAACATGAATCGATTTCTCCTGTGATCTGGTGGTAGGGGTCCTGTGTAGTCAATTTGTATTCTTTCCCAAGGTCCTCTTGGGGCTTGTCTCATTAATTCTCCCCTTAGCACCTTGTGCCTGGCACAGTCCAAACAATGTTCCAGATGTGATTTTAAATCAGCTGCCATTCCTGGCCACCAGCACAACCTTTTTAAAGTTCCCAGTGCCTCCTCAAATCTGGGGTGTCCCCCTGCCAAGCTCCCATGAATCCAGCTTAAGAAAGCCATGCGGCTTCCCTGAGGACACAGCATTATTGGTCCTTCAGCTGTTAAGACACACCAAATCGCTTCCATTAGTTCCACCTTTGGCACATGCCTGTCCCCAAGTTTCATGATGCCTTCCAGTCCTGGTCCAGATTCTTGCAACTCTCGAACCCGCCCTCCCTGATCTGTATTCCAAACTTGAACCATGTGTCATGTACCTTTAAAGACAATTATCACAGAGGATTGGGATTTCCTAACGCATCAAAAAGGCTAAATAAAGTACCCAAGCAGTGTTACAGTGTGTACTAATGTAAATCAGGTCTTGTCTCCCTTCTTAAGGTTGTTGCAGCCTTGTCATCTCTCATAAAGGACACTGCCATTCCGTGAGACAGCCCTGAAAATTGTTGTTTTTATCAGGGCTACTTAAGGCTTTGGCTGTGTCTATGTACTTTCCAAGGCAGCATCAGCATCAGTGTTCCTGACATCTGGAAAGGCATCCTTTCTGTGTCTGTGTGCATTGTTAAAGAAGATTTCTCTACTTGCGACCTCAGGCTCTGGCTATACTAAGAGCTGGGGTGGGATTCCTCTGGCCGTGTACATATACTCCGTCTAGCTCTCACTGAGCTAGCACCAGTGTTGCAGCGTTGCCATGGCGGGAAGGGTAGCAATTGTGGCGGCCTGGTTTGGCTGTGCCAAGTACAGACCCACTGCATGTACATCCTGCTTACCTCCCTGCCCCAGCTGCTGGGAAAAGGGAGGGTCCTGCTTCAGGGACTCCTATCTGCTTCTGGCCTGTAGGTGTCTGTTGAATCTGAAGCTGGTCACCCCAACCCAATTTGGCTGCATGAAGCAGCCTGTCTTTCTTTTCCTCCCACCTCGGAGCCTCTTGTTTGCAGTAAGGGTGGTGAGCTTCCACTACCTCAGCCCTTCCCCCACTTTGAGTCTTTTCTAGCGAATAGCTTCAGTACTGGTCATAACTTTCCCATGCAGCAGAAGAGTAAAATTGATCAGAAGAGCAGCAGGGAAAACTATGAGACTTCTTGTAAGTTTTTACTCTGCAGCTGTTGAAGAAGCTCTGGGCTGCATGAGAGGCAAGGGAGCTGACTGCACATTACAATGCATCACTACACTTGGTTCATATTGGGAAGTTTATCTTCCCAACCATAAGGGATAGAAATGATTCTGCAGACACTGATGGCACTCTTTTGGGAAAGCTTCCTGCTCACTGGTGTGAATGGCCTTTTCAAGTCCTTGTTTGGAATCACTTTGAACCTGGAGTTTGCAAGGAGCTAAGTCCTTTTCCAACATTAATCTTCCTTCTGCGTCTTATATACAGAAAGCAGTTTGGGGTGAGTGGTCATGTAGAAATAATTATGGTTAGTTTTTTTTAACAGGGTTATGTCAGCATAATAAAAAGACTTCGATATGACTTTTACATTACAGGCATGTGCTCAGCTAAGCAGAAGGAAGTTCATTTACTTGGAGAACAACATAAATGTGACTTTCTTCACATTTTATTTTTTACAGAAATAAGATGGAATCATATTTGGAGGGATTAAATGTTTTGGTAAACTCAGATATTAAGTGACATATTAATTGAAACCTAATTTTGTTTTGAAACTTGGAATGTTACTGCTAGAATAAGTGGCTATTTCTGTATTCTTTACAAAAGACAGACTAGATCATTTTTATACATTTACACTAAAATCAAATTATGGATTAGTACTTACCTATCTTTAGTTGGCACAAAGGCTGAAACAATGTGATTTTTGGAGCCCCACATTGTTTGTTTTTGCTTTTTTTTAGTTTTAAAGTTTTCATGGTTACAGGGCTAGCTGCAACCCTGTGCTGTTTCTGGTCTCTGAGTGCACACCCTCTGGTATCAGGCCTTGTGCCTTTACCTCTCCTGTGGAGGAACTCAGCAATTCACCCATTGCTAAACTGAGCCCTGGGCTACAGTGCCCTATCTTTAACCAGCAGGTCCAACTGGATTCAACACCTGTGGTTCGTTCTTTCAGGAGTCTGACCAGTGTTATCCAGTGACAAAACCAAAATATTGTTTATTTTAACTGTAGAAATAGCATGTAGAGAAAAAGGATTTTAAAACAGTCTACCTCTTATCTAAAGGTTTTCCATTCTCTGATGCTCACGTAGGTAGGCGTACCTTCTTCAGACATCTCAGTGAGTGCCTGTGTCTTAGTCTGGTTCCCTGCAACAACTCTCGTCTCTCTCGAGACAAGGAGAGTTCCTCTTAAAACTGCTATAGTCTTCTCCGTCTTTTGTTTCCTGTCCTTTTCCTGTCCTGGCATTGTCTTTTAACCCTCAAGTGGTTGCAGAGAAGTGGCTTTATCTTGAGTCATTCTTTTTCCTTCATGCTTGTTTGTCTTTTGCAGCCTGTATTAAACTAACCCAATATATTCATACAGTAACCAGGTCTACAGTATTCAACCATTATTACAGACTAAATAATCTCAGTTCCCTCAGCCTCTCCTCATACATCATGTGCTCCAGCCCCCTCATCATTTTTGTTGCCCTCCACTGGACTCTTTCCAATTTTTCCACATCCTTCTTGTAGTGTGGGGCCCAAAACTGGACACAATACTCCAGATGAGGCCTCACCAATGCCGAATAGAGGGAAACGATCACGTCCCTCAATCTGCTGGCAATGCTCCTACTTATACAGCCCAAAATGCCATTAGCCGTCTTGGCAACAAGGGCACACTGCTGACTCATATCCAGCTTCTCGTCCACTGTAACCCTAGGTCCTTTTCTGCAGAACTGCTGCCTAGCCATTCGGTCCCTAGTCTGTAGTGGTGCATGGGATTCTTCCATCCTAAGTGCAGGACTCTGCAGGACACTTGTCCTTGTTGAACCTCCTCAGATTTCTTTTGGCCCAATCCTCTAATTTGTTTAGGTCCCTCTGTATCCCATCCCTACCCTCCAGCGTATCTACCTCTCCTCCCAGTTTAGTGTCATCTGCAAACTTGCTGAGGGTGCAATCCACGCCATCCTCCAGATCATTCATGAAGATATTGAACACATCTGTTTGTCCTTACTATTAGCTTGTATTCTGCCAGGCCAGTAACCACAGAGTCTATAACTAAAAGCTGTTACTTGCAAGTGGGTCCCCATGGCCCCATCCTTCTGCATTCCTCCTCAGTGGGGGCTGTTGGTTTGTATTGCAATTGTGCCTAGGGGTCCAAATCAAGGTCCATTGTTCAGGCACAGTACAAGCACCTAGTGCTTCCCTTGAGTTCCTGCACTGAAGAGTTCACAATCTAAGGATGGGATTTTCCTAATGGGTTTAGGAGCAAATTAAAAAACACCATTAGCTGTTATTAGTCATTCAGAACTTCAACACAGTCCTTTGTTCAGTGGCTTCGGTCTCCCTAGCCTTCCAGCCTATAGCATGTCTGATCTTCAGAAAGGAAATCTCCGTTCTCTTCTCCCCTCAGGGCTTGGCTTGCAACTGTAGGGTTCATTGAACTAGAATGCCTGACTCAGGTGTTTGGGAGCAGAGACCATTGAAGACTATTTCAACGGAAGAGGAAGTTCAGATGCAAGAGGGAATTTTTTCCCTATGTCTTCCAAGGAGACAGTTACTCCTGTAGTGGAGGAGTTACAAGTTATCAGCATAGATAAGTCAGACAACCCAAATGAGGGGAACTACCTAAACGGGCAATGTTTTACAAAATACATGGAATAAATACTAGCAGATCTCGTGGATAGATTTATTATTTACTGTGCAAGTACACAAGGCTCTTTATAGGATATGTGAATGGTCCTATCCTAAATTATGCATACATTCTGTGAGTTTTCACACACACACGCACAAATTAACATGTACACTAGATTAAATTGTTTGCTTGCTGGTAAAGGAGCCATTCAGCTCTCTAAGGGTGACTTCTTTCTAAAAAACTTCATGAATAGAAAAATAGAAGCATCTCTGAGAAAGCACTCTGCAGCAGCTACCATACAGACTTTCCCCTGCTTCCCCAAAGTGTGGTGGGATGGTATAAAGAGATGTCAACCACAGAAGATGAATTAAAATCCAAGATCTGCAAGACTTCCCTGGCTGCTGCTTTGTCCTATATGCTTCTGTGGACATTGGAGTTTTCCTACAAAGTGGTTTCTAGGATATAATTATAACCCTTGGAAGTGAACAGAACTTAGCAGCTTCAAATTTCTGTAATAGATAGGAGGCCTTTAGAAAAAAGATGTCTGAATTTGTCTGTAAGGATAAGGACATCGTGTCTCCTACAAGTGGATAAGCACATAGATGGACGAGACTAGAATTTTCACCAGGAAGAAAAAATCCCTTTGTTCTTATCACCAAAATGTCTCGAAAAATTGTGTGGCCACCCCAACTTGTTCTTTCAGGATTGCTGCTGCTTTGGCGTACAACTCAGATGTGTCAGCTGATTAAATTTCAAGGTGGCCACTTGGGGGTAAGGCATACTTTTACCAGACACAATACAATCACGTCCTCTGATGTTGAGGATGACGGAGTGGTCCCACTGTGCTAGAGATGTTTTTGAAAGAGTAGGGGTTCTTCTATTGTATATTTCCTCGAAGTTACCCCTCTTCCTGGGACATCACTATTGCTCACTTCCCAATGGGAAGGCTTGCCAGAGATGCTTTATAAATAAAGAAGACATTCTAAGTTAAACAAGTAACTTCCTTTGCTCAAGAATTCATGCCTGACAGCCCATCCCTTTTTAGTCTTCAAGCTGGAACTGTTTTCTCATACAAGGTTTGCATGGTTGCTGTCATTTTTCTATATTTTACAGCTTCAGATGAATTTTTCTGAGGAGGAAATAGAAGAGGGCAGAGGTCCTATACCTGCTTGACAGCTCAGGCTGAACACAATCAAGGGTGAAGATTGCTTGATGTGCCTTTTGAAGAAAATACAATGAAAAATAAGATTTTCTTTTCTCCCTCTTTCCCTGGCTTATCTTGCTTCAGACTTTTTGTTGTTTGAGACCCCTTCCTTCCTTTGTGAAGTGAGGCAGGGTGGTGGTGGCGGAGAGTATTTCGTTTGGGATTCCTCATCTCTCTTTTCCTCCTTCAAGCATCTTCTGTTTTGCACTTTGGCATAGTGTTTCCCTCTGCCAAATTTAGACACCTTTCAAGAATAGTGAACCATGTAAATTATGCTAGATTGAGGATTGCTTTAATGGTAAAAAGGCTAACATACATTATTTATGTTTTGTATATAGACAGTGTTAGCATGGTGGAAATAATCTGAGACTGGTTCCAATGGATTGATCTGCATGTAACACATGCTGGGAATGGGCAGCTGTAACATCAGATAAATCTTTTCATGCATAAATGGAATGTTTAATAATGCAGTTCTTTGGAATCAAAACTAAATCACAGCAGCTTAGTAAATTAAAGGATTTTGTCTTTAATTTATTAGCTTGTTTTTCTTTCCTCCTGCCAGTCTGTTTTCTGAGGAGCTAAGCTTTTATTTATACTATGTTTTCAGTGAAGTATATTGTCATACAGGATAAAGTTTAAAAAAAAAATTCATTGGTTGCCTTATCCTGATATATATCTAGCCTATAAACCATTGTGCATTTAACAAACACAAAACAACATTTATATTAATAAGTAAGCGTGGTACGTACTGGCACATGGGCCAGAAAATGTTGAGGCAAGTTCAGTTGTAGACACAAGAAAAGTCTTTCAGTCTTTCTCCAGTGAAGAATGAATAACATAATCCTTTACAGCTAGATCTTAAGCACACTTTTATCCCATATAACTGTAATATTAGCCACTATGTGCTGTATTTCTGCAGAAGCATCAAATGGTATCTGTATTTAAATATTAAGCAAATTTTACTAGTTTCTGAGCTGCCACTTTCATAGAATATTTCTTTAAAAAGAATCTATAGGTTGTAAAGAATCTAAACATTACTTGTGAACAAAATTCTCGAAGACTTCCCTACAGAGCTCACACAAGCATATCTAGTACATCTTACCTTGTGTTCCCTTTTTAACTATGAAGTAACTTATTTGAGATATGAAGAGGGATATTGGGTCCAGGTAATATGCAGTGGTAATTGAATATTAGCTACTGTAGCAAATTGTCACTTAGTGTTATACCACCTAAGCTACTGCCTGTTTTCAAAAAATATTTTGTTCCTAATTCTTTTCCTATTTGTTAATTGCATGCTTTTTGGCTAGTGAGCCAGAAGGAAGAAAGGTTTAATGAATCATAGCTGCAGCTGGGAGGCAAAATTACTTTTGAGTTTTGTGGCTTTTAAAATAAATGTGGAAAAGCTGTTTTGTTCTTTTTCTTTTGTTTTTTACTGTGGGAAACATATTTTTCAAAATACTTTAGAGAACTAATTTATCAACAGTTCAGATTTTCTACACAGGATAGTCAGTTATTCATTATAGCAAAATCTATTACCTTTGTTCTGACATTCTTTTGATGATAAATTGCTTGCCATAGTTTGCTGTAAATGTTACATAAAAATATGAAGTTGTATTTTTTCTTAACAATTCCAACAACTTGGTAATGAGGACATGATGCAGTCTGTTTTGTTTCTGATTTTCTTCAGCTTCCAAAATACCCTGTTAAGAAGTTTCATTGTGACGTGCATCCTAAGTTAGAGAGATCTCCAATGTATATTTCTCCTCTGGTGAGAAAGAGGAAGATCTTTTCAGTTTTTGACCAAGGTCTTTCTTAACCTTTTCTGTCACTGTATTAAAGAAAGACACACAACTGTATTTCACTGATAACTGGAAGTATCTGGAAGACTCTGTGGAGAATCTCTGACAAGAAGGTGCTTAAACTGTGACAACAGCAAAGTGGAACTGATTTAATTCTGGCCAATTTTACGATGTAGATCTTGGTGAATCACTCTGCTGATGATGTTTGGATGACATTCTCGGCAGAAGTGGGAGTAGAGACTAACATTTGTCTTCCCTCTCACTTTTAATAGGAGTAGATTTTTCAGGTGCTGCTCCTGCTGAGCCACACCAGAGAATTAACTAAATTCTTATTGGCTTCTTACTGTGCTTGCTGGGTTATGTGTTAAGGGCAGCTGTGGCAACACAGGTGCAGTTCTGAGGAGGTCACCCTGTTCTCCCAAGCTATAAGTTCAAATACTAGAGATGGCTCCAGATATACAGGAAAAAATTACTCTTCAGTAATAGACTTTTAAGATTAAAAAAAGGGAAGCATGTACAGTACCTATCCCAGTTGTATATATTCCCCTGTAAAGATAAAAATCCAACCCTTAAATTTGTATAAATTCCTAGTCTCACATCCCCCAAGTTCACCACATACAGCTATATGTAGCTTTTTATGAAAAAACAGCAATTTTGAAGCAAGCTGCATGCTTAAAGCAAAGACCCTGTAACCAGATAGCTAACATGTTTTCTCTCACAAGTCATTTTTCCAGTGTAGATAAAGCCTCTTTCATCCGTGTACAATCTGTTCCTGTTTAGAAGATTATTTTTGTAACCAAAAGGAGAGCCACAGGTCTTTAAATGAAAGATGAGATGCTGCAGCACAATTCCTTGGCAAGGGATGGGTTCTTCTGCAAATTCTATGGTCATGGAATCATAGAGTAAGCAGGAGTCCTGGTTTATAGTCATAAAATATATTTTAACATCAGTGTTAAAAATTCCTCATACAATAAGTACAAACTCCCCTTTTTGTATGTGCCAGCCCTCCTAACACTGTATAATCCATTGGAATAGTCTTCTTCCTCTCCCTAAAAGTCTGTAACACAAGAATGCCAAATATGCTTTTGGACAAGGAAGGGTGAGGGGCAGAGTAGGGAATAAGAGATCTGCTTATTCTCCCTCTCCTTCTCCCCCTCCCACTCCACCGCCTCATCTTCCCACTGCTTGCTGCAGGTGTCGGTTGGGAGTGTTATGTCACTGACATGCTATACACTTGATTGTTTGTGCTGAAAGTTCACAGCCCCTCTTTGAACGACTGTGATTATAGTGTTTTCAGGAGGGATGGGGGTTATTTCTCTCCTCCGCGCTCTCCTTAAAATCTCGTGGAAATATTGGAACAAATCGGCAAAACAGCTCTCATCGGCCTTTTTGGCTTTCAACAGGGCAGTGGTCACAATTTCTCTGCCTACTGACTGACCTCTGTATGGTCAACCTTAATATAGATTTTTTGGTTCCATCTGCCAGTGAGGGACATCTTGTCACTTTCACAGTCTAGGGTGCATATTATTGAACGTGGCCAGAGGCTTGGTTTTGTTGGTCGTTTCTGAGTCTTTTAATGTCATCTTCATCCACTTATTCCCCGACTATTGAACAGCCAAGTGGGAAAAGAGTAAAGTAAGCAAGTTCACAGCGAGTCCCCTGGCGTAGATGGGATAAAACAGAGAAGTAATTTCAATTCCTAATTTCAAGTGCCAGTTCTTACTCTGAGGAGATGTGCAGATCATCCATGCATTCTACTTACTGGTAGCCTTACATATTGGTGGATTCACATTGCTGTTAACAGACTGTCACTACTGTAGCATATTTCACAATACTGTAGCATATTTCACAATAATTCCAGGACATTATATATTTGTGTTTGTCAAATGCCAGTAACTCCTGTTTGATAGTACACCTTAAAGCAGAAAAGTGCCTTCATCAATTAGTTTGATCCAGGTCTCTCCAAAACTCGCAAACCTTCTCATGGCTGTAATTGTCCATCCCTCTGCTCCCAAAATTACATTCAAAGTGAACAGCCATGAATGAGAAGCTTACCTTGAGATTACTTCACTACCTGTCTGATCCACCAGGGTTATTTGGGCATTGATCCAGAATATGCATGTGGTCATAGCTGCCATTATCAAGCAGATTTTCCCGGGGAGATGCCAAGGTCTGAGTAGTTAGAGTTCACAAAAGACCTCAGTTAAGGGTGGGGGCTGGGGGCGGAACGGTGATGTTTCTGGTTATCTACACAGTGTGTTCTTGTTTAACCAAAATAACATGATTGGACTGGATGAGACCCAAGGTCCGTGACGTCCAGTATCTAGCTTCTGACAGGGCTAGCACCAGATGCTTTAAAGTCAGGTGCAAGAACCATGCAGTCAGCGGATGTGGGTTAATAACCACCAACCCTTCTCCCCCCCCCCCCCCCCTTTAGGTCTCAAGCCAAATCCTGATCTCTCATAGACGGAATAAGTCCTGAAGCACATGGTTTAATATCTTTTCCAACTTTTGGTTCATTGGGATGACTCTGGAACAGAAACTGTAACATTCCAGCTGCATCCTTGACTTTCATGATGTGACTTTCCCAAGGGCTATATATTTTGCTTACTGCTTTGCTTCCAAATCTCATGTCTGTGGTTGAACCCTAAAGTGTTCACTTCCTTTTTTTAGAGAACCTGGCCTTACTGTGTGAGAGCAGCTGATTGTGCCACTTGAGAGTCCTGCTCAGGAATGGGCTGTTCAAGAGGATGTGCTAACATGAGTTGTTTGTTGCTTGTACACAGATGCTCAGCTCCTCAGGAACTATTCCAGCCAGCTGAGGTTGAGAATCAAGTGCTTGCAAGCTGATGCATTGATGGACGTGTAGCAGGAGAAATACCTGCGTAACTCAGGGTATGTCTACACTGCAAACAGGTGTGATTGCAGAACATGTAGCCAGACCTGAGCTAGCTTTGATCTAGCCAGCTTGAGTAACAGTAGCAGTGAAGCTGCAGCAGTACCCACTTCAGTACGGGCGAGCTGCTTAAGAATGTAGTCAGGGGCTTGGATGGGCTTGTTGTATAGCTCATGTTGAAATCTGTGCTTCCACGACATCATTGCTATTGTTACTCAAGCTAGCTCGATCAGCGCTAGCTCAGGCTTGTCTACACATGCTGCAATCACACCTCTGACATCTTCTCAGGAGGAATTCTGACTCAGTACAACATCGGTGTCTTGCTTCGTATGGTGGGCGGGGGGCATCAACCATACAGCCAGCACAGAGGCTGCAGAAAAACTAAATAGGAATATTTGTTTGCTTAGTCCTGTGTGTCTTTATAGAAGGACATACCAGATGGACTACTTTAAAAAACACATGGAGAGAAAATGTGTGTGTTCATGGGAGGATGGGAGGATGGAGAAAGATAAACTCCATAGAAAATGGGAATGAGAGAAGGAGTGAACAAAGAAAAATCTAGAAATTAGACACATTGTTAGTCAACAATATGCAATAGTGAAGTAGTGGCAGGAACCATAGTGAAGGCTCATGTTACCTGGCTTCCAGTATGAAAACTGGGAATTGAAATGGAAAAAAGAGAAAGTGAGTGAAAGCTGTCATTGCATTAGGCATTAATTACTCCTGGGGGAATTTTGCATCACTGGGTGTGCACAGAATTCATGGCTCCCACAGATGTCTTTGCTTCCCTGAAGAAAAATGACTTCTGATGGGGAAGCAAAGGGAAGCTGCAAGGGTGGTCACGCACAGGTTGGTGTGGGCGCCTGGAGCAGCTGGTAGAGACGTAAATCACTGCGGGTGGCCGGGGGTGGGGGATGCTGGGCAGTCGTGCATGTGAGAGAGACAGACACTCTGTCCCTCTTGCAGAATGCTCAGCGTGGAGGGTCAATGTAGCAGAATGTAGCAGCCTGCCTGCTTAGTGAATTGTTCCCATTGTCCTTAGTGAATTCCCCCAGGGGTATAAAACAGGTGTAAAAATTTGAAGGCTCCTGTACATTGCCAGAGTGGTAATGTCCTTACTGTAAAGGACTGTATGGCCTTATAAATGCTTATGGTGCTTTAGTAATTAGAACTGGTCTAAATTTTTGAACTGAAAAAATTTCCTATCAAAATGTGTTCCATGAATTAAAAATTCAACACCAAAAATTAAAAATTCTGCACACAATATTTTAGAATTCTGCAAAATTCTACATACTTTATTTGTTAAAATAATGCAGTATAATCATGCTGGTTTCAATTATTTTGATAATTTATTTAAACTACAATACAATGGATGGAGAATGGGAGGGGGGAGCATTGGAGGAAATCCCCAACCCCCCTCTGTCTAATAGTAATGTAGTTAGTATTGACTCTTTACTTCTAGTTATTAGTCAACAAATATAGGCAGCCATATGCTGTGTTACATCATAGGCAACTGAAGATCAAGCAAGGGCTGGGGACTTGTATAGTATACCAGCTACTGATCATCTCCAGAAAAGTCAGTAACAGTTTTTTGGTGCAGAATTCCCTCAGGAGTAATTAGTGGCCAGATTTTGAAGAGTGTTGAACATCCAACAGCTTCCATTGAGAACAATGGAGGTCTACCCCACTGCCCCAATAAACGCACACCTCTTTGACAGCTGGGTGCTGAGCTCTCAAAAACTTGGCCCTAAAACTCTTCAGGTTGCAGCTACTTTTCAAAAAGATTCTACATGTCTCCACCTCCTACCTACTGTACATTTTGAGTTGCAAACCTCTATCAGTGTCTTCTCATTCTCTTGGCATTCCATCTGTCTTGTCCTCCCATCGCAGTTTGAATGAGTGATGGAATACAATGAAAATACATCTTTAGCAAAAGCTTGATGTGTAGAATAGGGTATGATAGATTGGAAAGTGTATTCATTTCTCTCACTGAAAGTTTTTTTAAAAAAAAGTAGGATGGGATATGTGCCTGATCTGTTGCAGCACGGTGTTACTGTGAGTGGCATAAACTACTCAGAGAAGAAATAGAAACTTCTAGTAAAAATGGAAAAAAAAAAAAAAACAAACCCCTGAAAAATCTTAGAGGAAACAATATTTTGGGACAGGGTAGCATTGTTGAAGGCAGTGAAGATTAAATTGGTTACCAAACCTGTTATCAGTTATGATTCTGCAGTTTGATTTGATTCTATTATTTCTCCGTAATGTTCAGGAAGAGCCCCCTCTAACAGTCTGTTGATGGGCTTCTCTTTGCCTCACTGGTTCTCCTTTGTTGATTTTTAGTTTGCAAACCCTTGGGGACAAAGTCTGTTTCCTTTCCTCTCTGGATAGTACTATTAGAAATTTACAAAGAAATAATAAATAGCTTCTGAAAATCATCCATCAGAAATGGAAATCTGCTATACATTGAAAATATAATGAAATATGCTACACTGTACCTTTAGACACAGACTGTCCAGAGACCTATTCTGATGCGCAGGTTGGGCCTTTTTGGTGATTCCCATGTCCATGTTAAATGGGGGATTTAAACTGCATCTGAGCATTACTAGTAATAATATTGCCACATCTCTTGTACATAGTAGATGACATATATGCGTTATGTAACTGAGAATGGTAGAACACTATTATAGAAATCTCTTCTTGGCAGTGTGTGCAGAAGGGGCCTCTAGATTTCCCCAGCATTACTTCCTGTCAGGCCTTAGGGGACTTCTAACTTTCAGTTTCTTTAAAGCTGAATCAGGAGCATTGAACTGCACTTAAATTCAGGTTCTGTATAAGAAACTAAAGGCTATTAAAAGTACCTGGGCTACCAGCAAAGTGACTTGGCAGAGCTGTGGGTAAAACCAGGCCATAATTTTTCCTTTTGAAATCTGTTCTCAGCAGCACTTCACTGTTAATTGAGCCATATTTGATATCAAGTTTCAAAACGCTTAATTAAGAAGCCTTTTAAATTTCTCCCTAGTTAGCTTTGTCAGAGGAGACTAAAAGTTAAGGTACCATGGAGGTGTTGTTGCAGGCAGGGGAAACGTTTCGAACTTGCTCTTCCAAATGCAATCTGCCATTTTTCTGCAATATTTAAAACGTGGTTGGGCTTGGCTAGTTTTTGGTTACAAAGGCTTAAAATGGGGTGCTTACTGCACTCCTGATCTAGCCTATTAAATAAACAGTTTATAGTAGCAGCCCAATTGCCTTTGAGAAACAGATGGGGCAAGAAATATGATGGAATCTAGGAACTCAAATCTAAACGGGGAGGAAGAATTGAGGTAATAAAAGACAAATTTAAAAAACGTTTCTATACTATGTGTGTCTTCCTCTACTGCTTTCTTCCCCTCACTTTTTCCTTGCATTCTTTCACTGAGAACTCTTTTTCACACAGAGAAAGGATATTACTCATAGAACTCATAGAATATCACTGAGCTATCCCTCCCCCCAAAAGAAGTCGCGTTCCCTGATCAGGAATCAAACCCGGGCCGCGGCAGTGAATCCTAACCACTAGACCACCAGGGAGCTCTGGGGGGAGGGATAGCTCAGTGGTTTGAGCATTGGCCTGCTAAACCCAGGGTTGTGAGTTCAATCCTTGAGGGGGCCATTTAGGGAACTGGGGCAAAAATTGGGGATTGGCCCTGCTTTGAGCAGGGGGTTAGACTGGATGACCTCCTGAGGTCCCTTCCAACCCTGATATTCTATGATTACCATAACACACTTTTTACAAGCTGTTATATTTTTAAAATTTTCAGTAGGGTTCTCAAGCGATTAAAAAAAATTAATCGCTATTAATCGCACTGTTAAACAATAATAGAATAACATTTATTTAGATAGTTTTGGATATTTTCTACATTTTCAAATATATTGATTTCAATTACAACACAGAATACAAAGTGTACAGTGATTACTTTATATTTATTTTTATTACAAATATTTGCACTGTAAAAAGATAAAAGAAATAGTATTTTTCAATTCACCTGATACAAGTACTGTAGTGCAATCTTTTTATCATGAAAGTTGAATTTACAAATGAAGAATTATGTACAAAAAAAAGACTGCATTCAAAAATAAAACAGTATAAAACTTTAGAGCCTACAAGTCCACTCAGTCCTACTTCTTGTTCAGCCAATCGCTCAGACAAACAAGTTTGTTTACATTTGCGGGAGATAATGCTGCCCACTTCTTGTTTACAATATCACCTGAAGGTGAGAACAAGTGTTTGCATGGCACTTTTGTAGCCAGGGTCACAAAATATTTATGTGCCAGCTGTGCTAAAGATTCATATGTCCCTTCATGCTTCAACCACCATTCCAAGGGACATGTGCCCATGCTGATAACGGGTTCTGCTTGCTAACCATCCAAAGCAGTGCGGACCAATGCATGTTCACTTTCCTCAACTGAGTCAGATGCCACCAGCAGAAGGTTGATTTTCTTTTTCGGTGGTTGGGGTTCTCTAGTTTCCGCATTGGAGTGTTGCTCCTTTTAAGACTTCTGAATGCATGCTCCACACCTCATCCCTCTCAGATTTTGGAAGGCACTTCAGATTCTTAAAGCTTGGGTAAAGTAATCTAACTATCTTTAGAAATCTTACATTGGTACCTTCTTTGTGTTTTATCAGACCTGCAGCGAAAATGTTCTTAAAATGCGCAACATGTGCTGGGTTATCATCTGAGGCTGCTATAATATGAAATATATGGCAGAATGCGGGTAAAACAGAGCAGGAGACATACAATTCTCCCCAAGGAGGTCAGCCACAAATTTAATTAATGCATTATTTTTTTTGATGAGCATCATCAGCATGGAAGCATGTCCTCTGGAATGGTGGTCGAAGCATGTAGACACACATGACTGTTTAGCATATCTGGCAGGTAAATACCTTGCAATGCTTGCTACAAAAGTGCCATGCGAAAGCCTGTTCTCACTTTCAGGTGACATTATAAATAAGAAGCGGGCAGCATTATCTCCCGTAAATGTAAACAGACTTGTTTGTCTTCGGGATTGGCTGAACAAGTAGTAGTACTGAGTGGACCTGTAGGCTGTAAAGTTTTATATTGTTTTGCTTTTGAGTGCAGTTATGTAACAAAAAGGTCTACATTTGGAAGTTGCACTTTCACAATTAAAGAGATTGCACAACAGTACTTATATGAGAAAAATACTATTTTTTTTGTTTGCCATTTTTACAGTACAAATACTTGTAATAAAAAATAAATATAAAGTGAGCACTGTCTACTTCATATACTGTGTTGTAATGGAAATAAGTATATTTGAAAATGTAGAAAAACATATCCAAAAATATTTAATACATTTCAATTGGTATTCTGTTATTTAACAGTGTGATTAAAACTGCGATTAATCATGATTATTTTTTTAATTGTGATTAATTTCTTTGAGTTAATTGTGTGAGTTAACTGCAATTAAAAGATAGCCCTAGTTTTCAGCCCTGTAATATTAGAACACTACCACAACCTCATGCTTCCAGGACTATTAAAACACCTTGTCATGACTTAATGCTGTATTTTACTCTCTTTGCTTGCTTTAGAGCAGGGATAATCATATGGGAAAATGGAAATATGTTAGTGGACTATTTTCCATTTCTCCCTGAAAGAGGTTACAGAGAGAATAAACTTTGAGGTTTTGTGGGGGGAAAAATAGATTTTTTTTTTTTTTAAAGCCAGCTCATGTAGTCTGTGTCAGGGCACTAATTGCTCCCAATTTTAATGAGGTGAATATTTGTTTAAAACTAATTGCTGTAAAAGTATTGGAAAGTATTAAGGGAGACTATGCTAGGCTGGGGAAGACGCTTAAGGAAATCGAGGCTCAGGTGATCTTTAGTGGGATTCTGCCTGTTCCTGGAGAAGGGCAACAAAGGCATGACAAGATTATGACTATCAACAGATGGCTCAGGCAGTGGTGCTAGAAGGAAGGCTTTGGGATGTATGGCCACTGGGAGGCATTCCTGGACAGAGAACAGTTCTCTCGGGATGGACTTCATCTGAGTAGGGAAGGAAATAGACTTCTAGGATGGAGGCTGGCACAACTGATTAAGAGAGCTTTAAACTAGGAATCTGCGGGAGATGGTTGGGAGATGTCCAGATAATCCGCCAGATTTTAGCACTGAGAGGAAAGAAAACAAAGTAAGAGAGCATACAGCCGTGGGTAGGAGAATGGCTATAAGGAGGAAGGGCAGTGTGGATACCAGTCTAATAGGTTCTACTGTCTGTAGAATGACCGTGCCTAATAGGGTACAGAATGTGAGCGAGGCCAAACAGCAAAAATGAAGATGTTTGTACACTAATGCGAGGAGCCTAACGGTAACAAAATGGAGGAACTAGAGGTACTGGTGCAGGAAGTGAAACCAGATATTCTAGGGATAACAGAAACATGGTGGAATAGTAGTCATGACTGGACTACAGGTATTGAAAGGTATGTGCTGTTTAGGAAAGACCGAAATAAAGGTAAAGGTGGTGGAGCATTGTATATCAATGATGAGGTAGAATGTAAAGAAATAAGAAGCGATGGAATGGATAAGACCGAGTCCGTCTGGGCAAAAATTACATTGGGGAAGAAAACTATTAGAGCCTCCCCTGGGATAGTGCTTGGGGTGTGCTATAGACCGCCGGGATCTAATATGGATATGGATAGAGCCCTTTTTAATGTTTTTAATAAAGTAAATACTAATGGAAACTGTGTGATCATGGGAGACTTTAACTTCCCAGATATAGACTGGAGGACGAGTGCTAGTAATAATAATAGGGCTCAGATTTTCCTAGATGCGATAGCTGATGGATTCCTTGCTGAACCAACAAGAGGAGATGCCATTTTAGATTTGGTTTTGGTGAGAAGTGACGACCTCATAGAAGAAATGGTTGTAGGGGAGAATCTTGGCTCAAGTGATCATGAGCTAATTCAGTTCAAACGGAATGGAAGGATTAACAAAAAATAAATCTGCAACTAGGATTTTTGATTTCAAAAGGGCTGACTTTCAAAAATTAAGGAAATTAGTTAGGGAAGTGGATTGGATTGAAGAATTTATGGATCTAAAGGTAGAGGAGGCCTGGGATTATTTTAAATCAACGCTGCAGAAGCTATCGGAAGCCTGCATCCCAAGAAAGGGGAAAAAATTCATAGGCAGGAGTTGTAGACCAAGCTGGATGAGCAAGCATCTCAAAGAGGTGATTAAGAAAAAGCAGAAAGCATACAGGGAGTGGAAGAAGGGAGGGATCAGCAAGGAAAGCTACCTTATTGAAGTCAGAACAAGTAGGGATAAAGTGAGACAGGCTAAAAGTCAAGTAGAGTTGGACCTTGCAAAGGGAATTAAAACCAATAGTAAAAGGTTCTATAGCCAGATAAATAAGAAGAAAACAAAGAAAGAAGAAGTGGGACCTCTAAATACTGAGGATGGAGTGGAGGTCAAGGGTAATCTAGGCATGGCCCAATATCTAAACAAATACTTTGCTTCAGTCTTTAATAAGACTAAAGAGGCTCTTAGGGATAATGGTAGCATGACAAATGGGAATGAGGATATGGAGGTAGATATTACCATATCTGAGGTAGAAGTGAAACTCAAACAGCTTAATGGGACTAAATTGGGGGGCCCAGATAATCTTCATCCAAGAATATTAAAGGAATTGGCACATGAAATTGCAAGCCCATTAGCAAGAATTTTTAATGAATCTGTAAACTCAGGGGTTGTACCGTATGATTGGAGAATTGCTAACATAGTTCCTATTTTTAAAAAAGGGGAAAAAAACTATAGGTAACTATAGGTCTGTTAGTTTGACATCTGTAGTATGCAAGGTCTTGGAAAAAAATCTGAAGGAGAAGGTAGTTAAGGACGTTGAAGTCAATGGTAAATGGGACAAAATACAAGTTGGTTTTACAAAAGGTAGATCGTGCCAAACCAACCTGATCTCCTTCTTTGAGAAAGTAACAAATTTTTTTAGACAAAGGAAACGCAGTGGATCTAATTTACCTAGATTTCAGTAAGGCGTTTGATACCGTGCCACATGGGGAATTATTAATTAAATTGGATAAGATGGGGATCAGTATGAAAATTGAAAGGTGGATAAGGAATTGGTTAAAGGGGAGACTATAACGGGTCCTACTGAAAGGTGAACTGTCAGGCTGGAGAGAGGTTACCAGTGGAGTTCCTCAGGGATTGGTTTGGGACCAATCTTATTTAATCTTTTTATTACTGACCTCGGCACAAAAAGTGGGAGTGTTCTAATAAAGTTTGCGGATGATACAAAGCTGGGAGGTATTGCCAATTTAGAGAAGGACAGGGATATCCTACAGGAGGATCTGGATGACCTTGTAAACTGGAGTAATAGTAATAGGATGAAATTTAATAGTAAGAAGTGTAAGGTCATACATTTAGGGATTAATAAGAAGAATTTTAGTTATAAGCTGGGGACGCATCAATTAGAAGTAACGGAGGAGGAGAAGGGCCTTGGAGTATTGGTTGATCATAGGATGACTATGAGCCGCCAATGTGATATGGCTGTGAAAAAAGCTAATGCGGTCTTGGGATGCTTCAGGAGAGGTATTTCCAGTAGGGATAAGGAGGTTTTAGTACCGTTATACAAGGCATTGGTGAGACCTCACCTGGAATACTGTGTGCAGTTCTGGTCTCCCATGTTTAAGAAGGATGAATTCAAACGAACAGGTACAGAGAAGGGCTACTAGGATGATCCGAGGAATGGAAAACTTGTCTTATGAAAGGAGACTCAAGGAGCTTGGCTTGTTTAGCCTAACTAAAAGAAGGTTGAGGGGAGATATGATTGCTCTCTCTATAAATATATCAGAGGGATAAATACCAGAGCGGGAGAGGAATTATTTAAGCTCAGTACCAATGTGTACACAAGAACAAATGGATATAAACTGGCCACCAGGAAGTTTAGACTTGAAATTAGACAAAGGTTTCTAACCATCAGAGGAGTGAAGTTTTGGAATAGCCTTCTGAGGGAAGCAGTGGGGGCAAAAGATCTATCTGGCTTTAAGATTAAACTCGATAAGTTTATGGAGGAGATGGTATGATGGGATAACATGGGGGTTTTGGTAATTAAATATTCATGGTAAATAGGCCCAGTGGCCTGTGATGGGATGTTAGATGGGGTGGGATCTGAGTTACCCAGGAAAGAATTTTCTGTAGTATCTGGCTAGTGAATCTTGCCCATATGCTCAGGGTTTAGCTGATCGCCATATTTGGGATCGGGAAGGAATTTTCCTCCAGGGCAGATTGGAAGAGGCCCTGGAGGTTTTTCGCCTTCCTCTGTAGCATGGGGCATGGGTCACTTGCTGGAGGATTCTCTGCTCCTTGAAGTCTTTAAACCACGATTTGAGGACTTCAATAGCTCAGACATAGGTGAGAGGTTTTTTTGAAGGAGTGCTGGGTGAAATTCTGTGGCCTGCATTGTGCAGGAGGTCCAGACTAGATGATCATAATGGTCCCTTCTAACCTAAATATCTATGAATCTATGGAAAGCTGTTTTAAGAAACTAACATTCATTAAAAGAATGTTGCATGTATATTTGCCCATTACTTGCATCTAGGTCTGCAAGATCCTGCGATATCGGACTCTAAAGTTTATTGCCTTTTCTGGTTTTTTTGGAGATATTTTTATGTCTTCTCTAAGCTCTGTGCTTTTGGACTGATGGTAACCAAGGCTAATTTACAGGTAGAGAGACACAAACAATAGTCCCAATAAATCTTTTAAAAACGTCATGAAAATTTTCTAGAATACTTTGTCACATATGATATACCGAATACACGAGTTGTGTGAAAGTTTTATCATCACTCATTTAGGAATGATCTGCATAACTCTTTTGTAGCTTCAGCACTTTTGAATAGTGTGTCCATTCCAAACTGTCACTGATAAACACCTTAGACCAAGATTTTCCAAAATAGGAGCCTAAAGTGAGACTTCTTACTCCGTGTTTAGACTCCTAAATAAGTGACCCGGGGTGAAATCCTGGCCTCTTGAAGTCAAAAGTAAAACTCCCATTGATTTCAGTGAGACCATGATTTTCACCCCCTGATTTTTCAAAAGTGGCTTATCATTCAATAGCTCCCATTGATGCATGTAAACGCTCTTGGGTGCTCAGCCCCTCTTTAAATCAGGTCAGGGCTCAGGAAATTATTCCTGTTTGGGGCAGTCAGTGGGACTTCAAGCACTCATTTAATTTGTGTGTGTGCTTAAGCTTGTAAATAGAGCCCTTAATTCAGGAAAGCACTTTACTGTGGAGTGAGGAGTCCAGCTTTAGTCATCTAAGTTTGAAAAATCTTATCCTTTTAGAACACCAACACATCATATATTCTCAATAATATGCTTGTCTGTAACAAACCACACAGAAGTGATCAACTCCATGCTGCTAAAAGACAAAACAAAGTCATCTTTATTGCAACATTAGAAAATCAAGAATTCAGATTCGGGAAATGGGAAGGTCCTGAATCTACAAGAGCAATTGATTTCCCTGGGCTATATGTGCATGGATCTCATTCCAGGATTGTGGCCTATGGCTGCATGCTTAACTCTGAATCTTTGTTTGAATGTCTCAAAAATGAACTCTCATTAAAATATGTGCAATAATACAGACATTTCAATTATTTGGAATTTCAGTCTTTGATTTAGTTTAAAGAAAACTATTCAAATTTAAAATCAACATAAAGGAAAAAAGATATTGTTTTTTTATTTTGGTTTGAATATTTGACAGGAATTTTTTTTCCTCATCCTTTTTCTCAGATGTTAATGAGCTGGCGTCTTACACAGTGTACTCATCTTTATGTTTACAAAATTAAAATAGGGATTTATACATGGGACTAGATCTGACCATAAAAGTGGCCTAAGCTTTCAGTAATATGGCATGGTTGTGGTATATAGTTGCAATAACATATTATACATATTTAATGTTTTTTTAATCCCACTTAATTTTTCAATTCCTAGAAAACATTTTAACCCATGTATTTTCTCCATCATTCATTGCTGTTTTCTTTGACTGTAATTGCCTGGTTTCATCCATAACTGATCTGTTGCTAGGCTTTATCTGGATTTAAGAGCTTTTCTTCAGTGGGAAAAGCTAACGTGGTAACTAACTCATGGTATAATCCTAATGTTGACAAGGCATTTGTAGTTATTAGCTAGTGCTAACATGTTAAAACTGCAACTGCCTTGTCCACGCTAACATGTTTACAGTGCGTTAGCAGCAGTGAAATACAAAACAAAACATTTTTCCCCTTAGAGTGGACACATCTTCACAGTATGCTCTTTTAAGTGAAAAGACCTGTTAGGTGCCAGAATTGCTCATCTTCACTGAAAAGGCACCAGAGAGCACTACAATCTTATCCCATGCATACAGGCAGTTCTGCAGCTGCAGTTTTAATTGTTTGGCTTAAAAGTTTAAAATTGTTTTGGCGATGAAATATTCTGGAAGACTGATTCATTTTGTTGATATTCTCTAGGATGTGGCATTTAAAAAGAAACCGTTTTATGCTGCCACTAGATAGTGATCTTTGGACACCAAGGTATGGATACTAAATTGTATTCAGGAAGTTCTGGCTCATGTTTCTGCAGCACTCTTGTGCTGTATTCTGCTTTAATTATAAAATTCTGTGGATGCCTCAGGTAATTAAAAGCCTGAATTAAATATCAAAATAAAATAATATGATTGGATCGTTATTCCTTGCATTTATTTTGAAATATAATTCAATTTACTTTATGCTGCCTCCCAAAATTTCAGTATGATTCAGATATTTGTATTGTAAGCCATAATTATATAACAGAAGATGTCTGTGAAGAAAATGGAACTCTTGATAGCCTGGCAAAGAACTGCAGTTTTTGTCGTCTGGAAATGCCTGGGAAGCGATTTGGGGGTTTGGTAGCTACCAGGTGGTTCAATGAGTTTAGCTATAAAAGCTTTGGGTTTTGGGGTTTTTCTAGTGATAATGCATAACATCAACGTAAAGCATATAAACAAAAGGCTGAATCCACTGGTATGGGTGGAAATGATGTAAAGATGACCCCTATTGGAGATCAGCACGGTATTTGTCAGGCTATGTTGTATTCCTGTCTTTACTATCAGAATCTAACTACTATAATACTCTCAACCTTGGTACGTGCTGTCAAGATCATTGGCACTGACACTGTGCTTGGAAGGAATTTTTCTTTCTTCCAAAGCTGAGAATTGCTAAGGAATTTGAAAGAGCAACTCATGCTCCACTATCTAAATCTTGTGAAGATTGAGCATTACTGTGTGAAGCCATAAATCTCAGCCTACCCAAAGTTAATTTGTTTGTTTGGTCCAAGTCTGTCCATTTCTTACAATTTTTAAAAATCAATTTGCAAGGCGGATGGTCTGAGTTTCTGTATTTCAATTCTAAACTTTAGTGTTTAATAACATGAGTATGTATATTCTTAAAAAAAGTACTTTGCAAACATATTTATCATTATATACATGGGACCAAATGGTACAGTCTGTGTCCAGGTTTTCTTATACAAATTGGTGTAGCAAGTGCTTACTTCTTTTTTGGATCATAGTTCATGGCAAAGCATGCCATTCAGATTAGATACGTTTTTTAGAACAATGAAGTTGCACTCATTTAAAGAGGATTTTTTTACTAATGCATAGTGCAGGAAAGCTGTGACAAATTTTAAGACTCTCTTGTCTTGGTTTTGGTATCAAGACCTCTTTTATCTGTAAATATCTCTGATTTCATTAAAAATAATTCATATACTTAGTTAAATCAAGCTACCTAATCCTAGATTTCTTTCTGTTAGAAATATTTCATTGTATTCAAGCTCTTTGGGACAGAGAGAGGGCTCTTGTTTGAACAGCATCTAGCAAAATATTATTTAACTTTGGGACCTTTGGGTACGACTATAAATCCAGTCAGGACTGGAGCTCCTTTGTGGTAGGCGCTGTGCCATCACTGATGAAGAGCGCACAATCTGCAAGGTGGGCCCCCCATTTGAGTAGGGCTGCTAAGAGTCACTGCTGGAAATGATATAATAACAAACAGCATCAAGCCATTTTTCTAGTGGCCAGAATTTTTTTGTCATTGTTGCTTTATTTGTGTAACAAAACGTAAATTATTTGATTCGGAAGTCAATCAGCGCTTTTGGTTCTGCATTGATTAGAAGTACTGTAATTATGCCCAGTGTTTTGTTTACACTGTGCTAAGAATGAGGCATATGTTGTGTTGTGGCTTGAAAAAATCCCCTCACCAGTGGTAACTAGGAAACTTCTCTGGGTGAATTTGGAGAGCAGCAGGGAGACCTAGCCATTGGTTGTTTTTTTGTTGGGTTTTTTTTTTCCAGCGTTCAAATCTTCCTTACAAGCATGTTTCTGTGAATGTTCCAAAAATTACTCTAATCTTGTTTTCCTAAGTCAAGCAGTCACCTTCAGTGCCCCTGCTGGTGATTTTAATTTTGTAATTAACTCAACTTGGTCCATTACACTGCTGCTATTCAGAATCCTATAGGCAGCCATGAAACTGTAAAGAACTGTGTCCGTTTCACTCTGCTGCTGGTTGGAAAAGCTAAAAGCGATGGCAGAAATAGACACTAAGCTATTCACAAGGGAAGATGACCCAAGCACTTCTTCTCCCAACAGTTAGGATCTGGGTTGGGGAGGGAGAAAAAGAACTCAACTCTTCTAGGGGATGTTGATTGGCATCTTCCTACTTATCAGCTGCCTAGGGTGGGATTTTCGCAGGTGCTCAGTGTAAGTCTGACTGCTCGCATTGAAGTTAACAGGAGTTTCACCAGAGGCTGGTATAAATAAATGTGGGTGGTAGTAGGCTTTTTAGCAGGGCCTTGCCTTCATACCTCACTCATGCAGGAGAATGCTATATCCCATTTTTTTCGTATCTGCCTTTGGATGGTTGCTTTAATCCTCTGGCTAGTAGGAGTCTAGGACATTTTCCAAACCCTGCATTAAGCGTTCCTGGAATGTCCTACTTTCAGAGCGTTTGCTGAGGATGTTTAAAAGTGAATTTCCTAATTCTGAATATAACTTTGCTTAGATTTATAATTAACATGTATAGTTGTGATTGAGCTTCACTGAATGTCATCTCATTTGCGGTGAGGTGCCAGAACAGCTCATCTTCACCGTGTGCTCTTTTCACTTAAAATATTCAGGAGATTCAATTTTTAAAGTGTACCACAACCATTCATGTGATTTTTTTTTTTTTAATGATTTAAGAACATGCTCGCTGCAATTAAATGCAAGTTCGAAACTACGACTTTCAGAGAGTTTGTGCCTTTTGGGGTATATTTTATATTTTGAGTGTATGGTTTTCCTGAAGTCTAGAAAAGGTTTCAGAAGTTCTGATTTTGGGAATTTTCTAAGCCTTTACGAGCCATTGCTGTTTGTAAGGACCTTGAATAATAATATTGAACTTCAAAAATAAACTGCCTTAGAAACTGGTAATTTGCACCTTTTAAAGAGCCATAATGCCTTGCTTTTGTCTTAGAATTTATTATGCTTCACAAGTATACTGTGTCCTACTGAATAGGAAAGTGGGGGCGGGGACATTGTCTTCAGCTGGCATACTGTTATCAGAGGGAATGTGTTTCTGGACACAAGATTTAGCATTCATTGGTTGTCTGAAGAAAGCCATTTCATCTGAGGATTGGATAAGAAGCTGTGTCAATTTTCTGCCCGTCTCCAAGGCACTGGTGATGCTGCCTTCACAAGCTGGCTAACGTCACAGCTCCATCACCCAGCAGGGTGTGGGCTCTTTTTTTCTCCTCTTCTCTGTTTTAATTCTGTATTTGCTTCCTATTGCATTTCTTAATCTGTGTTCTGCCAAATGCTAACAGCATGATATTTTGCAATCATTTAGGTGAATACAAGAAGGACGAACTCCTGGAAGCTGCTAGGTAAGTGCTGCTTAGAATACAAAGCATATTTTGGTGATGGGAAGAGATGAGGAAAAGGGGCTTTTATAAACTGTAATGTTTTGCATTGCCTTCTATGAAATGATGCAGATAAACCAGTTTATTAGAATAAATCTCTTTGGACTTACAGTCTGTTATAAATAGAAAAGTCTATTTATTTAATTGAAATCCCCCAATACGATGCTTATAAGGTTAATATTAATTGAGTTCTTGCCTTAAGCTGCTAGAAATCCTATTTACCATTTAATGATTGTCCTTTTTAGGTGGAAATTACATGTTGTTGGAGTATTTCCTTTTTTGTTTCACCATCTGAAAGCTTTATTTTCAAAATGTTTCCTACCAAAACACAGCCTAGAGAAGCAAGAGCGAAAGGTGTAAAGTTCAGTCTAATATTCTAGAAATGATTTTATTCTTTTTCTTTGACAGCTTGTAAAACAGTTATTCTTAAACTGTAATTTCCCATTCAATAACATTTTAAAATGTTATTTTTAGCAATATATAGTGGTATTTGGCATGTGATCTGAAGAATAAGTTAACTACTAATTCAGAAAATGGCTTTCAGCAGATCAGTAAAACTGGCTAAAGGAAAGATCCTATTATAAGGCTGAAGAAATAGACGTTCAGAAATTTTTTTTGCATGATCTACTGTGGATTTAATAGCAAATAAAAGAATATTCAGATTTCATCAGCAGTTCTAAAACACTTAAGAGATATTTTGCAAATTGACATATTTTCCACTCTCTGCTTTGAAGAATAGCAATATACACTATATTAATATGAAACTTCTTATCAAATCTTTTACAAAGGGACATGTCTTCCCTCCCCCCCCCCTCCCCTTGCAGGAGCGGTAATGAAGAAAAACTAATGGCTTTATTGACTCCTTTAAATGTGAACTGCCATGCAAGTGATGGGCGGAAAGTAAGTTAATATCTATTTAATATTTTTACAGTTTTAGAGAGGTAAATGTGAGCACTCTGAAATGCAGATATATAAACCAGGATAGAGGATACGGCTGAATTCTAAATGATGTGTTTTCACCATGAAATTAAATGCTACCATACTTGATACTGGCAGCTGTGGCAGATGGACAGAGCCTGTGGACCATGAATTTTGAGCCTGCCTTTTCTTTTAAATGTCAGGTACTGTGTTGTATAGAAAATGAGATGGCAGAGTCTTCAAGAATAAGAACAAAATGTAACATGTTAGACTGTTAATAAAATAGCTAAAGGAACAGAGGATCGTTTACTGTCTCTACATTATACTTAGGGGTTCTCAAACTGGAGGTCACGAGGTTATTATGTGGGGGGTCACGAGCTGTCGGCCTCTACCCCCAAACCCCACTTCACCTCCAGCATTTATAATAGTGTTAAATTATAAAAAAAGTGGTTTTTAATTTATAAGGGGGGTCACACTCAGAGGCTTGCTGTGTGAAAGGGGTCATCAGTACAGAAGTTTGAGCCACTGCATTTCATGGTGTGGCTATCCCATTTGGGGGAGAGGGGGGGATTCTTCGGTAGAGGAAGTTGGCTCTCATAGGCCCTAATACCTTGCCAGTTAAAGCTGACAGTGTGTAAATGAGATTAGCACTGACTGAATTTTCTTAACTTTGACATTGCATTGTTTGGCTTGGCTGTAGTTTTATTTATTAGGGATGCTGAATGAAAGAAAATAAGGATTATTTGGAATTAGGGGAACGGAAGAGCATAGACAACTAAGGCAGAATGCTGGCAAGACTTTTAGGATATGTTCATGTAAATTACATAATGTGCATCTGGCTACTTAATTTCTATGCTTAATGTCCTTAGGGTTTCATGATTTATGATGGTAGACATTCACGTTAACAGACACAGATTTGTCTAGCTTTCTAGGTTTACAGACTTTGGTGGCTATTTTTAAGTATATGTTGGAATTTTCTTAATATATGTAGCTTAGAAAATCTGTCACATGCAATTGTACATCACACTCTGAAGAGTTTGAGTTGATCCAGTAAATAAGTATTTCAGACCGAAAAGCATGTATTTTAAATTCTTACTGTTTTTAAAAGTATTTTCAATGCAATCTCTTTTTTTATTATTTTTTTTTAAAATTTTTTAAGTGTAATAAATCTGCTGACCCAGATCTGCAGCTGGGGTAAATGGCACAGCTCTATTGAAGCCAATGGAGTTATGCAGATTTACACTAGCCAAGAATCTGGTCCACTTTATTCATAGGGAAAATGTTCCTTGCCTTACCATTGCAGAGTGCCTGCTGTTTGCTACTAGAATGTTGCTTCGTTTGTTAAAATATGCCGACAGACCTTTACAGGCATCAATGTGATTAACAAAAAGAAAATGAGTACTTGTGGCACCTTAGAGACTAACAAATGTATTTAAGCATAACCTTTGTGAGCTTGAGCTGTAGCTCACGAAAGCTTATGCTCTAATAAATTTGTTAGTCTCTAAGGTGCCACAAGTCCTCCTTTTCTTTTTGCAGATACAGACTAACACGGCTGCTCTTGTGAAATGTGATTAACGTTTGCTTAAATGAAACAAGTAACTTTTTAATAGAAAAATTAAAATTGCAATATCTAGAAACATTAAAAAATTTAGTGTTTTACTTCTACAATCCGTATTTTAAATTTTACGGGTTGTTGTCAATAATTGAACCCTTCTCAATCTTGGTAGAACAAGCTATTTAAGCAATTAAGTTTAAGACCCATTAAAAAAGAGTATAAGCATATGAAAATGGCCATACTGGGTCAGACCAAGGGTCCATCCAGTCCAGTATCCTGTCTTCCAACAGTGGCCAATGCCATGTGCCCCAGGGGGAATGAACTAAAAAGGTAATCATCAAGTGATCTATCCCCTGTTGCCCATTCCCAGCTTCTCGCAAACAGAGGCTAGGGACACCATCCCTGACCATCCTGGCTAATAACCATTGATGGACCTCTCCTCCATGAACTTACAGGAGGAAGCACAGGCAGGAATGTCTGTGAGGGGAGGGCTCCTGCCTCATACTGGGAATGAGGAGCGATCAACAGGTTATCTCAAGTGCTTATATACAAATGCACAAAGCCTTGGAAACAAGCAGGGAGAACTGGAGGTCCTGGTGATGTCAAGGAACTATGACGTGATCGGAATAACAGAGACTTGGTGGGATAACTCACATGACTGGAGTACTGTCATGGATGGTTATAAACTGTTCAGGAAGGACAGGCAGGGCAGAAAAGGTGGGGGAGTAGCCCTGTATGTAAGGGAGCAGTATGACTGCTCAGAGCTCCGGTACGAAACTGCAGAAAAACCTGAGTGTCTCTGGATTAAGTTTAGAAGTGTGTGCAACAAGAGTGATGTAGTGGTGGGAGTCTGCTATAGACCACCGGACCAGGGGGATGAGGTAGATGAGGCTTTCTTCCGGCAGCTCACGGAAGCTACTAGATCGCATGCCCTGATTCTCATGGGTGACTTTAATTTTCCTGATATCTGCTGGGAGAGCAATACAGCGGCGCATAGACAATCCAGGAAGTTTTTGGAAAGCGTAGGGGACAATTTCCTGATGCAAGTGCTAGAGGAGCCAACTAGGGGGGGCGCTTTTCTTGACCTGCTGATCACAAACCGGGTAGAATTAGTGGGGGAAGCAAAAGTGGATGGGAATCCGGGAGGCAGTGACCATGAGTTGGTTGAGCTCAGGATCCTGACGCAGGGAAGAAAGGTAAGCAGCAGGATACGGACCCTGGACTTCAGGAAAGCAGACTTCGACTCCCTCAGGGAACGGATGGCCAGGATCCCCTGGGGGACTAACTTGAAGGGGAAAGGAGTCCAGGAGAGCTGGCTGTATTTCAAGGAATCCCTGTTGAGGTTACAGGGACAAACCATCCCGATGAGTCGAAAGAATAGTAAATATGGCAGGCGACCAGCTTGGCTTAATGGTGAAATCCTAGCAGATCTTAAACATAAAAAAGAAGCTTACAAGAAGTGGAAGGTTGGACATATGACCAGGGAAGAGTATAAAAATATTGCTCGGGCATGTAGGAATGTTATCAGGAGGGCCAAATCGCACCTGGAGCTGCAGCTAGCCAGAGATGTCAAGAGTAACAAGAAGGGTTTCTTCAGGTATGTTGGCAACAAGAAGAAAGCCAAGGAATGTGTGGGCCCCTTACTGAATGAGGGAGGCAACCTAGTGACAGAGGATGTGGAAAAAGCTAATGTACTCAATGCTTTTTTTGTCTCTGTTTTCACTAACAAGGTCAGCTCCCAGACTGCTGCGCTGGGCATCACAACATGGGGAGTAGATGGCCAGCCCTCTGTGGAGATAGAGGTGGTTAGGGACTATTTAGAAAAGCTGGACGTGCACAAGTCCATGGGGCCGGACGAGTTGCATCCGAGAGTGCTGAAGGAATTGGCGGCTGTGATTGCAGAGCCATTGGCCATTATCTTTGAAAACTCGTGGCGAACGGGGGAAGTCCCGGATGACTGGAAAAAGGCTAATGTAGTGCCAATCTTTAAAAAAGGGAAGAAGGAGGATCCTGGGAACTACAGGCCAGTCAGCCTCACTTCAGTCCCTGGAAAAATCATGGAGAAGGTCCTCAAAGAATCAATCCTGAAGCACTTGCATGAGAGGAAAGTGATCAGGAACAGCCAGCATGGATTCACCAAGGGAAGGTCATGCCTGACTAATCTAATCGCCTTTTATGATGAGATTACTGGTTCTGTGGATGAAGGGAAAGCAATGGATGTATTGTTTCTTGACTTTAGCAAAGCTTTTGACACGGTCTCCCACAGTATTCTTGTCAGCAAGTTAAGGAAGTATGGGCTGGATGAATGTACTACAAGGTGGGTAGAAAGCTGGCTAGATTGTCTGGCTCAACGGGTAGTGATCAATGGCTCCATATCTAGTTGGCAGCCGGTATAAAGTGGAGTACCCCAGGGGTCGGTCCTGGGGCCAGTTTTGTTCAATATCTTCATAAATGATCTGGAGGATGGTGTGGATTGCACTCTCAGCAAATTTGCGGATGATACTAAACTGGGAGGAGTGGTAGATACGCTGGAGGGCAGGGATAGGATACAGAAAGACCTAGACAAATTGGAGGATTGGGCCAAAAGAAATCTGATTAGGTTCAATAAGGATAAGTGCAGGGTCCTGCACTTAGGACGGAAGAACCCAATGCACAGCTACAGACTAGGGACCGAATGGCTAGGCAGCAGTTCTGCGGAAAAGGACCTAGGGGTGACAGTGGACGAGAAGCTGGATATGAGTCAGCAGTGTGCCCTTGTTGCCAAGAAGGCCAATGGCATTTTGGGATGTATAAGTAGGGGCATAGCGAGCAGATCGAGGGATGTGATCGTCCCCCTCTATTCGACATTGGTGAGGCCTCATCTGGAGTACTGTGTCCAGTTTTGGGCCCCACACTTCAAGAAGGATGTGGATAAATTGGAGAGAGTCCAGCGAAGGGCAACAAAAATGATTAGGGGACTGGAACACATGAGTTATGAGGAGAGGCTGAGGGAGCTGGGATTGTTTAGCCTGCAGAAGAGAAGAATGAGGGGGGATTTGATAGCTGCTTTCAACTACCTGAAAGGGGGTTCCAAAGAGGATGGCTCTAGACTGTTCTCAATGGTAGCAGATGACAGAACGAGGAGTAATGGTCTCAAGTTGCAGTGGGGGAGGTTTAGATTGGATATTAGGAAAAACTTTTTCACTAAGAGGGTGGTGAAACACTGGAATGCGTTACCTAGGGAGGTGGTAGAATCTCCTTCCTTAGAGGTTTTTAAGGTCAGGCTTGACAAAGCCCTGGCTGGGATGATTTAACTGGGAATTGGTCCTGCTTTGAGCAGGGGGTCGGACTAGATGATCTTCTGGGGTCCCTTCCAACCCTGATATTCTATGATTCTATGATTCTATACAGTTGTTTTTTGAATTCTGTTATAGTCTCGGCCTTCACGACATCCTCTGGCAAGGAGTTCCATAAGTATGTTGTGTGGGGAAAAAATGCTTCCTTTTGTTTGTTTTAAACCTGCTGTGTATTAATTTCATTTGGTGACCTCTAGTTCTTATGTTATGAGAAGGAGTAAATAACACTTCCTTATTTACTTTCTCCACAAGAATCATGATTTTATAGTCCTCAATCGTATCCCCCCCTTAGTCGTCTCTTTTCTAAAATGAAAAGTCCTAGTCTTATTAATCTCTCCTCATACGGAAGCTATTCCACACCCCTAATCATTTTTGTTGCCCTTTTCTGAACCTTTTCCAGTTCTAGTATATCTTTTTTGAGATGGGGCGACCACATCTGCACACAGTATTCAAGCGACAATATGATATTTTCTGTCTTATTATCTATCCCTTTCTTAATGATTCCCAACGTTGTTTACTTTTTTGACTCCCGCTGCACATTGAGTGGATGTTTTCAGAGAACTATCCACAGTGATTCCAAGTTCTTTCTTGAGTGGTAACAGCTAATTTAGACCCCATCATTTTATATGTATACTGGGGATTATGCTTTCCAATGTACATTACTTATCAACATTGAATGTAATCTGCCATTTTGTTGACCAGTCACGCAGTTTTGTGAGATCCCTTTTGTAGTTCTTCGCAGTCTGCCTGGGACTTAACTATCTTGAGTAGTTTTGTATCATCTTCAAATTTTGCCACCTCACTGTTTACCCCTTTTTCCAGATCATTTACGAATATGTTGAATAGGACTCGTCCCAGTAGAGACCCCTGGAGGACATCACTATTTACCTCTCTCCACTAATGCAGTATTTTGTCCTGATACATGGGGATCTATGATGTACTCCCTATGTGTTTATTATAAAGATATAACTCACCGTTTGTGTTTTTAAAAAGATAAGACAGATCTGTTTAGATGAACTATTATTTAAATATGTATAAAATACTGTTTTGTCATAGCTGAGTAGTAAGACACACAAATCAACAACACATTTCTGGTTGAGAATTTGAGCCCCATCACTACTGATATGAGGCCAAAGGTAGGATTGCGACTTTGGTCAACAAGACCAATGATCCCTCAGAAATATACTGTCTAGAATTTGTGTTGCCATGAAATAAAAATTAGATGTAAGGAAAAAGTTACTCATTTGGTTAGTAGCCATCTTTGAATGGTATGACAGCACTTGAGTTAACACAAAAGCTTAATTTAAGTCCAAGGTTCAGAACGCACATCAGAGTTAGAAGTAAACAATGCTGACATTTAGAGAATACATTGGTTTCTGTGTTTGTCCAGTTCTTGTCAGTGAAAGAACTAGTTGCTGAAAGCATTCTAAGAAATCAGGTGGTTTTCATTCAGATAAGGATAAGATGGTTCTGTTAATTGTTAGGACTATGTCCTTTTTGTAATAGTAGTCAGTATCATAAAAATGTGTACCATCGAGTCAGTTTGCTAAATAAATTGAATCCACTCAATCCATTCAATAAATTGAATCCACAGACAAGGCTATTTTGAGACTTTTATATTTCTTTTTTTCAATATTAGTGTGCAGATTGGAAATTCAAGTAGAAGGCATTTTTTGTAAGTACAGTGTTGTTCAGCTGAAAGTATTGTATTAGTAGGGTGTGGGTTTTGGGCCCTTTAACAGTGCAAGACTATTTTGTGGGACTTCTGAAGAAGTTTAGATGAACCTGTGGTGCAAATAATTACAGCTGATGGTACATGGACTGTTGTGAGCTAGTGTGTCACCTGGTGTAAGTCGGAGTAGCTACATTGACTCCAGTTGACCTACACTGATTTACACCAACTGAGGATCTAGCACACTGGTTTTTTTTTAATGTTTTACTGTCTAGATAATAGACTGGTTTTTCAATCCTTAATGTTTTTCCAAAAAAAACTCTTGTGTATTTCTCTGATTTTAACATTTTTAATGCACCTGTACTAGCGAGGCACAAATTTAATTGTAGGTGAGAAAACTTACACTAACCTCTGTACTTTTGTTTGTTGTTTTTTATTTTTGTGTAACAGAAGACATCAGTAGGTTCCATACATTGAATCATAGAATCATAGAATCATAGAATATCAGGGTTGGAAGGGACCCCAGAAGGTCATCTAGTCCAACCCCCTGCTCAAAGCAGGACCAATTCCCAGTTAAATCATCCCAGCCAGGGCTTTGTCAAGCCTGACCTTAAAAACCTCTAAGGAAGGAGATTCTACCACCTCCCTAGGTAACGCATTCCAGTGTTTCACCACCCTCCCAGTGAAAAAGTTTTTCCTAATATCCAATCTAAACCTCCCCCACTGCAACTTGAGACCATTACTCCTCGTTCTGTCATCATTGTGCTCTTTACATTTTAGAATCTGCATACTAAGAGTTGTTGCATTAGAACTACTATTTACGTTTTCTCAAACATTTTTCCTCTAGCTGTTGTTGTCAGAATTTATATTAATGCTTGCTATAATTTTATAGTTTACCCATTTTTTGTCTGTATAATTTTTACGCACCATAAAGAAGATCCAGAGTTGTTCTTCATTGTGAAATTTGTTGATCCTAAAGAGTCCAATTCTTAGTGGACAGGTGTCCCGATCGTAAATAGCATCACAGCTGGCACTGCTAGCCTCTCTCACCACTTTTATGTATTTGTTCAGCATAAAGGCCAAAGATTGAATAGGCAGGGGAAATGAACTATCGTATTACCATAGAGGTGGTCCCTCCAGGTCAAGGTTTAAACACGTTACCTGGATGTTGTGGAGAGGGTCTCACTGCTGAGGCCTGCCTATTACTTTTTCTCTTGATAAACAGAGAACTTCAGTATTCACGGCTGTTGAATTAGTACCTTCCTAAGTGTTTTTAAAGAAATAAATACATGAGAGAGAGAGAGAAAATACATGAAACAAAAAACACGCATCTGCTAAAGCACTCCCAAGATTGTGGTTATCTTCAGTACCAAAGATTAGCTATAATTTATGAGCTTTATTATGATAGAGTAGAATAAACAACAATATTGCACAGAAGTATCTTCTCACACATTAAACTAGTTTGTGTAACTATTGGTTTGTATATATGTATAGAATTTGTAAGTGTGTGTGTGTGTGTGGAGGATACTACACAAGTAACTAAGCTGTACATAGTAAATTTCTTGACAAGACAACTGAAAGCATTATATAGTAGCAGGATTTCACAAGAAACAAATAATAAAATATGCCCTTGTATACATGCTTTTCAGAAATTCTGTTGGTTAGAGAGACAAGTCAAGTAGGATCTGTCCCTTCACATCTGTGCCTTCCAGATGGCTGGATACCTCATATCTCTAACCCCTCTTATAGAAATGGATGCAAGTATTCATCTACAGATAGCGCTGCTTGAAGCAGCATCAACTTCAGCGTGGATATTTGCTGCCTTTTGATGGGGACTACCTCGAATAGTAGCTTTACCTTTTACCCACCACAGACTCAGGGAGCTAGTTTCCACAGATTGCATACAGAGAGCTTTCCACAGGGCCAGCAAAGAGGAGAAATGATGCTATGAAAGCAACGCTTTTGGCCTACCCTCACCTCAAGAATTGCCTAAGAAACAATGTCCACTCATGGTCACAGAGGTGGCCATATAACCTTTAAAATGTACTCCACCTGAAGCTGACTAAAACACTCTTTGTGAAAGAGAACCTGAGTACTCTGCTGAGGGGGAGACAGAGTGCATACGCACACACGTGAGCAGTTTCCCTTTCTCCATGTCTTCTGGGTCTTGCTCCTCCCTTTCCCCATGGCTTGTTATTTTTCATACTATATCTGTCTAACTTAAATTTACACTTTTTTGGAGCAGGGAAGTAGTTGTCTAGTCTGTAAAATGCCATGTACACCTGTGGTTCTATATATAAATTACAAAAAATGTTACATTAAAAGAACATTATTAAGGTTGCAAATCCAAGCACTCCAAAGTTAGGAAATGCCAGAGTTAAGATTACCTGATCACATCCTTTTTTTCCAGAGGACCCCTGCCTTATTCAGTGGAAAGGATAGATAGTGCACACATAATGAATTGCTACTCTGTATTTTGTTTAATCCATATAGGTCAGTGTGTGGCCCCATGCCTTATTTACTGCACACTGTTCAAACCTTGCTCTGAAGACAGTATTATTAATTTCCTCAGGCACTTTTCCATGGCGTTCATCACCATGTAGTACCTGAGTGCCCTTCACAAACACTAATTAATTTTCTCAACTCCCTGTGAGATGAGGGATGACGTTATACCCATTTTACAGAGGGAAACTGAGGTTCAAGCACATTAAGATGAAAAAGTATCCACTAATTTTGGGTGCCCAATTTAAGAGATGTTGGGCCTGATTTTTCAGAGTAGTTAGCATTATAATCTTATTATGATATGCATCTAATTTAGCTGTTGTGCCTTCTGGAGCAGGGAAATCATCTAGTCTGTAAAATGCCATGCACACTTTATATATGCCAAGCACAGCTCTTATTGACTTCAGTTGCAGCTGTGCATGCTCAGCATTTCTGCAAATCAGACCCCAGGGTCTCAAGTCAGGCACCCAGAAAATGGGGAACACAATCAGGGACCACCTGTGAAAAGCCTGGTTTAATGTATTTTCCCAGCATCACACAAGAACTCTGTGGCAGAGTCAGGGATGTAACCCAGTTCCCTAGGGCAGCATTTAATAGCTTTAACCATGAGGCCATCCTTTCTCTTCTTGCAACCCCCTGCCTCATTCACTACATACCTTCCAGCCTCTGCAACAAATGAGACCAGTCCCCTTTACTACACAGCCCTGATTAGTTCTCCGAGCACACCTACCATCTAAAAGAATTAGTATGTATAGTGCACACGCACAAGGGCCATCCTCGTCCAATTTCAGTCTAATCCACTCTTTTACTGCCAACCTAGTGTCTGCCCCCCCCCCCCCCTACATCTACCAGCTCCCATTCTCCCACCACCAGGCTTCTTGTCCTAATCTACTCCCTCTGCCGCAGTGCCCCTATTTCCTCAAATCCAGCAATTGTCCTGTCTGTATTTGAGTCAGGCTGCTTCTTCCTGACCCATACTCCCCTGTCATAGTGACACAGGAATGCTTTGCCACATGCGGTCGAGCAGGATTTATGGATTCTATAGTGCAAATGCATAGTAAGAAGTCCGGCTCTCGGGTCGGTCCCATATATGCCACTGTGTAGCAGCAATCTGGATATGAGAACAACCCACCCAGTGTAGTATGTGCTTGTACTGGGGGGCAATGGCATGGAAATTACTCCAGTTCTGAAGCTCTAGCAACATCCACAGAGCAGCTGTGATGCTCTGGAGTAACCTTGTGAGGGATGGTGGGAGATTACATCTCTCTCTTCTTCCCATCCACTCCTCCCACCTTCACTGCCTGACTGCTTGGGCTGTAGTATGCGCAGGTCAGGTAAGAAGAAAGTGAACTGTATAAGAAATAGATGAGTTATTCCCTAGCTCCCTGGGGAAAGCTTCCTAGCTGAGTTGGTAAGTTGCTTTGCCAGCTCCTGACCTAGAATACTCGAGGTTGCCAACCCTGTGCATTCCACAATCATGAGATTGACTTAAAATTCAGGAAATGTAAAAAAATAATAAATGTTGGGTTCTTCTTCGAGTAGTGTCCCTATGGGTGCTTCACCTCAGGATGAGCATTCATTTGTGTACTCCTGATAGAAGACTTGTCAGCAGTGTCTGCACCTGTGTCCCAGACACTCCTGTGCTCTGGTACAAGAGTATAGAGGGAGGAAGTGGACCACTTACCATTCCAGTTGCTTCTGAGTTGCCTGCTGCTTGAGATGGAGTATCACAATTTCTGTTAGATAGCTATGCAGTTTGCTACCCTTCTTGCTTAATTTTTTTCTTTTTCTCAGTATTGTTTTTTTTTATTTTGTTAGCACAGATTGTGCTCTTTTACGAGGAGGTTTCCCCTTCCCTCCTTTTGCACAATTTGGGCCTTTGTTTTTTTCAGGCCTGGACCTGCGGCTTCAAGTAAGGGTTATGCCTGAGACCACACACTTCAAATCCTGCCAGACCCTCACAGGTTTTTCCCTCACAGCAGCAGACCTTCAGACTGCCTCTGCTGCCTGGGAGAGTCTTACATCTCCTCCATATGTAAGGTCTGCTCAGGTTTCAAAAGCAGATCTAAGGATTTTAGGGAAGACAGGCTAAAACTCTTGTTAGTGGAGCACTCACCGAGACTAATGGGATCTGAGTGATGACACCCCCCTCATTCCCCCTGTACATTGGCCCTCCAGAGAGTTCTGGTGACCATCTCTACTGAGACAGTGAGCAAAGACCCTGGGTGACCTTCAAAACCATCTAGACCAGTGATTCTCAACCTGTAACTTGCAGGCCGCTTGCAGCCCAATCAGCACACACCTGCGGCCCATGTGACGTCCTCTGGGCTGTACAGATAATATATAGAATAAGAATATAATTATAATATAATAATATATATAACGAGAATAAAATTGTCAGACACATAGAAGAACATAAATTGTTGGGCAAAAGTCAACATGGATTCTGTAAAGGGAAATCCTGTCTTACTAATCTATTAGAGTTCTTTGAAGGGGTCAACAAATATGTGGACGAGGGAGATCCAGTGGACATAGTGTACTTAGATTTTCAGAAAGCCTTTCACAAGGTCCCTCACCAAAGGCTCTTACGTAAATTAAGTTGTCATGGGATAAGAAGGAAGATCCTTTCATGGATTGAGAACTGGTTAAAAGACAGGGAACAAAGGGTAGGAATAAATGGTAAATTTCCAGAATGGAGAGGGGTAACTAGTGGTGTTCCCAAAGGGTCAGTCCTAGGACCAGTCCTATTCAACTTATTCATAAACGATCTGGAGAAAGGGGTAAACAGTGAGGTGGCAAAGTTTGCAGATGATACTAAACTGCTCAAGATACTTAAGACCAAAGCAGAGTGTGAAGAACTTCAAAAAGCTCTCACAAAACTAAGTGATTGGACAACAAAATGGCAAATGAAATTGAATGTGGATAAATGTAAAGTAATGCACACTGGAAAAAACAACCCCAACTATACATACAGTATGTTGGGGGCTAATTTAGCTACGGCTAATCAGGAAAGAGCTCGTGGAATCATTGTGGATAGTTCTGTGAAGAGGTCCACGCAGTGTACAGCGGCAGTCAAAAAAGCAAACAGGATGTTAGGAATCATTAAAAAAGGGATAGAGAATAAGATGAAGAATGTCTTATTGCCCTTATATAAATCCATGGTATGCCCACATCTTGAATGCTGCGTGCAGATGTGGTCTCCTCATCTCAAAAAAGAAATACTGGCATTAGAAAAGGTTCAGAAAAGGGCAACTAAAATGATTAGGGTTTGGAATGGGTCCCATATGAGGAGAGATTAAAGAGGCTAGGACTTTTCAGCTTGGAAAAGAGGAGACTAAGGTGGGGATATGATAGGTATATCAAATCATGAGCAGTGTGGAGAAGATGAATAAGGAAATGTTAATTATTTATTCCCATAATATAAGAACGAGGGGCCACCAAATGAAATTAATGGGCAGCAGGTTTAAAACAAATAAAAGGAAGTTCTTCTTCACTCAGCGCACAGTCAACCTGTGGAACTCCTTGTCTGAGGAGGTTGTGAAGGCTAGGAGTATAACAGGATTTAAAAGAGAACTAGATAAATTCATGGAGGTTAAGTCCATTAATGGCTATTAGCCAGGATGGGTAAGGAATGGTGTCCCTAGCCTCTGTCTGTCAGAGGGTGGAGATGGATGGCAGGAGAGAGATTACTTGATCATTACATGTTAGGTTCACTCCCTTTGGGGCACTTGGCATTGACCACTGTCAGCAGACAGGATACTGGGCTGGATGGACCTTTGGTCTGACCCAGTATGGCCGTTCTTATATATTGTGTGGATGCAGCCTACATAACACAGAGATCTGCATATGTGGCCACAATGGTAAATAGGTTGAGAACCACTGATCTAGACCCTCAAAGAAGAAAGAAAGAGGAAGTCCCCTTCCCCCACTTTGGTCTGACTCTCGGGAGACCTCGCGTCTGTTACAGGTACTACTGAGGCCCCGATATCTTCCGGTACTGAGATCAAAGCACTGTTTAAGACCATGCTGCACGCTGAGAAGCCACCTAGAGCGACACTTACATGAGCACCAGATTCTGTGCCTCGGAAACTCAGGGACTCCAGGCCAAGTCAAAATCCTTATTGATATACCACCTTCAATAGCCAGACATGAAGGATGCACCAATCAGAGACTTGGGTACTGTCTCCTGTACCACCTGACATACTGTCTTCTGAGGTTCCCTGTCTGGCACCTTGGTACCAGTTTGAGACTCCTATCCCATGAGGACCTGGAATCCCGGAAGAACCTAAATCACCATTACTGAGGGATACCAAGAGACATTCTACACTCCTACCATGTCACCTCCTAGAGCCTACTTACCCTCTGCTACCATCTTCAAAACTTGCCCTCCAGTACTGACACTGTCAGAAACCCCTCAAGAAGTCTTTGCGGGTACCGAGAGACCTTTCTAGCTGGTACTGACACAACATGCTCCAGTGCCATCACACCAACAATAATGACTTCTGGTACTCATGCAATTACAGGGCTCTTTTCAGGTCCTAAGACTGACTCGACCACTGGTACCCGAAGCCATTTCTGTCTCCAGTTGACACGGGAGATGACACCTCATCTGATTTTGAGGTGTTTTTACAAGATTCCTCCATCTTTCAACCTCCCTCCCTTGAAGTACACTATGAAGAGGAAACTCCTTTCAGGAGATACACCTGGCAAACCTGGCATGGACAACCATGGAAGTCCTTTCCCCTTCATTTATGCTCCATCATGGTGGGCTTGTTGGAATCCGTGGACCGTTTATGGTGACCAGTTCTGCAGGGTCCTGTGTTGTAAGGGGGCACATCAGGAGCAACAACCATCATCCTTGGGTCCTGCTATACAGCGAATCTTATAAATAAGCAAGAATTAGCTGAGGAGGAAGAAATATCACCCTCTCAGAGATCCTCCTCCTCACTCGATGAAGCGGTTAGGCTCTGTCCCTCTCACCGTTCCCCCTGTCTTATGCTGACAATTTCAAGGCCTTACGAAATGTGTAGCAGAGACCCTGCATAGTCTGTTGCAGGAGATACAGCATTCCCTGTTGGACATCCTTCATACATTGCCTCAGAGCAAAATTGCCTTGCCCATCAATGATTCTCTGTGATTATGTTCCGTGTGGCAAATTCCAGCTACTATACTACCTACGTGTAAATGGGCTGACAAAAACACTGCATCCCACCCAAAGGCTCAGGATATTTTCTTCTCACCCAACTCCCTACTTGTAGAGAGTTAACAAATACAACAGACAAAATCTGGATCTGTTTGATGCCAACCAACAAAGCGCTAAAAGGGTAGACCTTCTAGCAAAAGCTACTCCTTGGCCTCGTTGGAGTTCAGGGTAGCCAATTACCATTACTGATGGCAACATATGATTTTACAAAGGTTTCCAAGTTTTCATCTTGAACACCTGCCACAGGATCAGAAAGAACAATTTCTCGCCCTCATAGTAGCAGGGCAAACAATTGTCAAAGCATTTCCCCAAGACTTGCTCGATGCTGCTGACGCAGTTGCATGCACCGTGGCTACAGCACTAGTCATGCACTAGCCATCTTGGCTGCAGTTCTTTGGTCTGCCCCAGGAGGTACAAACACTGTTGAGACCTTCTCTTTGAGGAACACAATTTTTTTTAATGACACTACGGATGGGTCCCTTCATTCTTTTAGAGACTCCTGGTTGACACTATGATCTCTGTTCATCTAAACCCCTGCAGCAAAGTAAAAAGGACCATAGACCACAGACAGCTCAGTGGATCTCACCCTGTCCACTACCAATCCATGAGAATGGCCACACCTCCCAAGAAGAAGCCCACATTCACTAAGAAAGGACTGTCCTCTACAGCAACTGCCTAGTCAGTGACATCCTCAAAGCGACCATTTTGACCCTTGTCAAGGGTCATGAACTTTCTCCCTCTCTGGATCTTATGCTGCACCTATCCCCCCATATCCTTATGGGGATCATCTCCTATTTTCTACCTTCTTGGGAGCTCATCATCTTGACGGGTGGATACTGGAGATGATTTCTACAGGTTACTGCATCCAGTTCAGCTTCTTTCCATCTCCCGCACTCCCGCCTCCCCCACCCCCCCGCGCACTCTCTTCAGGGACCCCTCTCATGTGTGTCTTGTGAGGCAGGAGGTATAATCCTTCCTAACATTAGGGGCGATTGAACCTGTTCCAGTGGACTTTATCAAATAAATATTCTATTCCCAGTACTTCCTGGTTCAGAAGAAAAATGGAGGAGAAGTAGAGATCAATTCTGGACCTCAGGACATTGAGCACCTTTGTTTATTCCCTCTGGTTCAGAATGGTAACCCTAACAGCCATAATTCCCTCTCTGGACCCAAGAGATTGGTTTGTCTCCCTCAACGTCCACCATGCTTATTTTCAAATCTCCATGCATTGCTTGCACAGATGCTTCCTATGTTTTATGTGGGCAGAGACCACTGCCAGTATCACATCCTACCTTTTGGCCTCTCCATTGCCCCACAGTTGTTTACAAAAGTCCCCTTAGCCACCACAGCCCATCTTTGCCCAATGGGAATAATTGTTTTTCCTTACAATTGGCTCCCAAAAGGCCACTTATTTCTTGAGGTACAGACAGCAACCAGGATGCCCCATCTCTGTTCCACTCATTGGACCTCTGCCTCAATATGAAAAGATTTATTCTTTCATCCACCCAACAAATAGACTTCATCACAGCACTCTGGACTCCTCTAATGCCAGAGCATACTTGGCCCAGGACAGATTTGCCACTAAATCCAGCCTCATCTCAACAATACAATAGCCTGCAAACCACAGCCAGGGCCTGCCTGCAACTTCTGGGCCATGTGGCAACCTGCATGCTTGTGACACCCTTAGCAAGAATACACTGTGTCTTCAGGCCTAGCTGGGAACAGTATACATACACCACCAACAAACAGTCTGTCCAAGTGGGAATCATACCTCAGAGAGTCCTTGGTTCTCTACATTGGTGTAAGGTGTGTATGGAGTTCCATTCTTGCAGCCTCCTCCCACAAGCATTATCACTATAAACACCTCCCTGATTGGCTGGGGTGCACGCTTCCAAAATCTCATAGCTCCTCAGGAAGCGATCTTCTAATACATTGATATGGAGCTCAGAGCAGTTTGCTACACTTGCCAGCACTTCTTACCCCATATAAAGGGCCACTTGATCAGAATAATTGTAGACAACAGAGTAGCAATGTAGTATGTCAGTCGTTGAGAACGAGGAACGTCCCAGTCCTTGTGCACCAAATCTATAAAACTACGGGACTGGTGCATATTACACTGCATACAGATCTCAGTGTCTTATCTACCAGGACTACAGAACAGTGTGGACTTCCTTAGCGTGCATTTCAGCATCAACTATGAGTGGGAGCTGAGCAAGTTATCCCAAATTACCTCTTACCTGGGGTCTTGCACAGATAGAGCTCTTAGTGACACCATCCAATGCTAAGTGCGGGTGATTCTGCTTGAGGAGAGGGGCACGGTCACAACTCAATGGCAGATGTCCATATCATTCCTCGGCTTCATGTATTGCTATATGCTTGTCCCCTAATTCCGTTACTGCTCAAGGTCTTGAACAAATTTTTGGCAAGAAAAGTTAGAAGCCATCCTCATAGCACTGTCATGACTGAGAGTTGGTCTCTGGGACCACCTCTTCCCCTGCCTCTGACAGAGAATCCCCTCATTCAGGAGTCGAGCTCCATCATCCACCCAAACTTCTTGGTGCTTCACCTCAAGGCATGGCTACTAAATGGCTTTCTGGTATAGGTCAGGACTGTTCCCCAGAAGTTCAAACAGTATTGCTTCACAGCAGAAAACCCACAAGGAAAACTTACATGCAGAAGTGGAAATGCTTCCAGACTTGGTACAGTCATCGATCTATACCTTCTTTCAAGTCTCATCTGACACACACTCTCTGATTACCTGTAAAGTAAAAACTAAAGAATTATTGCTGAGTTCAATTAAAATTCCACTTGCTGCCCTCGCAGCCTTTCACACCACTATCGAGGGATTTTCAGTCTTCACCCACCCAACCACTGTGAGGTTTATCAAAGGCCTGTTCAACCTCTTTCCTCCTCTCAGGGAACCATCTCCACTGTGGGACCTCAACTTTATCCTCAGTTCACTGAGGAGAACCCAGTTTGAACCTGTTCTCTACTTCATTTGGCCCTTAAGACCTCTTTTCTTATAACCATCACCTTGGTCAGGAGGGTAGGGGACCTTGTAACTTTGATGGCTAATCCGTCATACACTGTCCACCCCCTTGCATCCTACATAAGGTTTCTTCAGAATTCCACATTAATCAGGAAATCAGTTTATCGGTGTTTTTTCCCCAAGTACCACTCTTTGAGAGAAGAAATGAGTCTCCATGCACTGGATGTAAGATGAGCGCTCGCTTTTTATCTGGATAGGACTAGACCCTTCAAAGGCTTCACCAAGGCTTTTCATCTTGATTGCAGAAAGAATGAAAGGACATCTGTCTTCCACCGGAAGACTGTCCAAATGGGTTGCAGGATGCATCTATGAAGCCTCAGAGGTTTACCCCACTCCAAAGGTGATTGGGCCCTGATGGAATTAACAATTTACCTCTGTAGCCCTGCTGCCATACATACCAATCTCAGACATATGGTCTTCAGTGCATATGTTTTCCTAGCACTACACTCTCGTACTTGCTTCCAGAGCTGACACTGCTTTCGGTGATACTGTTTTACAATCTGTACTGAATCTGGCTCCTCGGCACTCTCCTTCATAAATGAGGTACTGCTCAGTAATCTCCTGACATGGAGCCCTGTAGGGACGCTGCTTGAAGAAGAAGGAGAGGTTCTTTATCTTGTGTAGTAACTGGAGTTCTTCCAGATGTGTGTCCCTGTGGTTGCTCTGCTTCCTGTCCTCCTTCCCCTCTGCCTCAGTCTTTTGCTTTTGTGACAGAGAAGGAACTCAAGTGGTAGTGGGTCTACCCTGTCCCTATAAACACTTGTACTGGAGCACAAGAGTGCCTGGGGCACAGGTGCAGTCCTGCAGACATTGCTGACTAAATCTATGATCAGGAATGCACAGGCATGTGTGCATCCGGATGTGAAACACCGCTAGAGATGCACATCTCAAAGAACTCCAGTTACTGTACAAAGTAAGTAACCTCTTTTTTATTTTTTATTTGCCTTCTGGTTTCTGAGCCTTCAGGGAACTCTCAGTCCACATTGTCACACTTTTCTCTGCAATTGTGAAGGCTAGAAGCTTTTTTAACATGAAAACTTCAGCCTTTATTTAAATCAGCTGTTTAGGAGGTGGGACTTCAAGAAAAAAAAACAAACATTGCAAGTTTTGTGACAAAATCACGAGAGGGGGAACACTGAACCTTTTCAATGTTGTGCATTTTTCCTTCTGATTGTACAAGTAAAAATTAAACCTTTTAAATTAATACCACGTAAGCCAATCCGTCTGTTTGCAGTGTACATAGTGCACGGATTATATTGAGATCTGTGTGTTAAGATGAATATTCTAAAATGAATATTGTTTAGAAGAATGATATTATAGTATTAGTACTCCATTTACAGTTACAATAGGGAAGTTTCATTGTTTTAACTGTTGTCAGAATAAAAATTATCTTCAAAAAAATTGCACATGTAGTGAAAGATTTGTGAACAAATACCCAATAGGCAGTATATTTTACTGTGCCCCAAGGGTATGTTTAAATATTTGGGTATGTTGGGTATGTATGTGTATATTTAAATATTTGACATGCCCAATATATTTGCAGTGTCACTATCTAAATACAAGTCACATTATCTTTACTCTGCTTTGACTAGCTTTCTGACAGTAAAATATTTCTTTGTTGTTGTTTTTAGAGCTGCTAGGGTTTCTCTTTTTCTTAACTCTGTGGGTTCTTTTTAGGACAGGAGGTGAAGTCTGTGTTCGACTAATGTACAGAAAAAATATTTCTTAGGAGTAGGGATTTATGGCCACAGCTAGACTACGGAAAGACTAGTCCATGGCTATGATTCCTCCGCTCTAGGTTAATACAAATAATAATAAAGAAATGTTCTGTGTTAGCTAGTACACTTGCTAAACTAAGGTTGACCATGACTTGCTATCACGGTTTTTAAAAACTGTTGTCTCTTTGTCTATGTTAGGTGCTAAGTGGTGTTTCAAACCTGTTAAATAAACACATTTTATCTGACCCATTTGTTAAATGTGTGTCATTTTCCTAGGCTAGACTGAGCCGAAGAGGCTTCCTTAATCCCTGTTGTGTCATGTTTCCTCTCCTGCTTCAGAGTTAAACAATTTTGATAATAGGTTATTATTACTGCTTAATATTTATACTTAAGGTAATGCCCGGAGAGCCCCATCAAAAGCAGAGCCCTGTTATGCAATGTGCTGAGTACAAACACAGGAAGACATGGTCCTGTATTCTTCTAATTTATTACAGTTCATGTTTTTTGGAGGTGGGGGGACAGGAAAATGTCTGTTCTCACCCTAGAGCCCAGAAGGAGATGCAATAATGCTCTTTGAATGTTAGAAGGCCATGTCAAAGCTTATCTAGCCTTTTCTCTAGAGTTCACAAAGTCTCTTTTACTTTGTCGCATTTGAGCATCCTTGAAAAGGGCAACAGATTTGTCAAGGACATGTTCCTTTAGCTGTTTGCTTCCTCATGGTGATTGCCCTCACACAGTAAAACTCTGGCAATGCTTCTCTAGAGTAGTTCCCATCTCTTGGCTGAGAGGAGAGAACTTACAGCAGATGATTTGTGCGGAGCTGCCATTTAGTGCTCAGTATGTTAATCAAGCACTGCCATCTGGATTTGGCTGTATCAGCAGACATGACCAGCCTTCAGAACATGTGTGGAGGACAGTTCTCCTGCCATGGACTTCACTGACCTTTCTTAAAAGGCAGCCTGATTACCACTGAGTATCTCCCTCCTATTCATTTCAGCCTAGTCCAGTTAGGTGACCGGACTCCCCCCTGGGTCTGGGTAATGCTAGTTAGACCTACTATCCACATTGATTTCAGCCAAGAGATGGAAAAAGCAGTATTTCCGTGGCTTGGTAACACCAGTGTGGGCACACCTCCAGAAAGCCCCTGTCAGATGATGGGACTGAGTCAAGGGACTATCATCAGAACCAGAATGATTCAGGATAAGATGGGGCATGGCATGGGATGATTTAGTTTGGGATTGGTCCTGCTTTGAGCAGGGGGTTGGACTAGATGACCTCCTGAGATGACCTCCTTCCAACCCTGATATTCTATGGTTCTATGTCCATCATGCCCATGGAGATTTTGGCAAATATATTTGCATTTCTTCTTTTGGAACGGAGTTCTGCCTGCATGGATTCTTCTCCCCATACAGCGATCAGATCACAGAATCATAGAATATCAGGGTTGGAAGGGACCTCAGGAGGTCATCTAGTCCAACCGCCTGCTCAAAGCAGGACCAATCCCCAACTAAATCATCCCAGCCAGGGCTTTGTCAAGCCTGACCTTAAAAACCTCAAAGGAAGGAGATTCCACCACCTCCCTAGGGAACGCATTCCAGTGCTTCACCACCCTCCTAGTGAAAATTTTTTTCCTAATATCCAACCTAAACCTTCCCCACTGCAACTTGAAACCATTACTCCTTGTTCTGTCATCTGCTACCACTGAGAACAGTCTAGATCCATCCCCTTTGGAACCCCCTTTCAGGTAGTTGAAAGCAGCTATCAAATCCCCCCTCATTCTTCTCTTCCGCACGCTAAATAATCCCAGTTCCCTCAGCCTCTCCTCATAAGTCAAGAATTCCAGTCCCCTAATCATTTTTGTTGCCCTCCGCTGGACGCTTTCCAATTTTTCCACATCTTTCTTGTAGTGTGGGGCCCAAAACTGGACACAGTACTCCAGATGAGTCCTCACCAATGTCAAATAGAGGGGAACGATCACGTCCCTCGATTTGCTGGCAATGCCCCTACTTATACAGCCCAAAATGCTGTTAGCCTTCTTGGCAACAAGGGCACACTGTTGACTCATATCCAACTTCTCGTCCACTGTAACCCTAGGTCCTTTTCTGCACAACTGCTGCCTAGCCACTTGGTCCTTAGTCTGTAGAAGTGAATGGGATTCTTCCTTCCTAAGTGCAAGACTCTGCACTTGTCCTTGTTGAACCTCATCAGATTTGTTTTGGCCCAATCCTCTAATTTGTCTAGGTCTTTCTGTATCCTATCCCTACCCTCCAGCATATCTACAACTCCTCCCAGTTTAGTGTCATCTGAACACTTGCTGAGGGTGCAATCCACTCCATCCTCCAGATCGTTAATGAAGATATTGAACAAAACCGGCCCCAGGACCAACCCTTGGGGCACTCCGCTTGATACCGGCTGCCAACTAGACATGGAGACATTGATCACTGCCCATTGAAGAATCCCAAGAAGAATCTTCTTTACCTGGGAAAAGAGAAAAGCAGAAGGCTCAAAGTCCACTTGGGAACTCATCTTGCAAACCTAATTTACCTGGGTAAGGTAAATTCATTTGGATGTTATGATGGTGGGTGCTAGAGAAAATAAGAAGATAAGCAGTACAATAATGCCTGTGTGTCTCAGCCTTGGAAGTCTGCTGGAAGAATTTAGAAGGGAGAAGGAATTGACCTAAAAATCTTCCATTCTGATTGGAGGGCACTCTACTTGAACATCAGATGATAGAGATCACGATCATTAGGGTTGTTGCCAGTCGTAGAAAATGATTAGTAGCTAAGAATAACTGGTTTTTTGATGATCAGTAGGGACTTGGAGCAATCAGTTTAACCCTATACAAAGAGAAACACAGAGAGATAATGCACAAAGATACATATTCAGACATACAATGCAATGTACATATAAACCATTTCTAAAACTAAGTTATATTGTATTCCTTTGATGAGCAGCGAGATGAGGGGGGGATACCAAACAAAATGTCTAGCTCAGTGGTGCCAATTCAGATACTACTTGGGGGGAGAGGCAAAATCCAGTGTTGTCTGCCTCCTCTTCCCTAGGACCCTGGGTCTCCCTTGGTCTGGGGATCCTTCCTCTCTCATATCCACACAGTGCAGGAGCCAGGGCCACCAGGAGTTGAGGTCTTGGCAAACTCCCCTGTGCTACACCATGGAGGAACAGACTCTCCATGCACCAGGTCTCAACACCATTTTGCTGTGCAGAAGGCAGACCAAGTCAGATTTCAGTGGCATTTTGACCTTGCAGCCTGAGTGATGCTCCAGACCCCAGTAGTTGGGCCATGGCCTTCCCTGGCTGCATAGCCTATGGACCTTTGAGCAAGTACAAAATGCTTCGGGCAGGGGGCATTCGCAGCCCCCTCCACCTCTTGATTGTGCCACTGGTTAAGAATCCTCATGGTATCGTAACTCTTGAAAAAACATAATGTCAGTGAATAAGAAGAAAATAGAAAAGACTGATCAGATAACCCCTAAGCATAGCATTAATTATAAAACTACATTAGCACCTTGCAATAGAAACCTACTTCTTACAGACAAAATTCACTACAGTCTGTAAATTCTCAAGAATGGTAACTGCTCAATTTTGAAGCACACTGAAGCTAGCTATAAGAAGAATGATCTCTTCACTGCTTTTTTCCCTTTGCAAGGCTGCATTAGTTCTGCAGTGGAACAATGTGATCTACTTCCCTGGATTATTAAGGAATTAAATTATACACCTCATAAATAGCCATTTTTGGTTTGGAAAAGCGGATGTGGTAAAATATTTTTAATAGTATCTTACATTCTTTACATTAATTTGATCCCAAAATATCAAGAACGAACTTGAATGTTTATCATCTCACACTAGGCTGTTCAACACTAGTGCTTTAGTACTTTCCTAAACTCTGGAGACACTCCAGTGCTTACTCTGCTTCCTTGGTGTTTACACCACAAAGGTATGTAGACGATAACCTATAATGTAGTCTTCACATAGCCAAACGTGTAAGATTTTAAAATAAAAAATGTATAATCATTCCCAGCTGTTCTTCTAGATCTTCAGCATCTGTCTAGTATTGAGTCTATAGCTCTAATATGAATGCAGTGTTCCTGGCATGATCTCATCAGAGTCCTGTACACGGGGATTTTTACTTCTGTGTTCCATGGTGTGATGCTTCACAATCACAATTACTTACTGACCTAGAGGAGCACTTTCATACACTACTAGGAGATAAGCCTTGGTGAAGCTGGGGATATTCTGTGCTATGTATCACAACCCTGGCTGTACTGTCTCCTGAAATTATTCAGTGGCAGAGAAGGTTTTGGTTGTTTGGGGTATTTTTTATCTGTAGACTTTTCACTTTGTCTGTTCTTCAGACAGCAAATAAAGGAATGATGAAAAGTATTCTTTCTTCACCTAGTCAGTTCCCATCTGCCCCCAGTCTCTTTCAGCTCCTCACAAGAGATCTCAATTTTAAAATTAAATCAGTATGTTTTTCAGATCTGGACATTTTGGGGAGTATGTATTACTGGTTGCAAAGCTCCATGGGAGGTTCTTTTAGTAGTAATTGTTGTTAATTTTACCAGGCTAAAATTATTCCGTTCAACAGCACAATTAAATATTGCTAGCTGTGTTCTGAAGATAATATGGTTTCAATTAAATTATATTTAACTAAATTTAAATTACCCCTGGCAAATGCAGTCTATGTGGTAAACTTGAAAACAGATTTACCAATCAGAAAACAGTGTAATAGGGATTGTTTTAGTCCTATATTTTGCTATTTGGTTCAATGACCAAAAGTTAATTTGTAGTTCTAATCTCAATATTAAGATCAACAGTTGAGTGAGAAGTGTGTTCTTTGCTTAGTTTTAAAATCTTGTAGTCATTAAGAGTTCCCTTTTTTTATTCTTCACACAATTTACAGAAATTATTTTAGCTCAGTAGCTGGTGTGGCTCTGTCATTTCAGAATTTACACTTATTACTGTTAGTCCATTTACATTCAGCAGCAAGACTCAACTTGCTTTCATGGAGCTACATTTAGAAATTTGTCCTTAAGGGATAACGGTCAACCATGCAATTAGAGAGCACATGACTGCTATAAAATGACTGAGTGGGAAATGGTACAGTTTGAATAGTTGAGGATCCCAAGCCATGTGGCTGACTAACATGTCCGCATGAACTCTGGTCTAGTCACAGAGAATCTAATTCCATTACTTAGATTTCGGTGAGTCTTTATACAGCACTTAGCACAGTGGAGCCCTAATCCTGATTGGAGCCTCTGGACACCACAGTATAAATATTAAATAACTATACTCTATTTGATATCAGGAATTTAAATTTTTCAAAGTAGCACTCATTTCATTATTTTTATTGTGATAGTGTCCAGCGTTCCCAGCCCCACTGTGCTAGGCAGATACAAACACATTACAATAAGGTGCTCTCTGCCCTGGAGAGCTTACTATCTAAGTATAGGACAAGAGGCAACAGCTGGATACATTACTGCAAAGTATTTCCTGTAGCCTCACTTTTCAAGCTGCTAGTTAAAAACAAATGCGTATAGTGTAAAACTTCAGGAATGTCTGCTATAGATTTGTTCTCTCATTCTTGTCAATCAGTATGATAAAGTGGCAGCAAGGGTGTACTGCCTGCATTTGGAACATATTCCTGATATACGGTCATGAGTGATGCAGTTGGCTTTAGAGAAGGCTGTAAGAGAACAGCATCAAATAGACCCAGGCTGTTGGGATTGGAAAGAGGCTCTGTGGCATAAATTCTAACCCACGGAGGAGAAGGTTTGTTGCCTTCTCAGAAGCTTTTGCTTAGTATACCAAATTCAAATAATCATCTTGTCAGGAATCACAACATCTTTCAAAGTAGTCAGCTGTATGTAAAGTATGAAACTGAGACCTTTTCTCTGATTAGAAACCCCACTGTGCATCCCATAATTCAAAGAAGGTAAAACACACAATGCTTTGAGGGAGCTTCTAAGACACGCTTTACAAGTGCAAAGTATTATCGTTATTACTGCTGTTCTCTGCAGGCAGTCCATTCGGATTTGAATAAATGTAACTTGTAACATATGATGAAAAATGAGTCAGAATTTTGCACCACTGCTTGCATTTTCTAAATCTACTGACCGCTGTACTTACCTACATGCCTCCAGCTTTCATCCAGATCACACCACACGATCCATCGTCTACAGCCAAGCTCTACGATACAACCGCCTTTGCTCCAACCCCTCAGACACAGACAAACACCTACAAGATATCTATCAAGCATTCTTACAACTACAATACCCACCTGCTAAAGTGAAGAAACAGATTGACAGAGCCAGAAGAGTACCCAGAAGTCACCTACTACAGGACAGGCCCAACAAAGAAAATAACAGAACGCCACTAGCCATCACCTTCAGCCCCCAACTAAAACCTCTCCAACACATCATCAAGGATCCACAACCTATCCTGAAGGACGACCCATCACTCTCACAGATCTTGGGAGACAGGCCAGTCCTTGCTTACAGACAGCCCCCCAACCTGAAGCAAATATTCACCAGCAACCACACACCACACAACGGAACCACTCACCCAGGAACCTATCCTTGCAACAAAGCCCATTGCCAGCTGTGTCCACATATCTGTTCAGAGGACACCATCTTAGGGCCTAATCACATCAGCCACACGATCAGAGGCTTGTTCACCCTCCCATCTACCAATGTGATATATGCCATCATGTGCCAGCAATGCCCCTCTGCCATGTACATTGGTCAAACTGGACAGTCTCTACGTAAAAGAATCAATGGACACAAATCAGACATCAAGAATTATAACATTCAAAAACCAGTCGGAGAAGACTTCCATCTCTCTGGTCACTCGATTACAGACCTAAAAGTGGCAATACTTCAACCAAAAAACTTCAAAAACAGACTCCAAGGAGAGACTGCTGAATTGGAATTAATTTACAAACTGGATACAATTAACTTAGGCTGGAATAGAGACTGGGAGTGGAGGGGTCATTACACAAAGTAAAACTATTTCCCCATGTTTATCCCTCCCCCCCTTCACCCCCCACTGTTCCTCAGACGTTCTTGTCAACTGCTGGAAATGGCCCACCTTGATTATCACTACAAAAGGTCCCCCCCCACTCCCCCGCTGGTAATAGCTCACGTTAAGTGATCACTCTGGTTACAGTGTGTATGGTAACACCCATTCTTTCATGTTCTCTATGTATATAAATCTCCCCACTGTATTTTCCACTGAATACATCCGATGAAGTGAGCTGTAGCTCACAAAAGCTTATGCTCAAATAAATTGGTTAGTCTCTAAGGTACCACAAGTCCTCCTTTTCTTTTTGCGATTACAGACTAACACGGCTGCTGCTCTGAAGTAAATCTGTTCAGACTCGCTGACTGTGGGGAAGGTGGGAAAGCTGCGTGTATAAAACGTAGTATTTCCTCTTCTCCCTTAGTCAGTAAACAAAAACCTAAATGTATTTTTGTTGTTAATGTACACAATAAAATCCACAGGATTGCCGTATAACAGAGCTAAAAATGACCAGCAAAGAAGAAAATTGGGCATAGTCCCTTTTCTTTATGATTTATACAGAAGTCCTGAAAGTGTGCGGGCTCTGAAATATTCTGCTAAGTTTCTACATAGGAAATTCAAATCTTGTCTCTCTTGTTTTTCCTGAAAGACTGTATGGATAACTGTAGAACCAGTAGGATTACAACATCCAAGACCTGATGTAAGTGAACCAGAATAACAGAAAAAGAAGGTGATTTTATTCACTGTTCAAAACGCCTTGTTTTTTTTACTGTTGAATATAAATGTCTGAAAAACAGGGAGCAAAGTGGTTCTTATTAAGGATTCAGCATACCTGCTCCTTCATTTAAGAGCTGAGAGCTCACAATTCAAGCCTGAGACCTCCAAGGAGCTCTCTAGCAAATCCAGTAAAGACCAAGCTTCATCTTTTGATATTTCTTACTTAAACAACAAGCAGTACACCTCTCCCTTTTTTTCTTAAACACTTCAAATTCCTTGTAAAACATAGAAGAACAAAACAGGGATATAACCCCCTTCTCTTTCCCCTATCCCTTTCTTTGCAAGCCACCTTCAATGTAGCCAGAGCAGGGATAACTACCATTTCAATTATTTGGGTGCTATCCTCTATTGGTAAAATGTCCACCTTAAGTCAGTGGCACAATTTAGAGCAGCAGTTGAAACTTTTTGGGTGTCAGAGTTGGCTCTCAAAACCAGGGAGCTGGAACTTGCTCCCTGACAGTATCCCCTGCTGAGCAAGAGCTCTGGAACACACAAGAATCTGTCCACTGGTTTTTTTATTCACACTACGTTTTGTATTTAATATTAAAATCCCGGGTCCATTAAGCTAGGCCAAATCTTAGTGATTTAGAAGCACCAAAAATGTATAATAACTGATAGCCTACCATTTGAAACTTCTGTTTCTTATGAGAATGCCTTAATTGTCTAAAATTATAGAGATTTTAAAACAGTAGACTAAAGGTGTTAGGACTTCAGGCCAACAGGTTGTGAACTGGAAAACAAAGGATTCATTCCAATTACTGTAGAACACGGCAGTACTGAGACTTTTGTTGCAGAAAGCAAAAAAGACGACCGTTTCAGCTATGATTAAAAAAAATTGCAGCAGCAGTTCAGTTGCTGATATTGAAGGTAATGTCCCTTTTAGACTAGCATGGAGCTAGCATTTCCCCTGGGTTGCCAGCATTTTAACCCGCTAAACCAAAATTAAAATGCATATAGATAGAAAATTACTTCTGTTCAAGGTAGTGCTGCTTCCAGTAATCTGTACGTTGTCTCTGCGTAATGGGAACGTCTTTCCAGATTTGTTCCTGCTAATACTGACTAGAATAGTAAGGGTATGTCAACTGAACGTTTAGGTTGTGGGGGTGATGTGAAAAACTGCTGAATCATACTCATAATACTCTTTTTTTTTCCCCCATGACTGTACTTCCCAGTGATAAAGCATATGGATCATATCATGCAGACACTCTTGCATACATAGAATTTTAGTCAACTGGCTGTAATGGGACTGCTCAAAGTTTCTGCTATATGTAGGTGTTTGCAGGATCAGGCCCTGTACAGTAATTAGTAATAGTCTTCCTTAACTGTTAAACACAGTAAATCCATAGCAAGTTACCGTTTTAACTCAAATTGTTTGCTTTAGAAGAATTAGTGTTGTAATATGGTGTTATTTCAAACAGTCATTGGTTCACTGGCATTAATAATCTGGGACATATTCGTAATTGTTTAAGAACCTCAAGTTTAAAATACTTACTCTCTAAAGATTCTGTCTGCTAGGATTCTCACATATGTTCTTGGTTCCCCAGTGTGAGATGGGCAGAAATCCTTGAGTTCTTGAGAAATATATTGGTCCCCAAGGGTGGAGTGTGAGCTAGCCTCTGTTGGATGTTGTGTACCATATTTTGAGTTTACCTGCTGCTCTTAGAACCTTCCAGTTAAGTTCTTCTTGTGAGGAAAACCTTTGCTTCACATGGTCAAGAGCTGAATCTCTGTGATGATCCTCCAATTCCTTATCTTGCTGACCAGATTTGAAGGCATTATCCATTTTTTTCTCTGTGTTCTGCCTTTCAGCAAGGTGCAAGTTCCATTTTAAATTCTATGTATGTTTAGCACTTTCATGCCTTTGCTTCACTATGTCTTTTGGTGCCTTGCTCAGGTGCTTGAATACTACTTTCACCCAGCACTACAGTGCACTAGTCCCAGTGTTTCTAGTATTTCAGTACGTACGTTGGCATGCTGATAATTGTTTCCAGTGCCTGTGTTTCTAGCACTTTGGAACCTGTGTTGGCATTCTGACTAGAGCAGGCTGGAAAACGGAATTCCCGTTCAGGAGGAAATTCTGAAATTAAAAAATCACTCTGAAATGGAACAGAACATTAACATTTCCAGTGATAGGACTATGAATTCCAAAATTTGTTTTGAAAAATTAAAAATGACATTTTGTTTTGACCTTTTGGACACATTTCTAAGGCTCCCCCAGCTGCCTGGAATCCCCCGGCATCCTACCATTCAAGGAGCTTGGAGAGCCTGGAAGCCGGGCATCTCTGGGAGCCTGGAAGCTGAGATTTTCTGGGCTACTGATAAGCCTGGTAGTCAGGTGTCTGGAAGCCCAGGCTTCTTTGCAGCCTAGCAGGCTGCTGGGAAGTGGGAGAGCTACAGAGCTGGAAATGATTCTCCAAAGAAAATTAAAAAATTTCCAGCAAATTTGAAATTTTCCTGTGGAAAACTTAGATTTTGTGGGACATGAAGTGTCTGTCAGTGCATCCCATCACAGTACCCAAAAATGCCTGTTACAAAGTAGAAGTTCAACAGTGTCCACCACCCATGCTGGGAGACCTCTTGACAGTTTTACCAGAAGATCAGTGTGCCATATTGTATCAAAGGCCGCTGTCAGGTCCAAGAAAATCACTCCTGTCTTCAAGCTCTGTTGAAACCCATTTCCTATATATGTAGTGAGGGCTAGGACTTGGTCGCATGTGGTTCAACCCTTCCAGAAGCCAGCTTGGTCGACGCTGAGAGTTGCCTCTACCTCTGGAGATACATGCTGGAGGATAAGCTGCTCCAGGACTTTCAAGATGACCGATAACAGAGAGATTGGTTGGTAGCTTGCCACATTGTGTGGGTCCTCTCCAAGTTTTAGAAGGGTGATCGCTTCTGACATCCTCCAGATCCTTGGCAGGTTATTCTCATTAACAACCTGTGTCAGGATTTTGGATAGCCCTTAACAGGCATTAAGGTGGTTTCAGGAACACCTTAGTGGTTTCAGGTGTTTCCTGGTGTTTCAGGAACTCTGGCGAAATATTGTTATATCCTGCCGTTGTTCCGGGTTTGATGTTACTGAGTACAGTGTCTAATTCAGTACTTGTGAATAGGGCTATGTACTGAGAAAGTGGCATCTGAACTGCCGCCATTCATCGTGAATCTGCCATTTTACAAGCTTATTCAGGGGAACTTTTGCAAACCCAAGGGAGTGGCTAGCGACTTGTTTTGGCGTGACAGGAGCACAGGGCATCTCTGGTGGTTGTAAGGACAACTAATGGTTAATTTGCACAGTTCAAATACCTGTTTAATGCAAAATAGGAAGTAACTGGTGGGTGTTCCAATGGATTAATGCCATATGACTTTGTATGGATTGGGCTCACGGTATTCCGTCTCACGATCAGCAGTCTTTGGGGGTGCTTTTATATATTTTATATTTTTACTGCATTTCTTAGACATTGATTTTCCTTAGTTTACTGCACGTGCAGTTTTGTAAAGAGTGTGAACGTGATAATTAGAAGGTTAAGTGAAAATAACTTCAGTCCCTGGTACATTTCTTTACTTAAAACATCGCCCTGCTTCTCCAACTCCCAAGCAGCTCATTTTCAAAAATGTTAAAGGAAAAAACATCTGTTTGAGTACAGATCTGGGGTATAGAAGCTGGCAGTGATTGCCACCCTGTGTACAATGATCTCCGCTTAAATGTGTGCTGCCTGCATTTCCTGCTTTACAGAAACCATACAACTTGAAGATAACACGAGCATCTTACATAAGCCTTTACTTTAGTTTTGTAAAGTGGAGTTATACCCCTTTTAATTACCCTAGCCATTAGACTAGGGGAGGACAAACTTTTTGGTCTGAGGGCCACATCAGGTTTCCGAAATTGTATGGAGGGCCGGCTAGGGGAGGCTGTGCTCCTCAAACAGCCAGGCGTAGCCCGGCCCCCACCCCCAACCCCCCCATCCCTGTCCCCTGATGGTCCCCAGACCTTCCTGCCCCTGACTGCCCCCCACCACCTCATCCAACCCCTCCTCTCATTCCAACTGCCCCGCCCCTGGAACCTCTACCCATCCAAACACCCCCAGAACCCCTGCCCCTGACTGCCCCCCACCGCCCCATCCAATCCCCCCTCTCATTCCCACCACCAGAACTTCTGCCCCCGTTCCCCGCCCTCTGACCGCCCCGACCCCTATCCACACCCCCGACCACCACCCCGAACTCCCCTGCCCTCTATCCAACCCCCTGCCCCCTTAGCATGCAGCCTGGAGCACTGGTGGCGGGCGGTGCGACAGCCGCACCGCCCAGAGCACCAGGACAGGCAGCCGCGCTGCCCGGCTGGAGCCAGCCACGCCACCGTGCAGCACAGAGCACCGGGTCAGGCCGCGGCTCTTCAGCTGCGCTGCCTGGCAAGAGCTCACAGCCCCGCTGCCCAGAGCATTGTGCTGGCGGCACAACGAGCTGAGGCTGCGGGGGAGGGGGCACAGTAAGGGAGGGGGCCGGGGGCGAGCCTCCCAGGCCAGGAGCTCAGGGGCCAGGCAGGAGGGTCCTGTGGGCCAGATGTGGCCCATTGGACGTAGTTTGTCCACCTCTGCATTAGAAAATGACTGGTATGCCTTGGTACATGGTATTGGTATGCGCCTCTATGGGGAGCATGTAGGGTTATCACCTGGCTAGTATTTCACCAGCCTGGACAGTTTTTTTTATGGATTTGCCAGACAAATAATTTAATCTGCCATGGTTTGTTTTATTTTTTACGTGGGTCTAAAGATTTGCATTATTCTCCCAATACACTGGGATATGTAATGTTAAAAGTTTGTGTGTCCAGCTAAAGATGCTGCAGTGTTCCCACTTCCACAGTTCAAGCGATAACAGATTGTAGTGGTGTGGCGGTTGTCCCTCCCCCTCTGGGTCAAAAGGAGGCCACACCGCCTCACTATGTTGTCGGGGCCTCCCCCTACTATCAGGGAAATTAGTGTGAGGTGTTAACATCCTGACCCGTCTAATGGGCTAAGCAGCCAACTACTTATAGCCCTTGGGCCCTTCGAGCGGAGGCTGCACACAGCTTAGTGTGGCAGGGCTCAGAGCCCACACAGGTGACAAGTAGCTCCAGGCCCTTCAGCTGGGGCGAAGCAAACACAGTAGTCGATTAGCTCTGGCCTCTGGAGGCAGAGAGAGAGGAAACCCCGCATTCAATTAGCTCTGGGTTCTAGTTTCAGGGCCAGAGCAACCCCAGGAGTCCATCAGCCCTGGTCCCTTGGTGCAGAGACAGGGCAAGCCAGCAGTCAATTAGCCCAGATCTCTTAATGCAGAGACAGGGCAACACCAGTAGGCAGTTTGCTCTGGCTCTGCAACCCGAACCCAGAGCTAATTGCCTACTGGTGTTGCCCTGTCTCTGCATTAAAAGATCCGGGCTAATTGACTGCTGGCTTGCCCTGTCTCTGCACCAAGGGACCAGGGCTGATGGACTCCTGGGGTTGCTCTGGCCCTGAAACTAGAACCCAGAGCTAACCCCGTAGTCAATTGGCTCTAGTCTCTGGGTTCGGAGACAGAGCACACCCAGCAGTCAATTAGTCCTGGTCTCTTGTGGCAGAGACGGAGCAAAGCCAGTAGGCAATTAGCCCTGATTTCTTAAGGCAGAGACAAAGCAAACTCCAGTAGTTAATGAGTTCCGGTCTCTAGCTGCAGAGACAGAGCAAACCCCAGGGTCAGGTGGCCTAGCTTCGGGGGACAACCTAAGAGCACAGGGCACTGGACCTGGTGAGGGGAGGCTACCACCCTAGAGGTGGGGTGGGGTAGCAGATGGGGTTCGGGTCCACCCTACTCCAGCAGACCCCAGCCCAGGGCCCTAACACTTGTGTCGTGGTGCACCACTGGGCCAGCAAGGATCCAGCCACAACATGCCGACCTTGCCTCAGGCAGAACTACAGCTTGACAGAGATCTGCTGTCCCTGGGCCACTTCCTCTCCTCCCCCCGGGGTGTACCTGCACCATAGATTCATAGATACTAAGGTCAGAAGGGACCATTATGATCATCTAGACTGACCTCCTGCACAATGCAGGCCACAGAATCTCACCCACCCACTCCTGAGGTGATAAACCTCTCACCTATGTCTGAGCTACTGAAGTCCTCAGATCATGGTTTAAAGACTTCAAGGAGCAGAGAATCCTCCAGCAAGTGACCCGTGCTCCATGCTGTAGAGGAAGGCGACAAACCCCCAGGGCCTCTGCCAATCTGCCCTGGAGGAAAATTCCTTCCCGACCCTAAATATGGCAATCAGCTGAACCCTGAGCATGTGGGCAAGATTCACCAGCCAGATACCCAGGAAAGAATTCTCTGTAGTAACTCAGATCCCACCCCATCTAACATCCCATCATAGGCCATTGGGCCTATCAACCACGAATATTTACCGATCAATTAATTGCCAAAATCATGTTACCCCATCATACCATCTCCTCCATAAACTTATCGAGTTTAATCTTGAAGCCAGATACCCTCACTGCTTCCCTTGGAAGGCTATTCCAGAACTTCGCTCCTCTGATAGTTAGAAACTTTCGTCTAATTTCAAGTCTAAACTTCCCGATAACCAGTTTATATCCATTTGTTCTTGTGTCCACATTGGTACGGAGCTTAAATAATTCCTCTCCCTCTCTGGTATTTATCCCTCTGGTATATTTATAGAGAGCAATCATATATATGAGGCAGTTATGGCCCAGAGGATACAGCACCAAACTGGGACTTGAGAGACTTGCGGTCTATTCCTTGTTCTCCCATTGACCTGCAAAGTGACCATGGGCAAATCACTTCCCCTCTCTGTGCCTCAATGTCCCCATATGTACAATCAGGATAATATACTGCTGAAAAGGACCACAGATTGAATATGAGTCAATGGTGTAATGCAGTGGTGAAAAAGGCTAAAATCATTCTGGGGTGTATTAACAGGAGCCCTGTATGTAGGGCATGGGATCCTCCACCTCTTCAGCATAGGTGGCAAGTGGCAGTCCTGGCAGGTCTGTGGCAGAAGCAGGTTCCCCAGTGGGTAGAGTGTTGCAGGGCTCAGCAGCAGGGTCCATCTGCCTCCTTCGGTGTCTATCTTCCAACTGAGCGGGAGGCCCCAACTTCCTTTCCCAGTGATGTACTTCCGGCAGGAGGAGCGGAGCAGGCCTGGCTCTGCCCACTTGGGCATGGAGGGTGGTTCCTCCCCTTCTAGCTCGGTGGGAGGCCACACTGCTCACAGATCAAAACTGTTGAAAATACTGCAGCTATCTGCCCACCAACATGCAAGTGCATTGTACGTGTGTGTGTGTGTGTGTAAGAGAGGGTTTGAGTCATGTGGGAGTGAGGAGATGTGTGATGTTATCAATCTTATCTATATTGTGTTCTCTCTCTAGATACTATAAGTGGCTGTTGAAATGGGGGTTGCAGAATTGCCTTGTGGGTTGGGGGTTGGAGTTGTGGCAGGCTTGCCATGTTGGGGGGAGGGGGTGCCAGGCTTTTTGTTTTTGTTTTTCCATTTCAAAAGTGGTAACCCTAGGAGTACAACAAGGTTCCCAGGAGTGTGTAAGGGCCTGACTGTCCTCTCAGTAGCTGGGTCTCCTGCTACAGTTCTTCTAGCCTGGCAGCTGTGGCAAGAGCAAGAAGGGAGGGTCAAGGAGTGAGAAGACATGGCCTCTCCCTGATCCTTCATCCACAAAAATACTACTTCTTAGACAGAGGGGAGCACGAATGGGACATGAATCTCCAAAGATGGATGCAGCAAAAAGGGTTTGGAAACCTCTGGTATATAGTAATAACATCACAGAATTATAGTTACATATGTAAGTGCTATCTAGGGATTCCTAATTGTAGGCCACTTGGCTTCCAGTGCAAAGCATTGGGGAGACAGTGAATTCATAGAACAATTAAGTCTTTTTCTAAAAGTAAGACCATTAGATTGAGATGTATACCTTAGAGGTACAGTATGATATACAGTATTGCTACTCATTGACATGATAGCTGGTTTTTAGTCTCCAGAAGCCATTGGAACAATCCATCAGTTTCACATAGTAGTCCATTTACTGAAGTATTTTACTGGTTCTTTCCTTGATCCGAGCAATTTGTGTAATGATCAGGTTCTGTAGTATGACATTATCTTGGTAGGCCTTAGTTTAATTAATTAGCACTTGTATAGTAGGTATTGTTAAATGTTAAATCCACCCTATTGTTTCAAGACAAAGAGTGGAACAAAGAATGTAGGCCATACTTACGGGATGGGGACTCTATCCACCACAACGCCCACATCTTTTTTAGAGTCCCTGCTTCCTAGGTTAATCAGTTGAGTATGAGCTCACAAACTGACGGTGTGGTTAAAAGAACTAATGTGTTCCTGGGATGTATAAACCGGAATCTCTAGTAGGAGTAGAGAGACTATTTTACCACTGTATTTGTATTTGTCACTGGTGCGACCAGTGGTGGAATACTGTATCCAGTTCTGATGTGCACAATTCAGGAAGGATGTTGACAAATTGGAGAGGGTTTATAGAAGAGCCACAATAATGACTGAAGAATTAGAAAATATGTGTTATAGTAGTAGACTCAAAGACCTCAATCTAATTAGCTTAACAGAGAAGATTCAGGGATGACTTGATTACACTTGTCAAAGTTTGACTCAGACTCACAATTTGTCAGACCACTCTGTTTTATTAGCAAAGCTGCTCTGCTAATACATTTAGAAGTGAGCCCCCCGAGTGGGGCTTGTGTCTCTTAATTTATACAGTTTTTGGAGAACAAGTTACAGAGAAGTTACAGACAAAAGAAGAAAAAAGATTTTAGTCACCACCCTTCGAGATCCCTGAGACCAGTCACGTATCTTCAATTACCTGCCACCCTTAACAATCTCCTTTAACAGCTTCCAGTTAACTTAACTAATTGCCCTTCACACCTTCCATTCTGATGCCTGCTTCTTAGACGTGCTGGCTCTATCTTAATTGCTTCTCCATTCAAAAGCTAACTGTCCCTACATGTGCTCCCTCAGATACTTTGTAACATGTTTTGGCATGCCCTCTCATATACAATGTATCCAGCATGTCCCCTTATACAACGCTATACTTATACAATGTTATACTTCCACACACTGTTAAGCAGGGCCAGCCTTAGGGAAAATAGCACCCTGGGCAAACTTGTATTTTGGCGCCCCAGCCGTCTCCCCATTCATTCCCCTACTGGCCCCAGCTGTCTCCCCCATTCATCCGACCCTGCTGCCTCCTGTCCCCCATTGCCCCGAGCTCCCTTCCATGACCTCGCACTCGAGGCCCACCCTCGCACTCCAGCCTCTTAACCAAAGCATCCCCCAACCACGTCGCCTACCTGTAGGGCCAGCCCTGCCATGCAGTGACTCACATCTGGATGCCAGGGTGATGGGCATCATAGGAAATGTTGACTCCCCCTGCCAGTGCTCCAGGGGACCCTCATCTGGTCGCTGAGCAGGACAACCACGATGATGTAGTAGGCGGTCTGCTGCACTCTGACAGGGTGAGCAGGCTCTGGGGCAGAGTTGTACCTCTCCTGCACCTCCCAAGAAAAAGGCGGAGCCCCTGAGAACTGGGGAGCATAAGGAACTGTGAGGTTCAGAGTGTGGCATTCAGGAGGGGATCTTGAAGATATGAGGGACACCCTGAGAACGGGGGGGGAGGCAGGGTGGCTAAGAACAGGGAGGTTAGGACCAGGGGGGCAGAGGGAGGGGCCTCCTGCGAGCTGTGTGGGCATGGACGGGGACTGGGACCTGGGGGCACAGGGAGGGGCCCCCAGGAGCTGGCGGAGCTGGGACAGAGTCAGGACCCCCTAAGACTGACTGGTGTCTTTGCCCTGCAGTTTTAGCTCCCTTGCCTTCCCCTCCCAAACTGGAAGAGGCTGGCAATTTCCAGCTCCCATTGGCCAGCTGAGATGCCACGCTCACCTTCCACTGGGTGGCATTGCTTTCATTCAAGCTGCCCATGGAAGGAGGAACAGCCGGGCTGGGACAGTCCCAGAGGGTGGCGGGGAGGAAGAGCATGCCAGCTTGCAGAGAGCAGAGGCAGGACTAGGAGCCGGGCTGGGAAACTATGTGGGGCAGAGAGCAGGGGATCTCCACTCTGGAGCAGGGAGGCGGGCACTCCTGCTGCACCAGGCTGCATCCCGCAGGCAGTGAGGGGATGCCCGAGCCCCTTGCCTCTGCACCATGGCACCCCCTGACTATGGCGCCCTGGGCAGATGCCAGGATCACCTAGCCTTAAGGCTGGCCCTGCTGTTAAGGAACAAATATTTACTAATGAGCTAGCAGAGAAAGGTATAACATGATCCAGTGGGTGGAAGTTGAAGTGAGACAGATTCACACTGGAAATAAGATGTAAATTTACCAAGGGTCGTGGTAGAATCTCCATCACTGACCATTTTAAAATCAATATCAATCTTTTTGTCGAAAAGATTTGCTCAAGGAATTATTTTGGCTAAGTTCTCTGGCCTGTGTTATACAGGATCACAATGGTCCCTTCAGGCCTTGAAATGTATGAAAAAGACATGCTTTGCATGAAGCATAAATAAGCCGTTTAACCTCCCCACCACCACCACCTGCCAAAGTACAGCATACTGGCATAAAAGACCTTTGGAAGTTCTCTGATGTCTGCTTTGAGAGCTCATATGAGCAGTGCCCTGCGTACACCATGACATATTGGGACAAAATTTTGAGGTAACAATCCCAAAATTCCATGGCAATAAGTACTAAATCCCTTAAATTAATCATGGCAAGATTAATGTATTCAGTTGCCATGACGTTTCCTTTGTTGCCGTTCCTCCATCTCCACACAAGTACATGCAGCTGTGGCTCATAGTTGAGAACCCATCAGCATAAACTCCACTGATTATTTTTATAGTGATTATTTTCAATGTGTTCTCCAGGGATCCTAGCACCACGCTCCATGCCTTGGCTCCAAGATGTTCTCTAGGCATCCTGGTGCAGAATTACCTCCGTCCCAGGTGTCTCAGGGAAGGGAAATACTTCTGGTCTGTTTCAGTGGCTCATCTTCCAGGCTTCGCAGCTGTGCTCTTCTTTAGGCTCGCCAGCCTAAGCTTCTGGCTCCATCGAACAGTGCAGAGCACCAATTAGCAATTTCATGAAGGGAAAGCCAGAGAGCAAGAGGCAGCTACAGGAAACATCCCAGCAGGGCAGAGCCAGAAAACCAAATGGCTGCAGCAAAATGGCAAATTCCATGGTATCTTGGGGGAAAAATTAGGTATTCTGTGGTCATGGAATTGTGGAGTCCACAGGGCCTTGATTAAGAAGATTGAAGCAGTTCACACTTTTGAAAGCCATTGTCTTAAGTTGTCTACAAACTCAGGGTTTGTCTAGATGGTAAGTTTGTTGACTTGCCATCTAGACAAGCCCTCAGGCAGGCAACACTGCATTCATTTTGTTCATGTTTTCAACAACCATTAAAGCTGGAAAATTTGTTTCCATGAAAACTGGAGCACACTTCTATGGCAAAGGGATAAATTAAGTGGCAGATACCACAGCCACAGAGCTGCAGATTACATGGCCTCTGCTTGAGTCATAACTTTTTTTTAAAAAGCCTTCAAGCAATGAAGGAATCTTGACAAGAGGCCTGGTCAGTTAGTTAGTTCTTTGTTGAGAATATCCTTTTAATCCCACTTAATATGAGTGAAAAGGAACTTTGCAATGTGGCCATCATTGTTTTAGAAATAGTATGGAGATAAAAATTGAGTCAATTACTTTAATCAAAACTAGGCTGACAGACCCTGCTGTAGTCCACGTCTCCGTCCAAGATCTGATCTCAGCTCCAGATAGCATAGGTAGTTCAGACCTTTTGGTATATTGGGACTGTTCAGCCGTTTCCACAAGATGCCTTCCAATGGTGTTTATACTATACGAGTTGAGACAATTAGCACACTATATGCATTCTTGAAGTACGCTCTGAAACATTAAGCATGATGACATAGCATTTTACAGTGGTCTGTTCTGGGGCAGACCCCCATGAAGTTAATGCATCTTACTTTCGTCCAAACTGTGAGCTCAATGTCAGAAAAGCAGAATAACATCCCAAGAATTTCAGGGACATAAACTTTGAAGAATTGTTTTGTACTTAAAGAAGAGAAAGTATAGGTTACTCTCATATATCTTTTTGAAGTTTGTAACAAGATGGATGGCTCAGGTTATTGCTTCTAAATTAAGAGCTTTACATTTGTTGTTTACACTTCAAACACTAATGAACTGTGAAAACAAAATAGATAATTCTCCAAGTATATGTTTCATACAAAACTAAATAACTAGTTTAAAATCCAGAAATTAAAATCTAGCAAGCAGTAAGTGCAGATGTTTTTCCTAAAACATGGGAGTGGTATTACTTCAAACAGTATCAATGCTAGCTCTGTCCTCAGGGAGACATACAGATTTACTGCTTAGTATCCAGAGCAACTATTGTTTCTGAAATGAAATATTGGAACTATATTAAAAACCTACTCCAGACTACTCAAAGTAATGTATAGTCCTAAATCTGAATTAATTCCTGAAAACACGTACTGTATGTGAATGTACAGTGTTTTCTGACATTTTATCACAGAAAGCGGTAACAATAGAGTGCAGTTTGGCTGGATGATAGAGGAAGTATCTTAAATAACACCTCTAATACTGTATATTTTAAATGTTAACACTAAATTATGTTAAAATGTTAACACTTATGGCTAAACAAAGGATATTACATGACTTGCAACTCTCATTAGATGTTGGTGAATATCTGTTTCTATGTAGGATATTACTGTCTTTGAATTATATTTGAATTGTGTGGGGGAAAAAAAATAAAAACAAAACAAAAACTCCTGAAATTAAACCCTTTCTCAAATTTCCAGCTCTAACTCCGAGGGAAGATGGAAATAACATCACCCTTTTCTATAGGTGTACTTGCTCCTTCAAATGAAGAAAAGTACACAAAATTCACTGCTGAATTCAAAGCTTTTAAGGTAGTTAAACTTCTTATAAGTGAATAAAAGTGGGACAATTGCACTCGGTTAAAATGGTGTTCTTATTAGTTAGGTGAGGTAAAAGATATTATTTTAATTATTGGGCAGAGTTTAAGTAGCAAAATGTTTTGCCATTTAAAATGTAGAGTTTGCAAAAGAATTGAACATTGTGGGAGGAAACTATACAAACTGTACACAGTTTGCTACAGGGTGGATTTGATTTAAATCAAATTGATTTAAATCACTAGTCAGGAAGACTCGATTTAATCATAGATTTCTACATAAGTACATTCTTGACCAACCTGCTTCCTTTCATCATCTTCAATGCAGTGTCTTCCTGAGAGGGATAGATAAGCTATTACCAGCAGGACAGTGGGGTGGGAGGAGGTATTTTTTCATATTCTCTGTGTATAAATAAAGTCTGCTGCAGTTTCCACGGCATGCATCCGATGAAGTGAGCTGTAGCTCACGAAAGCTCATGCTCAAATAAATTGGTTAGTCTCTAAGGTGCCACAAGTACTCCTTTTCTTTTTGCGAATACAGACTAACACGGCTGTTACTCTGATTCCTGAGAGGGAACACTTCTCAAGATGTTATTTCATTTAGGCAGCCAGGCACTGCATTTCTTTGTTGCACTGTTTGCATTTTGCATGCATGCCTGTCTTACCCACAGGTAGAGGAACTTCATTAAAATATTCCCAAACTGGGTCTCTCTTACGGCTTGCTGCCGTTATAGGTTTTCCCTTCTAGTGAGAGAATGGTATGGTAGATCTCAAATCAGTGAAGGCCACTCTCAGACCTCAAGACTTCTGCAATATGCTGCTCAAACAGTTTCACTTTTGTTTCTACTGCCTGTCCCTCCCTTCTCACATTTATCTCCAGACTTCTTCTCCTTGTCCAGCTCTATTCCGCCCCCAACAATCATCTATTCATTGATCTTTTTGAAACTTTGCACTTTTAGAGAGAGGTAAGGGATTGACTCTGTGTACACACATTTGCAGAGGGGCAATAGGGTTGAGGTCTGTTATTTCTCACCTCGATATATTATTTATTTTTTTAAAAACATTTTTGCTGTTAACAAGCATGTTATCGCTGGAGAGACAAATCCACAGTTTGAGAACTGCAAAACTAAGCATCTCTGATGGTACTTTCTAGACTGAGCACTGAGTCCCTAAATTAACCTAAATAATCTATACAGAAGCCCCTGGAGCCACATAAGATTGGGTCCCTAATCCATGAACTATTGGAACTCATTTACAAAACTTTTCTTAAACATGACATGAATATATTGTCTCATATTATAGAATTAGAATTTATAATCCCTATTCCATGATGAGATATCTTTGAGCTATAATGTATCTTAATTAAAACGATCTTTAGATGGTTTTTTCCTCAAAAAGCATTTTATAAAAAAAAAATCTGATTTTAAATTTAAAAAATCAGATGTTTTATTTTTTTTTAAAAAATCATTGATTTTTATCCACCCTGGTTTGCTGTATATTCATGGTTATGTACATAAGCATGGTGTACCAAGACACCTGCAATCTTTGGGCACAGAGCCAGAGAAAGACAGCCCTCCTACAAATGGAGCACAGTCCCTTGTTCTGCATGATGCACTGCACTTCCTCCCCCAATTTTTAAATGTTTGACTTTTTGGAATCTGAATTAAAAATGTTAGCATGTGTTTTAAAAAATGAACATGCATTTCTGCATGCATTCAGGTTTTATGTATGTATGAAATTTCCCAGCCTGAATATTTGCACTGAGCGTTGTGTACACAACTGCACATACATTTCTAAAAAATTGGGCCATTATTTAGTTAGCACCACTATGAGAGGGTGATCTGTAGCTGTCTGGATCTCTCCCCCTCCCCCCACCTGATCTGGATTGTCATGCACAAATACATCCACTTGGGATGGCTAGTAACAGCTGTGGGAAGTCAGTTGCACCAGTTCAACCTGTCAATTTAAAAATAAAGTGTATAACAGCATTGCTATTATCAAGTGCTGAAAAATCCTGAGACAGGCCCCAAAAATCATGAGATTGGCTCAAATCGTGATTTTAAGAATAATACATTTGAAGTTCCTTTTATTTGTCTTCTGGCTTTTGAATCCCTATGGTTAATTTTTTTCCAGTTTCTTGGAGATTCTGGTATAGTTACCTGACTCCAGGGTCTAAGGCTTCAGAAAAACCCCAACACATCAGATATTGCAAGCCACACGATAAACTCATGGGCATTGGCAACACTAGGACAGAAGCGTCAGTAGAAGTATGGAGTATAGCTCGCCAGGAATTTGTTTTCGGGTAAAAAAAAATTTTTTTTTTACAAAAATGAAAAGAACGCATTTGTCTCCTTTTCTACAATTTATTTGAGTTTTTGTTGAAAAACCAGAAAACACAAAAAATGTGGCCACTCTGACAAAATGTTTGGTTTTACAGAAAATTTCTACCTGACTAGCCAAATTTTTCATTTTCAAAATTTTGTTGTTTTTAATGAAAACCCCCCAAATGTTTCAAACAGACATCTCCTTCAAAAATTACTAGTTGGGTTTGGGGGGGGAGGGGAAAGAAAGCCGTTAAAAGAAACAAACCAACAAACATTTTGAACAAAAAATATCAACCCATCCTAGCTAGGAGTGCTAGCCAAGGAGCATTGTTCTGGAGCTGGCTAGAGAGCCAAGGTCCTCAGGCTATGTAGGGAGACTGGTGGTGTTGATATCCTGTGCTGTGTATTGTTCTGTTCATTTTCTCCATACTGTTGTGGGTGCGAAGGACACCTTATTCTCTCCCTTCCCCCCCGCACTCCCGCCCAATAAAAATCCCACAGCTACCCCAACAATAAAAATCTGGACAACCTCTTAGTATATCTGTTACAACCAAGGATCTTTGCAGTGATGTTAAGATAGACTCAGGAAGCAGACCTGTTGAAAGCCTCTGGGTAAGGATAAAAGAGGTAAAAAAAAACCAAGGGTGATGTCTACTATAGACCACCTAACCAGGAAGAAAAGATGAAGCTTTTTTAAAAAACTAGTAAAATCATCCGTAACACAGAACTTGGCAGTGGTGGGGGACTTCAACTACCCAAACATCTGTTGGGAAAATAATACAGCAGGGTACAGATTATCCAACAAGTTCTTGGAATACATTGGAAGCAACATTTTTTGTAAATAACAGAAGATGGAGAAAGTGAGTAGGGGAGAGGCTATTCTAGATTTGATTTTGACAAATAGCGGGAAACTAGTTGAAAATTTGAAGGTGGAAGGCAGCTTGGGTGAAAGTGATTATGAAATGACGGAGTTCATGATTCTAAGGAATGGTAGGAGGGAAAAGAGCAGAATAAAGATAATGGATTTCAAGAAGGCAGACTTTAGCAAACTCAGAGAATTGATACATAAGAACCTATGGGAAGCAAGTCTGAGGGAGAAAAAGAGTTCAGGCGAGTTGGCAGTTTTTTAAAGAGACGTTAGTAAGGGCTCAAGAGCAAAGTATATCAATACATAGGAAAGATAGGAAGTGTGGTAAGAGACTCCCCTGGCTTAAACAGAGATCTTCAATGACCTGAAACTCAAAAAAGAGTCATACAAAAAGTGGAAACTAGGTCAAATTACTTCCCAAAGAGTGAATATAAAATAAACACAAGCATGTAGGGACAAAATTAGAAAGGCCAAGGCAAAAAACAAGATTAAACTAGCTAGGGGCATAAAGGGCAACAAGAAAACATTTTACAAATACATTAGAAGCAAGAGGAAGACCAAGGCTTTTGATACTGTCTCACATGACCTTCTCATAAACAAATTAGAGAAATATAACCCTGACGAACGTACTATAAAGTGGGATCACAACTGGTTGGAAAACCATACTCAAGAGACTAGTTATCAATGGTTTGCAATTAAGCTGGAAAGAGACACTGAATGAGGTCCAGCAGGGATCTGTCCTGGATCTGATAGTCAGTTTATTTATAAATGATTTGGATAATGGCATAAAAAGTACACTTACAAAGTTTGCAGACAAAAGTATGAACGCAAAGCACAACGCTTCTGAAGGGCTAATTAATTGGACAAATACAAAATGGGAAACAACTGCTTAGGAAGGAGTACTGCAGAAAAGGATCTGGGGGGTTATAGTTGATCACAAACTAAATATGAGTCATCAGTGTAATACTGTTGCAAAAAGAGTGAACATCATTCTGGGATGTATTAGGAGGAGTGTTGTAAGCAAGATATGAGAAGTAATTCTTCTGCTCTACTCCACATTGGTAAGCCCTCAACCGAAGTAGTTGTGTCCAGTTCTGGGTACCACACTTTGGGAAAGATGTGGACAAACTGGAGAAAGGCCAGAGGAGAGCCAAAAATATTATTAAAGGTCTAGAAAACAGTGACCTACAAGGAAAGATTGAAAAAATAATTGGAGTTTAGTCTGGAGAAGAGAGGACTGAGCGGGGACACAAATATGTAAAAGGTTGTTGTAAAGAGGAGGATGATAAATGATTCTCCTTAACCCATGAGGACAGGACAAGAAATAATGTGCTTAAATTTGCAGCAAGGGAGGTTTAGGTTGGACATTAGGAAAAAATTTCCTAATTATAAGGATAGTTAACCACAGGAATAAATTGCTCAGGGAGGTTGTGGAGTCTCTGTCATTGGAGGTTTTTTAGAACGGGGTGGGCAAACTACAGCCTGCAGGATTGCTACCCCCGTGGCACCTTGGGCCCCGTGCCGCTCCCGGAAGCGGCCAGCACCATGTCCCAGGGATGGTATAGAAGATAATACTTAGTCTTGCCTCAATGCAAGGGACTGGACTATAGATGACCTATTGAGGTCTCTTCCAGGCCTACATTTCTATGATTGATAGGTGCATACAAGACACCAATTCCTCTTTTTAGCAATTTACAGTCTAAATAGGGATGCACAAATGACAAGAGATCATGCTTGGTGAGGGGAAGAAGGGGAGAGAACAAGGAGTAGATATTCCAGAGGAATATGTATTTGCTTATGGGCAGAAGATCCTGAATTATGCACTATTTTGTCAGTTGGGATTGGATTTTTTTTCAGTGAATCACTTGTAATTAGTGAAAATAACTTGTATGGTGGATCATCCTAAACTGTTCAGAAGAATCCTTGTTTAAGGAGTAATTTGAGTGAAGGAAATATGATCAAATGGAAACAAAGTTTGAAACTATTCCAAACTTAACGTGCATCACGGAAGAAGATGTAGCTGTGTGAGGAACAAACAAAGGGAGCAGCCAAGTGTCTGGTTTATACTGAGTAAAGGCAATGAGTGGAAAGAGATAAGATCACAAATGTAAGCAGAAGCAGAATATTTTTAGAGCCTTTAAAGCAAGGATGAGAAACATGAGGAGAAGGTGTCTTTTGGCAGCAGCATTTGTATGGGCTGAGGCCTTCCATGACAACTGACCCAAGGTGCAGAGAAGAGTGTTGACACGATGATTTGAAGTAAGGTTAGATTTTTAGAGCTGTAGAGGAAGTAGTAATAGGGTGGATTGGGGATGGGGGTATATGCTGGTGTTTGGGGATTGTGGGGATAGTGACATTATGAACAATTAAAAAAAAAGGAGTGAGGGGGGAAGAGTTAAGGGAGGTGGGAGAAGAGATCAATTCTGGTGATGCTAGGTTTGCACTGGCAGCAGGACATTCAGGATTGAGATGTTTTGGAATCAGAGCTACAAGACAGAATTTTTAAAAAACCTGAAGTACAATGAAGAGCTTTATAGTTACCAAATTATACTAGCATCTCTCATAACACTTTCATTACTAACTCAAGGAGCAGCTACTTGAAGAGGGAAGTAGATGCTTTAATTTCCCTTTGGTTGCCATAAAGTTGACTGCTATCTCTCTCTTTAAAAATATGGGAGAAGTTGCAGTCTCCCAAAATCTTTTCTCATGGATTCCCAGAGTCACTCATGCAGACCTGGTGGCAGTAATTTGACTCTCTGTAACTTAATTTTTTTAAATTTAAGAACTATAGCCAAGATGTCCAAAGATAGGATCTTAAAGTTAGGCTTCTGAGTTTATGCGAAACTTCCTAAATAAGTTACCAGACTCTCAAAAGTGCTGAAGTCAGCGGGAGCTGCATAGGGTTGCCAACCCTCCCGGTTTCTCCGGGAGTCTCCTGGAATCTGGCTCTATCTCCCGGAGGCTACAGAAGCCAATCCGGGAGATTTTAGGCTGTTAAAAGTCTGGCGGTGCAGTGAGGCTAAGGCAGGCTCCTTGCCTGTCCTGGCCCCACGCCGCTTCCGGAAGCGGCCAGCACATCCCTGCTCCCTTGCGGCCCCAGGGTGCGGGGGCAGGAGAACTCCGCAACTCCCATTGGCTGGGAACTGCAGGCAATGGGCGCTGCGGAGTCGGGGCAGGGGCAGCACGCAGGCCGCTTCCGGGAGTGGCATGGGGCCAGGGTAGGCAGAGAGACTGCCTTAGCCCCACTGCGCCAGCAACCAGGAGCCCCCGAGGTAAGTGCCACCCAGCTGGAGCCCACATCCCTCACCCCCTCCTGCACCCTAACCTCCTGCCCCAGGCTCAGCCTGGAGCCCCCTACTAAACTCCAAACCCCTCGGCCCTAGCCCACACCTCAACCCCCTGTCTCAGCCTGGTGCAAGTGAGTGAGGGTGGGGGAGAGCAAGCGACAGAGGCAACGGGGATGAAGTGAGTGGGGTGGTGCCTCGGAGATGGGGCAGGGCAAGGGGCGGGGCAAGGGTGTTTGGGTTTGTGTGATTAGACAGTTGGCAACCCTAAGCTGCAGAGTGTTCAGCATTTTGAAAATAAGATTGGTGACATGGCTCCTGTGTTTCGAACCCTTTGCCTTTTATTAAACGACTCTCATCCTTTTTTATGCATCGGTTTTGGTGTTCATTAACTTTGGCTGCTCCTCTCATTTTGTGGGCTGCATAAATTACAAACTACCTATGTACTCTGCCTCCGTCTTACTTTCTGTTGTTTCTCTTTGCAGTCCACTCCTTTGCATCTAGCAGCAGGCTATAACAGAGTTCGAATAGTCCAGCTTTTGCTTCAGCATGGTGCTGATGTTCATGCAAAGGACAAGGGGTATGTATATTGGTTTTTAATTAATTCTCTGGTTTCACTAGTTAGTTACATTTTAAGAATTATTTTTATCATTGTTCTGTTGTATGTTGTAATTCAGTCTGTATCTGAAAATGAGTTAATCTAAAATTGGAGATGAGAATTGGGGCACAGTTGTTTCCAGAATCAAAATTTTGTTTTTGTGGTAAATAATCTTTTGTAAAAGCCCAAGTGAGGATTGAAGTGGGATAGTGTGCTCCTTAGTTATGTAGATCTTCTATTTTATGGATTATTCCTTCATTAAATAAGTGCATTTTGAAATCTATATTGCTTGGTTCTTTATGGGTCCGCTGTGTTATTGGAAATTCTGTGCACAATTTTGAGTGTTGATGGACTTCTGGTATTATTTTGGCAATAAAAAATGAATGCAAGGTGTGACAGACAAGAGGCATATTCAGTTACACTTTTCTGTGACCTGATTATTTTGTCAGGTATATGCATGTCAGCTCCATGAGATTTGCACATGCACAACTGATGAGATAAACAAGCACCTAGTTTCACAGCTATTACCAGCAGTAAACATCATAGGAAGAGAAGACAGCAGAGCAGTCTTTTCTAAGGTGAATTAACATATTTCATAGATTACTCAGGCTAGTTAAGTCCAAAGCTGACTGCAAAGAGTTACAAAGGGATCTCAGAAAAACTGGGTGAGTGGGCAAGAAAGTGGCAGATGAAATTCAGTGTTGATAAGTGCAAAGTAATCCACAGTAGAAAACAAAATCCCAACTATATATACACTATGGTGGGATCTAAATTAGCTATTACCACTGAAGAAGATCTTGGAGTCATTCTGGATAGTTCTCTGAAAACATCTGTCCAATGTGCACCATCAGTCAAAAGGGCTAACAAAATGTCAGGAACCATTGGGAAAGGGATAGAAAATAAGAAAAGAAAACATAATATTGTCTCTATATAAATCCATGGTTCACCCACACCTTGAATACTGCATGCAGTTCTGGTTACGCCTTCTCAAATAAGATATAGTAGAGTTGGAAAAAGTACGGTGAAGGGCAACAAAAATGATTTCAGGTATGGAAAAGCTTCTGTATAAGGAGAGATTAAGAAGACTGGGGCTTCTTCATCTTAGAAAAGATGGCTGAGTCCTATGATAGAGGTCTGTAATAACACTAATGGGGTGGAGAAAATGAATAGGGAAGTGTTAACTTACACCTTCATGCAACACAAGAACTACGAGTCGCTCAATGAAGTTAATAGACAGCAGATTTAAAACAAACAGACGGAAGTACTGCTTCACACAACACACAGTCAATCTTTAGAACTTGTTTCCAGGAGTGTTGTGAAGGCCAATAGTATAAAACAGGGGTCGGCAACCTTTCAGAAGCGGTGTGCCGAGTCTTCATTTATTCACTTTAATGTAAGGGTTTCGCATGCCAGTCATACATTTTAACGTTTTTTAGAGGGTCTCTCTCTATAAGTCTCTATATTATATAACTAAACTATTGTCGTATGTAAAGTAAACAAGGTTTTCAAAATGTTTAAGAAGCGTCATTTAAAATTACATTAAAATGCTGATCTTACGCCGCTGGCCCACTCAACCCGTTGTCAGCCTGGGGTTCTGTTCACCTAGGCCAGCAGCAGGCTGATGGGGGCCGGCGGCCGGAACCCTGGCGGGCAAGGAGCCGGCAGCCAGAACCCCAGACTGGCAGTGGGCTGAGAGGGGTCGGTGGCCGGGACCCCAGACCGGCAGTGAGCTGAGTCGCTCAGCCCGCTGCCAGCCTGGGATTCCGTCCACCGGCTCCTTCCAGCCAGAGTCCCGGCTGCCGGCTCCGCTCAGCCCACTGCCGGTCTGGGGTCCCGGCCCTGCCCACATGGAGTGGGTACCTACCTTCTCACTGGCTCTAGCCCATTCTCTTCCTCTCTCTCTGCACTGAGCTGAGGGTGGGAGTGCACTGAGCACAGGGCTGGGGGTGAAGGAGCAGGCTGGGGGTTGCGGTGCAGGGTTTGGCCAGGAGCTAGAATGCGGGAGCAGGCTCAGGGTTGGAGCAGGAGGTTTGGATGTGGAGTGCCTACTTGGGCAGCTTCCATTTGGTGCGAGGGGTGCAAGTGGGAATGTGGGGGGTGGTGCAGGAGCTCCCGTTTGGTGCTCAGGGTGGGGGTGGGAATGTGGGGGGTGCAAGAGTCAGGGCATGGGTGTGGGGGGGCTGGGTATGTGTGAGGGGTGCAGGAGTCAGGGCTGGGGGCATGTGAGGAGGGTGCAGGAGTCAGGTCAGAGGGCTGGGGGCATAAGAGAGGGTGCAGGAGTCAGGGCATGGGGTGTGAGGGGGCTGGGTATGTGTGGGGGTGCAGGGGTCAGGGCAGAGGGCTGGTAGTGTGTGTGGGGGGGTGCAGGGATCAGGGCTGGGGTGTGTGGGGGGGTGTAGGGGTCAGGGCAGAGGGCTGGGGTGTGTGGGGGGGTGCAGGGGTCAGGGCAGAGGGCTGGTAGTATGTGGGGGGGGGTGCAGGGATCAGGGCTGGGGTGTGTGGGGGGGTGTAGGGGTCAGGGCAGAGGGCTGGGGTGTGGGCTAGGGTTGTGGGGGCACTTCCAGCCCCCTGCCCAGAGCAGCTATGACGAACTTGCTTTGGCCTCGAGTATTTCTGTTATTAATAGTCACGTCCTGCCCCCTGACTGACCCCTCAGTATGCCCGACCCATCCAAACCCCTCCGCTCCTCGTCCCCTGATTACCCCCTCCAGAGACCCTCCTCCCCTAACCACCCCTCCCAAGAGCCCACCCCCCTATCTAAGCCCCCCTGCTCCTTGTCTCCTGACCGCCCCCTCCAGAGACCCCACCCCGTCCCTAATCACCCCCAGGACCCCACCCTCTACCCAATCCCCCTGCTCCCTGTCCCCTAACTGCCCCGACCCCTATCCACACCCCTGCCCCCTGACAGGCCCCCCAGGACTCCCACGCCCTATCCAACGCTCCCATCCCCTGACCGCCCTGCCCCCAGAACCTCCGAACCATTCAACCCCCCCGCTCCCTGTCCCCTGACCGCCCCCCGAGACCCTCTGCCCCTTATCCAACCCCTCGGCCCCGGCCCAGCCCCCTTAACATGCCGCTCAGAGCAGCATGTCAGAGCCTGATGCGCTGATCCGCTGGAGTGCAAAGCCCCGCCCCCCAGATCGCTGCTTTCCGCATTATATCCAAATTCATGTTATATCGGGTCACGTTATATCAGGGTAGAGGTATAATTATGAATGCAGTGAGTGCTATTTCTTAACATTAATGTATAGTAGATTAAACACTTATGTTACATTACTCAAAAATGTTTTTATGCTATTCTTAATCAGCGCATTATTCTGAAAATAAATGTAAATGTATTTGGTTAAGATTCCATTTGATTTTGAAATCTGCTAATTTTACAGCCTGAAAATACTTCAAAAGTCTTTGAAAATGCTTCCTAGATATGTAATTTTGTTTTGTTTTATTTAATCTAGCGGACTTGTACCTCTTCATAATGCATGTTCATATGGACATTATGAAGTCACAGAATTGTTACTTAAGGTAAGTGGAGAAATGGAAGAAAACATGAGCATTGCAATATTGCAAAATTATGGAGAGAGATAGTTACATCATACAATAGTTAAGACTGTAGCCTTATTTCTGTTTTTTTTTTTTTAAAAATTGTGATTTTCACACCTGTAATATATTATTTCAGTTGTGTGGGGCTTTGGGCCTTTAGACATACACCTGTACCACTGAATTAAGTATGTGTTTTTTCCGCATAATCTCGGCAGACAAGCATTAGAATTTAGTTAACTGGAATTTTTTTGAAACAAAGGTGTCTCAATAAAAATTAAGTTCATTGCAAAGTTCAGATTTTGGTAGATGAAGATAAATCAATTATTTTTCATTTCATTTGAAAATAACTTAATGAGTGTTAAAGTTATAAAAATGAAAACCTTGTGATCTTTGTCATGGTTATCTCTTATTACTAACATAAAAATTTCTTTCCCACTCCTAGCATGGAGCCTGTGTTAATGCTATGGATCTCTGGCAGTTTACCCCCTTACATGAAGCTGCTTCCAAGAATCGTGTAGAAGTCTGCTCTTTGTTGCTTAGTCATGGTGCAGATCCAACACTGGTCAACTGCCATGGCAAGAGTGCTGTCGATATGGCTCCAACACCTGAGCTAAGGGAGAGACTGACTTGTATGTATTTCAACCGTGAAATAATTATTAATATAAACTGACTCACCTTTCAACCCAGTTCCTTGTTAGTAATGGGAAATGCAAAACAACAGGTTATAGAGGTGTCCATTTCTCACTTCTAAACTTGTAGAGATCTATACATGTTCTCCTTCATGAAATTGCCTTTATTCATAGCGTTTAAGGCCAGAACGGATTGTTAGATCTTGTCTGACCTCCTGCACAACACAGGCCAGGGAATTTCACTTAGTTACCCCTGTAGTAATCCCTATAACCAGAGGCAGATTAAAGTTTTCTGGGGCCCTGGGCCAGAGCAAGGCCCCTTCCGCCTGAGGCCCCGCCCCCATTCTGCCCCTTCCACATGCAGCCCCACATCTTTCTGCCCCTTCCCCAAGGCCCACCCCTGTTCCACCCAAGGTCCCCACATTCTCCCCCTCCACTGCAGCTCTGCAACCCCTTTCCCTCCTTTCTCCCCCTCCCTCCCCTCTGCGCCCACGATACCTGAGAAGCTCTGTCCCTGCACCATGGCCCTGGGGTGCAACAAGGAATGAGAGCTCCTCCAGTCCCTGGCCGCAGCGGGGGTCTGGGTGACCAGGGTCAGGGCACTGGAGCTTCTCCCACCTTGCCTCCCCCCCCCCCCCCAGGCTTCTGCCAAAAGCAGGATTCTGCTGAGGGAGGAGGGGGCGGGGGAGGGGGCTTCCCCTGTGTCACCTCTTCTGCTTGGGGGAGAGGAGGCTTCCCACGGCTTCTGCTGGGGACAAGGTCTCTGCTGGTTAGGGCTTTCCCTGTCCTGTGACTTCTGATGAGGATGGGGCCTCTGGGTGGGGAGGGGTTTCCCCCATCCCACAGCTTCTGATGGGGATTGGGTCAGGCTGGGGCCGCTGGAAGGAAGGGGGAGCTTCCCCCACAGCTTCTGCCAGGGCTGCGGGTGTTGGGGGGGGATTCCCCCACCCACCCAGAGTTGCTGCCAGGGCATGGAGTTGGGGCCTGCAGTTTCTCCCACCCTGCCGGCCTAGTGGCCGGAGCTCCAGGCTTCTGCTGCCCTGCGGGGGATTTTTCCCGGACCCCGCCCCACAATCGGCCAGGCCCCCAGGGGGCTAATCCGCCACTGCCTATCACTTGGGTTTGACTAAAGCATATCTTCCAGAAAGCCATCCAATCTTGATCTAAAGACTTCAAGAGATAGAGAATCCACCACTTTCCTTGGTAGTCTGTTCCAATCACTCTCTCTGTTAAAAATGTGTGCTTTAATTCTGATCTGAATTTGGCTGGTGTGAATTTATAGCCACTTGTTCTTGTTATGCCTGCCCCCGGTAGATTAAAAGGCCATTTGGTACTCAGTATTTTCTTCCCATGAAGATACTTCTACGCTGTAGTTAAGTCTCCTCTGGATCTTCTCGTTGACAAGCTAAGCAACTGAGCTCTGTTCGTCTCTCGCACTAAGGCATTTTTTACAGCCCTTAAATCATTTGTGATTCATCTCTGCACCCTCTTCAGATTTTCAGCATCCTTTTTAAAACGTGGGTACCAGCACTACACACAGTCTTCCAGTATCTGTCTCACCAATTCCGTCTACAGAGGTAAAATCACTTCCTCACTCCTACTCACTGTTTATACATCCAAGAATCGCACTGGTCCTCTTTGCCACAGTATTGCAGTGGAAGCTTATCTTGCATTGCTTCTCTACTATGACCCCAAAATGCTTTTCATTAGAGCTTGTCAAATGATTAACAAAATTAATTGCGCTTAATCGTGAGATTAAAAAATAATTGCAATTAATTGCAGTTTTCATCTCACTGTTAAACAATAATAGAATACTGTTTGTTTAAATATTTGTTGATGTTTTCTACATTTTCAAATATATTGATTTCAATTACAACACAGAATACAAAGTGTACAGTGCTCACTTTATATTTTTTATTACAAATACTTGCACTGTAAAAAGATAAACAAAAAAGTAGTATATTTCTATTCACCTCATACAAGTACTGTAGTGCTCTTTATCGTGAAAGTGCGACTTACAAATGTAGAATTTTTTTTTACATAACCACACTCAAAAATAAAACAGGGTAAAACTTTACAGCCTAAGGATTCACTCAGTCCTACTTCTTGTTCAGCCAATCGCCAAGACAAATAAGTTTGTTTACATTTACAGGAGATAATGCTGCCTGCTTCTAATTTACAAGGCCACTTGAAAATGAGAACAGATGTTTGCATGACACTGTTGTAGCTGGCATTGCAAGGTATTTATGTGCCAGATATGCTAAATATTTGTACGACCCTTCATGCTTCGACCACCATTCCAGAGGACATGCTTCCATGCTGATGACAGGTTCTGTTCAGTAACGATCCAAAGCAGTGCAGACTGATGCATGTTCATTTCCATCATCTGAGTCAGATGCCACCAAGAGAAGATTGATTTTCTTTTTAGGTGGTTCGGGTTCTGTAGTTTCCAAATCAGAGTATTGCTCTTGTAAGACTTCTGACGGCATGTCCCACACCTCATCCCTCTCAGATTTTGGAAAGCACTTCAGGTTCTTATCCCTTGGGTCCAATGCTGTAGCTCTCTTTAGAAATCTCATCCTGGTACCTTCTTCGTGTTTGGTCAAATATGCAATGAAGGCATTCTTAAGTCGAACAATATATGATCGGTCATCATCCGAGCCTGCCATAACACAAAATATATGGCAGAATGTGGGTAAAAGCAGGAGACGTATAATTGTCCCCCAAGGAGTTCAGTCACAAATTTAATTAACACATTTGTTTAACAAGAGTCATCAGCATGGAAGCATGTCCTCTGGAATGGTGGTCGAAGCATGAAACTTCTGTCACCTGCTACTCAGTACTCTGACACACCCCATTCTGACAGCTCCATTGGCACCGCCATTTGTGGAAGTCTCCAATTCTGAGGATACAAATGTTTGGCGTGGCCTGCCACTCCTGTTTCAGAAGCACAACTACTGAAGGGTTCCGACGGCACCATGACAGTTTCCCACTTTGTCTTACCCACAGAGGTAGTACCCAAATCTTTGAGCACAGGCTCAACAGCAGCAGGATCAACTGGGTTGGTCATATTGGAGCTCATGGCCTCAGTATTCACCTTGAGAGTGGTCCCGTTCAACTTGGGAGGATTCCCCATCTTGCCCCGACAACCTTAGTCCGGTTAGACGTTCGGACATGGGGTTAGACGATGCACCGATTAGCCCGATTCTTATGGTACTGGCAGATCTGGAGAGATTCCCTTTGTCGTCTCCAAATGTTGCCGTGTCATCAACACCTTCCTCCCCACCAGACTACTGATGGTTTCAAGAGCTCCTACGGAGGCTAGCCAATGCTCTTGAGATCCTACTAGAAGAGGTGCAGGACAGTCATCATCATCATCTACTAGACATTCTGCACACATCAGTACTGGCAACGGTGGCTCTACCAATCAATGAGGCCATTCTTTAACCAGACTGCAACATGTGGCATACCTTGGCCATATGCACACTGACTCCGAAGGGGGCCGAGAAAAGATGGGCCGAGAGAAGATACTACGTCCCCCCTAAGGGGGCAGAATTTCTATTTTCACACCCTCCACCTAACTCCTTGGTGATACAGGCTGTGTTGGAGTAGACAAAACAACACCAGTGCTCCACCCTGGCAGACAGGGAGGGTAAGGCACTGAACCTTATGAGTCAAAGGTCTTCTCTGCTGGACTACAGTTCTGGATCTCTGACTACTTGGCACTGATGGCCAAGTATGACTTTATAAACTCTGGCCGGATGGAAGAATTTACAGACAAGTTACCCCAACAGGATCATAATCATTTTTACAGGAAAGCAAGTTGGTCACCATATCCATACTTCAAGCTGCAGTTGATTCAGCGGACATATCCTCACGTGTGTTAGCAATGGGAAGTGTCATGAAGAGGGAATCCTGGTTACAGTCCTCAGCTTTCCCTAGAGAGGTACAAAACACAATACAAGGACCTTCCATTTGACGAGTCAGACCTCTTGAACCAGAAAACTGATGATTACTTACACTCACTAAAAATCTCTAGAGCCAACTTACAATCCGTGGGCATTTGGAACCAAAAAGAAAAATTTTATAGCCCACTGCAAAGCCGATGCTGTAGAACAGCCCATTTCTATCACCAATGAGCCTTTGAGCCTCCTCAGAAGCACCGTAAGGTGCACAGAACCCATCCACCTGTTTGGGCAACACAGACCCCTGCACAACACACTCAATTGTCGTGAAAATGGTATTTCTGAGTGCGGCTAGAGAGCTGTCAACCACTCTGTATACCAATGTTCCTACCATGAACCTCTTTTGGGCGTCATCTCAAACTCTTTCTACCAGCGTGGAGAGCTATAGCAAAGGACAAGCGGACATCATTCGACGTAGCTACACCTCGAGTTTATGATATCTCCTCCATATCCCTTCCTAACCTCCCTGCTGAGATCACTCTCATGATAGTATTCTTACTAGGGCTGCCAATTAATCGCAGTTAACTCACGCGATTAACTCAAAAAAATTAATCGCAGTTAAAACAATAATTGTGATTAATCATACTGTTAAACTATAGAATACCAATTGAAATTTATTAAATATTTTGGATGTTTTTCTACATTTTCACATATATTGTATTCTGTGTTGTAATCGAAATCAAAGTGTATATTATTTTTGATTGCAAATATTTGCACTTTAAAAATGATAAAAGAAATTGTATTTTTTATACAAGACTGTAGTGCAATCTCTTTAATTGTGAAAGTGCAACTTACAAATTTTTTTTTACATAACTGCACTCAAAACAATGTAAAATTTCTGAGCCTACAAGTCTTCTCAGTCCTACTTCTTGTTCAGCCAATTGCTAAGACAAACAAGTTTGTTTACATTTACAGGAGATAATGCTGCCCTCTTATTTACAATGTCACCAGAAAGTGAGAACAGGCATTTGCATGGCACTTTTGTAGCTGGCATTGCAAGATATTTACATGCCGGATATGCTAAACATTTGTATGCCCCTTCATGCTTCGGTCACCATTCCAGAGGACATGCTTCTGTGCTGATGACGATCGTTAAAAAAAAATGTGTTAATTAAATTTGTGACTTAACTCCTTGGGGGAGAGTTTTTTTGTACATAATTCTACATTTGTAAGTTCAACTTTCATGATAAAGAGGTTACACTACAGTACTTGTATTAGGTGAATTGAAAAATACTATTGCTTTTGTTTTTTACAGTGCAAATACTTGTAATAAAAATAAATATAAAATGAGCACTGCACACTTTGTATTCTGTGTTGTAATTGAAATCAATATATTTGAAAATATAGAAGACATCCCAAAATATTTAAATAAATGGTATTCTATTATTGTTTGACAGTGCAATTAATTACGATTAATGTTGTTAATCGTTTGACAGCCCTAAATCTTACCCTTGAGATGGACTCCCTCCTGCAGAGACTAGCAGTGTAACCAGTTCCTGCACCCTTTCAGGACACAGGGTTCTATTCCAACTACTTCCTGGTACCCAAGAAGAAGGAGGATGGAGACCCATTTTGGATCTCCAGCTCCTCAACTGCTGAATTCGCAAGCGATCATTCCTTTGCTAGAAAAAGGTATGTGGTTTATGGCTCTTGATATGCAAGACGCCTACTTCTATATCGTTGTAGACCTGACCCACGGGAGATTCCTGAGGTTCAAAATAGGACCTTGACACTTGGAACACAGGGTTCTCCCATTCAGACTTACTTCTGCTCCTTGAGTCTTCACAAAGATTTTCTCCGTGGTAGCGACTCATCTCCAGTGTCAGGGAGTCCTTGTCTTCCCCTATCTGGATGACTGGCTGCTAGCAGCGCGGTCCAGAGAGGAAGCTCAAGTATCAACATCTCAGCTTCTACTCCTCCCTAGGAGTAAACATTAATGTTGAAAAATCGACTTTAAATCGACTTATTCAGTCCCTGGAATTCATAGGAGCTCACATCGATGTGGCTTCTTCACAAGTTATCTGCCACAGGACAGATTCCAAAGCCTACTGGACCAAATAGTAACCTCTAAACCTTTGGTTTCAGCCAGGACCTGCCTTTCCCTCCTAGGGCACATGGCAGCGTACACATATGTCACGCCATTTGCCTAGCTGCATCTTTGCTGTCTACAGCTATGACTGCAAAGGATTTATTCTCTCATACACCAATTCATGAACACTAATTGTCCTGCCGGAAGACATCTCCTCACTTTGGTGGTGGAGAGACCTGCTTCAAGTCTGCTCCAGATGCCCTTCCTCCTATCTTTGCTGAGCATGACAGTCATAATGGACATGTCACTCGCAGGTGTTAGGATATAAATATTCAGGCCTGTCTGTAAAGTCCTATACTTTAAGAATTTAGGTATATGTTTATCATTTAGCTAGTTATAGAGGCATAAAAGAAAGACTTAAAATTACTGTTTTCTTGTGTAAAGGCCTTCTCTCACTGTGACAATCTAAGGCCCTGTTCTTAAGCTAAGGCCTTTGGCTAAGCAGCAGAGACAGCCATAAGCTGGGAAGCTTATGGTCACATCCTTACATTTCAAACTAGTCACACTGAAATAAGGTGCTATTGGGCTGTTAGAAATACAATCCTGTCCTGATAATGCCTATCACCTCCAGATAAAAATGGTTTTAAAAAAAAAAATTTAGTTTGATAGCATCCTATCTGGCAAGAAATCACTTCTCAATAGTTGTGGTTATGAAACCACAGAACAAGGAGTAGTGGTTGACAGAACAAGGAGTAATGGTCTCAAGTTGCAGTGGGGGAGGTTTAGGTTGGATATTAGGAAAAACTTTTTCATTAGGAGGGTGTTGAAGCACTAGAATGGGTTACCTAGGGAGGTTTTTAAGGTCAGGCTTGTCAAAGCCCTGTCTGGGATGATTTAGTTGGGGATTGGTCCTGCTTTGAGCAGGGGTTTGGACTAGATGACCTCCTGAGGTCCCTTCCAACCCTGATATTCTATGGTTCTATGAACCCTCAATTCTATATGTTTTATCTTTATGGCTCCCACTTTTCTATTGTTAATCTGTCTGGTTCTCTAATTGTTTCGGTCTGCTGTATAATTAATTTTGCTTGGTGTAAAACTAATTAAGGTGGTGGGATATAATTGGTTAGCTAATCATGTTAGGATTGGTTAGGTAAATTTCAGTAGAATGATTGGTTAAAGTATAGCTAAGAATATTACTATATAAACAGGGCAAACAGGAAATAAATTGGGATTCGAAAATAAGGAAAAAAGGACTTGAATTTAAGCTTGCTGAAAGTTCATCCCAATAAACATCCAGTTGTTTGCACCTTCGGACTTGGGATATTGTTGCTCTCTGTTCATGCAAGAAGGAGGAGGGTGAGGGAATAAGCCCTCTAACAGCAGGTTGGGGCACTCACATGGAAGATCACATGACACAAGGCATCTGGATCATGCGAGAGGTCAGGATGCACATAAACATACCAGAACTTCGGGCAGTGCACAAAGCATGTCACTTGTTCTTACCAGCTATCCACTGTCGCCACATCCTTGTCACATCAGACACCACCACCACAATATACTACGTAAACAAACAAGGAGGCATAAGATTCCCAGCGCTGGGCATGAATATGCCTGTGGAAATGGTGCATAGCATATCATACCTTTTTATCGGCAACCTCCCTGCCTGGCACCAAGAACGTGATTGCAGATGCCTTCAGCAGGAATTTTACTACCAACCATGAATAGGAATTGCCTCACACAGTAATCGTGCACATCTTTGACTGCTGTGGGATGCCTGTCAGAGACCTTTTTGCTTCACAGAATACCAGGTGCACCCAGTATTGCTGAAGAGGGGACATGGTCCCCACTCACAGAGCGACGCTCTGGTTGTCAATTAGTTGGACTTAAAGAACTATGCTTTCTCCTCCATACCACTCCTATCGTGTTCCCTCCACAAACGCTGTCGAGAGAGCAATGGCCATTTTGATTGCCCTGTTCTTGCCTTGCCAATTCTGGTTCCCTCTTCTTCTCCACATGTCAAAGCACTCTACACTTCCACTACAGACATTCCCGGAACTGCTGACACAGCACAACCACAGACTCGGGCACCCAGATCTACGGACGCAACACTGAAAGCTAGGTTTTTGGCTGAACGCCTTGGTTAGCACGAGAATGCCCATTAGCAGTGCAAGACATCCTCTCCAGTATCCAAAAGGAATCCATGAGATGCTCCTATAAGGCCAAATGGAAACGTTTCACTTCCTGGGCTCAACGGCAAGGCCTTGTCCCCGAGGCCGTGGGCATGCAGATACTCGTAGACTATTTTCTCTATCTGAAAATCTTGAGTCTCGCTCTCAGCTCCATCAGAGTTCATGCAGATGCCATTAGTGCTTTCCACCCTCTAGTGGCTGGACATTCAATTTTTATGCACCTTTTGACTACCTGATTCTGGAAGGGCCTTTTTTTGTAAGTACCCCCCATTCAACCTGTCGCTACCCAATGGGACCTCAACCTAGTGTTCCTCATTAATGAACCCCTGGCCTCCTGCTCTTTCTCTCCTCTCCATGAAGGTCACTTTCCTTGTTGCCATTACTTCAGCGAGGTGGGTTGGTGAACTGGGAGCCATGGTGGCAGACCCCTCCCCCCTTCACTGCATTCCATAAAGACAATGTATCACTCTGATTGCATCCAAGTTGCTACTAAAAGTGGTTTTCTGATTCCATCTCAATCAACTCCTACATCTACGTACCTTCTTCCCCAAACCACACATCTTTCATGGAGAACGGCGACTTCATTCTTTTGATGTGCGTAGGTCTGCAAAGGACAGAGCCATTCCGGAAGTCTCCCAGGCTATTTGTCGCCATAGAGGAGAGAATTAAAGGACAGGCCATTTCCATCCAGTGAATCTTTAAGTGGGTTTCTAGGTGCATTACATAAGATGTCAAGACAATCCTCACCAGGTGGGATAGGCCCACTCAATGAGAGTGCAAGCATCAACCACAGCTGTGCGTCATGATGTGTCCCTTGCAGATATATGTAAAACTGCAACATGTAGTTGGTACACACTTTTTCCTCCACTACACTCTAGTATGTGATTCCACAGGAGACGCCTCATTCAGTGCAGCAGTCCTCCATTCTATGATTCCGTCATCTTCCTCGCATTCTCCTCCTCACTATGAACTGCTTGTCAGACACCCTCAATGGAATGCAATAGGGACCATCACTCAAAGAAGAAAGGGAGGTTGCTTGCTGGTAACTGGGGGTTCTTTGAGGTATGTGGTCCCTATTTTTATTCCAATCCCAACCTCTTTCCCCTCTGCTGCGAATCTGATAGGTCTGTGGTGGAGAAGGACCTGGAGACACTGACAGTCCACCCTGCCCTTTATCACCTCAGGAGAAACCACAAGGCAATACATGGGCGCATGTGCGGACTGCCGAATGATACTACTTTCAAAGGTTCTGGCTCCGGGCATATGACGCACGCACGTAACCCTCAGTGGAATACAGATGGAGACCACACATTTTGAAAAAGCTCCAGTTATTTTCCCTTCTTTCCCTTTAGTAAAGTCATATGTTCTAATTTGGGAACCCTACCCTCTCCACTTTAATCAAACTCAAAATTTATTGTTTCATTATTAAATAATAATAAGAGCAGAACAGAGTTCAGGGAGATGATTTTAATTAACTTTGTAAAGCAAAAACATGACTTTCAGACAACTTCATTTGGAGATTTATCTGTCCCTGCAAATTAGCCTGTGCTAACCAACTATAATGTGATTGATTTTTTGCTTTTGCAAACTAATGACAAGGAAAGAGAGGAGAAGCGTCAATGATGCTTTGTTTTCCAATATTCTGTAAGGCCTGGTAGCATTGTTGGGCTGTCTGAATCTCACTGCGTTATGCCAGGCTTATTCTCGGACAGGAGAAGATGGTTTTGATGGAACCAGTTCAATACTTTTTGGCACAGATGGCTGTGAAGCAGTAAAAAGGCTTTTGATTTGTTTTGTCATCCAGTTTCATATATGTGTTCTTCCTGGGCTGGAAAATTAGACTAATCTGTTGAAGCATGTCATCAGTTTGACATAGAAAATGCTGGCATGTGGCCTTACAGGGTGAAGTTGCCACTGATACTATGGCTAATTCTCGCAACAGTATTTAATTCTTTGGAATTCATTCTCAAACCCTCTTGATTACTTCATGATGGTCAATGTTCTAAACTTAGGTATGACCATATAAAATATAACTATTCTAGAATTCAGTTTGGTCATAATCATGTTACCAAATTCTGATTCATCATTTGTAACTTAAATAAAGAGCTGCTTTCCACCAGAGCCTTCATTACTCAGTCTTGTTTTTCTGCTATCTGGTCAGAAAACCAAACAAAAAGGATTCCTCCTAACCCGGTGGTGGGAAAGTTACGTCCTAACCTTGAATCTAAATTTCTCTCTCATCTGTTTTTGTCTCACTCTTATAACAATGAAAGACAATAACACAAGTTATAAAGTTACAGAAAACTGCTAATTCCACAAGAAGTAACTTCTGAAATAAGTTAGAATAAGCCTGCTGACTTTCAGTTTTGTTCATCATTTATTAAAGGGTACTTTTACATATTTGGATATTAATATATCCTGCTCTCCTTACTCTCACCGGTGATCCCAGTGTCATCAGTGGGATTACTTGTAGGAACAAAGTGAGCAGGATCTGATGCTTGGCCATTTTTATGTTAAAGGAGCAATATAATGGTAAGATTCTATGCTGCACCTCCAACAGGTGCAATACCGAACTCTCAGATGGGGGAGAGGGTTAAGTAAGGTGGCTTTAAGCCAACTTTGTGTCCTCTTGGTCTTGGATTGATCTGGAGGCTGGAAGGTCCACTGTTGTAATTTGGGCCTGAAATCTCTGTAGTGCTGTGTGATGCAACCCCACCCTGGCATGCCCCCTATGCTGGAGATTGCGGTAGGGCTCTCGGAAGGTGGCCTGGTAGCTGTCTTCTGTAGTGCTGGTCCTAGAAGACTCCTCCTCTGGCTGGATACAGAGTTTTTAGTGATTCTTATAACACTCTTCATCTTGGGGCTGGAGTGGGAGGATGAGGGTTTTGCTCTGGAAACTGGAACCTTCCTTCCTATCTCACCCCAAGAATATATTTCTGCCTTCACTAGGAGAGGGTTTAGGATTCTGTCATCATAGCTGATGTTACTATTTAGGGCAATATAGAACATTTTTCTTTCCCCTTTGGTTAATTCTAGTTAGGTTTCTGAAATAAGATGTGTTACTGAATATTAAGTATGTCTTATTTCTCCAACAGATGAATTCAAAGGACATTCTTTACTGCAAGCAGCCAGAGAGGCAGACCTAGCCAAAGTGAAAAAGACTCTTGCTTTGGAGATCATTAATTTCAAACAGCCACAGTCACATGAGACCGCACTGGTGAGATTATATAGTCAGTTCATTTTTTTATGATATATGTGGAAGTAGTGCTAGTTGAAGAGCTTTTTTTTAATTGCTAGACTATGAAAATGTATTCATCTAAAATTGAGGATGTGCCACCAGGCATCTTATGTGTTAAAAGTAAATCACTGCTATAGAAGAAACATTGTACATTTTTTTCACCCTTGAATTCAGTTTTTATGCAGGATTTCTCCAGAAACCTTCAAGTAAGCTACTGCTTATTTCTTCATGTTGAACCTTTGTGTTCTCCCCACCTGATTACCTTCCCTGTAGTGAAAACTGCTAGAGGGTTTCTCTGTGTTCTGCTATCACTGCAGTTGTCTTGTTTTTTCTCTCCATTTTGTCTTATGTTTTATGGACACTTGTTGCAAAAAATATTTTGGGGTGCCAGCGGGTTGAGATGAGGCAGGCAACAGAAACGTATCATGCTGGCTTATGGGAGATTGGAATAAGTTAGCAGGCTGCCCTCTATCTTTCATCTTTTTTAAATCAAATTTTTCACCAGAATCCCAATTAGACTTGCTTCTTGATGAAAATCATTCTCCAACATTCCCACACAGATGAGTTTATTAATAATACTTAATTCTTTCAACATCTGACAGAGGTCAGCAGTGAAACGTTTGATGCTGTTCCTGCTATATAGGGGCTTTCTGGCTCTCACTGACCAACCAGTTGTTTCCCTTCTCCAGCTGATTGGTATAACTCTCTGCTGGCAACGTATATTTGTTGTGATGACATTCAGACCTGTCTAGCATTACAAAAGAACATAAGAGTGGCCATACTGGGGGTATGTCTACACTACGAAATTAGGTCAAATTTATAGAAGTCGATTTTTTAGAAAGCGATTTTATACAGTCAGTCGTGTGTGTCCCCACTAAGCGCATTAAGTCGGTGGAGTGCGTCCACAGTACCGAGGCTAGTGTCGACTTTCGGAGCGTTGCACTGTGGGTAGCTATCCCACAGTTCCTGCAGTCTCCGCCGCCCATTGGAATTCTGGGTTAAGCTCCCAATACCTGCTGGGGCAAAAACATGGTCGCTGGTGGTTTTGGGTTCATGTCGTCAGTCACCCTTCCCTCCATGAAAGCAACGGCAGACAGTCATTTTTCTCCTTTTTTCCGTGCGGGCCCCATACTGCTTTTAGCAGATAGTGCCATAGGTCTGCAAACCGTTGTCATCAAACGACCACTTCCACTGCCACTCTGCTCTCCTGATGCTATGAAATCCACCTCGCAGGTCTTCTCTGTGACCGTCATCATCCACCGCTTCTGCTGCCACTCTGCTCTCCTGGTGGTCTCGCAGGGCCGCTTCCGCTGCAACTCTGCTTGGCTGCTCTTCTCTCACCATACCACAGCAAGCGTGCAGCCCGCTCAGCTGTTGTGTCCTGGTAGCAGTAGGTCTACAAAATTGGTCATCCAACCACCGCTTCCCCTGCAACTCTGCTCTCCTGCAGATGCCATGCCACGGCAAGCATGGAGCCCGCTCAGATCACCGCAGCAGTTATGAGCATTGTAAATACCTCGCGCATTATCATGCAGTATATGCAGAATCAGAACCTGCAAGAGGAGGTTATGGCAGCGCGGTGACGAGACTGATGAGGACATGGACACAGACTTCTCTCAAAGCATGGGCCCCGGCAATTTGGCCATTATGGTGGCAGTGGGGGAGGTTCATGCCATGGAACGTCGATTCTGGGCCTGGGAAACAAGCACAGATTGGTGGGACCACATAGTGTTGCAGGTCTGGGATGATTCCCAGTGGCTGCGAAACTTCCACATGTGTAAGGGCACTTTCATGGAACTTTGTGACTTGCTTTCCCCTATCCTAAAGTGCAAGAATACCAAGATGAGAGCAGCCCTCACAGTTCACAAGCGAGTGGTGATAGCCCTGTGGAAGCGTGCAACGCCAGACAGCAACCAGTAAGTCGGGAGTCAGTTTGGAGTGGGCAGATCTACTGTGGGGGCTGCTGTGATCCAAGTAGCCAACACAATCACTGAGCTGCTGCTATCAAGGATAGTGACTCTGGGAAATGTGCAGGTCATAGTGGATGGCTTTGCTGCAGTGCAATTCCCTAACTGTGGTGGGGCCATAGACAGAACCGATATCCCTATCTTGGGACCGGAGCACCAAGGCAGCAAGTACATAAACCGAAAGGGGCACTTTTCAATGGTGCTGCAAGCACTGGTGGATCACAAGGGACATTTCACCAGCATCAACGTGGGATGGCCGGGAAAGGTATATGAGGCTTGTATCTTCAGGAAGTCTGGTCTGTATGAACAGCTGCAGCAAGGGACTTACTTTCCAGACCAGAAAATAACTGTTGGTGATGTTGAAATGCCTATAGGCGAATCGCCTGGCCACTGATTACGCGCAGCCAGACACCAGGCTGGTTAGAAGAGCACAGCAGGGTGCGCTGTGCATCAGAAAAGCTTTGAAAACCAGTTTCATGGCTGACCAGGCTACGGTGTGACAGTTCTGTTTGTTTCTCCTTGTTGAAAACCTGTCCCCTTGGTTCACTCTACTTCCCTGTAAGCCAACCGCCCTCCCCTCCCCCCTTCGATCACCACTTGCAGAGGCAATAAAGTCATTGTTGTTTCAAATTCATGCATTCTTTGTTAATTCATCACCCAAATAGGGGGATAACTGCCAAAGTAGCCCGGAAGGGGTGTGGGAGCAGGGACGCACCGGGTGGGGTGGGGGAGGAGGGAAGAAGGCCACACTGCACTTCAAAACTTACTGAATGCAAGCCTTCTGTTGCTTGGGCAGTCCTCTTGGGTGGAGTGGTTGGGTGCCCAGAGGGGGCCCCCCTCCCACGTTCTTGGGCGTCTGGGTGAGGACGCTATAGAACTTGGGGAGGACGGCGGTTGATTACACAGGGGCTGCAGTGGCGGTCTTTGCCTTTCCTGTAGCTGTGATAGCCTCTGTCCTTCATGCCCTTGGAGATTTTTTCAAATATTTTGCCATTTCGTCTTTTGCAACAGAGTTCTGATAACACGGATTCGTCTCCCCATACAGCGATCAGATCCACTACCTCCCGTTTGGTCCATGCTGGAGCTCTTTTGCGATTCTGGGACTCCATGGTCATTTCTGCTGATGAGATCTGCATGGTCACCTGTGCCAATCAGCTTGCCACGCTGGCCAAACAGGAAATGAAATTCAAAAGTTTGCAGGGCTTTTCCTGTGTACCTGGCAGTGCATCCAAGTTGAGAGTGCTGTCCAGAGTGGTCACAATGGAGCACTGTGGGATATCTTCTGGAGGCCAATACCGTCGAATTGCGTCCACACTAACCCAAATTCGAACTGGCGATGTCAATTTCTGAGCTAAACCCCTCATCAGGGAGGAGTACAGAAATCTATTTTAAGAGCCCATTAAGTCAACAAAAATGGCTTTGTTGTGTGGATGGGTGCAGGATTAAATCGATCTAAAACTGCTACATTTGACATAAACTCATAGTGTAGACGAGGGCTGGGTCAGACCAAAGGTCCATCTAGCTTGGTATCCTGTCTTCCAAAAGTGGCCAATGCCAGGTGCCCCAGTGGGAATGAACAGTACAGATAATCATCAAGCTATCCATCCCCTGTCACGCATTCCCAGCTTCTGGCAAACAGAGGCTAGGGAAACCATCCCTGCCCATCCTGACAAATAGCCATTGATGGACCTATGCTCCATGAACTTATCTAGTTCTTTTTTGAACCCTGTTATGGTCTTGGCCTTCACAACATCCTCTGGCAAGGAGTTCCACAGGTTGACTGTGCGTTGCATGAAAAAATACTTCCTTTTGTTTAAAACAAACCTACTGCCTATTAATTTCATTTGGTGACCCCTAGTTCTTGTGTTATTAGAAGGAGTAAATAACACTTCCTTATTTACTTTCTCCACACCAGTCATGCTTTTATAGACCTCTGTCATATCCCCCCTTAAACATCTCTTTTCCATGTTGAAAAGTTCCAGTCTTATTAATCTCTCCTAATATGGCAGCCATTCCATACTCCTAATCATTTTTTTGTCCTTTTCTGAACCTTTTCCAATTCCAATGTATCTTTTTTTGAGATGGGGCGACCACATCTGCACGCAGTATTCAAGATGTGGACATACCATGGATTTATATAGAGGCAATATAGTATTTTCTGTCTTATTATGTATCCCTTTCTTAATGATTCCCAACATTCTGTTTGCTTTTTTGGCTGCCACTGCACATTGAGTGGATGATTTCAGAGAAATATCCACAGTGACTCCCAGATCTCTTTCTTGAGTGGTAACAACTAATTTAGACCCCATCCTTTTATATGTGTAGTTCGGATTATGTTTTCCAATGTGCATTACTTTGCATTTATCAGCATTGACAGTTGTTTACTGGATTTGCCTGTGGTAGTTGGCCCCCCTATGAGTTCTCAATTCTTGTTCAGGTCTTTGACATGGAACACTGTTAAAGATGCAAAGCACCCCAGCAGTATGCTGAACTTTGTGCTCGCTGTGGTCATGGCATTATCTAGCAGGGGGCCTTCTGTATGAAGGTACAGTGTCACTTGCGTGTATTTTTGTGTGTTAGTAACTTCACTGGAATTAGCCTCTGCTCCCAATTCATCATTTCAGCTAGCAGTGAAGTCAAAGAACATAGAGCCAATATCCCAGCAGTCTTTGACATAGACATAGAAAGTGAAGTGGAGTGGAATTGATGATCTCGTTCAAATCAGTGTGACTATGTTGTTTTACTTTGAGTATTAGAAGAGGGAATTCTTCACAGCAATGAGTCATAACTATTAAGTATGACTTTTGTGCTTGCTGTTTAAAACCCCTGTAGCTGGGCTCAGAAACATCAGGAGATCAATAGGCCCTGTCTTACAGGGACCAATAACTAGCTTTGTTCAAGATGGTCTCTCATCCTAGTGGTGGTCTCTTCCAACCGTTACTCTGGAATTTAGGACATGATTTTCAGTTACTTGGAATTGTGGGAGCTTAGTTTCTCAGAAAATCAGTCCTTTGACATCTCAATTTGGGGCCTAAAATTAGTGGACATGTTTGAAAATTTCAGTCCAGGGGGTGACTGGCCCTAATGCAGTGGTGCAAAGGAGTAAGAGGGAGCATGGCTCATCACCTGCCCTACCTGAACGCATGGCTTCATGGGCAGAGCAAAGGCTGCATGCTCAGTACGCTGCAACCCTCCCCACAAAGCAGCCAGCAGAATTGACCCACACAAAGAGGTGTATTGTACCTAGTAAAGGACTATAGCAACTTGCTCCTGTCTTCCCCTGGGCAAGGGAGGTTATGGAGGCCCTTGCTTCCAAGACACACCACTAAAGATACCTCTCACTTGGAACATTTAACCAAATTATGCCATGCAGAATGCGTTACTTTCCTTAGAGCTTCCTTTATTTCATAAATCCAGATATTGAGCAGTAACTGCAAACACATACTGTACCAGCATGGCAATCAGTTAAGATTAACACATTAAGTATACATCAAAATAGAAGAATAAATAAAACAATTAACTCAGTCTACCACAGAACTCATGTTACATTGAAGGAAGCAATGTAACTCTTCAGAAGCCATCTGCAGAAAGTGGAATTTTTGCCTTTAGCCACTTCTTGTAGTACACCATTTAATGTCCCTATGTCTTGCTTTTACAGTTAGTGACTTAACCATTTCTCATGTGTGACTAATAGTTATAAAATCAAAATTGTTTTAAAAGCAGCATGATTTAGCTTTAATAACTAGCTTACATTTTGTTTGGTGTATTTTATATTGAGGCAGAAATGTAATACATTTCGGTAGGGTTCTATTTGTAAGCTTCAGTCTAATGTTCAGTGGGGTGTGTAAAAATGATGAAGCATGATAATTTTTTTGCTTTGTTTTTCAGCACTGTGCTGTCACTTCCCTGCATCCTAAACGGAAACAAGTTACAGAACTGTTGCTCAGGAAAGGAGCTAACGTTAATGAGAAAAACAAAGAGTAGGTGTCCAAAAATTTAAGCCAAATTTTACGTTTCCAAAGGACTAGGTAATACAGTATTTGGATGATAAAACTAACGTCTGCCATTTTTCACCTAGCTTCATGACGCCTTTGCATGTTGCAGCTGAAAGAGCTCATAATGATGTCATGGAAGTTCTGCATAAACATGGAGCAAAGGTAAATATATTCTAAATAAAGTAGTAGGAGGTAGATGGTCTTGTGGTTAAAGCACATGGCTAGCAGTCAGGAGAACTACTGCTTTTTCCTTACTGTGCCTCACACTTTCTGTGTGACCCCAGAAGTGTGCTTATATTGAATAAGTGGGAAATGCTGAGTTCTCAGCACTTGAAATTTAGGTCACTTACTTAAGTGCCTAAATGAAGATTTAGGAACCTAACTTTAGTCACCCATTTCTTTAAAAGTCTTGCCCTGGATTTTCAAAAATGTCTAACATTTGGTAGGGGCTGTTGAGTTCTCAGTACTTGTGCAAATCAGGCCAATTTTAGTTAGATGTCTAGCTATAGATTTTTGAAAACTTTGTTCTCAGCCTTCAGTAATTAACTCTTTTCTTGTTTTCCCATCCAAAAAATTCCTTTTATTAATTCACCCTTTTGCTGTAGATAATAACCACTACCCACACAAGTCATTTATAAGCTCACTGTGAGTTGTGGTTTTAAAGGTCATGTTTTGGAAGTCGTAAGATTACAGGAAAAGATGAAAGCGTAGCCCCACAATTCTAAACATCTTTCAAAGATGTGTGTCTTTGTCCCTTCAGGATGACTGTAGCAACTAATTAGAAAATTGTTATTGTGATCATTATCATTTTGCCACTTACCTTCTCTCAAAGACATTTTCTGCATAAAAGGCATTTTTTATGAATCAGTTAAAATTTGAACAATCTTATTTTTGCTTTTAGGGTAGTTCAGTTAGCTATAGCTGAGTCTGCATCCAGGTAGCTAGAAATGAAGAAGTATGCCTATAATAACAATCTATAATGTCACTCCTGAAGTACTAGGAGGTGAGAGCAATGTAATTGAACATCTAGTTAATACAAATCTTTTTTATTTTAAGACAACTGAATTACAATGTAGGTGCCCATTTTAGAGCTAATTTGCAGATCTCAGTATCTGACTCACTTTCAAAGAGGTTTAATAGAATCATAAAATATTTTAATGACTGTACCATGGCACAGTGTGTCATGTTCTAGAATTCTGATACAGCTGTAGCTTGCCTAAGACTTTTCCAAGGAGATTTTTTTTTTTTTTAGAGAAGAGCATTTGCATTCATTCAAGCTGTTAATTATAATCATTTTCCCACATTATCTCCTGATAATATAGCTATATGCTAGAAACAGGAATCTCATCTGTTGCTTACAGCAGCAGATTGAGATTTCGTAGGATTATGGCCAGATTTTTCAAGAGTTCAGTATCAGCAGTTATTGAGGGGTCGGGGCGGGGGGAGGGGGAGAGGGAGAGATAACAGCATTAGGGAGATTAAAATAATAGCTATCCTGGAACAGATCTCTGGTATCGTCTAAGAACGGTAGTTTTGATAACTCATGGTTAGGTTTGAAAGGATTAGAGCTCTATCCGTAAATATCAGTGAACGTTGATTTCACCGAACACACACGCCAACAAAAATATTTTCATCAGTAAGAATCAAGAATTTTCAGACAGGCAAAGTATGAAAAATGCTGCTTGAGAACTTCTTAGAGTTTCATGTAAGGATATTTACTTTGTATGTTTTGACATGTAGTAGACAATTTGTAGTTTAATGATTATAAAGCTTTTTTTTTAATCTCAGTGTCTATTACAAAATTGTCTGTTTTCCCTCCCCCCCCATAATTTTTCACAACTGTGACAATTTAAATCGAAAATAGATTTTTTTTTTAAAAACGCTCAAAAATAAGCACTGAAAATATACGCATCTGGAGGTGGGAGACAAATGTGTAGGAAGCACTAGAGTACCTTGGGTCAGGGCCTTCCTTTGAGGGCCTTCCTTGGCACTATTTTATACATTAAGTGAAAGTTCTTCTGCTCTGTGGGGAGTAGCTGCAATGTGTGTAAAATTGTTTGTTTCATTAAAAAATATATAGGACATAGGTATAATGTACTTGGGCAGCTATTTGGGTGGGCAGGGGACAGTTCTTTTTCTTGTGTGAGGATGGAGAAGAGAAACTGATCGTATTTCAGAGTTAGGGCTCAGTCCTGCAAGTTGCTAGGCACTCTAGCCCTAATCCAGGAAAACATTTAAGCAGGTGCTTAATTTTATGCATGTGAGCAGTTCAGTGGTACTGGATCAGAGTAAGAATGATCAGTACCTTGTGAGATTGAGCCCTAACTGTATATATTTTGTAGATTAAACATAGAACTTCTTTAAAGTACAGGAATGTCATTTTTGTTTCGTGTGTGTGGGGCAAGATCTAAAAACAGCTTGTTGGAGAGGAGATTCCAACGGACCACCTTAGCATTTGTATTTCCTTTTTGGTGGCAGGGATTTAATTCTCTTTATTCTTAACTCAAGGTAAACTACAAAATTGTTGATGTTGTTGACTGCTCAGGATCAAATGACAAATGGCAAGGTGAAGGCTGTATTTATAGTAAGACCTCGTGTCTGGTTGATCTGTGGAGGTACCCTTTATTTATTTTCAAATAATAGTCGTAAAAGCCTCAATACCACTAATATTGTCCAGCATCAGCTGAAATATATGAAGAGTTTGCCATAAATATTTTGGCAAGAATTACATAACCAGCTGATCTTTGTCTACTTCATTCCTTGTGGGATTGAGAAACACAACAGATCTAAACTCAGAGCAGGAAAAAGTCAAACACTCCTGCCATAATATTCTTACAATAAGCTGCTAAGTATGCCAGATATGATTAATTATACCATGCACAGCCGCAGTTTGTTGGAACTGCTTTGTGCTGAAAGGTGCCACTGGAGCAGCCGTCCAAACTGTCTACTTCCCCTTAAAGCACAAAGTATGCAAGTCACCATGGGGGTAAATGATCCAAAACTAGACTTCGTTCGTGCTTGGTGACAGGTTGTAAATTGACACTGTTCAGTCACATGGACTTCTTCTGCCAGGAAGTTCAAATGAGCCCTGTGATGGGTATGGCAATTTCCTACAATATCTTTGGGAGACCTTACTGAATTAAGTCTAAGTATCTTTGGAGTCCGTTGTATTAAATTAATGATTTATGTCTTACGGGCCAGGATTGTATACCGCCTCTTAAGGGGGAAGATGTCACACATGTGAGACCTGAGGGTTCAAAGGACTGTGTTCAAGAATGTGCCAAACAAGGATGGACTTTTGGAACAAAAAGTGTTAAGGGGTTTTCCTGGAGAATCTCTAGGGGGAGGTGAATGCAAATTAGCAAATGCCAAACTTTTTGAAGCTATGTCCTGAGGTGTGGGCCATTGTCTGCTGATAACCCGTTACGTGAGGCCGGGCTCAAAGGCCCAAGCTGTATAAAGGAAAGCTTGAGCTATTCATGTTTCCTCTGGTTATAAATCTTAGATTTATGAGCTGTAAATCACAGGGAAAAAACAGTTATGGCTTTTGAATGACTCACACCTACCAGAGCCTGATGTTGGAGTTGGGGTGATCTCTGGTAAGCTTTTTAGCGTGCATGTGGGTTCTTTTTTTTTTAATATGATTTCTCTGTAGTGGTTACATCAAAGAATAAATGTGCGTGCTTAGAAAGTGCTGTGTGTAACTTGTAATTGCGGGCAATACACTGGACATAGCCTCTGGAGAGAAAGCAAAGTACAGATGCTGGCTTTTAGATAGTTTGGCATGCTGGGAATATCAGTGTGAGCAGGGAATCATGCAGCCTGGAAAACCCTTGGTCGAGAGAGAGAGGGGCTGGTCTCCACCCTAGAGAGGTGATGGCTGAGGAGGTGGGAGCTGAGAATGGGTGCCCTCCGTGGACCACGTAAGGGGAATACAGGTGTAATAACCCTGTAACAAACACTTTTAATAGAGAGAATAGTATATTTTTACATGATTGCCCACTGGCTGATATTACAGCAGCTTCATTTAATTGAAAACGTTTCTGCAGTGATATGCCTGTAAGCTGAGCTATCCTAGCAGAAAAAGCTTCTCTCTAAAGACCAGTCCACACAAGAGATCCACTTCCTAGAAACTACGGTGCTAATAAGCGATGGTCACATAAACACCACCACCACAAACCTACTGACCGCTATTCCTACCTACATGCCTCCAGCTTTCATCCAGACCACACCACATGATCCATTGTCTACAGCCAAGCTCTACGATACAACCGCCTTTGCTCCAACCCCTCAGACAGAGACAAACACCTACAAGATCTCCATCAAGCATTCTTACAACTACAATACCCACCTGCTGAAGTGAAGAAATAGATTGACAGAGCCAGAAGAGTACCCAGAAGTCACCTACTACAGGACAGGCCCAACAAAGAAAATAACAGAACACCACTAGCCATCACCTTCAGCCCCCAACTAAAACCTCTCCAACGCATAATCAAGGATCTACAACCTATCCTGAAGAATGACCCATCACTCTCACAGATCTTGGGAGACAGGCCAGTCCTTGCTTACAGATAGCTCCCCAACCTGAAGCAAATACTCACCAGCAACCACACCACAGAACCACTCACCCAGGAACCTATCCTTGCAACAAAGCCCGTTGCCAACTGTGTCCACATATCTATTCAGGGGACACCATCCTAAGGCCTAATCACATCAGCCACACTATCAGAGGTTCATTCACCTGCACATCTACCAATGTGATATATGCCATCATGTGCCAGCAATGCCCCTCTGCCATGTACATTGGTCAGACTGGACAGTCTCTACGTAAAAGAATAAATGGACACAAATCAGATGTCAAGAATTATAACATTCAAAAACCAGTTGGAGAAGACTTCCATCTCTCTGGTCACTCGATTACAGACCTAAAAGTGGCAATACTTAGACCAAAAAACTTCAAAAACAGACTCCAAGGAGAGACTGCTGAATTGGAATTAATTTGCAAACTGGATACAATTAATTTAGGCTTGAATAGAGACTGGGAGTGGAGGGGTCATTACACAAAGTAAAACTATTTCCCCATGTTTATTCCCCCCCCACACTGTTCGTCAGACATTCTTGTTAACTGCTGGAAATGGCCCACTTCTAAGGAGTCAGTGGGACAGTGCTGATACTCAGATACTATGCATGAGTGTAAAACATCACATAGGAATTGTAGGAGAAAAACTGAGATGGTTAAATATTTTATAAATCCTGTCAAGAGACTATTTTAGAATAAGAGGATATTTCTACTGAGATACAACGGGGTCAGTCAAAAGTTTGTTGCTCTTTGTGCTACTGTTCTCCCGAGGAGTTAGGAGGATTTTACAAACTTTCAGCATTTGACACTGACAGAAAGCTGACATTCTGATGATACACTGTCAAAATGTTCCCTGAGCAGATCCCAACTGTTGAGCTGCCACAGCTGACTGGCAGTATGAAGAAATATTGCTGAAGCTCTGGATTCTATTTTGTGTGAGACAGCAGCAGCGCGATGATGAAAATAATGTCTTCAGTGCCGGCTAGTACACATCCATTTTGATTTTCTTTACCAGATGGTCTCATGATGGAGGCACTGAAATGAAAAGAACAGAGGGAAATAATAGAGAGCAAGAGGTTTCAGAGTAGCAGCCATGTTAGTCTGTATCCGCAAAAAGAACAGGAGTACTTGTGACTCCTTAGAGACTAACAAGGGAGCAAGAGAGATCCCTGCAATAGAAAACAATTGATAGGAATATAGGTTTTTCATGCTTACTCAAAACACTTTTCTTTGGCAGGTAAATACGGTTTTAAAATGTCATGGTTAGAACAGAGGTGTGACTGTTTACATGCTAAAATGTGAGGAGATTGGATCCAGGATGATTTCTATAGCATAAAAGCTGTCAAATCTGTTGTGTGGTAGGTTGAGAGAATCACTTACAAAGGACTGTCTGGAAAGCAGTTTGGAGCTGTAGCTGTCTGATTTGAAAGTGCTCAGGAGGAGAATCCACATGGATGACCATCTCATTTATTTGACTAGTTCAGCTCTAATGATCATGCGGGCCCATTAGTACATATATAATGGTAGTATGGATACTGTATATTTTCTCACTTAGACTTGGAATTTGAAAGGACACTCTTTTAGACCGGAAATTGTCAAGTAACCCAAAGAATTACCTTATCAGGTTGGACTTACTGTAAGTCTCAATATATTTTTCTGGAATTAAAGACTTGTATTTTATATCTGATACTTGTAGAACCTTTTCTTGAAATAAGTCTTTCAGTTGTGAACAAACAAGTACACAGTCTCCAGCCTTAAAGATTGTATCTTGGTTTACAGTACAAAACGGTTCCTGAAGTAAAGTTCTGTCCCTGGGATTGTTTGGGATGAGAGTGCTGTATAGCTTTGAAGGCAGATTGGCTTTAAGGAGACCACACTCCCAACTTAAGTGGCCCCTTTAAAGACGGAAAGCAAGTGTACCTTCTGCTAATAGTGCTGTAGGGACCCAGAATAATAACTAGTTCACATCCTGCTTACCTGCTCTCTAATCATCCCCAACCCCTTTCTGTCCAGGAAGTGAGCATGTACTTGTTCAGATTGCTTATGTTTGTCTGCTGCAAGGATTGGTTGTGAGGAAAATTAGTTATTTGAGAACTAAGGTAAGATCTGCATGCCATATAACATAAAACAGTTAGGAATATAGGACTGGAAGGGACCTCCTCTGTGACAGCATGGCGCATATTAAATGGCTTAAAAATTGGTTAACAGATAGGTCTCAAAATGCAATTGTGAACAAAGGAATCATTGAGTGGTTGTGTTTCCAACAGGGTCTCACAGAGATCAGTTTTTGGCCTGGTGCTATTTTTATTAATGATCTGTAAGAAAACAAAATCATCATTGATAAAGTTTATAGATGACACTAATTGGGGGAGTGGTAAATAATGAGGAGTACAGACTGAGAACAATCTGGATCATTTGGGCGCATGCAAACAACATATGTTTTAATACATCAAGAAACACAGAATGCAGGCTATACTTACAAGATGGGGGACTCTATCCTGGGAAGCAGGGACTCTTGGAAAATATTTGGAGGGCATGGCGGCTAATCAGATGAACATGAGCTCCCAGTGTGACGCTGTGGCCAAAAGGGCTAATGCGATTTTAGGATGCATAAACAGGAATCTCGAGTTGGAGTAGAGAGGCTATTTTACCTGTGTATTTGACACTGGTGCAGCCACTGCTGGAATCCTGTGTCCAGTTCTGGTGCCCACAATTCAAGAAGGATGTTGATAAATTGGAGAGTGTTCAGAGAAGAGCCACCTGAACGATTAAAGGATTAGACAACATAACTTATAGTGTTAGAATCAAGGAGCTCAATCTATTTAGCTTAACAAAGAGAAGGTTAAGAGGTGACTTGATTACAGTCTATAAGTACCTACATTGGGAACAAATATTTAATAATGGGCTCTTCAGTCTAGCACAGAAAGGCTGAACATGATTCAGTAGCTGGAAGTTGAAGCTAGGTATATACAGACTGCAAATAAATCATATATTTTTAACAGAATAATTAACCATTGGAACAATTTACAAAGGATTTAGTGGATTCTCCACCAGTGGCAATTTTTAAGTCAAGATTGGATGATTTTCTAAAAGATATGGTCTAGGAATTATTTGGGGGAAGTTCTCTGGTCTGCCTTATACAGGAGGTCAGACTGGATGATCACAGTGTTCTCTTCTGGCCCTGGAATCTGTGATTCTGTTAATAGTCTTCCGTCACAGTCAACCTGGTCACATAATTTCATTCATAAACTTATCAGTCTCCATCCTAAAACCAGCTAGGTTTCTTGCCCCCACTAGTCATATTGGATGTCTATTCCAGAAACTCATGCATCTGATAGATAGAAATCTGCTGTAATTTTTCAGTCTAAATTAATTAATGGTCAGTTTATACCAATTTGTTCTTACGCCAACATTGTCCCTTTGCAGAAACATCACTTCTCTCTCCCTGGTGTTTACCCCACTGATGTGTATACAGAGAGCAATCATACTCTCAGCTTTTGTTTTGCTAGGCGGAACAAGACAAGGTCTTATCCAATCCCGAGACACACAAGCTACCGTGTCTCCTCTTGTAAGATAAGCTTTCTATTCCCCTATCCTAGTAGCCTTTGTCTGCACTTGTTCCAGTTAGAATTAATCTTTCTTGAACATGGGTGACCAACACTGTACACAGCATTCCATCTGAGGTCTTCACCAGTGTTTTCTACAATGGTACTAATACTTCCCTGTTTCTACTGGAAAAACCTCACCTGGTAAATCCTTTGATTGCATTTGCCTTTTTTTGCAGCTGAATCCCATTGGTGACTCATAGTTTTCCTGTGATCACCTAATATACCCAGGTCTTGCTCCTCCTCTGTAGCTTCCAACTGATGAGCCATTAGCTTATAGCAGAAATTCTTACTAGTCCTTAAGTGCATGACCTTACACTTGGTACTGTTAAATTTCATTCCATTTCTGTTACTCCAGTGGTAGATCTGATGACTTTGCCATTGTCCCTTTCATGTGTGCATCATTTTCATGTGCAGTGTTGAGGCTGAGGGATACAATCTAGCTGCTATGATCCTGTTATTCTGTGCTGTCAGTCACAAAGTATTGAAATTAGAGAAAGGGAGGGCCTCTGCTCTAGTTCATCCCCTTGGTCAAAATGCAGTATTATTGCCTACATAGTTTAATTTTATCCTAATCTTACCATCTATAACCCTGGGCAGCCATAAACTCCTTAAAGGAGTTGTACCTGTTGTCAATGGTTATGGTAATCTTGGGTTCCAAGTCAGAAATAAAACTTCGGTTGAATAAAACTGGATTTTAATTCTTCAGTGCCTGGTTTGTGTTTATGGTTTGTCTAGTCTTTTATAAAAGTCTTTTTGGTAAGTGAGCATGAAAGGGAGGGACTTAATAGCACTGGTGTGAGTCAAACCTGTTTGCAGGTGGATGTTGTGCAAACTTCCTATTCACTTTCTGTAGCTCATTGAATCATAGAAGATTAGGGTTGGAAGAGACCTCAGGAGGTCATCTAGTCCAACCCCCTGCTCAAAGCTGGACCAACCCCCCACTAAATCATCCCAGCCAGGGCTTTGTCAAACTGGGCCTTAAAACCCTCAAAGGATGGAGATTCCACACACCTCCCTAGGGAACACAGTGAAATAGTGTTTCCTAATATCCAACCTGGACCTCCCCCACTGCAACTTGAGATCATTGCTCCTTGTTCTGTCATCTGCCACCACTGAGAACAGCTGAGCTCCATGCTCTTTGGAACCCCCCTTCAGGTAGTTGAAGGCTGCTATCAAATCCCCCCCTACCCCCACACTCTTCTGCAGACTAAATAAGCCCATTTCCCTCAGCCTCTCCTCATAAGTCATGTGCCCCAGCCCCCTCATCATTTTCATTGCCCTCCGCTGCACGCTTTTAGTCAGGAATTGAGGCAAAAACTTTGTTCTATTCTACCAAGGTAAGAATTTTGGTAAAGTCAGATGGGAGTTCTGTATAGTAAGTACATCTGTGATGCATGCAGCTCACAGCATGGAAACCTTACAGTTGGAGGGTGATGGCAAGTTATCTGTGACAATGTCCAAAGAATATAGAACAGTTTGTGTTTCCTAAATTGACCAAAAAAACCCCAAAGCTGTTGGATATCTGCATTTACATTTGCCATGAACAGCCATTAGCTACAAAGGTTCTACTTAAAATCTTTTTAAAGTGCATCTTGGCTATTATTCTCTTACTTTCTCTGTGAATGTTCTGCATAAACTCCAGATGTTTAGATTAGATTATTATATGAGATCTTGTCATACAGGTAGGTTTCCATTAGATGAGACTTTTTATTAGGTCACTTGAAGATGCCTATTCATCGTTCTGTGCTGAGCTCCTGCATTACTAATTCCTTGTTGCCTGCTTATAAGCTCTAGATTTCTGTTTCATTAAAAGAATTAACAAGTAGCAAGATGGACTGAATTCGTGATAACTGAATTTAGGTTTCAGGCTTGCATTTTTCTCCCTGAAGAATTCTCCTCCATCTGACCTCTTTAGATGGGTTTTTGAATTATTGTTATTAAATTATGTTGAGTTATTTCTCCTCTGAGGATGGCAGATGGTAATTTTCTTGCAGCTTGAACCTGCATGAAATTCTTAGGTTAGATGTAAATATATTAACCAATCATCCACTGTGTATTAGAGTTTTGCTTATTCAGTTACTTTTGTTAAAGGGTGACTTTTTTTCAAAAAGATTTAATTTATCCAAGTGAACTTTGTCAAAATATTTAATAAAGTTTTAAAGTACAGATTTTTCTGGTAATCCTGTTTCATTTTATGAGCAACATAAATTAATAAAATATATTATATAATATAATATATATATATTGCATTATATAAGGAGTTAAGAAATGTAATCTGAAATAATTAATTACTTTTTAATTAGGAATATTTTAATTGATCCTTCGTTATTCTGTCTTAATAATGTGGCAAGGCAGTAGGGTTTATAAGTAAATTAGCATGTGCTGAAATTTTACTTGTTACTCTTCTTTCATATTAAGGTTTTGGGACGGGGTGGAGGCTTGCAATTATAAAGATACTTAATTTTATATTGCTGAATGATTTTTCAGATGAATGCACTGGACACACTTGGTCAAACAGCTTTGCATAGGGCTGCTTTGGCAGGTCACTTGCAAACCTGTCGCCTCCTGCTGAATTACGGCTCTGATCCCTCCATCATCTCCTTACAAGGTTTCACAGCAGCACAGATGGGAAATGAAGCAGTGCAGCAAATTCTAAGTGGTGGGTAGAAATAGACTTCATATTTTAACCTTCTCCCTTTTTTTTCCCCTCAGTTGTAATGACTTAAACGTGATTTCTCTGAGACTGATTCTTTCAGTGTTATATAAAGTTTTGTCTTCCCTCTGCTACCGCACCACACGCACAAATGTCTGCAGTTTACTTTGTGTTTGATACCTTTTATAAAGATCTGCTCTAGTTCTCCAGTTATTTTATGTAATAAAACACTGCCCAGTAGACATTTAAATGTAACCTGCTACATTGCAAAAAATCAATATTTGTTGAATGACCTGAATAACCCAAGGTGTCATAAATGTAAAGGGAAGGGAAAACACCTTTAAAAGCCTTCCTGGCCAGAGGAAAAACCCTTTCACCTGTAAAGGGTTAAGAAGGTAGGATAACCTCACTGGCACCTGACCAAAATGACCAATATGGAGACAGGATACTTTCAAAGCTGGAGGGGGGGAGAAACAAAGTTTCTCTCTGTCTGTGTGTTGTTTTTTGCCAGGAACAGGAAAGGAATGGAGTCTTAGAACTTAGTAAGTAAGCTAGTTTAGATATGCATTAGATTCTGTTTTGTTTAAATGGCTGAGAAAATAAGCTGTGCTGAATGGAATGTATATTCCTGTTTTTGTGTCTTTTTGTAACTTAAGGTTTTGCCTAGAGGGATTCTCTGTTTTGAATCTGATTACCCTGTAAGGTATTTACCATCCTGATTTTACAGAGGTGATTCTTTCACTTTTTCTTTCATTAAAATTCTTCTTTTAAGAACCTGATTGCTCTTTCATTGTTCTTAAGATCCAAGGGTTTGGGTCTGTGTTCACCTATGCAAATTGGTGAGGATTTTTTATCAAGCCTTCCCCAGGAAAGGGGGTGTAGGGTTTGCGGAGGATTTTGGGGGGAAAGACGTTTCCAAGCGGGCTCTTTCCCTGTTATATATTTGTTAGACGCTTGTTGGTGGCAGCAATAAAGACCAAGGGCAAAAGTAAAGGAACCTTGACACAAGATAATAAGAATGGCAGAGAGTATATTTCTCATTTTACTCTTATTTATTTCCTCTGTCCCAAAGTACAGACCTGTGGATTGCTAGCTACTGCTGCCCTCTGCTCGGGATGTAGTACCTACTAGAAACTGGACCCTACCTATAAAGATATTTGAGTCCCATTTCTAACATTTTGGATTTTTCTAAAGCTTTTAATATTGGTGGTGGGAAGACTCAAAATAAGAATACTTTAGTAAGTGTAGGTATATTTTGCATGTGAGAGTCATACGCTCTCCAGCTCCACCCCCATTTAACTGTCTTACAGATGATCTCTCCAGACATTAGCAGTGTCTGTTGTCACCAGAGTACATGCTGGGGCATCATACCTAGTATGAACCAGCACTCCAGAGAGCCTCTCTACAGATATGAAAGTATGGTTCCCATTAACTGTATAAATATGCTCGCTGCTTATCTTATCTATAGTCATTTGGGGTATTCAGCACATAATTCTAAAGGATGTGTTTTTTTTATCTTTGGAAGTTAGTTTTAAAGAGTTCAGAAGTGTTAAAAGAGCACAGATCAACATATTAAAATAACCATTCAGAGGAATTCCTGAAGGGGCACAAAGGTTAGATTGTTTTTTCTCAATTGCAAACAGATTATTTTTGGTTTGTATGATAAAAAATTATCCAACAGGAAAAAACTTGTTTTAATATATGGAGCAGAGTAATTTAAATGATGCTTAAACTCCTAGTGCCTTTAGAAACACTAAATATTTCTTCTTATTGCTGTCTTGAGGTAAAAGGCATGAGCAGAAAAATATATCAATAGTTGTAAAAGCAATCGACTCCCACTTCAGATGCTGTGATTATCCAGTAACAACTCACTGGATGTGATTATAAAATCATAAAGTTTATATGAATTATAGAACAGCAAACATATGTGAAGAGTATCACTGTTTTCAGGTAGTTCATTAAGCACTTCCATCTTTTTGTGCATGTGCCTTTTTGCATGCCTGTATATATTACACTATTATTATTATTATTATTATTTGTACAAATTAAACAACACTTGGTAATGATTTTTGTATGCCGGGATTTGAAAGGAGCCAGTGAAAGCCAGTAGGAACTGGGCACCTATTTCCCTTAGTCTCCTTTGAAAATTGAAAACTTAAATGATACCATGGGCCTGTTGTTTTCTAGCAAAAAAAAAAAATCTTCAATATGAAGGGGGTACCATTTTAAAAACCAAAGCTTGTAAAGTGTGGGTACATAAAGGAGATACGTACCTATGTATACATTAGATATGTATATCCTCTCTCTCTGTGTGATTTTATGTATGTGTATTAGAGAGAGAGTGAGAAAGAGAAATAAAAATTTAGGGAATAAATGTGGAGAGGGTGATTAATCATGTTTCCCTTACTGTTAAAGAGATTATCGGAATTTAATTTCAAGAAGAGGTAAGGCAAAGCTTTAAAATTAAGCATTTTGAAAAGTAAGCACTTATTTGTCTTTTCTGTGAAAACTTCAATTTCTTCTTTGAGTGCTTGTTCATGTCCATTCCAATCAGGTGTGTGCGCGTGCAGCATCCGTCGGGTTGGCCTGGGCGACCCACCACCCCCTCCATTCCTTCTTACCACCAGTGACGGGGGCTGGAACTCTGGCTCAGCAAGTTCGTTCTTTATCTGGTTGTATATAGTTAGTTCGTTAGTGTTATTAACGTTGTTAGTGTCTTAGTATAGAGTTTGTTGGGGGTTCTCCCCAACCCCCCCGCCACTCCAGTTCCCGGAACCGTGGTATGTCGCAGTCCCCCGGTTTCAAAACCTGTGTGGAGGCCAGAGACGATGCGGCCTTTGAAAGAGCAGTACTCCAATCCGTGGATAGCTCCAACCCCAGCTCCTAAATTTGGCTTGGGAGTCACCTGATTGGAATGGACATGAACAAGCACTCGAAGAAGAAAAAGCAATTACTCACTTCCCTTAATTATTGTTCTTCAAGATCTGGTGTTCACGTCCATTCCAATACCCAGCCTCCTACCGGAGCAGCCAGCAAGAAGGAACTGAGGGGGTGGCGGGTCCCCAGGGCTCAATATTAGGCGCCATGAAGGCACGACTCCAGGGAGTGTCCAGGCGGCCCAACGGATGCTGCTAGGGGAAAAATCTTCCAGCCAACGTACACACGCGCGCGCACACACCTGATTGGAATGGACGTGAAAAACACATCTCGAAGAGCAACAGTTACAAGAAGTGAGTAGCCATTTTTTCGGACATCATGCAACGCTGGTTTTCAGCACAGGAGGCAGTATTTTTGCACTGCTCAAAACTCCCACCTATCTCCCTCCTCCATATACACACGCAAACCCCCCGCAAAGATTGAGGCTGACGTGATGCACGCAAGGGCTTTGTGTTGTCCTCAGAACAAAAAAGGGTTGTTGAGCATGTTTTGTTCTGTGTTCCAGGTAATCAGATGTCTTAGTCCTGTTTATATATTAAAATCCTATAAATATCTCTGCAGATTTATTTTATATAGGATTCGTTTGAAGAAATATTTTTAAATATTCAATTGAGCTTGATGTAAAGACTCTTATTTAGCTCCATTATTGCATTACTGAGAAGTATTGGTTAAAATTATCTTGGAGTATGCTTGATTTCCCCCCCCCCCCCCACATGTTTTACAAGCAGGGATATTTCACAGCTATGAGATCACAACCGTTCAAACAGCTTTCTGATGACCTCATGGGTGGGAGGTCTGTCTTTACTCAAACTGGTATTGAGATTTTGATTATGACCATGAAATGCAAATTTCTAATGTATGAAGGTTCATAAAATGGGCTGATAAGAAAGTTTTCTAAACTCCTGTTAAAAAAAAAAAAATGCTGTTTGTTTATCTTCTCTTAAAGCGTAAGTACCTTTGTTTCTTTGCTCAGTCAGCTTCTCAAATATTCAAAGCCTTTCCTTAATCAAATCTCAATCTGGTGGAGTTTTTAATTTCCATTTCCAAATTTAATTAGATTGTATTTCTGATTTTTGTGATCCTACCTTCATTTCCCGCTTGAAGTCAGTTCCTGGGCCATATTGTGGTGTTAGAGGGCAGAAGGCCAGAGAGCAGATAAGGAAACAACAACTGAAGAGCCAAGTCCCAGGTGGCGTTCTGTGACCCTATCAAAGCAGTAAGGTACTCTCCAGTGCAGCCTCCCTACTTCAAAGCTTTGAGGAGGCTGTGGTCAGGTGAACTCCAGCAGCTGTTGGGGAGAGGAAGGGAAATGGGGTAATAGACTCTTACTAAGATCATGACTGGAGGGAGAGGGCTAGAATCTGAACCTTCTAAAAATGAATTTGGTTCATGCCGTGGTCTGCCCAGGGCTGCTGATACTAGCAGGGAGCCTACTGCATCCCCTTCCAGCAGCTTTTGGCACATCATTTACTAATGTCCATGCTGGCAGCTGCCAGTGGTGCTAGCTTCCTGGGTAGGCTCAAAAGAAAGACTTAGCCTTTCTGGACATACCAGAGGTGCTGATCCCATTCCTGAGTTTCCTCTGCCCTTGCTCTTAGTGAGCATTTCCCCACCTTTGCAAGTGGGTTCCTAGGTTCTGCCTTTTACCTTCCCCCGTAGCTAGCGCTGTCCATTTCTCTCTCCTTTCTCCTCTACCCCCTGCCACACACACTCTCTCTCTCTCTCTCATAGAGACAGAGGGGAGGCAGATTAATTTACCTTTGTGGCAGGGTCCAAGAACAGCAGCTAGGATCATAGAATCATAGAATATCAAGGTTGGAAGGGACCTCAGGAGGTCATCAAGTCCAACCCCTGCTCAAAGCAGGACCAATCCCCAATTTTTGCCCCAGATCCCTAAATGGCCCGCTCAAGGATTGAACTCACAACCCTGGGTTTAGCAGGCCAATGCTCAAACCACTGAGCTATCCCTCCCCCCCACACAGGCAGGATATCTACTGCCTGTGTGCTTTGCAACCTTCTGCCGGCTATGTCATCACAGGATGTGTCAGGAAGAGAAAACAGGGTATACAAATGAGAAATACAACCTCAGATTGAACTGGCAAATCAATTTACATGCACAGCTAGCTGGGAATTCAGATGTCCATTTGTACTAGTTGTGCGCTTCTGCAAACAGTTGATTTCACTAACTGGTTAGAAATAGCAGAGTGAGAATTGTGGACGTTTTAATGACACCAGATCACTCTGTTTGTGTACTTGCAGAAGGTGCTTGTATGGTCTGTTGGGTTAATTTTTTTAATGATAGTTAAAGTTTTATACACATTTTTAAAGCTTTCTTTTTGTCCTTCAAGAATTACCTCTGCAGACCCGCTTTCTTGTGGGCATACTCCTTGGCACTGCAAGCTCTGAACCGTCTGGAAATAGTGGGCCCTGGGGCAGTGTGCCTGTGGTTTCAGGGCCTATAAGAGACCCCATCCCCAAGTGCTTCCCTTTTGACCTGAAGTAGGAAATAGTCTCAGAATCACCAGTTAGGCTACATTACAGAAATAATTATTCCTCAGCTCCTTAAACTGAAGAGGGGTTAAGTAATGTGTCCTCCCACTCTGAAAAACAGTCTCCAGTAAAACGATAGGAGAAAAGAGTATAGTTATCAGAAATGTTTGTGGCACAGATGCCACTTTCGACTCATATTTTGTTGTAAAGCTTGAAATACTGAAGAGTTTCCAATTCAGCAGGCAAAAGTGATCAGAGGACAATAAACTTTCCAGGGTCAGCTGAGCTCCCACTCCTTTCCACCCAGCCTCTTCCTCTCTTCCCAACTGACTGTCTTTCTCACTCAGGTGCCTCAGTCCTGTACAGCTCTCAGTTGGAAGAAGAGGAAGCAACATCTGGTCAAGATGGGTGAGGGAGGGGTACAGTTTATGGCTGGGTTTGGAGCTAATGCCTGTAATTTTTAACTATCCATTAAAAAGGAGGAAAGATATATTTAAAATGCATCTTTTTTATTGCCTCCCCATTCCCATTCACTTTTCTTAAACCAACTCTGTAAATAGAGGCAGAGAGATTTTGTTTTTCAATTTGGTAGTTGGTGATGTTGTGACACTTGAGCCTACAAATTTACCCAGATTGTGAGCTTAACTGTAAAAAGTATGTAACAATTCATAAAATGTTACGATAACCAAAAATAGCAAATGTTGAAGGGCACAGTACAAAAGGAATGCAAAATAACTCTGTTAGTCTAAACAAAATATCTAAGTCAGTATAATTCAAAAAAATGTGTTTTGCTACCCCTCACTTTTTGGGTCCTTAAAAGAACGAAATTTTGTGGGGAAAGTACAAAAGAGTTTTTAAAAAGCACACTTGAAAGAACAGACAAAGGCTACTGAAGCAAGCTTCACTATCATGGCTGCCACTTCCTCTATTTCTTGGGACCCCGGGCCTTCCTTATCCTGATCTTCAGAAATGTCCTGACCAGACCAGGCCAGGGGGAGAGAGAGGGAGCCAGTTTACAACCCAGATACCACCTGGGATGAAAGAACTTTAACAGCAGCAGCAATAAAAACAGTTAGAGCCCATGTCAACTAACATCTTCTCTTTTTTCTAAAAATGAACAGTTATTACCATCTTTAATACCATCTAAGAGACTGTCAAACAAGGAGTTTTTTCTTTCTAAAACTCTCTCCAACTAAAGATATAGAAAACAAAAAATGTTAAAACGAGAGCCCTATTTAATACTGTACATTTCAAAGGTTTTAACTGTTTCTCCTTCTTTTCTAGATCTTTAATAAAAGGTTAAAAAGGTTTTTAATAGTATATTTGCCATGGTGCTAAGCAGGCTGAGGTCTCTGTACACCAAACCCCAGACCTTGTTTAAAACTGTTTAATATTAGGCAGTAACTTAGTTACATTAACACCTCTGGCCCATTATTCCTTCTAAGTTAATATAACTGTGTACAATTGTTACATCATCAAGAAATCCCACCTGGCCAATCAGAGTGCACCCTGGACAATAATTGCCCAAAACCAGATTCTAGAGTCCGGCTCCCTCTCCCTTTGCTGTGTTGGCTCTCCAATACTACCAGGAGTAAAAAACTGTACAATCCTATTCCAGTCTCTAAAGTCAGCAGCTCTGCACCTTATTGCCTAAGTGATTTTTGAAAATGGGACTTAAGCTGTGCTAAATTGCTTAAGCACTTTAAAAAAATTGCGCCTGTAGTCTCTTTGGTCAATTTAGAAAATGCGTGAGGCTGAGTTTGTCCGTATTTTGGTGTAGGGCTATGTAATTATCAAAGTTTCTTTTCTTTTCTGTAGAAAGTACACCTGTACGCACTTCTGATGTGGATTATCGACTGTTAGAAGCGTCCAAAGCAGGAGATTTGGAAACTGTGAAGGTAGGTTTGTCTAGGTGATACTTGTAGGATGGAAAGTATTACTGAGCAAGATCTTCTCTGCTAGGAGAAGGTGCAATGACCTAAAAATCAAAAGGGAATCCTACAAAAAGTGGAAAAATGGACAGATTGCTAAGGAGGAATACAAAAGAATAGCATAAGCATGTAGGGACAAAATCAGAAAGGCTAAGGCAAAAAATGAGTTACACCTGGCAAGGGACATAAAAGGCAATAAGAAGTTTGTTAAATACATTAGGAGCAAGAGAAAGATAAAGGAAAGTGTAGGTCCTCTACTTAGTGGAGAAGGAGAACTAATAATTGATGACATCAAGAAGGCTGAGGTGTTTAATGCCTGTTTTGCCTCAGGGTTCACTAAAAAGGTTAATGGTGACCAGATCGTCAACACAATTAAAATTAACAAAAAGGGGGAAGAAACAGCAGCCAAAAATGGGGAAAGAACAGGTTAAAGAATATTTAGATAGGTTAAATATATTCAACTCTACAAGGCCTGATGAAATTCATTCTAGGGTACTTAAGGGACTAGCTGAAGCAACCTTGGAACCATTAGCAATTATCTGTGAGAGCTCTTGGAGGATGAAAGAAGTCTCAGAGGGCTGGAGAAAGGTTCTATTTTTTACCCATCTTCAAAAAGGGGAACAAAGAGGAGCTGAGGAATTATAAATCAGTCAGTCTTACTTTGATACCTAGAAAAATACTGGAACATTTGTAAAAAGAAAAGGAGTACTTGGGGCACCTTAGAGACGAACAAATTTATTAGAACATAAGCTTTCGTGAGCTACAGCAAGCTCTAATAAATTTGTTCGTCTCTAAGGTGCCCCAAGTACTCCTTTTCTTTTTACGGATACAGACTAACACGGCTGCTACTCTGAAACCTGTCATGGAACATTTGTGAACACCTAGAGGATAATTGGATTATAAGAAATAGCCAGCATGGATTTGTCAAGAACAAATCTTGCCAAAACAACCTAATTTCCTTCTTTGACAGGGTAACCGGCCTAGTAGATGGGAGGAAGCAATAGATGGGATATGTATCTTGATTTTAGTAAGGCTTTTGACTCAGACCATTTGAAATTTTTATAAGTAAATTAGGGAAATGCGATTTAGATGAAGTTACTATAAAGTTGGTGCAAAACTGGTTGAATGACCGTATTCAAAGAGTAGTTATCAATTGTTTGCTTTCCAACTGGGAGGATGTATATAGTGGAGTCCTGCAGGGATCAGTCCTGGGTCTGGTATTATTCAATATTTTCATTAATGACTTGGCTAGTGGAGTAGAGAGTATGCTTACAAAATCTGCAGATGACATGAAGCTGGGTTTTGAGCATTTTGGAGAATAGGATTATAATTCAAAATGACACTAACAATTGGCTAATTCGTCTGAATTCAGTAAGATGAAATTCAATAAAGATAAGTTCTTTGCAGTACTTCATGTAGGAAGAAAAAATGAAAGGCACAACTAGAAAATGGGGAATAACTGGCTAGGTGGTGGTATTCCTAAAAAGGATCTGTGATCTTCAAACTGAATACGAGTCAACAATCTGGTGCACGGGAAGTAATTGTCCCACTCTGCTCAGCACTGTTCAGGCCTCAGCTGGAGTACTGTGTCCTATTCTGGGCACCACACTTCAGGAAAGATGTGGACCAGTTGGAGAGAATCCAGAGGAGAGCAGCAACAACGACCAAAGGTTTAGAAAACCTGACCTAGGAGGAAAAGTTTAAAAAAAAAAAAAAAGGGAAGGGGAGGCTGTCTTGAGAAAAGAATCTTTAAATGTGTTAATGGCTGTTATAAAGAGGACTGTGATCAGTAGTTCTCTATGTTCACTGAAGGTAGAACAAGAAGTAATGGGCTTAATCTGCAGCGAGAGAGATTTAGGTTAGATATTAGGAAATTTTTCTAACTATAAGGATAATGAAGCTCTGGAATAAGCTCCCAAGAGAGGTTGTAGAATCCCCATCATTAGAGATTTTTAAGAACAGGTTGGACAAACACCTGTCAGGGATAGTGTAGGAATACTGGGTTCTGCCTCAGCTCACGGGGCTGGACTGGATGACTTCTCAAGGTCCCTTCCAGCACCACATTTCAATGATTCTGTGATCTTGGTTCTGTCACTGGTTTCATTTAAATGTTCAGAAATGTTGTTTTTCCTTGTTCCTGTGGAATGACCCCACTCTCCCATGCTTGGGCACTTGTGCACATGAGAGTTCAGGCACACACTCAATAATGTGATCATTATACGGTGTTTTCCCTACCTAACCACTGTTTCTTCCATTAACTGTGGAATGCAAAGCGTCCGTGAGCAAGTATTCATTAATGCCAGTGCCTGTAAGTGTGGTTACCGTACATAATTTGTTTTAGATAAAAGAACAGCCACAAAAGTCAGATCTGGCACATGGTACGTACCATAATTATGGTTTAAATAGAATTTCTCTTTTCAGTGTTCTCCACCAATCCAGACATTTGGAATTATAGTTCCTCCCAGCCATCTGATGGAGACAAAGCACACATGCTTTTGAGAATGTCACATATAAGGGTCCAGATATCCCTTAGCCATTAGTAGATTGAGCACACTGTGTCCCCCTAGCAGGCCGCCAGAGGAGAGAGAGAAGTAGGTCCTTGAGATCTAAAGGAAGCCGCATGGCACACTTTGGTCTGTGGCTGCCATAGCAGCACATATGAGGCACTGAAAGCCAGTGAGCCTTAGCCCCTCATGCAGGGCTGATGAGAAGGGGAGAAGAGGAGACAATTATACTGGGGCCCCAAGCTCAAGGGGGCCCTAAAATGTCTTTAACAAGGGTGAAATGGGAGTGAAATTGGAGGGGAGGGGTCCCAGAAAACATGATGAACAGGGGCCCCAATTTTTTCTCGATGGGCTTGCCCATGTGTAACAGGGAAACCCCCACCCCTTTGCTAGCATATCCAGACCCTAGCAAGAGAATGAGGCCCCAGTCCAGGGCTGGGCTCCAATTCTGCTAGCATTGCCAGACCCTCCTCCTGCATGAAGTGCCAGGGCAGCTTGGGCTTGAGAGGGGTGAACAGGGCCAAGTGTCCCCTCAGAAAGCCCCGAAGAGGTAGGAGGCGCCACACCAACTCTTTAGGGCAGGAAGGGATTCAGGAGCCCCACAACAGGGTGACTGCTCCTTGGACCCCAGTATCTGCAGCTCCCAGGATAAAGAAAAGGAGTAGAAAACAGGGACAGACCAAACTCTGCCCCTTCCTTGGGCAGGTGCAGCACTTGCCTTGAGGAGGGACACTGGTCCTAGGAAAGCCCCCTGTAGCTTTCATAGTCATGTCTTGGTTTGAGCTGCAAATTGAACTTTCTTGGACCTTGAGCACCTTCCACCATACCCATGCCAGCTGATGAGCAGGTCTAGCACCAGTCTTCTTCCTGCAGAAGATTTGCTCTCCACCATGGAGCAGGGAGTGTACAGGCAGCTGCAGCCCCGGGAATCAGCTTCCCACACACACACCATTGCCAAGCAGACTGGGGGCAGAGAGGAGAAGCTGCTCCAGCTGTTCTTAACAACACTTTAGTCCTCATAGAAAATGCGGGATGGGAGCATCTTGCTGGTGTGTAGCTCTGCCTGCAGATGCTCACCAAACCTCGTCAGATCAGAATTCCAGCTCCCACAGGGGCAGGTAGGAGATTAAGGACAAAGAGCAGCCACCATTCTGGGTTACCCCTGAGAAGTGAAAGGGATGAGCTAAGGAAAGAAAGCAATGTGCTCTTCCCTCTCCATGCCCCCAACTGACTGTGCCCAGCTTGGCTCCACGTGGGCGGAGACGCTGAAGAAGAGAAACCTCTACAGCTGTCACTTGGAACAGGACCACACCTCCAGCTGCCTCCTCCTATTCCTCCTCGTAGGGCTCCCCTGCTGTTCAGTCCGGACTTCACGAAGATTTGGGGCTCTGCCTTCTGGTCTTTAAAGAGCAAGCCAGGACAGAGACAACAGGAAGAGTGCAGCCCCCATCCATTCCATTGCAGAGAAGAAATAGCTGAGTCCTGGTCACAGAATACCACTCAAGATGTCAGTCCAGTCAGACACCACTCAAGTCTGCAAGGCCTAGCTGAGGAGGAGGTCGAGCAGTGAGAAATAGGCTTCCCCAATCTTAAGAGAAGGCTGAACCCCTTACAGAGGGGACCAGCCAGTAGCGTAGCTGGGGGGAGCGGGGCAGCGGCTGCTCTCCCACCGAGCAGAAGTGGGGCCTTTTTAATTTTTACTCGCACGGCGGGTCAGGCGGTGCTCCGGGTCTTCAGCGGCACCCGCTTGTATTCATCTGACCGCACTTCGGGTCTTCCGCGTCGGGTCCTTCACTCGCTCCGGGTCTTCGGTGGCATTTTGGCGGCAGGGGGTCCAAGTGAAGGAGCTGACGCCAAAGTGCCACCAAAGACCCGGAGCGCCACCGAGTGAGTACAAGCGGGTGGTGCCTTTTTTTATCTCCACTCCCCCTGTTTTCTCCACCTGGGTACGCCACTGGGACCAGCCAACATTGTTAGAGGTTGGCATGTACTTGGGAGGTATTTGCTGGGGCCAGGGAACTTTTATCCTCCTCTTACAGGGCTCTACCTCTATGTTGGAGTAGAGACTAGGGCACCCTAGACAGAAAACCAGCCCAACAAGGCTCTTTGACCTCCGGGTGTCAGACATGGAGGTGCTCCTTTAGAGCCTGAGGGATGGGTGCTGCCATGTCAGAGGTGGAAAGAGAAGTAGCTCTCAAAGATCTTCTTGACAAATGAGGTATGCCTGACAAGGTCCTTCATAGTTACTATAGCTTCAGTACATGCGACATGCACCTCCCATGGGGCAGTGAGGTGCCTACTGAAGCTTGGAAGGTTTCCAGAGGCCAGAAATGAGAGCTCTGAGCAGGCCAACACTCTCCCAGTTATGCACTCGAATATGTTGTCCATGTATTACACCATACAGGATATAATCCTATCAATGGGAGCCTTAGCAGAGGGCCAGAGACCCCTGCAGCTAAAACAGTGGGTAGCATATTCTACCTCCAACACCAGGCTAGAAGCCATACCCTTTTTCAAGGCAGACTTTTTTCAGGAAGAAGTTGGAGAAGATCCACTAGCTCTTAGCGTCTTCAGAGAATTGAGGTCCAAGAGATTCCCAGCAGGTCCCCAGAATTTCAGATCAGTAGGCACGTATCCAGGGAGACGAGGACCTACTAGCTAGTCCAATAAAAAAGGCAGACTAACAAAAGGATTAGCTTTTTATGTTACCAAAGAAGAGATAACAGACTGCAGGGATCCCTTTCAGGCTTTAAATCGTTTGTCTGACGGTACAAGGGCCTGAGCGCAGAGTCCCAATGTCACAGGAAGGCTGAGGGATTTCTTCCACATATGGGTCCCACCATGGGTCATGGACATGATAATAGACCAGTATGCCTAGTTAAGGGCAAAGTGAGATGATCAAGGGACTTTGTCGTTCTGTTGCCCTATAGCAATGTCAGTTACAGATACAGGCCAATCAGCTGGTCTGGGGAGAAGAGGGGGACACAAGGATCTACTTAATTGTCTCTAAAATAGTGGAGGAGTCTTTGTCCAGTTTTGGACTTGAAAAGAGTCACCTCCTTCCTCGGGATTCAGGATGGAGTCACTAATGCCTGTTGTTCAAACTGAACCATCTCCAGGATATGCCAATCCTTGAGTCTCACCAGAAGTGTCTTAGATTCATGGAAACAGGAGCAAATCGAACAGATATCCTGGAAACCGCACCACCCCCCACTGTTCCTCAGACATTCTTGTCAACTGCTGGAAATGGCTCACTTTGATTATCACTACAAAAGGTCCCCCCCCCCCCCCCGTTCTCCTGCTGGTAATAGCTCACCTTAAGTGATCACTCTGGTTACAGTGTGTATGGTTACACCCATTGTTTCATGTTCTCTCTGTATATAAATCTCCCCACTGTATTTTCCACTGAATGCATCCGATGAAGTGAGCTGTAGCTCACGAAAGCTTATGCTCAAATAAATTTGTTAGTCTCTAAGGTGCCACAAGTATTCCTTTTCTTTTGCAAATACAGACTAATACGGCTGCTACTCTGAAACCTGGAAATACTCTGGACCTTGGATTTATTGTATATTTAACCCCTTCTCCCATCCGTGATAGTCAGGGTACTACAGAAATTTGCCAGATCTAGGGGAGCTTTTTGTAGCTCCAGTATGCTGGAGGGGGGATAGCTCAGTGCTTTGAGCATTGGCCTGCTAAACCCAGGGTTGTGAGTTTAATCCTTGAGGGGGGCCATTTTGGGATCTGGGGCAAAAATTGGAGATTGGTCCTGCTTTGAGCAGGGGGTTGGACTAGATGACCTCCTGAGGTCCCTTCCAACCCTGATATTCTATGATCTAAGAAGGCAGTGGTACCTGGAAATGGTGATGTCTGTGTCCCCACCCTCTCTCCAGCTCTTGTTAATTCTGTACCCAGGGATATTGTCCAGTAGTTCATGATGGCCCAGCACAGTTTGCAATCTCAATTGAGGCCACAGTGCCAGTCATCCTGGATATCTTGCAAGCTTGTGTAACTTTGAGCTTGAGCGTCAGGTACATTCGAGTTCAGGCCATGATAGTCACAGTGTTCAGAGGCTCAGTTGGTGTAGTCTCAGTTGGCTATCACCCCAAAGTTTCCAGATTTCTGAGGGCAGTGGATAAACTGAGAGTGGTAGTTCATTATCCGAAGCCTGCATGGGGCTTGAATCTGGTGTTAAGTGTTTCCATGGCTCTCCCTTTGGATCATCTGAGAAGCATTTCTCTGTGACTACTATCCTTAAATCCTGTTAGTAATAGCATTATGTTCAGCAAGAAGATAAGGGAGCATAATCCCTTTCCTGCAAACAGCTGTATATAATTTTTCTTGGACAAAGTCATGCTAAAGACTTGGCCAGAACTCAGGCCCAAGACATTGTCTGTCTTTCACCTAAACAGAGAATTTGCCCTACCTACGTTTGGTCCCAATCCTGAGATGGCTACATTGCTCGAGCCCTGCAGATTTGTGTGGATGGGACAACAGAGTTCAGGCAGACTCAGAGCTTTTCATCATGAACCAGGGTTTAAAAGTCAATTGCTATTCAGATCTGCTATCTCTGGATGCATCAGAGAGGCTATACAGCAGGAAAGAAAGTACACCTGTAAAGTTCATCCTATCTGACAAGAAGGATTTGCAACGTTACTTCACACATCTTTGTCAAACTTATGGAATAAGCTTGCAGATGTGCCCTTTGTCAAAAGGTGTTGCAGGCAGTTGTCTAATGATGATCACACCTGTAATAAAATGATTAACTTCACTGTGGAGGTCTGAAGCATCTTCACTGCCGTAGAAAAGAGAAGGGGAAGGCTTCCTTATCTGTTTTCTTTTTTGAGCTCTTCTATACCAGTTCCTATAAAATGCTGGTTCCTGTCTCATGCCTGAGAATGTCAATGCAGAGTCCCTGATATGGTCCAATTGCTACAGTTAGTACAGTTATTTAATGGTTTTTGAATAGCATCAGTCTAAATTTTTCTTTAATACTGCTTTCGAAGTATTCAACTGAAGGCTGAGCGATGACAGACCTTGGTAGCTGAGTGTATGGCATCCTCAAAAGTCTCAGTGTTATCCTTTAAATGACGGTGCACATATACATTGCATTATACGTGTATGCTCCCAATGCAGTCAAGTTGGAGATTTTTGCCAGCAGTATCACTACACGACACATCTGCCCCTGCTCTCCTTGTGCTCTCAGGCAAGGACATAAAAGGGGCGTCCCGCTGCCCTCCTGTCAGGTCCTTCTCGCTGCCTGTGGCAAGAGTTGGAGCTCCCTAAAGCCTTAGCTTTGGTCAGCAAGCTTTAGAAAACTTTGTCCATAGTTGTTATAGTTATACTGTAAGTGTATTTTAGTGTGTAGCATATATTAAAGTACTGAATAGTGTAGTATAGTTATGTAGATATAGTTCTATTAGTACCTGGAGGATTTACTATGACAAAATCTCCAGGTTTTAGATAGTGTGCCACTTGCAGGGCCATTATCCCTTTCACAGATGGGCACAAGAGTTGTCTGATTTGTTTGAATGAGGGGCATGTGGGGGTCAAATGCTTTATTTGTACCTCCTTTCCCACCTGAACTAAGAAGCAGAGAGAGACTGTTGCTTGCAGGTTCACCTCACGAAAGAAGGCAATGTGACCTGTGTCTGAGCCATCTCCCAGTTGTGATCCTGGGGCCTCTGGATTGACTCAGAGTGCTCCAGCTTCTTCTGAATCCAAAGATAAGTCTGGAAGCAAACATCATGCTTCCCCATTTCTGTCTGGGTCAAAGAGTTCTAAATGTTCATTATCTCACAAGACCTCTAAATCTAGGTCTTCTCCCAGAAATGCATCTAGTAAGTCCTCCAGCACCCCCCGGAAAAGGGGAGTACAGAGTGTGACACAGCCAGAGGGCTGTGTTCTGAAGAGAATGCCATGATCCTTGGAGCGACACGGGTCCAGGAGCAGAAGTGATGGTGGGTGAGAGATCACCAACAGTCAGCGTACCGACCTGTGGAACTGATCCGCAAGACAACCAGCAGGAGGCGTTAGCGTGGTGAGTCCCACCCCATCACAGGGTCTAAGTTGTTTTCTGAAAAAACAGATACCATGCACATGGTTCAGTGGTAACAGCCGACACATTAGTTGTTTGGACATTCCAATTTTCCCTTTCCTGGACAATTGGCCAGTGCAGGCAGCAGCATTAGATGAGTGTTATCATCTTCATCGCTTGTCTAGGCTTGTCTCAGAGAATCTTTCACAGGATTTCTGACTATATCAGACTCTGCTACCAGCTTACTAAAGTCTCTCCTCCGTCGAGAATAACAGCTCACTCCACCAGAGCTCAGCTTTCCTGGGCAATGTTCCAATAGCTGATATATGCCAGGCAGCAACATGGTTGTCTGTTCCTCTTCTACTCATTATGCCATTGCACAAGCTCTCTCTATGATGCCAGCTTTGGCAAGTCAGTGCTACAGTCTCCATTTGGGTGATCCAAGTCCCTCCACCTGAAAAGGAACTGCTGATGAGTCACCTACATTGGAATGTATGGGAGCACAGTCAATCGAAGGAAGAAAGAAACAGTTACTTACCTTGTAACAACTGTTCTTCAAGACCTGTTGTGCACATACACATTCCACGACCCTCCCACCTTTCCTGGTGGTTCGGTCATTGCTCACAGTGGTGTTACGGAGCGGAGAGGGAGATGGTGGAAATGCCTCTCGTATGCCTTCACCTGGGAGCAAGAGGAGAACACCCATACTGCTGGCAAAAGTCTCTGACTCGAGTGCCCTGGGCACACATACACCTACAGTGAATGTGTAGGTACACAACACATCTCTAAGAACAACAGTTACTGTAAGGTAAGTGACCATTTTTTCTGTCTCTGTCTGTTGATTGGAGAAACTATAACCCCCAAGTGTCTGGACTGATACAGAAGATCTCAAAAAAAGAACATTAACAGGTAAAGAAAATTTCCCCTTGCATTACCACTGCCCCTCTATCTCACCTTCTCCCATACACCCTCAGCTTATCGTAGCTTTGGCAAACATAAGTGTGGTTGAAATATTGCACTGTTGGTGTCAGACACAAGGTGTCATAGAAAAATTGAGCAAAATTGGTTCGGCCTTGTATGTTGTCTGGTTTGGGTATATGTGTTACACATACATACAAACACTTCTCACACTGTGTGTTCCAATCAAAAATGTTGTGTGAACCAGCTCAATAGCTGAACTGACTTTATTCAAGCTTGATTTGTTCTGTGTATTGCTCTGAGATCTATAGAACAAACAAAGTCTGAAAAAATGGGTTCATTGGTTCTTAAGTTAAAAATTGAAAAGTTTTTTCATACGTGTGTAGAATTTGTGGCAGGGAAGAGTCAGTTCAGCCTAAGGCTTATAATGTTGGAGATGAATATGCACAATAGACTTTGTCAGTAGAATTTGTGCTGCGGAGGTTGGCCAGACAGAAGTCTCAGTCCCAGTACTGTGGGGGTTTCCCTATGCTTCAGAATAGACTAGAACATTGCGTGGTTATAGTTGGTAAATGTTTACTCTGTAATGGTGACTACTGTAGATCTAAGGCAGGTTTGGATGTTAGGGCCACTGTGAATTCTTTTAGCTTGATCTAAACTTGCAAGAGTTTTTAAAGCCTACCAGACCTTACAAAGATTTCACCATTTCCCAGACTACCTTGTGTCTGAAGAGGGAGACAGAGGGGTAATGGTGCCTCCCCATTCAAAGCAAGCGACCTAGACAAAGGAGCACATGGCTAAGATAAGAGTTCTTACCTCTGCCACTAAGTGGCCTTAACTTTTCATTTTTATGTAGCACTTTAAAAGTATTGTTTAGCTAGATCTCGCAACATTCTGTAAGAAAATAGCATCTTATTAGATGGGCTAATAGATGGGTTAACGAAAGTAGAAAGGTTGTGATTTCTTCAAGATCATACAGTAAATTGGTATAAGAGCCAGGATTAGAGCGTAGCTCTCCTGACTCCCCATTCCACTAGATGCCATTGTTTAATCCACTATACCACAGACCTCCCTAAACAAGCCACTAACATGTCTTTCTGATTCCCCATCTGCAAAATGGGAATAATACCTGCTTGCCTCATCTCTTGACCCAACTAGACGGGGATTCTGTTTACCAGTATTCTAACTTGTGGATTTGGAGAGGTGAACTCAAAATATACTGCCTTAAAATAGGGGGAAAGTTGTCAAATCGAAGCCATGAACAATTAGGAAGTGCCCATGTTCAAGTTTATGAAACGTCCCACTATCAGAAAAGAATACTTTTTACTTTAATTAAGGGGGAAGAAATGAGTTGAAAACATAAACAAGTTTCTAACTGTGATCAAGTTCTGTAGTAAACGTTTTGTTTCCTCTTTGATCTCAACAGCAGCTTTGCAGTCCTCAGAATGTGAATTGCAGAGATTTGGAGGGACGTCATTCAACCCCGCTGCACTTTGCTGCAGGTTATAACCGTGTATCTGTAGTAGAGTATCTGCTGCACCATGGGGCAGATGTGCACGCCAAAGACAAAGGGTAACTTTTCACTATTATTTCTTATTAACCAGTGCTCCTCACATTCATTGTGGGAGAGAGTTAATAGTCTTCTCAGCAATGTTTAGCTTTCTGATAGTACTGGTATCAAAATATTAAACAATAGTATTATAGTTGGGATAACTTCACTTCTTTCATCTCTGCAGCTTTTTTCTCCTCTGTTCTCTGTTTTGTTTTTGTTCTTTCTGCTTAATAGCAGTTTATCAAATATTTTGGAAGGTCTAAAATTAGCTTTTTACTTGTATGATATGAAATAGCCAGGGTGAACGCTGTACATTTTTCTCTTCTTCATAGATGGTTTATATTAATACAGAAAGTTAACTTTTAAAAAGTTAACTATTGTTCTCTCTAACTATTACAACATGTTTTCCCCCTTTTAAATCAAACTATCAGGAAAGGCTAGAAATACTATACAACCTCTTTATTATTTCTAGACTTTCCAGGCACTTTGATTTAAAAGGGGGGAAACATGTCACAGTAGTTAGAGAAACCAATAGTCAACTTTTAAAAAGTTGTTTTTCTGTATTAATATAAACCATCTATGAAGAAGAGAAAAATGAACAGAGTTTCAAGGTTAGGTTCAGATCCTAAATGTCTTGAAGTTTTAAGCTCCTTTCAAATGGAATTGAGTACAGTTTTTTCCCCACAATATTACACATGCATGGCTTACTAATGCCCAAACTTCACGTGTCAAATGGGATTTTAGCCACCCACTAAAACCCTTTTTGGAAATTTACACCCAAGTGTCCAAAGTCGACATTACAGCAGTGATTCTTGCAACATATGGCTATTGTTAGCAATATTGATATGGCCTGTTTATAGAAATTATTAATAATGACAATTGGTCGAACATCATCAGTTAGAAATATCATTGGCAGGAGCTGAAGAAAAGCTGTTTTCATTCGCTGCCTGGAAAAGGGATGTTCATTTCATATGTACCTCAATAGAAGGGCATGTAAAGCTGTGAAACTGGGGCTACTAAAAGATGCTAATAGTCTTTTTTTCTCTCTGAGGCTGTCTTATCCACGGGAGCTTTGTAAACTTGTATTTGAATTCGACTTTCTGTGACCATTAAAACTTTCTTTCTCTTTGATTAGCGGCTTAGTGCCCTTGCATAATGCCTGTTCATACGGCCACTACGAGGTGGCCGAGCTACTGGTGAGGCATGGGGCCTCTGTCAATGTGGCCGACCTGTGGAAATTCACCCCGTTGCATGAAGCAGCAGCAAAAGGAAAATATGAAATCTGCAAGCTGCTTTTAAAAGTAAGTCATTTACAATTACCAAATGTATTTTTAAATGTGTGTTCTGTTACATTTAAGATCTGAAACAAAGATCATTTTATTATTTTTCAGTGAATTAATTTGAATCCATTTTCATCTTAAATTTTACTGTGATATCTGGCGCTTTCTATATTGAATGTAAAGTCATTTGAAGTGCCTTTCAGAACATGTTCACTTTATTAAAATTCATCAGTACAGATGATTTTTCAAGACAATGTTTTAATTTATTCTAAAATATTCCTCTAATACATTCAATAATGTCAGTTAAATAACATTTACTTCATACAAACGGAAACAAATGGAATTAGTTTAAGGATACAAAAAAATGAACTTTTACTTGTGGAATAGTTGCTACAATTGAATAAACTTTCATTGGTGTTTGTGCAAGTGTACAGAATACAGCAATAATTAAATGTGGTCTTTAGAAAATATCTTATGGATGAGAAAATCCTCAGAGGAAATGTAAATTAAGACAGTTTGGAAGAAGCACGATAATCAGCAGGAGTGCTCAAGCTAACAGCCCCTGCTTTAAACAAAAACCCTTAATGAGAATGTTTAAAATAAGCTTGACAAAATTGCAAGAAATTATTAGGAAAATTAACCCCACACATTGTTTTCATCATAGGCGTTTATATACTTTTTTTAAAAGGTAGGCAGTTGTCAGGCTCTCTTCACCCCTTTTTACATGGTTGCTGCTTAGCCAAGCTATTCCTACTCAATCTTGTTAATTTTTCTGAGGACTTTTTCACTTTGATGGAGGACCACCACAGCAATTTAAAATCCTGCTGCAGTAGAACCCACAAGCTCTCCCTCACAGAGGTCCCAGGGCTGTGCTTGATGAGGGCCCCTAAAGCGACATCTGATTACAGAAGTTATCTCAAACTCTCAAATGCAGTTTTCTTTTATCAGCACTGGAGTGCTCTGCAGCCCAGGATCCTTCCAGTGGGGAGGTAGCCGTTCTTGCACTCAACCTCAAAGGATCCTCAACAAAAGTCAGTTCCTTAATAGACACATTATAGAAAACTTAGAAGCACTCCCTAAGGTCCCTAGGAGGTTGAGGTTATATAATACCTGTTGTAAATCAGACTTCTGCATCCAAGAGCTAAAAGGCTCCAGTGACACACCCTTAAAATTGGCACTGTTGGTCTTTAAATCTGTTGGTCCTGGGTACACTTGAGACGATTTCCTTGAGCCTTGTACTGGTTGGTATTTGTGCTCCTAGCCCGCTGGTTACGAAGGGTTTCTGCTGCTCTGACCGGCAATAATGCCTTTGTTTTGGTGTGCGCTGGGATGCGGAATGTGCACCCTCCTGAAATCTCCCTTACTTTGTTCCGCTTGAATTTAAAAATATTAAAAATAAAGTTGTTTTTTCAAATGTATTTTTGGGAGGTACGCTGTTGGCCTTATCTCATGTGACCTTCTCTTCCATTACCTTGCTTTGAACTGCATCCTCTCTTTTGCTTCTCTGTGCTTGTAGGTGAAGAGGGCTGTCTTTGTGTTCCTTAATTTTTGTCTGTTTCTCATTAGCATTCTCCCTGTCTGTTTCTATATGGCCCTGTCAGCATATATCTGAGCCCATGGATGTGTGTTTTGTTGTCCTCCAGAAGGAGAAAAGTTCCACTTTGAAACCTTTCACATTAGGGATCTAGAGCTGTAATTTTCAGAAGACTGCAATAGACATTTTAAACAATGTGCCACAGAGAACACTTTCTCCGAAAGCTGCTTGGGTGCATTAGAGCCAGTCTTTGCCCGCTTCTTCCATTCACATCCTTACTCTATACTGCTGTCTAATAGACACAGCCTTGGAAGCAGGAGAGTGGTAAGCTCCCCCCCTCCCTACCCCCCTACCCCCAATTGCCCACCTTAGCTAACAGCAGGGCTGTTTCGCTAGTGCTAACAACTGTTAGACTGCTCTGAACATTGCTATACAACACAGTGGGTAACATGTTGGCAGTTGCCAGCACCTTGTCTGTTGCAACTCTCCCACTGTTATGACACCACAGGAACTGCACCATTGTTAGCAATGGTGGGAAAGTTAAGGGGAGCTAACCTTTGGTAAAAACGTTCCCTTATGTAGAATCACATTTCTCTCCTGAATCTCGGCTTTGCTACATTATTGCCATTAACAATGGTGCAACTCACTAAGTTGTAGTGATGCAATGCGTCCCTGTGGGCCATCCTCTTCTGAGTGCTCCATTGCACTGCATCAACATTCAGCACTCCTCCATCTCTTCCAGGACCAGCACGCTGGGTACCTATTCCACAGGGCCCAGATGTAGAGGTTTGTGGGAATAGTAATCCCCAGTTAGAGAAACTGTACTAAAAACTTTTAAATGTGGATTGTAGAAATCAGCATTCTGTATTGTATAAAAATATATACTGAAGTTTTGGAACAAGAAAGCCTTTATGTTGCAGTGCAGCAGCTTGTAAAGCACAAAACTCAGGAGCTGCAGTAGGTCAGAACAGAATTATCAGGGTATAGGAGGAAACCTGCACAACCTGCAGAGCGGATTTCCAGAGGGGTTACAGGAGCATTGTCAGATTGTACAGAAGTGCCTTTACAACACCAGTGCTTTTAGATTATGCCAGCACTGCAACTGTGAAGAATGACCACATGCAGAATGCAGCTGGGATGAGCCTTGCTCCAAGCAGTTGCCTTTACAATGATGCAGTTGCAAAACTCGTGAACCATGGCAAGCTGTGTAATGTATAGGTGCAAGAAGTTACAAGTGCAGTGTACGTTTACAGCACCACAGCCCTCTAGTATAGACAAGGCTCTTCAGACCCGTAAGGTTGCTTTGTAGATTAGCAGTTTGGGTTTAGCTTTCGTAATGTCTATTCTGTACAGTGGGTATCCACTAAAGTACATGGCTGTTAATTCATGAAAATGGATTGCCAAAATCTCACTAGCTTTGAGAGCATTCCCAGTGCTATGCTGCAGAATGCAGTCCATGAACTGACATACCTAAGTATTGCACTCATGTATTTGTGGCAATAACATGTAGAATTGTTATTTGTAGCATGGAGCGGATCCAACAAAAAAGAACAGAGATGGTAACACTCCTCTAGATCTGGTGAAAGAAGGAGACACAGATATACAGGACTTGCTGCGGGGAGACGCTGCCTTGCTAGATGCTGCCAAAAAGGGTTGTCTGGCAAGAGTGCAGAAGCTGTGTACACCAGACAATATCAATTGCAGAGACACCCAAGGAAGAAATTCAACACCATTACATCTTGCAGGTAAGCAATTTACCAGAGCTTCTAGACTCTCTTATCACAGTTATGTAATGGAATCAACAAAAAACAGAGCATGTTATAAGGAACTGACATAGAAATAGTTTCACAGCAAATTGCCTTGGTTACTAGGCCAGCTGTCTAGACGTATTACAGGAAGACAGTAGCTTGCAAAAGAGGTGCTTTTGAACTCCAAAAATCAAATAGTTTTAGCTTTCCCACCTTCCCAGTTTTTCTGTTAGTTCTACTGATACTCTGTTTTCTTTTCTCTTTTTGTAGCTGGGTATAATAACCTGGAAGTAGCTGAATACCTTCTAGAGCATGGTGCTGACGTTAATGCTCAAGACAAAGGAGGACTAATCCCCTTACATAATGCAGCATCCTATGGGGTAAGTATAAGCATTTATACTTGTGATTTACAGTGCTAAGTTTCTCGTAATTTTGTAATATTTTTAGTATACAAAGTAGGGGGAAGTCTTTCAAGTGGTTGCATCTAAAGCAAGTTATTGCGACAGACTGTCTTATCTGGAACAAAGTTTGGCCTCCGTAGCCATGAGGGAATTATTGGTCCAAGTCACTACGATATCTTACTCCCACGGGTCTCGGTGGCTTTCATAAAAAAGCCCAGAATTTGACCAGGAGGGGGATGCAGTTGGTACTACTGTATACAGGGTCACTTACAGAAATTTTGGAGTACCATTGAAACAGTTGCTATTATGGCAACCAAAACATTTGTAGCAAGTTGGCATAATGTTTGGCACCTCTTGTTTTTAACCAAAGAAATCTCTCCTGCAGTTGTAGAAATAGGCAAAGATTCAGATGGTGATTAAGAGTTTGAGTGGGAAGGAAGAGAGAGCAGTGTCTCTGGATCAATCACAAGTTCATTGTGGAGCAGCACTATTAGGATGAGTAGTCTGTTAGTGATCTCCCTTCCTTCCCACTCTCACAAAGCAGGATTAACATACAGACAATCAAGCATCTTTATGTGCAATATCTGCACAGATGTAAGATGGACCTTTCCCTAAAACACTACATGCCACTTTACCTTGTGGGTGACTGCAGAAGGAAATCTATTACAAGCAATTGCTTGAAGTCTGTTCTTGAAAGAATCCCAAGTATATGAAAGACTACATACATGACACTAAATTAATGCCAGATATGTTTGCCTCTTCTAGTTGTGTTTTCCTCTGCTTCCTCCCATTATTGTAAATGCAATTTCAGTAACTAGAACACTGACAAAAATGGCTGCACTGGAGATCAGAGGGGAAATGGCTTGAATGCGGTAATTGAGTCCAGAATTGTTTTCACGTTTATACCAAAATGAAAGTTACCAAATTGTATATTTAGTGGTGCTGTTGTGATGCTGTATTTTATGCCTCAGTTTGTCAGTGGTTATTTCAGATACTGTACCAGATATGTTGCAATATGTGGGTATGATGGGAAGGGTTAACAATGGAATGCAAGCCTCTAATCTGATTCTTCCTTTTGCTAAGGATCATTTGAAGTTGTTAACATTATTTGAATATTTAAGTCTTGTGCTGCAGGTGTTTAGAGGATACCAGAGACAGAGCTGGTTTTTTATATGCCTTTGACAGCTCTTGCCTCTGCCATTTACAGATGTCCACAGTCTCTGATTTAGTGTTGTATTAGAAAACTTGGTTTTAGAAGTGGGATAAAAGGGAGAAAAGTGCCAGCCTCTCACAGTTACACAAAGATGTTTCATTTTTAGTCAGTATAAAATATTTATCTAGCCAAAAAGTCTGATAACCATGGAAGGAGAACTGGGAACTCTCTCCATGTTTTTCAGGGAGTGGAAGTGAGTGGCAATATGCTTTGTCAAAAGTCTAATGACCTTGAAGTAAAATGAACAGAAATTGGGGCAGAGAGTCTTAGAGAGCCTTGAACTGACCATGGATTCCAAATGAAAATAAGTGCTGCGATTTCCGTCTTGCTCTTCATGCAGAGGGCTACAAGTTTACCCCTCGCTGACACCCACAACTTCAGCATCAAGTGTTTTAATCTGCTGAAGGGAAATTGGAGGGTATTTGGAAGCGAAAATTGCCAATAATTGTTTCACACTAATAATCACTTTAAGAAATCATAATTCCAGTCTAATTCAGTGTCCTCTCTTCTGCGTGGTTAACGAGAGTTGTGTTCAACATTCTTTCAGCAGCTTTTTTTTAAATTGTTCTCATTGTATATTCGCCATCGGCACCTCTTAATCTCCGTGACATGGCATAGATCAGCTGTGAAGGGTGGAATACTTGGTTGCTCCTGAATTTTTATCTAATATAGTCAACGTTTTGTAACTCCTTCGTTAAAAATTGCTTTTCCTTTAGTTCCCCCATCTTCATGTTGGATATACCCTGTTTGTTTACCACATAATTAGGTGGTGTCTTTTATACCATGTGGCAGAAAAAGTATGGGAAATACCAATTGCTCTGCAAGTTCAGAAGGGGAGAAGTGAGGTTAGCCATCTTTTAAACCAATATTTCTTGAGCGATAAAGCCAAGCCTTTTTGCGAGAGGTTGGTAGCTACTTTAAAAAAAAAAAAAACGTAGGGAAAGATGAAATCTGTCAGTATCATGAATCTTTGGGTTTGGGTCTGTGCTGCCTATTTCAAACAAGTTTTCATACTTCAATCTGCTGGTTTTTTTAGCTGAGTATACTGCTTTTGCCTTTATGTAATGATAAACCAGTTAGTAAAAACACTCATAGGAAGGTGGTACAGGGAGTAATTTTTCCCTATAATTTGTTTCCTTTTCTTCTTTTTTAATTTGGATGATGATTTTAAATGGTTTATAGTTGTAAGGGTGGGGTACAGAAGCAAATTACATGTCTGTTAAAATGCCACATCCGTAACCTATGGAAATGAATGTAGATGAGGGAAACTGTACCAGCATCACTTTGGTTCAAAGTATTTTTTGTAGCTCATTGTACCAAATAATGAAATAAATGCTCAAGGGCCAGGTTTTCAAACGGGTTCGTTTCAAAGGGGTTCAGCTGCAACTAAATCCAACCACCTTTTTAGGAGCCCAAATGGGAGTATTTCTTAAAATGTGGCCAAAAGTCACTAAGCTGCACTAGCTGACACTGTATAAACGACAATAGTTTGAACACAGAAAATAATAATGCTTCTCTTCCCTGGGTTTCCTTATTTTGTATATTTTATTGTAAATCGGTATTCTGTAGATCCTTAACCGTTTGCTTTCTAAGATTGGGTGTAAGTCAATGAACTGCTAAGCAGAACGAAAACAGCAGATGAAACATGTTCCTTTATCCCTGTTCATACATATTTAAAATCTATGTCAGGCCATACAAGCTACAGCAATCTGAAGAAAGATGGTACTTGTTCCGTTTGTCAGTATCTGGAATGTTTTTCCTGCTCCCAGGGACTTCACAGTGGTATCTGAGCTCCAGAAATAATAAAACCAGTTCAGGAGTGGACACACTTACTTTCCTCAGCAAAGTCCCCGTCCTACAAACACTGATATCAGACTGGATATCAGGGATATCACACACTTACAGTAAAGCACATTTGTAAGTATGTGCAGGATCAGGGTCTGAAAATATAAAGAATTCTTTTTAGAATAAGATAATGCAAATCTAAAACTCCACATAATTATCCCTTTCTATAACATCAACCAAATCTCATTATTCTGGAGCTGAACTGCTTAATAGCTAATATACAGTACAGCTAAACTACATGATTAAATGCAATCCAAAGCAACTCGCACAACTGATTCCTTTGAGCGAATTGGGAAGTTGGGGTTTCCTTAGCACTTTCATATTTAGAGAAACGTAGTTTATTCAGCTAATAAAATATGGCCTTGTGCTGCCTTATGCGGCTTTGAAACCGCAAAGCTGAGTCAGGAAGAGGAAAGAATGTCCATCATTGTTCGTATGGCCATTGCTGATGGGAACGCTTTTCAGCCTTTGACTGGAGGGAAAGTTGTTGTGACCTAGGCAGGTGGGTGTAAATAAAGGGAGGGGAAATGAAGAGGATCTCTGAACATGCGTATTATCTCTTCATACAAGAAATGAAGATGTGACTTAACAATATCGCATCGTATGGCCTCTACATTGCTATACCCAGTAGCAGCTACTCTGTACTTTAATGATAAAAGTGTTGGGTTTTTTTCAGCATGTGGATATAGCAGCGCTCTTGATTAAATACAGCACATGTGTAAATGCAACAGATAAATGGGCATTCACACCGTTGCATGAAGCAGCACAAAAAGGAAGGACACAGCTGTGTGCTCTGCTGCTAGCTCATGGAGCAGATCCAACCATGAAGAACCAAGAGGGTCAAACCCCTTTAGACCTGGCAACAGTAAGTTCATATGGCAAAGCGCCAGAAACTGTTATAAAGAATTTGCTTTATGTATTAAATGACACTCCGTGCCTCCACTGTGCCAGTGGTCCTCAGCCTTCTCCACCCTGGGATTTGGGAAGGGTAGGGTGGTCAGGACTTCTTTAAGTCCAGGTACAACCCCTCTGTTGGCGGCAAGCCCATGCACAAATCGTAGGGTGAGATTCTAGTATCTTAGTTAAGGTTTAAAGTGTCAGTTTAATTCCCAGCACTTTAATTTTACCCAAACTGAACCTTTCCACCTGAAATGTCACGGATGTGAGCTTTAGCCAGCACACACTTTATTTATTTGAATCTTTTCAGGGAAATAGATCAGACTTTGAGGAAGTATGAGTGTTCCAAAAAAGGGTATTCTCAGTTCTTAAATAATTTCTTAACCCTTTTTAGGTACAACATAACTCCAAAACAATGTGGCTAGAATGACCCAGAACCTCCAAACTTGTTGTTAGCTGTAGGTCTTCCTGAATACGGGTCTTTGAGTAGTTGGGTTTTGTTAGTGGCAGGATTAGTTAAAAATAGTTTCCACATATCTTATAGGGCACACAGAGTTTATGAATTCCAGGTGACCCCATTATTGATGGTTGCTGTGTGGGGAGTGGCACACAGAGAACTGGAAAGTAGAGAAGTTTGGAATAGACAGGGGAGGGAGTAGGAGAGTTTGAGCCACAGGAGGGGGTGAGGAGGCTGAGCTGGGGAAGAAAACAGACTCATGGAGTGGTCTAGACACCATTCCCCAAATAAATCCACTTTACATGTTCCCCCTGCACCTCCAAACACGTTGCTGTCCAGTGACTCTGAAAAGGACTTTAGGGATCATTGTGGAAGCCAGCTGAACATCAGTTCCCAGTGCAATCTTATGGCTAAGAGGGCTAATGCCGTGCTTGGATTTATAAACGGGAGAGCATCAAGTCAGAGTAAGGAGGTGCTCTTACTTTGTACACCGCATTAGTGAGACCATTACTGGATATTGTGTCCAGTGTTACTGTCCACATTTATTTTAAAATGTTGAAAAATTGGAGCGAGTTCAGAAAAGAGCTACAAGAAGTATTTGAGATCTGGACAGCCTGACTTACAGTGAGAGACTTAAGAAGCTCAATTAAGTTTTTCCAAGAGAAGGTCAACAGGTAACTTGACCATGCTCTACAAGTATCCACACGGGGAAGAGATTTCTGACAGGAGAGGTCTCTTCAATTTAACAGCAAGGGCATAATGACATCCAATGGCTGCAAGCTAAAGCTAGACAAATTCAGACGATGAATAAGGTGCAGGCTTTTTGTAAAAGTGAGGTAAATTAACCTTTGGAACAGTTTACCAAAGTAAATGGTAGATTCCTCATCTTTCAGAGTCTTCACAGTCAAGACTGGATGTCTTCCTATGGGCTTATCTAAAGGGACATTTAGTTTGCAGCAAGCTAAAAGTTCCCTAGTGCTCTCTGATCTCTTCCTGTTTCAAACCAGGAACTTTTAGTGCACAGCAGCAGGGTCCACAGACACTTAATGCACAACAATTTAGTGCAGGATAGACTCACACCCTAGCTTGCTGCAAACTTTGGCTGTGGTGGGAGGGGTAGCTCAGTGGTTTGAGCATTGGCCTGCTAAACCCATGGCTGCAAGTTCAATCCTTGAGGGGGCCATTTAGGGATTGGGGCAAAAATTGGGGATTGGTCCTGCTTTGAGCAGGGGGTGGGACTAGATGACCTCCTGAGGTCTCTTCCAACCCTGAGATTCTATGATATGTCTACACTTGGAGCTACTGGTGTGATTCCCAGCTTGTGCAGACAGTCACACTAACTCATCTCCAGCTAACGCTCTAAAAATAGTGGTGTAGCCACAGTTGTGCGGCAGCAGGGAGCAATGACAAAGGCTCGCCATCCCAAGTATGTACCTGTGGGGTCTCAGCAGGTGTGTACTGGGGACTGCTGGTGTGTGTTAGCCTGCTGTGCACGGAGTGTCCGTGTGGACCCTGATGAGTGTGTACTACAAATTCTGTATGGCGCTTTGATTTATGCTGCTTTGAAATGGGAGTATATTAAAGCACGCTAGTGAACTTTTAGTGCGCGGCCACAGGCTCCATGTGGACAATTGCTGTGAACTAAGGCTATGACTACACTACAGCCTATGTTGTCATAATTTATGGTGCTATGGGGTGTAAATAAACCACCGACAACTGCCAGTGTGGGCAGCGCTATGTTGGCAGGATATACTCTACTGCTGACAGCTACCGCTGCTCAAGGGGGCTGGCATAGTTAAGCTGACGGGAGAGCTCTCTCCCGTCTGTTTAGAGCAGCTACATTAGAGAGCTTACAGCAGCACCACTGCAAGCTCTGCAATGTTTAGACAAGCCCTAAAATAGGTTCTCTAGCTCAACCAGCAGTTACAGGATTGAGGAAGGAATTACGTGGTGGAATTGTCTGATCTGCTATGCAGGTCTGATGAGATTATTATACTGGTCTTTTCCGGCCTTCAAATCTATAAAATCACACTGCCATGAGGAAAAAATGTAATTAACTCTCTGACGTATAATAGAAAATAGACCTGGTCTTAAAAAGTTGTGTTAAGTGGGTGCAATTTTTGCATTTTTTTTTTTTTTAGGTTTTTTTTTTTTTCAAAATGAATGACCTATGACAGGATTAAATTTATGTTATGAGATTGTTGGGGGTTTTACTTAGATGGGGACTGGGAATAAGGTTATCCACTACATGTATTTTTTTCCTTCCTTAGTAAATGAATAGATGGTGATTTTAATGAAAATAAAGCCCTATGTGAATGTGCTTTCTGTCTTTCAGGCTGATGATATCAGAGCTTTGCTGATAGATGCAATGCCTCCAGAAGCCTTGCCTACCTGTTTTAAACCTCAGGCAACCGTAGTTAGTGCCTCTCTAATCTCACCAGCATCGACTCCCTCCTGTCTCTCTGCTGCCAGCAGCATTGATAACCTTACAGGGCCTCTGGCAGAACTAGCAGTGGGAGGAGCATCAAATGCTGGGGATGGAGCAGCAGGAACAGAAAGGAAAGAAGGAGAAGGTAATTTTTCTGCTGGGTAAGGTTCCTTTGCAAAAATACAATAAGACGGTGCTTAGCATTGCATTCTGCTTTACTTGATCCTGAAGATGTTGAATATAAAAATACTCCCATCTCAAAGAAAATGTGAATTTCTCTATTTCTCCTGTTTTCTTCCTCTGCTCTTTGAGTGACTGTTCCTCTTAGTTATCTTTTCGTTCATGATTAGCTCAGAATCCAAAGGCGCAAGGGTCACTGACTAAATGAACAGATTTCCGCTGTTGCTGCTGGACAAAATTTCTGATGGGTATAATTGTGATTTGGGGAAACATGATGGCTGAGATGAGGGGGTTGTTAAAGTTTTAATCCTTTGATTAATATTTGAAATACATGCTGTCCATCAGCATCTGAAAGATGGTATAGCAAAAATGCACCCATCGTCATCTGTATTCCTGTGTAACTTGCTGTCCTGTTTTACTGAAATCAGATGTTTCTGTTTTAAGCGGTTGTTTTGAATGTGTATTTAACATTCAGTTTTTACTGAGCTTTTGTACAGTCTGAGGTAGGTTATTTGGCTGAGGACTATAGAGAGCTGTGTTTTGAAACTGAGGGCAAGCTGACATTATGCTAGATGATGGATATCTTCTACATTGATCTGTTTCTTTCATTATAGTCGCTGGTCTTGACATGAATATCAGCCAGTTCCTGAAAAGCCTTGGGCTTGAACACCTGCGGGATATCTTTGAAACAGAACAGGTAATAAGTGAGCCTCATGTATGGTGCACTTGTATGTTCATTTATAGGGAATGCAATAAATACTCAAGCAAATTTTGATTTCATCTGTTATTTCCTAACTTTTTTTAAATGACTGTTTAACATCTGTGAAAAACAAAAATAACAAAGGGAACTACAAATGAGTCATCTAGTACCTTAAAGTGAGGTTTTCCTCAGAAAAAGACTGAATAAATGGCATCACAGTTATTTGAGGCTGGGATCAAGTTTGCTCAGTTTACAAGTAAAATAATTTTTTTTTTCCCAACTGCCAGCTCTGCAAATTCATCCCGGGATCTGAGTCACGATTGATCCTTTGGTCTTGAGCATTATTACCAATAAAGGTTTTGCAGGACAAATTAGACCCTAAGCTACATGTGTCCTTTCCCATTCATAAACCCGTTAAAGGTTTTTTACAAGGAAGAGGGAGAAAAATGGTGGTTCTTAACCTCTGAGGATAGGACAAGAACCAAGTTGCAGTGGGGGAGGTTTAGGTTGGATATTAGGAAAAACTTTTTCACTAGGAGGGTGGTGAAACACTGGAATGCGTTACCTAGGGAGGTGGTAGAATCTCCTTCCTTAGAAGTTTTTAAGGTCAGGCTTGACAAAGCCCTGGCTGGGATGATTTAATTGGGGATTGGTCCTGCTTTGAGCAGGGGGTTGGAGTAGATGACCTCCTGAGGTCCCTTCCAACCCTTATAGTCTATGATTCTGTGAGTCAATGGGCTTAAATTGTAGCAAGGACCATTTAGGTTGGACATTAGGAAAAACTTCCTGTCAGGGTGATTAAGCAGTGGAATAAATTGCCTAGGGAGGTTGTGAAATCTCCATCATTGGAGATTTTTAAGATCAGGTTAGATAAGATTTTTAAGATCAGGTTAGATTTTTAAGATCAGGTCTGGATCAGTGGTTCTCAACCGTTCCGGACTACTGTACCCCTTTCAGGAGGCGGATTTGTCTTGCTTACCCCAAGTTTCACCTCACTTAAAAACTACAAAAGTGTCACAGAACACTCTTACTGAAAAATTACTTACTTTCTCATTGTTACCATATAATTACAAAATAAATCGCCACCCCCAGATTGAGAAACACTGATGAATCATAGAATACCAGGGTTGGAAGGGACCCCAGAAGGTCATCTAGTCCAACCCCCTGCTCAAAGCAGGACCAATTCCCAGTTAAATCATCCCAGCCAGGGCTTTGTCAAGCCTGACCTTAAAAACCTCTAAGGAAGGAGATTCTACCACCTCCCTAGGTAACGCATTCCAGTGTTTCACCACCCTCTTAGTGAAAAAGTTTTTCCTAATATCCAATCTAAACCTCCCCCACTGCAACTTGAGACCATTACTCCTCGTTCTGTCATCTGCTACCATTGAGAACAGCCTAGAGCCATCCTCTTTGGAACCCCCTTTCAGGTAGTTGAAAGCAGCTATCAAATCCCCCCTCATTCTTCTCTTCTGCAGGCTAAACAATCCCAGCTCCCTCAGCCTCTCCTCATAACTCATGTGTTCCAGTCCCCTAATAATTTTTGTTGCCCTTCGCTGGACTCTCTCCAATTTATCCACATCCTTCTTGAAGTGTGGGGCCCAAAACTGGACACAGTACTCCAGATGAGGCCTCACCAATGTCGAATAGAGAGGAACGATCACGTCCCTCGATCTGCTCGCTATGCCCCTACTTATACATCCCAAAATGCCATTGGCCTTCTTGGCAACAAGGGCACACTGCTGACTCATATCCAGCTTCTCGTCCACTGTCACCCCTAGGTCCTTTTCCGCAGAACTGCTACCTAGCCATTCGGTCCCTAGTCTGTAGCTGTGCATTGGGTTCTTCCGTCCTAAGTGCAGGACCCTGCACTTATCCTTATTGAACCTCATCAGATTTCTTTTGGCCCAATCCTCCAATTTGTCTAGGTCTTTCTGTATCCTATCCCTCCCCTCCAGCGTATCTACCACTCCTCCCAGTTTAGTATCATCCGCAAATTTGCTGAGAGTGCAATCCACACCATCCTCCAGATCATTTATGAAGATATTGAACAAAACCGGCCCCAGGACCGACCCTTGGGGTACTCCACTTGATACCAGCTGCCAACTAGATATGGAGCCATTGATCACTACCCGTTGAGCCCGACAATCTAGCCAGCTTTCTACCCACCTTGTAGTGCATTCATCCAGCCCATACTTCCTTAACTTGCTGACAAGAATACTGTGGGAGACCGTGTCAAAAGCTTTGCTAAAGTCAAGAAACAATACATCCACTGCTTTCCCTTCATCCACAGAACCAGTAATCTCATCATAAAAGGCGATTAGATTAGTCAGGCATGACCTTCCCTTGGTGAATCCATGCTGGCTGTTCCTGATCACTTTCCTCTCATGCAAGTGCTTCAGGATTGATTCTTTGAGGACCTGCTCCATGATTTTTCCAGGGACTGAAATGAGGCTGACTGGCCTGTAGTTCCCAGGATCCTCCTTCTTCCCTTTTTTAAAGATTGGCACTACATTAGCCTTTTTCCAGTCATCCGGGACTTCCCCGGTTCGCCACGAGTTTTCAAAGATAATGGCCAATGGCTCTGCAATCACAGCCGCCAACTCCTTCAGCACTCTCGGATGAAGTATATAGAGCAGTAAATATAGAGCAGCAAATATATTGATGAGCTGATGGACCCCCTGGAAGATCTGTGTACTCCCAGGGGTACACACATCTCTGGTGAAGAACCACTGGTCTAGATAATATTTAGTCTTGCCATGAGTGCAGGGGACAGGACTAGATGACCTCTGGAGGTCCCTTCCAGTCCTACAATTCTATGATGCCTGTGCAAGCCTATTGCATTGAACAGAGTTATTAAAGTGAAAGTGATTAGAACTTAGTAAACAATGCCCTTAATGGGCAAGGCAGAAGAGAAACTACTTTACCCAGGCCTTGTCTACGCTAGAGAATTCAAGAAATAGTTTCCTACTGCAAACAAGGTTATAATCTTAGCTGTTTTCGGTGTGTAGGGCTAAAGAGTAAATAGTGGGGGAAAAGTATGTTACCAGTTACTCTGGATATGCAAAATGTATTGTAAGAGGTTACCATGTTTGTGGTCAGTTTTTTTAAGAGAATAGCATTTGAATGCTATTGTGAATTCTTTTTCTGAACAGCTTCTTGGACAAACACATAATTTACTAGTGTGAACTAAGATATAATGTGCAGCGGGGGAGAAATAAGACATATTAAACTGTAGCCATAAGTCAGGGCACAAACACTTTAAACATAATGTGTTGGTTATGAAAATTCTCCAGACTATTGTATGAAGTGTTAAGAGTTGTCCTTTGCTTCCCAATTCCTGTAGATATGACTGTTTTTCTTTAGTTTTCATTGACATTATGTATACGTCTTCTCCACTTCAGCATGAATTGTAATATTTCTTGGCTACCTTTTTCTCCTTAACTAGGAGAAGTGTGCTTTCCATATATTTAATAGAAGTTTATATTTATCAGAAAAATTGAATATTGGCTTTTTAGAACCAGGAAAAACCTTTCTATCCAAATAGTTCTGGTCTCCTTAGTTATCTTAATCTAATTTTGGATTGTTTCATTTAGTCATGACGCTCTAGAAACAAATCTTTAAGTATTGCTTAAACTCATTTTTCCTGTTTAAAAAACCTTCCTCTTCCACTGAAGAGTTCTACTTTAGATGCTTATCTTCTAAGTAAGGCTGTCGATTAATTGCAGTTACCTCACTTGAAGTAACTCAAAAAAAATTAATTGCGATTAATTGCTGTTTTAATCACACTATTAAACAATAGAATAACAAATGAAATTTATTAAATATTTTTTGATGTTTTTCTACATTTTCAAATATTGATTTCAATTACAATGCATAATGCAAAGTGTACAGTGCTCACTTTATAGTATTATTTTTATTACAAATATTTGCACCGTAAAAAGGATAAACAAATAAAACAGTATTTTTCAATTCACCTCATACAAGAACTGTAAAGCAGGCTCTTTATCATGAAAGTGCAACTTACAAATGTAGATTTTTTTTCATTACATAACTGCACTCAAAAACAAAATTAAAACTTTAAAGCCTAGAAGTCCACTTAGTCCTACTTCTTGTTCAGCCAATCATTAAGACAAACAAGTTTGTTTACATTTACGGGAGATAATGCTTTCCGCTTTTTATTTACAATGTCACCTGAAAGTGAGCAGAAGCGTTCACATGGCACTTTTGTACCGGCATTGCAAGATATTTATGGGCCAGACATGCTAAACATTCATGTGCCCCTTCATACTGCCCCCACCATTCTAGAGAACGTGCTTCCATGCTGATGATGATCATTAAAAAAAAAAAATGTTAATTAAATTTGTGACTGAACTCCTTGTGGGAGAAATGTTTGTCTCCTGCTCTGTTTTACCTATATTCTGCCATATATTTCATGTTATAGCAGTCTCGGATGATGAGCCAGCATATGTTGTTCATTTTAAGAACACTCACTGCAGATTTGACAAAACACAAAGAAGGTATCAATGTGAGATTTCTAAAGATAGCTACAGCACTCGACTCAAGGTTTAAGAATCTGAAGTGCCTTCCAAAATCTGAGAGGAACGAGGTGTGGAGCAGACTTTCAGAAGTCTTGGAAGAGCAACTTCAGAACCCAAACCACCTATAAAGAAAATCAGCCTTCTCTTGGTAGCATCTGACTCAGATGATGGAAATGAACATGCATCAGTCTGCACTGCTTTGGATCATTATCAAGCAGAACCCGTCATCAACATGTCCTCTGGAATGGAGGTTGGAGCATGAATCTTTAGAACCTACAAGTCCACTCAGTCCTAAAGTTTTGCATTGTTTTATTTTTGAACGCAGTTATTTTTTTTTGTATATAGTTCTACATTTTAAGTCCAACTTTCGTGGTAAAGTGATTGCACTACAGTAATTGTAATGAGGGAATTGAAAAATACTATTTCTTTTGTTTTTTACAGTGCAAATGTTTGTAAGCAAAAATAAATATAAGGTGAGCACTGTACACTTTGTATTCTGTGTTGTAATTGAGATCAATATATTTGAAAATGTAGAAAACAGCCAAAAATATTTAAATAAATGGTATTCTATTATTGTTTAACAGTACAATTAATCAGGATGAATTTTTTTTAACTGTTTGACAGCCCTACTTCTAGGTTCTGTACAATTTTCCCCCACTCGTGAGAGTTTTAAAAATGCAAATCGGCTTTACTTGTCTCTTTCATCATTTTGAAAACTTGTTAATTCATCTCATACTGTTGTCCTTTCAAAGCCAATGAGTACATCTTCATAGTCATTCCATATTATTTGGATGCTTGATGTCTGGAACTGTCTTTGTTTCCCATACACTACAATCTCTGCAAGGAAACAGCCCTCCTGTGATACAGGTACCAGGGAGGGACACCTTTTCATTTTGGATCTCCCCTGATGTTAATCCTAGTCCTCTGGCTGTACGGTAGTATCTTTTGCAGTCTTTTGTAGTGCTGCTCTGCACTTGATGGATGTTTTCAATGATTCTTTCATAGTAATCTTCATATCTTTTGCCTGATCGATATGTTGGGTTTATCACATGTTTATCACATATCCCTTGGTTGAGTCCCTCTCTCCTGAATTAAGCATATTATCTTTGTCTACAGTGGACTTTGTTTGCTACTTACAGATCCAGTCATCTTAACTCTCCAGCTCCTTTTGAATCTAGTTGTATGGTTTCCCGTTGATTAAGCCTCCAGTTCTATTGTAATGTGTAAATTTGGGAGCAGATGTATTTGAATGCCTCTCCTAAATGAAATTTTTCTGTATCTCTGAGGTCCAAAAAGTAACCTGTGCATAGAATTTCTGTACAATATGAAAAGTTTGTGTCTAGACTGCCCTTTATGTCCTGCTCTTAAATCAATTTTCTGTTTCACATTTTATTTAACATCCTATTTTATTACTTCCTGCTTTAGCAGGTAATCTCTATTACCTTGAAATGCAGCCTTGTCAAATGCTTTGAGGAATCTTAATATATTACAGCCAGTGAATAGTCCTGATCTGTCATCATGACAGTCATTATTCCTAAGAACCGTGGGTTACTGAAGCATGATTTTACATAGCCAAATCGTGTTTGGAGACACACACGCACCATATAAACACAAAGCGAATGTTTTAGAAAATCTGTAATGGCATCGATGTAGGATGTGTTAGACATTTTAATAAGGACATAACAGCAAAAGAATGGGAAATTATCAGGCTAAAATAGAACTTTTATTTCCATGCTGTATGTGGTGGAAATACATTTATCAGTATTTGTGCAAAAATGTAAAATCTGGCTACAGTGTGCTTTAAACTGTTGATATGTGTATAGTGCTGATGTACAGCACCACGTTAGTAATCCTGACCCCTTAATAATCTTTTCAGGAAAGCTGTTGTCTGGGATTTTTTTTACTATTTCTGTTGTCACTCATGCAGCTCCACCAGTGCTAGCAATGGTGGGTGTGTTAGTGTAAATAATATATTGGTGTGTTAGCCGGAGTGCCATCTAACCCTCCTCAGAGCCATTCTAGATAATACAATGACTAGCCACCTGTGTACAATCGTCCTTGATGTGGAGCTCCATCAATGATACTTCAGCACAGGAAATTATTTTTAAAAATCCAATATCAGTATGGCCTGTCACTGAAGGGGAAGAGTTATGATGCACCTAAGGAACAGAGGAATGCAAGTCCCACTGATTTGCAGTGGGGCATATGCACCTAAATCCCATAGGCACACTTGAAATCTCCTATCAGTTTTAAATTAGCCTTTTATCATTCCTTTAGCAATATCAGATCCAGACTAAATCATTTTCCTAGTAATATTTGACTATTGTTTCACTGCATTCATTAAATGGTTAGAAATTATTCCCAGTTTGGTGTGGAGTCTTACCATGAAGGGAGATGTATGGAAAATTAAATAGCTTACTTTTTAACTGTTATGTTAAATTAGATTTCTGTGTTAGTTTTTTGGAAGAGAGAGGTATGTTCTGTGTTATTTACACACATTCTGCAGCAGCCAGCATAGAGCAGCTCTCTGCTGTCTCATCCTGGGGAGAGACCCTGTGGTATTTACCTGGGCCAGCCTCAGACAGGAAGGTGGCAGTCTATTAGATTGCAGGGTCATCATAATAAAAATAAAATACATAAACTGAGGGATTCTACTCCTAGCATGAATGCAGTGTAGGTACAGTATAATTTCTGTAACAATGGGACTTTTTCATTTTTTCCTTAGGAGGTAATGAAGACTTGGCTACTAATTTTTGTCATCCTTTCTCTTTTCAGATAACTCTTGATGTATTGGCAGACATGGGGCATGAAGAGTTAAAAGAAATTGGCATTAACGCATATGGACATCGCCACAAACTAATAAAAGGTGTAGAGAGACTTCTAGGAGGGCAGCAAGGTAAATATGTCAAAACAGTTGGCCCTACCTGTTAACTTCGAGTTATGTACACCTGGACCTGTCTGAAATAATTTTCAGCAGACTTTCAGCAGTTGCCTTGTAAAAGGAATGCTCTTAAACCACGCCCAGTCTTAGACCGTGACTTTAAAGAGTCTAGGTGTGGTAAGATGTGTTCCTGCTTGCAGCATTGAACTAAATTCCGGCTAGGCAGTAGAGATAAAATGGCTGGAGTCAAAGGAATCTTTCAGTCTGGTGGTGCAAAGATGGGGTGGAACCATTGTCTTGTCTCCTCTCCACCTCATCTGGGGAATGCACACCCCAAGAGGTACATGGAGGGGAGGAACACGGATTCAGCAAGGGCAAGTCATGCCTGACTAATCTAATTGCCTTCTGTGATGAGATAACTGGCTCTGTGGATAAGGGGAAAGCAGTAGACGTGTTGTTCCTTCACTTTAGCAAAGCTTTTGACACGGTCTCCCACAGTATTCTTGCCAGCAAGTTAAAGAAGTACTGGGCTGGATGAATGGACTATAAGGTGGATAGAAAGCTGGCTAGATCGTCAGGCTCAAAGGGTAGTGATCAATGACTCCATGTCTAGTTGGCAGCCGGTATCAAGCGGAGTCCTGGGGCCGGTTTTGTTCCATATCTTCTTTAATGATCTGGAGGATGGCGTGGACTGCACCCTCAGCAAGTTTGCAGAGGACACTAAACTTGGAGGAGTGGTAGATACGCTGGAGGGTAGGGATAGGATACAGAGGGACCTAGACAAATTAAAGGATTGGGCCAAAACAAATCTGATGAGGTTCAACAAGGACAAGTGCAGAGTCCTGCACTTAGGATGGAAGAATCCCATGCACCGTACTGGCTAGTCAGCAGTTCTGCAGAAAAGGACCTAGGGGTTACAGTGGACAAGAAGCTGGATATCAGTCAACAGTGTGCCCTTGTTGCCAAGAAGGCTAACGTCATTTTGGGCTCTATAAGTAGGGGCATTGCGAGCAGATGGAGGGATGTGATTGTTCCCCTCTATTCGACATTGGTGAGGCCTCATCTGGTGTACTGTGTCCAGTTTTGGGCCCCACCCTACAAGAAGGATGTGGAAAAATTGGAAAGAGTCCAGCGGAGGGCAACAAAAATGATTAGGGGACTAGAACACACGACTTATGAGGAGAGGCTGAGGGAACTGGGATTGTTTAATGTGCAGAAGAGAAGAATGAGGGGGAATTTGATAGCTGCTTTCAACTACCTGAAAGGGGGTTCCAAAGTGGATGGATCTAGACTGTTCTCATTGGTAGCAGATGCCCGAACAACGAGTAATGGTCTCAAGTTTCAATGGGGGAGGTTTAGGTTGGATGCTAGGAAAAGCTTTTTCACTAGGAGGGTGGTGAAGCACTGGAATGGGTTACCTAGGGAGGTGGTGGAATCTCCTTCCTTAGAGGTTTTTAAGGTCAGGCTTGACAAATCCCTGGCTGGGATGATTCAGTTGGTATTGGTCCTGCTTTGAGCAGGGGGTTGGACTAGATGACCTCCTGAGGTCCCTTCCAACCCCGATATTCTATGATTCTATGCTGCTCTGAGCACAAGGCCATCATTCTAGCAGGCTCCAGCATGAAGTGCATACAGTGGGAGCAGCTCTTTGTGTACCTACGTAAAGGTCAGTCACGGTCTAGTGCAGGGGTTTGTTCCAAGATTAACACACACAACTGTTGGTTACTAATAACTAATTCCTGAATGGATCACACTGTAATTGCAAACTGTTGGAATTGTCTCTATCACACAGGCTTCAGTTGCTTCACTTGAAAGCAGAAATTGCTGGATAAGTTCTTTTCCCACATAAATTTTATTCTTTTAATATTTTATTCTATTTTAATACTCTCTTTTAATGCCTGCTGCTTTTCAAGCATTTGATCTAATTTAGGTTGTATTTCCTTTGTTTACGTCCTTTATTGCATTTGCTCCTGCTCTGGGGTTATTCAACAAACAATAATAGTAAAGCTGGGTAAAAATACAGCTGGTATTGTTTCCTACAGTTGATTTTTACTTCTTAAATTCTTCCCTTTTGCAGGCACCAGTCCTTATTTGACTTTTCACTGTGTGAGCCAAGGGACTATTCTCCTAGACCTTGCTCCCGATGATAAGGAGTATCAATCAGTAGAAGAGGAGGTATTATAAATACAAATATTTTTGTTTTAAAAATTGGCTTGTGTTTACTGCTTAATGTCTGTCCTGGAGGTCAGTGTGGTTCTACACTGCAAAGTGATCCTCTCAAAATAGCATTGGTGGGTTCCACCTTACTGCCACCCAGTGATTACAGATCCAGATGTGATCCCTGATGGCCAGATCTTCAAACTCCACCTCGGAACTGAAGGTCAAACTAGGTTCTTTTCCTCTTATATATCCCCAGTGCTCTGCGGGCCCAATTCCACACCCAGGTACACCTGCGCTCGTCACTTTTTTTCAGATTATGGCCTCGGTGATACCTTTGTAACCCTCGCTGCCTTTAGTAGAGCTCCACAAGTGTGTCACTGACTTAAAATAAACAAGCCATGCTGTTGGTGCTGCTCAAAGAGAGACTCCAGCCCTGCAGCACCAAAGCAGTTAACAGGAATAAAAAAGATCTGACCCCAGGGCACTCAGGGAGCAGTAGGAAAGGGCCGTTTTTATGCAGTCTCTTTTGGCAAGCGAAACAACATCAAGGTCCTCTGTAGTGTGGGGGGAAAGGACCCAAGCCCCCACAGCTCCATGGGGACAGACCAGGCATCAGCATCACCTCACCCCCAAAGACAGCAGTCAATCCTGCAGCTCCCAAAAAATGAGCTGAGAGTAATTGTGGGTGGAGGCTGGAACAACCATTTCTCCCCAGGGTCCTGGGTCATCATTGAGAGTAGGACAGGTCACACAACAGCCCCATGATCCCCTTAACATGGCATTGCCTCTTGCCCCCAGAGAGACCAGGTGATGGGTGGGGCCGGACACACCCTTCTGCTGTTGGGGATGATGGTGCACATAGAGCTGCGACTGCTTTCATGTTGCTGGGTGACTGCGCATGTTCAGATCTTCCTTGCTCTGTCCACTGTCTGCCAGCCAGGCTAACCCAGTGCTTCTCCCTGCCTTGCCACAATCTCCTGCTCAGGTGCTGCCTTCTCCACAGAGACACTTGGATACTAAGGCGATGAGTGCCAGGATAAGAACTTAGATAGGGTAGGATGGATGCTGTATGCTGTGACCCTTACCTGTAGTTGGTGTCCCGATGTGTATGCACCACGGGGCCACGTATGTGCACCTACCTTCATGAAAGTCATCAGTTTTTCCCTTTTTTAGCTAGAGTGTTTGGGAACATAGGTTAAAATAGAACCAAAGGGATTACACTCTCCTTCATCCCTTTTGCTGTGGTTTGTATCCACTGCTTCAAGAGGCAGCTCCTTATGCTTCTTGAAGTCTTTTGGAAACACCCATTGAATGTGCTCTTGGGTCTGGGTCATTAACTCCCCTTACAAAGTGTATTTTCTTGGAGAAGTGTTCAAAAGGCTCATATGACAGATCAAAATGAGGAGGGAGGTTTTGTGTGTACTACTTTATGGTATTAGCTATTTAAATGGAAAAATAAACAGATTACATTGTAAAACCTTTGACCTTGAGCCCTAGACCTTCGTGTGTGATCTGTCCATTCCTGTTAGTAGGAAAGCACATTAGGACATGCAGGATCAGGGACTTAGGGTGCTATTTTAACAAATTGTTTGCTTAATTTAATAAGGAGGCATGGTATGACAACCTCATTGTGTCCGATCACCTTGTCACCAGTGAAATACTGATGCCAAGGGTCTGCTTAGCAACCCTAACAGCTTGCTGCCCTAGCAAAAAGTCAGAATATCGACTGCAAAGTTCACATGTATTAGACTGTTTTGCCTCTCACTTGGTACAGTTTATGTTGATTTTCTGACTTAACATTGCCCTAGATTGTAACTGTTTCTGTGCTGTGCTAGTGTTTTTTTGTTTTGTTTTTAAAGTAAGTTGAAAATGTTTAAGCTACTTCTTGCTCAGACAAGAGTTTGGAAATCCAGAGTTCATACAGGATTGCATATAGCTTGCGTAACAGACCGAGTCAACTGCCAACAGAGTCAAATACAATATTTATTTGGGCTGTTATTAAATTCTGTTACTTTAACTGTAATTGTCTACCAAAAGTCACTTACCTGTAGATGAAATTATAGTTCTTGATAGCTGGTAATAGTAATGTACAAACATCACAATGTATTGATCCCCTCAGTAACCAAGAAATGGAAGATTATGTACCTTAGTTATACATTCTTTATTATGTCAACATAGTCTTTCCAGAAAATCTTTCTTGCTTTTTGTAACATTATAATTGGAACTTTTGAAATTCAATGAAATTCATTGGACAGCAAATTCCAATGTGCTTATTTTCTTACTTGGAGTTTTATTGACAAGTTGGGTCATTGGATTTGTTCTCAGCCAATATCCTGGAGCAATGTGCTCCACTGGGACTTTCTGTACTCTAACAAGTAAAAGAACATAGCTGTATTCAAATTTGAGGTCTCTTAACTTTTGGGTTTCTTTGCTCATTCTCCACGAATGTAATCTGTTATAAGTATATTCACCGTTCCCCATTTTTTGGCCTTGCTTAAATGAACTCCCTTTCCAGCTCATTAATATTATTAGCAGGTGTCAATGTTTCAGAATTCCATTTGATATTCTTATGCAGATGCAAAGTACAATCCGGGAGCACAGAGACGGTGGCAATGCTGGAGGGATCTTCAACAGATATAATGTCATCAGGGTAAGTCTCAAAGACTTCAGAAAATCAGAAGTAAAATAAATGGTAATTATGCTAACAGGTGGAATCATTTTGATATGCTGCCCTGTCATTATATAATTGCATACAAAAATCCACATTACAAGAACGTCAAAGTTGCACAGTCAAGCACTCAGAAGGTAAGAAATACCAAAATTAAGACTGTACATCCATGCTGTGCAGTGAAGGAGGCAGGAGGTGACCATGTAATTACAGACTGTACCATAATGCATACACACAAAGGGGACAAATTATTAAAGTGGAACAGGCAATCTTAATTCTGGCTTCTGATTGCTTGACTTTGCAGCCTTAACGTTGTGTAGGGTTTTTTAATGTAATGTCCCCAATTTTTTTTTTACAAAGCAAACTTCGACCTGCTTCATATTGCCTTGATGTCAACAGGGATAGTATTGGGAGCACAGACGAGACAGCTGCCCTGCTTTCAGTTCCTGTGGCCAGTCCCACAGGAGCTCCCTACAGCTCCTGGGATGGAACATGTTCAGTCACTCTGGGGATAGCCAAGTGCAGTCCTGTCACCATTAGGAGCTGTGAAGGGATGGAGCATGCTCAATATGGATAGAATCTTCAGAGTATTTAGCTGCCAGACTCTGACAAGTCTCTACTGAGCATGTGCAAACTGAGATTTCTCAGAGGCTCATAACTAGGCCAGTTTGGATGGATTTTCCCAGGGATGGCAAAAGGCACATCCCTGACACCAGGCCTAGCTGCATCACCACCACCAAATTTCAAGTCCCTGCTTCAAAGCTTGAAAGCACCAGACTGGAGCTTCACAGTGAAATAGTATTATGAATGTTTCATGTACACAAAACAACACATTTTCCCCTAACTTTTTCTCAGAAATGGCTGAACAGTTTTTGCCTAAATTTTCCAACAAAATTCTGCCTGAGGCAGGAACCTAAAATTTCAGTCCAAATGGTAAAAGTTTGGCAAAGTAATAAGCAACTGAAAACAGGATCTTATAACAGGAAGTGTTGGGCTACCTTGACTAAAGGTGGTCTGCCAGCTCTGTCTGTAATGTTTTTTACCAATTTTGTTTTAAAAGCAAAACCACCCCAGATATTTGTTATACAGTCCATGCCTCTTGCTACAGTTTCCCTATACTGTGTAGAATTACATTTCATTAGAATTGAATCATATTTTTTGTTTACACTGTAGATTCAGAAGGTTGTGAACAAGAAGTTGAGGGAGAGATTCTGTCACAGACAGAAGGAGGTGTCCGAGGAAAATCACAACCATCACAATGAGCGTATGTTGTTTCATGGTGAGGAACTAGTCTCTATTTCTAGGCTTCACGACTTCTTAAAAAAAAGGGGGGAGTGGGGAGGAAATGTTAGTGTTAATCATTGTACATTGTTTTTGTATTTCTGCTCGCTTTCCTCTCCACCATCAGAACGTATGCAAGTGTGTTTTGATGAGAAAAGTTACACTTCTTCAAGAAGTGTCCCTGTGGGTGCTTCACTTCAGGTGTGCATGTGCCCCTGCACCTTTGAGCAAAGATTTTTAGAAGCAGTGCCCGTTTGGCCCTTCCATGGGCCCTACACATTCTCATGCCCTGTTCCGAGGATATATAGAACCGCATGCGGGACCCACCCTCCGTTCTTTTTCAGGCTCCTTCAGCCTGAGATGAAGTGTAGAGTGTGCCTGTCCTCGTCAGCCTAGTTCGTGTTTAATGTTTGTGGTGTTTGTTTTTGGAATCACGGTTCCCTCTTTTTTTCTTCTTTTTTCTCCCTGTTAAGCGGGATTTTTTGGACTTTGCTCTGGGTGTCTGACTGGATCCCCTAACTGGATCCCCTAGTTTTAAGAGCTTTCTTTCCTTTCATGAACCTATCCCTATCAGTGACAGGCATCCTCAGTGTCTCTGTCAATTTGGTAGACACTCATATCCCCAGCAAGTGCAAGTTCTGCATCTCATTCAAGAGCAGATCTCAAAACCATAGGGAAACAAGGTTTAGATTAGTGATAATTTAGTGACAGGGGGAGGGATAGCTCAGTGGTTTGAGCATTGGCCTGCTAAACCCAGGGTTGTGAGTTCAATCCTTGAGGGGGGTATTTAGGGATCCGGGGCAAAAATTGGGGATTGGTCCTGCTTTGAGCAGGGGGTTGGACTAGATGATCTCCTGAGGTCCCTTCCAACCCTGAGATTCTATGATGGAACAAGCCCAAAGACCAACTTCTGACCTGGGTACCGAAAACCTCCACATACACAGGGCTTCAAGTGCCCCATCTACTTTGAGATCCTTGTCACTGAATTCCTCAACGTATACAGGCTGAACTATGCTGTTTACCTCTGGGCATCAGTCACCAAAAGTCTCAGCAGACAGCTTCTGTGTCAGAAGTCCGCAGTACAGAGAGCTGTGTTACCTAAGCTTCTGGTTGCTGATGAGAAGAATCGGAGTACTGGGTGTCTTAGAAAATCTTGGCTACCAAATCACAAAAAGACTCTGCATATCTCATGTCACAAGGGGAATTCTTTAGATTCTCCATGTGGTTCAGGTACCGGGAAGGCCTCTAAGGTGTCCTCTAAGAGACCGACTACAAAGAGAGATTGGGTACTCAGGTCATCTACTTCGTACCCAGACCACTAGAGATCTCAAAGAGGACTACACCACCAGACACTGAAGTTGAATTTCTGATACCAACATGCATTGGGAGGAAGAGTCCCCTGCCTAGTGGTTAGCACCCCAAGGCGGCAGTCACCCCCAGTGAGTGCAGTTAGGGTCAGCAGCACTGCCTAATGGGTGCAGTTCAGATTAGCATCTCTGCCTAGGGGATACAGGTCAGAGGTGGCACTGGGTTTATTTGAACCCAAAACTATGGTAACTAGTCTCTGTTTTCCAGGCAGCGTCAGGAAATAAATCAGTGGGGGACGCAGCACTTCTGTCTGATAAACGATTGGTTCACACACAAGTGCTTCCATCCAAAAATCCTTGTTTTTATTGAGTACAAAGCACACATCAAAAATAGCAATAGTCTAGAGCACCCCAGATAGATATAGTTACACAAAGGCTGAGATAGTGTCGAGTGGCAGCAGCAGGGTTCCAGTGGCTGGCTTTCCTTCTAGCCACTGGGGAGATGGATTTCAGTGTCTCCTTGCCCATAGAAAATCCAGACTTCTCCAGAGTATTCTCTCTAACTAAACTCTTTATAGGTTTCTTCAAACAAAGCACATAACTCATAATGACCCCTAATATGCTAGCAATTTCCCTAGCAACAGCAAATAATAATTCATTATTCTACTTATCAGCAAAGCAACTTCAGCTAGAAGTTTTACAGACACAGGCACCTGGACCAAGGTCAGCTCCCTTCCATTCTCATTTAATGCCATTTTACTTTATCTATCCTTGTTAGTAACACTGCAGCTTGTGCAGCTGTTTTTGTCTGCCTAAGCAAGTCCAAATTCTTCCTCTCTACGTGGTATCCTCACCTTCACTTCATGATGGCTAAATGCACAAGAAGGCTGCTGGTTATGGCAAGTGCAGGTTTATGTTAAGTCCAGTTCTTTCATACCATCTCCATCTAGTGGGTACGGGCCTTGGGCAGCGTTGGAGAACCTGGGCCCTCCACTCCACTGGGTTGCAATGCAGAGCCCTGGGAGGCTGGTTTGGCTGCTTACCTGGTGGCGTCTTCTGTCAGCCTCAAGTCAGTTTCTCTGGGTCACTTCCTGCTGCAATCTGCGTCCCAGCCAGCTGCTGTCCATCTCTGGGGATTGCCACCTCCAGGCTTTCAGCCCTAGTCCCGGTCATCGGGTACTGTTGCTCCCCTGTATCCAGGCAGCAGTTTGGCGCCTCCTTCACCCAGAATTGCTCCTTAATCCCCTTCTGTCCTATGAGGGGTTTATACACCCCATCGCACAACACCATCCCATCACACTGTGGTACTGACAGCATCTTGAACCTCTGCAATAACAACATAGTCTGATCATGGTCACTCTCAAACCAAGCTTCCAGTGTCCAAGATATTAGTACCAAAACCAGTCTCTACAGGATCTCACCTAGCTGCTACCCATATACCATCAATATTACAGGAGTTTAAGTATTCAAGAGACGACATTGTTTCAGTGAGCCAGAATGCCTGCTATTGTCTGGTACCGAGCGTTTACCTGTACCGACACCCACTCGGTCACTGACTCCTCATTTTCCTCCCAGGCCACCTGACTCACTGAACTCTACCATCCATGATGATCAGTTGTTACCTACCATGGAATATATTGAGGAAGACTCATCTGACTCAGATTTCAATACAGGGTTTTTCTGTCAGGGTTTTTCTCCAATACGCACTAACACAAGAGGACAGAAGACCTCCAGCTCCATTCTCTTGGCTTGACCAGCGTGGATGCTTTCCCCCTTGGACCTCCCCAGTGGCCTTGGACTCTGTACTGTCAGCAATTTGACAACATCTACTCACTCCCACAGAGAGCATAAAGAGGTATTTTCCTTAGCCCCCACTCCCACCTTTTCTAGCAGAAGAGAGGACCTTTGAGGACCAGGAGGCAAGGGCTGACAAGAAGATGACATCTCTTACTAATATATCGTCATCGCCTGATGAAGCAGTCATGCCTCCTCCACCTTCGATAGCGGATGACTGATATGCGGATGTCACTGATATACTTCATATTCCATTAGAGGTGGTCCAGGATTCCCATCATAAGCTCCTGGACATTTTGCACACCTCAGCTTCTACACAAGTAGACATCCCTGTCAATGAAGCTTTACTGGAATCTGCTAAGATCATCTGCGACTGCACCATCTACTTGCAAGCATGCAGATAAGAAATACTGTGTCGCAGCTAGGGATTTTGAGTTTTTATTCTCCCACTCTGCATCAAACTCCCTGGTAGTGTAGGCGGATAATGAATGCAGTGGGCAGCACAATACAAAATCTACCCCTTGCAACAAGAACAAGAAGAGACTTAACCTCTTTGGTTATAAGACTTACTCCTTAGCCATGTTGCAGTTTTGAGTAGTGACTCGTCAGGCCCTTATGTCAAAATACGACTATTGGAACTACAATACATTTAAAACCTTTATTGAACATCTACCAGAGGAGCATGAGGAGCAGTTTAAAGCTATTATACAGGAAGATCAGCTTTTGGTAAAAATATCCTTTCAGGCTCCTTGGATGCAGCTGGTACTGCAGCCAGGTCCATCTCCACTGTGATCATAATGCAGTGAGCATCTTGGCTGCAGCTGTCAGGCTTTCCTAGGGAGATGCAGAATAATGCTGAAGATCTCCATTGTGACAGCCGTTAATTGTTTTTCAAGTCTACACATGACTCCATTCACACCTTGAATGACCGAAGGCCAAGCACAGATCCTTTTGGATCTATACACCAACATATAAAAGAAAGTTTAGCAAGTCACAGTCAGCACAGAGATCTTGCTCAGCCCATTTTTCTACCTTCCATAGGCCACCCGGGCCAGGAGGCCTAAATATTCAAAAAGGAAGCCAGTGGTTGCCACAGTTTCTTCATCCCAGCCATCCACGTAGTCCAAGCACCAGTTTTGTTGGCTTTGTCAAGAGTCTAACTCTTGCCCACTTGACAAGGACTCACTGTTGCACCATCCTATCCTCCTTCTCCCCTTTAAATGTTTCCTCTCCCAGTGTCAGCCTGCTGGGAGACCATAACATCCAACAGATGGATGTTGGAGGCCATTACATCTGGTTATACTAATCATTTCACCTCCATCCCCCTGTCCCTCCCTTCCCCTATCCCTTTTCAAAAACCCATCTCATGGGCAATTGCTGAGACAGGAAATGGCCTCGCTGCTATGCTTAGGGGCCATGGAACGAGTTCCAGTTCAGCTCAGAGGAAAGAGGTGCTACTTCAAGTACTTTCTGGTCCCCAAAAAGAATGGGGATGGAGGTCAGTATTCCATCTCAGATGCACGAACAACTGTGTGAAACAGCAGAAATTCAGGGTGGTAACCCTTGCAGCTGTAGTTCCCTCCCTCGATTCCAGGAATTGGTTTGTGACTCTCAACTTTCAAGCAGGGCTTTGGAGCGGAGCCCAGAGCTGGAGTGCAGAGCAGCTCCGGAGCAGTGCAGCTGCAGGTTTTTGCCTGGAGCTGGAGCGGACCTGGAGCACAGTTCCAAAGCTCTGCTTTCAAGACATGTATTTTCATGTGGCAATTCATCCTGCTCACAAGAGATTTCTTCACGTCATCATCGAACGTGACCACTATTGGCACCACATGCTCCCTTTCAGCCTTTCCTCTGCCCCAAGGGTATTCTCCTAGATCCTCGCGGTCATAGATCCCCACCTTCATCACCTGATGATAATGGTCTTCTCTTTCTTGACAATTTGTTGATCGGGGCTGATCTTATCAAGGGATATTGTCAGCGGTACAAGCGATGAGGTCGCTATTCCACATTTTGGGCCTTCGACTCATTCTCAAAAAGTCAGTTTTGCACCAGTACAGCAGATAGACGGCAGAGGAGCTTCTCTAGTTGTGTTAACAGCCAGGGCTTACCGTCCTATGAACAGATTTCTCACCCTGCAGAATCTCATCTCAAGGATTATGCGCAGTTCTCATATTCCAGTAAAAAATTGTTTTCAACTGCTAGGGCACATGGCAGTTTGCATCTTTGTATCTCAGTGTGCCAGATTATATTTTCAGTGCATCCAGGAATGGGTCGGACAGTCTATGTGCCAAACAAGCAGAGTCTGGACAAGCCCTGTTCCCCAGTAGGTTCTGCAGTCATTCAGCTGGTGAAAGGATACTCATTGCTCTCAACTCTAGAAGATTGATGTGAAGAAACTGCTCTCGAGATGACTATTTGCCCTGTTTTTTTTGCGACCCCCAAATGTGCCCCCCTAGCCCAAGAGTGGTGTGTCTGATGTAATGATGATGGTGGGAGGATCTTGAACAAACGGGACTCCTGAACGCTCCTTCAAACCATTAGCTACATGTTTGCTTGTTCACCTTTCCCCAAAGACAGTCTTCTTGGTGTCCATCACTTCCATCCAGAGGGTCCAAGAGCTGGGGAATTTAATGGCGAATCCCCCTTTATAGAGTTTTTCAAAGAATCATTATAGCCACATCCAAACAAAGATGGTGTCTATGGTGTCTTCTGAATTTCATATAAACCAGACCATTCATCTCAGTTTTTTTTCCCAAAATCAAATCAGATTCAGTAGGAATCTGCCTTCCATAGGTTAGATGTCAGAAGCCTAAGGACATCAGCTTTTCGTCTGGATAGAACCAAACCTTTCCAGAAGATCCCTAGACTGTTTGTTTCAGTTGCAGACAGATCCAAGGGATCCACAATTTCCAACCAGACGGTCTCAAGATGGATCTTTGGGTGTGTTATTTCATGTTATGACCCTGCTCGCATTCAGCCTCGTTCCAGAGGGTTAGCCCGCTGTACAAGATCACAGACTACTTCTATGACATTATTTTAGAATGTTCCAGTTGTTGAGATTTGCAGACCTTCGACCTGGACTTCAGTACATACTTTCTCCAACAATTATGCTGTGGTTCATGCCACTAGATCGGATGCTGCAGTTGGCAGTGCAGTTCTGTCTTGAGTACTAGATTCTGTTTCAGAGCTCCCTCCTCTCTGTGGGACTAGTGCTTGGCAGTCACCTGAAGTGGAGCAGCCATGAGGAAGGAGCAGTTATCTTGTGCAGTAACTGGAGTTCATTGAGATGTGCCCTCCTACCCAGCCTCCTTCCTCTCTGCTTTGGAGTTTGGGGCAGGGATGGTGTCCCTAGCCTCTGGTTGCCAGAAGCTGGGAATGAGCAACAGGGGTGAATCACTTGATTACCTGTCTGTTCATTCCCTCTGGGGCACCTGGCATTGGCCACTGTCAGAAGACAGGATACTGGGCTAGATGGACCTTTGGTCTGACCCAGTATGTCAGTTCTTATGTTCTCTTGTTGGACTTTGTGGTAGAGAAGGAACTGAGGGCAGAACAGGGCACAAGGATGGGTAAGGCACATGCATGGGCTGAACAAGCACTGCTACCAAAAATATCCAATCAAAGGCACAAGGGTGCGTGCACACCTGAAGTGGAGTCCCCGTAGGGACACACATCTTGAAGAACTCCAGTTGTTGCACAGGGTGAGTAACCTCGCTTTTATATTTCAGACCTGCTATTTCTTTGTTAAACCATATTCAGTGCAAGCCACTTTGCTGGACCTATTGGCAGCCCTTAGGAAGGACATTTAGTTGGGGATTGGTCCTGCTTTGAGCAGGGATTTGGACTAGATGACCTCCTGAGGTCCCTTCCAACCCTGATCTTCTATGATTCTATGACATTGCATTGCCATGAGAGAGGCAGGATGTCAGAGAAAGGAAGGGAGCTGCACCATGCCAGGGTAGGTTAGGGAGCCAGAGAGGACGGAAAGAACAAGGAGGACATCAAAAGACTCTGGAGAACTGCTCAGAAATGCTTGCAGACTACAGCCTCCTGAATAGCTTAAGCAAATTGCACAAGCCCCAGTAAAAGTCGGTTTCGTGTAGCAAAACGTTGTCAGGATAATCAGACAAAAGCTGCCTGTCTTAGGTGGAATTAACTGCTGAAGAATGATTACATTTGACAAGATAAATTGCACTGAAATTTGAGTGGGGGGGGAAAGGCATGTAATGAGATTTAGTAAATGAATAACAAATATCATGAGTCATATGTAGGATTCTGGTACATAATGATAAATCCCATCCCCTACAGTATTTTATCAGGTATAGCTTCCCCTTGAGTTGACTGAATTCATTTTCAAACATTTAATTTACATATTACACATAAACAAGTACCTCTTATCAGTAAAAGTCTACAGTAAGTCTGAGCTCCAACCTGCACAAAAGCTAACACCCCCCCCCAATGTGTCTTTCTGTTCTAGGATCTCCTTTTATTAATGCCATTATTCACAAAGGATTTGATGAAAGACATGCGTACATTGGAGGGATGTTTGGAGCTGGAATTTACTTCGCAGAGAACTCCTCGAAAAGTAACCAGTATGTGTATGGAATTGGGGGAGGGACTGGCTGCCCAACACACAAAGACAGATCCTGTTACATTTGTCACAGGTAAGTTTCCAATGGATTTGCCCACAGGGAAAACACACGATTTCTGTCTCCTTTATGCTTTTTAGCTCTGGCACAGGATGTGCTTCAGAGAAAGACTAGCCACTTGGGCTTGGACATGGCATGAAAATTCAGTTTTTACAGTTTGTCAGGGCTGAACAGAAAGGGTCCCAGCAAGCCCCAGAAGGGGTTTGAAAATTACATATAGACATTGAGTTTACAGGGAGTATAAATAAAAGAGAATGGTGGCTTATGAATAAGACTTGAAATATCAGGGTTGAAACTGAGTGGATCATGGTAAATAATAGTGATTGGATGCCAAGCAATCTTTACAGCTGCTTGTGCCTCCATGTAGTGGCTTCTGCTGGCAGAACAAACCTGGGATGCCAAGAACTGGATTTATTGCAGCTTGACCAAAGAGCAGGGTTTTTGTAGCGAGCAAATATTCATGGATTTTGTGTGTGTCATTTATTCAAGGCCTTGATTGTCAACGCAGTATATCAACAAGCTCTACAGTGGTTCATAGGCGAGTGGCCTTGGCCTCTCTCCCTCTCTGAACCAGTCATTGGGTAATAAGAATTTGAGCTGCCTGAAACAAAACAGTTTAAAATAAATTATAAAGTAGATCACCACAGCCTGCATTTTACCAGATGTGTGTCTACATGCACCGTTTTTTATGAAGGTTTTTCTTTCATTCATGGTTTTCATTTTTAAAAATGTATTCTTAATTTCCTTATTTGAAGGCTCAGGGAAATGCATTTTGATTACTTAAACAAGTTCCTAAATATTGAAGTCGTTCTTAAGGTTTGCAGTAGTCGTCTGCTCCCAGTAAGATTTGATCCATGTGTTGTGTTCGTTTCTCTCTTAGACAAATGCTTTTCTGTAGAGTCACTCTTGGAAAATCCTTTCTGCAGTTCAGTACAATGAAAATGGCTCATGCCCCTCCAGGACATCATTCTGTAATTGGCAGGCCAAGCGTGAATGGACTTGCATATGCTGAATATGTTATCTACAGAGGAGAGCAGGTATGTGGATTATAAATTGGGCCTTTCATTTTCAGTTTTTATTTTATTTAACTTTGCATGCGAATTTATCAGTGTTTATTACCACAACAACAAAAACATGTGAAAATCAGTGCAAAACACTATTATTAATTTTTCTGGGTAAATATCAGGGTTTATTTTGGTGACCTGAAAGACAGGAAAAAAGTATTCAGTAGATTAATGCTTTGAATTCCACTCATCAGTGTGTTTTGCTGCAGAACTAAAACAGAACTCAAAACCCAAGGCCACCTCTGAGTTTAAGAAAACAATATATCTCTAATCCCCACATAAAACTTCATTTGAATGAGCAGTTTATTGTTGTAGACTTAGAACTATTAGCATATAAATATTTACATTTAATAATTGGGCCGCACCATTTGCAGCGCATACTCAACTTCATCCTTTTCTCCTGTTTTTGTGTTCTGAAACGTGTTTTGAGACAGATTTTTGTTCTCTTTCCATTTTAGTGTGTTAAATCTTTAAACTGTTATCTGCTAGTCCCTTGAAATGTGTACGTGGTGGGCATGAGATTCATCAGTACGTTCAGATGTGCATGCACTTCAGAGTTTGCATGCGTGCCTGTTTGTTATTGTGTGTATCTTCCAGACTAATAATACACAGCCTTCCGTCAACAGGCAGCTTTGCACGTACACCCAGACGAATGTATTATCATACAATATATTGCATGAGATATGTGTTATTTTCCTAATAAAGCAAGTTATTGTTTATATAGTTAAATGATACAAAAGTAGGGTGAAAATCAGAAAAAAATGAATCACTGCTTTTGTGAAACCTGGGAATTTTTCAGTAAAAATCAGTTTAAACTGAAAGCAAAGGGGCTTAATTATAAAGTATCAGAATAATGGAATGTGCAAAATTTGTAGTCAGTGTGGCCATGTCATATACCAAGTATTGTGTGCTTGTCTGATAACCATCCAAATAATGTTCCCAAATTATGTACCAGTCAGGGCTCTACAAGTCATTTGAATACATAGTGGTGGCCAGATCCCCAGCTGGTGTAAATCAGCATAGCTTCCATTGACTTCAGTGGTGCTACACAGTTCTACACAGATGAGAATCTGGCCTTTGTGTATATATAATCTGGTAGCACTGATTCTCCATGGCCTTGGCTCTGCTGCAGCGAAGGCAGACTAATTTCAAAGACTTTTCTGGTAGTTAGTGGGCAGAGCTGTGTCTTATTCCATAGATGCCAGTTAGTAGTTACGGTGATCGTTGCTGCAAAGTGTACGATTGCCATGCAAAAAGGGAGTTGGGTGATTCCTTATGTGGCCAAACTTAGTCTTACTTTTGTGCCAGCATAAGTAGTACTGAAGACTTGTTTTGAATAAAAACAGTTCAGATAAGACATTTGCCCTGGGAATGCAACTTTCCATTGACGTCCCCTGTTTACTGTGAGCACCTGCAGGAAGGTTGTTCCCACAGTCCACGGCTCAGAGGAAGCAGTGAAGCTCCAGAATGCTGTGCCCTGGAGCAACACAGCCAGCGCAGTGCTGTGCCACAGGGACCTGCCATGGGGGACTATGTGCTCAATGCCCATTCAGTAGTTACCTTATTCTTACAACGTTTGCAGGTCACGAAACAGATCACCAGCTGGCACTTAGTTAGGGCCGCTGACCAATCCAGTACTACTTCTGTATTCTGTTACGCTCTTGGGGGAGGTGCAGACAGGAACTTACCCATGGTGTTAACTCAGGAATAAAGAAACTGTCTAAGTTTGGCTGTTGGATCCATTCATTAATGCCCACATGGAGCAAACATCTTTTTATTCAGACTTGTTGCCTCATTTCAGGAGGGTCTTGAAGGTTTAAAGTGTGGAACCATATGTGCATTAGTGCTCAGCACCCAGCAGCTCCCACTGTTCTTCGAGTGATTGCTCATGTGTAGTCCACTATAGGTGTTCGTGCTCACCACTTGCACCAGTGTCGGAAGCTTTTCCCCAAGCAGTACCTGTAGGGGAGCGCCCCTAGCGACTCCTGGAGTGGCGCCTCCATGGTGCTGTATAAGGGGCGCTGCACGCTCCCCTCCACCCTCAGTTCCTTCTTACCGCCAGTGAAGTTGCTTTGGAACTGCTCTGCTCCAGCTCTGCTACAGCTCATCCCCAGGACTCTTGTTCGTTCAGTGTTGGTACCTGCAATTAGTAGTTGATTAGTTTAGTTTAGTTTAGTTAGTGCGCCCGGGCCAGGGCATGCCCCAGGCCCCGGGTTTTAAGTTGTGAGACACTTGTAGGCGACCAGTGCCAGTGAGTGATCCACAGGCAGACTGTTTATCTGTTTGGGTGAAACCCATCTCCACGATCGCTGCAAGATTTGCAAGTCGTTTAAGCCTCGGACCAAGAAAGAAAGAGACATTAGGCTCCAGGCCATCCTGATGGAGTCAGTGTTGACCCCGACTCTGGCGTGCCGCTCCGAGTCGGCACCGGGTATCACGGTGTCAGTACGCAGCGACCCACCGGCACCATCTACTAGTCGGCATGGCTCCCCATCCACGGGACACGCCAAGAAGGCTAAGAGGCCTTCTTCATCATGGCACCGGAGCAAGACTGGGGGAGAGACTAGACACTTTCTGGGCAGTCCTCAGTCCCCATTGGCCTCCGACTCAGGTCAAGTGGAGTAGCCCAGCCCGTTCGGAGCAGGCTTCCCTGGATGTCCGGATGCCCTCAGGACATTATGTCCATGCCAGTACCTGGAGCACCATCAGTGTTGGCCACGCGGTCCAGAGGCAAGCCACCACTGGAATCTCCACAGTCTCCCCCGGCTCAGTACCGGTCTCGGTAGAGGGAATGTTCCTGACGCCATTCGCCGCTCAGCAACCATCCTGTGCATAGTCCACGTAGGTTGCCGTCAACCCCCACCAGGCTGTCTGGCTGGGTTCCGTCTGACAGAGACTCCTGGCACCGCTCCACCTCAAGAAGTGGATACCGACGGGACCGAGGCAGACGACGCCAAAGGTCCTCGTCTCAACAGGACTACCGTAGCCAGTTGAGACACGAATGTCGACGCCATTCTCGTTCGTCGTCTCACTCCAGGACCCCACCTTGGCACCGCTCCCATAGCCCCGGACATCGATCGCCGGTGCCTCGCTGTCGCGGATCTGCCTGCCGGAGCCGATCACAGAGCAGCTGCTACCGGTGCTACCGTTCTTCCACGTCAGGGTCATGGTCTCGTGGTCAGCACCACTCCCGGCGTCGCCGCTCCTCCCGGTCCAGGGACAGCGGCAGGTCATATGTCAGCCCGGCCTCCCTTGGTAGTCATCCATCGCTGGGTCAGGGCAGTCAGGCCGAACAGCCTGCTCCGCTGGTGCCACAGCAGGTGCAGTGGCAAGGGGCCCCGGGACTGGCGCAGTGGTACCAGTGGGCACCATGGCCCCTAACGCAGCCCCCAGTGGCGGTTGGCTCGGTGGCCAGAACTTCTGAACAGCCGGCGGCCTCCCTCTCCTGGCCTCCGAGGAAGGTGTCGGTGGGACGCACGTCTTCAGCACCATGCCTGGAGAGCAACCAGGGGATGGATCCTCCGGTGCCGGTGGACACACAAATCACCGCGCCTATCTCCTCGCCCTCCCCTGATGAGGCGATTACAGCCCTGCCTCCTTGCGTCCCACAGGAGGACTTTAAAGCCCACCAGGAACTATTGAAAAGGGTGGCATCAAACCTCAACCTCTAGGCAGAGGAGGTGGAGAAGCCCTCGGACTCCTTCTTTAACATCCTGTCTGCCTTGGTACCGGGCAGGGTGGCCTTGCCACTCCATGAAGGAGGGGCGAAAATTTCAAATGCCTTGTGGCAAACCCGGCCTCACTTGCCCCCATCTCTAAGAGAGTGGAATGCTCGTATTTTGTGCCCCTAACTCCCTGGTGGCTGAGTCAGTCAACCACAGGGAATGGCAGGGCCAACCAGCCCCTACTCCGAAAAATAAAGACTTGAGGAGGCTATATTCCTTCGGGAGAAAAAATTTCTTCGTCCTCGACCTTCCAGTTACAGGTGGCGAACCATCAGACTCTCCTAGGCCAGTACGAGTTCAATCTATGGGGCTCTCTGCCAAGTTCGAGGACTCCCTCCAGGAGTGCAACAGGAAGGAGTTTAAAGCTCTGGTGGAGGAGGGTACAGCAGTTGCCAGGGCAATCCTGCAGGCAGCGTCGGATATGACGGACATGGCCACGCAGTCCATGGCCTTCACAGTGTCCATGAGAAGGGCATTGTGGCTCCTGCTGTCCGGGCTGTCCAGCGAGGCGCAGAGCTCCCTGCAGGACCTCCCATTTGATGGCCAGGCTCTGTTTGCAGAAGAAACAGACATAAAACTGCATGGCCTGACGGACTCCCGCACTACGCTTAAGACTCTCTGGGCCTCTATGTTCCGGCTCCGGCTAGACCTGAGTTTAAGCCGCACCAGGCTCCCACCCAGGCCACCCACTCTAAATATGAGCCCCCCCATAAAAAGTCACGGGACTATAAGAAATGGTTGCAGAGACAGTCTCGGTCTGCCCCCGAGCCTGGATCCTCCAAAGGCAAATAGGCAAGGAAGTGGCAGTTTTGACAGGACACCCAGGGGTGACCTACCAGTTCTCATCAGGGATCCACCCCCAGTAAAGCTTCCCTTCTCTAACTGGTTATGTGCTTTCCTCCTGGAGTGGTCGCAGCTGACCTTGGACCGATGGGTCCTCAGCACCATCTCTCGGGGCTACACCCTCCAGTTTACCTATACCCCGCCCAACCACCCTTCACCCCCATCCCTCCTGGGGGACCCCTTTCACGAGGCTCTGCTTGAGCAGGAGGTGGGGTGGCTCCTTGGTCTAGGAGCGGTGGAAGTGGTGCCAGCGGAGTTCAAATGCAAGTGGTACTACTCCCGCTACTTCCTTATCCCAAAGGCCAAAGGGAGGCTCAGGCCCATCCTGGACCTGCGAGGCCTGAACCAGTACATGGTGAAACTCAAGTTCTGCATGGTCTCCCTGGCCTCCATCATCCCCTCCCTGGATCCCGGGAACTGGTATGCCACCCTCGATCTGCAGGACATGTACTTCCACATCCATATATTTGAGGGGCACAGACGCTTCCTCCGTTTCACGGTTGGGCAGGAACACTACCAATTTACGGTCCTCCCGTTTGGCCTGTCCACTGCCCCCAGGGTATTTACAAAGTGTATGTCTGTGGTGGCAGCCTACCTCAGGAGCCGTGGGATCCAGTCTGGACTACTGGCTGGTCAAGGGGAGCTCCTGGTCGCAGGTATGGAACCATGTGGCTCTCCTCCTGTCCACATGCGCCACTCTGGGCCTGTTGGTAAATGACACCCACATTAGTCCCAGTACAACACATAGAGTTCATTGGGGTGGTCCTGGACGCCACGTCAGCCAGAGTCTCCCTCCCACAGGACAGGTTCGAGACCCTGAAAGGGCTCATTGCCTCGGTCACAAGGTTCCCAGTGACAACTCTTGGGTCACATGTCGGCGTGCACATATGTCGTTTGTCACACCAGACTCAGGATGAGGCCCCTTCAGCTCTGGTTGGCCTCAGTGTTCTCCCAAGCCAGAGACAGGATGGACAAGGTCCTCACTGTGCCCGAACTGGTGATCGCCTCCCAATGATGGTGGTCCTCCCCGGGGAACATGCTCCACGGGGTCCCATTCAGAAGTAGGCCTCATCTCTGGAACTGGTGTCCGATGGGGAGCCCATGAGAGAGATGTTCAGACCCAAGGTCTGTGGTCTGTGCAGGACCTGGTCAAGGAGCTCAGGGCAGTCCGGCTGGCGTGCATGGCCTTCCGCTCGTACCCAGAGGGCAGGGTGGTCAGGATCCTCACGGACAACATGGCCTCGATGTTTTACATCAACAGGCAAGATGGGGCCCGTTCCTCTGCCCGGAAGCCCTCCAGCTGTGGGACTTCTGTACGGCCTACGACATTTGCCTACAGGCCTACCACCTACCGGGTGCCCGGAACTCACGGGCAGATAGCTTGAGCAGGGACTTCTCCTCTCAGCACAAGTGGTTTCTTCACCCAGAGGTGGTGCACAGACTTTTCCAAGAGTGGGGAACTCCCCAGGTGGACCTGTTCACGACTTGACAGAACCATCGCTGTCCCCGGTTCTGCTCCGGGGGTGGCTGGGATGGGGTGCTATCTCCAATGCCTTCCTCCTGTCCTGGTCAGGCCAATTTCTTCCTGATTGCCCTGTCGTGGCCCAGGCAGCATTGGTAAGGGACCCTCACAAGCCTGGTGGCCGCCCCACCATGACTATTACCATCCCGCCCGAACCTGCTCTCCCAGGACCAGGGCCGCCTCCTCCACCCCAACCTAGCGGCACTGCACCTCATGGCGTGGCTGCTCAGTGATTAGGCCGGGAGGAAAGGACATACTTGGAAGGGGTCCAGCACATCCTCTTGGAAAGCAGGCGACCCTCCACACGCCGAGCCTACTTGGCAAAATGGTCTCGGTTTTCCCGCTGGGTGGGTGAGCGGGGCGTTCCCCCCGTGGCTGCTCCGATCCACCTCATTTTGGACTACCTCCTTCACCTTAGAGCCCAGGGCCGGTACCCTCGTCCGTCAAGGTGCACTTGGCAGCCGTATCAGCCTTCCACCCGGCGGTGCAGGGGCACACAGTGTTCTCCCATGCCATGACTGGCCAATTCCTTAAGGGGTTGGATTGTCTCTTCCTGTACACTAGGCCCCCTGTCCCACAGTGGGACCTGAACTTGGTGCTGGCCCAGCTGACGGGCCACCCGTTTGAGCCACTAGCTACGTGCTCCTGGTTGCACCTCTCGTGGAAAGAAGCCATCCTGGTAGCGATCAGCTAGGTGGGTCTCGGAACTCAGGGCCCCGACCTCCGAGCCCCCCGTACACGGTGTTCCATAAGGATATGGTCCAGCTCTGCCCACACCCCTCGTTCCTCCCAAAGGTGGTCTCCTCCTACCACATGGGTCAGGACATTTTCCTGCCGGTCCTCTGCCCCAAGCCCAGTACGTCCAGTGAGGAGCGCTGTCTCCACACGCTAGATGTGAAACGGGCTCTGGCTTTTTACCTGGAGCAGACTAAGCTGTTCAGGAAGACTTCGCAGCTGTTCATCGCCTCGGCCAAGCGCATGAAAGGTCGGCCGATCTCCAATCAGCGGCTCTCCAACTGGATCACCTCGTGCATCCATACCTATTATGAACTGGCGGGAATCCCTCCGCTGCCAATTGTGAGGGCACACTCGACTAGGACGCAGGCCTCATTGGCTACCTTTTTAGCCCATGTCCCCATTCAGGACATTTGCAGGGCTGCCACATGGTCTTCAGTTCACACATTCACCTCGCATTATGCGATCGTCTTCCAGACCAGGGAAGATGCCGGGTTCGGCAGGACCGGACTCCGTCCTGAGAGTTTGTGAACTCCTATCCACCTCCAACAGATATAGCTTGGAATCACCTATTATGGAATACATATGAGCAATCACTCGAAGAAAAAAAGACAGTTACCTTCCACATCCCGCCCTCCTTCCCCTCTGTCGGAGTTGTCTGGCAAGAAGTAACTGAGGGTGTGGGGAGCACTCAGCTCCCCTTATACCGCAGCATGGAGGTGCCACTCCGGAGGTCGCTAGGGGCGCTCCCCTATGGGTAATGCTAGGGGGAAAACTTCCGGCACCGGTGCACATGGGGAGCACACACACTACTGTGGAATGGACATGAGCAGCACATCTCGAAGAACACCAGTTATGGAAAAGGTAACTGTCTTTTCTCAGTGCTGAACACTGGAAAATCTGGCTCTTAATATGAGCTCTTTCTGCTGTGCCCCCACTGGCATAGACATCTAGTTCTCCTGCTGCTTTCCTCTCTGCTCTCCTTCTTTGGTAGCTGTGCTCAAGAATTCTGGTGCCGTGAATAACAGGGGGAGGTAAGGGAGCAGTTATATAGTCTTTCCTACTGAGGAATCTCATTGATCTCTACAGATATCAGGAGAAAGCTAAAAAGCAAAGAGGGAGAGCCGATGGGAGGAGGAAGATGTTTATACTGAAACATCAGTGTTACAGTAACAGACATGTAATAGCCTCCATGGTCTAAAGCCCTTTTGTAAGGGACTGGGGACAAGCAGTCTGGCTGGACTGGGGTCTCACATCAGGAATGGTAGTTGCTGAGCAGGAGTCGGAGGAATCACAAGAGCCAGATTCAGTGACCTAGAGTCGGGATCAGAGGCAGGCTGTGATTGGAGATGGGAGGTCAAGCGACAAGATGAAGTCTGGAGTCACAGCAGGCCAAAGTTTGTGTGGTTGCCCAGACAACTTCCTGTGACAACCCTGGGGTTTAATAGGGCACTTGGCCAATCAGAGGGCCACAGGGTACTATCACTCTGGCTCCCTTGGGTGCTGCTTCCTGCTGTAGCTACCCTCCACAGTGCTTCCTGGCTGTAGCTTTCCATAGCCTCCTGGTGGCTCTGTGGGGAATGTTAGCCATCCCAGGTTCTGCAGACCCAGGTTCTAGTCCATGGACCCTTACATCTTTGTGATACTTTAGCAACGCAAAATATATGAAGGCTGAAATTGTAACTTACTGTCCATATCCTTCAGAAAAGCAATGGTTTGTTCCTCTGCTTATTTTCAGGCTTACCCAGAATATCTCATTACATACCAGATCATGAAACCAGAAGCTCCCTCACAGACTGCAACAGCAGCAGAGCAGAAGACCTAGTAAATGTCGAGTGGTGAAGCAAAATATGATTTAAATCTTGGACTGGATGACATTTTGTTTCAGAAAATCAATATCCTATAAAATTCATGACAACCTGGAAATAAGCTGTATGTCTTTTATAAAGCATTGCTATATTGACAAGTGTAATATGAGTAACTGATACATACTCAACTCCTACTGTTCCTTTTGAGGAAATGTTTACAAGGGACTGCCTTTTTACAACATATCTCAGGCTTATTCTCACCGCAGTTACCAAGTGTAAAACAACATTGCATTGATCTAGACTTTGGGAACATTATGCTACAAGCAGAAAACATTACCAGTACAACTCCATATGTTAAAATTTCACAGACTACTGTTCTCGTTATTTTTATTTACAGATAAATTGCATTAAACCCAGAATTTCTTTTCAGCACACAAAATTCAACTTATTGTTTAGAGAGATATTAGTCAACTATTTATTTTACTTCTTTTATATTCTGAAATTGAGCCAGAACCTTCTTAAAGATATTTTGCACAAAGTCAAGTTGGCTAAAATCATTAACAATGCAATATGAGTTTCTTATCCAAGAAGGGGCTAAGTCCAGTTCTTCAGCTTAGGGGTTTTTTGCACTTTTATGAGCAAACGTTGCTACAGGCATAACTTTAGGGTGGAAACAAATCAAGTTTCAATTTGCTGCTTTCTCTGTCAGTTTTCATGGGGAAGTATTAGTGAGCTTCGTGAACTTCATAAAGCTGCCTCTTGTGCTAGGTAAAACTTCGTGAAGCAGGTCAGTGCCCTCTGCTGACTAAAAGATAAATATCACTTTATGACTGAAAGGTTAAAAAGACTGCTGAAGTACAATGCAGACTGTGAAATGTTCTCAAGTGACAGTGGCATATGATTCAAAAGAATCCACTTTGTGAGGGGATGAAAATTAGTGGGTAAAAAGCCAGAAGATTGTGTGCAGGAGTATAAAGTGCAGTTCCTTAAAGACACACCCAGAAACTGGCTAATTTAAAGCAACAAAAATGGATTACGTTATGTTGGGTTCAACATCACAATTGAAGCGCATGAGTGATGTACAGAAAAGATACAAACATTTATTTCCACCAGTGTATAATTGGTTTTAAACATCAATTAGTGGGGACTGGGTTTATATGAGAACAAAGCCAAGCTTTGTCCTTTCTAATCATCTTCCTACAATGTTCTGTTTTTATTTTGTCTGGGTAGGGGAAGGTTACTTTCAAGCATTGCTTAGCATAATATAAAATGGTTTCAAATGTCCAATACAGAGGGTGTAAATTTAACAAAAACAAAATCTTGACTTCCTTTTGCCACTTTAACTTTAGGAAGATGGAGGAAGTTGAAAAGGAAACCATTTTAAGATTCTTTTCGAATAGGCTGCATCACCGAGAGGCACTGTAGGCATTTGTTGTGCAATGACATTGGAAAATGTATGGCTGAGAGAGCTATACTTCTACGAGTGCATAACAGCCAGTGATGTTAAATTGCTCGTGTTACAATTCTTGCATTAATGCCTTTTACCTCCAGAAAGTATTGAAGTGACAGGTTAGTGTATTGCCTTTCGTTTACAAAATAAAAGAATTGTCTACTTGCACAAATCTGTGAATAAAGCAATCCAAAAAAAATCTGAACAGAGATTTTCAATATAAAAACAGAAGACATTCTGCAGAGAGATTCTTGTGGAGAACAAATGTTACCACTTGTAAAATTGGTAATTTGAGGCAGACTCGCTGAACTGCACACCATCTTTTGCAGTATACCTAGAGAAAAGGTTAGAAGCAGCAGTTCCAATAAACATCAAACTTTTCTTTGTTTTGCTTAAGTCTCCTGTGCCAGCACTGGACATATGGTTCTGCGTTTGGTTTTGTGACTCTAACATGCTTCATCAGTCCAAACCAGAAGTAAGACCCAGCTGTCCCTTTTAATTAAATTTCATTGACTCAAGTTGGGTGTTTGTGTTTTGGCTATTTGTTTAATAGTGTTAGAATTCAAATGATAACAACTAGGCTTTGAAGTTTGTATTCATTTAGAGGGCTTTTTATTTTTACGTTGTTTAGTTAATCAAGGGTTGGGGATGTGCCATCCGCAGTAGTTTCAGATAGCTGTGAAAATGCATATTACCGGCCATCTCTCATTAGACATAGTTTTAAATGGTAACACAATTGTGCATCTTAGTTGAGCGAAACAGTTAACATGGGTGTAGAAGTTCAAAACTTCACAGCTTTAAAAAAAACCCTATGCCTGATTCTGTTGTTGTTTGTGGTTTCCAATGTACTAATTGAACTAATGGCTGCTCTAGGTTTCATCTGGAGCTCTGAACTTCTAGAAGACAAAAATGTGGTCCAATATCTTTTAACTGCCAGTGTTATGTATCTGATGTTCTGTGCAGAGTAAAGGTGCTGTGTGAGGAAATCATTTGCAGTGGTTTTTGTCTTGTAAATCACTTGATTTTGTAACGGTTCAGGGCCAAAAGTTGAAGAATGCACATGCCTAGTGCACCTGCTTTAAAAGTCATTCACGTATCACAGAAGCCTAATATGGTTCTCGCCAAAAGAATAAGTAGTGGATCCTCAGCTGTTGTACATTTTCAGAGCTCCGCTGACGGCACTTGACACCAGCTGAGGATCCATCCCCAAATGTCCAACCCTCTGGGCTTGTCTTCACTACTGAGGTAGGTCGACCTAAGTTATGCTCCTCTAGCTACATGAATAACATAGCTGGAGTCGATGTAGCTTAGGTCGACTTACCCCGGTGCCTTCACTGCGCTCTCTAGTCGACTTCCCTTACTCTTCTCAGAGAGCTGGAGTGCCGGGGTCTACCGGAGCGTGCTCTGCTGTCGATTTAGCGGGTCGATTTAGGGGGTCTAGTGAAGACCCCCACTGCATCAGGTGCAGCGACGTTGATCCCCTCATAGTGAAGACCAGCCCTCAGAGTTGCTTTCCTGAGAGTAAAACAGCTTTCTGGTGGAGAGGCCGAACGCTGTGATGGGAAGGGGAAAGCCTTTTACAAAAGGCATTAGCCAAGCTACTCAATTTCATGTCTGTTAATTCTTTAAAACAGCACCCAGTGCCTGAGCCTCGAATGTAGCCCCAGCACCTGTGTCATTTACCTACTCACGTGGCCCGAACGATGAGAATCCTCATTGCTCCAAAAGGAGGGCTGCAAATGTCTCAATGTCAGTATGGTGGTCTCTGAGCAAACCCATTCGCAGCACACCCAGAACACTGCCTGTCTGAACTTCTGACACCCAGTGGAAGCATGTGAGAAATTCAGAGTTCAGGGCACGTAACTGGGTTACCCAGATGAAGAAGAGCCTGAGCCTGGCCACCCCATCAGCTGAGGGTGCACAGCTTCCATTAGTGGCAGTGGGAATGGTGCATGCTCAGCGGGCAGAAGAACCTGGCCCAAGATGTTCAGATTCTAGCAGACCTGTTTCTGGAATGTTCTCCACATTTACACAGCCCGCTCGCCCGCTGCGTGAGCAAAATGGGAAAGGTCAGGCTTCAGGGCTGTCAACCTGTAGCATTAACCCTTTTGAGGCAATGCATTGTGAAACTTCTGGACCCTTTGTGACATGACCCTCAAAAATAGAACAACCACTTACAGTGAAAGTGCTGATTTTACTCTCCATTACTGTGGTGGTTTCAGTGAGACAGATAAATTAGGTAACTAATGTACAATACCAAAATACAATACTGCAGTCCTGAGTGCTGTAAACAAATTCTATTAGGGTAGAACAAATAAGAGCACAATACCTTTCATTTTGATTTTTTGTGTCTGCTTATCTCTACATCCCAGCTCTATTGAAAACTATTACAAACGCTGCATATAATTTTCACCATTTTGGAACACAGTTGTTTTTGAATCTCAGAAACAAGAATGTCTTTCTAAACTCCTCCGGCCTGTTCACACCTCCTGTGACCAAATCCCCTTCCTACAGAGCAACACCACCACCGTGTGTGGCAGAAGCTCATTCATTGGTTTACTTATGGACTTGTACTTTTGTTGTTCAGTACTAGTTGGAATAAACCTAAAATTAAAATTCTGTGTTTAAAAAGAATCGTAAAGCTCTGTTTTCTGTCAACACTGGTGAGAGTGGAAGCAAATGCAGAAGAAACACTTGATGTCTGAAGATGAACCACTGCTGGAGAAAAGAATTCCCTCTCACTCCCAGTGCAAGGATCCTAAGAGTCTCTCTGCTGGAGATCACAGGCAGGGAGAGTGTCTGCTTCCAATGGGAGTGTGAAGCCTTGTTGGATGCCAAAGCTTCATGCAACCATGTGGTCTGACAGATGCTGCAAGGAAGCTGCCCATATAGGACATTGTCCCTGATGCTGCAATTCCATTTTAGAGTCTTGTGCCAACTGCAGACCATTGTAGCTTGCTATAATATTGGCAAAATCCCTTTATTAAACCTACATTCATGGAGAGCAATGTGTACATAATTCCTTATTTTAATCTAGAATTCACATACGATTGCTAACAAAATATCACCCAAGTTTGCCCGTAACCAAATTTACACAAATTATGGAATAAAGGTCAACGAACAAGACACAGTCTAATTATTTGTATGCTCAATGACACTGACCTGGAATTGGGGTTTGGGGGAGAGTGTTTGCGGGGATCTGATCACTTTTTGCAGGAGATTTGTCTGCTTCCTTGCTGCTGTTGTGCACCCAGGTACAAGTGCGCACACAGCTCAAAAATCCAGCACATAAAATATCTGACTAATGTCTCAAGCCCTTTTTAAAACAATACTTCAGTTTTGCTGGGTAAGAAATTAGTTAACAGAGATTCATACACCATATCCTAATCATGGTTTGTAGAGCGAGTGATTTTTGCAGTGACATAAGAACAAATGTGACCGGTGTTCTTGTTCCTCTTGAGTATGGCTCTCCTTTGCCTCTCCTTTCTCTTCCTCCTTTTTTCCTCTCCATCTGTCAACATCCAAACAGAGTTAAAATTCAAGAATTCTGCTATTCTTTGTTTCTGGACTTGAGTCCACTAACATAGACAGAACTATGGATGTTGAAGGAGTTCAGCAGAAGACACTCTGATGATATTTTAAAATGGAAAAGCTACAGAACAGTGAGGGAGAGGTACTGTTCCCTACAAATCTGAACATATGGGATATAAGTAAAACCTACCAGCTCTGGGACATATCTGAAAAACTTCTGGAGAAAGATGAATGAGCCTCATGACTCAACAGGGGATGAGGGGAGGCCAATTATGCATTTTACATGACATGAACAAGTATACCTGAGAGTGCTTATTATCTGATTGTTTTGATACATCTATTTCTGTCTCGCTAAATCTTTGGGTGGCAGTTTTTAGTGTTGGTTCCATTAATTACTGATTTTACTTGATTAGAGTAGTTATGTGATGCATGGTAATTTCAGTTTTTCTTAACATCTGCAGAACTTTCTTCAGCTTTGGAACCTAATAAAGGTGACCATTTTTTTTTGCAACAGGCCATTCGGCTTTGTGTATTGATCTCTGATCTCTCATAGAAGGAAATCTTAGAACATTATTGTGCTTTGGATTACCTACCTTTAGTTATAACCAGTTCCTGGTTCTAAGCCAGGAAGGAGACTGTTCAGGTCTGCTTCTGGCTCCACCATGTATTACAGCATCTAGGACTGGGCAGTGTCTTTGGCAGATCCCTATATGGGTACTAAAAATACATTGGGGCACCCATCCTTAGCTTAACCAAGCCTGCCTTCACTTGGGTCCAATGGAGCAGTTGGCCCAGCATTTCACAAGGTCTCAGTAAATACACCATGTACTACAGCATCTAGGACTGGGCAGTGTCTTTGGCAGATCCCTATATGGGTACTAAAAATACATTGGGGCACCCATCCTTAGCTTAACCAAGCCTGCCTTGGAACCAGTAGAGCACTTGGGTCCAATGGAGCAGTTGGCCCAGCATTTCACAAGGTCTCAGTAAATACAGCTTTGATTCCTCCCATCTTGGCAGGAACAGCTTCAGCTAAGGGTTAAGCCATCCATCACCTACACTTAGTGGTGTGAGAGGTTTGTTTTCTGGCCACATTGTGACTGTGATTTGTCACCTATCAGACACTGTGGACAGTAAGATAGTATAGCCAGAGCATTTCAGCCAATGCCACACTAACTCCCTGAGATTCATCCTATTCGCCTCTGGGGTCCAGAACTCTTTCCAATTTCCAGAAGTATTCCATGGGTGCACCCCCTTCTGTTCCATAGTCACATAATCAGTAAAACTCAACCTTACCGCTGGGCAGCAAGTGTTCCATTCCATGTCTAGCTGCCGTGGCTATTCTTCCTGAATGGTTCAGTGTCTGTGTATAGACCAGACCCTCGGTAGAATTTGCAAATTATACAAAATTACTAAAGATAGGTTATACCCAGGCAGACCACGAAGAGCTACAAAAGGATCTCTCAAAACTGGGTGACTGGGCAACAAAATGGCAGATGAAATTTAATGTTGATAAATGCAAAGTAATGCACATTGGAAAGCATAATCCCAACTATACATATAAAAGGATGGGGTTTAAATTAGTTGTTACCACTCAAGAAAGAGATCTTGGAGTCATTGTGGATAGTTCTCTGAAAACATCCACTCAATGCGCAGCGGGAGTCAAAAAAGAGAACAGAATGCGGGGAATAATTAAGAAAGGGATAGATAATAGGACAGAAAATATCATGTTGCATCTATATAAATCCATGGTACGCCCACATCTTGAATACTGCGTGCAGATGTTGTCACCCCATCTCAAAAAAGAAATAGTGGAATTGGAAAAGGTTCAGAAAAGGGCAACAAAAATTATTAGGGGTATGGAACAGCTTCCATATGAGGAGATGTTTCAGAGTAACAGCCGTGTTAGTCTGTATTCGCAAAAAGAAAAGGAGTACTTGTGGCACCTTAGAGACTAACCGATAAGACTGGGACTTTTCAGCTTGGAAAAGATACGGCTAAGGGGAGATATGATTGAGGGCTATAAAATCATGACTGGTGTAGAGAAAGTAGATAAGGAAGTGCTGTTTACTACTTCTCATAACACAAGAACTAGGGATCACCAAATGAAATTAATAGGCAGCAGGTTTAAACCAAATAAAAGGAAGTATTTCTTCACACAATGCACAGTCAATCTGTGGAACTCCTTGCCAGAGGATGTTGTGAAGGCCAAGACCATAACAGGGTTCAAAAAAGAACTAGATAAATTCATGGAGGATAGGTCCATCAACGGCTCTTAGCCAGAATGGACAGGGATGGTGTCCCTAGTCTCTGTCTGCCAGAAGCTGAGAATGAGCAACGGGATGGATCACTTGATGATTACCTGTTCTGTTCATTCCCCCTGGGGCACCTGGCATTGGCCACTGTCAGGATACAGGATACTGGGCTTGATGGACCTTTGGTCTGACCCAGTAGGGCCATTCTTATGTTCTTATATTAACTTTTGGGGCACAGTGATTTTCCTAGTGGTCGAGGCAGTCAACCATATGGAGCATCTGGGCTAACCCACTCCTTCCCCTAGGAATAAGGACTCGAGGAGACTAACCTTCTTCGGTAGAAAAATTTATTCGTCCTCAAGTTTCCAGCTGAGGGTGGCAAACCACCAAGTCCTGGTGGGCAGATATGACTTCAGTTTGTGGGGCTCAATGCCAACGTTTGTGGACTCCCTCCAGGAGCATGAGAGGAAGGAGTTTAAGGCCCTGGTAGAGGAGGGCACAGCTGCCACCACAGCAGCCCTTCAGGCAGCCTCAGATGCCACGGATACGGGCTGCAAAAACTATGGCCTCTGCAGTGTCCATGAGAAGGGCATTGTGGCTCCTGTTATCTGGGTTGTCCAGCGAGGCACAGAGCTCCCTGCAGGACCTCCCATTCGACACCAAGGCCCTGTTCACGGAACAAACAGACGTGAAGTTACACAGTCTCAGGGATTCCCACACGACATTAAAGGCTCTTGGTCTCTATGTCCCGGCCCCGGCCAGGACCAAGTTCAAGCTGCAGCAGGCCCCAAGTCAGGCCACCGACTCCAGATACGAGCCCCTTAAAAAAAATCAGGAGACTATAAGAAGCTCCCACAGTGGCAGTCTCGGCCTGGGCCCTCCAAGGACAAGCAGGTGGGTAAGTGTCAGTTTTGATGGGACGCCCAGGGACGACTTACCAATTTGTACCAGGGATCCACCCGACCTACCTTTCTCCAACCATCTATGTACTTTCCTCCCAGATTTCAGAGTGGTAGCCGTGTTAGTCCGTATCAGCAAAACGAATGAGGAGGACTTGTGGCACCTTGGAGACTAGCAAATTTATTTGATCATAAGTTTTCATGGGCTAAAACCCACTTCATTGGATGCCTGCAGTGGAAAATACAGTAGGAAGATGTGTATATATACACAGAGAACATGAACAAATGCATGTTGCCATACCCACTATAACGAGCATGATCAATTAAGGTGGGCTATTCTCAACAGGAGAAAAAAAAACCTTTTGTAGTGATAATCAGGATGGCCCATTTCCAACAGTTGATAAGAAGGTGTGAGTAACAGTAGGGGGAAAAATAAACATGGGGAAATAGTTTTACTGTGTGTAATGACCCATCCACTCACAGTCTTTATTCAAGCCTAATTTAATGGTGTCCAGTTTGCAAATTAATTCCAATTCAGCAGTCTCTCGTTGGAATCTGTTTTTGAAGGTTTTTTTGTTGTAATATTGCAATTTTTAGGTCTGTAATCGAGTGACCAGGGAGGTTGAAGTGTTGTCTGACTGGTTTTTGAATGTTATAATTCTTGACGTCTGATTTGTGTCCATTTATTCTTTGGACACAAATAAATGGACACATCATATCTCTCAATTACAGACCTAAAAGTCGCAATATTACAACAACAAAAAAACTTCAAAAACAGACTCCAAGGAGAGACTGCTGAATTGGAATTAATTTGCAAACTGGATACAATTAAATTAGGCTTGAATAAAGACTGGGAGTGGATGGGTCATTACACACAGTAAAACTGTTTCCCCTTGTTTATTTCCCCCTACACACACTGTTACTCTCACCTTGTCAACTGCTGGAAATGGGCCATCCTGATTCTCACTACAAAGGTTTTTTTTCTCCTGCTGATAATTGCCTACCTTAGACTCCTAGAATATCGGCATTGGCAGGGACCGCAGGGGCAGTGGAGGTGGTACCGGCGGAGTTCAGATACAAAGGGTTCTACTCCCACTATTTCCTTATCCCGAAGGCCAAGGGGGGCTCAGGCCCACCCTGGACCTGTGAGGCCTGAACCAGTACATGGTAAAGCTCAAGCTTCACATGGTCTCTCTGGCCTCCATCATTCCCACCCTGGATCCCGGAGACTGGTACGCCGCCCTCGATCTCCAGGACGCGTACTTCCACATTCACATATTCGAGGGCCACAGGCGTTTCCTCCACTTCATGGTAGGACAGGAACACTACCAGTTCACCGTCCTCCTGTTTAGCCTCTCAACGGCTCCCAAGGTCTTCACAAAGTGTATGTCTATGGTAGCGGCCTATCTCAGGCATCGTGGGGTCCAGATTTTTCCCTACCTCGACGACTGGCTGGTCAAAGGCAGCTCCAGATCACAGGTACAGGACCACGTAGCGCTCCTCCTGTCCACATGCACCACACTGGGGCTGCTGGTAAACAGCCCCAAACCCCCATTGCAGCGAATAGCATTCATTGGTGCGATTCTCGACGCAACATCGGCCAGAGCCTCCCTCCCACTGGACAGGTTCGACACCTTGAGGGAGCTCATCGGTGTGGTCACAAGGTTTCCCGTGATGACCACCAGGGCATGCCTCCAACTCCTGGGCCATATGTCAGTGTGCACGTATGCCTCAACCACTGCCAACCCGTCTGGCCACTGCCAACCCGCCCGGACCTTGTCTATCAGGACCAAAGTTGCTGCCTCCACCCCAACCTAGCAGCCTTCCACCGCATGGCAGTGTTGCTCAGTGGTTAGGCCAGGAGGAGAGGACCTGCTTGGAGAGAGTCCAGCGTGTCCTCCTGGAGAGCAGGAGGCTCTCCACACGCCAGGCCTAACTGGCAAAATGGTCTCGGTTTTCCCAGTGGCTGCCCCGATCCATCTTATTCTGGATTACCACCTCCATCTCAGAGCCCAGGGCCTAGCGCCATCAGAGTGCATCTGGCAGCTATATCAGCCTTCCACCCGCCAGTACAGGGCCACACAATATTCTCTCATGCCATGACCAGTTGAGTCCTTAAGGGCTTGGACCACCTCTTTCCTTATGTTAGACCCCCCGGTCACTCAGTGGGACCTGAACTTGGTTCTGGCCTGGCTAACAGGACCTCCATTTGAGCCCCTTGCTACATGCTCCTGGTCCCACCTCTTCGGGAAAGTAGCCTTTCTTGTAGCAATCACATCTGCTAGAATGGTCTCGGAGCTCCGAGCCCTGACCTCTGAACCCCTGTACACCGTGTTTGCCGGGGGGGGAATAGCTCAGTGGTTTAAGCATTGGCCTGCTACACCCAGGGTTGTGAGTTCAGTCCTTGAAGGGGCCATTTAGGGATCGGGAGAGTTTGGGATTGGTCCTGCTTTGAGCAGGGGGTTGGACTAGATGACTTCCTGAGGTCCCTTCCAACCCTGATATTCTATGGTTCTATGATAAGGTCCAGCTCCACCCACACCCTTAGTTCCTCCTTAAGGCAGTCTCCGCCTATCATATGGGCCAGGACATCTCCCTGCCGGTCCTCTGCCCCAACCCCACCCGTCTAGTGAGGAGCGCCGCCTCCACATGCTAGATATGAGAGGGGCCCTGGCTTTTTACCTAGAATGGATTAAACCGTTCAGGAAGTCTACACAGCTGTTCATCACAACGGCCGAATGCATGAAGGGCCAGTCTCCACTCAACGGCTCTCCAGCTATTCACTTCCTGTATCCGTACTTGTTTCGACCTGTCTCGACAAGGGCGCAAGCCTCATGGGCTGCCTTTCTGGCTCATGTCCCTATTCAGGACATTTGTAAGGCTGCCAGGTGGTCGTCGGTCAACACAGTCATCTCGCGTTATGCGATAGTCTCCCAGGCCAGGGAGGATGCCGGGTTCGGCAGGGCAGTGCTCAGTCCCGAGTGTCTGTGAACTCCTACCCACCTCCAACAGATTTAGCTTGGAATCATGTATTGTGGAATACACATGAGCAAGCAGTAAAAGAAAAGACATCTCAAAGAGCACCAGCTACGGAAAAGGCAACTGCGTTGCTCATGTCCTTTCCACAACCCGCCCTCCTTCCCCTCTGTTGGAGTTGTCCGGTAAGAAGGAGCTGAGGGTGTGGGGAGTGTGCAGCGCCCCTTATACCGGGCCAGGGAGCTGCCACTCCAGGGGTCGCTAGGGGCGCTCCCCTACGGGTACTGCTTGGGGAAAAACTTCCAGCACCGGTGCACAGGGGGAGCACGCACACCTACTGTGGAATGGACACGAGCAACACATCTCAAAGAACACCAGTTACAGAAAAGGGAACTGTCTTTTATCGCCCCTCTCTGCACCCAGTCCTACAGTCTTCTGCCTTTTGTCCGCCAGCCAGCAGCCATTGATGCCCCAGTAAGCACAGTGCAGAATCTGGAGAAGACGCTGCAAAGCCTCTGCTCAAGTGGTGTCATGACTTGCAAATGGACACATGGGAAGCTGATGCAGCAGGGAGGGTGGAATGGGGACAAGGATGTTGTGGCTGCTTAAGGATAGGCCTGAGCGGGCCATGGAGGAGGGGGAAGGTACCCCATCACATGTCACGACACGGGGGGAGAGCAGCTCTGCAGCCCCAGTGCTTCCCCTCGTTGGGTGGGGAGTGGGCCCAGCCTCTTCTCTCCACCTTCCTGCAAGCCTGTAAGGTGGCCCAGCAACAGGGCGTGGACAAGGGGCCACCAAGGCACCAGTCACAGGTCAGTCCCTGCTGTGCTGGGGCATCAGTGCCCCTTGCTCGGAGCAGACGGTCAGGGGCCAGCGTTGCTCCTGGAGTGGAACATGCCCATGTTGACAATGGTGTCTGTGCCTTTCCTCTGGGCGGAAAGTGTGCAGGGCTCCGACCTACCCCTCCACCTTCAGTGCTAGCTGGTTCTTACCGCTGTGGGCAAAAGAGCCCAAGGTTTCCACAGTCACCAGTTCCCCTCGCAGCTTTGCGGAAAGTGAATTTCAGGCACGTGCACAGGAATTCGCAGCTAGAGTGTAACTGGGCCCGTGCACGACTCCTGGCCAAGAAGGGCTCGGGGAAGCTGAGAAGGACCAAACCAGAGAAGCTACCAGTCCTAGCACCTAAATACCACAGCTCTGCCCATGTGCCATGCAGCTGGGGGAGCACACCTACAACGTCCCTGGGGAATAAACCTCAGGGACACATCCCAGGCTGCTCCTGGCCCTGCTGCACACAGAAAGGCCGTGTTCGGTGACCAGCCAGCCGGGCAGGCTCCATGCTGTTCCAGCAGTGCCATTCCGGCCACGCTGCTCAGCGTATGAGTGTTCATAAAGGTGACGCCATAACCCCTGCTTTTCCCACAGCTTATCATGCTGCCGTTTTCCATGTGCCATTAACTCCCCTTTTCCGCCCAGTGCTTCTAAAGTAGCCTGTGAACAAGACGAAGGATTGGTCTCAGCACTCCCCAGGCTGCCGACCCTGGTTTCCTCTCCCACATCCCACCGCTTGCAGGGCTGAGCTAGCGACTAATCTGGCCGCTCCAGTTTGGTGCCTACAGGGTTGTCTACACACCCGTGCCCCAGTTTAGTTAAACTGATACAAGCTGTGTAGTTGTTTCAAATGGGTGATTTCCGTTTAGCGCAAACCAACTCATAATTAACTTAAGCTAAATTAAAGTAAGCCTAGTGTGAGCTGAAATAATGATCAGTGTAGCCTTTTGCACTGCTTTAACTGTATCAATTCCTCTTCTCCCTTACCACTAGTGTAAACCAAGCTCCACGGGTGCCCATCAGGCAGCTCGGAGGCTGTGGTGGTCTTTCCACAGCTGAAGGGCCGTGGGGGGAGTAGCAGAACTGCTCACAGCTGTGTCGTAAGCAGCTTTCCACCGGCCATCCCAATGACTCAGGGCCGGCTTCTGTGGCAGGGCTGAGCTCTGCCCTTGTCTGCTCTGGCCCGGCTGCACTCCCTGTCAGCGATGGGGTGCTGTTGGAGGTCAGGGTGTGAATAACTACAACTAACCATGTAACTGATTAAAATTCTATCAGTTACATAGTTAAACGTTTAACCGGGGAACTGGGGGTGCTGCAGCACCCTCACGTTTTAGGTGGGGCTCCACTGGGGATTGAGGCTGCTGGCCCCACGCCCAGGGCTCTGCTACCTACAGCCGGGTCCCGGCCCAGTGCAAGTGAGTGAGGGTGGGGGAGAGCGAGCCACCGAGGGAGGGGGAACGTAGTGAGTGGGGGGTGGGTCCTTGGGGAAGGGGTGGGGCTAGGGTGTTCGGTTTTGTGCCAACAGAAAGTTGGCAACCCCACTGCTGCCCCCCCCCAACCCGGGGCTCTGCACAGCGGAGAGATAGGACCCCGGCCTCAGGCAGCAGAGCCCTGGACATGGAATGGCAGCTGGGACCCCAGGCACACCGGGATGCCAGGCGTGGGGCAGCAGCTGGGACCCCGGGCACGCCTGGATGCCAGGCGTGGGGCGGCAGCTGGGACCCTGGGCGGAGTTTAATCATTCACAAAAACTGATAAGTATCAAGAGTATCAGTTAACCAGTTAAACTTTGACATCCCTAGTTGAAGGGTGATATCTGCAGCAGCCTCCAGGGGACTAAATCCTCGGGAGGGAAGCAGGCTAATCTCCAGCGCTAGACAGCCATAGCCCTTGAGAAAGTTGTCCCTGGTTTCCTCTGCCACCTGTAGGGCCAGTTCTTACTCCCCTCGTGCAAGGAGCAGGTGGGGAAAACGCAGCTGTGTGCTCATCACCTGTGCCTCTGGCCTGGGCTGCTAGCAGGGAAAATAAACCCTCCCACCCCCTGCCCCTGGCCAATGCTGGAGCTGATTGCGAAGGATTGGATGCTTGCTCAGCTGGATTCTCAGACTGGACCCCTGACTTGTGAGCCAGAGTTCGAGTTACGAAAGCCTCACCCTCTGCCACTGTTCCCTATGCATCAGCATTTCATCATCCCAGCTGGCACAACGGGCCTTCAGGCAGGGGCTGGCCAGCTGGAGTGTCATAGAATAGACAGGTTTCAGAGCAGCAGCCGTGTCAGTCTGCAGCCGTAAAAAGAACAGGAGGACTTGTGGCACCTTAGAGACTAACCAATTTGTTAGAGCATAAGCTTTCGTGAGCTACAGCTCACTTCATCGGATGCATGCCGTGGAAAATACAGTGAGGAGATTTATATACACACAGAACATGAAACAGTGGGTGTTACCATACACACTGTAACCAGAGTGATCAGTTAAGGTGAGCTGTTACCAGCAGGAGAGCGGAGGGGGAAACCTTTTGCAGTGATAATCAAGGTGGGCCATTTCCAGCAGTTGACAAAAACATCTGAGGAACGGTGTGGGGAGGGGGAATAAACATGGGGAAATAGTTTTACTTTGTGTCATGACCCATCCACTCCCAGTCTCTATTCAAGCCTAAATTAATTGTATCCAGTTTGCAAATTAAGTCCAATTCAGCAGTCTCTCCTTGGAGTCTGGTTTTGAAGTTTTTTTGTTGAAGAATTGCCACTTTTAGAACCAGAGAGATTGAAGTGTTCAGTGACTAGTTTTTGAATGTTATAATTCTTGACGTCTGACAGACATTTCTGATCTACTTACACATTTGGAGTTTCAGATAAGTAGGGCTGAAGTAGGATTTGATGTTTGTTCATACTTTTGTTTTAAAGCTGCTTAAAGCATCGCTGCTCTGTGTCTCCCCTCTTTCCCGGAGAACCACAACACACAGACAAAGGGAAGTTTTTTCCCCATTTTAAAAAGTTCTAGCCCTCCCATTGGCTCTTTTGGTCAGGTGCCCACTCCTTTCCCTTTACCTGGGGAACTTTAACCCCTAACAGGTTAAGCAGCCACCAAGTTATAGCTAACTGGCTGGCTGCATGTCCCTAAAAGGGACCCTCCCCGCCCCCGCTCTTCATTTATCATAGCAGCTAAGGACTGGGCTGGATTGGAGGGGGCTGCCTGGCAAATAGGGGTTCAGAGCTGGCAGCAGGAGCAAGGGGGATTGGAGTTGACTGGGACACAGGGGGCTGTGTGAAAGCGGGGGGGGGGGGAATAAGAGAAAAGCTACATGGAAGTGGGTGACAGTGCTGGTATTTTTCTCCAAGCACCAGCTCCTGGAGCCAGGTGATTATGGGAATCTCGCTGCTCGCAGTTTAAAACAGCTGCTGTGTTGCGTGAGTGCAGAGCAAGGATTGACCCTGGGCTTAGAAACCAGGAGGCAAATGAACCAGCCCAGCACTGCTTACTGGTGTTTAACTCATGATTTTTAGTCCAATATCAGGAGGAATAGCTCAGTGGTTTGAGCATTGGCCGGCTAAACCCAGGGTTGTGAGTTCAATCCTTGAGGGGGCCATTTAGGGATTGGTCCTGCTTTAAGCAGGGGGTTGGACTAGATGACCTCCTGAGGTCCCTTCCAACCCTGATATTCTATGATTGTTTGTGGCCTGATGTGTGGCCCTTAACTGCTTGGGGCTGGTCAGGCCTAAGAGCCCAGGGCAGGCGATGCCTTCCACCACTCCTGGAAGGCCCAGAGCCGCTTCCTGGGAGGGATGAATGAGAGGGACCTGCTTGTTCTGCCCATTAACCATCACCCAGCTCCCCACTGCCCCCTCCCCCATTTGAGAGCGCACTGCCAGGGATGTGGTCTGCTCCCTGCAGTGACACAGGCTCTGTGCACCAGGGGTGTGCCCTCTGCTGCGTTAAGCTTCAGCTGCCCTTGTTGGGGCAGGTGTCTGTCTATGAGGTGGCATTAGGGTGAGCACCCGCCACCCCTGGATTTTGGACAAGCTGCTTTGTGCCTCAGTTTCCCCACCCATGTCTAAGGTCTAATGCCCATGTCCCTGGCATGACAGGCTGTATTCATCAGTGGCTGCAGTGTGCTGGAAATATACTGCAGCATTTACCAGGGTGCTGGCACCCCCATGAGAGACATTCCCTTGCTCCACAGTGCTGCCGCAGGGTTCCTCCGCCTGCGAGCACCCTGCCCCAGCCATTCCTGGCCTCCCCCCGACCAGGGCTGTTACTGGGGAGCTGGGATGTCTAGCACTGGCTTGGAGCGCTGGGTGTCTGTGCAGCATCCAGGGCTTGACTGGTGAACCTTTATCGGGGCTGCGACTATCCCTCAACGGGAGCCAGATCACAGGCGTCTGAAGGGAAGAAAGCCACTTTGGCCTCAGGCAGAAATGCGGACTTCTCCAGCCTGACCGGGGGAGGGATAGCTCAGTGGTTTGAGCATTGGCCTGCTAAACCCAGGGTTGTGAGTTCAATCCTTGAGGGGGCCATTTAGGGATCTGGAGCAAAAAATTGGGGATTGGTCCTGCTTTGAGAAGGGGGGTTGGACTCGATGACCTCCTGAGGTCCCTTCCAACCCTGATATTCTATGACCCTCCTGCTCCCAGTGCGGGCCCAGGGTTACTGCTCCTGCCAGCTCCCCCCAGCCAGTGCCCACTTTCCCCCCCTCCAGGAATGGCCCAGGCTCCCTGCACAAAAGGGGTTCATTTGGAGGCCTTGCAATAGGGTTTCTAATTTCTCCCAGTCTCATTCGGACTCGTGATTTTTGCACGTTCCTCCCTCTGCACCGGTCTCCTCAGCGCCCAGCCCCCGCACTGCCCCAAGAGGCCTCTGCCAAGCTGACCCCTGATTGCACTGGCTCTGGAGTAGCTCCAGCACCAGCCGGGCGGTAAACCCCCGGGAACGGTGCCTCAGACCCAGCCAGCCGGCCTGACACGCGCGGCCATGCAAACACGCGGCTAAGAGCTCCCGGGCCAGGCTGGGAAGGGGGAAGCGGCGCAGCCTGGAGCCCCGGCCCGCCTGGCCAATGTGCCTGTGGCAAGCATCTAGCACACGAACTCATCGCTTTGCTAAGCTGACTCTTCCCAGTCTTGCTAATTGCCCTGCTACGGCAGCTGGGCCGTGCCCCAAGCACGGGCATCACACGGCTTTGCGCCTTTTCCAGTTCTAACACAGGGCGTCAGTTGAGGGGACCAGGCCGGCAGGTAGTAGTCAAGGTTTTATAGCGGGGCAGCACACTCCTGTCTGCTTTTATTCACTCGCTCTTTCCCAGTGGGGCCTAACTTTCTGGTAGTGGGTTTGCCTGCTGCTCACCAGTGGCTGTTTTCAGGAAAATGCTCCCCGCTGACTGCAAGAGCTCTGGAGAGTTGGGATTAGTTTTTCCAGCATGCATTACTTTGCACTTAGCAACGCTGAAGTAAGTTCAGCTGCCATTTTTTGTTGCCCAGTCACCCACGTGCGTGAGAGCTCAGTTTTCGACTGAACCATCTTGAGTAATTGTCTATCGGCTACAAATTTTGCCACTTCACCGTTTACACCTTTTCCCAGACCATTTACGTATATGTCGAACAGCATGGGTCCCAGTACAGCTCTGGAGGGGACACCTCTCTTTCCACTGTGTTAGTTATACCCTTTGTTTCCTAGCATCTAACAAGTTACTGAGCCATGACAGACCTTCCCTCTTAGCCCATGACAGTTTACTTTGCTTAAGTGCCTTTAGAGAAGGACCTCTTCAAAGGCTTTCTGAAAATCCAAGTACATTAGATCACCTGGCTCATCTTCGGCCACAGGCTTATTGTTATTATTATTCTGTTAAGCTTGGCTTAACAGTGAAATCTTTGCTGATCTTAAACACAAAAAAGAAGCTTACAAGAAGTGGAAGATTGGACAAAGGACCAGGGAAGAGTATAAAAATATTGCTCGGGAATGCAGGAGTGAAATCAGGAAGGCCAAATCACACCTGGAGTTGCAGCTAGCAAGAGATGTTAAGAGTAACAAGAAGGGTTTCTTCAGGTATGTTAGCAGCAAGAAGAAAGTCAAGGAAAGTGTGGGCCCCTTACTGAATGAGGGAGGCAACCTAGTGACAGAGGATGTGGAAAAAGCTAATGTACTCAATGCTTTTTTTGCCTCTGTCTTCACAAACAAGGTCAGCTCCCAGACAACTGCACTGGGCAGCACAGCATGGGGAGGAGGTGACCAGCCCTCTGTGGAGAAAGAAGTGGTTCGGGACGATTTAGAAAAGCTGGACGAGCACAAGTCCATGGGGCCGGATGCGCTGCATCCGAGAGTGTGAAAGGAGTTGGCGGATGTGATTGCAGAGCCATTGGCCATTATCTTTGAAAACTCGTGGCGATCGGGGGAAGTCCCGGATGACTGGAAAAAGGCTAATGTAGTGTCCATCTTTAGAAAAGGGAAGAAGGAGGATCCTGGGAACTACAGACCAGTCAGCCTCACCTCAGTCCCTGGAAAAATCATGGAGCAGGTCCTCAAGGAATCAATTCTAAAGCACTTAGAGGAGAGGAAAGTGATCAGGAACAGCCAGCATGGATTCACCAAGGGCAAGTCATGCCTGACTAATCTAATTGCCTTCTATGACGAGATAACTGGCTCTGTGGATGAGGGGAAAGCGGTGGATGTGTTGTTCCTTGACTTTAGCAAAGCTTTTGACATGGTCTCCCACAATATTCTTGTCAGCAAGTTAAAGAAGTATGGGCTGGATGAATGGACTATAAGGTGGATAGAAAGTTGGCTAGATTGTCAGGCTCAATGGGTAGTGATCAATGGCTCCATGTCTAGTTGGTAGCCGGTATCAAGTGGAGTGCCCCAGGGGTCGGTCCTGGGGCCGGTTTTGTTCAATATCTTCATAAATGATCTGGAGGATGGTGTGGATTGCACCCTCAGCAAGTTTGCAGATGACACTAAACTGGGAGGAGAGGTAGATACGCTGGAGAGTAGGGACAGGATAAAGAGGGACCTAGACAAATTAAAGGATTGGGCCAAAAGAAATCTGATGAGGTTCAACAAGGATAAGTGCAGGGTCCTGCACTTAGGACGGAAGAACCCAATGCACAGCTACAGACTAGGGACCGAATGGCTAGGCAGCAGTTCTGCAGAAAAGGACCTAGGGTTACAGTGGACAAGAAGCTGGATCTGAGTCAACAGTGTGCCCTTGTTGCCAAGAAGGCCAATGGCATTTTGGGATGTATAAGTAGGGGCATTGCCAGCAGATTGAGGGACATGATCGTTCCCCTCTATTCAACATTGGTGAGGCCTATCTGGAGTACTGTGTCCAGTTTTGGGCCCCACACTACAAGAAGGATGTGGAAAAATTGGAAAACATCCAGCGGAGGGCAACAAAAATGATTAGGGGACTGGAACACATGACTTATGAGGAAAGGCTGAGGGAACTGGGATTGTTTAGTCTGCGGAAGAGAAGAACGAGGGGGGATTTGATAGCTGCTTTCAACTACCTGAAAGGGGGTTCCAAAGAAGATGGATCTAGACTGTTCTCAGTGGTAGCATATGACAGAACAAGGAGTAATGGTCTCAAGTTGCAGTGGGGGAGGTTTAGGTTGGATATTAGGAAAAACTTTCACTGGAATGCGTTCCCTAGGTAGGTGGTGGAATCTCCTTCCTTAGAAGTTTTTAAGGTCAGGCTTGACAAAGCCCTGACTGGGATGATTTAGTTGGGGATCGGTCCTGCTTTGAGCAGGGGGTTGGACAAGATGACCTCCTGAGGTCCCTTCCAACCCTGAGATTGTAGGATTCCCTCAAAGGACTCTAGTAGATTGGTGAAGCTTTACAAAAGCCGTGTTGGCACTGCTTCAGCGTAGCATTCATTGATGTAGGTGATGGTTTGGTTTTGTTCTTTAATATAATGTCTCCCAATGAGCCTGGTACTGAAGTGAGACTCACCAGCCTGTAACTGCCAGGATTGCCTCTGGAGCCTTTTTTAAAGCTCAGCATTTGATTAGCGAGCTGCCAGTCGTCTGGTACATGTGATTTAAGTGATAGGTTACATGCCACAGTTAGTAATTCTGCAATTTCATAGTTGAGTTCCTTCAAAACTCTTGGGTGAATCCCCTCTGGGCCTGGTGACGTACTACTGTTTAGTTTGGCAATTTGTTCCAAAACTACTTCTACTGGCACCTCAAATTGAGCCAGTTCCTCCGAACTGGCAGTAAAAACAATGACTCCGGTGGTGATTCCTGCTCCCCACCCATAGCTTCTGCAGTGAAGCCTGCTGCAAATAATTATTTGTGGTCTCTAGCAAATTGCTGTTCACATTCCTTCCTGGCCTGCCTAATTGTACTTTAACACTTGACTTGCCAGAGTTCATGCTCCTTTCTATTTTCCTCAGTGGGATTTGACTTCCAGTTTTTTAAAGGATGCCTTTTTGCCCCAAACTGCCTGTTGTACTCTGTTTAGCCGTTGGGGCATGTTTTGGTCCTCTTATTTGCGGTATACATTTAGTTTGAGCCTGTCATGTGGTGTTTTTAAATAGGCTCCATTCAGTTTGCAGGCATTTCACCTTTGTACCTAGTCCTTTTCATTTGCATTTCACTGACTTGTGCAGTTCTTCTTTTTGAAGTTAAATGCTACTGTAGGTAGGTTTGTTTTATATGTTACCCCATACAACGGTATCACGTTTAATTACATTATGGTCACTATCAACAAGTTGGTCAGCTATATTCACCTCTGGGACCAGACCCTGTGGTCCACTTAGGGCTAAATCAAGAATTGCCTCTCCCCCGGTGGGTTCCAGGACTAGCTGCTCCAAGAAGCCGTCATTAACATGGTCTAGACCTTTTATCTCTGTATCCAGTCTTGAGGTGACATGTTCCCACTCCATAGGGGAAATCCCTGAGTATTATTGTTTTTCTGTTTTTGTAGCCTCTCTAATCTCCCTGAACATATCACAATCACCAGCCTGGTCAGGTGTTCGGCAGCATATTCCTACTGCTCTACTCTTCTTGTTCAAGCATGGACTGTCTAGCCATAGAAATTCATTTGTCATTTAACCCTATGTGACTATATACACACCCCACTCCTCCGTCAGCACACCCTACTGTCATTCTGAGAGATTTTGTACCGCTAGTACCATGGCTCATGGATTTCCCTCATTGCACCAGGTTTCAGCAATGCCTATATCTCAATATGTTTCAGAGCGGTAGCCGTGTTATCAGCAAAAATAATGAGGAGTCCTTGTGGCACCTTAGAGACTAATAAATTTATTTGGGCATAAGCTTGAAGTGGGTTCTAACCTTAGTCTCTAAGGTGCCACAAGGACTCCTCATTATATATCAATAGCCTCATTTAATGTCAAGCTCTATCTTAATATTTAGACTGCTAGCATTTGTACAGCGTGTCAATAGTGAATTGCTTATCTTTACATTATATTTAAATGGACTCTTTTTTGGTTAACTGTCCCTCACTAGTGCCTACCTGTCTTTACCCTCTTTACTAAGAGAGAGTTCCCTTTTAATCAGTCCTCCCCTAAGGGATGTCTCTGTGCAAACCATGCATTCCTCTGCACCTGTCGGCTTTTCCCTAGCCCTTAGTTTAAAAACTCCTCTATGTCAACACCCCTCTTTCGTATACCATTGGCTCATCCACGTATTGAGACTCTAGTTCTGCCTAACTGGCTTTGCACATGGAACTGGAAGCATTTTAGAAAATGCTACCATAGAGGTTATGGACTTTACTCTTACGTGGAAGCCTGAATTTGGCCTCCAGGACCTCTCTCGTACATGTAGGTACCGGCGATGTAGCACAACCACTGGCTACTCCCAGCACTGCACGTGTCATAAATAGAAAGGGAAGGGTAAACCCCTTTAAAATCCCTCCTGGCCAGAGGAAAAACCCTTTCACCTCTAAAGGGTTAAGAAGCTGGGATAACCTCGCCGGCACCTGACCAAAATGACCTATGAGGACACAAGATACTTTCAAAAGCTGGACGGAGGGAGAAACAAAAGGGGTGGGTGGCTTTTCCCGGCAACAGAAAAGGAATGGAGTTTTAGAACTTAGTAAGTAATCTAGCTAGATATGCGTTAGATTCTGTTTGTTTAAATGGCTGAGAAAATAAGCTGTGCTGAATGGAATGGATATTCCTGTTTTTGTGTCTTTTTGTAACCTAAAGGTTTTGCCTAGAGGGAGTCTCTATGTTTTGAATCTGATTACCCTGTAAGGTATCTACCATCCTGATTTTACAGAGGTGATTCTTCTATTAAAATTCTTCTTTTAAGAACCCGATTGCTTTTTCATTGTTCTTAAGATCCAAGGGTTTGGGTCTGTGTTCACCTATGCAAATTGGTGAGGATTTTTATCAAGCCTTCCCCAGGAAAGGGGGTGTAGGGGTTTGGGAGGATTTTGGGGGGAAAGACGTTTCCAAGCAGGCTCTTTCCCTGTTATGTATTTGTTAGATGCTTGGTGGTGGCAGCGATAAAGTCCAAGGGAAAAAGGAAAATAGTTTGTACCTTGGGGAAGTTTTAACCTGAGTTGGTAAAAATAAGCTTAGGGGGGTTTTCATGCAGGTCCCCACATCTGTACCCTAGAGTTCAGAGTGGGGAAGGAACCTTGACAACATGTCTGTCTAGATGTCTCGAGACCTGCAACCTTTGCACCCGGCACGCAATTCACGAGGCGGTTCTCCTGGTCATCGCAAACCCAACTATCCTATATTTCTAATAATTAAATCCCCCATTACTATTACCTGTCTTCTTACTTCCTGGGGGGGGGCGTGTCCTCACCGATATCATGGGTCCCTAGAATGGTCCCAGCTCTGGGATCATTTCCTTCACTCCAACTTGATTCTCTCCTTCCCTGAGACTTTCATCCTTCTCAACAGCACGGGGGCGGCCAGACCGGGGGTGGGACCTGCTCTACCAGGTCCCAGAAAGTCTTGTCTATGTATCTTGGGCTGCCTAAGCTTCTCCAGTTCATCCACTGGGGCCTCAGGAGCTGGCACTGTTTCTGAGGGCCTGGGGCTGCTTGCACCATGCACACACGCCACCTGCCCACAAGGCGGGTAATTGTATCTGCTGCATTCAGTGTGATTACCTGGACAGCCTGCTCTCTGCTGCTGGACTTCTGCCTGTATTACTTTTACTTGTGCCAGGTTTCTGGGGGGTGGTTTAGAGTACATTTGTATCTGCCTCTCCGCACGCCATCACAGAATTCCTGTCTGCTAGCGCCTCTTCTCTCTTAGGAGCTGGCTTTTTAATCCCCTGTGCTCCCCAGGTTACCTTCTCCCCCTTCTCAAGGGATCCTAAAAGGGTTACAGTTCAAAGGATAGCAGTGTAAGCGGGCGCAGACTCAGCCGGCAGCGCCTCCTGCTGGTCATCTCAGGGAATTAGCATCCAGCCTCCAGAGCATCTCCTTCAGGGCGGTGTCTCACCGCCCCTGGCCCCCGTGTCCCTCCTGGACCCCAGTGTCCTTATCTTGGGTACTGCCCCCTGGTACTACCCCCCACAGTTTGGAGTCTCCCCCTCCCAGGGGAACCCCCACCCACTATCCCCACCTTGCCTCAGTCTTAAGCTACTGCCAGTCACCACTCAGTCCCCGCTCCCTGGGACTGCAGTATCAGCCACTCATCACAGGTGAGGGGATTTGGACCTGCTGCTTCTGCCTACCCATGGCTGCCCCTGCAACCCCAGTACCTAATAGGCCTTCCCAGGCCTACAGCCTGGAGCTTTCCTAGGCCCGAGCCTCCCAGCTCCCTTGGCCTTCCCCAGCCCTGCTCCCAGTCTAGGTACCTTGCTCAGCACCTTACTCCCCCTCTCTCCGAACTAGAGAGAGTCTCTCCTGGAACTTCTGGCTCAAAGCCTTTATAGAGTCAGCTGGGCCCTGATTGGGGCATGGCCCCCAGCTGCCGCCACTTCCCCCAATCAGCCAGGGTTTTGCTCCCAGCCCCAGCCCTCTGCAGGGCTTTTCCAACCCTTTCAGGCCTGGAGCAGGTGCTCACCCCGCTACAAGCAGGCTACAGCCTTGGTAGGAAGCTCTCAGCTGGGCTAGCTGGCCAGTAGGCTCAGCACACAGACCATACGGAAATCTTCAAGTAAGCAAATGAGTGCACAATTATCAACTAACCGCCAGACAAGCTCACCCCCAGGAGCACAGTCTTGCCTCTTTCAACTGGAGAAATCCCTTGCAAAACATCCCTGTTGGCTGCTCCTGTTCACTAGCTCACCGCAAGAAAGCCACTGAATCCTGTAGAGCAGGGATGGGCAAACTACAGCCTGGGGGCCGCATCTGGCCCTTCAAATGTTTTATTCCAGCCCTTGAGATCCTGCCGGGGCATAGGATCCAGGGCTTGTCCCACTCCATGCATCCCATGGCTCCATGTGGCTCCTGGAAGCAGCAGCATGTTCCAGCCCCCCCCCCCCCAATCTCCTACACATAGGGGAAGCCAGGGGGCTCTGCACACAGCCCCCGCTAGCTGGAAATTGCAGCCAATGGGAGCTGCAGGGGTGGTGCCTGTGGACAGGGCAGTGTGCAGAGCTGCCTGGCTGCACCTCCACATAGGAGCCAGAGGGGGGACATATCGCTGCTTCTGGGAGCTGCTTGGGGAAAGTGCTGCCCGGAACCTGCACCCCGACCCCCTCCAGTGCCCCAACCCCAACCCTGATCCCCCTCCCACCCTCCAGGTAATCCCTCATCCCCATCCCAGAGCCTGCACACCCCCACACCAATTTCATGAGCATTCATGGCCTGCCATACAATTTCTGTGCCTGGATGAGGCTCTCAGGCCAAAAAGTTTGCCCACCCCGGCTGTAGGGGAATCCTGGTCCTCATGGATGGAACACCAGATTCAGGAGACATGGCTCTGCCACTGACCTGCTTGGTGACCTTCACCTGCCTCAGTTTCCCACCTGTAAAACAGGGACAATACTGACCCTCCCTTGCGAAGTGCTTTGAAATCTGCTGTTATAAAGCGCTGTGTAGGAGGAGTATGAAACAGACAGTACTGTTGAAAATGTATTTATTTTTCTCCAAATGATCTCTCAGGCAATAAATAAAAACAAACATGTCAACTTTCTAAAAAAACATACATATATACATCTGACACACATACAGACATCTGTAGCAACAGGACCACTGTGAGTGAGGGGGCTGGACCCAGGAATTATTGCATTGCTCTCCAGATTTTATCCAAAGCTGCCTCCTTGCTGTACCCTTGGAGAAGGATCTGTGGCCACCTTGGTCAGAGAGGGCAGCCGGCTGCACAGATTCTGTGCGATCATCAAAAGCAAGGATGCTCTCCTATGGTGGGCCACGGTATTTTGTTACTTAAAGTGCAGGACAAGAGATCAGTGGCCATTTGAGGAGCCAGCACTAAAGCAAAAAACCCACACCCATGTGTGTGCCCGGCCAGCAATGAGACGGTGGGAGCATTGAGGCCAGGCCAGCCATACCCAAATGGGCAGAGCACCATCCAGCACCACCAGCACGAGCTGCCATCTTGTGGCTAAAGTGTTAACCTGAGGTCCTGCTTGCTTTGGTCCCAAGCTCAGTGAAGACACCCCAGGAGCAGGAAGGGCCGAAGCCTCCTGGTGCCAGGTGGCACTGGAATTCACAATACCTGCTGTGATGCCAAGGGGCTACACCCATCCATCCACCCCCCCATGGCACTGGCAGCAAGCTCCACTTCTCGCTACACTCCCCGCCCTGCTCTAGGGGCCGGGACTAGGGAATCAGCAGCATGGGCGCCGAGGGCAAGGTGCTCAACTCCACCACACTCCACATGGAAGAAATTTTGAAGACAGAGACCCAGTGACACAACAGGCCTGGCTGTGTTTGGTTTCTTGCTTTTGGAAAACATGGTCTTCAAACAAATCTGGGCATAGATTCCCCCCCTACGAACGCTGAACTTCTGTGACCAGTTAATATGGTAGTAAAAAAAGGGCAGGTGATGGCAGTTTTGAACCTTACTCACAGGGAAGAGGTCACAGACTCCAGGGTGTATTTCCATTAAGAGCGGAATGATGTGAAATGCAGTGTTGCTCAATGCAGGCTGGTGAGCGTGCTCCATCTGTTAACTGATCAGATCACTGAGGCCTTGGCTTGGGGAGGAGTTACCAGTTTTGGTGTGGCACATATAAAGGGACACATTTTCCAAAACCCAAAGCTATGACTGCAAGACATTGGCACATGCAAAAGTAAAAGCAGCTGGCATATGCACATACCCAACGCTGACTGGAACTCAGAGGTGAAGCTTAGCTGCCGCTGTTGAACATTTGAGCCAAACTACCTTCATTTAACAGACTAGGGTATTCCTTTAATGGGTAATTTTAGCACATTCCAACCCAGGCTGAGTCAGGAGCCAAGGCAATGTTTAAGGGGGACTGAAAAGAAAAGAGAAACCCCTGCTCAGAACAGGTTGGTGGGGGCATTATTGAGATACCATTTTGGCAAACAGGACTGCTTCCTTCTGCCACAAGCAGCCCACCACAGGGCAGGAGTCAGCTTGCCCAGCAGTATTTGGGTCTGGGGAACTGATGGTTCTCAGGGGTGCAGCACTCTGGGGAGACAGTTCCCAACAGAACTAAGGCACAAATCCCATAGAGAAATAAACACCACCAGGAAGGCAAGGGAAGATCTGTCTGCAGTGAAAAGTGTCTGACCCCCAGTGGCCAGAGTTGTCCACTGTCCCAGACACAGAAGAGGAAATTGTCCCATGAGCTGCGGTTGTGGTTTTTATTTCAATCTGCTGGGCTGGAAGCTTGGGGCTTGCTGCCATGGAGCCCAGGGGGTGTCTCTACACAGCACAACAAATAAAACCCAGACCTAGGGCAATGAGGCTCAGAGCTCCCGGGTTGCAGAGCCCAGGCTCTAGCCCAAGGCAGAATGTATACACAGCTGTTTGTAGCCCCTAGCCCAAGCCTGAGTCAGCTGACCTGAGCTCTGAGATTTGCTGCTGCAGGGTTCCTGGGTTTTTTTGGGTAGTGCAGATGTACCTCGTTAGCTCCAGATCTCAGTGAAGTAAATGGGAGTTGTGCCAAGGGGACCAGGATCTGCATGCAGCTAGCGTGAATCTAAGGACACTGACAAGGGGACAAAAAGCTAGTAACCACATTACCAGCAAATGCAGTCTCAGGCAGGATAGCGTCTTTGTACAGCCAGATTCATTACTGGCCCTGAGTCTGGGTTTGGAGCAGGGCATTGCAGACTCGTGGCTTGAAATGATGGGTACCTACTGACACCCAACTGCACTGTACATTCAGAGTGCGAGAGGCCTCCCTTGTCCAGACAGGACAGTGACCCTGCCCTGCCACAGCTGCCAAGATTACTCCCTAATGGAGAAAGAACACTGCTCTAGTGGATAAAAAGGCTATTCTGATTTGGGAAATAACATTTCTGGGGCAGCCAGAGCAGCACCCTACTGTCACTGATGCTTATGAACTACTGATTAGCATGCCATGGTCCCAGGCTTCCTAGCATGGCACTGTTCCCTTATATCCCCTAAGGATGGATCCCAAGCAAGCATCCAGGAGCCTCAGCACAGAGCACCCACCAGCTCATGCCAGGATATACACAGTGTTCCAGAGGAGCGTGGGGAGTGCAAAGCAGGTGTATAAGCATTGGCCCCGCCAAGTAAAGAAACCACCCTTTTCTGATGTAAGATACATTACTACAAGCAGGGCTAGGAAGGAGACAGGATACTACCTCTAGGTGCTACCCACTACGCACAAAGATTGTTCCTTGGACGGAAGAGTCCATGGCGCAGTGACTGAGTGATCTGAACTCACTTGTGTACAGCCTGGAAATACACACGTTAATCCCTGTCCCCCAACACAGGAGACTGGTACAGCAGTCCTTGCAGGTATGTGATAAGAGGATTTGTTCTCTAGCTGCTTCGAGACCTGCATGCTGTTGTGCTCATAGTTAACACACAGACAGGTTATAGAATCACTGACAGCACAAATGTTGCAGTTCAGTACTCAGAGGAAATCACTGCAATAAATCTCACGGGCTCAACTTTGTTTTTAGCAAGTCCATGTTTTAAAACCAGAAGTCTCCTGCCCAGGTTAAAAATATTTCTGCTGGGTGTTTGTTTTGGGGGATTTTAAAGAAATATTAGGGATCAAAACCAGGCACTTTGGGAAATTGTAATTTTCTTCCCCAAACAAACAAAACTGGTCAGACACATTGTCAGGATTTGTGGAATTCACAACTTCAAGCCTTGCTGCTTAAAAACAAAAAAAAAAAAAATGAGGTAAGGAGTTTCTCCGAAAACAAGGACCCCCATAGGCAGCTCGAAGCCAGCGGCAGACCAGCCGTTATTGCTCGGTGTCGAGGGGAGAGTGGCAATGCTGGCCAGCGAGGCCAGTCAGTTATTGCAGGCTCATGGCTGGCAGCGGCTGTGAGGTCAGCATCCCTCCTGCTGGAGGTGCTACCTCAGTACTGTAGTTAGTGCCATGTGCTAACAGCTGGGCGAGGTGGTGATGGGGCTGTGCAGGTAGGGGAGGCTGCTGGGGGTCGCGTGCACCCCCATGGAGACCGGGAAGCTGAACACAAACTGGGAGGTTGGCGTGGAGGAGGCCTTGCCCCGCTCTCTCAGCGGCCCCGGGGGGCTGGCAGCCTCGGCAGCACAGGAGGTGGCCAGCACTTGGGACTCAAACTGCAGCAGCTGCCCCATGAAACTGAAGTTGGGGGAGATAATGCTCCTGCGCTGTTTGACAAACTCAAACGCCTCCTCGAGCTTCACACGCTTCTTCATCATCAGGTAGGCCAAGCAGATGGTGGCAGAGCGGGAGATGCCAGCCTGGCAGTGCACCAGTACCCGGCCGTGGCAGTCCTTCACAGAGTCTGGGGGCAGAAGGGAGGGAGTTGTGAATAGCTCACATGGACAGCTCAGGAGCACCCCCTGCTGACAAAGGGCCACTGGCACAAGAGACAGGAGCTGTCAGACGAGGCCACATCTGTACGGAACAGCAGCCACAGCCCTGAAGCCCAGGTGATGGGGGAGCAGGGTCAGAAGCTCCATACAGCTGCTTGCCATTAGGTACCTCTGAGCACCCCTGCCTTCCACTGGGGCAGCAGGTGCTCATCCCTCCGGAAAGCAGGCCCCAGAGCTGGCCCCCAAAGTGAGTGGGTGCTTTAAGGGGACCTTTCCAAACCAGTGTTTAACAGACAGGGGGCCTGCCCCGCTACGGTTCTAGATGGGGCCCTGGGAAAATGCACACTTCTCCTAGCCCAGAGGGGAAGCCCCTTGGGTGAGAGTAAGCCAGCCCTCCCCCACCCTAGTATCTGCCCTCCCCCACGCCCACCACACAGCTCCCAGGCTTAGCCAGCAGCGCACACATACCTATATACTCTATTGCTTCCATGAACCAGGAGCTGATGTCAGCCTTGTGGTTATCCTCCACTGGGATGCACTTGTACTGATAGTGTCCTTCGAAGTGATTGGGACAGTCTGACGAGACGTTCAAGAGGGCCGTGATGCCCAGCGTGTCCAGCATGTCCCTCCGGGCTGCGTGATACGCACTGCCAAGGTAGAGGAAAGGAAGGATTTCCACTGGGCCTCCCTGTTTCCGGAGAGAGCAACACAAAGGTCACTGTCAGGGGGGGAACATCGCTGGGAGGCCAGGGGAGAATGTCATGCACAGAAGGGGGAGGAGGCTGAGACCAGCTACCAGCAAAAGCCAGCAAGTCCTGCATCTTCAAGAGTAACGCAGGAATTGGGGCATCTTTTGTTTGAATGGTCTACTCAGGGCCCCTTGAAGGGGCCTGGTTCCCAGGGTCTCATGCCCGGCCACTAAGAACAGAGACATGCAAAATCACTCCATGCTTCTGGAAATGTAGGTTCTGGTGCCCAGTGAGCAAATAAAACCCTCCAGCTCTGGTGTGAATCTCAAGCGTCTCCACCGAAGCCAGAGTCACTCTTGATTCAGGCCCACGTAACAGCAGACTGCAGCTCCAGCTCGGCAGGCTGCACACAGCCATGACAGACCAGTCCCCAGAGCCGAGAGCGGCACTCATTACAGCAGGCCTTCCCAAATGGGTTACCTGCACAACCCTGTCGGAATGGACTATTTCCACCCAGGACCCCAGACAGCACGGGGGACACCCTTTGAAAGAGCAAGATGCTGTCCTGCACACAGCAGGACCTCGCACGCACTGTCCATGTCAGGTTATGCCATGTGGCTCACAAGTGGTGAGCCAGGAGACGTGGTGGTTTGGGCTCTTGTAGAGACCCCCACCCCCGACGCTCAGGGCGGTACACATTTCATGGCATGTGGGAAAACCCTTTAAACACTGGGACCAAGGTCAGTGAGCATGGTGCTCCGAGCAGGGCAGAAGGATGGGGAAGCTACCTGATCATGCAGGGGGGTCCCACAGGAGCTGCACCCCAGTTCGATCGGCTCTGTGCTGGCTGGTGGAGAAATGCTGCTCAGGGATTTTGTTTTTGCACAGAATTCTGGGTACTCTGAATAAAACCTCTCGTAGCCTCCTGCAATTAAAGAGACAGGCATGAAGGGTCTGGAAAAGCGATTTCATTAGACAAATCTGTCTATAGGAGGCAGCCTGCACTCCCTGCCAACTACAGAGCCTAAGGGCCGACAATGCAGAGACCTGGCAGCTCTACATTTGCCACTAGACGTCACTACTGCAAGGAAACGGCTCCAGGGGATGGTGTCAGCCATTTCTAGTCTCCATCTCCTAGTCCGGCTCTCAGGGCAATGCTACCCGTGCACAGGGGAGGGGTTGCCTAGGACGGCTAGACTACCCGGGGGACCGCGCTCCCCCTGGAGTACATGGCACCTCACCTTAAGGAGCATCTGAGCTCGCAAGGGGCTATGCTCTGCCCCTCCTCTGGGCTCCCACAGAGGCATGAGCAGCTCCAGGAAAACCAAGACAAGGGCATTGCAGCAGCTCAGCACTTTCCAGAATCGGGCCATTGGCTCCCAACGTCCCTGCTCAGGGCTAGCTTTTCCCCAGCCCCCGGGTGGCCCTTGTGGGCAGCACACACAGCATCTCACTTGAAATCCAGCAGCCAAGGGGTGGGGTGGGTGAGCACTGTCTCAGCAATACACTTCTGCTCTCCATGACTGTTTCCACCACCCAGCAGTCCCTCATCCCAGCTGAGGAGAGACCCCCTTGTGTCTTCCTGTCGGTCACACAGCATACCTACCCCCTCCCTGGACGGAAGTTACAGAATAACCACCATGCTGGCAAAATCCAGCCCTGTGTCAGCATTTCTATAATGCAAGTAAACAGAAGCACCATCCTGGTACCCATGCTGGGCTCAGACCATGTCCTCATGGGGGATCAGCCCCCTTCCAGCCACCATTGCAAGCCCCCAGTGCACATAGGAAAGTTGCCATTTACACTGGTTGAATTTTGTCCCCTCCCCTGCCCTGCAGGGGCAGAGATCATTGGTCCTCTCCTGATCTCCTTACACTAGTGCCTGGTATGAGGGTAACCCCCAGTACAGAATCGGTCTTGGATTATTCCATTTTGTGGGTTGCAGCACCATGGCAAGCCAACGCTTATCTGCTCCCACTGAGGTCAGTGGCACAGGATGGGGCTCCATGCGAGTGTGGGTTCATGCACTCAAAGGGCAACATTGCCAGGGACTGACAAGACTGCCCTTGCCACGCACAGAGCATGAGAAGACACACGCCCACGAGCCTGGCTGCAGGAAGGGCCCCAGACTGCTGTTACATGCCAGACAGTTCCCTGCAGCAGAGCTGTGTCCAAGGCACAGCTGTGCACAGACTCCGTTCTGAGCCGCAGACCCTGCCAATGCCCTCATTCACACCCTCGGCACAAGCCTGGCCGCCAGGATCTGCCCCCCGACACAAAAATCCCACACGGGGCAGAATTCTGCTCCACTGCACTTCCCGTGGCTACAGCAGTGGAGTGCCAGGGAGGGACCCGAACCAGATGCCAGCCAACCATGCGTCACAACCTCCGTTCTCAAGGGATGCTTTCGGCAGGCCTGCCATCGATGTGGCAGAGGTTCTGTACCAGTGGAGCGTGACCCCAACCCTTCCAAGGGGAGTCACCAGCAGACTCCAACTGTGTTTGAAAGAGGGTCACGCTGCTGGGGCTATGAGGTCAGTGCGGGGCGGAGGATCTCTGGCATAGGGCATTAGTAGCTGACTGTGGCCCCGGCAGTAGCCTATCTAGCCCTCCCCACCAATGACAGTTGGGGAAGAGGTGGGGCAGACTCAGTGCTCATTTATCAATCATCACTCTTAATCGCTCAGCCTAGGGCAGTCTCCAGAGACTCCAGGAGCGTGCTCCGTGCGGTACGTACACAGAAATACAGCCCCTGCCCCACCGAGCTGGCAGATCCAGATTTCACAGCCCATCTATAATTTTATTTTGCTTAAAGAAATTTGCCCAAATACAAGTGTAGCTCTGGGAAGTGGTTAGGAGCAAACTAGTACCTTCACTCTTTCAGGGGTGCTAGAATCTCCTTCCCAAGGCTGCTCTGTCTTCAGGCTGAAAAATCCTCTTGATCCATTAAATAGCTTTTAGCTTGGAAGGGGAGGGGGACAGCAAGATTTTGTCAGAGTAGATAATAGGAGACTGTCCTGCCATCCTTATCTGCGAGAGTTTCCAAAAAGAAAGAACAACCTTGCAAAGGCAATTGTTCTGAGTTGTTTATACCAAGGGGGAAAAACCTGACAATTTTGATGGGCAAAAAACCCCAAAAACATCACATCTTCAAAGGCACCATACTCCAGAGACTGAAAAGCCAGCTGGACAGAGCTGGAGTAAAACAGTTGCATGCTAGCTCAAGTGATAATGGAGAGCAGAAAACAGGTTATTGCCAGCTTTCAAAATTAAACTGGTGGGGCCATGACAGGGTAGCTTCTGTCACACTGTCTAAAGGAGGTGACATTTGCAATGTCCGAGACTTCTCTTTTCAAGCTACATTGGCCTGCTACCCTATCTTCCCATTCACACTGATCACTAGTTCCATCAGTTTGGAAAGAGGACCACATTGGAGTAAAGGTTTTTACCCTCTCCACCCCCAAGTCCAAGATATCACTTGAAAGTAGGAAATCAAATGAACTCACAACCCTGTGCTGAGCATCAGATCTAACAAGAGTTATATAAATGACTGGGGGGTGGCGGGGAGAGAGAAATCAGACTGTTTACCTTGCATCTCATGCTATAATTTACACTTGTGTGGAGCAACTGTGAAATTCACCTTGTGTAGTCACTTATACCTATGCAAGTTAGGTTTTGCTAGCAGATGGGTATGGTTTTAGATGGTGGGGGGAATCAGATGCTTATTGTCGTCAAGAAGCTCTGGATCTATGCTGTTCTACCTCATCACAAGTCGTCTTTTCCCTTTTCCCACACTGCAGTCCCCTGCTCAAAGGAGCTTTTTTAAAATTAACTCTTGGCCTAGTTCCCCCATGCCTTACAGTTTATGGAATCAGACAGACAATGCTTATCCCTGTGATTAAGGGTTTGCTGTATCACACTTACAGATATTAAAAAAGAAAACCCACACAAACACAGATCTGATGATGCTGTGGAAACAGCTTGTTGGTTTTCGTAATTGTCCATGTGATAGTCAATCACAGATGGCTTCATATTTTCCTACGAACAGACAAAACAGAGCTGTTATTGATTGGCTCTCTAGTGCAGGGACTCAAATGTCATCTGTTTACCTCCAGGGATATTTCTCTCTCTTTTAAAGACTAATGATCTTTGAGTCCTTGTAAATGTTGACCTCTGTTTAAAATCCATATTGTGCATGTAACTAAGCTCTTTTATCATCACTGCAGGAATCTAGCCACAGTAGGGCTGTGTCTACACTATGTACCTTTTAGCAACACAGCTACGCCACTAAAAGGTGTGCAGTGTAGCTGCTCTCTGTCAGCAGGAGAGCTCTCCTGCCAACAAAAAATCCACCCCCCCCCCCCCAAATGAGCAGTGTTAGGAGCACTCTGCTGCCGACAAACCGCTGTTCACAGCGGCGCTTTTTGTTGGTAAAAAGCTTTTGTCACTTGGGGTGGGTGTTTCTAAGTTTTACTGATGGAAGTCCGATGTCATAGAATCATAGAATACCAGGGTTGGAAGGGACCCCAGAAGGTCATCTAGTCCAACCCCCTGCTCGAAGCAGGACCAATTCCCAGTTAAATCATCCCAGCCAGGGCTTTGTCAAGCCTGACCTTAAAAACCTCTAAGGAAGGAGATTCTACCACCTCCCTAGGTAACGCATTCCAGTGTTTCACCACCCTCTTAGTGAAAAAGTTTTTCCTAATATCCAACCTAAACCTCCCCCACTGCAACTTGAGACCATTACTCCTCGTTCTGTCATCTGCTACCATTGAGAACAGTCTAGAGCCATCCTCTCTGGAACCCCCTTTCAGGTAGGGGAAAGCAGCTATCAAATCCCCCCTCATTCTTCTCTTCTGCAGACTAAACAATCCCAGCTCCCTCAGCCTCTCCTCATAAGTCATGTGTTCTAGACCCCTAATCATTTTTGTTGCCCTTCGCTGGACTCTCTCCAATTTATCCACATCCTTCTTGTAGTGTGGGGCCCAAAACTGGACACACTACTCCAGATGAGGCCTCACCAATATTGAATAGAGGGGAACAATCACATCCCTCGATCTGCTCGCTATGCCCCTACTTATACATCCCAAAATGCCATTGGCCTTCTTGGCAACAAGGGCACACTGCTGACTCATATCCAGCTTCTCGTCCACTGTCACCCCTAGGTCCTTTTCCGCAGAACTGCTGCCTAGCCATTCGGTCCCTAGTCTGTAGCTGTGCATTGGGTTCTTCTGTCCTAAGTGCAGGACCCTGCACTTATCCTTATTGAACCTCAGATTTCTTTTGGCCCAATCCTCCAATTTGTCTAGGTCCTTCTGTATCCTATCCCTCCCCTCCAGCATATCTACCACTCCTCCCAATTTAGTATCATCCGCAAATTTGCTGAGAGTGTAATCCACACCATCCTCCAGATCATTTATGAAGATATTGAACAAAACCGGCCCCAGGACCGACCCTTGGGGCACTCCACTTTGTCCACAAATCCTAAGGTAGTTGCTGAAATCTTAATCCACAGATGTGTTTCATCCCAGCCAGACTACTGCAGTTCTGGGTTTGCAGGCCTTGCAATTACTGTTCCTTGGTGGCAACTTCTATAAAACCCAGTAGACTGATTACTTGGCCTACATTTCGCCTTCCAGCATCCTGCCCCATATTAGAAGGGCATTCACTGAAATACAGCACTCGGTAGATTTCCGGTATGCTTAGTCGTCAGGTGTCTCAGGCCTCTGAGGAGATCAACACATCACATCCTCATGTACCCTTATTTCTCTAGATCCCAGGTTCTCCCTGTTTCTCATTGCCTTTGAGGTGTGACTCTGTAGCATGACCAGCAGCGAAAAAGAATTGCAAGAAGAAGATGGAAGAGCATCCACTGTCCAACAGCCACCGCACAACAGGGGAGCTGGCAGCTGCTGCCTTCACAGAAACACTCATGCTCTGGAAGGAATAACAGAAAAGGGTAGGATGACAATTCACTGTGAGCTGGTGAGGCTGTTACACAACACCTTCTCTTTACAACTGCTAGACTCCCACGTGAGATTACCTTTTGCCGGAATTCTGGTTTCTCTTCTTGTTTAATACCTATGAAGAGTTTTCACGTTTTAGGACTATTTTAATTAAGTCTCTAGGGCTTGGATCTTGAAGCCATCACACCCAGGGGAAACTCCCACAGACACTGGTGCTGTGTGTGTCTCAGAGGACAGAGCTGAACAACCATAGCATCAGGCCACAGGTTGTTCCCCACTGTCAGCTTCCAGATGGCACCTCTGTCTTCCAGGCAGGAACGGGCAGGCCCGGCATGAAATCCGGGCCCCACTGACATCAAAGGCTGTTTTGCCATTGACTGCAATGACTCATTCATTGATTCATTCATTCATGCAATGAGATTCAGCTCTCAGTCACTCCAGCCTAAATGAAGCTGGACAGCAATGAAGTACTCAGAATCTGGCCCTAAAGCCATGTTAATTGTGAGCTATGCGTCTTGGCTGTGCAATTCTTTATGTCATCCATCCCCAATAAAGGTTGTGATTTAGTTCTAAAGTTTGATTGCACTGGTAAAAAAACTGGAAATTTGCATTGACTGTGTGCACCTAGTGGGAACAGGCCCAGCTTCAGCAAAGCACTCAAACAGGTTGTTGTGTGCACGCGCTTAAATTCCTCCCTGTTCACCCCCTCCTGAAGTGAATGGGATTTTTTTGCAGGATCAAGGCCAGAGAGAAAGGATACCTCCCCACTCCACACACACAATTTGCTGCCTGATTTAACAATCTGATGCTAACATTTCACTCCATCCGGAGGTTCTGCTGCTCGTATTATTGAATGATGTTCCCCTAACCCTTTTTCTTGATAGGCAGCCTGTGTATTAAAACACTGCACTCCATGACAGACAGAACCCCAAGGCGGGATTACAAGTAATACGAAGTTGCTGGTCTAGAAGAATGTCATAGCTTTGATTACAGCAACTGTAGGCAGGCAGGGTGGTCTAGGGAAAGGCCTGTGGAGCTGCAGGTTCTTGGGTCTTAATTGTGATTTAGCCACTGCGTTTGGGAAGACATTCGGATCTCCTTGTACTCCACTTAACCCAGCTGCATGACTGCTTTAAAGCCTGGTTTCACTCTACAGCGGATACAACAGGTCAGCTCACCTGACTCCCATTAGTCGAACAGTAACCCCATGCACAACTTAAAAAAAGACAGGTTACAGTGAATTTAACATAACAGATTGGGGGTCTGATATTGCTCCCACTGACTTCATTAGGAGAAAGTTTACCCTCACCCCCATGTCAAGTGCCATACAAACACCCTTAGGTGTAACATGTCTTTCTTGTGAAAAAGCTTTGAGATTTTACATATAATCTAAGACTGGAGAACCAAAGGGTCAAGTTTTACAGGAAGGAATAATTCATAGTCAAACAAGTGAGAAGAAACCAAGTCAGGCCCAATTTATTTTAAATGTAAAAGTGAATCTAGTCAGCCATGGTATTCAAACAAGCCAGCATTTCACGTTTGCAAAAAGACCAAACACATTTATACTAGATGCCATTGCTATGTAAGTGTTTAGTCTTAGAAAAGCGCCGCTGTTTTTACTGTGCCTAGCACAACGTAAATGTCAAATATGTTTAACCAATCTGTTAACGGACTCACCATCTAATGGCACACACAGATCCCTACGTAAAACCAACAGATTCAAACTTGTTAGCCGAAAGACAAAAATGTAATTCCACTGGCGGCTCACTTTACCCAAACACACAGAAGTAGAAGAAAAATTTATTTAAAAAAATGGTCATTACTGTCGGTCTGCTTTTAAAATAGTGACTATTGGAGGCAGACAGTTTATAAAAAAATAATCAGCAGCTGATAAATCTCTGGAACTGGGTGGTCTGTTCTACTACAGTGAACCACACTTCAGATGACTTTTGCTCAAGCAAAATCTGCCTTCAGCAACCCAGCCACACCAGCATCTCAATGTGGACACTTTAAAAAAACAAAAAAAAACAACAACGTTTCATTTGATTCAAATTAGTTCCATCTACCCAGTCTAAAGATCTGCGTAGTTCTGTCATTACCAATCCATCTCCCACTGATCTCAGTCTGCTTTAAAGTTGGACATAGCTGAAGAGCACCAGAGAAACAGAATATATTCTAAATATCAAGCTTGATGGAGAACAACGTTCCTGAAATTTTATTAAAAATGTGCACGTGGATCCCATCTGGTTTATCCTAAAACCCGTGCTTGGCTTGTAAGAGACCCTTTGGACCTCAGGGTCAAGGCTATACTTCGAAAAATAAGGTAGTAGGTCAGGTGTCAGAGTAGCGGCCGTGTCAGTCTGTACCCACAAAAAGAAAAGGAGGACTTGCGGCACCTTAGAGACTAACCCATTTCTTTGAGCATGAGCTTTCGTGAGCTGTAGCTCACTTCATCGGCTGCATACAGTGGACAATACAGTGGGGAGATTTTATATTTACATTTTATAAAATCTCCCCATTGTATTGTCCACTGCATGCATCTGATGAAGTGAGCTGTAGCTCACGAAAGCTCATGCTCAAAGAAATGGGTTAGTCTCTAAGGTGCCGCAAGTCCTCCTTTTCTTTTCCTAGTAGTTCAGTTAAGCTGGACACAGAGAATTGACTAATTATAGCATTGTTCTTATCATTAAACCCTGTTAGTTAGCAAAATCAGCACACCCCCAGTCTGACTGCAAAACTCTAGACCAAAAAAAGGACACGCAGGGGCACCAGAACCCTTCAAGAAGGGTTGTTTGGGTTTTTTTTTTAATTACATTATTGCTTTATCCTAAAAACACCACAGAAAGAGAGTGGAGAAAATGAAATCCTCCTTGCGCTCAGTTTTCTTTTGTCCTGAGACCAGCACATTATTCCAGGCAGTCGGGAACGTTAACACGGTTCTATCCCGGAATAAAGCAGAGTCCCCTTCAAAAAGCACATTCCAGCTGCCACGCCACCGCACCCGCCCGCAAACAGAAGCGAATTTGGCTGCGCGCTTCTAGATCCCGTTTGATCTTTGTCACAAACACTCAGCTCCGGTGGTTCCGCCTCCCCCGGTAAAATGTTAACAAGGGGGTGGGTGAGAAAACCAGGAAACCTAAACCGAAAAAAAAAATCCTGCAACTCGCCTTCGCGGTTCAAGCAAAGGTCACCAGTAGCATTTCCCCAACAGCTGGCCGGTCAAACGGGCAGGAACCAACTGGAGCAGACAATAAACCCGCTGTCCGCGGGCCCACCCTAAGCCACAGGCGTGCTGCCGAGGCAGCCTCCAGCTCCCAAAGGGGAAGGAAGGCGGCGGGGGGGGGGGTCCTTTGATCCCCCTCCCCCCCAGGTCTGCAGGCTGGCTGGGCGGGCGAAAGAATGAATGGAATGTGCCCGTGTGAACGGAAGAAAGGACACGCAGGATCCGCCCCCCCGCACGGCACCCGGAGCCTGCCTGCCAGCCCCGCAGCCGACGAATACAGCACGGCCCATGGGTCACACTCAGCCCCCTGCGAGCCTTGCAATGTGTGCACGCCCCCCCCTCGCCCCGCTGCACGGGGCTCCACACCCCCCCCGACTCCCCCAGCCCCCCCCAGCTGCACGGGGCTCCAGCCCCCCCCCAAACCTCCATACACGAGGCTCCACACCCCCCCCACGCACCCCCCCCACCTCCATGCACGGAGCTCCACACACCCACACACCCAGCCCCCCCCCCAGCTGCACGGGGCTCCCCCCCCACACCTCCATGCACGGGGCTCCACCCCCAGCCCCCCACCTCCATGCACGGAGCTCCACACAGACCCCCCCGGTCGCACCTTTGAGCAGGCGGATGTCGGCGCGCGCCGTGTCGCGGCGCAGCGCCCGCACCACCAGCCAGACGGTGCTGTCCTCCCGCAGGCTCTCGGCGCGGGCGCTGCGCTCGTCGTAGAGCACCACGGCCGGGAAGAGGCCGGCGCGCAGGCGGGCGCGCACCTCGCCCTCGGCCGGCAGGATCTGCTCCAGGCTGACGGCGCCCTTGGCGCGGCGCCGCACGATGCTGTGGCAGCGCACGCTGAGCGCGCCGCGGATGTGGCCGGCGCCGTGGGCCAGGAAGGGCCGGCAGTCCAGCAGCAGCAGCGGGCAGCGCCCGGGGCCCGCCTCGCGCCGCAGCAGCAGCCGCCGCAGCGCGCTGCCCTCCACCTCGCGCAGCTCCCCCATGGCGCGCGCGGGCGGGCAGCGGGGCCGCGCGGCCGGGAGCCCTGGCGGAGGCGCTGGGGCCCGGCCCTTTACAGCGCCCGGCCCCGCCCCGCCGCCGCGCGCCGGCCGCTGAATGGAGCGCGGGGCCCGCCCGCCTCGCGTCACCGCCATTCACAAAACCCGGCGGGGCGGGGCGGAGGGGGCGGCGCTGCGCCGGCTGGTGAATGGGGCCGCGGGGGGATGGGCGGGCGCCGTGCGAGGCCGCTGTCCCCGGGGGCGCGGGGCACGGCTCCTCTGCTGGGGGCCCTCGGGGCCGGGGACCGGCTCCTCTGCTGGGGGCCCTCGGGGCCGGGGGCCGGCTCCTCTGCTGGGGGCCCTCGGGGCCGGGGGCCTGTGCAGGGGTCTGTAGTAGGGACGAGCCTGTGGGGCACAGCTAGTGTGGCGAGCACCATGTGAGTGAGTGGGTGGGAAAAGGGCAGACACTTGAGCTGCAGAACAGCCCCTCCACGCCAGGCAGCCCCATGTGTCGAGTCCCACGTGTAAGCTTCCCTACCTAGCCCTTCAGCAGGGATCACCTCCCGTACAAGGCCAAGCAGGTTGAAAACCCACTCCCTTCCCCACGGAGGATGCACCATCCCTGTTTGTTTTTCTTGAAATAGCTCTCCTTCTGCATAATGCTTCACTATCCCATACATCGCAGCTGAGTAGGCCAGCATCATCCTTGCCTTTTGCCACAGATGTCCCTATTTATAGCTTTCTGCTGTTGGCAGGTCTGCAGTGCTGGGGGGAGGGGAAGATGTTTTCCTCCCCAATCATTCAGCCCCCACATTGCCCGAGGAGCTGGCATGAATTGCACCATAGTGACCCTGAAAGGAGTGATTTGGGTATCATTTTTTTAAAAGCAATGGATGCTAAGAGATCCTTTGCATGGCTGAGCTTTTATTTTTAATGTGAGAGTGGATGGGGAATTTCATTTGGAACAAGACTGTCATAGGAACTCTCCTCCTGACATTGCTTGTAATGCCATGGATGAATGATGTCAGCTTAACCTAGAAGGAAGCCTAAACACTGAGATTTAGTGATTTTTTTTTTTAAAGGACAAAAAGCTGTATTCTGGCATCCTTCCTCATACCCATGTGACTGGGATCCTGGCAACAACTAGGCTTCCATTTCCATGCCCCTTCTGTGGGGAAATGATTATTTCAAACAAATAAACCAGTGGACCGAGTCTGTGAGCATTCCACGCACATACTGAAATGCATCTGGCAGGTCTGTGTTTTTTCTTGCTATTACCAAAATCCGATTAATAAAATATCAGTGACTGCCAATATGTTCTTAGGAGTTCAACAGCTTTTCAGGAGGAAAAAAGAGAAACACTTAAGGTTTTGTTTGAGAATGAAACGCGACCTCTTTTATATTTAAAATGTACATGCAAAACTAATGTTATTGTAACTGACCTTCCCTGGCTATCCATATTCCTTCTGTATATTTTGGGACATTTCCTGAACCCATTTGGAATGGTGAGATCATGACATACTGGAATATTAGAATACCACTTTAATCACACCATGAGACATCATGTTATAGACTAACCAATGGATACGTTAATTATGGGGTGGAGGTTGGAGAAAAGCTCAATTCACCAGAGTCTTGGGTTGGAATTATGGCACCATAATGCAAATACTTCCTGTTTTCTTCCCACTAAGATTAAGGCATTGATCCCCTATGGCGCCCCTTCCCTTCTCTTCATCATTCTGTCTCTTCCTTTCACCTGCCTCCCATGGGGTTTTATCTAGGGCCGGACAAACATTGGAGGGGCTTGATTTACAAGGGGCTTCTGAACAGAACCCAGCAGGGTGGATCTGCTTGAAAATTTTCCTCGGGAGCAGTGTTTTGTTGAAAAATTGCCATTTTGTTGCAATTGAAACTTTCCGGGGGAGCATGTCAATGAAATTGTGTTTTACATTAGAAGTGGAGCATTTTGATCAGGTTGAAATGTTCTGCTTCATCTCTTCAGAACAGGATGTAGCAGGTTTTCAGTTCAAAGTGACTCTGCAACATGACAATTATTTTATATTATAAAGTAAAAAAAGGTGAAAGTTAAAATTGAATCAAAATATTTTGATTGAAACAAAATTATTCCTCCCCCCCCAAAAAATTTAATTTCCTCCCCCCCCCAAAAAATTTAATTTCATATTAATTTTTGTGCCAATGTGGAATGAAAACAAATGTCAAAAATGCAGAATTTCCTGTGAAATCCTGCAGGGCATGATAAATAGCAAGTGGCCCTTGGCCAGCCCTGGTTAGTTTGCTTGGAAGTCCAGGTTCTAAACAAGACCAAACTGCCACCCTCTGATGGCTTTGGGAAAAGGCCACCCTACAAGTAAGAAGAAAAGGAGTACTTGTGGCACCTTAGAGACTAAGGTGCCACAAGTCCTCCTTTTCTTTTTGCGAATACAGACTAACACCGCTGTTACTCTGAAACCTACAAGTAAGATTTAGGTTGGGGCATGTCCCAGGGACTGAGGGAAATGGTAGATGAAGGCACACCCAATGCAGAGGGGTTTTGTACGCATTCACATACCTGGGCTGATTGTTCTTGGGTAAATAGTGCTGGAGAGTTCAGAATAGAGTTCAGTTCTCTAGCCAAATGATGTGGCTTTGCTCCTTATATCATCTGTAGGTGGCAACCAGAAGGCAACTAGGTAGTGTGTGCAGGCTTCTATGAAGACATTCCTTCCCACAGAGGGCAGCGTTTGGAAGGACAGGTTAATAGGGGATGTGATTCTCTACACGCTCGGCAGTGATTACTTGTGCAAAGTGGCTGTAAAGCGCGATCACTGAGGTCTGTGAATGGAGAATTCTGTTTTGGTAGCATTTACACTCCTGCCAATAGCAGCACATGGCGCAAGGCAGTGAGGAGTCAGGCCCATAGAGGACTCAGATGGTTCCCAAGTCCCAGACACATGGTGTGGATAGGCTCCCTTCCCCCATTTCCCTGCCGCTGCCCACTTCCCTCTTTTACAGCTCCTGCCTGCTACACTGTTGACTTCTGTGCTAGCCAGCTGGGTTTGTCTTACCCTTCAGCGATTTACCATTTGCTGCCATAAGAGTGCTTCCATTGATAAAATATAGTCATTCGTTTACGTGCCTTGGGTGCAGTGTGTTTAATACCCCCAAGGAATGTATTCCATCCCACATCCTTACAATTCATTGTAAGATGAAGTTATTTTGTCACATACACAAAGTGCAACTTTGTGAGAGGAAGCCAGGAAAGAGGAAGTCTACTATTACAGGTACTGACATACAAGATACCTTGAGGCCTTGCCCTACAAAGAGTGACAGAGGGTCGTCACATTTCCCTTGATGTCCACAATAAAGCCCCATCCTTAAATCTTGAGCTTTGAAAAGAAAAAAGTAAAATTTAGTGTCAGATTTCAATATAATTTAAAAATTGTATTCAAATACAAGCAGAATTTAATGTTAGTTTGGACCATAAACTGCACCTTTCTGCTCAGGAAACTCCCACTGAAATCAATGGAAGGTTCAGTTAAAGAATTGATGCTAAGATGTAGGCCTTTGTGCAGGGGAATGTTTGACACTTGAATACACTGAGGAATCCTGCTTCTTTTTGTAGGAAATGTAGACTACATAGTCCCAGCATGTGCACACTATGACGTCATGTGGAGTACATCCAGGTGCATGTTACTATCTTGGACACCTTAAATACTAATTACATCTGGTTTTATATTAAAATGTCATGAAACAAGGAGTTCTCGCTCTGTACCTGACAATTATGGTGTATGACTGGCTCCCATAATTGCCTCAAGGCGATTCACAGAAAGGTGTGTGGGTGTGTGTACGTGCTTGCTCAGCTCCCAAATTTACAGGGAGCTGTAGGATGAGCCTGTTTCAAATGTCAGTTCCTGTTTTAAAATACACATTCTAGAAAGTGAAAGGTATCATTGTGCTGTATCAAAATTAGTAGAGAAAATGATATTCAGCAGTATAAATATCAGCAAAATAGATAAGATCAGTACATTTCATTTGTCAGTGCGGTACGTATAAGCAGTCTGTTATGTTCGTTGGTGGCTGACTTGATCAATATTACTCAAATTCATACAAGAATTCCAATTTTCCTATACTAGTAATAGAGGAAGAGAGAAAACTTGACTCCAGTTGGGCAGGTTTACTGGAGTGGACTAGCCACAGCTTAAATACTTCCAAATCACACTTTCGGCTGAAAGATGCACATGCATTAAACAAGAAAATGGGGACAATGTAGGTTTTGGAATGCAGCCGTTTCTGGGGTGAAGTGCAGCAGCTCTTTAACAGCAGACAGTAACACTACACAGCAGTTCAGGACAGACTGTGAAGAATAACACAGTAGCTACTGGGGAGGTTTGAGTGGGCCAAATATGGCCCGTGGTAAATCCCAGTGTAAAGAACAGTCTATGAATTCAAGTTACCATGATTCTGCTCACTCTGGTAAATCAATCAGATCTCAGCAGACATTTCTGTTATGCCCAATTATGAGTCACTGTCGGGCTCTTAAGTGACACTGGCATTGTACTTAATTTCCATTTAGGACGTGGTGAAGTCTAGGCCTTAGAGCTATGAGTTAGAGATACAGGATTTTGTCATGGAGTTTCTAATCTAGTTTTGAACCTCCAGCTCGTGGCGTCCATCTGAGCTGGCCTGGGTAACTACGTTACAAAGCAAAGCCACCGGTGTGTTTGGCAGGGGGTGGGCAATGGAAAGGAGGGACTGCTCTGTTGTACCCAAAAGTGTTCTAACCAGCTTTGAAGAACATGCGCTAGCCACAGCTGGTCACTTGGGTGCGGCTGACGGGCTTGATGGATTCCTCAAAGGTGACCCAGGTAGGCAGAAGGAGTTGCCTGCCCAGTGGGGAATGGAGCGGCTTGTCTGCACCAGAGGCTGGGAGTCACTGCTGCTGCGGGACCCTGGCAGCTGTGCCTGGAGTCAGGGGAGGAAACCTGCCCCAGCGCTGAGCATTAGGAGGACACAGGGGGACCCCTGCTTCACGTGGACTGTGGCTTTGCTGCCAGAGGGAAAAGGAACAGTTTGTTTGAAAAGCTCTTTGTGTTTGTATGGACCCAAGCTGGCGCGTTGATCTGACCCCAACCCTCCGACCTCCTCTGCCCCTCCAGCCTAACCTGACCCCCAGCCTCTCAGCCTGCCTCTGACAGGGAAGTTTTTAACTTGAACATGTTGCTATATCTCACCCCTGCGTGGTTTGGAAGAGCGAGGGTCCAAACTCCTGAGGGGAGAGAAGGGAAAGTTGGAGCACATGAAGGGGTGTCTGCAGGAGGGAGGGGGCCACTAGCACCCCATAACCCTTCTGCTTTTGGAGTGGGGGAGAGGAGCAGGGCATCTCTCCGCTCCCACATGCCCGGAATCAGCCGGCTGAGGGCCATGCCAGCCCCACGGACCCTTGCTGCATTGGAGCATAGGAGTGGATACTGCCAAAATCAGAACCAGTTACTAAGGTGACTTCCAGATCTAGCCTCGATTACAATAGGGCATTTTTCAATCATTTCTCCCACTCCCCACTAACCCAGTTCAGCTCCACCAATGGTGACAGCCTTGGGACGCTGGCTGTAGACAGGACTCTTGCAAAAGCACTGCCTTGAGTAGTCCTACTCTGAGCGCAGGAGAGGTGCTGAAATAAACGGTGGCAGCCAGAGGCCCATCTGCACCTGGGTTTGCGAGCAGGGAAAAGTTTTCAGAAACATCCACATCTTCCATGAAAAGCAGGTGATCGGGATGCCCACCCCCGAGCTTGGGTGAGTCGAGAAAACCTATGGGCCTGGCCCTGAGTTCGAGAAGATAGAGACCATCTACCCCATGGCCTTGTTGAGAGACAAGGTGGCGGAGGTCATATCTTGTATCGGACCAATTTCTGTTGGTGAGAGAGACAAGCTTTGGAGCTTACACAGAGCTCGTCTTCAGGTCTGGGAAACTTCTGGGGCGATCGCTCAGGTGAACGGTGCTGGAGGCCCTACAGAAGTGTCCGGAGACCTTGCTCTGAGCAGGTCCAGCTGACACTTGGCATGGCGGTAACAACGCCGGTAGATACTTTTGCACTGTCTATACTAGTACTCCCAGCTATGGTGCTGCACCAAGGAGAGTGGGAGATTTTAAGAAGACCTTGAGTCTCATCTTGCTGGCACGTGCTTATGCTGGTCATGTCCTGACATGAGTTTAGTTTCATCATGTAGGTGGGATAACAAGTTAAAGAGCCACATTAGGGAGATGTGTGGCAGCTCAGCTCTATAACCATGTTATCCCATCCACATGGCAAGCAAAACCCCATCCCCACTAGTGCTGCCTTGGTGTGTGGAGCCAGAGATGGAGCTTACTCCCTGCCCAGCTGCAGGTGAGAAGCTGGCCCCCAGACCAGGCGGGCAGGGCTCTCCTAGTCCTGCACAGTTTATGACTCAGTTCAGCAATCCGGCAGCCCTGGAGACGGTCGCTACTCTAGTTTTCTTTATAGACTTGAGACAATGAACAAGTTTCTTTCGCCTCAGGCAGCTCCCATTTATCGTCTTCCTTCAAAGAGATGAGCGTTAAAACCCCTACTCTGCCTCAAAGATGCTCCAGCTGTCTGGGCTGCCACTCCCACCAGCAGGCAAGCCAGAGGGTGGCTTATTCGCAGAGAAGGGAGAAGTGATTTAACCTGCTGGATAAGCAGCACTTCATAAGACCAACAAAAAGTTGATTTTTTTTGTGCTTGAGTAAGGGGCAGCGCGTCACTGCTCTGCCCCGGAAGCAGCGGGGGAAGGAACAGCCACTCAGAGTCCTTGTGGATGCCAGAGACGGGAGGAGCCCTTTTAAGGGTGCATCTTACTCCTGGCTCATGCCTCGACAGCTGCATTGGGCAGCAAACAGGGTGGCACTAGCTGACCTGGATCCAAAGGGCTGTAGGTTGAACAGGGATGTAGGGCTTCCCTCCCCTGCCGAGCCAGGGCAGAGAAGGTCATTAACTGAGATAGGGTCATTGGGAACTGCGAGAGCTCCTATCCGCTCTGTGAAACGTTCCTTGGGATTATCCTGGCCTTAGACAGGCTAGCTCCTCTGGCCTGCTCTACCTTGGGCTTTATTTCCAACAGTTTCCCACTGCCACTCAGTGGCTCACCCTGGCAATGCTAGCAACAGTGGGGAGCATGGGTGCCGACAAGGCACTGGTGTCTCCTGCTTTTCCCTCCAGATTGCCATGGACCTCATCTGACCACGGTTAGAGGACATAGGTACTATAATGCCAGCAGCTACTCAGCACTTTGTCTGTAATAGCTGCTATCCCCACAGCACTTACCCAGGGCTAAGGTTGGGGTAGACCCATCCTGATGCATCTGCACTCCTGCCATCAGCTCCTGCTCTTCCAGGGGGAAAATCCGGCCTACTAGCACCAGCCTATGCTGCCCATATTAGCCCCTGCTCTAGTGAGACGCTTCACTACTCAGCTAACTAAGATGAGGATGTTGACGCCCAGCATTTACACCCCTACTTGCCCCCAATCCTTTGTTCATAGCTGTGTATTTATATTATAACAGGCGAGTTTGGGATTTCTTCTCTTTAAAGTGATCAGCAACACCAAGCAGCAAGGATGGGGTCTGTCCCTGCCCTTCAGGATAGCACTGAGAGCCAGGGGGCTCCATGTGTGTCCCCACCAGACCCGTGCACATCATTCAGCCTTAACTAGCTCTCCCCATCAGAGAGCTCCAAGTACTTTATACAGGAGGTCACACTCATCAGCCCCACTTTACAGCTGAGAGAACAGTAAAGCCCAGCGCCCTGCTCCCTGGTCAAAGCTCTCCCTGCACATGGTGCCTGCCCAGCATGTCCTCTGCTGACATCACAGCACACTCAGGGCCTGCAGTCTGGTCCTTGCTATCCGACAGAAGCATGGAGCTTGGTGGGGGTGCAGTGGGCAGTCTGTCCTGAGTGTTCCCCATAGCGCGTAGCCCAAACAATGAGTTCTGTATAGCTCCTTGAACCTGGCTGGCTGGAGTTTGTTTTCAAGGTGATTGAGAACAAGTCCCAGAGAAGAGTCAGTGAGACGTCTTAGGAGACTTAGGACCACCTGTCCAAAAGAGCTCAGCTCCCAACACTCCCGCTGTTCTTAGTGTGTGTGTGGGGGGCGGGTGGTGGTGAGGAATTCTCCATTGCTGTCAGCCTGTGTGTGTGTGTGATGAAGAAGTCTCTCTTGGTGGCAGCCTGGGAGTGGCGTAGTGAGGCATTCTCCATTGTTCTCAGTGTGTGTGTGGTGGGGAGAACATCCACTGTTCTCAGTGTGCGTGGGGGGAATTCCTCCTGTTCTCACTGGGAGCTGCTAGTTACTGAGCCCTGCTGAACATTGGCCCTCGGTATATTGCCAATGTAGTTCTATGGGGGTATGGCTAAACTGCAATTAAACACTCCAGGCTGGCCTGTGTCAGCTGACTCAGGCTTGCGCTGTGGGGCTGTAACATTGCCATATTGTTGGGGCTCATACTGGAACCCGAGCGCTGGGACCCTTTTAATTGGAGCGTAGACTCACCCATAGGGACTAGAGACCCCTTCCAGCAACAGCAGCAAGTGTATCTGGGAATTAGATACATTAGATACATTAGAGACTGGCAGTTTGTTGGCTTGTTAGGGTCAGACACAAAGCTTAGGGAGTTGGTATTTGTGGTCCACCTTTCTGTGAGCCCTTAAAATCAACAGCACCCAGTAACCCCAGGAAGTCTCTCTGGAGCCAGGGTCATGGGGGTTTAATCAGTAATCAAAGAAAAGGTTGAATTGCAATACTGCTTGTTATGCCCTCTGAACTAGGAGGAGTGAAAATGTGAGGAGATACTCAAGATGGGGTAGTGTCTTGTTCTCTGGTAGGCGAGTCACATGCTCTCCAGTGAATGAGACTGATGCCGTTAGCAAAGTGCGTTCTGGGCAATCGCTCAGTGAAATTCAGTGCCATGCCCAGAGCCCACACAAGGCACCACTTATATCAAACTTCAACCACTGGAGTGCAAATGATGCCTAGAACTTTGTGTAGGCCCTGCACACAGTGGGAATCCCACCCGATCTGCTGAAGCCAGGGATCACAGGGGTGCTGCCTTTCTTGGATGATCAATAGAATCAGAGAAAAGATCAATGTAACCATTCTGCTGCCGGTCTTCTTCTGCAGCTGCAACTCTTTGCCAGAGGATGTTGTGAAGGCCAGAACTATAACATGGTTCAAAACAGAACTAGATAAGTTCACGGAGGATAGGTCCATCCAATCTGGTCCTGGTCCTGGCTATTAGCCAGGATGGGCAGGGATGCAACAACATGCTCTGAGTGTCCATAGCCTCTGTTTGCTAGAAGCTGGGAATGGGCGACAGGGGATGGATCACTTGATGATTAGCTGTTCTGTTCATTCCCTCTGGGGCACCTGGCATTGGCCACTGTCGGAAGACAGGATACTGGGCTAGATGGACCTTTGGTCTGACCCACTATGGTTGTTCTTATGTTCTTATGTAAAATTAATTATAATATAATAATAAAAATATTTAGTACAGAAACACCCCAAGATAACGACCTCTCGAGATAGCAATGATGTGAGATAACGACCTTAGCAAATAATGCATTTTAAAAATCTTGCCCTACTAAGAAATGTGTATTTATATAAGTTTCCCAGTCACAAATCTAGCATTCTGGAGCAAAGTCACTAAAACATAATCCAACAAACAAATGTTCCTTTAATGTGCCCCTCCCTTCTCCCTCCACTGCACCCCACCCCTAGTTGTTGTCCTGGGTCAGTGAAGACCCAGAGTTCAGAGGTGCTCTCACTTGAGTTCACCTCCCACCCTTGCTCGTTCTTTCAGCCACTCACCACTCGTTCCAGCCACTCGCTCTGGCTGCTATTGTTCGTCGTACCACCATTCACTCCTCTGCTCTGTCGCCGATGGCCCTGAGCCATCAACTTCTGCTGCCACCTGCCACTATGACCTCTGCAGACTGCGAGTTGGTCTCTTGAGGTTCCATCGAGCTCTCAGTGATTTCAGCTCTCAGTGGGAGAACCTCACGGCTAGTGCAGGCTGGGCCGTCTCTTCTACAGAAATGCTGTCCCACAGCGGCACTTAGACCTGATTATCAGTGATTTCAGCTCTAGTGGTCACTAAACAAAACAAAAAAGACTCTCTGTGGAGCCTAATCAGCTCTGTCTTTAAACAGGGGACCTGTTGGGATCCTGGAAGTGTGAAAGGACCTCCCCCAGCCTAAGTAAAGGATCCACAAGGTCCAGGATCTCAATTAATTATGGGGGACAGCTAAAGATATAACAGGAACGGGGTGAGGTCACAGGGCTGAACGAAGGGAACCTGATGGGGACACCGAGCAGAGAACCCCAGAGAGCGCTCACTGCTCCTCGAAGGTGTCAAGGGAGCCAGCGGACACCGCCCAGAGGAACTCCACCCGGATACATGAGCGGACGGAGGATTGGAAATAAGCCCCACGGTTGCAGGAAACCCCGTCGGCCAACCTCCTCTCCCCGGTCTTCTAGATGGCCACTTTGGCCAGTGCTAGGAGGAGGTTGACAAGGAGGTCCTGCGACTTTGTGGAGCCATGGATAGGGAGTGCATAGATAAGGAGGTGAGGGGAAAAGTGCAGCCAAAAATGCAACAGGATATCTAAGAGGAGCTGGAATAGGGGCTGCAACCTGGCACACTCCAGAAACACATGTGCCAGGGTGCAGAAGGGGCAGGTGTCTGGGATAGGGGTGAACCGCACCAAGAACATGCCCATGCTCATGGTTCCATGAAGCAGCTGCCAACTGACATCCCTGGCGGGCTTCGGGACCAGGGTGGAGTATAGGCTGGCCCAACTGGGGTTCCTCACCCTCCAGAGGTCGTAGGAGGTCCCGCCACTTTGTGTTGGGGCAGGACGCGAGGGTGAGGACATGAAGGGTGTGGAGTACAAGAGTGTACAGATGTTTCCTTGGTGTAGTCCAGAAACAAGCCAGCTGCAATTCGTGCAGCTGACTCATGGTGAAGGGGCAGGATGGCCAGGTGGGTCCACAGGGCAGGGACCCGATGAGAAGGGCCAGAGGGCCTGGGGTGTAGGGTGCGTGAGGGCCACCCTCCCGCAGGACTTGGTTGAGGTAGGCCCGAGAAGTGGGCAGTAAGGCTGCCCTCACCTCCTGAAGTACACGCCGGGGAGTACAAGGTCTGGAGAGCCCCATGTGCTGAGCGAGCGTCAGGGGATCCAGCAAGTCTCCCCGGTCGTAGTCCAGGAGGTCTCCGACTCTGGTGACTTCTGCCAGGACCAACCTCTGGCGCACTGAGGGGGACTCCGCCACCTGCACATGGAGCTGGGGCTTGTGTAGCAGAGACTCCACGAGGTGATCCGCCCCCTCAGTGGCTGCCATGGACCTGGTCACCAAAACCAGTTTCCAGGTCCAGAGGAGGTCCTGGTAGAAGACCGGCAGCCCGGAGAGGTCTCGCGGAAGACCTCTCGGATGGAAGTAAAGGAACTGCCGGTCATATCGGAGCCTGGAGGCAGAAGACGTGGACCTGAGTGTACAGGCACTTCAGGCCCTGTCCTCCTTCCTCCAGGGGCAGGTGGAGAACCCCTGCAGGGACCCAGTGCAGTCCTGGCCAAAAGAACACCAGAACCAGCGTCTGGAGGTTGGCCAGGAAACTCGGGGCTGGAACCAGGGAGTTGAGCCGGTGCCAGAGCATGGCCAGGACTAGCTAATTGAGCATCAGTGCCCTCCCTCGCAAGGAGAGGCGCCAGAGTAGTCCCGGCCACCTCTGCAGCCACTCCAATACCCTGCCCTCTAAACCTTGCCAGTTCTCCAGCGGAGATGGGTGCATGGCAGAAAGGTAAAGGCCAAGACAGAGCAGTGGAGTCATGCTCCACCGGATGGCCTGCGGCGCGGGTGGGAGGGAGCTCGCCTGCCACTCGTCCCCGACCATCAGGCCAGAGCTCTTGACCCAGTTGACCCAACAGGGTAGAGGGGCAGGTCAAATAGTGCCTGTGGCTCTTTGGCAGTGTCCACACCATCAAGCAAAGCACCTGTCCCCACCCTCTCTCTCTCTCTCTCTCTCTCCACTAGGATCTCCCCCTGCTTAGGGAGTGCAGTTCAGTTGATGGTGACCAGGCTTAATTTGTAGTGAAAGAGATGCTGGGATTCCAGCAATTAGGTGCTGGGGCTCAAGCAAATTTTTTACATTCATCACTGATGTGGCAAGCCCAGAGGTCCTGGGACGATTAACTGGCAAGCCTAGAGGTGTCGGGGTTCAGCCCTGGCACCCCTGGCACAAACTGGAGGGCCGAGATAGGGTCCAGAGTGACCTAGACAAATTGGAGGATTGGGCCAAAAGAAATCTGATGATGTTCAATAAGGAGAAGTGCAGGGTCCCGCACTTAGGAGAGAAGAATCCCATGCACTGCTACAGGCTGGGGACTGACTGGCTAAGCAGCAGTTCTGCAGAAAAGAACCTGGGGATTACAGTGGATGAGAAGCTGGATATGAGTCAGCAGTGTGCCCTTGTTGCCAAGAAGGCCAACGGCATATTGGGCTGCATTAGTAGGAGCATTGCCAGCAGATCGAGGGAAGTGATTATTTCCCTCTATTCAGCACTGGTGAGGCCACACCTGGAGTATTGCGTCCAGTTTTGGTCCCCCCACTACAGAAGGGATGTGAACAAATTGGTGAGAGTCCAGCGGAGGGCAACAAAAATGATCAGGGGGTTGGGGCACATGAAGTGTGAGGAGAAGCTGAGGGAACTGGGGTTATTTAGTCTGCAGAAGAGAAGAGGGAGGGGGGATTTGATAGCAGCCTTCAACTGCCTGAAAAGGTTTCCAAAGAGGATGGAGCTCAGCTGTTCTCAGTGGTGGCAGATGACAGAACAAGGAGCAATGGTCTCAAGTTGAAGTGGGGGAGGTCTAGGTTGGATATTAGGAAACACTATTTCACTAGGAGGGTGGTGAAGCACTGGAATGGGTTACCTAGGGAAGTGGTGGAATCTCCATCCTTGGAGGTGTTTAAGGCCTACCATGACAAAGCCCTGGCTAGGATGATTTAGCTGGTGTTTGTCCTGCTTTGAGCTGGGGTTTGGACTAGATGACCTCCTGAAGTCTCTTCCAACCCTGATATTCTATGATTCTATTAAATTAAACACTGAGGGTGACCCCCTCAATCAGGATAGGCTAAGAACTGTTCTGCTGCCCTTTACTCATACAATAAGGATAACAACATTTCATTATCCCTGAAATCAATAGTTAAGTGATTTGTAACCCAATACCAGCCAAAATCGATCACTTGGGCAGCACAGCTGTGTCTGCTGGATACCTAGGTTGAGTAGGTGTGTTCATGTAAATACAGTCTGGTCCTGAAACGTCTGCCTGCCCCACACTGCTCATCACTAGCTGTCAGGGGACAGCTCATTCAGACCTTGCTTACAAATAATAATTAGAAATTATAAGGTTGGCCAATATCGCTGAAACAAATGCACCAACATAGTCATATACAACAACATCTGTGTGAGGAAGCTAGTCTTTGTTCATACTTTTCAAACCCATTATACTTTTTCAGGTACAAGTATTTTATCATATACTGTATATGCTTTTAAAGAGTGTATTAATGGTTCAATTTCAATTAAAATTTCCAACCAATGACTAAATTGGCAACACTGCATGTAACCAGTTGACCCCGGGGCGGTGATGGGGAAATCCAGGGTGGGAGGGTATAGGGAAATCCCTGGAGGCATCTGAGCCATTAGCAATTATCTTTGCAAACTCATGGAAGATGGGAGAGAGTCCAGAGGATTGGAAAATGGAAAATATGGTGTCAATCTATAAAAAGGGGAATAAGGACAACCTGGGGAATTACAGACCAGTGATCTTAACTTCTGTACCCAGAAAGATAATGTAGCAGATAATTAAACAATAAGTTTGCAAACATCTAAAAGATAATAAGATGCTAAGTAACAGTCAGCATGGATTTGTCAGGAACAAATCATGTCAAAAAAGACAACCTAATAACTTTCTTTGACAGGGTAAAAAGCCTTGTGGATAGGGGGGAAGTGATAGATATGGTATATCTTGACTTTAGTAAAGCTTTTGATACTGTCTCCCATGATCTTCTCACAAACAAACTAGGGAAATGCAACCTAGATGGAGCTACTATAAGGTGGGTGCATAACTGGTTGGAAAACGGTTCCCAGAAAGTAGTTATCCGTGGTCACAGTCACACTGGAAGGGCATAACAAGTCGGGTCCCGCAGGGATCAGTTCTGGGTCCGGTTCTGTTCAATGTCTTCATCAATGACTTAGTTAACGGCATAGAAAGTACACTTCTAAAGTTTGTGGACAAAACCAAGCTGGGAGGGGCTGCAAGTGCTTTGGAGGATAGGATTAAAATTCAAAATGATCTGGACACACTGGAGAAATGGTCTGAAGTAAATAGGATGAAATTCAGTAAGGACAAATGCAAAGTACCCCACTTAGGAAGGAACAATCAGTTGCACACATACAAAATGGGAAATGACTGCCCAGGAAGGAGTACTGCGGAAAGGGATCTGGAGGTCATAGTGGACCACAAGCTAACTATGAGTCAACAGTGTAACGCAACTGAAAAAAAAAGCAAACATCATTCTGGGATGTATTAACAGGAGTGTTGTAAGCAAGGCACGAGAAGTAAGTCTTCCGCTTTACTCCACGCTGATTAGGCCTCAACTGGAGTATTGTGTCCAGTTCTGGGCACCACATTCCAGGAAAGATATGGACAAATTGGAGAAAGTCCAGAGAAAAGCAACAACAATGATTAAAGGTCTAGAAAACATGACCTATCAGGGAAGATTGAAAAAAATTGGGTTTGTTTAGTCTGGAGAAGAGAAGACTGAAAGTGGCCAGGATAAGTTTTCAAGTACAAAAAAGGTCGTTACGAGGAGGAGGGTGAAAAATTATTCTCCTTAACCTCTGAGGATAGGACAAAAAGCAACGGGCTTTAATTGCAGCAAGGGCGATTTAGGTCCGACATTAGGAAAATCTTCTTGTCAGGGTGGTTAAGCACTGGAATAAATTGCCCAGGGAGGTTGTGGAATCTCCATCACTGGAGGTTTTTAAGAGCAGGTTAGACAAAAACACCTGTCAGGGATGGTCTAGTTATTATATAGTCCTGCCTTGAGTGCAGGGGACTGGACTAGGTGACCTACTGAGGTCCCTTCCAGTCCTACACTTCTATGATTCTGGGGCTTGGCTGTTCCCTTGAAATCACAAGAGGACATCATGAGGAATATGGCCCTTTCAGGAGCAATGAATTAGGGGAGCTGCCATTGTGTTGAAATGCCCCTGCTCATACAAGTGCATCATCATTTAAAATCTCTACATATGATTTTAGTTTGTCTGTAAGATTTAGAGATGGGCCTAATCCAAATCCCCACATCTGAACAGTTGCCAAAACAGAGCTGGTTTAGATACAGATTCACGTTTGGATTGCAACTTCTTGTCCAGCTCTCACGGCCCGAACCCAAGCCTATGGCTGCAAACGCTTTCCAGCACCTTTGGGGAAAAGCCCTCTCCAGCAATATTACATGTTTCATAGATTCCAAGGCCAGAAGGGACCACTGTGATCATCTAGTCTGACCTGAATAACACAGGCCAGAGACTTGCCCCGCAATAATTCCTAGAGCAGATCCTTTAGAAAAAAACATCCAATCTTGACTGAAAAATTGTCATTGGTGAAGAATCCACCATGACCCTTGGTAAGTTGTTCCAATGGTTAATTGCTCTCACAGTTCCAAATTTACACCTTATTTCCAGTCTGAATTTGACTAGCTTCAACTTCCAGCCATTATAAGCTGCATGGAAACTTTTTAAAGACACCATAACAAAGGCTGAATTTAAATGTATACCCCAAATTAAAAAAACATAGTAAAAGAACCAAAAAAGAGCCACCATGGTTAAACAACAAAGTAAAAGAAGCAGTGAGAGGCAAAAAGGCATCCTTTAAAAAGTGGAAGTTAAATCCTAGTGAGAAAAATAGAAAGAAGCATAAACTCTGGCAAATGAAGTGTAAAAATATAATTAGGAAGGTGTGGCAAATTGCCGGCACGATTATGATGGGTCCTGCGCTTCCTCTTTTTGTGTGTGTGTGTGTGGGGGGGGGGGTTCAGGGTGCAGTTTCCTGCCCCTGAATTAGGGTATCTACTGTCCGACTAGTAACCCAGAGAAGGGTAGTGGAGAGGGAGGGACCTGGGCCAGCCCTCTACTCCGGGTCCCAGCCCAGGGGCCCTAGGGATAGTGGCAAACCACTTGAACTAGTGCTTCCTTCCCCTGGGCTACTTCCCTCTCCTGCTCTTCAGCTTGTGGGGCTTCCTGCCCTCTCTCTGCACAAGCCAGGTGTCTCTTTACCTAGGGTCTTGGTCTTCTAGCCAGCCACGGCATTTCTCTAAACTCTCCTCTGCTCCAACACCAAACCACTCTGCTCCAACTCTTTCCCCTGGATAGCTCTCCTATATCACTCTCCTGCTGCCCTCTGGCCATGCTGTATCACAAAAGCCAAAAAAGAATTTGAAGAACAGCAAAAGTAATTGCAATTTTTAAAATATACACCAGGAAGCCTGCTAAACACCAGTGGGGCCACTGGATGATCTAGAGCAGGGGTGGGCAAACTATGGCCCATGGGCCAGATCTGGCCCGTCAGGGCTTTGGACCCGGCCCACAGGATTGCCACCCCCGTGTCGCTGCGGGCTCCTGGAAGCGGCCGGCACCACGTCCCTGCAGCCCCTGGGGGACGGGGGGCAGGGGGCTCTGCGTGCTGCCCTCACCTGTGGGTAACGTCCCCCCACAGTTCCCATTGGCCGGGAATGGGGAACCACGGCCAATGGGAGCTTCAGGGGAGATACCTGCAGGGGAGGGTAGCACGCGGAACCCTCTGCTCCTCCCTCCCCCAGGGGCCACGGGGACGTGGTGCTGGCCGCTTCTGGGAGCGGCGTGGGGCCAGGGCAGGCAGGCAGGGAGCCTCCCCTGGCCCTGGTGCACACTGCTGCCACCCCGGAGCCGCTGCAGGTAAACCCCTCCTGCACCCTGCACCCCAACTCCCTCCCCTGAGCCCCCTGCCGCACCCTGCCTGAACCCCAACCCCCCTGCCACACCCCTTCTGCACCCAACCCCCTGCCCTGAGCCCCCTGCTGCACCTCACACCCCTCCTACACTCCAACCCCCTGCCCTGAGCCCCCTGCCACACTCTCCTGAACCCCACCCCCCTGCCCTGAGCCCCTTCCCACACTCTGCACCCCCTCATGCACCCCAAACCCCTTCCCTGAGCCCCCTCGTATCCCTTCTCTGCCCCAACCCCTTCCCCTGAGCCCCTTCCTGCACACCGCAGCCCCTCCCACACCCCACACTCCCTCCTGCACCCCAACCCCCTGCCCCAGCCCCACATTCATGGCCCTGCATGCAATTTCCCCACCCAGATCTGGCCCTCGGGCCAAAAAGTTTGCCCACCCCTGATCTAGATGCTAAAGGAGCACTCAAGGATGATAAGGCCATTGCAGAGAAACTAAATGAATTTTTTGCATTGGTCTTCACGGCTAAGAATGTGAGGGAGATTCCCAAACCTGAGCCATTCTTTTTAGGTGATAAATCTGAGGAACTGTCCCAGATTGAGGTGTCATTAGAGGAGGTTTTGGAACAAATTGATAAACTAAACAGTAATAAGTCACCAGGAGCAGATGGTATTCGCCTGAGAGTTCTGAAGGAACTCAAAGGTGAAATTGCAGAACTACTAACTGTAGTCTGTAACCTATCATTTAAATTAGCTTCTGTACCAGATGACTGGAGGATAGCTAACATGATGCCAATTTTTAAAAAGGGCTCCAGAGATGATCCCTGTAATAATAGGCCGGTAAGCGTGACTTCTGTACCGAGGAAACTGGTTGAAATGATAGTAAAGAACAGAATTGTCAGACATATACATGAACATAATTTGTTGAGGAAGAGTCAACGTGGTTTTTACAAGGGAAATCATGCCTCACCAATCTATTGGAATTCTTTGAGGGGGTCAACAAGCAGGTGGACAAAGGGGATCCAATGGATATAGTGTACTTAGATTTTCAGAAAGCCTTTGACAAGGTCCCACACCAAAGGCTCTTATGCAAAGTAAGCTGTCGTGGGATAAGAGAGAAGGTCCTCTCATGGATTGGTAACTGGTTAAAAGATAGGAAACAAAGGGTAGGAATAAATGGTCAGTTTTCAGACTGGAGAGAGGTAAATAGTGGTGTCCCCCAGGGGTCTGTAGTGCATCCAGTCCTATTCAACATATTCATAAATGATCTGGAAAAAGGAGTAAACAGAGAGGTGGGAAAATTTGCTGATGGTACAAAACTACTTAAGATAGTTAAGTCCAAAGCAGACTGTGAGGAGTAACAAAGCGATCTCACAAAACTGGGTGATTGGGCAACAAAATGGCAGATGAAATTCAATGTTAATAAATGCAAAGTGATGCACAAAATAATGCATATACAATTATGGGGTCTAAATTAGCTGTTACCACTCAAGAAAGAGATCTTGGAGTCACTGTGGAGAGTTCTCTGAAAACATCCTCTCAATGTGCAGTGGGAGTCACAAAAGCGAACAGAATGGTGGGACTCATTAAGAAAGCAATAGATTATAAAACAGAATATATCATATTGCCTCTATATAAATCCATGGTATGCCCACATCTTGAATACTGCGTGCAGATGTGGTCACCCCATCACAAAAAAGATACATTAAAATTGAAAAAAGTTCAGAAAAGGACAAAAAATGATGAGGGGTATGGAACAGCTGCCGTATGAGGAGAGATTAATAAGACTAGGACTTTTCAACTTGGAAAAGAGATGTCTAAGGGGGGATATGATAGAGGTCTATAAAATAATGACTGGTGTGGAGAAAGTAAATAAGGAAGTGTTATTTACTCCTTCTGATAACACAAGAACTAGGGGTCATCCAGTGAAATTAATAATCAGGCTTCAAACAAACAAAAGAAAGTATTTCTTCACACAGTGCACAGTCAACCTGTGGAACTCTTTGCCAGGAGATAGTGTGAAGGCCAAGATTATAAGAGGGTTAAAAAAAGAACTAGATAAGTTCATGGGGGATAGGTTCATGGAGGATGGCTATTATCAGGATGGACAGGGATGGTGTCCCTAGCCTCTGTTTGCCAGAAGCTGGGAATGGGCCACAGGATGGATCACTTGATGATTACCTGCTCTGTTCATTCCCTCTGAAGCATCTGGCACTGGCCCCTGTCAGAAGACAGGATACTGGGCTAGATGGATCATTGGTCTGACCCAGTATGGCCGTTCTTATGTTCTTATGATTGTGTTATACTTTTGTCTGCTAGACTGACAAGCCCATTATCAAATATTTGTTCCTTATGTAGATATTAACAGCTGGTTTACACTAGAAAATTAGGTTGACCCAGCTACGTCGCTCGGGGATGTGAAAAATCCACACCCCAGAGCAGAATAGTTACGCAGACCTAAGTCCCTATGTAGACAGTGCAAGATTGACGGAAGAATTCTTCTGTCGACCTAGCTACCACTTCCGTGGGAGGAGGGCTGCCTACACCAATTGGAGGACCCCTCTGGTCGGCATAGGTAGGGTCTACCCCAAAGAGCGACAGCGGGGCAGCTACAGAGCCGCTGTCATGGTATAAGTGTAGACAAATCCTTCTAGACTATAACTGAGCCACCCTTTACCCCTCTTTTGGCTACGCTACGCAGATTGAGCTCCTTCAGTCTCTCACTAGAAGGCAGGTTGTCTAATCCTTTAATCAGTCTTGTGGCTCTTCTCTGATCACTCTCCAATTGATCAACATCCTTTTCGGATAGCGGGCACCAGAACTGGACCCAGGATTCCAGCAGCGGTCGCACCAGGGCCAGATACAGAGGGGAACTAACCTCTCTGCTCCCACTCGAGATTCCCCTGTTTGTGCATCCCAGGACCACGTTAGGTCTTTTGGTCACAGCATTGTACTGGGAGCTCCTGTTCAGGTGATTATCCAGCGCAACCCCCACATTTTTTACACAGTCTCTGCTTCCCAGGACAGAGTCCCTCCTTGTGTTGTATGGACTACGTTCTTTGGTCCTAGATATATACATTTACATTTAGCCATATTAAAATGCCTATTCTTTGCTTGCATCCAGTTTACTAAGTTCTCCAGATTGCTCTGAATCGATGACCTGTCCTCTTCATTATTTACCACTCTCCCAATTTGTGTTATCTGCAAACTTTATCAGTGATGATTTTATGTTTTCTTCCAAACCACTGGTAAACAGTGTAAAGCCAAGAACCGATCTCTGAGGGACCCAGTAGAAACACAACCACTCAGTGATAATTCCCCAGCTACAATTACATTTTGAGACCTATCCATTGCCAATTTTTAATCAATTTAATGTGTGCCAGGTTAATTTTATATCATTCTAGCTTTTTAATCAAAATGTTGTGTGGTACCAAGTCAAACACCTCAGAGAAATCTAAGTCTATTATATCAAAACTATTGCCTTTATCAACCAAACTTGTAATCTCATCAGAAAAATAAGTCGTTAGTTTGACAGGATCTCTTTTCCATAAGCCCATGTTGATTTGCATGAATTATATTACCCCCCTTTAATTGTTAATCAAGTCCCATATCAATATTAATTGAGTCCTGTATCAGTCAATCCATTATCTTGCTCAAGATCAATGTCAGACTGACAGGCCTATAACTACCAGGGTCATCCCATTTACCCTGATTAAAAATTGGCACAACCTTCGCTTTCGTCCAGTCTTTTGGAAGAGTTAGTCTTTCTTGTTCCTTGTTGGAACTAAGGAATTATATCTCCAAAATTTCCAGCAGTGTTTCGCCCTAGAACACCTGCACCGTGGGGATTTTCAGTAAGATTCCCTTGCATACATCCAGGCTTGCACTCTAGCTGAGATATTAAAAGGTCATCGTCTGCTTGTGTTGCTATAAAATCCTAAAGAAAGTAAAGGGTTAATTTTCTCCTTCTAGGGAGTAACTATATGGTAATTAACTAGAAGGGAATTCTGTTTAACTTTGTCTGGGAAGGTGTTAAGATGCAACAAAAGCGAGTCAATTGGAAATCATGCAAAGGTCCTGTGTGTTGCAGGGCAAGAGAAGTGATTTAATTACCAGTGAGTGTGTCACCTCATTTCCTGATTTTTAAAACTCTGAAAGTGTGAAAGATAATATTCACTGCAAAGGGTGCCCAGATGGTGCTTAATGAAATATATCCTGACAAGTGATTCATTTCCTTCACAATAGACTCAAAGAGTCGTCTTTTATACAGCCACGGCCAGGAAAGCAATCAGGAAAGGAGTTTGGGGGAAATGAATTGTCAAAGAAGATGCATATTTGTATGATTAAATGTCAATATGTACTTTGAATTAAGGAAAAGGAATGTACACCTCTTGTAATTGTGCCAGCTAAAATCCAATGAGGGGGGGGCTATACATTTGAGAGGCACACCGATGCAAGGTAAGTTCCCCGAAGAACACATACCATGGTGGTGGGAGAAGAGAGGAGAGGGTTGAGCAAAGATGACTCTGTCCAGACCTAAAGGGATAATCTCCTGTCCACAACAAACCCACCCATATTGAAATACTTTCTTTCCCTTGCCTGTGTGGACAGAAAAAAACATACAGTATGATCAAGTTTAGGAAGTCTGTGTGTCGAAGAGTAGTATAAAATGTTTTTCTCCTGTCCACACAAACAGTGGTCATGAAATTGTTTGACCACAGCTGTGGTTTACATTGATTATGTGTGTAGTGTAACAGCAAAACGTACCGTGTCCAGGGAGCAGGTGACAATACTGTTGTGTCCTAACTGTGGCATGAGGAGGTTTGGGTTTCTCCCTATTTTACAGCTCCTCATTCTTGTTTCTTCCCTTTGCATATTCTCTCTCCTCGTCTTTTGCAGGGGAAGGCCTCAGACGTGATCATAGATTCTCCTTCCAGTCATGAGTGTGGTTTCTCCTTCTACCTTACCTGCTTCTCCTGCTGTTCTGAAGCCAAACATGGCAGCGGAGATAGAAAGAAAAAAGTGAAGTGGGAGGTTTTTACTTTTCCTGCTATTCCATTCCCCTCCAGCCCCTCACTGGCCAGAGCCAAGATCACTACACACTCCAGTAGCCATGGGTGGGGGTGGCTCTGAGTGTGGGTTCCAGGGCTGGGCTGTAGGAGAATGCAGCTGTGCCATCAACCCCCTCCTAGCGAACACAGGTCTGTTCTACACTGCTCAGATAACGACAGGGTTACAAGATGGTTTCCCAACGTGGTCTCCATCCACAATGACAAGACAAGACAGTCTAGCATGATTTGGCCATAACCATGTTACACAACAAGGTGCCCAGGCCTACATTTTGTGGGCTGTCACGGGGCTCTGCATGGGCACAGCAATCCACTTGTGTGTAAAACATTGTGGGATCATGGCCTAATTCTGAAGCATGGATAAGTGTGTAGTGTAGACACAGCTTTGTGGCCCACTTACACTACAGATACAAGGAGATCCAGTGTTGGTGCATTTATCCCTGGGACAGATACCAGCATAGCTGAGACTTTACCAGGGGCTGTAACCGGACTAAAGCCTTGAACACGATTGCAATCTTGGCTACACTACTGAGTAGAACTGCTGTCACCAGGTCAGGGCATAGTCATGCTCAGCTGGTCCCCGGACTAGCATAGATGGGTCCTGACTGAAAGCTTCAATTCCCCGAGACAAGAGAAGAGTATTCATTCTCCCTCCCCACCAGAACACAAACCCATGGGTCAGACTAATTGCTGACTCACACCCAGGCAACTACACTGAATCAGCAATTCATCGAGCCTCATCTTTGAGCATTTAGAGAACTGGGTCAGCTGAACAAAGATCAGTCCCAGTCTTGTAGCTCTTTGGTACTAACTCCTTCATGTCACACGCTTTGCTCTTATTGTCTGCACCAACTAGGAACATTACTGTCATCTTAGGGTATAAATCTAGATCACTTGAAAAAGCAAGTGCATCTTTTGCCCTTTTTACCATTCCAGAACCCCAGCCACCTTCATAGTGATGTGACAGCTGACATGAGTGTCCGTGTGGCTAATAAACAACCAGTTCATTTGAAAAAAAAGTTACCTTTGAACAAGAGCTTCCCAAATGGTAACTACCTGACTGTAATTAACTAGTCATTTCCGCAGGGAGGAGAAAGAGCCTCAGGAACTTGGCGAAGTGGCTATAGTCCCTGAAGTTTAAATAATGCATTTCTAAAGTTTGAGTGAGTGTGAATATTTATCTTTAACAGATGGGATAACTGCAGAGGCACCTTTCAGATTTCAATGGAGGGTAGCAGCTTCAGTGGGAGTCAAAGGACCACTTTGGATGGAGGCGGCTGGGCCAAATTTGAGTGGCATTGTGAATCCATGCACCAGGTCCCAATGCCACTCAAATTTGGGGTGGTGTGCAGGTAACCTGGGCCCCCTCTTAGCAAAATTCTCATTGCACCCCTGGCTCAAATAATGGTGGGGTGGGGGCCATTTTCCAGAATACTGGTGGGGCCCACATAACACTACTAGGATAACATGTGAGAGAAAGTGGGGAGGTAGGTGGGACTGCCTATACAGCACCCCTGGATAACTGATTTCAGAGTAGCAGCCGTGGTAGTCTGTATCCATAAAAAGAACAGGAGTACTTGTTTCAGAGTAGCAGCCGTGTTAGTCTGTATTCGCAAAAAGAAAAGGAGGACTTGTGGCACCTTAGAGACTAACAAATTTATTAGAGCATAAGCTTTCATAAGCTACAGCTCACTTCATCGGTTCCAAAGAGGATGGAGCTCGGCTGTTCTCAGTGGTGGCAGATGACAGAACAAGGAGTAATGGTCTCAAGTTGCAGTGGGGGAGGTTTAGGTTGGATATTAGGAAACACTATTTCACTAGGAGGGGTGGGTGAAGCACTGGAATGTGTTACCTAGGGAGGTGGTGGAATCTCCTTCCTTAAGGAGGGTTTTAAGGCCCGACTTGACAAAGCCCTGGCTGGGATGATTTAGTGGGGGATTGGTCCTGCTTTTAGCAGGGGGTGGGACTAGATGACCTCCTGAGGTCCCTTCCAACCCTGATGTTCTAAGATTCTATGATTCTGTGCCTTGTGTTTCGTTTGGTTTTGGGGAGTGCCCAGCATCTTTGCCTTTCTCGTGGCAAACCTGGCTTCTAGGCTGGTTCTTTCTGAGATTTTTCTACTGTTATATGTGAAACAGCTACTTCTCGGTCATTCCAAGCTCCATTTAAGGCCACTGGCTATCAATCACAATCTTCCTTCGTTAGGTAAGGTTCACAATAGTTACTGATTTTTATTCTGCCCGTGGGATATTCATCCCATGATTGGGAACATGCAGAAAAATATCCACACAGGGGACAGACTATACTGGATGATCAATGAGGGCCTGATCCAACACCTGTTGAAGGTAGCTGTTGGGTGCTCAGCACTTTTGAATAGTCAGGCCACTGATTTAGGTGTATAAATATGGACTTATTTTTGAAAATCTTGGACTTAGGCCCAAGTTTTATTTTTGTAATGCATGTGAAATAAAGGGGGTGCTGTCAGAAATTGGAATTTTGAAAAACAAAGCTAGTTAATTGTGAACAAGCAGGAGCTGTCAGCATGCCTTTCTCTCTTTTGAAACCCTCAATTTAATTATTAAGAACCTATATAGAAGAGAATAGAGACTTCACCTAAGACAAACTGCTTCTACAAAGCATTGGGAACGGCTCCTGCACTTCCACCAGACAAACCCAAAGGGTGAGTTTTCCTTTCAGTGGAAGTTGCCTTGATTTTTTTCTTCCTCTAAGCCTGAAATCTAGTCCCCAGGCAATGGGACAGCCCCACTGTATGGGCAAGGGCAGGAGGAGGGGCTGGATGCACACCCCTTGCATTGCAGCCCACAGGGGGCTGGTTTTGGGCATCCATTACTGCCTGGATCATCCCTTTATCTGCACACAAGGCAGGGGCCATGGACCCCTCCCCAGTCATTAGAACGAAGTAGGCTCTGCAGCCACCCCCGAGCTTGTGAAGGTTTACTTTCCCCTGGTCCCAGTGTATTTGCCGAGTCCTAGGCCTGGTTACTCAAGGGTGTTGGGTAGAGAATGTTAACCTTTGAGAAGGTTTAAGTGCATTGCCCAAAGTCACACAGGAAGTCTGTGGCAGAGCTAAGAATAGAATCTGAATTGCGTCACTCTCCAGCCAGTGCCTTAACCACAAGCCCATCCTTCCTGCCCTCAGCAGAGATCACAGCTCTGCAGCTGTGTGCATCATTCGTCACTTAGCTCCACACTTGTGATCTTGATGGCTGATGTTGCATGCAGTCTCAGAAGTCAGTCTCTCTTGTAATTTACCTGAAGAGTGAATAGTTCATTCAACTAATGTTGTAAAGAAATGTCCCAAAGAAAGCAAAGACTTAAGAGACTCTCTTTAGGGCACATTTGCTTGTTAAGCACAGGGAATGCTAAAGAATTTAGTCTGAGGAGAGTAAAAGAAAATTATGCAAGAATCTAGTTGAAGAGCGGGAGTCAGGACAATGCAGTCACCCTTGTGTGTTTTCATGCTCTCCTTGGTGTCAGTTTCAGGAGTATGAGAGGGAAGTAACCACAGACATGGAAATTACCTGAGAGGGACCAGCTAGGGGAGCCAGCTAATTAGGTGGATGCAGGAAGCCATCTGCATTGGAACAACAGCCGGTGTTTGATGTGGCCATGGCCAGAGAAACCAGCTGAAGCAATAACTGGACTATCAGAGCAAAATTGGGCTGAGCACTTGCAAACCTGGCCCTGAGCTCATTTGAAAATTGGGTCTGTGGTGTAGACAGGCTGAAAAGCCAGAAGGCAAAAGCAGTTAGCTCCCACAGTGGGCCGGGTTCAGCCCAAGATTTTACATGTTGAATTGCCACAGACTTTGTTTGCTTTTAAACCCAGAGTCAAAGATAAAGCTTCAAGCGGAGATCAGATTTGGGAAAGGGTGGGGTCTCTGCCCAGCGCCGTGCAAGGAAGCCCTGCCCACTGAATCCACCAGCCTAAGGCCTAGGTACTGGAGCTACGGGTGCGAGGGGTGCGGCCGCACCCCCTGGCTTGAAGTGGGTTTCCTTCCCCACACAGGGTTCATAGTTTGGTTCAAGGCTCTCAGCACCCCCACTACACACATTGTTCCAGCTCCCCTGGCCTAAGGTGCTGCTCTCAATATGGAAATTAGAGGATTGGGCCAAAAGAAATTTGATGAGGTTCAACAAGGACAAGTGCAGAGTCCTGCACTTAGGATGGAAGAATCCCATGCACTGCTACAGGCTAGGGACCGAATGGCTCGGCAGCAGTTCTGCAGAAAAGGACCTAGGGGTGACAGTGGATGAGAAGCTGGATATGAGTCAGCAGTGTGCCCTTGTTGCCAAGAAGGCCAATGGCATTTTGGGATGTATAAGTAGGAGCATTGCCAGCAGATCGAGGGACGTGATCGTTCCCCTCTATTCGACATTGGTGAGGCCTCATCTGGAGTACTGTGTCCAGTTTTGGGATCCACATTACAAGAAGGATGGTGGAAAAATTGGAAAACATCCAGCGGAGGGCAACAAAAATGATTAGGGGACTGGAACACATGACTTATGAGGAGAGGCTGAGGGAGCTGGGATTGCTGGGGACCCTGGGGCTGGGGCCATGCTGCTCGCCTGCCCAGGGCTGGGGCTGGGGGCACTGCGGCCGTGCCGCCTGCCCAGCACGCCGGGGCTGGATGTGAGCATTCTTTAATGTTTGTATTCCAATAGCTCGGTCAGAATCAGTGTCAGGTGCTGTATAAACACAATTTAAGACACAATCTCAACCCCCAAGTTAGAAGTATAATCGCACACCCTGTCATTTGGTTACTGTGTGTGACTTTTTTTTTCTCCCACCAGAAGGTGTGGTGTCTTTTGAGTGTCCTTCCTCAAAGGCCCTGCAACGTTTCCATATTAAGGGGAACTTTGCCTGAAAGGAGGCGGGGTCCTCTGGAAAAAATAGTAAGTGATCATGTAAGTAGAGATGATGCCACACTGCGCATGCAGAAGCCAGCTGAATTAAGGAGGCAACTAATCGTGGCTTTTCCTCACCTTTGAGTGCTTGGCTTTGCAAGCTTAATCACACCGTTGTTGGGGGATGTAATAGAATCATAGAATATCAGGGTTGGAAGGGACTCCAGAAGGTCATCTAGTCCAACCCCCTGCTCGAAGCAGGACCAATTCCCAGTTAAATCATCCCAGCCAGGGCTTTGTCAAGCCTGACCTTAAAAACCTCTAAGGAAGGAGATTCTACCACCTCCCTAGGTAACGCATTCCAGTGTTTCACCACCCTCCTAGTGAAAAAGTTTTTCCTAATATCCAATCTAAACCTCCCCCACTGCAACTTGAGACCATTACTCCTCGTTCTGTCATCTGCTACCATTGAGAACAGTCTAGAGCCATCCTCTTTGGAACCCCCTTTCAGGTAGTTGAAAGCAGCTATCAAATCCCCCCTCATTCTTCTCTTCTGCAGGCTAAACAATCCCAGTTCCCTCAGCCTCTCCTCATAAGTCATGTGTTCCAGTCCCCTAATCATTTTTGTTGCCCTTCGCTGGACTCTCTCCAATTTATTCACATCCTTCTTGAAGTGTGGGGCCCAAAACTGGACACAGTACTCCAGATGAGGCCTCACCAATGTCGAATAGAGGGGAATGATCACGTCCCTCGATCTGCTCGCTATGCCCCTACTTATACATCCCAAAATGCCATTGGCCTTCTTGGCAACAAGGGCACAATAGATATATAGATCCCACTGACTTCAGTGGAAGGAGGTTCAAGCCCATATGGAGTTTGCTAGGAGAAAGAGTGTGTGTGTGTGTGTGAGAGAGAGCGAGAGAGAGAGAGAGAGAGAATGATCAACCTCTGAAGAAAACAAGATAATTTAGTCTGGATCATAATGGGAGATAAAACTCTGAAATCAATGGGAGCTAGGCTCCTCAGTGCTTTGAAGATCCCAGTAGGTGCTTATCTGCATCTTAGATGCATAAATACCTTTAAAAATCCAGCCCCTTGTCCCTTTATCTTCCTTTCCTTTCACGAACACCCTGGATTTCCTGTCCAAGTGTAACATGGGGTCTTGTCACCCCAAGTAGAGAGATCAAAGATCTTGACAGCTTTCCCTTATGCCTGCCACAAAGCTGCATGCAGCCTCCAACGGGCTGCTGTCTTCAGTGCTATGATCAGCAACAGGATCCAGCAAATGCCACTTTTGTTTTATACAATGCAAATATTTGTCGTAAAAAATAAATATAAAGTGAGCACTGTGCACTTTGTATTCTTTGTTGTAACTGGAATCGATATATTTGAAAGTGTAGAAGACACCCAAAATATTTAAATACATGGTATTCTATTATTGTTTAACAGCACAATTAATTGCACGATTAATCGTGATTACATTTTTTAATCATGCGAGGTAATCATGATTCATTTTTTAATCGCTTGACAGCCTATCTATCTATCTATCTATCTATCTATCTATCTATCTATCTATCTATCTATCTATCTATCTATCTATCTATCTATCTATGCAAACAGAAAGCTGAGAGAGAGCCCTCTTTAATCTGTTGTCCTGGTTTTGCTCTTTACCAAACCCTGGTACTGAAAAAGACCATAAGGTCATCCTCTTGACAGGTCCAGCTGCCCTGGGCCTTAAGGAAGTTGTGCAATTATGTCTCAGAGCTTGAGCTGGCTGTCCTGTTAATGGTGAATCATGGCCCACCCATGGAGTTAATAAAGAAACCACTGAACCTTCTGAAAGGGATAATGCAGAACCTGTTTTTCCCACCTTTCTGTGGGCTCTGATTTTGGCAAACTGACCTGTTCAGAGTGAACATCATCGCCTTCCCAGTGCGTGGTTTAGCAATTCCCGTTACAGACCACAGGCAGCGAGTGAGACCATAACTTACCAGCTCCTGTCACTTCTGGAGCCCCTCTCTCCAATATGGCCGCTGCCTTGGGCTGCCCCTTGTGCCTGCACCTTCACTCCCCTCCATGCAGGGGTGCAGGTGCTGGGTGTGGGACATTACTGCTCAGAGCGGCTCTGATCCACGCTCTGTTTCTGAGTTGTGCTTTTGCCCAGACCCCAAGAAAACACGCCACGGGCTGTGGTTGTCCTCAGACGCTTACTGCTCCTGAGCCTGGCTAGTGCCTCCAGTGATGTGAAGCCCCAGCACTCAGCTTGTTTGCAGAGGAGCTTCAGCAGGACCCCGGGGAGTGGAAGAAGCCATCTTCATTGGCTTGAGGATTTCTCTTCACTTCCTGACTCAGCTGTGCCCCTCTGCTCTGCCCTTCTGCTCCTACCACCTTGAGCTGTCTGGTAGCTAGACCCAGAGAGAATTTGAGGGTCTGTCTGTGCCCAGTAGCCTACATAAACTATTCCCTTATACCCACCACAACCCAGCACTGTCTGGGCAGTCAGTGCAGACATGTCTCCAGGCTGAGACTAACATTGGAGGGCACCTGAGGGTGTTTCCGGTTGACACACTGGCCAGTGCTCCATAACAGGCAGGGGAGCAGAGCCTCAAGTCAGCGTGGGCCTGAGGCTGATCTGACACCAGCATTACCCCCGTGTACCTCAGTGGACTCGCTAAGAACAGGGCCCTGTGCACATTGGAAGTGCAGGCTGTTCCCAGATCCCCCGTGCAGAAGAGGGAGGCGAGGAAGGTCAGGGGCACCAGACCAGCAAACATATCCCATGAGGAGGGCGGTGAAGAGAGAGAACTTGAGCTTTGCAAACAGGGGCTGAGGCTGGCAGGACAAAGCGACGCAGGCCAGCTGCTCAGGCTTCAAGGCACATTGAGAAATTCGGTCCAGGCCTGCACCAAGGGGAAGAGCAGAAACCTCATTCGGAGCCTCCTGCCCAGAAATGCAGCAGCAAGGACATCAGCATCAGCAGGGTGGAATTCATTCATGTCGACCACGAACCCAACATGGAAGTGCTTGCCTTTCTAGGCCAGCGTGTGTGTGTCAGACAGGAGCATCCAGCTGCATTCAGAAGGCAGCACTGTTCCCTGGCTGGGGAAAGAGCATGAAACCTCACAGCGGGTGCTAGGTGCTGCAGGGAGTGGACAGGAAGAACGGGGGGGAGGAAGAGCAGTAACGGGTGCAAACCCAGTTGGGAGTGGCCGACTTGACAGCAGGGGCTAGTCTCTGTCTCTATAGTGATTGTAAAAAGAAAAGGAGGACTTGTGGCACCTTAGACACTAACCAGTTGATTAGAGCATAAGCTGTTAGTCTCTAAGGTGCCACAAGTCCTCCTTTTCTTTTTGCGGATACAGACTAACACGGCTGCTACTCTGAAACCTATATTGATTGTGTGTGGGAGGGCGGGGGAGGGGAAGGGGGTGTCTCATTTTTTGGTGTTGAGAAAAGTCTATAACCAAAGCAAATTTGCTCTTTTCCTCTTGCAGGCAAGTGTCAAATAATTAGTGACTTTCCTCCAGAGCCTCGATGATACATATGCCATATTAACACTCCCTCGCCAGCCTAAGCCAACTCTTTAACAGCACTTACCCTTTCACTTTCTCTGCTTTCCCCCCTTCTTTGCCACAACAGTCTGGACCCAGTGATTCGATGTGGGGATATTCCAACTCTGGGCTCATTATTAGTAGGGAGGTGGGTAGTAAATAAAAGAAATTGCAATCAACTGCTGTGCAATACCCTCTTCCCCCTTGTATGGCGGCTCTTGCCATGGATTTGCTGGCCCAGGAACGCCAGGGAATTCTCGTGTCAGGAGTCTCTGCTCCGCTTCCGGCTCGGTGGCTGTGGGGAAGCTGCCAGAAGGTGACCCTGACGGGTAAGAGGAAGGAAAGTCACTGGGTGTTTTCCCTTAGCAGCTCCATGCTGGTGGGAGCTTCCTGCTCTTCTATGGTTCTCATTTCCCTGAGGTGCAAGAAAAGGCACAAAACCTCAAGCCTGTGTAAATTGTCTGCCATGGGTGAAGTTTCAAACAGCTCTGACGTGCAGCTACACCCAACAGTGTCTTACCAGCAGTTGATGTTTAATGCAATGAGCTCTCTGGTTCCAAGCACCCATATTACACAACCCAGGTGCAGCCTTTTCCCTAGGAAGTTCTAGCTGTCCTCAGGCTTTTTAAAATAAACCCCTTTTTATTAAACAAACATGTATCATAAGACACGTTGTCTGCTGGAAGGCGTGTGGGCTGAGCTACAAGTGTGTGATACGTCCATCTGAGCGAGAGCAGGGAGGATAACGCACAGAGACTCATGTAAAGTAGGGAGGGGGCTGCAGAGCCAGTTTCATCACCAGCCTGTTAACTGCACTCCAGCTGAGGTGGGGGAGGGCTCACAATCCCTACCCAGGATAAGCTGTTTGGTGGCCGCGGGAAATGAAATTGTGCCGTCAATCAGCTTCCAGTGAGCATGTGTGCACATTGCCAAAACCAAGCTCTGAGCCCTGCTGGTAGCCTGGGCAAACAGGCCAAGCACTGACTGGCACTGAGAGCAAATGATCCTTTTGCCCCCCCAGGAGGGCTGTCTAGCTGAAGGATAAGTCATTCTTTGAGGACCATAGCAGGTCCTCAAGGAATCAATTCTGAAGCACTTCGAGAAGAGGAAAGTGATCAGGAACAGCCAGCATGGATTCACCAAGGGCAAGTCATGCCTGACTAATCTAATTGCCTTCTATGACGAGATAACTGGCTCTGTGGATGAGGGGAAAGCAGTGGACATGTTGTTCCTTGACTTTAGGAAAGTTTTTGATACGGTCTCCCACAGTATTCTTACCAGCAAGTTAAAGAAGTATGGGCTGGATCAATGGACTATTAGGTGGACAGAAAGCTGGCTAGATCATCGGGTAGTGATCAATGGCTCCATATCTAGTTGGCAGCCGGTATCAAGCAGAGTGCCCCAAGGGTTGGTCCTGGGGCTGGTTTTGTTCAATATCTTCATTAATGATCTGGAGGATGGTGTGGATTGCACCCTCAGCAAGTTTGCAGATGACACTAAACTGGGAGGAGAGGTAGATACGCTGGAGGGTAGGGATAGGATACAGAGGGACCTAGACAAATTAGAGGATTAGGTCAAAAGAAATCTGATGAGGTTCAACAAGGACAAGTGCAGAGTCCTGCACTTAGGACGGAAGAATCCCATGCACCGCTACAGACTAGGGGCCGAATGGCTAGGCAGCAGTTCTGCAGAAAAGGACCTAGGGGTTACAGTGGACGAGAAGCTGGATATAAGTCAACAGTGTGCCCTTGTTGCCAAGAAGGCCAATGGCATTTTGGGATGTATAAGTAGGGGCATTGCCAGCAGATCAAGGGACTTTGATCATTCCCCTTTATTTGGCAATGGTGAGGCCTCATCTGGAGTACTGTGTCCAGTTTTGGGCCCCACACTACTAGAAGGATGTGGAAAAATTGGAAAGAGTCCAGCGGAGGATAACAAAAATGTTTAGGGGGCTGGAGCACATGATTTATGAGGAGAGGCTGAGGGAACTGGGATTGTTTAGTCTGGAGAAGAGAAGAATGAGGGGGGGTTTGATAGCTGCTTTCAACTACCTGAAAGGGGGTTCCAAAGAGGATGGATCTAGACTGTTCTCAATGGTACCAGATGACAGAACAAGGTGCAATGGTCTCAAGTTGCAGTGAGGGAGGCGTAGGTTGGATATTAGGAAAAAGTTTTTCACTAGGAGGGTGGTGAAGCACTGGAATGCGTTACCTAGGGAGGTGGTGGAATCTCCTTCTTTAGAGGTTTTTAAGGTCAGGCTTGACAAAGCCCTGGCTGGGATGATTTAGTGGGGGATTGGTCCTGCTTTGAGCAGGGGGTTAGACTAGATGACCTCCTGAGGTCCCTTCCAACCCTGATATTCTATAAAGTCTCTCTGATATATGGTGCAAGTTATACATGAGTGTAATGGGCAGTTTTATCACCCAGCTCATTAACACCCACACATATTATCAACTTTGCCAGATGCTAATCAATGACATTTGAAGTCTCAAAGCCCAAATAAAATGCACTAGATAAACCAGGGGTGGGCAAACTATGGCCCAGGGACCGCACCCAGCCCTTCAGACATTTTAATCCATCCCCTGAGCTCCTACCTGGGAGTGGGATCAGGGGCTTGCCCCTTTCTGTGTGTGCCGTGGCTCCTCGTAGCTCCTGGAAGCAAGGACATGTCCCCCCTCTGGCTCCTACGCATGGGGCAGCCAGGGGGGCTCTGCATGCTGCTCCCACCCCAAGCGCTCCCCTGCAGCTCCAATTGGCCAGGAACCACGGCCAATGGGAGCTGCAGGAGCGGCACTTGCAGATGGGGCAGCGTGCAGAGCTGCATGGCTGCGCCTCCATGTAGGAGCTGGATGGGGGACATACCGCTGCTTCTGGGAGATGATTGAGGTAAAAGCCACGCGGAGCCTGCACCCCTGACCTCCTTCCGCACCCCAACCCCATGCCCCAGCCCTGATCCCCCTCCCATACTTCTCACCCCTCAGCTCCACCCCCCAGCCCAGAGCCCCCTCCTGCACCCCAAACCCCTCATCTCTGGCCCCACCCCAGAGCCCATCCCCCCGGCCAGAGCCCTCTTTCCCTGCCCCCCATGCCCCAAGCCCCCGCCCCAGCCCTGATCCCCATCCCGCCCTCTGAATCCCTCGATCCCAGCCTGGAGCACCCTCCTGCACTCCCAACCCCTCATCCCCACCCCAGATCCCACATCCCCAGCCAGAGCCCTCACCCCCCCACACCCCAACCCCATGCCCCAGCCCTGGTCCCCCTGCTATACTCCTCACCCCTTGGCTCCACTCCCAGCCCAGAGCCCCCTCCTGCACCCCAAATCTCTGACCCCACCCAGAGCCCACAGCCCCAGCCAGAGCCCTCTTCCCCCCCCGCCCCATGCCCCAACCCCCTGCCCCAGCCCTGATCCCCCTCCCACCCTCTGAACCCCTCAATCCCAGCCCGGAGCACACTCCTGCACTCCCAACCCCTCATTTCTGGCCCCACCCCGGAGCCCGTACTCCCAGCTGGAGCCCTCACCCCCTCCCGCACCCCAATCCCCAGTTTCATGAACATTTGTGGCCCGCCATACAATTTCCATACCTAGATGTGGCCCTCGGTCCAAAAAGCTTGCCCACCCCTGAGATAAATGCAAACAAACCTTCTGCGCTGTGAAAGGAAATGGGGTCGATTGCATGCCTTCCTCACTTTAACAAAGGGACCAGCCCCAGCAGCATGCATGCCCCACAGGCCACGTCGGTGGAGTCACTGTTCAGCAGAGAGGGTTTGGACAGGATGCCTTGGGAAGCTTCAAATGTACCTTTTCCATCACAGAGCCCAATTCTGCTCTCACTGGGATGTTTGCCAGGGACTTCAGTGGGACAGGATCAGGCCCACATAGAAGGGGCGAGAGAGCAGGTTTGATCAACACTAGGAGATGCATGTTGTCACTTGCTACTTTCTTCTTCAGTTCAGGGGAGCTTGTTTCTGCCTTATTAGTGGGGTCTCGCTGGTCCCAGCACACGGCAGTGGTTACAGCACATTTCTCACCCGGCTGTTGCGCTCGGGAAGGGGCCGTACAGGCAGGGCTGGAGGCTATCCAGGGCCACAGAAGGGTGAGCGAACTGGTCCGATAAGGCGAAAGCCCCTCCCACCGCCACGTGCAGCTTCCCCCGCAACCTGAGCCGAACCCTCTGTGCTTCCTCCCTGATGGCCAGCGGGAAAGAACTGCAGAAGGCAAGGCTGAGCCCCCGTGGGAAGAGCCCCAGACTCCACTCTCACCGGACTGACAGCGCACATCCCGGGCTTGGGAGATGCAGGTTTGGAGAAGGAGGTGAGGCATGAGGCCCAGCACTCCAGGGGCAGGGCCTCACCTCTCAGGCACTGCCCCAGAAGCCAGGCTCTGGCCATGTCCACACTGCAGCTGCTACTGCGACTCAGCGACGGCCAGGCAGCTGTGCTGTGGAGCCGTAGTGCAGCCTCCTACAAGGAGTGAAGGAGTTTTCCACGGATTTGCTTCGTCCAGGTCTCCGGGAGGCAGGAGCCAGGCTGCTGGCAGAATGCTTCCACTGCCATAGCTGAGTCCGCGCTGGGAGCTAGGTCGATCTAACCACACCCTAAGCGACATAGCGAGATCGATCTAATTTTTAAGTGTAGACTAGGCCGAAGTCTGAATCTGGTCCTGCCGTAGCCCTGTCTACACTAGGCTTGTCCTTTTTAAAATCTCCCAGCCTTGTTCCACCCTAATGCAGGTCCTGAGGACAGCCACCGGGGAGACTCTGATTTGGACAAGGCTCAGGGGGGGCTTTGGTATTCTTTCCTATGATGTCATCTCGCCTGCTCTGAGATGTTCGACACGGAGTTAACAGTGCCTAGCACTCCCAACATTGCGAGCACCCTGGCAGCTGCACCAGCGGGAGACTTCCCGGGACACGTCTAGTGATACATCGCTCTGTCCATGCCGCCCGTAAGCTGGGAAACGTCACCTGGCTAGTTCAGGTCTGTCTCTGACCTTGACAACAGCCATGCTGTGGAGGGGCTCGTCAGTCATTGGCTCCCTGTGCTGGATTATATTAGCTGTACCCAATCTAAATCATCTTTGGGATGCCCGGGGACCAACGTGAGAACGGCTCCATAAGGGCCGGTAACCACAGCAACAACCATTGCAACTGACCAGTCTCCAGGCTTCCCCTCAATAGTGTGTGAATCCGACTGAACCCCGCTGAGAGAGAGTGGGAAACAATTCAGCATTTTCTCTCTGTCATACTGATCTGAAGCCCATCAGCGTAGTATCGGAGCTCCCCTGGCAAGCCTTAGTGTCTTTCTCCTCACACCCCCTGCAGGCGGGGCAGTGTGTTTATCCCCACTGGGCAGAACGGAGGTAGCAAGACTAAGTGAATTGACCAAGGTCACACAGAGAGTGTGTGGCAGAGCAGTGAATTGAACCCAGGTCTCCCAAGTCCCAGCCTAGTGTCCAGACAAATGGACCATCTTCGCTGCACTGAAGGGGCACTGTGCATGCAGCCTTTTTAAGACACAAGTTAATGAAATAAATAGACAGGGGCTTTAAAAAAGGTGGACAGTGTCTTGTATTTCCCCCCTTCCTTTTCTGCCAACTTCCTGTTCTGCAAAGCAAGTTGGCCGATCTAGTGAAAAGGTCCCAAGCCATAGACACATATGGATGAGGAGGGCAATTAACATCCAGCAGGAGGAGGATGGGAGCTCACAGAACACATCTAGGAGCCAGCCCCTGCCCGCTGTGAACTTCCTCAGCTAAGCACTGGGGTGGGAAATCTGCGTGTCTTAGTGGGGTCACTGCTTGCTGTCAGCCTAGCATAGGGCACGCTGCTCACATATGCCCATTGAGACGGGGGAGCTGATCAACACTGAGCGCCAGACGTGTGTGACAAACAGTCTCCACCCCCGTCTCAGCCTGGCAAAGGAATGCTAATCACCGCCTCTTGCTACCCGGCTCTGCTCGCGCCAGGCTGTCGCACTGCAATTCACTCTTTCACACACTCAGCTGCCAGGGCTCCAAGGTATTCGCCTGCCCTTGTCACAGGCTGTTTCACAGCCCTGGTGGATCCAGCTCTAAGCTGCTCTCCGCTGCCATTGGCAGTGCTCTTCGTACGTCTTACAAGAAAAGCTGGAATAAAACTGCATGTCCACGGCAGTCAGGAGCGGCCCGTGCTCTCCCTGGGTTGTACGGCAAAGCTAGCTTGGCCCATGTGTAAGTGGGACATATGTCTGCTCCTCTTCAGCGAGGGGTGTGCCACGCCCTAGCTCAGGAGCCGTGGCAGCACGGGCAGCAGGGAGCAGGAGCAGAGGCTAGTGCCAGGTGGGTGTGTCCTCCGCGTGGCTAGCCCAGCTGCCGTGGCTGTGCTCCTATATTCTTTGCATGCTGGCTCAGTGAGCGCGAGAGTGCGTATGTCTATGCGAGCTGGGAATCACACCCCTAGCTCCAAGAGTAGGTGCGACCTCAGTGTCAAAACTCCCCTTGTTTCCGACAGTGCAGGCGGGAGTGGAGGGGGAAAGCACCCATTGCCTTCCCCCGCCCCCTTACAGGGCTAGAGAGGGAGGAGAGAAAAGAAATGAGAGCAAGACGTGGTAAAGTTATAGGGTAAGATGGATAGTTGAAGAGTTCCAGTTTAATAAATGGAAGCAATGCCATGGGTCCCGTGAAGACTTGAGGTGCTTTAGGCAGACAGTTTAGTGGCCTACATCTCAGGGTTGAATTTGCATAGCTTTCCTTGAACCATTCAGGCGTGGAGCTGGGGATCACTTGCAAACTGACAGCCCTGCAGCCCAAGCCAGCCTCCCTAGCAGCCACGCATGCAGCTTGAGCAAGGAAGGTGGCAGAATTTAGCCTTGCCACACCCCATAGGGGAGAGCCCAGGGAGCAGAAAGTAGTTCCCAAAACCAAGCTTTGTAAGGGAGGGATGGAGCCAGGGGCATTGGAACAGTTTGTATAGTGGAGTTGCTGAGAGCCATTGAACCAAACTGTAAACCCTCTGTGTGATGGAAACCACTTCAAGCCAGGGGGTGCGGCCGCATCCCCAGCACCCCTCGGTCCAGCACCCCTGAATGGAGCCACTGAAGTACAGCTCTTTCCACATCTGGATCAACAAACCACTGTGTTCAGCAGTGTCCATGATCTCAAACAATAGACCCAGTGTCACCTAGTGTCCTCTGACTTCTTTGGCCTCCTCCAGTCTGGCATTTTCTCTGTCACTGTGAGTGTAGCTATGTCAGTCCCAGGACACTAGAGAGGCAAGGTGGGTGAGGGAATACCTTTTATTGCACCAACTTCTGTTGGAGAGAGAGACAAGCTGAAGACAAGCTCTGTGTGGCTCGAAAGCTTCTCTCCCCCAGCAGCAGAAGTTGGTTCATGAAAAGATATTAACGCCCCCCCACATCCCTCCATTCTCTGCAACCCAGAGACTGCACAGGCCCTTTCTGCACAATACGCTCCTCTCTGCGGTGGTGGACGTGGCCCCAGACCCACATTGGTCTTTGCTGTAGCTGTCTCCGCCGTCTTGTGGCTGTGAGCATGGGGATGCCCGCAGGACGCAGTGAGCAGCTCCATTCTGGATTCAGTGCCACTGCCTTGCTGTCTCTCTCACTAGTTCTTACTCCAGTTTTCAACAACTTTGAACTTATGGGCATGGCAAGAATGGCCAAAATTAATGAAATTAGAGAACGTCCAATAGCCACATCCATGGCAGGCTTTACAACTAGGAACGTGCAGTTGTTGCTCACATTTCTTTATTTTCTCCCAGAGTTTGCTCTCTCGCGCGCACACATACGCACTCCTCCCCTGCTCTCACGTTCTCTGAAGCACTTTTGGGTAACTCAGGCCCTGATCTTGCAAACACTGACCCATGAGCTTAACTTTATGCACAAATAGTTCTACTGCAGGTAATGAAACTACTCACAGTGCATGTACTTGAAGCTGGGTGTGTATCTTTTTAGTATGTTGGAAGCAACTCTTTGGATTACCTCAACAGATCCTCGCTTCCCCATGAGCCTGTATGAGCTCCATGGCTGGAGCTCTCCAGGTGCCTGGGGGGGATGCTAGGGGTGGCGGAGGAAAGGGACAGAGCCGGGGAGCAGGTGTGTGCCATGCTGCCCTTTGGGGAAGTTAGTGCTGCTCTGGGATGAATCAGCATCTTCTCTGCATCTGCATCCCCTTGGGATGGGGGGCTATGCTTACACAGCTACCGGGGCAGCTCTCCCACCAGAGAAGGCAGGATGGCTGGGTTGCATGACAGACAGGCAGATCACATCACATGATCCTTTCCACTAGCATCTCCAAGAGCCTCGGGTTGGCTGGCCAATGCCCCTACCCCAAAGCTCTCTCTCCATCCAGGAGCAAACACCACAGCGCAGGCCTCTAATTTGCAAAGACTGACTGTACACCGGACCAAGTAGCAGGTTATGGTTTGGTCTAATTTAGCCCACCAGTAATTCCATCACGTGTCCCCATGTGCACCTACTGTGGGCCAGGAGAAGACACACTTGAGTGAGAGGAGGGATGGTCCCATGATTAGGATTTAGGAGCCCTGGATTTAATTCCCTGCTCGGCCACACACTCCCTGTGGGCAAATCACTGTCCCTCTGTGCCGCAGCTCCCCATTGGTACAGTGGGGATTGCAGCCCTGGCCTACTTCCCAGGGGCGGGGTGAGGATAAAGACACTTAACAGTTTCCCCTGGGCTTTTCAGTGGGGAGAGAAGATGTCAAAGAAAGACTCAAAAGACAGCGATTCACCCCGCCCACTGGTCACCACTTCCTCAGATCGGCTGTTCCTTTGAAAAGTTTATCCTCGCTCTTTTTTTGGTATTGTTAGTGTGAGTTTTCAGGGGGTGAGTAACAGCAACAGCAAGAGAAAACGTAGGCAAAGGAAATTGTGGGGGTGGGTGGGGATGGGGGGCGGAGGAAGAGAAGGGCCATAAAATTAAATATGGCAAACGAATTAGTCAGTTAAGGGGGGAGGAGGAGAAAATATAAAACACCCCAGATTCTTAAACGTGGAGTCTCCTGGGTAAAAGGAAAAAGGGTGAAAGCAGTAAAATGGCACGAATGTTCACTCCTGTTCCATCACCAATAAAACAATTAGCAGGAGCAAGACTGAGGGCCCAATCCTGTAGCCCTTAAGCCAGGGCAGCAATCTTTAGTCATGCCAGTAGCCTTTAGCAAGACTAGCTGCTGGAGTGAGTAAAGGCCACTTTCCTGGCTCAGGGTTTCAGAATTGGGCCCTTAGTGAAGCCATTTTTCTCTTTTGTCTAAAAGTCTCCTTTGGTTGCTGCTCTCTGAGGCTCGGTCTATACTAGGATCTTAAGTTGGCATAAGTATATTGCCATGGGCGGCGTGTGAACCACCAGCTGGGGGATGCTATCTCCAGCCCCACCCCTTCCGCCTGAGGCCCTGTCCCTTCCATCCCCCACCGGAGCCAAGCCCTCCCCCCTGTTGGAGCCCAGAGCCGCCCCCCCTCCATCGTGGCCACTGGCCCAGTCCCACGGCTAGCCCCCCAGCCCCAAAGGAGTTCCAGGAAGGCGGGCGGCATGCGGCCCCAGCCCAGGAGGTGGGGGAAGGTGGGCGGCATGTGGCCCCAGCCCCCTCAGAGCACTGGGGGGCTGGAGCCAGAGGTCTGGAGCTGCACACAGGGAGCGGTCACAGCAAGGGGCAGGGTCACACCTGGCTGTTTGGGGAGGCCTATGTGACCCACCACCCATGTATATTGCTCAGGGGTGTGGCAGAGAGGTGTACTTATATCGACCCAACGCCCGGGGTAGACAGCGCCATGGTGACAGGAGGTCTTCTCCCATTGACACAGCCACTGCCTCTTGGGGAGGGGGACACCTACGTCAATGGGAGAAGCTCTCGTCGACACATCTTCGCTAAAGCATTGAGAGGCACAGCTGCAGCACTGTGAGTGTAGACAAGCCCCGAGCGTGCTGTGGTAGACACCTGGTTGGTTTCACAGAATCACAGAATATCAGGCTTGGAAGGGACCTCAGGAGATCATCTAGTCCAACCCCCTGCTCATGGCAGGACCAACCCCCACTAAATCATCCCAGCCAGGGCTTCGTCATGCCGGGCCTTAAAAATCTCTAAGGATGGAGATTCCACCACCTCCCTAGATGTCCCATGACATCTTTTCCCCAGTGAAACTGACAGGCTTGGCTCTCTGATTTTATTGCCTGCGATGGGTGTGTGTACACATCTCACCTCTTGAGTGCCTCCGGATGCTGCATGCGGGGCGGGGTGGGGGGGGGGGGGGCGGGGCGGGGCGGGCTGGGCCCTCTGGTCCCAGCCAGGAACTGCCCTGCTTAACTCCTGCAGATCCTTTTATCTGAGCCTGCTGGTCTCTGGCTGCTTCCATGAGGCCACTCTAGGCAGGTCTGGAGGACCTACCGTTGCTGCTTCTTTCCTGGGGTGGGGTGTAGTAGGACCATGGGGCCACCAGCAGGGGACCATGATGGCCCCCGGTGCATCCCATTGCGCCCTCTGAGTTAAAATCATGGTAATGAATCACATACCCAACAGCTGTATAGCAAGGGAAAGGGGTGATATATAGCACCCAAAGGGAATGGAAGAGGGCAACTCCTCCAGCTAGCCCTCCACACTTGGACCCTCTCGCTATCCCTGCCCCCACGTTCCACCCTTCCTTCTGCCAATCACTGCAGCGGGGCTGGGGCTGGGAGAAGAAAGCAGCACCGAACAGTATTTGTGCGTAGAGTGGAGCCTGCCAAGAGTGGGAGGTGTCATAACATGCGGGCTCAATGCAATGCCCACAGCAGTGCCGGAGCCCTTTGTGGGAGACAGCAGGACTGGGGCTAGCCTGGGAGAAGGTCAGGTGCTTTGGGGGTGCTTCTCTGGTGGGGCGCTGAGAGCCAGAGCCCTAGACTGGGGCTTTTTGTTCTCTGTTTGTGCAGCACCCAGTCCACGGCTGGGCTCCCAGGTGTTAGGTAATAAATCCCAGGTGAACTGAATAGGAAAAGGGCCAGTTTCATTGCCTCTTCCCTTCGCCCACAGTGGGGTCATGGTCCAGGCACCTTGCAAAATGCAGCTGGCAGAGCTGTGGCTGGTGGGAATGATGAGTCTGGAAAGGCCTGGAGTAGAAGAGGCTTCGGAGAGGAAGTGCCTATTCGCGGCCTGCATGCTGGCCGCACCTGGGCCTCGCTGCAGGGGGGCTCACCGCCCCAGGAACAAGTCGACTGGCTATTGCTCCCCCCAGTCAACTGCCCCAAAGTGCTCTGCACATGCTGTTAGGGCAGCAATGGGGGGACTGAGCGCTGGCAACGGCAGTGGTGAGTGTCCGCTCAGCAGCATCCCCAGCCAGCTGGACAGATTGGCCTGGTTGCCTCGACTGCTGCGGTCGGGGAGTGGGGAGGCTGGCTGGCAGAACAGATGAACACTGTGCCCAGCTGCGTCCTTCCTCAGAGGGGAGGATTAACTCGGTCAGGCTTCAGGTCAGGAGGAGAGATGGCCCCAAGCCAAAAAAAGGGGGGCCTGAACATCCTAGCTCTGGAAATCCTGAGCCAACCCGTGTGGCTGGGCTCCAGCTCACCTTAGGGGGATGTGGAATAACCATTTCACGGGCACCTAAGTGACTTAGGCTGCTAAGTCCCATTGACTGGCAATGAGGGCTAGGCTCTTATGTGCATAAGTCCCTTTGGAAAACGGGACATGTGTTCCTAAGTCACCTAGGCACAGTTGAACATTTGGCCTGTGGTCTCACCTAGAGGCGTATGCGGGTTCTGCGGCGATTCACAGATTCAAAGGCCGGAAGGGACCACTGTGATCATCTAGTGGGAATGCAGTCTGCCCGGGGGCTGTCTCCCCCTTGCCCTGAGCTGAGGCAGGCCACCCAGGCTCAGAGGGCTTCACACCAGCACCCCTGACATTGAGGGGCATGTTTCAAATCCCAGGGAGACTCAGCTTAGCAAAGTGTCCTTCCAGGATAGCCCTGAGCTGAGATTTACCCAGCCCTTCAGAAGACTTGGCTCTGTGTTTCCCTGGAGGGACAGGGTCTGAGCTGCGTGATGGACAAGTTCTTACTCTAGAGAGGAGTCTTCACTGTATGGGCAGCCATTTGCTTGTCTCCACCCTGTTCTCGTGGTCAGGTCTGTGGCCCCAGCTCTCTGCAAACTGGGGCAGGGACCAATTATCAGAGAAGGGCTAGTTCAGAGAGCACCATTCCCTTGGGACACCTCACAGTATTGCTCAGCCTCCCAGGGCTGACCCCTTCCCCTTCCCAGGAGGGACACCAGTCACCCTAGTACGTTGCTCCATTCTCACAGATGGCACTGTCACTGGGTCATGTCCTGATCCTCCCTCTCCCCCAGTCACTGCCGTTCCCCACAGACTGTCTGCTTCCTTCCCCATCTCTCCAAGGTACCCCCCCACACCTGTTTGGTTCCCCAGAATCCTATGGGGGGGCAGATAAGCCTGGCCCCGTGGTGGGCAGAACACAGCAGTGGTGACAGGAAGAAGATGGAGGCATGTGCCTGCCCTGGAGGTGGCCATGCATGAGGAGGGCAGCAGCAGCTGGGGAGAAGGCCAGGTGCTTTGGGGGTGCTTCTCTGGTGGGGAGCTGAGAGCCAGAGCCCTAGACTGGGGGATGGCAGGGAATACTCTTGAACCCCCCAAAAGCATCCTGTCCTGCCAGCTGTGGGATACCAGAGAGGTATGACACTCCCAGAGGCCCTCCCGGTGCTAAGCTGCCCAGGGATCGCAAACGGCGTCGGATCAGTGCCTCTGACTGGGGAAAGCCCAGGCTGAAAAGAGTGTGCACGACTTATGGGCCGTGATGGACCTACAGACTGGACCCTTCAGGTGCTATTTCCAGACACACTAACCCCTGGGCAGATGCAGTGCCACAGACAAACAAACAAAGCAGGAACCAGGAACTGAAAGATTGTTATTTGGTTCAAAAGACAAGTGCCTGTTTTATGTTGTAACCTCTTTTCCTCTCAGTTCTCTCCCCCTCCTTCTCTGGCCCCAGGCTAGAGAGAAAATAAATAGATTTACTGCTGGGTTCACTTCCAGATGAATCATGTCATGGGACAGGGCCGTGCTAGAACAGAGAGTGAGAGACAGATGACGGTGGTGAATGACTGATGCACAGAGAAATCCTTAGCTGAGGAGCCCAGCTGACAGGGTCAAAGGAGAAAGGTGAGGTAAGTGCAGTCCCCCAAGGCAATGCCCACAATGGCAATAGACCATGTTAACTGAACCAGTTTTAAATTGTGGTTGAACAGAATTCATCTAAGGTGAAATTCAGAGGTCCCTGCTCAAGTCCATTTAAATCTCACTTTAAGCCCTAGGCTTACTTGTGTTAGCATGCGTGAGGTACAAGGGTGAAATTCACCTGTGGGCAAAGAGTCTGAGTGTTTAAGTGGAACTTGTTTACTAGGGGAAATGGACAGGAATAGCTATTCCAGAATAGCTCCATGGGTGGACACTCTTATTCAGGAAGAGGAGTGCTTTCTCCTCAGTCAGCTTAATCCACTTTGAAAGTGGAGTAAGGCCATGTCTACACTACATGGTCTATGCCGGCATAGCTAGGGTGCCATAGCCATGCTGGCATAACCCCGTAGTGTGGGCACAGCCTACACCAACTGAAGGGGTTTTTCCAAGGATGAAGGAACACCGCCTCCCTGAGTGACAGTAGCTAGATCGACAGAAGCATTCTTCCGGCAGCCCCGCTGTGTCTACATAGGTCAGCATACCTACGGTGCTCTGGAGGGTGGAGTTTTCACATCCCTGAATGCTTTACCTGTATCAGCTTAAGTTGTAACTATAGACCAGGTCTAAGATCCAGGGAATTATTTCAGAATAGTTATTGCTCTTTAAATTCAAACCCTACCTTATTCTAGAATAACGTCCCCATGTAGACAAGTTTTTAATGGTGTATCCTCTCTGCAGGAGTGAATTTCAGAGCACATTATTATTGCTAAAAAATAATAAACCATCACAATCATACTCGCTAACACAATGGAAACACATTCTGCCCAGCTTGCACAGGCCAGGTATAACCAGATTATACTGTTTAAAAACCATGTTAACCTAGCCTAGGATCCTATCTACATTATCGATGCAGCTGTGTTAGGGAATCAAGTTACATTCATTCCCTGACATGGGTAAGGCATAGCTTGATTTTGCAGTGTGGATGGGACATCAACATGTTTTGAGAATTGTGCTGAAAACTTAGCACTGCTAAATAAAACAAGGATCATACTTCCATTAGGTGAGGGGGAGAACTGTGTTGTTCCTGAATCCCTCATGTTTGCACCTGCAGAGTAGACAGGGCATAAAGTATATTTGACACTGATTTTAAAATGGTTATGGCTGGTTTGTGCTGGCCAGGACCCTTGTATGAACTGTGTTCACGTGATTTTTGTTAATATGATTTTATCTTCTTCTTTTGTAGGGCTTAAAAACAGCAATGTTAGACGAACGTAGATGTCCAAGTCTAGGTTGGCAAGCCAATTGATGGCTTCAGGAGTGGGGGTGGGGAGAGATACTTCTAGCATACGATCGCTTGGGAATTTAGGGTATGTGGAGATGTGCCCGTATGAGAAGCCACATTTGTAGTGTTGATTTTACTGTACCTGTAATAATCCGCACCACAGTGTTAAGCTGCGGATTGGCAAGTGATGTGTGGGAGCTGCATCCCCAGATGGGTGAGCAGCAGTCTGTGGTAGAGTTGACAAGGGCCAGTGAAGGAGTCAGTCACATTTTTTCATTGGCTGCCCTGGTCGTTGCTGCCAGTTTCTGAATAAGGTTTACATGCATCTCTGTTTTGTCATGATACTTTTCAGCTACTTGTGAGGGTAGTGGGGGGTGGGTGGTATGTGAGGCTTTGGTCTAATGTCACACCGAGATATTTCAGGGTGGGATTGTGTCTTCTCTGCTGGCCCCAGAAATCCACCCGCAGTTTCATCCTAGCCTTGTGATTGTTTAGAGGAAATACTGACATGACAGTCTTAGTGGGGTTTGGTTTTAACCCCTCATATAAGAAATATTCTTTCATGGTTTTGAGGTCCTTTGTTAGGGTTTGTTCTATGATACGCAAATCTCGAGGCTGTGTCATCAGAGCAATGTCATCAACACAGATAAATTTTCCTGCTGATGTTTGTGGAAGGCCACTGAGTGTTAGCTCCGATTCCAGTGGTCAGCTGTCAATGAGAGTGTATGGCCTGCTCACCAAAGAAAACATGAAACCTATGGTTGGTCAGAATTTCTTGGAAAGCTTTTATCATTGCATTGCGTGGGATAATTTTGCTGGCTTTCAGGAGGAGGCTGTTCCTCCATACAGGGTTGTAAGTGGCAGATAAGTCTCAGCATGCGGCCCTGTCTGAGCGTTTGCTGGAATTCTGCCTCAGTGTGTGTTGTTAAGGCAAATACTTGCTTGGAAACCCGCTTGTGCAGACATTGTTTCTACAAGCAACTTGATCCTGGCCAGTAATATTCTCTCCCTTTTCTCCAATACCAGGAGTCCATTCTCCAAGGGACTCCTGGCATGGTTTAATGACAGTTGTCTCTATATAGGCCTCTGTAAAGGATGGTGGCAGTGCTCTCAGGTGGGTGAGCTAGATATTCTTAGGTCTATCCCGGAACCTTATTCTATAGATCTTGAAACTATCGATAGATGAGAAATTAGAGACAAGGTACAAAGATTCTCTCTCTTTACAGATGGAGAGAAATTGCTTCAGGTGACACCCTCTGCCAAATTAACAGAAGCCTAATTAGCATCCCAAAGGAAAGACAGAGGCACCCAACGAGGAGGGACAGGCTGCTAATTTTAGTGTAGGCAAGAACAGGTATGCAAATAAATTTGACTATAGCCCAGCCGTAAGCTTAGGACAGATCTGCATGGGTCAGGTTTGCAGAAATTTTCCGTATTTGCTAATGTCAGCTCAGCTTCACCAGTGTTAGTGATGCTGGGATCCCTGGTAATTTGTGTGATTGTTACAGCAGTGCCTAGAATCCTCAAGTGAGGCCAGGGCCTTGCCATGCCAGGCACTGCAGTGACACGCACTAAGAGATGCTCTCTGCCCCAAAGATCTTACAGTCTAAGCTGGTTTCTGTCCACAGGCTTCCACACAAAGCTCTTTCCAGGTTTCAATCGGTGTGGGGTTGCACCACAGGGAGCTTCAGATTTTCGGGAACCCAAATGTTAAAAGGGAAGCTCATCCAAAACTGCTGAGCTTTGCTTGGTTTCAGACTGAGATCCAGGTTTGCCTGAAATTTGGCCCACAGTCTAAAACCCAGCTCTGGCTTGCTAAAAGATGTGCAAGCCCCAAAAAACTGCCCAGCAAACCAGGCCAGATTGGGGATTGACAGTCACTTCCAAAAGCAGCTCCGCACAGCTGTAGTTGAGAGATCTTGCAGCCATGGCATTACAGTAGTGCTGTGTTTTCAGGGCCTTGCAATGAAAAGGGTGGATTTCTTGCTCTTCACTTACTTGGGTGTAAGAGGAAATGGCAGGTGAATGCTGCAGTCAAGAAGCGTTTCTCCACCTTAGTCCTATGTATGCATTGCTGCAAAACACTTCAGCTCCCCCTTTCACATTTTCAGTCCATTTTGAAGCAATTTCCATTGTGCTGTGTTCTCTCACAGCGAGTGCTCTGAAACAACTAAATAAAATGAGGAATGTTATCCATATTCTAGCTGCCATGTGACAGCCATTCATTCCACAATCCTCTGGAGAATGTCACAAATCCACAGGCTGTCTTCAAGTGCTGCGTTATGTATTTGCATCTCTGTTGTGGCAGAAAGATGTAACCAGACATGTTCCCATTGGCTCCGCTTCCGGCTCAAGTTGATTGTAACCTCTGCTCACTAAATTTGCCTCCAGATCTTCCTTGCAAACAGTATTAAACAGTATTTACTTTGATAAAAATGTATCTTATTTTCCTCCAAAATTCACATCCCTTTTTGATGAACCACCATCATAAATAGGGAAGAAAGAAGGATCAGAAAACCCAGAGGTGATGCATGGGGGGATGTGTGTGTGTCACACAGGGTCATATGCTCCCCCAGATTTCTGCCAGAGTTCATATCCCCTGTCCTGAACCCCACTGCATACCAACAGAACCTTTAAATTGTGCCCCCCCCCGCCATCAACAGTTATGCATCGTCTCTGAGAAAGCCCACCCTCTTTCAGAAGGGTAGGATGGTGCTAGGTCAGACATGCCCCTTGCGTCCATCATGTAGGGGCTGGGGGATGGACTTGAGCAAAGAATTTGCCCTTTAGTGCATTAGCTGATGTTCTTGTTAGTATGGTTTTTGGCTTTGGGGCTTCAGGTCCTTGCTGAGACATCATTTGCTGGCTAAGTGGCTTCCATGGCAGCTCCTGCTGTTGGTTATGTCCATCATTCAGCCAGGTTCCAGCATTACTCTCTGTGCATTGTTCTCCACTCAGCAATGTAAAAGGATCAGTCTGTCTTTGGACAACTCCACGCTCAGACTGGCAATGTTGTATGGTCAATAGCAGTTGCTCCACAGAAGCACATTTAGCTAATGATGTTGCACCGCACCCCCTAAGACACATTTGTTATGATTGCATGGTTTAATGTGTTTGCAAGACCATTTGTTTTTATGAAGTTGTTCCCATTTGGGGATATTTAAAGAAATATATGTGTTGAATTTTTTCATGGCATTTGGTTCAAAAGCATTTGATTTTATAGGCCTCTCTGATGAAATTTTCATGAACTATATTTTTCATAGATTCATAGATATTTAGGTCAGAAGGGACCACCATGATCATCCAGTCTGACCTCCTGCACAACGTAGGCCACAGAATTTCACCCACCACTCCTACAAAAAAAACCCCTCACACCTATATCTGTGCTATTGAAGTCCTCAAATCGTAGTTTAAAGACTTCAAGGAGCAGAGAATCCTCCAGCAAGTGACCCGTGCCCCATGCCACAGAGGAAGGCGAAAAACCTCCAGGGCCTCTTCCAATCTGCCCTGGAGGAAAATTCCTTCCCAACCCCAAATATGGCCATCAGCTAAACCCTGAGCATATGGGCAAGATTTATCAGCCAGATACTACAGAAAATTCTTTCCTGGGTAACTCGGATCTCACCCCATCTAATAGCCCATCACAGGCCATTGGGCCTATTTATGAATGTATATTTTTGAAAGGATATTTACAGGGCACTTTGATGAAAAGCCGGAAAAGTAGCACCACTTGCCCAGCCATCATTTAAAGGGTAAGATGCACACACCTTAGCCTTCAAATCTTCGGGCATGCGGCACACAACACTGAAACGCGTGACCGATGAGCAAAACCAGAATTGACATTTTATTTTCAGGATCAAACCTGTTTTTAAGGAATGTTTTCACCAGGAGAACTAAATAAACTAGGGGTTTTTAGTACTAGAGAGCGGAAATATTATTATCTCCATTTTGCAGATGGAAAATTGAAGATTAAGTGACTTGTCCAAGGTCACACAAGAAGTCTTTGACAGAGCTAGGGACTGAACACCCATCTTCTGAGTCCTATTCTTGTGCCTTAACCACACACATAACCAGTCACAGAAGCTCAAAATGACTCACATTCTCATTACTGTCTCTCTATACTATATATGAATTTGAGTAACTCCCTGAGTCAACCTTATTAAAAAAAAAAGAGAGAGAATCCACTAGAGGTTGAAGGGAATGTGGAAGAGTGCCTGGCAAACAGAAGCATTTATGCAAAATATCTGGAGTGTGAAATAACAGAAAAGTGTTTTTTATCCAGTTCCTACATGTCTAGGTTTTACCTGAATAAACTGACTTAGATGACAGAACAAGAATACCCCCAAAATACAGTTTACCATATAGTGCTGAAGCAGAAAAGGTCATTAATCTATCAAACTGCTGCATATCTCACACACACACAGTAACCTAACCTCCCATTGTCAGCTGATCCACAATCATAGCTCCCAACCCAGCATGGTAACGGAGTGAGTGAAGGATGAATGAAGTGAGATGAATCAGAGAGTCCAGGCTGAGAGCTAGGTGAAAAGTTTCCCTTCCCCCGCTGCCAGGAAATGGCAAATAGGATTAGAGCTGATGTGTTGGCTTCGCTGGGCTTTCCCCAGGCTGTGAACACACAACAGGCCCCCACTGCCTGAGGACACCCGCCAGCACAGCATCACCCTGATCTCCACTAGCCAGGGCTGGCCTGAGCAGTTTTTTAATCTGCCCTGCACAGTATTTTTACCTAAGCCCCAACCTTCTAAACCAAACTGTCTCCCATCCCACCCTCTCTCCCATCAAACCTGGGCTACCTCTGCTCCCCCTGCCCTCGTGTAAGTGAGGAGCATGGTCTCATCCCATCAATGAGTAGGGGAGGCAGGGATATCTAGGGCAGACCCTGTTCCCAGAAGCAGTGGGATCTGTCAGCTGCAGCAGACCGGCCTCTTTCGGGGGCAGCTGAGCCAGCAGCAGACAGGGAGAACACAGAGCCAATAACATTATCGCCAGGCTAATGGCACTGAGACCCAGCACCCGACGCCTCTCCAAAGCAGCAGGAGATGCTGGACACGGCTGGGAGTGATGCTCCGTAGGTAGCTTGGCTGCGCTGCCATCTCCGGCTGCACGTGCCTGGCCAGCACCGGATTGGGGCAGGGCACTAGGGGTTGGGGAGCAGAGGAGTGACAGCGAAAGGGAGATGGAGACAGAACGTGCACCATTCGGAGATCGGAGAGTCATGGGGGGGCAAGCTGCTTACCTGTCCACGGAGCATCGGGCACCCAATGCAGCACAAAATGCAGCCAGGTGAGCTTTTCCACGCTGCCCTGCCCACGGGCAATACAGCGGCCCAGTCCCCCGGCCTGGCAGCCAAGTTTTGGCCCCGCAGGGAACTGAGGCTGTTAATCAGCAGGAGTTGGGACGTTTTGCTATTTCCAGCTCTGTTTCTGCTGCCTCCATCACAGCAGAACCCTGCTAGCCCAGCCGTGCCAGACTCGTTCGGTCCTGAGGGCCCCATGACCACGTCGTCTGGGGAGGGGGACCGGGGGGTTCAGTGGCAAGAGGCTAACGACATGGGCTTGTCCGACGGCAGAGCTAAGTTAAACGCTGCATTCAAATACACTGTTGAAAAGTAAATGCACTGACAAGCCATCCATCTTCCTGTCCACTAACTCACCCTCCGTGGGCCCCCACACCTACGGGTGGCTCTTCCCTCTTTCCCCAACACTTTGGGAATTCCCCCCTTTGGGATTCCCCCTTCAGAGAAAGCCCCCCTTCTCCAGCACACACACTGGGAATTTTCTGTGGGGTGGGGGCAGAGAAGGAGTCACTCCCTTGCAGTGGCAGGAACAAGGGAACAGGGAAAGACGCCATCACTCCTTTCAGGCTGGCTGGTGACGTGGGATTCCCTTGGGATGAGGGCCAGGAGAACAGCAGAGCCCAGCCCTGAGGAATCAGCAGCAAAGGGGGATGCTGGAAAGAAGCCACCAGTTAGCCCAATCAGGCACACGCTCCCCCCTCAGCTCCACCCAGTTCATGGCTCCTGAGCTGCAGGCAGGTAGCTGTGGAAGGTCCCTGTGCAATGTGAGGGAAGGGCTGGGAGAACCGGGTCTGTCCTTGGTGGCTTATCTACAACACCCTTCCCTTCCTGTGACTCATGAAGAGCTGTGCTTGCTGTGTCTCCCCTTCAGTTCGCAGCATTCCCAGCCCCTTGACCCCACTGGGGACATGACCACCCTCTTGCTGGCTTTATCATCTGGTGCATACTTTCATCTGAACTTCGCACTAGGCCAAGAGTGTCAGACATGGCCACTGGTATAGAATCATAGAATATCAGGGTTGGAAGGGATCTCGAGGTCATCTAGTCCAACCCCCTGCTCAAAGCAGGACCAATCCCCAACTAAATCATCCCAGCCCGGGCTTTGTCAAGCTGGGCCTTAAAAACCTCAAAGGAAGGAGATTCCATCACCTCCCTAGGTAACCCATTCCAGTGCTTCACCACCCTCCTAGTGAAATAGTATTTCCTAATATCCAACCTAGACCTTCCCCACCGCAACTTGAGACCATTACTCCTTGTTGTGTCATCAGCTACCACTGAGAACAGCCTAGCTCCATCCTCTTTGGAACCCCCCTTAAGGTAGTTGAAGGCCGCTATCAAATCCCCCCTCATTTTTCTCTTCTGAAGACTAAATAAGCCCAGTTCCCTCAGCCTCTCCTCGTAAGTCATGTGCCCCAGCCCCCTAATCATTTTCGTTGCCCTCTGCTGGACTCTCACCAATTTGTCCACATCCCTTCTGTAGTGGGGGGACCAAAACAGGATGCAATACTCCAGATATGGCCTCACCAGTGCCGAAGAGAGAGGAATAATCACTTCCCTCAATCTGCTGGCAATGCTCCTACTAATGCAGCCCAATATGTTGTTGGTCTTCTTGGCAACAAGGGCACACTGCTGACTCATATCCAGCTTCTCATCCACTGTAATCCCCAGGTCCTTTGCTGCAGAACTGCTGCTTAGCCAGTCAGTCCCCAGCCTGTGGCGGTGCATGGGATTCTTCCTTCGCTTGTCCTTGATGAACCTCATCAGATTTCTTTTGGCCCAATCCTCTAATTTGTCTAGGTCACTCTGGACCCTATATATATACCTATAGGTATATTTGGGCGCCTCAGTTCTGGGGTGCCCCATGTGAGACAACTAATAGCGTCTCCTTATTGTGAAACCCAACACCCACTATTACTGAGCTGTTGGGCATCGCCTACCTAATGCACCCAAATCAGTGACCTCGTAGCTTCCGCATTCATAGGTCCTTGTGATGGTAAAATGTGCCCAGTAAGGGCAGAACCAGGGTGGCCAGCTGATCGCATGCAGCCCAGTGGTTTGCTGTCAGGTGGATGACTTTTCGTCACTGCCAGTGGATGGCCTTATCCTAAACTGGGGCCAGCGCAGCAAGTAGACTAGGCTTCTAAGGAGACGGAAAGGTCCTTTGTCTCTTTAACCTTCCCAGTTATTTCATGCAGAGCAGTGCAAATTACCATATTTACTGTTGAAAAGCCACCTGGGTGGCAATGCAACACTCAGATAATCTATGGATACGAATAGCAAACACGAGGCAGGATGGTTCCACAGAGAGGCTGTGTCACCTTGCCAGCACCACACAGGAAGTCTATGGAAGAGCACAGATGTGAACCCAGGTGTCCACACAGCTAGCCTACTGCCCTACCCACTGGACCTCCCTCCCTTGCTTAAACAAGCCTGCCTTTCCTTTGTGATCACAATACATTTGGAAACAATGCTCCCCACACTCACTGGGGTCCAATTTTTATGGCTTGTAAAAAGCTTCCATGGCTGAAGTGTGGCAGGAATATTTTTAGTGCAAATCAGAGGCCTCCTTAGAAGCCAGGGTACCCCTTTGAGACAGCTCGCAGCAGACTGAAAAGGTGCACAGAAACTGCCTGGTTGGTTCCCTCCTCACCAGTCCTAGTAAATGTGCTTTCCAGATCTCTTTGCATAGGCCTGTTGTCAGACATGCTATGTTTGTTACAGCAGGCTCTGCTACCGGTCAGTGCGGGATACAGTCTGTCTGTGCCCATGCCTCACGGGGCAGGAGTCTGTTAAAGCCTTAAGTAAAGTGCTTTCGCTCAAAGGAGGAGCTCATGTTTTTAGCTCTGGAGGTCATTGGTTCAATCCCCAGTCAGTTGGCAAAGATGGCCGCCATCACCCCTGCACTAGGGAATTACACCAAAGAAATTTCCTGTTTTACCACTGATTCAGCGGCTGCATTGGAAGCCCTACTGTAGATGTGACTCCAGTAGCTATGCCTGGCTCAGTTAAACTGGCTGTGCTTTAACTGATGTGGTGGTGAGGACATGAAAAGCCACCTGAGCCTTGTCCTCGCTCCGCTTCCCACCTGCGCTAGCCCCCATGCAGCTGAATTGGTGCGAAATCTTTGGCACCTCAATAAAAGTAGCCAAAGTTTCAGAAGCGCTGAGCTCCTGCAGTGTCCAGGGAAGCCAATAAGCACCATTGAAAAATCAGACCTCATTTATTTACAAACCTAAATCTAGCTTTAGATGCCTATTTTTGGATGCCAGGTTGGAAATCGTTGTCCTTAACTTTCCCCTGCCTCCAGTCCCCATCTTTAAATGGGGGTAATACTGCTTGTGTCCCTTACAGGGGGGCTTTGAGAGACCTCATTTTTGTTCATGTTTGTAAAGTGGTTTGAGATCCTCACATGGAAGGCGCTAGAGAAATGCATGGTGCTCTTAATTATCGCTGGCAGCTCCACCGTAGTTAAGGTTGCCTGGCACTCTCCATCGTCAATCCCATTTTCTGGTGCTCATAACTTAGCCAAACTTTAACCATTTGGGAGGAAATTTTTCATGCCAGGTGTCTGGCTCAGGCTGAATTCTGTTTTTAAAGTTTCAGCTACGATGGTTCAGCCATTTCAGAAAACGAGATGAAGGGAAAATATAATTTTTAACTTCGGCAAAACACTGTAACAACCATTTCATGGAGAAACTCTAGTGCACCTGCTCTTTGGAGCAGAGACCTTTGGCAGGGAGCCAATAACCCTGTTGCCTTTTGATGTTCCCATTTTTTAAAAAAAACAGCCAAATTTGGCCAAGTTATCAGCCTCTGAAATATCACAGTTCCCGCCTGATCTGTGGGGCTTGTCAGAGTCTGGCGGCTAACCTCCCTGAGGATTCTGTCTGCACTGGGCATACACCAGCCCAGGGCTGCAAGGGCTGAACAGAACCTTTCCTGCAATTGTCCCTCCCGTCTGCCAGGGCCTCCTGTGGCTCGGGGCACAGGAACTGGAAGCAGGGGAACCGTCTCAGTACACCAGCTGCTGTCACCAGGCAGCGAAGCTGACGAATACGGAGAGGAGATATTGGGTGGGAAGGCCGGGGGAGGGAGTAGATTAGGACAAGACGCAAATCCCTGAGGGGGCCATTTAGGGATTTGTGGCATAAATTGGGGATTGGTCCTGCTTTGAGCAGGGGGTTGGACTAGATGACCTCCTGAGGTCCCTTCCAATCCTGATATTCTATGATTCTATGATTTCTATGTGGCAGGGGAGGGAAACCTGGGACTGGCTGGGCAAGGAGACTGGGACAAGGAGCCTGGGGGAGGTGGGGACTGGGATGAACCCAGGGAGGGAGGGAGACTGAGACTGGGAGTCAGCATGGGGAGGAGACTGGGACAAGGAGCCGGGAGGGGAAGAGTGCAACTGTCTGGGCAAGGAAACCAGACCTGGGATAAGCAGCCTGGGTGGGGTGGACAGCGGGACTGGCTAGGCGAAGAGTCTGGAATTGCGGCATGGAGCCCAGCAGGGGGAAAACTGGTCTGAGAAGCTGGGGTGGAGGACAGAGACTGGACTGGCACAGGAACGGACTGGAGAGAACAGAAGCAGAAGTGCTCCAGTTTGGACAGAACAAGGGCAGTGTGATTTGTAACCACTGGGGCACACTCCCCTCCAGAATCTGCCCTGGAACCCAGGATTCCCGAGTCTCAACATTCCTCTGTTGTCATGAACGAGGCAGGATCTTGTGGGGAGAATAGCGTGTGATCATGTAATTACAGGCTGTATCTGAACGCTTGCGCACACTTCTACCTCAATTCTGGCATGCCCGAACTTTTTTTTTGCAAACTTAATGTTGTTTTAACAAAGAGTTTTGTGTGTAGCACAGAGATAAGTCTCTAGCAATGTGCTAATGAAAGGACTGATGAAGAACAAAACTTCCTTGTTGTCACCATGGGAAATATGCCCCCCAGGATATTAAAAGTATTATGTGCTGGTGTTTGTGCCCATGGCGGTCAGGCAAGCGTGATTAAGTGGACTCAGATGAACCAGTGGTGTTTTTTTAAGCATTGATTTTTGCCTCAGTATCACTCATCAAAAATAAAGATCACTTCTGGGGTACACACTGAGTTAGCAATGCCAAAGACTATTGAGTGGCATGTAGAGACGTCAAATACTGCATTAATAGGTTTTGTTGAATTCGCTGCTTCCTCCATTTTCACCAACATGAAGCAAATCATTTTGCATTAGCAATATTTCCTATCACATTTGGTTGACCTGAAAGCAAAGTGGATGGCTGCTGCATGCTCTTTCTGCAGAGTATTTGCAAGAGCATATAAAGACAGGGAACAGGGAGCAGAGAGATTGTAAGACGAATAACACCTGGCTCTTGAAATTGTTCCTTTGATGTATGTCATGCTGGCTCTGCTTAGTCATTTCCTCAATGCAAAGTCACACAAAAGGTCAAGGACACAGTCTTAGCAATGCAATACTCACTGAAGTACATAAGAACATAAGAACGGCCATACTGGGTCAGACCAAAGGTCCATCAAGCCCAGTATCCTGTCCTCTGACAGTGGCCAATGGCAGGTGTCTCAAAGGTAATGAACAGACAGGTTATCATCAAGTGATCCATCCCCTGTCGCTCATTCCCAGCTTCTGGCAAACAGAGGCTAGGGACACCATCCCTGCCCATCCTGGCTAATAGCCATTGATGGACCTGTCCTCCATGTCCTCCCTTTTAAGCAATATCTTTGCAACATTCACCTAGCTCCCATTGTGAAACTGACATTCGTACTGTACCCACCAAGGCCTAGCTCTGGTTGTTTGCACTGTCTCTTTCTGCAATAGATGGAGTGACCAGAACTGAGCACAGCATTTCAGCTGGGCTTGCACCTTTGATTTGTAGAGTGGCATTATGCTGTTTTCTGTATTATTCTCCATCCCATTCCTTATGTAGCCTGATGTTTTCTTTGCTTTTTTAATCACGGCTGCACATTGAACCTGCTCTCCCAGGAGCGGCTGGCAGTGAGGCCCAAATCTTTCTTGAGTTGATACAGTCAATTTGGAATCCGTTCAGGTGTGCGAATATTCAGATGACTCCTTTCAATGTGCATTATTTTGCATTTGTCAACAAAATTGGGCAGCTTAATGAATGGTGTGTAAATTCATTCACCTAGCTTGGTGAGTTCCCTGTGAAATGCCTTGCAATCTCGTCCAGACAAATCCCTTTTCTCTTCCCCTTTTTGGAGGAAACATTTTACCCAGCTCTAGTCATGCTGTACACTGCACCTCCTCCATGCTCAGCGTGCATGTTTGTGTCCTCAGGATTCCCCAAATATCTCTAGCCCAAACAGAAGGACTCTCTGAGTGAGATTCTTTGGCCTGTGCAATGCAGGAGTTCAGACTAGATGAGCACAGTGGTCCCTTCTGGCCTGGGGAATCTAAGGGTACATCTGCACTGCAATCTGGGGTGTGACGGCAGAGTGGGTACACATACTAGATTTACCCATGCTAGCATAGCTAGGTAGTAATCACCTGAACATGATAAGCTCTCAGTGGGACGCTGTGACCAAAAGAGGTAATATGTTCTTGGATGCATAAACAGGAATCTCGAGTTGGAGTAGAGAGGCTATTTTATCTGTGTATTTGAGACTGGTGCAGCCACTGCTGGAATCCTGTGTCCAGTTCTGGTGTCCACAGTTCAAGAAGGATGTTGATAAACTGGAGAGTGTTCAGAGAAGAGCCACAAGAACGATTAAAGGATTAGACAACATAACTTATAGTTTTCAGAGTAGCAGCCGTGTTAGTCTGTATCCACAAAAAGAACAGGAGGACTTGTGGCACCTTAGAGACTAACAAATTTATTTGAGCATGAGCTTTCGTGAGCTACAGCTCACTTCATCAGATGCATGCAGTGGAAAATACCAATGTGATATATGCCATCATGTGCCAGCAATGCCCTTCTGCAGGTACATTGGCCAAACCGGACAGTCCCTACGTAAAAGAATAAAAGAACACAAATCAGACATCAAGAATTAACACATTCAAAAACAGTCGGAGAACACTTCAACCTCCCTGGTCACTCGATTATAGACCTAAAAGTGGCAATGTTACAACAAAAAATCTTCAAAAACAGACTCCAACGAGAGAGTGCTGAATTGGAATTAATTTGCAAACTGGACACCATTAAATTAGGCTTGAATAGAGACTGGGAGTGGAGGTGTCATTACACAAAGTAAAACTACTCTGAAACCTATTTCCCCATGTTTATTCCCTCCGCCCCCCCCCCCCACTGTGCCTCACACGTTCTTGTCAATTGCTGGAAATGGCCCACCTTGATTATCACTGCAAAACGTTTTTTTCTCTCCTGCTGGTAATAGCTCACCTTACCTGATCACTCTGGTTACAGTGTGTATGGTAACACCCATTGTTTCATGTTCTCTGTGTATATAAATCTCCCCATTGTATTTTCCACTGCTTGCATCCAATGAAGTGAGCTGTATCTCATGAAAGCTTATGCTCAAATAAATTTGTTAGTCTCTAAGGTGCCACACCTCCATAACTTATAGTGTTAGACTCAAGGAGCTCAATCTATTTAGCCTAACAAAGAGAAGGATAAGGGGTGACTTGATCACAGTCTGTAAGTACCTACGTGAAGAATACTTACTACTGGACTCTTCAGTCTAGCCAAGAAAAGTCTAACATGATCCAATGACTGGAAGTTGAAGCTAGACAAATTCAGACTGGAAATAAGGTGTACATTTTCAATAGTGAGAGTAATTACCACTGGGACAATTTACCAAGGGTCGTGATGGATTCTCCCTCATTGGCAATGTTTAAATCAAGACTGGATGTTTTTTCTAAAAGATCTGCTCTAGGAATTATTTTGGGCAGTTCTCAACGGTCCCTTCTGGCATTAGAATCTATGAATCATTAGTACTCTCTACACTGAGCTGCCAGGATTTTTTGCCTCCTTTCCTTGCTCCTCTCTCTTCCCCTTCCCTTTGCAAACAAAACCAGATGGCAGCCTGTTTAAGCAGAGAGCACCAGTGTGTTATTCCTGTCTCCTTCATACATCTCCCCTACCCCCACCATTAAAAGCTGGCCGGGCTATTAACAAGGCTGCAGATATCCTCCGGGACCATGTGTGATTTTAGTATCGGGGGGAGCCGTGTCAGTCTGATTCCACAAAAACAACGAGGAGTCCGGTGGCACCTTAAAGACTGAAGAAGTGGGGTTTTTACCCACGAAAGCTGATGCCCAAATAAATCTGTTAGTCTTTAAGGTGCTACTGGACTCCTTGTTGTTTTTGTAATTTTAGTGTTACCAAGTTGTTCTATTATTTCCACTGAATGCTAATGCAAGTGTCCCATGGGAGTGCTGCTGGTGGAGTCTGCTGTCACGGATGCATTTTATTTTTCCTTTTCTCTCCTCTGTACTGATCCATCACTTTTCCACAGAGACATGTGGCAGTTTAGCAGAGGGCTTCATTCTATGCCCCCCCAGCAGCGGCATATGGATGATTGTCACAGTTCCATGCCCCTGGAGCAAAGAGTTGAAAGCGAATCGTTACTATACCTATGGATCACCTTCTCAAATCAGCTCCTGGCTGCATGTAGTGACTACGGGTCTGATTTTTCCTCCATTGATGTTAATGATAAACTTCTCATAGACTTCAACACGAGCAGCAGCAGAAATAATTCAGCCTCTTCTCCCTCGTGATGGGAGCAGAAATTCTGACTTTCATGCAGGGGAAATGATTCACGATTTTTTCTGCTCGACTTTACACAGGACTATCTGCCCATTTGTTTGGTGTGTGACCTATTTCTAATGCAATAGCTACTCTCTATCTACTGAAATTTGCCAGGGAGTCTTTTTAAACTCCATTTTTCACTCTGTTGATCTTGTAACACAAACCTCACATTCATTAATTCAGAATGGTCTAAACCACCCTCTTCCCTGCCATTCTAAGCAGTGTTGGTAGCCCAAGCCAGGCCAGCTAATTCATTTCAGACACAGTCATCTTATTCTTCGCATTCTCTTGGCACAAAAGCACCTCCGTCAGCTAATCAAAGATGTTTTTTACTGGGTACCAGCTCTGTACTATTCATTATCATTATTGGACCCATAAGGTCTGAACAGTGATGGAGGCCCCATTGTGCTAGGCGTAGAACTCACATTGGAGGACTGGGTGCCTGGCCTGAGTGCCTGCAGTCTGATTCCCTACAGAAGTGCGATGTAGCTAAAACCAGTCACATGCCTCCTCGCCCTGTATGCTCAGCCAGGCAAGCAACATCATTGCCATTAGCGGATAGAGTAGACAGTGGACTTCGATCTCCACTCTTCTTCCGTCCAGACGTGGGTCTGATGTGGAGATTCAGACCAGCAGAAACTTTTTTGTATTCAATCAATTAGGCCCTGTTTCGGCAAGGTGCTGTTAGGGGGCTTATTCCTTTACCCACTTACTTCCCTGGTCCTTCTCGCATGAACAGAGAGCAACAATACCCGAAGTCCAAAGGTGCAAACAATTCGATGTTTATTGGGGTGAACTTCCAGCAAGCATGATTCCAGTTTCCTTCCTTAGTATCCTCCTTCCCAGTTCTGACACCACAGAGCCTTACACCTGTGTCCCTGTTCCCATTCCTGCCCTTAGCCAAACATGATTCCAACTTCCTTACTCCCATTCCCTGTTCCCATTTCCTCCTTTAGCAAAACATGATTCCAATTTTCTTACCCCCCATTCCCTGTTCCCATCTCCCCCTTTAGCAAAACATGATTCCAATTTTCTTACCCCCATTCCCTGTTCCCATCTCACACACCCACATGCCCACCCCCACCCACACCCAGTCACTTCCTCATTGACTACAGATTATATAGTAAAACTTGAGTTCTGCTTAGCTATACCTTAACCAATCATTTTCCTGAAATTTAACTAACCAATCCTAACATATTGTAACATGATTATGTAACCAATTATATCCCACCACCTTAATTAGTTTACACCCAGCAAAATTAATTATACAGCAGACAGGAACAATCACAGAACCAGACAGAGATTATACAGACAAACAATAGCAAAGTGGGAACTACAATGACAAGACAACACAGAAGTGAGGATTTCACATCCCAGCTATTGATAAGTGAGTTCTTGCCAGACAGGATGCTATCAAACTAAGTTTCCTTTTACATTTTCTAGGCACTTCCCTTTCTCTGGAGGTGATAGGAATACAATCCTGTCCTGACAGTGCCTAACAGCCCAATAGCACCTTATTTCAATGTGACTAGTTTGGAATGTGAGGATGTGACTGTTCGTTTCCCAGCTTATGGCTGCCTCTGCTGCTTAGCCAAAGGCCTGAGCCTAAGCACAGGGCCACAAACTGTCACAGCAAGAGAAGGCCCTTACACCAGCAGACAGTGATTTCTTTCTTTTATACCTCTAGAACTAGCCAAGCGATAAGAATACACCTAAATTCTTAGAGTATAGGCCTTTACAGACAGGCCTGAATATCTATATCCTAATAGGTGCTTTGAAGCATGTGCCTAATTCTGAGCAGGGGAGTACGCGCAAAGGCTTCAGGCCTTGAACATAGACATGTACTCAAGTGGCTAGTTAAATTGGGGCCTATAGCACTGGAGCTCTGCTGGGGCCAGAGGGAAGTGCTAAGAGCAGGGGTGGCAGGTTTGTAGAAATTTTGGTGGTGCCCAGAACACCCAGAATGCCCCACCCCTGCAAACTCCCCCCCACACACACACCTGCCTAAGGCTCTGGGAGGGAGTTTGTGTGGGGGAGGGGGTCTGGGGGTTCAGGCGATAGGGGTGCACGAGGGGGTGCAGATGCAGGCTCTGGGAGGGAGTTTGGGTGCAGAAGGGGTGAGAGGTCTGGCTCTGGCAGGGAGTTTGTGTGGGGGAGGGGGTCTGGGGTTCAGGCGATAGGGGTGCACGAGGGGGTGCAGATGCAGGCTCTGAGAGGGAGTTTGGGTGCAGAAGGGGTGAGAGGTCTGGCTCTGGCAGGGAGTTTGGGTGGGGGAGGGGGTCTGGGGTTCAGGCGATAGGGGTGCACGAGGGGGTGCAGATGCAGGCTCTGAGAGGGAGTTTGGGTGCAGAAGGGGTGAGAGGTCAGGCTCTGGGAGGGAGTCTGGGTGCAGGGGTGTGAGGGGTGGGGCTCTGGGAGGGAGTTTGGTGGGGGACGGGGTCTGGGGTGCAGGCTCTGGGAGGGAGTTTGGGCGCAGGCTCTGGGCTGGGGCAGGGGATTGGGGTGCAGGAGGGGTGCAGGGTGCAGGCTCTGGAAGGGAATTTGGGTGCAGAAGGAGTGAGAGGTCCGGCTCTGGGAGGGCGTTTGGGTGGGGGAGGGGGTCTGGAGTGGAGGCTCTGGGAACGAGTTTGGGTGCTGGGTGCAGGCTCTGGCCAGGGGGCGGGGGTGCAGGAGGGGGTGGGTGTGCAGGCTCTGGGAGGGAGTTTGGGGACAAAAGTAGGTGCAGGGGAGGGGTGGGAGTGCAAGAGGGAGTTGGGGGGAGGGAGTTTGGGGTGCAGGAGGGGGTGAGGGGTGCAGGAGGAAATTTGGGGGCCGAAGGGTGTGTTTGCAGACGTGGTGTGGGTGCAGGCTCTGGAAGTGGATGGGGGGGGAGGGTTTGATGCTTACCTGGGGCACCTCCTCCGGCAGTGGCTCCTAGGTGGGGCAGGCCGGGGGGGTCTCCTCACGCTGCTGTCTCCAGGCACCGCCCCTGCAGCTTCCCATTGGCCGCAGTGGATAGAGGGCGGGGGCAGCGGGGGCGGGGGCAGCGGCACAACCCCCTCACACGGGCGGCAAGGACCTGCCAGCAGCCATGTGGAACGGGCGCGTGGGAAGCCGCTCAGCCCCGCTGCACTGTTGGGGGTGGCGGGAGCCCCGGGCTGTTTTAAATCGCCTGGGGGCGGCAGATGGGGCCGGGGGAAGCGCGGGGGAGTGTGTGTGTGTGTGGAGTGGGGGAGGTGGGAAACTTTGCTGGATCTGGGCCCCTGGGACAGGAATATTCCTGGTGCCCGGGCACCACGGGCCCAGAGAACTCGCCGCCCATGGCTAGGAGTAGGCAGCTTGAATTAGCCCTAAAAGCTTTTGGCAAATATTGGAATTTGCTCCATTTCTTTGGGCGAGGGAAGGACAGTGGGGAAGGGCTTGCATCAAGTTTTCTATGAATTTTACCATCAGATAAGAAATGACTCAGTGGCTTGCGGTGTTTCCAACTGACGTGCCTACAAATCATCAGGCGATTGACTTTATGTTCTCGGTTTTGTCCCTAGGATGTGTCCACATGCACTGCAGAATCTGAGATGCAGAGCAAGCTCATGCGCCTTGGACATCTTCAGTGTCAAATGTCAATGAGATGGGAGAGATTTTCCTAACCTGAGCATCACCACCCGGCCAGGAAGGGAGGAGATTTACCCACTTATTGGCTTAGGATGGAGGGAAGCTGTCTGAGGGACTGTCTGGCATCTATGTGCTGATGCTGCACTGTTCACCCTCCCAGCAAATGAAAGCTGAACACAAGGAGTCCTGAGCAGTAAATCCAACAGGCTTTTATATTTCCCACTGGAGCAACTCAAAGAAACAAACAGCAGCTGGGAATGATCAATGAATACCATTAGCAGCCAAGCGGAGTCATTTGGTCCAAATCGTGCAGCTCTGTACTTTAGATACATAACATTTCAATGCATAATATTTATGCAGCTAGGAAAGAAAAACCGTGAAGCAATTAGAGATGTCCAGACAGTCAGATTGCTGGATGGATTGGCTGGGCATTTCCAACTATAGTCTGAGTTACGGCAGAGAGCTGAGCCAGGTGGGCCAAAGAGGGTTATGATTGTGATCTCTGCAGCACAGGCTGGACCAAACTTGAAGGGAATCCACCCTAACAATTTATTGCTGTAAAAATCTAATCATTCTAGTATCATGTCCCCCCCCCCCCCCCCCGAAATCATGTCAATAGGTGTCCTAATTATGAAAACACAGAACTGGGAAAGTCTTGTTCTGCTGGTTCTTCTCTGTTTTCCCCCTCCATTTTCCTTTGGCAGAAGAGGCCAGAAGTCAAAGCCAGCAAATGCTGCCAGGTTTGCCAGAGCTGTTGTATGCATGTAGATCTAGCTGTGAAGTAGGCAGAGGAGGGGGGAGGGATAGCTCAGTGGTCTGAGCATTGGCCTGATAAACCCAGGGTTGTGAGCTCAATCCTCAAGGGGGACATTTAGGGATGGGGGGGCAAAAATTGGGAATTGGTCCTGCTTTGAGCAGGGGATTAGACTAGATCAGGGGTTGGCAACCTATGGCATGGGTGCCAAAGACGGCACACAAGCTGATTTTTAATGGCAAACTGCTGCCTGCCGGGGGCTCAGCTCCCTGCCAGCCCTGGTCCTCTGCCTACCTCCCAGCGCTTCCCGCCGACAAACAGCTGTTTGGCAGCCCTTAGGACTTTCCAGGAGGGAGCGGGGAGAAACGCGAAGGTGGCGCGCTCAGGGGAGGAGGCGGAGAAGAGGCCAGGGTGGGGATTTGGGGAAAGGGTTGGAATAGGGGCAGGGAAGGGGTGGGAAAAGGCAGGGCCTCATGGAAGGGGTGGAGTGGGGGGTGGGGCCAGGGGCAGAGGTGGGGGCTTTAACTGAAGTAATTCTAAAAGTAAAGGCGTGTTTTGTCATTTGAGTGAGGTGCATTGCTGAGTGTTTATAGTTTATTAAAGCCCCTCGGCAATGACTTCTGCGTAATAAAAAAGAACACTCATGGAAAAAAGAAAAAGAGTTTTCCAAGACAAATAGGAGAATTTATATTTTTTCTCAGAGGTAAAAGATAAAATTCATTGCCTTATTTGTCAGCAAACGATGGCTGTTCCCAAGGAGTATAACATATGTTGGCACGATGCACTGTGAAATATATGATGCATTCTCTGGAAAAATCCAACAGGAAAAAGTTCAGCAACTTAAAGCAGCATTTGCCAAGCAAAGAAATTTCTTTTCGGAGATTAACCAGTCTAGAGAAGATTCAATAAGAGCAAGTTTTGTGATAAGTGAAGTGACAGGTAAATCATCGCGCCCTTTACAGAAGGCCTATTCGTAAAAGAATGTCTTGTGAAGGCCAGCGAAATTTTATGTCCTGATAGGAAGAAAGTTTTTGAAGGCAGAAGCTTGTCTGCCAGTACAGTTGCCAGCAGGATAACGGATTTAGCAGATAATGTGCAAAAACAATTGATTCAAATGGCAAAAGACTTCAAAGCGTTTTCAATTGCTCTTGATGAGAATACAGATGTATCAGATACCGCACAGTATTCATTAGAGGTGTGGACTGCAATTTGAATAGAACTGAAGAATTGCTAGACTTAATGCCACTGAAGGGTCCCACAACGGGACATGACATATTTCAAGGACTGGAAGAGTGCATTGAAAAACCTGCACTGCCATGGAACAAACTCGTATCTTTGGCTACAGACGGTGGCCATCAGCGTGCTCTGAAAACGTTGGCGTGGTTGGATGATTGAAGACCAAACGGAACAGCCTCAATAGACCAGGCATTAGCTTCACCAGCATACATTGCATTTTGCACCAAGAAGCCCTGTGAGTAAAAGTCTACAAATGAAGGAAGTTATGGATGTAATTGTTAAAAGCGTTAATTTTATACATGCATGAGGGCTGAATCACAGACAGGTCACTTCTTGTCTAGCAAGTATGGACAGCGAATATGGGGAACTTCTGTATCACACTCAAGTTAGATGGCTGAGTCGTGGAAATGTTTTGAAGAGTTTTTTTGCACTTAGAGAGGAGATTGATTCCCTCATGAAAATGAAAAACGAAGGTTCCACAGCTTGCTGATTCCACTTTTATCTGCAACCTTGCTTTTCTAACAGATGTAACTGATCACTAGAATGCACTGAACTTGAAGCTTCAGGGTAGAAAACACGTGATAACACAGATGCATGACAGTGTTAAGTCATTCAAAGTCAAGCTTACTTTATGGGGAAACAGCTGACTGCTGGCAATTTGGTCAATTTCTTGACTCTGAATTCCTTAGGAAAAGTTGAACCCAAATCCTTGAAAGAATATGCAGATATCATTTCTAACTTACACAAACAGTTTGATGTGCGGTTTAAAGATTTCAAGGCACTTGAACCACATTTTCAACTTTTTTCTACACCATTTGCTGTGGAAATTGACAACGTTGCAGAGGACTCATAGACTTTGAGGTCAGAAGGGACCATTATGATCATCTAGTCTGACCTCCTGCACAGTGCAGGCCACAAAATCTCACCCACCCACTCCTGCGAAAAATGTCTCACCTATGTCTGAGCTACTGAAGTCCTCAAATCATGGTTTAAAGACTTCAAGATGCAGAGAAACCTCCAGCAAGTGACCTGTGCTCCATGCTGTAGAGGAAGGTAAAAAACCCCTCAGGGCCTCTGCCAATCTACCCTGGAGGAAAATTCCTTCCCGACCCCAAATATGGTGATCAGCTAAACCCTGAGCATGTGGGCAAGATTCACCAGCCAGATATCCAGGAAAGAATTCTCTGTCATAACTCAGATCCCATCCCATCTAACAGCCCAGAAGACAGGGGGGAGGGATAGCTCAGTGGTTTGAGCATTGGCCTGATAAACCCAGGGTTGTGAGTTCAATCCTTGAGGGAACCATTTAGGGATCTGGGCCAAAAATTGGGGATTGGTCCTGCTTTGAGCAGGGGATTGGACAAGATGATCTCCTGCAGTCCCTTCCAACTGTGATATTCTATGATCCCATTAGAGGCCATGGGGCCTATTTACCACAAATAGTCAACAATCAATTAATTGCCAAAATCACATTATACCATCTCCTCCATAAATTTATCAAGCTTAATCTTGAAGCCAGATAGGTCTTTTGCCCCCACTGCTTCCCTTGGAAGGCTGTTCCAGAACTTCACTCCTCTGATGGTTAGAAACCTTTGTCTAATTTCAAGTCTAAACTTCCTGATGGCCAGTTTATATCCATTTCTTCTTGTGTCCACATTGGTACTGAGCTTAAATAATTTCTCTCCCTCCATGGTATTTATCCCTCTGATATATTTATAGAGAGCAATCATATCTCCGCTCCTAGTAGCCCTTCTCTGTACCTGTTCCAGTTTGAATTCATCCTTCTTAAACATGGGAGACCAGAACTGCAGACAGTATTCCAGGTGAGGTCTCACCAGTGCCTTGTATAATGGTAGTAACACCTCCTTATCTTTACAGGAAATATCTCGCCTGATGCATCCCAAGACCGCATTAGCTTTTTTCACAGCCATATCACAGTCCAAGGTCCTTCTCCTCCTCTGTTACTTCCAAGTGATATGTCCCCAGCTTATAACTAAAGTTCTTGTTACTAATCCCTAAATGCATGACCTTACACTTCTCACTATTAAATTTCACCCTATTACTATTACTCCAGTTTACAAGGTCATCCAGATCTTCCTGTATGATAGCCCGGTTCTTCTCTGAATTGGCAATACCTCCCAGCTTTGTGTCATCTGCAAACTTTATTAGCACACTCCCGCTTTTTGTGCCAAGGTCAGTGATAAAAAGATTAAATAAGATTGGTCCCAAAACCGATCCCTGAGGAACTCCACTGGCAACCCCCTCCAGCCTGACAGTTCACCTTTCAGCAGGACCCGCTGTAGTCTCCCCTTTAGCCAATTGCTTATCCACCTTTCAATTTTCATATTGATCCCCATCTTTTCCAATTTAACTAATTCCCCATGTGGCACCATATCAAACGCCTTACTGAAATCTAGGTAAATTAGATCCACTGCATTCCCTTTGTCTAAAAAAATCTGTTACTTTCTCAAAGGAGGAGATCAGGTTGGTTTGGCACGATCTACTTCTTGTAAAACCACGTTGTATTTTGTCCCATTTACCATTGACCTCAATGTCCTTAACTACTTTCTCCTTCAAAATTTTTTCCAAGACCTTGCATACTACAGATGTCAAACTACCAGGCCTGTAGTTACCCAGATCACTTTTTTCCCCTTTCTTAAAAATAGGAACTATGTTAGCAATTCTCCAGTCATACGGTACAACCCCTGAATTTACAGATTCATTAAAAATTCTTGCTAATGGGCTTGCAATTTCATGTGCCAATTCCTTTAATATTCTTGGATGAAGATTACCTGGGCTCCCTGATTTAGTCCCGTTAAGCTGTTCAAGTTTTGCTTCTACCTCAGATATGGCAATATCTACCTCCATATCCTCCTTCCCATTTGTCATGCTACCATTATCCCTAAGATCCTCATTAAAGACTGAGGCAAAGTATTTGTTTAGATCTTGGGCCATGTCTTGATTATCCTTATCCTCCACTCAAACCTCAGTATTTAGCGATCCCACTTCTTTCTTTGTTTTCTTCTTATTTATCTGGCTATAGAACCTTTTACTATTGGTTTTAATTCCCTTTGCAAGGTCCAACTCTACTTGACTTTTAGCTTGTCTCACTTTATTGCTACATGTTCTGACCTCAATAAGGTAGCTTTCCTTGCTGATCCCTCCCATCTTCCACTCCCTGTAGGCTTTCTGCTTTTTCTTAATCACCTCTCTGAGATGCTTGCTCATCCAGCTTGGTCTACAACTCCTGCCTATGAATTTTTTCCCCTTTCTTGGGATGCAGGCTTCAGATAGCTTCTGCAGCTTTGACTTGAAGTAATCCCGGGTCTCCTCCACCTTTAGATCCATAAATTCTTCAGTCCAATCCACTTCCCTAACTAATTTCCTTAATTTTTGAAAGTCAATCCTTTTGAAATCAAAAACCCTAGTGGCAGATTTATTTTGTTTATCCTTCCGTTCAGTTTGAACTGAATTAGCTCATGATCATTTAAACCAAGATTATCCCCTACAACCATTTCTTCTAGGAGGTCCTCACTACTCACCAAAACCAAATCTAAAATGGCATCCTCTCTTGTCGATTCAGCAACTACTTGATGAAGGAATCCACCAGCTATCACATCTAGGAAAATCTGAGCCCGATTATTATTATTACTAGCACTTGTCCTCCAGTCTGTATCTGGGAAGTAAAAGTCTCCCATGATCACACAATTCCCATTAGTATTTACTTTATTAAAGACATTGAAGAGGCCTCTATCCATATCCAGATCGGATCCCGGCGGTCTATAGCACACCCCAAGCACTATCCCAGGGGAAGCTCGAGTAGTTTTCTTCCCCAATGTGATCTTTGCCCAGACAGACTCGGTCTTATCCATTCCATTGCTTCTTATTTCTTTACAGTCTACCTCCTCATTGATAGACAATGCTACTCCACCACCTTTGCCTTTATTTCTGTCTTTCCTAAACAGCACATACCCTTCAATACCCCTAGTCCAGTCATGACGACTATTCCACCCTGTTTCTGTTATCCCTAGAATATCTGGTTTCACTTCCTGCACCAGTACCTCTAGTTCCTCCATTTTGTTACCAAGGCTCCTCACATTGGTGTACAAACATCTTCATTTTTGCTCTTTGACCTCACTCACGTTCTTTACCCAATGAGGCACGGTCATTCTACAGCCAGTAGAACCTATTAGACTGGTGTCCACACTGCCCTTCCTCCTTATAGCATTCTCCTGCCCACAGCTGTATCCTTTCTTACTTCGTTTTCTTCCCTCTCAATGTTAAAATCCAGCATGGAGATTATCTGGACATCTCTCAACCATCTCCCCCAAATTCCTAGTTTAAAGCTCTCTGAATCAGTTGTGCCGGCCTCCATCCTAGAAGTCTATTTCCTTCCCTACTCAGGTGAAGTCCATCCCGAGAGAACTGTTCTCTGTCCATGAATGCCTCCCAGTGGCCATACATCCCAAAACCCTCCTTATAGCATCACTGCCTGAGCCATCTGTTGATAGTCATAATCTTGTCACACCTTTGTTGCTCTTCTCTAGGAACAGGCAGAATCCCACTGAAGATCACCTGAGCCTCGATTTCCTTAAGTGTCTTCCCCAGCCTGGCATAGTTTTCCTTGATACGTTCCCACGAGAATCTATTGGTATCATTTGTTCCCACACGAAGGACGATCAGTGGATTCTTTCCTGCTCCCTTTAGGATCCTCTTCAACCTCAGGTCCACAACCCATATCTTAGCACCTGGTAGACAGCACACCCTTCTGTTCTCTGGATCAGCTCTGGTTACAGGCCTGTCTATTCTTCTCAGTAAGGAGTCCCCAATCACGTAGACCTGCCTTTTCCTGGTGACGGTGCGATTCTCTGGTCTATTCCCTGTTCCCTTTGGCTGCAAGTCCTTTCCATTCCTATTCTCCCTTGTAATCCTCTTCAACCCATCCTATATCCTCCTGGGCCTCATATTTGGTGTTGTCTCCATTGACCCTTCCCCTTTTCCTATAGGACTAGCTGCTCTTCTCTTCTTCCTTGCCCTCCCACCTTCAGTGACCACCTGCTGTGCCCCTTCTTCATTTTCCAACTCCTCAAACCTGTTCCTGAGCTCTATTTCTCCTTCACTAGCTCGTCTTTTCCTCTGCCTGGTTCTCTTAGTCCCATGCTTCCACTGACCACTTTCCTCACCCAGCTGTCTCCCCTCAGAGTTCTTCGGTCCTGCTTCCATCTGCAAGTCTGAGCTTTTCCCTTCAGCCGCCTCATGTCTTTGCTCCATAATCTGCTCAAACCCCCTTCTAAACTCAACCAGACTTTCCACCTGCATCTCCAATCCTCAGATCTTCTCTTCCATCAGCTCTAGCAGACGGCATTTCATTAGCAGACAAAACTCTTTCCAGGTCCTCCCTCCAGGATCATGTACATGCCGCAGCTTCCACATCCAGTCATCTTCATTGTGTCTTCCACGACATGGGTCACTCCCACTGCTGCCTCTGTGTCTGTCATCGCCTTCCCACCTAAATCCTGTTAATCTGGGAAACACAAACCACACCCAAACCCCACCCCCCACAGCAACAACAAACCCCCAACAAGCACCACAACACTGCCGGAACACCACACACTCCCTTCACTAGCCTGTCTGTCCCTCTGCCTGGTTCTCTTAGTCTTCCCCCCAAACTCCCCTCGCAAACTCCCACTCCCCTGTTTACAGCCCTGTTTGCTGGCTCCTGTGCCACGGCCTGACTGGCTGGCTCCCTTTCTAGGACCCCTAGTTAGAGAAGCCCTGCCCCCTAATCAGGGCTCAGCTTCTCTCCCAGTACAAAGCCCCCACAAGCCTCGACACGTACACATAATACCAACACAAAACCAAATACAAATACAGATGGAGTTCGTGGAGCTTCAGTGTGATACCATTTTGAAGCAGAAGTATATAGATGTTGAAATTTCAGAATTCTACGGGTTTCTTTCACAAGAAAGATTTCCCATGTTATTCTCTGCTTCCGCAAGGGTAATGGCAATGTTTGGAAGTACATATATATGTGAACAGTTTTTCTCTTCCATGAAGATTAACAAATCTGTGTTAAGATCAAGGCTCACTGATGAGCATTTGCAAGCAACACTGAGATTCGTTTTGTCTCAGGATATCAAACCTAATATTGATGCTCTGGTTGATGCAAAACGCAGCCAGCTAAGTGGCCAAAAATGAAATGACTGTCAAAATTAGCACTGACTTTTTGTATTACAGTTTTTAAAAGTTAATACATTGACTTTTAATAGCATACTATAATACCCTTCATTTTTTTCATTTTTGACTATACTTTTGTATCCTTGTATGAAAAGGTGTCAGTGATGTGGTCCTTGGGCCAATGTACAGCCCTTGTGTGGTCCTCTTGGTGATTTGAGTTTGAGATCCCTGCCATAGAGCCACACTGCTGCCATTCACAGCCTGGAGGAGACAGAACACCCCTGGGGTCCCCCCAGCACCAACCCAGGTCCAGGGACCGGTGCAGGGGAGGGGACTTGCCTCCACAGAACTCATGCGCCTATGGAAAGTCGCGCAGGTTTTGTAAGCGTCCCTCTGAGCTGTGCGTCTGTCTGTCAGGGCCATGGCTCTGATCTCAAAGGCCTGTCTCAGGGGTGTTTATGAGACCCGGTCGCACAGCCACTGCCGGCGCGGTTTTCCGGGGGAGAATGCAGGTTTGTTGAAACTGGAATGTTTCATGGAGATGGTTCAATTTCATTGGTGTCCTGATGGAAAGCCAGCAAGGTTCCAAACCAGCTGGCCTGTCCGGCTCTATGGCAGCCTCAGAGTCCCTGTTCCCAAACTTGTGAGATCCGGGGCACCTCCTCAGTTCTCTCAGCAGGCGGATGGGGAGCTGGCTGCCTGGAAGCCCGGGCTCCCAAGCTCACTGCTCCTTGGAAGCCGGGGGCCCCAAGAACTGTGGTTCAGGGACAGCCTGCCAGGTGCACAGCCCCAGAGCCTGGGCTCCATTCCCTTGCAGAGACAACGTTGACATTTTTGGTTCTCTTTTCACATCAGAACACAACCAGATTTCAAAATATCGAAATCCTCCGTGAACTGGAATTCCCTTTCCCTGCCCAACCCTCGTGTTTATGTTACTCTGGCCAACTCAGCACCGTGAACGACTCCTCCTGGGCTAGTTAAAAGCGTGACTATCTACTGTGTGGTGTTACACTGCTGGCTAACGTCTGTTCAAAGTTTAGACTATTGTCATTTTAAAGTGAAGGTTGTTTATTCGACTTTTCAATTTCCCGGGCAAAAATTAATATTCATTAAAATAAGATATTAGGTGCCAGGTTTTTCCTTTTTTTAAAACTAGAATGACAACCTTCAGCATGACTGCCTCCATTTTTGCACCTTGTCTGTCTGCCTATGTTCTTTTATGGACCTCTCACCATAGTATCTGAACACCTATGACAAACTACAGGTCTTAACCCTAAGAGTATTTCATTCATTCAGGGGTAGCTATCCATCCTTCCTTCCCTCTCATGCTATTCAGGGAGGTAGAGGCACTAAGGTAGACAGGATACTCTAGTGCAGGGGTGGGCAAACTTTTTGGCCCGAGGGCCACATCTGGGTATGGAAATTGTATGGCAGCCCAAGAATGCTCACAAAATTGGGGGTTGGGGTATGGGAGGGAGTGAGGGCTCCAGCTGGGAGTGCGGGCTATGGGGTGGGGCCAGAAATGAGGAGTTCAGGGTGCGGGAGGGGGCTCCGAGCTGGGGCAGGGGGTTGGGATGTGGGGGTGTGTGGGCTCTGGGGTGGGGCTGGGGATGAGGGGTTGGGGGTGCAAGAGGGTGCTCTGGGCTGGAACCGAGGGGTGCAGAGGGAAGGAGGGGGATCAGGGCTGGGGCATGGGATTGGCGTGTGGAAGGGTGTCTGGGTGCAGGCTTCAGATGGTACTTACCTCAAGCAGCTCCCGGAAGCAGTGGTATGTCTCCCCTCCGGCTCCTACACGGAAGCACAGCCAGGCAGCTTTGTGTGCTGGCCCGTCCGTAGGTGCCGCCCCTGCAGCTCCCATTGGCCATGGTTCCTGGAGCCCCCTGGCTGCCCCATGCATAGGAGCCAGACGGGGGACATGTTGTTGCTTCCAGGCACCTCACGGAGCCAAGATTAAAATGTCTGTAGGGCCGGATGCGGCTCCCGGGCCATAGTTTGCCCACCCCTGCTCTAGTGGATAGGGTGCTGATATGGGACTCTGGAAGACCTGGGTTCAGTTTCTAGCTCTCAATAGATTTCTCCTGTGACCTTGGACAAGTCATTTAATTTACCTTGTGCTTCAGCTCACCATCTGTAAAATAAGGATTAAAAAAAAATAAAAAAAAATCTCTGCTTTACAGGGGGTCAAATCCATTAGTGATTGTGAGGTGCTCAGACACTACAGTAATGAGGGCCATATAAGGTAGCTATATGAAGGTGAGAATATGCCCAAAGCCACTAACTTAAGTGTCAAATTCCACGCTCAGTAAAATCCAGAGTCAAGTCCAGTAGCACCAGTGACATGTTATCCTGAGTTTACACCAGAGTAACTGAGAACAGAATTTGACCCTTAGTAAAAAAAAAATAAAAATAAATCCAACACATTAGATAAGCTCCACCAAAATAAAATATGTTTAAAATCCAGACTGGTGGGGTTTTCCACAGAGGAGTCTTAAGAACCTGGTCCAACTCTCATTAAGTCAACAGGACACTTTTCCACTGTCTTGATTGGGGGCCAGATCATTGAGATGGTGCTTAAATCAATTCCTACGTACTATGAGGCTGTTTATGATGATCAGAAATGGTATGTGATGGATGGACTTGTCTCAAAAACTTAGGTTTGGTTTAAAGTGTGACTAGTTCAGGGGTGGTCGTAAGTCAGCTGTTGTCTATTGGTCATGCGTATGTGGCCCCTTAATATCAAAGTACTTCACAATCTCGCATATATTTATCCTCACAGCTCCCCGGTGAGGTAGGGCAGGGTTATTCCCATTGTACAGATGGGGAGCGGAGGCACAGAAAGGCCAGGTGAGCTCGCCAAGGTCACACAGGCAGGCTGTGGTGGAGCAGGCAAGGCCTCGGCCTAGGCTTTAAAAAACGAGGGGCTAAAAGTGGCCTTCTAAGTCCATATTTAGTTCTCTAGCCCCGGGGCCTCTCAGCCTTCCCAGACGACTGTGCCGCTTTCAGCAGCCTGAGCCGTCTTGCCAACCCCAGGTGTCACCTCACTTACAAACTACTTGCTAACAAAATCAGACGTACAAATACAGAAGTGTCACAGTTCACTGTTAGTGACAAATGGCTGACTCTCTCATTTTTACCGTACCATTCCAAAATAAATCGACTGGAATAGAACTATTGTACTTACCTTTCAGTGTATGGTATATAGAGCAGTAAAAACAATTCATTTTTGTTTGTTCTGACTACGCTAGTGATTTTTATGTAGCCTGTTGTAAAACGAGACAAATATCTAAAGGACTTGATGTACCCCCTGGAAGACCTCTGCATGCCCCCAGGGGTACATGTACCCCTGGCTGAGAACCACTGATCTAGGTGGCCTCATTGTCAAAAAGATCCCAGCAGCTCCTGGCTAGATTTAGGTGCCTATATATGGACTTAAAAGCCTAACTTTAGACACACACCCTTTCAGAAATCTCCACCCTTGCCCATTACTATAATGAAAGGCTAAGGGTGTAATTAGGTTCTGGAGGAGAGTAGGCTGGGGTCATGCTATGTAGTGTAGCATTTAGATCATTCTGCTGCTGGATAGCTTCCAGCTTGTTAGTATTTAATGAGTTCCTATCTGTTGGGCTTGAAACTGAGGCTTAAATAAATCTTGTCTGGCCTGCTATAGTGTGTAATTGTGATACATGAAGCGGGGGGAGTAGCTCCCTTTGATGGACACCCAGCCAGCCAGTTAGCTGTAAAATCCCTCTTGGTTTGTTCTCTGCTTGCTTTACCTGTAAAGGGTTAACGAGCCCACAGATAAAAGAAAAGGAGTGGGCACCTGACCAAAAGAGCCAATGGGAAGGTAGAACTTTTTAAAATTGGGAAAGAACTTTCCCTTTGTCTGTTGTTCTCTGGGCTGAAGAGAGACGGGGCAGCAGGAATGCTGTGTAAAGTTTGAACCGGATATGAAAATCATCAGATAATATCTAGAACTACTTTTAACAATCCAAAGGTGTAAGTAGATCAGAATGTTTAGCTACAAGTGATCAGGTTTATTTCTGTTTATTTTTTAAGGCTTGCGGATCTCCTCTGTGCTAACCCCAGATGCTTTTCATAGAATTATAGAATATTAGGGTTGGAAGAGACCTCAGGAGATCATCTAGTCTAACCCCCGGCTCAAAGCAGGACCCAACACCAACTAACTCATCCCTGTCAAGGCTTTGTCAAGCTGGGCCTTAAAAACCTTTAAGGATGGAAATTCCACCACCTCCCTAGGTAACACATTCCAGTGCTTCCCCACCCTCCTAGAGAAATAGTGTTTCCTAATATTCAACCTAGACCTCCCCCACTGCAAATTGAGACCATTACTCCTTGTTCTGTCATCTGGTACCACTGAGAACTGCCTAGTTCCATCCTCTTTGGAAGCCCCCTTCAGGTAGTTCAAGGCTGCGCTCAAATCCCCCCTCACTCTTCTCTTCTACAGACTAAATAACCCCAGTTCCCTCAGCCTCTCCTCACATGTCATGTGCCCCAGCCCCCTAATCATTTTCATTGCCCTCTGCTGGACTCTCCAATTTGTCCACATCCCTTCTGTAGTGGGGGGGACCAAAACTGGAAGCAATACTCCAGGTGTGGCCTCACCAGTGCCGAAGAGAGGGGAGTAATAACTTCCCTCGATCTGCTGGCAGTGCTCCTACTAATACAGCCCAATAGGCCATTAGCCTTCTTGGCAACAAGGGCACCCTGCTGACTTATATCCAGCTTCTCGTCCACTGTAATCCCCAGGTCCTTTTCTGCAGAGCTGCTGCTTAGCCAGTCGGTCCCCAGCCTGTAGCGGTGCTTGGGATTCTTCTGTCCTAAGTGCAGGACTCTGCACTTGTCCTTGTTGAACCTCATCAGATTTCTTTTGGTCCAATCCTTCAATTTGTCCAGGTCATTCTGGACCCTATCCCTACCCTCCAGCGTATCTACGTCTCCTCCCAGTTTAGTGTCATCTGCGAACTTGCTGAGGGTGCAATTAATCCCATCATCCAGATCATCAATAAAGATGTTGAACAAAACTGGACCCAGGACTGGCCCCTGGGGCACTCCGCTTGATACCAGCTGCCAACTAGACATCGAGCCATTGATCACTACCCGTTGAGCCTGACAATCTAGCCAGCTTTCTATCCACCTTATAGTCCATTCATCCAATCCATACTTTTTTAACTTGCTGGCAAGAATACTGTGGGAGACCGTGTCAAAAGCTTTGCTAAAGTCAAGATATACCACATCCACCGCTTTCCCCATATCCACAGAGCCAGTTATCTCATCATAGAAAGCAATCAGGTTGGTCAGGCATGTCTTGCCCTTGGTGAATACATGTTGACTGTTCCTGATCACCTTCCTCTCCTCCAAGTGCTTCAAAATGGATTCCTTGAGGACCTGCTCCATGAGTTTGCTTGTAACCTTTAAGATGAACCCCAAAAAAGCTATTTTAGGTGCTGAATTTTTGGAATTGCTCTTTTAAAATTTAGCAAAAGTCTAAGTTCCAGATGTATTTTTTCTTTTTGTTTTTAATAAAATTTACCTTTTTTAAGAACAGGATTGGATTATTGGTGTCCTAAGAGGTTTGTGCATGTTGTTTGATTAGCTGGTAGGCACAGCTAATTTCCTTTGTTTCTTTTTCAGCTCTTCCCGGAGGGGGGTGTGAAAGGGCTTGAGGGTACTCCACAGGGAGGAACTCCCAAGTGCTCCTTCCTGGGTTAAAAGGGTTTTTTTTGCATGTGGGTGGTAGCAGCATTTACCAAGCCAAGGTCAGAGAGAAGCTGCAACCTTGGGAGTGTAATACAAACCTCGAGTGGCAAGTATTAATTTTTGAAATCCTTGCGGGCCACCACTTCCTACAATTGAAGTGGCAGAGCGGGGATTCAGCCTTGACAGTGATTAAGTGGCTATACCACTTAAGAAGGGAGCCATAATAGCCTGTTCTATGATGACCCCCGACCCATCATTCCCTCCCCCTCTTTCCTTTGTGTATCACCACTCACTCTATACCTTCCGCCACCTCCAGTCTCAATCACTGATTGTCCCCACCACCCATGCTCCCATGCAGTCCTGTCCCTGGCAGCTGTCTCTCTGCCTGAGCTCCCCAGTGATGTTCCTCTGCCATTCAGAAAACAAAATGGCCATTTCATCCATGTCACAATGGCCACAATCAAACTCTTGGGGTGTATCTGCGGTTGCTACGATATATTTACTCAGGGGCGTGAAGGACAGCAAGGCCTCTCCATTTGCATGTCTGATGGATAGCCCTGTGTCAAGGTTCCTCCCCCACTCTGAACTCTAGGGTACAGATGTGGGGACCTGCATGAAAAACCTCCTAAGCTTATCTTTACCAGCTTAGGTCAAAACTTCCCCAGGGTACAAATTATTCCACCCGTTGTCCTTGGACTGGCCGCTACCACCACCAAACTAATACTGGTTACTGGGGAAGAGCTGTTTGGACGCGTCCTTCCCCCCAAAATACTTCCCAAAACCTTGCACCCCACTTCCTGGACAAGGTTTGGTAAAAAGCCTCACCAATTTGCCTAGGTGACTACAGACCCAGACCCTTGGATCTTAAGAACAATGAACAATCCTCCCAACACTTGCACCCCCCTTTTCCTGGGAAATGTTGGATAAAAAGCCTCACCAATTTGCATAGGTGACCACAGACCCAAACCCTTGGATCTGAGAACAATGAAAAAGCATTCCGTTTCTTACAAGAAGACTTTTAATAAAAATAGAAGTAAATAGAAATGAAGAAATCCCCCCTGTAAAATCAGGATGGTAGATATCTTACAGGGTAATTAGATTCAAAAACAGAGAACCCCTCTAGGCAAAACCTTAAGTTACAAAAAAGATACACAGACAGAAATAGTTATTCTATTCAGCACAATTCTTTTCTCAGCCATTTAAAGAAATCATAATCTAACACATACCTAGCTAGATTACTTACTAAAAGTTCTAAGACTCCATTCCTGGTCTATCCCGGGCAGAAACCAGCATATAGACAGACACAGACCCTTTGTTTCTCTCCCTCCTCCCAGCTTTTGAAAGTATCTTGTCTCCTCATTGGTCATTTTGGTCAGGTGCCAGCGAGGTTACCTTTAGCTTCTTAACCCTTTACAGGTGAGAGGAGCTTTCCCCTGGCCAGGAGGGATTTCAAAGGGGTTTACCCTTCCCTTTATATTTATGACACCCTGGGTGAGTCACTGGCAATGACATCACCGCAGATGCTCAGGCCCTCATAAGTCAGCTGCTCATCTGGACTCTCCCATTCTACCCACAGTCTCACGGCATTGATTTATTAGACATGTGTTGCTAGTTTAATGACGGTCATTTTCTGCTGCATCAGGGGGCGGAACAAGGGAGCTCCAGAACTCAGAGCAGGAGTCCCTGCAGCTCAGGGCTGGATGTAGCCTCCCCGTCAGTGGTGCTCTACACTAAAGTCTAGTGTACATTTGTGGGGTAGGGAGGGCCAAAGTCACAGGCCAGCGTCCTTCTCTTCCTCCTCCTCTCCCCCACACCAAGGGGGTACCAACCCCTCACAGCAGCATCCTCTAATCCCAGCCCAGCATAGAATCATAGAATATCAGAGTTGGAAGGGACCTCAGGAGGTCATCGAGTCCAACCCCCTGCTCAAAGCAGGACCAATCCCCAACTAAATCAAGCATGGAGGGGAGGCCTGGTGGATGGAGGAGCTGGAGAGTGAGCCTGCCCCACACTCACAGGGCTGGTCCTGGCTCCACACTCCTGGCGTTGAGACCTGGTGCACAGGAATGCACCACCATTCAGGTTTAGCCCAGCCACCCCTGGAGGGGGCAGTCAGGTCAAACCCGAGTGGTGCTGTGATCTGGTGCATCGGTTCACAGCCCTACTCACTCAGTTGGCTTGGGCATCCCCCATCATGACAGAGGTGGGCCAGGCCAAAGCTGAAATGGGGCCCCTATGCCAGTGCCCCAAGTGCACAGTGATTAACTGGGGCCTGATTTCTGTGGGTACAATTGCATCCATAGACCCTGGCTAAAGCCACCTACTTGAGCTAAAGCTTGCGTGCAGAGCTTTACATACAGCAGGTCCAGCCAGAGGCCTCCAGTGCTCTTGAAAACTAGTTCTCTGCCTTCTGGTAGGTGGCCATGCGCATCCCGTATTGCTTCTTAAGTAGCAGCCTCTTGCACCTGCGAGCAAAGAAATGAAGCAATGGATGGTGCCCTAAGGAGAAAAGTGCTCAGTGTATGTTTGACACTCTCCGCATGAAGAACAGGGATTAGTAGTGAGCCTCACTCAGAGCACTTCCAGCCGTGCCCTGACGCCAGATTGCTGACTGTTCTCTTTCCATTGTGAAACAAACTTCAATACAGTGAGAGGCATGAAGTTATCCTAAGAGGAACCCCCAAATCATATGGAGATAATGACTTTAGGAGGCATGTGCACGCGCATATCGGAACCTGCCCCGATGCTCTTGGCATTTCAAGATCAGCGGGATGTTTTTTCAGCATGTATGTCATCCAAACTGGCAGCGACATCACTGTGGGAGCACCAACCTGACATGTCTGCTATTCTATGGGACCCCATAGCCTCTCTGCCATTTATTTGTTCGAAGGGTGTTCTCTGTAGGACAGCCAGTATCTTGATCAACACTGGGCTCCCCCTTGCTGGACTCCCACAGCTGCATTGCGTAAGAATGAAACAGGAGAGCAGTGCTGCTTACAGAGACAGCCACCTGGCTAGAAACCAACTGTCTGCCTGAGACTTGGCCTTTCGTTTGCTCTCGCTCACGAGTTTCGGACTGAGTCTCGGGGTGGGCTCTTCCTGTCACCTGCCCACTGCTTACAAGAAATCTCTTAATTCTGAGAAGGGCTGCTTGACTAATTACACCTCATTTACTCAGGGAGCCCAAGGGCTCATATTAGAAAGAGAGATAGGAGGTAACCTAAGGAGAAGCATCTCATATTCCAGGGCTTCCTGAAACCAAAACAGGCCTCCTTCCCCAACACCGAGATCCATTCTGTTTAATGATTCATTGGCATTAGCTACTTCCAACTCTCTAGTTAATAGCCCTTTGGCTGAAACAGCTTCTCCAGTTCCCTCATCTATGTCTCTTCCTTAAACACATTCTCTAGCTTCACAGTCTCTTTCTAGCCTTTAAAACGATCAGCTTTCTACCTGCTGATCCCAAATCATCCCTGTTAGGTACTTGCATACCATAATCAATCCCCTCTAGGTTGATCTCGAATGTGGTATTCTCTCTGGCTCAGTCATGAAGAATGATGAAGTCACTATTCAGAATCATTCATTTGGCTTTATCAATTACTCAACTAGCCATAGGAATGGTTAATGGCACGCACAGGACCCCTTGTCTCGGAACATGATGATATAACTAAGCCTAGTTCATAGGCATGGAATTACTTCTTGGTATTTCTCTAAGGAAGCTGTTAGATATCAGAATTCAAACACGAACAACTTTTCATGTGAGACTGTTAACAGGCCAAGACAGAATGAACCGAATGAATACAACCTACGCCATCTCGCCCCATGTAAATTACAGGATGATAGAAATGCTGAGTTTATTACCAGTCTTCCCTTACGTAGGCAAAATTCCCATTTGGTGATCCCTCGTTCTTATATTATGGGAACAAGTAAATAACTTTTCCTTATTCACCTTCTCCACACTGCTCATGATTTGATATACCACTATCATATCCCCCCTTAGTCTCCTCTTTTCCAAGCTGAGAAGTCCTGGCTTCTTTAATCTCTCCTCATATGGGACCCATTCCAAACCCCTAATCATTTTAGTTGCCTTTCTTTGAACCTTTTCTAATGCCAGTATATCTTTTTTGAGATGAGGAGACCACATCTGTATGCAGTATTCAAGATGTGGGCGTACCATGGATTTATATAAGGGCAATAAGATATTCCCTGTCTTATTTTCTATCCCTTTTTTAATGATTCCTAACATCCCATTTCCTTTTTTGACTGTCGCTGCACACTGCGTAGACGTCTTCAGAGAACTATCCACGATGACTCCAAGATCTTTCTCCTGATTAGTTGTAGCTAAATTAGCCCCCATCATATTGTATGTATAGTTGGGGTTATTTTTTCCAATGTGCATTACTTTACATTTATCCACATTCAATTTCATTTGCCATTTTGTTGCCCAAACACTTACTTTTGCGAGATCTTTTTGAAGTTCTTCACAGTCTGCTTTGGTCTTAACTATCTTGAGCAGTTTAGTATCACCTGCAAACTTTGCCACCTCACTGTTTACCCCTTTCTCCAGATCAATTATGAATAAGTTGAATAGGATTGGTCCTAGGACTGACCTTTGGGGAACACCACTAGTTACCCCTCTCCATTCTGGAAATTTACCATTTATTCCTACCCTTTGTTCCCTGTCTTTTAACCAGTTCTCAGTCCATGAAAGGATCTTCCTTCTTATCCTATGACAACTTAATTTACATAAGAGCCTTTGGTGAGGGACCTTGTCAAAGGCTTTCTGGAAATCTAAGTACACTATGTCCACTGGACCCCCCCTTGTCCACATGTTTGTTGACCCCCTCAAAGAACTCTAATAGATTAGTAAGACATGATCTCCCTTTAGAGAAACCATGTTGACTTTTGCACAACAATTTATGTTCATCTATGTATCTGACAATATTATTCTTTACTATTGTTTCAACTAATTTGCCCGGTACTGACGTTAGACATACTGGTCTGTTATTACCGGGATCACCTCTAGAGCCCTTCTTAAATATTGGTGTGACATTAGCTATCTTCCAGTCACTGGGTACAGAAACTGATTTAAAGGACAGGTTACAAACCATAGTTAAGAGTTCCGCAATTTCACATTTGAGTTCTTTCTTTCAGCTGGTTCTGGTGACTTGTTACCGTTAAGTTTATCAATTAATTCCAAAACCTTCTCTAGTGACACTTCAATCTGTGACAATTCCTCAGATTTGTCACCTACAAAAGACAGCTCAGGTTTGGGAATCTCCCCAACATCCTCAGCCGTGAAGACTAAAGTAAAGAATTTATTTACTTGTTACTTTACATAGCTTCTATTTCCTTTTGCTTTGCTACTGGTGGAGTTCAGTTGCTAGTGACACTAGAAATGATCAGTCTTTTCTGGATGTCACACTATTGAGTAGATTTCTGTTTTCCAAACAGCGGGGACTTTTAGCACTTCGGGACAGATTCACAAAAAAGAGAAGAGTTTCCTGCTTGGAGTCTCTGGGTTGCCCACTGCTGTGGCATCTGAGTGTCTTCCACACAGAAGAGATTGGCACCAGCAAACTGCCTAGTGGATGTCATGGGATTATCTGCTTCTTTTCATGTTATAGAAGGCACTCTTTGCAAATATGCCAAACTTCAGATGACATCACTGCATGGAGTCCCCTCTTTCTGCACCCCTTTTCGCCCCGCATTCCTAACAAGCGTTTAAATGTATTTTCCCCTTTTACTTGCTGAGGGGACTAATTTTTAACAGTCCCATTCACTGGCCATTCAAGGTGAGAAGTTTTGACACCACTTAGACATACAGGACCAGATTTTCAAAGTTGCGCAGTTGCCGGCAGGCATTTGCTCTTGGGTCTCTTATGCAGCCAAATACCTTGCATGCATGCAAAATATGGTCTTTGCATACACACATAACCAGCTGGAGGCCTTGCTGGCCATGCATGCACATAAATATCTTTCTTGATGCCTGTGTGAAGAATGGGCACGTACCTCACTTTGAAAGTCCGACTCCCATTCCCTGTGCGTATTCACTGCTACTCCTGTTTATGCACAAGTAACAATAGTAGAAGGGGAATAGTAGTTCAGAAATATAACAAGATGTTCATGATCACATGTAATAATAGGATAATAAGACCAGTATTATGTAAGTGGCATGATAATGGGACATAATGCAGTACTGTAATAGGATAATAGGGCCAGGGAAATAGGATTATGATCATTAACATCTCAGCGAGAAGTTGAATCCCACACCATATGGCCTCCTGGTGAGCAGCTTGAGAATTATGGGGGATTGCTGCTAATATTTGCTTAGTCACTATGGGGCAGAGATAAACCCTTTCCACATGGGGGCTTACACTTTAGATAACCCAGTGAATCTAAATGCAACTCTGGCTCAACTCTTCTTAGGGTTGTGACAGGGTGAACCAGGTCCAGAGACCCATCTCCCACCACACCCTGTCCCAGAAAGAAGCAGTAGATATGAGTCTTCCAAGCAGCCTAGAGTGGGGGCAAGGAAGCCGCAATCAGGGAGAGGCAGCAGGGAAGCAGCCAATCCGGACCCACCAGGCTATTATAAAAGGAGCTGCGGTCAGTTGCTGCCTGGAGTCTGAGGAGTGAGATTAAGCTAACCTCAAGGAGGGGACTGAAGACGCCAAAGAAGATAAGTAATTTACTGAACACTGAACTGTGATACACCCCCAGAAGGGGACCTGAACTGTTTAGCAACTTTACTGGTAGGCTGGGATCAGAGAGAGGGCAAAAATATTGTCTTCATGGAGGGAGCCCCGTGGTCATGACCCCAAGGTTACCACTTTTGACATGCAAAAAATTGGCACCCCCTCCTCTCCCACACACACACAGCAACCCAACCCCCGTCACAGGGTGTGGGGGAGTCAGGGCTATGCACCCCCCCACTTCCTGCGATTCACTGTGACTCTCACCCAGCCAGTAAAACAGGTGGTTTATTAGACGACAGGAATACAGTCCAAAACAGAGCTTGTAGGTACAGAAAACAGGACCCCTCAGTCAGGTCCATCTTGTGGGGTAGGGAGCCCAGACCCCGGTTCTGGGCCTTCCTCTGTTTCCCTAGCCAGCTCTAAACTGAACCCCACTCCAGCCCCTCCTCTGGCCTTTGTCTCTTTCCTGGGCCAGGAGACCACCTGATCTCTTTGTTCTCCATAGGGTGACCAGACAGCAAATGTGAAAAATTGGGACAGGAGGTGGTGGGGGCGGGAGGGAATAGGAGCCTATGTAAGAAAAAGACCCCAAAATCGGGACTGTCCGTATAACATCGGGACATCTGGTCACCCTAGTTCTCCAACACCTTCAGTTGGCACCTTGCAGGGAAGGGGCCCAAGCCATCAGTTGCCAGGAGACAGGGTGTCGGCCATTCTCTGTGCAGACAGCATCACACTGGGCCCCTAGGTCTCTGCAACAAGCACACACCCTTATCCCACCACCTAGCTACTTAAGAAATAAACAGGGGAAACTGAGACACACTCATACTGTATTCAGAGAAAACATTCCCACTTTGTCACACCCCCAGCCACATCTCATTTAAGCAGGGTTTTGCCCTATACCCAGGGGTGTCTGGATAACAGGCTGAGCTGGAACAGTGTTAAGAGTGGCCTTAACTGTGGGTCCCAGCTGACTTATAGAGGCTCATTGCAGAGCGAGTGTGGAGAGGCAATGGCAGCTCACCCTGAACTCATGGCATGTGAGTGGGTCTGGTCAGGTCAGGCTGAGCCTTTAGAAGCAAACTCACATCATGCCCTCAAGCCAATCTCTGCCGCCATGCAGGCTATAAACTTACTTCTGCTTCACTAAGGAGGGCTGCGGTTCTCATGTAAATGCCTGACTCCAGGAGCAGGGGCATTAAGCAGAACACCCGATATTGCAAAGCCCATGATCAAATTGCAAGTGCTGGCAACACTGTGCACAGTGGAGGGGACAACCTGGCCTGGCTAGGGGAGAGAGAGGAGTGGGGCAGTGAAGAGCAGGAGGCAAGGGGACAGAGAGAGGAAGGTTTGCCTTGATGTATGGGAAGTAGGGAGAGGGCGAAGCCTGCCTCTGACTGTAGCATTCCTGCTCTCTCCACCTCTCTAGCTACTGTGGGTCCCCGCCCCACTGCGCATCACACCGTTTCCCCTCTCACAGCTAGTTCACTTCTTGGCCTTCATCCTTAACCCTGCCCCAGCCGTGTGGTGCAGTCACCCCTCATGACTGGAGTTGTGGGGAAATCTCCAGCCCCGGTTCTTGATTAATGAGATTTTGAAGGATTGAGGGAAGCAGCCCCAGGTTCACACAACTCAGATCAAAAGGGAAAGTCCTGCCCTGTGGCATTGTCCTCTCACTCAGACAACCTGAATGCTGTCTCAGATTATGCAGTTGTGTTCAGCATGTGAAGACAGCCACTCTGATTCTAATCCTGCTCACGTGGCTGAAAAACTTGACTGGAGCTGCATTGATAAAGCCACGTGAGAGCAAAGCAAGCCCAGCCGAGTATCTTCTTCTGCCACTAATAGGAAACCTCCTGCAAGCAAAGACATTGCATTCACCCCCCACCCCTCCCCGCTGCCTCAGATCAAGGTGTGATGGGGCACTCTCTTCACAGACAGAGATAATTCATTCAAGCTACTGAGAGAAGATATTGGACAGGTATTTTTTATTTTAAAAAAGAAAAGAAAAATAGAAATAGCAACACAATCCAATCAATATCTTGGCACAATGTTTACAGCAGTGTCTGCTAGGAGCATTCAAAGGCAAAAATCAATTAAGCATTTTATTCTCATGCTAAATTTTGCTTTTAAAACAAACGCCTGCAAAAGAAAACAACTCCAGTATTTCGGAAAGACCCTTATCTAGTGATAGTACTTATGCAACCCCCATTACTGTAGCATCCAAGCATCCCATGGTCCAGCCTCACAATGCCCCGGGGCAGAGCAGTGCTATTATCCCCCTTTAATAGAGCGGCTAAGGGACTTGCCCAAGATCACACAAGAAGTCTGTGATAAAGCAGGGAATTGAAATAGTGTGTCCATCTTGTTTGCTCAGATGGATGGCCCTGCAGCATGGGTAGATGCAGCCTTCTCTTGTGTTTAGCATTTGTCGGAATAGACATTACTGGGCCAAATTCACACCTGCTGCCACTTGGCTGGGGTGAGTAAGATGAGTTTGGCCCAAAGCCTTTTATCTAAGGAGTTCGTTTCGTAGTGGCCAGATTTTTCAGAGAGCTCCATTCCACTCTAGGCACCTAAATGCAGTAGTTGACTTTTCAAAAGCACCCAGGACCCACAATTGTCTTCCAGTAAGGTTGGTTGTGTGGCCCAGTGGGTAGGCTATTCTGGACTAAGGAGACCAGGGTCAAATTCCCAACTCTGCCATAGGCTAGCTGGGTGATCTTTGATAAGTCACAGCCCCTCTGTGCCTCAGTTTCCCCATCTGTAAAGTGGGGATAATGATTCTGATCTCCTTTGTCAGGTGCTTTGAGATCTCTGGATGAAAGGCATTAGTTAGAGCTGGTCAGGGATTTCTCAACAATGTGGTTTTTCCTCTGAAAAATATTGATTGGTCTAAACTGAAACTGCAAAATAGAACTAGTTTAACAAGTTTCCAGACCATGGAGAGGAGGGGTGGGGGGGACAAAAAAAAAAAAGTGAAATCAAAATGAAACAGGGTTTTTTTTGTTTAGGAGGTGTTAGGAAAAAAAGTCAAGTCAAATCAAAATAAAAAGTTTCCATTGAGCCAAACTTGGGGGTGGGGGCGGAATCTGTTTTGTTTGCAAAAGTTGTTGAGATTTCGGCTTTTTGTTCTGATCTGATTTCAAACACTTGAAAATTTTCCTGGGACAGGAAAACCATTGCACTCCCCAGCTCTAGCACTATGCTTCATTGTTCTCGGTGGGGGCTGCTGGGCACAGAGCCCTTCTGAGAGTCTGGCCACTGCATTTAGATGCCTAGATGTCTGCTTAGGCCAGATTCGTTAGTCTGGCTAGAACTGCAAATCTCAAGGATCCCCACAAATGCTGCATTAAAAGTGAACCTCTTGGAATAAGGAGAGAGGAAAGGCAGCTCCTAAATTTTAACCCTCCTGACCTTCCCCCCAGGTAATCCCTCTAGCACTATTACCTAGTGTGTCATGCACGGATCCACTGGAAAAACTGATTCATTAAAATCAAACCATATGTATCTACATACAGCTCTGTTTCTCTCTAATACAGGGTCTTAAGCTCATCAGTGGCAGCATGCTGATCAAGTCAGCTTTACAGGATTCGGGGAGTCCCAGGGCAGCTCCTACATATGCAGCTGTTTAGGCCTGGTCTACACTGGGAGGGGAGGGGGGGAAATCGATCTAGGTTATGCAAATTCAGCTACATGAATAACGTACTTGGACCTACTCACCGCGGTGTCTTCACCACGGTGAGTCGACTGCTGCCACTCCCCCGTCAACTCCGCCGGAGCCTCTCGCAGCGCTGGAGTACAGGAGTTGACGGGAGAGCGCTCGGGGGTCGATTTATTGCGTCTAGACTAGACACGATAAATTGACTCCCGCTGGATCGATCGCTGCCCGCCAATACGGTGGGTAGTAGAGACATACCCTTAGAGAGACAATAAAATCCCCCAGAGAACCTATAGACATTTACTGCAACTGTGGGGCATTAATCCTGGGAGCTGCTGGAGAAGCACCCAGTAATAATAGCCTCTCATTTTTTTCTTAACAAAGAGAAGGGAAATTAGAAAATGCAGACATCAGAGAGTAGGGCTGGAGGAGTGAAAGAGACAAAGCTCCCTTTGATGAATTAATTGCCTTCACTGTTGTCTTACATCCTGCTAAACAGGAAGGCAAATATTTCAAAGTTTATTGGGATGGACAAGATTTCTGTAAAACGGAGCAATTGCATAGAGAGGTATAAGAATGTAAAGCAGAATGGCATACAAGCGCATCCGGGATATTGCTGTATTGAATGATGCACCATATTGGTGGCCATGTCAGCCCCAGGATATTAGAGAGACAAGGTAGGGGAGGTAATATCTTTCATTGGACCAATTTCTGTTGGTGAGAGACAGACAAGCTTCTGAGCCACACAGAGCACTTCTTCAGCTCTGGGAAAAGTACATGAGGAAGAGGAAAGCTTGGTTCTCTCACCAACTGAAGTTGGTCCTGTAAAAGATATCACTTCACTAGGGTGACCAGATGTCCCGATTTTATAGGGACAGTCCCGATTTTTGGGTCTTTCTTATATAGGCTTCTCCCCACCCCCTGTCTGGTCACCATACATCTCACCCACCTTTGTCTCTCTGTGTTCAATGACACACACAGGTACTTGTGATGAAGAAAATACTCTTCAGCCAGACTGAAATTTTCAACTGCCCTGAAAAAGCCACCCAGTACATGGTACTTACAGCAAAGGGACAACTAGGACTTGCCTAAAGGGAGAAGGCATCGGATTGTGCTGAGAAGGCGTTATCAGACTGGAGGGAGGAGCTCAAGGATCGGTCTTGGGACCAATCTTAATCAATATTTGTATTAGTGATCTTGAGACAGGAAGTAGGAGTGTGCTAATGAAGTTTGCTAATGATACAAAGGTAGGATGCATTGTCAATACAGAGCAGGATGGGAATTTTATACACAAGGATCTGGATGCAGCATGTGGGTACAGGTCACTTGCCAGGATTAGCAAGGTCTCACTTAATCATTTCCCTGCGATTGTGGGGGGCCTCAGGCACTGGTGCACTTAAGTCCCTCCTGGTGTTTGCCTAGTCTAGTCTCCAGAGGGCTGGAACACTTTGGTCTTATTTCAGTTGTTGGGTTTAGTGTGCAGTGCTGGTGGCTCTGTTCTGCAGGAGGTCACACTAGATGATCTGGTGGTCCCTTCTGGTCTTAAACTCTCTGACCTGTTATCAAACACACTATGTAGCAAGAACTCCCACTGATCTGGCGCTTGCTCCATTTGTCTTGCTTGGTTAATTAATCTGGGGACGTTGCTTTGAACACAAAAACGGCCACAGAAAAGGCTGGTACATTTCTCAAATACATGTGTTACGTGGTCACATGGGCCTCGTCCTACTCCTGTGGGTGGCAGGGCCAGATTAAGGCAGAGACATGACTGGCCTGTGATTGGAGCCCAGGCTCTTGGAGCTATATAATCACATCAGAATCTCAGCTTTCTTTTTTTCAAGTGTGTTTGTAGTCCTTGTGACTGCAAAGAAAAGTTTGAAAACGTGACCAGTGCAATATCTTTCTACACATGGAAATGTATTGGCATAATTCTAACAGTATGATTGTCCTGCTAGAGTCCTGTCCAGAATAAGAGTGCCTTTTTTAGGTTTAGCTTATATTACTTCCAAAGCAAGATAAGCTAAACTGGAAAAATGCACTCTTATGCTAAGGTAAGAGTGTCCAGATGGGGAGTTACACCAGTATAACTGTTGTGACAAAGCTCTGTCCTTGTCTCCGTGGGTCCCGCATTTGCTGGCGGATTTCGCTAGCCTCAGAGGCTCACTGTGACCCTCCATGTAACCCTTCTCTCTCTAGAGACAAGGGTCACAGTCTACTGAGCCATTTTCATCATAAGCCAGCAAGGGAGGTGAGGAGAAGCTGTCCTCCCTTGCACAGTCTCTGTTGTCTCCCAGTTTCGGTGATTAATCGGGGGGGGGGGAGGCAAAGGAGGTGGGGGGGGGAGGCAAAGGAGGGAGCCCAGGCCCGCCCTCTACTCTGGGCTCCAGCCCCAGGACCCTAATAGTATCAGCTATGGTAGCTGACCTTTTAGAAACCTGACACGTACAATTCCCTGGGCTACTTCCCCACAGCAGCCCCACACTTCCTCAAGCTCCACTTCACCCTTACCTCAGGGCCTCCTTCCTTGTGCCTGATATGGTGTGTAGTGCTCAGTCTCTCCAACAGCACAACTTCCTCCCACAGCTCCTGGCATCCACACCCACCTGACTGACTGGGAGGCTTTTAACTAGTTTCAGCCAGCCCCTGATTGGCTTCGGTGTCCCAATCAACCTAGCCTTCTCCCTGCCTTCTGGAAAGTTCTTAATTGGCCCCAGGTGTCTTAACTGACCTAGAGCAGCTGCCATTTCACTTATCCTGGTACCAGGGATTTGTTTAGCCCAGAGCTAATTTATCTATCTCCCACTACTTTTCTATAGCCATCTGGCCTTGCCCTGTCACACTATACCGATATAATTATATGCCAATAAACTTCCCTGAGTCTGCAGAGAGCCTGAGACAATAGCTCAGAAAGGGGGAACTGTTCGTAGTGTAACTGATGTAGCAGTCTGCCTTAGACAATAGCTCTGAGATGGGGCAGCTGCCTTGCGTGTAACCAATGCTGCAACATTTGACTGAGTTTTCAGGCAGTCTGAAACAATAGCTCTGAGAAGAAGACGTGCATTAGCTCCAAGACCCACAGTTTTGGGGGACCTTCCAGCATCAGCCCAGCAGAGGACTGTGCGTGTAGGAGGAGAGGAAGATTGCAGCAGGCCCAGCTCATCCCAACACATCCATCCTGGCTGCTGGGGTAAGCGTTGGGCCTCCTCTGCAGCTGCTACTCCCTCTCCAGGGGGAAGACAGGATGCCTCCTGCTGTTTGTTTGGGGAGAAGCCGCCACTGCTGCTCCGCGAGGGAGCCCTGCTGCTACCATTTCAAACAGGGAGCGGGGCCATGGAGACCTCATGGCATGGTGTGCCTAGGGCTCCAATTGCCTTAATCTAATCCTGATTGAAGTGAGTGGCAGAACTGCCCCTGCCATCAGTGAGGGGAGAGGGGGGCCCTATGCTAGCTTACACACAGCTCAGAATGCAGCGTGTTGGCAAAAGGCTTAGTTACAGAGCGTAATATTTAGGACCTATGGGAGGTGTCACACTGCCTGGAGGGGCTCACGACCCCAGGGCAGACTGTCCACAAGCAGGGCAGACACCCCAAACTGGGTGTATGGTCTATAATTAGATTTCACCATCCCAGTAACCAATGTGAACTCTGAGGTCACTGTAACCATCTTACCATGGAGATGCAGACAATCCCCTTGGGCACTCCAGTCTATCTTCCCACCCAGGCTAGCTGGGTGTGCTGATTGTTGGTTGCCATACACCAAAGATCACAAAACATTCAGGTTGCTCCCAGGCCCAAGAGACCAGTCCCTTACCCCAGGTCAATTTGTATCTCAGATCTCACACCAAAGACAAGACTTGTAGCCAATCCTCTAGTAAACTATCTAAGGACTTCTTAACGGAAACAAGAAATGAGAGCTATTACAAGGTTAAGTTAGGGCAAACATATACACAGATGAGTTAGTCTGGAGTTTCAAAAGGGGACAGAGTTGTAGCAACTTGTCAGCTCTGAATGTCTTTTCGGGCTAACCTAGGTTGAGGCTTGGGATTTCTGCCTCTGTTCATAGCTCCAGCCCTGTGACAGTCCAAATAGTAAAAGATGAAAAATTTTCAGTCAGCTATTTTTATTTCCTTGTTCCAGAATTCAAGCTGATGGGACGAGCCCTTTGGCACATAGCCCCTTCATGGGTGTGAGGAGGCAATTAATAGAGTCTCTGTATTATGATGTCCCACAATGGCCATTTAGTTTGAGGGGCAGGAGATGACCCCTCCTGACTGGGTTCACAGTTTCAGAGCAAACATTTTTTACATTTACCAAAGGAAAAACAAAGTTTACTTCAATGGGAATGGACTAGTGGCGTCAGTTGGAGAAGTGAAGCCAATACTGGGTGGTTTTGAACATCTCACCATAGACATTTAACATTATGCATCCAGTAAGAAAAGTGCCAGAATCAAAGCTGCTGAGGGATGCTGTAGTCGAATGAAGAGTTTCAAGAAACACATTACTTCAACTGCATAGAACCCCGGCCACGCAGCTCAGATGGCGGATTCCCTTCAGAACCGATCATTCATTCAGAATGATTGAAGTGTCACATTTATTGGCTCATTTTAATGGTTCTAATATTGTCTCCTCCAATTTCTATACATACCATGCTGAGCCTTCTCTGGGCATGCTGAACTACAAACTGATTGTGTTGGAAAGGCCAGCTCGGCCCACGGCTGGCATTGTAGGATTGTGTACTGACAAATCTTAGACCAAGATTAATGCATGTATTTAAATATGTTGCTGAAATCAAGGCCTACGGGACACAGAGCTCCACAGAGAGCTTGGCTTGACGAGCACTGCTCACTCATTTACTTTAATAATCCGGTGACCTTTCTATTCTATTTATAGAAATTTTGAAAACCCAAGTCCTTGATTCAGAAAAGCACCTAAGCACATGCTTAATCTCACTGACTTCAATAGGGTTTGGATCAGATCCATGATAAGAAACCCATTATTCTTATCAAGTAGATTGAACCATAGCTATGACCCACCATCCATACTATTCTTTCATCATGTGCTGGGGTTCTCTACTCACCTCTAGGGCACCTCCTTGTTCTGGGGGAAGAGCTCCACCCAGTCCAATACCCCCTTCTCATGCTGTGGCTGTTCCCACGCTCCAGGAGTTGCATGGCTTCCTCTTTGGGGGTTGGCCCTCTGGCCAGGTTGCTATGTGGTTCCATACCAGGTTGCTAGGTGGTTCCAACCTTTCCGGTATCAAAGTCTCTCCACACAAACTGTCTCGGGCAGTCTTCCAATTCACTGCCCAGATAGTGCCAATCCTCCAGTGGCTGATAGAGGAACGCAGGGCCTTGCACTGTCCCAGGTTCCAGCTCAGGAACCCTCAAATCTACAGCCAAGGTCTGCACCACCTCAAACCTTGCTACCATTTTCCTAGGCCTTTTCCTACTCCCCCTCTATCGGGCTTCCACTCTACCTCCTCTCTGGGTATACCCTTCCCACAGGCCAGGATCCCAGGGCTTCCACTCTCCCCCACCCAGAGAGCAACTGCTCGCTTCTACATTGCAACCCCCTTTCCTCCCTCACTGCTTGGCTTTATACCAGCCCTGCCTGCTCCTGCTCAGCTGGGATCCATCCTCAGTCAGGGATAGCCTGTCAGGTTAATTGGTCCCTTCCCAGCCTCATTAACTCTTTCCAGGCACACATCAGCAACCTCAAACAATAAACACAACTCAAAAACCTTCTGGAAAAGACACACAATAATATGTACCCAAAGTAACAATGAGCCAGGCTGATCAGCCACAAAGAGTTCTAGCTATAACTGATCTGTTTGTAAAGGTGCCAACCATGAACAGCATTCTGAAACCTGAGCCTCCCAGCACCTAGGCAAACTCAGTCTGTTTTCATAGGCACTGTTCCTGGTTACTGTTGACTTTTTTCTTCAGGGGATAAAATGCACATGAATGATGAACAGGCTCTTAGGGCCCTAGTGCATTAGGAAATTTGGAGTAATTAACAGAGGGACAAGCACAGTTCTCTGGATTAATGAAGATTCTGTTACTGGTATGGAATTTCCTGTTGTCTGCACCTGGATGGATTTATTGTGTATTTGCATAAATAAGCACATACGTAACTCTGGCCAGGAATCAAATGGGCCATTTGTAGAAGCATGTAGTCAAAAGCAGCAGGATCTTGTGTAAATATATACATATATTTGGGGAAAACAAATGTTTGAGTTCATAGGTTAGTGTGTCTCTTCTCTCAGCTAGAGAGGAAATGGAGTGTTTGTTATGGCTCTTACTCAAGAGAGCAACATCTGGCACAATCTAGCCACTTTCTATTTACAGTTCAGGTTTCCAAAGTCTCTTCTGATACCTGGGGGAGGTGTCATGTCACTGTCTCCATTTTCCCTGTCCCTCCCCTGCCTTTTTTTGTAGTGATGTTAAACAGTGTTGGGGGGGTTGGACTAGATGACCTCCTGAGGTCCCTTCCAACCCTGATATTCTATGATTCTATGAATGTCTTCCTGCTGACATCTTCTGCGAGCTTGGTGACCTAACCATCCCAGCCTCTGAGCCTGGAGCTCCTTTTGACTGCCTGTTGCGATGTCAAGAGTAAATAGTATTTCAATAGCATCACCTGGAAGCTCAGCTAGGCAGTTCTTTGTCTGGCAGATCGTGACTATCGTGGCAATGGATCCTTAGAAGGGTGTCATTGCTCTCCCAAGCACTGTCTCTTGGGTTCCCTGAAATGACTCTGTACGGGAGCAGGGGGGGTTGGATGGGTTGCGGGTTCTGAGGGGGGCAGTCAGGGGCGGGAAGGGGGTGGATGGAGGTGGGGGCCAGGCTGTTTGGGGAGGCACAGCCTTCCCTACCCGGCCCTCCATACAGTTTCGCACCCTGATGTGGTCCTTGGGCCAAAAAGTTTGGCCACCCCTGGGCTAGTCCATCCTCTTTGGAACCCCCTTTCAGATAGTTGAAAGCAGCTATCAAATCGCCCCTCACTCTTCTGCAGACTAAATCAGGCCAGTTCCCTCAGCCTCTCCTCATCCGTCATGTGCCCCAGACCCCTGATCATTTTCATTGCTCTCCGCTGGACTCTCTCCAATTTGTCCACATCCCTTCTGTAGTGGGGGAACCAAAACTGGACACAATGCTCCAGGTGTGGCCTCACCAGTGCCGAAGAAAGGGGAGTAATCTCTTCCCTCGATCTCCTGGCAATGCTCCTACTAATGCAGCCCAATATGCCGTTGGCCTTCTTGGCAACAAGGGCACACTGCTGACTCATCCCCAGCTTCTCGTCCACTGTAATACCCAGGTCCTTTTCTGCAGAACTGCTGCTTAGCCATTCGGACCCTAGTCTGTAGCGGTGCATGGGATTCTTCTGTCCTAAGTGCAGGACTCTGCACTGGTCCTTGTTGAACCTCATCAGATTTCTTTTGGCCCAATCCTCCAGTTTATCTAGGTGACTCTGGACCCTATCCAGAAAGGCTATTTGAGAGTTGATGGCCCAGAGCAGTGGCAGGCAAGGGCCTGGATCGGGGCTGGACTTAGACATTCAAATGGATTTTGGCTCATGGCATCCCAGCCATCATGTAAAATGCTTCCCCTGTAGCCTTTTGACATGCACACAGCAGTATCTCACTGCCAAGTCCGTATCCTAACAGGGGAGGGGAGGGGAAAGGCTGCAGCGTGATCTCCTGGCCAGGAGATCAGGGGCCGGGCAGGATGGTCCCGCGGGGCAGATGTGGCCTGTGGGCCATAGTTTGCCCACCTCTGAGCTAGGCTGTTCTCAGTGGTGGCAGATGACAGAACAAGGAGCAATGGTCTCAAGTTGCAGTGGGGAAGGTCTAGGTTGGATATTAGGAAACACTATTTCACAAGGAGGATGGTGAAGCACTGGAATGCATTACCTAGGGAGGTGGTGGAATCTCCATGTTTGGAGGTTTTTAAGGTCAGGCTTGACAAAGCCCGGGCTGGGATGATTTAGTTGGGGATTGGTCCTGATTTGAGCAGGGGGTTGGACTAGATGCCCTCCTGAGGTCCCTTCCAACCCTGATATTTTATGATTCAACAGTGGAGCTGGAGCCATAACGAGCCAAGTCTCATTTCAACAGTGGCTCTTGTTTTGAATTATTTAAGGCAGTTTTTAAAAGGTCTTTCCCAAGGGTGAGGAAGAAGGTGCTGCCTTCTTGAAGGGACCTTTAAAATCCCAATCAACTGTGCACGGTTTAGAACTGCCTCTCCTTCAAAATCCTACCAGCTTGAGAGAGAGCCCTGGAGATAGTTGGATCCACAAGAAAAAGAATCATGTCCCTTTTCCCTAAATAAAAGTTTTCAGCTACTCCAGCCTTGTCAAGTGCCAGTCCATCTTCCTCCCCAGCTAAGAGGTCACTCCCTCCCTCGCATTCTGCAGCCCTGATTGCTGCTTTTCTGCTCCAGGTACATCCCCCTCCTCCCATTGTATTCGTGTCAGTTTCCTCCTGTTGACACAGGAATGTTGTGAATGGGCAGGAAAAGCAAACACCACCTTCCTTTATTTTCCTTTAACTTTCCCTCCTCCCCAGCCTGGCTGTGCGTGTGCCTCTCCGTCCTCCCAGCCCCTGGCTGCTGCTGATCCTTGCTGGAGAAGGGAGGAGAGGAAAAGGTGACAGTCCAAAGGGAATCCTCAGCATCTGAGCTTAAATTTCAGAGCAGAGGGAGGTGAAGCCACAACTGGGCTCTTCTTGGCCCTCACCTGTCCTTTTGCCAGGACAGCCACCCCAGCCCTCCAGCTGGAGCTGGAGTGCAACCCTGCTCTTCCCAACAGGAGCCCCACAGCCTCTCTGTGGGAGAACATCTTCCACCAGAGAGCATCCCTCACCCGCCCACCTGGCCCTGTCATTGTTCCCTTGGGTCCAGCGCCCTGGTGTGAAGACATCCTCCACTGCTCCCTTGCCTTCAGCCCTGGGCTCTTGGGCTGAGAAGTCAGCAGGCAACTCCCTCTGCTGATCCCTGGCCTTCAACCCTTTGTCCCAGGCTCTCTGGCTTGGGGACACCAGCCAGAAAACCCCTCTTGCTGCTTTTCAGCCTTCTCTAGGAACCATCTCCAGGCAGCTTCCTTCAGGGACCTCTCCAGTCCCTTGGTCTCTGCCAGCTCTCATCTGCCCTTTCCTCACTCCCAGACAGCTCTCCCTGGCCACTTTTTCTGACGGACCCAGGCAGCTCTGACTCACCAGCTTTCTTGTCCTAGGGCCCAGGTGCCCCCTTTTAAGGCTAACTGGAGTTAGCTGATGAATGCACTGGCCCTGCTCCCTCTGAAAAGGCCAGTCTCTCCCTGTGACAGGTGTCCACTGTAACTGTTCAAGTTCTCACTCCCTGTTTTAACCAATCACTGTGGCTCTGATTGACTCTGGAACGCTTTATATTTGTCCTTTCTTCAGAGGTGATAGAAAAGGGAGTCACCCCCTCATATATTTCATTGACATTGCCCTGGCATAATAAATGTTCTGCAAGGAGCAAAGATGATCCAGCTAAACTTGTATTGCTGGAGGCAGCTCAGCTCTGATTAGAATCATCATAAACACGACAAGATAATGCTAACTATTGTGATGGGATTGTCACTGATCTAAGCAGTGGAAATGCAATATTACTGCAGGGTTCTGATGTCTAATAAGTTACTCCATATAGAGGGAGAGTCGCGTTTTCTGTGAATGAAGAGCAACCAAGTCGAGTGAGAAGGGAGTCGTATAAATAAATAGTGATTGTATTCACCAAACATCCGTCTTCTTGAATAGAATTCTCAGAATTCTTGTTCAGTGCTTCGTCCGGTATAGCTACCGGATGTTCTCTGGTCAGCTAACCAGCCCCGTCTGAGCGTTCAAAACACAATGTGGTTTTTAATGCTGCCTGACTTGCATTGTAGTCAAAGTGGAAACCTTACACAAAGCTTTCAAAAGAAGTGTAAGGGCCTGTGAGTAGCATGCTCACACAAACTCCTGAACAATGTATTCCCTATTAAATCTCATACTGATAAATCATAGAACAATACTCACATGGCATTGCACTGCCCAGCCCCTTCCTGCTCAGAAATGGGGAACAACAACAACATGACTTAGACTAAACAATAAAGCCCAGTTCTTTAAATGTGGGAGCTTAACATTAAGCTCCTGAATCCATATTTAGACATCTAAATTAAGTGATTTGATTTCCAGTGGGAGCTGCTGGGTGCTCAGCACTTTTTGGAAAACGAGGCCACTTATTTAGGTGTCAAAATATGGAGCATATAGAAAATAACTTTAAACCTTGGCCTTATCGACTAACCCAGAAAAGGAAGAATATATTAATATTTCTCATTCATTTTATGTGTGGTGAAACATATTCCATTGTTGGTTTTCAGTGCACGTATCAAATGTGGCATCACATAAAATGTAAACTATGTATGTCAAAACTGATCCGTTTTCCTAAGATTACAGCAAAACAACTGGGAGGAAAAGTCACATGGTTATTAGCTTTGAATTATTTTATTTCCTTAGTCCCCCAAATGAGTGGCACATTTCCCAGCACTATAATTTAAAAAAATATTGTCTATGGCATGAGAGAGCCTGGGTTAAAAATGTCTTGATAAGCATGTATTGCACCCCACTGCTTCTTAAAAGTACGTCACACATTATGCTTCAAGCAATCACAGCACAGAGAGAATTTGAGGGTAATCCTGTATGAAGTGAGGCACACGTACCTTAGAGATTGCAGTCTACACTTACAAGTGTACTGGTATAGCTCTGTTGGTTGTTGTGGTGCTTTACCAACCTAGCTATGTTGGTATAAGCCCTAGTGTGGATGCAGGAACACTGGAATAATTGCTTCTACATTAGACAGTCTTGCTGGTCTTGCTATACTGATATTACTGTGCTGGCAAAACCCTTCTAGTATAGACAAGGTATGATCCATTTTTAACTCCTGCATATTTCACCTCTCTCTATAAGAGAAAGTTCAGCAGCCATTTAGTTCTCTCAGACTCTGCAACCTGCTACAGAGGAAACACACACTGTACTCACTCATGGGGATCTTACATTTGTTTTTTCTTGTTGTTTTCCTCAATCCACAGAAAAAAGTCTCTTGAAGATGAAAGATTTAACTTACCTTGTGAGGCAATTCCCTCCTCTATTGACTAGATTTTATTAGACAATAGGATTTTGTTCTTTTTACATTTTGATTTTCTCTCACTTTCCTGATAAGCATTGCTTGATATAAGATTGCTTTGGAATTGGTCTATTACTGGAATAACAGCTACAGATCACCCTAAAAGACAAAGAAAAATGAATTTCTGGCTTGTGGTGAGGAGTAGGAGGACCAATACCTAACCTAAGGTACTCCATCTAAAGTAGAAGGGAAAGGTATTACGTGATGTGGTACCAGGCATTCGCTGCCAGTTGCTAGAAGCCCCACCACTTTGGCACACCCTGCCCTAAAAAGGAGTACTGCTGTCAGGGATGAGGAGAGAGTTCAGACCTCCAGAATTTGCCTAGAGAGGCCTCCCAGGATCAGCTGCAGGCAGAAGCAGCAAGAGTTGGTCCTCCAGTGTCTAGATAGGCTTGAAACAGGTGAAGGCCAATCAGGGCCCAGCAGGCCAGATAAAGGCTTTTTCTGCTAGGGGCCAGCTCTGGATGAAGCCAGGACAGGGAAGACATGCTCTCCCTGCCCTAATCCATGTGACCTAACCCAGTCACAGACCTTCTCGTGACAGCAGTGGCCTTGGGTGTCCTGGCCTTGGGTGTCTGCAAAGCACTAGTGTTTATATTATGGACTGTAACATCCATGGTGGCTATTTTGAGTTCACTGTGAATTTTTTGTTGGTAAAACCTGAGGCAAACTCCATCTGCAGGTTGCCTGGCTGGGGCAAGCCCTTGATATGCCCATTGCCTTAAAACATGTTGAAGATCTGGCTGAGGTCATTAAGGGACAAAAAGTATACCTGCAAACCATCAGTGCTACCATCCAGCAGTATTTACTGTTATATTATAGGGGAGATCATTTGAGTGTGTCCAACACTCTGATGAACACTCACTCACTACTGCCCTTAGAAAAAGTGCACTAGAAATATATGAGTCACTGCAGTTAGAAATCTGGTTTTATGGAGAGCCTTTTGATTAATAAACTTTGTTGCCATGCTCTTTGGGATTTCACATTTTATTTGTACAATACTCGTGCGATGTCGTTGTACATACCTGAACCTCTCAATCAAAGATCTGGAATTGCTGTGAGGACGTTAACCAATGAAATTGCACAACAGCCATTGGAGTTAGGTAAATATTATTGTCAGTGTACTGTTGGGTAAACCGAAGCACAGAGAGAGTAAGTGTCATACCCCACTGTCATAACCATAAGGGTAGCCTAAAATTCCTTCTTACCCCTAAGGGATTAAGAAGCTCAAATAACCTGTTTGGCACCTGACCAAAGGAACCAATGGGGACAAAAGATACTTTCAAATCTGGGGGGGGGGCAGGGGAGGGTTTGTTTGGGTTCTTTGTTTCTGTGGCCATTCTCTCTTGGAACTGAGCGGGGACAGAAATCCATCTTCTCCAACCCATCCTAATCCAAGTCTCCAATATTGCAACCAGTATAGGTAAGCCAGGCAAGGCGGATTAGTTTATCTTTTGTTTTATGTGAATTTTCCCTGTGTTAAGAGGGAAGTTTATTCCTGTTTTCTGTAACTTTAAGGTTTTGCCCAGAGGGGGATCCTCTGTGTTTTGAATGTGAATACCCTGTAAAGTATTTTCCATCCTGATTTTACAGAGATGATTTTTACCTTTCTTTTTTTTTTAAATAAAATTCTTCTTTTAAGAACCTGACTGATTTTTCCATAGTTCCAAGATCCAGGGGTTTGGGTCTTTGATCATTTTGGAACCAATTGGTTAGGATATTCTTCTCAAGCCTCCCCAGGAAAGGGGGTGTATAGGGCTTGGGGGGATATTTTGGGGGAAAGACGTCTCCAAGTGGTCTCTTCCCTGATTCTTTGTTAAGTTGCTTGGTGGTGGCAGCGTACCAGGGTTTAACCTAAGCTGGTAGAAATAAGCTTCGGGGGCTTTCATGCGGGGCCCCACGTCTGTACCCTAGAGTTCAGAGTGAGGAAGGAACCCTGACACCAACCAAGGTCACACAGCAAATCAATAGCAGAGTTGGCACTAAAATTTTAAGGACCTGAACTCAGTCTACTGCTTTAAGCACTAGACCATTTTCCTAGCAGCACTATGAAAGTATAATAGGTCCTGCAGTATAGCATATTCCACAGGTATGAATATTTCCCTTTGTAGAAAAGGAAATAGAAAAATATGAACAAACCACTAAATAAAACTACCATGGGAAAAGTAGGACTTTTTAAACCATTGGAACAATCAGATCATATTTCCTGACTGACTGAGCCATACAGTCCTGCAATTCCTTCAGAAAGAACCCATTTTCTTGCAGTGTTAACGAGATTCTACTGACTAACTCTTAATAGTCTTAAATTTTTATTTTACTTTGTGTTGTTTCTGATACTCTTGAATCAGTCTGAAAATAATACTTTCCACTACAGATTTTACATGAGTCATCCTCGGCGTGGGTGAGCGTAAAGATCTGATGTATCACATGCCAATGCAGGCAGTTTGAAGCTCAGAGTTAGGTCTTCTGGACTAACAAATGTCTTTGGGAATTATTTTTGTTAGAAATTGTTCTCCAGCTATTTCTCAGAGTCTTGACGTGCAAAACGGTTCAGGTAAGATGGATGCTGTGGCCTGGGGATTTCTAGGAATAAATCTTTGTGCGGTGTGGAATAGTACTGAAAGTCTGGAGAACAACATAACACATTTTATTGATTTTTTTATAGTTTTCATTTTGCTAAAGAAGTTCCTGGTCATCCAGGCAGCTGGACTATACTTTGGGTTGTTTTGTAAACAACTGAAACTCAAGGCCAGGATTTAACTCACAATGCCCTTGGCTGGTGGTAAGAATAGGTGGAGCAGTTTGGATATAATGAGAATTGACTCAAAACTTTGTTCAAAATGTAGACAAAACCAGATCAAGCCTCAGCTTCTGGGGAGAGGGATTGACAAGTTGAGAAAATTTCTCTCTTCTTTTAAACTGTGGGGAGGGATTTTTTAAAAGGGAAAGTCTCCCCTTTTCCTGGGCAAAATTTGCACCTATGTTTTGGCACAGCTAATTGTGGATGCAAATCTGACTATGAAAAGATTGGTACCTGCAGATACATAAGGGCCAGATATTAAAGTGCTCAGTATCTACAATCAGGGCCAGATTTCAAAGATCTCAGCTCCCATTTTGCCATTTAAATAAGGGCCAGGTTTTTCAAAAACTCGGTACCCAACAGCTCTCATTATGACACTTATGTCCAGATTTTGTAAAGATCCAACGTGCCCCCATCGTCCTGCGCTCATTTGAAAACTTGACCAGCGTTGTGTAGAACATGCTCTTTTGAAAATCTGGCACTAACTTCCTAAATTGTTGTATTTCTGCCTAAAATTAGTAATGCTGCTCAGGAATTTTCCAACAATTTTTGTTCTTGTTGTTGGAAATGCCATTTGTCAAAACAGGAACTTTTCATGGGAGAGGGTCGGTTCTGATGAATTCTTTCAACTCAAAGTTTTTGAGAAAAAAGTTTCCAAGTTGTTGAAACATTTTATTTTGACATTTTTTAACAAAAAAATTCTGATTTTCCAGTTCAAAATGACTTTGTTTAGAAAATCTAGCTACTTATAGTAAAAAAATTTAAAAGAAAAAAGGTCAAAATCAAACCAAAGCATTTTGATATTAATGAAAACAAAATGTTTCAATTGACTGGAACTATTTTTTTCCCCCAGATTTTTGGTTTGCGAAAATGTTTGAGATTTCAGCTGTTTCTCCTGATTTGGGAGAGGAGCATTTTTTGATATCTCAGATTTTTGTGGAATGGGAAAAACATTTCCCATCGAGCTCTGAAAATTACTGCTCTGGTATCTTGTCCATCTGTGCATCCAAGCCAGGTCTCCCAAACACGTATCACCATTATATCTTTATGCTGCAAATTCCATCCACATAGAATAGGGCGGGTGGGTAGATGGCCCTTGAAAAACTGGCCACTACCAAGTGCTCTTGTAGATCCTGGTTTTGGCTGAGACTGAAAGGGGAGATAACATGATGACACAAGAGTGCCTGCTCTTGTTATATTCCTAACCCCATGTCTGAATCAAAGAGGTTCAGATAAATTTACATAATCTCTGAATAAAATACAAACTCCAAACTTTACATGCTAATTTAAAATAGATCTCTTCAGCTTTTGTCTAAGATCTGCTCCACACACAGATTTTGTAGTGGCATAACTGTCCATTAGGGGCGTGATTTTCTTCTTCTTTATTGATATTGTTATACTGGGGCAGCCCCTAGTGTGGATGCCGGAACACTGGTATAAAAGTGCCTTGTACTGCTGTCGCTCATTTCATTCCCCTTCCCCTATGGGAATAGCTGTACTGTTAGAAGGCACCTTTATACTCCTATAACTGCAGACGCATAAGAAGAGTTGTACGGCTTTAATTACACTGGTATAGTTAAAGCAGTCCAGCGTTTGTATTTAGACGAGCCCTAATTGTCACTCTTTTTTCAGCCATCAACCCAAACAAGGAAAAATCTCGTGGCTAAAGTGTGTCTTGGAGTTGGAGGATTTGTCTTTGGTGCTACTACAAACTTCCTGTGTGATGCTGGGCAAGTCATGCAACTTTTCTGTGCCTCTGTTTCACCATCTGTTAAAATGGAGGAAATGCTATAGATCCTAATTCAGAGGTGCTATGAGGCTTCATTCATTAACGACCAGGATGTGTTAGGAGATCCTTGGCTGGGGGGCACTCAAGAAGTGCAAAGAAGAAGGAGCAGAATCTCTATTTTAGCCACCGAGTAGCTGCTGCCAACGCCATAGACTGATGAAGGAGAGACGTTCGTCAAAGCTGTTTGAAATGTTTTGACTGAAAATGTTTCCTGGCAAAATATGGGGTTTTGTCAAAACTGAAGTTCACTTTTTCCAGCAGGGAAATGCCCAGCAAAATGCTTTATTCTGAACTGACCTGTTGTCAGTTTGAAATATTGCTCATTTTTCAATAGAAATTTAAAAAAAAATTGAATTCAGAAATGCTGACGTTTTCTGGAACTTTTTGTTCTGTGGACATTTTTGATAGTCTGATTTCCAATCCATTGTGGGCTGAAAACAAGTGTTGAAAGAGGGGAATTTCCTGCTGGATTGAAATCCCATTTTCCAAACACGTCTACTGCTTGTGTGTGTGTGGAGGGCGGGAAAGGCACAAAGTAAGGGATACACTGAGTGCTGGGTGCAGACCCTCAGCGCAGGGCAAATACAGGTGGAATGTCTCGGGTAGCACTGTTAGGGAGAATGCACCACCTACAGTCCTTTACTCTGGCTGGTGGAGAAGGCAGCATGGTCTTTGAGTGCCACCAGCCACATCCCTTGGAGCAGCAGCATGCCACCCCTACTTCCCCAGCATTCGGGGAAAGCCAGAGCTCAAGTCTGTCATCAGCATCCTTGCTACCTTAGAAACTCCATCCAGTTCCAGGTGATTGTATGGCAATATTCTCTCCCCTGGGTGTCTAAAGTCAGGCACCTAAATCCATAGTTAGGCACCTGAATAAAAGGGTCCTGGGTTTTTCAGAAATGCGGAATATTTTCTGGGTGCCATGATTACCTCTGAAAATGAGGTACCTAACTATGGATATAGGCACCTGACCTTCATTTCCTGTGACAGGGTTGGGACTCACCACCGCGGCACCTCCTGTTGGTCACTCTGGGAATTAGCTCAGTCCATGTGGAGCGCCCTCCACTGGTGGTGTCCCATCTGTCTCTCGCCCTCTGTTGGCATCTGGACCCACATTGCTCCCTTCTCTCAGCATCCTCTTCAGGACACTGCTCTCCAGCAGTGCCCCCTAGTCCACGCTCACCCCCTTCCAGGGGTGGGGGTGTTATCAGCAGTTCTTCTCTTTGCCCCAACCACAATGGCCAACCACACCCGAAAGTCTAGCCCCTTTTGGCAGGAGTCTGATGCAGTCCGTGATGGCCACTCCTGACAGCCAGGTGTAAGTGCAGGGGGGTCCCAGACCTGCCCTCTACTCTGGGTCCTGACCCAGGGACCCTTTGGCGGTAGCCTTCCTGCCTGCCCTCTTTCTCTCCCTTTGTCCATCTCTCTTCCTGGGCCATTTCCCCTTCGGCCTCTTTGCACCAGCTAGGCCCTTTCCTCAGGGCCTGCAGCCTGGCAGGTACCAGGCTGGGGTTCCCTTCTGCCCTGCCCTGCCCTGCCCCTGGTGCTAGTCTCCTCACACAGGAGACAGACCTTCACCCTCTGAAGGCCTGGGAGAGACTGCCTGCCTGCCTGCCTCATGCCTGGGCAGCCTTTATATAGGGCCTAGCCTGGCCCTGATTGGCTGCCTCTTTCTCAGCCCTGATTGGCTCTCTAACAGGCCCTCCCTGATTGGCTGCCCATCTGCGCAGCCGCTCTGGCCTGCTGTAGCCCAATCTGGCCTGGGGGTGGGGGCACTGCCCCACCACAGTTCCCATGAACATTTTGGCTTTATAACAGTAGTTCCATTGGAAAATGGTGAGAGCTAATTCCTTTTGAAGAGATTGTCCAGCAATTGGGGCAAGCCATGTACCTGGCCATCCAAAGACCCTGGGAGAACAGAATACAGTGGAAGAAAAGGGTTGTGCCTAAATAGATATAATTTATTAAATCTTACAGAGCAAACCTGAAACTCCTTGGAACAGTTTTACACCTGCACCACCTGTCTGGCAAGAACGTCTCCTCCCTTATGTACACCACTGAGATAGGTGTCAGAGAGAGAATCGAGGGCCAGAGCGAACCCCTTGCTTACACGAGTGAAAAGAACTCCCATGGACTTCAGGAGTTTACTTAGGTGAGTAACACCTCACCAGGGGGACCTAGAGGCTCAGTGCCTGGCTTGCAGAGTTTAGCTTCTTTCTTCTCTGACCTACGACTAGTGGAAGGGAATGCCCTAGAGCCCTTCTCCTGAGCTCTCGTGGATAAACATACACGCTGATCGGGTGGGTTGTGGAACTTTCTGTGCCATTTCCCAGTTTGTTTATTTTCTCTGTGGGTCTCTGAGTTTGCACCAACTAGCAGAGGAAGGTGGGTTAGGGCATTCACTTAGGAGATCGAGGTTCAAATCCTAGCTCATGCTCCCTATGTAACCTTGGGTAAGTCCCTTGTCTCTCTGTGCCCCAGTTCCCATCTGTACAATGGGAATAACAGCCCTGCTCTGCCCCACAGGGATGTTACGAGGATCGATAGATTAAAGATTGTGAGGGGCTCAGATACTGAGGTGCTATGATAAGTATCATAGATAGAGAACAGAAATGAAGTATTCCCAACTCACCAACACACATGTTTGCACTGGAGCAGAAGTGGGCGGTGACCACTTGACATTAAAAGGATTAAAGTGATGAGCCACTTCATAGAATCATAGAATATCAGGTTGGAAGGGACCCCAGAAGGTCATCTAGTCCAACCCCCTGCTCGAAGCAGGACCAATTCCCAGTTAAATCATCAAAAGATCAAAAGACTTAACTGAATAGGCCAGACTACGAAAAGATGGTATCTCTTGGGGGCTGCTTGATGTTCACCCAGAGCGCAAGGAAAGAAAGAGAGAAACTCACACAGAGAGAAATGAAACTGCTAAGAGGCTGCGTGGGTTTTGGCTAATCTCTTGTGTGGCGCACAGACAAACAGCCATTCGTGTCAGAACCAAGAGTTAGTCAAGTCTGTGAACTTCTTCCATGGAAATGTCGGGCCTGCTGAAAACACTTCACAAAGCGTTGCCTGATTTCACAGGAAAGTAGCCTGCTGGCCTCCAACTGACCACCTGGCTGCAGTTCAGGTACAAGGCTCAGGGCCTCACGGGGCAGAGGGAAAGGCTGGAGATGGGGCTGAGGCCTGCTCTACATTTCGTCTTGAGATTGACATAGCAAAGTCACAGAGGGGTGTGAAAAATCCATCCCCTGAGTGCCGTGGCTCGGCTTTCCCCTGCCCCTGCAGTGTAGACACGGTGGAGTCAATGGAAGAATGCTTCCCTCGCCTGAGCTCCCGGTGCTTGGGGATGGGCGCTACCCACCGGTGGAAACACTCCTGCCACTAGGACAGGAAGCGTCGGCACTGGAGCGACCCAGCTCCAGCGCTGTAGCTGTGCGGCTGTGTGGGCAAGCCTTGAGATATTTTCTCTGAAATCATCCTCTCCTCCAAGGGAAAAGTCCAGCTTGGGGCCAGCCCAGGGCTGCATATTCTGCGAGGACAATGCGGGGAGTGTAACAATGGCCCGCGAGGGTCCTGGTGCAACAATAGTTAGGGGCCCCTTCCTGATTCCGAAATGTAAAACTGTGCTCTCCACCACCACCACAGCCCTCAGCCTACCCCACCCCACCATCTCCTACCCCCCGACTCCTCAGCCCGCTGCCCCCACCGCCCAACTCCTCAGCCCACCGCCCCCACCGTCTCCTACCCCCCGACTCCTAACCCCACCGCCCCCACGATCTCCTACCCCCTGACTCCTAACCCCACCGCCCCCACCATCTCCTACCCCCCGACTCCTCAGCTCGCTGCCCCCACCATCTCCTATCCCCCGACTCCTCAGCCCGCTGCCCCCACCGCCCAACTCCTCAGCCCACCGCCCCCACCGTCTCCTACCCCCGACTCCTAACCCCACCGCCCCCACCATCTCCTACCCCCTGACTCCTAACCCCACCGCCCACACCGTCTTCTACCCCCAACTCCTAACCCCACCGCCCCCACCATCTTCTACCCCCAACTCCTAACCCCACCACCCCCACCATCTCCTACCCCCCTGACTCCTCAGCCTGCTGCCCCCACCGCCCAACTCCTCAGCCCACCGCCCCCATCGTCTCCTACCCCCGACTCCTAACCCTGCCGCCCCCACCGTCTCCTACCCCCCGACTCCTAACCCCGCTGCCCCCACCATCTCCTACCCCCGACTCCTAACCCCACCGCCCCCACCATCTTCTACCCCCAACTCCTAACCCCACCACCCCCACCATCTCCTACCCCCCCGACTCCTCAGCCTGCTGCCCCCACCGCCCAACTCCTCAGCCCACCGCCCCCATCGTCTCCTACCCCCCAACTCCTAACCCCACCGCCCCAACCATCTCCTACCCCCCGACTCCTAACCCCGCCACCCACACCGTCTCCTACCCCCCGACTCCTCACCACACCATCTCCCACCCCCCAACTCCTCGGCCCACTGCCCCCACCATCTCCCACCCCCAACTCCTCAGCCCACCCCCCCCACCATCTCCCACCCCCCAACTCCTAACCCCACCAACCCCACCATCTCTCACCCCCCAACTCCTCAGCCCACTGCCCTGCTGTCTCCTAACCACCAACTCCTCAGGCCACCGCCCCCATCGTCTCCTCCCCCCCAACTCCTCACTTGGCAGCCCCCACCATTTCCTACCCCCAACTCCTCACTCTGCAGCCCCCGCCATCTCCTACCCACCCCCAACTTCTCACCCCACTGCCCCCATCGTCTCTCACACACCCCCAACTCCTCACCACAGTGCTGCCTCCATCTCCCACCCCCCAACTCCTCACCCTGCCACCCCAGCATCTCCCTCCCATCCCAATTGCTCACCCCACAGCCCCCAGCATCTCCTACCCCCCAACTCCTCACCCTGCAACCCCCATCATCAGCCACCCACCCCAAACTTCTCACTCCTCCTCTGCCACCATCTCCTACCCACCAACTCCTCACCCCAGAGCCCCCACCATCTCCCACCAGTAACTTGCCCACCCACCCACCACACCTGGGAATTTCCTGGCCACTGCCCAGCACCCCCGTATCTCAGTGTCCCATTCCCGCTCCAGGCAGCAACTCCCCATCCCAGCTGCACAGCATCGCCGATTACTCCCGTCACCTGCTCTGCACTCCAATGGTATGGGCCAAGCCCTGAGGTAAGTGGGAAAGCGGGATACCGGGAGGAAGCACAGGCAGGAATGTCTGTGAGGGGAGGGCTCCTGCCTCATACTGGCAATGAGGGGCGATCAACAGGTTATCTCAAGTGCTTATATACAAATGCACAAAGCCTTGGAAACAAGCAGGGAGAACTGGAGGTCCTGGTGATGTCAAGGAACTATGACGTGATCGGAATAACAGAGACTTGGTGGGATAACTCATATGACTGGAGTACTGTCATGGATGGTTATAAACTGTTCAGGAAGGACAGGCAGGGCAGAAAAGGTGGGGGAGTAGCACTGTATGTAAGGGAGCAGTATGACTGCTCAGAGCTCCGGTACGAAACTGCAGAAAAACCTGAGTGTCTCTGGATTAAGTTTAGAAGTGTGTGCAACAAGAGTGATGTAGTGGTGGGAGTCTGCTATAGACCACCGGACCAGGGGGATGAGGTGGATGAGGCTTTCTTCCGGCAGCTCACGGAAGCTACTAGATCGCATGCCCTGATTCTCATGGGTGACTTTAATTTTCCTGATATCTGCTGGGAGAGCAATACAGCGGTGCATAGACAATCCAGGAAGTTTTTGGAAAGCGTAGGGGACAATTTCCTGGCGCAAGTGCTAGAGGAGCCAACTAGGGGGGGTGCTTTTCTTGACCTACTGCTCACAAACCGGGTAGAATTAGTGGGGGAAGCAAAAGTGGATGGGAATCTGGGAGGCAGTGACCATGAGTTGGTTGAGTTCAGGATCCTGACGCAGGGAACAAAGGTAAGCAGCAGGATACGGACCCTGGACTTCAGGAAAGCAGACTTCGACTCCCTCAGGGAACGGATGGCCAGGATCCCCTGGGGGACTAACTTGAAGGGGAAAGGAGTCCAGGAGAGCTGGCTGTATTTCAAGGAATCCCTGTTGAGGTTACAGGGACAAACCATCCCGATGAGTCGAAAGAATAGTAAATATGGCAGGCGACCAGCTTGGCTTAATGGTGAAATCCTAGCGGATCTTAAACATAAAAAAGAAGCTTACAAGAAGTGGAAGGTTGGACATATGACCAGGGAAGAGTATAAAAATATTGCTCGGGCATGTAGGAATGATATCAGGAGGGCCAAATCGCACCTGGAGCTGCAGCTAGCCAGAGATGTCAAGAGTAACAAGAAGGGTTTCTTCAGGTATGTTGGCAACAAGAAGAAAGCCAAGGAATGTGTGGGCCCCTTACTGAATGAGGGAGGCAACCTAGTGACAGAGGATGTGGAAAAAGCTAATGTACTCAATGCTTTTTTTGCCTCTGTCTTCACTAACAAGGTCAGCTCCCAGACTGCTGCGCTGGGCATCACAAAATGCGGAAGAGATGGCCAGCCCTCTGTGGAGATAGAGGCGGTTAGGGACTATTTAGAAAAGCTGGACGTGCACAAGTCCATGGGGCCGGACGAGTTGCATCCGAGAGTGCTGAAGGAATTGGCGGCTGTGATTGCAGAGCCACTGGCCATTATCTTTGAAAACTCGTGGCGAACCGGGGAAGTCCCGGATGACTGGAAAAAGGCTAATGTAGTGCCAATCTTTAAAAAAGGGAAGAAGGAAGATCCTGGGAACTACAGGCCAGTCAGCCTCACCTCAGTCCCTGGAAAAATCATGGAGCAGGTCCTCAAAGAATCAATCCTGAAGCACTTGCATGAGAGGAAAGTGATCAGGAACAGCCAGCATGGATTCACCAAGGGAAGGTCATGCCTGACTAATCTAATCGCCTTTTATGATGAGATTACTGGTTCTGTGGATGAAGGGAAAGCAGTGGATGTATTGTTTCTTGACTTTAGCAAAGCTTTTGACACGGTCTCCCATAGTATTCTTGTCAGCAAGTTAAGGAAGTATGGGCTGGATGAATGCACTATAAGGTGGGTAGAAAGCTGGCTAAATTGTCGGGCTCAACGGGTAGTGATCAATGGCTCCATGTCTAGTTGGCAGCCGGTATCAAGTGGAGTGCCCCAGGGGTCGGTCCTGGGGCCGGTTTTATTCAATATCTTCATAAATGATCTGGAGGATGGTGTGGATTGCACTCTCAGCAAATTTGCGGATGATACTAAACTGGGAGGAGTGGTAGATACGCTGGAGGGGAGGGATAGGATACAGAAGGACCTAGACAAATTGGAGGATTGGGCCAAAAGGAATCTGATGAGGTTCAATAAGGATAAGTGCAGGGTCCTGCACTTAGGATGGAAGAACCCAATGCACAGCTACAGACTAGGGACCGAATGGCTAGGCAGCAGTTCTGCAGAAAAGGACCTAGGGGTGACAGTGGACGAGAAGCTGGATATGAGTCAGCAGTGTGCCCTTGTTGCCAAGAAGGCCAATGGCATTTTGGGATGTATAAGTAGGGGCATAGCGAGCAGATCGAGGGACGTGATCGTTCCCCTCTATTCGACATTGGTGAGGCCTCATCTGGAGTACTGTGTCCAGTTTTGGGCCCCACACTTCAAGAAGGATGTGGATAAATTGGAGAGAGTCCAGCGAAGGGCAACAAAAATGATTAGGGGACTGGAACACATGAGTTATGAGGAGAGGCTGAGGGAGCTGGGATTGTTTAGCCTGCAGAAGAGAAGAATGAGGGGGGATTTGATAGCTGCTTTCAACTACCTGAAAGGGGGTTCCAAAGAGGATGGCTCTAGACTGTTCTCAATGGTAGCAGATGACAGAACGAGGAGTAATGGTCTCAAGTTGCAGTGGGGGAGGTTTAGATTGGATATTAGGAAAAACTTTTTCACTAAGAGGGTGGTGAAACACTGGAATGCGTTACCTAGGGAGGTGGTAGAATCTCCTTCCTTAGAGGTTTTTAAGGTCAGGCTTGACAAAGCCCTGGCTGGGATGATTTAACTGGGAATTGGTCCTGCTTTGAGCAGGGGGTTGGACTAGATGACCTTCTGGGGTCCCTTCCAACCCTGATATTCTATGATTCTATGATTCTAAGTCTGAGTGACACAGGGTTGGGGGGTCTCTCATGTTTGGACCAGCTGCCCCTCCACCATGACAGAGCGGTGGCTGGGCCAAACCTTGGCACTGCATGCCCGGTCGCAATGCTACTGACTCAGATATGGCCAGGTGGGCTTGGTGGAGGGGCCAAATTCGAATGAGTGGTGTTGCAACCCTGAGTGCCAAGTGAAGTGCTGGAACACTGCCACGTCTATTGGGGCCCCATAACCTTTTGGGTCCTGTCACAAGTGCGCTGCTGTTCTCATTCCATCTGATGCAAGAGCTCAATCAACTGGCAAAATTCAATGAAGTGACTTAAACACAATTTGGATCCAAATAATTTCTTAAAGGGCGGCCAGACTTTGGAAAGTGACTCTCTAAGGGCCCAAAACATGTGGAAGGGTCCTATCGATTTCAGTGGGAATTAGCACCATGAAGTTTCTTGTCTGTTGTCTCTCAGCAACTCCACATTAAACTTGTTCCATTTCAAAGTTAAAAGTTTTTGTTTTTCGAAGAGCAGCCCTGCAAACTCAGTCTGGGAGGGGACAGTCAGGCTCCTTTATGTATATGGATAGGGTGAGGTTGTGATGTGGATACTGGTTCACATTTTTAAACTGATATATGTGATAGCGTTGGGGACTCGTGTTCATTCTCCGTGAACTTTCTAGTGAATGATCTCTACTAGTGTTCCAGCAAGTGAATTTGAAGCTGATGTACTCCAATACCCATCAACAGAAAATTTCTTTAAAAACGGGAAGAAGGAGAATCTAGGGAACTACAGACCGATCAGCCTCACCTCAATCCCAGGAAAAATCATGGAGCAGGTCCTCAAGGAAACCATTCTGAAGCACTTGGAGGAGAGGAAAGTGATCAGGAACAGTCAACATGGATTCACCGAGGGCAAGTCATGCCTGACCAACCTGATTGCCTTCTATGATGAGATAACTGGCTCTGCGCATATGGGGAAAGCAGTGAATGTGATATACCTTGACTTTAGCAAAGCTTTTGATATGGTCTTCCACAGTATTCTTGCCAGCAAGTTAAAGAAGTATGGGCTGGATGAATGGACTATAAGGTGGATAGAAAGTTGGCTAGATTGTCGGGCTCAACAGGTAGTGATCAATGGCTCCATGTCTAGTTGGCAGCCGGTATCGAGCGGAGTGCCCCAAGGGTCAGTCCTGGAGCTGATTTTGTTTAACATCTTCATTAATGATCTGGATGATGGAATGGATTCCACCCTCAGCAAGTTTGCGGATAACACTAAGCTGGGGGGAGAGGTAGATACGCTGGAGGGTAGGGATAGGATACAGAGGGCCCTAGACAAATTAGAAGATTGGGTCAAAAGAAATCTGATGAGTTTCAACAAGGACAAGTGCAGAATCCTGCACTTAGGACGGAAGAATCCCATGCACCGCTACAGACTAGGGACCGAATAGCTAGGCAGCAGTTCTGCAGAAAAGGACCTAGGGGTTACAGTGGACGAGAAGCTGGATATGAATCAACAGTGTGCCCTTGTTGCCAAGAAGGCCAATGGCATTTTGGGATGCACATGTAGGGGCATTGCCAGCAGATCGAGGGACGTGATCATTCTCGTCTATTCGACATTGGTGAGCCTCATCTGGATTACTGTGTCCAGTTTTGGGCCCCACACTACAAGAAGGATGTGGAAAAATTGGAAAGAGTCCAGCGGAGGGCAACAAAAATGATTAGGGGCCTGGAACACATGAGTTATGAGGAGAGGCTGAGGGAACTGGGACTGTTTAGTCTGTGGAAGAGGAGAATGAGGGGGGATTTGATAGCTGCTTTCAACTATCTGAAAGGGAGTTCCAAAGAGGATGGATCTAGACTGTTCTCAGTGGTAGCAGATGACAGAACAAGGAGTAATGGTCTCAAGTTGTAGTGGGGGAGGTCTAGGTTGGATATTAGGAAAAACTTTTTTACTAGGAGGATGGTGAAACACTGGAATGCAATACCTAGGGAGGTGGTGGAATCTCCTTCCTTAAAAAGATATTTTTAAGGTCAGGCTTGATAAAGCCCTGGCTGGGATGATTTAGTTGGGGGATTGGTCCTGCTTTGAGCAGGGGGTTGGACTAGATGACCTCCTGAGGTCCCTTCCAACCCTGAGATTCTATGATTCCATGATTCTATGATCTTACAACCATAAAACTGCAGTCAGTGGGAGAACAGACATCAGTAGGAGAAAGAAACTAAACTGGAAATAGGTCAGAACTGCACATTTTTGTCTGCATTTTCACACACAGGGAGTTCGGATCCCAGGTTTTCATTTGGCCAATTATGTTGTGAGGGTTGAGTGCAAAATTCAAAACCAGATTTTGGTTCCAGCTCCACTCTAAAAGAAATGCTCAAGCCAAATTCAGATTTTCTTAGAGTTGATCTTATACAGGGTAAATTAATTGCATTGAGTCCTCCAAAACTTGGAATGATTGCGAATGAACTGCCCAGGTCTTCAAATCAAAATAAAGTCAGCAAAATGGAGGGAATCTTTTTTTAAATGCCCAAAACAATGGATGAGGTAAATGGCAGATCAACACAGAGACAGGACTAGAACAGCACAGCACCAAAAAATTAAAAGAACGAAAAAAGAAAAAGAACAGTGAGGACAAGGCACATGAAGTCAGAGCTTAAATGAACGATAATATACCACAATGTTTTGTCAGCGCTCTCCCAGATAACTAGACTGGACCAACACTGAGGAACTGTTTGGGGAATCTGCAAGATTAGTGGATCCATCAGTCACAAAGAAAGTATAAGAGCCAACAAGGGAATATGTAAAATTAACTGTATAAGAAGTAGGGTTTGGATGAGCATCTGAAGTCGGGGGTGGGTGGCAGAGGTAACCACATTTTTGTTGGCCGTGGGAGTCAGCTAGTCGGTCCAATGTGTCCCTTGCAGTAGACACTGAACGACTGTAGTGCAGTAGTAATTGGTGTCTCTGGGTAATACATACCAGCTACTATGGAGTCAGGCACTTTAGAAATCCCGATAGATTACAGGGATTAGATATTGTAGGTAGATGGCACTGAAGACTATTGACCTTTGGGTTTTACACTCCGCGAAGAGATGGAAAGTAGCCTATCTGTGCAATTGACAAAGCACAAAAGGGACACAGCCCAGACGAGTCATTGTGTGTGTGTGAGAGAGAAAAGGCATCAAATATAAAATATGCCACAAAAATAAATGAAAAACAAAGAGAGAAAAAACAAGCCCCCAAACCTCTCTGCATGTCCTTGACTAACAATTAAACTCATCTAATGAATTCCAACCCAGAGGGCATTCATTAGTTTAAATTAGCTGCACTGTACTTCAATGTGCTAATCCTGGTCTCCTCAAAAGCCAGTTGAAGGGCTGTTATTATATACAGAGGGGAAGTTACCATGTAGGGATTTTGGATCTTGCTCATTGCAAATCTGGGCAGTATGTACATTACCAACCACCCCAGTGTAATTCAGATGCCATGGGGGTGGACATGATCTGAGGGCCTAGAACAGATGAGAGAAGGAAGAGTAGAGTTCAGGAGTTTTGCTACTGAAGTCAGTGGAGTTACACCTGTGTGAAAACAGTGCACATGAAAACAGCAGGAGGCCAAGACCCCAGTGGGGAGAACCGGGGACTAATTCCACACTTGTCACCATGTCATCATGTGACTGGTTAGCTGTGTGTGCTTGAGAAGGTCTGTGCACTTCCACCACCTGCCCTTGTTTGTCAGATAAAGCTTCCACTCTCCAGGTGCAGTGGCTAACTTTTGATTCAGCTTTTCTTCCTTGGAGTGTCCCTGCTGGCATGTCTCTTCCCCTGCTGCATGTCCATTCTCTCTTCCTCATTCCACCACCCAGCTGCCCTGACTCACTAGTGGTTAGCGGCATCCCACCATTCTCTGAAGTTTGACTCAGAGCAAAATGTGCAAGCTTCCCATAAGGCTGTCAGAGAGAATCTACTGTCTGATTGACAGCACCTGATCTCCCTGATTTACAGCACCTGGCCTGAGGCACTCAATGCTAGTTGAGAAAGAGGGGCGCTCTGACTGCACAGATTGATGTCAGCTCTGTGAAAAGGCAACAAGAGGCAAGGTGGTGTGCAATTAACCACTGAGTAAACCACCTGGTATGAGGGCCTTGCCTACTTGGGCAGAGCACGGTTATAGCTCCCAGCACTTCCTTGGTTCTTCTGTGTCCTAGGAACCATGATTCAATGCATGTTTACTAATGAAGCTGCCCATCTGCAGATAAAAGAAGTAGCGGCTGGAGGGAAAGAAGTGATGAAAGCTGGACTGACGATCACAGGAAATTGGTGAGAGGTTGGCAAGAGTTTGCAAAGAGATTATTGAGCTTGAAAGCCTCCACGAGCAAAACCTGAGGAACTTGACAGGTCTGCAGGGGCTCTTCAGGGGAGACTTGTTTCCACAGTTGGGAGGGATGTTCTGTGTGTGTACTTGTCCTTTGGCGTGACATGGATCACTGGCCAACAGCAGGGGATTGGTAGCTGGGCAGGAAGTCTGACGGGAGCAGAAAGGGCAAGTAAAGAGACACCAGAAGGAACGGAGGAAGAAGTTAGTGTTTCCAAGCTGCAGGGTGCATTACCCAGGAGAAGTACCATGGAATTAGCACGCCCAGGTGAGAGCCACAGCCCTGAGAGCATGAGGGTTCAGTCAGCAGCCACATTGCCTGGGCAGTGAGCTCAGATCTAATAAACTAAGCATGGTTGGGCCTGGCTAGTAGTTGGATGAGAGCCTTCCAAGGCAAAGCTATGAGCTGCGAGATGGAGTAATAGGCAAATCTACAGAGGTCTGGGTTAGTTTAGATGAGCTCTGCATATCAAAAGGCCTTGTATCTGCATAATCAGGCAAAGAAAATGGAGCTGTTTTTGAGTAATGTGTGTGCAGACTAACACCTCATCTTAGAATCTTCGAATCTCAGGGTTGGAAGGGACCTCAGGAGGTCATCTAGTCAAACCCCCTGTTCAAAGCAGGACCAATCCCCAACTAAATCATCCCAGCCAGGGCTTTGTCAAGCATGACCTTAAAAATATCTAAGGAAGGAGATTCCACCACCTCCCTAGGTATCGCATTCCAGTGTTTCACCACCCTCCTAGTGAAAAAGTTTTTCCTAATATCCAACCTAAACCTCCCCCACTGCAACTTGAGACCATTACTCCTTGTTCTGTCATCAGCTACCACTGAGAACAGTGTAGAGCCATCCTCTTTGGAACCCCCTTTCAGGTAGTTGAAAGCAGCTATCAAATTCCCCCTCATTCTTCTCTTCCACAGACTAAACAATCCCAGTTCCCTCAGCCTCTCCTCATAAGTCATGTGTTTCAGTCCCCTAATCATGTTTGTTGCCCTCCGCTGGACTCTTTCCAATTTTTCCACATCCTTCTTGTAGTGTGGGGCCCAAAACTGGACACAGTACTCCAGATGAGGCCTCACCAATGTCGAATAGAGGGGAACGATCACGTCCCTCGATCTGCTGGCAATGCCCCTACATGTGCATCCCAAAATGCCATTGGCCTTCTTGGCAACAAGGGCACACTGTTGACTCATATCCAGCTTCTCGTCCACTGTAACCTCTACGTCCTTTTCTGCCGAACTGCTGCCGAGCCATTCAGTCCCTAATCTGTAGCGGTGCTTGGGATTCTTCCGCCCTAAGTGCAGGACTCTGCACTTGTCCTTGCTGAACCTCATCAGATTTCTTTTGACCCAATCCTCTAATTTGTCTAGGGCCCTCTGTATCCTAGCCCTACCCTCCAGTGTATCTACCTCTCCTCCCAGTTTAGTGTCATCTGCAAACTTGCTGAGGGTGCAATCCACACCATCCTCCAGATCATTTATGAAGATATTGAACAAAACCGGCCCCAGGACCGACCCTTGGGGCACTCCACTTGATACCAGCTGCCAACTAGACATGGAGCCATTGATCACTACCCGTTGAGCCCGACAATCTAGCCAACTTTCTATCCACCTTATAGTCCATTCATCCAGCCCATACTTTAACTTGCTGGCAAGAATACTGTGGGAGACCGTGTCAAAAGCTTTGCTAAAGTCAAGGAACAACATGTCCACTGCTTTCCCCTCATCCACAGAGCCAGTTATCTCGTCATAGAAGGCAATTCTTACAATGGTCTAACTCAGAAAAGGGGATTTTACCTAAAATTTCCAGATTTTTGAAAACTTGAAGTACTAAGTTGCGAGAGCAAAGATGCCTTCAGTTGCATGCCTGAGCTCTGTGCAGTCACCACAGACAGATTCAGAGGATTTAAAGCCAGAAGGGACCATTATGTCTGTCTAGTTTGAACACTGTATAGCACAAGCCGGCGAAATCGCCCTTTGATTCCTGAATCAAGCTCAATAACTTGGGGCTGAAAGGGACACCCAATCTTGTGTTAAAGACTCCAAGTGAGGGAGAACCCACCACACCCCTTGGCAGTCACTTCCAGAGGTTCATTATTGTCCTGGTTAAACATTTCTGAGGTCCCTTCCAACCCTGATATTCTATGATTTCCCAACTTTGTTCCATTTTGACCTTTGCTGACTTCAACTTCCACTCGCTCTTGTTTTGCCTTTGCCTGCTAGCTTAAAGAGCCCTCGAGAGCAGAAATCTTCTCACCCTGTGCTTGGTCTTTCACCCTCTCTTAGCTTCCATTGGGTGGCACAGCAGCTGAGCCAAACGAGCGTTAGTAAGAGGCCATCTTTCCAGACCACAGCTTTCTCCTCACAGCATCACTTGGAGGCAGGGAGGTGCTGTTAACTTCTCACCCAGTGAATGGAGGTAAGGCACAGAAAGACTTGGGCCCAGTCTAATTGTAGAATTTAGGTCGCCATAGCTACGGTGCACAGGTGGGTGAAAAAGCCACATCCCGGAATGCCATAGCTATGCCGACCTAACTCCTGGTGCAGCCACAGCCAGGTCAATGGAAGAATGCTTCTGTCAGCCTAGGTACTGTCTCTTGGGGAGTTGGTTTTCCTACAGCAATGGAAAAACCGCTCCCGCCTCTGTAAATTGTGGCAGGCTTAATGCCGACACAGCTACGGTGCCATAGACAAGCCCTAACACCAGGCAATTAGTGACACTCCAGCTGAGGCTCTTCCCCTATGAATCTGTTGTTCAGCTTTTTTAAAAAGCAGGATGGAGTGCAGAGAAGAAGGGCAATTTCCATGCTGTGCCATCCCAGCTCTGCTCTGTAGCCAGGTTCAGATCAAGCTGGGGCAGCTGTCCCTTTTCTCCACGCTGCTTCCTTCCCACTCGCCCATCCTCCACTAGCTGCTGCTGAGGGGAATCCGACTGCTGTGGTACTGGCTGCTGCATTTTCCCACTATTGCTGACAGTGCACTCTGGGGCAGCTCCCCAAAGCACCACAGAACGAAGTCTGGGGTCAGAGTGCAGGCTCGAGGCAGCTGGCAGGATATCTGAGTGGGGTGTGCATTTCCCAGAGAGCTGGAATATCGCTGCCAGTCAGAGAGCTGGATCCCTAGGGTCAACGGTCAATTAATATTAATCTCCCAGCTGCCTGGATTACCCATTTCTGGTCACCCCCTGCTCAGAGCATCTCTTCCCCCACTATGAGCACCCTTCCCCTAACAGACTGGTAAATATTAAGGACCAGGGTGGGCAGCCCTCACCCCCTCTGGAGAGGAGCTCAACTCTCCATTCCCATCATGTGGCTGTGGGAAGAGTCCCCTAACAACAGCTCCATGATTGTCATGGTCTGACGTGGCCCTGTGCCCCTAGCAAGGGAACCCTAGGCAGTGGGAGTAGTTGGACAGCGCCATCTCCTGATCCTACTGCTGCAAGATAGGAAAATCCTGTCCAGGGTTTGGGCGGGTCTCCAGAGAGCTCAGATGCTGACAGTGGCCTCTCAGTTGCCTCTCAGGATCCCTGTGGGGAGTTGGGGATAGGTGCACCCAATCCAGAATAGGCCCGTGCAGGAGGGGAAGGGAGTTTGCAGGTCACTCCCTCTCCTGCCTCCAGGACACCAACACTGAATCATGGAATCATAGAATATCAGGGTTGGAAGGACCTCATAAGGTCATCTAGTCCAATCCCCTGCTCAAAGCAGGACCAATCCCCAACTAAATCATCCCAGCCAGGGCTTTGTCAAGCCTGACCTTAAAAACTTCTAAGGAAGGAGATTCCACAACCTCCCTAGGTAACGCATTCCAGTGTTTCACCACCCTCCTAGTGAAAAAGTTTTTCCTAATATCCAACCTAAACCTCCCCCACTGCAACTTGAGACCATTACTCCTTGTTCTGTCATCAGCTACCACTGAGAACAGTGTAGAGCCATCCTCTTTGGAACCCCCTTTCAGGTAGTTGAAAGCAGCTATCAAATCCCCCCTCATTCTTCTCTTCCGCAGACTAAACAGTCCCAGTTCCCTCAGCCTCTCCTCATAAGTCATGTGCTCCAGTCCCCTAATCATTTTTGTTGCCCTCCGCTGGACTCTTTCCAATTTTTTTACATTCTTCTTGTAGTGTGGGGCCCAAAACTGGACACAGTACTCCAGATGAGGCCTCACCAATGTCGAATAGAGGGGAACGATCACGTCCCTCGATCTGCTGGCAATGCCACTACTTATACATCCCAAAATGCCATTGGCCTTCTTGGCAACAAGGGCACACTGCTGACTCATATCCAGCTTCTCGTCTACTGTCACCCCTAGGTCCTTTTCTGCCGAACTGCTGCCGAGCCAGTCGGTCCCTAGTCTGTAGCGGTACATGGGGTTCTTCCGCCCTAAGTGCAGGACTCTGCACTTGTCCTTGTTGAACCTCATCAGATTTCTTTTGGCCCAATCCTCTAATTTGTCTAGGGCCCTCTGTATCCTATCCCTACCCTCCTTCGTATCTACCTCTCCTCCCAGTTTAGTGTCATCCACAAACTTACTGAGGATGCAATCCATCGCATCATTGAGATCATTAATGATCTGTGGTTTTTGTGTCCCAGCTTTGCACTGGTCACTAACTCAGTGCTCATCCTAGGATCTGAGAGGCAGGCTGGGTGCTCTCTGCCTCACGCATCATTGCCAGGGACACAGAGTCTCCCAATCCTGCCGATGGGTCATGGAGCAGGGCAGAATCCAGCTCGTGCTCCCAGACCAGAATCGACCCTGCGGTCCTGAGAGGAGTAAAATCTCTTTTGTGAGTGATGTCTGCAGACATGGCTCTGAATATACCCCTGGGGCAGGTCACCTGAGTCACATGGGCCCATTTCCGAAGAGAGTTGTGGTGTGATGGGGGAGAGGGGAGAAGAAGGGGGGAAATGCTCTGCAGAAGGGGGTTGTTTGTGGGAGAGTGCCAGCGGTCCTGGGCGAGGGCTGCAATGACAGTCAAACTCAGCCATGCAGAGATCTGAACCCTGAAACTGAGCCTGCTCACCCTGCCCTGATACTGGCCTGGTGGAAGGAGGCTGCCTACCTGCTACTCCTCACTGTGCTGCTAGAACCGTGTCATGTGCGGGGAGAGAAGGGCAGTCCATAGACACCAAGGAAAAAGCGAGCCATGGGTGCGGGGTGGCAAGACGGCTGAGTGGGGTCTGGCCCTGGGGACAGGGCAGGGCTTCTCAGGAAAGGGAGAAGGTTAGACAAGCCCTCTGAAAGGTTTGAGCCAAGACCCAAATACCAAGGCTCGGTTTGGGAGTGGGGCCTGGCTGGAGCCCAGTGGTGCGAGCCCTGTGCCTTCTAGCGAGGCCCGCGGGCAGCTCGCAGGGGGCAGAGATCTCTAGTGAGAAGTGCCCTCCATCGTGGCCCCTGCATGTCACGGCAGCTGACCCCGTTTGGCCGGTTTCCACAGAACTCTGGAGGCGACAGGGACCCATGAGGTGCATCGAGCTCAGCTGGGGCTGGGGAGGAGAAGGGTCAGTCCCACAGCAGGTTGCACAGGTGCCCCCGCCCCATGGCTTGTGTAGGTGGGCCAGAAACAGGCCCATGGAACACACAGCATGCTCCTCCTGGGGAGATACCATGGGCCATATTCCCAGCAGAGCTGCTAAGGCCACTTTGCGATGGGCCAGAAGCATGGTGTAGCCAGAGACAGCCAGCAAAAAGCTCCCCTGCACAGGGGGCTCTCTGAACATGCTGGGTCCTCTGTGCCCTGTGTCAGTCACCCTCTGCCCCCATGTGAGAGGGAGCATGGGATGTCTTCTGGGCAGGGCTTGCATGGGATGGAGACTTGGTGGTGTGGAGCTCGGCCACGCTCCAACCCTGAGCACCAGGGGCCCCGTGCCAGTGGGGTGAGTTAGAGCTGCCCCGTGCTGTTCTAACTTGTTGGGGGCGGGTGACTCTGGCTCCCTGCTGGGCTGCCCCCACCCTTTCTGCACTAGCTCCAGGCAGGAACTGGACTGGGACTGGGAGTCTCCACTGGTCCCAGCTTCCTGTGGGAGTGATCGGCACCAGTCCTTTGCCTGGTGTAGAGGGTTTGCTCCTCTGCTCAGGCTGTGGGTGCTGGCTGTTGCACAGTGTGGGTCAGAGCCAAACCTCCATTCACTGCTTGTTCCTGCTGCCCAGCTGTGCAGGAGGGGGAACAGTCGCCTGGCATCAGTTGCTTTCCCTGTGTGCAAGTTTCTGTGATACAGGTAGTTCACACAGAGGAATAACGGGTCTCTTTATGCCCCTTTGCCTCTCTGCATAGGTGTGTAGCAGGGCTCATGCCTGAACCCTAAGACAATATTTGCAGTGTCCCTTGTGCTGAGTTTGCAAGGGGTCTTTTGCTGGTAGTGCCAAACTTACACAATAACCTCTGCTCCACTGCACACCCAGGGCATTGGGAAAGGTCCCCTGTCATAAATATAAAGGGAAGGGTAAACCCCTTTAAAATCCTTCCTGGTCAGAGGAAAAACCCTTTCACCTGTAAAGGGTTAAGAAGCTAGGATAACCTTGCTGGCACCTGACCAAAATGGAGACAAGATACTTTCAAAGCTGGAGGGGGAGAGAAACAAAGGCTCTGTGTGTGTGAGTGTGATGCATTTGCTGGGAACAGAAAGGAATGGAGTCTTAGAACTTAGTAAGTAATCTAGCTAGATATGCGTTAGAATCTGTTTGTTTAAATGGCTGAGAAAATAAGCTGTGCTGAATGGAATGGATATTCCTGTTTTTGTGTCTTTATGTAACTTAAGGTTTTGCCTAGAGGGATTCTCTATGTTTTGAATCTAATTACCCTGTAAGGTATTTACCATCCTGATTTTACAGAGGTGATTCTTTCACTTTTTCTTTCATTAAAATTCTTCTTTTAAGAACCTGATTGCTTTTTCATTGTTCTTAAGATCCAAGGGTTTGGGTCTCTGTTCACCTATGCAAATTGGTGAGGATTTTTATCAAGTCTTCCCCAGGAAAGGGGGTGCAGGGTTTGGGGAGGATTTTTGGGGGAAAGATGTTTCCAAGCGGGCTCTTTCCTGGGTATATATCTGTTAGACACTTGGTGGTGGAAGCAATAAAGTCTAAGGGAAGAAGGAAAATAGTTTGTACCTTGGGAAAGTTTTAACCTAAGCTGGTAAAAATAAGCTTAGGAGGTTTCCATGCAGGTCCCCACATCTGTACCCTAGAGTTCAGAGTGGGGAAGGAACCTTGACATCCCCCAAAAAGCATCTGGATTTCTGGGTGCTCATGAGAATCAAAGCACCGATTCTTCTGAGGTTAATCCAGGCTATCAGTGACTCTGAGACACAACACACACACCCACATGCGCACACACACACAGTACCTTAATTCCTGCATGAAATTTCAGAGAAGGCTGATGTAAATGTGCTCCATTTTTAGCCATGTATTTGGGGATGGTTAAGTGGAAGTGCAAGCAAGCAGCAGCCCGAGGCGGCTTTGTAGCATTCTTACACTAGGCTTTGGCAGATGAATGACTCATTACATACTCGATTTCTTTCCACCCAGTTGCTGAGGGTGGTGTCACTTGCCTTCCAGCTGATAGGGAGGTGTTGCTGCAGGAAGATTGGCTGTAGCTCTTCGGCACGTCAGAACTTTCCCACGGTTGGTTGGGAGTGCTCAGGGCATGGGAAGGGTGGAGAACTGTTGGGTGGTGTCCCCTCTGACTGATGGCATTGCTCATGCATTGAGGAACCACTCACATGAGCCAGAAGAATAAGGAACCGTGCTGAGTGTGGTTGCATTGCATCAGCTCCTCCTCAATGCTTAAACATCTGGGACACTTCGGTTCTTCTGTTCCCACCCAGGTCCTTGTCTCTCAAACGAGCGATGTTTTCCTATGGACTTCCCCTGCCCTGGCACAGGCTCGTGTGGCCGATCGTGCACATGGCTTTGTGTGGATCAGCTGAATCAGGCTAAGCAACCTGTCAGACTAAGCGACACTGTTCGAGTTGCTGTTCTGCTTCCAGGCATTGATGGTTCTTTTAGGAAAGTGGCAGTACCTGAAATATTAATGTCACCAATCTAGATGTCTATAGGTGATGACTCTGAAGTGTGATTTACTTTATTTCTCTTTGGTTTCATGGATATGGTTCCTGACACAGAGTTGTTAGAATAATTCACAGACTTAGATCTCTTCTAAACCTCCAATGTTTCCTTTTGCTCCTTCTCCCTTTCACTGGATTCCATTACAGAGTCTTCACTTCTCCTGGCCCAGTCTGAGTCACTGCCTTGTTCTCTGCCCGCACAGTAGATTGTTTAGGTCAGTGTTTCTCAAATGCAGCCATGGTGGCCACATGTGGCCATCAGGGGCTTTTCTTGCGGCCTCTGCCTCCTAGACTGTGATTGAGGGGGCAAAATAGCAGCACCTCCCCTCCCTGTTGCTTCTGGATTCACCGCCTTGGTGTTGGTTGCTGGGGCCACTGGCAGGGGTTGGGCCCTGCCCCCTCTGGAAGCACAATGCAGGCAGCCCATGATTTCCCCACCTTCCCTGGGGCAGTGGGGCTCAGGCTTTGGGCTTCAGCCCTGGGGTGGCAGGCTCTGGCTCTGGGGCTTCAGGCTCCATCCCCAGACTATGGCTGTGTGGCAGCTGGTCCCAGGCTCCAGCCACATGGCTTTGGGCTCCATCCCCAGGCCCCATCCCCTGGCGATAGGGCTTCAGGCTCCAGCTCCCGTTGCTTCCCTGGCCCCCCACCCACCCATCCCCATTGTCCCTGGCCCCTGCTGCCTCCCCCAACCCCCCATCTGGGGCTTAATTTGTCCCCAGGCTTGCCAGGGCTGAGTAAGTCTGCTGTGACAAGCGATACTTGTATGTTTGTTAATATCACTTGTCAGAACAGACTTACTAGCTAGCAATAAATAAATGACAATGATTTGGACATGTGTCTGTGCCTATTTATTTGTTTGTCCTAAAGCTAATTAAGTATTTTAGGAAAAAGTGTGAGAGGAGCCGCCGGCGAGAATTGGTGGCCGCACTCTGAGGCCACCAAAAATGTGTCCCGAGAACCCCTGGTTTAGGTAGAATTGGATTGGCACAGGTATCATAATGTTCATTGCCCATGTGAACAACACATGCAAACTCTTTAGCTGCATGGAATTTAGTTCTCCACAGTTTTGCATTAGAATATTTTTATTAAGGTAACAAATTACTCATTAGCCCCGATGAAAGGGCTCTGAAAAGAGCCAAAGACTGCCGTGAGGTTGGGGGGAACCGGCCTCACCCTGGAAGGTGTAGGCAGCCCGATCTACTCAGCTTGTCAAAGAAAAATCTGAGAGCTGACATGAGCAAATCCACAAATAGCTACAAGGGAAAGAAAATTTAAGAGGGCAGGTGGCTCTTTAATTTATCGGACAAAGACATAACAAGAGGCTACGGCTGGAAGCCAAAGTTAGATAAACTCAGGCTAGAAATAAGGAACAGATTTTTAACAATAAGGGTAATTAACAGTTGGAACAATTTACCAAGGGATGTGGTTGAGTCTCCATCATTTGATGTCTAGATCAAGATGAGATGTCTTTTTCAAAAAGCAAAACAAAACAACCTCTAGCTCAACCACAAGTTATGGGCCTGATGCAGGAATTACTGGGTGAAATTCTAGGGCCTGAGTATAAAGGAGGTTAGAATTAGATGATCATAATGGTCCCTTCTGGGTTTAAAACCTTTGTATTTATAATATAAATCTATGAAAGCAAAGATAAATAATTTTCATTTAAGTACATTATGAGTCAGAACAAAGATTGGGTAGCAGGGCTCAAACTTAGAACAGTCATACAAAGAAAAAATGGAACAAAATAATAATAATAATAAACAATTGAAATTCAGGAAGCATAAGGATTTGACAGAATACTGCCTCATTTGGCTAGCAGCACAAGTAATGAAGGGAACCAACTATCCAAATACCGTTTTTGCCTGGTCATTCCCCCACAGAATTAGCTGAGTGCGAAAATATTGGTTTTGTTCTAATCTAATCTAATTGTTTGCGATGAAAGCAGCTAATTATAAAAGCTCTTTCCTCCACTTTTAGAAACATTGTTATGCACTCCTACTAAAACCAATGCTGTCTCAAGAGAGTCCTTGCTGAGGAGATCAGATTGAGATTACGAGTGAATAAAATCCCAGGCTTTGGGGGCAGCTCCATGCCGTACATGAATATCTCATGGTAATGGATGGAGGCCACATCTCAAGGCTGATACTACTTGACCTCTCTGCAGCTGTCAACACAAGTTACTCCAGTGCCCTGCTGCCCCAGTTACATGAGATATTGCTGGCTGGAGAAGGCACAGCACTGCAATGGCTTCAGTTAGTTATTCCACTCCAACAGACCCAGAGCGATGATAGGCGACTGCTCCCCTTCCCTGATGGCCCTCACCTGCAGGGTCCCAGAGAGATCTATCCAGTCCCTCTCCTCTTCAACATCTCCCCACCTCTCTTGGAGAGGTGTGAGGTGCCAAATGCTCCATGGCAAACAATGCCACCACGGCAATCTGTGCCATTACTCTGATGTCACAATGCCTAGCAGAGAGCATGCCCTGGCTGACTACCAGCCAGCTCACACTCAACCCCAGATGAGACTGAAGTGATACTGGCTGAAAGGGGAAAACACTTGGAAGAATGGGCCAGGTCATGGTTCTCTCTTCCATCAAGGGCGACTACCTGCATTCAGCAAATCGCCTCTGGGTCCCTTCTCACTCAACACTTCACCCATAAGTCAAGGGAGTATCACTTTTCAAAAGTGACTTTTTCCAACTCCTCCTGGGCAAAGATCTGGTCACTGCAATCCAGGCATTTGTCACCTCCAGACTGGAGCACTCTAACTTGCTGTACCTGGGTCTGAAGGCCCCAGCACATGCCAAACAGGGCAGCCTTTCCCTCTCCATTACTCCGGTGCTTCCATCTCTCCATTGCTCCCAGCCCAGTTCCACTGCCACTTCCAAGCCTTGGACCTGATCTTGAAAGCCGCTAGTGGGGCAGGACATAGTTACATCGGTGATCACATCTCCCTCCATGATCCAGCAAGACAGCTGCGCTCCTCTGGGGTATTATAAAGTCCAAGAGGAAGTATGTGAAGGCTAGGGACAAGGCACTTGCTGTTAAAGGGGCTGAGCTGTGGAATGACCTTCCAATGAATTTGCACTAATCTAAAATCTGACCACTTTCCAGGAGTGTTGCAAGACCCTCCTTTTTGCCAAAGCAGTCTCACCAGAGCCAACTAATGGGGGAGAAACTGCAGTGGGTGAAAACAATGTATACACGTACAATCCCCCAAGCAGAGCCTCTGCTGCCAGGGAGGGGAGAAGAGCAGAAGACTCATGAAATCCACTAGGGACCATGCCACACAGATCTAATTTACCGGGGAAGTGCTTCAATATTCTGGTGACGGTAGCAACAGACAGACGGACAGATCAAGATTATTCATTGCCCACCCAGCTCAGATCACTCAGAGCAGAGCTTCTGTAAAATCCATGGAGAAAATGTCAGTTTGTTATGAAGTGGATTTACGGGTCGTACAAATGAAAGCTTACATTGTACGCTCTTTGGGGTAGGGACTGTCTCCCTGCCCAGAGGTGTGTACAGTGCCTAGCACAACAGGGCCCTGATCCCTCCCTGGCCCAGTGAGTGCTACATAATACACAGGGTCAGATGGACTCATATCTCTTTGCCAGGCCTTAGCATGAGCCCAGTTATTGGGTTTTTGTCATGGCACTGCTGTCACAAAGCCGTGCAAGTCCTGTTTATGGTTAAAGAGAGCTGCCATGCAAGAGTGGCTGGGAGATATCTGTCACACCATTTGCCCTGCAGTCACTGTAGTGTCCACAGTCTGCAGCAAAGAGTCCTTTTCGAGGCCTGGACTTGGGAACCCGTCCAAGCAGAGACAGCTCCCAAAGAATGCACCTGGGGTTTTACAGGATCTGGGACACAGCGTGGTGAACCGCAAAGCCGGATATGTCCAATAAACCTGCATCTTCTTTACTTTATGACTAAGTCTCACTGTATTAAATGAAAGGCTTCTAGTGACAGAGCACTCAGAGTCCATTTCCACATATCAGAGCCATGAAGATATGTCTCCTGGCCCTGCAAGAGTCGTAACCCACATGTATGGCTTTCTGCACACCCCAGCCATTGACTGCAGCACCTCACTCCATGCTGCTTGTGCCAGGGCACGCTTTATTGCTGTGTTCTTCTTTCTCCTGCCCTGCCGCCTTGCACGTGAGTCTAGTAAAACACCGGGGGCAAGATAATTAGTCCCTTACTCACACTGGTGAACACTTGCTCATGAGAGCAGATCTATCAGCTTCAGTGGTGCTGTCTGTCAGAGAAACTGCCCACAAGTGTGAGCAAAGGTCTTCTGCATCTGGTCCAGTGTCACAGCGCCATCCAGCTGGGAAGGCAGCGCTTGTCACATTGATTAGCTCTTTGGGACAGGGGCTCTCTGTACAGCGCCTAGCACAATGGGGACCTATTCTCAGTGGGGCTCGAGGCACTCCACAACAGAACTGGTAAATACTAACACTAAACAATGTGCCTGCATTCACCTGTAAGCACGACTGGTGCAGTGGGGGACGTGGGGCCTTCCACTGGGTATATTTCCACTCCTAAAGGCAGCACACTTAACTGGACAAGAAACAAGGGCCAGGTATGGCCAATCCAGTGTGACTAAACGCTGCTGCTATCACCACAGAGTTTGGCACGTTCCTTGGGTCCAGGACCCTAACAGCTTCTGAGGAGTTTTCGGGTGAAGGCCTAGCCGCACCAAAGGTCAATGGGAGTTTTGCCATCAACTTCAATGGACCCAGGATTTCATTCGCCATTCATTTCTTCTTGTTTTCATATGTTCCATTTTCTGCCACTGGAATTTATTTTTAAATTTGTTTTCGAAGCACCTTTGACAGCACAAACGATTCTCTCACACCAGCGGGAGCTGAGCCGTGATTGGCTGAAACGATTGATCACAGCGGTGTACCTATTTTTGTGCTCATTCCATCTCAGTCATTTTCGGGCGGCTGGCAGATGTTCCCATATAAATGACTAAGGCTGTATATCTGACTGTCATCCTCACCCACAGAATGGGAAAGACCGTAAACAGCTGCTTAATCAAAGGGTCTGCAGAAAAGCTGATGTGATTTCTCTTCCTAAGCAGGCCGGCTCCTGGACCCGCAGAAGCCAACAGCAAAGTTCCCATTGACCGTAGTGGTGCAGGAGGGCTGACGGCCTCACCAAGACTAAGGATTAGAAGCAGCTAGAATGTCACTAGGCCCCACACATTTTCTAACCAATTTGTTTACATCTCTTGTGTAGGGAGTTGTGGATTCAATTAGAAAATAACACCATTGCAGCTGATTGCCCAAGACATACATTCTAATAGTAGCTGGAGAGAGTTAGACGCCCGAATTGGTTCAGAATTGCTCGCCCTAGTTAACATGCTCCTAATTATGATGAACCTGCTTTTGTCAACAATGTTTTAGCCAAGGCAGGGAGAGAAGACACTCATATGCATTTGGGAGGAGCTCTGAACTTTCTATTAGATATTACGCAAGACAGAACCTCCTATAAGCTGGTTTGCCTCTCAGAAACTGCTAATTAAAAAGCCCTTAGGCTTTATCTGCCTGATTAGGAATGCATACTTGTATGGAAGAAACTGAAATGCCAAAATCCATGGCAGTCCTTTTTGTTTTAAAACATAGGTGTCACATATATATAAATACATTTCTTTCTTCTCATTGTTTTAATGCCTTCCCATTTGATCTGCAAGGAAATTATCCATTCTATTATGCATTCCAAATGTGTTATAATTTTCATTTATATAAACAGGGACATGAGAAATGGGAAATACCCCAGGGGTAGCACAAGATTGTTTCCTTCCCTGTAGAGTTAGTCTCTTATACAGAAACAATACACAAATACATGTTCTTTAAATGGCAATTAGATACAAGATGGGTGATGGATTCCAGCAAGGTTCGTTGTCTCAGGGGATCTAGGCCCCTGGGTTTGGTTCTCTGCTCCATTACACCAGTGTGACTCCATGTGATGCATTGGGAATATGTCTATACCATTTGTGAATTCAGTGTGAGAACATGAACCCTCGTGTCTGGGTTATGCTGCAAACTACTGCGTTGAATGTGCAGCCTTCTGTCTTCTCTGGGGTCTCTCTGCCCCCTTGGGTTGAGACGCTCATGGTAAAAGAAGAGCAACAGAGGGTCCTTGACTCTAAGTACCCAATTGTTGGAAATCTATTCACTTTAGACAAAAGACTAGTCCCTGCCTAGAAAGACTGTCTAGGGGATGGTCACCTTGGCAACAAAGGCACCTGACAGGGATCTGTGCTCATGAGGGGAAGCTGGCAGGGATGGCCACCTGACATGGGGGCGGGGGAAGTGGAAAGTTTTAAAATGGCAGGGCTGATCTGCTCAGGTGTCCATTTTGTCCAGGCCATGAGGGGCAGACACTTACCATGTAACAGCTGCCTGCCTGCCTGCATCCAGGTGGGTCCCCACAGGCTCACGATGGGAGGGTGAGCTGGCAAGGTTTCAGATGTTTATTATTTGGGGTGGTCTGTGCTCTCCTGGGCTTTCTAAGATTAAGTATAAAAGAGCACAAACGTGTTCGACTCTGTGAGGAGTGGGTATGTGTTGGCTGCTTCACAATGTCGGTGTGCTCTCTAGGATCTGTGACATTCCACTGGCTGTAGCTCCATTACACTCAGGAGAGCTAAAATAAATGACCAAAATAAAGAGAGGAAAATGGCTGCTTGGCATGAACAACATAGGACATACACATTTGGCTACTGGAACTCAAATGTGAAATTGCAGAACTACTAACAGTGGTATGTAACCTATCACTTAAATCAGCTTCTGTACCAGATGCCTGGATGGTAGCTAATGTAATACCAATTTTTTAAAAAGTCTCCAGAGGTGATTTCAGCAATTACAGGCTGGTAAGCCTAACTTCAGTACCAGGCAAGTTGATTGAAATGATAGTAAAGAACAATTATCAGACTCGTAGATGAACACAGTTTGTTGCGGAAGAGTCAACCCAGCGTTTGTAAAGAGAAATCATGCCTCACCAATCTATTAGAATTCTTGGAGGAGGGTCAATAAACGTGTGGATTAGGGTGATCCAGTCAATATAGTGCACCTGGACTTTCAGAAAGCCTTTGACAAAGTCCCTCACCAAAGGCTGTTAAGCAAAGTAAGCAGTCGTGGGGATAAGAGGGAAGGTCCTCTCATGGTTCAGTAACTGGTTAAAAGATCGGAAACAAAGGGCAGGAATAAATGGTCAGTTTTCAGACTGGAGAGAGGTAAATAGTGGGGTCCACCAGGGATCTGTATTGGGACCAGTGCTGTTCAACATATTCATAAATTATCTGGAAAAAAGTGGCAAAATTTGCAGACAATACAAAATTCCTCATGATAGTTATGTCCAAAGCAGACTGTGAGGAGTTACAAAGGGATCTCACAAAACTGGATGACTGGGCAACAAAATGGCAGATGAAATTCAGTGTTGATAAAAGCGAAGTAATGCTCACTGGAAAACATAATCCCTATTACACCTACAAACTGATGAGATCTAAATGAGCTGTTACCACTCAAGAAAGAGACCTTGGAGCCACTGTGAATAGTTCTCTGAAAACATCCACTCAATGTGCAGCAGCAGTCCAACAACAAAAAAAAAGCGAACAAGACGAACAAGAAAGCGAACAAGACGTTAGGAACCATTGGGAAAGTGAGAGAGAATAAAATGAAAATAAATAAAACATGATGCCACTATGCAAATCCATGGTTTGCCCACAGCTTGAATACTGAGTGCAGTTCTGGTCGCACCATCTCAAAAAAGGTATTAGAATTGGAAAAGGTACAGAGAAGGGCAACACAAATGATTAGGGGGATGGAAGAGCTTCCACATGATGAGACGTTAATAAGACGGGGACTTTTCAGCTTGGAAAAGAGACAACTCGGTGGGGATATGATAGAGGTCTATAAAATCATGACTGGTGTGGAGAAAGTAGATAAGGAAGTGTTATTTACTCCTTCACTTAACACAAGAGCCAGGGGTCACCCAAGGAAATGAATAGGCAACAAGTTTAAAACAAAGAAACTAAAAGAAGTACTTCACACAACATATAGTCAATCAGGGGATGTTGTGAAGGCCAAAAGTATAACTGGGTTCAAAAGAGAATTAGATAAGTTCATGGAGGACAGGTCCATCAATGGCTATTAGTCAAGATGGTGAGGGACACAACTGCATGCTCTGGGTGTCTTTAGTGTCTGTCTGCCAGAAGCTGGGACTGGCTGACGGGATGGAGCAGTGGATCATGACCTGTTCTGTTCATTCCCTTTGAAGCACCAGGCGCTGGCCCCTGTCAGAAGATGGGATCCTGGGCTGGGCTTTCCCCTCATTTTACAGTGTTACTTCCCTGCAACAGGTCTGCCAACCTCCATCATTTAGGTGTCAGGGCCACCAAAAGTCATGAGACTGGCTCAAAGATCATGAGATCATTTGAAAATGATAGAGTTGGGGGGGTTCTCTCCCCCTTTGCTTGTTGGTGCTTCAGGGGGTGCGCTCGCTTCACACTCTCACGGTTTTCTCCACAACCCTAAGGGCCAAAAACTTATTTTTTCTTTTAAACAAAGGCTGAGGTTGCACACCAAGCTCCTGATTCCTCCCTGAGACCTGGATATGTGTGCGCGTGTGTGGGGGGTACTTGGAATCCAACCCTGGGTCTCCCCCTATCTATACCGGCTTACCAGAAACCCCTGGGGCTGAATGCTCCAGAGCCCGGGGTATGAAATCCAGGCCCAGATCTCTCTCCTCTGAATGTCTCGCCCTTTGCCACAGGCCCCACTTGGAACCCCTTCTTTCCCATAGCATGGGAGCAAGAGGCAGGGCCAACACTGATGTCCCCAAGAAAGCTCCCACTCAGTGGGAGGTTAGAAAGAAGATGCCAGAGTTGGAGTTTCATGCCGCAGTGTTGCCTGCATCCAGAGAGCTCTCCCTAGCAGCAGGCAAAACCAAATTCTCTTGTGAAAGTCACAAGAACTAGTTCTAGCTCGTGTAACAGAGGCAGGAGCCGCAAACAGCTTTCACCTTCCAATGACACTAGCCGTTAAGAATGTGAGAGCGACTCAGTGGATTGTAGACTATCTCACCCAGAATCTATTAACCCTTCATTGCCTGGTTTAAGGTAAACCAGTGAAAAGCACATAGCTAAGGCCTTGAGCAGAAATATTGCCAACCTTGATGCATCTTGCGATATTTGTCGTTTTCCTTAAAGCCCCGAGCTCCTGGAGTCCTGAGATTAAATGAGACACTAAGAAAAGTAACTGACTGAGAAAAGTAAATTTCTAGTCCTCATAGTTGCATAGAAATGCTTGAACACGTGGCCCATGGGCAGCCTGAAGGCCCAGAAGGTAAATGAGGGAATTCTACTTAGTTTTATTATTTTTTAAAGATCTCTCAATTTTAAAGCCAATCTCATGATCAAAGAATCATAGAATAATAGAATATCAGGGTTGGAAGGGACCTCAGGAGGTCATCTAGTCCAACCCCCTGCTCAAAACCAGAACCAATCCCCAATTAAATCATCCCAGCCAGGGCTTTGTCAAGCCTGACCTTAAAAACTTCTAAGGAAGGAGATTCCACCCCCTCCTAGGCAACACATTCCAGTGTTTCACCACCCTCCTAGTGAAAAAGTTTTTCCTAATATCCAACCGAAACCTCCCCCACTGCAACTTGAGACCATTACTCCTTGTCCTGTCCTCTTCCACCACTGAGAATAGTCTAGAACCATCCTCTCTGGAACCACCTCTCAGGTAGTTGAAAGCAGCTATCAGATCCCCCCCTCATTCTTCTCTTCTGCAGACTAAACAATCCCAGTTCCCTCAGCCTCTCCTCATAAGTCATGTGTTCCAGACCCCTAATCATTTTTGTTGCCCTTCACTGGACTCTTTCCAATTTTTCCACATCCTTCTTGTAGTGTGGGGCCCAAAAGTGGACACAGTACTCCAGAGGAGGCCTCACCAACGTCGAATAGAGGGGGACGATCACATCCCTCGATCTGCTCGCTATGCCCCTACTTATACCTCCCAAAATGCCATTGGCCTTCTTGGCAACAAGGGCACACTGCTGACTCATATCCAGCTTCTCGTCCACTGTCACCCCTAGGTCCTTTTCCGCAGAACTGCTGCCTAGCCATTCGGTCCCTAGTCTGTAGCTGTGCATTGGGTTCTTCCGTCCTAAGTGCAGGACCCTGCACTTATCCTTATTGAACCTCATCAGATTTCTTTTGGCCCAATCCTCCAATTTGTCTAGGTTTCTCTGTATCCTATCCCTGCCCTCCGGCGTATCTACCACTCCTCCCAGTTTAGTATCATCCGCAAATTTGCTGAGAGTGCAATCCACACCATCCTCCAGATCATTTATGAAGATATTGAACAAAACCGGCCCCAGGACCGACCCCTGGGGCACTCCACTTGACACCGGCTGCCAACTAGACATGGAGCCATTGATCACTACCCATTGAGCCCGACAATCTAGCCAACTTTCTACCCACCTTATAGTGCATTCATCCAGCCCGTACTTCTTTAACTTGCTGACAAGAATACTGTGGGAGACCGTCTCAAAAGCTTTGCTAAAGTCAAGAAACAATACATCCACTGCTTTCCCTTCATTCACAGAACCAGTAATCTCATCATAGAAGGCGATTAGATTAGTCAGGCATGACCTTCCCTTGGTGAATGCATGCTGACTGTTCCTGATCACTTTCCTCTCATGTAAGTGCTTCAGGATTGATTCTTTGAGGACCTGCTCCATGATTTTTCTGGGGACGGAAGTGAGACTGACTGGCCTGTAGTTCCCAGGATCCTCCTTCTTCCCTTTTTTAAAGATTGGCATTACATTAGCTTTTTTCCAGTCATCCGGGACTTCCCCCGTTCGCCACGAGTTTTCAAAGACAATGGCCAATGGCTCTGAAATCACAGCCGCCAGTTCCTTTAGCACTCTCGGATGCAACTCGTCCGGCCCCATGGACTTGTGCACGTCCAGCTTTTCTAAATAGTCCCTAACCACCTCTTTCTCCACAGAGGGCTGGCCATCTATTCCCCATGTTGTGATGCCCAGCGCAGCAGTCTGGGAGCTGACCTTGTTAGTGAAGACAGAGGCAAAAAAAGCATTGAGTACATTAGCTTTTTCCACATCCTCTGTCACTAGGTTGCCTCCCTCATTCATTAAGGGGCCCACACTTTCCTTAGCTTTCTTCTTGAGTGCTTGGGGTTGACAGTCCTGGAGCCATATCATTAGATCTGAGTGCCTCAATAGTACATCTGAGTTCCTCATCTGAACACAAACAAAAGCAATTAGGACAAGATTAAAAAATATTATCCAACGTATAGGCTCAGGAATCCTTATTCAGGCACCTAAATAAGTGGACTAACTTCCAAAAGTCCAAAAAAGCCAGCAGCTCCCACTGACTTCAGCGCAATCAGAACTCAAGGCTTTATTAAAAAATAAAATCTAACTCTCTGCTTTTAGCTCATTTACTTGTGAACATAACCTTCTGAATCCAGAGACAGAGAGCCTGACTCAACGGATGTGGGAAAGGTAGGAACTCCCCCGCACATGCCTCCATGGGACACTTCAGGAGGACAAGAAATAAATTAAAAACTAACCTTCCTTTTGGAGAATTTGCTGTTGTTTGATTAAAAAGTGTTAAATTGAAAAACACCGGAAAATTGAATTTATAAAAATAATTAAAAACCCTCTTTGATAAATTTTTGTTAGGAAGCTAATTTGGGTCCAATTACATTTGTTGACACTTTCCCCCTGCAGAAAATACATTTCCATGATAAAGAATTCGCTTCTCCTCTCAGTAGGTTCTTACCCCACTCCCAGCATGGTATCTGAATGATTTCCAGTTATGCACTGAGTTAGCTGTCATGTGTGGTTCAGTCTCTCTGTCATCAACTCATCTGTTTGGTTTTCATAGATTTTCCTTTCATTTTTGTTCTGTTAAAATGTTCACGCTGCTTTGTGTTTATGTTAGAGGAGGCAGATTGGAGAAGTACGTCCTGCTCTCGGAGCGGAAGGTGGGGAGGTTGGTGATGATCCTTAGTTCCTGAGGAAGTTCCTTCCACAATCGTGGACCAGCCCCCAAGAAAGCTCTGCGCAGACAATCTTTACCTGATGGTAGAAAGTACCATGGTCCCTGACCAGCAGCCTTGTCATACACAGACCTCACTTTGCAACTATAAGCTGTTTTCAGTGTGCTTCCGCAGGCCATTGCTTAGGAATTTCAACAAGAAATTTAGCTTTGTTCACACCTGGTATTCAAAACAGACACTTTTTTAAAAACGATTAAAACTATATCAGCACCTTTTTACAAAAGAGTCATTTTGTTTATTCCTTGCTGGTTTCTCAAGTGAAAATTAAAATCTGGTTGGATCTAACTGGCTTTTGTGTTTGGTTTAAAAGGAAAAGTTTGCCACACTTTTTGTTTTCAAAGGGAAGTGGTTTGGCAACGTGGTTTTGTTCTCTCAATTGAAAATTGAAAATGTGGCTGTTTCCGACCTGCACGTTTTTGATGTTGCCTTTAGCAAAATGCCACCTCCCTGTAAAAAATGGTTAAGACAGGCAGCAGTCAGTACCAGACTACCCACGAGGCCTGCCACCTGTTGCAGCATGGGCCTCAGAAGGCATCCAACGTTCTCTGTGACATTGGTTCTCACAGTAATATACTCTTGGGTGCTCCTTTCTTCTGCTGCCTCATTATTTACCTATTTACTTCTCCTCAATCTTCAATAACTGAAAATCCAGCCCTTCATGACAAAAGACCCGGGATAGTTCCCACTATTCAAGTCTTTCCACTGGCTTCAATGGGAGTGGGATCAGGCCCCTGTGATGCACATATAGAATCATAGAATATCTGGGTTGGAAGGGACCTCAGAAGGTCATCTAGTCCAACCCCCTGCTCAAAGCAGGACCAATCCCCCACTAAATCATCCCAGCCAGGGCTTTATCAAGCCTGACCTTAAAAACCTCAAAGGAAGGAGGTTCCACCAGGTAACGCATTCCAGTGCTTCACCCTCCTCCTGGTGAAAAAGTTTTTCCTAATATCCAACCTAACCTCGCACACTGCAACTTGAGACTATTACTCCTTGTTCTGTCATCTGCTACCACTGCAAACATCTAGATCCATCCTTTTTGGAACCCCCTTTCAGGTAGTTGAAAGCAGCTATCAAATCCCCCCTCATTCTACTCTTTTGCAGACTAAATAATCCCAGTTCCCTCACTCTCCTCATAAGTCATGTGCCACAACCCCCTAATCATTTTAGTTGCTCTCTGCTGGACTCTCTCCAATTTGTCCACATCCCTTTTGTAGTGTGCAGCCCAAAACTGGACACAGTACTCTAGATGAGGCCTCACCAATGTCGAATAGAGGGGAACGATCACGTCCCTTGATCTGCTGGCAATGCTCTTACTTATACAGCCCAAAATGCTGTTAGTCTCCTTGGCAACAAGGGCACACCGTTGACTCATATCCAGCTTCTCGTTCACTGTAACCCCTAGGTCCTTTTCTGCAGAATTGCTGCCGAGCCATTCGGTCCCTAGTCTGTAGCGGTGCAATGGATTCTTCCGTCCTAAGTGCAGGACTCTGCACTTGTCCTTGTTGAACCTCATCAGATTTCTTTTGGCCCAATCCTCTGATTTGTCTAGGGCCCTCGGTATCCTATCCCTACCCTCCAGCGTATCTACCACTCCTCCCAGTTTAGTGTCATCTGCAAACTTGCTGAGGGTGCAATCCATGCCATCCTCCAGATCATTCATGAAGATATTGAACAAAACCAGCCCCAGGACTGACCCTTGAGGCACTCCACTTGATACCGGCTGCCAACTAGACATGGAACCATTGATCACTACCCTTTGAGCCCGACTATCTAGCCAGCTTTCTATCCACCTTATAGTCCATTAATCCAGCCCATACTTTTTCAGCTTGCTGGCAAGAATACTGTGGGAGACCGTGTCAAAAGCTTTGCGAAAGTCAAGGAATAACATGTCCACTGCTTTCCCCTCATCCACAGAGCCAGTTATCTCATCATGGAAGGCAATTAGGTTAGTCGGGCATGACTTGCCCTTGATGAATCCATGCTGACTGTTCCTGATCACTTTTCTCTCCTCTAAGTGCTTCAGAATTGATTCCTTGAGGACCTGCTCCATGATTTTTCCAGGGACTGAGGTGAGGCTGACTGACCTGTAGTTCCCAGGATCTTCCTTCTTCCCTTTTTTAAAGATGGGCACTACATTAGCTTTTTTCCAGTCATCTGGGACCTCCCCCGATCACCAAAGCTGTGGTATGTTTCCTTCTCTCAGTGCTTAAGAGACAATGGAGAAATGATACCTTAGTCTTGGACAGCTTGCTCTGATGTGTACAAGAGAATGCACTGACTGTGCCTTGTGTTTTTTGGAGAACAAGGAGGAGACCATGGTCCTCAAATGGAGGGTATAGTAAGTGTGAAAAAGACCTCAAAGAACCTTATAGTTCTGGATGTTCTCAGGCCACAGCAAATCAGAGCATGAAAGAAATGTATGGAGTGGGTAAGGTGTTCCTGTATGGTGCTAATGGAGGATCTGATATTTGCTGTCGGCTTAGCCAAATCAGTCACACAAGCTGAGAAGACTCAACAGATTCAGTGGAAGGCCAAAGGTTTGCTCTTGGATGCTGGGGCTCATCATGCTGTGGCCACAGAGATATCAGGCTGACTCAGCTCTGACCAGTGGAATCCTGCCTGAGATTCCTGGTGCATTTTGTTGACACTGCTGCTGAGGAGTTGCTGATTAATCTATAATAAGGTACCACTAATGTACAGTATACAAGTAAACTATTCAAAATCAGCTCACGGGGCAAGAAATAAAGGAGACCCTTGCGAAGCACATCAGCTGTTCACAGTCTGTGAGTGCAGAGGAAACAGCTGGGAAGGAAAAAGGGGAGTGGGGAAGTAATAAATGGAGCTTTCCTTAAGGTTCTTGCACACTAATGTCACCAGAGAGGACTTCCTCCACTCCACGGAGATCTGTGGTGTGACTGGGAAGGGGACAACATCGGCTGAGCTGCCACCCATCTGAGTGGATGCTTAGCTGGAGTTCAGGCACTCATGAGCTATGAGTGAGTAGCCTTGTGCAAGCTACTGCCTATACTTGGTGATTAGTGGATATAATGAGATTCCTGCCGTTTCTAATTGTATCCACGAACTTAATTACTGGAGCCCTGCCCCAGTGTGACCCAGGCCTCTTTGCCAACAGTCACGCCTTGCTGAGGATCTTTACTACACAGGGGTGAATATAGCTGCTGGGAAATGGTCTTTTCTCATTCTTGGTTACCTGACAACTAGTCAACCCAGTGAGGATCATCTGAACAGATGAGCTTTGATGTTTATTCACTGAGTTAGCCTAAGCCAATAAATAGCTGGTAGAAGATAAAGCTGTCCTCACTGCATGAGAACAAGGACTTAGGCATTCTTTGATAACATGCAGCACAATTCACTCTGTTTCATGAAGACAGAGGCCAAAACTTTTCAAGTAGCGTGCCGAAAGTCAGGCATTTCAATCCCTCGCCAGGAACTGGGTGAGAGTGGCCTGATTTTCCGAGCTGCTGAGCTCCCACAACTTTCCCTGGGCTGAGTTGGAGCTGTAGCCACGCAGGAACAAGGACAGGTAGGTGGGTATGGAGGGATTGAGGGGTCTGATCCAAGGCCCATTGATGTCACTTGGAATTTCCTCACTGATTTTCTGGGCCATGGGTTAGGAAATGTTGGTCACTGCTAATTTGCATACTTTTTTGCATATTGGCTCTCATCTCTGTTGCAAAATCTTTGGCTGGTTACGCTGAAGGCTGTGGTGCTCGAGCAGGGCGAAGGGCCGCTGGGGGGAACGGCAAGACTCTCCAGGAACCCCCTTCCCTTGTTTTCCCAAACGGCACCTGCACAGTCTACTGTGGACTTAGCCCTGGGGTATCCCCACCTGGCTGCTGTGCGGGGAGAAGAGGGGGTCAGGACCATTTGTTTTACAGGAGAATAGGCCCTTTTAGTGGATGGTGAGGGCTGAGCAGGGAGAGAGCTGCCTGCTCTTCCCTGATCCCTGGAGAGCTTGGATGGAGAAGAACATTCACCCTTTGAATTTTCTTCCCTCTGGGACGGGCAGCTCCATTGTAAAACTCTCTGCTAGATGGATTTGCTTCATGCTCTGGGGCCTTCCAGTCACTCCGGCTGTCAGCCAGCCCTCTTCCCTACCACTGGCCACAGGAGGCAGACGTTGAGGACGTACTGCCTCCTTCTGGCTCGTGCCCCATGCCCCTGACCACTGCAGGAGGAGCTGGCTGACCCCATACAATCCATGCTCCCAAATCCTCTTTCATTCTATGGACAAACCTCCCTAGGGCAATGTCACGATGCTGCTATTCACAATGAGTAGTTTTTGACTCTACCAGTATTCCAGCTGATTTCAATGGATCTATTCATGGGGTAAGGTAATCCTCAATATGAGCATGGCTGGTTACATTCTGAGGTCCATTCCACAAGGGAGAGGGGTTGACACCTGGGGGCATAGCTCGCTAGCAGGCATCATGAGCCCATGCTAGGTTCACTGTAGCTGACATTCTCTGGTGATGTTGTTAAAGAAAATATTCAGAGCTTCTGTAATCTTGACATGAACTATTGGGCCCTGGGCCCTGGATCTCAGCAAGGGGAGCTCAGTAAAGTTTGGTTAATCTCTTTCTCCTCCCTTACGAGGTAGCAAAGGAAACACCCAAAGACTTTCGGAACTCAGGTGAGTATCTCTATTTTTATCAAGCCATCATCAGGAATCCCTTGTCCAATTAAGTGCAAATTCTGCCCAAGCCTCAGCACTAACCTACCAATTTGGAGTCCAATAAGACCGTCTAGATTTAGAATGGTTTCAGACAAAACAGGGTTTAAAGTGGAAACTCAGCTAAAAGCTTCCTATGGAGTGACTACCTCTGCTCCATAATGTGTGTATTTGTATATACATATAATATAATCACAATGCTCAGAGCGGAAGGAAAAGCCTATAATTTAGTTCACCCTTCAATGAGAGCAGGATTTATCACCTTCATTATCTTTTCTAGTATTTTGCCCAAGTTACCTGAACACTATTCCACAGTTCAATGTGTAGCAGTGTGCTACAAAACACCGAAAGGAGGGGGAATGCCCAACTGTTTACTTTCTGAAAAATTTCACCGAGAAATTAAAGATTCCATGTTGTAGCATATGCTAGCTACACCCAAGCAGCTGGGAAAAGAGTGTTCAATTTACATCTTAAAGAGAAAGTAGGAGTCACATAATGCAGCTCTATCCGAAACAGGTTATTCTAAACACAGTAATTTTGGCACTGGGTAATCTTCCTCCTTTGTATAGGCCAGTCATAATTATGCCTCAGGGAACAAAGCCTAATGCAGGTGCTCAACTTTTTTCAAGTGATGGTTGATTGTTTATCGGTTCATCTTTGTTTCTTATTTTCCTGCCAATTTAAAAAGAGCTTCTAAAGTTTGACAGGTTTCAGAGTGGGAGCCGTGTTAGTCTGTATCAGCAAAAAAACCGAGGAGCCCTTGTGGCACCTTCGAGACGAACAAATACATTTGTTCGAAAGTTTGAGGCATCATTGCTGAAGTCACTCTCCGGCAAGCTCACTCAAGCCAGCAACGGCTTTTCTAAAGGGTTCTGAAAATTGTTTAAAGGGGAATTTTACATTCGGCAAATATTTACTGGATACTATTTTTTACATGCGCATACTTTGTTAAGTTAATTTTGGTGGAATAAGTGGGCCCAAAGAGTCAAAGGTGTTAATGTGACCCTGTCACTGGCCAACATTAAAGAGTTTTAAACCGGGTTCAGGGTTTGGTGTACAGAGACCTCAGCCTGCTTAGCACCAGGGCAAACACACCCTTAAAAATCCTTTTTACCTTTTATTAAAGACACAGAAAAGAAGACAAAACAGTCCTGGATCTGAAATGTCAAGTATTACGTGAGGCTGTCATTTTAACACCATTCCTCGCTCCCTTCCCCTTTGGCTGGGGAGAGTCTTGAAAAGGAGGAACCCCTGGTTTGAACCCTGGTCTCTCAGAGGGTAACAACTGTCCTGTTAGGGAAAGGAGGAAAAGTTAGCTGGTCTGGGCTGGAGCTGGTAACATCAGATGCAGTTTCCTAGAATACAAAACAAAACAAGCACACAGGAGGGGAGAGCAAAAACCAGTAAACAGTAAAACAAACAAACAAACAAATAAAGTCGCTTGTGTGTCTGTTGTTGACTTTCACTTCCAAGCTCACTGCTGGGAAACCAAGGCATGGCACACGGACTCATTATCCACGCTGAGACCTAGCAAATTTGTACCAGCATCAGGCTGCTTAGAGCATTTCTTTTAACAGCCTCTTTGGTTCACAGATTCATAACAGTGTTGCAAAATACGCAGTCTTGGCTGGCTAGGCAGACTCTTATTAGACAGAACACAAAAGGAGAAGGACAGGAGGGGGAAGAGAAAGGCGACATGAAGGCTGGAGGGGGACCAAGTCTCGCATCCCAGGTGGGGTCTGGAATTTAACTGAAGCCAGCAGAGGTGACAATGGCATCTGGGTCCCTCCTTCTGGCCCAGTCTGGTCAGGACATCTCCCAGGATTGGAATGACGAAGGCCCAACAGCATGAGGATGGATCCTAGGGCCCCAGGGGAGAGTGGGAGTGGCAGTCAGGATGGTGAAGCAGTTGTTGGCAGGCAATTTTTTTTCTTTGAAAGACGCCTGAGGGGTGCTGGGCAGAATAGCCCGTCCCCCTCATTATTTTGTAAACCAGTTAGACCCAATATCCAAGACACCAATTTTGGTCCATTGATTTCCGGTTCCACGCGTCTCTTGTTTACCTTGCATGATCTTAACCCAGTTTTTGTGTTATAGCAGGAGGCTTTTTTGTTTGGACTAATTCAGTCCATCTGTCTCCCTTTTGCATCTTTTCTCATCACCCTTTATTTTTCTAGGCTAATGTGATGTTCTATGAACTTTCACTCACGTCTCAGTTGAGCTCACAATTAGGGTAAATTTGTGGGCCCCGTGATCACAAACTACTCCCATGTACATGTGTGCATATTTAATATGTGTATATATAATATATATGTACACAAACACACACACACACACACACACAGCAGGGCTGCCAACTCATGAGTTTCTCACAAGTCTCATGATATTTGCTGTTCGTGAAGCTGCAGCTCTTGGAAGCATGTTATCTGCTGAGAAACTCAGCTTTCATTAAAAAAAATAATCAAATTTCTAGCCATCCTGGGTGCGGAGAAAAGCTTTGAAAGCTTGGCCTTAGGTGCACCCTAAAGGCCCAGAAAAGACCAGGAAAACAAAAAGAACCCCAAATGTACTGGGGGTTTTTTTAAATGACTTTTTTAAGCCAGTTGTGATATTTTGGGGCTCAACTCAGGATTCTGAACACTTGAGGATGACAAACCGACACACACATATGTACAAAAAAGCTATGTTAATAAGGTTGCAAAGTCAAGCTCTCAGACGTCAGGAAATGCATATAACATGGACTGAGCCATAATCATTTAGAGAGACAGAAAGAGAACTCTTCATTATCTATAACTTAGCCAGTGAATTTTGCCCTTTTTACTGTTTATAAATTATCTGAAGATTTTTGCTTATGCATTCGCTAGCCAGACCTGTTGGATGAATAGTTTATGCAAACAAATTTTGGCCTGTGAGCTGTTCACTTAGACTATTTGCTAGCTCATCAGTTGTTAGTGGGGTTCATTTGGTCACCTTAGTTACATGCTGCTGTTTCTTCTACCTGCCTAGAGAGTCACAAATCACACATACTCCAGTTTCTCCATGAATAGCCTAGTTTGCATGGAATTCTGGGATTGGTGAGAGGAACAGCCATTCCCCAAACAGTCAGCTGGTGACATGAACTAAAACCCAACACAATCTGAATTAACCTTTGCAAATCAAATCCTGCATGTTCGTGATTGTGGCACTATTCCAAGAATCTCCTCCACCCAAATTACCCCAACACAGTGAAACAGGATTGAAGATCCCAAAATAGAAAACCAGTCCAAACAGCCTGCAGGAGAGAGTTGTAAGCCTGTAACATTCCAGAAAAACCAACTCCACAGAGAAAGACAATGCTTTTTCTGGACATTATAGGGGTTCTCAAAAAGAAAAGGATGACTTGTAGCACCTTAGAGACTAACAAATTTATTTGAGCTTAAGCTTTTGTGAGCTACAGCTCACTTCATCGGTTTCTGTTGCCATTAACTTGCTGAATATAGGTTTGAACCTAAAAATGAAGTCTAGCAAACAAAGAGATACTTATATTTAATGATACCTCCAGCCTCCTATGTGGTAAGGAGGAAGGAATTAGGGCTTGATTTTTCACTGCCTCGCCCCTTGTGTTGTCATTTACTCTTGTGCAAAGGGAGTGCAAATTGGGGGGAACACAAATCAGAATAGTAGCACTTTCCACTTATTTTGCACCAGAATAAATGACAACCAAAGGTTTCCCCTTGATTTCAATGGGAGCTCGGCACCTAATAATCTGGCCCCAAATGCGTACATCTCATTGAGAAGTCATGTAGGTGTTTGGGAAAATGTTGTCGTAGGTGAAGTAAATATGGTTAAATATTCACATAAAACAATTTGGATTTGAAGAAACAAACATCCAGATGATACCAAGTGCAAACAGCAAATAAAACACAGCACTGTGCAGAAGAACTTTGGACACCAAGTAAGAACTTTAGAGAGTCCTTTAGAGGATTGACTAAACTCATTCTAGCAAGGCTCAGGTTCTCAGGGTGATAGCTTTCTGGAACATCAACTTTCTACAATTCATAGGAAGAGAGAGTGTTACTGGACCCCCCTCATCCAAGACAGAGGAGTGTGCTACTGGCTCACCCCCTGAAGACAAGACCCAATGCTGGAGGTGGCAGAAACCCCCAAGTGTCTCCCTCCTTGAGAAGAGGGCACTGAAACGGAGAGAATGGGGCTTACCGGGGCAGGCTGCATGAGGAGGAAGAGTTGTAAAGATTGCTGGGATGGGGAGCAAAGTTTCAGCTCATGCGGGTAAGTGGCCAACTTTGGGATGCCTCTTTCAACCTAGCCCAGATTCCAACCTCTCTGATCTTCACTCATCACTGTTCACGGCAGAAGAATCCCTTAAACCCTGTACATTAGGAAGAGCGCACTCTATAATTACCCAGATGGAAGCCTCCGAGAATGGCTATAATAGAGCTGTTAACACTGCACCGACAATGACAAAGGATGTTGAAATGCTGAAAGCTAAACCTGTCCCTTCTCCCTGACCCCTGCCTTTGGCAGCAGTCTCCAGAGGTCATTTTTTTAATGAATGGGGGCAGGAGATGGAGGAGGGGGCTGAATGGCTACTTCTTGCATTGCTCTTCTGAAACAAGGCTCTAGACTGGCAGCATTCCACCAGCTCCAACGCCCGGTGAAGTCGATGAAAAGATACCCATTCCCATTCATTTCAATGGGGGTTGGAGCAGGGCCAGCAGCCCACTCTCCTGCCAGGTTGTGGATTCCGGTCCAGTCTTCTCTCTGAAATGTGTTGCTTTATCCTGCTGTGGAACATAACTGCCTGGCTACGCTGTCCTGCCGTGGATGGGCCCGGGGCCCTGTGCTGCTCACATGGAACCCGCTGCAGAGATTCACTCTTGGAGTCTATCCCCCTTCCCTGGCTCTTCAATAACATTTCTCTGTTGCTCCTCCCCTCCTTTCATCTCCTCTCCCTCCTTCCTTCTCCTGGTCAGGGGATCCTTTGGCAAATGATATTCAGTCCTGACAGGAGCTACATTTACTCGTTTTGAGAGCTGGTCAGACTGGGCTAAGTGTGCTTTATGAACAATGCTGGAGGAAACAAAGGTTTGGGTTTTGAAAATAATTTTCGTCCCAAAGTTTTTGAAAAATGGAGCCCTCCAGTGGCGAAAACGCCTCTTTCCTGCTTTTTTAACTCTGACTCTCAGTAGAAAAAGGGGGAGAGGCGAGATGGGGGGAAATGAGAATACATTTTCCTCGTTTGCTAAAAAATGAAACATTTTGACCACAAAAAATATTTGGTGAAAAATTTTGTTTTGGTCAAAAACCCTTTAAAAATTGTACAGAAAAGCTGGTCAGCTCTATTTTCTCATGATTGCTTTGCCTGTTTAGCTCATGGACCGTTAGACGCTGTTATTTGCTTCCTATAATGTTGTTACAATTCTTTATCTCCTCTTCTCTCTCTCACCCGCATTTCTGTATCCGTATGCAGTTAATAACCATTTGTGGGGTTGGACCTCAGTTCCAAGAAGTCAGCCATGCAGTTACACACATAAAAATACCTGTGCAAGTATGTGTCCAAATTGGATACATGAGTGCATGACAGAATTGGGTGTTTCCACGAGCAAATGGACAGTTATGAAGGAAACTCACCATTTGAATGCACAAATACCCAGTGTGTGTGTAAATGGCAATACTGGCAGGCACAGGTTCATGCAACTGGCTACTCATTTCGGTGCATGTAATTATGCACCTGACTTTATATGCATTTAGATCCATTAATATTTATCTTGAACTATAGAAATGAAATGGGGGAAAAATAAAAACGTGCAGGAGTCTGTTCATGATAAAAGATTTCTATGGAGGGGGAAAGCCAGGTCTGTATTTTCGAAGTCAGATGTGCTCAGATGCATACATCACATATGCAGACAAACACCTACTGAGCAGGTGGAAATCTGCCATACAGCAGCCTATAGATAACCTACGTAGCACAGAGGGTCCCCAGACCTATGTCCTCTTATGTTTCAAGGGGCCACTTTCATGTCAGCACTTGCCTAGGTTGATAAAGTGACTTCTTGCTTGGAGAACAGTGGCAGAGCTATTAAATATTTACACAATCAATCCATATACCCCTCTCCTCTGTAGTGGTGAGCCCCTTATTAGCTCTCCATGTCCTTTCTTAGCTAGATGCTGTAACTCATCCACAATTAGGATGAACATATTTTTTACCCCTCAGTTCAAGGACCGGGAACCAAAGGTATTTCTCTGTAGACTAGCTCCACAATTTCTCACCTGCAGTGGATCACAAATTTCATCTGATAATTTGTCCTCCTCTCTATTTGGTTTCCAGCTCTTTGTAGACGTTATTATAGTGGTGTCTGGGGGCTCCAGCATAGACTTGGCTGGGTCCTACACAGACACAGAGTAAGAGAGTCCCTGTCCCAGTTTTTAGAATATAAATTGTCAGGACAGACAAAGGCTGGAAGAAGAGAAACTGGGATTAGATGGGATTTTCAGATATGCCTAATGAGCACAAGTCCCAGTGAATGTCACTCAGGTGACTTTGAAGATCTCACTCACGATCTTCACTTTATAGATGGAAGACAGAAGACCAAGGCATGTAATGACCAGCCCAAGGTTACACTGTAAGCCTGTAGTTGGGTCATGAATTGAATGCAGATCTCCTGAGTCACTGTCCAGGGCCATAGGCATAGAGCCATGTTCTTTGGGTGCAAAGCACTGACCACTTACCCACCCCGGGCTGCTGTTTCTAACTCTGACTTGTGCCACACAACGGGGGATTACTCCTTGTAAAACTCTGTACCCATGAAATGTTTCCACCCCCATTGCATCGCCTCATTGTTCCGAGCACCTGGCATTTTAACAAACCAAATCTCTTTACAGGGGGTTGAGAATAAGTCACTCTCCTTTGCAGCAAAGAGCAGCTTTGAAACCAGCTCCTCAGCTGGTGCGACTTGAGATAGCACTGCTGCCCTCGGCAGAGCTAGGACAATTCACACCAGCAGGGGAGCTGTCCCCGCACGTCCACTCAGTGGTTCTGCACCACTTTGGGCTGGCCCATGGAGACGTGCCCAGGCCAGTCGAGAGAATGCCAAATGGATCCATCACTGTGACATGGGGCACAGCAAACGAGCTCGTGATGATGTCGCAGACACGCACTTCCAGTTGCTAGGGAACATGTGTATTAAACCAAGGAAAGGGGAGGGAAACATCTCACTACCTCCGATTTCAATATTCCACCCAAGGGCGGAATCCAATGTCTATGACTTATACAGGACCCAGGAGAGGAGCTCTTTGTTTTTTTATTAATTCCTCTGCTCAATGTTGTGTTAAGGTTGAAGTGGGAAGGTTATGAGACAAAACCACTGATTTCTATCTCAAAAACAGATATAGCAGAAAGATGGGATTTAATCCTAGGCACACAAGCCTAGAGAGATCCAGAGTTCAGCTCTGGTCAGATAGGCCGGGGACAACAGGATCAACCTTTGTGCTGGAGGCGTCAGAGATGCCATGGACCAGTGAAACCCTCTGACAGGTTTGTGGGGCGAGGAAGTGGTGAGTCAGTGAATCTCTGACTCCTTCGCTCAGCCTCCTATCCAGTGGAAGCCTTTGAACTCTGACAAAGCGAACCTTGCCTGTAAATTAGATTGCACATCCTGGGTGAAGCTATGATGTAAGTGTCAGGGCGGTCAATGTCCAATAATAGCCTCTCCATTCAGGCTACACATCCCACCCTGCAGTATGAGGTGGAAGGAGGGGTCTGAATCCAAATAACTATGCAGCTTGGTGCTGGGGGAACAGCATGCTTCTCCTCACTATTGCACTTTGTTGAGGGAACGTTTCACATTATAGCTACAGCAATGGGATCGTCTAGCTCTCATTTGGAAAGCCGTTAGTTACTGGCTTTAAGGCCTTTGCTACCCGCAGATGTTGCACCAGTTTAACTTAAACTGGTTTTATTAACGATGTATTTAAACTGGTGGAAACCCCTTGGTGGACACATAGCAGGTTTAAAACTGGTTATGTTCGTTTAGCATGTGCTTGGACATTTAAGTTAACCTTTATGGTTTAAACTGATATAAGGGCACCCGCACATGTTCACCAGTTGAATTACATCCATTTAAAATCATACCTTTATTTACAACAATGCAGCTAGAAGCACTGCACTGCACAAGTGACTTGGGTGATTGGCACTCAGGTTGGCCTAGCCCAGGTGGAAGCAAAGCCTTACCTGCGGTATTGTGTCCTCATTGTTTCTGTGCTTACCTGTGTGTGACTGGCTGCATAGCCCCGGCTCTCTGTGCTGAAATGCTCTAAAATTCTTTCCCAGTCAACTGTGGGAGAACTTGTCTGTCCTGCCGGGAGAACTGTGGGAAGCTATTGGAGGGCTATCAGCACATGAGTGATTTTACCTGCATCCTTATGGCAAAGTGGGCAGTTCCAGCTTATGTTAAACCAGAGCCTGTCACTGAACCACAGCCCCAGCCGGGTAAGCTTGCCTGGGCTTTCAGATTTGGGCTCCAAATCTGGGTATCAGGATTTTATGAGTGACTATTCATGAAGGGGAAGGGGGAGTTGAGCTAAAACCCAGGTAAAGGTCCAAGTTAAATGTGCAGTGTAGACATACTCTTGGTGGTAGATCAGGCCTAAGAGTTTAATTGTACATAAAATATACACATAGAATATGTTGTTTACTGGATCCAAAACACTTCATAAGGAAATAAACTAAGTTTGAAACTGATTGGTTCTCACATAGAATGAAGTCTATGAAAGCAGCTGTGAGAGGAACTGATTATGGTCATTTAACAACCCATGCACTTGGAGGTCACAAACCCCTGGAGAGGAGCTGGTGCTGAAATAAGGAAGGGAACCCTGACTAGGCCACGTTTATCTGAATGGTTAACCCCTTCTATCAAGCCTGATGATCTTGATATCATGGGCCAAATTCAGATCTGATGTAGATGGGTGCAACTTCAGTGGCGTTAATGAGTTGAACCATTTTACACCATGTCTGACTGAGGCCCTGCATTCCAACTATTCTCTTCTTTGTCTTGGATAATTTTTGGCTTGCTTTCTTTGTTTCCATGAGAAATTGTTTGGGTCAGATATTTCCTTTGTCTTGTCTTTAAAATGTGCTCAGTGGCAGGCCTGGATTAATCTCAAACTGCACTGATGATGAAAAGCTGCTAGTAATTTTAAACAAAGACACAATGTTAACAGAATTTGAACTCAGGACGTTGCACTAAGAACCAGGCACACTATCCACTAGGGTACTGAGTCAGCGGCTCACACCTGTAACTATTTACACTTCTCAACTTGGCCACCAGAGGGCTCCCTCAGTGTTCCTGAAATACCTGAGAATGAAAAAAGAAATTAACTTTACCATTGAATAAAGGGGGAGGGGAAGCACATTGGCTGGCTCCCAGCTGGAGTAATAATGACAGGGAGAAGGGCTGGATGTGGGTAAGAAAGAGGCATTATTTCCATTATTTCCATTGTTGGGCACTTCAGATCAGCTGTATGCGCCAAACAATGGAAACTTTCTTAAAATAGTGGAGCTGATGGCTGAGTTTGATGCTGTACTCCAGGAGCATCTACGAAGAGTCATTACCCAAGAAATGTGCACACACCACTACCTTGGAAAAACCATTCAAAATGAGATCATACAGATACTGGCAACAAAAGTCAAAGAGAAGATTATGGCAGATCTGAAGTCAGCAAGATATTACTCTGTTATTCTGGACTGCACACCTGACATCAGCCATACGGAACAAATGACTTTAATGGTGCGTTTTGTAACAACAACAGAACCTAGTGAAAATGTCCCTGCAATGGTGACTGTCAGAGAGCATTTTCTAGCGTTTATTGACATTGATGATACCACAGGAGCTGGTATGACAAATGTGCTTCTTAACAAGCTGGAAGATACGGGAATTGCGATAGCTGACAGGAGAGGTCAGGGCTATGATAATGGCGCTAACATGAGAGGAAAGAACAGAGGAGTGCAGACACGGATCCGAGAGTTAAACCCTCGAGCTTTTTTTGTCCCATGCAGTTCTCATTCATTGAACTTGGTGGTCAGTGATGCAGCATCAGCCTCTAGTGAGGCTGCTGAATTTTGTAATGTAATTCAAAGCATCTCTGTATTTTTCTCTGCATCAACTCATCGATGGCAAATTTTGAAGCAACATCTGGGAACATCCTCTCTGACACTGAAACCACTGAGTGCCACACGATGGGAAAGTCAAGTAGAGGTGATAAAGCCTATCAAACACCAAATTGGGAAGCTAGATGATGCCACAGTTGCCATTATGGCGGATAATGCTATGACAGGAACTGTTCGTGGGAGAACAGTGGCAGAGGGAAATGGAATCACCAGAAACATACATAACTTCAAATTTCTGTGTGGCTTAGTGTTGTGGCATGACATACTGTTTGAAATAAATGTTGTAAGCAAGAGACTCCAAGATGTTCACCTTGATATATCTAGAGCAATGGAACAACTGGACAAAACAAAGTCATACCTACAGTCTTACCAGTCAGATGAGGGATTTCAAAACATTCTGAAGAGTGCACAGAAGTTGGCAGAGGAACTTCACACTGAAGCTATTTTCCCACCCATTCAAGAATACAAGAGTCACCGAAGAAGAAGACATTTTGATTACGAGGCATGGGATAATCCCATAAGAGACCCCAAACAACAATTCAAAGTTGAATTATCGGTATTTAACCAGGTGCTAGATTGTGCAATACAGTCAGTTGAAGAACATTTCATGCAGCTCAAGGAACACAGCAGTATATTTGGGATGTTGTCTGATATTCCAAAACTCCTCACTATACCTGAAGAAGACCTACACCAGCAATGCAGGGCACTAGAGACAGTGTTAACACATGATGACATGTGCAATATTGGTGTGAGTGATTTAGGTGATGAACTGAAAGCCCTTTCAAGATACATTTCAGCAGGATCAACTCCAAAGGCTGTTCTGGAATATATGTTCACAAATAAGATGACCACCCTCTTTCCAAATGCTTTTGTTGCTCTGCACATACTTCTAACACTTCCTGTAGCAGTTGCCAGTGGAGAACGCAGCTTCTCCAAGCTGAAGTTAATAAAAACACGTCTACGCTCCACAATGACACAGGAGAGGCTGGTCGGCCTTGCAACCATCTCAATAGAGCATGAGGTGGCCCAGACTGTGGACCTTCAGCAGGAAGCAGTTCAAATATTTGCAACCAAGAAGGCATGGAAAGTACCACTTTGATTATTCAAACAGATAAAAATGCCAGTGTTTACTGTGCAGACAAGAAAAGTTACATTTGCTGTTCAGGTGTTTGAAAGTTAAGTGTTACTTAAAATTTTTGACAAGGGCATTTTAAGTTGTTAGTTCTCCTTTATTGGGGTAGGTAGCAGAGTCGTACCATGAGAGGAGTAGAACAGGAAGAAGGCAAAATTGAGACCTTTCAAAGGTTTGGCCCGAGCAAGATGCCTTTTTGGGATGAGGACATGGAAATGTTTTGACATGGGCCGGTTTTGGCCTATCTTGTGCTGCTGACACTTCTAGTCATACACTAAAACCAGGATGAGCTGAGTTTTGCCATAAAAATAATGTTCCAGGTAACTTAACCCTACAATAAAAATCCTGTGTTCAGATCAGACCTTATTTTACCCTGAAAGGTATCAGCCATCCTAATCACAGTCAAGCTCCTTCTCCCCAGTCCCCTGATTTCTGTGGGGAATGGCTCAGCTCTTTGTCATATCAGGGACAATCACATGTCCCTTAAACATGGAGTTTCATCCTTGGGTGAATCACATAACTATCGGCCAGATACAGTGGCGCTCAGAGCAGGGGGAATCTGTTTCCTCTTAGAGCCTGGTTCTGCCTGATTGGTCCTTCTTGACGGTCGGATTTCCCAGATCTCTCCACACTGGCCTGATTCTGCTCCCACTGACGCAAAACAGGTGTGTTTCCATTGATTTTCCTGGGAGCAGAGTCAGGCCAATGCTGAGCTCTTCCCCACCAGTAGGGCCAGCCTCTCTGGTCTGGTGAGGACACTCTGCATCATGTAAGCCAAGCAGTGTGGCCAGATGGATATTAGGAGCATTTTCCTGTGCAGGAGAACTCTTTGCTAATGTGCAGATGGTTCAGCTGCGGCCCCCTCCCCTGGAGCTGGCCGCCTGTGGCCCCAGCTCTGTCTGAACTGGGAGGACAGAGAGGAGAGTCAAGTTCGGAATGTGTGTGTCAGCCCCGAACAACTACTTTGCAAACACAAGAGAATTCAGGCAGGCCAGTTCTGCCAAGTGCAGAAACAACACCCCCGGCTGAGAATCTGGCTCAGATTCTCTGGATCACAACCTGCTCTCACACTAGTGAGCGTCTACAGTAACTCGTTGACTTCAGTGGAGCAACTCTGGATTTATGCAGGTGCAAATGGATTACACGGGTGTAAAGAGATTTCCTGGCAGGATTAGTATTGTTTGACTTGTAATCGGGATGAGCAGCTGGGGCCCTATTGTGCCAGGTGCAGGACACACAAAGAACGAAAGGGCGGTATGTTCCCCGAGGAGCTGACAATCTACACGATGAGACACAGCCAAGCCGAGTCAGTTCAGTGGAGTGTCTCATGTCTGTTCCAATACCCAGAAACAGCAAAACTCCAGCCTGGATCCAGAATTCCTGGCAAGATGCCCAGGGAAGTCTATTGTCAATTGTGGTCCTTGTGGCAAGGTGGGGACTCATGTAAAATCGAAGGCACATTTCACTCAAGTAAAGGAGGTAGGCCTCCTCCTGTGAGCAGGTGTGCAGCAGTGAGACCTGTATGTCCTAGTTCCTTCCCTCATGGGCAGGGCTGGCCCACAACATTTTGGCACCTGAGGCGGGGAGCACTACCTGAGGCTGGCCAAGCCTGGGTGTAACATAAGAAGAAGAAGAAAAGGGGTGGATGGGAGTTCTTGTCCCATTCATGGGTCATCCAGGGTCTGCTGTTGATCTCCGATTTGCCCCAGCTCCTGGGGGGAGGGTTTAAGTCCTGGGGTCTCTTGGGGGCGTCTCCTTCAGAGATCTTTGTTCCCCATGCTCTATGTACCAGTCCAAACCAGCCTTCCCTGACTTCTTCAGCTTTCCCAAAACACACTGATTTCAGGGCCGTGAGCCAGTTATGTTTTTCCCTTCTTGGCCTTCGCCGTCTCGCTCCTTTTCGTGGCCCCTGCATTTCATTCAACAACTCTCCTTTCTCACGGATGGGGGGCGGGGGGAGTAGACTTCCCCCCGACCCCCTTCTGTCTTGGCAGGTAGCAGAGTGAGTGTGGGCAGTGGCCTGGGGCTGGCGTTTAGCTGGAACATCAAGTTAACCCGTTCTTTTCTTCTTTCCTCCCCCTTCGGCCTTTCGCAGCCTGCAAAGAAACCTTTCGTTCCGCATTCCTACCTTTAACCCTTCCCGACATTCTTTCCAATACATACAAAAGCATTAGCAGCATATGAGGCTGGTATTTACCCAGGGGACCCCCTTGGGGGGGGCACTATATTGTGACAGTATTCGTTAGTGACTCCAATAGTGACTCCAAGGGACTGTGACCATTTCCACTTAAAGCTCAGTTTTGACATCTCAGCCTATCTTTCTGAACTGCCCCTTTCTGCCTGAAAATTTCTCACACTCCCTCTGGAGCTGGAAGAAGGTTTGAGATGTTGACATTAATCTGACAGGCTCTTTTCTGGTAAGGAATCTTTTGGAAAGTCTTAATTTCTTTTCCTAAAAAGCATCACTCGTCTAACATGACCTGTGCAATCCATGATGGTACATGAGTGTTCCATCCATTTCTCCTGCCCTGGGTCTGGTATATTCCATTTGTAAACTCTTATTGTCTGACAGAGCACAGCACAATGGGGCCTGGACCTCAGCTGGCCCCTAACCACTGCCATAGTGATAAGAACATATGAATGGCCAGACTGGGTCAGACCAATGGTCCATCCAGCCCAGTATCCTGTCTACTGACAGTGGCCAATGCCAGGTGCCCTAGAGGGAGTGAACCTAACAGGTAATGATCAAGTGATCTCTCTCCTGCCATCCATCCCCACCCTCTGACAAACAGAGGCTAGGGACACCATTCCTTACCCATCTTGACTAATGGCCATTAACAGACTTAACCTCCATGAATTTACCAGTTCTCTTTTAAACCCTGTTATAGTCCTAGCCTTCACACCCTCCTCAGGCAAGGAGTTCCACAGGTTGACTGTGCACTGTGTGAAGAAGAACTTCCTTTTATTTATTTTAAACCTGCTGCCCATTAAGTGATGATAGTTCTGTCACGCTGGCTGAAGGGGCTCACGACCGGGAGTGCCAACCATAGGGCAGACTGTCAAGAAGCAGGGCACAAACCCCAAACTGGAGTTCTATAATTAGATTTCACCATCCCAGTAACAGGTGTGAACTCCTAAAGCTCTGTAACAATCTTACCATGGGGTCACAGACAATCCCCTTGGGCACTCCAATCTATCTTCCCACCCCGGCCAGCTGGACATACTGATTGTTGGTTGCCATACACCAAAGATCACAAAATATTCAGGTTGCTCCCAGTGCCAAGAGACCAGTCCCTTACCCCAGGTCAATTTTTATGTCAGATCTCACCCCAAAGACAACCTATAGTAAACAATCTCAGGGTTTATTAACTGAGACAAGAAACAAGAGAGTTATTTACACATTAAAGCAGGCAAACATATACACACAAATTAGTTACAGCCTATGGTTCCAAAAGGTGACAGAGTTGTAGCAATCTGTCAGCTCTGAATGTCTTTTAGGGCTAATCTCAGTTGACCCTTGGGATCTCTGCTTCTGTTCTGTAGCTATTATTTCCAACTTCCAGAATTCAAGCTGATGGGACGAGCCCTTTGGCACATAGCCCCTTCATGGGTGCGAGGGGGCAATTAATAGTCTCTGTATTGTGATGTCCCATAATGGCCCATTTAGTTTGATGGGCCTTCTTGATGGGCAGGAGACAATCCCTCCTGACTGAGTTCACAGTTTTCAGAGCAAACTTTTTACAGTTACCAAAGGCAAAACTTAAATATTACTTTATAGCATGTGACAAGGATAGTATAAGTGGCATTAATGCACACAGCAACTTACACGCATTTCATGAAGTCTAAACACTACACACATTGTTATAAGCCCAATACCCATTCTAACCATTCTAACACAGAGATGAAACAGACGGATTTCCAGCAATGAATTAAGTCTTGGTGCCTGATCTGCCAGCGTCGCAAATGCCAGGACTGTGATTAAGGTGCCGGCTTAGAATTCAGGAGATCTGTTTGCAAGTCCCACTTCTACCCATAGGCGCTGACTCCGTAGGTGCTCCGGAGCTGAAGCACCCATGGGGAAAAATTAGTGGGTGCTCTGCATCCACCAGTAGCCAAGTGCCCCTCTCCCCGCCCCATCTCCTCCTCCCCCCCGAGCACGCTGCATCCCTGCTCCTCAGGCTACCTCCAGCGTTTCCCACCTAGCTGCCGCCAAACAGCTGTTTGCACGCTCTGGGATGGGGGAGAGGCGCGGGAACATGGCACACTGAGGGGAAGAGGTGGGGAAGAGGCAGGGCTGGGGCGGAGATTTGGGGAAGGAGTTGGAATGGGGGCGGGGAAGGGGTGGGGCAGGGGTGGGGCCTCAAGGAAGGGGTGGAATGGGGGCGGGGCCGGGGGCAGAGTGGGGGAGTCGAGCACCCACAGAAAACAGGGGAAGTCGGCGCCTATGCCTCTACCAATAACTTTGGCCAAGTCACTTAGTCTCTCTGGGCCTCGTTTTTCCCCATCTGTGCCTATGGTGCCGAGCTAGATCTAAATCCTTCCGGCTTGCTTCCTACCTTGTTTCTTGGTGAGTGCCACCATGTGCAACGGGCAGCTCTGGGTGTGGCTGTGCCCCCCAAGGCACTGTCCCCCTGGGGCACGGCCCCTCCAAGCTGCTCCTAAACCAGGGCTCTGTGCAAAGGGAGCATGGTCAAGCCTTGCCGACGGTGCGTGTAATAACCCTTAATGGGGCAGAGATGGATAGTCATCAGGAATTGCCCGGCTAGCAGAAGGCCGGCAGGTCCGCCATGTAGGGGCTTTAAGAGCAAAGCAGTACAGTCTAGGGGAGAGTCAGGGGGCTGCTCTGCCCTGGCTGGACATGCTCTCAGACTGGAACAAGCTCAGGCAGGGCTTCTGCTCCTTGAGATGCCGGGCGACCAGGCTCGCTGGAGAGGAGACGGAGGTGCGCTAACAGGAGAAAGGAGCTGAGTGGCAGCACCCAAGGCCGTATTTCTGATTGATGGCTCGTCGCTGCTGGCCCCTACCCAAGTAGCTAGAGAGGCAAGGGATGTCAGGAGTACACAGTATGTTAGGAGACCAAAGAGATGAGGAACACATCTCCGACTGAAGGGAGGTAGGTGGCCAAGTGTGGAAACAGAGCTGGGAGGGAACCAAATCTCCCGTTTTTTGGGAAATTCTGCATTTTTTTCTGTTCCAAAACTGAAGGAAACTGAATGAAAACAAACATTGGGGGAATCTCCCATGTATTTTGGTTTGATAATATTGAAACATTTTGTTCTGATTTTGTCCTTTGAAAGGTGAGTTTGTATTAAAGACAATGCACTATGTTTCAAAGAGGCATTTCAAAAGGAAATATCAAAATCACCCCAGTCCCAACATGGCAAGAGGAGGAACTTTTCATTAAAAAAAAGTTGGGATGAAAACTTTCAAGCAGCTCTACTCAGAAGCTTCTGCCAGCTCGCAAAAGTGCTGAATGAATCACTGCAAAATGCAGGGTGTGTCAACTCCTAATGTTACCATAACTCAAAAGCAGCATTAGCCTGTCTCTGAGTACGGTGGAACAGCTAATCTTCAGGGGCCAGGATGCTCTTGAGTAAAAATTCAAGGTCTCCTGGTCCTCAATTTCCTTTCTCTTATCCCTCTTGTCGACAACAGTGATGTGCCATTAATCAAAAGGCAAGTGATAAATGCATTCAGACCCTGCACACCATGCTTCCTGCCTTGGAGTACGGCACCACATTCACCACAGAGCTAACACTGGCTGCTTGTGGAGGCCGGCAGCAGGAGGGAGGAATGCCGGAGATGCGTCAGCATGTAACATCAGAGTCAGACCAAGGAACCCAGGGTGGATGGGGTTTTCTTCCTTTTAGCTCATGAGAAAGAAGGCCTTCCAGAGAACAGGGCACAAGGGAGTAGGTGAGGCTCTTTTCCTCGGGGGAGCTGTGAATATCTCCAGCAGACAAGCCCACTATGCTGAGAACAGCATTCGCTTTGGGCTCCTGTGGGAGCTTCCCATTCAAATTGGAATTCCCCATCGCCAGGAGAATAGGAGGAAGCATCTTGGCTGGCACCCAGTGTAGCTGTCAGCTGGAGATCGCCCAGCGATTAGCGTGATGGCAGACTGAGGACAGGCAGTCAGATTTCCTTTCAGGTTCATTGCCATCTACAGTTCTCAGGGCACCCACTGATCCTGAATAACTTCACACCTCCCCAGTCTTGTCTAGTTATTTTATACACCACTCTTACAGCAGGAAGGACGTGCCCATGAGATGCACTGTCCTAGGGATGGGGGTTCCACGACCACCACTCCCAAGAGAAAGAGGCAGGTGGTGGTGGTTGGGGACTCCCTCCTCAGGGGGACTGAGTCAGCTATCTGCCATCTCGACTGGGAAAACCAAGAACTCTACTGCTTGCCAGGAGCTAGGATTCATGATGCGACGGAGAGACTGCCGAGACTCATCAAGCCCTCAGATCGCTACCCCTTCCTGTTTCTCCAAGTAGGCACCAATGATACTGCCAAGAATGTCCTTGAGCAGATCACTGCAAACTACGTGGCTCTGGGAAGAAGGATAAAGGAGTTTGAGGCACAAGTGGTGTTCTCGTCCAAACTCCTTGTGGAAGGAAAAGGCCTAGGTAGAGACCGTCGAATCATGGAAGTCAAGAAATGGCTACGCAGGTGGTGTCGGAGAGAAGGCTTTGGATTCTTTGACCATGGGATGGTGTTCCAAGAAGGAGGAGTGCTAGGCAGAGACGGGTTCCACCTAATGAAGAGAGGGAAGAGCATCTTTGCAAGCGGGCTGGCTAACCTAGTGAGGAGGGCTTTAAACTAGGTTCACTGGGGGAAGGAGAGCAAAGCCCTGAGGTAAGTGGGGAAGTGGGATACTGGGAGGAAGCACGAGCAGGAAAGCGTGAGGGGGAGGGCTTCTGCCTCATACTGAGAAAGCGGGATGATCAGCCTCAAGTGCCTATACACAAATGCAAGAAGCCTGGGAAACAAGCAGGGAGAACTGGAAGTCCTGGCACAGTCAAGGAATTATGAGGTGATTGGAATACCAGAGGCTTGGTGGGATAACTCACATGACTGGAGTGCTGTCATGGTTGGATATAAACTGTTCAGGAAGGACAGGCAGGGCAGAAAAGGTGGGGGAGTTGCACTGTATGTAAGGGAGCAGCAGGACTGCTCAGAGCTCCAGTATGAAAGTGCAGAAAAACCTGAGTGTCTCTGGATTAAGTTTAGAAGTGTGAGCAACGAGTCTGACTGGAGGAAGTTTACTCTTGGGGCCACAGGGCCGATGGACAGTGGGTAGAAGAGGCTGCAGTGCACCTGCCTCTGGAGGTGCGCTGGCCACCGCCTTTGGAGTGCTGCTGATGAAAGGGCATCTGGGCTGTAGCCCCGCTCATGCTCTGCCCCGAGGCCTCCTTCCCGCTCATCCTCTTCCCGCTCTGCCTCTTCCCCCCAGTCGACCCCATCCACGCCGCTCCTCTTCCCGCTCCGCCTCTTCCCCTCCCAGCCCCACCCACGCCGCTCCTCTTCCCGCTCTGCCTCTCCCCTTCCCGCTCCGCCTCTCCCCCCGCCAACCCCATCCACGCCGCTCCTCTTCCCGCTCCGCTTCTCCCCTTCCCGCTCCGCCTCTCCCCCCGCTGACCCCACCCACGCTGCTCCTCTTCCCGCTCCGCCTCTCCCCTTCCCGCTCCGCCTCTCCCCCCGCCGACCCCACCCGTGCCGCTCCTCTTCCCGCTCCGCCTCTTCCCCCCCACCGACCCCACCCGTGCCGCTCCTCTTCCCGCTCCGCCTCTCCCATTCCCGCTCCTCCTCTCCCCCCGCCGACCCCATCCACGCCGCTCCTCTTCCCGCTCCGCCTCTCCCCTTCCCGCTCCACCTCTCCCCCCCGCCGACCCCACCCGCGCCGCTCCTCTTCCCGCTCCGCCTCTCCCGTTCCCGCTCTGCCTCTCCCCCCGCCAACCCCACCCACGCCGCTCCTCTTCCCGCTCCGCGTCTCCTCTTCCCGCTCCGCCTCTCCCCCGCCGACCCCACCCGCGCCGCTCCTCTTCCCGCTCCACCTCTCCCGTTCCCGCTCCGCCTCTCCCCCCGCCGACCCCATCCACGCCTCTCCTCTTCCCGCTCCACCTCTCCCCTTCCCGCTCCGCCTCTCCCCCCGCCGACCCCATCCACGCCGCTCCTCTTCCCGCTCCGCCTCTCCCCCCTGCCGACCCCACCCGCGCTGCTCCTCTTCCCGCTCCGTCTCTCCCGTTCCCGCTCCGCCTCTCCCCCCGCCGACCCCATCCACGCCGCTCCTCTTCCCGCTCCGCTTCTCCCCTTCCCGCTCCACCTCTTCCCCCCCGCCGACCCCACCCGCGCCTCTCCTCTTCCCGCTCCGCCTCTCCCGTTCCCGCTCCGCCTCTCCCCCCCGCCGACCCCACCCACGCCGCTCCTCTTCCCGCTCCGCCTCTTCCCCTCCCCCGAGGTCCCACCCTACCTCTTCCCCCCGAGGTCCCACCCTCACTGCACCTCTTCCCCCCAGATAACCCTCACCCCAACTGCAGCTCGGGGTGAAGGCGGCGGGTGAGGCTTTGGGGAAGGGGGTGAAGAGCTGCGAGCAGCAGGTAGGCAGGGCCCATGGCTGGGCTCTGGTGGCCACCCCACACTTCTGGCATTCACACCCACCCTCCCCAAATGTGGGAGTCATGCATTGCCCACGACAGGGCCTGTTCAGTCTCCATGGCCCATCCAGCTCTTGGCCTCTCTGCTGAGTCTCCCAGTTAGTGTGGACTGTGGTGCTGAGTTTGTGAGAGCTGGAACAGAGACCCACCAAACTCATCTCAACTCATTGTGGGAAGGACAGCTCAGTGGTTTGAGCATTGGCCTGCTAAACCCAGGGTTGTGAGTTCAATCCTTGAGGGGGCCATTTAGGGATCTGGGGCAAAAATTGGGGATTGGTCCTGCTTTGAGCAGGGGGTTGGACTAGATGACTTCCTGAAGTCCCTTCCCACCCTGATATTCTATGATTCATCTCAGTAAGGAGCCACCTGGTATCCATCAGATGGGAATGATTTGTAGTCCCTACCCAGCTCGGCTGGATTCAGACTGGTGACTACAGGCGAAAGAAGCTGTAGCTTGTTAGCAATGTCCTGATGCATCAGACCCCTGATAAACAGTGTGATGCCTTAGAGACTAGACCTGCTTTCCAGAAAGATACCTCCACAAAATCTTTTTGGAGCTTGTGTAGACAGGCCTTCTGCTCTCTGGACACAGGGAAAGGTTCCCACTCCCTGCCAGAGACTCAGAGCAAACCCAGTCTACAAACAAATGCTGCCCTCTTACCAAACCAGAGCCCTGGGTAAGTTCAGGGGCTCATGTTATAGAGAAGGGCAGGTCAAATGTGCCAGCATGGCACAGGGGGAGCACAGCCCTACACACTGACGTTCCTGCATGGGTGGCAGAGATTGGCCATGAAACTAAATATGAATCCATTCAACTGTCTGATCCCAGCTGACTGCAGAAACATTCCAACAAACATGAGTGTGTTCATGGCCCAGTCCCACCCAGTTTCTGCCTCCCACTTGACACCCGGTGTGACATTATTGACATAAACTGTGACCGTATAGATCATTGTTGCAACCATTGTTATATAGTTGCAGCAAATATTGTACAAAGGTTGTCGTGTGAGGTGTCTATGACAAGGTTATGATTTAATGGTTATGATTATGCTGTCTGTATGTGTGTATCATTTTTGTATTTGAAGTTATGAATATGGGCTATGTACTTGTATCTCAAATGTATTTGATTCCAAGTAGCCTCAGTGAAGCATTTGGTCAGCTTCTTGAGAAAGGACTATTCTCAGTCAGTGCCCAATCAAGAAACACTTAACTGACAATGGACTTTGGGAGACGCCAATCCACATCCAAGCTTTCCTGGGAATGTTCAAACTAACATGTAAACAATGGCATCTCCCGGCAAACTGAGTCATGCATGGACATTTGACTTGCCCATGTGACTCCAGACTCCATCTTGCTGCTCTGATTTTCCACAGTAAGAACAAAGGGGTGTCCTTCCATGGGCAGAAACTATAAAAGGCCCTGGAAATGCCTCCATCTTGTCTTCAGTCCTGCTTCTGACCTCTGGAGTAACTTTACTACAAACTGAAGCTTTAAACAAAGGGCTGAATGACCCATCCCAGCTGTGAATGTTCTCCAGAGTCTTGATTTGAACCTGCAGTTTATTCCATCACTGCTACAAGCCTGAACCAAGAACTTTGCCATTACTGTATGTCATTAATTCCATTGAACCAATTCTAGCTCTCGTTTATGTCTTTTTCCTTTTATGAATAAACCTTTAGATTTTAGATTCTAAAGGATTGGCAACAGTGGGATTTGTGGGTAAGATCTGATCTGTATATTGACCTGGGTCTGGGGCTTGGTCCTTTGGGATCTTCTAGAGAACCTTTTTTCTTTTACTGGGGTATTGGTTTTCATAACCATTCGTCCCCATAACGAGTGGCACTGGTGGTGATACTGGGAAACTGGAGTGTCTACAGGAATTGCTTGTACAACTTATGGTTAACCAGTGGGGTAAAACCAAAGTCTTCTCTGTCTGGCTGCTTTGGTTGCCTTAGAAGTGGAGAAACCCCAGCCTTGGGCTGTAACTGCCCTGCTCTAAGCAATTTGTCCTGAATTGATACTCTTAGAAGTGTCCCACCAGAGGCAGCATCATTACACCCGGTCCCAGCCAACTCCTCCTAGTTCCTTGGGACTGAGCTAGGGTGGCCCACAGGCACCTTGGGGAAAGCTTGGGAATGAAGCTCTCTTTCCCGGACTTCACAGAAGTCTCTGTGGGGTGAGACTGGAACCCAAATGCACCCACCGCGGCAAAGAGTAGCAATGAGTGAGCGGCCCTTGGCGAGCCAGGGAAGGGAATGTAACAGTTCCATTGTAGGAGAGATGACCTGGAAGGGTCAGGCACACACTATTACAAGCTCAAAGCTAACTTCAGAGCAGGGTTCCCACAGCCATTCCCAAGCGGCAAGCCACAGAAATGCGTAGGAGTCGTGAGATCAAGCACTTTGTCACCGCAGCTCGGACAGAAATCAGCAACCGACTACAGGAATAAGGATTTGTCATTTCACTGTGGAGGAGCCCAGCGATCCCAAAGGACACTGCACGGAGCAAAGGAAGGGATATTCCATGTCACCGACTGCACCCCCTGCAAGAGTCACCCCCAGAGAGGACAGGGACAGGCCACACTACTCACCCTAGGAGCTGTGTCCATTTAAAATAAACCAGTGCAACCCTCCCCACCATGTGGACACACTGATTTCAGTTTGAGAGTGGGTGCTATTGGTTTGGCTTAGAGCTGTTCCTAATTGATTTAAGCTAATCCAAATCAAGCCAGGGTTAAATCAAAAGAGCACCCACACTGCAGTCTAACTAAATCAATCTGGAAATCACACCGTAAGTTAACTCCACGTGACCCTGCGTGTAGACAAGTCCTGTGTCTCCTCTGACTCTTTTGGCAGGGGCTTCCCTCTGGGTGAGACAAGTCTGCATTGAACGACAGACAGATGCAGTATAATGCTTTTTTTGGTGGTGCAAAAAAGCACTAATCAATAAACAGCTATGGAAATGGGGGAGGGAATGATGAGGGATTTCCTGACAGGCCCCTTACAAGATAGGTGACAAATCCCTAGGGAAGTCACAGACTTCCCCTGGGATGTCCAAATATATTCATAGCACAGAACATAGGTACGGGTGGGCATTTGTACCAGTCCATAGTGCTAGACCATAGCACTGTGTTCAGTTTCCGCTCTGTTCCTTGGGAGAGCCCAGCTAGGGACACAGATCCTGCCTTCCTGCTCCAACAGCCACTTTGCAGAGAGTTCCAGCTGTGGAAATGTAATAGACTGGGGGAAAGTCTGGGACATTTTGTGAGTATGCCGTGGGGATCTGAGTGGCAAGAAACTTGCCTCCTCTTGTGATCTTGTGACTGCAGTCAGCTTTTGGCCCCACTATCCCACCTACGATGTGTGTATTACAATGGACTCCATGGTTTCTGCAATGCTCTTTTGCCTTGCCAAGGCTGTTTATTCAATCACCATCCTGAGTGTAATGGGCAATGCTGCCCCTCTTACACTGGACTCACTGAGATTCCTTCACATCTGCCACACACACGTAGGGTCAGATTCACTGGCCTGATAAGCCTCCTCCAGCCACACAAAGCAGATTTGGCCAGCTGCCTTGGGATACCCATGGCATAGAGGAATCCGTAAGAATGATAGGGTCAGCATAGTCCTGCCCTACAGTCTGTGATTCTCTGAGCTCCACCTAGCCCCTGATTAGGGCCTATAGCTGGAGAGTCCTCAAGTCCCCAGCTGCTGTAATAACCTCATAGGGCCATAAATCACTAGCTTGAGGGAGCACCGCCGTAAGGCTGCGGCCATCATCTACCAGCCCTTGGACTGGAGAATGCAAAGCTAGCTCAGGAGCCCCACTCTCCCTTGCGAGAAGGTTTCCATGCAATGTCTCCAGAGAATTGAAGATATATAGTAGTATGTATGCATGTATACATAATACATCAACCTTAAATCTAGTTCTTTAAATCAACCTTTAAGGCAGATTCATGCTACGGGTGCTCTGTGCCCATCAGGTGCAACGTGAAGCAGCCTGCAAACACTGGCCAGGTAAGACAGGTACACAGCTCTTTCATGTCCCTGGAGCAGTGCCACACTGGTGAATTTGACCCTGTGTTTGCCTGCGTTCTGCCATGGTTAAGAGCAGTGATCACACACACTGATCCAGTGGACAGCTGGCAGCCACGTAATCCTCATTCAAATTAGCGAGAGAGGAAGGGTTGGTGGACTCACCTCTGATGTCACCATGGTCTCAACAAAGTGTCCTGTGCTGTGCCTTAGCACTGTCCATTTGTCTAACACGGAGGTGCAACAATTGTTGGTAGAGCTGGTTGGAAACGGGAATACCGTTCTGCAAGCAAGACAGTTTGACGTTTGTTCTTATTCGGCATTGGAATGAAAAGCTGAAAGTTCCCATGAAATGAAACTTCTGAGTAATTCTGATTCCACTCTACCAAAAATGTTCTGGTTTTTTTTTATAATGTCATAAGAACATTAGTCCTACTGGGTCAGACCAATGGTCCAACTAGCCCAGGACCCTGTCTTCTGACAGTGGCCTGTGCCAGATGCTTCAGAGGGAATAAACAGAACAGGGCAATGATCAAGTGATCCATCCCATCCCCTGTCATTCAATACCAGCTTCTGGCAGTCAGTGGTTTAGGAACACCTAGAGCATGGGGTTGCCTTCCTGACCACCTTGGCTAATAGCCATTGCTGGACCTATCCTCCATAAATGTATCTAGCTCTTTTTTGAACCCAGTTATACTTTTGACCTTTGCAACATCTACTGGCAATAAGGTCTACAGGAGGAGGGATAGCTCAGTGGTTTGAGCATTGGCCTGCTAAATCCAGGGTTGTGAATTCAAGCCTTGAGGGGGCCATTTAGGGATCTGGGGCAAAAAAAATTTGGGGGTTGGTGCTGCTTTGAGCAGGGGGTTGGACTAGATGACCTCCTGAGGTCCCTTCCAAGCCTGATATTCTATTTTGTGTGAAGAAGTACTTTCCTATGTTTGTTTTAAACCTGCTACCTATTAATGTCATTGGGTGACCCCTGGTTCTTGTATTACATGAAGGAATAAATATAGGGTTGCCGGGCATCCGTTTTTCAACCGGAATGCCTGGTTGAAAGGGGACCCTGGCGGCTCCATTCAGCACTGCTGACCGGGATGTTAAATGTCTGGTCAAAGGTGCAGTGGGGCTAAGGTAGGCTCCCTTCTTGCCCTGGCTCTGTGCAGCTCCCCAGAAGTGGCTGGCATGTCTGGCCCGTAGGCCCAGTGGTGCCAGGGAAGCTGCGTGTGCTGCCCCTGCCCCAAACACTGGCTCCACAGCTCCCATTGGCTGGGAACTGTGGCCAATGGGAGCTGCAGGGGTGACGCCTGTGGGCAGCGCACACCACACAGAGCTGCCTGGCTGTGTCTCTACTTAGGGGCTGGACATGCCAGCCGCTTCTGAGAGCAGTGCAGAGCCAGGGCATGCAGGGAGCCTGCATTAGCCCCGCTGTGCCACCGACCGGGAGCCACCTGAGGTAAGTGCCATTTGGATGGAGCCCGCAATCCAAACCCCCTGCCCCAGGTTGGAACCACCTCCTGTACCCAAACTCCCTCTCAGACCCTGAACTCCCAGGTTGGAACCACCTCCTGTACCCAAACTCCCTCTCAGACCCTGAACTCCCTCCCACACCCCAAAATCTGCCCCAGCACCGAGCCCCCTCCCAGACCCTGCACCCCAAACCTCCTGCCCCAGGTTGGAACCCTCTCCCGCACCCTAACAACCTCACAGACCCCACACCTCTACCCTAGCCCTGAGCCCTCACCCACACCCAAATTCCCTCCCGGAGCCTGCACCCCCTCCCGTGCTCCAACCCCCTGTCCCATCCCTGAGCCCCCTTCTGCAACCCAACGCCCTCATTTCCAGCCCCACCCCAGAGCCCTCACCTCCTCCTGCACCCCAACCTCCCTGCCCCATCCCAGTGAAAGTGAGTGAGGGTGGGGGAGAGAGCAATGGAGGGAGAGGGGATGGAGTGTGAAGGGGCAGGGCAGTGTTGGGGCCTCAGGGAAGGGGCGGTACAAGGGTGTTTGGTTTTGTGTAATTAGAAAGTTGGCAACTCTTGATAAATAACACTTCCTTATTCACTTTACCCATACCAGTCAGGTTGAAATGTTTCATTCTGACAAGGCAAAGACATTTTTTGATAATGTCAAAACATTCTATTATAATATAAAATCTTCAATATATCTATAACATTGTGTGTGTGTGTGTATAAAATATATTATATATAAATATAATATCAAAATAATATTTTGATATAATATAAAAGTCTAAAGAAATATCAAAATAAGGTAAAAATGTTTCATTTTGCCTTAATCAAAACAGCTTGACGTTATCAAAACACAATTGACACACATTGAAAGTGAAACATTTCAACTTTGACTAAAGTGCATTTTTCAACAAAAACCCATTCCACAGAAATTTTTTTGACAAGTTCTCATTGTTAGCAATGTAACTTAATTACAACTTAATTTGTTTCAGATGTAAGCTATGCAGAAGATGCCAATGCATTTTAACTACATAAGAAAGTTGAAGAGTTTGTGTTATTCCATTCATAAAATTATTTGGGACAAAATAAGATCCAACAATGAACGCTGAACTTTTTAAAGGAACTTTATAAGTTCGTTTGAACTCAAGCTAGTTGTTATAAATTCCACTTCTTAGGAAGTGTATGCAAAGAATTAGTGCTGTAATCTTAGGGTGCATCAACTAAATTTTTCCTGCATAAGAGAGATTGAACCCCTGCTGTAAAGGCAAAACTCAACTCAGCTGTAACTATGGAGTTGCACTCAGCACCTCCATACTTTAATAGTCCATCAAACTACATTGTTATGCTCAGAGTTGGAAAACTGGTCAATGCAACACTCGCCTTCCATTCAGGCTAAATGGGGGAACAATTAAATGCCCCTTTCTTTAGAGATAACTGAAACAATGAAAGCCACCACTCAAAACGGAGGACACATGCAAGGCTGCTCAAGAATCTGAACTATATGGTTGGAGGGGTTTCATGGTTGGCTTAGTGTAAATGCAGTGGTGGGGAAGTGATTTGATTGCAGGTCTGTGTCTGTGTGTGAAAGAGAGAAGGAGGGAAACCATTTCAAGAATACACAGAGAAGGTACAAGGAAGCCCCAGAAGCCCTGGTTGCATGACCCTGAGGGAAAAAACATGGAGAGAGTGCACTTTTGGACTGAGTGCTAGCTGGCAGCGGCCTGGGGCTGTGAGCAGAGAAACTATCGCCGGTTTGATTCCCTTCAGGGATACAGGACTTTGTCCATTCTTTGCAAATAAAACAGGATTGCAACAAACACATGCATGACTCCATCATCAATTTCTCTTCCTAGCTGAAACAACTGGCAAGGCCCCAAACATTGACCAGCTGTTCGGATCAAAAGCAGTAACAATGTAAACTGGGGGGGGATAGCTCAGTGGTTTGACCCTTGGCCTGCTAAACCCAGGGTTGTGAGTTCAATCCTTGAGGGGGCCATTTAGGAATCTGGAACAAAAAAAATGGGGATTGGTCCTGTTTTGGGGTCAGGGATAGCTCAGTGGTTGGCGCATTAGCCTGCTAAACCCAGGGTTGCGAGTTCAATCCTTGAGGGGGCCATTTAGGGATCTGGGGCAAAAATTGGGTATTGGTCCTGCTTTGAGCAGGGGGTTGGGCTAGATGACCTCCTGAGGTCCCTTCCAACCCTGATATTCTATGATTCTAAGATGAATTCAGCTGCTTACCATGGTGGAGGCGACATGAAACTTACATGCCGGAGTTGGAAGTGAGCCCTATCATTTCTATTTATTTGTCTCTGGCAGTGTGTGCTAGGTGGTGTCCAAATGTCAAGGAAAGCATGCCCTGGCCCCCAAAGAGCTTACCACCTAGACAGGAAGAGTCTTCTGAGGCACCACTAATTGGCAGCTGCCAGTCTATTCTGTAGAGGTTCTTATACCACCCTCACCACCGAAGTACATGGACACCTTCCAATAGCATATTAAGCAATGTTACTAACTAGTGGTGTGTGGGGTTTGTTCTCTGTCTCCCTGAAACCTGTTTGAAAATATTTGTCCCTTTGTCCTGCCCCAAGAGGGCTCATAAACTTGAACATGAATGGAGATAAACACCATCGGTGTTGAGCTGCATCCAGAAGAAATACTCATTTTAGTGTGTTGCAGTCCAGCAGATCTTACTCATCTACAGTCCTCAAGACTAACAGACACTCAGTAATTGCTCAGAGAGATGGGGTGGCCAGTGGCCAGGCTATGTCTTCTGTTTATTATGTGGATCAGATGGTTTCCTGATACTAGCAGCTGAATACTTTTTGGATAGTTCTGTATAATTACATCTGACTTATAAATAGACAGCCTTGCTACAGTTGCCTGCATTCCATCTGGGGAAATGTTGATGCATGTGGTCCTATGATGTGAAAAGCAATGTATTCTGGCTGAATGTGGGCAAACAGCTACCTCACCTTTTACATGGCCAAGGATCTCACAGGGGCCAAGTTGGGTCCTTGATATGACAGGCAAAAATCCGGCAGCAAAACATCCACTCTCTCCTTCCTCCTTTTCCTTTTCTAATTTCTTTCCTTCTTGTTTCTCTCTCAAGGTTTCATCCCTAGGCAGGAGCAAAAACATGGCCCATGTGCCATGTAGTCCCTTACTATAGGGGAACACTGAACAGAGATGCTAGGCCCCTGAACAGAGGTGAGTTCCAGAGAAATTACGACACAGAATTTTGTCTGCCACCTGGTACATTTCCCCGCTATCTAGCATTAATGTTCTACATATGATTTGTTAGGCAGTAAGTCAATTGTCTTTTCTCTTCAAACTTGAATTACAAATTCGACCCTCAATTTGCAATGCATTGTGTCTAGATATGGCAAAAAACCTGGACTGGATCCAGCATAAGAGTGGATCAGATTCTGCAGGATGTTTACAAAGTACAAACCTTCATGCCTGCAGTTGTGGATCCAGGAAAATAATTGGTGTTAAATTCTCTGGGCATATCAGGCTATGAAAACAACCCTAGCACCTATACACCTGCATTTCTCGTTCTTATTTTGTCTGAATCAGTTTGAACTCAACCCACATTTGTGTTTTGGGTCTGAGCTGGTTTATCAGCCTCCGCCATCCCCACTCTGTTTGGGCTTGGGCTGAAGGGTTTGGGCATGGGCTGGCTCTGAAGGACATGAATGAGAAGATGCCCACTGACACCAGTGGGAGCTGGATCAGCTCTTTAGCATCCAATCTCCACTTTCCCATGATTCGCTTTCACCCACTCAGGGCCAATAAGTCTGCAATCCACTCTGGTGGGACACACCGCTGTGTCCTGCTGTTCTGGGGCTTCCTCCTGGCTGACGTTCACCCAGATGGCCTGCATTCACACCCTGAGTGCCATGCTCTTTGGGATTCAACTGATAGGGAAAGCTCATGCTGGGATGAGCTATAAACAGACCAGCAGCATGGCCCACCTAACTCTGGGGCCCCGCACCAAACCGGGGGCTGGCACAAGGGCAAGGAGTGTGTGGGAAGGAATGACAGCCAGGACCATATGCGGGGGAGGGATAGCTCAGTGGTTTGAGCATTGGCCTGCTAAACCCAGGGTTGTGAGTTCAATCCTTGAAGGGGCCATTTAGGGATCTGGGGCAAAAATTGGGGATTGGTCCTGCTTTGAGCAGGGGGTTGGACTAGATGACCTCCTGAGGTCCCTTCCAACCCTGATATTCTATGATTCTATGACCATCAAAAGCATGGTGGATGTCTTGCGGGGAGTGGTCATGGAAGATACAAGTCTGCATAGCATTAGTCAGCACTGTGCAATACCCATGCATATCTGCATTCGATGATGACATCCCAGGTCATTTATGACTGTATTGAACAGCACTGGTCCCATTAAAGGTCCCTGGAGGACCCTGCTATTTACCTCTCTCCTGTTTGAAAACTGACTACCCTTTGTTTTCTGTCTTTTAACCTGTTACTGACCTATAAGAGGACCATCTCTCTTATCCCATGACAGCTTACTTTGCTTAAGAGCTTTGGTGAGGACAAAGGCTGCCTGAAAGTCCAAGTATATGATAGTGAATGGATCATCCTCGTTCACATGTTTATTGATCCCCCTCAAAGAATTCTAATACATTGGTGATGCATGCTTTCCCTTTACAAAAGCAGTGTTGACTCTTCCCCCAAATTGGGTCAACTGGGAGCAGGTTCAAGCCAAACAAAAATAGAATCATAGAAGTCTAGTATTGGAAGGGATCTCCAGAGGTCATTTAGTCCAGTCCTATTCACTCAAGGCAGGACTACATAATAACTAGACAATAACTGACAGGCGTTTGTCTAACCTGCTCTTAAAAACTTCCAATGATGGAGATTCCACAATCTCCCTAGGCAATTTATTCCAGTGCTTACCACCCTGACAGGAAGTTTTTCTTAATGTCCGACCTAACTCGCCCTTGCTGCAATTTAAGCCCATTGTTTCATGTCCTATCCTCAGAGGTTAAGGAGAACAATTTTTCTCCCTCCTTCTTGTAACAACCTTTTATGTCCTTGAAAACTGTTAACATGTCCCCTCCCAGTCTTCTCTTCTCCAGACTAAACAAACCCAATCTTCCATCATAGGTCATGTTTTCTTTAATCATGATCTTTAATCATTTTTGTTGCTCTCCTCTAGATTTTCTCCAATTTGTCCACATCTTTCCTGAAATGTGGTGCCCAGAACTGGACACAATACTTCAGTTGAGGCCTAATCAGCGCTGAGTAGTGCGGAAGAGTTACTTCTCGTGTCTTGCTGACAACACTCCTGCTAACACATCCCAGAATGATGTTTACTCTTTTTGCGACAGTGTTACACTGTTGACTCATATTTAGCTTGTGATCCACTATGACCCCCAGATCCCTTTCCACAGTACTGCTTCCTAGGCCGTCATTTCCCATTTTGCATGTGTGCAACTGATTGTTCCTTCCTATGTGGCGTTCTGTGCATTTGTCCTTGTAGCCTGCTTCTGCACACCCTTTTGCCCCAGTTGAACTAAATTGGTTTAAAAAAAAAATGGAAAGTCAAACTGGGCCATTTTCTTGTTTTGACAAAACTTAAAGTGAAAGTCAGTTACTGTTTCCTTTTTGGAGCCCTTTAAAACAACCCAAAAGAGATCCACTCCAGGTGGGACGGCTGAGCTTATATGAAACCATGACATTTCAAACAGCTTGGCTCCTTTGGAGCTATTATGCCTTCAGTGTATTTGCACTGACAGCTTGTTAGCTGTAAACAGCTGGAAAGGAGATGTTAATAATATCTTGCATTCCCATTGAGATTGCTGGGAGAAACCCTTTTCCAGGTCAGTGAAAAATGCAGGTCCAAGCACTGTTACAGCACTGAGAGAAAAGATTTTTAAACTGTATTACAAGGAAATTGAACCAGCACCCACACCCAATCCCAGGGAAACTGACATACAAGGGGCAACTGAAACTCTCCACAAATAAATTTAGTAGTCTGATGGCAAGGCCGTCGCTCACGCTGTCGTGCCTCAGCATCACGTCCGCATGACGGTGCATGTGTGGTCAGATCAAGAGAAGAGGGAAATGTCACTCAAAGATAAAATCCAAATCCACGTTCAGCCTCACTCCACATAGTTTACTTATGCTTTACTGTGAATGCAAGTTACCGAGCATGTACAATACCCCCGAAGTACCCCCCAAACCCACAATACAATATCACATCGGAGCTGGCCCTCCATCAATGACTGTTTGAAAGGATCGTCTTTCAGACAGCATCCGGGAAGACGTGTTTCGTTAAAGACAGCCTTGATCTGGCATGGTATGAAATCTGCAAAGTCACACACAGACTAGTCACAGGGCCCACTTTGTCTCTGAAGCAGTGTGATGGGACGGCCCTGGCTCAGGTTTTTCTTCCTCAGCCCCCAGCATTGACTGAGTGGCCCCTCCTTTCTGTCACAGCCCAGACCAATGGCCATCTCAGCTGCCCAGGGAAGGAATGATGTCCCTCGGAGTCTAATCAAAGCCCTGCCTCCAGGCCAGGGCACCGGAACAGAGGGGGCAGGGGGGTCATGCCCCACATTTCCAGCCGTAAGGACAAGCAATGAGGGGGGAGGCTGAAGAGGAGCGAGCAGGGCGTGGCGTCTTAGGGGAAGGGGCGGTACAAGGGCAGGGGCTCAGGGAGAAGGAGCGGTGCGGGGGTGGGGTCTCGGGGAGGTGGCTCAGAGGGAGGGACCACAGTTTGGGAGCATGTGGCCCTCCCACTTTTAGGGTGCTTCCGCCGCTCCTGGTCCAGGCGTCATTAACGTAAGTGCATCCATTTGCAGGCCTCTCAAAGTGAAACGGTTCAGCAACCCCAAAGCCATACACATTAAAAGGCAGACAGCTCACCAATTCTGTGGGCCTTGTGCTAGGAACCCCCTCCTACTGCCCAAGAGGTAACCATCCCTGTTCCATGATCCTGGAGCCCTAGTCCAGGGCCTCTAGCCCACTGGCCAGCCTCCAAGCATCTTACAACCCTTCCACCACCACCTCGGGCTCCTGCCAGCAGGGTCCGTGCAGCAAGCCACTCCCCTGCCTCCTTCACCTGGGGGTCCTACCCCTTCTGGACTCCTACAAAGCCACCCTCTTCCTTGGGGTTTGGCCTGTCCGTGGCTGAGCCGGCTCCTTCCCGTTACCTAGAGCCGCCACACCAGCCTTCCACGGGGGTTCCTGAGCTCCACTCAGTCCTCCCCACCAACTCCCGCCCGTTCCTTCTCTGGGCCAGCCCCTCCCCGAGCAGCTCCCAGCTCCTGCTCTGTGGGAGTCCATGCAGCTCCCTCCAGGGCACCCTCCCTCACCGGCTCCTGCCTCGTCTTCCTCCTCACCCTAACCGCCACTTGGACAGACGCCAGGGGCCTTCTACCAGGCCCCATGGGGAAGCAGCTACCGTCCCAAGAGACCTGCGCCCATTTCCCCGTAAAGGGGCCTGTCGCTAGGGTTGCCAAGTTTCTACTCGCACAAAACCGAACGCTCTTGCCACGCCCCTTCTAGGAGGCTCTGCCCCCACTCACTCCACCCCCCCATCACTTGCTCTCCCCACCCTCACTCACTCGCTCATTTTCACTGGGCTGATGCAGGGGGTTGGGGTGTGGAAGGGGGTACGGGCTCTGGGCACCGGTTCTGGGGTGGGGCCAGAAATGAGGGGTTCAGGTTGCGGAATGGGGGGCTACGGGATGGGGCAGGGGGTTGGGGTGCCAGGGGTTGTGAGGGCTCTAGCTGGGGGGGTGCAGACTCTGGGATGGTGCTCTGGGCTGGGACCAAGGGGTTTGGAGGACGGAAGGGGGATCAGGGCTGGGACAGGGGATTTGGGGACGGGAGGAGGTCAGGGGTGCAGACTCTGGGATGGTGCTCTGGGCTGGGACCAAGGGGTTTGGAGGACGGAAGGGGGATCAGGGCTGGGACAGGGGATTTGGGGACGGGAGGAGGTCAGGGGTGCAGGCTCTGGGATGGTGCTCTGGGCTGGGACCAAGGGGTTTGGAGGACGGAAGGGGGATCAGGGCTGGGACAGGGGATTTGGGGATGGGAGGAGGTCAGGGGTGCAGACTCTGGGATGGTGCTCTGGGCTGGGACCAAGGGGTTTGGAGGACGGAAGGGGGATCAGGGCTGGGACAGGGGATTTGGGGACGGGAGGAGGTCAGGGGTGCAGGCTCTGGGATGGTGCTCTGGGCTGGGACCAAGGGGTTTGGAGGACGGAAGGGGGATCAGGGCTGGGACAGGGGATTTGGGGACGGGAGGAGGTCAGGGGTGCAGGCTCTGGGTGGTGCTCTGGGCTGGGACCAAGGGGTTTGGAGGACGGAAGGGGGATCAGGGCTGGGACAGGGGATTTGGGGACGGGAGGAGGTCAGGGGTGCAGGCTCTGGGTGGTGCTCTGGGCTGGGACCAAGGGGTTTGGAGGACGGAAGGGGGATCAGGGCTGGGACAGGGGATTTGGGGACGGGAGGAGGTCAGGGGTGCAGGCTCTGGGTGGTGCTCTGGGCTGGGACCAAGGGGTTTGGAGGACGGAAGGGGGATCAGGGCTGGGACAGGGGATTTGGGGACGGGAGGAGGTCAGGGGTGCAGGCTCTGGGTGGTGCTTACCTCAGGCAGCTCCCAGAAGCAGCGACATGTCCCCTCTCTGACTCCTATGTGGAGGCATGGCCAGGCAGCTCTGTGCACTGTCCCATCCGCAAGCTCCACCCCCACAGACCGGGCAGTGTGCAGAGGCCACTGGCTGTCCCTAGGTGTAGGATCTGGAGGGGGGACATGCTGCTGCTTCTGGGAGCCACACGGAGACAGAGCAAGCAGGGAGACTGCTTTAGCCCCACTGCACCATGGACTGGACTTTTAACGGCCCGGTCAGCGGTTCTGACTGGAGCCACCAGGGTCCCTATTTGACCTGGCATTCTGGTTGAAAACTGGACATCTGGCAACCGTACCCGTTGCACTGTGACAGCCAAAAGACATGCTGCCTCTGGCTTTAGACAAAGCCATTGGAAAGGCAGCAGGGACCCTTCTGATTATCTAGTCTCACGTCCTGCCTGAGATGGGTCAGAGAATTTCACCCCCAGGGTTAATGCCTCAAGTCCATACGTTCTGTGAGCGCTAGAGCGTATCTCTGAGGGGAAAACACCCACTCTAGATTAAAAAACTTTGAGCAATGCGGACTCCACCACATTTCTTGGCAAGTTTTTCCAACGGTTAATTACTTTCACTGTTAAAAATGTGCACCCGACTTCCAGTCTGAATTGGTCTTGCTTCAACTGCCAGCCGTTGGATCTCATTCTGCTGGATTAAAGAGCCCTCTGAGCTCTCAGAAACCTGCTCCCCACACAGGCATGCGCAGACTGGAATCAAGTCGCCTTCTCTTGATGAAATTACATAGACTGTGTTTCTTCAATCTCTCGCCATTGGCAGGTTTTCCAGACCTCTAAGTATTCAGGTACCTCTTTTTGGCACCCTTTTGAAGTATGGCCATCAAAACAGGACACCCCATTCTAGTAGTGGTGTCAATGTCATATACAGAAGTAATACCACCGCTTTACATTCAAGGATCCCATTTACCCTCTTAGGCCATGTCTACACTGCCCCACAGTTCACACTACGGGGTGTGAATAGCGGTGCACACCAAACTGTTGGTGCTGTAATTCCCCCTTGTGGACTCTGCAGGTATGCACTAAAAGGTTCCTATGTGGATTAACATAGTTCTCTTTGAAGAGGATTATATTCACAAGGGGCAGTGTAAGACATGCCCTTTGGTATAGCATCACACTGGGCATTCACATTTAGGTGGTCATCTACTGTTGCCCCAAGTCTTTTTCAATGTCACTGCATTGTAGGACAGTTCCCCATCTTGTAGTGTGGTCTAGGTTCTTTGTTCCCAGACATATGACCACACGTTTGGCTGTATTAAAACACAGGTACAGTTCAAACCAGCCAGTTTACTAAGTGGTCGGGGTCAATCTGTATAATTCACTTGTCCGCAGCAACATTTATCACTTCACCAGTGTTTGTGTCATATAAATATTACCAGTAATGATTTTATATTTGCTCCCAGATCATTAATGAAGGTTGATTAGCCTTGGACTGAAAACAGATCCCTGAGGGACCCACTAGAAATACCCCCGTTGGATGAGACTTTCCCATTTACAGTTCCTTTTTGTGATCTGTCAGTTAACCAATTTTTAATTATTTAATTTGGCCTGCACGGGTTATATATGGTGCTAATCTTTTTATCAGAATGTCATGCAGGACTAAATTAAACGCCTTACAGAAATCTTAGTATCGCATGTCACTACAATTACCTGTATGAATCAAACTTTTTTTTTTTTTTGAGATCACGAATCTGACAAGTTTTCTATAAAGGCATGTAGATTTGCACTGATTATGCTACTGTCCTTTCATTCTTTACTGACTGCATCCCATATCAGCCGTTCCATGACTTGCCCATGATCAGTGTCAGGCTAACTGACCCATAGTTACTCAGGTCAGTGCATTTATCCTTTTTATGTATTGGCATGACATTTGCTTTTTTCTAGGCCTCTGCAGCAGTAGTTATTGTAAAGTCCACCAACTCATCAGGAACTAAACAGAGCTTTGAACCAATTTCCCAGAGGCTATTAATCATCAAAATGGCAATATTGTTCGTTTGCTATTATCCCAGATTTCAGCAAGCCACCTCGACTGAAAAGTTCTATGTTCCATTACCAATATTCGAACAAAAAAGGTGAAGAAAAATTGATTTGGGCATTTTCTTCTGCTGCACCATTAAGAAGGAGAAGACTTAAATTTCTTCTGGCATAAATATTCCTACATTCCTAGCTGCTGCTGTAATGTAGACATACAACTCTAACTGTTCCAAGGGAGCTGCTTCCATCACACTGAGAGGTCTGTCTCAGAAAATAATGAAACTTACAATGTTTCCATTTTAAAAAACGTTAAATAAAAACAAGTCCTTGCAGCTATTATTGTTATGTAAGCGGGTCTCTTCCCTTCTGTGCCAGGCTTGGAGAGCTCCTCGTGGTTTTAGAAATGTAGAATTCTGAGAAAGAACCAATTTCACTTTAATTGAATCTACTGGCTGAATCATAAAGAAAGGGGGAAACTTACTATATAGGCAGAGCCAGTAGCATTTCCCAATATAATCCCTTATTTTCAGTTGTTTATAACTTTTCCAAACTATATTGTGGAAACACAGGATAGACAGTGCACACTGAATGAGCAGCTATTCTTTTGTTTTCTCCAGTATGGAGGTACTGGGAACCTTAATTTTGGCATTACCTAACTTTTGATTGTTTGATTTTGCAGCCACAATAATGCTCTTAATGTAATGTTTTTGGATATAATATGTACACATACATATATAATCAACTGCTTTATACATACAGTAATGCCAGAAAGGAAGCTGGGCCATGACTTTGTCCATTAATTTATCATTCAGAACAAAAGCCCACGTGTTTACACTACTAATCTCAGCAATGAGCGTAACATTGGGCCATATCGTCCAATCTGCAGGAGTTGGGGATGAGTTGTCAAGGTCAAAATACTGACAGGGAAGATTTACCTTGGTATAAAAATAAAATGTCCAATTGCAATGCAGTTGGAAATGACAGGAATGTAATTGCGTCCCATATAAATGCAATTTAATTTCACTGAAATGCCATGCTCAGCGAGTTGGGAACTAGGCAGGATTAGGTTATCTGAGATGGGGCCAAATCAGAACCAATTCTCTGAATCCCTTCCCCCACCACACACAATCTTTGGGCATTCAGCAAAATGAGACGTGAATAGAAAAAACCATAGCTTTGCAAAACCAGGTGTGCGTCGGTAGCTAGAAGGTGCTGTTACGATAAGGACCATGCTGAGAGAGGTATATGAATCCCAACAAGCTTTTGGGCAGTTCAGATCTGGATGAAGCCATGGCAGCAGAGCCGGCTGAAGGTTAATGAAAAGGCCTTTAAAATAAAAAAAAAACAAGTTTGTGACAAAACCCACTGACTTCCAAAACTTTTCACATTTTGGGAAAAGCTCACATCCTCAGTTTTTTTAAATGCAAATCTTATTGACATTGTTAACAGTGTGGTTGTTGAAGTGTATCCTTATCCAAACCTGGGTTTCAATCAACAAAATAGATCATTAACTTTTTTTTGATAAAAATTTCTTAAAAAATGAAAAATGAGCCCATTACAAACACTGCCAAATGGAAAGAGCTTTGATGTTTTTTCATGAAAGCTGTTTGCATTCCAATCAGCTCTACTCCCCAGTGCAGGCCGCTCTCTCTAATGGGCAGTCCTAGCCCACCAGGATCCCACCTGCCAGACTCTGGGGGAGTTCAGATCTGAACCCACCTCCAGATGCCACACAGCAGGCCTGTATCCAGCACTGCAGTGGGCACCAGAGTACTGGGTAGCCAGGAAGGGGTAGGAATCTGGTGTGGTTACAACGAGAGCCCATGTGATTTTGAATAGTAGCACTAGACTTTCAATCCAGTTGTCATTCTCCCAATTCACGGGCTGGAGAGTGGAAGGAAGGCCTGGTTCTCTCTCACCCACTCAATGGCCATTGCCCTTACTGCTCCATTCTTCTGGCGAGGAGGGCAATTTCATGCTTTAAATTCAGCATGATGCCCATGTAATCTCCTAGCTCAATCTGCAAGGAGTGATGGCAACTTTCCAGGTGATAGAGCAAGTGACCTCCGCACACCACCCAGCCTGTGCTGGCCTCAGCAAAATTAATCGAAGAACCTGTCCCTAAATGCAGGTCTTTTGCAGGACAGACAGACAGACACATGATGTGCCCCTCTCCCGCTCAACATACTCAAGGCCAGAACCAGCAGCTCTTAATCTCCATGGGAGCTGATGTAAAGACTGCAGGATGGGACCCCCGCATAATTGGTTTTTTTTGTAAAATCAATATCACAAGGGGATATTACACTTCACTACTGACAGAGCAGAAACTCTAAAGAGAACAAGGAGTTTGTGGCCACTGGGAAATTGTAACCTGCCATCCTGAGCCCTGCCAGGAGTTGTTTAGCGCACAAGCAAGCTGAGGAAGGAACAGATTTGCTGCGGCTCTGAAAACATGGAGCACAAACCTTGCAGCCCTCTGCACGCGCTTGGATTTCTGCAAGAGACTGCAGCTGAGAAAGTGGGTGGGGGTGGGGGAGTGGGAGAAACAGAAGGAAATAGAAAATAAAAGTAAAAAAGAAACAGTAACACAAAGCCAGTGAAGTCCCCTCAGGTCTGTTGTCAGATGGCATCACAGCCAAGAGAACAAGCTGCCTCAGTCAGAGGAAAAGCAGGGACACGTCTTATAATTCATAAACGTAACTTGGCCCCGGGTAGAGGAGCTGCTGGGGTTGACCACGGGACCGGCTGGTCTGGAAACACAAGCCCCTCCTGCCGACGTGGAAGAGGCTGCTCTGTGCAGGTGGGAGGAGGTGACCGGACAGGTTTCGAACGGGAGTGCCGGGGCCAGCCACAATCCCCCAGTGGCCACATTCTGTGTGTGGTGCTCCCACCTACGCCAGCAAGAGAGCCACATGCCATGGGCGTCGCCAGGAGAGTCTCTTTCCCCCGCATACGAGGATCCACTAGGGCGGAAGCCAGTGTCCTGGGGGAAGGAAAGGTTCTGCGAAGGCAGCTGCTGTGCCAGCAGGAAAATAAAATGTAGCCAGGATTATAGAATATGTGGAAAATCCTCCTCGCATATGGGCAGAGTCTGCCCCCCCTCCCCTGAGTTTCATGGTGCCTTCCTCCACAACTTGCCCCACTGAGATCAGCCCCACTACTCACAGGGGAAAGGTACAACATAACATGGGGGCGGGTGCAGAATTGAGCCCAGTCAGAGGAAGCCTCCACAAATGCTTCCTACTTGCAGCTAGTCCTCCTCTGTATGGGTTAGAATCATAGAATATCAGGGTTGGAAGGGACCTCAGGAGGTCATCTAGTCCAACCCCCTGCTCAAAGCAGGACTGATCCCCGACTAAATCATCCCAGCCAGGGCTTTGTCAAGCCTGACCTTAAAAACTTCTAGGGAAGGAGATTCCACCACCTCCCTAGGTAACGCAGTCCAGTGTTTCACCACCCTCCTAGGGAAAAAGTTTTTCCTAATATCCAACCTAAACCTCCCCCACTGCAACTTGAGACCATTAGTCCTTGTTCTGTCATCTGCTACCACTGAGAACAGTCTAGATCCATCCTCTTTGGAACCCCCTCTCAGGTAGTTGAAAGCAGCTATCAAATCCCTCCTCATTCTTCTCTCCTGAAGACTGAACATCCCCAGTTCCCTCAGCCTCTCCTTATAAGTCATGTGTTCCAGTCCCCTAATCATTTTTGTTGCTCTCCGCTGGACTCTTTCCAATTTTTCCACATCCTTCTTGTAGTGTGGGGCCCAAAACTGGACACAGTACTCCAGATGAGGCCTCACCAATGTCGAATAGAGGGGAACGATCACGTCCCTCGATCTGCTGGCAATACCCCTACTTATACGTCCCAAAATGCCATTGGCCTTCTTGGCAACAAGGGCACACTGTTGACTCAGATCCAGCTTCTCATCCACTGTAACCCCTAGGTCCTTTTCTGCAGAACTGCTGCCGAGCCATTTGGTCCCTAGTCTGTAGTTGTGTATTGGGTTCTTCCGTCCTAAGTGCAGAACCCTGCGTTCATCTTTTACAAGCAAGACTCTGCTGGAAGTGATCTGCAGAAGGGCTGGGATTTGTTACTAGCTCCACTCTGCTGCTTTCAGCGCTGTGAACTGACATGGCTAAGGCGACTTTGTTTCTCAAGCATCCCACCCCCCTTTTGTTCTCAACAAGATTTTTTTAAATTTTAAAACAAAACTCACTGTGTTCAGAGCCCAGCGATAATGACAGAAACCAAGATGGAGGATGAGGCAATGCAAAGCCAAGAAGAAGGAATGCCTCTGAGATGCTTCCTTTCTGGTCATCACATTTGTTCTCTCATAGTGCTTTCACTCTGTGTTCCTCATGGCAAGTGGAGACCCGGTGAAAAAACTAGAAGGTTTTTGTATTAAGTCAAGTCCAAGGTCTTGGTCTTTATCTTCATCTTCACAGCTGCTGAATGGCCTGGGCCCAGGGAAGTGAGAAGAGCCAAGGAGGAGGCCCCTGGTCAACAGCTCTGCTCCTCAAGCACAATGGAATTTTCCACCGTCTGGGTCAATCTTGTCTGTGCAGGTGACAGACCTTTCTGGGGACTGAACTCCCCCAGGAACGAGGGACCAGCACAGACCTTCCCACCTTCCACTCCAAGAGTCAGGGACATGTCTCTGACCTGCCTTTGCTAACACTAATACAAAGCAGTGTGGACCTATTATAAAAGCCAAAACAAAAGACTACACAGACCACACAGTTCTCCCCCTGGGGATAAGGTGGGAGCGACAGAGAACAAACCACATACGACAGATGTTAGTCACATGGCTTAATGAGCTGCTGCATTAATGATCTGGAGGATGGCGTGAACTGCACCCTCAGCAAGTTTGCAGATGACACGAAACTGGGAGGAGAGGTAGATACGCTGGAGGGTAGGATGGGATACAGAGGGCCCTAGACAAATTAGAGGATTGGGCCAAAAGAAATCTGATGAGGTTCAACAAGGACAAGTGCAGAGTCCTGCACTTAGGACGGAAGAATCCCATGCACTGCTACAGACTAAGGACTGAGCGGCTAGGCAGCAGTTCTGCAGAAAAGGACCTAAGGGTTAAGTGGACGAGAAGCTGGATATGAGTTAACGGTGTGCCCTTGTTGCCAAGAAGGCTAACGGCATTTTGGGCTGTATAAGTAGGAGCATTGCCAGCGGATCGAAAAAGAATTAGATAAGTTCATGGAGGGTAGGTCCATCAATGGCTATTAGTCAAGATGGTCAGCGAGGCAACATCATGGTCTGGGTGTCCCTAAACCACTGACTGCCAGACGATGGGACTGGACAATGGATCACTCAATAATTGCCCTGTTCTGTTCATTCCCTCTGGGGCACCTGGCATTGGCCACTGTCAGAAGACAAGACATTGGGCCAGATGGAACCATTGGTCTGACCCAGTCTGGCCGTTCTTAAGAGGCTGGTCCTTGGTAGGGGCTTGACACTCATCCTTTTACCCCTTTTCTTTGTTCCCTGATTCTGCTCAACATGCAAAAAAACATCCAAGCTTTCTGCCATCTACTCCTGGGGTTTGAATTTTTCCATCTGTGAGTTCATCTGAAAGCTAAAATAGCTCCCTTGTGTGCAGCCAGCCAGCCGCAGAGCTAAACGGCAGACAAACAAGCTCTTCTGGCTGATGCCATGTCAGCACAGTGGTGCTGCTGAGAGCTTCCCTTCTCTGCCCCGCTCTTTACGGAAGTGTGGGGCTTTCATGATCACCCTCTGTCTCTTTCTCTGACTGCATCACATACTCAGCAGGTCACCAGACTGGCAGAGGAAGGTGAAATACATCTGTGGCTACGAAGGTATCTTTGTGGGTGCGCGAGTGCGCCTTTGCTTTTGCATTTCGATACAAGCACCTGGACCTTGTATAGAAATGCATAAACAAAGGAACGCATACACAGACACACCCACGTTCTACATTGCCACCAAAGTGTGACTGCTAGAATACCAAAACATCATTTACTCCTTGCCACGAGCAACTTTTCCAACCAGGGAAGGGAAAAACCAGTGGGGGAGCATGGGATGGGAATCATTAGCCAAAATGGCAAGAGAGACTCACGGAGTTGTTCTTGGTGTCTGCCCTAGTTCTTGCAAGCACCCTGTTCCTTCAAAGACAGACAAATAAATGGTTCACCAGATGGCAAAACAAAACACCAGATTGATCCCATCCGTATCAGCTCAAGAAATGGTCAGCTGTCCAAGACACAAGGGGATATAGAGCAGCAGATCTTTGCATTGCCAAACAAATAAAAACTGACAAAGATCAACTTGAAACCGAAAGCTGCAGAGAAAATCAACACATCAGAACTGAAAACAAAAGAGCACTGTGAGACCTTCCAACTTGAATCAGAAACAGGCTGGAGTCACTGCCAGGGGAAGAGGAAGGGGTGACCCTGACTGGAACTGAATTGAAATAAGCAGTGCTCAGAGACAATGTGATTCAAGCTGCAGCAGTTGCAGTGGGATATCAGCATAGACAGAAGAAGAACTGGATAAGCCAACAGAGGTGGCATCGTATTGAGGAAAGAAAGTAACTGAAAGGAAAACTCCTGAATGCTAAAACCGACAAAATGCTGGAAGCAGCAGACAAAGCAGTGAAAAGCAATGCCAAGGAAAGAGTGATGGAGCTATGTTGAAGACCTACCAGATGAAGCTGCTGCTCTGATAGGATACTAGAGTCGTTTACCAAGTGACTAAAACCCTGTGTGGATGCTTCAAAAACAGGAAATGGGCCAATAAAAATTAAAGATAGAAAAATGCTTACAACTGAGGTAAAATAGAACAACAGATGGGCAGGGCATTTCAAAGAAGTCCTCAACAGGCCCGGCTCTACCTCAGCACCAGAGTTTGATGAAACATGCGAAGCTCATCAACTTGATATCATCATCTCTCCAACAGAGATGTCAGGAGTCCAGGCTGCAGTCAAGAATCTGAGAAACAAGAAGGCAGCGGGAGATGATCAGATCACAGCAGAAATGTCAAAACCACTTGACACTGCCACTGTACTGAAACTGACAGCGCTGTTCAGTGAAGTCTGGGGAAAAGAGGCCCAGTGCAAACATGGAATACATTGTCAGAATGCCCAAAAAGGGTGGCGATCTCAGGAGAGTAGTCACAGTACTCTCTGTTGTGGGAAAAGTCTTCTGTAGCATGATATTACACAGTATGAAAGAGGCAATGGATGCAAAGCTTAGGGAAGAACAGGCTGAATTCAGGCCCAAGAGATCTCGTGTAGATCAGATCGTCACACTAAGGGCCAGCATAGGAGAACGCACAGAATGGGCAGGCTCCCCTCATCATCAAGTTCACGGATTTGTCAAGAAGCATTTGATAGCCTGCATAGCCATACATTGTGAAACATTCTTCAGTCTTATAGAATTCTAGCAAAAGTCATGAACACTATCAGGGCTATGCATAGCAATGCAGATTGTGCTGGAAGGGTGGCCAATCAAACAGAGTGGTTCAATATGGAGACTGGTGTGAAACCGGGCTGCATTCTATCTCTGCTGTTTGGCATTGTCATCGAATGGATAATGAAGCATTTTAGCAACACAAACACTGGATTTGTGCTGGAAATGGCCCAACCTGATGATCACTTTAGATAAGCTATTACCAGCAGGACAGTGGGGTGGGAGGAGGTATTGTTTCATATTCTCTGTGTGCATATAAAGTCTGCTGCAGTTTCCACGGTATGCATCCGATGAAGTGAGCTGTAGCTCACGAAAGCTCATGCTCAAATAAATTGGTTAGTCTCTAAGGTGCCACAAGTACTCCTTTTCTTTTTGCGAATACAGACTAACACGGCTGTTACTCTGAAACTTATTTTAACTAAAACCCCAGCCTGAGCAAGACTACTCCTGCAAGGGCCTCGCACTAATAAAACAACCATTAATCACAGCAAAGCCTAATAACCCAAAGATCTGTGTTTTCCTGCTTGCTGTTACAGCTTCCTAACTTCCATTGGGAGTCCTGTCAGCACACTGAGCAAATCAATCATATTTTACCCCAAACTATAAACTGTCCTGTGACCCTAGGCACCTCAGTATTCACACTTTACACACTATTGCAAGAATATTTGTACCAAAATAGGCCTTGGGAGATAGCACGAGAAAGCTAATAACACGCTGGTTACTAATGTGATTGTAAAGCGCATGTGTAAACCTTATATGAGAAGTTATGAATTCCCTCTAGATAGTGGGAAAAGGACCTAGGGATGACAGTGGACGAGAAGCTGGATATGAGTCAGCGGTGTGCCCTTGTTGCCAAGAAGGCCAATGGCATTTTGGGATGTATAAGTAGGGGCATAGCGAGCAGATCGAGGGACGTGATCGTTCCCCTCTATTCGACATTGGTGAGGCCTCATCTGGAGTACTGTGTCCAGTTTTGGGCCCCACACTACAAGAAGGATGTGGATAAATTGGAAAGAGTCCGGCGAAGGGCAACAAAAATGATTAGGGGTCTAGAACACATGACTTATGAGGAGAGGCTGAGGGAACTGGGATTATTTAGTCTGCGGAAGAGAAGAATGAGGGGGGATTTGATAGCTGCTTTCAACTACCTGAGAGGTGGTTCCAGAGAGGATGGTTCTAGACTATTCTCAGTGGTGGAAGAGGACAGGACAAGGAGTAATGGTCTCAAGTTGCAGTGGAGGAGGTTTAGGTTGGATATTAGGAAAAACTTTTTCACTAGGAGGGTGGTGAAACACTGGAATGCGTTGCCTAAGGAGGTGGTGGAATCTCCTTCTTTAGATATTTTTAAGGTCAGGCTTGACAAAGCCCTGGCTGGGATGATTTAATTGGGGATGGGTCCTGCTTTTGAGCAGGGGGTTGGACTAGATGACCTACTAAGGTCCCTTCCGACCCTGATATTCTATGATTCTATGATTCTAGTGTTATTAGAACATGCGTAAGACAAAGGCAAAGACAGCCTAGCCTAAGCAAACTGGGTTTACTTCAATTTACATATTGGCTGATTTACCCTGTTAGCTTTCTTTGGGCTAACAGTTATCTTGAACCTGAACTCAAGAGATAGAGAATTAATATGGGTTCTACATCCCAAAGACTGAATCCCCAGGAGGTCTTCCTATCTTTCAAAACAAAAGACAATCCATTTGGGAACATCAGGAACAGAGAGAGACTTCCTCTAGATCCTTCACCGTAAGAGACAAAAGAGCCAAGTAATTTGATCTCTGTGGCCAATCAAAGCTGGAAAGGAGACTGGGGTGAAAGAAGCCATCTTGAACAAAGACTGTATCTTGCTAGTTTAAGTTTTAAACTTTTAGATGTATGCTTTTCCACTTTAATTTGCTTGTAACCATCTCTACCTTTATCTTTTACTTGGTATCACCTCATCCACAGTCTTTTGTTAACAAACTTATTTTACTTTTTCCATACACTAGCTCAGACCTGTGTTTGAAGGGAAGTGTGTATTTAACACATTCAAATTGATAAAACGCCATGTATTGACTCTTTAGAAGAGCAGGAAACTTAATATAGTCTGGGAATGCACCATGGTAGATGCTGTGCATTGCAGAACAACATCTGCATCCAATTTTGGTTCCCCCCCCAACTATAGAAGGGATGTGGACAAACTGGAGAGAGTCCAGCGGAGGGGAACAAAAATGATTAGGGGGCTGGAGCACATGACTTATGAGGAGAGGCTGAGGGAACTGGATTTGTTTAGTCTGCAGAAGAGAAGAGTGAGGGGGGATTTGATAGCAGCCTTCAACTACCTGAAAGGGGGTTCCAAAGAGGATGGATCTAGACTGTTCTCAGTGGTAGCAGATGACAGAACAAGGAGCAATGGTCTCAAGTTGCAGTGGGGGAGGTCTAGGTTGGATATTAGGAAACACTAGTTCACTAGGAGGGTGGTGAAACACTGGAATGGGTTACCTAGGGAGGTGGTGGAATCTCCTTCCTTAGAGGTTTTTAAGGCCCAGCTTGACAAAGCCCTGGCTGGGATGATTTAGTTGGTGTTGGTCTTACTTTGAGCAGGGGTTGGACTAGATGACCTCCTGAGGTCTCTTTGACCCCTAATATTCTATGATCTCTGAGGAGCTCAGAGGCTGGGGTTCACTGATTGTTACCTGCTAGGCAAGATATGGGCTGGGAGAGCCGTGAGAAGTTTGCTGGTGAAGAGGACAGCTTAGTCTGGCACGGAGCTGACGCAGACTAATCACCAGCAAAACTCACAGGTGATCAGGCAGAGAGGTAACAGTGAATCCCAGCTCTGGGTATTCCCAGCAGTGTGTTACACCTCCAAGATCAGGTGATGGGTCCATAGACAACAGTCCCACTAGGAGGAACTTTGAGAGCTTGTTGCTCTGTGACAGGCACAGATAGAATCATTACCAACCACTTAGTCAAATAACAGATTATGTAGAATGCCAAACATTAAACATAAGGCTTGAATGGGTCGGGTTCTCTTGCAGTGTAACTGCATCAACCTCAACAAAGCTGTACTCAACCTCCTGCATTCTGTGACTCACTGGAAGAACATTTTCTCTGTGCAATCATGAAAATCCCATCTCATTGGCTAAATCATCTGTTGTGGTTAAAGTGGCACCAGGTAATCTAGTCTGGAATGGCATTCTGACAGTGCACTACCCATCAGTTTCCTGGGGATGAAGCCAATTTCTTTGACAATCAGGGAGTACAGCTTTCAAAGCAGGAGTGTGGTCAGGGAAGTCTCCTCTCCACTACCGTCTGCTGGAGCCACAAACAGTGGAGCAATGGGGTGTGGTGCAGTGGGCAAGTGTTGGGGTGGGCTCCTGCTAGAGCTGGAGACAGGGGTTGCAGAGACCTATAGCTGCCATCAGACAAGGAGATTCCTGTGATAAAATCTTTTAATTTGCAGTTAGAGGGCAGGAGTAGAGGATGTGGTTTCAACGTTGTGATCTTATGCTGGAAAGTGTTAATGGCTGCTTTCAAGCGGGTCTTTGATCTATAGACAATCACAGACTTTGTTAAAGCTGATTAGTTGCACTAAACACCCTTCTTTCAGGAAAATTGAAAGGAGCAATTAAATGCTCCTTTATGTAGAGATAGCTGGAACATGGCAGTCACCACCCAAGGCAATGTGCCACATGGCAAAGGCTGAGCAGAGGTAAGCCATGTGGTCTGAAGGGTTTTCCCTGACACTAGTTGCAGACACAGAGGCTGGGGGCTTGATTGGTTACAGCTATGTGTGTAAGAGGCAGAAAGCCAGCAGATAGCCAAAGATGACGCGGTGAGTGTGGTCCTGGGAGGAAGCTCAGAGACAGAGCTTCCTTTGGGGGAGGGATAGCTCAGTGGTTTGAGCATTGCTCTGCTAAACCCAGGGTTGTGAGTTCAGTCCTTGAGGGGGCCATTTAGGGATCTGGGGCAAAAATTGGGGATTGGTCCTGCTTTGAGCAGGGGGTTGGACTAGATGATCTCCTGAGGTCCCTTCCAACCCTGATATTCTATGTTTCTATGGGCACAGGACCAGCTGGAAAGGCAGACTTGGATTTCTGAGCAAGGAAATGGCCTGCCGGTGTTTGTTCCTCCTGTGTTTGGGGAAACGGGACTGCGTGTTCATTCACTGCAGAAAAACAGGAATGCATCAAAGAAATACCTGACTCGAATCATCCATTTCTCCTGCTAACAGAAACAAGCTGGCAAAGCCCTAAAAATTGGCCAACTGCTTGGGCCCACAAGGGGCAATTGCCTCAGTGAGAGTTCTCAATCAGGCACACAACGAAGAGAGCAGGCAAAATATTGGCTATTCAAGTTATTTCTCCTTTGCCGACAGCCAGCGTCCAATCTGCAATGCTGGTCTTTCTCTGAAGAAGTTGCTAGCTTTCTTCTTGTAAGCTAAAACACATGCAGCATTCCTTCAGCATTCCTCTCATTCGGAAGCGAGTGGCTCAGAAGGTGCCAGCCAGTGGGTGTTAGGGGAAGGTTCCTACTGAAGAGACAGGTGCTTGTGGGCAGAGCTGAGCGGTTTTACGTACACTCAGTTCATTGTGCATCCAGAGATGACCAGTAGCAATCTGTCCTGACAGGGCACAGGGCAGCAGAACTATTCCAGGGGCAAAGCGTGATGCTTTGCACTTACAAAACATTCTGCATTCACCCCAAAGCTCAGGCGGGAGAAATGTCGGTGCTAAACAGGTAATTCCCCCCTACTGATGTCACCATTACCAAGGCAACTGTGCATGAGTCATCACAGGACTCCCTGAAAGAGCACAGTAGGGTTTTCTCTTCATGCTTTTGCCGGGATGAGAAGTGTCTGAGCACCTGGGCTATATAACCCTTTTTCCGATCTCCTTCCCACTCCCCACCCGCCAAACTGCCGGTCTGAGCTCCTCCGCCAGGAGTAGGTTGCACTTGCCGCTCCCCTAGGAAGTTTTGGAGACTTGGGTTTATTTGTTGTTTTCACTTTACTGGCCCAACGTTTTCCTCTTTGGGATAAATCTTAACACAATCCCATTGTGATACTTCCGCTTCGCCGCAAATCTTACTTATCTTTTTCTAGTGCAACTGCCAGGGCCAAATTCAGTCCTGGTGTAAATACGTGACTCTCACGGAAATCAGCATGTATGTTGGCTGTACATTGCTCAGACAATGCAAATTAGAAAGTTAGTGGAACTTGCATCAAATTTGGCATTCCATGAGTGTGCAAAACGAGGGAAACTTACATGTCAAAATTGGAGAAGGGAAAAGCACCTAAAAGCAGTGCCCGGTAAGTTTTCCATTGCTCTGTTCCTCAGCAGAGGGTTCTCCCCTGGAGTCCAGATCCTGCCCTATCATCAGGGCTCACCACCACCACCTGGTCCACTCCAGTGCATGCTGATGTATCTCATGGCCCCCTGACAGGCAGCTCTACTTAGGAGAAGATCCCAGGACCAACACCCACCCTGGGCTTCCTCCTTGACCCCTCCCATCTCTCTGCTCTTTAGTCCCAAGGAGCATCTGCAGCCCCTTCCCCAGCTGGTCTTCATCTTTCATTAAGCTTGGTTCCCCTGCAACGTGCAGCCAAGTAGCCTGACTGGCCTTTCCAGCCCCCTTTAACTCTTGCTTTGCCTGTGTGGACTGGGCGTCCTGCTACTACTGGGCAGCTTAGATGAACACAGTGTCTGACAACTCCTTCCGGCAGTCAAATACTGTTTAATATGTTCTGTGCAAACCCAGCATTAATGCACAGTCCAGGCTGGGAAATCCAGAGGGCAAGCATCCGAAATGTGAAGTCAGGACAGCTCAGCACCCCCTGAGAGGCCTCAATGTACGGGCAGATGTTCCGTAGTTCTCGGCACCTCGCCGGTCCCACTGAGGGGCACGGGAACGGTGGAGCACTGAGCTCCATGGAATATCTGGCCCTTGAAGCTGACAGTGTCTATGCCCTCCCCTTCCAGTGCACTGCATGCATTTCAACTTACCTTCGTGGGAGGGGAGATATCATAGTGCACTCTCTCTCCTCTGTCTCAGAGCCTGGCTGCACGGCACGGGTCGTCCCTTCGCCCCGCGCAGCAGCGTGCAGTGGCCAGCGGCCCTGGCCGGAAGCCTGTGGCAAACAGAGTGATTTTAACCCTGTCATCCAGCACCATGTGCACCAAGTAGTTGTCAGGACTGTGCGGTCTTGCTCTCCCCCCGCTTCCAGGATCTCACACGCTGGGACCCCGGCAGCAGCGACATCTGCACACTCAGCTGGGCAGTCACCAGCTGGCCTCTCCACACCAGGAGGAGACTCTTCTAATGCTACCTGGGCCGTCCAGTGATCATCACCACGCAGCTCCATCATGGCCCCATGGGATCAGACGTCCCCTGCACTCAGGTTAGGAAATGAGGCCATGTGCCATACCTCCTGCGAGGGGCTGACTGTCCTGTGCGCCCAGGAGAGTCGGGGGAGCTGAGAGTGTCACAGCAGCTCTTTTGATGAACAAGGCAAAATTCCCAAGAGACATGAGGGCCCTGATGCCTTTGAATCTCATCATTTATGTGTGCAGGAGCTGTCAGCTCATGGCCCTCCCAGGTCCTCAGAAACACACCTGCTTGCCAGGGACATAGAGTTCCTCCAGGATGGGACGGCGGTCTGGGACCAGCTGCGTGCTGTGCATTGTACATTCGTCTTCTGAGCTGGGCCCCAAACTCCGCGCTCCTGTCGTGAGGCTGGGGCTTTGTATGTGCTGGAAAACATGAATAAAACCAAAGAGCCTCTGTTCCTTTCTGGCTTTGTCGCTTCGTTGCTAGGTGAACACCTGCCCGGCAACCCTCTGCTGATCCCTGCTTTCATCCCTCATCCCTGGAGCCTGCAGCCACAGCTGAGCTGATTATCACTTGTCTCAGTAGCGCTTCCTCACCTGAGTAGCCCCCACTGATGGAGCACAAAGAGTGCAGGACTGGGCCTGTCCTGAAGAGATGTTTTATTTTCAGCTACAGGCGGAGACTGCGGCCCTCCTTCCCCACCACATCTGCATGTCCTAGGGACTGGACCCCACAGGCCTGGGCTGCTCTGCCTTTGGGTCATGCTCCTTTACTCTAGCTCTGTGGGGCTCCAGACTCACAAAGTTGGAGGGGGCAGGGTGGGTGGTGGAGCCAGCAGGCTCCTCTGCTTTGCCCCCTCCCCACGAGCCCCCGGGGAGAGCACGGGAAGGGCATACGCCCTGCGCCTGTGTTAAAGGACTCTGTTTCTCTTGGCACCGGGGTACCTCTCGGCCTGCACAGATCCCATGAGATCTATTCTGAAGAATCCACAGGCCAAGGGCGTGAAACCCTGGCATCTCCAGAAGGGGGCAGATATATGGTCGAAAAAGGAGAAGCAGAACTGCAATTTGTCTCAAGCAACCCGCCTGTGTAAGGTGCTTGACAGGTGACTCATTCACAGGCCGTGTGAGGCCCCCTGGGGCCACGGCCCAAACAGGTTTTGGCTAGACCCAAACCTGATTGGCACCGCAACCCTGCATGCCGGTTCACAGCACCGTTCACTCTGATTCAGAGGGGGTGAGCGTGGGATGCACAAGAGTGGAAGAGGAGGGTCAGGTGAGGGGCCAAATCTATGCCCCCCCACTTTAAATGGCACTCTGCAACCCCTGTGTGAGTGTAGCACCCTGCCACCCACCTTTGCTCTAAGGCCATGTCTACACTACGCACCCTTTAGCAACACAGCCGTGCCACTAAAGGGCGCGCGGTGTAGCCGGTGTTTGTCGGCGGGAAAGAGCTGTTCACAATGGTGCTTTTTCTCAGCAAAACTTTTATTGTTCAGGGATGAAGGGGGGTGGCGGGGTTTCTTTCATACCCCTGAACGACAAAAGTTCTGTCATTCAGGTTCCAGTGTCGACAAAGGCTTACTCTGAACCTCCCAGCCTGGTCTCTACTGTCAGCCATTCCCTTCATCTTGCTACCCTCCCTTCTGGTATTCAGAGAACCAGACCTGTCCCAGTTCCATCCCGGCTTAGCTCCACACATTACCTCCTCCCTGCCCAATTGCTTCCACTCCCTCTGCTGGGTCCTGGCAAGCATGTATCTTTATTCCTCCCGGGGAGCTCTCCCTGTGTCTTCACTCAGTTGGCACAGTGCTCTCGCACCAGCCGATTGTATCTGTGGCTTTGTTGTAACCACCCTTCTGTTAAAGAATATCACGTTTGTTAGGCGTGACTAGCTGTCGTTCAAGGGTCACTTTCTAGGCGTTCCCCCTGCAGTCCCTGACTGGGTCGAACCCCTCCCCTCAGCTATGTCCAGGCAGCTGGAATGGCAGCGCCTTGCACAGGTGCAGACCACCGCACGGCTGTTAGTCTTTGCTAGAACTGGGTGCCATTTTTCATCCAAAAAAATTTTCCTACCAAAAAAAAAAAAAAGCCTTTCGACCCATGCAGCAGGGAAATGTGCCTTTCAGCCATTTGCTGTAATGAGTCCCTGAAAACCAAAAAATGAAAATGCTCAGCTTGGGATTTTCAGTGGGTTTTGTTTGGTGGTGGAGGTGATTCTCTCCTTTCTCCTCCCCCCAACTCCCCCCCACACACTCTTTCCCTTTAGAAAGGGGGAAACTGAAACCGAAAACCTGAAACCTGAACAACGGTCTGGTTTTATTCATAGAAAAACGGAAAAATCCCACAAAAAATTGGCAAGCTGGATGCAAGAACAAAGTGTGGGTTTGCTATGGCTGAACGGGGGGCTCTAAAGTGGGAAGCAGGGACTCTGAAAATGATTTGGGGGTCGTGGTGCATAATCAGCTGAACATGAGCTCCCAGTGAGACACGGTGGCCAAAAGGGCGAATGTGATCCTGGGATATATAAACAGGCCAATCTTGAGTATAAGTAGAGAGCATGGACGGTGTGTGAATTCCCCCTTCCGGGAGATTAGACCCCAAGCCCAGCCCCTTCTGACCCCCCTCACCCACCAGAGCCCCGAGCCGCTCCCCACCCTCACGGCCAGAGGATCCCCAACCACCTGGCGGCTGTCCAGCCGCCCCGAACATTGGCCCGACTCCCGGGCTGCTGGCTGGCCCCGAGCCGCCCCTTGGCCCAAACTGCCCCCTGGCCGGCCGAGCGCCCTAGTTACAGGCTGCCAGCCTGAGCTGAGTGCCCGGTGGCTTCGGGGGAGAGACACCCAGAGGGGGGGCCTCAGGCTGGGCCATGGGTGTGGCCATGGCTTAGGTTAGGGGAGCTTAGTCTCCCCTGGCCTGTGATACCTGCCACCCATGGTAGAGGGGTTATTTTGCCTCTGTATTTGGCATTGATTTGACCGCTGCTGGAATCCTGTGCCCAGTTCTGGTGCCCACTATTCAAGGAGGGTGTTGGTAACTTGGAGTGGGGTCAGAGAAGAGCCACAGGAAATGGTTAAAGGATTAGAAAACCTGCCTCCTAGTGATAAACTAGATCAATTGAGCTCTTTCAGTCTAACAGAGAGAAGGTTAAGGGATAACTGGATCGCAGTCTGTAAGTGTCTACATGGGGAACACATATTTAATACTGGGCTCTTCAGTCTAGCAGAGAAAGGACTAACATGATCCAAAGGCTGGAAGCTGAAGCTAGACAATTAACAATTTAGCAAGGGTTGTGGTAGATTCTCCATCCCTGGCAATAAATCCAGGTTGGATGTTTTTCTAAAAGATTTTCTCCATGAATTATTTTGGGGCAGTTTTCTGATCTGTGCTATATAGGAGGGCAGGCTAGATTATCACAGTGATTCCTTCTGGTCTTGGAATCCATGAAGCTTTTAAGTTGGAATAAAATACCATTTTTATCTGAATTTTTCTTGGAAAACATTAAAGATTTTCTGACCATCTCTGTTAACTAACATGACATTCCTGCTATTTCTAAAGTAAAAAAATATCTTTATACTGTACATTGAGAGAGCATAAAAAGGGGCTTTTCCCCCTTCATAGCTCATCTTTAAAATGAATAAGACCAGATTCAGCTCTCCATCACAGTGATGTAAATTCATAGTAATCCCATTAACTGCTAGTGAGTGTTCTGTGTTTGTACAGGGCCTAGCACAGTGGGACCCTGGTCCATGGCTAGGTGCTATTCTGATACAAATAAATAATAATCCACATTTACTTCTGTGTGAACTAAGATTAGAATCTGGCCCATGTCACGTGAATTTTTTTCCTGTCCATTGCAACCTCCCATTGTTTCCAGCGAACTGATGACTATAGGCACTGAAGATTGTCTTTCTTTCTTTGCCAGCTACTCCCACGTGCTGAATCGCAGCACATCTGCTCCTTGAGTTGTGTCTGTCTTCAGATGTGCTCATTTCTTCATCACCTGCTCTGGCATAATTATGATTTCCATCAGTATTTTTCCATCTCCCCCAGGGGAATCAATGTGTATATTGCCATCTGTCCTTTGTCTTCCCCTGAGAACACCCAGGCAAAATTCCATTTTTAAAGCCAGGTCTACTTCTGTTAATAAATTGCCCTTGATATCTCTTGGAGGCACTCCTGTCTCCTTCACTGGCCTTTTGTGCCGTCTGTGCTTTATCATGTTTTACTGTTCTGCTTAGCCTCTTCCCTTTTTACATTTGGAAATAGTAACATGCCCTGAGTAATGATCCTATTATTTTCTGGGAACATTTCTTATTTCCCGAGATTATTTTTCCCTTTACCACTCTTCTTTTTTCTCTTTCATTCTTACTTTAATTTACATTCTTTATTTCATTACTTCATATTCATCCTACCTCTTTATTTCTGTCTCTCCTCTTCCTTTACCTCTTAAACCACTAAGGCAATAAAAACCATGACAGCTTTTTAGAGAAGAATTTTTCATAATTAACTTTTTATTGGGTTTTCTTCAAAGGCAATAACAAAATTTACATGTAGCAGAGAAATAGGGACAAACAAGAAAACTAAACCAGAGTTTCTATTTGGTCCAGAGGATCGTATAACCCAAGAGAAGCATGTACAAGAGTATATTTAAGTCAAAGCATGTGAGGAGAGAGGACAAATGAAGGTGAAGGCAGGGGGCACCATCCCACAGCAGGAGGCTGCAAATATAAGCAAAGCAAAACTATTTTCTAATAAAGGTTTTTGGCAAAACTTCCCACATGATATCAGGCCAAATTCTACTTCAGACTTCTGCTCCCGGAGAGTTGGCATTGAACTGAGCTGTGCCGATAGCACCCCTGCATTGCACCGGCTTCTCCTTTGTCTTTGTGCTCTGGGACAGGATGTATAAACCCTGCACTGCCATGGAAGGGGTTAAGGAGCTGCCCCTTCGCACCTGCAAACCATGCCAGGACTGGAGGAGGCTTAAAAGGAGGGCAGTGCGCTCAGCTGGGGGTAGCCTTGGTAAGGGAACAGGCTGCTGGAGTACAAGAGTATCCAGTATCCTGATAGAAGCTGCCTACAGGTTTTTCTTTCTTTTCCTTTATGAACCTCATTTGCTGACTGCGGACTGTGGTTTGGCTCACCTGGGACCCTGAGAGGGGAGGAACCACCAGGAGGTCTTGGCTGGAGAGTAGAACGCTGGCCTCCCTAAACTGACATACCCGCAATGCCCGCTGGGAGTGGGAGCAATTGGCTCCATCTGCTTGTGCTCCCCACATGGCTCCTGAAGGTGGCGCTATGCCAAGGACAAAGTTGTGGCACGGCCTTCTGGCCAAGACATCTCTCCAGGCTCCTCCCCTTCCGAGGTTTCAAAACTCCAGCACCATAAGCTCTAATCACTTGTAAAGCAAGGGTTCTCCTGCCCCTCCGCAGGGCAGTGCTAAGATCCCCTAACTCCCTTCACTGTCCTCCCTCAAGACTTTTCTCAGCTGAGGCTGCCTTGCTCCCTGCAGGAGCATTGTGCCTTTCTGCTCTCTCTCCCCTACAGAGCTCTTTCAGGCTCCTTCTGGAGCCCAGGTGCCTAATGGCTCATTGCCTAGCTCTGTGCCCTCTGGCCGGGAGACAGTCAGTGACCCCACTTTGGGTCTTTCCTTTCTCTAGCTGGTGATGGGCAAAGGGCACAACTCCCTGAACCAAGTCTCGATTGCAAATACAGTTCAAAAACCCAGCATTGCCACCCCAGGCATTCAAAAATCATGGGCCAGGTCCCCACACAACCATGAGGCTGGCTCAGAAATCACAAGATGTGTAAAAAACAATACATCTGAGATTCATTTTATGGCCTTCTGGGTTTTGAGCCCTCAAGCCTGGCAAGCTTTTCTCCACAACAGATGGACATTTTTTAAAGCGGCGCGTCCCCCCGGGTCACATGATTCCAAGAACTGGGGTTTGAAGAAAACCACCGAATATCACGAGACTCGTGATACAATTGCAAGAGTTGGCAACCAGAAATCCACTTTTAGCCCAAGGCATATGTCAGCAGGGCATATACAAACAGTTCAACTTCAGCAGGCTAGAGTCACGCTCCAGCTCACTGAGAGCTAAATGTTTATGGAGACAAATAATAATGGGCTCTTCCGTCTAGCAGACAAAGGGATAGGAAGGTCAATGGCTGGAAGTTGAAGCTAGACTAATTCAGACTGGAAATAAGATGTCGATTTTTAACAGTGAGAGCAATTAGCCATTGGAACAATTTACTTAGGGCTGGGCTGGATTCTCCATCACTGGCAGACTGGATGTTTTTCTAAACGGCCGCTCTAGTTCTAACAAGAATTAGTACGCGGCAGTTCTGTGGCCTGTGCTGTGCTGGAGCTGAAGGGCAGACTAGATGGGCACAGGAGCCCCTTCTGGCCTTGTGATCTGGGAGTCAGGTGGGGTTGGAAAGCTCATGGCTTTCGCGTCTCACACACCAAGTGCAACACTTGGTATAGCTCACACCAGGTCGTTGGCTATTGCTTCCATTGACACTCTGGATTCTGCTGCCTGCAGGATGCTGGATACTGGCCTAGCTGTATCAATGGCTTGCTCCATCTCTGTGACACTTTCTTGGGGTGTCCAGAACTGTAGGTCACCTTGTTACCCTCCTGCTTCAGTGGGAGAGAGATTTGCTGCTGCTAAATTGTGTGTCAGCTCCCTGCCACTCCACTCTGTTAGCCAGCCCAGCAAACTCCTCAGGACTCTGCCAGGCCTTGCCTTGCCTTGCCTTGTGGGGAACTCTTGGGACCCCCAGTTCCCAGCCCCCCAGAAGAGTGTTTCTCTGCAGCAACTATCCCCATCTCTGGGCACCCTCAGAAATACCAAGTCTACTGTCTCCAAAGAGGCATAATACTCACCAGCCTGTCAGCTCAGCTGAGAACACCCACCTCACTTGAATGTTACAGCACCGAGCTGAATTTACAATACATTTATTAATAAAAAACAGATTTAAATGATACTAATCAGGGATAACAGAAACAGGAAGTGGTTACAAATCAGACAAAAGAATAGCATTGCTTCTAAAAGTCTACATGGAACCTTAGCAGGCTCCAAGTGTTGTCAGCAACAGTTCTCACCTACTGTTACTTTTCACCGTCACTAACCCACATGGCTGGGGATCCACCATTCATAGATGCAAAGAGCGCTGACGCCTTTGTTCCCTCAGTGATGGGTAACAAACAGGTTCTCTCCCCTTCTTCTCATGGCCCAGCAAACCTCTCAGATGTCTTCCTTTGCAGTGTACGCCCAGGTGAAGTTCTTCTTCCCTGCTGTCTGTGCTCCAGTGCGCTGAAGCCAGGCTGTTTCCTCACCATCATCATCATCATCACTGGTGTTTACCTCTGATGCAAATGAGCTGCCCAGTGTTTCTGGCATTTTCTCTGCTCAATGTACATTGACACGGGCAAACAAGTAAAGCAACACTCCTTTATCTGGGACAAGGTTGTTTATCAAGTCTGCCCCCAAAACATATTTTAAGAATGTATTTCCAGCACACATATCCATAACTTTTTACACACCATCCATCCATCTGTCACCAGCTTTCATTTGATATTACACACCCCACTCTTTACAGATACATCCTCGTGTAGTAGGAAGAGAGCCTGAGCCCTTGCATCAGAGGCCTGGTGTAAGGCCTGAGGCCTGAACTAAAGTAGTGGTCAAGCCTTGCTAACATAAAGCAAAAGCTAGCAAGAGACAGGCTGTGAGGTCAAAGAACCTGGCAAGAACTGGGCTGGGATTGCAAAAACACACATTCCTAAGAAGTGCTAGGCACAGGACACTCATGCAAACACCTTCCAGAAGGATGGTACCAGAACACCCCGATACCAAGTATGGTATAACACCTCCCCCACAAAGATAACAGGAACACACTGACTCCTCCTAAAGATAAGGTCAGAATGACAGTGTGATAAATAGAGATGTGTTGATCAAACCAACATGTACAAGGTAACGTGTGGTAAAACCCATGTCAGGGGCAGTAACTAACCATGTCAGAAGGGCAATATGTAACTTGTTTGTACTGATGTATAAAATGAAGCCTCAAAGGGAATGTCTCTGTCTTGCCGAGGGAGGAACGGAAAGTCCCACCGTTCACTGAGCTGGTCCATTGTTACGGGCATACATGTATTAGTGATCTGGTAGAGTCTGTGGGATACTAGTACCCATGCTTCATCGACAATAAACCTGTCTGGGTGCCTTCGTACATTAACAGATCTTGTGGTCATTGGGCGGATTGCTTGAGGTCTGCTGTGCCTGCTGTCTGCGCAGAGCTAGGATGGCATACAGAGGGAACCCACACAGCCAAACATCTGACCACACCTCTGACAGCAGTGTGTTAGTGTAGTGAGTGTGTTAGACTCACAGAAGTTTACAGGGCCCTTTTCCAGATGGCATTGAGCGACTCTTAGGGTCATACTCTTATGCTCCTGTATTCCTGTCCTTTAGAACATCCAACCTGAGAGGAAGCGCACGAGGCACTCGTTCTGTGTAATGGATGTTGATATAAAGCAATTAAATTGTTCCTGTGACTGTTACCTAGGAATATGCTTTTGGTCAAAGAATTGTGCTGAGCGTTGATGGGGAGGGCCCAATCAGCCAAGTAAGCAGAGATTGAGGCTGGTGTTGAGGGAGGTAATTAGAAGGAAGCTTACCTGTGTGGGAACAGGTGGGGCTTCTATAAAGCCCGGAGGCCAGCAACATTGGGGGGAGGGGGCACAGCAGGGAGGAAGCCCGCAGTCCCTCTCCCTGAGGTAAGGGGGAAGCCCAGTGGGAAGGAGTTCAGGGGTCAGAGCAGTAAGATGGGGTCAATGCACACCTTCACTGCTCACTACAGGGCCCTGGACTGGAACACAGAGCAGAGGGCAGGCCTGGGTTCCCTCCCTGCCAGCCACTGCAGAGTGGTACTGCTAAGGGCAGTGGATATGGAGACTGTCGGAGTCACTGTGGGCATTACCCAGTCAAGGCAGTGGGTGTAAGGACTGCCTGATTCTGCTTGTGTAGAGAGACCTTGCAAGACCACCCTGGAAGGAGAAGCCACTTAGTGACCTGGCCAGAGGGCTGAGTCATGAAGAGGAAGCTGCAGCTCCTGGAACAAGAGAGGGGCTGCAGAGAGAGCAAGTGATGGAGTACAACCGCAGGAAGGGATGTTTGCCTGGAAGAGCTAATCCCCAGAACGGCCACTGGAGGCACCATCCAACAATGAGTAGAACCCCCACCCCTATCACAGGGGGTTGCTTCTTTAAAAATGGCCAATATGCAATAGCTCACTTCAGGCTCTGGTTCCCACAGCCCATTGTAAGACTGTATGGCTGTAATTAAAGGGGTACAACTGTGTGTGTGTTGACAAGACCCAAGTGCCCATTCCTTTCCCTGCTCTTCACCTGGGTCCCACTGTCTGGAAGAACAAAAGATTTCTCCAGTAAAGATGAGTCACCTGCCGAGGCAGGCTTTCCCTGCGGTAGTAATCTGATAACGAAGAGAGAAAAGTGAGAAAAGAGCCAAGCCCCAATGAAGCTTTCATGAGAATGTCCTAAGCGATCAGTTCTCCCTTTGGAAGGGGTGGGCTTGAGAGCTGGTGACACATGGGTGGGATTCCCTGTCAGTGTCTGGACCCATCCTTTGGCTCCTCATTTTCAGTTAAGAAGGTTCAGAAAATGTCAATCTTGAAGACATAGAGAATTCCACATTTGAACCTCTGCTCAGCGCACTTGGGGGGGGGGGGGAGGAGGGGCACAACTGGATTTCTACCACCTTCCCACCCCAGCCTTCATCCTGATAGCTCAAATTAGAGACACCTCAAGGCTTCTGTAGCTTACCCCAGCTGGAACAAACCCCTGTGGATCCAGGATCACTGGAGCTCAGTGTATTCCAGCCACACCCCATCCCACCTCCAGAATACTCCTGAAAGACCCACTAAGAATGGGGGGACAGAAGCGTGTGGTACACAGCTGGCTATGGCATCATTCCACCACTGAGAGATTCCCCCATCCCAGGAAATCCACAGCTGTTCTGTGAGCACAGCCCTGCAGCACACAGCAAATGAAGCAGGGACCCAGTATCTGGTCCATGAGTTCCAGGGATTGTTACAGAAACAAACAGGTAGCAGTCACAGGAGGAAATAAACCAAGAGAAGGAGACAGAGACAGGTCAACAGGCAGGTACACAGATTTCTCTGACCTTCAAGGCCTCTCCCCAGAGCTGTGCAGAAACTCACCAGTGCCCCTGGCTCCCATAATCATAGAAGCCAAGTATGGCCATGCCCGTGCTGCAAAGGTAACTTTAAACACAGCCTCAGCTAGCAACCTGCTATGGGAACAGAGTGTGTCTCTGATAACCTATTCAGTGACACCGAACTCTAGCCCCCACAACCTCCTAACACAACATCCAAGTGGGATGCGGAGTGGAGCATGGTATGACCGAGAACAACAATGCCCTCGCTCAGGTCAGGGCAGCAGTCCACAGGTGTGCACCCATGGGAGTGTGGTGCAAGGGCTATTAATGGTCTGGGAAGCAAACAGCACCATGGATTGCTGCTGCAGTCTCAGGGGATTGTAATGAGCTACCCACACAGTAGAGACAGGAAGTCAGGAAGGTGGAAGTGAGTGGTTGTCTACCAGCTTTGCCAGGGCAGCATCTTCTGGGATCCTCAGGTCACATCGTCACTTCCAATTTATAGCAAGGCAAGAAAATAGCACAAACAGGAAGTAGCATGAGCAAAATGCACTGCAGGGGCACAATCCCTGCATACCCTTGGTGCTCTGCTTGCTGAGTGACAGGACTCCGGAGAGCAGGCCACTCCTGGAAGCTGTGCTCAAGACCCACCGGAGATTGTGGGACCTCTAGGACTGAGTTTTATTCACTTTGTGATATTCAGAAGGCCTGATTCTGATCTCAGTTACACTGGATTCTGTGGGCAAGGTCTGATTCTCCCTTCACACTGTAGTAAATCCGGAGTAACTTCATAAAGGTCCATGAAGTTACAGTTACAAGAATGCAGCATGACTATGAACAAGTGGAGACTAAGGCCAGTGGTTAGGGTTGTCTGTAGGTCTATGATGGGATGTACAAGCCCCACACTGGGCAACAAGGGGTTAAGGGATTATTTGGGGCTCAATCAGCCCCACCCTGCGACACCTGCTGCAAATGCTCTTTCTGCTGGAGGAATTAAAAGACAGGGAATTAGCTCATTTGGATGGCAGAAATGGAGGTGAGCAGACCTGCAGCCTACTGCTCCAACAGTGCGGAAGGCAGTTGAAAGGGGCTCTCCCTCAGGGAAGGAAGGACCCACCCCAGATACAGTCAGAGAGGGAAATATCCCCCGCAACCCCACCTGTTGATCCTGGACACTGGTAGCCCCCCTTACTTATTTTGGTTTGGACAGTAAAAGAACTAAAAAAGAGCCACCGTGGCTTAACAACCATGTAAAAGAAGCAGTGAAAGATAAAGAGGCATCTTTTAAAAAGTGGAAGTCAAATCCTCGTGAGACAAATAGAAAGGAGCATAAACACTGCCAAATTAAATGTAAAAATGTAAAAAGAAAAGCCAAAAAGGAGTTTGAAGAACAGCTAGCCAAAAACTCAAAAGCTAATAACAAAATGTTTTTGAACGTACATCAGAAGCAGGAAGCCTGCTAAACAACCCATGGGGCCCCTGGACACTCGAGATACAAAAGGAGCACATAAAGACGAAAAAGTCATTGCAGAGAAACTAAAGGAATTCTTTGCTTCAGTCTTCAAGGCTGAGGATGTTAAGGAGATTCCCAAACCTGAGCCGTCTTTTATAGGTGACAAATCTGAGGAATTGTCACAGGTTGAAGCGTCACTAGAGGAGGTTTTGGAATTAACTAACAGTAGCAAGTCACTGGGCCCAGCTGGCATTCACCCAAGAGTTCTGAAAGAACTCAAATGTGAAATTGCGGAACTCTTAACTATGGTTTGTAACTTATCCTTTAAATCAGTTTCTGTACCCAGTGACTGAAAGATAGCTAACGTAACACCGATATTTAAGAAGGGCTCTAGAGGTGATCCTGGCAATTACAGACCGGTATGTCTAACATCAGTACCAGGCAAATTAGTTGAAACAATGGTAAAAAATAAAATTGTCAGACACATAGAAGAATATAAATTGTTGCGCAAAAGTCAACATGGTTTCTCTAAAGGGAGATCATGTCTTACTAATCTATTAGAGTTCTTTGAGGGGGTCAACAAACATGTGGACAAGGGGGATCCAGTGGACATAGTGTTCTTAGATTTCCAGAAAGCCTTTCACAAGGTCCCTCACCAAAGGCTCTTATGTAAATTAAGTTGTCATGGGATAAGAAGGAAGATCCTTTCATGGATTGAGAACTGGTTAAAAGACAGGGAACAAAGCGTAGGAATAAATGGTAAATTTTCAGAATGGAATGGGGGAACTAGTGGTGTTCCCGAAGGGTCAGTCCTAGGACCAATCCTATTCAACTTATTCATAAACGATCTGGAGAAAGGGATAAACAATGAGGTGGCAAAGTTTGCAGATGATACTAAACTGCTCAAGATAGTTAAGACCAAAGCAGAGTGTGAAGAACTTCAAAAAGATCTCACAAAACTAAGTGATTGGGCAACAAAATGGCAAATGAAATTGAATGTGGATAAATGTAAAGTAATGCACATTGGAAAAAATAATCCCAATTATACATACAATATGATGGGGGCTAATTTGGCTACAACTAATCAGGAGAAAGATCTTGGAGTCATCTCTGAAGACGTCCACGCAGTGTGCAGCAGCAGTCAAAAAAGCAAACGGGATGTTAAGAATCATTAAAAAAGTATCGAGAATAACACGGAGAATATCCTATTGCCCTTATATAAATCCATGGTACGCCCACATCTTGAATACTGCGTACAGATGTGGTCTCCTCATCTCAAAAAAGATATACTGGCATTAGAAAAGGTTCAGAAAAGGGCAACTAAAATGATTAGGGGTTTGGAACGGGTCCCATATGAAGAGAGATTAAAGAGGCTAGGACTTTTCAGCTTGGAAAAGATGAGACTAAGGGGGGATATGATAGAGGTCTATAAAATCATGAGTGGTGTGGAGAAAGTGAAGAAGGAAAAGTTATTTACTTGTTCCCATAATATAAGAACTAGGGGCCACCAAATGAAATTAACGGGCAGCAGGTTTTAAACAAATAAAAGGAAGTTCTTCTTCACGCAGTGCACAGTCAACCTGTGGAACTCCTTGCCTGAGGAGGTTGTGAAGGCTAGGATTATAAAAGGGTTTAAAAGAGAATTGAATAAATTCATGGAGGTTAAGTCCATTCGTGGCTATTACCCAGGATGGGTAAGGAATGGTGTCCCTAGCCTCTGTTTGTCAGAGGGTGGAGATGGATGGCAGGAGAGAGATCACTAGATCATTACCTGTTAGGTTCACTCCTTCTGGGGCACCTGGCATTGGCCAATGTTGGTAGATAGGATACTGGGCTGGATGGACCTTTGGTCTGATCTAGTATTGCCATTCTTATGTTCTTATGACTTCCCCAACAGGGGAAAGCCTTGGACTAAGCTTACCTAGGGGAGGAGGAAGAAGCCCAGGGAGGACAGCCTTGGTTGACAGACCACTGGTAGCCCAAAGGGTCCTGAATCAGAACCTGGTGGAGTCGAAGGGTCTGGGCTTCCCTCTCCACAACCCCCTTGGCAGTGAGGGCCTGTGACTGTGACCACTAGGCCAAAGTCCACAACCAGACCCAGAGTGAGGACTATTACAAGGTCCCATTAATATAGGAACTAAACACTAATAAACACTAAATATAGGAATATAGGAACTAAACACTGGTAAACTAGAACTCCATACCAAGTCTGTAGTGGACTTCATGAAGCATTCTGCTATTGACTTCAAAGACATTACTCTTGATTGACACTCCTGTAAGTCAGACCAGCTGCCCACCCAAAGCACCCTTTACATTATATCTATCTATCCAATATGAAGATTTGTCTTTACATATGAGAACCTCTCCTGGAGTATTAATACTCTCGTTTCATGCATAGGCCACAAGGTGTTTGCACGTTCCTTAGTCTGTTTGCACTAGAGTCTATGTGCTCGACTGGATATGGGTCAAGATGACTTTTTTAAAGTTGCATTAAATTTCCCCTATTAGCAACGTCTCCAATACGCAGTAGACCGTCTTTAATAGACACACACATGGAGCACAGTTCCAAAGTGAACTTCAGCATAATAATTTGTAATCTGAAACCAACAGAATTTAGGCCCAGATCCTCCAAGGATTTTAGTCAATGAGAAGTAGGCACCAAAATACTTTTGAGGGCCTGAGCCTTAGCAGCAAAGCACAGTGAAATATTAGAGCTGAGGAATATAACCTGATGATTCAACAGTTGTCTTGTTTAGTTGTCAAAAGATCTGTGCATTTAAAAAGATGTCCAATGCAACAGGATAATTCTATCTGCAAAACAAATGTATCAAAACAAGTGCCTGAAAGTTATTTACTCCAAGAATGCACATGTGTCACTTACTTGCCTCTCCAAATTCACTGACAATTGTGTTTTGGATTTTTTACAAGGGAATAAAATCTCTCCCTCTGAGTCACCAGACAAGTGCTGAGCTACAGAGCTGCTTTTGACTCAGGTGAATGACAGAGAGAAATTCTGACTCACCTGAAACATGAAACAGAACTTCTGCAGGATGCCGAAGATATGGTATGACTAATGTGTAAGGGCAGCAGGGAGATTATAACTGGAAAGGCAGCCTGCGGAGAGCAGAATGTATTTAGAGGCAAAATTGTGTGACTCAATGCTGCTTTTCTAACATAGTGTCAAGTATCAGGGGGTAGCCGTGTTTCTGTATCCACAAAAACAACAAGGAGTCTGGTGGCACCTTAAAGACTAACAGATTTATTTGGGCATAAGCTTTCGTGGGTAAAAACCCCACTTCTTCAGAACCCCCATGAAAGCTTATGCTCAAATAAATCTGTTAGTCTTTAAGGTGCCACCAGACTCCTTGTTGTTTTTCTAACATAGCAAGCAGCATGTGGTGGCTCTACTCCTGAGAATGTTCTTTTCTCCTCCCCAAAGTTTTTGACTTGCAAATGGAAAAAAATATTTTTCTGTTTCACTACGGTCTAAACAAATAAACACTTTGCACCTCAGCAGCCCCTTGCATGTGGAAGGGTCCCAAGGTACATTACACAGCCCAGAGATAAAGGAGCACTGGCTTGCAGTCCTCTGCAGGATGGAGGGCAGCAGTGAAGGGGTGCACAGGGCAGGAGACATTTTTGGCCAAGGACATTATAAACGGACACTGGATTCAATTTGATTATTGCAGACACAAATAATTGTTCTTCTCGGTCACAGATGTTCCTTACTCCTCTCATAAACAGAAAAAATATCTAAGGGTTTACAGCCCTGGGGTTTAACTGTGCAAAGAAAGTGCAGTTCTATTCTGAAAAGTGACTGTCCCAATGAAGCTACAGGGAGTTGAGCCACGGAGCACAGGGATACATGAAGCACCCTGGCATATCAGACTCACTGCACTGGTAATGTGGTGCATACAGAACTGGAATGCATCTAGTAGCATTCCGTAGCACCTTGAAACCCCAGTCAAAGATCCGGGCCCCATTGCATTAGGGACTGTACAGATGTGTAACAAAGACATTCTACGTGACAGAATGGCTACAGCAGGTGAATGTAACAGACAAATGGGGTGAGGGTGGATGAGGTAACAATGAAATGAACAGAGTAGAGCAGAAAAGCCTTTCTATTATTATTAATTATTATTATTTATTAGTATTGCACCTAGAAACACCCATCACGGCCCAGGACCCCACCGCGCCAGATGCTGTACACACACAAAACAAAATGATGGCCCTTGTCCCAAAGAGCTTCCAATGGATGAGCCTCTCAAAGAGTCTCAATGAGCTCTGAACTAGCATACCTCTCAACACCTGTATTTCCACCCTGTAACCCAACTGTGCTAAGAAATAGCCAATAAGATCCATTGGGTATGATTTACAGGACAACGTGAGATGTCTCCTTGTAACAATGCTGTGAATTATTTTTTGTTCATGAATAAGCAATGTCAACAGCTGAACCCACAATAAATCTAATACATAAACCAGGGGAGAGACAGGCTAGAATGAGGGAGCTATAGACCCACAGCTACAGTCACCCCTGATAATGGATTATAAAATTGTAGCCAAGCTCTTGGCCACCTGACTTTGGACTTGCTATATGAGGCAATTCCCCTGGATCAAGGAGGCATTTTACCACCTACAGGCTCATAGATAACATGTGGCGTTGTGATGTCTGATGTAGCAAATTGCAGAGCAGGAGAATCCCATGGCAGCTTCATCAGGAGAGACACAAAAAGCATTTGAGGAGACTGAATGTCAATATTAGATAAATCTATCTGTTTCTCTTCAGCTGGCATAGCCATCCACATAGTGCAGGTGTCTCTCCCACTGTTAGCCAATAACAGGATTGTTTTTCTTCCCATGTTTGGATTACAGGGGACCCTTGGAAACAAGCTCTGCATGCTACTCAAACCTCTTCCACTCCCCTGAGCACAGGGGTTGCAATTGTTCATGGTACTCGCATGGGCTGGGCCGGGTGTGGGAAGCTTCTTGCACATTCCATCCCTCTACACACATGACGATCCAGGCACAGTCTGACCCTATGTAACTAGAAGTTGCTTTAAACTCGGCCTCCCTCACCCTCCCAAGAGTTACATGGCAATGGCATTGCAACTGGAAAAGGTATCCCAAGCAAAACAGTCTTTTCATATCAGATTATCTCTACACCCCTTTCCTCATTCAGATTTTCCCTGGACGGGAAGAGGCAGATGAGGTTGTGGCACACCATGCTCAAAGCACCCTGGAGCCGTGTTCACCAGTGTGATAGGACTAGGATATGTTTTGTGCAAAGTCTGCCTTGTGAAGTATCATTTCAAAAGTCTTGATCTGCTAGACAGTCATACCCTGTTGGATGGTGTGTGCAGTCCTCATATTGAAAGTTTTGCTATATGTGTGTTTTTACTGAAATATGCGGAGAGGTTGAGAACACCCACAACCAGCCTTTCAGCTCGCCACCTTAACCCCTTCAGGCCTGGTGTGGGGCGGTCACCCCACCGCGTCCCAGTCCCACACAAAACACTTTACTAAGGTCAAATTAAGGAGGAAGAACTGTTTCTATAATTTCTATAATTTAAATGCAAGAATACTAGAATTAATACCAAACCAATGTAGAAACCCAGGACATGCAGAGTCCAGGTTGTACTTCTCAAACAAGGCATCCAAATTTCTTATCTCCACCCATAATACAACCCTTAGCTCTGCCCATAATTAGGGCCCCACCAAATTCATGGCCATTAAAAATGCGTCAAGGACCAGGGAATCTGGTCTTTTGTGTGCTTTTACCCTATACTGTACAGATTTCACGAGGGAGACCAGCATTTTTCAAATTGGGGATCCTGACCCAAAAGGGACTTGCAGGGGGTTCACAAGGTTATTTTAGGGGGGGTCACAGAATTGCCACCCTTATTTCTGCGCTGCTTTCAGAGCTGGGTGGCCAGAGAGCAGTGGCTATTAGTCAGGTGCCTAGCTGTGAAGGAGGAACCCCGCCAGCAGCGTTGCAGAAGTAAGGGTGGCAATACCATACCAGGCCATCCTTACTTCTGCACTGATGCTGCTGCTAGCGGCGGCTCTGCCTTCAGAGCTGGGGTCCCGGCCAGCAGCCGCCGCTCTCCAGTTGCCCAGCTCTGAAGGCAGCGCCGCCGTCAGCAGCAGCACAGAAGTAAGGGTAGCAGTACTACACAATAACCACCACACAATAACCTTGTGTCCCCCTCTCTGCCCACAACTCCTTTTTGGGTCAGGCCCCCTACAACTACAACACCATGAAATTTCAGATTTAAATAGCTGAAATCATGAAATTTACAATTTTAAAAATTCTATGACCATGAACTTGACCAAAATGGACTGTGAATTTGGTAGGGCCCTACCCATAATACAGCCCAAGACAGACATGACCCTTGTCCGCCAATAGCAGGGGAGGAGGGCAGAGCGAGGGCAGCCGGCTTCTGCAGTGTTACTGAGCATGCTCAGTCTGTGTGAGCATGCTCAGTAAAAGTCAAGCAGCAAATCTTGGGGGGCATGTGACCCCGCATGCCTCCCCATGTGTCACCTCTGGTACAAGAGCACTATCTATTGTGTGCACTTTGGGCCACATTATCAGAAATCAGTGCCCAAATTGCTTTCTTGACCTTGTTCTGTTAGCCAGGGTCAGCAGTGCAGACCCACAGAGCATGTGTGAGTGCCACAATTTTTACAAACCAGCTGGCCAGGCCTGACATTCTTGGTTTGGAAACAGAATTTTCCTTCTCTAAGGTAAGCTGCCTGCCGTGGCTATGAGCCCCACTTGCCAGCTAGAGGCACAGGGAGGTAAATTGACTTGCCCTGGGTCACCCAGCAGGTCCACGACAGAGCCAGGAATGGAATCCAGGTCTCCCAAGTCCTACTCCTGCGCTCTGTCTGTTGTGCCACACTGACTCCCCCAGTTTCTCCCTAAATTGCAATAGCAAAATATTCATGTGCGAAGTACAATTTAGCAAATGTCACTTGAATAATGGCATGTGCAAGGGGAGTTTGGCACCTAGAGATCCGTATTTCTGGTGGAATGGCCTATTTATTCTTGTGCATACACATTACATGGCCATGGCTTAGGCGCCAGCTTTTCCAAATTCAGCCTTTGAGACCAAGTTTCCTGCTGCAGATGCAGTGAAGTGCAAGGCTCACAGGCACTGTGACTCTGAATGTGCATCATATACGCACAGGATATGAAGGGTCTGAAATACCATCAGAGGAGAGACAGTGATATCTATCCCCTTACCAGTAAGGCTGCCTGCGTATCCTTAGCTTACACTGTTGTGTCTTAGCAACAAGGCATGGAGGGTACAGTGGGCAGCTACTGCCCCTGAACTCATGCTTGCTCCTCAGTGGAGCACTCAAGCTGCAATCAATGGCTCAATTCCTTTCCTCTGTACAAAGCCCTGGGTGAAGACAGAATTACATCCTTTCCCCCACCACCGGGCATGGGGTGAAGGGGTGGTTGCCAAAGGATACCTTGGATTTGTCCCTGCACCCCAAGATCCCCCTCCCCACTAAAGATACCCCTTGAAACCTCCAATCTGGCTTCCCCACCCATCTGCCTGCCCCAGCAGAACCTTACCAGGTTCCTTGCCATTGGCATCCATGTGCCTGAGATGGATGCGGGGCAGTTTGGGCCAAGGAGGGACGTAAGTAAGAACATAAGAGCTGCCATCATGGATCAGACCATACCATTCTTGCCCAGTATCCTGTATCCAGTAATCCCTGTCTTCCACTCCCAGCTTCTGGCAGTCAGAGGTTTAGGGTTGTCCCATACATGGGGTTTAGGGTTGCCCCATGCATCCCTGACCATCTCAGCTAATAGCCATTGATGGACCCATCCTCCATGAACTTATCTAGTTCCTTTTTCAACCGCATTATAGTTTTGGCCTCCACAACATCCCATGGCAACAAGTTCCAGATGTACAGGGACTGCTGGCCCCTTACTGAAGTTTAGCAGGGGGTTTTGGTTGGCCTTCTCCAAGTAGGGTTGCCAACTTTCCAATTCCTTAAAGCCGGACACTACAGCCCCCCACCCCCTGCTCACTTGCTACCTGCCACCTGCAGAGCTGGGCTGGGAGCTGAAGCAGAGCCTACCCACAGGATGCAGCCCTGGCTGAAAAGGGGCTGGCGGGGGTTGATGACCCAGCGCCCCCGGTCCCCATGCCCAGGGCCAGGCAGGTGGTGGTGTTACAGGCAGTGATTGCAGGGGAGCGGGCGGTGTTGTCAGTCTGTCTGTCTGGGCGAACCGGGCTGGGCTGGGGGAAACGTTCTTCCCCCACCACACTGTGTGTGTGAGCTGGAGTCTGCAATGAGCTGCATGCCTGAGCTTTAAGGCTCTCTCCCAGGCCGGGCTGAGCCCCCATGAGAGTGGCATGGGGAGGGAGGTGAAGCTGGAGCCGGTGCGGCAAAGTCACCTCTCCCCCAGGGAGAAGCGGCTGCCCTGCATGAGATCCCTGGTGCAGACTGTGGCCCCGGTCACGCGTTGGAAGGGCAGTGGGGGGGCAGGGAGCAGAGCTGGGGGTGGAATATGGGATGGGATCCAAACACAATCCCCCGGCGTGACCGGCACCCACCTGCTCAAGGCCGAGCAGAACCACAAAAAACGGGGAAGGGCTGATGAGAAATCAAGACTCTGAGATTGACAGTCCCCGGGGCCAATGGGGAGGGGCCAGATCAGGGCTCCGGGTCAGTCCGATTGACAGGGCAGGCTGGCCAACGAGGGAGTCAGGAGCCCAGGGTCCCGTCCTCGGTGTGAGCTGGGGCTGTGGGGCAGGAGCAGGGCCAGGGCTGAGCGAAGGGGAGATCAGGAGCTCGGGCTGGGCTGGGGAGCAGAGCCGCGCCAGCCAGAGCCAGAGGGGCCAGAGAGCCGAGCTCCAGGCAGAGCAGCTGCAACCCCGAGCAGAGTCGTGGAGCTGGGGCGGGGGCAGGGGCTGGGGCCGGAGCCGTCCGGAGCCGAGTGTGGGGAGCAGCTGGGGAGATTAAGGGAGACCCCGGGCAGCAGGCCCAGCGTAGGGAGACGCCCCCAGCCAAGAAGCCTTGCAGGCCAGACTGGGAGGGGGATCATATCCCTGACGGAGGGGCTGACGGGGGGAAGAAGGGTCCTGCCCCCTCGAGCCTGAGAGCATGTGGCCACCGGCAGAGCGAGTGTCCGAACCGCAGTGTCCCTGCAGCACAGCCAGGGTCTGGGCAGCGGTCTGGGACGTCTGAGGGACAGACTGTGAACTTCCCTTGTGTCACAGAGACGGCTGTTTGTGGTGTCCCCATGCCCACAGAGGCGGGTTGTGTGTTTTCCTTTGCCCTTTCCCATTTTGTCCTCATTTTTTTTATTAGTTGCTGTTTAATAAGTTGTATTTGCTTTGAACTGCATGTAATGATCAGTGGGCCAGGGAAGCATCTAAGAATGAAAACCTAAGAATGAAAACCAGGGAAGGGGGAGATAAGAGAGAATGTTCTTTTCTTGGCTGGGTGGTGTCCCAAAAATGAAGCTGAGCACAGGGTCCCACTAGTCATAATTCTGCCATTGGCACAGATCCTTGGAGGACCCTGCAGTTCACGTATCTCCATTGTTAACGTGGACCATTTATTCCGACCTTTTGTTTCCTGTCTTTTAACCAGTTACTGAGCCATGAGAGGAACTTCCCTCTTATTCCACAGTTACTTAGTTTGCTTAAGAGCCTTGGGTGAGGGACCTTGTCAAAGGCTTTCTGAAAATCCAAAAAGAAAAGGCGTTGTTCTAAGTCAGCCATAAAAATGCTGGCAGACTGTGGGGCCATGCGGGTACCCATAGCAGTGCCGCTGATTTGAAGGTATACATTGTCCCCACATCGGCCACACTATCAGAGGCTCGTTCACCTGCACATCCACCAATGTGATATATGCCATCATGTGCCAGCAATGCCCCTCTGCCATGTACATTGGTCAAACTGGACAGTCTCTACGTAAAAGAATAAATGGACACAAATCAGATGTCAAGAATTATAACATTCATAAACCAGTCGGAGAACACTTCAATCTCTCTGGTCACGCGATTACAGACATGAAAGTTGCGATATTACAACAGAAAAACTTCAAAACCAGACTCCAGCGAGAGACTGTTGAATTGGAATTCATTTGCAAATTGGATACAATTAACTTAGGCTTGAATAGAGAGTGGGAGTGGCTAAGTCATTATGCAAGGTAACCTATTTCCCCTTGTTTTTTCCTACCCCCTCTCCCCGACGTTCTTGTTAAACCCTGGATTTGTGCTGGAAATTGCCCACCTTGATTATCATGCACATTGTAAGGAGAGTGATCACGTTAGATAAGCTATTACCAGCAGGAGAGTGGGTTTGTGCGGGGTGGGGGGTGGGGAGAAAACCTGGATTTGTGCTGGAAATGGCCCAACTTGATTATCATACACATTGTAAGGAGAATGATCACTTTAGATAAACTATTACCAGCAGGAGAGTGGGGTGTGGGGGGAAAGAAAACCTTTTGTAGTGGTAAACACCCATTTTTTCATGGTTTGTGTGTATAAAAAGATCTTCTGTACTTTCCACAGTATGCATCCGATGAAGTGAGCTGTAGCTCACGAAAGCTCATGCTCAAATAAATTGGTTAGTCTGTAAGGTGCCACAAGTACTCCTTTTCTTTTTGTGAATACAGACTAACACGGCTGTTACTCTGAAACCTGAAAATCCAAGTGCACTTGACTGGATCACCCATACCCACATACTTGTTGACTCTCTCAAAGAATTCTAATAGATTATTGAAGCATGATTTCCCTTTAGAAAAGCGTTGACTCTTCCCCAACCAATCGTTTGTCTATATGTCTGATAATTCTGTTCATTACTATAGTGTCTACCAATTTGCCCAGTGCTGAAGTTAGGCTCACCACCCTGTAATTGCTAGGATCGCTTCTGTAGCTCTTTGTAAAAACTGATACTTTTGTACAGGGTACACAATACATAGGCATGACAGAATAGGTTATGATGTGAGGGAGTGATGCCATATGTTAAAAAATGCATAGAGTCAAATAAGGTTAAAATCCTAAATGAATCAAACAACAGCACAGAATCTCTCTGGATGGAGATTCCGTGCTTGAATAATAAGAGTGTAGCAGTAGGAGGAAGAATAAGAGTATAGCACCTAGCTAGGCTGGTCACAGTGACTGTAAAATGCTAAAGGAAGTTAGAGAGGCTACAAAAAATGCAGTAATGGGTGATGTCAACTATCCTCATATTGACTGGGTAAATGTCACCTCAGGGAATGACGAGAGATTTCCAGACAGCATTAATGGCAGCTTTTGGAGCAACTAGTCTGAATCCACAGGGGGAGAGGCATTTCTTGATTTAGTCCTAAGTGGCGCACAGGATCTGCTTAGAGAGGTGACTATAGTTGCACCACTCAGTAATAGTGGCCATAATGTTATTACATTTAGCATCCGGGGGGTGGGGGGGATTCCAAAGAAGCCCAGTAACATTTAACTTTAAAAAGGGGAATGACACAAAAATGAGGAAGCTAGTTAAAAGGAATAGTCACAAAAGTGAAATGCCTGCAAACTGCATGGAAACTTTAAAAACACCATTATAGAGGCTCAGACTAAATGTATATCCCAAATCAAAAACACAACTGAAGAACCAAAAGAATGCCCCTGTGGCTAAAGCACAGAGGAAGGGAGGTTGTTCGACACAAAAAGGCATCTTTTAAAATTGGAAGTCAATTCCTAATGAGAAAAACAGGAAGGAGCACAAAATCCGGCAACTAAAAGGTAAAAGTATCGTGAAGCAGGGCCACGAAAGAATTTGAGAAGCAAAATCTAACAGTAAAAACAAAAGTGAAGTACATCAGAAGCAGGAAGCCTGCCACAAAACCCAGTGGGGCCCTAGACTGCAAAAGTGATAAAGACTTAGTCAAGGAAGAGAAGGTCATTGCAGAGCTAAATAAATTCTTTGCATTGGTCTTCACTGCAGAGGATGTGGGGGAAATACCCACATCAGAGCTATTCTTTTTGGGTGACAAATTTGAGGAACTGTCCCAGACCGAGATGTCAGTAGAGGAGGTTTTGGAACAAATTGATAAACTAAAGAGTAATAAGTCACCAGAACCAGCTGGTGTCACCCAAGAGTTCTGAAGGAACTTCCATATGAAATGATAAACTATTAACCGTGGTATGTAATCTATCCTCTGCACGAGATGTTAGAAGTTAGCTAATGTAAGAAGAGTCTGACTCCATCATTTCCTGCCTTTTATTAGTTGTCTCAGCTTTATCATACAGCAGGTTACATTTAAGATTTAGACGCATCATCCTCTGTCACATTTCTTACAGAATGGCAAATCTGGTAATGTTCTCAAAGTCAAGTAAGTTAAGTGGGTGGGAGAAAAAAATCCCATGCATTTATGTGAACGACTGTGAATTACACAGATGCTAGATAAATAGTTTTCAATAAAGCATTTGTCAAATCAGCACAACTTTAAGCTGTAACTGGAACATGATTTTTTGTGGCTAGCAAAGTTATGAATTTACAGTCCCAGGCTTGTCTTTTGAAGGTGTTGTGCAGGTTTCTTTTGAAGGTGAGGACTGAGAGGTCAAATATAGAGTGATTGCTTTGTCAGGTGTGTTCACCCACAAGTAATATTGTGGTTTTGTCTTTTAGCATTACATTCTGTCACTCAATGCCCCAGTAACAATTACGTGGGTGAAACAAGCCAAGCACTCCACTCTTGAATGAACTCACCGAGAGTTCATCTGTTTCCTTTCCCCCCAGTTTGGATGGCAGATTTTGCGAGGGACAAACAATCTGCTTTTAGACAAAACTCGGTTGCTTGCACATGCTCAAGCATCTACTTTGGGCTTTTTCTTGTTCCCATTGGAGCTTTGCCATTGGCTTCAATGGGGACAGAACCAGGCCTGCAGTTTGTAATGACAGACGTGTACAAAAACACTTAAGTGACTTAAAAGCCTAAGGCCTGGTCTGCGCACAGATATGTAACCACTAGAACCGTTTGGGTTAGAGGTTTGATTTTTGTTCAACCCCTAGTGTGGCTGCCAGTTTACAGGTTAGTTGTCTCATACCCGTGTAGCTGATAGCCTTTCCCATACAGGAATAGACGATACTGATTCAAGTTCATTTATACTGGTGTGTGCCCAAACTAGGGGGCTATTCCACTTTACCTGCACCGTTCTAATGAAAGCGGTATCATTTCTGGATGTAGACCGGGCTGAAGTCCCATGGAGCTCAGGCTCCTAAGGCACTTTGGTGTCTTTGAAAATGTTACCCACAGTGGCTAAATGCAGAGCCAAATTCAGCCGGGGTGGAGATACATTGACATCAGCAGTTACCCAGAGCAGGAGTTTGGCTTAGTTTCTGCAGCAGACTGGCCTATGGGCTAAAATGTGGCACTGGCCAAGAAGGGCCTCATTTGAGAAGGTTTATTGGTCTAAAATGGAAAATCCTCCTATGTGGAGAGCTCATTCATCTCCCCAGGGGAAAGTCAAGGCTGGGGCAAGAGCTTTGCACGTGTTCTCTTCCCCCCCCCCCCGGATTTATTTTTCACATGTGCTGTGTAAATAAAATTAAAAAGCCATTTGAAAAGACAATGAACTTAAACTGCGCTCTCTCCCCCACCACTGGGTATCAAGGTCAGCCTCAGGCCGGAGGTGCTGGTTTATTCTCCCGTGGTAATGGAATCGACCCCTGCCCGTGAGCTGTTACTGACCGTCTGGGAGAGCACCACAGAATGGGGGTTTTTCCTTCTGCACCAATATGAAAATTCATTGGCTCAGAGGAACTGTCTCTTGGAAAGGAGCTGCCTACTGACGAGGAGGGAGAGTAATGGCCGGGGAAAGCCAAAAAGCTGCCAGTGGGATTGGCTTGGGTCCGATGATGATACATTTCACAGTGTTGCAGGTCTGTCTCCCTTAAAGCTTTTACATGTTTTGCTGTGAGGCAGGGCGTTGTCCTTCCACAGGGTTTTACGGGTCTGGGACAGACATTATAGTGACTATTATTAATCATAATTTGTATTGCAATAGCGCCTAGGAGCCCCAGCCCAGCAGTCCATTGTTCCAGGTGCTGCACAAATGCAAAAGAAAAAGATGGTCCCCGCCCAAACAGCTGACAATTTTGGGTCCCTCTTGCAGGGGTGTCTTGGGTTCCCAGGCGTCAGCTCCCTCTCTGGGCCTGAGCCACGCTCCGTGTAGACTGGAAACAGATGGGAACGTTGTGGAGCACACCAAATCCTGCCTCAGCTGAAGCTCCCATTGACTTCCCTTGGCTTTGGACCAGGCCCTTTGTAAGTGGGGGGGCTACAGCTGGGTGGACACAGCAGAAAGGTTCCTACAAGGCCTGGACTGAATGTTCAAATGAATTGACTTCAGCTCCCCACTCTGCACTCCCCGCAGCTCTGCCTAGTCCAGTAGGCAGTGGGAAATCAGGGCGTTTCACTGATATCTTGAACGGCAGGAGCTTGGAGTCTGCACCTGGGGTGGGAACCACAGTACTGTGGGGCCCAGGGAGGGAGTGCACCCCAGGGTGGTACTGCGTGGGCATAGGGAGAGAGAAATATCTGGGAGGAATGATTTGCCCCCAAAGATGTGCCAGAGCCCGGTGGTCCCAACTCATGATGGAGGGGAGAAGTCAGCCCCTGGTGAAGGGGGACGGGGCTGCAGTTGAGCTGTGGGGCCATGGGAGAGCGGGGTACCGAGAGGAATTGCTCTGCACGTGAGTCAGAATGCTTTTTCCTCCCAGCATGGGGCAGCTCGCGCACTGTCTTTGAGTGGGTGCACTGGGGCAGGGCATGGGGGGAGGCCAGGCCTTTCCCCATGAAGTGCCCCCTCTACGTAAGAGCCAGCCACATCACAAGCTTCGTACTCCAGGAGGCACAGGGGTTGCGGCCTTCCTGCGCCCCGGAGGTGCTGCTTACTCCACTGGGGGTGAGGATGGGCAGTGCAGAGGCAAGGCCATGCCTCTCGCCCCCAGCAACGTACGGAGATGGTTGGATTTGCCGGGGACCATTGGGAGGGGGCTGCAGGCACGTTCCCACACACAGCAGGTAGCCTGCAGAGGCTGTGTTCCTGAGCCCCTCTCCAGCAGCATGGCTGCACACCACCTCCAACAAGAGCCAGGCTGTCCATGACGCTGCCCGGCCCTGGAGAGGGCCAAGCCTTTGCAGCTGCCGATTGGCCAGTGGAGTTGCATGGCAGGGGCTGGCCCGTTGGAGAGTTCGACAGCTGTCAGGGTAGGTTTTCATACCTCTGTCCGGAGGCTTCTCTCCAGAGCAGTGTGGTCTAGTGGGTGGAACACTAGGCTGGGACTTAGTAGATCTAGACTCCGTTCCCGACTCTGGCCCTGCTGGGTGACCCTGAATAAGTCACTTCACCACCCTGTGCTTTGGTTTCCCCATCTGTAAATGGGAATAATGACACCAACCCTTCTTCAGACAGCACGTTGCGATCTGCCGAAGCTGAGCGCTAGTTGCTGTTATTATGATACAGCCCACAAGCGCCTTCTTCGAAACAAAAGGACTTCTGCTTTCTCTTTTCAAGATTTCTGATTGCACCAAAGTCCATGCCCGGCAGACTCGGCGAATAAACCCAAGGAGAGCGTGCAACATTTCCTGCTCTGTCCCCCGAGGCTGTGTCCTCAGCAGTGACTGCTTAGCCCACCCCTGGGCTGAAACATCAGAGACTGGAAAAAGAAGGAAAGGGTCAGCAGCTTAATAGCCCTTCATAATTCTCCAAGCAGCAAAGGGAGAGGGCAGGAAATAGCATGACTCAAAAGGAGGGTCGGTGACCTCAAAGCCACAGCCAGGGTAGGCAGTAATTGAGGCCGCACAGTCATTTAATCAGTTCCACCATTACAAGGCTGCAATGTCCCGGCAGAGCTAATTGCACTCCAGCCCTGCGGGGGCAAGGTTAGCTCAGTGTGCAGAGCAGCCTCCTGTCACCCACGCTGAATCGCGCACAGCCGATCCAGAAGCTGCCCGGTCACTGCCGGAGCCCAGGGAGCGTGTGGAGCAGGCCAGCATTCATCTCCACGCCCCCGCCGGGGCCCAGCGGAAGCAGCACTGCCCAGTGGGGTTGTGTTGCTTGTCCAGGAGCTGGCCAGCATGCAGCGTGCCCGCACACACTGAACACAGGGGTGGCCGGGCTTGTCAGGGGTGATCTGGATGATGCCAGAGCACGAGGAGAATACGCAGCGGAGGAACGGGGGTGGGGACCCCACCTGGCTCTGGAGAGAGGAAGGTGCATGTGTCCCATGACTCCTCAGAACAGCGCTCTCCCCCGGCTCACCGGGGAGCTCGCGGAGTGCTGGCAGACGCCCCAGGCAGCAATCAATGTTCTTGGTGTGCCAGCAAGGGACCTGGAGACCCAGCAGACACAAAGACGTGCAGCACCCTGACCGCAGCCAGGTGTCGGGACCCCAGCTCCACGCAGTCACTGGTGGACTGAGATTGCACAGTGGACATGGACTCTTTCTCTCTCTGCAGCCCCTCTCCTCAATGTCCTCAGCCGTCCTCCAACCCTCTTCTACCTCCCGACCCAAGCGCTCACTGTGGGGCTATCATTGGCTCCTCCCTTTCCTTTTCCACCCACACCAGCCTTCTCACCAGCGCAGGTCTCTCCACCCTCTGGGATGTTTCTAACACCCTCCCTGCCCTCTCTGCTCCCAGTGATGTGAACCCGGGTCACGTCATTGTTCTTCTTCATCTCAGCCCCCTCCAGCCCATCATCCCCCCTCCTCTCTCCGAGTCCATCCAGCACACTGCAGCAAAACCAGGGGCTTTCCTACCTCGGGGACCATGAGTCACTGCTGGCACGATGGCACTGGACATGCACAGAGAGCTAGGGAAGAGAGTTGCTAGAAAGAGGGGGGATGTGGAATCCCTTTGTGCACTCAGTTTATTTCTGCAGCAAGTTCAGTCTCCTTGTTCTCATCTTCAGAGCACCGCACAGCACTGCCCCTGCCTGCCCTGTGGAGCCTGCCTGTACCTGCTCCCCTTCCCGCACCTTGCCCACTCTTCTGCCTTGGAGTTCTCTCTGTCACCTTCATCCCCACGCTGCCCTCTATATCTGGACCAACCTGGCTCTCCCAATACACTGCGATACCTCCTTCAAATCCCTCTTCGGCCTCCCCTCTTGTGCCTCTCCAGAGTCCTCAACACCTGCTTTCCCCTCATCTTAGCCTGAAAGAAAAAGAGCTAACAAGCTCAGTATGCAAACAAAGCACAAGGCTAGGGCTTCCAAGGGGCCTTACTCTGCTCCCCCTGACATCAATGGGAGCCTTGAGCTAGGCTAATACTGAGCACCTTTGAAAATCTCCACGTACTCATCAGCTGTGGAAACCATCACACCTCCCTTCCTTCCCTGGTCTGCTCTGCTGTTTGCTGCACTTGTGTAAGGAAGGCTGTAGTCGCTGTGGGGCAGGGACTGTGACCCAGATTCTCAAAGGGGTTTAGGGTCCTAATGCCCATTGATCTCAGTGGAAGTTAGGAGCCTGAACACACTATTTTTGTGAACCCCCCTATTCCCTGCAGCATACTCTTCCATTTTCAGCCCGGGGGTTCATTGGCTCCCACGTGACACTGCTTCCTTGAACCTTCCACCCAGTCCTGTTAGGAAGTGCTAAGGGCCTGTCTTTGCAGATGAACAGAGACAAACGTCGTTGTCAGCAGTCGAGCGCAAAGGGGCATGACGTTTGACAGCTCTACGGGAGGTAGATTTCTGACCACTGAAATTTGCTGAATGTTCCATTCAGAAAATCCTATGCAGGGAAAATCGCATTGCTTTTCTTCCTGGCTCCCTCTTAGCCTCCAATTGTTTTAGTGTCTCGTAACCTTCATGAGTCTCACGGAAAATACCCTCTCCCGCGGAGGAGTTATGTGTACATCATTAACCTTTCCATTATCACTCATTAGCACCTATTTCTTAACATGGCAAGATGTGGGAGTTTAGGAGATCACAGACACATTTTTTGTATCCTGTATCCTTTGCAGCTGGGGGCTCAACAAAATCAATACAAGTTTCTCCTGCACTTCCACTGACCTCTCAGAAGGACCAATCTACACATGGTATGGTTTTAATGGAACTACTCAATTGGCACCTTAACTGCTCATAAAACCACAGCATCTTTGGTCCAAAAGGACCCACTGGGAAGGGACAATTTAAGCAGAACTATACAATAATTAAAATGATTTATTAAAAAGTTACTGGCAGCAGAGTAGCAGCTGATTGTCAAGCTGATCTTTGCGCTGAGTTGGCAGTGTGGTTCCCTGGATAGGGTGTGAGACCGGGAGTCAAGACTTCTTTGTTCTGTTACTGACCGGCTGCATGACCTTGTGCAAGGTCACAGATTCCAAGGACAGCAGGGACCACTGTGATCATCTACTCTGACCTCCTGTATGATACAGGCCAGAAACCTGCCCCGAAATAATCACTTCCTCTCCCTGGACCTCTGTCTCTCTTCCCCCTATGTCTGCCTTGTCTGTTCAGATTATAAATCCTTTAAGGTAGTGACTGTCTCTCACTAACTGCATGTACAACACCTAACAACACGGGTCAGATTGGAAAAAAACTCGATGGCATTCTTACAAGCGCCAGCCACAAAATCCGGTCTGTCCCCGTGTCACCAGAATGAGATGTGTCACCAAAATCCACGTGTCACCAGAATGAGACATCACAGTCAATGATGCAGATCTGTGACCCTCCCACGCCCCTCACTGGGTCTGTCTTCCCTGCAGAGCTCCCTCTGGCTCTGACTCAGCTCTCGTCCCCAGCATCCTGGCTGCAGAGTCAATTAGTGGAGTCGAAGAAGAGTTCCTCCCCTCCAATGTGAATATGCCCGTGATTTGAGTGACAAGGTTTAAAAGGAGAGGCTAAAGAGCCATTGAGGAGAGGTGAAGAAGTCTCTGAAAGCTCAGCTGGAGAGGGATAGGTTTATTATTGCTCCTACCCATTTTCAGTTCTTTGAGAGAAAAGGTTTCAAGCTGAGAAGAAGTAAAGGAAGATACCAAGTACCAGAAGAAGGAACCTAGGGCAAAAAGAACGGGATTTAGGAGGGTATGTTACAGACACTGAGGATGCAAGATAGGAATGTGTTAAAAACACAGCAAACCACCACATTTACAAAGGCCATGAGGGGCACCTAAACTTTTCATAGACTGAGGTTTGGATAATCAACAGCAGTGCTGCCAGCTCTCAAGATTGGATTGTGAGTCTTTCAATTTCTCGCGTGTTGCTTAAAGCCCCAGCTCCTGGAATCCTGTGACCAGCTTTCGTTAAAAAACAAACAAACCCAAGTCTTCATGATTGAAGGGCAAAGCTTGACAACATGAACCCAAAAGGCTTAAATACCACAAGGCCAATAAAAAGACTCATTTCTTTAAAAAAAACATTCGCAAGCCTATCCCATAATAGCGGGGCCCTGGCTCGTAGTCTGTGAACTCCTGGTACAGAGCTGCAGAGGAAGGGCATCTGCATTAGTGACCACTGCTGGGCTCTGGACTTCACAGGGCTAGAGCCCAGAGTCCCAGTCCAGTGGTGCTGCAGTGTGGAGCCTCTGTCCGGACAGCCCCAGGGGATATAATCAACCTTCTGTTAGCATGGGTCAGTTAATCAGAGTTTGGAAGGCTAGAGTTGGCTGCTGGGTCCTGAGCTCTTCATCCCACTGGTCAAGGGCGTGGGAGTCACTGGCAGTTCTTCCCCTTCCCCGGTGAGATGGACAGGGAGCCCAGAAGCCCAGCCACTGGGGCGAGAGAAGAGAGTGACTCTCCTTCCCTTCTAGTCAAACCAGGCAGAACAAGTGAGACACCAGTGAGCTCGGGCAGCAGAGCCCCAAGGGCAGTAACCTTCTGGAGGGCTGGTGATATATCCCACTTGCCCCAGGCCACCCAGTCTATACATGTGTGCCCATGATGGGGAGCAGGGGGAAGTGCCACAACGTGACACTAAACCTCAAACCAGCCCCTTTAGTCTGTTGTTAATGACCAGAGATTTAGAGCCAAGCCATGGCTCTGGCTGCAGGGCTTTCCTGTCTTCTGGCTGCGAGGAGCCACAGCAAAGCCCGCTCCTCCCTGGCTCTGCTCCGTGCAGGTTATCCCTGTGAGGCTCACAAAAGATGCATAAGGGCAAGTGCTCTACATGAACCTTGTGCCCAGAATGCTCTTCTGCAGCTCTTGGACCAGAGGAGGGTTTCTGGGCTTTTGGCCAGCCTCTGCCAAAATCTATCCCTGAGTTTGGCCTGGTTATTGTTTGAACAAATCTTTTCAGGTCCCATATATCAGCACCTCAACAGGTGCATGTCACACGCCAGTATCATCATTTCATCTGCTCTGCTTCTTCCTTTCAAGTGTGAAGAGTCCATGAAAGGCACAAAGATCATTTTTTCCATGGGAATGAAGCCCTTCCAAGCAACCCCAGGTAGCACCCAGAGGCTGCCCTCGGGATTGAGGCCCCACTTGGCAGGCTCTGCTTTAGGATCTGAGTTCAGCATTTTGCTTCACATGACTCTAGGGTCAACACTGTTCATGGATTGAAAACCAGGGCAGGTTTGCTGATTTATCAGCTCGGTAGCAAACAATGTAGCCTGTCTATAAATGGGGTATCTTGCGATTTTCAGTATGCTGAAGTGATGAAGGATTTATGCTAACATAAATGCTGCTCAGTACAGATAAATGCACCCTCCAAGCTACTGCACTGAGAGAGAGCCTACTAAGGAACTGTAAAACAAACAAAAAACAGGTGAATTGAGAGTTATGGAGGGTTGTAAAGGAGGTGAAAAGGGAAGATTTCAGGTACTTAGATAAACTAATAAAGAAATCTTATTCTCTTGCCCTTATTAACATTTCCTGTTTGTACTGTCTGAAAACATACATTATCATGAGTTATGTACTATAGACCCTATGTTGACAATCCCACAAATTCTGTGCCCTTGGAGCTGTTGATTGGAAGCATTACAATTGATACACACAAGTCTTAGGAATCAGTGTATGTTTTCTGGAGGTCTGGAGTTGTAAGATAACTGAAGCATGTATGTAATTGCAAAAGAAAAGCATTATTTTACTGGCCTGATTGAACTGGGATTCAAATAAATGTAAGCAGTTCTTTCTGTGCTGCAAGTCCTGTAGCTTGGCTGTGATTTTTTCTCAAGAAAAGAGCCCCTTAAAAAGACCAAAGACCTATTCCTTGCACCGGTTTCAAGTGTCACGTGATCAAGATTCTCTTTTTTCCTGAAAGAGCAGTTAATTATCTGCATCCTTATGCGTCAACATTAACACTTGAGGTGCTGGGCATAATTTTGATTAGGCTGAAAGTACAGGACTTTTTTTTCCCAATGAAATCCACAATCCTAATTAGCCAAGCCTCCGAACAAAAATGCAGGTTAGAATGCTAGGAACACAGCTGTAATTCTCTAGCTGCCGAACTAGCTTACAACCAACACTGTATTAAGTTCTGTCTTCACTAAGGGCCTAGTCCTGCGTCTGTTGTAGTTAATGATGTAATCCTATAGACTTCAATGGCGGATAATCAAATGCTAAGGGTGTGATCCAACTCTCACTGAAGTCATTGGGAAGACTCTCTGGAGAGTTGGATTAAAGGACCAACTGAGATCTGCACATGGGGCTGGCTCTAAAGGTACCCTACAATATGCTGTCACACTAATGAGTTAGACATATGGAAGACAAAGCTTCTAAACTGGCCTGAGGTTTCACATCACCGTGATCACCTTGAGCCCTCATATAGATTATGCTGATCACAACACGTCTTCCATTCTTCTCGTATCCTGGCCTTCCTTCTCCATGTGCGGCCATGTCTTTTCCTGACAAAATCTTCCCATCTCTTTGGAGGTCAGCCGAGCAGTCATTTCAGTTCCCGAGGGTACCACTCAGAGACAGCTGCAGTCCATCAATTGTCAGTGAGCCTCACTATATGCCCAGTCTATCACATTTTACTCTCAACAACGACATCCTGCAATCCATGCCATCCTCCAGATCATTAATGAAGTTATTGAACAAAACCGGCCCCAGGACCGACCCTTGAGGCATTCCGCTTGATACCGGCTGCCAACTAGACATGGAGCCATTGATCCCTACCCGCTGAGCCCGACGATTTAGCCAGCTTTCTGTCCACCTTGTAGTCCATTCATCCAGCCCATACTTCTTTAACTTGCTGGCAAGAATACTGTGGGAGACCATGTCAAAAGCTTTGCTAAAGTCAAGGAACAACACATCCACTGCTTTCCCCTCATCCACAGAGCCAGTTATCTCGTCATAGAAGGCAATTAGATTAGTCAGGTATGACTTGCCTTTGGTGAATCCATGCTGACTGTTCCTGATCACTTTCCTCTCCTCTAAGTGCTTCAGAATTGATTCCTTGAGGACCGGCTCCATGATTTTTCCAGGGACTGAGGTGAGGCTGACTGGCCTGTAGTTCCCAGGATCCTCCTTCTTCCCTTTTTTAAAGATGGGTACTGCTTTAGCCTTTTCCAGACCGCATATATTTTGTTTTGGGGTGGTTAATTTTCAGTCCAACTTGGCTGCTTTTTGTGTTGAGTTCTCGCAGCATTTTCTGTAGTTTGATAGTATTTTCAGTGATCAACACAATATCGTCCACGAATCTGAGATGGTTTCACTGCTCTCCATTGATGTTGATTCCACCCTTCCAATCATCTGCCTCATTACCATTTCGAGGCAGGCTGTGAAGAGTTTCGGTGAAACTGTGTCTCCTTGTTTCACACTTTTCTTAACTGGGATGCGAAGGGGGGGGGGTATCAAATAAAGTTATATTTGTAGTGTCATCAGAATTTGCTTCCTTTAATAGTTTGATATAGTTTGTGTTGATTCCCTGCTCTGCAAGAGCTTTCAACTCTGCATTGATCTCTACGCAGCTGAACGATTTTTCATAGTCGAGGAAGGCAATACATAAAGGAAATCTGTATTCCCTGGAGCATTCCAATAGCTGGCTTATTGTGAAAATATGGTCCACCGTGCTGAAATTCCTCTGAAAGCCTGCCTGCTCTCTCGGCTGCTGCTCATCCAGACTCCGTGAGAGTCAGTTTGTTATTATTTTGATGAACAGCTTGTAGACATGTGAGAGCAGGCATATTGGATGCTAGTTCCTTAGATCTTCACCATCGCCCTTCTTGTACAGCAGGATGGTGTTGGACTCCTTCCAGCTAGATGGTATCTTCTGCATTTCCAAGTAACAGCTAAACCTCTGAGTGAGGGTTTCCCAGAGGTCTTGGCCTCCAGCTCTTATCATTTCAATTGTCAGTCCGTCTTTACCTGGGGCTTTTCCTTCCTTCACTTGGTGAACTGCTTGTTGAACTTCACTGACAAGGACTGGGAGTACACCGTTGTTGAAGTGTTGGTACGGGGACACATAGTGGTTTCACACAGTCCATTTTAAAATGTAATGAATTTGGTGTTGTCCAGGCTGATTCCCCACTCTGGCACTTCGAGTGCAGAAGGTGGGGGTCTGCAAGGATTTTAAAAATTAATACTGACCACACCAGCCTGGTATTAACCTCCCAAGGTCACAGCTTCTCTCTGACCTTGGATGGGTAAATGCTGCCACCACCCATGTGCAAAAAAACCCACCATCCTTTTGAGAACCCAGGAAGGAACATTTGGGAGTTCCTCCCTGTGGGGTACCCTCAAGCCCTTTCTCCCCACTTCCCGGGAAGAGCTGAAAAAAAAACCAAAGGAAAACAGCTGTTGCCACCAGCTAATTTAGCAACATACGCACAAACCTTTTGGGGACACAAAAACCCAATCCTGTTCTTAAAAAACGTAAATTTTTTTTAAAACCAAAAAGAAAGAAAATACATCTGGAACTTAGGCTTTTGCTAGATTTTAAAAGAAACAGTTACAAAATTTAAGCATCAAGATAGCTCTCTTGAGGTTCAGCTTAAAGGTTACAAGCAAAACAAAAGCATCTGGGGTTAGCACGGAGGAATCCACAAGCCAATAAGAGATAAAAGCAATAACCCTAATCACGTCTTTCTAAACATTCCTGATCTTCTTACATATTTAGGTTGTTAAAAGTAGTTCTAGATATGATCTGATGATTTTCATATCTGGCTTAAAGCTTCTCGCAACATAACTGCTTCCTGTTCCCCTCTTCCCCAGAGAACCACAACACACAGACAAAAGGGAGGGTTTTTTCCAATTTTAAAAAGGTCTAGCCCTCCCATTGGCTCTTTTGGTCAGGTGCCCACTCCTTTCCTTTTACCTGTAGGCTTATTAACTCTTCACAGGTAAAGCAAGTAGAGAACAGCCACTCCGAGGAATTGTATAGCTAACTGGCTGGCTGGGTGGCCATAAAAGGGAGCTACCCTCACCCCCCTTCATTTATCACAGGTGTCTGTGAAAAGTGTCATCTTGAACAAACGAGATACAGAAGTCCTGCTTGCCCTCATGGTGAATGGTATTGCATCGGCAATGACCACACCAGCTTCCTCACAACAGACCCAAATGTAACAATCAACTGCTGTACTGGGAGATGAGTCTAGAGGGGCCCCACAAGCACTGACAGCTCTTTGTGCCCATTCAGACACTGGCTCTTCGGCAGGCATTGGGCCACATGTGGTCCCATCTCACTCGTGCCATGCTGGCAATGGGCCCTGCTGTGGCTCCTTGTGGACTCATCCTGGCATTGGAGAGGGGAAGCACCCTGTGAGTGAGTGCTCCCAGGAACAAGACACTGCTGCCCATGGCTGGTCTCTGGGCCCGTTTGAGAGGGACGATTTAAACCATCACCAAGACACACCATCCACTGCATGTGACATAGCACTTGTGATTCATGGATCTCCAAACTCCTTAAGAACATGGGGGAGCTCTAGCCTAGCCAAAGCACAGATGGGGAAAGTGAACATGATGTCCCCACAGTCTCATACTGGTTACAGGACCCGTCTTTCCTGAGCACCAGCTCTCTGATCCCTCCACTGTGCCATGCTGCCTCCACAGAAGACAGAAAGCAGTGTGTTACCAGACGTGCCTGTTACTTTGGGGTACGCTCATTTATTAGGGTTACTCTTCTGTAATTCTGTCAATGTGCTGCTTGTGTCACTTGTGTTTTCCTATGGATCGCTACTCCTTCCTTCTGCAAGTCCCCTCCCAGTGGAGCTACCCTGCAGGACCTCGGTTACCCAGGGCTGGGGTCTTCCAGCCCCCAAATCTGATGAACACACACACACACATATTAACAGAGCAAGTCTGAGAGGACTGGGTCAATCAGCACTTTCAAGCTGTCACCCTTATATGTCACAGGTTTAGCACGTCCCTATCCCCACTTTCACGTCACAATTATACTGGCAGTAACCCACTTAATGAGCAAACCCCAGAGTATTTTTGGGCGCTACAGGGATCTTTAGCTTAGGTAAAAGAATCGTTGCTGCAGAGTAAATGGGGAAGCTCAAGACACATAAGAATAAAGTTCAGAGAGTTAGAGAGAAGCAACCAGCTGAACCATAAAAGTTATTTATTGAATAATAATGATAACTACACAAGGAGAGTCTAAACCAACATAACAGTTACATTGTTAAAGGTTAATACCTGAGGTAGAAAAGAAAACAGAGAGAGAGAGCGAGCGAGCTGGGATCTCACTCACTCCATGAGGCTTGAATTGGCTGGGGTTCCCAGGGGATGGTGGTAGCTCAGGGTCCTGAGGGCTGGAGACAGGCAGAGCCCCCAGCACGGTCAGTCAGGAGAAGATAGAGTCCCAGTGGAACTTATGCAGAGTTTAGATCTGAGCATCAGACCACTTACTTGGGCATAGGTAGGAGTTTTTGTAGAGAAAATACAATGGTTCAAGGGAGAACTCTAGATTTGTTTATGGGTAAACTGATGACACAAAGGTTTTCTTTAGACTAGACAATAGGAGTTGATCACTCTTGGCTATGGACGATGTTCCTTCCAGGGAGCTCACAATGCAATTAGGCTGCTTCAGTATTTTGGATATCAATCAAGGACTCATTACTAGAATTGGTCTGATAACTGCTGAGCTGGGTGTGTGCAGGTGTAGGTTCATTAACATCTGGAGCAGAGATCCCCCATGATGCAGTGCTTCCCGGCTTTTCTGGTCCCAGAGTTCAGTGTGGTTCTTGCGTTGGAATCTCTGTTCTCCGTTCTGTATGCTAATGGAAATGCCTCCTTGTCCCATCTTTCTTGCAGATGAGGCTAGGGGAGTTGTCTCTGTTCTCCATTCTGTATGCTAATAGAGATGCCTTAATCTTGTCACTCTTGTCAGGAGGGGTCTAGATGTGTCTCCCAATGCCCTTCACTGCTCTCTGCAAGTCTTTTCTCTGATCAGTTTTGGTTCAAACAGAGGCTGGTGGGGACGGGGGGTGTCTTTCATGAGTCAGACAGGCTAGATGCTGTGCCCTGGTTCCCCAAGAACACAGAGCTGACTGGTATCAAACGTCAGAGAGCAGCGAGGAATGTCAACCCTCACATTCTGAGTCTGCATGTGTGTCTGCTCTGGGAACCTAGGACAGGGTATCAAACTCATCCTAGGGGCAGGGCCATCCAGACTGAACGAGGGCCCTTCCCCATGCTATCCACTACAATGATCAGAAGTGAAATAGTTAACACTGAAATTAATGCATCATGGCAGAGCTTCTGTGTTAACACTCCAAGGAGATGAATTCCCCATGTGGCTCACTCCTTCATGGCATCATTTCAGGTGGTCTACACACTCAGGCATCACTGTATCAGCTACATTCAGTTCACAGCTGGAAGGTTTTCTTTGCAACCAGGAGGACTAGAAACTTCCCTTTCTCCAGAAATAAATGCTTAGATTCCTCAGCTTCTGCATGTGCCATGCAAGCCTGTAGCAGAATTTCAGTACTTATTACAGTTCAGTGTATCCTTTGCTCTGTGGGTCCTGCTGGACTGAGTTCTTTGCCGGTAAGCCCTAGTCCTGCCCTTCTTGGGGCCAGGAATCAGGGCTCTGGGGTGGGTAGGGGCATCCAGGCCCTCTGGTTCCACTGGCCAGGCCAGGGCCCAGACAGCGTAGCAGCATGGGATGCCTGGGTTCGGCTTGCTCATATTCATGTTTCCCTGAGCCACTTCCTATCACACCATGTGTCTCAACCTTGGGTGTGGTCTCAGCTGAGTTACAGTTCTTGCCTTGAATTCCCACCGTCCCAGGCCAATGCCTGCAACCCTTGTGTGCCGTTGGCCCTGGTTCTACCTCTCCCTAGGGGAGTGTCACAAAAGTGGGGGGAGACTCACAGTTAGGCACTCTCAGTAGCAGCTTTTTATAGAATCATAGACTCACAGGGCTAGAAGGGACTGCAAGGGTCAAGTAGTCTAAGCCCCTGCCAAGCTGCAGGATTTGTTGTGTCTAAACCATCCAAGACAGATGGCTCCAGCCTCCTTTTGAAAACCTCCAGTGAAGGAGCTTCCAGGACATCCCGAGGTGTCTGTTCCGTTGTCCTACTGCTCATACAGTTAGGAAGTTTTTCCTGAGATTTCATCTAAATTTGCTGTGGGGTAGGTTGAACCCATCACCATTTGCCCTGTCCTCTGTGGCAAGAGAGAACAACTTTTTTCTATTTTTTCATGGCAGGCTTTCAAGTATCTGAAGACTGTTATCCTGTCTTAATCTCCTCTTGTCCAAACTAAACATACCCAGTCCCTTCAGCCTTTGTGCATATGGCTAGCATTCCATTTGTTTGATCATCTTTGTCGTTTGCCTTTGGATTCTTCCCAGTTTCTCTACATCCTTTCTATACATTGGTGACTAAAATTGGAAGCAGTGTTTCAGCTGAGGCCTAACCAGCAGTGAGTAGAGCAGGACGATCACCACCCCTGACCTGCATGCTATGCCTCTGTTAATGCAACCTCAACTTGCATTTGCTTTTTTTGCACCAGTATCAAACTGCTGACTCACGTTGAGGTTGTGATCCACCACAACTCCCAGATCCTTCTCAGCGGTGTTGTTGCCAGCCAGTTATCCCCCATTCTGTACCTGTGCATTTGGCTTCTCTTTCCTAAGTGTAGCACCTCACATTTGTCTTTGCTGAATTTCATTTTGTTTCTTCTGCCACTGCAGAGCTGTCTTCCTCCTCTCTTAGGAAATGGCTTCTCTCTTCTCTCATCCTCCCTGGGCTCCTGGAGATTCCGCTATACTGGTCCTTTCCTCAGGAGTGTGCCCAGTACTGCTCCAGCCTTCCCTCTGCCTCGGCCTTAGCGTGGGGTCTGTAAGCCCCATTACAAGGCCACAGAAATACAGAAAGGGGAGGTGGATTCATAACCTTGGGGTCCTATTGTCAAATTTATCCACAAAGGTCCCCTGCTATCGTACTAAGTAGGAAGGGAAACTGCTCAGATCTTTTCATGGGCAAGACATAAAGGAGCCCTCTGCATAACCATGCCTTCTCACTCCCCATCATCGCACGCTGTGTGACAAAAACATCACAACAGCTTCATTCACTTTTTGCAGTGAGGCTTATTGAGGCTTATTTCATTTCAGATGTGTTGGTTGGAAACCACAGTGAATTGTAATGCTGTGGGGTGCACTTGGTCAGGTATTGACCATCCAAAGAATGACTGAGCAGCAAATAATGGGAAGAATTAAAAAAAAAAAAGGTTGGTGAGTTGACCTTCCTCTCTTTCTCCTCGTCCCCCCATCCCTTTTGAGCAGCGAGGGAAACCCTAGGCAATGGGAGAGGGGGTTGAAATTGACCTAGTGATGCCAAAGGGTTAATAGTTACAGTGAAGTCGCCCAGGGATGAGGACGACATTTGAACAGTAGCTTTTCAAAACATACATCTATCACCTTCCCTTTCTGCCCAACAACAGCCCCCAGCCCCTTGGCAAATACTGAGCCTTTGCTTGTGCAGGAAAATAACAAGCTTACAAAACCAAAGACTCATTTTTAATTGCTTTGGCAGCATGACTGGTTAGTTTAACTAATTGCGGTAACTTTGTAGTAACATCTGGTGTGCTGTTTACATCCTGAGTGAAATGGACTTCCTTCCATTAGGGTCTGAATAAAAGAATACAGCTAACAATCACCAAAGGACACACATGCGTGCACACACACGCAATCTGTCTGGTAAAGCTGAGCCCTTGGTTGTCTACTTCTACTAAAACCATCTTGCAAAATATATCTGTTTACAACAATATTGTTCAGAGCAAATACCTCACATTCATGTAACGTCCAGGTGGCACGCCTGAACACAAGGATGCTCGAAAACGAAAATGCTAGGGTTTCATAGCAAGGGTGGCTCCATATTGCACAGTATAAGGACACTGCACAGACTAAACTCTGCTGAAGGTATCAGACCAGATTCAGATCTTGGAGCAATGCCAATGATGGCCACTGCTCCAGTTTTACACCGGTACCCCGAGAGCAGAATCTGGCCTACTTGCAGCGTTTGTGGTGAATGGCATGTGGCAGCAGGCTCTTCCCGATTCTTCCATTGTAATCAAGACATGAAAGTAATGCTGATGTGCAAGAATGCAGCCATGTTGCTATAGAAACACAGATTCACACTCTGTTGCATGAATGTAGGAGGAGGGGTTGCATTTAATGTCCCTGTTTCTTTCTTTGATTAAGGCAAGGAGGATGGTGGAGATAAAGAGAAAAGAAAAGTCAAACCCTCTATCCCCTCCAATAAATTGGACCAGTGGTTCTCAACCAGGGGTACATGTATCCCTGGGGGTACACAAAGGTCTTCCAGAGGGTAGAATCATAGAATATCAGGGTTGGAAGAGACCTCAGGAGGTCATCTAGTCCAACCCCCTGCTCAAAGCAGGACCAATCCCCAACTAAATCATCCCAGCCAGGGCTTTGTCAAGCCTGACCTTAAAAACTTCTAAGGATGCAGATTCCACCACCTCCCTACGTAACCCATTCCGGTGCTTCACCACCCTCTTAGTGAAATAGTGTTTCCTAATATCCAACCTAGACCTCCCCCACTGCAACTTGGGACCATTACTCCTTGTTCTGTCATCCGCTGCCACTGAGAACAGTCTAGACCCACCCTCTTTGGAACCCACCCTCAGGTAGTTGAAGGCTGCTCTCAAATCCCCCCTCACTCTTCTCTTCTGCAGACTAAACAATCCCAGTTCCCTCAGCATCTCCTTGTAAGTCATGTGCCCCAGCCCTCTAATCATTTTTGTTGCCCTCCGCTGGACTATCTCCAAGTTGTCCACATCCCCTCTGTAGCAGGGGGACCAAAACTGGACGCAGTACTCTAGATGTGGACCTGAATTGCAGCAGAACTTGGGCTTTGACCCACGCCCTTCGCAGGGGCCTAGGACTGGGTCCTCAGTGCTTGCTGACACAGACTGATTTGTGTGTGAACAGAAGGGGGAATTGGGGTCAAGCCTGAGTCAGAGCCCAAACCTTAGTCTGAAATGTAGACATACCCCCAGAGCCCTTTTTGCTCCCACAGAGCACCAGCCTAGCCCCTTTCAAGATTCTGCCTTTCATTACTAAAGTTCAGCACCCTACATCCATTTTGATTTTAGGCACCTAAAAAGGTAGCCTCATATGCAAAGAGCCTGAGCTTGGTTTCCACTGACTTATAGAATCATAGAATCATAGAATATCAGGGTTGGAAGGGACCCCAGAAGGTCATCTAGTCCAACCCCGTGCTCAAAGCAGGACCAATTCCCAGTTAAATCATCCCAGCCAGGGCTTTGTCAAGCCTGACCTTAAAAACCTCTAAGGAAGGAGATTCTACCACCTCCCTAGGTAACGCATTCCAGTGTTTCACCACCCTCTTAGTGAAAAAGTTTTTCCTAATATCCAATCTAAACCTCCCCCACTGCAACTTGAGACCATTACTCCTCGTTCTGTCATCTGCTACCATTGAGAACAGTCTAGAGCCATCCTCTTTGGAACCCCCTTTCAGGTAGTTGAAAGCAGCTATCAAATCCCTCCTCATTCTTCTCTTCTGCAGGCTAAACAATCCCAGCTCCCTCAGCCTCTCCTCATAACTCATGTGTTCCAGTCCCCTAATCATTTTTGTTGCCCTTCGCTGGACTCTCTCCAATTTATCCACATCCTTCTTGAAGTGTGGGGCCCAAAACTGGACACAGTACTCCAGATGAGGCCTCACCAATGTCGAATAGAGGGGAACGATCACGTCCCTCGATCTGCTCGCTATGCCCCTACTTATACATCCCAAAATGCCATTGGCCTTCTTGGCAACAAGGGCACACTGCTGACTCATATCCAGCTTCTCGTCCACTGTCACCCCTAGGTCCTTTTCCGCAGAACTGCTGCCTAGCCATTCGGTCCCTAGTCTGTAGCTGTGCATTGGGTTCTTCCGTCCTAAGTGCAGGACCCTGCACTTATCCTTATTGAACCTCATCAGATTCCTTTTGGCCCAATCTTCCAATTGGTCTAGGTCCTTCTGTATCCTATCCCTCCCCTCCAGCGTATCTACCACTCCTCCCAGTTTAGTATCATCCGCAAATTTGCTGAGAGTGCAATCCACACCATCCTCCAGATCATTTATGAAGATATTGAATAAAACCGGCCCCAGGACCGACCCTTGGGGCACTCCACTTGATACCGGCTGCCAACTAGACATGGAGCCATTGATCACTACCCGTTGAGCCCGACAATTTAGCCAGCTTTCTACCCACCTTATAGTGCATTCATCCAGCCCATACTTCCTTAACTTGCTGACAAGAATACTATGGGAGACCGTGTCAAAAGCTTTGCTAAAGTCAAGAAACAATACATCCACTGCTTTCTCTTCATCCACAGAACCAGTAATCTCATCATAAAAGGCGATTAGATTAGTCAGGCATGACCTTCCCTTGGTGAATCCATGCTGGCTGTTCCTGATCACTTTCCTCTCATGCAAGTGCTTCAGGATTGATTCTTTGAGGACCTGCTCCATGATTTTTCCAGGGACTGAGGTGAGGCTGACTGGCCTGTAGTTCCCAGGATCTTCCTTCTTCCCTTTTTTAAAGATTGGCACTACATTAGCCTTTTTCCAGTCATCCGGGACTTCCCCGGTTCGCCACGAGTTTTCAAAGATAATGGCCAGTGGCTCTGCAATCACAGCCGCCAATTCCTTCAGCACTCTCGGATGCAACTCGTCCGGCCCCATGGACTTGTGCACGTCCAGCTTTTCTAAATAGTCCCTAACCGCCTCTATCTCCACAGAGGGCTGGCCATCTCTTCCGCATTTTGTGATGCCCAGCGCAGCAGTCTGGGAGCTGACCTTGTTAGTGAAAACAGAGGCAAAAAAAGCATTGAGTACATTAGCTTTTTCCACATCCTCTGTCACTAGATTGCCTCCCTCATTCAGTAAGGGGCACACACATTCCTTGGCTTTCTTCTTGTTGCCAACATACCTGAAGAAACCCTTCTTGTTACTCTTGACATCTCTGGCTAGCTGCAGCTCCAGGTGCGATTTGGCCCTCCTGATAACATTCCTACATGCCCGAGCAATATTTTTATACTCTTCCCTGGTCATATGTCCAACCTTCCACTTCTTGTAAGCTTCTTTTTTATGTTTAAGATCCGCTAGGATTTCACCATTAAGCCAAGTTGGTCGCCTGCCATATTTACTATTCTTTCGACTCATCGGGATGGTTTGTCCCTGTAACCTCAACAGGGATTCCTTGAAATACAGCCAGCTCTCCTGGACTCCTTTCCCCTTCAAGTTAGTCCCCCAGGGGATCCTGGCCATCCGTTCCCTGAGGGAGTCGAAGTCTGCTTTCCTGAAGTCCAGGGTCCGTATCCTGCTGCTTACCTTTGTTCCCTGCGTCAGGATCCTGAACTTCAAAGGGTGTTGCAAGCATTCAGCACAGCACCGCTGGAAATAGGCCTCTGAATTAGGTTCCTATGAAGGTTTCCAGAATGTAACTTGAACCACCCAGATTTGCCCGCGCTGGTCAGCAGATAGACCAGCTTCCATTACAGTCAGACACTGACCCATTAATACTTTACAGCTGTCTGTATCCACAAGCAGCTGGGACCCCGGTGTGCAAGGTGGGATGTACAATGTTCGGTCCTGCCACCTCACAAAACCTTGTTAACTTTTCCTGAGTTGTGGTTTTCCATTGCCCGGTCACCTCTGGCATATCTCTAGTGACTATTCAAAGAAATAGCTAAGCACCAGTATATATCTGGAATGCCTGGACTGTCATCCCACCCGTCAGAACCTGCACAGCAATAGCCCTGTGGCAATGCACTTGGTTACATAAGAGCATGGGTAGGAGGAAAGGGCATGACTTGCACCCAAGTGTATTCATAGAATATCAAGGACCTCAGGAGGTCATCTAGTCCAACCCTCTGCTCAAAGCAGGACCAATCCCCAGTTTTTGCCCTGATCCCTAAATGGCCCCCTCAAGGATTGAACTCACAACCCTGGGTTTAGCAGGCTGATGCTCAAACCACTGAGCTACCCCTCCCTTAACAGTCCTCTACGTTTGACCTTAGCCATGTTATCCCAACGCCCAGCTTAGCAGGAGTACATCCAGAAGCTGGGAGCGTGAGCCGGAGAAGCAAGGAAAGCAGAATTTTCCCAGCATGGTGCAATTAGCGAAACCCCAGTACTCAGCTCTGCCACTTGGTCTGATTCATTGGGGGTTAGATTGGGCCACGTAGGCAGAGCCTGCGCTATATTGTATTACTGTGAATGAATCTGACAAACCTGAAGGTACAAATTTCCACCCTTATCCTCATCCTCATGCATAACACTGTGCACGTGCGTAGTCCCGCTGACGTCAGCGGGAGTCAAGTTAAACATGTGGGTGAGCATTTGCAGGACCAGCTCCTAAACTAAGTCTACCGAGAAATAAATGTGCGGTGAGTCAGACAAGGGAAGCAGATTTGAATAAAATGGAAGATGTGGCTCAGAAAACACATCATCAGATTCTAAAGGCAGAACAAGCTACCCCAGCACCCAATATCATGCTTACCATCCGAGAGTTAGGTAGTTAAAATGTCCAGTCTAATGGTCACGCGAAGAATTTGCTATATATTGGGGCAGGGAGCCTAACTGAAGGCTGCTATTTAGCTCAGAGCCCACTTCCTGACCTGTCTCACAGGATCTCTCTGTGCTTTCTTGATTCTGATTGTGAAACACATGACTCCCAGCCGTGGCTTTGGATAGCAAAGACCCACACTGTACCGAAGGAAATGAAAAGCAGTATCATAGATCTTGTGATGTATCCATTTGACACACTGTTGATCTAATTCTCCTTTTAAAAGGGAAGAGCTAGGATCCAGGGGGGCTCCTGTGATCTTTTTTGTGATATCTTTGTTGTGTAAACAAAAAAAGACTCAGCATTTACCCCGTCGTTCTCCACATCAGCCACCCACCCCCAACCCCCTGGCCTGCTGCCCGCCACCTGGCCCTGTGTACCCGCTCGCCCCCTCCTTCACCGACCCCTGCCCCCAAATCCCAGCCTCTGCTCGTCCTGAGAGCTGGTTATGCAGCCGGTCTTCAACCTCTTCCTGCCGGTGGACACACAGTGACCTAACGCCCGACAGTCACGGTAACAGCTCCCTTCTGAAAGCGGGAGTGATTTGCAGAAGGGCCGAGCACACACACCTGCAGCTGCCATCAATGGGAGCTGCGAATGCTCAGCTCTTCTAAAAAACCCAGGAGCCCCCATTACTGGACATTCTGCAAACGGGTTGGGTTTGGGGGTTTTTTTGGAGGGGGGGTGAGACACTCTGTATGCCTCAGTATCCCATCTTGAAAGTGGGGATACAAGCACTCTGCTGTCTCATGGAAAACATTTCTGAGGTGCTCAGATTCCAGTGGATAAGAACCCTAGAGAAGTCCATGAGGACACAGTTCTGTACTGAGTGCAGAGTTTGGATGCTGTGCAGAAAAATATTATTATATTAATATTGGGCAGAGCGTAGAGGTGCCTATCAGGACTCCCTTTGTGCTAGGAATGGTACAAATCATAACAAAGGTAGCCTCTGCCCCAGGGAGCTCAGATGTAGGAATGAGAGAAGATATAATAGGTGGATAACCAGACAAACAGGGCTGGGTTGAGAGACAAGGAAACAGTGAAGCTGGGTATTATTTTGCATAAATAGCTTCAATGTTCAGCGTATTCCTGGGTGGCCACCAACATAGCCCATGGCAGATGGTAAGAAAGTCTGGAACCGTACACCAAAAGATAAGGAAACAAGAAACACTGGGTAACTTCCTCATCCAGCAGGCACTGTCCATCCTGTGCCCTGAAGGAGGCAGGGCTCCTGTGGAAAAAATAGAATGTGACCATAGAATTACAGACTGCAAATGCATACACACAAGGGGAAAAAATCCTGGTATACCCTAACTTTGGAGTGCTCGCCTTTGCAGCCCCGACGCTCTTTTAATGTAGTTTCTTTTGTATGTAATACACATTGTTCACAGTTCTTTTCATCCTCTAATCCTGGTTCCAACAAAGCCAATGGTCTCCAGTGACGTCAATTTTGTCCTTCAGTGAGCAGTCCGTTTTCTGGGTCTTCAATAAACTGTAGGACAGGAACGATCGTTACTCTTACGGGCAGCACAGCTGCATGCCCTAAGTATTCCCTACAGTGACTGGGAGAGGGAAGTGTTCCTTCCAAGTAGTCTAATAAATTAGGGGTGTGTCATGCGTGGCCTTTGCCCGTCGATGTGAAGAATGTAGGTAGCCTCCATTTACCCATGGTGCATCGGTCACTTCTCCCTCCATTACCAAGAGCAGCACTGGTTTTACTGCACACCTTTCCTCATCTCTCTTCCAGCCCTTTGGCCTTTCCATTAGTTTCACTTTTTTATTTTTAAGGTTTAATTGACAACCATTTAAATTCTCTCTCTGAAAATACCAGCTTGAAGGCATCTCATTTGCAAGGGTGTTCATCCCAGTACACAGAAATGAATATGGAGAGGACAACTGGTGGCCCCGGAGAGAGCACAAGGCTGCAATTCACTTGAGGGACTCTTATGATCCTAACCACCAAGGGCAAGCATGAGCTCTTGATGAGTATTAGCAGAGCCCTGAGGGGGAATTCAGTACTGTGTCTATTTCAAGGCTTTTAGTTATGGTACATAATTTTCACATTCCCTTCTTAACCCTTAGCTGAGGAGAGAACATCTCACTTTTAGAAGTTGAAAAACTATAACAATTTCATTCTCCAGCCTTCACAGAGAAGAGATGGAAGTGCTGTCGATTGACACACCAAACTAAACAGGGTACAGCGCTCAGAAATGGCCTGCCTGGAGCACCCCGGGGCCAGACTAGGTAACCCATCTCTAATCCCTGCACTGCCTTGTGGGTGAAACCCCAGCACAGGCTTACTCACTGGCAACAGCAACAGCTCTTCAGTGATAGTAGGGATGGTACAGTGCAGGGTCAGTTTTCTCCCTGGCATAATTTCTAGAGAAACAAATGAGGAATCCTGGGGTGTGTCTGCACTACGAAATTAGGTCGAATTTATAGAAGTCGATTTTTTAGAAAGCGATTTTATACAGTCAATCGTGTGTGTCCCCACTAAGAGCATTAAGTCGGTGGAGTGCGTCCACAGTACCGAGGCTAGTGTCGACTTTTGGAGCGTTGCACTGTGGGTGGCTATCCCACAGTTCCTGCAGTCTCCGCCGGCCATTGGAATTCTGGGTTAAGCTCCCAATGCCTGATGGGGCAAAAACATTGTCGCAGGTGGTTTTGGGTTCATGTTGTCAGTCACCCCTCCCTCCGTGAAAGCAACGGTAGACAATCATTTCGCGCCTTTTTTCCGTGCGGGCCCCATACTGCTTTCAGCAGATGGTGCAGTGGGTCTGCAAACCGTCGTCATCAAACGACCTCTTCCGCTGCCACTCTGCTCTCCTGCTCTTGTCTAGATAGCGAATTTCTCCATGTTGTCTCTCATGAGCTCCCGCTTCCACTCTGGTCTCCTGCTCTCATGAATCCACCTTGCAGGTCGTCATCCACCCCTTCCACTGCCACTCTGCTCTCCTGCTTGCCTGGTGGTCTCGCAGGGCCACTTCCGCTGCAACTCTGCTCGGCTCCTCTTGTCTCGCCATAACACGCCAAGCGTGCAGCCCGCTCAGCTGTTGTGTCCCGGCAGCAGACAGTGCAGTAGATCTGCAAACCATCGTCACTGAACGACCGCTTCTGCTGCCACTCTGCTCTCCTGCAGACGCCACAGAGCAGACGCCGCGCAAGCATGGAGCCCGCTCAGATCACCGCGGCAGTTAACCCCTCGCACGTTATCCTGCAGTATACGCAGAACCAGAACCTGTAAAAGCAGGCGAGGAGGCGACGGCAGTGCAGTGACGAGACTGATGAGGACATGGACACAGACTTCTCTGAAAGCATGGGCCCCGGCAATTTGGCCATCCTGGTGGCAATGGGGCAGGCTCATGCCGTGGAACGCCGATTCTGGGCCCGGGAAACAAGCACAGATTGGTGGGACCGCATAGTGTTGCAGGTCTGGGATGATTCCCAGTGGCTGCGAAACTTCCACATGCGCAAGGGCACTTTCATGGAACTTTGTGACTTGCTTTCCCCTGCCCTGAAGTGCAAGAATACCAAGATGAGAGGAGCCTTCACAGTTCACAAGCGAGTGGCGATAGCCCTGTGGAAGCTTGCAACGCCAGACAGCTACCGGTCAGTCGGGAATCAGTTTGGAGTGGGCAAATCTACTGTGGGGGCTGCTGTGATCCAAGTAGCCAATGCAATCACTGGAGGAGAGGAGGGAAGGACAAGGCTACACTGCACTTCAAAACTTAGAATCATAGAATCATAGAATATCAGGGTTGGAAGAGACCTCAGGAGGTCATCTAGTCCAACCCCCTTCTCAAAGCAGGACCAATCCCCAATTAAATCATCCCAGCCAGGGCTTTGTCAAGCCTGACCTTAAAAACTTCTAAGGAAGGAGATTCCACCACCTCCCTAGGTAACGCATTCCAGTGTTTCACCACCCTCCTAATGAAAATGTTTTTCCTAATATCCAACCTAAACCTCCCCCACTGCAACTTGAGACCATTACTCCTTGTCCTGTCCTCTTCTACCACTGAGAATAGTCTAGAACCATCCTCTCTGGAACCACCTCTCAGGTAGTTGAAAGCAGCTATCAAATCCCCCCTCATTCTTCTCTTCTGCAGACTAAACAATCCCAGTTCCCTCAGCATCTCCTCATAAGTCATGTGTTCCAGACCCTTAATAATTTTTGTTGCCCTTTGCTGGACTCTTTCCAATTTATCCACATCCTTCTTGTAGTGTGGGGCCCAAAAGTGGACACAGTACTCCAGATGAGGCCTCACCAATGTCGAATAGAGGGGGACGATCACGTCCCTCGATCTGCTGGCAATGCCCCTATTTATACATCCCAAAATGCCATTGGCCTTCTTGGCAACAAGGGCACACTGCTGACTCATATCCAGCTTCTCGTCCACTGTCACCCCTAGGTCCTTTTCCGCAGAACTGCTGCCTAGCCATTCGGTCCCTAGTCTGTAGCTGTGCATTGGGTTCTTCCGTCCTAAGTGCAGGACCTGCACTTATTGAACCTCATCAGATTTCTTTTGGCCCAATCCTCCAATTTGTCTAGGTCCCTCTGTATCCTATCCCTGCCCTCCAGCGTATCTACCACTTATTGAATGCCAGCCTTCTGTTGCTTGGGCAGTCCGCTGGGGTGGAGTAGTTGGGTGCCTGGAGCCCCCCCTCCGTGTTCTTGGGCGTCTGGGTGAGGAGGCCATGGAACTTGGGGGGAGGGCGGTTGATTACACAGGGGCTGCAGTGGCGGTTTGTGCCTTTCTTGCACCTCAACCATACGCCAGAGCATATGAGTTTGATCCTCCAGTAGCCTCAGCATTGCATCCTGCCTCCTTTCATCATGCTGCTGCCCCCTGTCCTGTTGCTCCAGCCATCTATCCTCTCGCGCGTCCCTCCTGTCCTCGTGTTCATTTTGTGTTTTCCTGGACTCTGCCATTGTCTGCCTCCACACATTCTGCTGGGGCTCTTTCAGTTTGGGTGGACTGCATGAGCTCAGAGAACATTTTATCGCGAGTGCGGTTTTTTTGCCTTCTTATCTGCACTAGCCTCTGGGACAGAGATGCTAGTCGCAGCATTGAAACATTGGCAGCTGTGGGAGGAAAAAAAGGGAGATTAAAATAGAAAAAAAGACCAACTGGCCATTTAAAAGGAGGGGCTGATGTTTTTGGGTTAACGTGCAGCACAAACCCAACTAACCGCCCTCCCCCCACACACACTCAGTTCTCTGGGATGATCGCTTCACCCCTAACAGTGGGGATGATTTCTTTTCAGCCCCAGACAAACAGCCCAGCAGGAACAGTCACCTCTGAGTGTCCCCTGAATAAAATTCCCCTATTTCAACCAGGTGACCATGAATGATATCTCTCTCCTTAACACAGATAGATAACACAGAGAGATAAAGAACAGATGTTGCTTGAATGCCAGCAAACACCGGGACTACTCGCTGCCATGCTTTCTTATGCAATGATTTCAGACTCTGTGCTACTGGCCTGCCATGGTAAAGTCTCCTACCAATAAGGCTTCCCTCCCCAGAATCCTTTTGCAAAGGCTTTGGGATTACCTCCAGGATAGCTTCACTGAGAAGTCCCTGGAGGATTTCCGCTCCATTCCCAGACACGTTAACAGACTTTTCCAGTAGCTGTACTGGCTGCGAATGCATCCCAAGTCTTCAGGGCGAAGTTATCATTAATCACGCTTGCTTTTAAACCGTGTATTGTATTTACAAAGGTACACTCACCAGAGGCGCCTTCTCCACCTTCAAGGTCCGGGAGCCCGGGTTGGGAGGGTACTGTCTCCAGGGTGATAAACAGTTCCTGGCTGTCGGGGAGAACAGTTTCTCCATTTGCCTGGTGTGCGCTATCTTCAGCATCCCCCTCATCATCATCTTCCTCTTCCCCAAAATCCTCATCCCTGTTGTGCGAGATTCCGCCCTTGCAGAAGTCCACGTACAGGGGTGGGGCTGTGGTAGGGGCACCCCCTAGAATGGCATGCAGCTCATCCTAGAAGCGGCATGTCTGGGGCTCTGACCCCGAGTGGGCGTTTGCCTCTTGGGTTTTTTGGTAGGCTTGCCTCAGCTCCTTTAGTTTCACGCGGCACTGCTGTGGGTCCCTGTGATAGCCTCTGTCCTTCATGCCCTTGGAGATTTTTTCAAATATTTTGGCATTTTGTCTTTTGGAACAGAGTTCTGATAGCATGGATTAGTCTCCCCATACAGCGATCAGATCCCGTACCTCTCGTTTGGTCCATGCTGGAGCTCTTTTGCGATTCTGGGACTCCATGGTCACCTCTGCTGATGAGATCTGCATAGTCACCTGTGCTGATCAGCTTGCCAAACTGGCCAGACAGGAAATGAAATTCAAAAGTTCACGGGGCTTTTCCTGTCTACCTGGCCAGTGCATCCGAGTTCAGAGTGTGTCCAGAGCGGTCACAATGGAGCACTGTGGGATAGCTCCCAGAGGCCAATACCATCGAATTGCGTCCACACTAACCCAAATTTGAGCCCGGGATGTCGATTTCAGTATTAATCCCCTCGTCGGGGAGGAGTACAGAAATCGATTTGAAGAGCCAATTAAGTCGACAAAAATGGCTTTGTTGTGTGGACGGGTGCAGGGTTAAATCGATCTAACGCTGCTAAATCCGACCTAAACTCATGGTCTAGACCAGGGCCTGGTGTTTGTGTTGAGGAAATCGATCCTAAGACTCATGTCAGTTAGGTGGATAGCAAAGCCATTATGTACACTAACAACATTCATTCCCTCTCTGTACTTGGAGTGCTGTCTTCTGTGCTTTTGTTAACTGACTTGAACTAGAAAAGAACAGCTCAGCAGTGCAGCTCAACAACTCCAGTGGGAAAGCACTTCCCTGACACCAGGGTCAGCTGTCCGCCACCACCACATTGACAGCAGGGCAAGGTAGGTGTGAAATGCTGCCATTTGTACCCTGGGTACACAGGTGCAAACTCTGGTTAAGTAGATCAGACTAGTAGAGGGAAGTCACCGATTCCGGAGGTTATATGGCGTCCCGGGTGAACATGATTGTGACATGCCCCAGGGTGGCATGTCTGAACTGTGGAATTTCTGTGCCCCCTTTTAACTCTCCTGCCCAGGCTGTCTGCTACACTGCTATGCCAGTGAACAACAAGCCCCTCCAGGCTCTGTTCATTCAGCCGCCAGTGTGCAGAGACACACCCAGGTAAATTGCATGAAGACTCTCCCAAGCCACTCATGAACTGCATACAAGGAGACACCCACAAATTCCCCCAGCCCCAGCCTTGCACCCCAGAAATGTGCGTCTTAATCTGCTCAAGACCTTCTTGATCAATGCAAGCTCATTAATTAATTTGCCACTTCTTCAATGGGTAGTGGACATGCCCCAGCCTCTATAACAGTGGTCCTCAATGTGCAGCCCATGGGCCACTTGTGGCTCAATCAGCACACAGCTTTGGCCCATTTGACATCCTCAGGGCCTTACTAGTTGTCAAGGCTGAATCCCCACTCTGTCACTCTGAGTGCAGAAGTGGGGTCCACAAGGTTTTAAAAAATTAATACTTGCCATTCCAGGCTTGTATTACACTCCCAAGGTTACAGCTTTTCTCTGACTGAGGTTGGGTGAATGCTGCCACCACCCAAATGCCAAAAAAACCCCAACCTTTGAACCCAGGAAGGTGCACTTGGGAATTCCTCCCTGTGGGGTACCCTCAAGTCCTTTCACTCCCCCTCTGGGGAAGAGCTGAGAAAGAAAACAAAGGAAATTAGCTGTGCTACCAGCTAATCAAAGAACATGCACAAAACTCTTAGGACACCAAAAATCCAATCCTGTTCTTAAAAAAATGCAAATGAACTTAGGCTTTTTGCTAGATCTTAAAAGAAACAATTACAAAAATTAAGCATCCTAAATAGCTTTCTTGGGGGTTCAGGTTAAAGGTTACAAGCAATCAAAAGCATCAGAGGTTAGCACAGAGGAGATCCACAAGCCAAAATAAAAAATAAACCTGATTGTGTCTAACTAAACATTCCCTATCCAAATAATTTCTTCTAGGTATGGAAGATGAATTTTCATACCTGGTTCAAGCCTTACACAGCATTGCTGCTCCTTCTCTGCAGCCCAGAGAACAATACACAAAGGGAAAGTTTCTTTCCCAATTTTAAAAAGTTCTACCTTCCCATTGGCTCTTTTGGTCAGGTGCCCACACCTTTTCTTTTACCTGTGGGCTTGTTAACCCTTTACAGGTAAAGCAAGCAGAGAACAGACCAAGAGGGATTTACAGCTAACTAGCTGGCTGGGTGTCCATATAAGGGAGCTACTCCCCCGCCCTTCATGGATCACACTAGTAGTTTTGGATGCGGCCCACAATGGTAAATAGGTTGAGAACCACTGCTCTATTATCTAAGCAGGTCCAACCAAGCACTTTAGACAAACTCACTGGTTTAGCTTAAACATCAAAATAAGCTGAGAAAGATCGATTTTAAGTGGTTAAGTAGTATTGGCTTAGAAGATTAGACAGAATCATAGAATCAGAGTTGGAAGGGACCTCAGGAGGTCATCTAGTCCAACCCCCTGCTCAAAGTAGGACCGATCCCCAACTAAATCATCCCAGCCAGGGCTTTATCAAGCCTGATCTTAAAAACTTCTAGGGAAGGAGATTCCACCACCTCCCTAGGTAACGCATTCCAGTGTTTCACCACCCTCCTAGTGAAAAAGTTTGTCCTAATATCCAACCTAAATTTCCCCCACTGCAACTTGAGACCATTACTACTTGTCCTGTCATCTGCTACCACTGAGAACAGTCTAGAGCCATCCTCTTTGGAACCCCCTTTCAGGTAGTTGAAAGCAGCTATCAAATCCCCCCTCATTCTTCTCTTCTGAAGACTAAACAATCCCAGCTCCCTCAGCCTCTCCTCATAAGTTATGTGTTCCAGTCCCCTAATCACTTTTGTTGCCCTCCGCTGGACATTTTCCAATTTTTCCACATCCTTCTTGTAGTGTGGAGCCCAAAACTGGACACAGTACTCCAGATGAGGCCTCATCAGTGTCGAATAGAGGGGAACGATCACATCCCTCGATCTGCTGGCAATGCCCCTATTTATACAGCCCAAAATGCCATTGGTCTTCTTGGCAAAAAGGGCACACTGTTGACTGATATCCAACTTCTTGTCCACTGTAACCACTAGGTCCTTTTCTGCCGAACTGCTGCCAAGCCATTCAGTCCCTAGTCTGTAGCGGTGCATTGGATTCTTCCATCCTAAGTGCAGGACTCTGCACTTGTCCTTGTTGAACCTCATCAGACTTCTTTTGGCCCAATCCTCCAGTTTGTCTAGGTCCCTCTGTATCCTATCCCTACCCTCCAGTGTATCTACCACTCCTCCCAGTTTAGTGTCATCTGCAAACTTGCTGAGGGTGCAATGCACACCATCCTCCAGATCATTTATGAAGATATTGAACAAAACCGGCCCCAGGACCGACCCCTGGGGCACTCCACTTGATACCGGCTGCCAACTAGACATGGAGCCATTGATCACTACCCGTTGAGCCCGACAATCTAGCCAGCTTTCTATCCACCTTATAGTCCATTCATCCAGCCCATACTTCTTTAACTTGCTGGCAAGAATACTGCGGGAGACCGTGTCAAAAGCTTTGCTAAAGTCAAGGAACAACACGTCCACTGCTTCCCCTTCATCCACAGAGCCAGTTATCTCGTCACAGAAGGCAATTAGATTAGTCAGGCATGACTTGCCCTTGGTGAATCTACGCTGACTGTTCCTGATCACTTTCCTCTCCTCTAAGTGCTTCAGAATTGATTAGTTGAGGACCTGCTCCATGATTTTTCCAGGGACTGAGGTGAGGCTGACTGGCCTGTAGTTCCCAGGATCCTCCTCCTTCCCTTTTTTAAAGATGGGCACTACATTAGCCTTTTTCCAGTCATCTGGGACTTCCCCCGATCGCCAGGAGTTTTCAAAGATAATGGCCAATGGCTCTGCAATCACATCCGCCAACTCCTTTAGCACTCTCGGATGCAACGCATCCAGCCCCATGGACTTGTGCTCGTCCAGCTTTTCTAAATAGTCCCGAACCACTTCTTTCTCCACAAAGAGGGCTGGTCACCTCCTCCTCATGCTGTGCTGCCCAGTGCAGTAGTCTGGGAGCTGACCTTGTTCGTGAAGACAGAGGCAAAAAAAGCATTGAGTACATTAGCTTTTTCCACATCCTCTGTCACGAGGTTGCCTCCCTCATTCAGTAAGGGGCCCACACTTTCCTTGACTTTCTTCTTGTTGCTAACATACCTGAAGAAACCCTTCTTGTTACTCTTAACATCTCTTGCTGTTTGTCACTTTGTCACTTGGTGACAAAAGGAAATAAAATAGCAAAACCACAATCTAAATCCTAAACTTTGCCAGGCTAATTATTTTAAAAGCAAGAGGATTTGTCTCACCCAAAACTTCACAGCAGTGCATGCTAACTTCCAGTTAGGTCCAGCACCTCCCAAAGTCTCAATGGAGATCTCTTTGCGTTCCAGATGATCTTGCTTCCTTGTGTAGAGATGCGGGGCAGAGGCAGGCAAAGGGAGGATGGCACTGTCCCTTGTGTATACTTTTCTCCAGGTGCTGGAAAAATCTTTGCTCTGTCGTGGGGTTAGGCAGCCTCCATAGGATATTGGCCAAACTTACTGACCCTCCGAGCCGCAGACGATAATCTTTGGAAGTTCGAGAGCCGGGCGTGACTGCTGGGGCTTGGGGCCTCGACCTTGCAGCAAGGTGATGGGGCTACAGTCTTCTGCCCTGCAGAGACGGGGGTCTTGGGGCACCTGCCTGGTCTTGGGGCTTCAGTTTATTCTCTATGCCAGTTCAGCCCTTAGCCTCTCTGTTGAGATAGCAGCTGCTATGATGATGTGAGCAGCTGTCCATTAGGAACTGAACTGAGACTCAGCTCACATTCAGCATCACAAACCATCAGGCCATCATGGCTTCCAGTCTCTGCTGCTCTGCCTGGCTGGGACTTAGAGGTGACAGGCTCTGTGCCATCTAACCACAGGCCATACAGCAATCATACAGTATAGCAAAGGGCTGCTCCGACAGAACCCTGACTCCCCTTCCTCCCCCTCGCCCTGGGCACACAGAGAAAATGGAGCGACTGGGGGATCAATCATCGATTTTAGCAATGTAATTGAAATGTTCAGCATGCCCAGGCCGCGATCAGTCAGATGTTCTGATTCCCCTGCTACATTTAATTGGCTTGGAGTGCTGTGAACGGTACTCTTCTTGCAGTTTTATTTCCTAGTTTGGACAAAGCAGCTTCTCAGGAAGCTGCCATGTCTCAAGGGCAGTCGCCTCTGGAACCAGCACAGTGCCTGGGTCCACCAGGGTCCTCGGTGCCCAGGGAGAGGACTCTGGGAGAACCAAATCAGCTGGAGCTGAGACACTGCCATACTGACCCACCACAATCCAGCTCCCTTCTGGTGCTGATGACCCACCAGATCCATGGCGTCCGCGTCTCTTCGGCACCAAACAAGAGCCAAGGGAGCACCTGTATTTACTCTGCGGCTGCTGCTTCCAGGTTCTCCCTGTCCTTGGATACCTCAGGCACGTGGGCTGTTTGAAACCAGGCCTCTGACCGTAGTTTCTTTGGTGCCATCAGGCGTGTCAGTCTGGGGTCTCTGGAAGAGCTGACCGAACAGAAGAGTTCTGCGGCCACGGCTGATTCATAGGGGCATGCCGTGTTCCCGGCAGCAGGCAAGCCTTGAGCCCGCTGTTGGAGCCCTGTGGGCTCAGTGGGAAAGCTGCACAAAGCAGGCCTGGAGCAACTGCTCATCCAGGGAGTGTATTAAAGTGCAGCTGTTCCCTGGGATGGCAGTGACTGGCCTCTGGCTCACCGTCTGCCATTCTTGGGTAGATGAACAAACTAATGTGATAGACGGGGCTGGAAATGTCCGGAACCCTAACAACTCACTCTCCTCTCTTTTATTACTATTGCTAAAGCAATATCTACAATTGCTTCCTTGTAAGGCTGAGACAGCTGAAGACAAAGGGAAGAGGAACCGAAGGATGACAGGTCGTTCAGACCCAGAAATCAGAAAGGAAGGGGGTGGCTTTGGGACCTTCCTATCTGACCTCACACCAAACTTCTAACGAGTGCGTGGCCCTGGCACCCACTGATTTCCTTAGGGTTCCTCCTCGCTGTTCCTCGAGACAAGTGGGGGGATTGGTAATAATCATATTCCACAGAGAACCCCGAATTCTGCTCTGTCTGAAGATGTGTTTAGTGTACAGGAGATGGCTACACACAGGGCCAGATTGTCAAGAGATCCCAGCTCCCAGTCGGGCCCCATTGTTCTCAATGGAGACTTCTGAGAGCTGAGCACTTTTGAAAAATCTGGGCCATATCCTTAGGGCCAGATTCGAATCCCTTCACTCCAGCTAGTAGCACTGCCCTCTGTCATGAGTCACACTGAAATCAACAGGAGTCTTTGGAAGTAAGGTACCAAATATGAGAAAGGATGTAGAATCGGGTTCTTAACGATTTAAGTTCTTTTTAAGGGTTTTTAAACTGTGTCTGTTTGGGTATTTCATTGAATCTGTCTGCAGACAGACATCTTAGGGCAACTTTCAAACTTCAGCCCTTTCCATTTTGCTGGCTTCAGACTGCTGTTTGCAGCTTTTTACCAGTGACACTGTTCTAGGTCTAAGGGCTGTGCTGTATTGGCAAATTTACAGGTCTGATTTTTAGCTCCATGTCTTTTGAACATTAACTTGACTCAATTTTACCTTTGAGGCTTCAGCTCTCATAAAGGGAACACCTGTCCAGATGCTCCTCTCTCTCCCAATTTCTTGCGCCTGAGGCTCCAGAGAGGAAGCAGGATCTGAGATCCAAGGCATTTGTGGTTTCACATCCACTGAAGGCGAAGCTTCCTCCGCACAATATGACGCTTGTATCCAGGAGATGCGCTCATTTGGGGCATGATCCTACTCCCATTGAAGTCAATGGAAAGACTCCCATGGGAACTTTTGTAAATGATTTGATCATGTGCTAAGCAGCTGAATTCCGATAATTTCTCTTTCCTTCTGATGTGGTGTGTCCAGTTTCACTGGTGCTCAATGGAAAACACACTGCATTGCCAGTTTTCCAGGATATCAATTGCCCTTCAGCTTGATATACTTACCTGAACTGGATGTTTATCCCGCATTAAGAAGAGAATTCATTTCTAGCACTGTTGGGCATATACACTGAAATTGCTCTAAAACGGTTTGAAAGGAAACTGAAGAGACTTTTCCCCTGTTTCTAGAGGGCTTAGAAGAAAGTGGGAGGGATAGCTCAGTGGTTTGAGCACTGGCCTGCTAAACCCAGGGTTGTGAGTTCAATCTTTGAGGCGGCCATTTAGGGATTGGGGCAAAAATTGGGGATTGGTCCTGCTTTGAGCAGGGGGTTGGACTAGATGACCTCCTGAGGTCCCTTCCAGCTCTAATATTCTATGATTCTAAAGTGCATTTGGTGGGAGAAAAGTGAATACCGGCACAAGGAGGCAGCAGTGGTATAAGCACTGGAAAGAAAAAGAAAATTCCAATGCGCTGTTCTACCCCTGGTTCCTACCCCTGTCTCCTGGAAGTGTTATTTGGCTGGCAAATAATAATACCCTGTCCTGGTAGCTGTGGTGCCAGGAGTGGTCAGTAAGGAATGGGGCAAACTACTGTGGGCCTGAGCCCACCAAAATGCTGTCCCTTCCTCTACCATAAATCCTTCAGGTCTGTTGACCTGAAGCTCCATGCGTCCCAGCCACCACCTCCTCCCTACACTCCCTTGAGTCATGTTGTGACTTCAACTGAAGAGGTGAAAAATCAACAAAAACCCAGGGGCATCTTCCCTGCCTGAGCCCAGCACCATCACCAGCTGGCCAGCCAGCCAATGTTAGCTGTGTGCCACCATGCCAGGTGCTGCTCACCCGCTAGCTAGCTATGGCATCAGAGCCCAGTCCTGTGGGAGGGCTACAGGGATCCTGCCTTCAGTCTCCCTTGGAAGCCAAATAAAACCAGTCAATCTCCCTCTCAGCCTGTCTCAGCCTGTGGCTTTTCTCTCTCTGGTGCTAGGGCAAAAGATTAATGCTGCCTGGATTCCCTGCGGCCTTCCCCAGTCCCTGGGGAAAATGGGATTCCAAGATACAGACCTCTTCCATTCCTTGTAGCGCTGTGCGAGCCATTGCAGGTGTAACTCCTTGGTCAATATGTGCCCCATCCCTAGAGAATGGGGGTCTCTTGTAGCCCCACCTTGGCTGACACATGAGAGGTTGAACCAGGGATATCCAAAGCAAAAAACATGAACTACTTTGAGCTACAACTACCTGGCTGGAGAGAGCAACAGACTCATACCCTGTGTGGACTGGGCACGGGGGGAGCTGTACCACACTCTGACCCCTGGGTATATGGGCACGGGGGGAGCTGTACTATACTCTGATCCCTGGGGTATATGGGCACAGGGGGAGCTGTACCACACTCTGATCCCTGGGGTATATGGGCACAGTAGGACCTAGCTACAATTTGTCGGGAAAGAGTCAACACAAATTGGGGAAAGGGAAATCATGTCTCACCAATCTATTAGAATTCTTTGAGGGAGTCAACAGGCATGTGGACAAGGGGGATCCAGTGGATATAGTGTACTTGGACTTTCAGAAAGCCTTTGACAAGGTCCCTCACCAAAGGCTCTTAAGTAAAGTAAGCCATCATGGGATAAGAGGGAAGGTCTCTCATGGATCGGTAACTGGCTCTGTGGATGAGGGGAAAGCGGTGGACGTGATATACCTTGACTTTAGCAAAGCTTTTGATACGGTCTCCCACATATTCTTGCCAGCAAGTTACAAAAGTATTGGTTGCATGAATGGACTATAAGATGGACAGAAAGCTGGCTAGATCATTAGGCTCAATGGGTAGTGATCAACGGTTCGATGTCTCGCTGGCAGCCGGTATCAAGCAGAGTGCTCCAGGGGTCGGTTTGGGGGCCGGTTTTGTTCAAAATCTTCATTAATGATCTGGAGGATGGGATGGATTGCACCCTCAGCAACTTTGCGGATGACACTAAGCTGGAGATTGGACCAGATGACTAGATGACCTCCTGAGGTCCCTTCCAACCTTAATCTTCTATGATTCTATGTCTTTACCCTCATATCAATGTCCTCAGGTCTCTCAATGGTCACAAATATAAGGATTCCTCACCCACTGTTGTTATGAGAACTGTAGTAATTAGGTTAAATTGTTACAGAATACCATAAAATAACAGTAATGGGCCTAATGTACCCCCTAGATTGCTGCAAGAAGGGTCTCCTCACCATGGAAGCCAACCCCTCAATAATCTGACTGGGACCTGGTTTCAAATGCTGCACAGCTATGCCCATATTACTTGGGCTCTGGCTAAAGGGCCACTGGAAGTCTTTTTACTACCTGGCAGGACCTGAGTTCCTGATTCCCTGTGTCAGCTGATGACATCCCAGACAGGTAAAGCAGAGTAGGGCTTTCGAACACATCCTGCACATTGAGGTCCCCAGCCATTGTGCCTGGGAAAGCACTGCAGAGCTTGGCCCTAAGCATTTAGGACACTGCCAGCTGCTATGGGGCGTGGCAGGTCAGTAGACAAGGATGTGGCTTTCCCTTCATGTTTTAAAGTCCCTTTAAAGTTGTTATGTTCCGGCTGGGAATTCACTGGAGAGTCTGTGTTACCCCCGTTGCTCGGCAGACACGGATCATTCTGGATAAAGAATTCTCTTGCGATGGAAGCACGTGGTTTGGAGTTTGGCACTGAAGAAGTTACGTGCAGTTCCAGCTTTCATAGTTTTTGTGGGCTCCCCATTCCATCCCCTAAACAAACACCTTTTTTGAAAGGTCTTTAAAAGGCTTTTGTGCCCCTCATTCATTGCCTTTTAGACATGCAGGTACCCGGCACAGTTAATGACTAGATAGTCTTATTTGCACTCACAATCAATTAGGAGGGTAAAGTTTTAGGTGCATTTGCGGCCAGAAAATTGCACTAGAAAAAAATTGAGGCCCCTTTTCAAAGAACAGGTCTATACTACACTGATATGGACAAGACACAACATGTATCCCAGACAAAAATCACACTGATGGAGTTAAAGCTGACAGCTCATCTCAGGGACTTAACAGTAAAGAAACATTACAGGGATGTTGGAATTGTTCTCAAGCCAAACATGTTAGTGTTTGTGGCCTCAGCTTAGATTACACTGACCCTGAAAGAGGCATTAGACCTTTTTCATGTTTTTCACTAAGACGGGAGACCACAGTGCATTATGGGAGATGTACTTTAGCCAGGGAGTGGAGCCTGCTCTAGTCAATGCAGACCCTTCTGTCCCTATCTGTCCGTCTCCAGTCCCCTTCTACTTCTCTTCCCCCATACCTCCTCTCTCTCATTGCCTACCCTTGTCCTCCCCCTGCTCCTCCCCTCTCTGCATTCAAGCCAGGCTGTTCTTCCTCCTCCTCCTCCTCTGTGCTGCCTGGACACCAGCCAGAGGAACAGTGAGAGCACAGAAGCTAGTGCCAGAGTGGCCTCCAGAAGCCAATAGGGCCATTTTGTAAGTAAAATGCTGCTCAGACCCTGCAGCCCTGGGCAATCACGATGTCCCTTAGGTTCCTGAGATGTGCTCTCAGCCTTAACTGCACCTCAGTGTGTTTTTTTGTCTGGGATACACATATAAGCATTGGGCCTACTTCCCTTTCCGGTCAAAAATGATGCTAAACTTTCACAGGTCTCTATTGAGCATGTGCAAAGTGAGATTTTCAGAGGTTCATAACTTGGTCAAGTTTGGGCAGATTTTCACAAGGATGGCAAAAGGCACCGCCCTGCCACCAGGTTGACTCCCCGGCCGAATGCCATTGCTTCATAGGTTATAAAGTCAAGGGACCATTCAGATTATCTAGGCTGACCTTCTGCTTTGCACAGCCCATAGGACTTCTCCAGAGACTTGATTTAAAACTTGCTAGTGATGGAGAATCCACCACCACCCTTGGTAAATTGTTCCAGTGGTTAATTAGCCTATTACGTATATTTCTAGTCCAAATCTGTCTAGCTTCAGCTTCCAGCCTTTGGATCTTGTTATACTTTTGCCCCCTATTTGGTTTGCTCTCTCCAGGCTTTTCATAGAATCATAGAATAGAATATCAGGGTTGGAAGGGACCTCAGGAGGTCATCTAGTCCAACCTTCTGCTCAAAGCAGGACCGATCCAATTAAATCATAGGTCTATATGCTCCATTGTGTCTTCCACCTTTTTCTGCCCCTTCTCTTCCCGTCCCTGCCTCCCAAAGACTTTGCAGAATATAGTACAACCCATATATACTGTTCTAAATGCTGACACACCTTTGCTGTGCCCCCCGCCCCCCCAAAAAAGATTTTTCTGAATGATACACTAATATTTTTGCTGAACGTTTTTAAAAAAAACCACCCAGAGACAGACACTCAGCATGGGAAATTTCAGGCTGAATAGTTAAGCTTGGCAAAGTCCTAGGGCCCAGAATCTCAAAGGTATTTAGGCACCTAACTCCCACTGAAGTCAGTTACTGCAAATGAGATTTTATAATGGGAAGTGTTGAGTAATCTTAACCATAGGCATTGCTACCGGTTACACCCATAATAATACGGCAAACCAAACTGTTACCAACCCTGTTAGCGATACACTCTCTAGAGAGGCTGTCTTGTCGGCCTGTCTGTCCTGAGGGTAACATTGACACTGTTTGGAAGCACACTCAAATATTTTCCCGTCCTGGTGGCTACATCCACAGGAATATAGTAGGTTGGTAGTATGAATGCTCCGTAATGTCTCTCCCCGCTTTTCTCTGGGTCTGTTCTTTCTGAAACCAACTGTGTGTTGCAGATGCTCATGGCCAGATCCCCAGCACCTCAAGGTGTGGCCCTCTGATTTGAAAAGCCTATTCTTAACATTAATTTTCATTTAAAGTGTTCTCTAACGTGCCACGTAGTTCCTAAGTATCAAAGAGAGTTCAATATCCTTTGATAGTATTGAAAGGAGACCTCGTTAAGCAGGACTTACAATGAACACATACACGAGACCATTTAAAAAAAATATATGAATGAGTTTTTTCAGTTTATTTTTAACTGTCATCCAACTTGGGCCCTGTTAGTCACCTTGATGTGAGGGAAGGTAGGGCTGTGTGTTCATATGTACATTTCTTGGGCCAGTTTCTGATCTCAGCTATACCACTGTAAATCCAGAGTAACGCCTTTCACTGCCTATGAGTTATTCTGGCTTTGCACTGGAGTGAGAGGAAAATTTCCCCTGCATGTGTTTTCAAAGCACAAATGACATAAGAAGAAAAAGGGGAGTTGTTTACGCTAGAATGTGTATTTTCTGTGATCTGCATCTATCCTCCCATCTCATGACACCACAGCTTGTGAGGCAAGTCAGGCCAACAACATCCCTGTATGTGTAATTGATTCTGCAGTTCACTGAGATGAACATATAATTGCTCTTGTTGTTGCCATCTGTGGGTTAATTACAACTGACCGAGAACATTTCCCCATGTGCACAGAGGAACTTGGGATTCTGTGGTATAGAACGGTCAGTGTCACAAGGGTTTGTTGCTAAGCAGAAATACAGTCAATCACAAGAGAGGAAATATATGGATGCGTGTGCCCTCTCCCTACCTCCCTGGAGTGCAGTGCTCATCAGTAATGAACACAGAGCAATAGAGCAGTGTTGTATTAGAGTGAACCTTCATAAGCAATCTAGGGACTTCAGCTAATACAGGATGTGTTCCATGTAAATCCGCAGCACCGTCTGGCTCGTTGCACTTCTGGATTCCCCACCCATAACTGCAGTGTCACGTTGCAGCAGGCAGGGAGTGACCCACTGGGTTATTTGCCATGGCTAAAGCCCAAAGAAAAATAAATGAGCTACAAACTCAGGGGTTTGATGTCAAAGGCGTTAGCGATCATTAGTGAGTATAACTGCAGCTCCCTTCTGCAGCGGAGGAAGTAGGAGGAGGCCTACAGAGAGATTATAGGCAGGTCAAGGAAATCTTCAATCGATCCATAGTCTGGAGATAGCAAAGATGCGGCAGGTAAAATGCAAACTTGTTTGTATTCATCTGACAATGATTCCAGCAGTGTTCTGAAGAAAGGGGGTTTCTGTTGTGCATGGAGAAGTACAACATCCTGCACCACAGATGGGTTATCTGTCTCCCCAGAGCAGGAACTTAGATTCAAAGCCTCACAGAGGCCCAGAGCAAGCTCTGCAGCAAGCAAGCAGGTTTCTGTGGCACTGGGGTGGGGCAGCTGGGAATTCTGAGGCAGCTTCCCTTTAAAATGGTGGTATCTAAGGAGTTGAACAGAAAGTGAGTATGAGGTGAGGAAGAGCTCTGTGTGGCTTGATCACTTGTCTCCTTCATGAACCGAAGGCAGTCCAATGAAAGATATTACCTCACCCACCTTGCATCACAATCGGGACAATGTTCCCGAGATTGATTTAAATTCCACTTCTTTCACACGGCCCTTGTGCTTTCTGCGTTCAAGTTGCTACAGAATGTTGTACTGAGAATGCACAGCTGCAGTGTTGACGCTGTTGAGATTTGGGGGCAAAGGGAGAAGCTGGCATTTCTGGCAGCTGTCAAGGCGACATCTAGGGGTTTGGGCAGCCAAGAAAGCATAGGAGGGGGTCTGAAGTTGCAGAATAAGCATGTTGGTTGGGCATTTCTGCTAAAAAGACAGGCCCTGAAACAGTTAATAAGATTGTCATATGCACTGTCATTTGTAGGTTTCATAGTTAACAACCCATTGAGAATTCTGGGCAGTTTCCCTGGCTGACAGCCAGCCCTTGCATTGGCCAGGGTGCAGAGGAATGTCTCCCCAATCTGCCTTCTTCTCGGAATCTCAGCTCTCATATTTCTTCCAGAAGCCAGTTTGTAGCCATATGGCTTATGAGGAAAGCCTTGAAAACCTGACCTAATACAACAATGGCTGCCTGAATCTGAAGATAGCCTGGAACAATAGCTCTGGTGTGGGACCTGCCCATCCATCAAAATGGGTGCTCACTCAGTTGCCTTATGATGACACTTTAAGAGGAAATATTGAAGATCTACACAGTCTGCTGTGAGTAGCTGTTCATTTTCACATCTCTGCGAGAGCACTGCCATGTTGTTTTCTTCAAACAAGGACCCCAGTTGGGCATTTGAGCCCAAATGAAGAGCCTGGCAAAGCCATGGATGTATTTGAGCCCAAACAAGGAGGAGCCATGCCAAGGAGCTAGAGGAGCCTAGCTGGAATGAATGATCATATATTGCACATCTGCACAATCTACCAAATCAGCAACTCCAGTGGGCAGAGCTTATTCTGTGGATGGCTTGGAGGAGTACCCCTAACTCCCAATTCATGGTCTTCTTACAGCTAATTTTTCAGGCTGTCTGCAGACTTGGGAAGATGACAACGTTTCTGTTCACATTCTGATTACATTTCAGAGATGGTGATGACAAATTTTTTGTTGCAGTTAGGGATGTAAAATGTTAACCAGTTAACCGATAAGCATTCGTCTTACCGGTTAACCTGCTTTAATCATTATCCAACCCCAGCGGCCCCGCACCAGTCGGAGCAGCCCCATCCGTGCCGGCCAGAGCAGCCTCAACTCCAGCCCCAGCCACACCAGCCCCTGCCAGAGCAGCCCCAACCCAGCCACGCCGGCCCCTGCCAGAGCAGCCCCAGGCCCAGCCACGCCGGCCCCTGCCAGAGCAGCCCCAGGCCCAGCCACGCCGGCCCCTGTCAGAGCAGCCCCAACCCAGCCATGCTGGCCCCTGCCAGAGCAGCCCCAGGCCCAGCCACGCCGGCCCCTGCCAGAGCAGCCCCAGGCCCAGCCATGCCGGCCCCTGCCAGAGCAGCCCCAGGCCCAGCCACGCCGGCCCCTGCCAGAGCAGCCCCAGGCCCAGCCACGCCGGCCCCTGCCAGAGCAGCCCCAGGCCCAGCCACGCCGGCCCCTGCCAGAGCAGCCCCAACCCAGCCACACCGGCCCCTGCCAGAGCAGCCCCAACCCAGCCACGGCGGCCCCTGCCAGAGCAGCCCCAGGCCCAGCCACGGCGGCCCCTGCCAGAGCAGCCCCAACCCAGCCATGCCGGCCCCTGCCAGAGCAGCCCCAGGCCCAGCCACGCCGGCCCCTGCCAGAGCAGCCCCAGGCCTAGCCACGCCGGCCCCTGCCAGAGCAGCCCCAGGCCCAGCCACGCCGGCCCCTGCCAGAGCAGCCCCAACCCAGCCACACCAGCCCCTGCCAGAGCAGCCCCAACCCAGCCACGCCGGCCCCTGCCAGAGCAGCCCCAGGCCCAGCCCCCGCTGCGCTGGCAAGCCCTTTAATTGGTTAACCATTTAAACAAAATATTTTAATAGTTTAAACTGTTAACTTTTTAAATGATATTTATATCCCTAGTTGCAGTGACGAGGGCTAGAAATTTTTTTAGTGAAACCTGAGGATCTGGAGCACAATTCTAAGGCAAGAGGTGGATTCCAAAAAAAAAAAAAAAATCCACAGTGTGGAATTGCAGACGACACGGTTAAATTTAAAAATCTGATCAATATTGAGCATCTTTGTTAAATGATTATTTATCACAGGCTTCTGGAGGAACTGAGTCTGCTGCAGAGACTACTATATTTTGGAGTAAAATTCACTTAACATGAGGTAGGTTGAACCATAAAATCCCACCTTTCTTTTGCTCCCTGGAATCTTGCTGGACTTTTGGACCTCAACTCCCAGGTAGTGGAGCACAGTCACTAGCGTCCCTGTCACGGCTTGACAAGTCAGGGCAGAGCGGGCTGAAAGATGGAGAAAACGATTTTGTGAAAAATTTTCAGTTTTTCCTCCTCTGGGTTCAAAATGGACCCTTTTTCCCCCAGTTATTTTCTTCAGTGTATAATTGGGGGTGGGTTGTTCTTTTTCTCTTATTTTTCACTGTTCCCATTCCCCTTTGTCCCTTTCCGTCTTTTCTTTCCCCCTCACCTTTGGTGGTTTTTTTAGCAGGGGAATGTTTATTTGTTTCAAATAAACTGTTTTATTTGAATTTATTAAAATGTGGGAATATTTCTACTTGTCTTAGGCTTGTTTTTAGAAAAGTAACTTTTTGAGCCAAAATTAAACCTGACAATGTCCCTTTCATACTGAGGTAACACTGTTTTTCAAAGGAGATGAGCAAAAAAAGATCTGGATTTGAATTGTGCCAGCTTATGTTGCTTTGAAAGTAGTAAAACTAAACCTGAACAAGGCCCTCGTATTCTGGAATACCAGTACCCGCATGCGGAATTATACCGGTATAACTATCGTGGTAGCATGATAATGATAAAGGCGTGGTTAATGGGTGTTTAACCTGTCAAAAGGAAAGAACAGAGAGGAACCATTATTTTTTCTTCACTGGCAGGGTCCGTTCTCGTAAGAACAATGGGTCGGATTTGGGTCAGTCTCTCCTAACAATACTTCCCACACAAGCACTACGTTAGGGAGTGTGTTTGAACTTTTCTCTTTTGCTTCCTGATTAAAAAAAGCAAGTCGTCCTTGTCACAGGGCTCCTTCTGAAAGTAATTTTTTTTATTAATACCTTTATTTAGCAAAAGCAAAATCCTTATGCTGCACTAGCCAAAGGACCTCCCCTGGGCACGTGAAATACATTTCCCCAAAGTGCATCAGAAAGATGGATTGATCGGTTCCGTCAGTGGGATGTTAGTCAGTGCACCGAAAACGTTTGTTACAGCGGTAAAAGGAACAAACGGAGGGAGGGAGGGATCATCTGTTTTTTTATTGCTAATTTACGCAATGGCTCTACTGCAGCAGTCAATTACTAAAATAAAAATATGTCTGGAGATAAAACCCACTGTCTTGCGGAACCATATATAAAAGAACTGTGTGAAATAAAGAAGGACAGTATTTCACAGGGAGGTGAAATGTTTCCATTTGGACTTCTCCTCATCATTTGGCCCAGCTAATCATTCCTTTCAGAGACAGCAGTTTACACTGGCATATTGAAATAAAGGGATCTTCTTTCAAAGACCTGCAAAGATTTTCTCTAGTGTGGCAAACAGTTATTAGGACACTGGGGACAGGGATAGCACTAGGATCCGTTTCCAATGGCCACAAAAATCAACCCTATCTTTCACCTGCAGCAAACAGAAATATTTGCTGACCTAGGGCTGGCTCCTGTTCCCACTGGAGTCAGTGGCAAAAGTCCCATTGACTTCACAGGGAACAGGACTGGGTTCTAAATTTGCACAGGTATCAGACTCTTGTAAGTGCCCGCCAACTCTTAGCATGGTTGGAATGGAGCAGCCCAATGTTCAATTAAGTTTTTGTGACTGCTGTAACAAGAGTCATAGATAACTATTGCTTTCCATCTATCGATCTATCTATATATCCACCCATTCACATATCTATCCATCCATGACCCAGGAATCTCTCAGTGCCAGCTGGCAAAGGGCACAGAAGAGGTTCATGGGGTTATGGGAATCTCCTTAGTCTGGTATGTGCGTACTAGTTCACCAAAGCATATTGTGTGAGGTCTTAAATAAAAGCCGGCATCATCAACATACTTGCGAAACACACATCTGGATGTTGTGCAAGGAGTTATGTATATACACTGAAAATTATAAGGTCTGTGTCTAGACCAGCAAAGATGAAAACCAGGTTTCCTGTCAGACAAGAAATGTGTATCTAGATGGCTGTTTACATGTCAGTATTAAGTGTTGTATACTTTGCAATGGGTGTGCTATCAGCAGTCTGAACTGAATGCCAATGAAGGATTGTAAAAACTGTAAAGGGAGAAAAGTATCAGGAACAAGCAAACAGCAGAGAGGCGGGGACTGGGGGAGAACTCTGTCTCGAAGTGCACATCAAAGGTTTGCTATATAATATTTGGGAGACAAAGAAGATACCCTGCCGTACTTCACCTAGGAAGTAAACAGACAGCGACTTTATGTCATGAAAGAGGGGTCTCAACCATACTTGGTTGAAAACGCTGGAGAGAACTGTGGGTGAGATAAACTTCTTTAGAAAGGAGGTTAAACTGTGAGTTAGGTTCGTTCTTGAGAAAGCATGCCATGATATTGTTTTACCTGTCACCATGTATTTCCAATAGCTTTTACTCACCATCCCTGGAATCTCTGTTCTTTGATAATAAATTTATTCTTGTTTTCACTATCAATATATCTCAGTGCTGTGATATTGTGCACAGTGCTGGTCCTGAGCTCAATCTTACAAGCCAGTGTGTGCCGTTCCTTTCTGTTCCACTGCAAGGAGCTCTCCAAGGACTCGGAGGTTGGTGAGTCTCCTTTGCTACCCATACTGAGAAAGTGAGGCCTGCGGAGGCCTGGTGGGCAGGGCTTGTGCTGCCAGAGGCTGGTGGTTTTAGGGAACTGATCCACAGCAGGCCCAGACGAGGCTCCCTCACACTCAGGGCAGGTGGTGAGGTGCCTCACAACCCTGGGAGCGTCATAGTATTTACCAGTCTAAAGATCTCCATAGCGTATAGGCATATCTAATCTAATCTAATCTAATCTATCTAGTCCATTTTTGGGCTCTTTGCTGCTACCCCCTCTGTAGTATCTGAACGTGTTCTCTGTAAAATCAATAGCAACAGCAAAGACCCTTGGACTTTGTGGAGTTTCAGCAATCTCTCTCTTTTTGGGGTGAAATTGCTGCATGCCTTTGACTTTTTTTGGTTTGATTAATTTACTTTTTATGGTGAGATGATTTGATTTAGATTTTGTTCATGTTTTCCAGTTGGGATTATGTGGTTAGAAGGCGATTAGAAGGGGTTAGAAGTGTTGTAAGATTGTTTTTCTTGTTGAAAGTCCTTTCACTAGTGGTGTGTGAAAATAAGGGTGTCTGTTGTCCCCAAGTTGTAGGGTCAATAAAGTAGTTGTTGTAATGTGCTGCAAATGGCTTCCTGTGTGCAACTCTCAGCCAGACTCTACTTCGGTGTTTGCTTTGTCGTACTTCGAGTCACAGTCTACAATATAGAAGCACTGACAACTCTCATTAATTTATCGCAAGTAATGTGATTCTGGGCCCTGCTGCAGGCTGCCTCACAATAACACTGAAAGGTGAGCCTTCATGTGATTTTTGGGGAGGAAAATAGGTTTGAGCACACAACATCCTCTAGCCTAGTTAAAGGTGTGCTAAACTGCAAGTCTCTGCACTGTGAGTTCCAGTCGTAGCCTCTTCTTCTGACTGTTGTTAATGTTCCTGTGCCCTTCAGAGCCCTTATTATCAGCTAAGTTTTCATGCTGGGTGAGGCTGCTGATAATTCTCATTCACCTGTTTCGCTGAAACACTACGTCAGAGTTTGCACCTTAGCACCTCTGAGAAAGCTGGGACTAGAACGCCTGCCTCCAGCGTGACAGCGACTGTGACTCTCAGCCACTGTGACACACTTTTGACAGGCACTCCTCATATTAGGGCTTGGCCACACTGGCAAGGCACGTAGAGCGCTCTGACTCCGCGGCTACAGCGCTCCTGGTACTCCACCTCGGCGAGTGGAATAACGCTCGCTGTGCCCCCGCTGGAGTGCCGAGTCGCCAGTTTGGACGCCCTGGTCCTATAGTGCGCTCTGATCGGCCTCCAGAAGTGTCCCACAATGCCTGTGCTAGCCACTCTGGTCGTCACTTTGAACTCTACTGCCCTGCCCTGAGGTGATCAACCATCAGACCCGCCCTTTAAATTCTCTGGGAATTTTGAAATTCCCCTTCCTGTTTGCTCAGCCAGGCGTGGAGTGCTCTCAGTGAATCTTTCCAGGTGACCATGCCTCCACATGCCAGGCGATCCCCAGTATGGAGCAGTGGCGAGGTGCTGGACCTCACCGGTGTTTGGGGGGAGGAAGCTGTCCAGTCCCAGCTGCGCTCCAGCCATAGGAATTACGAAACCTTCGGGCAGATATCAAGGGGCATGATGGAAAGGGGCCATGACCGGGACACCCTGCAGTGCAGGGTTAAAGTGAAGGAGCTGCGGAATGCCTACCGCAAAGCCCGCGAGGCAAACAGCTGCTCCGGTGCTGCCCCCATGACCTGCCGTTTCTACAAAGAGCTGGATGTGATACTTGGGGCCGACCCCACCTCCACTCCGAGTATCACCATGGACACTTCAGAGCCCAGTTCAACAAGGCGGGAGGAGGAGAAGCAAAGCGGGAGCGAGGGTGCTGAGGCGGAGGAAGACACCCCGGAATCCCTAGATGCATGCGGCCAGAAGCTGCTCTCAAGCCAGGAGGAAAGTAGCCAGTCACGGCGGCCGGTGCTTGGGGAAGGACAAACACCAGAGGAGGTTCCTGGTAAGCGGCTTTTATTTTGGGAAGGAAGTTATTCAGTGCAGGCTGTTGGGGCGAGGAGGGTTAGGGCTGCATGCATGCCTAGATGCGGAATAGGGCGTTGATGTGCTCCCTCACATCGTGGTAATTGGCCTCAGCAATCTCTCTTCAAAGGTCTCATCCAGAACTTGGGCAATGCGCTTGTGTGGGTTTCTCAGAAGAGCCACTGTGTTCCTTGTCCCAGTAAGGCTAACTTGTCCGCGCCACTGTGCCGTGAGGGGTGGCGGGACCATTGCTGCACACAGGCAAGCTGCATATGGGCCAGGGCAGAATCCGCATTGCAGTAGAAGACTCTCCCTTGCTTCCCAGGTCACCCTCAGCAGTGAGATATCTTCCAGGATGAACTCCTGTAGAAAATGTGGGGACAATGTTCAGTATAGGGGCCCCCTGCCGCTGTTGGCTCTCCCCAAGGCACAGAAACCCAGAGGACAGTACAGCTGTGAAACAATCAGTCACGCTTGACCCTGTGCTTACTCCCCATTTTGGGGCTCCTGTGGGTTATGTGTGCTTGTTTTGGGATGGGCAAATTATGCTATTGTGTAGACTGTGCTTGCCCTTAAGTACAGGGGAATATTGCTCTGTCTGGTGTGAACAATGCTGCCTCTGTTAAGTGTTGCATTTTGCCTTTACAGATGCAACCTTGAGATCTCAACCGTCCATGTTATCACTGGCCGAAAGACTCCAAAGAACCAGAAAGAGGCCACGTAGAAGCAAGGAAGACGTTGCATGAAGTAATGCAGCATTCAAGTAATGAAAATCAAAAAGTGCAGGAGTGGCGGGACAGTGAAAGGAGGATCCGCCAGCAGAATGAGGAGCTCCGGCACAAAAGCGCGGTGCTCCGGCAGCAAAGCACGGATCGACTGATGAGCATAACAGAGCGCCAAGCGGACTAGATCCAGGTGCTCGTAGCCACGTAGGCGGAACACTACCGTGCCTGACCCCCCTCCTGCAGCCCTTGTCCCAAAACCCTTTCCCTTGTGGCCCCATGTCACCTCCAACCCACTTTCCCCAACATCCGGATTCTTACCGCCACCAGCTGCCTCCAACACCTGTAGCTTCACCACCCAGCCCTGAAAACTACGACCCTTACCCTCTGTACTCAACTCCCATCACCATGCAGTATAGCCATCCTGAAGTGCAGCACTCATTGCACAGCACTCCAGACAGGAAGGCTGAGTATGACAACAGGACATACACAAATCTGTGATTGTACCGTTCCCCACCCCTCCCCCTTGCCCTTTCTGTTTCCCAAGCAGTTGTGTTTCTTTTCAATACATGAATTTTCTTTTCAATAAATGGATTTTTTGGCTTTGAAAACATTCTTTATTATTGCATAAAGTAAAAGATACCTTAGCCCAGGAAAGAAACAGGCACTGCAAGTCAGCATAGCAAACACAGATTCCTACTAACATTGGAACCACTGCACTTCACTCCCGTGCAGGGCACCAGACATTATTGGTGGCTTTCAGCCTCAAATTGCTCCCTCAAGGCATCCCTAATCCTTGCAGCCCCACACTGGCCCCCAATAGCCCTGCTCTCTGGCTGTTCAAATTCAGCCTCCAGGTGTTGAACCTCCAAGTTCCATGCCTGAGCGAAGCGTTCACCCTTCCCTTCACGAATGTTATGGAGGGTACAGCACGCAGCTATAACAGTGGGGATGCTGTCATTGGCCAGGTCCAGCTTCCCATACAGAGAGCACCAGCTGGCCTTTAAATGGCCAAAAGCACACTCCACAGTCATTCTGCACCGGCTCAGCCTTGAACCACTTCTTGCTGCTGTCAAGGCTTCCTGTGTAGGGTTTCTTGATCCACGGCATTAAAGGGTAAGCGGGGTCTCCAAGGATCACAGTGGGCATTTCGACTTCCCCTATGTTGATCTTCTGGTCTGGGAAAAAAGTCCTGGCTTGCAGCTTCCTGAACAGGCCAGTGTTCCGGAAGATGCTTGCGTCATGCACCTTTCCGGGCCAGCCTGCATTAATGTCAATGAAACACCCATGGTGATCCACGAGCGCCTGGAGAACCATAGAGAAATACCCCTTCCTATTAACGTACTCGGAGGCTAGGTGGGCTGGTTCCAGAATTGCAATATGCGTGCCATCTATCGCCCCGCCACAGTTAGGGAAACACATTTGTGCAAAGCCAGCCACAGTGTCATGCACGTTACCCAGAGTCATGGTTCTTCTAAGCAGGATGCGATTAATGGCCATGCAAACTTGCATCAACACGATTCCAACAGTCGACTTCCCCACTCCAAACTGGTTAGTCTGTCTGAAGTTGCCAGCTTCCAGATTGCAATAGCCACCCGCTTCTCCACCATCAGGGCAGCTCCCAATCTCGTGTCCTTGCGCCGCAGGGTTGGGGTGAGCTCATCACACAGTCCCATGAAAGTGGCTTTTCTCATCCGAAAGTTCTGCAGTCACTGCTCGTCATCCCAGACGTGCATGACGATGTGATCCCACCACTCAGTGCTTGTTTCCCGAGCCCAAAAGCAGCATTCCACGGTGGTGAGCATGTCCGTGAATGCCACAAGCAAACTCGTGTCATATACGTTACTCGAGTCGATATCATTGTCGGAGTCCTCACTGTCACTTTGGATCATAAGGAGTAACTCGACTGCCAAACGTGACGTGCTGGCTCGACCCATCAGCATACTCCTCAGCAGTTCGGGCTCTATTCCCGCAGACCGAGCGGGAAGACAGAGCACGCAGTACAAAAAACGTTGCAAGATGATGCCAAATGTGGGCGGAAGCACAGGGATTGCTGGGATGCAAATCGATGCATCACGGGGCATTGGGACAGGACACAGAACGCCCCGCACTCCTCGGCCTCTTCCCACTAGCCACAGCGCCAGAATGGGAAGAGGTGTTCTGTGGGACAGCTGCCCATAATGCACCGCTCCCAATGCCGCTGCAAGTGCTGCAAATGTGGCCATGCCAGTGTGCTTGCAGCTGACAGTGTGAAAAAGACTGCAGCGCTTTCCCTACTGCGCTCTGCAAAGGCTGGGTTAACTCACAGCGCTCCACATCTGCAAGTGTAGCCATGCCCTCAGATAAATGTATCATTCCCAAGGTGAACATTAGCACCTGTAAGGGGCTGGACACCTCGGAGCGTTGCTAATGAGCTACAGAACCTTTCCACAGCAGGTCAGCAGCCTGAATCCTGTCCAGCTCTGCAGGGGTTAAAAGTCTGTTCCCATCTAATGGATGTTTGGTGAACCCTATTGGTGAGATGAGTTTTGTGGGTTTTTCATGCAACGCCCGTATCACAAACCCACCAACACACCGTGCTCTTGGCTGTAGGGTCTTCCACCAATGAGTGTCTCTTATTATGCATTTGTATTGTCTGGCACAATTGGGCTGCGAGGCTGTTGGTACTTTAATGAGAGAGCTCCTGCAGTAGGGGATAAAATTGCCTCATTTGTGAGAGGTGGCAACAGCATAATTGTCAGAGGCACATGCTCAGGCTGGTCGGGGGGGATTGAAAAGTCACACAGGAGACCTCAAACCCTATTTCATTTTTTTTAAATCTGATGCTTTTTTGGGTCTGACTCATGATCTTTTTCCCTTCAGGGTGGATGATGCTGGAGAAGGCTGCTGTCGGTTTTCTTTTGGGTCTGTTTCATTCCTCCTGATCACCCGCTCTTGTATGGGAAACACTTTCAGAATGAAGACAGAGTCCCTTCTGGTGCAAATTTTTCTAAACTCTTAGATGGTATCAATCATTCATGGTACAGTCCTGCTGCTGTTTCCCTTTAGTTCCTTCCTGGTTAATTTATGAAACCTTTGTCTGGGAAACAATTGTCTCCATAAACATTTTTGGCCCCAGACTTTGTAGGTCAGAGATTCTTTAGTAGACATAAACAACTCAGAAAACATTCTGGAGGGCTCAAATGCAGACATTTCCTATTAACAATCGAATGAACCACATCTGTAAATGGTAACTAATCAATATATTCATTCTACAAACACCATTAAGGGATGGAAAGCATTGCTCAGGACCTAACCTCAGAAGCACAAAGAGAGGTGAAAGATCTGAGGCTAGAGCTGTAAATACTGGGAGTTAAGTGGACTGTAAATAATTCTGTGGCCTTTACCAAGCAATGACATAGTGATGGTGGGAGAGATCAGCAGTTGGCTAGAGTATATATGTAGTAGCCAAGGTAAGGAGCGTAGCATAGACATATGCCACAAATTGCATGTGCTTAGTAAATAAAAAAAATAAAAAAAAATAAAAAATAAAAAAATAAAAAAAAATAAAATTAGTGACAGCCTCAGAGTATAGACGTGCCAAACAATGCTGTCCAGGATGAGAGGACCCGATTTCTCAGTTCAGATGGAAAACAAGCCTCTCTAGGCAATTTGTTCCAGTGTTTAACTACCCTGACAGTTAGGAAGTTTTTCCTAATGTCCAACCTAAACCTCCCTTGCTGCAATTTAAGCCCATTGCTTCTTGTCCTATCCTCAGAGGTTAAGAACAAAATTTTTTCTCCCTCCTCCTTATAACAACCTTTTATGTACTTGAAAACTGTTATCATGTCCCCTCAGTGTTTTCCAGACTAAACACACAATTTTTTTTCAATCTTTCCTCATAGGTCATGTTTTCTAGAATTTTAATCATTGTTGTCACTCTACTCTGGACTTTCTCCAGTTTGTCCACATCTTTCCTGGAATGTGGTGCCCAGAACTGGACACAAAACTCCAGTTGAGGCCTAATCAACACAAAGTAGAGTGGAAGAATTGCTTCTTGTGTCTTGCTTACAACACTTCTTCTGATACAGCCAACAATGATGTTAGCTCTTTTTGCAACAGTGGTACACGGTTGACTCATATTTAGCTTGTGATCCACTATGACCCCCAGATCCATTTCCAGAGTACTCTTTCCTAGGCAGTCATTTCCCATTTGTATGTGTACAGTTTATTGTTACTTCCTAAGCACTTGCAAGCCCCTTCCAGCTTGGTATCATTCACAAACATTCTCTATGTCATTATCTAAATCATTGATGAAGATATTGAACAGAACCAGACCCAGAACTGATCCCTGTGATACCCCATTTGATATGCCCCTCCAGCTTGACTGTGAATCACTTAGCCGTGGTCTACACTATGAGTTTAGGTCGAATTTAGCAGTGTGATCTCTCACACCAAACTGGCAGGCCCTCAATATAAGAGGCAAACTGCGACCTTGTACCGAAAGCACATGTACTATGTCATGTTAACAGCTTGGTTCACTGTGAAAGAGTCTACCCATTGTTTTCTAAAATATGTCTTTTTAAATACTACTCTCCCTTTTTTTCCTCCTGCAGCTGCAAATCTTTCAACACTCCCCCTATCATCTCTGTCCCAGAGGCTAGCGCAGATAAGAAGGTGAAAAAAACACACTCACGATTAAATGTTCTCTGAGCTCATGCAGTCCTCCCGCACTGAAAGACCTCAGCAGAATGCGTGGAGGCAAACAATGGCAGAGTGCAGGAAAGCAGAAAATGAACGCGAGGACAGGAGGGACGAACAAGATGAGAGGTTGCAGGAGCAAGAGGAGAGGTGGCAGCAGTGTGATGAGAGGAGGCAGGATGCAATGCTGAGGCTACTGGGGGATCAAACTGATATGCTCCGGTGTCTGTTGGAGCTGCAGGAAAGGCAGCAGGAGCACAGACCGCTGCTGCAGCCTCTGTGTAAACCACCTACCCTCCTCCCCAAGTTCCATAGCCTCCTCACCCAGATGCCCAAGAACGCGGAATGGGGGGGGCGGGTCGGGGCTCCAGGCACCCAACCACTCCACCCCAGAGGACTGCCCAAGTAACAGAAGGCTGGCATTCAATAAGTTTTGAAGTGCAGTGTGGCCTTGTCCTTCCCTTCTCCCCTCATCCACCACCCCACCCGGTGCTTCATAGAATCATAGAATATCAGGGTTGGAAGGGACCTCAGTAGGTCATCTAGTCCAACCCCCTGCTCAAAAGCAGGACCCATCCCCAGTTAAATTATCCCAGCCAGGGCTTTGTCAAGCCTGACCTTAAAAACTTCTAAGGAAGGAGATTCCACCACCTCCCTAGGCAACGCATTCCAGTGTTTCACCACCCTCCTAGTGAAAAAGTTTTTCCTAATATCCAACCTAAACCTCCCCCACTGCAACTTGAGACCATTACTCCTTGTCCTGTCCTCTTCCACCACTGAGAATAGTCTAGAACCATCCTCTCTGGAACCACCTCTCAGGTAGTTGAAAACAGCTATCAAATCCCCCCTCATTCTTCTCTTCCGCAGACTAAACAATCCCAGTTCCCTCAGCCTCTCCTCATAAGTCATGTGTTCCAGACCCCTAATAATTTTTGTTGCCCTTCGCTGGACTCTTTCCAATTTATCCACATCCTTCTTGTAGTGTGGGGCCCAAAACTGGACACAGTACTCCAGATGAGGCCTCACCAATGTCAAAAAGAGGGGGACGATCACGTCCCTCGATCTGCTCGCTATGCCCCTACTTATACATCCCAAAATCCCAAAATGCTTCCCTCTTCCCCCTCCCCTCCCGAGCTACTTTGGCAGTTATTCCCCTATTTGTGTGATGAATTAATAAAGAATGCATGATTTTGAAACAACAATGACTTTATTGCCTCTGCAAGCGGTGATCAAAGGGAGGAGGGCAGCTGGCTTTCAGGGAAGTAGAGTGAACCAAGGGGGAGGGTTTTCATCAAGGAGAAAGAAAACAAAACTGTCACACCGTAGCCTGGCCAGTCATGAAACTGGTTTTCAAAGCTTCTCTGATGTGCACTGCGCCCTGCTGTGCTCTTCTAATTGCCCTGGTGTCTGGCTGCACGTAATCAGCGGCCAGGCGATTTGCCTCAACCTCCCACCCCACCATAAACGTTTCCCCCTTACTCTCACAAGAGATTGTGGAGCACACAGCAACCAGCAATAACAATGGGAATATTGGTTTTGCTTAGGTCTAACTGAGTCAGTAAACTGCACCAGCGTGCTTTTAAACATCCAAATGCACATTCTACCACCATTCTGCACTTGCTCAGCCTATAGCTGAACAGCTCCTGACTACTGTCTAGGGTGCCTGTGTATGGCTTCATGAGCCATGGCATTAAGGGGTAGGCTGGGTCCCCAAGGATAACTATAGGCATTTCGACATCCCCAACAGTTATTTTCTGGTCTGGGAAGTAAGTCCCTTCCTGCAGCTGTTCAAACAGATCGGAGTTCCTGAAGATGCTAGTCTCATGTATCTTTCCCAGCCATCCCATGTTGATGTCAGTGAAATATCCCTTGGGTGATCCACCAGTGCTTGCAGCACCATTGAAAAGTACCCCTTGCGGTTTATGTGCCAAGGTGGTCCTATCCCAAGATAGGGATATCGGTTCTGTCTATCGCCCCACCAGTCAGGAAATCCCATTGCAGCAAAGCCATCCACTATGACCTGCACATTTCCCAGAGTCACTATCCTTGATAGCAGCAGCTCAGTGATTGTGTTGGCTACTTGGATCACAGCAGCCCCCACAGTAGATTTGCCCACTCCAAACTGATTCCCGACTGACCGGTTGCTGTCTGGCATTGCAAGCTTCCACAGGGCTATCGCCACTCACTTGTGAACTGTGAGGGCTGCTCTCTCTTGGTATTCTTGTGCCTCAGGGCAGGGGAAAGCGAGTCACAAAGTTCCATGAAAGTGCCATTACACGTGTGGAAGTTTCGCAGCCACTGGGAATCGTCCCAGACCTGCAACACTATGCGGTCCCACCACTCTGTGCTTGTTTCCTGGGCCCAGAATCGGCGTTCCATGGCAGGAGCCTGCCCCATTGCCACCAGGATGTCCAAAATTGCCGGGGCCCGTGCTTTGAGAGAAGTCTGTGTCCATGTCCTCATCACTCTCGTCACTGCGCTGCCGTCGCATCCTCTCCTGCTTTTGCAGGTTCTGGTTCTGCACATACTGCAGGATAATGCGTGAGGGGTTTACAATGCTCATAACTGCTGCGGTGATCTGAGTGGGCTCCATGCCTGCCGTGGTATGGCGTCTGCAGGAGAGCAGAGTTGCAGCGAAAGCCGCGGCTGATGATGGATGCCACGAGAATAGATATTTATAGAGAACGACGAGAGGACCTGCGAGGTGGATTCATGAAAGCAGGAGAGCAGAGTGGCAGAGGAAGCGGTGGAGCATGACAGTTAGCACTGTGCACATTTCCTGAGGAAGAACACAAGTACCCGGGAGCTCATGAGAGACAACATGGAGAAATTCGCTATCGAGACAAGAGCAGGAGAGCAGAGTGGCAGTGGAAGTGGTCGTTTGATGACGACGGTTTGCAGACCTATTGCACCGTCTGCTGAAAGCAGTATGGTGCCCACATGGAAAAAAGGCGCGAAACGATTGTCTGCCGTTGCTTTCACGGAGGGAGGGGTGACTGACGACATGAACCCAAAACCACCCGCGACAATGTTTTTGCCCCATCAGGCATTAGGAGCTTAAGCCAGAATTCCAATGGGCGACAGAGACTGCGGGAACTGTGGGATAGCTACCCACAGTGCAACGCTCTGTAAATCAACGCTAGCCACTCCGTTGACTTAATGCGCTTAGTGGGGACATATGTAATCGACTGTATAAATCAATTTCTAAAATCGATAGATTTGTAGTGTAGACATATCCTTATAACTGCTCTCTTGGAACAGTTTTCCAACCAGTTCTGCACCCACCTTATAGTAGCTCCATCTAGGTTGTATTTGCCTAGTTTGTGTATGAGAAGGTCATATGAGACAGTATCAGAAGCCATACTAAAGTCATGGTACACCATATCTGCTCCTTCTCCCCTACCCACAAGGCTTGTTTTGACACGATTTGTTCTTGACAAATCCATGCTGACTGTTAGTTATCACCTTATGATCTTCTAGATGTTTGCAAATTGATTGCTTGATTATTTGCTCCATTATCTATCTGGGTACTGAAGATAAACTGACTGGCCTGTAATTACTGGGTTGTCCCTATTCCCCTTTTTATAGATGGACACTATATTTGCCCTTTTCCAGTCCCCTGGAATCTCTCCCGTCTTCCATGAGTTTGCAAAGATAATTGTGCATAGCTCAGATATCTCCTCAGTCAGCTCCTTGAGTATTCATCAGGCCCTGCTGACGTGAAGACCTCTATCCTTTCACCGTGAAGGCAATCACTGTGGGTGGAACTGAGACACTTTAACAGCCTTGCAAGGGAGTCTGAGTGACCGCTGCACCATGATGTACCTGTTATGTGACTGGATAGAGGAGTTCAGTAACTGGCTGCTTTCTTATTAACTAAGTCCACGTAGGGTATGTCTTCACTGCAAAGTTAACCAGGGTGACAAGGCCCAGGCTGGCCTCGCCCAGCTGTGAGCAGCCACACTCGAGTTACTGTCCGCACTGGGGCAGCACTTGGACAGCTGGGGCCAGACCCATGGTTCTTTGTGCTGCAACAAGCTGGGGCACTTTGAGATCCTTTCCCAGAGAACTATGGGATAATTTTTCTGTTACTGTGGAACATGGGTTGAGGGGGATTGTGGGAAGGCATTGGAGGACGATCGGTGGTTCAGCCTGCATCCTCCCTGCAAAGTGGGCACATTTCCAGCCCAAGTACGAGCCTCACTCGGGCTTTAGCATCTATCCTGGGATGAACCAGCTAACCTGGGAGTGAAACACCATGCCACTCAGGTGCGGGGCCAGCCTTGGGGCTGGGTGGCCCAGGCGGTGGCCCAAGATGACCCGCCAAAGAGGGCACCATGTGCAGGGTTTGCCTGAGTCCCAGCTGGGTGCCAGCTGGGCTGACGGAGGCAGACAGGCAGGTGAGCAGCAGCGTCTGGAGAGGGCAGCGGGACCCGAGCTGCAGGGAGGCAGCTGGACGGCCAGCCAGGTGACTCCTCCAGAGCAAGGGTGCTCGTCCGCCTCCTGCTCCTGTTCATTCCCCCAACACCGCTTGGGGCCGGGAGTGTCCTGTCTGCTGTGCAGAGTCGGGGGAGGGGAGGCTGATGTTGGGGTGTTCCCCTCCCCCGACCCGTGTACCTGGTCTCTGCTGAGCTGGGGTGATGGGAGGGGGGGAATTGGTCTGTGCTGCTGTCTCTCTGAGTCCAGAGCAGGACTCAAACTGCAGGCTCCTGACCTGGAGAGGTTTCTTAAAGAGACAGCGCGCTCTCACACTCCTTCAGGCACACACCCACCCCCACAGTCTCTCTCTCACACACAGAGTCTCTGACACACTCCAATACACACGCTGTCGCTCACACACTCCACCAAGCACCAACACACATTGTCTCTCACAGACACACAATCTCTCACACACTCACTGTCTCGCACCTGTGCACACACACAGTCTATGACACACACAGACACACACTCATGCTCTCTCTCTCTCTCTCTCACACACACACACAGCCCACCCAACACACACACCAGAGCTCCCTGCAGCCAGGTCACTTCCCCACCTGGGTAGGGCTGGGAGACACCCAGAGCTGCTGCTCTCTGCCCAGGTGGGGAAAGGGACCTGGCTGCGGGGAGCCCTGATGTTGCTCCTTGTTCCCCACTCCCAGCCCCCTAGGGGGGAATGGAGGAGCAATGGTCTGGGTGGGGGGAGTGAGTAGCAAAGCCAGATACTCCAGTGCATCCAGATCAGGTTCCCCATGTGGGCGCAGGAGAGGGATGCAGGGATTAGAGGTGCAGGGGGTGGGGGTTAGGGGTTGGGGCACAGGAGGGGAGTGCAGGTCTTAGGGGCAAAGGGAGGCAGTGGAGCGCAGGGGTTAGGGGTGTAGGGAGGGTAGGGAGCCCATGGGGGCCAGGGGCAGCAAAATACAAGTTTGCCCAGGATGCCATTTTCCCTAAGGCCATCCCTGCTCAGGTGAGAGGGTTTTGTGTGTGGGCAGGAGGGGGGATTAGGGGCAACACTTGGGTAAAAACTCAGGGGAAGTGTGAAGAGAAGACAGAGCCTTACGGGCAAATGAGGATCTAAGGAGGCCATGCAGGCAATCATAGAACCCTCGAACCCCAGGGTCAGACGGTCCTGCCAGGGTCGCTGAGTCTAACCCCCTGCCAAGGCGCAGGGTTTGTTGTGGCTAAAATCACCTCCTATGATGCACTGAACCCACCTTGTGTGGGGGCGAGGGCTGCAGGGAGAGAATTATCCACTTACTTCCTCGCACTTGGCTCACCCGGCACTCAGACTGGGCAGCTGGGGGAGAATCTCCCCCCTGAAGGATGGTAAGTTACGAAGAGCCTTTGGGCCAATGTGATCGCTGTCAAATGTCAAAAGCAGTGATTCGCTGTGTGGGTTTCCCCCAGCAGCAAATGGGTTAAAAACCAACCCGAGGCAATGGAAGGAGAAAGGTACCGTAGGTGGAACTGGAAGCAGCTTTTGAATATGCTCCGCCTTTGGATTTCCACCCTGCAGCACTGACCCCTGCCCATGTCAGAGTCTGAGCTCTGCTCTCCACCCCAAGCAGCCTTACTCTGTGACCAGGGCTAAATGGGAGCCGTTGGGAAAGTTAAATGCCACAGAGAGCATTTTCAAGCACTTACAGTCCGGGCGCGAACTGTGAGTTAAATCCAGCCAAACACAAAACTAGCATTCACAAAATGGGCAAGGATCAGGAAAGCAGAATATTAGATCACTTTCCTGCAAGAGCAGCCCCCCGGGGCAGAAGTGCCATGGAGAATTTGGCTGGGATGGTATGGACCCAAACATAATCCTTGAATGGGATGGGATGAAAGCACGCTGGGTGGAGACTTCCTCAGTCTGGGGGATTCAGCCAATGTAGTAACAACTGAAAAAGGTGCCCCCCAGTTGTTTGGTCCCTTGGCTAGGGCACTGAGCCAGGAGAACTGCATTCTGCTCCTGACTCTCCTGTTGGCTTGCTGTGTGCACGTCCCCCTAGCCACTTCCCTGTCATCACAGGGCCATGGGGGTGCATCTCCCTGTGGCACCCACCAGTTAGTCTCCTGAAGACAGAAATGCTTTCACTGAAGTCATTGGGCTCAACATAGGAGTATTTGGGTGAAGTTTAATGGCCTGTGAGATGCAGGAGGTCAGATTAGATGACCAAACTCTTTGGGGCAAGGGTGGTCTCTTATTCTATGTCTGTACACAGCCCCCCATACAACGCGGCTCTGATCTCAGCTGAGGCTACGAGCTGCTACTGCAATGCAAACACTAAAGAATAATAATGCCAGTTTTGCCAATGTTTGTGATTTTCTCATGATATTTAATGTTTTTAAACCCCCAGCTCCTGGAATCTTCCAATTATTTGAGAGACTCAGTTTTCATTTAATAATATATTTCTGGCCCTCGTGGTTGCAGAGAAAAGCGTGAAAATCTGCCAGAGCAGTGGAAAGGAACCATAATGTAAATGAGAATGAGGCCCTAAGTTTACATGGTGCACTGCTGATGAAGACAGAAAAATTCCCTGTCCCAACACCAAGGCTGTTGCAAGCTTCCAGAATCATCCCATTGATATATTGGACATATCGTTGTCACTTTCTACTTAAGGATTTCAAAGCACATAAAAGCATTCATCAATCAACCCTTAAACTTCCGTCTGAGGTACTGGTAGGTAAATATTATTGTTCCTGCAAGATCACTGCAAGGTAGCGCTATTTTGCATGACCTTCCAAATTATTTTTCTTCGTGTGTGAGCAAATGCACAGTCTTAGGAAGACACGTTGCCTTGCCCTTAGTGGTGGTTAAGCAAGGTTCTGTTACAGGTAGTGGTCTTTGGAAGGGGAACCTTGTGAGGAGCAGCACAATTTGCTCTGAGTGGAGTTAATTCTTGAGGCAGATTTGCTGGGCTATTTGGGCAGAGTGCTGGGAACCAAGCAGCGCTATTGGACTGAGATGCCTGGAAGAAGAGATTCCCTGCATGCTGTTTGATCACCTACATTCTAAGAGTGTTGGTTGTGTGCACGTAAAGCAAGTTACATTCAGAATACGCCCCGAATGTGCATCACTGATGTCTCCTCCTGAGCAGGTCCCAAAGGGGAGTGACGCTGGGGTCAGATCAGGATGCTGGTGCTGGAGGAATGTTAGTATTATTCTATAATGTATTTTTTTACTGTCACACGCATAAATCTCATACAAAGCTGACTAGCACCATACATATCATCTCCACGGACCGAAGGAGAAAGTGAGGCACAGAGAAATGACAGGACTTGCCCACTGGGGTCACAGAGCATGTGTGTGGCAGCTTCTACTGTTGATCTGCAAGAGTCCAGGGGGTAGCTGCAGAGACCAATGGCATCCTCCATTTTGGAAGTGTGGGCCTGCACTGCAGGGAATACCAGGCTCTGGTTACTGCTGTGCGAGAGCGACTGAATGTTTCAATAACCATAACTTATGTGTTAAATGGGCACTCTTGGTGCCTCACTGAGAAGAGCAGCACAGTCAGGAACGGGGCCTGGATGGCCTGACTCCTACACCTGGTACACCAGGCTTCTTCTCACCATCAAGTCCCCCATGTCATGCCCAGATTTATTCTGCCAGGGAGGGCTGCAGGCTGTTCCCTTCAGAGCCTGCAAATGCCGCTCCCACCACAACCAGAAGGGACAATGCAGAGCAATTCAAAGCCCACCCCTTCCTCTCGCCCACTTCCTAAAGACTGTACATGCTCCTGAGATGCCAGCAATCCAGCCTAGGTCTCCTGCATGTGGTACAAGAAGCCCCAGCACTCAGCGACCGGGCAAGACTACCACTAATGTTCTTAACTCAGAAGAAAGCACAAAGACTAGTTACGTGATTACACAAGAGAAGGTTTCCGGATTCTTGAATACAAAATACTTGATTTATCAAGTTGTCTAATTAAGAGATCCTGATATATAATATGTGGTTAAAACAGCTGCCTAATGGCACAGATACATCACTTGGAACAAAACCAGTGAACCAGAACCTGTTCGTCACATACATTCTGGTCTAGCTGAGACATAACGCCAGAGTTTTCCAAGTGCACATGAAAGGTTTTTCTCTTTCTATCTGCACGATGTGAGGATGCTGAAGGCAGAAAAGACATGAAGTTCAGGTTCTGAGACAAACTGACAAAGGCCAGGGATTTCAAAGCCCCGTTAACTCCCTGCCTTTATATACGTTGTCTCTTTTCTCGTCCACAACCCAGTGCAGTAGGGATGGAGTGCCACCCCTGGTTTTAGTTGGCCTGTGTTATAATCCTGATGATATTTAAATCTACTATTGCATGTGCAGTTCTGTCTGTGGCTATTTATCTCTCAGAAGCATTTGCAATTCATTAAAAAGACTCATTGTATGTTTTGTCTCCCTGCTAAATCACACTGCTTTACTTTGGCTTTGGGAAAGAATAAATAACCGTTCAAAGGTAGCCCAGGGATGTTTATGACCCCACTGCCTTTCACATGCAGCAACAACACCAAAATAACCCTCCAAAAGAAGAACTCAGATTCTCCTCGAAGTTAAAACCAAGTATTAGACCCGACTGGAAACTGAGCTGAACCGATTCAATGCAGTGTAAAGCAGTGAGTTCTGATGTCATGAACGTGAAGATGTCCCCAGCCAGGAGTCCCGCAAAATGCAGAGCCTTATGTCATGTCAGAGAGGAGTGTATGACTGGTAGGTACAGGCTCAAACACCTCTGTGTACCATCGTTTTTCCTACTAACAAGATGCTGGTGCAGGTGGAGATGGCATGTATGGCTGTCTCGGAATCTGATTTAACAATCCAAGCTAACTGGAGAGACCTGACAAGCCAATATGGTGTGGCTCAGAGTTAAGGTTGGAAAACATAGCACTGAGTATGAAAATGGTGGAGAATATTTAATTGGCTTTTGAGAAACCACTTCCATGGCCAGCTCCTGATACTGTTCAAGACACGGGGAGTTTTTGCATTGACTTCAGTGGCCTTAGATTAGGGGGCATCCTAAATTAGGCATCATGGTCTAGTGGAGAGGCCGGGAGGCAGGGAGACCTGTGGTCCACTCCCAGCTCTGACCTGCTCTGTGTGACTTTAACCAACTCATTTCTCTCTGTGCCTCTGGTTCTGCTCCTATGACTATTTAGAATGTAAGTTCTTTGGGGTAGGGAATACACGGCATCTGCCATAATCTATGCTGGAGCCCCTACATGCTACTGTAATATAAGCAATACGTGCTCAAACGGAAGTCCTTGCCATGCTCTACGCACAGCTTCTGTACTGAATTCACCATTTCACTTAGGGCATGATTTTTTACCAGTGTATGTCTACCAGTCCAACCCCGAGTGCGGATGCAGTGATATTGGTATATAGCTTGTTCCCCTTTGTCATGGGAAAATAGCTCATAGAAATTTTTTAACCAGATGTAATGATGTCCTCTCAAACCTGAGCCTCCCTGGTGAGCACACCAAGTTTTGGAGAATAGTATTTCGGCAACTTTCAAAGTAAAGAGTAAGAAACAGAAGAGAGAAACCCGCCATTACTCCATTCATTCTCTAGGAGATAGAAAACAAAGTTGGTTTGTACCAGCCCATGCCAGCCATGGTGGGGGTTGGCAGAAGAGGCCACTCGTGTCCTGAGCAGTGCTTAATTTGTGCCAGGGCTTGGCAGGGTAGAGCCCTGGCACCTCTGGGCTTGGCAGTTCATAGCCCGAGCACCTCTGGGCATGCTGTGTCAGTTAGGAAAGTAAAATATTGCTGGAACCCCGGCACCCAATCGCTTGAGCCCCAGCACCTCTTTCATTACAAATTAAACACTGGTCCTGGGTAACAAATTCTTATCTCCTTTCCATGGGAGAGAAATCCAGGCTGTCTCATTTCTGCTCCAGCTTCTCAAGAGAGAGCAAGAAAATGGCATGTGATATGCATAGCAGAGCAGTGCGTCTGTTAAATCTAAGCGCAAATGAAAATAGAAAAAGATGAAAAAAATCAACTGGGCTTTTGTGTAGTTGGAAGCTCATGTGATTGCATGGAATGGCAGGGACATCAACCGAACCTAGCCTGCAGTACCCAGGAAACGGAGCCTTGATTGTGCAGAGAAAGACGCTGTGGCATGCTTTGGTCCCCTAAGCCATAAGGAAGAAGAGAGTGATTGGCTTACTGGCAGAAATCCAATTTTATGAGGATTTCAGTGGATACAAATTGTTTCCTGGATAAAGGCTAATAACAGCTAATAGGAGCCCCCGCAGATGACATGGCAGTGGTTTCCTATTTCTGTTGCCTGTAATCACAACTTCCATCTGTTATTTTCCATCCTCCTAATAAGTATTATGGGCAATTCCATTCACATTTTCACCATCTTATTTCAACAAAGACGTCAATGTTCCTACATTCTACATGGACACACAAAGTGTTGGGTTGTTTTTTTTAAGTTGCTTTGATTCTGGACTAATCTGAAAAGGCGTTTGGCAAGCGTAATTCTATCAAGCTGACTCCTCCACATGGAATCATAGAAATCATGATCAATTTAGCAGTGTTATGAATAATACAGATTTGCTTTTAAAAAGCACTGAAAGGGGAGTTATTTAAAAATTATGAACTGACAAGGCTATGAGTAATAGTGAATCACTCTTTAATATTTTAGGTAACCCACCATGAGGTGAGCTGTGTACTGCTTCAGCTATTACCAGGGCTAAGAAGCCAGCTACAATTTCATTAATGGGAGCTGAGCCATATAAAATTGAATAGAGCAGATTCAAACAATACCAAAGAGCAATAATGGGGTGTGCGTGTGTCTCAGTCTCAAAGCTGCAAGATTGAAAAGAACAGCACTAATCTATGGAAAATACAAGGAGAATTATAGATTGAATTTAAAAGTGCAGCTGTAAGGACTATGGTTACTGTTTTGTTAGCAATAAATGATGGCGCAGGCAGGTAAGAGATCTTCACTGTGCACGCACGGCGACCAGAGTCACATGGAGGGAGGCCTGTGCCTGACTAGTAGCAGCCTGGCCACCCTCCTGCCTTCTTGCACTCCCAACACAGCTTCTATTGCTGAGGCTATGGTGAGCTCCAGACTGGCTCCTACTTCTCCCTGTTCTTTGATGAGATAAAATAAAAGCTTTACTTTCCTGCTCTCTTCCTCCTGCATGGTGATATCGCAACCTGCGTGGATCTTGGAGGGAAGAGCGCAAGTTGCAGGAGGGAAGAATTTGGAGGATGCCCAAATGCAGCACCTCTGAAATAGTTCTCTTCATAAAGAACCACTTTAATTTTACAAGCATGGAGGCCTGTCATGTTATTACCCAGCACATGGTACATGAAATTAAATGGATGACTTCCGTGCACAGGTCCAATTCCTGCCTCCACTGGTTCCACTAGATTACTGTCTGCAAAGCCCAGGTGTCAGGCTGCATGCTGTGGGTCACACTGCTAAATGCTCTGCCTGCAGCTTCTTACAGACAAATCCCTGCTCCCACATTTCATTAGCAATAAGTGATGCAACTGGCAGACAGAGTTGTAGAAAAGAGATCTTTACGGAGCATGCAGAGAGGCAGTGTTGCAGAAGCCATAGGTCATGGCTTTGTTTGTGGGCTATCTTGCATCCAGGTCTGTTATGGAATAAAGGACTCTAAATGGGACTTTTAAACTGGGGGGAAACATAAAATGCCTTCTACAGGATCAAAAAAGCTATAGCTGAAGAGCTCTTATAGAGCTGTTAGCTCATCCCATGAGGTCAGGGGAGTCTCTAAGAAAAGGCTGAAGGTGTGTTAAATCAAAACTGCCCTTGATCTGACATGATACACATCAGTAAACCAGGGAGCTTTCTGGAGATGTTCACTACACTTCCTGCTTCGTTTTCTCCCTTTCAGAGCTTTGTGCTGCGCCTGCAGTGCAATCCAGCCCCAAAAGCCAGCCTGTCCACCCCAGAAGGATCATCTTCCTCTGGCCTCCAGCCCACCGAGCTCTGAGGTTGCTCCTTCGCCCTGCCCCTGGTGTTGGCCCCTGGATGATATTAGTGGTCAGCGTAGGTCAGAGGATCCCTTGGGCTGGTAGAGGGACCAGCTGAGAACTGGGCAAAATTTTGCAGATGAATATTCAGTGAAACTGAAACTAGTTGCAGATTTGCCCCATTAGTTTTGACTTGGAGAAAGTGTGCTAGCATGGAAAAATGACCCCTCCCCGTTTTATAACCGTTAGCCCAGAGGTTAGGACACTGGCCTTGTATGGAGGAGACCCCGGTGTGAAGCCGCACAGCAGGCCAGGGACTTGCACTCAGATTTCCCCTCTCCCGGGAAATTAGCTGAACCACCAGGTTATTCCGGGTTCGGTTGCTCTTGATCCTGCCTATTGAAGGTGTTCTACTTTGTATAAATACTTAAATATATTGGGCCAAAAAGGGAGACTCGGGTCTTGTCTGCACTCGAAATGCTCCAGCAGCATCGTGGCAGGGCTGTAGCTGTTCCCTGCAGCACTGCCGTGTGGACGGGAGTTCTCCCGCCAGCACAGATAATCCAGCTCCCTGATTGATGTAGCTGGGTTGACCTAACTTTTTAGCGTGGACCAGACAAAACTCTATGACGTGGTGCTTAAGGCTGTCACCTAGGCGGTGCGGATTCAGATCCTCTCTCTGCTTGATTCAGAGGAGGAAATTGAATCCATACTGTTAGAATCATAGAATATCAGGGTTGGAAGGGACCTCAGGAGGTCATCTAGTCCAACCCCCTGCTCAAAGCAGGAGCAATCTCCAATTTTTGCCCCAGATCTCTAAGTGGCCCCCTCAAGGATTGAACTCACAACCCTGGGTTTAGCAGGCCAATGCTCAAACCACTGAGCTATCCCTTCCCCCAAGGAGGCTTAGGGGGCTTATTCCTTCACCCACTTACTTCCCTGGTCCTTCTTGCATGAACAGAGAGCAACAATACCCGAAGTCCAAAGGTGCAAACAATTCGATGTTTATTGGGGTGAACTTCCAGCAAGCATGATTCCAGTTTCCTTCCTTAGTGTCCTCCTTCCCAGCTCTGACACCACAGAGCCTTACACCTGTGTCCCTGTTCCCATTCCTGCCCTTAGCCAAACATGATTCCAATTTCCCAACCCCCATTCCCTGTTCCCATTTCCCCCTTTAGCAAAACATGATTCATAGAATCATAGAATCATAGAATATCAGGGTTGGAAGGGACCCCAGAAGGTCATCTAGTCCAACCCCCTGCTCGAAGCAGGACCAATTCCCAGTTAAATCATCCCAGCCAGGGCTTTGTCAAGCCTGACCTTAAAAACCTCTAAGGAAGGAGATTCTACCACCTCCCTAGGTAACGCATCCCAGTGTTTCACCACCCTCTTAGTGAAAAAGTTTTTCCTAATATCCAATCTAAACCTCCCCCACTGCAACTTGAGACCATTACTCCTTGTTCTGTCATCTGCTACCATTGAGAACAGTCTAGAGCCATCCTCTTTGGAACCCCCTTTCAGGTAGTTGAAAGCAGCTATCAAATCCCCCCTCATTCTTCTCTTCTGCAGGCTAAACAATCCCAGCTCCCTCAGCCTCTCCTCATAACTCATGTGTTCCAGTCCCCTAATCATTTTTGTTGCCCACTGCTGGCACACTGCTGACTCATATCCAGCTTCTCGTCCACTGTCACCCCTAGGTCCTTTTCCGCAGAACTGCTGCCTAGCCATTCGGTCCCTAGTCTGTAGCTGTGCATTGGGTTCTTCCGTCCTAAGTGCAGGACCCTCACTTATCCTTATTGAACCTCATCACATTTCTTTTGGCCCAATCCTCCAATTTGTCTAGGTCTTTCTGTATCCTATCCCTCCCCTCCAGCGTATCTACCACTCCTCCCAGTTTAGTATCATCCGCAAATTTGCTGAGAGTGCAATCCACACCGTCCTCCAGATCATTTATGAAGATATTGAACAAAACTGGCCCCAGGACCGACCCTTGGGGTACTCCACTTGATACCAGCTGCCAACTAGATGTGGAGCCATTGATCACTACCCGTTGAGCCCGACAATCTAGCCAGCTTTCTACCCACCTTGTAGTGCATTCATCCAGCCCATACTTCCTTAACTTGCTGACAAGAATACTGTGGGAGACCGTGTCAAAAGCTTTGCTAAAGTCAAGAAACAATACATCCACTGCTTTCCCTTCATCCACAGAACCAGTAATCTCATCATAAAAGGCAATTAGATTAGTCAGGCATGACCTTCCCTTGGTGAATCCATGCTGGCTGTTCCTGATCACTTTCCTCTCATGCAAGTGCTTCAGGATTGATTCTTTGAGGACCTGCTCCATGATTTTTCCAGGGACTGAAGTGAGGCTGACTGGCCTGTAGTTCCCAGGATCCTCCTTCTTCCCTTTTTTAAAGATTGGCACTACATTAGCCTTTTTCCAGTCATCCGGGACTTCCCCAGTTCGCCACGAGTTTTCAAAGATAATGGCCAATGGCTCTGCAATCACAGCCGCCAATTCCTTCAGCACTCTCGGATGCAATTCGTCCGGCCCCATGGACTTGTGCACGTCCAGCTTTTCTAAATAGTCCCTAACCACCTCTATCTCCACAGAGGGCTGGCCATCTCTTCCCCATTTTGTGATGCCCAGCGCAGCAGTCTGGGAGCTGACCTTGTTCGTGAAAACAGAGGCAAAAAAAGCATTGAGTACATTAGCTTTTTCCACATCCTCTGTCACTAGGTTGCCTCCCTCATTCAGTAAGGGGCCCACACATTCCTTGGCTTTCTTCTTGTTGCCAACATACCTGAAGAAACCCTTCTTGTTACTCTTGACATCTCTGGCTAGCTGCAGCTCCAGGTGCGATTTGGCCCTCCTGATTTCATTCCTACATGCCCGAGCAATTCCAATTTCCCCACCCCCATTCCCTGTTCCCATTTCCCCCCCACACACCACCCACACACTTCCTGATTGACTGCAGACTATATAGTAAAACTTGAGTTCTGCTTAGCTATCATTTTACTGAAATTTAACTAACCAATCCTAACATATTGGTACATGATAATGTAACCAATTATATCCCACCACCTTAATTAGTTTACACCCAGCAAAATTAATTATACAGCAGACAGGAACAATCACAGAACCAGACAGAGATTATACAGACAAACAATGGGGAAATGGGGACTACGGTGATAGAACAACACTGAAATGAGGATTTCACATCCCAGCTATTGATAAGTGAGTTCTTGCCAGACAGGATGCTATCAAACGACGTTTCCTTTTACATTTTCTAGGCACTTCCCTTTCTCTGGAGGCGATAGGCACTATCAGGACAGGATTGTATTTCTAACAGCCCAATAGCATCTTCTTTCAATGTGACTAGTTTGGAATGTGAGGAGGTGACTGGTCGCTTCCCAGCTTATGGCTGCCTCTGCTGCTTAGCCAAAGGCCTTAGCCTAAGAACAGGGCCTCAGACTGTCACAGTAAGAGAAGGACCTTACACCGGTAGACTGATTTTGATTCTTTCTTTTATACCTCTAGAACTAGCCAAGTGCTAAGAATACACCTAAATTCTTAGAGTACAGGCCTTTACAGACAGGCCTGAATATCTATATCCTAACACATACCTCCTCCCTTCCAGGTGAGTGCCCGACTCACCGGGCCATACAGTCACTCTCACTCTCTTTTTTAACAGGGAGGGTAATTAACCACTGGAACCATTTACCAAGGCTGGTGGATTCTCCATCACTGACAATGTTTAAATCTAGATGGGAGGATTTTCTAACAGATCTGCTCTACGAATTATTTCAGGGCAGGTCTCTGTCCTGTGCTATAGACAGGGTCATACTATATGATCCCTTCTGGCCTTGGAATCTATGAATCTATAAAGGGCCAGGAGTGCTCTTGTCCAGGAGTGCAAGAGGTACTGTAGCAAAGGGGTGCCGAGATCAGCAGTGGTGTCACACCCCAGTCTGCAGGGGTGAGATTCCTCCCTTGAAAGCAAGCAGACCTTTGAGTGGGCATAGCTTGTTGTTTCCTGTCTGAGAACTGGGCAACAGCCAGCCAAACATCATTGGTTGGTGCACTCCAAGCAGACTTGCCAGTAATGGCACCCCGTAGAAGGTCTGGTGGAGCTCCATGTGGTAGCACATGCAGCCTGGAGGTTAGTGTATAATTCAAGCAGCCACTAATATGAGTGGCCAAATTCAGCTTCATGTCAACAAGGGCCAGGGCCAGGGCAGATGTATGAAGGGCCAAAGCGTCTGCTCCCCGGAGGCTCCCGACAGTTTTTGTATCAGGGCGGTACAGGAAGAGATCTTCATTTTCAGGTGTTCCAGATGAGGCTGGTATGACAGACATGGCCATTGACTGCAATATCCTGGACAAACCTGACTGAGACATTAAACCTTATTGACTTACGCTTGAGTATGTTAGGAGGTCATTGTGTTACAAATGCAAAGGTTTATGTATTATTGTGGGAGTGTATGTAACGTCTCTAGGAGGGGGATATGACTAATGTAAAACGCTGAAATGTGAGCTTCCAAGGGCTATTTTTAAAAAAATGGGCCAGATAAGGAACTTTTGGGATAAATAAAGTTAAGGGGGTTCCCCTGAAATACCTAGGGAATGCAAATTTCCAAACTCTGGACCCAACCTTTTGAAGCTACCTTGAGGAGAACCCCATTGTATGATTGTTTATCTACTTATGGTCTCTATGGCTCAAAGACTCAAACAGTGCAAAGGAGAAAAATCACAGATTCAGGAGGGTGCCTGTTCTGAGCTGACAGCTGTTATGAACTTGTGACCACAGAAAACTCCTTTGATGGGGATTGAAGGACTGTTCTCCCACCACAGCCCTTATTGCAGTCAGGGGGTGATCTCTGGTGAGCTTATTAGCATGTGCATAAGTTTTTGTTGTTTTTAATGTGTCTTCTCTGTAATGCTTTTGCCTTCAGAATCGATTAGACAGAGCTTGCTTAGATGGAGCTGTGCAGTAATTTAACTATAGCAATCATGCTGTTAACAGCCTCTGAGGAGAAAGCAAAGCAGGCCTGCTTAGGCCATCTGACTGGCCGGGGAATTACAGTGCAGGCAGGAAATGGTGCAGCCTGAAAATACCCCGGGGATGGGGAGAGGAGAGAGAAAGAGGGGGGCGTGTTTCCCCCCAGAAAGGTGCTGGCTGGGAAGCCAGATGCCTGAGTGTGGGAGTCCTCAGCAGACCATGGAAGGGGAATACAGATGCAGCTGCCCTGAATTGTGGCCGCTGGTATGTCAGGCAACAGTCAAGTTTTACTCCCAATTATGTGACACCTTGTTGGAGTAACTGACCTTGTACACAGATAGAGAAGAGTCAGATGGTAATTGATTGCCACTGTCTCCTTTGCTGGAAGTAAGTGGTCAAACTATCCATATTTTGACTGAGATTCCCTTCAATCCTGTGGAAGTGCTTTCCAGAGTCAGCAACACAGATGTCATCAGCATACACATACTCTTCAACCTGAGTTTCAAGAAGGTCATTCGTGTCCATATCGAACAAAAGACAAGCCTGCACTTATCCTTGGGGGGGCCCAACAGATTTTCTCCCTGACTTGCAGGATAAATCTTCAGTTACGAACCATTTGTCGGATGAACCACACCATCAGCAAGGAAAGCTACCTTACTGAGGTCAGAACATGTCGGGATAAAGTGAGACAGGCCAAAAGCCATGCAGAGTTGGACCTTGCAAAGGGAATTAAAACCAATGGTGAAAGGTTCTATAGTCGTATAAATAAGAAGAAAACAAAGAAAGAAGAAGTGGGACCGCTAAACAATGAGGATGGAGTGGAGGTCAAGGATAATCTACGCATGGCCCAATATCTAAACAGATACTTTGCCTCAGTCTTTAATAAGGCTAATGAGGATATTAGGGATAATGGTAGCATGACAAATGGGAATGAGGATATGGAGGTAGATATTACCACATCTGAGGTAGAAGCCAAACTCGAACAGCTTAATGGGACTAAATCGGGGAGCCCAGATAATCTTCATCCAAGAATATTAAAGGAACTGGCACATGAAATTGCAAGCCCATTAGCAATTTTTTTTAATGAATCTGTAAACTCAGGGGTTGTACCGTATGAGTGGAGAATTGCTAACATATTTCCTATTTTTAAGAAAGGGGAAAAAAGTGATCCGGGTAACTACAGACGTGTTAGTTTGACATCTGTGGTATGCAAGGTCTTGGAAAAAATTTTGAGGGAGAAAGTAGTTAATAACATTGAGGTCAATGGTAAATGGGACAAAATACAACATGGTTTTACAAAAGGTAGATCGTGTCAAACCAACCTGATCTCCTTCTTTGAGAAGGTAACAGATTTTTTAGACAAAGGAAACGCAGTGGATCTAATTTACCTCTAATTTACCTCTAATTTAGCACAAGAACCTTCTCATCAGAATCTGGGCATTGGGAGCGTTCTCCCAGCCTGGCTTTTCACATGGACTCTTCAGGCTCCTTCCTTTGATTCACCTGAGTTAGGACTGTGTATAATTTCTCCTCCTCCATCACTGTAGCACTTTTACAGCTGGGAGAAAATGCAATTTCCTTTCAGTTGTCAAATGTCAAGAGAACTTCCTGAACCATGGAAATGTTCATTGCTTCTTACTGAAACCCCTGCGCAATCTAAAGCAATATGAAGAACAGCTCTGTAATCAGTCTGGGTTATTAAACTACTGTGGAGAGGCACCGCTGTAAGAATAGGGCTGCAAACCACTATGACGCAGTAAAAATGCAGTTCTACGTAGAGCTCACAAAATGCCAGTACTTAGAAGGAAACAATCATTGGTCTTCTTCGAGTGCTTACTCAAGTCCATTCCGTTGCAGGTGTACGTACTCGCCACATGCACCAGTTCCCGGAAGTCTTTCCTTCAGTGGTGTCCCTAGAGGACCGGCTCTGGCACCCTCTGAGTGGCGCGTGTTTGCACTGGTATAAGGGGCGCCCGGCTGCCCCCTCTTTCAGTTCCTTCTTACCACCATTGATGGTACTGGAACATCTCCTTGCCTCAGCAACCTTACTTCTCTCAACTGTGTCTACTTGCCAACTTTTTGTATATGGCTATTAAAAACTTTGATCGTTTTATAGTTCCCTTAGCATTAGAGTTAGTAAAAGTTTGTTAGTCCCAAATGGAACTTAGCTTAGGGACGGGGCATGCTCCAGTCCCTTGTGACTGTTACAAGAAACCCGTGCCAGTCAGTGATCCCCAGAGAAGCTGCCCAAAGTCTTTAGGGGAAACCCACATTAGCGAGCAGTGTCGCATTTGCAAGAGCTTCAGACCGTGCACCGAAAAGGAGTGGGACATTCGTCTCCGAGCACTCCTTATGGGCTTGGCCCTTGCACCGGCCTCAGAGCCGACCAGATCGGATTCTGCTCCGAGCACCGTAGCCTCAGTGCAGAGCATGCTGCCAGCGCTGACCTCAGACCGGCGCCAGTCCCCATCCCCGGTACCGGATAATAAGCGAAGAAAGGCCAGGAGGAGATGAGCGGCGGAGAACCAGCTGAGCAGCGGGGACAGCAGAGCAGCACACAGCAGGAGTTTGCCTGGGACTGGTAAGTATCCGAGTCTGTGTTTGTTTGCTTGCTGAGGAAGTATCCGAGCGTGTGTTTGCTGGGGGGGCAGTGTGAGAGCCTGAGTGAGTGTCTGATTGGCTGCTAGCCTGCAGGGGGCGGGCAGTAGGGTGTCTGTTTGTTTGCGACAGGGAAGCCTGGCTGTTTAAAAATAGCCAGAGCTTCGCGAACCAGCTGAGCAGCGGGGACAGCAGAGCAGCACACAGCAGGAGTTTGCCTGGGAGTTCGCCTGGAGTTCGCCCAGTGAGGCTTACGTCTTGCAAACTGCTCTGAGGAAGCTGATAGTAGGAAGGTGATATGGAAGGGGGGGGGGTTCAGCTGTTGTGACCTGCACTGGATGTGCCATGTTTGTCTTTCTTCCACAGGACAGAAGCGACTTTGTCTGTACAAAGTGCAAGCTGGTCTCCATATTGGAAGAGAAGATTGAAGGTCTGGAGCAACAGATAACAACCCTGCGTTGCATACGGGAAACTGAGGATTTCCTGGACGAAACTCAGGATAGGCTTCTAGGGGCACAAAGCTCTACAGATATAGAGCAGGTTGCACAGAGGAGCCAAGAGGCTAGTGAAGAAGCTTGGCAACATGTGACCTCCAGAAGAGGTAAGCGGAATGTCCGGGTTCCAGTAACACAGACACAGGTAACTAACCGCTTTCATGTTCTCTCCACAGGTATCGTTGCGGAGAGTGGACCAGATGATATGTCTGGGGCGAGAAAGCAGAAGGAGACTCCGCTGGTTGGAAGGCATGAGATGCGCTGTCCTGAGGTTGGGGGTTCCACGACCACCACCCCCAAGAGGAGAAGGCGGGTGGTGGTGGTCGGGGACTCTCTCCTCCGGGGGACTGAGTCATCTATCTGCCGCCCTGACCGGGAAAACCGAGAAGTCTGCTGCTTGCCAGGGGCTAAGATTCGTGATGTGACGGAGAGACTGCCGAGACTCATCAAGCCCTCGGATCGCTACCCCTTCCTGCTTCTCCACGTGGGCACCAATGATACTGCCAAGAATGACCTTGAGCGGATCACTGCGGACTATGTGGCTCTAGGAAGAAGAATAAAGGAGTTGGAGGCGCAAGTGGTGTTCTCGTCCATCCTCCCCGTGGAAGGAAAAGGCCTAGGTAGGGAGCGTCGAATCGTGGAAGTCAACGAATGGCTACGCAGATGGTGTCGGAGAGAAGGCTTTGGTTTCTTTGACCATGGGATGGTGTTCCATGAAGGAGGAGTGCTGGGTAGAGACGGGCTCCATCTTACGAAGAGAGGGAAGAGCATCTTTGCCAGCAGGCTGGCTAACCTAGTGAGGAGGGCTTTAAACTAGGTTCACCGGGGGAAGGAGACCAAAGCCCTGAGGTAAGTGGGAAAGCGGGATACCAGGAGGAAGCACAGGCAGGAATGTCTGTGAGGGGAGGGCTCCTGCCTCATACTGGCAATGAGGGGCGATCAACAGGTTATCTCAAGTGCTTATATACAAATGCACAAAGCCTTGGAAACAAGCAGGGAGAACTGGAGGTCCTGGTGATGTCAAGGAACTATGACGTGATCGGAATAACAGAGACTTGGTGGGATAACTCATATGACTGGAGTACTGTCATGGATGGTTATAAACTGTTCAGGAAGGACAGGCAGGGCAGAAAAGGTGGGGGAGTAGCACTGTATGTAAGGGAGCAGTATGACTGCTCAGAGCTCCGGTACGAAACTGCAGAAAAACCTGAGTGTCTCTGGATTAAGTTTAGAAGTGTGTGCAACAAGAGTGATGTAGTGGTGGGAGTCTGCTATAGACCACCGGACCAGGGGGATGAGGTGGATGAGGCTTTCTTCCGGCAGCTCACGGAAGCTACTAGATCGCATGCCCTGATTCTCATGGGTGACTTTAATTTTCCTGATATCTGCTGGGAGAGCAATACAGCGGTGCATAGACAATCCAGGAAGTTTTTGGAAAGCGTAGGGGACAATTTCCTGGCGCAAGTGCTAGAGGAGCCAACTAGGGGGGGTGCTTTTCTTGACCTGCTGCTCACAAACCGGGTAGAATTAGTGGGGGAAGCAAAAGTGGATGGGAATCTGGGAGGCAGTGACCATGAGTTGGTTGAGTTCAGGATCCTGACGCAGGGAACAAAGGTAAGCAGCAGGATACGGACCCTGGACTTCAGGAAAGCAGACTTCGACTCCCTCAGGGAACGGATGGCCAGGATCCCCTGGGGGACTAACTTGAAGGGGAAAGGAGTCCAGGAGAGCTGGCTGTATTTCAAGGAATCCCTGTTGAGGTTACAGGGACAAACCATCCCGATGAGTCGAAAGAATAGTAAATATGGCAGGCGACCAACTTGGCTTAATGGTGAAATCCTAGCGGATCTTAAACATAAAAATGAAGCTTACAAGAAGTGGAAGGTTGGACATATGACCAGGGAAGAGTATAAAAATATTGCTCGGGCATGTAGGAATGTTATCAGGAGGGCCAAATCGCACCTGGAGCTGCAGCTAGCCAGAGATGTCAAGAGTAACAAGAAGGGTTTCTTCAGGTATGTTGGCAACAAGAAGAAAGCCAAGGAATGTGTGGGCCCCTTACTGAATGAGGGAGGCAACCTAGTGACAGAGGATGTGGAAAAAGCTAATGTACTCAATGCTTTTTTTGCCTCTGTTTTCACTAACAAGGTCAGCTCCCAGACTGCTGCGCTGGGCATCACAAAATGCGGAAGAGATGGCCAGCCCTCTGTGGAGATAGAGGCGGTTAGGGACTATTTAGAAAAGCTGGACGTGCACAAGTCCATGGGGCCGGACGAATTGCATCCGAGAGTGCTGAAGGAATTGGCGGCTGTGATTGCAGAGCCACTGGCCATTATCTTTGAAAACTCGTGGCGAACCGGGGAAGTCCCGGATGACTGGAAAAAGGCTAATGTAGTGCCAATCTTTAAAAAAGGGAAGAAGGAAGATCCTGGGAACTACAGGCCAGTCAGCCTCACCTCAGTCCCTGGAAAAATCATGGAGCAGGTCCTCAAAGAATCAATCCTGAAGCACTTGCATGAGAGGAAAGTGATCAGGAACAGCCAGCATGGATTCACCAAGGGAAGGTCATGCCTGACTAATCTAATCGCCTTTTATGGTGAGATTACTGGTTCTGTGGATGAAGGGAAAGCAGTGGATGTATTGTTTCTTGACTTTAGCAAAGCTTTTGACACGGTCTCCCATAGTATTCTTGTCAGCAAGTTAAGGAAGTATGGGCTGGATGAATGCACCATAAGGTGGGTAGAAAGCTGGCTAAATTGTCGGGCTCAACGGGTAGTGATCAATGGCTCCATGTCTAGTTGGCAGCCGGTATCAAGTGGAGTGCCCCAGGGGTCGGTCCTGGGGCCGGTTTTATTCAATATCTTCATAAATGATCTGGAGGATGGTGTGGATTGCACTCTCAGCAAATTTGCGGATGATACTAAACTGGGAGGAGTGGTAGATACGCTGGAGGGGAGGGATAGGATACAGAAGGACCTAGACCAATTGGAAGATTGGGCCAAAAGGAATCTGATGAGGTTCAATAAGGATAAGTGCAGGGTCCTGCACTTAGGACGGAAGAACCCAATGCACAGCTACAGACTAGGGACCGAATGGCTAGGCAGCAGTTCTGCAGAAAAGGACCTAGGGGTGACAGTGGACGAGAAGCTGGATATGAGTCAGCAGTGTGCCCTTGTTGCCAAGAAGGCCAATGGCATTTTGGGATGTATAAGTAGGGGCATAGCAAGCCGATCAAGGGACGTGATCGTTCCCCTCTATTCGACATTGGTGAGGCCTCATCTGGAGTACTGTGTCCAGTTTTGGGCCCCACACTTCAAGAAGGATGTGGATAAATTGGAGAGAGTCCAGCGAAGGGCAACAAAAATGATTAGGGGACTGGAACACATGAGTTATGAGGAGAGGCTGAGGGAGCTGGGATTGTTTAGCCTGCAGAAGAGAAGAATGAGGGGGGATTTGATAGCTGCTTTCAACTACCTGAAAGGGGGTTCCAAAGAGGATGGCTCTAGACTGTTCTCAATGGTAGCAGATGACAGAACGAGGAGTAATGGTCTCAAGTTGCAGTGGGGGAGGTTTAGATTGGATATTAGGAAAAACTTTTTCACTAAGAGGGTGGTGAAACACTGGAATGCGTTACCTAGGGAGGTGGTAGAATCTCCTTCCTTAGAGGTTTTTAAGGTCAGGCTTGACAAAGCCCTGGCTGGGATGATTTAACTGGGAATTGGTCCTGCTTTGAGCAGGGGGTTGGACTAGATGACCTTCTGGGGTCCCTTCCAACCCTGATATTCTATGATTCTATGATCCTGTAAAGGGAAGAAGAGGTCCGGAAGAGAGCAAAGACCCGCATGGGGCAGCTCTTCCCCTCCAGACGGCGGCCAGGCTCTGACTCCCACTGAGCAGCCGAGCCCACTCCAAGACCCATCCGCCACCCTGGGAAGCGGCAAAGGCACTCAGCATCTGGCAGTGCCATCCACACAGCAGGCCTTTCAGACTGCTAAGGACATACTGTCCCTTCCTGTGCGGCCCAGGCCGGCCGCTGACGTGTCCCGTTCAAGGGGTATGCCTGCCTTGGGACCCTTACAGTGATCTCCATCAGTGCAGCACCGCTCCTCGCCACAGCGGGTGCCCTGTTAGCACTCGTCTAAGCAGCACCACCAGCCCCTAGACGCGGGTCGGCTTACCCGCCAGAGTTCCTGGCATCGGTCCCCGGAGTCTAGGCACCGTTCCTCAGGCTCTAGGCGTCTATCGGCAGTGGTCTGGCGCAGACCACCAGGGGTGCGAACTAGTCCCCAAGGCCCCGGTGCCGGGAGCGCCTGAGCTGCTCTCCCATCTCACGGCACCGTTCCGAGGGTGCAGACACCAGTCCCCAGAGCCCTGTCGCCAGACCGCCAGTACAGTTCACGCGCATTGACGGTCTCTGACACGTCGGTCTTCTTACTCCTGCTCCCAATCTACGGAGCGGCACTGCTCTCTAAGCGTAAGGTGTTGATTGCTGGGGTACCATCGCTGATCTGCCGAACACCGCTGCTGGTCTCCGGAATCATGGCACCAAGAGCCATCACCCTCATACAGGTCCTCAGTGGAGGTCTGCGGCCAGAGGTGACAGGATCAGGGTAGACAGGCTGCCTTGGCACCATCCTGGTCCCCCAGACAAGTCTCCCCCTCCTTGGGCTCAGATAGCGAGGAAGAGATCCTGCTCGCAGGTTAGGGCCACCCATCGTGGGAATCGGCATTCCCTGCTGGGCCAACAGAAGCAGCATGGCCCCAGGGCAAGTGGCCTGCCCCTTGGCAACTATGGATCTATGACTCCATCAGCTTCCCTGACATCTCCTGCCCACTTGGCAGTCAGTGGCTCAGGAGTAACAATATTCAAAAAAGCTCCCACGCATAAATTCAAAGCCCCCTCCAACTCTGAAGTGCCCCACTTCCCAGGTCTTGCTCCTTTCACCACCTGCAACAAGAGTTCACCCTACCCCACGTTGACTTTCTCTTACCCTCCACTCCACACCCCACAAGCCTCTGTCAACTCTCCTCTCCACCAACCCCATGATGCCCTGCCTCTCTGCTCACTGCCTACATCTGTGGATGTCTGGCAGAAGAGGTCCCGGATACCTGGTATCCCCCAGGCAGCAGCTGGCTGCCTCCTTGCATGTGTTTCTATTGGAACCAGCTGGAAATGGATGAGAGCAATTCATAGGAGGAACCAGATGGTCTTTCTGCTGCCATGCAACGGTGAGAGCTCTCTGCAGTGAGCATGGAGACTTGGTAGCTTTGTCTTATGTCCCCTGTAATTGGCTTTCCCTGCTGTGACATGGCAGTTACACTGGCTTCAAGCACCTACCGAAGCAGCCGAAGTGTCATCATGTCTTTCCCACTTACACAGCCTGTGCACCCACTATCTGACCAGGTTATACCTCCACTGTGACTCCCATTCACATCGCTGTGGAACTGGGCCCTGAGCCTCCGTCTGGGAGATGCACCTAGTTCCTGAGCAGTACTGCAGTACAACTCCCCCAGAGTCCCTGGAAAGGGCAAACGTTGCAGCCTGGGAGACCAGAATTAGTTCCAGCTCTGAGTTTTGCCCTGTGTTGTGAGCTCTGAATAAAATCCAGAAAATAAAATGCTTAACACCCCCCCTCCCCCCGCCAAAACCAAACCAAACCCAGCCTTTTGCTTTGCATCTATGGCATGATTCAGAGAGTCTCAGCATGCACTCGCAGGTAAATGGGGTTATTTTAGCCCCATTCTGTTCAAATACATTTGATCATTCAAGTCTCTTTCTTTGGGCCATTTCCATTTTCATTGTGTGTATCTAAGCTCCTGCTTTCACCTGCTGTTTCCTTGCACCAAATGATACTTGTGTTCTTTTCTCATTGGTTTCCTTGCTGCTCATCTGTCTGGTTTGCTTTTGTTGTTGTCATCCCTATTTGCTTGCCTCTTTGGCCTTTGTTTCCCATTTCCTCTTGCATAACATCCCTCCCTTCGCAGCTGAGCTCAACAAATCACGAAAGCTGTGCTCCCTGCTTTCCCACTTTCACAAATCCATAACGTTTAAGGCCAAAAGGGACCATTCTATCATGTAGTCTGACCTCCTGTACAAGATAGGCTGGAGAATTTCACCCTATTACCCCTGTAATAAGCCTAAGACATTGTGTTTGACTAAAGCATATCTTCCCGAAAAAGCATCCAGTCTTGATATAAAGACTTCAAACAATGGAAAATCCAGCACTTCCCTTGATTGTCCCAGTGGCTGACCACTGTCACTGTTAAAAATGTCTGCCTTCTTTCTAATTTGAACTTGCCTGGCTTCATTTCTAGTAATTGATTTGCATGTATTTCTCTGTTAGGTTAAAAAACCCTTTAGTGCATGGTATTTTATCTCCATTAAAGTACTTAGACAGTATAATCAAGTCACCTCTTGGCCTTTTTGATATACTAAACTGATTGAGTGATATATATGAGATTTTAGCGATATAAGTAAGAAGCCCTCTATATTATACTGACCTCTTCCTGGGTTAGCTAATCTATAAAGATGAAAACAATGAGGACAAAAGCCAGTTTAAAAAAGAAAACAAAACAATTTTTTTCAAATGTTTTGAATATTTTTTGGGGAAATATTGAAATGGAATAAAACAAATTTCTTAAAAGTACAGTAACTCCTCACTTAAAGTCGTCCCGGTTAACGTTGTTTCATTGCTGATCAATTAGAGAACATGCTCGTTTAAAGTTGTGCAATGCTCCCTTATAACGTCATTTGGCAGCCACCTACTTTGTCCACTGCTTGCAGGAAGAGCAGCCCATTGGAGCCAGCTGGTGGGGGCTTGGAACCAGGGTGGACCGGCAGCCCCCTATCGGCTCCCCGCTTCCCTAAGTTCCCTGTGTGGCAGCCGTCCAGCAGGCTATCAATTGCCGGCAGTTCAGGTGTCCCTCCCCCCACTGCCATGTGCTGCTCCTGCCCTCTGCCTTGGAGCTGTTCCCTGGAGCCTCCTGCTTGCTGTGCGGGGGGGCATGTGTGGGGGCGGGAAGAAGGGGGCTAATGTCAGGGTGTCCCCCTCCCCCCTGCTCCTGCCCCTTGCTTACCCCATCTCCATAGAGCAGGATGGTGGGGGGACATGACAGGGCACAGGACAGAGGGAGCTTGCTGGGAGCAGCTGCTGTCTCAATTTACTGATCTACTTAAAAAGGCAATGTACTTAGAATGTGGTCAACGTACTTAAAGGGGCAATGCACATCTCTCTCTCTCTCTCACACACACACGGTGTGTGTCTCTGTCTGCCATGCTCTCTCCCCTCCCTCCATTTGTGCTGCCTTGTAGCGTGTGAGGCTATATTAACAACAATGTGTTAACCCTTGAGGGCTCAGCCGAGTGCTAGTTCATCATTTAGCAGAAAGGCATTCCCTGGGAAATACCCCACCCTCTGACTTCACCACCTCAACCAAGCTTCACAATCATCATTGCTGTGTACAGTATTAAATTGTTTGTTTAAAACTTATACTCTCTCTCTCTCTCTCTGTGTGTATACACACACACACACATAGAGAGAGAGAGAGAGAATATATATATGTATATATATATAGTCTTTTGTCTGGTGAAAAAATTTCCCTGGAATCTAACCCCTCCTATTTAAATTAATTCTTATGGGGAAATCGGATTTGCTTAACATAATTTCACTTAAAGTCATGTTTTTCAGGACCAGAACTACAACTTTAAGCAAGGAGTTCCTGTAGTGCTTTCTTGCACTTTTTCAAAAATATTCTTTCACAGTTTTCCAGCTGAGAAAAATAAAATGTGATCAAGTTCCTCACCCATCCCATTTTCTTATACCTTTAAATCCCCCCTCCCCCCCCCGCACACACCTTTTTTGTAGTGTGGTAAATAAAAAGGAGAGCATTTCCCCCCAACTTTCTCAAGTTTTTTAACTTTCCAATTGAAAAAAGGGGAAAGTCAAACAAAACCAAAAACAGAGGGGCGGGAGGGAAATACTAAATATCCAACTGAAACTTTGGGGGGCTTTGAAAACTAAAATGAAACAAAATGCAAAATGTTCACTTTATTTTGTTTCAAAATTTCCAGTTGACAGATTTTTAAAAAAGACATTTTCCCAGGAAAAAATAATTTCAACTAAACCCCATTTTTCAGTAGGATAAATTTTTCATTTGAAAAACTTTGACTGGCTCTAGCTGAGGGATGGTGAGAAATGGGAGTGGTGGGGAGTTGTCAATGAAGCAGGATAAAGGGCTGCAACATTATGCCGCTTTTAGCTCTTCCTAATTCAGCAGCTGGCCCTAAAACAGAGTAATTAGTGCAAGGCACCAAGCTATTTCATGTCTGTGTCTTTAACCCACAGGAATAGAAAATGTGCCATAGGTGAACATAGCAATGGTCAGTCTAGCCTGAATCCAAGAGTCGGATATCTTCTCTTCATTGGAGGCTTTAGAGGAAAGCATTAAACTACTCTCTTGCCCTGAACTCCAACACACCTATACCACATGTGACATTTCTTTCTGATCCAGGACAGTGATCTGCCATACTAGAGGGAGTCAACAGTCAAGAAGCTGCTGTCAGGGTTCCCTCCCCACTCTGAACTCTAGGGTACAGATGTGGGGACCCACATGAAAGACCCTTTAAGCTTATTTCTACCAGCTTAGGTTAAAAACTTCCCCAAGGCACACATTCTTCCTTGTCCTTGGACGGTATTGTGGCCACCATCGAGTAAGTTAGACAAAGATTCAGGAAAAGGACCACTTGGAGTTCCTGTTTCCCCAAAATATCCCCCCAAGTCCCTTCACCCCTTTTTCTGGGGAGGCTTGAGAATAATATATCAACCAAATAGGTAAAGAAGGTGAGCACAGACCAGACCTTTGGGTTTTTAGGACACTAAAAACCAATCAGGTTCTTAAAAACCTTAAATAAACCTTATAAATAAAAATGTAAAAACCTTAAATAAACCTTATAAATAAAAATGTAAAAGAAGCACCTCTGTAAAATCAAGATGAAGGTAATTTTACAGGGTAATAAGATTTAAAACACAGAGGATTCCCCTCTAGACAAAACTTTAAAGTTACAAAACACAGGAATAAACCTCCCTCTTAGCATAGGGAAAATTCACAAGCTAAAACAAAAGATAAATTAACACATTTCCTTGCTATTCCTTACAATTTGTAATCTTAGATGCTTATTTCAGGTAGGGTTTTAGGAGATGTGTTTTTCGTGCCCTGGTCTCTCTCTGTCCTGGAGAGAACAACAAAGAGAGCACAAACAAAACCTCCCCCCACAGATTTGAAAGGATCTTCTTCCCTTATTGGTCCTTTTGGTCAGGTGCAACCAGGTTATCATAGAATCATAGAATCATAGAATATCAGGGTTGGAAGGGACCCCAGAAGGTCATCTAGTCCACCCCCCTGCTCAAAGCAGGACCAATTCCCAGTTAAATCATCCCAGCCAGGGCTTTGTCAAGCCTGACCTTAAAAACCTCTAAGGAAGGAGATTCTACCACCTCCCTAGGTAACGCATTCCAGTGTTTCACCACCCTCTTAGTGAAAAAGTTTTTCCTAATATCCAATCTAAACCTCCCCCACTGCAACTTGAGACCATTACTCCTCGTTCTGTCATCTGCTACCATTGAGAACAGTCTAGAGCCATCCTCTTTGGAACCCCCTTTCAGGTAGTTGAAAGCAGCTATCAAATCCCCCCTCATTCTTCTCTTCTGCAGGCTAAACAATCCCAGCTCCCTCAGCCTCTCCTCACAAGTCATGTGTTCCAGTCCCCTAATCATTTTTGTTGCCCTTCGCTGGACTCTCTCCAATTTATCCACATCCTTCTTGAAGTGTGGGGCCCAAAACTGGACACAGTACTCCAGATGAGGCCTCACCAATGTCGAATAGAGGGGAACGATCACGTCCTTCGATCTGCTCGCTATGCCCCTACTTATACATCCCAAAATGCCATTGGCCTTCTTGGCAACAAGGGCACACTGCTGACTCATATCCAGCTTCTCGTCCACTGTCACCCCTAGGTCCTTTTCCGCAGAACTGCTGCCTAGCCATTCGGTCCCTAGTCTGTAGCTGTGCATTGGGTTCTTCCGTCCTAAGTGCAGGACCCTGCACTTATCCTTATTGAACCTCATCAGATTTCTTTTGGCCCAATCCTCCAATTTGTCTAGGTCTTTCTGTATCCTATCCCTCCCCTCCAGCGTATCTACCACTCCTCCCAGTTTAGTATCATCCGCAAATTTGCTGAGAGTGCAATCCACACCATCCTCCAGATCATTTATGAAGATATTGAACAAAATCGGCCCCAGGACCGACCCTTGGGGTACTCCACTTGATACCGGCTGCCAACTAGATATGGAGCCATTGATCACTACCCGTTGAGCCCGACAATCTAGCCAGCTTTCTACCCACCTTGTAGTGCATTCATCCAGCCCATACTTCCTTAACTTGCTGACAAGAATACTGTGGGAGACCGTGTCAAAAGCTTTGCTAAAGTCAAGAAACAACACATCCACTGCTTTCCCTTCATCCACAGAACCAGTAATCTCATCATAAAAGGCGATTAGATTAGTCAGGCTTGACCTTCCCTTGGTGAATCCATGCTGGCTGTTCCTGATCACTTTCCTCTCATGCAAGTGCTTCAGGATTGATTCTTTGAGGACCTGCTCCATGATTTTTCCAGGGACTGAAGTGAGGCTGACTGGCCTATAGTTCCCAGGATCCTCCTTCTTCCCTTTTTTAAAGATTGGCACTACATTAGCCTTTTTTCCAGTCATCCGGGACTTCCCCGGTTCGCCACGAGTTTTCAAAGATAATGGCCAATGGCTCTGCAATCACAGCCGCCAATTCCTTCAGCACTCTCGGATGCAACTCGTCCGGCCCCATTGACTTGTCTGAGCTTCTTAACCCCTTACAGGTAAAGGAGGGATTTTATGCTACCCTTAGCTGTATGTTTACGACAGCTGCCTAGAATAACTTGCATTACATGTCTACTTTAATCTCATGTAGGCAAACTCAGAGGTCAGCAAGACTATGCTTGGAGGAGACAAGGTGCTGTCACAAGTTGAGGTGCAAGTCCATGGTGACTGGGTCGTGGGACATAAAGGCCGTGAGCCACCTGGCTTTAGACTTCCTTTGAGGCAAACAGACAAAAATGGGAAAACATTGTTCCTATTTCTACATGCATTGTACCACACAGTTTCTGTCTGCAAGCGTCCTGTGTATTTGTCAGTGTTTTAGAGCAGATGATTCACCAGCCCTTCTTTATAATTTTTTATCTTGCATCAGCTAACAAGTCAGAGTTAGTATAATGCACCATTATCATTTTCAGAACCTAAATTACAATGACATTGTGAATAATACCAGGAAAAGGGCGTTATTTGTATTGAAATGAAGGGTCAGCAGGTAACATCCTAAAGCTCCAGAACAAGAGATTAAAAAAAATAAATCAGATGCTATAACAACCAAATGCAAAATATAATAACCTTGTCTGTGTCACTTTGAATGAGCATGAAGGTCCACAGTGTATATTCTGGGCTGAGAGTAAGCACTGCTGCTTGCCTTACAACATTTACAACATCAAAGCTCTCATTTCTCTAGCTGCCTGACTTCCTGTCGCCACAAATTTGTGGTGCATTACACTGTTCCTCGGGATCACAGCATTTAACTCTGTGAGCACATTGGCAGAGCAGGGTCCAGCAGCCAGCTCCAGGACATCAATTGTTTTGGGGTCCTTGCTTTCTAAGTGAATTCAGTACTGGTCAGTGCTGTGGAGATGGATCTGTATTTAGCTAATTCCTTGCTGAGATCAGACTAAATTTCTTAAAGATATCAAAATAGAGCTGTAAAGATAAGAAACATTGTTATTTGTAGCTAGAGTAGGATAGAATTTCTGATGGAGAAAATTTGATACTTTTTAGAAAAATGGAAATATCCATGCACTTAGTGAAATAATGAATAGCCTTAAATAACATATCTGCTAAACCATACTGGTTCTACAGAGCATTCAGTTTTGCTCCAGACAGTATTAGAGGTCACATCCCTCACTCACCAACAATACAGTTTATTCAGATAAGAGATAATCAACAGAAATTATTTAGACAAGTCAGACCTACTCTCTAACCCGTATTTTAAAAAGAAAATACACTTTGAATGAAGAGAATGTGTGTGAATCTTGTGACCCTGAATATGTGTGAATAAGAGAGGCAAGGTGGGGGAGGTAGACTCTTTTATTGGACCAACTTCTATTGGTGAGAGGGACAAGCTTTTGACCTACACAGAGCTCTTTTTCAGGTCTGAAGAATAACTAAGGCATGTTGTAAGGGACTGTGGAAGACTTTGTTACGGCCTAGCTAGGGAACTTCCGCTTTCTCGAGGCCGCCCGGTCACTGTAGGACATGGAGAACCAACTCTAACCGGTTTTAGGCCGGTTTTGTCTGCCTTGCATGGCCCTTTGCCAGGTAGCGGAAAGCCCCTTAGGAAAGTACCTAATTACATATTCATGAGCTGTTTCTGTGTACTGCTTATTATGGCTCACTGGTTGCCCCTTGGTTGGACTCCGTCCCAGGCAAAGCTCTGGTGTGCTGGGTTCTCTGCCTCCGTGACAGCAACGCTTGGAGTCCCCGTTGCGGGTGTGTCACTAACCTTCAATAAAGCCAATAACTCGCTGCTTAGCTGCGTGTGGGCCTTGTTTTTCAGAGTACCTCTGCCGGCCTGCGGTGCTTCGAACACCTTGGCACAGAACACATGTGAATAAGGCATTGCAAATAAATGAGGCATGTGAAATGAAGCCCCATCTTTCTATTTTGTTAGCAATTATTCAAATCTTACTGCTTAGTCAGATGCTTCTCTCTATTCCAAGTAGCATCCTGCTTTGTAAGACAATAGATTTTGAATTGTTGGACTTAATTATTGTGTTATCAGTTGGGATTCCTCTTCGAGTTCAGTTTGCTCAACATGAAGATGAAGATGATGACAATAAGCTCTCACTTTTGCCTAAGACACTAATGTAGTATGTGACACACATGAAAGGATTCGTTTATAAAACCCGGAAGTATTCAATAATTGCTGGGTTACAGAGTCCTGGCCGAAAAGTACATTCAGTCAATGTGAGAGTTTGGGTGATGAAATGCATATTTTGTTTCACTGGTTGAGTATGTTGTCACTCAGTGTCCTGCTAACTGAATTGTATGGGTGAAATTTTAAAATTAGCTGTAAGTGTCCTTCACCATTTTCCTCATGTAGTTGGATTACACCTCTTCATAAAACCGGGTGTCAACTTTCTAAGCTGGTTCTGGACTTTTACATACTCTAGGGCTGTGATGGGTTGGACTCCATGGGATATCACCTGGTGCTGAGACGCCACTGAGTCAACCTATTCTGCCAGCTGGGCCCCCTTTTACCTGGTCTTGCTGGGCTAGGCTCCCTGTTAGGATATAGATACACAGGCCTGCTTTTAAAGGCCTGTACTCTAAGAATTTAGGTGTATTTTTATCACTTAGCTAGTTATCGAGGCACAAAACAAAGAATCAAAATCACTGTCTGCCGGTGTATGGGCCTTCTCTCTCTAGGATAGTCTGAGGCCTTGTTCTTAGGCTAAGGCCTTTGGCTAAGCAACAGAGGCAGCCGTAAGCTGGGAAGTGAGCGGTCACATCCTCACGTTCCAAACTAGTCCCATTGAAATAAGGTGCTATTGGGCTGTTAGGAAGACGATCCTGTCCTGATAGTGCCTATCGCCTCCAGGGAAAGTAACAGATCTTAAGGCAAGAAAACACTTATCAATGGTTGTGAAACCCTCATGTCTGTATTGTTTTATCTTTATTGCCCCCACTTTTCTATTGTTAATCTGTCTGGTTCTCTAATGGTTTCTGTCTGCTGTATAATTAATTTTGCTAGGTGTAAGTTAATTAAGGTAGTGGGATATAATTGGTTAGAGAATTATTTTACAGTATGTTAGTATTAGATAGATTTCAGTAAAATGATTGGTTAAGATATAGCTGAGAATATTACTATATAAACTAGGGTCAAACAGGAAGTGGAAGGGGGAATTGTAATCATGCTTGCTAAGTGTGGGGAATGGGAACAGGGACACAGGCAAGGCTCTGTGGTGTCAGAGCTGGGAAGGGGGACGCGGGGTAAACGCTCTGCGGCATCAGAGCTGGGAAGGGGGCCACTGGGGAACAGACTCTACCGGTGTATAGCGATAAGCCCGACTGGTGTGAAGGGCTTCGGAATATGTTTGGTTGGAAACAAACCCCAATAAACATCTCATTGTTTGTGCTTCAGACTTCTGGTCTTTTGCTGCTTGCTGGCAGCATACCAAGAACCAGGGAAGTGGGAGGGTGAAGGGACAGCCCTCTAACAGTCCCCAGCCTTTTCCAGCCAAGCACACAGGCAGGGCCACACCCAGCTGCACGGAGAGACAGAGATCTGCTCTGGGAAGGCTCAGCTTAAGGGGCCTGCAACAGCACCCAGATATCCACCCCTCCTTGGAGTACAAACCCAGAATTATATGAAATTCGCCTCTTCCCTCAATGCGGAGGAGGGTATGCACAACTTCTCACCCCCACCCCCGGTAAAAATCTCATAAACTGGGTTATATTGTAAACAAGAAATAAATTTAATAACTATAACAGGTGTATTTTAAGTAGTCAAGAAGGTAGCAGACAGAACAAGGCAGATTACTAAGAAAATAAAACAGAGCACACATACTAAGCTTAATGGTTAGATGTGAGTTACATGTAAGTTCTCACCCTAAACGTGGTTCTAATAATCTTCTTCACAGGCCAAATGCCCTTCCAGCCTGGGTCCAGTTCTTTCCCCCAGTTCAGTCTTAGTTGTTTCCAGCCGTCATCTTGGATGGGGTAGCAGGAGAGAACTGATTACCTGGATTACCTCACTCCCCATCCTTAAATAGGATTTGCATAAGGCAGGAGTCCTTGGTTTCCTAGTTTGACCCCTTCCTGCCAGCTTCTCGTGGAAAAGTACAGAATTCAAGATGGGTTCCAGAATCAGGTGACATGGTCACATGCCTCTGTAGGGCTCCTGTAGCAATTCTTCACAGGCTGACCCACATGTTCACAGGAAGACTAAGCTCTTTTACAGCCCATTGTCTCTTGCTGATGGGCCTTCAGCACTGTCGGGATTTTTCATTGTTGTATCTGAAGTGTTAGCAGGGGGCATCACCCAGAGTAGCATAGCTGAAATACAGAATAGTCAATATTCCTAGCTTCAGATACAAAAATGATACAGGCATACAAATTGGATAATCGCATTCAGTAAATCATAACCTTTCCAATGATATCTCACACGAGCGATCTTGCATAAAGTATATCTCAGCTATGTCATATTAATATCATAAGCATATTTTCATAAGTTGAGGGGTATAAAACTAGAATGATACGTCACAAGGGCTAGATCATCTGATGGTGTAAATCAGTATATCTCCATTGACTTCCTTGGATCTATGCTGATGTACAGCAGCTGGCCTATAACTCCACACCTAACCACCTTATGAAGGGTTTTGAACGAGTGCATTCCTGCTGAACATCTTGTAGAACAGGAGGCCAGGAAAGTTCTTTTCTCCTTTTAATCTTTACCAAGAATCTAGAAATACCTCTTGTTTTCAGACTTAGGTGATTCATTCTTGCAAAAGAGGCACCTATTGTATGTGTCATTTTAAATGAGCTACAAAACCGATCTCGCTATTATAAGCACAATGAAACCTTCTAGAATGCATCAGAGCCCAGCCTTTAACTAAAACACCTCACACTGTTTTAGAACAAATGAAGTTGCCATCCTTTGGCAAATACTGGCTTGTACCTCCTTCCCTCCAATTACACACTTAGCCCCATCACACCAGCCTGCTTATCAGGCTCTTACTAATCTTATGCCAAAGGCACTGGAACTCAAGCTGTATCACCAGGGAGAAGACGCAGAGCTTTGCTTGGAAGGCTGCAATACAAACTTTTAATTAGAATGGTTTGAGGCACATGCGTTCACACATGCTAGATTATAATGATAGGAAGAGATTTTAAATGTTCTCCTCTAGAGTTAGGGTGACCAGATAGCAAGTGTGAAAAATCAGGACACTTTTTTGGGAGGTGACGGGGCGGTATAGTTGCATATATGAGACAAAGCCCATAATGCCAGGACATCTGGTCATGCTATCCAGCATACTTATTTGTGGTCTCTCAGTGTAGTCTCTTTATGGACTAAGGATTTGGGGGCAGATCCACCAAAGAATTTAGGTGCTTTGTGGTGGGGTCTGCAGGCCACACACTGAACCAGGGCTGGCAGTAGAGCAATACGGGGTGAGAGGGGCCCCACCCCTGAACAGGTGCAGGGCATGTTCCCAGTGAAGGAACAGTTTAAAAGGACACTGGTAGCCCCAGAAAGGGGGAAGAAGTTTTATGCTGCATCAGGAAACAAAGCTGATGCTGAGAGCTGTGTCAGGAGCAGCTACAGGTTTGTGAAGGCTGCTCTAGCTGCAGGGGTTTGGATATCTTTCCCCACTTCTCTAGGAGCTGAAAGCCCGAAAACAGATTGCTTGAACAGAACACTAAGAGACTGAGGAGAGTCTGATAAACCAGCTGCTGTGGGTATCCTAAACTGAGGAACTCTGAAGTGGTAGGAAGTGGGTAGCTCAATAATTGAGCTGGGTGGTTTGATAAGCCCGCAGGCCCTGGGTTGGGAGGCGGTGGAGTGAGTGGTCCTGGGTCTCCCAACCTTGCCCCTGCCATGCTCATCTGTATTGGCATAGAGAGTATACTTATAAAGTGGATGATACCAAGCTGGGAGGGGTTGCAAGTGCTTTGGAGGGTAGGATTAAAATTCAAAATGATCTGGACAAACTGAAGAAATGGTCTGAAGTAAATAGGATGAAATTCAATAAGGACAATTGCAAAGTACTCCATTTAGGAAGGAACAATCAGTTGCACACCTACAAAATGGGAAGTGACTGCCTAGGAAGGAGTACTGCGGAAAGGGATCTGGGGGTCATAGTGGATCACAAGCTAAATATGAGTCAACAGTGTAACACTGTCGCAAAAAGAGTGAACATCATTCTGGGATGCATTAACAGGAGTATTGTAAAAAAGACAGAAGAAGTAATTCCTCTGCTCTACTCTGTGCTGATTAAGCCTCAACTGGAGTATTGTGTCCAGTTCTGGGCACAACATTTCAGGAAGGATGTGGATAAATTGGAAAAAGTCCAGAGAAGAGCAACAAAAATGATTAAAGATCTAGAAAACATGACCTATGAAGGAAGATTGAAGAAACTGGGTTTGTTTAGTCTGGAGAAGAGAAGACTGAGAAGGGACATGATAACAGTTTTCAAGTACGTAAAAGGTTATTACAAGGAGGAGCGATAAAAATTGTTCTTCTTAATCTCTGAAGACAGGACAAGAAGCAATGGGCTTAAATTGTAGCAAGGACCGTTTAGGTTGGACATTAGGAAAAAGTTCCTGTCAGGGTGGTTAAGCACTGGAATAAATTGCCTAGGTAGGTTGTGGAATCTCCATCATTGGAGATTTTTAAGAGCAGGTTAGACAAATTCCTGTCAGGGATGGTCTAGATAATACTTAGTTCTGTCATGAGTTCAGGGGACTGGACTAGATGACCTCTCAAGGTCCCTTCTAGCCCTATGATTCTATGAACCTGTGGGGGAGCAATCAAACACTGGGGTGATTGAGGCTGCTGCTGGGGCTCTCTCTGGGACAACTATGCTGCAAGAATGACCACTAGGCCAGCTGGTCATTGGACCATCACATACAGACCTAAACCCCAGATTCAGGGGCCTAAGTCTCAGTTCTAGGCTCCCTTTGATCTGTAAAAGCCCCGTGTGGCTTCCACCAAATCCTGTAGGTGCCTAAACTCACTGAGCACCTAAACATCCACTGTAAATGTTCCCCAGATGGCTAAGTTTCTCCCTCTGGGCATGTGCAGTGCTGCTTCCCACTAGGCATTCAGACACCAATCCCCCACCTAAACCCCAGTGCAATCCACAAACTCAGAGCACACCAACTGCCTCAAGTCCCGTAGGAGGAAAGGTGGTACCAACTGGGATGTGGGTGACCGGTTCCAATTCCCTTCTGTCTGTCTGAGGGGTAGGAAGGATTTGATATGGGGAGGGCTCTAACCATTGGGCTCTAGGATAGTCTGATGTGGGGCTCCCTGCATCTCTCTGGCTGAAGCTGTGTCACTGTGGATAAATACTGAAATAGTTGTTGGAGCAGGATGTTTGTAGATCCCTGTTATGGGTCGCACCTGGGGTGCTACCTGGAACTGGGGTACCTCTGAGCCCTCTGACTCACCAGCCAGGGTTCCCTCTTGGCACTGTGCTGCTGTGACAGGCTATAGACAGCTCCCCGTCCTACAATCCCACCAGCATCCACATAGGCAGAGATACACCTAGTTGCAGTTGCATTCAGGCTTTAACCAGCCACCGCAGGAACCAACAATAGAGAGGCTACAGCCAAAATAACCCCCAGCTTCCCACCTAGGACCCCAGAGGAGTACCGTCCTGCCCTGGTCAAAACCCCACCAGTATGAATTTATTACTCAGTTTGTATCTCCCTCAATGTGGAGAGGAATGTGCAAGCTGAAATTTTCCCCAGACACTTCAGTCGAAGACACACTGATTGAGATTAAAACATAAAACAAGTTTATTATCTACAAGATAGATTTTAAGCGATTATAAGTGATAGCAAATAGATCAAAGCAGATTACCTAGTAAATAAACAAAACCACAAACTAAGCCTAAAATACTAGAAAGATTGGATATGCATTAGCAATTTCTCACTCTGACTGATCATACCAGCAGGCTTGCAGCTTCTCAAGGCACAAGTTGCACTTGCTTTGCAGCTTAGGATCCCCACCTTTGTTCCAAGTTCTTTTCTTTTGGAGCTTCTCTCAGGTGTTGAGTTGTGGAGGAGTGAAGAACACCAGATGATGTCACTCCCTGCCTTATATAACTTTAGCATATGTCAGGAACCCTTTGTTCCAAAAACTGTTCCCACCTTAGTTTGTGTAAAGATACAAGTACCCAAAAAGGAGATCAGTGTCATGTGGTCTGCTCATGTGCCTTTGCATGCTCTGCTGGGTCATAGCAACCACTTCAGGCTGTCTGAAGCTTTCTCAGGGAGGCTCACTAGCTGGGAGATAAGCTTCTCCTACGGCCTGTTGATTTTCCTAATGGCCCATTACCCTGAATAGGACCTTCCCAACCAGCTGTCTCGACTGGAAGCATTTTGCCTAGTGGGTGTAACCACTTTTGAAATACAGATCCCTAGGCAATATTTATAACTTCAGTTACAAAAATGATACATGCATACAAATCAGATAATCATATTCAGCAAATCGTAACTTTTCCAATGACACCTCACATTAGGTCTGCTCTGGCGTAATTAGAGCTGCAGTGACCAGAAAGCTGGCCCAGCTGATGTTGCCCTGCACTCTGTCGCAAAGCCAGACTCTGGCAAAGCCTGAGCCGAGCTAATCTATGTGGTCTGAGGGGTTTTCCTGGGGCCGGCTGAAAACCCAGGGACAAGGGGATTGCCTGGCAAGCTGTGTGAGAAACAGGGAGAAAGTTTGCAAGCACTGAGGAGGAACAGGAGAGAACATCCCCTCTTTGCTGGAGGGGCAGGTTTGGAAATGGTGAGCTAGGAAACATCTGCTGGTTTGATTGCTGTTGTGTCCAGGGAAGACTGATTTAGAGGTTAACAGGGAAGAATGTTCTCAGAGGAATAATCACAAATTCTTATTTCACTAGTTTCATTTACTAGTCAATGGTCATCATTTCTAGCCCGCAAACGGCCACTCCATTTCCAGAGCACATATTCTGAAGGACTGAAGTTCATTTCTGTATGAAGGTGACTACATTGTTCAGAGCTCCTGCCCTGGATTATAAACTGGTGTTACTCTTGATAACCTCACCAGCTGTAAGGAATGTAGTGTCAGTAATTGACGCTGTGTAGGAGGATGCCATAGGCTCCAGGCTCATGCAGAATTACACTGTCAGAGAGTTTGGAGTGTTTAGTTCAGGATTTTTTTGGCAGACAGACTGGGAAGATCATCAGCAGTCATCAGATGTTTCAGCTGATACAACATCCTATTTATTCCACATTTTATAAGAAGCACCACTTAGAGTTTGTAGGATCTGCCATTTGAAACAAATGACGTTGTTAATTTGCCATGGCAGTCAGGGTTTGCTAAACACAATTTCAGATTTTAATTCATCACATGAATATTTGGAATTGGGATGATATAAGCAAATCCATCAGCGCATTTTTTGCAGACCCATCTCCCCTCCTCTTCATATCATACTGCTCTCCCTTTCCTCCCCACTCCTCGACAGCTGTCAGCTGTGATCATCCAGGCAGGCAGATGAGCAGTTCCCTGCCTCACATGTCTGACCAAATACCCTGTAAGATGGATGCATTGCATGTAGCCCCATGGTCGATCTATCCTCCTGTCCCTGTCTGCAGTACCCTGGAACATACATGGTACAGATATGTACACTATTGTCTAAAAGGGAGCCTCAGAGCTGAACAACCTTTGGAATTAAAACCAGCTTCCAGCTTCATTTGCCTAGGAAATGTTTCCCCTTCCCCTTGGATGAGGACTGGATACAGTGATCACTGATTCACCACCTCTGGATTAGATCCCTGCAACTCCCCACATCTGGAAGTGAGGTGGAGGCATTGCAGGAACTCCTGGAATACATCGCCCCCGCTGGCTACCACTTAGCTTCCATTTCCAGTTCAAGACCTTGGTTCTGAACATCAGCCCCAGCAATGGGTGAAACCCAACTACATCCGCGACCACATCTCCATCTGTGACCTGTCAAGATGGCTGTCAAGATAATGTATCATACAGAGCCCAGGATGAAGTATGTGAGACCCAGACGCCGAGAGCTCTTGGTAGAAGGGTTCTGGCTGTGGAATTAGTTTCCAAACAAAATGAGACTAATTCACTTACAGGGCATGCTGCAAGACCCTCCTTCCAAAAATAGCCTTACCCAGTTTATAGAGAGAGAGAGCGAGCAAGAGAGCAGGAAGCTCCATGAATGCAGTAGGAACTGGCCATTCAGATATCATGTACCTGGGAAGTACTTAGATAATTCAGCAATGAGTGCAGTGGAAAAACCGTAGAGACAGATAGTTCTACCGGTTATAAAGCAAGATGCTGCTTTGTCTTTTATTTTTGTTACAGTTACCGGTGCTTCAGCTATATGTATTAGAAACCAAATGTCCAATAGGAGGAAATGGAAAGAATAGAACGAGTTATCTATTTTGTGTTCATGTTATTTTTCTAAAAAAATTTACATTGCTCACTTTTGCCATAAATCTTATAAACCTCAGCAGATTAAAATAATACACTGGTGACTGCAAAAGTCAAATCCAAGCCTGGCTTTATTAACACTCTGGTGCATCAGCTGCTAGCCTGAAAAATAAATAAATAAAACAAAGAGTACAAGGACTGTGATTTGCTTGAGCCAAAAGAGACTAAGCTGATTGCTGATTCAGAACAACAGAGTGAAGGCTCTGTAACTGCAGGACATGAACAGAAGTGGTTGTTTAAAAGTCTAAGTGAAAGAAGAACTATGTGACTAAGTTAGACAGTAGTGTTTAGAAAAGTGCGTTCAGAATGACTCAGAAGAGCGATCTCCCAGGGCACTGGAGCTTGCCGGAGGGAAGAACAGATGATATTTTCCCCCTCTGCTGAGGTCAATTATTCACCATCTTGAAGTACAATATCAGCCTTGGGAAGTTGCTTTCGGCTAGAATACTTCTGGACTTTTCTGTTTCTGAAGAACTTTTCCAGCCTGCTTCACTGCTTCTCCCAAGATCTTTCTGAGAGTGCTGCTCAGCGAGGCCTACGTTGTACCAGGCCAGTTTGGAGGCAAAAGCAGAGGATTGTAAGCATACGCTTGTTAGGAACATTTGCTTCCGTCACTCCCAGGGAGAAAATACCGGCTACTACAGGGCTCTTTAATCTATCGGAGAAGGGAGAACAACAATCAATGGCTGGAAGTCAAATTAGAAATAAGGCCCACATTTTTAACAGTGAAGGTGATCAACCATTAGCACAAACTACCGGGTGTGGTGGCGATTCCATCTCTTGAAATCTTCAGATCAAAGACTGGATGCATTTCTGGAAGAAATGCTTTAGTCAGGATGAATTTTCTGGCCTGCCTTATACAGGAGGACAGACAAGATGATCTGATAGTCCCTTCTGGCTTTATAGTCTGTACATCCAAGTTAAATGCAAAAGTTCTGAATAGTCTCAACACACCCGTAAGCTTTTCTTCTCGTCCACAGAGCATGCTTAGGTGTAAACCAGATTGCCCGAGCTCCCTCCCAGCTCCTGTTCAAAGGACTAGGTTGGTCTGGAGTTGCATCGTAAGGATGCAGGGAACCAGTGCTTCACTGGGCATGAGGGGGGCATGGGGCAGGGGAGGGATGAAGTGCAGCATGTGAAGTGCAGCGGCTGGAGGTTTTATAATTGCAGAGGCCAGGAGCAGGCGAAGGGGGTCAAATTCAGGCCTGGCGTAAGTGGGGGCATTTCCATTGACCCTGTGAGTGCTGGGGGGAGTACGCGCTTGCTGCACTGTTAGAAAAGAGCCAATATGTGCAAACCGCACCCCAGGGCAGCCCGCGTGTCTCTTGCTCTGGCCCGGGGAGAGCAGGCTGTGCCCCGGCCCACGCAGACCTGCCTGCTCGGGGTCACCCAGGGACAGGGCTATAGCAGGCCAGGCAGACACACTCCGGCTGCCTCGGCACAGGAGTATGGGAGGATGATTGGGCCCTGTCTACCGGCTGTCATTGAGCTGTACCTTTTCATCCCTTATCCTCCTGCTTCATGCAGAAAGCTGCCCAAATCCCCTCGGCCACCGGGCTATTGAAGAACTGGGAGCGAACCAGAGGAAGGGCCCTCGACGCATCCCAGCAGGCTGGTGTTTAACCAGGTATGGTTCATCCAGGGCGCTGGCGTCATAATGTGCTTCACCTCAGCTCTCACAGCGCGCTACAGAGCAAGGCAGACACTGGAAACGCTGCACTTCAAGCCGGTGCCCCATGAGCAGCATTTGCAGTTGCTCAAATCAGCCTTGAGGTTTGCTGACCAAGGCAAAAAAAGCCACCCGTGGGCCCTCTCCAGGATGGCAACAGTGAAAAAACTACCCGTATTATACATACCTGTCCAAAAAGATGTAGTGCCCACAGGTGAGCGGAGGAGGAGACTGTCTCGGGGCTGCCTGGGGTGAATGTTTACATTAGGAGCTCTTACAGATGGGGCAAGGACTTGCTCTTGCTATATGTTTGCACAGTCGGTGCTAGTGTGATACAAATAAATACAAACAGTCATCTGCCAATTGAAGAGTAATGGGTTAGGTACACAATGCATTCTTGAGCAACAGAATCACTGAGCACAGGATCAGCTCAGAGGAAGCTAAGAAGAACAGATGACCACATCTGCTTTCCGTAAGATGTAGAGTTGCAAGAGTAAGCTATGCCTGATTTCTATAAGACATGGCCGTATTCTATTAGATCTAGGTTCTAGGGAGCAAACAGGGGCTGCAAATAACTGGCTTAACCTCCAAATGGTAAACATGTCATGACGTGGAAATCAATGTCTAGCTACACTAGGACAGGATGAGCTACATCAAATCAAGCACAATTAATGCTAATATACTGCTCCCATCACCAGCACTCCCTAATTCAGAACACCCTTTTGTGGAAGTCTAGACTCCAGCAGGATAGCAGCTCAGCCATCTCTGAGTGTTTGACTCAAACACCACGGTCTAAATAGATGGGGCCTGGTCTCCTGTAGTTTGTTTTATAGACAAATTGTATGTGGTGGAGTTGCTCTTTTTCCAGAGATTCATCGATTTTTAAGGCCAGAAGGGACCATTATGTACATCTGATGTGACCTCCTGCAGAACACAGGCCAGAGAATGTCACTCCATGATTCCCGCATTGTACCCAGTAACTTGTAACTTAACTAGCTTATTTCTTTTACAAGGATATCCAGTGTTGATGGATGTGATGGAGAATCCACCACATCCCTTGGCAAGTTGTTCCAGTGACTAACTACGCTCCCTGTTATACATTTGTATCACATTTCTACCTTGAATATTGGTGACTTTTTAATTTGGTGTATTTTACAGGGGAAATGTTTTGGATGATAACAGTACTTCTCAATGTTTTAACACGATTAGTCCATAGAGTTGCTATATTACCTGTCATTCTACGATAACATGCGGTTGGTCAGAAGTGAATCTGACTCTAAGTCACTATGTCCAGATGCACAATAAAGTCAAAGTTATAAAAATACATTATATGCTTAGGTAAGTGCAACACTGTCTTGGAGAAGGCAAGATGATGTAAATACAGATATACTTTGCTTCAGTTAAAGTGGGTGTTTTCGTGTGTTGGTTAGGGATTATTACTGACACAGTGGAAGTTCACAGGGAAAAGATGACATCTCTGTAAATTCCACCTAGTGCATTCTGTCGGTCACAGAACAGGGTTCACGGTATGTTGCTTTTTTTTTTTATCGTCTCCTTCTGGTGAAAACCTTTAATCCCAAGCTTTGTGCTCTTCATTTGTTTATCAGCAATGCACATCCATCTGCCCTCCGAGGGAGGTATGACTCATACCTGACTCATAATCATGGGAGCAAAGCTGAAACCTTTACTTCATTTCCTGGAAGAAGCATCTGTTAGATTCATCTTGGAAGATTAGGCATTTCTCACTGTCATTTACAGATGAAGGCATTTGTGACTGGCTGAGGCTGGATCAACTGATTCACTGCAATGAATGAAAAATAAATCTCTTAGGGCAATTGAGCTCCTCATCGGAGGAACGGCAACACTGCCTTCACAAGCACAATTTCAAGCCAGTGGTCAATCTCTCCCCCGCAGAAGAAGCAGGTGGTGAGTGTCATGTCTTCAGGAGCACCTGGCTTCACTGCCCCATGCCTCCTTTCCTTATTACTGGTGTGTGACTTAGTCAGATAAGCCTGGGAATGTGTATTTTTATAGAACAATTCTACTGTTCACTTGCAGCATTTCCTGTGAAAACTGTCACTATTCCTTGCTGGCTGAATGACTGGCTGCAACCAGGCACTTAAAATTGATTTGCTCACCCCCATCTGCCATAGGAGTTCACTCCAACTGAATGAAGGGAATGTGAAACTTCCCCCTCTGCACAGTACGGGATATATCGATCGCTACATTACCTTAAAAAAGCAGAGCACTGCTGTGAAAACAGCAGTTCTGCCGGTTTGGAATCTTCCCTCTGACAATGGCTTTCCTTTTAGGGAACAAAAGAATGGCCCATATGGGGTCAGACCAATGATCCATCTAGCCCAGTATGCTGTCTTCCAAAAGTAGCTGGTGCCAGATGCATCAGAGGGAATGAACAGAACAGGGCAATCACCGAGTGATCTATCCCCTGTTCTCCATTCCCAGCTTCTGGCAGTCAGAGGATTAGGGACACCAAGGAATAGGGGGTTGCCTCTCTGACCATCTTGGACCTACCCTCCATGAATGCATCTAATTCTTTTTTGAATCTAGTTATACTTTGGCCTTCACAACATCACATGACAATGAGTTCCATAAGTTGACTGTGCATTGTGTGAAGCAGTATTTCCTTGTTTGTTTTAAACCTGGTGCTTATTAATTTCAGTCCTCATGTTATGTGAAGGGGTGAATGACACGTCCCGATTCACTCTCTCCACACCAGGCACGGTGTTGTAGACCTCCCTCGCTTCCTCCCTCAGGCGTCTCTTTTCCAAGCTGAACAGTCATCTCTCCTCATACGGAAGCGGCCCCGTCCCCCAACGATTTGTGTTGCCCGTCTCTGCACCTTTTCCAATTTGAGATGGAGCCACCAAAACTATATGCTGTATATAAGGTTTACACGTACCATGGATTTATGTAGTGACTCTGATTTCTTTCATATTATGAATCCGTTTCCTAACGGTTCCTAACATTGACGGCTGCTGCACACTGAGCAGAGGTTTTCACAGAACTGTCCATTTTGACTGCAAGACCCTTCTCGAGTGGTAACAGCTAATTTACACCCCATCATTTTGTAGGTATAGTTGAGATTGTTTTCCATTGTGCATTACTTTGCATTTATCCACACTGACTTTCATCGGCCATTTTCTTGCCCAGTCACCCAGTTTTGAGAGATCCCTTTGTAACTCTTGGGAGTCAGTTAAGTCCACAGCTATCTTCAGTAATTTTGTACCATCTGCAAACTTTACCACCTCCCTGTTTCCCCTTTTCCCAGATCATTCATGAATATGTTGACCAGCACAGACATCTTGCAGGGGGTGGTCATGGGGGAGACAAAAGTGAGTAGCATTAGTTAGCACTGTACAATACTCATTCATAGCTGCATGCGATAATAGTGACATGCCAGGTAATTTATGAATACATTGAACAGCACTGGTCCCAGTACAGATCCTTGGGGTACTGCTATTTACCTCTCTCCACTGTGAGAGCTGGCCATTTATTGCTACCCTTTGTTTGCTATTAACCAGTTACTGATCCATTAGAGGACCTTCCCTCTTATCTGAATACACGATATCTGCTGGATCACCCTTGTCCACATGTTTGTTGACCCCTCAAAGAATTCTAAAAGATTGGTGAGGCATGATTTCCCTTTACAAAAACCATGTTGACTCTTACCTAACAAATCATGTTCACCTATGTGTCTGTGTTCTTTACTATGGTTTCAATCAATTTACCTAGTATTGAACTTAGGCTTACTGGCCTGTAATTGCAAGTATTGCCCCAGAGTCTTTTTAAACGATTGATGTTATATTACCTATCCTCCAGTCATCTGGTACAGAGGCTGATTTCATTGCTTTTGGGCGAATACCATCTGGGCCTGGTGACTTATTACTGTTTAATTGATCAATCTGTTACAAAACTTCCTTTAGCAACACCCCAATCTGGGACAGTTCCTTAGATTTCACCTAAAAAGAATGGCTCAGGTGTGAGAATCTCCTTCACATCCTCTGCAGTGAAGACTGATGCAAAGAATTCATTTAGCTTCTCCGTAATGGCCTTGTCTTCCTTGAGCGCTCCTTTAGCACTTTGGTTATCCAGTGCCCCCGCTGGTTGTTTGGCAAGCTTCCCATTTTTGCAAAAAGAAAAGGAGTACTTGTGGCACCTTAGAGACTAACCAATTTATTTGAGCATGAGCTTTCGTGAGCTACAGCTCACTTCATCAGATGTTTACCGTGGAAACTGCAGCAGACTTTATATACACACAGAAATCATGAAACAATACCTCCTCCCACCCCACTGTCCTGCTGGTAATAGCTTATCTAAAGTGATCAACAGGTGGGACATTTCCAGCACAAATCCAGGTTTTCTCACCCTCCACCCCCCCACACAAATTCACTCTCCTGAGAGTGAATTTGTGTGGGGGGGTGGAGGGTGAGAAAACCTGGATTTGTGCTGGAAATGTCCCACCTGTTGATCACTTTAGATAAGCTATTACCAGCAGGACAGTGGGGTGGGAGGAGGTATTGTTTCATGATTTCTGTGTGTATATAAAGTCTGCTGCAGTTTCCACGGTAAACATCTGATGAAGTGAGCTGTAGCTCACGAAAGCTCATGCTCAAATAAATTGGTTAGTCTCTAAGGTGCCACAAGTACTCCTTTTCTTTTTGCGAATACAGACTAACACGGCTGTTCCTCTGAAACTTCCCATTTTTGATGTACTTACACAAACTAGCAGCAGGTTTTTTTATCATTTACTCATTGCTCTTCAAATTCTTTTTTGGCCTGTCTAATTATACTTTTATATTTGACTTGCCAGAATTTATGCTCCTTTCTATTTTCCTCAGTAGGATTTGATTTCCATTTTTTAGAAGATGTCTTTTTATCTCTAGCCATCTCTTTTACTAGTTTGTTTAGCCATTGTGGCCTTTTTTATGTTTTGGTCCTCTTAGTACTTTCTTTTATTTGAGGTAGACAATTAGTGTAGCCTCTATTCATGGTGTTTTTTAGGTCTCCATGCAGCTTACAGGCATTTCGCTCTTATGACTGTTCCTTTTCATTTCCATTTAACTAGCTTCCTCATTTTTGTACAGTTTCCCTTTTTTGAAGTTCAATGCTAGTGTGGTGGGTTCTATTTTGGTTTTGGTGGAGCCCATCCTTCCTTTTCCTTTCGCAAAAGGTTGCCCAATTCCTAACAGGCCTAAATCCCTCCTCCCAACACTATCATCTCATCCAGGCATTGTGACAGTAACTTTGCCTGTCTAACTGGCCCGGCACATGGAACTGGGAGCATTTCAGAGAATGCTACTTTGGAGGTCTTGCACTTTGATCTCTTACCTAGCAGCCTGAATTTGGCCTCCAGGATCTCTTTTCCAGATTGAGGTTTGGGGTTTTTTTAGTGGGGACATCCTGGCCAAATCCCATTCCTCCCACAGGACGACAGCCCCATGTAGATGGACGAGTCTACTAGCCTGAGTCAGCTGAGCAGGATTCGGCCATTAGTTTCTTCCCATTTTCTGGCCTTGGATATACCTGTCTGAGCATCCCGCCACGGGCTGCCAGGAGAGCTCCCAAAGGGGCTACTAACGTCAGGGGAGCTGAACAAGTGCAGCACCAAGGAGAAACCTGTGAGAAATGTTCCTAGTGTGGCAAAGGCTGGCAAATGAGGAATGAAGCCTAGTGTCCAGCCTGACAGCTCTCTGGCCCGCCGATAGATTGCCAGCATATTGCAATTCACTGATTGATGGCTTTAAATTGCTTTCCTGCCACCTCCTTGCTGTTAACTGAACTGCTGCCAGACCTCAGCCTTTGCTGCCGAGTGCTGTAATCATCTCTGCTGCAGGCTGCTCCCTCCTGACTCTCTCCTTCTGGCCGGCAGCTGTTGTCCTTCTCCCGTGCTTGTACAGCGTCTGTGAGCACACTCAGATGCACCACCACTGGGGAGCTCTCCTAACCCCCTTGTCACGGGCTGTGGCTTAAAAGCCCCCGCACAGCCCATGGTTTGTGGGATTTATTGCAGTGGCATCGCAAGGCTGCAGCCAGATTAGGGCCCCGTTGTGCTAGGTGCTGTACAAACACAGAGCACGTGATAGTCCCCAGTCAATGTAAACAGTGCTGCCAACTCGCACGATTTTAACCCGCCTTGCAAACTCCTCTTTCATAAAACTCAGCTCCTGGAGCCAAATGAGAACGTTTCTAGCCCTCCTGGGTCCAGAGAAATCTTGCCAATATGACCCAGATGCACCCCCGAGGCTCTTGGTGTTGTTGATACCGCAGAAGAATTAATAGTATTGGGTTTGAGACTCCCAGCAGGAGGGGATGAACTCTTAAAAGGAAAGAGAAATGCGGACACTGAGAGAGGCAAATGCGGACACTGAGGGTGTTTCTCAGCTGAGGGTTCAGGCATGCCATTTAGGCCCAGGCTCCACTAGTGTGCTGTGCAGAGCGGCACTTCTCCCTGGCGAGCGCAGCGTGGGATACGCAGTCACCCCCCAGCTCTCAAGGGCAGGTGTTGGAGAAGCAGGGAATGCGGGCAGCATCAGTGGGCCTTTAAAGCTGGCTCTCCAGATTAGCTGTGCTTCTTCATCACCCAGAAGGTGTCTTAAAAACTTGTCTCCACTTCCTCTCTCTTCCCGAGAGTAGTGCAGGGATCAGCCTTTTGTTCTGTGCATGCCTAGCACCATGGGACCCCAGCTCACGCCTGGGACTCCTTAGAGCTACCGCAGTACAAATGCAGTGACAATAGAATGGCTTACTTTGCCCCGACTCTTTACCTCCTACTGGCATGGTAACTTATTGCCCTCCCCCCCCCCCGCCCCAAGAGAAGATGTCTGTCATCTTTTGATTAGTCAGATTGTTCATTGTCACGGGATCCGTGCCACTGGTTGCAATTTACAATGTATGGCCATTCTGCTGATACCCATTAACTAATATATACCAGCTTTTGGATAAAGCAGTGAGAGAAACATTTTATCCACAGAAATAACAGACAGGGATGCTGCCCTGGCAAAGAGGGATCTTCCCTCAAAGGTGGAGGAGGAGAAGCCATGTACCCGCAAGGCTGGGAGGGTCACGGCCACCACTCCCAAGAGGAAATTAAGGGTGGTGGTCATCAGTGATCTCCTTCTAAGGGGGATGAAAGCATACATCTGCCAGCCTGACATGGCACCCTGAGAGGTTTGCTGCCTGCCAGGAGCCCGTCTCAGAGACATTACAGAGAGATTGCCAAGGATCATCCGGCCCTCTGACTATTACCCCATGCTGCTCATCCATGTGGGCACTAATGATCCTGCGAGGTATGACCCTGAGCAGATCAGAAGTGACTACAGGGCTCTGAGAATGAGGGTGAAGGAGCTGGGGGTCCCAGGCAGAGACAGACACACCCTGAAAGTGAATGCATGGCTACACGGATGATGTCTCCAGGAGGGCTTTGTCTGTTGACCACAGGATGCTGTTCTGAGAAGAAGGATTGCTGAGCAGAGATGGAATCCACCTATCCAGGAAGGGGAAGAATATCTTCAGATTCAGACTCACCTTGTGAGGCAGGCTTTGATGCGCAGAGCCGTAACTAGGCATTTAAGCACCTGGGGCAATCAAGCACTTTTGTGCCCCCTACTGTTTTTTCATCATTAGAAAAAACACACCCACAATTCTCAACATTGCGCTAGTTTTTGAAGATGCTTAACAACGTATAGTCCTGATTTTTATGTACAGATGCTTCTTCTTTGTGTGTGTCACTGTTCCCACAAGTTACAGCCAAATGTCTGGTCATTTGCACTGCTTCTGTACTGGAGAGACACAAAGACTCACTCACTATCCACTCACCGCTTAGGAGTTAGTGTAAACTAAAGAAGTAATAATGGGATATCTGTGGCGTGGACTGCAGGTTTCCCCCTCCTACTGTGTGCTCCCAGGCAGTTGCAATCAGTCAGATGTGCAGTCTGGGCTTCCATAGAAATCCTCAGCTGCGGGGAGGGGAGGGAATGACTAACTTCACACCGAACTGTGATTGCTGTGAGAGTGAATACACATCTCTGACTGTTGGCAGGAAGCGCCGGGATTTACGTTCTTAGCACCCCTTGTTCTGAATACCTTAACTCCATTTTATGATTCAAAACCAAGACTCTGCATTTTTGTGGCTGTGCTTATTTCTCGCTCCCTTCCCCTCCCACAGTGCGATTCACGGGCTATAAGAACGTCTGAAGCAGTTTCCTTCCAGGTGGGATACCCCAGACTCCGCACTCCTGCAGCGGTGCAGGTGACCTGGCTGACAAGGAGCAGGGCGGTTTCAGCCAGACTCAGGGATCGGGGCTGGCTGCAGGTGGTGCTGTTGCCTTCCAGCATCCGGGGTAGCTCTCTGCGGGAATCGGAGCCGGGAGCTCTGGTTGCATTGCCGGGGGGTGTCCTGGTGGCAACATGTAGGATTGCCAAGCAGGGATCCCAGCTCCTGGCAGCCCAGGCCTGGCTCCTTGGTGGCTGGGCTGGCCGGGGTCACTGCAGGGAGGGCCCAATCATGGGCTCCAGGGCCAGGCCCCTCGCCCTTTGCGCAGTGAGCCGCAGCCGAGCAGGGCCAAGGCGCGCAGAGCCCAGCTAAGGCACGTTGATCCCAGCCCCTCCGCTTCCTGCTGCCCTGAGAATTCCCCAGCTGGGCCCCCGCAGGGATAAAAGCGACTCTGGGGAGCTGTGATGGCTCAGAGCTGAGCCCCATTTCCAAGCCCCAATCCCTGAGCACCAGCTAGGGTTGCCATTGCCAACTTTCTCATCGCAGAAAACCGAACACCTTTGTCCTGCCCCCAGCCCTGCCCCTTCCCAAGGCCCCAGCCCCACTCACTCCATCGCACACGCGCCACTTGCCAAGGCAGCTCCCAGCAAAGCGTACATTGGTTTCCTTGTTATAATGAACGAGCTATTCATTTAAATTAAGTAGCCGGTTGCTTGTTTGGGGGCTTTCCCGGCGGGGGCTTCTGCTCCAGCAAGCTATATTGGCTTCTTTGTGTACGTAATGGGCCTGTTCATTTAAATGAAGTAGCCGGTTGCTTGTCTTTCAGTAGCTTTGTCATTGAAGGGCCTGGCTTGTTTTCTGGCTTGGTGCTCGGCAGGGCAAGGTGCCTGCACCATGGGATTGACGTGCTTTGGGCTTGCGGTGAACTTTGTCTCATCTGGGAGCGTCACAAACTGGCTCATTTTCCCTGGGCTGAGGCAGGGGGTTGGGATGCGGGAGGGCTGAGGGCTCCAGCTGGGGGGTGGGGCCGGGGGTGAGGGGTTTGGGGTGGAGGAGGGGGTTCTGGGCTGGGGCAAGAGGGGTACATGCTCCAAGAGGGAGTTTGGGTCTGGGAGGGAGTTCTGAGCTAGGGCAGGGGGTTTGGGTGTGAGAGGGGTTTCGGGGTGCGGGCTCCGGGTGGCACAGAGCTCAGGTAGCTCCCGGGAAGTGGCGACATGTCCCTCCAGTTCCTAGGAGGAGGAAGGGCAGCCGAGGGCTTTGCATGCTGCCCCTGCTGGCAGGCACCACTCCTGCACCTCCCGTTGGCCAACGGGCACTTCAGAGCCAGCACTCAGGGCAGGGGCAGACATGGAGGCCCTGTGGCTGCCCCTCCACCTAGCAACTGGAGGGAGCCCGCCAGCTCTGCACCAACCGGACTTTTAACAGCCCAGTCAGCAGTGCTGACTGGAGCCACCAGGGTCCCTTTTCAGCTGGGGGTCCGGGTGTGCCAGACTCCTGGCAACCCGAGCACCAGCCCAGACCATGAGCTGCCCCCAGAGCTTCCCCCCCTGCAGACCTTTGCTGCTGCGGGAGCATCGCTCTGTGCCAGGCTAAGGGGCTTGCTGCGCCGGGGATCCCCCAGCTTCTAGAGGGGGTGGGGGCGCTATGCCCACTGCAGGGGCTGGAGGCAGCTGGCTGTACTTCCTGCTCAGGCAGCTCCAGCTCCGGGGCCGCCTTGGGGTCTGAGAGCTGGGGAAGCCAGGACCCGCCTTGGGAGAGAGGGACAAGGGCAAGGGTAGCTTGGGAAAGGTACAGGGGAGCTGAGGGGTGGTGACCACAGGCCCATGTGGGGAGTTGGGGAGGGGGACCTGGGAAGTCCAGAGGGGAGCCTTGGGGGGAGGTAAGGGGAGACCTTGAGGGTCCCTGGAGGGCTTGGCAGAGTCTTTGAAGCCCTAGTGGGAAGGTAGCCAAGAGGGCAGGAGGGATCTGATTTTTCCATCCCTGGGTCTGCCCTACTCCCCCTGCCCTGGTTACAGCCCTGGGGGCAGGAGACAAAAGCCCACAGGTAAGTCCAAAACATGGAGACCTGGGTGAAGGGGAAACTTGGGGAACATGAGCAATCACCGCAGGGACAAAGGAGGGACAAGAAGGAATACAGAGGAGAAAGCTAATCAACATCTTAGATGTTTGTAAACTAATGCAGAATAAAGAGAAAGAACTAGAAATCCTAGTGAATAATCACAAGTATAACATAATTGGCATCCCAAAAACTTGCTGGGATAATTCACATGGAATACTGGTGTAGGGGGGCGCAGCTTGTTTGGGAAGCAAAGGCAAGAAAACAAGGGAAAGGTGTTGCCTTGTATATCAAAGATGTATAGACTTGCCCCACAGTTGAGACAGACGTGGGAGGCAGACCCGCTGAAAGTCTCTGGGCCAGGATAAAAGGGGGGAAACAAGGCTGATGTCATGGCGGGGGTCTACTGCAGACCACCTAGCCGGGAAGGAGAGATAAATGAGTTTTTTTTTTTGAACAACTAACACAATCATCCAAAGCACAAGTCGTGGTGGTGAAGGGGGACCTCAGCTACCCAGGCATCTACTGGGAAAATAACCCAGCAGGGCACAGATTATCCCACACGTTCTTGGAATGCACTGGAGACAACACTTTATGATAGAAGGTGGAGAAAGCGACTGGGGGAAAGGCTGGTCTAGATTTGATTCTGATAAACAGGGAGTTGAGAATTTTGAAGGTGGACGGTAGCTTGGGTGAAAGTGATCATGAAATGACAGAGTTCATGATTCTAAGGAATGGTAGGAGGGGAAACAGTGGAATAAAGACAATGGACTTCAAGAAAGCAGGCTTTAGCAAACTCAGAGAATTGGTAGGTAAAATCCTATGGGAAGCAAGTCACGGGGAAAAAAGAGTTCAGGAAAGTTGGCCATTTTTTAAAGAGACATTATTAAAGACACAAAAGCAAACTGTCCCAATGAATAGGAAAGATAGCACCATGCTGTGTTCACCAGGAGATCACCAACAACCCGAAACTCAAAGAGTCACATAAAAAGTGGAAACTAGATTAAATTACAAAGGATTATATAAAAAATCACACAAGCATGTAGGGACAAATTAGAAAGGCCAAGGCACAAAACTAGAAACTAGCTAGGGACATAAAGGGTAACAAGAAAACATTCTACACATACATTAGAAGCAAGAGGAAGACCAAGAACAGGAAAGACCATTACTCAATGTGGAGGCAAAGACAATAACAAAAAATGCAGCCATGGCCAAAGTGTTACATGTCTTTTTGGTTTTCACTAAAAAAGTTAGCAGTGATTGGACAACTAACATAGTGAACCTAGTAAATGGGGTAGCATCTGAGGCTAAAATAGAAAACAAAAAAGTTAAGAGTTTGTAACTTTAGAGTGTAACCCCCTGGGGTTTAGAAAGCATGGCCCCTTTAAAACTTTTTCCTAAGCGGGGAGGGGGAGCAGAAAGGAGGGAAACTCCGGGGGGCCTCTGGAGCTGGAGAGAGAGAGAAGGGCTGCAGCCCGCAGGCCCTCACAGGGTGAAGCAGCAGAGGACCTCCCTGAAGCCTGGGAAGGACAGGGCAGCCGATTGGGGAAACCCCAGGACAGGAGCCAGGAGGAGCACGGTGCCGGGGGGGAATCACCCAAGAAGGACAGGCCGGAGCTGGACCCAGTATCACTGCTGCCTTGTGGTGGAGGGAATTTTTCCTGCTGCATTCCTGCACGCGCCGTCTCTTGGCCAGAGCTGCCTGCAGAGCAGACTCCATCTTGGCCAAGAGGGCGCATGCGGGAATGCAGCAGGGAAAGTCCCTTCCACCCCAGGGACACCTGTTCCAACCCCCCCCCCCCGAGTGAACACACCCACCCGCAGGAAAAGTACAATGGATATAACAAAGGGAAATATTTATTTACAGAGGGACGAGAGGAGAAAAACAGCCAGGGGAAGTATAGGGGGAGCAGTAGAACAGGGTTGCATCCAAACCAGGCCCAGTGGTAGCACAGGCTGCCAGGGCAGACGCCGAGCAATGTGTTTGCACACAGAGTTCAGGAGGCCTGAGCAAAGTTCCAGTTCAGTGCTGAGTCTTGGGTGCTCCTGGTCATCTTCGGCACCAGTGAACTTTCCCCAACAGACCCCCCCCCGGTGCCCTCTTCCGCCGCTCTCTGCAAAGCCACACAGAGCGACCACCTCCCCACTTAACTAGCTACAGCCTCCCTCCGTATTCCCAGTGCAGAGTCACCAGCCCCAGGACTTACAGCCCCATGCAGCTTTGGGCAGTCGTGACACTGGGTCCAGCTCCGCCCTGTCCTTCTCGGGCGATTCCCGCCCTGGCACAGTGCTGCTCCTGGCTCCTGTCCTGGCGTGTCCCCGATCGGCCGCCCTGTCCTTCCCAAGCGTCAGGGAGGTCCTCTGCTGCTTCACCCTGCGAGGGCCTGCGGGCTGCAGCCCTTCTCTCTCTCTCCAGCTCCAGAGCCCCCCCAGAGTTTCCCTCCTTTCTCTCACTGCTCCCCCTCCCCCCTTAGGAAAAAGATTTAAATGGGCCATGCTTTCTAAACCCCAAGGGGTTACAAGTTGTTTAGACAAGTTAGACGTCTTCAAGTTGGCAAGGCCTGATGAAATTCCTCCTAGAAATACCTTAAGGAACTGTCTGAAGAGATGTCTGAGCCATTATCGATTATCTTTGAAAACTCGTGGAGGCTGGGAGAGATGCCAGAGACTGGAAAAGGACAAATTCAGAACCTATCTACAATAAGGGGAATAAGGACAACCTAGGGAATTATAGACAAGTCAGCTTAAATATGGTACCTGGAAAGATAATGGAGCAAATCATCAAACAATCAGCCTGTAAGCACTTGGAAGATAGTAAAATGATCTATAACAGTCACCGTGGATTTGTCAAGAGCAAATCATGTCAAATCAACCTAGTACCCTTCTTTGACAGGGTAACAAGCCTTGTGGATGGGGGTAATAGTAGATGTGGTATATCTCAACTTTAACAAGGCTTTTGATACCGCCTCACATGACCTTCTCATAAGCAAACTAGAGAGATATAGCCGAGACGAACCTACTATAAGGTGGGTGCACAACTGGTTGGAAAGCATACTCAGAGTAGTTATCAGTGGTTCACAGTGAAGCTGAAAGGACATATCAAATGGGGCCCCACTGAGTCCTGTTCTATTCAATATATTCCTACATGATTTGCATAACTTCCTACTTATAACGTTTGTGGATGGTACCGAACTGGGAGGAAGAGTGATGCCACTGAATACTCTCTCTGCGCTATTGTATTCAGGTTCTTATCCCAGCCTCATGACCGTAGTATCTGAGCTCCTTGCAGTGATGCATTAAGCCATGAGGTTAACATCTGTGGAAGGCTGGTTTGAGCTGAGAGGTGGTGCCATGTGGGAGAAGGGCTGAGTCCATAGCTCCAAGGAGGGGATGGAAAGGAAGGCTCCTGGTTTTCACAAGAGCTCTGTGACTGGAGGGGGAGTCCCACACCCTCAGGAGGGCTTTAGCTAATGAGTGTGGGAGGTGCCCAGCAGCCAGGTGTGTCAAACATATGCCATATGTCCCCCATGACTGTCCTCCTGCACCTGCAGCTCACCCTGTCCACCACACAGGGACCTGGCCACAGCGGCCAGCCTGAGAGCATGATGTCACCTGAGTGAGTGGAGCTGAGGAGGGAGCTCGTGCCTGATTGGCCTCAGGCACCTAAGCCCCTCCTTCTCCCCATATCAATCAGCTGCTGCCACCCCACTCCCACCTGAGTGGTGATGTGCATGACCTGGCCTCCCTGCACTGAACTGCACCCCTGGACTCCTGCTCTCTCCCTGCTGGCATCCTTCCCTGCAGCGTCCCTTCCCCAGGTGGGAATGCCCAGAGTGAGGGAGCAGTCCACAAAGTGGGAGAGGGGAAGAGATTATCCAAAGTGGGGGAAGGAGAATTCTCAAAGGGACGGGGGAGAGAAAGGGGAGGGATTCCCTAAAATGGGGAGGGGGAGTGTGTCTGTGAGAAGGATTCCCCAAAAGGAGGGATAGAAATTACCCCCCCCCCAGGGGGACAAATTCCCAAGTACAGGGTAAAGAGATTAATGCCCAAGTGGGCAGGAGGGAATTCCCAAACTGCTGAGGAAAGAGGGAAAAGTCACCTGCTGGTGGCAGTGGCCGGGGGTGGGGGGGTGGGTGGCATAGTAAATGGGTTGTGGGATGGAGGACTCATAAATTCACTTACTTTCAAATGTCATTAGTTGTCTTTAAAGGCACCGTTCAACATTGCTCCCGAAGGAGGTCTGTCTGCAGCTGGACAAGAGCCCATCACCAGCCTCAGCTCCTGGACTCTACAGGGAAAGGCCAAGGGCCCTTGCCACAGAGTGGGTTTGATGCTCCTGCTGCTATAAACCCGCTGACAAATAGAGGTGACATCACACACAGACCAAAGGAGAGGGGGTTGGGGGGATGTACCCAAAGCCCCAAGCTCATTGACATGGCAAAAGCTACAAGCTGCAGTAAGGATTGTAGTTAGAGCAGGTTGGAAATTTTCCGACAGAACCTTTTTCAGTTGGCACATGCTGTTTGGTGGAGACTGAAACGTTTTGCAGAAACGGGTTGATTTTGATGAAGTTTCTTTTGGGGGGTGGGGAGGAGGGAACCAGAATGGAGCATTTGGGTAAGGTCAAAACATTCCGTTTCAATCTTTTTAGAAGAGAACATTTTGTTTTTCCATTTCAAAACAACTTTTCATTTTTTGATGTAATCTAGCATAATGTAAATCTTAAACAATAAAATATAAAATCTGAAGAACACTTTTCAATTGACCTGAAATGTTCTTTCCCCAGAATTTTCTTTCATGAAATTTTTGTTGTTGTTGGTTTTCATTCTGGTTTGGAATAAAAAAATGTCAAAATTGTGGAATTTCCTGTGGAAAAAAAATTCAGTTCCCACACAGCTCCAGTTAGAACATCTCCATGACATATGGACTGTATAAGGAACAAAGGATACTTCCACTTCTCCTCTCAGGTGAGTCTGTGTGTAGGCTGCTGGCCACTCTGATTAAGAAGCAGGAAGTGCATGTGGGAGAGAGAGCTTAGGATGGGAGCTAGGTCTGAATTACGCATTGATGGGGGTGAACTGCCCCGGTGGTTGTTTTCAGAGAGGTAAATTGGAGGGGAAAAGAGAAAGGAATCTTCCTTTGTTATCCGTGTTTTAAATATAGATGGTTGTGGCAAGCCATGCATCTAAGCAACCATTTTCCATCAAAGGTGCCTAGCATGCATGGAACGTCTGTTCAGTTTGGTTCTGCATTATTTCAGGGTGTGCGTGTATCTCTTTGCAACTGTATAGGTGAGTTCAGTGCTTGTTGAAGGTTTACATTGAAAAGCATTATTTCTATGGCTTTTGCAAAGCAACGCTTGTGATGCACTGGCTGCCCAGTCTGTTACAGTGCTCACAAGAGGTAACACTTGTAGATGAGAGGAACACGGCCAACAAAATGTATCCTGCTTCTTAGAACCCATTTTCCCAAGGAAAAATAAATTAAGGGGTAGCATTACCGTTAGATGCCTGTATAGTAGGGCTGTAGAAGGCTCATTATGAAACCTCCACCCATTCCAAATGCACTTGATTTTGAATTTCTTTTTAAGCTTGAAACTTCAGTTCATCCCCAAAGGGTTTGCTAACAGTCAACCATACCTGGATCTTCTCAAGATGGACTCGTTGCCAGTCTGTGATTTGTTTGCACTGAAACAATTTATCATGGTTTTGAAGTGAAAGCTGTTGAAATTTAGAGTGAAGGATCCCATGCAGGCTGAAACTAAGAAAGGATCCATAGAATCATAGAATATCAGGGTTGGAAGGGACCTCAGGAGATCATCTAGTCCAACCCCCCGCTCATCTGCAGATCCCTATGGTCTGCAGATGCCACAGTACTACTAAATTACTTCTGCCATGGCCAGTGCATGTCCAAAGCCTTCATTATACAGACCCTCTATGGGACTTTTCATCACAGATTTCTATTGCACTAAAAGACTAGGGTCTTTGTCCCCTTCTTGAGGCTGGTCCATAGAAGAGAACTTAATGAGCCTGCTACAACTCCTAGCTGACAGACTTAGTCCTGTAGCTCAAGAGATAGAGGCTTATGTTTTCATGGCCCACTCAAAAGTCCACTGACAATGGGGGAGAGAGGGCTTTCTATTTACTTCAGTGGGCTTTGGATCAGGCTGCTTTACTCTAAAATGGCTGGAATCAGAACCTGCTGCCTGGCCTGTAAAAAAGTGGTGGAGAGGGTTGGTGTGTAAAGATAGGTTGGCATGACATCCGCTCTGTCACCTTGTGTTATTAACGTTCAGGTGCTAACCTCCCAGGCAAGCAGGAGCCCACCCCTAGCCAGCGTGGAATGGAGAAGATTGCAGACTCTCAGGTTAGAGCTGGTTCTACACTCAGTTTTTGTTCTGCTTCACAAATGGACAGTTCAATCAGTGCAACATGTTCAGGTCAATGAATTTATTCCATCATAAAAGTACTTATTTCAGTCAATTTGCAGGAATTAATTGTATCTCTAGAAGTACTTTTGCGTCCATGTAACTGGGGCCACGTTCAAGGCTTGTGCCACTTTAACTGTATTGCCTTCTAAATTGATATAGTTAAAGCAGTACAAAAACTGTGTGTAGACGAGTCCTTATGTGGGGATTACAGCTTCCAGATTCTATAGGTCCTAGCACACAATGCTCCATCTTGGTCTGATCACTTTCCTGCTCAGTTCAAGAGGAAGCACTGCATGCAGAAACCTGTAGCTTCGGAGGGATGCTTTTTTATATTAAAGATGAGGGTCCCTACAGGACATAGGACATAACCCTGCATGATGCACTGCAAACCAGGAACCCTGGGGCGAGCATTATCAGAGCAATGGCAGAGTGTTTACATTCCAGGGTGACTGAATACAAAATGTCAGAGATGATTAAAGGGGTAAAAACAGGAGACACTTCAGGCTCTTGGTTTTAACCACGGCCTTGTCTACACACAAAAGTGGTATCATTTCAACTATGCTAGTACAGTTAAAGTGCTACAACCCCTTCTCGTGTGGATGCAGTTATGCAGTATAAATGGGTATAGATGTGTTTATACGGGTGTAAGACATTCCCTAATGGGAAAGATACTGGTACAAGGCACCTGTATAACTGCACCCACAATAGGGGTTTTGCAAGTATAACTATCTTGATTTAAAAAAAATCACACCCCTAATAGAAATAGTTACACCAGTATAAACTGAGTGTGAAGAGCTATTTTACTTTGCATCAGAGTTAAACTGTGAAGCAACCCAGGTACGAAATTATTTAAAAAGCTAAAAAATGCCCCATCTTAAACGACAAAAATGTAGTTTTGAATGCTTTTTGACCAACAGTAGCAAAAAGATGATTTTTTCAAACTAATTTTGATGCCTCTTAGCATGGACTTTGAGAATCAAATCCAGCAGTACATACACATTCCCAATGAACTCACTGGATAAGGTATGCAGGATTTAGCCCTATGTTTTTTAATTATGGGTCAGATTCTCTCCTAGATGGTTGATTTCCTGCATAAGAAAACCCTTCCAAACTGAGACTCACAGAATTTTTCTTCCATGGGAGGGTCAGATTTGTCTCCCATGGATCTGCACTATCACTCAGTTACCAGCTATGAGAGTACCCCACAGAATAACAAACACTACACAACAATCCCAAAGCAGTTCTTTTCCTTTTTCTGGGCTACAAAGAGGTCAAAATTAAAGTCTTCCTATTGCAGAGGACAATCAAATGCCAAATGAAAACCCTAGTTATTTTTTTACAAATGTTACCTTACTCTTCTCCTTAATGCATGCAATCTGCTTTTGTGCTGCCCAGACACAATATGCCAGGGTTGTGAGTTCAATCCTTGAGGGGGCCATTTAGGGATCTGGGCCAAAAATTGGGGATTGGTCCTGCTTTGAGCAGGGGGTTAGACTAGACCTCCTGAGGTCCCTTCCAACCCTGATATTCTGTGATTATTTTCTTTACTTGTTATTCACCTTCTGTAACAACACAAAGCATGGCATTCTTTCTATGTGTCCCACCCCAGGGATGTAATTTTGGTTTATATATGTTCCCATATTTATCAGTTTGAATGATGTTTCTAGGTGTGATCTTCAGTGTAACCAAGTGAGTTTTATTATGACTGTCGATCTTACTTGGATCTGAACTGTATCTAGTGACAGACCTTAGTGCTGAATAACATGTATAGTGAGATGTATCAATTGCTGTATTCAGTCACTCCTTTCACAAGTGAAAAGTAACCACGCATTAATCTCCTACTGGGCAAAAATAAATTTTAAGGACATCTCAGCTACTCATACTAAGGATTATGTTTTTGCATCAGTGCCCTGGAGGGATTACGTGTTATGTGTTTAGAATAGGTCACTGATTTGGAATAATTGCCTTGTGTGAAATAAATTTTAAAGCCAAAATTGATTTAACCTCAGCCACTAACTACGTAGTCACTGTCATAATTAGAGAGTAGATCCACTGCAGGGCTGGATAATAATCTAATAGCCCCCCATTAACCGTGAATGTGTGAATGGCTTGATTTTCCCTGAGATAACATTCAGCGTAGAAAAGTACAAATAAATTATGTGATGAATCATCCAGGAGATGAATCTGAACGTCATCCTGATGGATGAATCGTACACATAATCGGCCAGCAGCAGGTGTGCTGAAGTGATGCTGCTGGGCTGAGCTGACAATCAATAAAGCTCTATCATGTGCACATGGGGCCATCTCCGTCTCTCATTCTCCAGCTGCCATCCCCAGTAACAGCCAATATCCTAGCCTGGCAGCCTCAGCTCAACCCCGTTGGACATTAAACACGAGGCAAAGTGCCTGGCTAGAAATGAATGTAACCTACCAAAAACTACACTAATGTTGCAAAGTTCAGCCCTCAGATATAAGGTAGTGATCAACAGCTTGATGTCTAGTTGGCAGCTGGTATCAAGCGGAGTGCCCCAGGGGTCGGTCCTGGGGTCGGTTTTCTTCAACTTCTTCATTAATGATCTGGAGGATGGGATGGATTGCACTCTCAGCAAGTTCGCAGATGACACTAAGCTGGGGGGAGAGGGAGATACGCTGGAGGGCAGGGATAGGATACAGAGGGTCCTAGACAAATTGGAGGATTGGGCCAAAAGAAATCTGATGAGGTTCAACAAGGACAAGTGCAGAGTCCTGCACTTAGGACAGAAGAATCCCAAGCACTGTCAGAGGCAGGGGACCGACTGGCTAAGCGGTAGTTCTGCAGAAAAAGACCTGGGGATTACAGTGGACGAGAAGCTGGAGATGAGTCAGCAGTGTGCCCTTGTTGCCAAGAAGGCCAACGGCATATTGGGCTACATTAGTAGGAGCATTGCCAGCAGATCGAGGGAAGTGATTATTCCCCTCTATTCAGAACTGGTCAGGCCACATCAGGAGTATTGTGTCCCGTTTTGGGTTTCCCATTACAGAAAGGAGGTGGACAAATTGGAGAGCGCCCAGCGAAGGGCAACAAAAATGATTAGGGGGCTGGGGCACATGACGGATGAGGAGAGGCTGAGGGAACTGGGCTTATTTAGTCTGCAGAAGAGAAGAGTGAGGGGGGATTTGAGAGCAGCCTTCAACGACCTGAAAGGGGTTTCCAAAGAGGATGGATCTAGGCTGCTCTCAGTGGTGTCAGATGACAGAACAAGGAGCAATGGTCTCAAGTTGCAGTGGGAGAGGTCTAGATTGGATATTAGGAAACACTATTTCACTAGGAGGGTGGTGAAGCACTGGAATGGGTTTCCTAGGGATGTGGTGGAATCTCCTTCCTTAGAGGTTTTTCAGCTCAGGCTTGACAAAGCCCTGGCTGGGATGATTTAGTGGGTGTTGGTCCTGCTTTGAGCAGCGGGTTGGACTAAATGACCTCCTGAGGGCCCTTCCAACCCTGACTGAAGAAGGAATTACATGGTGGAATTGTCTGATCTGCTATCCAGGTCTGATGAGATTTTTATAGATTTTATAGATTTTAAGGCTGGAAAAGCCCATTATAATATGTAACTGCTGGTTGAGCTAGAGCACCTATTTTAAGGCTTGTCTAAACATTACATTTTTTCCTCATGGCAGCGTGATTTTATATGATTCTATGAAATGTCAGATTTGCAGAGGCAACTGTCAGCCTTAACTCTGTCCACTTGTGTGTACACATTGGGGTGTAGTCTAACTACATGATCATGGACTTGTGGCCAAGAGTCAATCAAGTGCCGCGCACATGCGGCAATGTGTGTTCAGGTGCTCTTCCGCCCACTGCTCTGCAGCCATGTTGCTCCTGCCCTCTGCCTGGGAGCCCCTGGCCAGCTGCTCCTGGGACCCTCCTGCTGGCCGTGCAGAGCGGAGGGGGGAGAGGGGCCGCTGATGTCAGGGTATCCCTCTCCCCCACCCATGGACCCCATCTTCGCAGAGTGCGGGGGGCAGGGCTCAGGAGCAGGACAGAGCGGCTGGCAGCGGCTGCAGTCTGAATGAGCCTTGTGATGAGTGCCGCTGTGCTTCAAGAGACAGCGCATGGTCTGTCATCGACTTCCCCAGCAGCCAGCTCCCGACATGCTCTGTCTCTGTGACTCACACACACACACACACACACACACACAGAGTCTGTCTCTCACAAACACACTGTCACACACACTCTGTCTCTCTCACACACACACACAGAGTCTCTGACACACACACGATCTCTCACACACACACATACTCTGTCTCTTTCACATTCACCTCCCAACACATACTTGTGTTGTTGTTGTTACTTGGTACATCCTACAGTGCATATATATTCTCTGTAATTTTATTCTTTCAGAGTGCTGTTATTTTAGTGTTTTGTCTGGTTTATGCATTTCATAATTGTATTTCTCTCTTATCCTTAAATTTAATTCCTTGAGTGGTGAGTTCTAAAATGCCTAACCTGTCCTGGCTGGAGTAATTATCCCTATGGTAAGTTTTTAAAAATATACATTATAGCTATGTCTTTTGTTTCTACTGGTGGTGCACATCTGCACATTACCTCGATATTGGTCCACATAACAAAATTCATTCCACACATGGATGGAAAAAATTAGAGGGAACATTGGACAGTCCAGGCACCTCAAGGGGAGAACAGAAGGTTTAAACCTTCCTGACGCAGGGAAGAAAGGTAAGCAGCAGGATACGGACCCTGGACTTCAGGAAAGCAGACTTCGACTCCTTCAGGGAACAGATGGCCAGGATCCCCTGGGGGACTAACTTGAAGGGGAAAGGAGTCCAGGAGAGCTGGCTGTATTTCAAGGAATCCCTGTTGAGGTTACAGGGACAAACCATCCCGATGAGTCGAAAGAATAGTAAATATGGCAGGCGACCAGCTTGGCTTAAGGGTGAAATCCTAGCGGATCTTAAACATAAAAAAGAAGCTTACAAGAAGTGGAAGGTTGGACATATGACCAGGGAAGAGTATAAAAATATTGCTCGGGCATGTAGGAATGTTATCAGGAGGGCCAAATCGCACCTGGAGCTGCAGCTAGCCAGAGATGTCAAGAGTAACAAGAAGGGTTTCTTCAGGTATGTTGGCAACAAGAAGAAAGCCAAGGAATGTGTGGGCCCCTTACTGAATGAGGGAGGCAACCTAGTGAGAGAGGATGTGGAAAAAGCTAATGTACTCAATGCTTTTTTTGCCTCTGTTTTCACTAACAAGGTCAGCTCCCAGACTGCTGCGCTGGGCATCACAAAATGCGGAAGAGATGGCCAGCCCTCTGTGGAGATAGAGGCGGTTAGGGACTATTTAGAAAAGCTGGACGTGCACAAGTCCATGGGGCCGGACGAGTTGCATCCGAGAGTGCTGAAGGAATTGGCGGCTGTGATTGCAGAGCCACTGGCCATTATCTTTGAAAACTCGTGGCGAACCGGGGAAGTCCCGGATGACTGGAAAAAGGCTAATGTAGTGCCAATCTTTAAAAAAGGGAAGAAGGAAGATCCTGGGAACTACAGGCCAGTCAGCCTCACCTCAGTCCCTGGAAAAATCATGGAGCAGGTCCTCAAAGAATCAATCCTGAAGCACTTGCATGAGAGGAAAGTGATCAGGAACAGCCAGCATGGATTCACCAAGGGAAGGTCATGCCTGACTAATCTAATCGCCTTTTATGATGAGATTACTGGTTCTGTGGATGAAGGGAAAGCAGTGGATGTATTGTTTCTTGACTTTAGCAAAGCTTTTGACACGGTCTCCCATAGTATTCTTGTCAGCAAGTTAAGGAAGTATGGGCTGGATGAATGCACTATAAGGTGGGTAGAAAGCTGGCTAAATTGTCGGGCTCAACGGGTAGTGATCAATGGCTCCATGTCTAGTTGGCAGCCGGTATCAAGTGGAGTGCCCCAAGGGTCGGTCCTGGGGCCGGTTTTATTCAATATCTTCATAAATGATCTGGAGGATGGTGTGGATTGCACTCTCAGCAAATTTGCGGATGATACTAAACTGGGAGGAGTGGTAGATACGCTGGAGGGGAGGGATAGGATACAGAAGGACCTAGACCAATTGGAAGATTGGGCCAAAAGGAATCTGATGAGGTTCAATAAGGATAAGTGCAGAGTCCTGCACTTAGGACGGAAGAACCCAATGCACAGCTACAGACTAGGGACCGAATGGCTAGGCAGCAGTTCTGCGGAAAAGGACCTAGGGGTGACAGTGGACGAGAAGCTGGATATGAGTCAGCAGTGTGCCCTTGTTGCCAAGAAGGCCAATGGCATTTTGGGATGTATAAGTAGGGGCATAGCGAGCAGATCGAGGGACGTGATCGTCCCCCTCTATTCGACATTGGTGAGGCCTCATCTGGAGAACTGTGTCCAGTTTTGGGCCCCACACTTCAAGAAGGATGTGGATAAATTGGAGAGAGTCCAGCGAAGGGCAACAAAAATGATTAGGGGACTGGAACACATGAGTTATGAGGAGAGGCTGAGGGAGCTGGGATTGTTTAGCCTGCAGAAGAGAAGAATGAGGGGGGATTTGATAGCTGCTTTCAACTACCTGAAAGGGGGTTCCAAAGAGGATGGCTCTAGACTGTTCTCAATGGTAGCAGATGACAGAACGAGGAGTAATGGTCTCAAGTTGCAGTGGGGGAGGTTTAGGTTGGATATTAGGAAAAACTTTTTCACTAAGAGGGTGGTGAAACACTGGAATGCGTTACCTAGGGAGGTGGTAGAATCTCCTTCCTTAGAGGTTTTTAAGGTCAGGCTTGACAAAGCCCTGGCTGGGATGATTTAACTGGGAATTGGTCCTGCTTCGAGCAGGGGGTTGGACTAGATGACCTTCTGGGGTCCCTTCCAACCCTGATATTCTATGATTCTATGATTCCAGAATAAGCAATTAAACCAGCTGATTGTATACTATGTCATTGTGCTATAAAAATATGTTGGTTAAGGTCTTTTATGAAAGGTTGTAATGGTCTGAACTGGATAGTCATTATGAAATATGTAATGTATCCAGACTGTGGGTCTGAATGTAAATGTGTGTATATACAGGAAATTGCAAAAAGAACAGGAGGACTTGTGGCACCTTAGAGACTAACCAATTTATTTGAGCATGAGCTTTCATGAGCTACAGCTCACTTCATCAGAGACTAACCAATTTATTTGAGCATAAGCTTTCGTGAGCTGAAGTGAGCTGTAGCTCACGAAAGCTTATGCTCAAATAAATTGGTTAGTCTCAAAGGTGCCACAAGTCCTCCTTTTCTTTTTGCAAAGACAGACTAACAGGGCTGTTTGATCAGTTTCCACGGTATGCATCCGATGAAGTGAGCTGTAGCTCACGAAAGCTTATGCTCAAATAAATTGGTTAGTCTCTAAGGTGCCACAAGTACTCCTTTTCTTTTTACTAACAGGGCTGTTACTCTGAAACCATACCGAAAATTGTAACTGTGGACAACTTTGCTAATCAGGCAGGGAGGGGCTACCACCCAAGTAGTTTACATGGAAAGCAGCTTAAAATACCCATCCATTTTCCAACCCAGGAAAAGACAATGGTGGACTATTACAGTTAATGGGAAGACATTGAGACATCCTGGCCATCAACTCAAGAGGGAATTTCCCCCACTCTGAATAATCATGAGTCACTATGCAACCAGATTTAAAAAAGGGAGGCAGGAAGCCTTTTCAAAGGGAGGTTTGATTGAGCCAGGTCTGTTTAAACCAAGCAACTTTCCATTTGTTTTGACCAACTAGGCTTGAGTTTTGAGGCAGTTCTTTGTTGCTTGTCCTGTGGGCTGCTTTTTTTTTTGATTGGTTTTTGAATTTACGTTCTTGAGGTGGGCGGTTTTGGGGAAGACTTGAGACTGGAAGGGCTGTTGGAGTCACCCTTCAAGGACTAACTAGGCTGGTGGAAGCCAGGGTGAGACCTTGTGCTTGTGGGCATGCTGCTGGTGTCAGGCCTCTGAGCCACAGCTGCACAGCATAAAGGCACCCAAGGTTATAGGGCAGGTAGCGACAGTACCCCTTACCGGTCTGAGTGATCCCCAAAACATCACAGGAGTATTTTTCCACAGTATCCCCACAACAGATCCTGTGAAGCCCACCACCACCCTTACTTTGGGCTCCTCTAAATGTTCAGGAAAATCCCAGCAGTCATTTTTTAAAGTGAGTCTCTAGCCTTTTTCCTTGCACAGATCACCCAGAAAATGGCAACCAATTACCAGTGTTGAAAGTCTGTCAGTGTGATATTTCCCCCCCTGAAACTCACCAGTTATTCATGGTTCCCCATTTAGAGCTGAGGTCTGACATTCATAGCTGCAAAACACACAGCTGTGGTCCCTTCCGTTCTGAGGACAGCCCCAGATTAATTTGCAGCCATCATTGATGATGGTCAGACCTCTGCAAACTCTTCCCCTCCCCATCTCCCCTCAGCTGCCACTGTCTGCAGAGGAGAAACTAATGTGGCCTCTTGCTGCAAAGAAGATAGCTCAACAGTACAAGAGGCAGCTCAACCATATGGACTAAGCATGAGCCTGGGGCCATTGTACAGTAATCCCAGCTCTGAGGCTGACTTCCCTGTGACCTTGGCCAGGTTATTTAATCTCTCTGACCCAATTCCTACCTCTATAGACTGGAAACCTACCTTCCCGTGATGATGGGACTAGCGCAGAGTACTCAAAAGGATGAAGTATTAGTGTGAGTGGGGGGAGGAATTTGAAGTGAGCGGACTCCAGGTGAGAGTAAGGGTGATAGAGAGATCTCTTGAGGCAGGGGACAGAGGGAAGGGAAAGGGAAGAGACAGCATATCCTGGGACAAAACAAGGGGTGGAAAATAGAAAAGGAGTGTTGCCGGCACCCAGTGCCGAGAGGCTGAACAACAGCTTGAGTTGGTTCGTTACCAGGAACATGAATGGAGGAGAGGAGATGGTGCTTCTCAAAGGAAGAAAAATGCACAGGGATGAGGTGGATGGGAATGGCTAGAATGAGTCAGAAAGGGGGATAAACAAATGGAAGGGGATACACCACTAAAAGCCCCCAAGGACTGGGGGGAGTGAATTCTGTTCTGTTTGTTAGTCCTTCATTTTACTATGTTTCTTTGGAGACATCCCCCATCCCTGTCAAGTGGAAGGACTTGAGCACTTTTGTTACTTGATATTGCTGGATTCTGTAGTTAAATAACTGAAGGGAAAATCTCCTGAAATGCCCCAGGAGGCTCTCCTGTCTCTTTGGGTGAAGAATAGTTCCTTCTGTGGACCCTAGCACTCACACCAGGAGTGAAATCCTGGCCCTGCTGAAGTTCACTCCTATTGAATTTTCTAAGGCCAGGATTTCACTGCAGGACTTCAGTTCTGCAGCAGAAGAAAACTGGTGGCAGAATGAAGAGCTGCTAAAACACTAAGTTCTCCCTCACACTGCTAGCGCCAGACTTGTGTAGAATGGCATGTTTGTGGAGGGACAGTCAGGGTATTGCATTGCTTCTCCAAACCATCCCAAGTGACTGTGGCTAGCTCTGCTTAATATGCATAGAGACCAGAGAGGAACTTGAGTTTTTAAGATGCATTTCCCACATTATGTGGCAGCTCATGAAGAAGGAATCCAGAAGAGATTGTTTGTTTGTTGTGTCTGGATAGGAGGGAATTTAGTGATGATCAAACAGAGGGATTACAAATTATGAGAGGACTAAAGCAAAACAAGATGAGTAATTCGTGCTGATGGGGGCAAATCTTTAACTGTGAGGATAATTATCCACTGGAACAAATTGCCAAGGGATGCGGTGGGTTCTCCATTACATGGTATCTTTAAAGCCTGGATGTTTTTCTAAAACATACAATTCGACTTGGCCAGAACATTTGGGGTGTGATGTAGAAATCACTCGGTGGGCGTCTGTTGTCTGTGCTATGCAGGACGTCAGACTAGATGATCTAATGGCCTCTTCTGGCCTTAAACCCAGGGGAAATACATGTGTATTTCACCTCAAGAACAGGAAATTCATGTAGGCCAAGGGTCAAGTCTGGAGATGTGCTGATCACCTGCAGTCCCACTGAAATCAAAGGGCTCGATCCTGCGCCAATTTACTTTCATTAATCAGTGTGTCATTCACTGCAGTGGGACCCCGAAGACAATTTCAGGTGCTCCCAGGACTTGGCTGTATGTGCTGAGACTGCCGAAGGGAATAGCTCCAATGCATTTGAGGCAGCCAAGTTTGAGGGGCTGGAATTATACAGTCACACAGCCTAGGCCATCTGAGAAAGACCTACAGGACAGGCTTGTGAGGCAAAATGGCATTTTCATCTTAATCACTTGTTTTTGCCCTAAGCTTATGATTTCTTCTGACAAGTTAACTTCATTCATGTCTAGTGCTAGAATAGGAATAAGAGGTCTGGGGGGGATTGTGTGCTACCATGGCAACAGTCACCATAGCAACTATTCCATTAGTTGGCTGCTGATGAAATGCAAATACTAATATGGTTTCAGTGAAGTCATGTTGTAGTAATTACAGGAGTTTCATTCATCCAGTCCTCGTGGCACACTGGGAATGCAAATGTCGCCCTGAGAAGTCTGAGCAATCACACAAACGTGACTGAGCAGCTTGCAGCATCAATGGAAGACTAGTCCTTGCACCGAGGGATTTGCACTATCCATGCAGACAGTTCCCCTGCACTTGAGAAGGAAGAGATTACAACCTGGTTAATTTCCCAGACTGCAGCCAGAGAGCAATGAACCTTCACAGTATTCTTGGAACTGTGCCTTTGACAAGGTAAATGATTTAAACAGTCCTGCACGACATTTCCCATTGCCCTGCAATACTTTCAGTAATAGCTGGGTTTAAAAATGCCAGGGGATTTTTCTTCTCTATCTTTTCTTCAAGTGATGACAAAGTACTACTACATCTACTTGTAAAGGTGTCCATTTGACACACAGAAAGCGGACAGGACAAACGCAGAACAAGGTTCATCAGATCTGCACTCAGAGAGGCCAGCATGATTAGCAAAGACAGATTTAAAAGACTGGTGCTATTTGGTTTAGAGAGAAAGGAATAAAATATAACAATATAGAGGTATATAAAGCAAAGAATGGCATAAGGAAGGACATCATGTGCTCCAATCTCTTGTAATGCTTGAAGAAGATAAACAATACAATTAAAAATGCTGAAAGATTGATTTATATTTGGTCCACTGCCCACATCATTGAGGTCAAGAATTAGCAGGGTTTAGAGTCAGATAAGATGTTTATATGGTATTTAGAACATCCACAGGGGCAGTAAACAGAGTACAAACATAGGATGATTGCAAATGCTCATGTTTGGGGAAATATTCATACTTAGCTTTTACCATCCATAGATCTCCAGTGTTTTGCAAACGTGCAGCTGTATCAGTATCTCCATTTTAGAAAGAGGGACACTGAGACCTAGAGGTGCAGTAACTGGCCCACACTCTCACACAAAGTCAATGAAAGAGCCAGGAAATGCACCAGACTCCCAGTCCAGAGCCATGTCCATGGGCTTACACTACCTGCCGGCGTTCACACTATCTGGGCAGGAATAGGAAGAAACCATCCCCATAGGCCTGATAGTGAATCACTGTCCATGACAGAGGTTTCACACTGCCTCTAAAGCATGAGGTATCGGCCCCTTTTGGAGTGTGCAAACCAAAGCAGACAGACAGCTGGTCTAAGATGGCAAGTTAACGCCTACATTCCTAGTAAGCACTGAATCCTGTTACACACTGAGCACAAGTACTCTCAGCAGAACACAGCCTGTGTGGAATACTGAACTATTGAGCAAATGGGGGGCTCTTTCGGTACAGGGGGTACACAAACCCCACTCTGAGCAACAAAGCGCAAGGAGCTGCTCTGGCTCAGGCAGCCCCGCCCCACCACAGCTACATGACATGATAGGCTGATGGAGGAGTTACCAGGAGGCCAAACTGCTCCCCTCTGTGCAGAGGGGGGAGGAGAAAAGACGTTTAACTCGCAGCTCCTGAGGGAAGGCAGGATCTTTTCCCACAACTGCTTGGCGGTCCCTCCCCAACGGAAGGGAGGGCATGATTTGATATACCCCCATCACACTAACTCGGTCTGTTTGTGTTAATTCCCCTTGGTTTGGTTTTTGGGCTATCCTGCAAGGGGAGAGACTTGGAAGTAAGACTGTGGTGTGGGATTGCCACCCTTACTTCTGCCCTGCCCTCAGAGCTGGGTGCCACCTGAGCGACAGCTGCTGCTCTCTGGCCACCCAGCTCTGACGGCAGCGCAGAAGGGAGGGTGGCAATGCCACAATCCTTCCTAAAATAACTTTTGACAGGTTTCAGAGTAGCAGCCGTGTTAGTCTGTATTCGCAAGAAGAAAAGGAGGACTTGTGGCACCTTAGAGACGAACAAATTTCTTTGAGCATAAGCTTTCGTGAGCTCCAGCTCACTTCATCGGATGCATTCAGTGGAAAATTCAGTGATATTTTCCAGTGAATGCATCCGATAAAGTGAGCTGGAGCTCACGAAAGCTTATGCTCAAATAAATTTGTTAAAATAACCTTGCGACCCTCCTGCAACTCCCTTTTGGGTCAGGGCCCCTCAGTGTGAGAAATGCTGGTCTCCCCCGTGAAATCTGGATAGCACAGGGTAAAAGCACACAAAAGACCAAATTTCATTTTTTTCTCAGCCAAAACTATTCATCAAATTTGACCCGAATACATGAAATTTCAGAACACTGAAAAATGCATTTTTTTATGAAAAATCTAGTCATAAAAAAAAAAATTGGCCAGCTCTAGCTATAATTTATAAGCACTGCTCTCAGACATTTGCCATGTTTAACCAATTATCCTCAGTGACAACTCCTGCTCTCCCATCCAATAGAACAGTGCATGGACCGAGAGTCCCACTCCGTGGAATGGATTAAAAGGAAACCTTTGTGCTACATCAGCGTACCACTGCCATAATGATAGCTACACCATGGGTCCAATGCAGCTTTTTTATACTTGGTGTGACTCGGGGTGCCTGGCGCAGCCCTCCCTGAAAATGCCAAGGTCAGGACACACTGCAAAACGGAGTGCAGACACTCCCAAAACTGGTGGTTAACACTGAAGTTAAACTCACCAACCACTCATAAACTGTGCTTCTGATCCCCCACACTGGTTATCAAGAAGCTAAAAAAGAAATCACACAGCCCCCTTTATTTCATTCCAGTTCTCTGGCTCCCAATCAGCACCTAAGTCCAGTTCAATGAGAAGTTATTTAAAAACTCTGCTCACTGTAGAACATGTTCTTCTGACCCCAAAGGGGTGCGTTTGCTGGCTTAAAAGTCCCCCTGGACCACATTCACAGCTTGGACGGGTCATTCAGTCCTTTGTTCAGAGCTTTGTTTGTAGAAAAGTTACTCCAGAGGTAAGAAGCAGGAATGAAGACAAAAATGGGGATGATGCAGCTGCCCTTTATATTCCTTTTTCCCATGGGTGGCGGGTAGCAGAGGCTTGGGGAGGCTGTGCCTCCCCAGACAGCCAAGCATGGCCCCACCCCCCTGCTCCCTGCATGCAGCGGCTCCAGTCCTGCTCCAGCCCCGCAGTGCTCTGGGTGAGGCTGGGGAGGCTGTGTCCATGTGCCGCCCGCCGCGCCTTTTGGCCCTCCAGAGTTGGGGAGGCTGGGGCTGTGTACCGCCTGCCTTCCTGGTGCTCTGGGGCTGGGGGGACTGTGGCCACATGCCCTCCCGTGCTCTGGGACCAGGCGGCTAGCCTGGGGTACAACTGGGCTGGTGCCCGAGGTGGGTGGGGGGACGGGGCTGTGGGCTCTGGCAGGGGAAGAAGGGGCGGGGCCTCAGACAGACGGGGCGGGGCTGGGACTAGCCTCCCTCAGCCAGGGGTTCACGTGCCACCCATGCTTTTGCCCTGTGGCATGTATTTCCTGTGTCCCAAACACAAGCTTCACAGCACATGGCATGGAAAAGCTGTAGAGTTCTGCCCCATAGGCAGGCCCCTACATGGCCTGCTGACTCATAAGGTGTATCCTCTGACACCATTCAATGGGGTCATTGTACAGCTGATGACCTTTGATGTGCCATCGAACAGGCTGGGCAGTGCTGATGCCAGTCTGCCTGGGGATGTCACCCAGAAACCCAGCACATGTTTGGAAATACAGATATACCCTACATATCTGTAATGCACAATACAAAGGTGATACAAACTTATAAACAAGATAATCATACTTGGCAAATTATAACATTTTTCACAAATACCTCACATGGCATATCTGATCAGATTCCTTGCAATTTTATCATATTGGTATCAATAATGTAACAAAGTGTTCCACATATTCCATACAGCATCACATATAGGCAGCCTCACTGAGGCTGATAGAGTGTAACTGAGAGCAGCCTTCAGCTCAGTACCTATATCTTGCTTTGAAAAAATTACATTCAGTGTTATTTACTCCTTCTCATAATTAAATTACAGTGTTATTTACTCCTCATAACACAAGAACTAGGGGTCACTAAATGAAATTAATAGGCAGCAGGTTTAAAACAAACAAAAGGAAGTATTTCTTCACACAACGCACAGTCAACCTGTGGAACTCCTTGCCAGAGGATGTTGTGAAGGCCAAGACCATAACAGGGTTCAAAACAGAACTAGATAAATTCATGGAGGATAGGTCCATCAATGGCTATTAGCCAGGATGGGAGGGATGGTGTCCTTAGCCTGTGTTTGCCAGAAGCTGGGAATGGGTGACAGGGGACGGATCACTTGATGATTTCCTGTTCTGATCATTCCCTCTGGGGCACCTGGCACTGGCCACTGTCAGAAGACAGGATACGGGGCTAGATGGACCTTTGGTCTGACCCAGTGTGGCTGCTCTTATGTTCTTATGTACAGAAAGATGGAATTCAATCCAGCATAGAGGACGCAAAGCTATCTAAATACTATTTATTACCTGAACTAGGGCCTTGTGCAGATGCTCTGCACTGGGGTGAATTGCAGTCAAGGTGTTCTGATTTCCAAAACTGTGCTTGCGATGGGGTATGCTTGTGAACCCACACTGAGGAGGTTGCAGAGAAGCCCATAGATGATGAAACTATAGGTGTGGAGGGTGCTGCTGTACCCCCTGGCTTGAAGTGGTTTCCATTATATACAGGAAAAACAACGAGGAGTCCTTGTGGCACCTTAGAGATTAACACATTTATTTGGTGTCATAAATATAAAGGGAAGGGTAAACCCCTTTAAAATCCCTCCTGGCCAGAGGAAAAATCCTCTCACCTGTAAAGGGTTAAGAAGATAAAGGTAACCTCGCTGGCACCTGACCAAAATGACCAATGAGGAGACAAGATACTTTCAAAAGCTGGGAGGAGGGAAAGAAACAAAGGGTCTGTGTCTGTCTGAATGCTGCTTTTGCTGGGGATAGACCAGGAATGGAGTCTTAGAACTTTTAGTAAGTAATCTAGCTAGGTAGGTGTTAGATTATGATTTCTTTAAATGGCTGAGAAAAGAGCTGTGCTGAATAGAATGACTATCCCTGTCATTGTGTCTTTTTTGTAACTTAAGGTTTTGCCTAGAGGGATTCTCTATGTTTTGAATCTAATTATGCTGTAAGGTATCTACCATCCTGATTTTACAGAGGTGATTCCTTTACTTCTATTAAAAGTCTTCTTGTAAGAAAACTGAATGCTTTTTCATTGTTCTAATATCCAAGGGTTTGGGTCTGTGGTCACCTATGCAAATTGGTGAGGATTTTTACCAAACCTTCCTCAGGAAGTGGGGTACAAGGGTTGGGAGGATTTGGGGGGGAAAGATGTGTCCAAACTATGTTTCCCAGTAAACCCAGTTAAAGTTTGGTGGTGGCAGTGGAAATTCCAAGGGCAAAGGGTAAAATTAATTTGTACCTTGGGGAAGTTTTAACCTAAGCTGGTAAAAGTAAGCTTAGGAGGTTTTCATGCAGGTCCCCACATCTGTACCCTAGAGTTCAGAGTGGGGAAGGAACCTTGACATTTGGGCATAAACTTTCGTGGGCTAAAACCCACTTCATCAGATGCATGGAGTGAAAAATACAGTAAGCAGTATATATATACAGCACATGAAAAGATGGGAGTTGGCTTACCAAGTGGGGGGTCCCATCTTTTCATTATATACAGGGTTTACAGTTTGGTTCAATGGCTTTTAGTACCCCCACTGCATAAATTGTTCCAGCACCCCTGGAGAGGCCTTGGGGGCATGGCTATCCTCACCCCTCAAGCCCTGTCAATCATATACGATAGCAGGAGGTCTTTAAACCCAGGGCAGATTCACCAAACCTTAGCTGAGAAGTACCAGCTCCGGACCTGCTTTTTGGACGTGAAGGTGCAAGGAGCCTTGGGTGGGCTCGTTTTACTCAGCTGCTTGAAACTGAAGCTCCCCCAAGGTTCTTTTTTGGGGTTAGAGCAAAAGTCTACAGACCATCAGAAGATTTGTTGCCTCCGGCTCCCGGATGGTCCTCTGATGGCTGACCCTGCTGGGATCCAGAAAGCAGCTGTTCCATTTCACAGTACTTTGAACTCACCTGAAGCCTGGGATGTGCTGGCAATGGAAGAGCTGCCCCAAGGGTTACCCTGTCTGACTGGTGAGGAGCAGCAGTCCCTGGATTCCCCTCTGTCTGCAGGAGTTCTCTGTTGCAGTCCAGCAGCTCTCTGCAGGCAAGGCGCCAGGCATCGATGGGCTGCTATCTGAATTTTATCAGTCTTGACTTTTTTCTAGTGGTGCTGGAGTGTGTCCTGGAGAAAGAGCTGCCCCTCACTTGCCACAGGGCAGTGATCACCTTGCTGCACAAGAAAAAGGGGATCTCTGGCTTACAGAACCAGAGATCCATTTCCCTTCTCTGCTCTATTATAGGATTTTATCCAAGGGCTTAGCCAACCTGCTGAAGGACATCTGGACTCTCTGACACACCCTGATGAGATCCAGCACCTCGCCATTGCTGCATACTGGGGCTCGCCTGGCGTGTGGAGGCATGGTCACCTGGAAAGATTCGCTGAGAGCACTCCACGCCTGGCTGAGCAAACAGGAAGGGGATTTTCAAAATTCCCAGGGAATTTAAAGGGTGGGTCTGACGGTTGGGCACCTGAGGGCAGGGCAGTAGAGTTCAAAGTGATGACCAGAGTGGCTAGCACAGGCATTGTGGGACACTTCTGGAGGCCGATCAGAGCGCACTATAGGACCAGGGTGTGGAGGCGGTGCACTCTACGTGCCTTGCAGTGTGGACACATTAGGAGTTAGGGCACCTGCAGCTGCTTTAATGTGCTTTAACTTGCAAGTGTAGCCAAGCCCCGTGTAATCTGGGACTTGTTTCAATGGATCAGTCGGCCCTGGATAGAGTTCACCATAGTTATCTTTTAAAAACGTTAGAAACTTTCAGGATTGGACCTGTGTTCTCCTCATAGATTTCTTTATTGTATCAAAGATTAATTGGGGTCTTAGCTGCTGCTTGCCAGCTCACAGACACATTCCTTAGGGGTGTCCCCTGTCTGGGATGCTGTATGATCTTGGTTGGGAGCCTTTCCTGCACATCGGCAGAAGCTGTGTGACTGACCTTTCTGTGCCAGGGGTGCTCGATCCTTTCCCAGTTCATCTGTCAGCCCATGCTGCTGCTATCTCAGTTTTTATCATGTCTGACAGTGATGGGTAGGCACTTCGCATTTGATTACAAGTGTCTTCTGCTTGCATTAACTGGGCTAAGAGCAATTCACTCTTACTGGGCTCTTGGCAATGTAGTGATCATAGAATATCAGGGTTGGAAGGGACCCCTGAAGGTCATCTAGTCCAACCCCCTGCTCGAAGCAGGACCAATTCCCAGTTAAATCATCCCAGCCAGGGCTTTGTCAAGCCTGACCTTAAAAACCTCAAAGGAAGGAGATTCTACCACCTCCCTAGGTAACACATCCTGCTTTATTGCCCCAATAACTGCAGTGAGGCACCTCTGGAATAAGGTGTTGGGTCATTTTTGGCTCTGAACAGTACATGCTAAGGAATTGGGAGGGGGCTAAGCAAGTGGTGCCTGTAGAAATGGTGCAGATTCCTTCCTGGACTCTCTTTTTGGAGACAGGTTTTGACTGCCACAACCTTGTGATCTCAATGTTGTGGTGCTGGGTAGTGTGTCTGGACCCTCTCCCTTGGATTCAGAGGCATGTGAATCAATTTTTATTTTGAATAGTTCCTACTGGTTGCTCCCTGCTTTACTGGTCCTGCCATTAGATGAAGGTGGCTGGGGATCACAGATTTGGTCAGCAGGGGGCGGCATTTTGCCTCCGGTCTGTTCAGCAGTTGTTGTACTCTGACTCCCCACTGGCTTGGAAGTCCCCTGCCTTCTCTCGCCTCTGTGGCCCTGGGGGATGGGCTTTGACTCTCGCCTACTTTTGTTGGCACCTAGACAATTACAGAGCCTAGATTTGCCTCCATTCTGTACCACTTGGTGACTTCTGCGAAGTGCACGTCCAAACCAGGTACTTTCCAGTTTATGGCTCTTGAAGAGCTGCTGGTTTTTAACCCACATTTTCCTGCTGGATCTCTCTCCTCCAGGCGCCTGTTTTCTGCCCTTCAGCCTGGGCTGACCAAGCTGTTGCTCCTGATTGTTCCTAGTTGTTCAAGCTGGAAGTTGGCAACAGCTCTGGCTGTTCAGACCAGAACCCAGATAAGGTCCTCTCTGCATTCCAGGTGGTGCTCCCTCGGTGGGCTGCTCATTCTTTGCAGAATTGTTTCTCCAGGAGGGAATGCTGTGTTCCCCTCGCTAGTTGTCTCTCCGTCTGTGGATAAGATCTCCTTGCAGCTAGGCACACTGCTGTCCAGGAAGGGTTTGGTGGAAGTTCCTTTTGCAACCAGTACCAAGAAGCAGCTCTACCATATGTGTGTCAAGGCATGGCAATATGCCACCCTCTCTGATCTCTCTGATACAGCCTGGGAGATGCCTCTGTTGCTGGGTGATTCTATGTCCCCATCGTGGAGGAAACTTCCTCTTCCTATGCGCTCCAGAGATTTGTAGTGGAGACTCCTGCATAGCATCGAGCAACTAATCATTTTGTGAACCATATTACCCCCGAGGCGTCTGCACAGAGCCCTGCCTGTTCGGCTTCAGACACAGTGTTTCATTTTTTCCTACGTCGCCCCCATTTGATTCCTCTTTTTGTTTTTCTGCAGCAGCTTTTCAGCAGTTTGGGACTCGTTTGTTCTGGGAGTGATATGCCCCTACACATTCATCCAGTTTCCTGCCTGGGTCCAGCAAAAGTAGCCATTTTGAAATCTCACCAGAACAGAATGTCCGGGGAAGAGCCGTGTGATGTGCTAGGGCTGTTCTGCACACTGATTCTGGCCTGGATGCAGATTGATTACACCTTTTATCAATTGACTTGTAACCTGGACTCTATTGGTGGACTTGGTGTGTTGACTATCTTTTGAGAGAATCTGGTGATGCTGCTGCTGTAGTGATTCATGTTTAATGTTCACTTGAGACAGGTTTTGCTTTATTTTTGTCATTTCCTTTTGTGTCTATATGGTAATTCTATAGCATTTGAATAGTTTTTCAAGTGATTTTATGTGAATAAAGGTTTTTTGTCCATCAATCTCTCTCTCTGTCTCTCAGAGAGTGACTCCTCAGTGTATGTTGAAACCTCGCAGCGTCCTTACAAGTTTGTACAATACCAATATTTTTAGATCAGGAGTTTTTTGCTCCTTGGCATTTTTAAACTTTTAAGAATCTTGTGCACTTTAGACCCTTGGCCTCTTTTGTTCTTTAGAAAAGGGATAATTGTAAAATAGATTAATTTTACACATTGGTTGGAAAATCACTGGCTCCAAAGCATTGATCAAGAATGGAATACCAAGAAATCCAGTAGGCTAGTGAAAGGGAATCCTGACATTATTTTCTGGTTTAGTCCATAATTATATATGAAGAGAGAAAAGTGATCAGGAATAGTCAGCATGGATTCACCAAGGACAAGTCATGCCTGACTAATCTAATTGCCTTCTATGACGAGATAACTGTCTCTGTGAATGAGGAGAAAGCAGTGGATGTGTTATTCCTTGACTTTAGCGAAGCTTTTGATACTGTTTCCCACGGTATTCTTGCCATCAAGTTAAAGAAGCATGGACTGGATGAAAGGACTATAAGGTGGATAGAAAGTTGGCTAGATCGTCGGACTCAATGGGTAGTGATCAATGGCTTCATGTCCAGTTGGCAGCCGGTATCAAGCGGAGTGCTCCAAGGGTGGGTCCTGGGGCTGGTTTTGTTCAATATCTTCATTAATGATCTGGAGGATGGTGTGGATTGCACCCTCAGCAAGTTTGCAGATGACACTAAACTGGGAGGAGTGGTAGATATTGTGGAGGGTAGGGAGGGGATACAGAGGGACCTAGACAAATGAGAGGATTGGGCTAAAAGAAATCTGAGTTTCAACAAGGACAAGTGCAGAGTCCTGCACTTAGGACAGAAGAACCCAATGGACAGCTACAGACTAGGGACCGAATGGCTAGGCAGCAGTTCTGCAGAAAAGGACCTAGGGGTGACAGTGGACGAGAAGTTGGATATGAGTCAACAGTGTGCCCTTGTTGCCAAGAAGGCCAATGACATTTTGGGCTCTATAAGTAGGGGCATAGTGAGCTGATCGAGGGACGTGATCGTCCCCCTCTATTCGACATTGGTGAGGCCTCCTCCAGAGTACTGTGTCCAGTTTTGGGCCCCACGCTACAAGAAGGATGTGGATAAATTGGAGAGAGTCCAGCGGAGGGCAACAAAAATGATTAGGGGACTGGAACTCTTGACTTATGAGGAGAGGCTGCAGGAACTGGTATTGTTTAGTCTGCAGAAGAGAAGAATGAGGGGGGGATTTGATAGGTGCTTTCAACTACCTGAGAGGTGGTTCCAGAGAGGATGGTTCTAGACTATTCTCAGTGGTAGCGGATGACAGAACAAGGAGTAATGGTCTCAAGTTGCAGTGGGGGAGGTTTAGGTTGGATATTAGGAAAAACTTTTTCACTAGGAGGGTGGTGAAACACTGGAATGAGTTACCTAGGGAGGTGGTGGAATCTCCTTCCTTAGAGGTTTTTAAGGCCCGACTTGACAAAGCCCTGGCTGGGATGATTTAGTTGGGGCTGGTCCTGCTTTGAGCAGGGGGTTGGACTAGATGACCTCCTGAGGTCCCTTCCAACCCTGATATTCTATGATAATTCTAAAGTACAAAATAGCTTCTGTGTGGAAAATTTCTTCACACTTGACAAAACAATTTTAAAGTTTATGGCGTGTAACCCTGTGCTCAGATAGTAGAGGAGTTAATCTACATTCCAGTAACATAAAATTCATGCAGAAAACAAAATTTAATTATTCTTCTCCCCCTCTGTGATGGGGTGTACTTGCCCCACATTGGGTCTTCAAGGGTTAATCCTTCTCTTTGGGTCAAGAAGGCCACACTCCCTCAGCTCTGCTGGGCATGCTGCAGCTGGAACCAGGCTATAAAAGGAAACAGCTGACTGCTGGAGAGCTGCAGGCTCTTGTGGAAGAAATGCCTGCACTCCAGGACATGGAGGCCAGCCAGTTGGTGATGACCCATGATCCCCAGGCTTGGGATGCCACAGAAGGAGGAGAAACTGTGGGGACCCCAAGATGGCAAACCACAGAAGAATGGATAGGAAGTGAGCCAGGAAAACTTTGTGGGGAGTCAGCTGTAGAACTGGAGACCAGCTTGGCGTGTTTCAGCAAGATCCTGGTGGAGGGGGAGGGCCCGGTGGACAGAGAGGGCCCAGGTTCCCCTTCCCTGGCTGTTTCCCCCTGTGCGGAGAGGGGGTGGGAGTGGCCCAGCTCACCAACTCTATTGATTCTGGCCACTAGGCCACACAGCCCTGACCAAAAGTGCAGCTCTATCTGGGGATGTAGCTCAGTGGTGGAGCACATGCTTTGCATGTATGAGGCCCTGGGTTCAATCCCTAGCATCTCTAAATTTTCTTTTGGGGGGGAGGGGTAGCTCAGTGGTTTGAGCATTCGCTAAACCCAGGGTTGTGAGTTCAATCCTTGAGGGGGCCACTTAGGGATGTGGGGCAAAAATTGGGGATTGGTCCTGCTTTGAGCAGGGGGTTGGACAAGATGACCTCCTGAGGTCCCTTCTAACCCTGATATTCTATGGGCTCCGACTGCTAGGCCACATAGCCCTGACTGAAAGGGATTTTCTATTGGCTCTATCCTATTGACTCTGGCCATTAGGGCGCTCAGCCCTGACAGAGAAGGTAGTTATACTGACCCCAGCCAGGAAGCCTCACCGCCCTAACCAAGGAAGTCGCCTTGTGGACATTGGTCATTAGGCAACACTGCCCGAGGCCAGGGGCAGACATCCAAACTCAGCTGCGGGGACATAATGCCCCTTCACACCACCCCCAAAGGATGATGGGGTGTACCAGCCCCACGACACCCTCTCTTTGTAAATGATGTCCAGAATCCAAAAAAGGTGCTCGCAGAGCTCTCCAGGCATCAGGCTTTGTAGTAAATATAGGAATACAGAACAATGCACTTCCACATGTAGACGAAATCCTGGGCAATACAAGCAGACATTCCTCATCATAAAACATATGTTGCTATTAGATCTGGTAAGAATAGGGAGGATTTTCTAAAATAAATTCAAAAATTTTCAGCTTAAAACTGAAAAACTTCAGTTTGGAAATGCTGTTGTGGTGCCCCTAGGAGTTGTAGTTTGGGTTCTGCATGCTCCCATTCTCCTCTATAGGGTGGGCTCCCTGGCCAGAGTACGTATCCCATCATGCATCACAAATGGTCTTCCCTTTTGGAGAGGGGAGGCAGTGCATCATGGGAACCCTCTAGCCACGGTGCATCATAGGAGATGCAGAGCAGACAGGGAGCCTGGCCCATAAAGAATGGGGACATGAGGGAACCAAGATACAACTCCCATGTTCACCTTGGTGGCAAATCCAAATCAAAATATTTTGTTTTTCAGGTGTTCAGTTTTCTGAAGAAAATCAAAATGTCCATGGAAAACAGACACTGTTCATGGACAAATGTGTTTTGTCAAAAACCTAGTTTTCTGTCAAAAAGCAATTTTGAAGGAAAATTTCCCACCAGCCCTAGTTGCTATAGTTAGTGACAGCAGAGATTCAGGTCTGGGTCATATAGTCAGGAACCAACCAGAAGGGTCTGTCATACTGGAGATGCTACAGATTAATTCCTTTCAAAATGAGCATCACATTGTTTTCCCTGGCAAAGCCTGACAGCAACGTGTGTTTTGATATCACTTCCCGGGTGTCCACATTGGGAGCATGTTCCAGAACCCAGCCACTTCTGCATCACATTCAGATACTATGATGAGACATAGCTTCATCCTGTCTTTTTCTCTATTTAAATAGATTTTTAAAGTTGATCTGAGGGCAAAACAGAGCTTATTTTGTTGGAGTTTGGGAGCGAGGAACTGCATCTGTATTCGCTGCCCCACAGGGGAAAAAAAGGTCCCTACATGACTCATGAGCCAGTTGACATTCAAGCGGGGTTAATGGATTTTAGTAACACCTCCACAATGGCTATGAGCCAGGGAGACTGCATAGCTCATACTGCCTAAGCCTAGCTTTGCTGTCAGCAGCTCTGCCAGGCTATATATGGCTGCTTCTGAAGCCTTCCATATTGCACAGAGGAAGATGAAGAAAACACGTCCAGACCAGCAGGAGACAAACGATTGGCTGGATGGGAGTGTTTTCTTGTATATGCTAAATAAGTGGGGGTATTTAGATAAAATCTATTCAGGCAACTGGTCAGAACACAGCTAAATTTAATTTCAGATACCCAGATCGAGGCTGGGATATTGAGCATGAAATGAAAAGACATGAGCTCAGAAAACACCAGATCATGTTTTCATTGTGGGGCAAGCTTTGGGAAGGAAACCCACACACAGCTGCCTCATTTGCTAAACACTCTCCGACTTCTACACTGAATGAGGCAGAGGGACTGTAGAAAAAAATGTATGTGATCATGAAATAAAAGACCGCATTGGAAAGTATATACACAAAGAGTCCAAAGTAAGGTTGCATGGGTCGGATCCCATGCATCCGACGAAGTGGGTATTCACCCACGAAAGCTTATGCTCCAATACGTCTGTTCGTCTAGAAGGTGCCATAGGACTCTTTGCCGCTTTTAAGGTTGCATGGGTAATCTTAACTTTGGCATTTGTAGATTTATCATCCTTTACTTTATAACCTTAACTATTTAATAACATTTTTAATGGAATTTCCTAGGTTTTTAAAGAGAAAGATAATAAACCGAGGAAATCCATCTTGCTGAACTGTCTGCTAGATAACACTTGAATGTTCCGTCCTGCACCATATAATCAAAAAAGATAATGCTCCTATAGAAGGCACCTTCCCTATACTGTATGGGATTAAAGCATGACTCATTACTTACACACCATCACAAATCATAGTCAATATGACCCTACATCTTAAAAAAAGAAATCCCACTTTGCTTTCTCATACATAAATCATAATCTGTAGTGCTTTCCATCTGTAGATCTCAAAGCATTGTACAAAAGAGATGAGTGGCATTAACTTCATTTTACAAATGGAGGCATGGCGACTTGTGCATGGTCACCCAGTAGGCCATTGGCAGAGCTGAGAAGAGAACACAGGTGTCGTGAGTCTAGTCCAGTACCTTATCCACTAGATCCCACTGCTCTGAAGAGAAGCCAGCATATGCCCAGAGCCTGTTCTGGTCACTCCCTCTGGGGCACCTGGCATTGGCCACTGTCAGAAGAGAGGATATTGGGCTAGATGGACCTTTGGTCTGACTCAGTCTGGCCATTCTTACGTTCTTAGCCAATGGATTTCTGGCTGGTAGTAACAATACTGTACTCTGCTATCATATGACAAAAACCAGGGCATATGTGCCAAAGCACATTTAAAAAACAACCGAAGTCAGCAAAAGCAAAGTGTTTTTTTACCAGAGGTGTCTGTGACCTAGGAACTACATCCCATCAAATTCCAGTTCTTCCATGTTGCTGAGCTGCTGGTGCTATTGGGGGCAGTGGGGAGCATGCAGGCAAAAGTTCATTTTTTTAAGTGTTGAAAATGGCAAAACCATTTCCCCCTCAATATGAAAAAAAAAATCATTCCTAGGCTATGGAGAAACATGAAAATTTCAGCACAAACATTTGGTAAAGGCATGAGGGATTGAAAAGACCCTTCAGAATGGGCTTATTTGTTCACCTTAACGATAGGCATCCTGGTCAACTCCACTTACAATATAAAAAAGCCACATACATTTACAACTGTACAGAAACATGGGGTGAAATCCTGGCCCTATTGAAGTCAATGGGAGTTTTGCCATTGACCTCAGTGGGGCCAGGATTCTACCCACAGTGTTTAAACATGAAACAGTGCACTGCTGAACTAACTGACAGTCTTAGTGGAATAAGAGTACAAAAAAGGGGGGAGACTTTTCCACACTGATACTGGTTTGGGCAAATCTCATGATGCCTTTGTGACGGGTTGGACGCCCCCATCTGGGATGCCACCTGATGTGCTGGGGTCCCACTGGTTCCGCCCGTTCCACCAGCCTGGGTTTCCTCACCCTGTCCTAGTTGTGCCAGGTCCTCAAGCCTTCTCCAGCACACACACAGAGGTAGGGATGCACTCAGCTGCAAATGGACATAGAGACACTGAGATCAGCTGTGTGGGAGGAATCAGGTCGGGGATTGCCCAGCACTCATGTGCCAATCTCCTTTGAGGGTATAAACCCAAAATAATATTGTCTTGTGCTGTATAGAAAGTGCACAGTGCAAGCTCATAAAAATTTTCCCTCTCCTTCAATGTCAAGAGAGATATGCACAGCTTTTTGCTCCCCCCCCCCGACCCAGATATGAATGGCACCAACTGGGTTTTGAAATAAACAAGAAATAAGTTTATTAACTACAAAAGGTAAATTTTAAGTGATTATAAGGGATAGCAAATAGAACAAAGCAGATTACTGAGCAAATAAAACAAAACACACAAACGAAGCTTAATACACTCAAGAAATAGGTTACAAAATGTAATTTCTCACCCTAAATGTTGTTTTAGGCAAGTTGAAGAGTTTCTGTAGCTTAGAGTTCCAGTTATTTCTCTTTACAGACTGGAAGCCTATCTCAGTCTGGACTCAACCCCTGCCTTTCCCTTCAGGTGTTTTTAACAATCTTCCTTCTTGGACTGGGAGGCAATGGAGATGAGTCCTGACTGATTTACTCCCCAGCCTTAAATAGAATTTACATAAGGTGGGAACACTTTGTTTCCAGTGGAAAAATATCAGCAGTGTCCATGGTGGTACTCCATACCAGGTGACATCAGCAGATGACCCTGCAGTGTCAAAGCAACAACCCAGGAAGCTCCTTAGGAGGGTGGGAGATTAGTATCTTCAAAGTTCTATAGTCCTTCTTAAATGGCTTGTTCAGGCTGATTGCCTACTGTCTGGTGGGCGTTCCCCCAAATACACACACAGTTGTAATTGTTACATAGTCAATATTCCTAACCTCAGATACAGAAATGATACAGGCCTACAAATTGGATAATCACATTCAGCAAATCATAACCTTCTCAATGATTTTCACATTCACAAAACCTTTTCACATGACCCATCTTGCATAAAACGTATCTTTGTTATGCCGTATTCATATCATGACAATATTTCTATGAAGAATATGGGTTGTAACAACACAGCCTTCGTGTTATCACATCGTACCGGTGCAATGTTATTTTACCAGTGTTCTCATATCATCTGATCTTACCAGGGCAATGCATGCACCTCAGGGAGCACAATCCTGACTGCGGTGGAACTAAAATCTCCCCCTTACCATGTTCTCATGCTCAGAACTATGGTGGCAGCTAGAGTCAAACACTACCCTACAAACCATTGCACAAACATTCAGGATGTGACGCTCTTGTGCGGAATGAAACCAGTACGGAAAGTAATGTAGCAAACGAGCTGGCTTGAAACCTGAAAACAAAACTGGTTTATGAGTTACACCATTGCAACAAAGTGCCTGATCTGTTATTTTTAGTGGCTTAAAAATGCTTTGGGGGTGGGGGAGGGGGGAGGGAAGATTGGCTACGATAACTCAAAAATGACTAAATGGGTTTTCTTTAGATTTTCATAAAACAATTCAAGCAGGAGATGTGTCACCCTAAAGGTAAGTATTTAATAGAGTTATCAGTGACTAAACATTGTGTTACAGAATGGAAGTACTATTTTCAGCCTTAACTGCAACTAGCTGTAGCTCACGAAAGCTTATGCTCAAATAAATTGGTTAGTCTGTATCCGCAAAAAGAAAAGGAGTACTTGTGGCACCTTAGAGACGAACACAGCTGCTACTCTGACACCTACAGCTACTATTGCATCGCTATAATATAGTGAGATATGGTGGGTGAGGGAAAATCATTTCTTGGACCAACTTCTCTTGGTCAAAGAGACAAGCTTTCGTGCTTAGAGAGAGCTCTTCTTCCAACACTCACTTTCTTCAGACAGAAAGACACTCACCCACCTTGTCTTTCTGATGTCCTGGGACCAACATGACTGCAACAATACTGCAGACATATAATAGAGTGGGCATATTAAATAACAATAGCTGGAAAAAACTTACACAGTAGCACATCATAGTATTTGAATGTCGTTCATTTCAACGTGAAATTAACTGTAAGGGCATAGCGCCAGGCTGCCTTAAAGTAATAATCTATGCAATGGTCATATCCTTTAAGATTACTTAATGAAAGCAAAGTCAACTCTTAAAAGGTTTCTTGGTACTAATAGGACTGGCTGGTTCACCAATTATTTTACTCATGTTCCCATATTCTCTTTACCACATAAAGTGTAATTAACGTAGTAGTTGATACATTGCACAAGAGTGCACCTTGCATGGAGAAATTTACTGCATTATTGGTCCTAAATCCTGACAGATACATCACCCTTCAAATTCAAGGCAGAGACTGGTGCATGTTAAAGGGATACCGTCAACTTGAAATCTAGTTCATTAAAAGCAAACAAATAAATAAATAAAAGCAGTTTCGGGTCCTATGTCTTCCACTGAGGACCCCTGTCCATTTTTATTGTTTCACAATCATGTTTTCACATTTTTCTTCCATGGACTGGGTGTCCAGAACCCACACAAACAACAGGAGAAATTAACCGAATGCGAAGGGGGAACGGTAAAAACAACAATTCACAAAGTGCTATCAAATGCGCCAAGTAAACTAACTGGAAAAATTGAGAAAAATATGCTTTTCTCTGAGCCCTTTCGGTGACAGCCATCTTTGGTGTCACTTGTAACAGTATAGGAGGTAAAAAGAATATTCAGAGCAAAGTGTGCTATCTAAGTTGACAGTGCCACTTTAAAGATTGAAAGAGCGAGTCTCTGAAACAGAGGCAAAGAAATTGAGCAGTGTAGATACAGGAAGATTAAGACAAGACCATACAGTGAATGAGACACGCATCACGCCATGGGACGGCTCTGCAGAAAGAATCTGAAAAGCCCTTGCTGTGGGCAATGACGGATGCTGGTCGCAGAGTTATCCAGGGAGATGGGTGACAGTAGCTGAAACAAGATAAATATTTGTTTTCAGATTGGCTGTTTGTGCTGAATCTAAGGCTTCACTTTCTCATGCATCCTGCAGACTCTCAGAGTTACTTTGGTGTCAAATCAAAGCCAGGCATGTGGAAAGTAGTCGTGACCTACAAAGGGATGACTTGGCTTTGTTTCTAACTGAAAGATGCATCTTCTGGAAAATACATAAACTCCCCCCTTTACCAGACCTTTTCATGGTCTCCAGCAGCTTGAACCCTGGGCCCCAGAACATTGGTTAGGAGGAGTAACACACAGGAGTGTTGGAGAGAATGGCACTTTATTCCCAGGCCACAGCTACATCAACCGATTCAAGGAGACAAAGGTCACATGACCATGGTGAGTATCCTGTTACAAAGAGAATGATTAACACATTAATAATACATTAGCCTGATCTATTCTGATTTACATCTCTCTGGTATTATGGGCAGACTTGGAGCACAAATGGACCCTTAAGAGCAAAAGCAAATCTCTTCAGATTTACAGCCGTATTCTCCGAGCTAATGCACCATGCACTCCTGGAATAACTCTGTCCTGATCCTAGCACAACAAAAAACCTTGGCACATTCTGCTCTTTCCTGTGGCCTCATCTACACAGACTGTGCCATTCCCCAGTGGTGTGACTCCACCAATGGTACCAACTAGCATACACTTCTTGTACATGGTAGGTATATGGATTGGCTGCAGAGCTTCCACCACAGGGGACAGACTGAGCCCAGATCCCCTGGGCCAAAGCAGGGGAGCCCAATCCAGATAATTAAAGAGGACGGGGCTGCCCCTGGGCCTACAAAGGGCTGCTAGTGGGCAGCTGGGTGATGGACTGAGACAAGCTGACTCTGGGGAAGGGAAAGCCACACTGGGGTGAAGCTAGCTCCTGTGGTGGGTCCCTGGAGCCAGGAGAGCTCAGGGAAGCAGCTCCAGAAAGGGAGCAGAGCTGAGTGAGGCTGGGAAGCTGCCAGGAGCAGGAGAGCGAGGGATCTCTAGGCGGGATGGCCCAGAACCTGAGCCCAAAGAATGAGTTAAGATTGTGTAAGCAGGGTCTGAATGAGTTTCTCCAATGACATCTAGTGGTGAGCTGTGGAAGAGGACTTCAGGAGCTGAAGTCACACCCACCCTGCCTAGGTGATCAGCATGATGGGACTGCTTTGCTCAAATGATCACTTTTGGCTGGTGTTGGCAATAACAAGGAGACTGGGGCAGGGGTATGGAACGAGGGGAAAGGCGGAGGAAGTGATCCACAGGTTAGTGGCATGACAGCGGCAGCAGGTGGCCTCTATACAGCAGCAGCAGACCCAGGCCCTGCTGATGCAGTTGATAGAAAACCAACAGACACAGCAGGAGGCCCAGTTTGCTGCACAGCAGAGGTGGCAAAAAGTCCACTCCAAATAACAGGAGTGGATACAGGAATGGTTGGGCCAGTAACACAGTTAGTGATGGGTCTGGGGGATGGTTGGCTCCATGCCTCGTGAAGCTCAGACCAGAAGATGACCCCAAGGCTTCTTCCCAACATTTGAGTGGGTGGCAAAGGCAGCGGACTCGGAGGAGTTGACATGGGCAGCCCGCATAGCACCATTCCTGATGGGCAAGGTGCAGGCAGCTTACCGGGCAGTGAGTGATGAGCAGGCGAACTCCAACCCGGGGACGAAGGCCGCCATCCTTGTCAGACATCAGGGAGACCACAATGAAATCTCAAACTCCATGGGATACCAGGGGGACCCAAAGAAAATCCCAAATTCAATAGGATACCTTGGGGGCCCAAGCTGAACTACCCATTAAACAGGCCAGTGGGAGGTCTCAGACAGGACCACTCCACCAAGTATTGGGCAATGGTGTTCACACTATAATCCAGCATGGACAAGGCTCTAGAAGGCAAAATTTAGGCAGAAATGTTCTGCAAATGAACCCGTATCTGCAGTTGATCCAGGTATGCTAGAATAAGGTTATTTAAACGATTTTCATCACTTCCTTATATATCCACTCTAGACTTGTTCTGTAGACGCCAGCCTTCTTCCTCCTGTTCTGGTCATTGTGAATAGTGCAGATACCATGCCCTGAGCCCGCCCTTCATATTACACTTTCCTCTTTATAAAGCTAAAGGGAATCCTGTTATACCCCAATTGGTTGTTTTGGGGAGGGGATAGGAGGGGAGTGAGTGATGAGGTCACCACCTTGTACACCTCCAGCACATAGGTCCTATTTCCATTTGGATAAGAGTTATGTATTTTAAAGTGATCTTTGGTCAATGCTGATGGCTTCATCTCTTTTTCTCAGTTTTTCTGTTTCCCACATTATACCTATTTTTACCTTTCCTGGTCTGCCATCACCTCTCCCCTCCCCCTCATGTCCCGAGCAGTGAGGAGGGACCCAAATATACCTTTCCTAGATCTGGAACTAACAATGGCCCAAGCAAGGTCACTCTTCAGGCACCTAATAAAGAAATATTTGACCTAAGCACTCCTTATGGCTAATATTATAAATTGTATTTCCTGGACCATCGTGGGGTGACTCACCCGATAAAAAGAAAAAGAATTATTACTCATCTAAAAACAATAAAAGCAGAGATTATCTTCCTGCAGGAAACCCACCTTAATGACTTGGAAGCAGAGAGTGGCCACAGAGTGAGAGAGGACAGCAGGCTGAGAAACTGCAAGGAGATTCATTGGACCTGGAAGAGGGCTAATTCCCCAGAGCAGACAGGGGAGATGCCCCCTGTGGTCAGTGGGTACCCCGTGATAACCTCCCATAAATCCCAGAAGAGTAGCAGGCAAAGCTGGCCTCTTCCTTGCAATCCGAGGAAACAATCAAGGTCATGGAGGAAATGAATCCAGGCCTATGGATAGAATTCTCTCAAAGGAATTCTGGAACTTAAGCTGCTATACATTTACAAAGATGCCTTGAAGGAGGGCATCTTACTTCCTACTATGAGGGAAGCTTAATTACCATACTACTTAAACTGAGTAAGGATGTGCAAAAGTGTAACAGCTATAGACACTCCCTTTAATCAATGCTGATCTAAAAATACTTTCAAGAACATTGATTAAGAAGCTTGAAAGCATAGTAAATTATATGGTTCCCCCCAATCAGGTGGGATTTATTAAAAAAAAAGGGATGGTTCAGATTATCAATTGACATGTATTATGTAATGGCATTCCATCAACATTCTAGAAATTCCCATGCAATCATTTCACTGTATGCAGAGAAAGCCTTTGACAGAGTGAACTGGCAAGATCTGTTTCTTACCCTGGATAAATTTGGGTTGGAGAAAGCCTTTATTTCATGGATAAAGCTGTTATATTCCAATCCCAAATCACGTATCCTAACAAATAGCACAATATCCCCCGTTTGATCTGTTTTGGGGAACTAGACAGGGATGCCTCCTCTTGTTCAATTTGGCATTAGAACTACTTGCAATACTAATCAAGGAACACCAAGGTATTCAAGGGATCAAATCAGGAGACAAAAATCCTTCAAGATACAGACCACATCCTCATAGTTATTAAAAACCTGATTCAAATATCCTGTCCAGTTTGGCCATGGCTCATTTTCCTTCCATTGGAGGTCCTAATTTAAGGTGTATGATGCCACTCAACTGTGAAGCAGGAAACAGAAGCTAGAGGAAGAGATTAGAAAGAGGCTGCGGTGGCTGTCACTAGGACTCAATGGGCCTGGAGAGTGGGCGGGTGACATACTTGGGTATAATCCAGATCAGAAAGGGGTTTTGCAACTCCTGCCCTCTAAACCTGAGGTACCTTGCAATCTCTTGCTTTTGTAGCCTCCATCCTGGACTGCTCGCAACCAACCACAAGCATGCAAGCAAGTCCCAGATAGGTTTGTGTAATTGCAGCCTGCCAATCACATCCTGGCTTTCACCAACCTCGGTGATACTGCAGTGATCCCAACACACTCCCAGTCCCAGACTTACCACCAGAAATGTGTGTCTTGCACTTTCCAGCCCTCTCGCAGAGAGTCCAGAAATATTATGTTCATTATTCTTTTAAGGGAATAATCATTCTTTTAAGGGAAGTTACCCCGACATTTTAAATTAAACACTCTGGATTAGATGAAACAATAAAACAAGTTTATTAACTTCAAAGAGATAGATTTTAAGTGAGTACAAGTAATGAGGCATAAAAGTCAGAAATGGTTACAAGAAAAATAAAGATAAAACATTTACTAGTGCCTCACTTAACAAACTATCATAGAATGTCAGGGTTAGAAGGGACCTCAGGAGATCATCTAGTCCAACCCGCTGCTCAAAGCAGGACCAACCCCCAATTTTTGCCCTGGATCCCTAAATGGCCCCCTCAAGGATTGAATTCACAACCCTGGGTTTAGCAGGCCAATGCTCAAACCACTGAGCTATCCCTCCCCCCAACTATAGTAGATTCAAGCAAAATTTCTCACCACATGCTCCAGCAAAATTACTGACCAAACTCATCAAGTCAGGACCCCTTCCCCAAAATCCAGTGGTTGTTTCCTTTTGTTTTCTCAGCTGTGGAAAATGTGATGGGCAAGTAGAGAGATAGGGTCTCTTGGGGTGGTTGTCCCTCTTTAGTTTCAGTCCCCCTCTTGAAAAATATTGCCAGCTGAGAACCAGGAGACAAAGAGTCTATGTGGAAGGATGTTCCCTGATGGCTTCTTTCACTTGTTTCAGCTTTCTTTGTTTTCGCTTGCTTGATGATGACTCTGTTTACTGCTTAAATGCAAATTAAGGCAAGAAGACATTCCTTTCTTTAGGACAGACCTGTTTACTGATGTCTGCATAGGCAGCACTGTGGGGTTTAGAACATATGTAAATAACATCATAAAGAGGAATCTTATAACTTCACATACAATGTTGCCAGACATATTTTAACAGGACAATGCTGACCAGTAAATTATGTGTTTTCAAATGATACCTTACAAGGAATAACTTGTACAAAGATTATTAGGGTAGTGTGTAGGGTGTGAATAAAAGGGAGTATTCCAGCACAAGAGCATAGCTAAGAGCAGAGCACTTACAGCTACAATTCTTTAAGCCAGTAGTTCTCAAACTTTTGTACAGGTGACCCCTTTCACATAGCAAGCCTCTGAGTGCGACCCCCTTATAAATTAAAAACATTTTTATATATTTAACACCATTGTAAATGCTGGATCCAAAGTGGGGTTTGGAGTGGTGGCTGACAGCTTGTGACCCCCCATGTAATAACCTCGCAACCCCCTGAGGGGTCCCAACCCCCCAGTTTGAGAATCCCTGCTTTAAGCAATGAGATGTCAGTGGGACAGAGATTTGGCCCTCTGTGCTATGCAAACGCGTTGCTCAGTGTTGAAGTAGTTTTGGGGTTGAACATTGCTGACCATCATCAAAAGCTTCTATTTCAACTTTACATGCGGTGTTGATCACAGTGGGCTCAGTTTGAAGTCAAAACAGGAGAACATGTCATGTCTGCAATCCTCTTCACCATTGCCATCAACTGGGTAATGCGCCGTCCAACAAAAGACATGCCAAGAGGCATTAACTGGACACTCTTCTCATCCCTTGAAGACCTGGACTTCGCAGATGATGTTGCTCTCCTATCACATACCCAACACCATATACAAGAAAACACAACTCGACTCAACGCATTCAGCCAGCAAACTGGACTGAAAATCAACCACAATAAGACAGATCTCGTGACCTTTAATATTGCCCCACCATCACCAGTACGGATAGAGAATTATGTTCTTACCAATGTAGAAACATTCACATACTCGGGCAGCACCATCAGCCAGGACGGTGGAACCCAGGACATGTGGAACAAAATCAATAAAGCCAGGAACACCTTCAGGAGCTTAAATGCAGCCTGGAAAGCCTCAAAATACAACACCAAAACCAAACTCAAGATTTATCAGAGCTGCGTACTTTCAACACTACTTTAGAGTGCAGAATGCTGGGGAATGAGAAAGTCTGATATGTCCAAACTGTCTTCATTCCATACAACCTGCCTCAGAAAAATCCTCCGTATCTTTTGGCCCAGAACAATCTCAATCCAAGATCAATTGACACAGTGCAGCCAAGCGGATCTGAGCACCATCATTGCCAAGAGGTGTTGGAGATAGATTGGCCAAGTGCTTCGGATGGAAACTGATTCCATCACCAGAGTAGCAATAAGATGGACACCTGAAGGCAAGTGAAAACAAGGCCACCCGAAAATGACATGGCAAAGAGCTGTGGAAGCCGAGCTGAAAAACCTGGGGCACAGATGGGGAACCATTGAAGACATTCCAGAAACAGACAGGAGTAGAGGAGCTTCGTCACTGCCCTAAACGCCAGAGGCGTAATACGAACATGATGATGATGATGATGATGATGATGATGATTGCTGACCAAATGAAAGAAGTCATGTTCCCCCATTAGTCAAGGGGCATATAGCTCAGGACTAGAGCTTTGACTGCAGATTAAAATCTGGGTGTCCTCTTTTAGCCTTTCCACACACATTGCATCCTTTCTCTTCCTGCTTGCTTTACTGCTTCACCTTCCTAGTGATGCCTCTTTTCATAGAATCATAGAATATCAGGGTTGGAAGGGACCTCAGGAGGTCATCTAGTCCAACCCCGGCTCAAAGCAGGACTAACCCCAACTAAATCCTAAATCCCCAACTAAATCCTTTCTCAGAAGACCCTGAAGAGTTTTGAGGCCCAATCAGGTCTAGGATTTGGGTTCCAATTCAGTGGTGCTGTCTTTCTGAAAATTTGACCTCAAATACTAGAAAGCTCAGGAAAACAGCAGAGCTCCTGCCATGAATTCTGCCATGCTGGGACAATCATAATTTCAGCAACAGTGAGACCACAATCGAACCCTTCTTGATTCGGATGCATGAACAAAACTGCCCGGGTACACTCATATGCAGGGATTCCAGTCTGAACCTGCCATTCCTCCATAAATGTGAAGGGGTAAAGGTTCAGGCTTTGGGATTTGGTCTGTGTCTACTAAATAGTCTCTTATATTATTCTCTATTATTGTCCACATCATAAAAGACACACCTCTAACGGCACGGCTCTGACCACCAGGGAAATGCAAATTGCCAGGAAGAACATATTTTTAGAAGCAATTGAGAAAAGAGCAGCAATTTTTTTCTCCATATGAATTCTTGGAAGAGGGACCTTCACAACAGAATGGCAGCTGTAAACGTGCATATTAGCACATCAATTGTTAAAGAAGAATGATAGATAATATGTGGTATGAAACAAGGATTAAAAATGTGCAGTTCATATTTGTACTTGATTGTCGTCCAGTTCAGCATGAAACTATCAGGACACAACTCCCAGGTGTCTCAGAGCAATAATCTATGCAGTGCTCATATTCTTTCAGATTATTAAATGAAGGCAAATATTTAAAGTATTTCTGTGCTGCTAAAGAGCTGGCCAATTCACCAGTTACTTTAATAATGTTAACATATGCTTTCTACCATATAAAGTTTCATTACTGCAGTAGGCAGTATATTGCACCTTGCCTGGAGACATAAATACAAGTGCATTAATGGTTCTTAAGTCCCTACATATTCCTGACCTTTCACAGGCATTATCAGGAAGACAGAGACTGTGCAATGTTAATTAATGACAAAAAGCCTAAGAAATTGAGCCCAATAAATTGATTTCTGTAGCTAAAGGAAAGAACATCCAATGACATATGCATAGTCACAGTGGTTGAGTTTTGCTGGAGACTGTGATGGAGTGCAGGGAGTTAACAAAGTGAGGCTGCACTCTGATCACTCTGGCACTAATTGGCTCCCCAGAGAGGTCTGATTGGGGTATGAAATGTAATTAGCTAATCCCCATAGCAGGTTGGGTGAGCTACCGGATTAATTAGCCCATCAGCTGTGCACTGCTAAAAAAGACACAGGAAGGAAATGCAAAGGGAGAAGAGCAGTGCTAGCCAAGCCCACAATCAGAGAGATCTCCAGTAAGGTAGATCTCGTCTCCTTTTAGGGAGAAGGGCTGACAATACAAGGGTGTGACACTCCGTACCTCAGGGGAACATCCTGCACCCCATGTTCATCCTTATAATGTGACTGTGTGGTATCAAATGCAAAGTTTGTCATGTTGGATTTCTTTGGGCGGCTCATGATGCACTGAGTATTGTTGTTATAGTAATGTTATAATAATGTTAAAGATTGTAATTTCATGTATATAGTTATGAAGCTGAAAATGTGTCCTCAGGTCTTAAAACAAGCCCAGGCAAAACCCTTCAGGAACAGAGGGGCAGTTCACACCTCATCAGGGCAGGTATGGGACAAATCCAGCCCAGGCTCATAGGAACAAAGGACACTGGTCTAGGCAGCAACACAGGATCTGTTGGACTCTTGAGTGAGTCACCCCCCTTCTCTTGGTCAGTTTGGGACTGCGATGAGGTAATGCTCACCTGACCCTGAAGGGGAAGGGGGGGGTAAAGCCAATAGGGAAGAAAGAACATGATAAAAGGGAGAGACTTTTGCCATGCTGGCTCTCTCTTCCACCTCCATCTACAGGCACCACACCAAGTGACTGAAGCACTGATCAAAAGGGAGAACCTGGCTGAAGGGCAACCAGCCAGCCTGTGGTGAGATGCACCTAAGTTTGTAAAGGAACTGAAAGTGTTAAGATCAACTTAGAATGCATTTTGCTTTTATTTCATTTGACTAAATCTGACTTGTGGTCTTTTGACTTATAATCACTTAAAATCTATGTTTGTAGTTACTAAATAAAATAAATAAAAATGCAGGTCCAGGCTCCCCACCCCCCGGCAGAAAGCAGGTCTAATGGAAAAGGAGAGAAAAGGGCATACAATGGGAGAACCAGAATATCCTAGAGCAAAAGAAATAAGCCAGGAGGAAAACGAGACCTCCCTAGCTAAAGGTAGGGGAGAATAAGGTGCTTCAGAACAAGGTTTACAGGGAAAAAGTTACCCTCACTTATTGCGAAGAGTCAGAGAGTCCCAGGAACCCTGGCCTCCAGAACAGCAAGAGGAGGAATCCTGGGGCTGGGAGAACCAGGATCCCTAGTTACGGAGAAAAATGGGGGACAGCACCAGGCCCAACTCCAAGCCAAAGAGGAGAGAGCAAGGAGAGCAGGCAAGTGGGCTTCCCATGGTGCAAAGGTCTGCGGGGAAACAGAATTAGGGGGATGTTCCCCACCCATCAAATGCTCCTGTTTCAGGAGGAAGATGGATAACCACCCTGGGGCCAGCATGAGCACGAAGAGTCCAGCGCCTCCTCTGAAGAGGGGAGGGTGTGTGGAAAGAGAAACCGTGCTGTGAGGCCGGGGAGGTGAGCCTGCACTCTGATTGCTCTGGAACTAATTGGCTCCTGCAGGGAGGGCTAATTTGGGTATGAAATGTAATTAGCAAAGCAGGATAGCAGGTTGGGTGAACTAAAGGATTAATTAGCCCATCAGCTGAGGACTGCTAAAAAAGGCACAGGAAGGGGGCAAGAGGAGAGGAGCAGGGCTAGTTGAGCCCACAGGGGGATCTCCAGGAAGGGAGACCTCTTGGGCCCTGGGAGATGGGCCAGAGATACAAGGGATATTGTAAATAGTGTTGCTGCACAAACTGTAAAGGTGTTGGTGGAGGGAAACCAACCAGTGAAGTCTGAGCAGGATTCCTTGTTGCCAGGGAGCAGGAGTGGATTGTGGTACAGAGTCCTGGGGTCATCTCCAGCTCTGTAGGAGGAGCTCAGAGTCTTTGTGAAGAAGGTGGCGCAGCTGGGACAAAGATTCTCAGGAGAGACAAGTAACAATTGCTCAAAGAAGGTAAATATTTGTTTCCACGCCAGTTGTTCCAGTGAAATGCCAGGCTCGCCTTGCCTGTGCGTGACTCTGAGCCGGCCCTGGGACGCTCTAGACAGAATGTCTCCTGGCCTGGAAAGCGATCGTCCGTGGAAGGTTACAAAGAAGCAGGCCTCCTGACCATATCCTGTATTTCCTTCCTTCTCCTTACCAGGACTGGTCACCCCTGAGCTACTGTGCAGTGGAAACACAAGCCCTGTGGACTGGAGGAGGTCAGAGAATGCCCTGGGGAAAAGGGTATAGCAGGGGGACAGACAACAGGCCCTTTGCCTCCCAGACCTGATGCTAAGTAGGGATCCCCTGCTAATTATGTGGCTCTCAAACCCGGCAGGCAGCTTGCTTACTTCATGCATGAGTTTCCTTAACCAGTACATTGGTACAGACGAACCACTCCTGACTTAAACGCTCAGGGCCTTAGAAAAAGTGAGCTCCGCTTGCAGCTCACCCACATTAGGTAGAAAAGCACAAGAGCAGCAACACACAACATTGTGTAGCAGGTAGATACCACTGAAATGGAGAATGTGACTTGGCAAGTAGCATGGGATTGATTGATATGGGCCTTTAGCTAGTTCTTAAAACAATGACTAGCTTCAGAGACAGCATGCCTCCTTAAAGGGAAGGGTCTGGGAGAGAAACTTGCCCTTCAGTTATCCATTGCTGTTTAACATAACCCAGGGCAAGTCGGTCACAAGACTGGCTAACAGCTGCTGGCACAGTACATACATGGCATGAGAGGACAAATTGGACCAGGACAGCTCAGCACTGTGGGAGCCCAGACCCTGCCACTGCCTGAAATTCTTGTTCATCAAGCTTTGTGGTGGAGAAACATGTGCTTTCCTGGGCTTGCTTGCTCTGATTATAATGAGCTGTCTCTGAAGGCTTGCCCCAGAGTGTGCCTAGGGACATCGTACTAAAGATGGTAGCCAGGAGAGAAGGAAGCTTTGAATTCACCCTGTTTTATTTCAAAGGCTGAGCAGTAATGTACTGTTCCTGTTTTGTCCTCTGGTGGCTTTTTCTTGTGAAATCTCCCAGAAGGCCACAGAAAGCTGTGATTCAGAGCTGAAGTTTAAAATTAACGCCCTATTTATCAAACAAATGATACAGCTGTTTGGTGTAAACAGATGAGATCAGTGATCTAACCAGTGCCATCTGCCCTTCATCTGACTAAAAGGAAAACCAGAGCTACTGCAATTGATTTCAGATGACAAAATATAATTTGTTTAGGGCCCAATTTATAACAAAGTTAAAGAGATACCGCCTGGCCTGTAATTTGGCCTAGATTAAAATGGTTAGAATCTTGTCGTGCTACTGTATTTACAATTTTAAAAGGTTAAACAAAAGGTTATGATTCAGACTATTAATGGAAGATGGTGCAAAACTAGGGGCCAATACAGAATTATTTTCCGTTATAAATGTTGGGTTGCTTTAGAGGATGTGACATAGGTGCTGAAGCTAAAAAATGTAAAAAGCTTACAGGTATAAGCACCAATCCACTAAATACGCAGTTGGGTCAACATCTGTGGATCAAATTGTTGAGTTAGGCAAGAATATTAAATGTATTGTGACTCTTACCTTTCTGACTTCGAACAGATCCTTTTCTCAGGAAGCTTCATAAGGTCTTTGAGTTCAATGTATAATTGTAGCCCTGATGCCATTTAATAGCCAATCATTTCTGTTAGGTTTCAGAGTGGTAGCCGTGTTAGTTTATTTGAGCATTATCTTTCGTGGGCTAAAGTCCACTTCATCAGATGCATGCAGTGGAAAATACAGTAGGAAGATATATACAGTAGGAAGATACAGAGAACATGAAAAAATGGGGGTTGCCATACCAACTCTTAACGAGACCAATCGACTAAGGTGGGCTATTATCAGCAGGAGAAAAAAAAACTTTTGTGGTGATAATCAGGATGGCCCATTTCAAACAGTTGACAAGAAGATGTGAGTAACAGTAGGGGGGAAATTAGCATGGGGAAATAGTTTTTAGTTCGTGTAATGCTATCCAGTTTGCAGATCAATTCCAGTTCTGCTGTTTCTAGTTGGTGTCTGTTTTTGAAGTTTTTTTGTTGAATAATTGCAACTTTTAGGTCTGTAGTTGAAGTGTTCTCTGACTGGTTTTTGAATGTTGTAATTCTTGACGTCTGATTTGTGTCCATTTATTCTTTTGTGTAGAGACTGTCCGGTTTGGCAGAGGGGCATTGCTGGCACGTGACTCCAACGAGAAATAGCAGAACTGGAATTAATCTGCAAACTGGACACCATTAAATTAGGCTTGAATAAAGACTGGGAGTGGATGAGTCATTACACAAACTAAAAATTCTTTCCCCATGCTAATTTTTGTTTGTGGCTGTCATCTTTTGGGGAGAGAGGGCCCCCCGATGAAGCTAAGTTACATTCTTCAGCCCCAGGTAATGAGGCAGAGCTTTGGACAACGTGCACAAGTGAAAAACAAAGGCTCAAGTATCACACTGAAATGTAAGTACAATATTTATATTCCAATTGATTTATTTTGTAATTATATGGTAAAAATGAGAAAGTCAGCAATTTGTCAGTAACAGTGTGCTGTGACATGTCTGTATTTTTATGACTGATTTTGTCAGCAAGTAGTTTTTAAGCGAGGTGAAACTTGGGGGTACGCAAGAGAAACCAGATTCCTGAAAGGGGTACGGTAGTCTGGAAAGGTTGAGAGCCACTGGCGTAAATCACAGCAAGATTTGGCCTGTATTGATCGGCATAATCCAGTCACACACACAATTTTCCTGGGGAAGTGTATCATACTGAACATCTCCCAGGGATTTCAGAAAGAAGATGATCCAATATCCTTTAATAAGGACAGAGCTTCTAAAAGCCCAGGAAAATATGATCAGGGAAAATACCCTGCAGCCCTCTCAACAGCATTCCATGTATGTCTGGTGAGATTCTGTCCCGCAACTCTGCCCAGACCAACCCCAGCAGAATGGAAATGGCAAGATATGAAAGGAAACTCCTATAGTCAATACACAGTCTTTATAGACAGCCACAGTTGCAAAGGATTGTGGCCCGAATCTTGCAGTGTTTATTTACGGCTGGATTCTGCTCTCGTTTATAACAGTGTCGATCTTTGAGTAGTGCCACCAAGTTAATGGATTTTCTCAGGATTTACACCACAGTAACTGAGAGCAGAATCTGACAGGATTTAGCCCTATATTAACAAAACCAAATACAGCTATGGAAACATCACATCACATACCATTCAAACACATGCACCTTCTCAATGAATGAATCAATTAACATTCCTAGCTGCGATCATTACATCTCTGTTCCATTCTGCATTAGCTCTGCAATATTGTACTTTCTCTCCATTAACTACATGTGAGTCACAAAGAAACAACCATAACTCATATTCCAGAAATCATCCTACCATGCACTGATTCAGGCACCATTCCCAATTAAATTCATGAAAGATTAATTCCTTAATTGATTAACATTACAAATCATAACCATTAGCTGCCCTTCCATTAACCATTCAATAGTTCACAGTATTATGCTGATTTCTTAATTAGCCCATGGTGAGTCAAAAAAAAAAGGTAAGTAACCTCTCACATCCTCTTGGTCCCTTAGGCAAAATTATCTGCAGGTTGCTCTTCTATTCCATTTACCTCTCCTCCATAGTGACAAACGCATGCGGCTTTGGCCCTCTCTTATGTTTATAAGAATGAACAGTTCACCCAAGGAAAAGGCAGGGTCAAGTCACTTCTTTTTTTTCCCCACTGGGACAAAATTCTCCTTTATGGACCTCTCTCTAGAGTAATCTGAATAGAAATATCTGGATAGAAATATCTGGGACTGGATAGAAATATCTGGATAGAAATATCTGGCATGACATCCTATCTGCCTACCAATTAAAGGAATGCCTCTAGTGGCATATATTGATTTATTATTAGTTGCAACAATGATCGTGTGGCTCTGCTTTATACAGTGCCTGCCATCTACGTTGTCAGAGAGTTTAAAGCCGGAAGGGATCATTATGATCATCCAGCCTGACTTCCTGATAACTCAGGCCAGAAAACCCCACCCAGTGATTCCTGCAGCTAGCCCATAACTTCTAGTTGAGTGTATTTTATACGAGGGCATGCGGCCATAATTGGTGAGGATTTCTCATTGCTTTCGACACACCTGAGAGTGCTGAGCAACTGCAGTTCCCCAGGAAGTCAAGGGGAACTGCTGGTGCCAGCATGTCTCAGGATATGACCTGTTGTTACAGTCACTGAGGCCAGGTCCTCCAAGGGATTTAGGCACCTACCTCCCATTGGGAGGTGGAGTCTCTGCCATGTGTACCGCACTGTAGCAATGCGGAGGTGCACCACCCAAGGAGAGGCCACTGGCTATTCTGGGATAGGTCTTTCGCAGTAGGTTTTTCATGAAAGTCTTTGAAAGGTCTTGTCTAAAGAACAAGAAAACCTTGGAAAACCCCACACTTTCCACAGGACAAGAAAGCCATTTCCTTCCCCGCTCATGCGGACAGGTATGAACTCCCTCAGGTCTTTCTGAGGTGCCGTTAGGCTGCAGGTGAGGTACACTTACAGTGCATAGCTCACATGAGGGTTTATCTCAGCTGAGTTGGGATAATGCACCTTGAATGGCAAAATTTAGGCCTCCGTCTTCAGCTGAGCATCTTTTCTAAAAATTGGGCTGATCGATCTCTGCATGGGTGACTGAGGTGGCCCTCATATGCTAACGGCATTTAATCAAGGGTTAGAATATTTATATTGTAGCATGCAAGTCCTTGCACTACTAAAGCAGTTCTTTGTTTCTCTCTGCTCATCCATTATGACTCTATCCGTGAGCTACGATTATAGTGGAACCAATACGTGGCCATTTGATAAGGAGTACCTGAGATACAGTGCCCATAAAAAAAATCACATGACGTCAGACATTTCTGGTTCTGATAACATTATTGAGCACACAGTGGGCTCAAACTATTGCACTGATCCACCCCAAACTAATGTCATATGCTCAAGTTCCAATCTGGCTCGCATTTTGCATCTGCTTCCCCGCTGGGAAAGCAGGAGTTCAAGATATTTTTGGTGAGAGTGGCTCAAGTCTGGATGATGAGCTACAGAGTGACGCATGCATACGTTGCAGGGCTACTACTCTTTGTTGGACAACAAGCACACCTCACATCAGAGTCATGAATGTTTATTATTAATTTGTATTACCATAACACCGTAACAGTCATGTACTGGGACCCTGTTGTAGTAGAAAGAGAGCCTGAGACATAAGCCCTTGTATCAGAGGCCTGGTATAAGGCAGGACCTGCTCACAGAATCTGGCAAGAACAGGGCTAATATTGCAGAAAGATACATTCCTACGAAGTGCTAGGCACAGAGTAGTCACACAAACACATCCCGATATCAAGTGGTACCAGAACATCCTGATATCAAGGATGGTACAAAAACATTCTCCAAGTATAACAGGAACACAATGACCTCTCCTAAAAGATGAAGTTAGGATGACAGTATGTAATAGAGATGTTTTGATCGAATCAACATGTACAAGGTGATGGGTGATAACTAGCCACGTCAGGGGGCCCGTACCTAACTATGTCAGAGGGGCAGTACTAACTTGTTTGTATTGGGGTATAAAGATGTATCTCAAAGGGCATGTCTTTGTCTGCCTAGGGAGGAACGTAAAGTCACGCCGTTCACTAAGCTGGTCCATTGTTACGGGCATACATGTTGTCATAACCATAAGGGTAGCCTAAAATTCCTCCTTACCTGTAAGGGGTTAAGAAGCTCAAATAACCTGGTTGGCACCTGACCAAAGGAACCAATGGGGACAAAAGATACTTTCAAATCTGGGGGAGGGGGAGGGGAGAGAGGCTTTGTTTTGGGTTCCCTGTTTCTGTGTTCGTTTGCTCTTGGGACTAAGAGGGACCGGACATCAATCCATGTCCTCCAAACCATTCTGAACCAGTCTCTCATATTACAGAAATTGTAAGTACAAGCCAGGTAAGGCATATTAGTTTATCTTTGTTTTCTCAACTTGTGAATTTTCCCTTTGCTGGGGGGAGGTTTATCCCTGTTTTGTTGTAACATTGAAACTAAGGCTAGAGGGGTTTCCTCTGTGTTTTGTGCATCTTTTGTTACCCTGTAAAGTTATCTTCCCACCTGATTTTACAGAGGGGATTTTTATCTTTTCTATTTTTTTAAATAAAATTCTTCTTTTAAGAACTGATTGATGTTTTTCAGTGTTCAAAGATCCAGGGATTTGAGTCTGTGTTCACTTTGTAACCAGTTGTTTAGGATATTATTCTCAAGCCTCCCCAGGAAAGGGGGTGTATGGCTTCGGGGAATATTTTGGTGGAATAGGACTCCAAGTGGTCCTTTCATAGAATCATAGAATATCAGGGTTGGAAGGGACCTCAGGAGGTCATCTAGTCCAACCCCCCGCTCAAAGCAGGACCAATCCCCAACTAAATCATCCCAGCCAGGGCTTTGTCAAGCCTGACCTTAAAAATATCTAAGGAAGGAGATTCCACCACCTCCCTAGGTAATGCATTCCAGTGTTTCACCACCCTCCTAGTGAAAAAGTTTTTCATAATATCCAACCTAAACCTCCCCCACTGCAACTTGAGACCATTACTCCTTGTTCTGTGATCAGCTACCACTGAGAACAGTCTAGATCCATCCTCTTTGGAACCCCCTTTCAGGTAGTTGAAAGCAGCTATCAAATCCCCCCTCATTCTTCTCTTCCGCAGACTAAACAATCCCAGTTCCCTCAGCCTCTCCTCATAAGTCATGTGATACAGTCCCCTAATCACTTTTGTTGCCCTCCGCTGGACATTTTCCAATTTTTCCACATCCTTCTTGTAGTGTGGGGCCCAAAACTGGACACAGTACTCCAGATGAGGCCTCACCAATGTTGAATAGAGGGGAACGATCACGTCCCTCGATCTGCTGTCAATGCCCCTACTTATACAGCCCAAAATGCCATTGGCCTTCTTGGCAACAAGGGTATACTGTTGACTCATATCCAGCTTCTCATCCTCTTTAAACCCTAGGTCCTTTTCTGCAGAACTGATGCCGAGCCATTCGGTCCCTAATCTGTAGCGGTGCATGGGGTTCTTCCGTCCTAAGTGCAGTACCGTGCACTTATCCTTATTGAACCTCATCAGATTTCTTTTGGCCCAATCCTCCAATTTGTCTAGGTCCTTCTGTATCCTATCCCTACCCTCCAGCGTATCTACCACTCCTCCCAGTTTAGTGTCATCTGCAAACTTGCTGAGGGTGCAATCCACACCATCCTCCAGATCACTTATGAAGATATTGAACAAAACCGGCCCGAGGACCGACCCTTGGGGCATTCCACTTGATACCGGCTGCCAACTAGACATGGAGCCATTGATCACTACCCGTTGAGCCCGACAATCTAGCCAGCTTTCTATCCACCTTATAGTCCATTCATCTGGCCCATACTTCTTTAACTTGCTGGCAAGAATACTGTGGGAGACCGTGTCAAAAGCTTTGCTAAAGTCAAGGAACAACACGTCCACTGCTTTCCCCTCATCCACAGAGCCAGTTATCTCCTCATAGAAGGCAATTAGATTAGTCAGGCATGACTTGCCCTTGGTGAATCCATGCTGACTGTTCCTGATCACCTTCCTCTCCTCCAAGTGCTTCAAAATTGATTCCTTGAGGACCTGCTCCATGATTTTTCCAGGGACTGAGGGGAGGCTGACTGGCCTATAGTTCCCAGGATCCTTCTTCTTCCCTTTTTTAAAGATGGGCACTACATTAGCCTTTTTCCAGTCGTCCGGGACTTCCCCCGATCGCCATGAGTTTTCAAAGATAATGGCCAATGACTCTGCAATCACATCCACCAACTCCTTTAACACTCTCGGATGCAGCGCATCCGGCCCCATGGACTTGTGCTCATCAAGCTTTTCTAAATAGTCCTGAACCACTTCTTTCTCCACAAAGAGGGCTGGTCACCTCCTCCCCATGCTGTGCTGCCCAGTGCAGTAGTCTGGGAGCTGACCTTGTTCATGAAGACAGAGGCAAAAAAAGCATTGAGTGATTCTTTCCCTGATCCTTTGTCTAAATCACTTGGTGGTGGCAGCATACTGTTCAAGGACAAGGTGGAGTTTGTGCCTTGGGAAAGTTTTTAACCTAAGCTGGTAAAAATAAGCTTAGGGGGTCTTGCATGCGGGTCCCCACATCTGTACCCCAGAATTCAGAGTGGGGAAGGAACCCTGACACATGTATTAGTGGTCTGGTAGAGTCTGCGGGATACTAGTACCATGCTTTGTCGACAATATACCTGGCTGGGTGCCTTCATACCTTAACGGATCTTGGGTGTTTCGCTCAAGGTCTGCGGTGCCAGCTATCTGTGCAGGGCTGGGGCCGTTACACACACGCAGCCAACCATCTATCAACATCTGACCACACCGGTCATGCTAGGCGCTGTACAAACACAGAACAAAAGGAGGTGACTTACATCCTAAGTGTAAGATAAGAGATAACAGATGGATACACACTGATCAACAGAGGAACACAAGGAAACAATGAGACAATAATGGTCAGCTCAGCGCACCAACAGCCCTGAGGTTGTCAAGGTGTTTGTAGGCAAAGGAGAGCTCCTAATATTTGGTAAGATAGAAAAGAGGGAATCAGTGAAAGAATGCAAAGAGAGGCGTGACATAGTCACAACACCAGGACAGGGAAATGATGTTTGCAGCGGCCTTCTGTATATATATGAATGGGGAAAGATTGCATTTGTCAAGGGCAGAGAGAAGGCTGTGGCACTAACTGAGACATGAGGTGATGAGAGGGGTAGCTGTGTGAGTGGATAACCTCAGAGGTATTATGCAGAAAGAAACGGCAAGATTTATACATTCCTTTGAAGTAAAGGCCCATGAATTAAAATCCTGTCCTTGGAGAGCTGTTTGCTGCATACATCCTGCCCATGCCTGCTGGCTAGAACCACAGTGGGGCTCCTTTTGGAAATGTGAGTGGCATGTTTTGAGCCTAGCACCCCACAACTTACACCCCTCACATCATCTGCCCGGGGACAGGTGGTGAACAGTGCTGTGTCAGAGATGTGAAGCCTGGATGGTGAAGTGGGCTGAATGAGCTGGGAGGTACTAGCTGCTGCTGTGCAAATGGCACCAGACAGACCAGCACAGCAGTCCATTCATCTCCACTGGGGTGTTCTCATTGAACCGAGAACCTGACATTGGGATGAAAGGTCCACTTCACACGGCTTAGCCTCATGTGCTGCACATGGATGTGTGGAGACCCTTCCCTAGACCCTAGGCCCAGATTTGGGGTAAGGACTCTTCATCTCCATCTTCTGTCCCTTCCTTCCCCCAGCTGGTACACGCACGCCTCACAGCCACCTCCTGCCCGCCTGCTCATAGCCCCGCCAAGCTTGCCGGAGGCTAGGGTGACAAGTGGGAGGGTGGGGCTGGCAGCTGAGTGATGGAGAGGTGTGCCCTGGTGCACAACTGGGATTTGGGTAGTATTCGTGATGCAAATTTGGGGTTACTTGTTCGAGGGTCCTGAAATACAGGGGCCCTCCACTCCCCCAGGTAAGCTGCTTATGGGTTTCAAAGTGCCCTGAATTCCTCATCGCCTTAAAAGATGCTGTGATCCAATGGCAGCTCTGGGATTTGTTGCACAAATGCAGGGGCATTTGATCAAGGGGTTTCCAACAGACAGCCCCCCCCCAATGAGCTGCTTCCAACTTTCAAAAGACTCTCAGTGGCACATGCACTGTGAGATTATCTTGAATAGTGGCAAGACACAACAGAGGAAAAGGATGTACTTTGTGGGGCAAATCCTTCCCTCAGTAAGGGGCTGATTGTGTTCTTCAGATAGCTCTAAAATCCACATGCAGAGGAAGCTTGTCTTGCAAATTAGTATTCCACAGTAGAGGCTGAGGTAGAGAGGAGAACACCCACTGAGACGAGGGGAACATTATATATATCTCAAGCACTTGTGCCAGGCTGTCTTCAGCTCCCTGGGGGAGTTCTGACTCATCTGAGACCGTCTCACTGAGCGAAAGGGGCCACTTCACACCCCTGTGATACTCCTGTGGGGCAGAGGGTTGTACAGAGCCCCTGAAGTGGAGTACAGAGACGGGAACTCCCCAACACTCCCCGTATTGTCCTCAGCTCATAGGTGTGCTCCTCAGAGTCCATCATTCCTCCTCTTGTGCTCTCAGTGACTCTCCCTAGGCCAGGTGTAGATGGGCTGAGGTGTGGATTAGCTGCAATAAGTGGTCCCAGCTCACTCTGTCCTGTCTGAGGAGGGTGTGGCTGCAGCTAGCGGGATCAGGATCCCCATTTGCTGGTCTGACCATGCAGGAAGGCCAGGGAGATGATCAGAATGGCCCCTCTTGGCTCTAAAATCACAGAAAGTCTGAGTTTTAGAAAACATGCTTATGGCTGCCACTGACCCCTCCACCTGCTGACATTCCTCCAGCTATGACTGGAAAAAAGGGGAATATAAAAGAGTTTCTCCCCTTTCTAACGCCTTTGCCCAGAAGAACCCCATGTCTGCTCTGGCATTCACCCCGGGCTGGGTGCTATTGCTCGGAGTTCGAGCAGCAGGCTGGCATGCATCACAGTGCACCACAAGGCTCAGTCAGAGCTAACCAAGGAGTCCCAGAGGGACTCCTTGAAGTGAGGGTGAAAAGGTGTTAACATCTGGGAAGTCCTTGAGGGCTGGTTTAGCAAGGGCCATGTGGCTGAGTATAGTTTGGGCGTCACTAGCTCATGGTCGCTCAACTCTGCCTTTATCTCAGTAAAGTCAAGACCTAAGGGCTTCCCTTGTGCACTTTCCAAACAGTCTTCTCCATACTAGGGAAGGATACAGTCCCCTAATCTCTGCCGGGGATGGGATGGGGCACCAGACAAAGAGGGCAGAGTTAAGGTTGGTGGGGGAGAGGGTGGCAAGGGAGCCATGACCTTAACTTAGAACTTCACCATGCAAATAATGATCAAAATACGACTTCCTGAATGCCTGTCTGAGGGTCTGGCTGCTGGCAGTACCATTCCTGCCATTTCACCCTTTGCCTGTGGCCACAGGGCTTTGTAGAACAAAGCACAAAACACAAGCTACATGTCAAGTTTAGGGAGGGGAAGAAAGGGTGGGCTGAATATTTCTCATTCTCCTGAGCTGCCTCACTTTTCGTACGGGCACAGAGACAAATACAATGGCTGGTCTGGGGGTCCCTTCTGGTCTTAAATGCTATGACTCCAAAGAGTTCGGCGTCCCAGAAACTCCATCCCTGGGCTTCCACTCAGGACCACACTCGCCTCTGCTTCTCTTCCTATCTGCCAGCTTTTTGTCACGCAACTTCTGAAGTTACGCAACTTCAACTACGTGAATAACGGAGCTGAAGTCGACATACTTAGATCGACTTACCATGGTGGCTTCACTGTGGTGAGCTGACTGACTGCTGCCACTCCCCCGTCAACTCCACCTGCACCTCTCGCGGCGCAGGAATACAGGAGTTGGCGGGAGAGCGCTTGGGGGGTCCATTTATCGCATCTAGACTAGATGCGATAAATCGATCCCCGCTGGATCGATCGCCGCCCGCCCATCCGGCAGGTAGTGAAGACATACCCATACACGGATACACACAGCTGCAACCAGTATCCTAGCCCCTGTATTGTCCAACCAGTCAAAGGGAAGCCCCTGTTAATATACCTGAGTCAATTTTTGCTCAGCCTTGCCATGTGGCCCATTGCCTTGGGCAGTGGCTTCTACTGTTCCAGTCATCTCACTACATAAAGGGAGCGTGCCATCCATTTAACTTGACAAAGGGGGTTTCACCAGGTCTGCGATTGTCTTTGGATCCAAGAGTCACTGGATGGCAGCCATTAACAATCACCAGGATAACACTGTGAAATCTCAGCTGCAAGTCCATTCTGCAACATGGTGCTCTCCCCACCATTGGTTCCATGTTGATATTGGTGTGTCTTTTCAGCTATGCCTGCCAGTTCTGGGATCGGGACACAGTTTGGGCACCCAATTTCTACTGGTATCGGCCACTAGCTACCCTCACTTGGGTTCACCCATAGTAGGTGTGATTTGCTTTGTGTCAACAAAGCTATGTGCAAAAAGCTACTTAGAATCACAAGCAAAAGTGAAGTGAGTCTGACAGGACCAGTGTAATAGACTGAATAGTGCAGTATCAGGGGGTAGCTATGTCAGTCTGTATCCACAAAAACAACGAGGAGTCCGGTGGCACCTTAAAGACTAACAGATTTATTTGGGCATAGTGCAGTATTTCTCAAAGGCAGCCACATGTGGCCACCAGGGGCTTTTCAGCCTCCTGAACTGTGATTGAGGGGGCAACGTAGCGGCCCCTCCTCTCCCTGTTGCTCCTGGATTCACCGCCTTGGTGTTGGTTGCTGGGGCCACCAGCAGGGGGTGGGCCCTGCCCCCCCTGGAAGCACAACGCTGGAGGAGCAGGCAGCCCGTGATTTCCCCACCTCCCCTGGGGCAGTGGGGCCCAGGATTTGGGCTTCAGCCCTGGGGTGGCAGGGTGGCAGGCTCTGGCTCTGGGGCTTCAGGCTCCACCCCCAGACTATGGCTGTGTGGCAGCAGGTCCCAGGCTCCAGCCACATGGCTTTGGGCTCCATCCCCAGGCCCCGTCCCCTGGCGATAGGGCTTCAGGCTTCAGCTCCCGTTGCTTCCCTGGCCCCCCACCCACCCATCCCCATTGTCCCTGGCCCCTGCTGCCTCCCCCAACCCCCCATCAGGGGCTTAATTTGTCCCCAGGCTTGCCAGGGCTGAGTAAGTCTGCTGTGACAAGCGATACTTGTATGTTTGTTAATATCACTTGTCACAACAGACTTACTAGCTAGCAATAAATAAATGGCAATGACTTAGACATGTGTCTGTGCCTATTTATTTGTTTGTCCTAAAGCTAATTAAGTATTTTAGGGAAAAGTGTGAGAGGAGCCGCCAGCGAGAGTTGGTGGCCGCACTCTGAAGCCACCCAAAAATGTGTCCTGAGAACCCCTGGAACAGTGCCACTTGCATCCAACCTGTCTACCCCTCCGGGAAAGCCCCAGACTAAAATAATAAATAAGCAATAACCAGAATAACTAATTCTGCATCCCTGCTAGTAGCTCCTGTAATTCTTCCCCGCGCTCATCATTGACATCTGGTCCCTGTCCTCTAGCCCCTAACCTTTCTCAGTAGCTGTTAAACCAGGCACAGCTCTTATAGCAAACGCCTGATGCATCTCCGGAGCCCTCCAGTTTAAGCTGTTGTCCATAAGCAGCCTGTACCAAGTGGCATAGCTCCCACAGGCCGTCTCTCTTCTCTAGGCTGAGAACAAGTCCCTCCAAACCAGTCTCGGCTCTCAAAGGCCTTTCCGTGCAAACCAAACACAAATGCAGGTACAGCCATGTTCTATCTCCTCTCGCCAGCGCCTCGACCGAGGTGGTTACACCATGTTCATTGCCAGGGGATAAGCGCACCCAAAAGGTAAGATGTTTAAATGCAGAAAAGGCAGGATGGTGGTTCCCATGGCAACTGTGGCTTGGCCACATTGCACCTATCATCAGAGTGGGACATAAGCCATGACCAGAGCGAAGGTAGCGAGGTATTTATATTTTAGATTGAATCTAGAGTATGCATTATCACAGTAAGCAGTCATTACCAGCTTTGTGTTTCTGCAACACAGTCTGGTATATTTAAAATGTTTTGACTACAATCAGTGGTTCCCAGATGTTATTGGTTCAGATACCAGCTTCTTTAAAACCTGGTGTTTAAAATATCACATGCAAATTTCTCCTTTTGGGCATGTTTATTTTAGGCCTTAATAGGCTGAAGTATATTGCGGATGATACTAAACTGGGAGGAGTGGTAGATACGCTGGAGGGCAGGGATAGGATACAGAAGGACCAAGACAAATTGGAGGATTGGGCCAAAAGAAATCTGATGAGGTTCAATAAGGATAAGTGCAGGGTCCTGCACTTAGGACGGAAGAACCCAATGCACAGCTACAGACTAGGGACCGAATGGCTAGGCAGCAGTTCTGCGGAAAAGGACCTAGGGGTGACAGTGGACGAGAAGCTGGATATGAGTCAGCAGTGTGCCCTTGTTGCCAAGAAGGCCAATGGCATTTTGGGATGTATAAGTAGGGGCATAGCAAGCCGATCAAGGGACGTGATCGTTCCCTTCTATTCGACATTGGTGAGGCCTCATCTGGAGTACTGTGTCCAGTTTTGGGCCCCACACTACAAGAAGGATGTGGATAAATTGGAGAGGGTCCAGCGAAGGGCAACAAAAATGATTAGGGGTCTAGAACACATGACTTATGAGGAGAGGCTGAGGGAGCTGGGATTGTTTAGCCTGCAGAAGAGAAGAATGAGGGGGGATTAGATAGCTGCTTTCAACTACCTGAAAGGGGGTTCCAAAGAGGATGGCTCTAGACTGTTCTCAATGGTAGCAGATGACAGAACGAGGAGTAATGGTCTCAAGTTGCAGTGGGGGAGGTTTAGATTGGATATTAGGAAAAACTTTTTCACTAAGAGGGTGGTGAAATACTGGAATGCGTTACCTAGGGAGGTGGTAGAATCTCCTTCCTTAGAGGTTTTTAAGGTCAGGCTTGACAAAGCCCTGGCTGGGATGATTTAACTGGGAATTGGTCCTGCTTCGAGCAGGGGGTTGGACTAGATGACCTTCAGGGGTCCCTTCCAACCCTGATATTCTATGATTCTATGATTCTATGATTTCTAAACAATATAGTAAAATAAATGGCTACGGAAGCCTAAAATGTGGATTAAAATGTTCCTTCTAACCATGGCATGTCTTTAGACAGTGCATCAGAAGAAACACAGTGAAACATCCATCTTTATAACAGGCTTTCAAGTTACTCGAATTACAAGAAGCAATTTAAAATGTCATAAATTACATCTTGATATATTTTGGTATGTGCTGCTGATCTACAGCCAATGGCTTGACTGTTTAACTTGTCTAATTTAAGTTCAAAGTTCCCGCCAATTTGAATCTGAATGAATGTTGAACGTGAGTCCAAGGTCACTTTGCCTCCTTTGTACAAAACTGAAATTTAGAAAAACACAAAACATTTTAGCAGCTCTGGGAGAAAACATAAAAAGGGACCATTAAAGAGAAGATGGCATGTGGGAAAAAGGACGGGGGGTGGTGGTCAGATGGTGTGTGTGTGTGTGTGTATAAAAGGCCAGGGGGGGTTCAGGTGGGGAGTGTGTGTATAAAAGGCCAGGGGGGGTTCAGGTGGGGAGTGTGTGTATAAAAGGGCAGGGGGGTTCAGGTAGGGTGTGTGTGTAGAAATGCACAGGGGACTCTGGTGGTGGGGTGGGTGTGTGGTGATTGTAATAAGACAAGGGGGCGCTGGTGAGATGTGTGTGTGTAATAGGGAAGGAGGGCGTTGGTGTGTGTGTGCTTGTGTGTAAGGTCAGGGCAGGGTGGCCAGGCGGCGAGGAGCAGTGGCTGGTGGGGCGGCAAGGAGCAGTGGCTGGCAGGGGGCCAGGTGGCGAGGAGCAGTGGCTGGCAGGGGGCCAGGTGGCGAGGAGCAGTGGCTGGTGGGGCGGCGAGGAGTAGCGGCTGGTGGGTCAGCCAGGCGGCAAGGAGCAGTGGCTGGTGGGGCGGGGAGGAGCAGCAGCTGGCGGGGCGGCCAGTGGCAAGGAGCAGTGGCTGGCGGGGCGGCCAGTGGTGAGAAGCAGCGGCTGGTGGGGCGCTAGCCAAAGCAAGTGATCAGATGGCAGAGCGAGCCAGGTGCCTTCTTCCCCAGGTGGGAGGTGAACTCACACCTATGCACCTCTGAACCCTGGGTCCTCCCTGACCAAGGACAACCGCTGAGAGTGGGGTGCAGAAAGGAACCGTAGTTGTAGAACTCAAGAACACAAGGCGGAAGGCTGTGCCCCACACACTCTGGGGTGGGCATCCTGCTCACAGGTTTATGATTATGAATCATGCTTTTGGCATTTTCCCTAATTAATGTCAGGTGACTTCCCTCCTTTTATTAAAAAGTTCTTCTCTACACTCAGACTCTGTGCTTGCGAATGGGTAAGTATTGCCTCTCAGAGGTGCTCAGGGGTGTAATTTTCCCAGGTCACTGGATGGGGGCTCGAGCCGGTTCTGTGCGGTATCGATGGAAAGGAACCCCGACGCCTGCAATGCTGGGCAGTCTGCTCAGATGCTCTCCCACAAGGAAGAGGCTTGGCTTGCCGCCAGCCGGCTCTCCTTAGTTCTGTAGGCTAGCCAGGCTGTTACCCACCAGACCTACCTGACTCCCCCACCCCTAACTCCCCTGCAGAGACAGGAGGTAATTTCCCACCGGTCCATGCCCCCACCCTCTGCAGGGCAGGGAGGCAGAAGGAGCTCTAGCTCTGCAAGAGCTTCCAGGGGGGCTTTTGATGTGAGGCTTCCCACCCCCCGCAGCTGCAGGTTTTGCAGCCTTTCTGAGCTGGCACATGTGCCTGTGTCCTCCCAGCCAGGAGGCACCCAGGCTGTGTGATATGGGACTTCACAAGTTCCCCTCAGAAACATGGTCTGTGCCATTTGGCACAAGGTGAATGACAGGCCTGGTAGAAACACCAGCTGACAGGATTGCGCCCCATCTGCACAGCCGCAGCATGCAATATATCGCTCAATACAGCTACAAAGGCAGCCTGGTAGGTGAGCATTAGCTGCCATCGTGGCTGAAAGTGGCCAGGAGAGGGGAGTTTGCTTTTCAAGCCAGTGTGACACAGTGCACATGCCCACTGTTCCGTTGAAACGGAACGATTTCTTTTTTTTTTGTTGAGTTTCTAGCGTACCGGTTTGGGAACCCTGCCCTTTCTATAGGTACGTCTAGCCCTAATAATGAAAAGCCATATTTATGAGAGTTAACTGAGAACCAATATTGCAGGCTATTGGCTTACTGTGAGCATTCTTTGCAACCTCGTTACAAGTTGTAATACACTACAAAGCCTTGTCTATGTTTTTTTGGGACAGCGCTCTCCTTTTATAACAATCACATCCGTCCCGGATGATTTGATTCTTACAAGCAGTTGATTCTTACAAGTGGAATATAGGTTAGTACAGGAATGATTTTGTCCCAATGGTTTTGATCACTATATGCAGTTGATTCTTATAAATGGCTGGCACTGTAGTTATACCAGTGTAACTCCCCGTTTTGACAGGCTTATTCTGTTTTTCCCCCGCTATTTTTTCAGCTTACGGCACTTAGGAAGAAGTTAGAGCTAAAACAAAAACAAAACAAAACAACCAACCAGCCCCTTGTGCTGAAATAAGAGTGTCCACATGGAGGGTTTTGCGGCTAGAACTCTACCTGTGTAACCATACAAGTACAATCGATCCAACTTCAGTGTATCGACAAGACCTACATGTCTGCTTGACGACACCACCATCGGGGCAGCCAATCATTGGGATTTGAGAGAGGATGTCTGAGTCTGCATTCTTTGCGCCCTGTGGGGAAACTTTGCTCATTTCTGATTCTCCTAAGACTCAGGAGAACAAGGTTTTCATTTTGCATGTATTCACACTCGGTTTGTTGTTAGGGTTTGGTGACTCACTCCTGAGTGTGCCCCAGTGGTGCAAGTGGAATCCACTTCTTACCGGTACAAGGGACCCAGGGGGGGCATGTGACCTCCTCACATGACCCTCCACATGACTCCTCCCCACCCCACCCCCAGCCTGGGGCCCCCACGCTCTTCCCGTCCCTTTTCTATGATCCACCTCCCTTACCTGGGGAGGGGGCTCTACCCTCCTCCCACTGCGCCTTCAGAACTACGGCGGCGAAAGGAGCCGGACGTGGGGCCACTGGGCACAGCTCCTCCGGCATGGCTGCGCTGCCCCCAGCCCTTTCCTCCGGGGGGGCGAACTGGGCCATACCGCCCTCCTTGCACTGCTAGCGGGCCCACAACCTGCTAATCTGTCACTGTTTCAAGTAGCTGTCGAACACAACATCACGGTGTAATCAAAACAACTACCACCTCGCCCCTCCCCCGCAAGCACAACACAGACACACAATGCTTTGAAACGTTGGTGCATCGGAGCTGCGCAGGGAAAGCTCTGGGAAAGCACATGGAAGGAGATTCCTCATCCCAGTTTGCCCAGGTCACGGCTAGTTCTCAGAAGTGTGGCTCAGGCTAACCTAGAACCAGGAGCAAATCAGATCCCTTAGTAATTAAAGAAAAGATATGGGTATGTGATGAGCATTACGGAGCATGGCCTCACTGGGGAGCCAAGGGTTAACAGACACAGCTCTTGAGCTTCTCTCAAACCCAGCCCAGAGCCCTTAGAGGGACCAGGAGATCAGCTGGGCATCTGAGTTTACTCCACCCTCGGGGCAAAGTTCCCGGTGTGACTCTGGGTAGACAGGGCTGGCCGTTGAGGAGGCCTGTGCTCCTGGCAGGGGTCTGCAAGCATTTCTAGGCCCGCCCGAGAACAGAACCTGCAGTGCTATTTACCAGTGGGCTGAAGAAGGGGCAAAGTAGGCAACCTGTCTCGCTCTCTGAGGCGTGGGCCCGCCGCCGTGTTTTGCTGTCCCTATATTCTCCGCAGCTTTGTGCGGTAATGCCTTGGAACAACGGACCATTTCTTTCTGAATTACAGAAGAAAAGTCTCCAGTAAAAACAGGTTTCAGAGTAGCAGCCGTGTTAGTCTGTATTCACAAAAAGAAAAGCAGTACTTGTGGCACCTTAGAGACGAACCAATTTATTTGAGCATAAGCTTTCATATGCATCCGATGAAGTGAGCTGTAGCTCACGAAAGCTTATGCTCAAATAAATTGGTTCGTCTCTAAGGTGCCACAAGTCCTCCTTTTCTTTTTTCCAGTAAAAACCACGCTCTGCATTCCCGTTCATAGGAAGAAGAGCGTACTGTATTACAGCACACAATATTGTTGGGGAGGCTGCACATATGCTCAGACAATCTCTTTAGCATCAGAAATGGTTTGGATACAAAATGCCCAGTCAAGCAAACGGAAGAGCATGCAGGAAGCAACACTGCCCCCTCATGGTACAATGGTGAAAACCCCAGCCTGACATTCAAGCTACAATTCATTTCTGTGGAACAAGGAGACCTGCACAATAAATGCACAGCAGTGTGTTCCTTAAAGCAACATTTTTGTTAGGGAGATTTGCAAGTTACCAAATGTCCTATAACCTCTGGATCTTTTTTAACCAGCAGGGAAACAGATCTAAATCTGAATCCTGGCATCTGGATCTGATGTAGCAGATCTGGGCATGTAAATTTCCAAACCTACATTATTCTTGGACCTGGTCAGCCTTGGACCTGATCATTATACTTGGTCAGCATTCACTCAATACCAAGGCCCACATTCCTTCTAAAAATCACAAGAATCTTTTCAATATTCAGTGGGTCAAACATCAAAGCCCAGGAAAAGGGAATGTTTTCTTTGCACAGACAGACCACTAGGGTAACAATACATTTCAGCTAGCAGCACATACATGAGCATTGTGAAGTGGCAGGTCATAAGAAAAAGATGGTACATAGCTTTTCTTCCAAACAGAGAAGGCCTGAGCTAAGAAATCCAGACACAGAGTTTCCCAAACTTCAGAGGTGTTTGGCTCCAAGGATTAGGGCTGGCCCAATCTCTATATTAAATCTATTTACTCCTTGATTAGTCTAAACTGACATTGTTTGGGGGCACTGTCTATCTGGCTGACAATTCAGGTAACTGTGTGCATTTTCAACATGATTAATGGACAAGGCGAGTCATGACCATGTGTTGAATTACAGGTTGTTTTGAAGTTCAGATCATCTTTACTGGTTTATAACAAAATAACTAACGCTGGTTGTAAGAACTGTTGATTTCCTCACAAACAAATGCCCTTGAACATTTTTGGGCTTTTAGCTTTTAACAAAAAGCAAGAGGATATCAAGAAAAATGGAGATTTTCCATGAAAACTTTTGTTTCTATGAACAAGCCCTTTTTTTCATTGAAAATGAAAAACTTCAAGCAGCTCTCAAAATAACACTTTCCATTGTGCTTTCAAGACTGGTGAGATTCACCTGTACGTGGAAAATTGCCTAATAACATATTGTGAAAGCACAAAAAGATGGAAAAGCATGAAAAGACAAATCAAACTCTTCTTCAGAGATGAAACCCACACACAGTCAGTATGTGATCCGGGTGAGGGCGCAAGATGCCATAGCTAATCAAAATGAAGCTCTGAGAACATAATCACCACCAGCTCCCCTGGGCCAGATCCTTTTATGTCTCTTCTCATTGCTTCCTTGCAAGCTGCAAGGTCTGCTCTCAAGTGCACTGCTCTGAAATGCGGCCGGTGCTAGAGCTCTTCCTTTCATCAAGCCAGGAGCCTTGTTACCGTGGTGGGGGATTCAGCATCCTTCACAGATAGAGTGTGATGCAGGTCAGATCTCAGAAGAGCTTGCACTGTTTACTGCACCACACCGAGAGAAACACTGGTCCAGCAGGGAAGAAATGCCATGTCTCAGACATGAGAAATAACGCCGGCCGGTTCAGCAGCGACAAAGCAAAGGTCTGCCGCTGCCCATACATGATGGTGGGTTTTTTATCTCCCAAGCAGTGATGCAGCAGGGCTGAGGTCAGAGATGATGCCTTTGTGACATTAAAGGCATCACCAGGAAACCAAACACAAACAAGGGAAACTTCCTTAAATCTAAAGAGGGGGCTTTGAAAGAAGGGAGCAGGGAGGCTCCTGACCACATGGCTCTGCCGCCTACCACACTACCAGGGTCTGAGTCATGTACACGAGTGAAGGTAGGAGGAAGGCAGAGAGAGGCTGATTTGCATCTTCCTACTGATGCTCTGGTTCGCCTCTCTTGATTGATGTTATGTTTCTGTTGGGAGTCCAAATCCAGCAGCTGCTTCTCCAGGCTGAGGCGGGAGTGAGCCAGGAGTGAGACACACATGGGGCCCTCCATGCAGCACAGGGCCCTCCGAGCCCTTGGCAGTCGGAGGCAGAGGTGGAACAGCTCCGCAGTGGCTTTTGAGAGTGGGGCTGCCCTTCCTTTCATACCGAAAGTCGGTAGTGCCCTGCTTTCTGGGTGGCACCAAGGCAGGTGGCATGCTTGTAAGCCTGAACATTGACCCCAGTGCAGGCACTGCAAACTGAACATGAGACACACTTTTTTGTTTCCTGCGAAGTTTTTGGCACGCTGCTTGCATTCTGGTGCCACTGTAACCCACACACCTCCTGGGTGTGGCCTTCTGGCCCATCTAGTGGCCCCGAGACAACTTCAAGAGAGTGAAATGAGACTGTTCTACAGCCTTAGCTAACAAGCAGTTGGCTTTTAGATCATGCAGTAGAGGCTCATGCAGTAAGTTCCAGAGGTCCCCGCTTTGATCCCGCCTGCCGACGACCAGGATCTGTCGGCGTTACACCAGGTCCTCAGGGGCGTGTCCCTCCACGTGCAAGGCCAAACCCTCTTCGGGAATGCTCAGCTGGGAGTTCTTCTGCTCCTTCACTCACGTCAAAATAATCTGGTGGATGAAGGGAACAGGACTGCCCAAGTTCAGAATGATCCAGCAGAACTTCCTATGTGGGATGGTGGCACCCTTATAGGGCAGGACAAGTGCAGAGAGCAGTCATTATGACTTGGGAAGAATCCCAAGCAATCACGGAAGAGAACATTATGGGATGTCAATGCATACAATGTGTGTGAATTCGTGAACTTGTAGCAGCATTCATAGAATCATAGAATCATAGAATCATAGAATATCAGGGTTGGAAGGGACCCCAGAAGGTCATCTAGTCCAACCCCCTGCTCAAAGCAGGACCAATTCCCAGTTAAATCATCCCAGCCAGGGCTTTGTCAAGCCTGACCTTAAAAACCTCTAAGGAAGGAGATTCTACCACCTCCCTAGGTAACGCATTCCAGTGTTTCACCACCCTCTTAGTGAAAAAGTTTTTCCTAATATCCAATCTAAACCTCCCCCACTGCAACTTGAGACCATTACTCCTCGTTCTGTCATCTGCTACCATTGAGAACAGTCTAGAGCCATCCTCTTTGGAACCCCCTTTCAGGTAGTTGAAAGCAGCTATCAAATCCCCCCTCATTCTTCTCTTCTGCAGGCTAAACAATCCCAGCTCCCTCAGCCTCTCCTCATAACTCATGTGTTCCAGTCCCCTAATCATTTTTGTTGCCCTTCGCTGGACTCTCTCCAATTTATCCACATCCTTCTTGAAGTGTGGGGCCCAAAACTGGACACAATACTCCAGATGAGGCCTCACCAATGTCGAATAGTTCAGCTTCCAATGGCTAGGCTACAGGTCTGCATGGCTGTAACCAGGGATGGCTCAAATGGCCCCAGACCCTGCAGACATCCCACCTTTTTCAGATGGCTCACGTCTGCAGGTAGCAATGAACCAGAATCAAAGAGCCAAGCAGATCCAGAGATCCAAAGAACCCCAAGTGGGGAGGCATCCCAAAATCTGACCACGGACCCAAATCTGAAATTTGCAAATGGCACCTCTTTCTAATGGGCAAACCCCAAGCTGGGGTCTGAACTGCAAGGGGACTGGACTCTGGATCCAAAATGGGCCATCCCTTCTTGCACGTGTGACTTGCCCTATCCAGTCTGACCCCTTTTTAGGTGTATCACAGTTGCACTGTGATCAGGGCCCCATTGCTGTAGGCAGGGTACAGATCACATTTAGCCCTTGCTGTAGCCCTCACTCGGGAAGGACCATGTTATTCTGTTGTTAATGCATTAAACCAATTGAATTACACACTGAAGGGGGTTTTCCCCATTTTCTTACTGTTTTCAGGCTTTTTAAAAAGGTCTCATGAAAGGCAGTGCGATGGGAGCTTTAACTGGAATGGGTAACTTGAGCGAGAGGCAGGCTGGCTGATTACAATGCAGTCACCATGCCAGCCCTAAGGATTCCTTGGCTTCCTAATGAAGATGAATTAAATGCCAATCACAGCAAGAGGTCTCTGTGGAGTGAATAAGAATCCGTCTCAGTTGTAACTGAGTTCCGCTCACGTGGCCAACATGACTCATGGTGCTGCAAGAGGAAGAGCCATGGAGGGCCCTTGTACACACTTAAGAGTGCTTTGTCTGTCCAAGCAGGCGGCCTGGGTCAGTCACTGTGTATGTACCATCAGCAGCTCCTGGCCCTATCTTTAGATCAGTGGCAAGAACATGCACACAGTCCAAAGGATGAACAGCCAGACTTTTCTAGGCAGCTGCTTGGCAATACTGTGTTGTTTAAAGAGGGGCCCATCTATTAGCTTAATTAACGTTCTCTAGAAAAAAAATAGCCTCCCTATTTTGGCCCTTGTAATGGAACTAAGACTTGTTGGATTCTATTCTGTGTCCATCACCTTGTATAAACGCCAGACAGATGGACAGAGACTGACAGATTCCCTCCAAAAGTTTGAATACACAGGCACACTTGTGGGTGCTTATCTGAAGCCCCCTGGAATCTCTGAAGCTGACCCAGGCCTATCACTGCTCTGACCTCCAAGAAGCTCAAAGACTCTGGGTTCTTTTTATGATACTGACATGATAGTTCATGTGATCAGAGAGCTCTCAAAGGGGTGCTCTGAACACCAGGAACGTTCTGGCTGAATATGCTAACACTAGAGGTACCATGCAGGCAGGAGCAGAGAGGGTATGCACTCCATCATCCCCACTCAACCGAACCACCTGGGTGACCTGGTTTCCCTCCCTTTCCTAGGCTAGCTTCTCCCTGGCTACTATACCTTTGCTTGAGCAACAACCCCCAGGAGTCATGAACTGCTTCATTCACAGTCACCTCCTCTGGGCCTCGTCTCTCTACCTGTGAGCCCAACACATGCTCAGCTTGGAGGAATCACAAGGCATGGGATCTGCTTGGGACACAAGGTCTCCAGAGTGCTGGTGCAGAATGACTAGTCTTTCCCCTTGTCCTGAGTGCACACGAGTGTCATTGCCCTGTGTGAGTGACCACCCTTCCATAAAACTAGCCATGGAGCAGCCAGCTTTTTCCAAAGACCCTTCAGGCACAGCAAGAACTGTCCTTTCTTTCACCTTCAGACATTTGCAGAGCCATCGCTAAGCTGGGCTGCGACCTCTTTCAACGTGCCACACACACAGAACCCCTTGTTAAGCTCTTGAATCTGCCGTAAGAGAACCTCCTCAGTACATCCAAACAAAGAATGAGCTGCACAGGTGGCTATTGTGCAAGAGCCCCAAGTCTCGGTGGGATGATGACACACCACTTCCATACGCGTCTTGTTGAGTGTTAGGACAGAGCAGGGTGTGGGGTTTCATATAAAAATGGCCTCGCCTAGCTTGTGCTGTGCAGCATGAGGCTTCTGTGCTTGTATAGCTTGCCAGCACACCACAGTCTGCCTTGTTGTGATAACACAGTGGGCAATTACATTAGACGTGGTTGGGCTATCAAAGCTTCTTCCCATTTAACAGTGGGTCTTAGGCTCCTAGATGCTTGTGAACATTTTACCCTGAGTCTAGATACTTGTTTTATTACAACAGGTTTTATGCCGGATTCTCACACCAGGATTCTTTCTTCCCTTTGACATACGAAAATACCTTTGGGTGACCATACAGCCAGGATCAATTCTTTTCCTGTAATTCAGGGCCTTCCTTAAGGTTCACCAGTCGTCACCAGTGATGGCCAAAAGATGGCCAATTTGGGGGTGAAGGGGGTGGTCAGGCTACATAAGCCTAATGCTCTATGATGGGGCCAGGGGTTGGATTTTCCAAACGTCTTCCATGTTGAAAGATTCTACCAGCTGGAGAGAGCTATCATAGATATTTCTAAGGCATCTAACACCTTGGCACGTATGTAAGACTGTTCCAGGTTTAACAGTGTATTTGTAGCAAATACATAGAGCCCGATTCTGCCACACTTACTCCCACTTAGCAGTATCTTAATCTCTAAGGAGTCGTGTTTTCTTCAGTGGGACTGCTTGTGAAGTGTGTGTCACTATAGCACAATATAGCGAGCCCACAGAAAGAAATTCAGCCTATTTCTAAGGAGCAGCCCTTCAAAGCTAAGGCTATGGCTACACTACCGCAGTAAGTCAATCTAAGTTACGCTACTCCAGTTATATGAATAACAGAGCTGGAGTTGACATAGCTTATGTCGACTTACTGCAGTGTCTACACCGCAGCGGGTCGATGGGAGACACACTCCCGTTGACCTACCTTACTCTCCTCGTTCAGGGTGGAGTACCAGGGTTGACTGGAGAGTGATCTGTGGTCGATTTGGCGGGTCTTCACTAGACCTGTTAAATTGACCACCCCTGCGTTGATTGCCAGAGCGTTGATCTGGCTGTAGTATAGATGTAGCCTAACTGAATAATCTTGTTTGCGTTGCCAGTGGCAGCCAGCAAACATCAGAAAATGAGGCATGGAAGGGTCAATGAGAGAGTTAAAATCCAGTCTGCCATTCACAGCACAGTGCCTATCTCCATGGCTCTGTCACCAGGACAATTAAATGAAGCAGAGCTTACTTCAGGTGTGCATTGCATCGTGATATTGTGAGACAGCGCTAATAGCTGGTGAGCTGATTAGAGCCCTGTAAACACCATGGATGGATGACACTGTGACAACCTGTCAAGACTTGGCACTGTTGTGTATCAACGCAGTGGCACTGTGTGGAGGCATAAATATTACAACACTTATTTTTGTCCTGCAAGACTAGAACTAGCTGACAATTCCAGTTGCCAGACATCTGAGATGGACATTAACGAACCCACTGGCTTGTGAGCATCAGAACTGCTTTGCGCTGACATCTGCTGCAGCCGCTGTGCACTGATAGAACCCAGGAGTCATTTCCCAAAAGCCACTGGGCAGCCTGCACCTCAGAGAGGCAGACCTGGTAATCAGAGCAGAACTGAAGGCCCAGCCAGTTGGGCAGCCATGAAGCTTCAGTTTCCCATCTCTTTCTTAAGCGACGTTTCTGACTGATCAGGGTTCTGGCTGGCCTGTAACCTAACGGCGGTGACTGGCAGAGTGACGCAGGCACCTCTCCCGGTCTCTCTGCTTCAGAGGGGCTTCTCAATCCGAGGTGTGTCCTGAACACCCGAGAATCAGCTCTGCACATTAAACACTGTGACCTGGCAGAGTTGCGGTTCAGAGCGCTCTGGAAATGGCAAATGGCCGGGCATGCGGCTGTCAAGAGAGAGACTTGCGCTGCCTCAGGAGTGCTGGGAGATGTATGGCATTTTGCTGCCAGGGGACAATGAGTCCCAGTTTGTTCTCCAGCTAGTTCCTGGCAACTGCAGCACCCTGACAGGGAGCTGGTTACTATTATTCTCTGGGATTCTCCAAGGAGTTGCACACTGGCTGCCCTATTCCTATTGGCTTCCTTCCAATGGGATATGGGCACTTAACTCCCTTAAGATCCTTTGAGAATCCCAGTTTTGTTACTGAGGCACTGGGATGACTGACTAACCAGTAGATGAATTTCAGCTAACAGATAAGGACTGTGAGAGTGAATATCTGCCTGTGGTGTAGATGGAGAGAAACTATTTCACCAGGAGGGTGGTGAAGCACTGGAATGCGTTACCTAGGGAGGTGGTGGAATCTCCTTCCTTAGAGGTTTTTAAGGCCCGGCTTGACAAAGCCCTGGCTGGGATGATTTAGTTGGGGATTGGTCCTGCTTTCAGCAGTGGGTTGGACTAGATTAATAGATATTAAGGTCAGAAGGGACTATTATGATCATCTAGTCTAACCTCCTGCACAATGCAGGCTACCGAATCTCACCCACCCACTCCTGCGAAAAACCGCTCACCTATGTCTGAGCTATTGAAGTCCTCAAATCATGGTTTAAAGACTTCAAGGTGCAGAGAATCCTCCAGCAAGTGACTCGTGCCACATGCTGCAGAGGAAGGCGAAAAAACCCCAGGGCCTTCTGAGGTCCCTCCCAACCCTGATATTCTATGATTCTATAAATCAGCACTGGGTGAATAAATAATGGGAGCCAAGGGACCTGGGAGTGAGAGCAGTTTGTATATAGTTGAATCTCAACATCCCGGATCTAGTCTTTCTGGCTATATAGGATGGTAAATGTACAAGCACAGCTGAAGAGAATGATTCACCGTCTTGGTGTGACAGGACCTCTGCAGAAAAACTTTTATGGAGTGGGAGAGGAAGCATTACTGACAATAGGAGGGAGGAAATCTGATGAAATCAGAACCTTCCTCCACTTCCTTCTATGGACGTTTGAACCCAACCTTCTGGAAATGCACAAAAGGGCTCTACAGAAATTAAACCAGACTTGATAGCTATGGCTCTAAAAGCCATAGAGCTGGACACAGAGAAAGCCACTCAATAGGGTTGTAGCCATGCTACAAAATGATTTAAAACGTCTATAGTTGGGCTGTCAAGCGATTAAAAAAATTAATGACGATTAATTGCACTGTTAAACAATAATATAATATCATTTATTTAAATATTTTTGGATGTTTTCTACATTTTCAAATATATTGATTTCAATTAGAATACAGAGTACAAAGTGTAAAGCGCACTTTATATTTATTTTTTATTACAAGTATTTACACTGTAAAAAAACAAAATAAATAGTATTTTTCAACTCACCTAATACAAGTATAGTACTGCAGTGCAATCTCTTTATCATGAAAGTTGAACTTAAAATTTAGAATTATGTAGTAAAGAACTGCATTCAAAAATAAAACAGTGTACAATTTTAGAGCCTGCAAGTGCACTCAGTCCTACTTCTTGTTCAGCCAATCACTCAGACAAAGAAGTTTGTTTACATTTGCAGGAGATAATGCTGCCCGCTTCTTGTTTATAATGTCATCTGAAAGTGAGAACAGATGTTCTCATGGCACTGTTGCAGCCGGCGTAGCAAGATATTTACTTGCCAGATGTGCTAAAGATTCATATGTCCCTTCAAGTACCATTCCAGGGGGCATGCATCAATGCTGATGATGGTTCTGCTTGATAACAATCCAAAGCAGTGCGGACCGAGCATGTTCATTTTCATTATCTGAGTCAGATGCCACCAGCAGAAGGTTGATTTTCTTTTTTGGTAGTTTGGGTTCTGTAGTTTCCGCATTGGAGTGTTGCTCCACACCTCGTCCCTCTCAGATTTTGGAAGGCACTTCAGATTCTTAAGCCTTGGATCGAGTGCTGTAGCTATCTTTAGAAATCTCACATTGGTACTGTGATACAGGAGGGCCAGGGAGCAGTGGTAGAGTGGTAGAGGGGAAATATATAAGCCCTAAACTAATTAAGGCGTGGGTCCCAGTAGACTAGGGAGGGTTGCTACAGGTTAATTGGAGCACTTGTAGTCAATTAATCCCTGTCTGGAACCTAATAAAACCCCCTGCTTCAGGCAGTCAGGAGAGGAGGAGGAAGGAGAGAGGACTAGAGTTTGGAGGTGTGTTGTAAGATTTGAGAGACCAGAGAACCAAAGTAAGGGAGACTCTACGCCAGCAGAGGAGGAAGACTTCCTCCCTCAGCATCTAAGGACGGAAGGTTCCCCACTCAAGGGGGAAGAGGGTAAGAACCTGCAGGTGTTGAGAGGGGCTGGGGCTCAAAGTGAGGAGCAAACCCAGACCCCTCCCCTGCTTCCCTTCTCTACCACCTTCCTGGGCCACTAGCGGGGACCTCAGTGGCCCAAGAGCAGGGGCAAGGGGTGGCATCTTAGCCCCCCTGCCAAGAAAAGCCCAGGACCCACCATACTAACATCGGCCATCTTGGCACAGTACCTTCTTTGCGTTTTGTCAGAATCTGCAGTGAAAGTGTTCTTAAAATGAACATGTGCTGGGTCATCATCTGAGACTGCTATACCATGAAATACGTGACAGAATGAGGATAAAAGAGAGCAGGGGACATATAGTTCTCCCCCACAGAGTTCAGTGACAAATTTAATTAACACATTTTCTTTAACGAGAGTAATTAGCATGGAAGCATGTCCTCTGGAATGGTGGCTGAAGCACGAAGGGGCAAATAAATGTTTAGCGTATCTGCACGTAAATACCTTGCAATGCCGGCTACAAAAGTGCCATGCAAATGCCTGTTGTCATTTTCTGGTGACAATGTAAACAAGAAGAGGGCAGCATTATCTCCTGTGAATGTAAACAAACTTGTTTGTCTGAGCGATTGGCTGAACAAGAAGTAGGACTGAGAGGACTTGTAGGTTCTGAAGTTTTACATTGTTTTGTTTTAGAGTGCAGTAATGTAACAAAAACATCTACATTTGTAAGATGCACTTTCACTACAAACAGATTGCAACAGGGGAGGTCTCCTATTTCATACTGAGAAAGTAGGGCAATCGGCTAGTTTTCTTAGGTGCCTGTACACGAACTCAAGAAGTCTGGGAAACAAGCAGGAAGAATTGGAAGTCCTGGCACAGTCAAGGAACTATGATGTGATTGGAATAACAGAGACTTGGTGGGGTAACTCACATGACTGGAGTGCTGTCATGGATGGGTATAAACTGTTCAGGAAGGACAGGCGGGGGAGAAAAGGTGGGGGAGTTGCACTGTATGTAAGAGAGAAGTTTGCTCAGAGTTCCAGTATGAACCTAGAGAAAAGCCTGTTGAGAGTCTTTGGGTTAAGTTGAGAGGCAAGAGCAACAAGGGTGATGTCGTGGTGGGCATCTGCTATAGACCATCAGACCAGAAGGATGAGGTAGACGAGGCTTTCTTCGGACAACTAACAGATGTTTCTGGATCACAGGCCCTGGTTCTCATGGTGGACTTCAATCACTCTGACATCTGCTGGGAGAGCAATACAACACTTCATAGACAATCCAGGAAGTTTTTGGAGAGTATTGGGGACAACTTCCTGGTGCAATTATTGGAGCATGCAGGGGTGAAATCAGGAAGGCCAAAGCACAATTGGAGTTGCAGCTAGCAAGGGGTGTGAAGGGTAACAAGAAGGCTGTCTACAGGTATGTTAGCAACAAGAAGGGGGTCAGGGAAAGTGTGGGACCCTTACTGAATGGGGGAGGCAACCTAGTGACAGATGATGTGAAAAAGCTGAAAAAGCTAGAGCATGCAGGGGTGAAATCAGGAAGGCCAAAGCACAATTGGAGTTGCAGCTAGCAAGGGGTGTGAAGGGTAACAAGAAGGCTGTCTACAGGTATGTTAGCAACAAGAAGGGGGTCAGGGAAAGTGTGGGACCCTTACTGAATGGGGGAGGCAACCTAGTGACAGATGATGTGAAAAAGCTGAAATGCTCAATGCTTTTCTTAACTTGGTCTTCACAGACCAGGTGAGCTCCCAGACTGCTGCACTGGGAGCACAGTATGCGGAGGAGGTGAGCAGCCCTCAGTGGTGAAAGAACAGATTCAGGACTATTTAGAAAAGCTGGACGGTGCTAAAGGAGTTGGCGGATGTGATTGCAGAGCCGTTGGCCATTATCTTTGAAAACTCATGGCAATCAAGGGAGGTCCTGGATGATTGGAAAAAGGCCAATATAGTGCCCATCTTTAAAAAGGGAAGAAGGAGAATCTGGGGAACTACAGAATGGTTAAGTCATGCCTGACCAACCTGATTGTCTTCTATGATGAGATAACTGGCTCTGTGGATATGAGGAAAGCAGTGGGGACATGATATACCTTGACTTTAGCAAAGCTTTTGATAGGGTCTCCCACAGTATTCTTGCCAGCAAGTTAAAGAAGTCTGGATTGGAAGAATAGACTATAAGGTGGATAGAAAGCTGGCTACATCGTTGGGCTCAATGGGTGGAGATCAACAGCTCAATGTCTAGTTGGCAGCTGGTATCAAGTGGTCAGTCCTGGGGCTAGATTTGTTCAACATCTTCATTAATGGTGAAGCACTGGAATGGAGGTGGTGGAATCTCCTTCCTTAGAGGTTTTTAAGGTCAGGCTTGACCAAGCTGCCCTGGCTGGGGTGATTTAGTTGGGGATTGGTCCTGCTTTGAGCAGGTGGTTGGACTAGATGACCTCTTGAGGTTCCTTCGAACCATGATATTCTATGATGCTGTGATTGATTATCTGGATGACGGGATGGATTGTACCCTCAGCAAGTTTGTGGATGACACTAAACTGGGGGGAGAGGTAGATACGCTGGAGGGTAGGGATAGGGTCCAGAGTGACCTAGACAAATTGGAGGAGTGGGCCAAAAGAAATCTGATGAGGTTCAACAAGGACAAGTGCAGAGTCCTGCACTTAGGATGAAAGAATCCCATGTACTGCTACAGGCTGGGGAACGACTGGCTGAACAACAGTTCTGCAGAAAAGGACCTGGGGATTACAGTAGATGAGAATCTGGATATGAGTCAACAATGTGCCCTTGTTGCCAAGAAGGCTAATGGCATATTGGGCTGCATTAGTAGGAGCATTGCCAGCAGATTGAGGGAAGTGATTCTTCCCCTCTCTTCGGCACTGGTGAGGCCTCATCTTGAGTATTGCGTCTAGTTTTGGGCCCCCCACTACAGAAAGGATGTGGACAAATTGGAGAGAGTCCAGCGGAGCGCAACAAAAATGATTAGGGGGCTGGGACACAAGACTTATGATGAGAGGCTGAGGGAATTGGACTTATTTAGTCTGCAGAAGAGAAGAGTGAGGGCGGATTTGATAGCAGCCCTCAACTACCTAAAGGGGGGTTCCAAAGAGGATGGCGCTCGGCTGTTCTCGGTGGTGGCAGATGACAGAACAAGGAGCAATGGTCTCGAGTTGCAGTGGGGGAGGTCTAGGCTGGATATTAGGAAAAAACTATTTCACTAGGAGAGTGGTGAAGCACTTGAATGGGTTACCTACGGAGGTGGTGGAATCTCCTTCCTTAAAGGTTTTTAAGCCCTGGTTTGACTGCCTGGGATGATTTAGTTGAGGTTGGTCCTGCTTTGAGCAGGGGGTTGGACTAAACGACCTCCTGAGGTCCTTTCCAACCCTAATCTTCTATGATTCTATGATTGCACTACAGTACTTGTATGAGGTGAACTGAAAAATACTATTTCTTTTATCATTTTTACAGTGCAAATATTTATAATAAAAAATAATATACTTTCTGATTTCAGTTACAATACAGAATACAATATATACGAAAATGTAGAAAAACATCCAAAATATTTAATAAATTTCAATTGGTATTCTATTGTTTAACAGTGCAATTAAAAATGCGATTCATCGCAATTAAAATTTTTTAATCGCGATTAATTTTTTGAGTTAATCACGTGACTTACCTGTGATTAATCGACAGCCCTAGTCTATAGTTTTTAGTCTCAGTCTCTAGTCAGCGCTATTGGCCTTCTCCATATGGAAACCTTTTCAAAGGGTCTAAAATGCTTGGGAATCTTTCCTTTCCCCAATATTTGTCATGTCCTGCTGCACCTCTGGCTTCGAGCCTGCAAAGGGGCCCCAATACCTTAGGACAGGATGTCCTGCCAGCATTTCCAGTCCCACCAGAAGCAAGAAGTCACCCAGACTCTGAGAATAAAGCCAAGCAAAGAGAGTTTCAATAACTCACCCAAGGATAGCACAGTGAAGAGCTGGAAAGGAAGAACTCAAGACTCTTCTGCATTCTCTTGCTAAAATCTTCCCAGTTTCTCTTGGATGAGTTGTCATGTTTTACCTTTTGAGTAATTAAACAGCTGTTATATTATCTCCCAAGGTGGCTGCATGTCAGTGGTGGGTAAAGGGATCTCTGCATACACTGTAAAATAATTTATGACCTCTAAATACTTCACAATTATCATTCAGCTGCACAGCATGGCTGCTTGACACTTCATGGAGAGAACAGAGATAGAGCTTAGATACCCCTGCTCCAAAAAGTCCCACCAGATGGCCTAAAGGAAATTCTCCCTTCGCTAACAAGCAGCATGAAGCCTATGAGACGCCATCATTCTGGGGCTTCTGTTGTTTCTGATTCCACCATGCTTCATTTACATAGCAGACTGATAGAGAGCTGTGACATTCCTTACAGTCCATGTAGACCGGACAGCCTAATATTAACGAGTCTCCATAATTCCTTACATGGTGTTAATATAGACATTTCACAAGAATATTCATCACCAGAGTTTCAGAGTAGCAGCTGTGTTAGTCTGTATCTGCAAAAAGAAAAGGAGGACTTGTGGCACCTTAGAGACTAACCAATTTATTTGAGCATAAGCTTTCGTGAGCTCCAGCTCACTTCATCGGATGCATTAGCTTTCAGAAAAGACCTCACTCTGTGCACTCTTATAAGACAATAATATTGTATGCAAGGAGTTGATTTAATTGTTTATCACTCTTGCTTCAGCCCCTGAAAGGGGGAGGGATGTTAGCAAACAGGTGGTGCCCAGAGAACCTCCTAGTGTGACGATTGGCTCCCCCTGTGGTGGGAGCACTTCCAGAACCGGCAACAGATCAGTGGGGCGCAGGTGACTCTGCTGGGCTGCCCCCCAACAGGGACTTTGGATGTAATTTGACTAATAAAGTTGAGGCCTGGTTAAAACCCAGACCATGTGTCCTTAGGATTCTTCCACGCAGTGAGTGTACCAACCCCTCTTTATGAGATGCAGCCTGCTTCCCCATTGCATGTCAGTCCCATTCTGGGGGTCAGGGACCCACGCCTTCCTCCCCTTTTGGCTGCCTTTCTAGAGGAGACCTAACTCTGCTGCTGCTGCCATGGCATGGCTGATTAGCAGTCTGACTCATCATTGGAAAAAAGACCTCAGTCAGCCAAGTGGGACAGCAAGAGAGCTCCCCTCTCAGCACCGCTTCTCAGAGAACCTGCTCCAGAGCTGATCAAAGTCTGTTTGATGGATAATGGAACAAGACATAGTATAACTTATTTGATCTATTTTATCCCCAGTATTCAACCCTCTCTCTTAAGGATGTGGTCAGCAGCAGTTATGTCTCTGTCCGGAAGCTTGGTGCTCACACGCGATGTGAGATTATTTCAGTTTACACCCTCTTACTCGTTCATGAATTCAACATTTCCCAGCAACACCTCCAACATTTGTACTCATTTCAAACCTCTCCTTATTTATTGATGGCCAGCCACTTTCCAAACATTCTCTGCTCCAAGGAGCTCGCAATCTAATCTTTAAACCCTAGGATGATTTCCCAGAGGAATATGGGCTCATTAAAGCAGGAGACTGAGTCAGAGAACCGAGAGACTTCTTGTAGCTAACCTTCCGCGTGGGGTGAGGTGAGTGCCAGGAGTCCGATCTGGCCGTCGGACTGTGAGCCAGCCAAAGCATGGCTGGAGTTATTTTCAGTTGCTTATTTAATTTGGCAGGCCTGCTGGAAGCAATGGTGGTTACTCCATAACTCCTGATAACACCAGTGTCGGCTTATCTTGCAGTATCAGACTACATACCTCATGCCTCTCCGCCCTAAGGGCCAAATTCTGAAATCAGATGCTTGCATGTGGCTCCTATTATCTGCAAGAGGGAGACACATGAGCACTTCCAATGGTGGAATTTTGCCTTAACTGATTACATCAGAAGATTTCAGAGTTAACAGCTGTGTTAGTCTGTATTCTCAAAAAGAAAAGGAGTACTTGTGGCACCTTAGAGACTAACCAATTTATTTGAGCATAAGCTTTCGTGAGCTACAGCTCACTTCATCGGATGCATACTGTGGAAAGTGTAGAAGATCTTTTTATACACATCAGAAGGTTATTTCACTAACCAGAAGGCAGAAGCAGTCCCCTCTCAATAGGAGCTGAACTTCTAAATACATATCGCTCCCAGAGGCCCCACACTAGGATCTTTATTATCTTCCATGTTTATTAATCAGCAACCTGGTGTTAACAAAGAGATCCCTTTTAGAAGATATGCAAATAGCTCTGCAATTTTCTCCCAGTGACTCAGCACTCCTATTAGAAGCTCACTAATAAGACACCCAACCCACTAAAATGCCCTGTGAATAATTAGCAACTTCATGTCTCTGTATTTTAATAATGTACTGGAGGAAATGGTCTTTGGCTAATACACATTCCATCTTGCCAAGGCTAAATGTGAGTTTCAGACCTTCGGGTACAACTGTATTCAAATGAGGCAAAGTTAAATATTCTCAGTAGAAGGAATTGGAATAAAGCAAATGAAATGCTCTGAGCATTGGGGATTTTTGGACTGACACAAATGTAAAATATGGATATCCTGTCAAGACTTATTCAAATGCCTAGAGATTCCCTTGCAACATTTCCTGTCTAACCCACCAGGATAGGAGTCTAGCTGGGTGATCAGAAGGTGGGTGGTGTTCATCTAAGCATCCAACCGCTCCGATATTTACTGAAGCTTATTTACACTATCCAAAGCCCTCGACTCTAGAGAGCTGTGCTGGAGATCTCAGGAGAGCACGGATGAGATTCTGGGCTCTGTCTCTAAAAGGTGTAGCACAGAACTCACAGGTTCCAGAGGGAAAGGTGGCTTGAAACCACCCGGGCACCCCAGAGCATGGGTTGCTCCAGGAGCTGGAGAGACCTGTGACATAATGCAGACAGGACCTGCATAAGCTATGGCAGCCTCTGCAGGCTGCCCTACAGGCCACATCTTTGCCTGGAAGCCCAGCCCTGCCCCAAGCTCGTTCACCATGCCAGGGTTTGTGAGGGTGGCCCTCATAGAATGGCTTTATGATGCCTGCACTGAGGAAATCCTCCCCCAGCCACATTAGGGTTGGTAGGGGGAATCCACAAAGCTACCTAGGCGCCCCCCACTACAATCCATAAAACTCCTACCCAGCCCTAGTGGTTTCTAAACTCACTCAGCACCCAGGTTTTCAAAAGGCCCTAAGCACTGAAATGTCTGCCTCTGGGCATGCATGCTGCTGCCTCCCTGCAGGTGTCTGGATGTCCCTCTCCCACCTAAAAGCCCCAGAGTGATTCGCAAACCAGGGGAAATAGGCATTCAGCTGCCTAGCTCGCCCAATTCTGTAGGTGTGCTTACAGGGCGCCCACTGGACTGGGCCCTGAGCAACAGCTGGCAGGTGCCCAGTGGGTAGAGCACCCAGCTAGGATATGGACGACCCAGGCCCAATTCCCTCCTCCCCGGAAAAGGGACGAAAGGATTTGAACAGGGTTCCCAGTCCTACCTCCCAGGAGTGTGTTCTCACTATAGGGCTGTGGCATACTCTGCTGTAGGGGCTCCTGCACTCTCTCCTCTCTCACACTCATCAGCTGGTGACTAATGTCCCGTTAACTCTCCCTGCCAGACCAAAAAAAGGTGCAAGGGAGGGATGGGGTCCTCTTGGAACTGCCAGGATGGGCACAGCCAGTGACAGAACCTGAGAACAGTTTTGTGTCCTGCAGCCAAGATTCTGCAGAAAATAAAACCAATAAGACTGGAGCATGCTGCATGGCCTAAAGAGTACTAGGCACTAACGAAGAAAATGGTGAGCAGAGTGGGGTATCTACCTCCCCAAGTACCCAGCAGAGGCCCTGGCTCTGTGGTTGATTCCCTGGGGGAGTTAGGACATGTCTACACAAAAACACACTGGAAAGTTAATCATACAACATCTGAGGAGCCTTTTAGAAGGAAGACATGGATATTGAGCGATCAGCTGTTGTGACCTGCTCAGATTGTGCCATGTTTGTCTTTCTCCCAGAGGACAGAAGCGACTTTGTCTGTAGAAGTGCACGCTGGTCTGCATATTGGAAGAGAAGGTTAGAGGACTAGAGAACCAGGTATCAACCCTGCATTCCATCAGAGAATATGAAGATGTTCTGGATAGAAGTCAGTGTTTGGTTCTAGAAGCAAAACATGCTGAAGAATCAGAAAGTGCGGTGCAGAATGGGGAAGAGTATTGGCAGCAGGTGACCTCCAGAAGAAGAAAGAGGAGAACCCATGTACCCCCAATGCAGACAGAGGTGCGAAACTGTGTTGAGGTTCTCTCCACAGATACTACTGCAGAGAAGGATTTGGAAGAGCCCTCTGAGGGAAGGTATCAGAAGGAGACCCCCATCGGCCGGAAGGCATGGGATGCACTGTCCTAGGGATGGGGATTCCATGATCACCACTCCTAGGAGGAGGAGACAGGTGGTGGTGGTCGGGGACTCCCTCCTAAGGGGGAACGGAGAAGTATGCTGCTTGCCTGGAGCTAGAATCCAGGATGTGACGGAGCATCTGCCAACACAGATCAAGCCCTCGGACCGCTACCCCTTCCTGCTTTTCCACGTGGGCACCAGTGATACTGCCAAGAATGACCTTGAGCGGATCACTGCAGACTACGTGGCTCTGGGAAGAAGGATAAAGGAGTTTGAGGCACAAGTCGTGTTCTCATCCATCCTCCCTGTTGAGGGAAAAGGCCCAGGTAGGGACTGTCAAATTGTGGAGGAGAATTTGTGGTTACACAGGCAGTGTCGGAGAGAGGGTTTTGGATTTTTCGGCTGTGGGATGCTGTTCCGGGAAAGAGGATTGCTAGGAAGAGATGTTATCCACCTAACGAAGAGAGGGAAGAGCATTTTTGCAGACTGGCTTGCTAACCTAGTGAGGAGCCAAGGAAAGTGTGGGCCCCTTACTGAATGAGGGAGGCAACCTAGTGACAGAGGATGTGGGAAAAGCTAATGTACTCAATGCTTTTTTTGCCTCTGTCTTCACTAACAAGGTCAGCTCCCAGGCTGCTGCGCTGGGCATCACAAAATTGGGAAGAGATGGCCAGCCCTCTGTGGAGAGAGAGGTGGTTAGGGACTATTTAGAAAAGCTGGACATGCACAAGTCCATGGGGCCGGACGAGTTGCATCCGAGAGTGCTGAAGGAATTGGCGGCTGTGATTGCAGAGCCATTGGCCATTATCTTTGAAAACTTGTGGCGAACGGGGGAAGTCCCGGATGACTGGAAAAAAGCTAATGTAGTGCCAATCTTTAAAAAAGGGAAGAAGGAGGATCCTGGGAACTACAGGCCAGTCAGCCTCACCTCAGTCCCTGGAAAAATCATGGAGCAGGTCCTCAAAGAATCAATCCTGAAGCACTTGCATGAGAGGAAAGTGATCAGGAACAGCCAGCATGGATTCACCAAGGGAAGGTCATGCCTGACTAATCTAATTGCCTTCAATGACGAGATAACTGGCTCTGTGGATGAGGGGAAAGCAGTGGATGTATTGTTTCTTGACTTTAGCAAAGCTTTTGACACGGTCTCCCACAGTATTCTTGTCAGCAAGTTAACGAAGTATGGGCTGGATGAATGCACTATAAGGTGGGTAGAAAGCTGGCTAGATTGTCGGGCTCAACGGGTAGTGATCAATGGCTCCATGTCTAGTTGGCAGCCGGTGTCAAGTGGAGTGCCCCAGGGGTCGGTCCTGGGGCTGGTTTTGTTTAATATCTTCATAAATGATCTGGAGGATGGTGTAGATTGCACTTTCAGCAAATTTGCGGATGATACTAAACTGGGAGGAGTGGTAGATACGCTGGAGGGTAGGGATAGGATACAGAAGGACCTAGACAAATTGGAGGATTGGGCCAAAAGAAATCTGATGACGTTCAATAAGGATAAGTGCAGGGTCCTGCACTTAGGACGGAAGAATCCAATGCACCGCTACAGACTAGGGGCCGAATGGCTAGGCAGCAGTTCTGCGGAAAAGGACCTAGGGGTGACAGTGGATGAGAAGCTGGATATGAGTCAGCAGTGTGCCCTTGTTGCCAAGAAGGCCAATGGCATTTTGGGATGTATAAGTAGGGGTATAGCGAGCAGATCGAGGGACGTGATCGTTCCCCTCTATTCGACATTGGTGAGGCCTCATCTGGAGTACTGTGTCCAGTTTTGGGCCCCACACTACAAGAAGGATGTGGATAAATTGGAGAGAGTCCAGCGAAGGGCAACAAAAATGATTAGGGGTCTAGAACACATGACTTATGAGGAGAGGCTGAGGGAGCTGGGATTGTTTAGTCTGCAGAAGAGAAGAATGAGGGGGGATTTGATAGCTGCTTTCAACTACCTGAAAGGGGGTTCCAAAGAGGATGGCTCTAGACTGTTCTCAATGGTAGCAGATGACAGAACGAGGAGTAATGGTCTCAAGTTGCAGGGGGGGAGGTTTAGATTGGTTATTAGGAAAAACTTTTTCACTATGAGGGTGGTGAAACACTGGAATGCGTTACCTAGGGTGGTGGTAGAATCTCCTTCCTTAGAGGTTTTTAAGGTCAGGCTTGACAAAGCCCTGGCTGGGATGATTTAACTGGGAATTGGTCCTGCTTCGAGCAGGGGGTTGGACTAGATGACCTTCTGGGGTCCCTTCCAACCCTCATATTCTATGATTCTATGGTTCTAGGAGGGCTTTAAACTAGGTTCGCCAGGGGATGGTTACCTAAGCCTAGAGGTAAGTGGGGGAGTGGGATACCGGGAGGAAACACAAGGAGGAGGGTACAAGATGGGAAGGCTCCTGATTCGTACCGAGAAAGCAGGGCCATCAGCTAGTTATCTTAGGTGCATGTACACAAACGCAAGAAGCCTGGGAAACAAGCAGGAAGAATTGGAAGTACTGGCACAGTCAAGGAACTATGATGTGATTGGAATAACAGAGACTTGGTGGGGTAACTCACATGACTGGAGTGCTGTCATGGATGGGTATAAATTGTTTAGGAAGGACAAGCAGGGGAGAAAAGGTGCAGGAGTTGCATTGTATGTAAGAGAGCAGTAGGACTGCTCAGAGCTTCAGTTTGAAACTGGAGAAAAGCCTGTTGAGAGTCTTTGGGTTAAGTTTTGAGGCTAGAGCAACAAGGGTGATGTCATGGTGGGCATGTGCTATAGACCACTGGATCAGAAGGATGAGGTAGACGAGGCTTTCTTCAGACAACTAACAGATGTTTCTGGATCACAGGCCCTGGTTCTCATGGGGGACTTCAATCACCCTGACATCTGCTGAGAGAGATGCCTCACAGCACCTCACAGACAATCCAGGAAGTTTTTGGAGAGTGTTGGGGACAACTTCCTGGTACAAGTGCTGGAGCAACAGACTAGGGGCCGTGCTCCCCTTGACCTGCTGCTCACAACCAGGGAAGAATTGGTAGGGGAAGGAGAAGTGGGTGGCAACCTAGGCAGCAGTGACCATGAGATGGTTGAGTTCAGGATCCTGACAAAAGGAAGAAAGGAGAGTAGCAGAATACGGACCCTGGACTTGAGAAAAGCAGACTTTCACTCCCTCAGGGAACTGATGGGCAGGATCCCCTGGGAGGCTAATATGAGGGGGAAAAGGAGTCCAGGAGAGCTGGCTGTGTTTTAAAGAAGCCTTACTGAGGGTGCAGGAACAAACCATCCCGAAGTGCAGAAAGAATAGCCAATATGGCAGGCAACCAGCTTCGCTTAACAGTGAAATCTTCGGTGAGCTCAAACTCAAAAAGAGGAGGTTACTCGCCTGTGCAGTAACGGACATTCGTTGAGATGGGTGTCCCTGTGGGTTCTCCGCTGTAGGTGTTGGTGTGCCCCTGCGCCATTGTTCGGAGATTTTTACAGCAGTACCTGTATAGGCCGCGCATGTGTGGAGCCTGCCTCATATCCCAGTCTTGTCTCAATAGTGCGCATGCGCGGCCGAACTCCTCAGTTCCTTCTCTACAATGGAGGCTACCCCAGCTCCAAAGTAGAGGGGAGGAGAGTGGGGAATGGAGCAGCCACGGGGACACTCATCAGAACATCAGAAGAAGTAACCTCCTCTTCTTCTTCGAGAGGTGTCCCTGTGACCAGTTGGAAAGTCAGTAGTTAGAGATAAATGAGCCCTTAGAGCATTTTGCAATGGGGATGAATAGCTTGTCGGAATGCCTAAAGGTTTTAGTCCTGTCGAAGTAGAAGGACAAAGCTCTGTGCATGTCCAAAGTGTGCATCGTAGATTCAAAGGAATTCGCATGTTGTTTGGAAAAGGTAGGGAGATGGATAGGCTCATTGACATGGAAAAATGAGTGCACCTTCGGAGAATTTCAGGGAGTAAGCGTAGGGTGACTTTGTCCTTAAAAATATGGTGCATGGCGGATCTACCATGAGTGCTGCAATTTCTCCTGTGCGTCTCACACAGGCAATCACTACCAGAAATGCAGTTTTCATAGAGAGATGTAGGAGGGAACATGTGGCTAATGGTTCAAATGGTTTTGGGTTAGGCATGTTAAGACTAAGGGGAGGTCCCAAGATGGATTAGGCGGTTTGATGTCTGGGTATAGGTTTAGGGTCCCTTAAGGAATTGCTTAGTAATGGGATGAGCAAAGATAGTCTTATCGTCAATGACATCATAGAACATTGTAATTGTGGCCACATGGAGTTTGATGGGACTCAGGGAGAGTCCAGAGAATTTAATCTCTAATAGATAGTCAAGGATTAGTAGGAGAGGCACAGAAAAAAAGGAGCGGTGTTTGTGACAGCCCACCAGTGTGTAAATCTTGTCCAGTTATAAAGGCAGGTGGTGCATGTAGAAAATGGGATGTCCTGCAGAATGGGGACCCGTAGCAAAGATTGTGAAGCAATGTCCACCAGTGGAGGGAGTCCTAGACTCTGGGAGGTATGTATAAAAGTTTGTTCAGACCATGGACATTTGGTCTGTAGAAAGTGGAATCCAGCTTTGGAAATACCTCATAAAGATGCGAGCGTTCCTGACTACAAAAGTGCAAGAAGCCATGTGACCTTGGAGTTGTAGGCAAGCTCGTGCAGCCACTTGTGGACTGTTGCACAGCTTGGGAATGAAACGGTTGATAGTGTTAAAAAGGTGGCATGGGAGAGATGCTATTCTTTTGTGTGAGTCGAAATGTGCTGCTATGAACTCCAGTTGTTGGGTGGGAGTGAGTGAAGATTTTCTTTGTTCATTCGCAGGCCAAGAGCATGGAAACACTGGACTGTCCGTTGTGTGGACTGAATGGCTTCTTGGAAGGTCCTGGGCTTTGAAAGGCAGTTGTCGAGGTAAGTAAAAATTATGATTCTCTGCCTTCTGAGATGAGCTGTTATGACTGCAAGGAGTTTGGAAAAGACATGAGGTGCAGTTGAGAGGCTGAAAGGTAGGACCCCATACTGGTAGTGTTGTGAGCCCAGAACGAAGCGAATAAAACGACTGTGGGCTTGGTGTATGGTCACAAGAACATAAGCATCCTGAAGGTCGAGGGCTGAAAACCCAATCTTCCCGCTCCAGTGCTGGAATTATGGTTGCAAGAGTCACCATTTTTTTTTAAATTTTATTTAACGAATTTATCGAGACATCTGAGGTCGAGAATGGGTCACCATCCCCCAGTTTTCTTGTGTGTTAAGAAGTAATGGGCGTAAAACCCTTTTCCTCTGTGTTGGTCAGGCGCTGGCTGTAGTGCTCCTATTTGGAGGAGGTGATGCACCTCTTGGGGGAGCAGTTGTTTGTGAGAGGGGTCCCTGAAAAGGGACGGGGGCGGGGGGGGGATGGGCACTGAATTAGGGATGATGTTTTCTATACCGTCAGTTACATCTTCAAATTTGCTTATTAGCGGAAGGGGGTTGACATGGAGCCAATGAACTGGTGCGGCGACGTTGACCTCTTGGTCACGGACATTGTTGTTCATGTGGTCTATGACTTTGTTGAGTATACGCTGGGTAGCATGGATGTTGATAAGGTTGGTATCTATATTGTCTCCTCCTATTTACAGGGATTTGGATACCGAGAGACCGTAATGTCGCTCTCGAGTCCTTCATGGAGTGAAGCACATCGCTGGTGTTACTGGCAAATAGTTTTTCACCATCAAAAGGGAGATCTTCTATGGTATTCTGAACCTCACAAGGAAAAGAAGACGATAAAAGCCATGAAGTTTGATGCATCACGACTGCTGTAGCAGTGGACCTCGCAGCTGTCTTAGCAACATCAAGTGCAGCTTGTAATGTGGTATGGGAGATGATTTGTCCGTCAGAGACTATGGTTTTAAACTGATGGTGTTCCCCACCCCCTTTGGAATGTCATCATTAAAGTCCATGAGATTCTCATAATTTCTGTGGTCATGTTTTGCCAGAATGGCCGCATAATTAGATATCCGGAATTGTACTGTGGACAAAGCATACACTTTACGACCAAGCAGGTCCAGCCTTTTACTGTCTTTATCAGTTGGGGTAGACCTGGGAACTGGTGTTTGTTCTTTTGGTTAGCTACCTCTACTACCAGTGAGTTTGGCGCTGGGTGAGTAAAAAGGAACTCAGACTCTTTGGAAGGAATAAAATGTTTCCAGTTAGCTTGCTTACAGGTAGTTAGTTGTGCTACTAGCCGGTGTCTGCCATATGGTTTTGGCAGGATCCATAATGGCTGGATTTATAGGTAAGGCAATCTTGGATGTTGAGGAAAGTTGCAGGATGTCAGTCAACTTACGTTGGTTTTCAGAAAACTTCCTCCAGATTAATCCTCAACTCATTGGTGGCTCTTTTGAAGAGGTCTTGAAATTTTAAGAAATCATCCGACAGTGTTGGTGGGGGAGGCAGTATAGCCTCATCCTGCGCGCGGAGATCGGTGATGCCAGGAAGGTTAGCGCAGCCCGGGTCTGTTCCGGCAAGGTCCTCTGTGCTGGCACCATGTCCACTGCAGTGCCGGACGGTGCCATGAGAGAGGCAGGCAACTTGAAGCCTGAAGCCTTGGCACCGGGAGCTTGTGCTGTCACCGCAGCCACAGGCGGGATTAGCGTGATGCCGGGGGAAGGTCTGCATAGAAGAAATAGACCTGCTCAGCAGCATTTCTGCTTGCAATGTGTCCCTTCTGGGTGAGGGAGGCAGGCGTTTTCGTTATTTATCATTTTTGGAGGCGGGAGGGCTGTGGTTCACTGAGGAGCCCGTACCTGGGTCAGAAGCAGGTCCGAGTGACTTCTGCCCAAGAATCATTTTCAGGCGGAGTTCTCTGTCTTTACGTGCCCTGGATTTATATTTGGAACAATGGGCACATTTTTGAGGAATGTGGGACTCCCCCAGACATTTTATATACCGGGAGTGACCATCCGAGATAGGAACGGCGTCCCTGCATGTAGTGCACCGGTTAAATCCTGGGGAACCAGGCATATTAGCGTTGGCGGGAACAATTTTTTTTTTTTAAGGGATGAACTTATCTAGTAACTAGAGTGCTAAACTAAGGGGAAAAAGGATGTAGAATGCGTAAGCGAAAAAGTTTTAACGAGTCTGTGGTAGGTCTGACTCTGGCAGGGAACGGTAGAGAAGGAACTGAGTTCAGTCGGACATGCCCACTATTAAGACAAGGTGGTATGTGAGGCAGGCTCTGCGCATGTGCGGCCGATACAGATACTGCTGTAAAAATCTCTGAACAACAGCGCAGGAGCACACCCACGGGGACACCTCTTGAAGAAGAAGAAATCTTACAAGAAGTGGAAATTTGGACAGAGGAGTATAAAGATATTGCTAGAGCATGCAGGGGTGTAATCAGGAAGGCCAAAGCACAATTGGAGTTGCAGCTAGCAAGGGATGTGAAGGGTAAGAAAAAGGGTTTTTACAGGTATGTTAGCAACAAGAAGGAGGTCAGGAAAAGTGTGGGACCCTTACTGAATGGAGGAGGCAACATACTGACAGATGATGCGGAAAAAGCTGAAGTACTCAATGCATTTTTTTGCCTCCGTCTTCACAGACAAGGGGAACTCCCAGACTGCTGCACTGGGCAACACAGCATGGGGAGCAGGTGAGCAGCCCTCAGTGGTGAAAGAATAGGTTCAGGACTATTTAGAAAATCTGGACATGCACAAGCCTATGGGTCCAGACCTAATGCATCCAAGGGTGCTGAGGGAGTTGGCTGATGTGATTGCAGAGCCATTGGTCATTATCTTTGAAAATTCATGGCGATCAGGGGAGGTCCCGGATTACTGGAAAAAGGCTAATGTAGTGCCCATCTTTAAAAAAGGGAAGAAGGAGGATCCGGGGAACTACAGGCCAATCAGCCTCACCTCGGTCCCAGGAAAAATCATGGAGCAGGTACTCAAGGAATCCATTCTGAAGCACTTGGAGGAGAGGAAGGTGATCAGGAACAGTCAGCATGGATTCACCAAGGGCAAGTCATGCCTGACTAATCTAATTGCCTTCTATGATGAGATAACTGGCTCTGTGGATGAGGGGAAGCAGTGGACGTGTTGTTCCTTGACTTTAGCAAAGCTTTTGACACGGTCTCCCACAGTATTCTTGCCAGCAAGTTAAAGAAGTATGGGCCAGATGAATGGACTATAAGGTGGACAGAAAGCTGGCTAGATTGTTGGGCTCAACGGGTAGTGATCAATGGCTCCATGTCTAGTTGGCAGCCGGTATCAAGTGGAATGCCCCAAGGGTCGGTCCTCGGGCCGATTTTGTTCAATATCTTCATAAGTGATCTGGAGGATGGTGTGGATTGCACCCTCAGCAAGTTTGCAGATGACACTAAACTGGGAGGAGTGGTAGATACGCTGGAGGGTAGGGATAGGATACAGAGGGACCTAGACAAATTAGAGGATTGATCCAAAAGAAATCTGATTAGGTTCAACAAGGACAAGTGCAGAGTCCTGCACTTAGAATGGAAGAATCCCATGCATCGCTACAGACTAGGGACCGAATGGCTAGGCAGCAGTTCTGCAGAAAGGAACTTAGGGGTTACAGTGGATGAGAAGCTAGATATGAGTCAACAGTGCGCCCTTGTTGCCAAGAAGACTAACGGCATTTTTGGCTGTAAAAGTAGGAGCAATGGAGGCAGAGGGACATGATCATTCCCCTCTATTCGGCATTGGTGAGGCCTCATCTGGAGTACTGTGTCCAGTTTTGGGCCCCACCCTACAAAAAGATTCTATATACACAGGGAACATGAAACAATGGGTGTTACCATATGTAAGCAGAGTCAGGATGAGCTCCACCCTGACATCTGGTGGTGAGGTGTGGCAAGTTGTGGAAAAGAACTTCAGGGGCTGATCTCATTTGCATAGGCACACCCATCCCGCCTAGAATGAGGCCATAACTGCCCAAATGGTCACTTTGGCTGTTGTGGGATCCCCAGTGTCTCTGTTATTGGGGCAGGAAGAATAAATTGTTATTATCCTGATTATGGGAACTGTGCTTGGAACTGTACTTGGCCTTTTGTTATGATGGAGGGACTCACCATCAACTGAGTAGCACTCGCTAGGCAAGGGACATGGGGTCCAAAACTCTGTGAATTGAGAGAGACTTGAGATAGGTATTAGTGCCTGGTGGTGTGGGCCCCTTTTTGAGGGCCTTAAGCACCAATTGCACCTCTGTCTCTCTCCACTATGGAATGTCAGAGCTAATTTTGGGTCTATTAAGAATCTTGCTACAGGTTCTGTGCTGCATTCACTTTGGCCTTATGGTGCACCAGCACTAAGGCTCCCACTACTATGAGATGAAATCACTGAGCACTGTGTCAAGTAGTGGGGAGCCGGAAGATCTAGAGTGCAGCTGTGCTGTTCGCGGATAGGCTGGCGGAGTGTTCGTGAGATGGCGAGCTGTGCAGAGCGGAGCCGGTCGTGGTGGAGCAGAGCCCTGTGGGGCAGTCAGCTTCAGGACACGTAAGGTGCCCCTTACCTCTTTCCCCCCCACACAGGCACAGTTTAGCCAGACTGGGGAGTAACACTCTGCAGATGAACTTTTGAACTCTGGGGCTGGACTTTTTGGACTTTGGGTGATTTGTGGATTGCTGGACTCAAGAGACGTTTGGGTTCTGGGACTCAAGAACCCAAGGGAAAGGATGTGGCCCAATTTTCTGGGGTGGGTCTTTGCTCATGGTTTGGTTAATGAACACTAGTTGTGGTGTTTCCCCAATTTAATGCTGATGTTGTTTACCTCATGTTATTAAAGATTCTCTACTACACCAAGACTCTGTGCTTGCGAGAGGGGAAGTATTGCCTCTTTGAGGCGCCCAGGGGGTGTGTAAGATTTTCCCAGGTCACTGGGTGGGGGCTCGAGCCAGTTTTGCATTTGCTTTGATGAGAGGGAACCCCTGTGTACTGAACCCGGCCCTTGCTGCTATCAACTCGCTTTCCCATAGTTGTGCCAGCTTTGCAGTGCTATCAGGAGAAAACAGTAATATCTGCTGGTTCAAAGTTGCTAAGAGCGAACTCCAATTCTGCCCTTGGTATAGGGTCTCACTTTTACAAAGACTTTTTCAAACTTATTTTTATCTCCTAATGAAGGAGGAATGAATTTTTATGATTTTCTTCCATGAACAATGGAGTCCTACTCACATTTTCAAATACTTTTGCAACTTTTTAAATGTAAGCATTGGTCAATTATACTATAATTACAACAGAATATACTAATTTTAACAGCAACTAGAAAAAAAATTGAGCCAGTGCATTTTTCCTTCATCTTTCAGAATAAGCAAGGAGACAAGTAACCTGATTGGCTGGGAGAGAACGAGCTGAAGTAAGGTGATTTGACCCAGAACTGACCTACAAGTTATGAAATATTAAGGGAAGAAGCCAGGAAAAGGGAAACCCATAATACCCTTTTTCCTATGGATACTTGTCCTTGTCAATACTTCTTTCAAAAGACCATACACTTGCCTTCCTTGTCTTAAGGGGAGTTTGACAGATTGCACCAGCGTGCCTTTTTCTTGGTCTATTCAGAGATGCAGAATCTTTCTTTTTCATTACCTGCAACACAAAAGACTTGAGTTTTATCTCACCACAGGGCATATTGAAGGAGTGCACTAACTCGCTAAAATTTTCCAGTTGTGACTTGACTATGAGTGTGTCTACACAGCAATGTCAGCCTGAGTCTGTGGCACCTGATCCCATAGGCTCCATGTTTCTAAGCCTGAGCCAGAGTGCACACATTGATTAGTCCCCCTTGGTTTACAATTTCTGAGACTCTGGGCCTCATATGCACACTCACGCATCCACAGTGTGCTGTGCAGACTCAAGTCAAGCCAGCCTAACTCAGGCTTCCTAGCACCTTCCCCAGCTGTAACTGCTCTAGGCCCTTGGTTCATGGTGCACTATGAAAAAAACTTGACTGTCCATCCCACATGGCACGACAAGATGTTGTTGCAACCCACTAACACATCCTGCTCACGCTTTCACTCCTGTCGGGAAGCAGGCAGAGCATCCATGAGATGCTGGTGGACATTTTGGTGGCTTTTTGAGACCCACGAAATCCACCTGGCAGAGGACAATGATAGAAACATGGCAGAATCCAACTAGCTGGTGCTGCTCATTGTTAGGATATAGATATTCAGGCCTGTCTGTAAAGGCCTATACTCTAAGAATTTAGGTGTATTCTTATCACTTGGCTAGTGATAGAGGTATAAAAGAAAGAATCAAAACCACTGTCTGCTGGTGTAAGGGCCTTCTCTTACTGTGACAGTCTGAGGCCCTGTGCTTAGGCTCAGGCCTTTGGCTAAGCAGCAGAGGCAGCCATAAGCTGGGAAGTGACCGGTCACATCCTCACATTCCAAACTAGTCACATTGAAATAAGGTGCTGTTGGGCTGTTAGGCACTATCAGGACAGGATTGTATTCCTATCACCTCCAGAGAAAGGGAAGTGCCTAGAAGATGTAAAAGGAAACTTAGTTTGACAGCATCCTGTCTGGCAAGAACTCACTTATCACTAGCTGGGATGTGAAATCCTCACTTCTGTGTTGTCTTGTCATTGTAGTTCCCACTTTGCTGTTGTTTGTCTGTATAATCTCTGTCTGGTTCTGTGATTGTTCCTGTCTGCTGTATAATTAATTTTGCTGGGTGTAAACTAATTAAGGTGGTGGGATATAATTGGTTACATAATCATGTACCAATATGTTAGGATTGGTTAGTTAAATGTCAGGAAAATGATTGGTTAAGGTATAGCTAAGCAGAACTCAAGTTTTACTATATAATCTGTAGTCAATGAGGAAGTGACTGGGGGTGGGCATAGGCATGTGGGTGTGGGAAATGGGAGCAGGGAATGGGGGTAAGAAAATTGGAATCATATTTTGCTAAAAGGGGGAAATGGGAACAGGGAATGGGAGTAAGGAAGTTGGAATCATGTTTGGCTAAGGGTAGGAATGGGAACAGGGACACAGGCGTAAGGCTCTGTGGTGTCAGAGCTGGGAAGGAGGACACTAAGAAAGGAAACTGGAATCATGCTTGCTGGAAGTTCACCCCAATAAACATCGAATTGCTTGCACCTTTGGACTTCGGGTATTGTTGCTCTCTGTTCATGTGAGAAAGACCAGGGAAGTGGGAGAGTGAAGGAATAAGCTCTCTAACACTCATGACTCTCAATCTAGCTCACGATGCCCCCTCTGTAGACTGGCGCTTCTGCGGTACAGCCACAAGAACAAACCCTCTTGGGATCACAGACTTGGACGGACCCGCTGAGGGTGCAGAACTTTCATGTGAAGAAAGTGACGTTTCTCGAGCTTTGAGCCAATTGCCAAGTCTCTCCATAGTCAGAACACCCATGTGAACGAGGCCATGCCAGTCCGGATGCAGGCTGCTATTGCTGTTTGGAAGTTGGCTACCCCAGTCTGATACAGGTCCACTGCTAACCAGTTTGGTGCTGGTAGAAGGGAAACGGCTGACCGCATGTGAAGCAAGGGACAAAGGTGCTCCGACTGACCTCCACGGGCGGGAAGAAGGAACTGAGGGGGCAGAGGGCTGGTGGCGCCTGATATACCATGGCATGAGCATGGAACTCCAGAGGGTGCTACAGCCAGCCCTGCGGATACTGCGAAGGCAAAAGTCTCCGACGACCGCGTATGTGGGCACATGCCCACCTACAATGGAATCGACATGAGCAAGCACTCAAAGATGAATAGTTTATGAAGGCAGCAACAATAATAAATGACGTACTAATGCTGCATGCTGGGGGAAGGGGAGCGGAAGACGGGACAGTGAGTTATTTTTTTTTTTAATTATGATGAGATGACTGCTACTATGGGTGGGGTGAAATGGCTTAATGAGTTTTTTCCCTTATGGAACTGAAAAGATATATGGAGACATTTCTTTGGATACGACTTCCCAGTTATGCTTTAGCATTTCTTTTATTCTTTGAAATGCACTTGTTATAGTGAAGTGGTGCAGTGATGGTAATAAGCTTTTGCAAATGAATTCAAAGCCTTTGTTAAAATGGCTGTATTAGAAAATGACAATACAAAAGAAAAACAAAAGGAAGTGCACAAACAAAAACAGGGCACAAATCACAAACAGTGAAACCCATGCAAAAAACCAAAAATTTGAAGCCCCCCCCATTTCTGGGCTTACCCTGCCCCCCTCTTCTCCTTTCCCCTTCTCGTGCATTTTGTTTGCACTTGGTGCCGCTGCACAGAGGTGGAGGACTGCACGGAGTACATTTTCCCAGACCAGCTAGCATTCAGTCCTGCTTGCATGGATAACCCAACCATAGAATTGTCTAACGGCTTCTTGGACTGAAGGACATGGTAGCGCTGAAGGGATTCATGATATAGGGCTGGCAAAGGAGTCTGCACTTGTGTGGCCATTAATGCCAGCAGCCTCTCAAACAGGTCCTTCTGTTGCACTCTACCCTCCTCCCTCAAGTGATGTTTCTGCTCAAGAACATCCTCGTGCACTGCAGCTTCTCGCCATCTTTCAACTTGCTGTGAATACTTTTCCCTTTTGTACTGTAGCTACTGGCTGGCCCAGTCCAGGATGTCCACCATATAGTCATTGAAGGCATGCTTCCACTTTGACAGCATTGTCACAGTGCGACACTCAAGGCTCCTGACAGACTGGCTGGTGTGCAGAGCAGGAAGGGCCTCAAAACAGAAGTGAAACAGTTCATTATTGTCTCAGTATTTCTGAAAAAGGTACACTACAGCAGCAGAAGACCAAAAATTAATATTTTATTAAAATGTTGCTTCAGTATATTTTTGAGAGCAACAGTAAAGTTTCCAGATACTTCTTGGACACAGCTGATAGCTAAGCAGAGGTTAAAACCTTCACACACAATGGTAAGATGAAATTTACAGTGATATATCTTTAAAAATTGCATACTATTTCAGCCTTGGAGTGTGTGTAGTAGGGGCCCAGAAACCTGGCGATACTTGCCATGGTTTACTACCTGTTGTTTCACAGTCCTTTCAGACTTTCAACATTGAGGACATAATTCTATAGATTTATGAATGGCAAAGGGATATTCTATTCCAAGATACTGTTTGAAAGCCAGCAGCTTATGCTAAAAAGCGTTTCAAGCTTATGCTAATTGAGCAGCACAGCCATGAATGGAGTGGGCTGGGCTGGTGACTTACAGAGGAGGGCCTGGAAAGTACACCCTGGCCAAACTGGACTACCTATGTGGAGTTCCTACTCTGAGAAAAATTTGCAACTATCAGCACCCAGGATGGTATCAGAATTCATGGCAGTGTGAGGGGGGCAGAGAAGGGAGGGACAGGATGCGGCACTAGCTTCCACGTGGATTACAGCCTCCCCGTGAGCTACTGAAAGCTCTGTGCATTTGTGTATTTGCCCTGGTCCAGCTATGGCTTAACATACAGCCGGCTTGGAGTATATCTCAGTATGGACTACATGCAAACACACCTGACAATATGGACTCTCAATACTGCTTACACAAACCATACACAGACACCCACCCCCACAGGGACTGCTGAGACTCATAATAGGGAATGTATCACAAAGCATATTTTGGTAACAAAGAACTGCAGAGCACCCCATGTAGGCCAGCACAGATCTGGACTGCATATAAACCCCCTGGGTGTATTTTGTCCGGTTAATTCATTACGCTATGGTGTGGCCAATTTCTAGGGCACGGTGCACTAAAAGGGAAGGCAATATAAAGCTTCTACTTTTAACACCCCAGCACATCTTTGTAACTGTGCAAATATCCAGTAAAAATTTCATTAGAATTGCTTGTTTAGCTGTTGGTTGCATTTCCCAGTCTCAGTTCTGAATCCCATGGAGTGGAAGTGATGCCATGGCCCTGGTGTGCATTTCACTGTTCGCAGCAATATGCTGCTGCTAACCCCGCTGCTGGTCATAACGATAGCGTTGGGTCATAAGCCAGAAATCCCTCCCATCCGTATATTAACTTGGAGTCAGAAACTTACCAGACTCCAGGGCCACTGCTGTCTCTTCTGTGGCAGGCTGCTCCTTCAGGGGGTCATCAAACAGCTCCTTCAAACATGGAGCCAGGGTATGCCACAGCTGCTTTGGCTACAAAGCCTCCTCAGGGACTGGTGCAAGGACCTGAATCGCTCTGCTAGCCCATCCAGGGGCTGCTGGCTCCCCTCCAGGGCTATATTAGATTCGGAGGTCAGAAGGTCACCATCCCAACGGACCAGGCTATCATGAACCACAGGGGGCTCAGAGCCTGACACACTTCCCAGCACCTGGCCAAAGAGAGTTCCCAGAGGTACCGTTCTCATCCCTGGCTTTCCCATAGCCGCTTGATCTGCTCTCCGCATTGGTCACTGGTCCACTGAATCCCTCATGCTTCCAGCTTCCCTGCTGGTTTTTGGTACACATGGCCATTTCTGATACTCTTACTCAAGTCGAACCAGAGACTTGCCGGAATCTGACTGGTCCTGTGACCAGGCAGCAGCGCGCTTGGCACAGGACTTGTTCTTGCTGGCCATAACAAATGCAGGAGACTGTTCACAGTTCAGTCGGAATAAAATGGAAGGGTTAAATGCCGAGCAGCCATACTTGAACCAGGGCGTTCCGTTTGCTGGGAGTTGATGGACTTTCTATCCCAAGACTAGCCAAACAAACATTGCCCCACAGAACTGTGGGATAGCACTGACGGACTCTCAGAGCACAAGTCCAGGGGCCTGTGCCCAAACCGCATCCACCCTGCAAAATGATGGAATTTGGACCAGAGCGCCACTGGCCCTCTGGGTCAGACTCATCCCCCCTTGCCTGGTCCTATGGCTTCGTTCTTGATGGCTTGCTGGCCTGAGTCAGATGAGCGTGTGGGGACAAAATGCTGTGCGGGCCCAAATCTGAGTCTGAGCCCAGGTTTACACTGCAGTGTAGATACACCCAATCTGAAATGTTAATAAAAACCAACTAGTACTCTCAGGACCTTGCACATTTTTGGATTATTTGTGTTTGTGGAGTATAGAGAAATTAAACCCTGAGTAAAATGAGCTGTCTCGTTTTCCTGTTTGGCTTTAGTATTAGTTAAGAATTTTTCCAACATGTTGTCTAACAAATACCACCACCCTTTACAGAGATGAAAATCATTTTTATAAAGATGGAGGGGTGAGATCTGCAGAAGCACTGAGTAGTAGCCCAGCTGTGCTCCCATTGACACTAATTGGGAAAAACCCATTGACTTCAATGAGGGAAGAGCTCTTGAAAATCCGACCCTAATTCTTTACTTAACAATTGGATCACATTTGTAAATGACTTGAATCCCTGAACAGCAGTTGACTACAAAGGTGCTTCACGGTTAAACAAGGGGCTTTTCAAATAACCTGTTGGTCTGAAGCCGATATGGTGGCAGCAGAAGCACCCAGTCTACCAGGCCCCCACACTTACCATCAACAGAACTAAATTAAACATTCAAAGGAGCAAGGAGTGCCTAATTTTTATTCTAACAGCACCAACAACATGCCATTTGTACAGATGTTTGCCTGTCTCGCCGTATTTGGCTAGATGTTACCCCACCAAAGCCCCTCCCTCCATCACTCATTACTTTGTGAAGACCTCTGAGATAGCTCCTGTGAAGAATTGTTAACAGTCATTGAAAGTACAGTAGAACCTCAGTTATGTGCACTTTGAGAATGGAGGTTGTTTGTAACTCTGAACAAAAAGTTATGGTTATTCTTTCAAAAGTTTACAACTGAACAGTGACTTAATATAGCTTTGAAACTTCACTATGCAGAAGAAAAAGGCTGCTTTTAACCCTCTTAATTTAAATGAAACAAGCACAGAAACAGTTTCCTTACCTTGTCATTTTTTATTTTATTTTTTTTAAAGATTCTGAAGAGCCAAAATTCACGTGCAGTTTATGTAAAAACCTTATATAGGCTATGTCAGCTCTTTCTACAGGCCCAAAGTCCAGAGTTCGGCCAAGAGGCCGAGAGGCCTAACAAACCATGAACAATATTAGCTCAGAACAAACAAGAGACAACTTTGCTTTTTACTACAATAAGCATGGTCAGCAAAAAGCCAGATGGGGAGCAGTAATTGGCACTCTTATCTGAAGCTGCAAACAGACCAAAGGAATGAAAGGGGTGCTGTGTCTGGGTCCACTCCTCTGCAAGAGAAGATAGCTATGCTCTCCCCCCACACCAACCTTGAGTTCATGGAAGAGGTTCAAGCAGGTCAGTATGAAATATGACATCCTCCCTCCCAAATACCAGTGTCTGCCTTTAGAAGCATAATGAGCAACTGAAAGACAATTTCTATTGCCATGTACTTTTCAATGTCTTTTGCTTTAACCCCCAGGTATGTACCTGTTGGACAATCTGAAGGGCTACTTCATTCCTATGGACCCCAAATCAAAATTCAACATATATATTTTACACTAATACACTTTATACATTGTTTAACGGAAAACACTGTGTACTAACAATATGTCATATGTAAACCTGAAACCATGGGCGGAAACATTATGTAATCTTAGACTATTGGCTACTATGCTTATCTTGTCTTGTTGCTAGACCTATCCGGGGGCTCGGGACCACCCACTCAGTCACTTCCCTCTGCCCATGGAAAATCCATATAATCCACTGTAATCAATTGTTTGGCAGTGTCTCTGAGCCTGATAAGCAAAGTGACACTCTGCCAGTGCTGTGCGTAATAAACCCACATGCTTGATTCTACACGGTGTCCATTTTGTTCCTTCAGATTCCCTTTTTTCTTTTAAGTAATTGATGTTTAACGCAGTACTGTGCTTTGTGTCTGCTGCTGCCTGATTGCATACCTCCAGTCAGTTTGTAACTCTGATGTTCTACTGTAGCGTAACACCAATCTCTGGTCTCTTCCCCCCCCCGAACTTAAAACACTCACTCTCTCTTGTTCCTTTTCAAATTTGTGCTGTTCCCACTGATTTGCCATGTAGTCCAGGAAACCCTGACCCTTGCTCAGGAAGTTACAGCTTTGTTCTGTTTCCCAGTTTTCAATGCTCCTTGTCAGTTCTTCTTCGAACTAACTTTACAAATGAAAAAAGGTAATTTGTGTGCATTTCATTATCCATTTGACCAATTTAGGACAGCCAGCCTGAGGCCTTGTTAGTTTCAGAGAGGTAGATTCCTTCAGGTACTGCACTTGTCTAAATCTCTGTCAATTTGTAGTTTTACAATCACTTTACTATTTTGAAGTATTTCTTTCCACCTATGTGCCACACAGCAAGTACAAAGAGAAATACTTCAAAATAGTAAAGTGATTGTAAAACTACAAATTGACAGATTTCAGCAAGTGCAGTACTCTTCAGTCTGGGCTAGGCAAGGGGATGGGGTACAGGGGCCCAGGGGGCGTAGGTTCCAGGGAGGGGCCAGGGACGCTGGGCTGGGCCAGGGATGAGGGGTGCAGGGGGGCACTGGGCCAGGAGTGAAGGGGGCTGGGCTGCAGGTCCCATAGGAGGGGCCGGGGGCGCTGGGCTAGGCAAGGGATGAGGGGTGCAGGGGGCCGCTGGGCCAGGAGTGCAGGGGCCTGAGGGTACTGGTTCCAAGGAGGGGCTGGGGGCACTGGGCTGGGGCAGGGGATGGGGCGCTGGGGGGCACTGGGCTGGGGGTGCAGGTTCAAAGGAGGGGGCAGGGGATGGGGCGCTGGGGGGCACTGGGCTGGGGGTGCAGGTTCCAAGGCGGGGCCGGGGGATGGGGCGCTGGGGGGCACTGGGCTGGGGGTGCAGGTTCCAAGGCGGGTCAGGGGATGGGGCGCTGGGGGGCACTGGGCTGGGGGTGCAGGTTCCAAGGAGGGGCATGGGGCGCTGGGGGGCACTGGGCTGGGTGTACAGGTTCCAAGGCGGGGCCGGGGGATGGGGCGCTGGGGGGCACTGGGCTGGGGGTGCAGGTTCCAAGGCAGGGCAGGGGATGGGGCGCTGGGGGGCACTGGGCTGGGGGTGCAGGTTCCAAGGAGGGGGCAGGGGATGGGGCGCTGGGGGGCACTGGGCTGGGGGTGCAGGTTCCAAGGCGGGGCCGGGGGATGGGGCGCTGGGGGGCACTGGGCTGGGGGTGCAGGTTCCAAGGCGGGTCAGGGGATGGGGCGCTGGGGGGCACTGGGCTGGGGGTGCAGGTTCCAAGGCAGGGCAGGGGATGGGGCGCTGGAGGGCACTGGGCTGGGGGTGCTGGTTACAAGGAGGGGGCAGGGGATGGGGCGCTGGGGGGCACTGGGCTGGGGGTGCAGGTTCCAAGGCGGGGCCGGGGGATGGGGCGCTGGGGGGCACTGGGCTGGGGGTGCAGGTTCCAAGGCGGGTCAGGGGATGGGGCGCTGGGGGTCACTGGGTTGGGGGTGCAGGTTCCAAGGCGGGGCCGGGGCGCTGGGGAGTACTGGGCTGGGGGTGCAGGTTCCAAGGCGGGGCAGGGGATGGGGCGCTGGGGGGCACTGGGCTGGGGGTGCAGGTTACAAGGAGGGGCCGGGGGATGGGGAGCTGGGGGGCACTGGGCTGGGGGGGCAGGTTCCAAGGCGGGGCTGGGGGATGGGGCGCTGGGGGGCGCTGGGCTGGGGGTGCAGGTTCCAAGGCAGGGAAGGGGACGGGGGTGCTGGGGGGGGACTGGGCTGGGGGTGCAGGTTCCAAGGAGGGGGCAGGGGATGGGGCGCTGGGGGGCACTGGGCTGGGGGTGCAGGTTCCAAGGCGGGGCAGGGGATGGGGCACTGGGGGGCGCTGGGCTTGGGGTGCAGGTTCCAAGGCGGGGCCGGGGGATGGGGCGCTGGGGGGCGCTGGGCGGCGCTGGGCTGGGGGTGCAGGTTCCAAGGAGGGGCCGGGGGATGGGGCGCTGGGGGGCGCTAGGCTGGGGGTGCAGGTTCCAAGGCGGGGAAGGGGATGGGGGTAGTGTGGGGGGGACTGGGCTGGGGGTGCAGGTTCCAAGGCGGGGAAGGGGATGGGGGTGCTGGGGGGGACTGGGCTGGGGGTGCAGGTTGCAAGGAGGGGGCAGGGGATGGGGCGCTGGGGGGCACCGGGCTGGGGGTGCAGGTTCCAAGGCGGGGGCAGGGGATGGGGCACTGGGGGGCACTGGGCTGGGGGTGCAGGTTCCAAGGCGGGGCCGACGGATGGGGTTCTGGGGGGCGCTGGGCTGGGGGTGCAGGTTCCAAGGCGGGGACGGGGGATGGGGCACTGGGGGGCGCTGGGCTGGGGGTGCAGGTTCCAAGGAGGGGGCGGGGGCGCTGGTCCAGAGGATGGGGCGCTGGGGGGCACTGGGCTGGGGGTGCAGGTTCCAAGGAGGGGCCGAGGGATGGGGCGCTGGGCTGGGGGGGCAGGTTCCAAGGCGGGGCCGGGGGATGGGGCGCTGGGGGGCGCTGGGCTGGGGGTGCGGGTTCCAAGGCGGGGCCGGGGATGGGGCGCTGGGGGGCACTGGGCTGGGGGTGCAGGTTCCAAGGAGGGGCCGGGGGATGGGGAGCTGGGGGGCGCTGGGCTGGGGCTGCAGGTTCCAAGGCGGGGCCGGGGGATGGGGCGCTGGGCTGGGGGTGCAGGTTCCAAGGCGGGGCCGGGGGATGGGGTGCTGGGGGGCGCTGGGCTGGGGGTGCAGGTTCCAAGGAGGGGCAGGGGGATGGGGCGCTGGGGGGCACTGGGCTAGGGATGCAGGTTCCAAGGCGGGGCCGGGGGATGGGGCGCTGGGGGGCGCCGGGCTGGGGGTGCAGGTTCCAAGGCGGGGCAGGGGATAGGGCGCTGGGGGGCGCCGGGCTGGGGGTGCGGGTTCCAAGGCGGGGCCGGGGATGGGGCGCTGGGGGGCACTGGGCTGGGGGTGCAGGTTCCAAGGAGGGGCCGGGGGATGGGGAGCTGGGGGGCGCTGGGCTGGGGGTGCAGGTTCCAAGGCGGGGCAGGGGATGGGGCGCTGGGGGGCGCTGGGCTGGGGGTGCAGGTTCCAAGGCGGGGCAGGGGATGGGGCGCTGGGCTGGGGGTGCAGGTTCCAAGGCGGGGATGGGGCACTGGGGGTCACTGGGCTGGGGGTGCAGGTTCCAAGGCGGGGCCGGGGGATGGGGCGCTGGGCTGGGGGGGCAGGTTCCAAGGCGGGGCCGGGGGATGGGGCGCTGGGGGGCGCTGGGCTGGGGGTGCAGGTTCCAAGGCGGGGCTGGGGGATGGGGCGATGGGGGGCGCTGGGCTGGGGGTGCGGGTTCCAAGGCGGGGCAGGGGATGGGGCGCTGGGGGGCGCTGGGCTGGGGGTGCGGGTTCCAAGGCGGGGGCAGGGGATGGGGCGCTGGGGGGCACTGGGCTGGGGGTGCAGGTTCCAAGGCTGGGGCAGGGGATGGGGCGCTGGGGTGCACTAGGCTGGGGGTGCAGGTTCCAAGGCGGGACAGGGGATGGGGCGCTGGGGGGCACTGGGCTGGGGGTGCAGGTTCCAAGGAGGGGGCCAGGGGATGGGGCGCTGGGGGGCGCCAGGCTGGGGGTGCAGGTTCCAAGGCGGGGCCGGGGGATGGGGCGCTGGGGGGCGCTGGGCTGGGAGTGCAGGTTCCAAGGCGGGGCCGGGGGATGGGGCGCTGGGGGGCGCCGGGCTGGGGGGGCAGGTTCCAAGGCGGGGCCGGGCGCTGGGGGGCGCCGGGCTGGGGGGGCAGGTTCCAAGGCGGGGCCGGGGGATGGGGCGCTGGGGGGCGCCGGGCTGGGGGGGCAGGTTCCAAGGCGGGGCCGGGGGATGGGGCGCTGGGGGGCGCCGGGCTGGGGGGGCAGGTTCCAAGGCGGGGCCGGGGGATGGGGCGCTGGGGGGCGCCGGGCTGGGGGGGCAGGTTCCAAGGCGGGGGCGGGGGATGGGGCGCTGGGGGGCGCCGGGCTGGGGGGGCAGGTTCCAAGGCGGGGCCGGGGGATGGGGCGCTGGGGGGCGCCGGGCTGGGGGGGCAGGTTCCAAGGCGGGGCCGGGGGATGGGGCGCTGGGGGGCGCCGGGCTGGGGGGGCAGGTTCCAAGGCGGGGCCGGGGGATGGGGCGCTGGGGGGCGCCGGGCTGGGGGGGCAGGTTCCAAGGCGGGGCCGGGGGATGGGGCGCTGGGGGGCGCCGGGCTGGGGGGGCAGGTTCCAAGGCGGGGCCGGGGGATGGGGCGCTGGGGGGCGCCGGGCTGGGGGGGCGGGTTCCAAGGCGGGGCCGGGGGATGGGGCGCTGGGGGGCGCCGGGCTGGGGGGGCGGGTTCCAAGGCGGGGAAGGGGGATGGGGCGCTGGGGGGCGCCGGGCTGGAGGGGCGGGTTCCAAGGCGGGGAAGGGGGATGGGGCGCTGGGGGGCGCCGGGCTGGTGGGGCGGGTTCCAAGGCGGGGAAGGGGGATGGGGCGCTGGGGGGCGCTGGGCTGGGGGTGCAGGTTCCAAGGCGGGGAAGGGGGATGGGGTGCTGGGGGGCGCTGGGCTGGGGGGGAGGTTCCAAGGCGGGGAAGGGGGATGGGGTGCTGGGGGGCACTGGGCTGGGGGGCAGGTTCCAAGGAGGGGAAGGGGATGGAGGTGCTGGGGGGGACTGGGCTGGGGGGCGGGTTCCAAGGCGGGGCCGGCGGATGGGGCGCTGGGGGGTGCTGGGCTGGGGGGGCGGGTTCCAAGGCGGGGCCGGGGATGGGGCGCTGGGGGGCGCCGGGCTGGGGGGGCGGGTTCCAAGGCGGGGCCGGGGATGGGGCGCTGGGGGGCGCCGGGCTGGGGGTGCAGGTTCCAAGGCGGGGAAGGGGGATGGGGTGCTGGGGGGCGCTGGGCTGGGGGGCAGGTTCCAAGGAGGGGAAGGGGATGGGGGTGCTGGGGGGGACTGGGCTGGGGGGCGGGTTCCAAGGCGGGGCCGGCGGATGGGGCGCTGGGGGGTGCTGGGCTAGGGTGCAGGTTCCAAGGAGGGGCCGGGGGATGGGGCGCTTGGGGGCGCTGGGCTGGGGGGCAGGTTCCAAGGAGGGGCCGGGGGATGGGGCGCTGGGGGGCACTGGGCTGGGGGTGCAGGTTCCAAGGCGGGGAAGGGGATGGGGGTGCTGGGGGGGACTGGGCTGGGGGTGCAGGTTCCAAGGCGGGGCCGGCGGATGGGGGTAGTGGGGGGGGGACTGGGCTGGGGGGCAGGTTCCAAGGCGGGGCCGGCGGATGGGGGTAGTGGGGGGGGGACTGGGTTGGGGGTGCAGGTTCCAAGGCGGGGCCGGCGGATGGGGGTAGTGGGGGGGGGACTGGGCTGGGGGTGCAGGTTCCAAGGCGGGGGCAGGGGATGGGGCGCTGGGGGGCGCTGGGCTGGGGTGCAGGTTCCAAGGAGGGGCCGGGGGATGGGGCGCTGGGGGGCACTGGGCTGGGGGTGCAGGTTCCAAGGAGGGGCCGGGGGATGGGGCGCTGGGGGGCACTGGGCTGGGGGTGCAGGTTCCAAGGCGGGGAAGGGGATGGGGGTGCTGGGGGGGACTGGGCTGGGGGTGCAGGTTCCAAGGCGGGGAAGGGGGATGGGGCGCTGGGGGGTGCTGGGCTGGGGGGCAGGTTCCAAGGCGGGGAAGGGGGATGGGGCGCTGGGGGGCACTGGGCTGGGGGTGCAGGTTCCAAGGCGGGGGCAGGGGATGGGGCGCTGGGGGGCGCTGGGCTGGGGGTGCAGGTTCCAAGGCGGGGAAGGGGGATGGGGCGCTGGGGGGCACTGGGCTGGGGGTGCAGGTTCCAAGGCGGGGCCGGGGATGGGGCGCTGGGGGGCGCCGGGCTGGGGGTGCAGGTTCCAAGGCGGGGGCAGGGGATGGGGCGCTGGGGGGCACCGGGCTGGGGGTGCAGGTTCCAAGGCGGGGAAGGGGATGGGGGCGCTGGGGGGGACTGGGCTGGGGGTGCAGGTTCCAAGGCGGGGGCAGGGGATGGGGCGCTGGGGGGCACTGGGCTGGGGGTGCAGGTTCCAAGGCGGGGAAGGGGATGGGGGCGCTGGGGGGGACTGGGCTGGGGTGCAGGTTCCAAGGCGGGGAAGGGGATGGGGGTGCTGGGGGGGACTGGGCTGGGGGTGCAGGTTCCAAGGCGGGGCCGGCGGATGGGGGTAGTGGGGGGGGGACTGGGCTGGGGGGCAGGTTCCAAGGCGGGGCCGGCGGATGGGGGTAGTGGGGGGGGGACTGGGTTGGGGGTGCAGGTTCCAAGGCGGGGCCGGCGGATGGGGGTAGTGGGGGGGGGACTGGGCTGGGGGTGCAGGTTCCAAGGCGGGGGCAGGGGATGGGGCGCTGGGGGGCGCTGGGCTGGGGTGCAGGTTCCAAGGAGGGGCCGGGGGATGGGGCGCTGGGGGGCACTGGGCTGGGGGTGCAGGTTCCAAGGAGGGGCCGGGGGATGGGGCGCTGGGGGGCACTGGGCTGGGGGTGCAGGTTCCAAGGCGGGGAAGGGGATGGGGGTGCTGGGGGGGACTGGGCTGGGGGTGCAGGTTCCAAGGCGGGGAAGGGGGATGGGGCGCTGGGGGGTGCTGGGCTGGGGGGCAGGTTCCAAGGCGGGGAAGGGGGATGGGGCGCTGGGGGGCACTGGGCTGGGGGTGCAGGTTCCAAGGCGGGGGCAGGGGATGGGGCGCTGGGGGGCGCTGGGCTGGGGGTGCAGGTTCCAAGGCGGGGAAGGGGGATGGGGCGCTGGGGGGCACTGGGCTGGGGGTGCAGGTTCCAAGGCGGGGAAGGGGGATGGGGCGCTGGGGGGCACCGGGCTGGGGTGCAGGTTCCAAGGCGGGGGCAGGGGATGGGGCGCTGGGGGGCACCGGGCTGGGGGTGCAGGTTCCAAGGCGGGGGCAGGGGATGGGGCGCTGGGGGGGACTGGGCTGGGGTGCAGGTTCCAAGGCGGGGAAGGGGATGGGGCGCTGGGGGGCACTGGGCTGGGGGTGCAGGTTCCAAGGCGGGGAAGGGGGATGGGGCGCTGGGGGGCACTGGGCTGGGGTGCAGGTTCCAAGGCGGGGGCAGGGGATGGGGCGCTGGGGGGCACCGGGCTGGGGGTGCAGGTTCCAAGGCGGGGGCAGGGGATGGGGCGCTGGGGGGGACTGGGCTGGGGTGCAGGTTCCAAGGCGGGGAAGGGGATGGGGCGCTGGGGGGCACTGGGCTGGGGGTGCAGGTTCCAAGGCGGGGGCAGGGGATGGGGCGCTGGGGGGCACTGGGCTGGGGGTGCAGGTTCCAAGGCGGGGAAGGGGGATGGGGCGCTGGGGGGCACTGGGCTGGGGGTGCAGGTTCCAAGGCGGGGGCAGGGGATGGGGCGCTGGGGGGCACTGGGCTGGGGGTGCAGGTTCCAAGGCGGGGAAGGGGGATGGGGCGCTGGGGGGCACTGGGCTGGGGTGCAGGTTCCAAGGCGGGGGCAGGGGATGGGGCGCTGGGGGGCACTGGGCTGGGGGTGCAGGTTCCAAGGCGGGGAAGGGGATGGGGGCGCTGGGGGGGACTGGGCTGGGGGTGCAGGTTCCAAGGCGGGGGCAGGGGATGGGGCGCTGGGGGGCACTGGGCTGGGGTGCAGGTTCCAAGGCGGGGGCAGGGGATGGGGCGCTGGGGGGCACTGGGCTGGGGGTGCAGGTTCCAAGGCGGGGAAGGGGGATGGGGCGCTGGGGGGCACTGGGCTGGGGTGCAGGTTCCAAGGCGGGGGCAGGGGATGGGGCGCTGGGGGGCACTGGGCTGGGGGTGCAGGTTCCAAGGCGGGGAAGGGGATGGGGGTGCTGGGGGGGACTGGGCTGGGGGTGCAGGTTCCAAGGCGGGGTCCCGCCCCCAGGCGCCGGCCCCGCAGCCACCCCTACGCCCAGTAGCCGGAGGCCGGGCCGGCCGCTGCCAGGGAGCCGCGCGCGCAGCCCGCCAGCCCCGCGCCGCGCGGACGGTCACAGCTGCCCAGCGGCGCCGCCCGGCGGCAGGAGCGCGCGGACAAGGTGGCGGCCCCACGCGCACCACTTGGGCGGGCTCTTCGCCAACTGCGCGGCCGCCGGGGGCGGGGCGGGGCGGGGCGGGGCCTCCCCCCGCTCGCGCCGCACCAGCGCGGCGGAGGCTCCTGTCGGCCGCGCCACACAGCAGCGCGCCTCTGATTGGACACTCTCCCAGCCCCGCCCTCACAGCCGCGTGCGCGCGGTTCCCGGATGGAAGTCGGAGCGTTTCTTTGTGGCCAAGGCTAACGGCTGCGAGGCCGGGGAGCCGAGATTGCATCCGGCGGGGGGCGGGCGCTGGGGTGGACCTGCGGGGGCAAGTCTGGGCTGGGAAGTGGCCGTAATGGGGCGGGGTGACGTAGAGACTCTGGAGGAGGCGGGGGGGGGCGCGGTGTTTGGGGGGCGTCTCTGGGGGTCAGGGACCATTACAGCAAAGCCCACATGGCCCCCTTTGTGAAGCCAGTCTGTCAGAGCTTTCCTTAGCACGGGAAAATAACGCCAGGCAGTGGTAAGCACACAAACAAGACTTTATTTATGAGAGGGAAAAGGACTAGGCTAGGCTAGAGAAGGGGTGGATTAACAAAACGTGAACTCTGGAAGTGCTCCAGTCTCCCAAACAATTACACCCAGGAGGTCAGGTTGATGTTCTCTCTCCCCTCTCTTGCAGGGACAGCGATGGACGGCTGCTGCTCTCTTGACATTGGACGTCAGGGAGGGACTCCATGATGGACACAGGAATGGGTGAGTAGACCTCACTAAAAACCCTCCCTATCCCTCTTTGCGTCGTCTCTGCTTGGATGTTAGACCCTATCTACGTGGATTCAATCCGTGCGTGGGAGTGTGCTTCCCAACCCAAACTAATAGAGGAAATGGCTAAAGGTCACCAGCTTCTTTTCCCAAGTCCAAGATGGCCACCTGACAGATAACCCAAAAGGTACATGCCTTTCTTCCCTTCTTTTAGGAAAATTTGGCAGGGGCAAGCAGCATTTTACACACCCGGAGACTGGATTTGACCAATCAGGGGACGTTGTGGGGCAGGGTGACCCACGCAGAAGGGGGTTGTATATTCCCTCTGAGAACTCCTCCCTGTGTCCTCTACCAATTGAAGTGGGCGTCAGCCCCGTAGGACCACCCCGAGAGGGGATTTGACCAAAGAAGGGAAGTGCTGCAGTGGAGTGACCTGCCTGCAACAGGATCCCGTGGTCCCTCTAAAACGTCCCCACACCACCCTCTAGCAGTTGGCGAGGGTTTCACTCCCACCTTAGGCCATCTCAGAAGGGAAATGTGTACCAATCCAGAACAGGTATAGCCCGAAGGTCTAGGCCATGATTTCTGCAAAAGACATCCTTGGAATGAGATGGCCTTTCCCACACACTGTTGTGTTGCGGCTTCCAGGGCGTTGCTGCCAGCCACGCAAACATGGAGCTCCAGAGATCGGCGGCTTTTGGCCTAGCCCTTCCGGCACGACATATTCTGATCGTTACGTTTCCCTTCTGGGATGGCCTAAAGGGTGTGTGCAAAACCCTGACCGATTAGTAGATGGGTCACTCTGCCCAAGAACTTCCCTCATTGCTCATATCCGTTCCTGAGGCAGATCGATGGAGATAAAACACACCCAGATTGGTAGAGGAGTAGGAGGAGCTCTTAGAAGGGTCAAGTGCAACTCCGTGCTTCCACTCAAGTTTGCATCTTGACCACAAAAGTCTTATGTCATGGGGTCAGTCTCATGGTGACAGATGAGTGATGCCTTAGGGATGAAGGGGTGAGGTCCCATGGTTGAAATCAAATAACTGCCGCTTGGCCTCAGGGTGGTTTGGCCTAATTGCCAGTGTCAAAATGGCTGCCCTACCACTCGGCGCAGTGTGGCACAACAGCTAGAGAGTCCATGCAGCCGCCCTCTCCGTCGGGGCTTTGTGGTTCAAGAGCTGGAATCCACATGGCTGTCCTGTCTCTCGTGCCTCTGTGGCCCGATGGCTACAGACAATATGGCTGCTCTCTCCCTCAGTGCTTTGTGGCCCAAGGGCCAGAGGCAATATAGCTGTCCTTCAGTGCAGGGATGTTTGGCTGAGAGTTCAGAGACAAGATGGTTGCCCCTCCTCTTGGGGCTGTGCAGTCTAGTGGCACACTGGGGACATGGGCAGCCACCCAAGGATGGATGGCGGCCACGGCAGGGGGACCCAGGCCCTCGTTACTCCACTGGGTCCTAGCCCAGGGCCTTGTCCGTGGCCAATGTGTTTGCCATTGAGTCGGTGGGAATCCAACACTCGGCATGACAATAGCTAGTTCACCCAGGTTACTTCCTATGAGATGTCTCTAGGCCACGGGCTGGGGGTCTCTGGGCTCCCGGCGTGGGAAACTCCCAGAGCCTCCGATCTCCCTTGCATGTCTGCAGGCACCCGGGGACGCAGCTGGGTCTTGGAGCCTTGGGGCTCTGCAGTCAGGGGCTTGAGCTGCTTCTGGACTGGAGCCTACAATGTGTATCCTTCATTTTCGACAGCCTGCCTAGCCTGAGCTGAGCTGCTCCTTTCACACTGGTTCTCCAGTTGGAGCATGTCTGGCGGGGCTGGGGAGGGGCTTGGCTTCCTCCACCTAAACGATGGGGTTATGTGTGTCTGGGACAGCCCGGCACATGCTGCTCGGCCTCTTCTGTCTCCTCCTTCCCATGCAACAGCTGCTTTGCTGTCTCACAAGAGATGGGATCAGTGGTGGACTCAGTTGGCTCCTGTTGGCCTCTCGATGTCTGGAAGAGGGAGAAAGGGCAGGAACGCAAATGAGAAGAACAAAACCTTCAAGCAGGGTAGTTTTCCACGGCACAACCCCACCCCCCTGTGCTAATGCTCATTTGCAACTTCCCTGAGAGCTGGCATTTCTTAAAGAGAGCACCCAACCCCATGCAACCTTCGCTATCCTGTGGGCTGGCAATGGTTAAAGGGAGTCTGGGAGAATTTCTCCTCTCTCCACCTGGCTCTGATGAGTGAGGGAATCACATGCGAGAAGCTGTGTGAATGTAGGGCTTTATGCAGTGTTATGAGATGTCCTACCTGGTTCCCAAAAGTGGGGTTGTCCTGCCTCTGCAGTAACGTCCTTCTAGTGAGGGAGATTTCAGAGATCAACTACAGGGTTCTGCCCTGTAACAGTGTGTGGGAATGGGGCAGAAGTGGGACAATGGTGCACTCATGAAAGGAGTAGAGCTAAGGGGGGCCCCGTGCTGCAGTCACTAAAGCCCCAGTGTGCTGCGTTCTGGCCGGACCCCCGCCAGTCACGTCGCCGTGACAAGCACCGCACTGGGAACCTGTGTCCCGGGGGCTGATCTTGCCTGTAGGCTCCACTCCCACACAGCTCCCATTGGCCGGGAATCTTTAATCCGGGCCTTGTCCTACTCCCCAGCCTGTTCCAATCCTGCTCTTGACTCCTGACTCCAGCTCCAACCCTTGGCTCCCCTCGGCTCGACCTCCACCTCTCTGACCACTAGGCCCCAGCGCCACTGCTCCAACCACTGAGCCCAACCAGCCGTGCTTTGGTTTCTGACACCATCGATATATAGGAGTCGTTCACCTCACTGCTTTTCATGTGTATGGCCCTGCCTTGCTCAGCGCTGGTTTTCATCTGCAGTTGTGCTGCCCAGTGACATGGCTTTCTTCGATCCCTTTGAACTTCTTCCAAGTCTTCTCTAGGCCCGACTAATCGACATAATTTTGGGTCATTTGCTGATATCCACCTCATTTTTCATCCCAGTTCCGAACATAAAGGCCACACTGGGTCAGACCAAAGGTCAGTCTAGCCCAGTATCCTGTCTTCTGACAGTGGCCAATGCCAGGTGCCCCAGAGGGAATGAAGGGACAGGCAATCATCTAGTGATCAATCCCCTGTCCCCTATTCCCAGCTTCTGGCAAACAGAGGCTCGGGACACCAAAAAGTTGAGAAGCGTCTGTTGTATTTACCATAGCAGGACAAGGAGCTCGTCTGTGTCGGTCCCGGTTCCCTAGTCAAATGCAGAACCCGACACGAAATTTCCAAGCTTCTGCAACCATTTATAATATCTGTTGAGGATGTACCACGTGGTCCTGTCCAATTTCAAAGGCACTTCGTGAAAAGCTGAAACCAAGAGGAAATGGGTTGAAAACTCCGTGATGCTGATGTGACTGGTACCTAGGAAACCTCCACTTCCAATGGCCATTGCCCCCTGCTATTAGCTCCCCAAGAGTCTAAGGGCACAAGAGGAACAACTCCGCTCCTCCCAAAATAGCCCTGGACAGAGAGGAGACCCCATTCTTGCCTAACTTCCCCCTCTGCCGGCACATGCGCGGCCATGCGCGCGCACACACACACACACACACTTGTTCTTTGGATGGAACAGGAAAGTGACAGCAGCAGCCACGTTAAACCGTCCAACATTTAGGCCGAGATCCACAAAGGGATTTAGGCTCCTAACATCTCCTGAAATCCTTTGTGGCCCTGTGCCTTCATTCCTGAAGAGCTCACAGGGAAAAGTGTTTCCCATGTGCCCTCATGGGATTTCTTAGGAGCTGATAACCAATCTCGGAGTGAAGTTCCCTGGCCTGCAATCACTCCATTCCAGGGAGGGCAGGTGATGAATCTTTTCCTAAAGAGGGGAATCGTCATTCGCATCATCATCCTGAATAACGAGCCCTTTTCAATTCGGTCAGGCCTTCCTTTACAGACTTTCTGACCTTGATGAAGACAGTCTCCCCACACAGCTCTAAGGCTATGTCTACACTAGGAGCTTGGGATGGAATTCCCCTGCTCCCATGCACAGATTGTGGGACCTCGATGAAAGCTCGCGTGACCATCCTTCTTCCTTCAATGCTGTCCTTAGACTGAGAGGGACACATTCAAAGCTGTGTTCAGGCCCTGTGCTGCACCCCTGTACTTCCCACAGAGGCACAAACACACAGAGGTATTTCCTTAACTTCATACAGGCGGGAGATGCGATATTCATTCACTGTTTCAGAAAACAAATAGCAGTAATGGTGGATAGTATTTCCTAGACATACAATGGCTCGCATGGCTTTTCAGATTCTTCGCTGAAAACTCCTAATGATGCAGCCATTCCCCCAAGACAGCCCTTGGGAAATTCCATACATTCCTTACATCTGTTCACAAAGCACATTTGAGAAAGCATTAGACGCCCAGAAGTTACTGAGAGTCTGATTTGCAAAGTAGATTGAATTCACATCATGCTGGATTCCCCTAGCTGCAGCCAAAGAGGAGTTGTGGGCGGGGGAAGTTGGTGCAGTCAATGCAGTAAAGTTGCTCCCTTCATCTTGGAATACATGTTAATTTACACACACACACACACACACACACACACACACACAGAGTTTTAGGATTCTGGTGCTGTTGGAGGGAACAGAGCAGCCGTCTAGAAAAGGCCTTTGAAGGAAGCATTTAAAAAAGATCAAGTGAATTTGCTCTGCTTACCAATGAATCGGGCTGCAGAATGTCTTATTGTTGTCTGTGAGCTTTCCAGGTACTGTAAGGCCTGGAACAGGAATTTGGGGATTTGGCTTTCGTTGTTCTGCATCTAGGAAGAAAGAAGGAAGAAATGCACAATATAGAAATGACATGTTCTTCTCACAGCGAATAGTCCAGGAAAGCCAAAGCATATAACCAGGCCATGGCAACCGCCAATATGAACCCATACACCAGAGCAGCACCTCTCTCTGAAGTTCCTATTGTGTTTTCCAGAACCTCAGCTTTCATTTGAAAAGACAAAAGTTTGGAGTTCGGAGAATTGTGGAGAAAAATGTCAACAATGCGAACGGATTGTAACTTCCGCCGAAATGAGCGAGCAGAGAGCCTGGGAAGGAGTCCTGCAACCCAACCGAAGTGGATGGGTACTCAGGGTGTGGGGTTAGAAAGGTCTCCCTCAAGTCCCCATTCAGCACTCTCAAGGCACAAGGAATTCACCTACCAAGCAGATCCAGACAAACTTCAAGAGCTGTGAAGAGCCATCTCAGACCATGCTGCGGAAGAGCGTCTTCAAATGAGCCCACCCGAGGAACATTCAGCGGAAGAGCGTCAGTTTACATGGCTGCAAGAGAAGAGGAGACCAAGAGGGTTCTCCCTGAGAGAGGGATAGTCTGGGGGACATGGAACCTTCCCCGTCCCTTGTTCTCCTGCTTTTCCTGCCAGTGGAGATTCCTGTCATTTGTTCTCCACAGGAGTGTGCTGAAGAGAGGAAAGGGAGAGTTGGCTGGAGAGAACCAGAGCCTTCCCGTCCTTTGGATGGTTTGTGGCGGTTCCCCAGGGTCCCACACTTTGAGGACCCCACACCTCAGGGGGACGCAGGCCCTGGGCCGTGCCGGGGCCAGCAGCAGTACTCCCGGCTCCGGTACGCTACACCCTGCCTCGCTGGCTCCCACTGTCACTCGGGAGAGGAGGGGCTGGGGGCTTGCGGGAAGGGGAGGAATGGGGGTGGGGCGGGGAGCGGAGCAGGACCAGGAAGAGGTGTGGTAGGGGTGGGGCCTGGGGTGGAATGTGGGGTTTGTCCGGGGCCCTGTGCCCTTCTATGGATGGCCCTGGAAAGAGTCACAAGAGATCTTCACAGCTCAGTCCTTCTGCGCAAACATACTGTAGGAGACCGTGAGTCAGCTTTGGGATCCCAAAGAGTCTGACCAAAGGAGTCCCCAGATCAGACTTCCTTCCACATCCCAGTTGGCCCAAGGAAAGAGGGTAATGTCCAGTGAATGTTGGGAAGATAGGAGCTGGAGAAGTTCTCTCTGGATCTCCAGGGAAGACAAGGCAGCTGCACCTACTTTCCAGAAGTCTGTGGGCATATATCAGCTCCCTGAGCCAAAGGGGCACATACAGATCTATGCTCCTTTTCCTTTGCTGCCTCTTGTTGTGAGCCTTGGGATGCAGCTGTCCAAAGGCCTGAGGCCTGTCTTTGCAAAAGAGAGTCAGGACTCTTTCCCAGAAGAAGGTTTTCTTCCAAATTGTGCTGTGAGGATGGATGAGGCACTTGGCTCCAGCATGGAGTGAAGCAGGGAGGAGAAGACTCCACTTGGGCAAGGGGCTCTGGCGATGAATGGAGTGGGGGCCCCAGGGGATACTGGCTCTTTGCTCTTAAGGCAATAATGACCGTGGCACTTACCAGTTTCACACTCTCATCCTGGTCTTCAAGATGCAGCAGCAGGGGGAGCAAGCAGTGGATGATTTCCTGCTGCACGAAGGGTTTGTCGGGGTCCTGCACCCTGCTCACCACGTTGCCAAGCAGTACAATGGCAGCTGAGCGCACACTGCCCTTCTCCTGGCAGTGACACACAGGGGGTGGGGATGCCCGGTTAAAGCCAGGCAGCATCAGAGCATAACGCGACAGAGTCGTAATGCGCATGCTGCTCCGGTTCCCCCTGTGTGAACTAACTTGGCTGGCGGGAGCAGGGAGGCCACCAGGCCAGCGCCATAGACAGCTTGGGCAGAGCCTGAGACACTGTGCGGGACAGTGCAGCCCCAGGGTGTCCCGGAGGCAGTTTCTGTCTGGAGAGCACAGAATCCGAGAAGACGAGGGGAGAGGGCGGGAAGGCTGCTGGAGAGTGCTGTGGGGAAGGGGAGAAGCAGCTGCTGGAGCCTGGCAGGGACCGGCTGCTCCAAAAGACATCATTTCTTTGGCTCTTGGGTGCCCCTGAGAGCCGGGCCATTCCCGACCCACCTCTTTCCTGCTGAGAATCTCCACCTCTTTGGGGGCCTGTGTTCTCCAGACAGCTGGTCATCTGCCCAGTGCCAGACCCCCTCTCCCCCAGGCCAGGCTGCAGCAGGGGCTGGGAGCATGGCACTGAGGCTGAGCTTTGGCGAGAAGAGCTCTGACAGGGAGGGTGGCTCAGTCCACCCATAGCGGGGGCACTCCTTGGAGGCTCCATGGCAAGCTTGAGGGGCGGGAGGAAGGGGATGGGGAGAGAGAGACAAGGGCATCAGAGACAGCTGGAGGGGGGGAATGGGCTTCTTCTGGGGGTTCCAAGCCTTACGACATCAACGAAGGGGCGAAGGCTGACTGTAATGTCCTGGGAGATGGAGCCAAGCTCCTCCCTGTTGAGGAGGTAGATGATGTCTGCAGCTTTATGCATGGTCTCCATGGCATGCCCTCCATCCCTATCACAAAACATGGCCATGATTTCTGGCAGCTGGACTTGTAACAGTTGCGCCTGCAGGAATGAAGAAGACAGCTCACTGCTATCCAGGATGACGGCCTGGAGCACATGCTGGACCATCCCACTCCCACCTATGAGAAACCATGGAGGGCACATGGGGCAAAACGGGGACAGAAAGTCATTCTTCTGTCACTCTGTGCCAGCTGCTTTCTGAAACCTTTGTCTTTGCTCACCGTGCCTCCCCCAGTGCATCACATCTGCAATCAGGGCTCAGCTCACGGGAGCAGGGAGCATGGCATGCCTTGATTTGCTCCGAAAGCACCTCTACCATTTGAGTGCTGTGTTTTAAACAAGAAGGCTTGTGTGTGGCTCTCCCTTTAATTTCTGAGCTATTTGATGGACATTGGCTTCCTGGGTCCCCTGGGCAATCCCCGGCTCTCACCTTTTCTGGCTGGAGCACAATACTGCCAAGGCCTCGCAGACTGAGCCTCCGTATGATAGGATTTGCGTCTTTGGTCCATTCCATGAGCTGTGCCTGGAGGTCTGATTTTGTCAGGGTGGTGTCAATGGAAGGACTCTAGAGAAAATGGAAAGAGCCAAATCAGCATCAGGTTGAGGAGCAGAGGTCTTGTTGTGGGGGTCTGTTCCCTGGACAGTCATTTTACCAAATGGCCACTTACTCCTCTACAAAGTCTCTGGTGTGTAGGCAGCCATTTGCTGCTGTTTCAGTTGATTCATTCACCAAATTTAGAGTAATGCAGAAGTCACAAATAAGCCCCCAGGGAAAGGGGAATCTCCAGGCCTTATTGAGTGCCATGGGGAGAGCCGTGGGGCAGAAGAAAAGCAGAACCCCAGGAAAAGGTGAGGAGAGAAGTATGGCCTTGGGGCACTGGAGGAACATCGCTTCTTGTCACATAATCCCATTTAGGCGCATCCAGCCAGGAGCAATCTCACTGTCTCTCCCTCCCTCTCTTTGTCATGCCCCACAACCATTCATGTGCGGAGAGGAGCTAGCTGGCAGTAGGGCTGCTAAGCTGCTGACAATGTACCCCAGAGCTTACTGCCGTGAGCTGCTCTCCAGAAAGCCCACTTGTGCCTGTCAACTCACGAATCTCACCTCAGTGCAGAAAGCCAGGGCGATAGTTCTCTGCTCCTCCTCCTTCTCACTCTGGACGATGGTGATTGCCTCTCTGAAAACTGCAGGGAGCTGCGGGTTCTCAAATCTGCACAAGACCTGGGACACACAGCATGGTCAGCAGTAGCTAGCCTCCCCAAGGATAGATCCAGTGTGATACCCTGTCTACACTGCAGTTTAACTGAGTTTGTAACCAGTTAGTGACGCTGTAGCTTCTTCAGGTGGTTGGTGGCATCATGCACTATGGTTGAATACTTGATTCTTTACTGTGACAGGTAACAGGACTCAAGCAGGCATGTGGGGCCAGATCCTTAGTTGGTGTCAGCGAGCAAAGCTATATCAGTTTACGCTACCTGAGGTGACTTCTGGCGCTCTGTCTTTTTCCCGTGTAGATGGAAGCCCCTAACTGTGCCTACAGAACCAGTTGAACTGCTCCCTCTTTCTCCTGTGTGCCTGTGATGCTGACATCCTGTGGTGCCTGGCCCCATGTGCTGCCTGTGTGGCTCTCTCCGCGTTCTGGGACAGAGGCCCACGGATTTGCTCAGCAGGCACGGATAAAAGTGCTGACACTTTGGCAGGTGGCACATGTGTATGGATGCACAAACATGACTGCTGCCTGACTGTGTAGTGAAAGCAGTTGGTCTGTGGACGGAGTCAGATGAGCGAGTGAGACTCACAAGAACGCACGCCTCTCAACCCTTTTCCCTCAAGAGAGACCTGCTCCCAACTGAGCCTGGGCTAACGACAGCACCCGAACAACTGATGGCCATGAACAGCCCCCATGTGTTTAGCCCAACAAATCTGTTCTTCCTTTTCCTTTCAGTCATTACCTTAGGAGACTGAGGCAGCTGCATCCCTCCTCGGGGCTGGATGTCTGCCTGGCCACGTAGGTCCCTGGCAAGTGCAGATCCATCACATACTGCACTTGCCTGACGCAGAGAATGAGCAGCTGGGGATATATTTGCAGGATGGCTTCTCGGTATCCCCGTAGGAAAAGGAGCTCATAAATGGTCTTCATTGCCTGGAGGGGGGAAAGAATTTCACTCAGCTCTCCCAATCTGCCACCTGCCCCCATTGCCATTTGCTATTGTCCTTTTGTCATGTCTCCTTTCCTCTCCAGCGTATTACAAAACAGTATTGGCTTCTGAGAGGGGTGGGGACATTTGGAGGCTCCTGAACCTTCCCCCATTCCTGGAACGGAAACAGGATGGAAAGATGAGAATTATTCCCCATGATTTCTCTTTCTGGTGCAGAGCCTGTGCTTTGGCTTTCCAGCCATGACTGGAAGGGCTGAAACCATCCTGAGGAGATCCGTTCTCATAGACCCAGTGTTTCTGGCCCAGTCAAAAGTACTGGTCTTCTCATGATTCCATGCTGGGAAGATTTCTAGCCACAGTTTACAGAGCCAGAAACTTGGATACTTCCAAGAGACCCCCGCGCTGCACCTGCTCACTAAAGGGCCATCTGGAGCAGAAGACAACTGAGCCAGCATACCATCAGATAAACCACTTCAGATGTGTAACTTTGACCTGGGGGAAACTTTACTGACCCCTCTTTGGTTTGATTGGAAGTGGCGAGGACACACAAAGGCCTGGTCTACCCTCCAGAGTTAGTGCAATGCAAGGCCGCTCGCCCTGCATCACCCTAACTATGGAATTTCCTTTCAGTCAGCAGAACTGCCCCTGGGTGCCAAATTCAAAACTCCATCTCCACAAGTGGCAGAGAGTCCAGGTCGATGCAGTTAGGTCGATGCAGCGTCAGTGTAGACACCGCATCGTTTACGTCAACTGGCTTTCAGGAGCCTTCCCACAATGCCCCAACCTGACCCTACAATCAAGACAAGCGCTTCTGGTGAAGACGTGCACTGCTGACACAAGCAGCAAAGTGTGGAAACACACCAGGGATGGAATCGCTGTGGCGACTATGCCAAGGTAAGGTAGGTTAGCTTCATTGTGTAGTGGAGCGCGCGCACACACACACACACCATCCTCCCTGCGGTGGCGGGTTCACAAAGTGACATCTCAAATCTCACTTACAGCCAGAGACGCATTGCCGCTCTTCAGAAACAGAAGTCAGACCTTCCCTGCTTGGCCACCTCTTGCCTTCCCCAGGGAGAGGCTTGGAATGTAGGCAGGAAATGCGTCTCTCAGAGGAGACACTAATTGGTACAGGGAGGCTGAGGCAGGGCAAGTCCCTTCAGAGAACGTTGTATTTATTCTTTTCCCCTAATGGGTTATTGTTCCTGAAGCTAGCACCACTGTTTCCAAGACAGTGAGCATGTACTGACCACAGAGTGACCACCAGACTGTGCAAAATTCTGCTCTGTTATGCTAGGGTCAGTCCCAAGGAACTTGCCTGACCTCACTGGAGTTACTCTGACTATTTCTGGGTGTAACGAGACCCAGTGTTTGGTCAAGTGTCTCTTCGCAGCTCAATCCTACTGCAGTGTGGTGGACAGGGTCAGACACTGAATCAGAACATGCTGTGATAGAGGATTCAGGAGCTTGGAATGGGAGATTGCACTGCTCAGTGTGACAGAGATGGAAGGAAACTAGTATTAAAATCCCCCTCCTCTCTTCACTCCATTCTTGCTGATCTAAGTACTGCTGGTCCCCTCAGGCATCTACAGAGGAAGACTGCAGATGGATACAAAACACTTGCAGTCATTTGACTTCCAAGTTCGGTGAGGAAGGTTGGACGTGGTGGTCAAGCCCTGGGGACATTGAGAACTAGGTTGGACAAATCAAGAGCAAATGGCCTGGATTTAAGGTCTTCAGGAAGCTTGACTGAAATTCTGTGCCAGTGCTGCCGAGATTCTATAGCTTCTGAGCGCAGCCCCTGGAAAGCACTGTGGCTGTTCCAAGAAATTCAGACCTGAAAGGTTTACAAATCAAACACTCAAAGAAATTTTAAAACCAACACTGTATTCCTCTGGTAACTGAATTGGGTAAGAAATTCAATTTCTTTCCTGCTGCTCTTCAATTTGCTCTCCAGTGTGACACAGATTTGTCTTCCGTCACTGCAGAACTGCATTGCAGAAGATGCTGAGGAAAGCTGGACTTTTGACCTTTGGCTAGGGTCCAGCTGGGTTTCATGGCCCCTCGGCACATGGTGTTTCAAACCCCTCAAGCTGGCTGACTCTCTGCAAAGTGATCAGCAATAACCAGCAGGACTGAGAGTTAACAATCTATTGAGATGGAAAGAGGCAGTCCCCCCTCTTAGAGCTATTATTGCCTGTTGTCTGCAGACTCAGACAGGCTGCACTGCGTTTACGCTCTGGTCATGTCTGTATGATTTTTTCCCCCCCCCAACAATAAGGGCTGGAAATTTCTCTCTTGAGATATACCTCTGCTGCACTGCTCCATAAGGATGAGTGCATTTTGTCACCAATTGCTCAGCCATGGAATAACTGGGGATCTGACGACAGGTAAGAATCCTGCACTGGTCTCCAGGGGATAGACAGATGGGCCTCATGGGCCTTTTCCATCTCTGCCTTCTCTCCTGCAAGAATAGCCGCCAGAACTCATGACCCAGGGATGTTGAGTGAGCCCCAACGTCATTTATTGGCCCTTTACTGGGTCTGAGAGGAAGTGGCGTGACACATAGAAATCAGGACAATGCTGGAATTCTCCAGAAAACTGACATGTCTCCATCCCGGGGAGTGCAGGAGGAGGGGTTGGCTCCACAGTGGCTGGGCCTGGCCATCTCCTTTTAGGAAGCATGGACAGTTCTCTGCACAGCAGGAAACTCCCTCCAACTGTGTGAGCCCCACGGACCCTTCCCGGCCTGTGGCCTGTCAGTAGGAGCAGGAAGAGAAATACTGTACTGAGGTGATAACAGAGCAGCTCCGTACCTGTGGGATGAGAGCGTGTGAGCCACACAGGTTAGAACCATGTCCTGGGGTTGGGAGCAAGGCCATGGCCCACAGAGCTGCTTTTCTGACTCTGGGATCACAGCTGTGGTCGAGCCAGATTAAGATACCTCCCACAACGTCTCCAACCTTGAAGAATGCCATAAAGTTCAGGGATGCATTTATCAATGAGTGGCTTCCTCCCAGGGAATGCCTCTTGGCAGCCCTGCAAGCCACCTCTGACCTCGGATGCCCATCTTGGCTCCTCCATAATCTCAAGAAAGAGGCTTTGACAAGTCCAGGAACCCCACTCTTCCTGAGGTCTGGTTGAGCACCTTAAAGGTCAGAAAAACACACAAAAGCCTTCCCTAAAACCTTAGAGTGGGCCCAGCCCAAACTCCCCTGATGTCCCAGGGCCTGGGACATACGTTGGCCCACCATGTGTTATGTGGGCCACATCCAATCCTACCTCTTTGGCCCTGAGGATGTCCCATGGGGCATAGCTCTGTGCTTATTGGGCCACAGGTTGAGAACCACTGATCCAGACCCAGCTGGTTCTACTGATGTATCCCAGAGCCCATCGCAGAGATGGCAGGCAGGGCTAGTTGTATGGGGCTAGCCAGTTCCAGGCCCCAGCCCTCTATACTGTGGGATTTTAAAACCTGCCATAATAAATCTTAAAGCCGGGTCTCTAACCTCGGGTTCATGCTATGGCACTAAGAAGAGCAGTGTAGACATGTTGACTTGGGCTGGAACCGAGGCTCTGAAGCCACCCTCCTCCCCAGGCTTCAGAGATCAAGTTCCAGCCCAAGCCCAGAAGAGTCTGCATTGCTGTTTTGGCCCCACAGTGCCAGCCCTGAGAGCCCAAGTCCATAGGGCCAGGCTTTCAGGCTCCTTCTGCAGAGCTTGCAACACAGGTAGACAGACCCTAAAGGGACAAGCCATCCCCTAGGACTCTTCCATGAGGAATTGGTCATTGCTGTTTCCTCTCTCGAACAAGGAGCAGGAGCTACAAGGCGGGTGGCTGGATTCTGTTGACCTGTTCTGCTAGCAGGAGTTAGATCCCTGCACAAATCAGTCTGCTGATTGAGGGGCCATTTGTTAACTTCCCGCTGGGACCTGTTGGAAAGAAGGAACTCGGGCAGAGACAGGGATGACCTGCAGGAAACCCTAGGAACAGGCAGGTTGGGGAGGAAGTTCAGGCTGAGGATTCTGTTCATTGATTAGTCTCAGAGTTTCCAGGAAAGCCAAAGCCCAGGAAGGGACTAAGTCTGCACTTCCACGCCACGTGCAGGTGGTCATTGGAGAAGGGCTTGAATGTCACCTATTTCCAGGCCGAGCGATTAAAGGCAACGTTGAAAGAATATGTACCCTGATTCCTTTCTCGAGAAGTTGCGCAGGCTTGTGCAATTCAAGGAGGTGTCTGGGCTTCAGATTCCCCATGTGTCAACTGGGCAGAATTCCTACCTCCCAGGAGGGCAGTGCAGAGTCCTTAATCAAGGGGAGTAAATGACGCTGAGAGCCTCCTACCCAGGGGATGTAGAAATGAAGACTGCCAGAAACCTCCCTAGGCCAATCTAATTCACGGGGGAGGCACTCAGATCCAGTGGGGATGGGCAAGAGGATGAAAGCTTGGGAGGGAGAGAGAGAGAGACAAGTGTCAAGCCAAATTCTTCCTGATACTTCAGCGGGAAAAACAAGGGTTTGCGGCAGGTCTGAGGAAAGCATGTCTGGTCCTGGAGCTGAATGTGGAGACCCATGGGCAGACTATGTAGGTGCTGCCTTGCCAGAGCTGGGGCTGTCGCACACCTTCAGTGTGGCTGGGCGGTCCTCAGGGAAGTGTCAGAGCTCCAGCGGGCAGAGAACACTTGAAAAATCTGATGCTGCCGATCCTCGCGGCCAAGCGATGAATGGCAAGGGGCGGAGCCAACCTTCCAATACCATGCCAGTGTCCCAGGAATGGTTTCCTAGGAGAGGAATTTCTCCCATCCCCCTCTCTACGCAGCATCCCCCTGCCCCACTGCAGGAGTCTCTTACTCTCTCCATCTTTTCTCCGTGGAGAGATACGATGGCCCTCAGCTCTTCTTTTGCTGCTCTAAATCTCTCCAGGGTTGGTGTTGTCAGACCCTTCACAGCTGTCGTCAGTAGGGCTTGGAGCGGGACTGAGGAAGGGTGCTCCCCGAGGGTCTGCAATGAACAGGGACAAAGCCTGTTGGGACTGAGTATTTCTCTCAGGCAGCTGCCCTGGAACAGTCTGTCCCTGGGGGAGGCTGGCAGCGCCGAGGGAGCCTGGAGACTCCGGCTGAGCCCTTTTCTTCAAAAGCTTCCACAGGTACCAAGGTTCCCTTAGCCTTTCACCCGCTTTCTGGCCCACTCTCCTGAGAAGAGACTGGAGCCTCTTGGGCAGTGCTGGAACCCCAAGGGCCACCCCATTTCCTCCCTCGCTAGCCCCTCCTCCCAGGAAACCCCGCTTTTGCTGAGAAAGCCTCAATGTCCTGCAAAGCCCATTCGAGTTGCTCCTTGAGTGTCGCCGAGGGGTCACGGGAGAACCTGCCGCATGTCCCATCCCACCCCGAGTGCCTGAGGAGATTGGCTCCTCAACTCTGGCAGCCCATAGTGTCTGCGAGGAAGGGACTGAGAATAGGACCCAAACGGAAACACGCTCTTCCTTCCCCACCTCACAGCCTGTGGGGCTGCCAGAGAACAGGCAGGAATCGCTGGCAAGACAGAAAGTAACTGAGACTGAAGGAGCAAGTTTGCCTGGCTGAGGAGAAGCCCGACCCGTGGGCCTCTGGGGCCAGAGCCCTGTGGGTGAGAACTCACTGGGCACAATGTTACTCCAGGGGGCCTGGTTCCAGTGTCACCGCAACCCAGGGCCTGGGGTGCTGGAGGCCTTTGCCCTGGTGTCTCAGGGTACTCCCTGGGGATTACTGCAGCTGGTCTGCATGGCGCTGGATTAGCACCATCTGTCCTGGATGCCAGCAGCTAAGGATGCAGTAGAGCACACCAGCGTGGCACACTCGCATACATACTCCAGCCTCCTGGAGTGTCAGAAGCTCCCAGAATTGCAGACTTCTGTATGCCCTGCAGGGTGCCCTGTCCCTAACAGCAAGAGTTACAAAGGTGTGTAGGTGCCTTTCTAACTCGGATGGAGCCCAGATGTTGGCAGGCGGGATGGAACCTGGGACCTCTGGAGCTTAGTGTAGGAGCCTCGACCACATGAGCGAAAAGCCAAGAGGCTCTTAGCTAAGGCTATAGAGCAGACTCCTTTTCTTTCTGTCTCTAAGTGGTCCTGGTGCCACGAGATAGGCCAAAACACCACAGCCAGGAGATATGTGGGTTATCCCTACAAGTGCTGGGATGGACCTTGTATGATTTTCATCTGTGCCTGTGTGCCATGGAAAGTGCATCAGAATTAGGCACCTGAGTCAGGCACTTCTGCCAATCCCACAAAGCACCTCTGTACTTCTTCAGGTGCCTAAACCCCTTTGTCAAACGGGGCCTCGTTCAAGCAACCCATATAAAGACTGCCTAGAGTTGATCACGGGGCAGGTAGTTCTGTAAGAGATATCAGCTCCGGGAGATATTCATACACACAGCAGGGGATGCTTTCCATGAGCACAGCCACACAGCGTCATTACCATCGTCATACGGGAGCTGCTTGTTAATGAGGGGCTGGGAGTGCGCTCTTCTTCCTGCTCTTCTGGGCATCCTTTCTTCCACTTCCCCTTCCACTCAGACGGCTACTTCTTCGTCCCTGGAACAGAAAGAAACATTCTTAACATTTTGCTTTTCCATGACTTCTCCCTGGTTTACAGAGGACGGAAGTTGGGCACAGAGCCCTGAAGCGAATTGCCCAGGGTCAGACTGAAGGTTGTTGGCAGAGCTCAGCAGAGAACTCCGCTCTCCTGACTCCTAGCTGGGGGCTTTGACCACACGAGGCTTCCTCTTCCCTAGGGGCAGTTTCTTTTCAATGGTGTCATCTACTCTTCCCCTCCCCTTGCACCCCTTTCCTGTCAGTGATGGGCACCAGGCCTCCTTTTGCATTGAACCCCCCAAGAAGGAATGACTCAGCTCTGGTACGGTTCCCAGCTGTGACCTGCTGAGACCTCTGGAGCATTTTCCTGATGAAAGGGACCCGATCCAGGAGAAAAGAAAGGATTTCCTCCAACATACAGCCTCTCTCTTCTCCTTCTAGCCTGGAGCAATGTTTGTACTCCCCACCCCACCGTGCCAGATCCCCGGAGCGGGGTGACCTGACATTGTCAGCTCTCCCTACCTCAGCGATGGACTTCTGCCACCCTCACCCAGACGATCCAGCACTAAATGGATTCCAGAGTCTGAGGTACCCATCACTGTCCCATGAGAAGCCCCTGATGTCTCAGGCTTGTAGAGTGACTGGTGTGAGTATTCCTCACATGCTCTTTGCAAACCATGTGGATTGAACCATCTCACCTGTAAGATCCACTTCGACTTTGTCTGTCATCTCCTGCAGCTTCACCTCCTCTGCCTCCACTTGGTTCTCAGCTGCTTTCTTCTTCAGGGACAAGTGAGTCCACCTTCTTGGAGAGGAAGCTCTTCTCTCCTCCATTGCTCTCTGCCATCGCGTTGTGGGATTGGCAACAGACACAGAGTCTTTTCATGCCTGACTGGATGGTCCATGAGCACTTTCTTCTCCGGGGCTTTTCTGTGAAGGCCTGTTCTTGGGGGCTGAGGCCAGAGCATGCCTCAATGGCTGCAGGTTGGATGAGCACTTTGTGCACATGGATCTCTCTGTGCTCCCTAGATGCAAGTCTTTTGGAAAAAGGAATGAAGCCTGGAATAGAAAGGAGGAAATGGGTGTTTCTGTCTCTCTCTAAAGGAAGGGAATTAGTTTGCCCAGGATTCCCAGATCCACAAGAGTGGTCTTTTGAAGCCATCTGCTCCTCTAATAGCCAGGACTGGTTCCTACAACCAAGAACATAAGCAACACAAGACCGCCCATACTGTGTCAAACCAAAGGTCCATCTAGCCCAGTAGCCTGTCTTCCGACAGTAGCTAGTGCACCAGAGGGAATGAACAGGGAATCATCAAGTGATCCATTCCTGTCGTTCATTCCCGGCTCCTGGCAAACAGAAGCTAGGGACACCATCCCTACCCATCCTGGCTAATAGCCATTCATGGACCTCTTCTGCATGAATTTATCTAGTTCATTTTTGAACTCTGTTATAGTCTTGATTTTCACAACATCCTCCGGCAAAGAGTCCAACAGGTTAACTGTGCATTGTGTGAAAAAATACTTTCTCTGGTTTGTTTGAAACCTGCTGCTTATTAGCCAAGACTTCATAGGGGGCACTAGGATGTGAACTAAGGACCACTTGATCTGCAGTCAAAAACTCTACTGCTGAGCTCTACCCCCATGATTAGACCCAGCTGAAGGTGAAGATGCATGGGACCATGGTGAAAGAGGTATTCTTCTGGGGAAGTTCTAGGGCCTGTGTTATGCAGAAGGTCAGATTAGATGATCAGGGCTGGCCTTAGAGCCATTGAAACTATGAATTTATGAACCTAAATTTGTATTTTACTGCTAGTGTGAATGTTGCTGCTCCTGTCCAAGAGGAGATGCTTTGTTTGAGGTTTCCTTGCAAAGAGGCACCAGGATCCCTGTTCCCCCGTTCTCATAACCTTTCTTGGACAGAGCACATCACAGGTTCTCCCCTTTTGTTCTCTAACAGGAAACCTCCATCCACCATGTCTGCAATTCCTCCCATCCTCGCACAGTCGCTGGCTACATTTCCTAGCCTGACTCTCACCCCATGGATCTCATGCCTCCTCTGCCAATGGACAGACATGGAAACAGCAAAGGTCAATTTGTATGTTCTTTGGTCATTACCTGGGCCTAGTTGCAAAAATGCTTCATTTTTAACCCCACTCCTTTGTGCACAGAATGTTGGGACTCTGGGAACAGATAGGGCCAAGCTGAAAACCAAGAAAGCTCTGTTCCCAGAGAAGCCAGGAAAAGGAAGAAAAGATTGTCATCTAGAAGGTTTGAGGGTCTGGAAGGATGAATTAGCATCTGCAAATATGTTTATTTATTCTCAACTATTTCAAAATCTGTAATTTATTAGCATGGGGAAAAGAATCAGTAAACTTTAAATGAAGAATTTCCCATACTATTTATAACATCCAGTCAGAAGTTAGGCCACCAAAACAATTACAAAGAAATCATACCGAGACCCATGACAGATGTAGGCTACCAGTTCATTTCATCCCCTTTCCTGGAAAGGAATTGCAGGGGGGAATTTACACATTGATTTTATATTGCCCAATGGCGGTATAGTAGAATTTGTAGAGAGTTTTGAGATCATCTCCATGAGATTATTTCTGAGAGAGCTACCAAGATTACAGCCGGGGATGCGAGTGAAGCGGTATCACTTTCAATATCTTAAGATTTATTTCTTCTGCATTATTTGAGCTCATTTATGTGTATTTCAATCATGTAAATTCTGAGATACATATTGTTTCAGTACACATACATTAGACAATCATTACATGAGACAAAAGATTTATATTCACAACTTGAAGGCAAGGAGTGCATTGGGGCCACTCCAAGGGAAATACTATTGTTGGCGATATCAATCTAAATTCTACACGAGTTTTATCATCTTCCCTTTTGGTTATATCCATGGAAATTCACCCCTACTAGTCTGCTGAAAGATAAAATCGTCTAAATCTGCCTCCAAGAGCCTGAAGGGCTGAAGCAGAAGGAGAACTGAGAGATGCCCACATTCAAATCAAAACGGAATGTTGAGAACTGACTGTTGCAACACGAGCCCCCACCCGTCCCTAGGAGAAGGAGGCACCGACCTGTCATGTGTGATCTAATGAGCAGGGAAAGAATCTGAGAATTACCTTCTGTAAAAACTCATCCTTTTTTTTCCTCCAACAGCTGTGGAAATGGCTGATTCAAGAAGTTGTTGGCAGACGGATTGTCCACGTCTCTCAGCAGCTCCTTGGTTCACCAGTTGTTGTCAACCAAGCAAGTTGGCAGACTGAAGGCAGGGCAAGAATGCTGACGCTGAACACTCTTTGCTGTTGGCATACATGACATCACAATAAACTTATGCATAAATACACACAGACACCCACAGAGAGACATGCACCCAGAAAAGTTAGTAACATGAACAACACTGAGAGACTCACCCAAAATCTCTAGGAATTTTGATTTGGGGGAGGGGGATAATAAGCCGACTGCATGGGTGCTCCGGGCTTGAGCACCCACAAGGAAAAATTAGTGGGTGCTTACCACCCACTGGCAGCTAATTTCTGTCCTCGCCTGCCGACGTGTGCATCTCGCCCTCCGGGGCCCCACTGAGCAACTCCTCCCACTCCCTCCCAGCACTTTCTGCCCACTGCAAAACAGCTGTTTCACGGAATTCAGGATGCTCCGGGCGGATAGGGGAGGAGCAGGTGTTGGATTAAAAGTAATAATACATTCATTATTTCTGGGAAAATATGGTCCAGTACAGACCCTGGATTTGGCTTGTATTATTAGAAAGAAATATGGCCCCCTAGGTCTTGAAGGAGATATATATGAAGAGGTAAAAGATATATACAAGTAAAAAGTACTATGGAGCTCATATTGACAAATTCTGAAGGATATAGGAGTCTGTCCAACTCCTGACCTTGAAGTATATATATAGGCAGAGGTAAATATTATTCAGCTACGGCTTCAGAATCCAGGTTGTGTCACTTGCTGAACTATGTCAGGGGTGACGAGAAAGTTTTGCCGAACCTAGGCAGTGTCAGGTGTGACTAGGCTGCGTCACAGTGATGAGCCCAGAATCTAGGCTGTGTCACTCGCTGACCTGTGTCAGGTGTGATGGGAAAATTTGATAAGCTATGGTTTCAAAATCTAGGTTGTGTCACTCACTGAACTGTCAGGTGTGACAGGAAAGTTTGAACAAGCTTTTGAAAAATGTTCAAGAAAAGGCAGGGTAAAATTTTGCCTGAAGGGGAAATAGAACTGGAGGTGGCCCCAACCTCATCTTTTGCTTAGGAGATCACCCCTTTTAAGCAAATCCTTCAAAAATTTGGGCACAGTCTTTGACTGAACAAGCCCTTGCTGATGTCTGCACCATTTCAGACCTATAGGATAGATTGGCTCAGTATATCCTCGTGTACAAACCCTCTAGTGCTGCCAAAAGAGTTGCAGCAGCAATTTGGCTATTGTGGGAGGCATATAATGATTCTTACTTCCGCTTAGCTTCCTGTAAAGAGGAAAAGGCATCTCTACAGGAAAAGCTAAATCAAACGGAAAAGGGAGCAGACAGTTGGAAGGTGCTGTCTACGAATACACAGAGCCAGCGGAAATAGTAAAAGAGGCGCTCCACGAATGCAGAGAAAGAGAAAAATTCCTGGCAGATCAGGCTGAAGCCTCTGAAAGAATTGCAAGAGAGAATCATGTGCTCCAAGGCATGGTAAAGAAATTAACACTGGAGCAGGGTAGAACACCCACAAATCATAACCACTGCGAGTCACTAATTAAGAGTGTGAGACAGAAATTGGGCTTTGCCACTAGACAGGTGGCAGCCATTACAGCGGATGAAAGGGGAGAAGGTCATATGTACGGCACCCCTTCTCAAAGAATTGAATACAGTGGGCCAGGAAAAATGTATCTGCTTCACTGGCAGTTCCATAGTAATCCCGGGCAGGAAAAGAATTAAATATGCTGCCATAAATTTAGAAGAAGAAGTAATCAAAGGATATTTGGATCACGGCTCAGCACAACACGCCAAACTACATGCTGTATTATCAATTTTAAAACAGTATGAGAACTCCCCTAAGACTGTGTATATTATTGCTGACAGTAATTATTGTGTGAACGGGGCACAACACTGGATGTTTGACTTGCAAAGAAATTATTGGAAATCCGCAGATGGAAAAGAGATAGCATGTGTAGAGCAGTGGAAATGGATTTATGCTTGGGTTACCACCCACCCTGATCAACTAAAGATCAGACATGTAAAGGCACATGGTACGGGCTCAGCAGCTGAGACTATTTGAAACAACCATGCCGATGCAATAGACAGAGATTATGAAGGAGTAGCAGTGGTAAGCAGAAAACAGGAACATAAGGCTCAGGATACTCTCCGCACCCCCGGGGAGAATTGAAAGACAAGAGCTAGTGAGCATAGCTCACCAGTTTATGCATGAAGGAGTAGAAGGGATGCTGAAAAGGTTAAAGCAAGTAGCAGAATGGAAGTGCATGAGAGATGATGGAGAGACCTGGGTTAGGAATTGTGTACAATGTGCCAGGAATAAAGCTCGACCCCCACACCAACCTCAGATGCTCCACCATCAAACGACTGGGCCCATGGCATAGAATCCAAATTGATTTCATTGATAAGTTGTCCAGAAATAAGGAAGGTATTTACTTGTGATTATAGATTCATTTTCAGGGTAGGTTGAAGCCTTCACCACAAGGAACAACAGTGCTTGAACGGCTGCCAAGGAGCTGTTTTCAGAAGTGGTATGCAGATATGAAACTCTCGAGGTCATCGACTCTGATAATGGAGGGACATTTGTAGGGGAGTTGTGCTCTGGGAATTACTCACAAATTCCACATACCCTACAGGCCTCAATCTTCTGGCTAAGTGGAAAGAATGAACCGCGCTATCAAAGAAGCACTGAGAAAGGTCGTAGATAACACTGGCAGAAATTGGCCTGAGAAGCTGCCATTCATAGCAGTGATAGGCTGAGGACTAAAATCCAGCTGTATCAAAATCTCTTTGGGCAAGGTATGAAATTGGTTATCGACCCAGAGCAAACTGTGGAACTGACAGAGGACAACCTAACTGGGACTCATGAGCACTGGCAGTGGCTGAAGCAGCTGCAGGAAGATAAAAGCACCCTACAGTACAGGGTGAATTGAGCAGCAAAAAGCTGGGGACTCTCAACTGTGGGAAGCAGGAGATCAGGTAATATATTTAAAATTGGGCAAAAGGGATCACACACTGGAGTCAAAGTGGAGTGGTCCCTACTCCATAGTTGGTCACCTCAGCCCTCTCATTTACCGCATTGATAAGGATGGTAAATTGAAGTGGGTTCACGTTTCACGGATTAAATTGTTTGCTTGAATTAATACTGTCACAATTATGTTTTAGGCACAATGCCCCGATGCTGACTGGATACCAGGCCCTGTGGCCGTGGTGTGTTTTTATTATCATTCTCACAGGATTCCTGAACACCAGATTGTGCTGCTACTACTCCCCCTGCTGAGGGTGCGCGTTCTCCAGCCGGTCCAGATTGCACTTTCGGTTCTTCAGGAGAGCTGTGAGAAATGACATCGGAGAAGAGCCAAATGGCATTCCAGTCAGCATGAGGAATGAAGCCACAGGTGGTTTGGTGGTCCTTGATTTGGATTAATTTACTCGCGTACGCAGTCGCAGCAGAGGAGGCCCACTAGCAGTGCTACAATGACACCCATGTTCCAGGACCCCTGGGAGAAGGTTGAACGATCCTAGCTGTTACACTGTTAGGAAATGGCTCAGGATCAGAAAACACCCCATGGATTCCTATCCATGATCTGGACATCCAGATAAGGTGGCTTGATCTGAATACCAGCATTACTTTAAAACCCCTAGGCACTCATGTTTATGTGGGGGAGGGAGAATTGGGATTACAGGTAAACATCTCAGTCCCCACGGGGAGGGAAAGTAATTGGATGGTGGGGATACAAACTGAAGGCTTTTTTGGAGACAACACCACAATTGCATACTAGCCCTTACTCCCCTAGATTTGGGATGGGTTTGTAAAATCAGGAACCTTGGTAACAGTTATTGTGGTATACTGCCCGCATACACACACACACACGGGCATTCCCAGATGATTGTGCATGGAAGTGGGAAAAGGAGTATGTATTTATGAGAAATACACCAAGGTCCATGAAGAAACCTGCACTGTTCAAGGTCCAGACCACACTGATGAAAGTTTTAGTAAGCCCCCTTCCGGTAAACATAAAAATTAACATGGATTGGACAAGGTTAAATGTTTCTAACATAGAGCCCAAATGTATACCTTACTCCCTTTCCATTCTTTCAGCATGGATAAGAACACACCAGCATTCCCCTCTCACTAGGGCCGAAAGAGATCTTATGGATACAGTGCTGGGGAGTTTTGGTGTGGGAGCAGGACTCATGAATTCTGTGGATTTAAAAGCAATTACAAATAAATTAAGCTCTGTGTCCCAGCTGCAGGACAGCCTGATACAGAAACAGATACATGCTAATGTGGATCTAGTCCAAAAAGGTCTTGGTAATTTAAAAGCTAGATTTCAGAGTAACAGCCGTGTTAGTCTGTATTCGCAAAAAGAAAAGGAGGACTTGTGGCACCTTAGAGACTAACCAATTTATTAGAGCATAAGCTTTCGTGAGCTACAGCTCACTTCCTCAGATGCACCTGATGCATCTGAGGAAGTGAGCTGTAGCTCACGAAAGCTTATGCTCTAATAAATTGGTTAGTCTCTAAGGTGCCACAAGTCCTCCTTTTCTTTTTTTAAAAGCTAGATGGAGCCTATAGTAATGGCTTAGTGCTACCACCTGGCTGCTGCATAAGAAACAGGTAAAAATGCAAAACCATGCATAGCCATGGGATGTACTGAAATGCAGATACTTGCTTTGTCCACTCTGGAATACGAAAAGTTTTGGGTAATATCAGGAAACACCAAGGTTTTAATACACTTGTTGAAGCAAAGAAAAAGGTCATTGTTTGATACTTGACAATATGAGTAGATGCAGTATGTTTCTAGCATGGTAAAACCAGACCTTTTAATTTGAGAAATTGTTGTCAGGTTTGCACATCAACAGTCTCTGGAAGCAAAGATATGGAAAGTTAGCCCACTCCCCATATTGCACATTGGATAGTTCTGGCTACCCCGGATCTCGAGCCAGTGGGCTGGGAGGGAGGGAAGCTATTGGACACGAGAGGTTATACCGAGTGGACTCCTCAAAAGTGGGTGTGCTTGTCCCTACCTGTTGCTCCAGAGCCCTGTACTAAAGACATTTCACTAGGATCGTGTATGTGGGATGAATTAAACAATGAAACCAAAGTACTATATAATAAGCAACATGTATGTGTTAATTCCTGGGAGGAGGTGTTTTGGGAAGATGGAAGTGTTAGCAACCCACCAGTGGACAAATGTAAATGCAATGTAAATGCTGTGTTTACCAGTAATCACACCTACTATTTGGCACAGCCAGAAAAGTCTCCGCTTACTGTAAGCGCTGATTTAGCTGAGTTCTCTGTCAATCTTGGCATTGAATGGCAGGAATTCACCAATCACCTGTTAAAAGGTAAAGAAGTAACACAGTTCCTATAACAGACAAAAGGCAATGTGGGAAACCGAACAATCCAGGTTATGCATGCAAACGGGGACATGTTAAGAATTGCCACTGCAGAAAGACAGATAACAGTTTATATATTTTCTGGATGGTCTCCCACAACTACTGGCAAACTATCTGTAATGCAACATCCCCTACTAATTGTTTTGGTTTTGAATTGTATTTGTCTAACTGGGATGTTTGGAATGTGTGCAAGACGAGAGACATGGGCCCAAATTGTCTCCCCGTACTTTCTATTAAACAGATTAAATAAGAAGTGACGCTAGTGATTAACAGGTTTCAGAGTAGCAGCCGTGTTAGTCTGTATTCGCAAAAAGAAAAGGAGGACTTGTGGCACCTTAGAGACTAACAAATTTATTTGAGCAGAAGCTTTCGTGAACTACAGCATCCGATGAAGTGAGCTGTAGCTCACGAAAGCTTATGCTCAAATAAATTTGTTAGTCTCTAAGGTGCCACAAGTATTTCTTTTTACTAGTGATTAATAATCTTACTGTCAAAAAGGGGGATTATGTTGAATTAAAAGTAATTAATACATTAATTATTTTGGGGAAAATATGGTCCAGTACAGACCCTGGATTTGGCTTGTATTATTAGAAAGAAATATGTCTCTCAGCCTGTTTTCTCAGCCTGCGGAGTTTCTGCTAAATGAAGCAGGCCTGTTAGTTTGCAAGGTGTGTGCTAATTGAAGAAAAACATTCAGCAACAAAGAGTTTGTCCTAAAAGTGATATGATAATAACATGTTACAAATGTTTTTTCTGAATTCAGGAGCAAGATTTGTTGTTCCTCCACTTTTACATTCCTATCTTGCTTGTTTTCTTTTCATATGTGATCAGTGGCATGGATAGATTCATTGGAGTCTCTCATGCCCCAATGATTTGAAAATAGTTATGTTAAGTGAAATAGGGTGTGATTGTAAATGCATGTTCGAATGAGTACTAAAAGGTTGAAGTGCCAGCCTAACAAATAATAACTACCCAGGAACATTCGGCCAAAGAATGTGCAGGATGGAGATTACCAGATGACCCCGTAGAGCAAACCGGAAACACCCCCAACTACCCCAAGGACGGAGGGGCCAGAGAGCTGAAGAACAAGATAACAACAAGCTGTCACTGCTGTGCCATCTGCATGATGGACTATCATTTTAAACATGAGAACAGTGATTGAGTATCACTTCAAATGTGAAAACAGCATGACAAAGCAAACCCTATGGATTTGAGTGAGGATGAACTCCTATAAAGACAGACTCTAAAAACTGAGAACTTTGAGTCTGGTACTGCAACCACCCTCCAGGAGCATTGGATGCGCATCTGACAAGACTTGGCTCCATCCTTGTGTCCAGGCCACCCGGCCAGTAACTTGGCACGAGCAACCTCTAGGCTGGTAACTATAACAACCTTGCAGGACTCTATGTATGAGTGAATGAATGTGTGAGAGAATGGAATTTATAGCTGTAACTGATCGCTTACTTTAATTCTTTCTGTATTCACAATAAACATGGCATATCACCTTATCCCCTAAATAATATCCTGCTGGTTTTCATTTTCTAAGTATAACACGGGGACATGGCATACTTGGGGGAGGACACGGGAAAGAGGCAGGGTGGGGATTTGGGGGAAGGGATGGGATAGAAGCAGGGTGGGGGTGGAGCAGGGGCAGGAAGAGAATGGGCAGAGGTTTAGAGGAAGGGGTTGATTGGGGGGTGGGGCAGGAAAAGGTGGGTGGTGCTTGGGGGAAGGTGTGGAGTAGGGGGGGCCTGGGGCATAGCGGGAGTTGAGTGCCCACTGGCCAGAGGGGAAGTCGGTGCCGACTGAGGGGATGGACAAAGGACTGATAGAAGATTAGGGTTGGAAGAGACCTCAGGAGGGCATCTAGTCCGACCCCCTGCTCAAAGCAGGACCAACACCCACTAAATTATCCCAGCCAGGGCTTTGTCAAGCTGGGCCTTAAAAACCTCTAAGGATGGAGATTCCACCACCTCCCTAGGTAACCCATTCCAGTGCTTCACCACTCTCCTAGTGAACCTAGATCTCCCCCATTGCAACTTGAGATCATTGGTTCTTGTTCTGTCTTTTACCACCACTGAGAAGAGCCGAGCTCCATCCTTTTTGGAACCCCCCTTCAGGTAGTTGAAGGCTGCTCTCAAATCTCCCCTCGCTCTTCTCTTCTGCAGACTAACTAATCCCAGTTCCCTCAGCCTCTCCTCATCCGTCATGTGCCCAGCCCCCTAATCATTTTTGTTGCCCTCTGCTGGACTCTCTCCAGTTTATCCACGTCCTTTCTGTAGGGGGGGGACCGAAACGGCTCACAATACTCCAGATTTTCGCCTCACCAGTGCCGAAGAGAGGGGAAGAATCACTTCCCTCCATCTGCTGGCAATGCTCCTACTAATGTAGCCCAATATGCCATTAACCTTCTTTGCAACAAGGGCACACTGCTGACTCATATCCAGCTTCTCATCCACTGTAATCCCCAGGTCCCTTTCTGCAGAACTGCCACTTAGCCAGTCAGTCCCCAGCCTGTAGTAGTGCATGGGATTCTTCCGTCTTAAGTGCAGGGAACAACAGGAGGAAAGTAAGTCAACCTAAGAGTGTCTCCCATCGACCCAGCCCAGTGTAGACACAGCAGTAAGTTCACCTAAGCTATGTCAAATCCAGCTCTGTTATTTACGTAGCTGGAGCAGTGTAACTTAGGACGACTTACTGTGGTAGGATAGACAGTCTGAGGCCTGAGTTTCCACTGCAGTCTGGATGCTCAAACACTGGCTTGGGAACACCAGTCAGCAAGCCCAGGCCACATAGAGACAGGCTCAGTGTGCAATGTGGACAGACCCTCCGACAACCCCAGTACTGTCAAATGAGGAAAGCCTTCCTGTGTTTTGACTTGCTGGTAGAAGAACGGAGTGACATTGGAGCTTGTCAAGGTTCCTTCCCCACTCTGAACTCTAGGGTACAGATGTGGGGACCTGCATGAAAACCTCCTAAGCTTACTTTTACCAGCTTAGGTTAAAACTTCCCCATGGTACAAACTATTTTACTTTTTGCCCTTGGACTTTCACTGCCATTACCAAAGTCTAACCAATATTATTATTAGGAAAGAGTCCGTTTGGAAATGTCTTTCCCCCCAAAATCCGCCCAAACGTTACACCCCCCTTTCTGGGGAAGGTTTGATAAAAATCCTCACCAATTTGCATAGGTGACCTCAGACCCAAACCCTTGGATCTTAAGAACAATGAAAAAGCATTCAGTTTCTTAAAAGAAGAATTTTAATAGAAGAAAAAGTAAAAAGAATCACCTCTGTAAAATCAGGATGGTAAATACCTTACAGGGTAATGAGATTCAAAACATAGAGAATCCCTCTAGACAAAACCTTAAGTTACAAAAAGACACAAAGACAGGAATATCCATTCCCTCCAGCACAGCTTATTTTCTCAGCCATTTAAAGAAATCAGACTCTAACCCATATCTAGCTAGATTACTTACTAAGTTCTAAGACTCCATTCTTGTTCTGTCCCTGGCAAAAGAATCACACAGACAGAGAGAGAGGCTTTGTTTCTCCCTCCCCCCAGGTTTTGAAAGTATCTTGTCTCCTTATTGGTCATTGTGGTCAGGTGCCAGCGAGGTTATCCTAGCTTCTTAACCCTTTACAGGTGAGAGGGATTTTAAAGGTCTTTACCCTTCCCTTTATATTTATGACACGCCCCCCAAATATCAGGTAGGGTGAAACGCTGGCTGGGATTTCTTCCTGAAGCTCTAGGGAAAAACAGAGTTAATAAGACACATGCATCTCTAAATATACTACCAAGTATACAAAGACTAACAATATTTTCTATATCTCAAGGACAATTTTAACCAGTTGATTCTGGGAAACTTTTACGGGAGAGTGCATCAGCCACTTTGTTAGAAGCTCCTGAGATGTGTTGGATGTCGAAATCAAAATCTTGGAGAGCTAAACTCCACCAAATAAGTTTTTTGTTATTTCCCATGGCGGTATGAAGCCACTGTAGCGCAGCATGGTTGGTTTGCAGGTGGAAACGCCATCCACAAACATATGGGTGTAGCTTTTCCAGGGCGTAGACAATGGCGTAACATTCTTTTTCATTGACTGACCAGTTGCTTTCCTTCTCAGACAGCTTCTTGCTGAGAAACACTATACGGTGGAATTCTTGATCCGGTCCTTCCGGCATTAAAACTGCTCCCACACCACGCTCGGACGCATCTGTGGTTACTAGGAACGGTTTGTCAAAATCTGGGGCCCTTAGTACAGGGTCAGACATGAGTGTCGCTTTAAGCTGGTTAAAGGCCTTCTGACGCTCTTCGGTCCACTGAACGGCATTTGGCTGTTTCTTTTTGGTTAGGTCTGTCAGTGGGGCGGTGATTTGGCTGTATTGTGGTACAAATCATCTGTAATAACCGGCCAAGCCTAAGAAGGATTGAACCTGTTTCTTTGATCTTGGGACAGGTCCCTTTTGGATAGCATCCACTTTGGCCTGTAGGGGGTTGATAGTTCCTTGACCCACCTGGTGTCCAAGGTAAGTCACTCTGTTTAGGCCTATTTGACACTTCTTAACCTTAACAGTTAGTCCTGCCTCCCTTATGTGCTCAAGGACTTTTTGTAGATGTTCCAGGTGTTCTGCCCAGGAATCCGAAAATATGGCCACATCGTCAAGGTAGGCGACTGCATATTCTCCTAATCCCGCTAGGAGACCATCTACAAGTCTTTGGAAGGTGGCGGGTGCATTCTGCAGCCCAAAAGGGAGTACATTAAATTCATACAGCCCAACATGGGTGGTGAAGGCTGACCTTTCCTTGGGGGATTCATCTAGCGGTACCTGCCAGTACCCCTTGGTTAAGTCCAAGGTAGAGATGAACTGGGCCCTTCCCAGTTTCTCTAGTAGTTCATCTGTGCATGGCATTGGATAGTTGTCTGGGCGAGTTACAGCATTTAGCTTACGGTAGTCCATGCAAAAACATATCTCCCCATCTGGTTTGGGAACTAGAACCACTGGAGATGCCCATGCACTTCCAGAGGGGCGGATTACACCCATCTGTAACATATCCTGGATCTCCCATTCTATAGCAGTTTTAGCTTGAGGAGACACCCAGTAAGGTTGGACTTTAATTGGGTGAGCATTACCTGTGTCAATGGAGTGGTATGCCCGTTCAGTCAGTCCTGGGGTGGCTGAGAACGTCGGCACGTAGCTAGTGCACAGCTCCTTGATCTGCTATCGCTGCATACGCCCAAGGGTCATGGAGAGGTTCACCTCTTACACGCCACCAGCACTTTTCCCTTTGTAGTAGACACCTTCAGGCCACTCAGCGTCGTCTCCTCCCTGGGCTGTAAACTGACAAACCTTTAATTCTCTGGAATAAAAGGGCTTTAGAGAATTAATATGGTATACCTTAGGCTTTTGGTCGGAGGTGGGGAATGAGATAATTAACAGCCCCCAAGTGCTCCTGGACAGTGAATGGCCCTTCCCACGATGCTTCCATTTTATGGGCCTGGAGCACCTTTAAGATCATGACCTGGTCCCCTACTTCAAAGGAATGCTCTCTGGCATGTTTATCATACCAAGCTTTTTGCTCTTTTTGAGCATCCTGTAGGTTTTCTTTAGCAAGGGCTAGAGAGGTTCGGAGGGTGTTTTGTAGGTTGGTTACAAAGTCCAGAATGTTAGTTCCTGGAGAAGGTGTAAATCCCTCCCATTGCTGCTTCACCCAACTGTAATGGCCCCTTAACCTCACGGCCATGTACAAGTTCAAATGGGGAAAACCCTAAACTGGGATGTGGTACAGCTCTGTAGGCAAAGAGCAACTGCTGCAACACTAGGTCCCAATCATTGGAGTGGTCATTTACGAATTTACGTATCATGGCCCCCAGAGTTCCATTAAACTTCTCCACTATGCCATTTGTTTGATGGTGGTAAGGAGTGGCAACCAAGTGATTTACCCCATGAGCTTCCCAAAGGCTTTCCATAGTTTCTGCCAGGAAATTAGTTCCTGCATCTGTGAGGATGTCGGTGGGCCAACCTACCCTGGCAAAAATGTCTGCTAGTGCCTAGCACACACTTTTAGCCCTGGTGTTGCTTAGAGCTATTGCTTCTGGCCATCGGGTGGCAAAATCCATGAAAGTCAGTATGTACTGCTTTCCTCTTTGTGTCTTTTTCGGAAAAGGACCCAGAATATCCACAGCTACTCTCTGAAATGGAACTTCAATGATGGGGAGTGGCTGGAGAGGGGCTTTGACCTGGTCTTGGGGTTTTCCCACTTTTTGGCATACCTCACAAGACCGGACATAGGTAGAAACATCCTTGCCCATTCCCTCTCAGTGGAATGACCCCCCCCCCCCAAACGGTCTTTGGTCCTGTTCACCCCAGCATGGCCACTAGGATGATCGTGGGCTAAGCTCAAGAGCTTAGCCCGGTACTTAGTTGGAACTACCACCTGTCTCTGAGGATGCCAGTCTTCCTGGTGTCCACCAGAAAGAGTTTCCTTGTATAAAAGTTTTCTTTCTACAACAAACCTGGATCAATTAGAAGAGCTGAGAGGCGGTGGGTTGCTCTGTGCCGCTGTCCAAGCTTTTTGGAGGCTTTCATCTGCTTCCTGTTCGGTCTGGAACTGTTCCCTTGGTGCTGGAGACATCAGTTCCTCATTGGATTGTAGACCTAGGCTTGGTCCCTCTGGAAGCGATATAGGGGATGGGGCTGTTTCCATTGACTGTGAACCGCTCTCCGCTGGTGCACTATGTTGGGGTTCAGGCTCCGGCTGAGCCTCTTGTGTAGGGTTATGGGCTGCTGCCAGTTCAGGTTCGGTGAGGCCCTCTGGTGTTGGGGTTGCAAGTACTGGATTCAGTGCTGGCAATGGGTCTGGTGCTAGTTGTTCCGCCGGTTCCGGTTCTGGGACTGGATCCGTCTGGGTCTCTGGGACTGGATCCGCCACTGCTGTTGCAGACATTGGCCTGGGGTCCGGGTCCATCACCTCTGACCAGGTCCTGATAGAAGTTTCCGGAACAGAGCTAGGCATGACAGCTTGTTTAGCCTGGCTGCGGGTGACCATTCCCACCCTCTTGGCTCACTTCACATGATTGGCCAAGTCTTCCCCCATAGGAATGGGATAATCATCATAGACTGCGAAAGTCCACGTTCCTGACCAGCCCTTGTACTGGACAGGCAACTTGGCTGTAGGCAAATCGAAAGAGTTGGACTTGAAGGGTTGAATCGTCACTTGGATCTTTGGGTTGATTAAATTGGGGTCCACTAAGGAAGCATGGATAGCCGACACTTGTGCTCCGGTGTCCCTCCACGCGGTGACCTTCTTCCCGCCCACACTCACAGTTTCCCTCCGCTCCAAGGGTATCTGGGAGGTATCTGGGCCTGAGGACCTCTGGTGTGATTCCGGTGCAATGAACTGTAATCTGTTGGGGTTCTTGGGGCAGTTGGCCTTTACATGCCCCAGCTCGTTACATTTAAAACATCGTCCAGCTGACAGGTCACTGGGGTGAGGGGGGTTGCTGGAGAACGGTGTGGTGGGACGATAAGGTGGCTGGAGGGTTCCTTTGGGGGTAGGTGGGGCCTTGGGCGGCCCCCGGCAATAGGGTGTGGTCTGAGATTGTCCCTTCTGGATTTCACTCCAACTGCGACCAGTTTTTTTCTTCTCTGCCGCCTCCACCCATTTGGCTCCAATCTCCCCTGCCTCAATTACAGTTTTGGGCTTCCCATCTAGGATGTATCTTTCTATTTCCTCAGGAAGACCCTCTAAGAACTGCTCCATTTGCATTAGGAAGGGAAAATCTTCTGGAGATTTAACACTTGCTCCTGATACCCAGGCATCCCAATGTTTCACAATGTGGTAGGCATGTCGGGTAAATGACATGTCTGGTTTCCACCTTAGGGCTCTGAACCTCCGACGAGACTGCTCGGGTGTTAGCCCCATTCTGACTCTCGCCTTGGTTTTAAACAGTTCATACTGGTTCATTTGTTCCTTAGGCATTTCAGCCGCCACCTCAGCTAAGGGTCCACTGAGCTGCGTCCTCAGCTCTACCATGTATTGGTCTGTAGAGATGTTGTACCCAAGGCAGGCCCTTTCAAAGTTTTCTAAGAAGGCCTTGGTATCATTGCCTGCCTTGTAGGTGGGGAACTTTCTGGGATGGGAAGTGGTACCTGCAGAAGGATTGCTAGGGTTTGTTGGTATATTTTGCTGAGCGTTTGCCTTCTTCTCCTCCAGTGTCTGCTTCCTCTCTTTTTCCTTCTCCTCCATTTCTTTGGCCCTTGCCTCCATTTCTTTGTCCCTGGCTTCCATTTCCCTCCTGTGGGCAGCCTCCCTTTCTTTTTCCCTTGCCTCCATTTCTTTCCATATGAGTTCTATCTATCTTTCATATCCCTTTTGTTTTTCCTCAGCCTCAAATCTGGCTAATTCCAGATTTTGTTGAACCTTGGAGTCTGTCATCCTTACCGCTCTGTTTTTAACTAACTTTACACCCGAGAGTTAGAAAGAAAACCAAAAAAAACCAAAAACTTGGCTTGTAAAATGTTGCTGTGCTGTCTGGATACCCATGTTCTCTGATAGTGATTGTCAGCCTACAGAGAAATCCTTAAAAAAAAAAAACCTAACACCTTTGTCTCCAGGCGAACAGGCAGAAAATCCCTCTAGTTGCTCTTAGGAAAAAAACAACTTCCCGTCTGTGAAAACTTGTGAATTTCCCTGCAGGAGGTTAACTACCCTGCCTTTAGGTAGAGAAAACTGCAGCTCACAAAAGACAATTCCCTTTTGTCTCTGCTCTGGCCCCAAAGCAGAGAAAAAAAACCCTCTAACTGCTTTCAGTTTAAAACCTGCTTTCCAACAGTCCAAAGGGAAAAAAAATTTCCTTTTCAAATCTGTGCTTCTCGTTTAAAAAAATCTCAAATTGATCTCAAAATGATTTCAAGTTCATCCCACTGCTCTGCTGCCATGTCAAGGTTCCTTCCCCACTCTGAACTCTAGGGTACAGATGTGGGGACCTGCATGAAAACCTCCTAAGCTTACTTTTGCCAGCTTAGGTTAAAACTTCCCCAAGGTACAAACTATTTTACCTTTTTCCCTTGGACTTTTTTGCTGCCACCACCAAACGTCTAACCGGTATTATTATAAGGAAAGAGTCCATTTGGAAACGTCTTTCCCCCCACAAAATCCTCCCAAAAGGTCTTTACCCTTCCCTTTATATTTATGACAGAACTCACCGACCTTCATTGACAAATGCAGCGCTCCAGCACCTGAGCTCTCGGGCTCCCTGTTGAAAGAAAAGCTGAATGAGCGACCAAGGTCAAAGAGAGGTGCTCGTCTTTGGCCCAGGGCAGGGAGTCCCACCCTCAAAGCGAGAACATTTCTCTCTTTGTCCGTCTGTGTTGGGGCAGGAGTGATAACACGTCCTCCTGCATTGGCTATTTCAGAGAGTAGTTTCTGACTGTCTTCTCAAAGACAGGGTGCGAAACAGGCCTCAAACCTGACTGAGTGGAAACAAGAACGATGCAGCTCGACTGAGCCAGCTGAGAATTGAGATGTGCCCCTTTGCTCGAGTGAGGGAATGACCTGTGAGGGGACTGGAAACCTGACCGGCCAATTCTTAACTTGCACTCTCTCCGCATCTTTCCTCTGAGTGCCGTCACGGTAGCTTCAATGCTCCAGCACCGGGCGCCCTGCCAGCTCTGGGCCCGACAAGCTTTCCTTAGGATTGGATTCTGGAGAGCAGGGGGCAGGGAAGCAACAGGTGCATCTGACTCCTTGGTGAGGTTTTCCTTGCAAGATGTGTGTGTGTGTCTGTGTGTGTCAGAAGCAATGAGTGTGGCACTCTCACTGAACCAACAGAGGGTGACAGTGGTCAGAGCAAGACAGCAGAAGAATAAAGGGGCAACAAGAATGGCATCAGATTAGCAGACCTTTGCTTTAATTACTAGGCCAACTTGAGTGATGTGCTTGCTGTCATTTCACTGTTTCTAAGGTCTCTGAGTCCTGTAATCTTTCCCCAAGTTCGTTGCCTGGCTTGACACGGGAGGTCTCTACTACTGAAAAGAATTAAGTGACAGGGACAAAACACTTAAATCCCTCCTGCTGGGAGGAGCTGGATTTGCTCTTCAAATTCTCTCGTTCGTAAACGTCCAGGTCTGGGAATGTCCCACACAGCATTTCTAGTGGGACGCTGGCTGCAGAACAATTAAACTGCAGAAAGCGCCTATGAAGGCGGGGTGGGAATTCAGTCTCTGTATTCTGTCAGTGTAGCTAGAGCAATGGGAAATCCTCTCCAGTCACTGCAGCAACTCTCTACTCCAAACTGCTACGGGAGCTTTTTAAGTACAGCCAGCTTAAGAGTGAGACCAGATCTACCTCCCATTGGCACCTGGATGCTCCGGCCCTAGGACTACAGAAATGACAATGGTTCAAGGTTTCCATAGGTGGCAGGATTCAAACCTACGTGGGAGGGCCCCAAGGGACTTCTAGTCCATCCCCTTAACCACTCAGCCACAAGTACCTGATGGATGGTCCCTTCGCTTCACTATGATTCTCTTCTCACTGAATTATCACTTCAAATTGTTTCCTCAGAACAGCCTCCCAGGCACACCCACTGCTGTGCGGGGGTGTAAGTGTGTCCATTGTGTTCATTCCTGCTAGTTACACAGGGGTTTGATGTTGCTGCTTTGAATCCCCTGCCCCGGGATAAGGAGCAATTCAGGCCATCACTGAGCTGAGGGAGGGAGATGATTTTCTGACAGGGAGGGATGCCTCCTCCTAAAGGTGCTTGGCAGGCAGCCCTCCTTCCCAGGTGCGTCCCGACAACACCCAGTTGAAAAGGGGCCCTCCCCAGCCCTCCTCAGCGCGGTGACAATGAGTGAGTGAGGGAGCGTGGGGGAGAGGGAGCGACGGAGGGGAGGGAGATGGCGTGAGCGGGCCGGGACCTCGGCGAAGGGGGGCATAAGGGTGTTCAGTTTTGTTGGGTGCAAAAGTTGGCAACCCGAGATCCAGGGGCAACAACTCCAACCTCCAAAGAGGCTGGGCAGGGGCAGGACATCAGCTTGGAGGGGAGGGGTGGGTGGGGCAGTGACATCACCAAGGCCTTTTGCAGGAACTCAGCCCATTGGGCAAAGGTGGTGGGGAGGGGGTGACCTCACAGAGAGACCCCGACATCAGCCGGGCAGGGCCGAGGTGCAGGGCCAGGGCAGTATCTGAGACCCCCCCCGGCTTTGCTGCCGCACGTCTCCTTCTCCAGGTCTCCCCTCGAGGACGGGGAGAGAATTCAGATTCACGTCTGTGAGCATGAGGAGGAGCCTCTGTGGAGTTTTCTCCTTTCCTACCCCTGGTTGTGCCAGAAAACGAACTTCCCCTGGACAAGGTCAGAGGCTCCGAGATGTTTGGAACCTGTTACGTCTGATGCACCTGCTGCAGGCAGAATTCTCGGCACAGAAAACACTGGCTTAAGGGGGCAGAATTTGATTTCCTACCTAGGACTTTGACCCTTGGAATCACTGGGGACCTTGGGGTTTATCCTTTTTGATTTCCCTTTTCCTCTTTCCTCCCTCCTTTCTCCTCGTCTCTTGCTTCTTTTTTCCCTTTTCCCTGCTTCCCTCCCTCTACCAAGGAGCGGTGTGTGTGGAGTGTGGGCGAGGGAGGGGGGGTTGCTCTTATTGCGGGAGGTCCTCACAAAGGGGTGGGTCCGGATCTGAGAGTGATCCCCTCTGATGGTGACCTGGGCCGTCCTTTGAGACATCTGGTGAGACCTCTCAGCCTCCCACCCCTCACCATCTCAATGCTGATTGGACTAGTAGGGGGCTATCCACAGCGAGGAGATTCAGGTCCTTTTGGTCTCTTTTCAAATCAGGGAAATAAGACACAACCAATCCAAAGTATGGAATTCATATTGCTGCTTCTCTCCATTAATTGTCTCTTAGCAGTTCATGATTTTCTCCAGTGTTCTAGGTCTTCTAAAATACTTGTTGAATAATTCCTGTGAACAACCGTTGGTCTGTCGGTCACCTGAGAGCCGTTTATTCTCATCGGTCAATGTATGAAATTCAAGATGTGACGGATTGGTTGAAAGTCAGGAGCAGTGTTTCCTCTCATTTGTTCTGTCCGTGTTCAGAATGAAGGTTGTTCTGTGCACCGATATGGAAGTGAGGTGTGACCCCTCACCTGTCTCTTGGTGCAGATCGCAAAATTCATTCTCCACATGGACGGTGTGTGGCAGGGTGAGGCCGAAGGTTTTGGAGTGTGGGAGGAGGCTCAGGTGGGGCAGAGGGTTGGGGTGTGGGCTGTTGTGTGGGGCCAGGGATGAGGGGCTCAGGGCTAGGGCAGACAGTTGTGGTGCAAGGGTGTGAGGGGTCCTGGTGAGGGTGCGGGCTCTGGGGTGGGGCTGGGGATGAGGGGTTTAGGGTGCAGGTTGCCCCAAAAAGAGAGGACTCCCCCCAGCCCTCTCTCACCGTAGCAGCTCAGGGCCATGTAAGAGGCACCTCTCTCATGGCCGCAGCAGCTCTGGTGGGGCCGGGTTGGGACTGGGGGAGGGGATGGGATTTCTTTTTCCTAAGTCAAAAGCGGGAAGGGAAGGGGTTATGCTTCATTTTTTACCTCATCAACTTCGGTTCCTTCTAATCTCCAAGATGCTATGGAAATAAGACACCGTGTCATGTGGTAAGCTCACAAGAGCAGAGGGTGTGAGAACTCCAGCAACTGAGAGGGCAAGGGATTTACCCTCAGATTGTTTCAAATGCTGCATTCGTCGGCTGACATTGAACAGCAATGCTCAGCTAACATCGTGGAGAAAGGAATTCTCTGCTAAGGATTCAACGTGCCCCTTTGGCCAACTCCACCCCTTCCTTGAAGGGAGTGTGCTCAGAACAACCCCTCCTCACCAGAACACACACAAACCCCCAGCTGGGTGCCCAGCACAAAGCAAGAGAGGGGCTTGCTTGGCTTGTTTTACTTTTTACTTCACAAAAGTTTTTTTCAAAAGCATTTCCTGCCTCTGTTCCCCATGGGAAGGAAGCAGATGGTTGTGGGGAAGGGAACCTCAGTGTGGTGGAGCTGGGAATTTGGGGAGAGGCAGAGGGAGGGGAGTGGCTGAGGGGGTGAAGGGGAAGTTGTGGGGGAGGGAGACTAAAGGGGGTCAGATGGGGCAGCTGGGTGAGGAGTTCGGGGGGAAGGCTGAAGGAGGGCAGTTGGGTGTAGGAGGGGAAGACTGAAAGGGCAGCTGGGGAGGAGTCTGGGAGGCAGGGGGAAGGTTGAGGGTGGCGATGAGGGGAAGGGGACTGGGGCAGTTGGGGGAGGCTGAAGGGGGCTGAAGAGGTGTTGTGGGGAAGGGGACATTTGGAGGGAGGCTGAAGGGGTGATGAGGTATAGGGGGCCAGGGGCAGCGAGACAGTTGCGGGAGGGCTGCTCATCCCCACAGGAGGGGAGGAGGAAGAGGAGCTACCCTTGTATCAGAAGCTGTTTCTTTATTACAGCTTGGTACGTCACTGTTCCTGAGCAGAGTCCTGGGATCAAAAGGTTCAACAGGGAACTAGAGAGATTCCTGGCGGCTCGGTCCATTGATGGCGATTAGCCAGGATGGGCACGGATGGTGTCCCTAACCTCTGTTTGTCAGAAGCTGGGGATGGGGTGACAAGGGATGGATCACGGCATGATTTCTGTCTGTTCATTCCCTCAGGGGCACATGGCACTGGCCACTGTCGGCAGACGGATACTGGGCTAGATGGACCTTTGGTCTGACCCCGTCTGGCCGTTCTTATGGTCTAATGTTCTTACCACATGCTCAGTGACATCTGCAAGCTGCTGCCCTCACTCACCACCAGCATCTGCTCCCTGCAACCAAAACAAATGGATACTTTTGTAAGTGTTCACCCAGTTTCAAAGAATTCCTGGCCAGCTTCCGTCTCTATAACGTGTTTGCTTGGAGCCTCATAGGAGCTCAAAATCTGTCATATCTGCTGTTCTGATTGCCTGAATTCATAGAATCATAGAATCATAGAATATCAGGGTTGGAAGGGACCCCAGAAGGTCATCTAGTCCAACCCCCTGCTCAAAGCAGGACCAATTCCCAGTTAAATAATCCCAGCCAGCGCTTTGTCAAGCCTGACCTTAAAAACCTCTAAGGAAGGAGATTCTACCACCTCCCTAGGTAACGCATTCCAGTGTTTCACCACCCTCTTAGTGAAAAAGTTTTTCCTAATATCCAATCTAAACCTCCCCCACTGCAACTTGAGACCATTACTCCTCGTTCTGTCATCTGCTACCATTGAAAACAGTCTAGAGCCATCCTCTTTGGAACCCCCTTTCAGGTAGTTGAAAGCAGCTATCAAATCCCCCCTCATTCTTCTCTTCTGCAGGCTAAACAAGCCCAGCTCCCTCAGCCTCTCCTCATAACTCATGTGTTCCAGTCCCCTAATCATTTTTGTTGCCCTTCGCTGGACTCTCTCCAATTTATCCACATCCTTCTTGAAGTGTGGGGCCCAAAACTGGACACAGTACTCCAGATGAGGCCTCACCAATGTCGAATAGAGGGGAACGATCACGTCCCTCGATCTGCTCGCTATGCCCCTACTTATACATCCCAAAATGCCATTGGCCTTCTTGGCAACAAGGGCACACTGCTGACTCATATCCAGCTTCTCGTCCACTGTCACCCCTAGGTCCTTTTCCGCAGAACTGCTGCCTAGCCATTCGGTCCCTAGTCTGTAGCTGTGCATTGGGTTCTTCCGTCCTAAGTGCAGGACCCTGCACTTATCCTTATTGAACCTCATCAGATTCCTTTTGGCCCAATCTTCCAATTGGTCTAGGTCCTTCTGTATCCTATCCCTCCCCTCCAGCGTATCTACCACTCCTCCCAGTTTAGTATCATCCGCAAATTTGCTGAGAGTGCAATCCACACCATCCTCCAGATCATTTATGAAGATATTGAATAAAACCGGCCCCAGGACCGACCCTTGGGGCACTCCACTTGATACCGGCTGCCAACTAGACATGGAGCCATTGATCACTACCCGTTGAGCCCGACAATCTAGCCAGCTTTCTACCCACCTTATAGTGCATTCATCCAGCCCATACTTCCTTAACTTGCTGACAAGAATACTATGGGACACCGTGTCAAAAGCTTTGCTAAAGTCAAGAAACAATACATCCACTGCTTTCCCTTCATCCACAGAACCAGTAATCTCATCATAAAAGGCGATTAGATTAGTCAGGCATGACCTTCCCTTGGTGAATCCATGCTGGCTGTTCCTGATCACTTTCCTCTCATGCAAGTGCTTCAGGATTGATTCTTTGAGGACCTGCTCCATGATTTTTCCAGGGACTGAGGTGAGGCTGACTGGCCTGTAGTTCCCAGGATCTTCCTTCTTCCCTTTTTTAAAGATTGGCACTACATTAGCCTTTTTCCAGTCATCCGGGACTTCCCCGGTTCGCCACGAGTTTTCAAAGATAATGGAATTGGTCTCCCTGTCCTGAAACCCCCTGGATTTCTGTCATTCCGCATCTTTTCATGATTGATTTCTAACAATGTTCTTTGGATGACAGTGTCCAGTAGAGCAGGAACCCACCGGAGAGGTCGGAATTAGGAAACCCCGGTGATCCAATCCCCCTGGCCCGAGCTCTTTCCTTATTTAGCCTCAGGGAACCAACTTCCACAGGAGTGCGGCAGAGAGCCCCACCTCAGCACCGTGCTTCACACACTGACCTGAAACATGGGGACCCTGGTTCAACCCTTCCTCCCTTGCAGACAGTGGGGGGTGATGCTGGCAGCACCAGATCATGCTCAGGCCTCCCTGAGCCACAGATCGAGCCCAAAGGCAGGCTTGCCTCGGTGGCAGGACAGAGCAGAGGGCCCAAGGGGAGTGTCTGGGACTCCCTCTTCAGGCTGTTGCCCTGCCTGGGGAGTTGGCTCTTGGTGGGTGAAATCAAACTATCGAGCTCCCAGTCCCCATGGGGTGTGTGCCCTGGTGTGTAACACTCTGCCCTGAGGTTGGTACTCACGCCCCGAGCTACGCTCGGCAGCTGGACACAGCCCAGGTGAGTGCTGTGAGAGAAGGGTCGGGCTCGGACACCTCCCCCTCGTCAGTCTCTCCCATTCAAGGGCTTGGCCTCATCTGGAGTACTGTGTCCAGTTTTGGGCCCCACCCTACAAGAAGGCTGTGGAAAAATTGGAAAACGTCCAGCGGAGGGCAACAAACATGATTAGGGGACTGGAACACATTATTTATGAGGAGAGGCTGAGGGAACTAGGATTGTTTAGTCTGCGGAAGAGAAGAATGAGGGGGGATTTGATAGCTGCTTTCAACTACCTGAAAGGGGGTTCCAAAGAGGATGGATCTAGACTGTTCTCAGTGGTAGCAGATGACAGAACGAGGAGTAATGGTCTCAAGTTGCAGTGGGGGAGGTTTAGGTTGGATATTATGAAAAACTTTTCACTAGGAGGGTGGTGAAACACTGGAATGCGTTACCTAGGGAGGTGGTGGAATCTCCTTCCTTAGATATTTTTAAGGCCTGGCTTGACAAAGCCCTGGCTGGGATGATTTAGTTGGGGATTGGTCCTGCTTTGAGCAGGGGGTTGGACTAGATGACCTCCTGAGATCCCTTCCAACCCTGATATTCTATGATTCTATCAATATGGGGGTTACAGGGCACCTAGAGGAGTTGCATTTTATGTTTGCATTTTGCATAATGAAAGATAAGGGATAATCATGTATTATTAAATGGATTGATGTAGGATAGGATTTGGCCATGTTCTGCCAGCTACCCTTTCTGAGAGCTGGAAGGAACGGCCTCGTGTGCCATTGGTAAAGAGGCATCAGCCAGATTCTGATGTCTGAAGCTGATTTCAGGCAAGAATAGACCAGAACAGTCCTGGTCACCTTTTGTTTTAGGATAAGGTTTCATTATGATATTTGCTCTAAGGTCTTGTTTCTTATCGGCATTACAAATTAAGTTGTGTTTCTTGTGTGCATTGGAAACTAAGTTGCCTAAGGTTCTTTTGTAATCCCTTTAGTAATCATATCATCCTTTCTAAAATGTTATCCTGTCTGAAAGTCTCCATCAAATTGTTTGGTGTGAGTGAGAAATGTGTTCATAGTTCAAAATAAAGGTGGAAAGCCATCACAAATGTCCAGATGGTCAAGAAGACGTGAGAGACTTGGAAACAGCAGGAGACAATCAGAAAACTTCCTTTTTGTCCGACGCGAAACATGTTAGCAGCATTGATGACCTTAGAGGCGAGGCAGGCACCCTGAATGCAAGACAAAAAAGAGCTAAGGATGGGAAGCCAACAAAACCACCAAACGATAATAGCGGAAAACCCGGAGATTAACCCCATTTAAGGACTAACGATTACAGAATGACACTGCAAAATCTGTAAACGAAAGTGGGAATTTACAAGTCTAAAGCTGGGGTGTTTTGCCATCAGACTCTGGGTTCAGCCCTGCAAAGCCTCGGAGCATGGGATCGCGACCGATGGAGCCCAGGTTCTTGTGTTCAATCTAACTGGCCATTAGATTGACAAGAGCTACAGCAAACTGGTAACTGTAAGACCATCTGCAGGACGTGTGTGTGTGTGTATGATGAAATGCGTATGCTTACAGTTGTATTTTCAATAAATGCGGCATATTTCCTTTCCCCTTGAAAAGATCCCGTGTGCTTCTTATCAGCATAGCACACTCCCCCAAGGTGTAGAGTGTCACAAACACATCTCATGACTCTGCCCCCAACAACTGGAACTAGGACATGAATGTGGAAGAAACAAGAAGAATTGTGTTAATGGTTTATTTACAGTAACTGGAAAGCAGGAAAGTAAAAGGAGCTGAGAAGGAGCTTTCATAACGACAGCGTAGGGCAAGGGGACCCAGAGATTTTGAGAACAGTTTTCTTAATGGCACTGAAGTCACAGAAATGGCCAGGAAGTAACCCAGGGAATTAAGGAATTACCAGCTCACTTGAATAAATCTCTCTGTCCCGCTCACTTTCCCGTTCCTTCTCCTTTTGCTTTGCTGTTGTTTTAGGAGTAGTTTTTCTTTCCCTGCCTGAGAGCATGACTGGCTGTCAGTCGCCCCAACCTCTTATGGGAGCAGGTGCCGAGAACTAAAAAAGCTTTCAAAGACTGGGCTCTTTCCGTTTTGATTTTCCTTCGACTCTCTCTCGGCCTGTGTCCTTGCTGCCCTTTTGCTGCTGCTTCCAGGTGGTTGGTTTGAGGTCCATGGGGTCTGTGGTGTCCCAGTTTGGGTGGGTTATTGGAGGAGGGGGAGGACTAGTCTATGGCAACAGCTTGCGATTTGCCTTGCCTGCCCGGCTTGTGCTTTTGGCTTCACTTTTGGTTTTTGATTTTTTCCTTCCACTATCATCAGTTCATCTCTTCACCACGTAATTGTCCGGAGCCTGGCTCAGAGCTGGAGGCAGGAGGAGAGAGACAAGAGTGAGATTTCAGCATCTCCAGGTAGGGACCACAGCTCCAGGAGGCCCCAACAAACACTGTGGGGTTTTTAATTCACAGCTGTTGGTCAGTCTTGGGGAAACCCTGGCGCACCAGCGGGGGTGGGTGGGTTGGCAGGGGAGGGGGCCCAGCTGGGAGGTGGAAGGGTCTGTGTGGTGCGAGCTGTGGGAGGGTAGGGGATGGATTGGTGCTGTGGGAGGAGGAGAGGGGGGTTGTGGACAGGGGCGATTGGGTTGTAGGGATGGAGACTGGGTCTGGGAGGGTTGTGGGGGAGGGAGAGGCTGTAGGGGACTTGGATCAGGGTCAATGGCATGGCTGGGCGGTTGGGTTGGGAGGGGCAGCACCATGGCCGCCCCCAGGGAGACACAGCATGGCTGTGGGGGGCTGTAGGGAGGGGAGGGGTCTGTGGGGTGGGGCGGCTGCAGCCTGGCTTGGGGCGAGGAGGACGGTCGGGGGGGACTGTGGAGGGGCTCGGCCACACTGGGGCCTGGGGGCTGGTGGGGAGGGGCAGTGGGGTGGCAGCCGGCCATGGTTGTGGGTTGCTCTTGGGGCATCTCAGGTGGGGGGCCCCAGCAGGGGACGGGGGGTCTGGCAGTGCCCCCGGGGAGAGAAGGGGAGACCTGCCCCCAGGGAGCTGCTCCCGGGGCAGCCTGTGCGGGGTGGGGGCCCCAGCTGCTCCCAGCAGGGGGCTGTGAGTCCCTGCCCCGGGCAGAGGGAAGCTGTTGCAGCTCCCTGAGTTTGGGGGGCAGCAACATGTGGGGACTGGGGAGGGCAGAAGGGGGGTGGGGGCTCTGAGCCGCTCCGCTCGGCCCTGAACTCCGGAGAGCCCCCAGCCCCGCCCCTGCTGTCCCCCGCCACAGCCTCCACTCCCGGCGCCGCCGGCCCATGCTCCAGGCAACACGGGCAGGGGGCAGGGAGCAGGGGAGGGGTGGGGTAGAGGGCAGGGGAGTTCGGGGGGTGGTCAGGGGCTGGGGGGTGGATGGGGTCGGGGTGGTGAGAGGTGGGGAACAGGAGGTTGAATGCGGGCAGCAGGTCCCGGGGCGGTCAGGGAGAAGGGGCGGTTGGATGGGGCAGAGGGTCCGGGGGGCAGGCAGGAAGCAGAGGAGGGGGTGGATGGGACGGTGGGGGGCAGGCAGGGATGGGAGTTCCAGGGTGGTCAGAGTACAGGGAGAATGGGTGGTTGGATGGGGCAGGGGTCCTGGGGGGCAGGCAGGAAGGAGAGGGGGGGTTGGATTGGGTGGTGCGGGGCTGTTAGGGGTGGGGGATCCAGGGCCCCTCAGGGAACAGAGGGATTGGATGGGGCCGGAGGCCCGGGGCAGCTGTCCAGTGGCGAGAAGTGGGGGTCGGATGGGGGCGGGGGCCGGGCCATGCCTTGCTGTTTGAGGAGGCCCAGCCTCCCCTAACTGTCCCTCCGTACAATTTCTGAAACCCGATCCGGCATCAGGCCAAAAGTTTCCTGCCCCAGGGGCCTGATTTATGCAAAGACCCATTGGGAGTGTGTCAACATTGCCCCATTTCTGAAACTGGAAACAGCCCCCTGCACAGGGCTGGGAAAACAGAGCAGAGCACTGGAGCCTGAACCCCCTCGTCAGAGACTGCGATGAAATCCTCTCAGGCATTGGCATCCAGACAACAGGATTATCTGGCTGTGTCGACTCTCTCCTCCAGCCCTGAGCGACCAGCACCCCTAGCCAATGCCTGAGATGACGGGGCGTCCAGGATTTCCCAGTTTATGGATCTTAGGTAGCAGATAGAAGACCCCTGGTTGGGATTCCACGGGCGCGTCTGTGCAGATTTGTGCTTGTGCTTTTTCAGGGAGTTTCTTGAGCAGATGGTGCAGTTTCTCTTGGTCACCCTGAGTGGGATCAGAGGGGAATGGGCTGGAGAATGTGGAGTTGGAGAGCTGCCGAGCAGCCTTTTGTTCATATTCCAACCTATTCATGAAGACGACAGCACCTCCTTTGTCAGCCTTTTTGATTGGGATGTCAGAGTTGTTCCTGAGGCTGTGGACGGTGTTGTGTTCCGCACGGCTGAGGTTATGGGCCAAGTGATGCTGTTTTTCGACCACTTCAGCCCGTGCTTGTCAGCTGAAGCACTCGAGTTGAAGTCCAGTCTGCTGTTTCGACCTTCAGGCAGAATCCTTCTTTTTGTCGTGTTGGTCGGAAGGTCTCTGTGGATTAGTGTGTTGTTCAGAGGTGTGTTGGAAATAGTCCTTCCGTCGGAGACGTGGAAAATCGCATTCCAAGTCACCGCAGAACTGTATCATGTTGGTGGGGGTGGAGGGGCAGAAGGAGAGGCCACACAAGACACCCACTTCCTGGACACTACAGTGCTAATAAGCGATGGTCACATAAACACCACCCTCTCCTGGACCGCTATACTTACCTACATGCCTCCAGCTTTCATACAGACCACATCACACGATCTGTTGTCTACAGCCAAGCTCTAAGATACAACCGCATTTGCTCCAATCCCTCAGACAGAGACAAACACCGATAGGATCTCTATCAAGCATTTGTCAAGGTTCCTCCCCCACTCTGAACTCTAGGGTACAGATGTGGGGACCTGCATGAAAACCTCCTAAGCTTACTTTCACCAACTTAGGTTAAAACTTCCCCAAGGTACAAATTAATTTTATCCTTTGTCACTGGATCTCCACTGCCACCACCAAACTCTAACTGGGTTTACTGGGAAACGTAGTTTGGACACGTCTTTCCCCCCAAAATCCTCCCAACCCTTGCACCCCACTTCCTAGGAAAGGTTTGGTAAAAATCCTCACCAATTTGCATAGGTGACCACAGACCCAAACCCTTGGATCTGAGAACAATGAAAATGCATTCAGTTTTCTTACAAGAAGACTTTTAATAGAAGTAAAGAAATCCCCTATGTAAAATCAGGATGGTAGATACCTTACAGGGTAATTAGATTCAAAACATAGAGAATCCCTCTAGGCAAAACCTTAAGTTACAAAAAGGACACACAGACCGGAATAGTCATTCTATTCAGCACAGTTCCTTTCTCAGCAATTTAAAGAAATCATAATCTAACACATACCTAGCTAGATTACTTACTAAAAGTTCTAAGACTCCATTCTTGTGTAAGCAGTGTCAGGATGAGCTCCACCCTGACATCTGGTGGTGAGGTGTGGCAAGTTGTGGAAAAGAACTTCAGGGGCCGATCTCATTTGCATAGGCACACCCACCACGCCTAGAATGAGGCCATAGCTGCCCAAATGGTCACTTTGGCTGCTGTGGGATCCCCAGTGTCTCTGTTATTGGGGCAGAAAGAATAAATTGTTATTACCCTGATTATGGGAACTGTGCTTGGAACTGTACGTGGCCTTTTGTTATGATGGAGGGATTCACCATCAACTAAGTAGCACTCGCTAGGCAAGGGTCCTGGGTTCCAAAACTGTGTGAATAGAGAGAGGCTGGGGACAAGTATTAATACTTGGTGGCATGGGCCCCTTGGTGAGGGCCTTACATGCTAATTGCACTTCCTCCTCTCTCCACTGTGGAATATCAGAGCTAATTTTGATTTCATTAGAAGTCTAGCTATAGGCTGCTGAGCTCATTTTGGGCTGACAGTGCACCAGCACTGGGGCTCCCCTACTACAAGGTGAATTCCCCTAAGAGCTGAAATCACTGAGTGTTGTGTTAAGTAGTGGGGGACCCTGAAGATATATTGTGGAGCAGTTTGCGGGACGGCTGGAGTGCCTTGCAGACCGGCTGGTGAAGCAGTTCGACGCGGAGCAGTTTGTGGATGGCAGGAGTGGCTTGTGGGCCGTGGAGCTGAGCGAAGGAGTTCATGGGGCGGCTGGCAAAGCGGAGTGCCGCTATGGAGCTATGGGGCGGTCAGCTTCAGATCATGTAAGGTGCCTCTTACCCCCGTCCCATTTCCACCCAGGTTGGGAGGTAAAGCTCCGCCGATAAACTTTCGAACTCTGGGGCTGCCCTGACCAGGGACAGAGACTTTTTGGGGCATTGGACTTTTGGGACTTTGGGTGATTTGGGGTTGCTGGACTCAAGAACCAAAGGGAAAAGGGCATGCCCCAATTTGCTTGGGGTGGGTTTTTGCTCATGGGTTGTGTTATGAATCCTGTTGGTGGTGTTTCCCCAACATAATACCACATTGTTTCTCTCTGTTATTAAAAGGCTTTTGCTACACTCAGACTATGGGCTTGCGAGAGGGGAAGTATTGCCTCTTGGAGGCGCCCAGCGGGGGTGGTATATATTTGTCCCAGGTCACTGGGTGGGGGCTCAAGCCGGTTTGCATTGTGTTATTGGAATGGATCCCCTAGATATTGAACCCGGCCCTTGTTGCTGCCAACTCTGACGGGCAGAAGGGTTACACTTGTTCTATCCCCGGCAAAAGCAGCATACAGACAGACACAGACCCTTTGTTTCTCTCCCTCCTCCCAGCTTTTGAAAGTATCTTGTCTCATCATTGGTCATTTTGGTCAGGTGCCAGCGAGGTTCTCCTAGCTTCTTAACCCTTTACAGGTGAGAGGATTTTTCCTCTGGCCAGGAGGGATTTTAAAGGGGTTTACCCTTCCCTTTATATTTATGACAGCATTCTTCAAACTACAATACCCACCTGCTGAAAGGAATAATACCCAGAAGTCACCTACTCCAGGACAGGCCCAACAAAGAAAGGAACAGAACGCCACCAGCCATCAGCTTCAGCCCCCAACCAAAAGATCTCCAGGGCAGGATCAAGGATCTACAACCTATTCTGAAGGACGATCCCTCACTCTCACAGATCTTGGGAGACAGGCCAGTCCTTGCTTACAGACAGCCCCCCAACCTGAAGCAAATACTCACCAGCAACCACACAACAAAAACACTAACCCAGGAACCTATCCTTGCAACAAACCCCTTGCCAACTCTGTCCACATATCTAGTCTAGGGACACCATCCTAGGACCTAATCACATCAGCCACACCATCAAATGTGCCCAAATACATTTGTTAGTCTCTAAGGTGCCAGAACTACTCCTTGTTTTGTTTTTGTTTTTTGCTGATACAGACTAACACGGCTCCCACTCTGAACTAAACGATTGCATCTCTCCCCACAATCGATCTAGAAGCACAAAGAACACCCTGGAGACCAGACCTTTAAACGTTAGGAAACATCCGAGTTAAGGTGACGTGTACATACTTTGCGCAGTGCTGTTGTGCATGTGTGTTATGATACAGACTCACAAGTGTGGCCTTGGGGACAATTCCCTGCCCCCCACAGCATCAATTTCCTGCAGACTCCCAAGGGAAGTGGTGCTTCCTCCATCCCTTGATGAGATGCCTTTCTGGAGTCTGCTTTGGTCCAAAACTCGCTACTGTGCCATGCAGGAGGCCTGTGATGTGTAGCGGGGCCAGATGAGATGATCTAACAGTCTCTTCTGGCCTTCAAGTCTCCAAATCTCTGCAAAACCGAGTGCGGCACATTGAGCATCCTCTGATGGTTCCACGTGTGGCCTGCGTGAACCCTTGCACGACCACTGAGTGTGTGGGGGTGACCCAGGGGGAGCAGCTCAAACACACACAGGAGCTGGCTCGGGGCAGGACATGAGCCCTGCAGGGCAGGGGTGGGGGTGGCAGTGACATCACAAGGGCCTTTTGCAGTACTCAGCTGATTGGTGAAAGGAGGTTGGGAGGCGGTGACCTCACAGAGAGTCCACGACAACGGCCAGGGAGGACAGGCTGCAGGGCAGGGGGATCTCAGAGACCCCCGGGGCTTTGCTGCAGGGAGTCTCCTTCTTGAGGTGTCTCCTTGAGGACTGAGAGAGAATTCAGGGTCTCGTACGTGAGCGCGAAGTGTAGCCTCTCTGGAGTTTTCTCCTTTCCCACTGCTCACTGAGCGAGAAGACAGACGTCCCTGTGGAGAAGGGAAGAGCCCCAGAGAGGTTTGGTACCGAGGCAGCCTGATCCGCCCGGTGCTGGCCAAATTCTCGGCATGGAAAACAGGAGGTTAAGGTGGGACAATTTTCCCCCAGCTTGGCCTTTGTCCCTTTGAGTCCTTGGGGTTTGTCTTTTTTGGTTTCCCTTTTCCTGCTTCCCTCCCTCCACTGGCGAGGAGGGGGCTGCTCTGTCGCCCTCATGGTGGGAGGCCTCCCAAAGAGATGGGACAGGAAGCGTGCTCTGAGAGTGATCCTCACCGGTGACCTGAGCCATCCCTGGGCCATCTGGGGAACCCTCAGCCCACCGCCAGAGTCTCCACGCTGATTGGCTGAGCAGGGGGTCTCGTGGCAGGGAGGAGACTCAGGACTTTGTTGTTCTCATTGAAGGCCCAGCAAATAAGCCAGAACCAATCATCTGGTTTAGTGAATTGTTCTCCTTCTCGCTGCTGATTGTCTCTGAGCCGTTCCTGGTTCTCGCTGGTGTTCTCATGCTGCTAAAATACTTGCTGAAGAATTGCTGTGAATGGTTGTTGGTCTGTAGCTCATTGCAGGTCCCTTTATTCTGATCCTTCAGTGTGTGAAACTCCAGACTGATGGTTCATTTGAAAGTCAGGACACCCGGGTCCTGTTCCCAACTCTATCCCGACAGGTTGTGTGATGGAAGACAAGGCCCTTCGCCTTTCTCAGCCTTTGTTTCTCCCTCTGTCAGTTGGGGAGAACAATCCTCTCACACCTGCCTCCCAGTGTGGGGAGGCTGGGGAGCTGTGGGGACCTGTTTGAGAGCGTCACTCGGAGCAGTGTATCGTAGGAGGTGTCCTATCGGGTTGAGTCATTCCAGAGGATGATGTCGTGCAGCAGAACCCCGTTTTCCCAACCTGGCGTGACACAGCTTTGCCTGTGAACCGAACCAAGGGCGCACACAGGTCCAGAAGCCGGCGATTTCTCCTTTGGCCACTAGGTGGTGCTGCAGGCTCCCACTTCCCCCTTCTCCTGGTCAGCGCAATCGGGGTTAGTCTCCCCAAAAAGAACGCCTTCCAGCCCTCAAAACTGGCCAGGAATTCTTGGAAACTGGGTTAACACTTATCAAAGTATCCGTTTGCGTTATGCTGAGGGGGTTTGTGGGGAGGGTGTAAACTATTTCCCTGAATCAAGTTTCCACTGGCAGCTCAGTCCACCATGTCAGCAAGAGAAGAGCTATGGTCCCTGGGCAATGGGCCCCCTGGGGCCTTTAACACCACAGCCCTGGGGAGGGGGTGCTGAGAGGGACCATCCAGTGAGGAACACAAGTCCTTCCACCATCCACCACACCCTCTTTTGAAACGGCTGCTGATGTGTCCCCCCATCTGGGGTAACTGTTATCCCCTCTGCCACCCTCTATCTGGGGGTTTTCTCTTCTGCGCCTATCTGGCAGAGCAGCCCCCCTGTCTGACCCCATGATCCGCTCCCAGTTTTGTCTCTCTGCCCAGCCCTCCCCTCCAATTTCCCCCGTTCAGGGGGATTTTCCCTGCCTTTGGTTGCAGGGAGCAGATGCTGGTGGTGAGTGAGGGCAGCAACTTGCAGATGTCACTGAGCAGGTGATAAGAACAGAAGAGCAAAGAACGGCCAGACGGGGTCAGACCAAAGGTCCATCTAGCCCAGTGTCCGTCTGCCGACAGTGGCCAATGCCAGGTGCCCCAGAGGGAATGAACAGACAGGAATCAAGCCGGGATCCATCCCTTGTCTCCCAATCCCCAGCTTCTGACAAACAGAGGTTAGGGACACCATCCCTGCCCATCCTGGCTAATCGCCATCGATGGACCAAGCCTCCAGGAATCTCTCTAGTTCCCTGTCGAACCTTTTGATCCCAGGACCCTGCTCAGGAATGTAGAAAGTTCTGATAAAGAAGCAGCTTCTGATACCAGGGGAGCTCCTCTTCCTCCTCCCCTCCCATGGGGATGAGCAGCCCCCCCAGCTGTCTCTCTGCCCTGGCCCCCTATACCTCATCACCCCTTCAGCCTCCCTCCAAATGTTCCCTTCCCCCTATCACCTCTTCAGCCCCCCTTCAGCCTTCCCCAACTGCCCTGGTCCCCTTCCTCTCATCACCCCCCTCAACCTTCCCCCCGTCCCAGGCTCCTCCCCAGCTGCCCTTTCAGTCTTCCCCCCCTACAACCAACTGCCCTCCTTCAGTCTTACCCCCAAACTCCTCACCTAGCTGCCCCACCTGACCCCCTTTAGCCTCCCTCCCCCGCAACTGCCCCTTCACCCCCTCACCCACTCCCCTCCCTCTGCCTCTCCCCAAATTCCCAGCCCCACCACGCTGAGGTTCCCTTCCCCACGACTGTCCACTTCCTTCCCGTGGGGAACAGGAAATGCTTTTGAAAAAACCTTTTGTAAAGTAAAAAGTAAAACAATCCAAGCAAACCCCTCCCTTGCTTTGTGCTGGGCGCCCAGCTCGGGGTTTGTGTGTGTTCGGCTGAGGAGGGGTTGTTCTGAGCACACTCCCTTCAGGGAAGGGGTGGAGTTGGCTAAAGGAGCATGTTGAATCCTAAGCAGAGAATTCCTTTCTCCACGATGTTAGCTGAGCGTTGCTGTTACATGTCACCTGACGAATGCAGCGTTTGAAACAATCTGACAGTAAATCCCTTGCCCTCTCAGTTGCTGCAGTTCTCACACCCTCTGCTCTTGGGTGTGAGCTCATCACAGGACACGGCGTCTTATTTCCAGAGCATCTTGGAGATTAGACGGAGGAACCTGCATCCCAAATCCCTCATTCTCAACCCCACCCCAGAGCCCGCACCCCCAGCCGGACCCCTCACACTCTTGCACCCCAACCCTCTGCCCTAGCCCTGAGCCCCTCATCCCTGGCCCCACCCAGCAGCCCACACCCCAACCCTCTGCCCCACCTGAGCCCCCTCCCAGACGCCGAACCCTTCAGCCTACCACACACCGTCCATGTGCAGAATGAATTTTGGAATGTGCAGCAATGTACAGGGGAGGGGTCACCCCTCATTTCCATACTGGTGCACAGAACAACATTCATTCCGCACTGTTACCCCCAAATCTCTGTCAGGAATAATAAGGAGGTGACATATACAACAGGTCCGACTCCTACCAGCATCTATCAACTGGGAGCATTAGAAATCTCTGTGCCTCCCACCCATGTTGCACTGAAATAAAGGATAGAAAGAATATAACCTTAAACAGAAAGGAGATTTATTAAGGGATAGATACAATTGGGGGAAGATTCACAATGGGGAACACTACAAATACCTCCCCATAGATTCCAGCAAGGGGCATAAAGCCCAGACCCTTAAACTGTCCTTTGGTTAAACTAATAAATGCCCAAAAAATAATGACTCTCTCTCTCCAAGCTGCAGAAGGAGGACCCCGACAACGGATGGTCCATCTCAGGATCTCTGGAGCATCGGAGGATCTGGCTCTCTACTGCCGAAGCAGGAGATCAACAGATCTGGGCCGACAGCAAAGCCTGCACTGGGGCGTTTGGTGGATGACAGGAGTCAGGTAAGTATCCGAGTCCTTGACAGATGTTAGTAGCCGGAGTCTTGATCCGATGCCGCGCAAAGAACCTGGCAGTGGCTGCCTCCGTGCTGGACAGCGCCTGGGTCACCCCCGACCCTCCCTCGTACGCTCGCAGTGGTGCACATTCCTGAGGCGCACGCCGACGGGCCCTGCCCCACCGGGCCCAGCCAGTTCTCTGCCCCTCCGGTTCCGTCAGGGACACAGAGTTTTGGCAGGAAAATGCCAGGAAGAAAGGGTACCAAGATGGAGTTCAAACCCTTCCAATCGTGTGCACCATCTTGAATTTCTAAACTCCATTTTTAATGGAAGCAACATTCATCACAGAATATGACCATGCACCAAAATCGCCTTACAGCGCACGGACATAACAAATTAGAACAAACACTGCTCCTGACTTTCAACCTGTCTGTCACATCTTGAATTTCATACATTGACCGATGAGAATAAAGGGTTCTCAGGTGACCTACAGACCAACAGTTGTTCATAGGAATTATTCAGCAAGTATTTTAGATGACCTGGAACACTGGAGGAAATCATCAACTGCTAAGAGACAATTAATGGAGAGAAGCACCAAGAGGAATCCCATACTTTGGATTGGTTGTGTCTTATTTCCCTGATTTGAAAGAGACCAAAAGGACCTGAGTCTCCTCGCTGTCGATAGCCCCCTGCTCGGCCAGTCAGCATTGAGATGCTGAGGGGTGGGAGGCTGAGAGGTCTCACCAGATGTATCAAAGGATGGCCCTGGTCACCATCAGAGGGGATCAGTCTCAGATCCAGACCCACCCCTTTGTGAGGACCTCCCGCAATGCGAGCAACCCCCCCTTCCTCGCCCACACCCCACACACACCCCTCCTTGAGAGCGGGAGGGAAGCAGGGAAAAGGGGGAAAAGAAGCAAGAGGAGAGGAGAAAGGAGGGAGGGAGGAAAAGGGAAACCAAAAAGGATAAACCCCAAGGTCCCCAGTGATTCCAAGGGTCAAAGTCCTAGGTAGGAAATCAAATTCTGCCCCCTTAAGCCAGTGTTTTCTGTGCTGAGAATTCTGCCTGCAGCAGGTGCATCAGACCCAACAGGTTCCAAACCTCTCGGAGCCTCTGACCTTGTCCAAGAGACGTTCGTTTTCTGGCACAACCAGGGGTAGGAAAGGAGAAAACTCCACAGAGGCTCCTCCTCACGCTCACAGACGGGAATCCTAATTCTCTCCCCGTCCTCGAGAGGAGACGTGGAAAAGGAGACGTGAGGCAGCAAAGCCGGGGGGGTCTCAGAGACTGCCCTGGCCCTGCACCTCGGCCCTGCCCGGCTGATGTCGGGGTCTCTCGGTGAGGTCACCCCCTCCCCACCACCTTTGCCCAATGGGCTGAGTTCCTGCAAAAGGCCTTGGTGATGTCACTGCCCCACCCACCCCTCCCCTCCAAGCTGATGTCCTGCCCCTGCCCAGCCTCTTTGGAGGTTGGAGTTGTTGCCCCTGGATCTCAGGTTGCCAACTTCTGCACCCAACAAAACTGAACACCCTTGTGCCCCCCTTTGCCAAGGTCCCGGCCCGCTCATGGCATCGCCATCTCCCTCCCCTCCGTCGCTCCCTCTCCCCCACGCTCCCTCACTTGCTCATTGTCACCGGGCTGAGGAGGGCTGGGGAGGGCCCCTTTTCAACTGGGTGTTGTCGGGACGCACCTGGGAAGGAGGGCTGCCTGCCAAGCACCTTTAGGAGGAGGCGTCCCTCCCTGTCAGAAAGTCATCTCCCTCCCTCAGCTCAGTGATGGCCTGAATTGCCCCTTCTCCCAGCAGAGCCAGAGGATTGGAAGCAGCAACATCAGACCCCTGTGTGGCTCGCAGGAATGAACACAAACGCACCCTTGTAGCTGGACAGATGGCGAGTTTTACCCCTGGGATACGACAAGGCTCAAGAGAAAGGTGGTGGCCCCACATCTAAGGAATGAAACACAACACAGTCATCATCGTTACGCCCGTCCTTGCCCCTTTGTACTTCTAGTGTCTCGCTCCCGCCACCCTCGCCCTCTGTGGGTTCAGTGAGAGCCGAACTCAGTGCTTCCGACACACACAGACTCACACACACATCTTGCAAGGAAAACCTCACCACGGAGCCACATGCACCTGTTGCTTCCCTGCCCCCCTGCTCTCCAGAATCCAATCCCAAGGAAAGCTTGTCGGGCCCAGAGCTGGCGGGCGTCCGGTGCTGGAGCATTGAAGCTACCGTGACGGCACTCAGAGGAAAGATGCGGAGAGAGTGCAAGTTAAGAATTGGCCGGTCAGGTTTCCAGTCCCCTCACAGGTCATTCCCTCACTCGAGCAAAGGGGCACATCTCAATTCTCAGCTGGCTCAGTCGAGCTGCATCGTTCTTGTTTCCACTCAGTCAGGTTTGAGGCCTGTTTCGCACCCTGTCTTTGAGAAGAGTCAGAAACTACTCTCTGAAACAGCCAATGCAGGAGGACGTGTTATCACTCCTGCCCCAACACAGACAGACAAAGAGAGAAATGTTCTCGCTTTGAGGGTGGGACTCCCTGCCCTGGGCCAAAGACGAGCACCTCTCTTTGACCTTGGTCGCTCCTTCAGCTTTTCTTTCAGCAGGGAGCCCAAGAGCTCAGGTGCTGGAGCGCTGCGTTGGTCAGTGAAGCTCGGTGAGCTCCAAGGTCACTCGGCTCTTCTACCAGCAAGTCAAAACACAGGCAGGATTTCCTCATTTGACAATACTGGGTTTGTCTGCGGGTCTGTCCACACTGCACACTGAGCCTGTCTCTATGTGGCCTCGGCTTGCTGACTTGTGTTGCCAAGCCGGTGTTTGAGCATCCAGACTGCAGGGGAAACTCAGGCCTCACACTGTGTCTATCTGTCAAGGTTCCTTCCCCACTCTGAACGCTAGTGTACAGATGTGGGGACCTGCATGAAAACCTCCTCAGCTTACTTTTACCAGCTTAGGTTAAAACTTCCCCAAGGTACAAACTATTTTACCTTTTGCCCTTGGACTTTCGCTGCTACCACCAAAATTCTAACCGGGTTTTTTATTAGGAAAGAGCCGTTTGGAAACGTCTTTCCCCCCAAAATTCTCACCAAAACATTGCACCCCCCTTCCTGGGGAAGGTTTGGTAAAAATCCTCACCAATTTGCATAGGTGACCACAGACCCAGACCCTTGGATCTTAAGAACAATAAAAAAGCATTCAGTTTCTGAAAAGAAGAATTTTAATAGAAGAAAAAGTAAAAAGAATCACCTCTGTAAACTCAGGATGGTAAATACCTTACAGGGTAATTAGATTCAAAACATCGAGAATCCCTCTAGGCAAAACCTTAAGTTACAAAAAGATACAAAAACAGGAATATCCATTCCATTCAGCACAGCTTATTTTCTCACCCATTTAAAGGAATCAGAATCTAACGCATATCTAGCTAGATTACTTACTAAGTTCTAAGACGCCATTCCTGTTCTGTCCCCGGCAAAAGCATCACACAGACAGATCCAGACCCTTTGTTTCTCCCTCCCCCCAGCTTTCGAAAGAATCTTGTTTCCTCATTGGTCATTTTGGTCAGGTGCCAGCGAGGTTCTCCTAGCTTCTTAACTCTTTACAGGTGAGAGGATTTTTCCTCTGGCCAGGAGGGATTTAAAGGTGGTTAGCCTTCCCTTTCTATTTATGACTCTATCCTACCGCAGGAAGTCGTCCTAAGTTACGCTGCTCCTGCTGCGTGAATAACAGAGCTGGATTTGACGTAGCTTCGGTCGATTTACTGCTGTGTCTACACTGGGCTGGGTCGACGGGAGATGCTCTTCGGTCGACTTCCCTTCCTCCTGCCGTTCCCGGCGCAGTCCCAACGGCGACCGGAGAGCGCTCTGCTGTCAATTTAGTGGGTCTTCACTCGACCCCCACGACATCAACCCCCAGTGGATCCACCGCAGCAAACAGAGCCTCCCAACCGTGCTGCCGCATCCACACGGCACGACTTAGACCCAAGTGGGAAATTCAGCTCCTGTGGGGTGTGTCACCCTCATCCGCTGAAGATGCTCCCCGAGTCTCCAGGGATTCCTGCCCTAACTGCTCTCCAGCCGGTTTGTGTCCATACGCTCCCCGCGGGGAGGCTGTGAGTGGCCTGGTTACAAGCGCTGGTTGCTCAGGCCTGGCAGGGAAGGGAAGCTCCGGGCAGCATTGACAGTCTGGAGATCCCTCCGGGGAAGCACAGGCGGTGGGTGGAACAGGCGGGGAGGCGAAGCTGCGGGGTCCTGCGGACGCCCTGAAACCAGCTCACAGACCCCTGGGGTCACGCTGCCCTACACGCTGTTGCAGTAATGTTTGTACAAGGCGTGACGCTGAAAGAGCAGCTTGTGTCAGAGTGTATTCAGGCCAATGGATGTGTGTGTTAGTAGAGATCAAAGCGACTGTTAAATGTTCAAATGTATTGGGTGTTTAAACCTCCTGAAAACTCGTGGAATGTTGTTTGCACTGTTTTCACGTCTCTGTGTCCTGTTACGCTGTGATAGCAAAGAGTTGCCTTGTGTAGATCCCTGTCACTAAATAACCCCTCAAAGGAGAATGAAGGTGTGTGGGATGCAAGTGAAGAAAAGGTTCATTTCCAAAGAAGGGGTGGTAAGAAGCAGGATCCCTGGGCGGGGGGCAGGAGGGTGTGGTTTGCACTGTTGTTGCCCAGGGTGGGAATGGGGAACTGGGCTCTGGCTTAAAGCGGTGTCAGGCTTCGAGGGGCTGGGTTCAGAGCTGGAGGTGAGGGTTGGGGTGAGGGTTGGGCTACAGTTTTGGTTAAGGGGTTTCGAGTTGCGGGGCAGGTTATGGGGTCAGGGTTCCAGTTGGGTTCCGGGTAGGGGGTGGGGTTTAGATTTTGGGGGGAAGGTTTGGCCAGCAGCAGCATAGAAGTGCGGGTGGCAATGGGGTGCATCCAATAGTGATAAGTCGGGGGTCTTTTAGGTCGTTTTATTGTCAGTAGCACCCTGGGGAGGGGGTAGGGTCATGTTTACAACAGGGGGCTAAAGTGTTGGGGAAGGGGGTGGCAAGTTGACCCATCCCACTTCGCACTTCCCACACGGACACGCACAATATGTCAAAGGCGCGGACGCACACATGTCACACACACACGATGACACAAAACGGCACACAGCACGACATACAAAAATAACACACCACACAGACACACACACAAGACGATATGGAAAGCGTCACACACAAAACATCACACACACGACGCACAACATGTCCTACACACTCAACACAACACGACCCGCAACACGTCACACTCACACACTCAACACGATGCACAACACGTCCCACACTCAACACGACACACAACACGACCCACAACACGTCTCACACACACTGAATGACACACAGCACGTTGCACGTACGTCACACACACACAAAGTCGCACACACAGTTTGTTGCATGTCTCACGTATCATGTCACGCAGATGTCACACTACACACATGCACACGCACAACACGTCACACGCACACACACACTACATGTCACACACACATGATGCACACCACATGACTCATGACACAAAATGGCACATGACACAAAACGGCACACATGACATTGAGACACACACACAGGACACTGACACGTTGCACGTGGAACACACAGCACATCGCACACACAGCACATCGCACATTGTATACAGCGCGTCACACGTCGCTCACACAACACAGTGCGTGTTGCAGGCACGTTGCGCATTGCGAGTCGCACGTAAACTGCACGTCACGCGTACACTGCTCGTCGCACACACACAACACGACACACAACACGACACACAACCCGTCACACACACAACACTGACACACAACACGTCACACACCAACAAAACCCTCAAGAAAACACACACACAACCACGTCTCACACACACACAATACCACATGACACACAACGCCTCACACACAGAAACACGTCTCTCACACACGCCGACACACACACGCACGGCACACGACGGCTCTCATACGTGCCGACACACACTCACGCGCTCGCGCACGGGACACGACATCTCTCACACACGCCAAGAAACACAACACACACCCCCCACACACACGACACACGACGTCTCACACGCCCACGACACCGACACCGAGACACACGACGTCTCACATACACACACACGACATCTCACACGCCCACGACACGACATACGACACGTCACACGACACACAAGACGGCAGACAACACGACACCGAAATCACACGCGACACCAACACGCGACAAACACACAAGACGGCAGAGGACAAGACGGCTGAGCTGCTTGGGCCTCTTTCCAAGGCTTGGTTTTTCTCAGCTCAGGGCCCTGATTTGTCTGGTGCTCTGGGTAGTTCCCCTGATCACACTTCCTCAGGCTCTTCCTTGAGAGGAGATTTATCATGGGAATTACGCGGAGAGGAATGATCCTGGGGAAGTCAGTGCCGAGCCTCCCAAATCTGCACCTTTGTCTTTCTTTAATGAACAGATGGAAGATCAAAGCATTGTATTCAATCCTTGAAGTGTCCATCCCATTTCTGTGCACACTGGACTTAAAAAGTTGTCCTTCTTCATCTGTACACCACACGTGTCCATTTTAAATCCAAAGATGCATAATGAGCCATGGACTACTTCCCTATGACACAGAGGGTCACAAACATGGTAGTGAAGACGACAGATTACTAAGTAATCCCAGTGGGTTTCAGTCCCGTAGGATCACCTGGAAGGATTTTTCCTTCCTTTCAAAAGGGCAGAACCCAAACCCCATTCAGAAGATTCAGGGAATCTTACAGTAAATTCTTCCCACATGGTCCCCTTTGTAAAGCCAGTCTGTCAGAACTTGCCTTAGCACAAGAAAATAACGCCAGGCAGTGGTAAGCACACAAACAAGACTTTATTTACGAGAGGGAAAAGGACTAGGCTAGGCTAGAGAAGGGGTGGATTAACAAAACTTGAACTCTGGAAGTGCTCCAGTCTCCCAAACAATTACACCCAGGAGGTCAGGTTGATGTTCTCTCTCCCTTCTCTTGCAGGGACAGCGATGGACGGCTGCTGCTCTCTTGACATTGGACGTCAGGGAGGGACTCCATGATGGACACAGGAACGGGTGAGTAGACCTAACTAAAAACCCTCCCTATCCCTCTTTGCGTCGTCTCTGCCTGGAAGTTAGACCCTATCTACGTGGATTCAATCCGTGCGTGGGAGTGTGCTCCCCAACCCAAACTAATAGAGGAAATGGCTAAAGGTCACCAGCTTCTTTTCCCAAGTCCAAGATGGGCACCTGACAGATAACCCAAAAGGTACATGCCTTTCTTCCCTTCTTTTAGGAAAATTTGGCAGGGGCAACCAGCATTTTACACACCCGGAGACTGGATTTGACCAATCAGGGTTCGTTGTGGGGCAGGGTGAAACACGCAGAAGGGGGTTGTATATCCCCGCTGAGAACTCCTCCCTTTGTCCTCTACCAATTGAAGTGGGCGTCAGCCCCGTAGGACCACCCCGAGAGGGGATTTGACCAAAGAAGGGAAGTGCTGCAGTGGAGTGACCTGCCCGCAACAGGATCCCGTGGTCCCTCTAAAACGTCCCCACACCACCCTCTAGCAGTTGGCGAGGGTTTCACTCCCACCTTAGGCCATCTCAGAAGGGAAATGTGTACCAATCCAGAACAGGTATAGCCCAAAGGTCTAGGCCACGGTTTCTTCAAAAGACATCCTTGGAACGAGACGGGCTCTTCCCCGCAGTGTTGTGTTGCGACTTCCAGGACGATGCTGCCAGCCTCGCAAACATGGAGCTCCAGAGATCGGCGGCTTCTGGCCTAGACCTTCGGGCACTGCCTATTCTGATCGTTACGTTTCCCTTCTGGGATGGCCTAAACCGTGTGTGCGAAACCCTGACTGATTAGCAGAGGACGGTGCGGGGATTTCATAGAGGGGTGATGGAAACCTCTTGCGGGCAGGTCACCCCACCATGGCACTTACCCTCTTTGGTGAAATCCCCTCTCTGGTGGGTCCTAAGGGGCTGAGGCCACCCCAAGTGAGAGGAGCTCTCGGAGGGTCACGTGACCTACTTCCGGATGGGTCACTCTGCCCCAGAACATTCCCCAATTGCTCAAATCCATTCCTGAGGCAGGTGCATGGAGATAAAACATCCCCAGATTGGTAAAGGAGTGGGAGGATCTCTTAGAGGGGTCACATGCCACTCCTTGTTTCGACTCCCGTTTGCATCTTGACCCCAAAAGTCTTCTGTCATGGGGTCGGTCTCATGGTGACAGATGAGCGATGTCTGAGGAGTGAAGGGGTGAGGTCCCATGGTTGACATTAAATAACTGCCCTAAGCCTCAGGGTAGTTTGGCCAAATGCCCAGTGTCAAAATGGCTGCCCTCCCACGCAGTGTGTGTGTCCCAACACCCAGAGTCAGTGCGGCCTTCATCTCCGTCGGGGCTGTGTGGCCCAGCGACCAGAGTCCGTGCGGCCATCCTCTCCGTAGGGGCTGTGTGGCCCAGCGACCAGAGTCCGTGCGGCCGCCCTCTCCGTCGGGGCTGTGTGGCTCAACGCTTAGAGTCCATATGTCTATCCTGTCTCTTACGCCCGTGTGGCCCGATAGCAACGGACAATATGGCTACTCTCTCCCTCAATGCTGTGTGGCCCAACGGCCGGAGTCAGTGTAGCTGCCCTTCACTGCAGGGCTGTTTGGCTGAGAGTTCAGAGGCAAGATGGTTGCCCCTCCTCTTGGGGCTGTGCAGTCTAGTGGGTCAATGGGGACGTGGGCAGCCACCAAAGGATGGATGGCAGCCAGGGCAGGTGGACCCAGGCCCTCGTTACTCCACCGGCTCCTCGCCCAGGGCCTCGTCCGTGGCCAATGGTTTGGGTCTGTGGTCACCTATGCAAATTGGTGAGGATTTTTACCAAACCTTCCCTTTATCTTGTCTCCTCATTGGTCATTTGGGTCAGGGGCCAGCGAGGTTACCTTAGCTTCTTAACCTTTAAGAGGTGAAAGGGTTTTTCCTCTGGCCAGGAGGGATTTCAAGGTGGTTAGCCTTCCCTTTCTATTTATGACAGTCCACAGGGTGCACATCAAGGAACGTTCAAAGCGAGACGGGCGTTCTTTCTGGGGAGACTAACCCCCATTGTGCTGACCAGGAGAAGGGGGAAGTGGGAGCCTGCAGTGCCATCTAGCGGCCAAAGGAGAAATCGCCGGCTTCTGGACCTGTGTGCACGGTTGGTTTGGTTCACATGCAAAGCTGTGTAATGCGAGGTTGGGAAAACGGGGTTCTGCTGCACGACATCATCCTCTGGAATGACTCAACCCAATAGGACACCTCCTACCATACACTGCTACGAGTCACACTCTCAAACAGGTCCCCACAGCTCCCCAGCCTCCCCCCCACCGGGAGGCAGGTGTGAGAGGATTGTTCTCCCCAACTGACAGAGGGAGAAACGAAGGCTGAGAAAGGCAAAGGGCCTTGTCTTCCATCACACAACCTGTCGGGATAGAGTTGGGAACAGGAACCGGGTGTCCTGAGTTTCAAACGAACCATCAGTCTGGAGTTTCACATACTGAATGATCAGAATAAAGGGACCTGCAATGAGCTACAGACCAACAACCATTCACAGTGATTTTTCAGCAAGTGTTTTAGAAGCAGGAGAACACCAGCGAGAACCAGGAACGGCTCAGAGACAATCAATTCACCAAGCAGATGATTGGTTCTGGCTTATTTGCTTCGCCTTAAAAGAGAACAACAAAGTCCTGAATCTCCTCCCTGCCACTAGACCCCCCCTGTCAGCCAATCAGCACCGAGACTCTGGCGGTGGGCTGAGGGTTCCCCAGATGGCCCAGGGATGGCTCAGTTCACCGGTGAGGATCACTCTCAGAGCACGCTTCCTGTCCCATCTCTTTGGGAGGCCTCCCACCATGAAGGCTACAGAGCAGCCCCCTCCTCACCAGTGGAGGGAGGGAAGCAGGAAAAGGGAAACCAAAAAAGACAAACCCCAAGGACTCAAAGGCTGCCTAGGTACTAAACCTCTCTGGGGCTCTTACCTTCTCCACAGGGACGTCTGTCTTCTCGCTCAATTAGCAGTGGGAAAGGAGAAAACTCCAGAGAGGCTCTACCTCGCGCTCACATAGAATCATAGAATATCAGGGTTGGAAGGGACCTCTGGATGCCATCTAGTCCAACAGAGCAGGACCAATCCCAACTAAATCATCCCAGCCAGGGCTTTGTCAAGCCTGACCGTAAAAACTTCCAAGGAAGGGGATTCCACCACCTCCCTAAAGAACGCATTCCAGTGTTTCACAACCCTCCCAGTGAAAAAATTTTTCCTAAATCTCCCCCACTGCAACTTGAGACCATTATTCCTCGTTCTGTCATCTGCTCTCACTGAGACTAGTCTAGATCCATCCTCTTTGGATCCACCTTTCAGGGAGTTAAAAGCAACTATCAAATCCCCCCTCATTCTTCTCTTCCGTAGACTAAACAATCCCAGTTCCCTCAGCCTCTCCTCATAAGTCATGTGTTCCAGACCCCTAATCAATTTTGTTGCCCTCCACTGGACGTTTTCCAATTTCTCCACATCCTTCTTGTAGTGTGGGGCCCAAAAGTGGACACAGTACTCTAGATGAGGCCTCACCAATGTCGAATAGAGGGGAACGATCACGTCCCTCGATCTGCTGGCAATGCCCCTAATTATACACCCCAAAATGCCATTGGCCTTCTTGGCAACAAGGGCACACTGTTGACTCATATCCATCTTCTCGTCCACTGTCACCCTGAGGTCCTTCTGTGCAGAACTGCTGCATAGCCATTCGGTCCCTAGTCTGTAGTGGTGAATTGGGTTCTTCCGTCCTAAGTGCAGGACTCTGCACTTGTCCTTGTTGAACCTCATCAGATTTCTTTTGGCCCAATCCTCCAATTTGTCTAGGTCCCTCTGTATCCTATCCCTACTCTCCAGCATATCTACCTCTCCTCCCAGTTTAGTGTCATCCGCAAACTTGCTGAGAGCGCAATCCACACCATCCTCCAGATCATTTATGAAGATATTGAACAAAACCGGCCCCAGGACCGACCCTTGGGGTGCTCCACTAGATACCAGCTGCCAACTAGACATGGAGCCATTGATCAGTACCCGTTGAGCCCGACAATCTAGCCAACTTTCTACCCACCTTGTAGTGCATCTATCCAGCCCATACTTCTTTAACTTGCTGACAAGAATACCGTGGGAGACCGTGTCAAAAGCTTTGCTAAAGTCAAGGAACAACACGTCCACTGCTTTCCCTTCATACACAGAACCAGTTATCTCATCATAGAAGGCAATTAGATAAGTCAGGCATGATTTGCCCTTTGTGACTCCATGCTGACTGTTCCTGATCATTTTCCTCTCCTCTAAGTGCTTCAGAATTGATTCCTTGAGGACCTGCTCCATGATTTTTCCAGGGACTGAGGTGATGCTGACTGGCCTGTAGTTCCCAGGATCATCCTTCTTCCCTTTTTAAAAGATTGGCACTATATTAGCCTTTTTCCAGTCTTCCGGGACTTCCCCCGATCGCCATGAGTTTTCAAAGGTAATGGCCAATGGCTCTGCAATCACATCCGCCAATTCCTTTAGCAATCTCGGATGCAATGCATCCGGCCCCATGGACTTGTGCACGTCCAGTTTTTCTAAATAGTCCCGAACCACTACTTCCTTCACAGAGGGCTGGCTACCTCCTCCCCATGCTGTGCTGCCCAGTGCAGTAGTCTGGGAGCTGACCTTGTTCGTGAAGACAGAGGCAAAAAAATCATTTAGTACATTAGCTTTTTCCACATCCTCTGTCACTAGATTGCCTCCCTCATTCAGTAAGGGGCCCACAATTTCCTTGGCTTTCTTCTTATTGCCAACATACGTGAAGAAACCCTTCTTGGTACTCTTAACATCCCTCGCTAGCTGCAACTCCAGGTGTGATTTAGCCTTCCTGATTTCATTCCTACATGCCCGAGCAATATTTATATACTCATCCCTGGTCATTTGTCCAATCTTCCACTTCTTGTAAGCCTCTTTTTTGTGTTTAAGATCAGCAAGGATTTCACTGTTAAGCCAAGCTGGTCGCCTGCCATATTTACTATTCTTTCTACACATCGGGATGGTTTGTCCCTGTAAACTCAGTAAGGATTCTTTAAAATACAGCCAGCTCTCCTGGACTCCTTTCCCCCTCATGTTATTCTCCCAGGGGATCCTGCCCATCATTTCCCAGAGGGAGTCAAAGTCTGCTTTTCTGAAGTCAAGGGTCCGTATTCTGCTGCTTACCTTTCTTCCTTGTGTCAGGATCCTGAACTTGACCATCTCATGGTCACTGCCTCCCAGGTTCCCATCCACTTTTGCTTCCCCTACTAATTCTTCACGGTTTGTGAGTGGCAGGTCAAGAAGAGCTCAGCCCTTAGTTGGTTCCTCCAGCACTTGCACCAGGAAATTGTCCCCTACAGTTTCCAAAAACTTCCTGGATTGTCTGTGCACCGCTGTATTGCTCGCCCAGCAGATATCAGACATATATGACCCTGAATTCTCTCTCAGTCCTCAAGGAGACACCTCAAGTAGGAGACTCCCTGCAGCAAAGCCCCGGGGGTCTCTGCGATCCCCCTGCCCTGCAGCCTGTCCTCCCTGGCCGTTGTCGTGGACTCTCTGTGAGGTCACCGCCTCCCAACCTCCTTTCACCAATCAGCTGAGTGCTGCAAAAGGCCCTTGTGATGTCACTGCCACCCCCACCCCTGCCCTGCATGGCTCATGTCCTGCCCCGAGCCAGCTGTTAGCCCACGGTCAAGGATGTTTGGTGAGGTGCCAGCTATGCCCGTTTATACCATCCGTGACTTTAACCGCTAGGGCGCACTGTCCCTTCGCGGCGGCAGCCCGGTCTAGGCTGACAGATGCCCCAAGGTCCTAACCACCCGTGACTTTAACTGCTAGAGCTCAGAGCTCCTTCGCAGCAGGCAGTCAATACTGACTGACAGGTGCCCCAATGGCAGCACTAAGAGCCTCTCCACACCCGTGACTTTAACTGCTAGAGCTCAGAGCTCCTTCGCAGCGGGCAGCCAGGATTGACTGACAGGTGCCCCAAGAGTTTGCCCCGTGGAGGCGGCACAACTCAACGCTAGGCTCTTAGTACTCTCACCTAATGGCCAGGCTTTAGAGCCAAAACGGCTGAGGTTCTTTAATTGTGTTGGCTGCTTTACAGTAAACCAGAGAAAACAAGTCAGGCTTATGCACAAATGGTTACCAAAATTTATTAAGCTAGATTCTAATCATGTGGTTACAAAATTGCTAGTGCCTACTTATTTAAATGTAGAGATGTTACACACACAAACAAGTTACAAAACTGAAGCCACAATCCCAAAGAAAGAAAACAAAGTATAGAGCTCTATTTCAAAATATGTGTACACTAAAGATAGGAGATCAGGTGTGGGTGCTTCTTACCCTCCTTGCATCTCTCGATTCCAGCGGTGCCAAGCCAGGATCGGTCACTCAATTCCGCGGAAAGACGAATAAGGGACAAGGCGTAGGGACCCTCTTAGCTGCAGAAGCCTTGGGAGGCTGTCACTTATCTGACCAGCAGACAGATAGTGAAAAGCACTCAAAAATCATGGTGTTGTAGGTCCCCTACTTATACCTCTGTACTCCTTTATTCTCTTTCTCCTTTCTTATGCCAAATTGAGGCTGGTCTGTCTGGGTGACGCCAGCTTTCGCAAGAGTAGTTTACTCTTGCAAGGGAGAGAAACAATAAGTGTCGACTACTGGACATTTCTTTTATCAGGGTAAATATTTTCCCACCTAGGATGTTGGGGTGTGTGCATCACGCTATTTAGTAGGGGCTAAGAGCCATGTCTGTCACAGGGCCTCTGCCTGCTGTGAGCTTAATTCTTGTATCTGTTCCCAGAGGCACATTGTAGCAGCACACCTGTGCTTTTACAGCTTCAAAGGCTGTGCTGGAATATATGTTAAGTGCCCTGTTCCGGCTTCCTCCTGTGTTTCCAGCAATGCTGGTCTGAGATGGGGGGGCTGGCTGTCTGGCTACATTCCACCCCCTGATGCACCACACTACATCCCAGATTGCAAGGTGGCGGTGATGCCAGCACCTCTTGCCCTCCTTGGGGAAATCTAGAAATACCCAACAACCAAATTAGAGGATGAGGGTTCGCGGAATTGGTTAGGATCCCTTTTTAGCTCTAGGTATCTGATTTGCATGGAGGAAAGAGCAGTTTGAATCAAACGCTTCATAATACATAAAGTTACACAAAAAACAATTACAATAATTAAAATGGTTAAAACAGTATTTACAACCGAATGTAAAAACGGGGAGAGGGAAAATCCCAAGTGTTGAGCTAACCATTGCATCCATGAGGTTTGTCCATTCTCAGCCACTGCATGTAAAATTTTAACTGCACCTTTAATAGCAACCACATCTTGCTCTATTTGCCCTGAATGATTTACATAAAAACAACAAGATTGGTTGATGACAGCACACACTCCTCCTTGCTGGGCTAGGGTAGCGTCTAGTGCTATTCTGTTCTGCAGAGCATATCGGGCCACAGACTGAAGTTGTTCATTTAAAAGCCCTAATACATCAGCAGTATGATTCAGAGCAATTTCCAATTGTCCAGAAACGTTTGCTATTGCCATCTCGAGCTCAGTTATACCTAACCAAGGTATAAGTGCACGTGTAAATCGGTGAAAACCAGAGGGCCGTTCAATCAGGGGGTTGTAGGTGAACTTTCGTTTGGACCGGTGTATAAAACTTCCCAGATTTGTTAGTCTGGGGGCATCAACATGAGGGTGTACTGTTAGTCCCTCGGGTACTGCATGTCCCAGTGAACAACCAGTCCAGTCCAACCTGCAGGTAGATATTTATATGCCTTGTCCCCACAAATAAAGAACACGCCAGGTTCTTTACTAAGACTAGGTGAATAAGGTTCTCTGTGTCACCTGCCCCCCTCAGGTTTAGGTATGGGTTGGTGATATGGAACACAATATCCCATCTTAATGTTAGTACAGGGCAAAACTATTAACAAATCTTCTAAAATTTGATCTGAGTGAAAAAGTCCATTTTCATTACACTGATCTAATAAGGAGTTAATAGATTTGATTAGCAATGGGTTATAAATGTGTCCGGAACTGGGAATAAAGAACAGTGATTGGTCATACCAATCTCTGCTTTCAGGGTATCTACTCATATTCAGGGGAACAATTGTGGCATTATATATGCTAAAAAGGGGTCTATGTTCAAGTGTGCCATTGATGGGACCTTTCCAACATTTTAAAGTCCTTTTGTCATTCATGGGTGGGTAGGTAGTCCAACCCCCACTTTTCTGATCAAATACAATTGTATGGGCACATTGCTGCTTATCTAGACTACACATTTGTATGTCACCCTGAGTTTCAAAACAAATAGGGTATACTTCTTTAGATGATCCCGTTACATATTCCACAGGCCGTCCCCAAACAGTGCGATGCCATTGTCCCACCTCCCCCGAGTCATTGCGAGGGTTGTTGGTGTACCATGCTGGTTCCCACTGAAAGATGTCGCTTTTGTTCCACCAATCATTTAGGCTGAGTGGTACAAATTCAATTCCCAGTCCATTGGTTGAATCTAGCAAGGTGCACATCCAGCAATTTGTAGCACCAGCAGCTGAGGCGATGGTTTGGATTGCTCCCCGAAGAGGATGTTCTGGTATTGCCAAGGTGACTGGAGCCAACAGAAGGATCATGAGGGCTTGCAGGAACATATCTCTGGTGGGTCATGTTCTAGCTAAAAAACTTATTTGCGGATGATACTAAACTGGGAGGAGTGGTAGATATGCTGGAGGGGAGGGATAGCATACAGAAGGACCTAGACAAATTGGAGGATTGGGCCAAAAGAAATCTGATGAGGTCCAATAAGGATTAGTGCAGGGTCCTGCACTTAGGACGGAAGAACCCAATGCACAGCTACAGACTAGGGACCGAATGGCTAGGCAGCAGTTCTGCAGAAAAGGACCTAGGGGTGACAGTGGACGAGAAGCTGCATATGAGTCAGCAGTGTGCCGTTGTTGCCAAGAAGGCCAATGGCATTTTGGGATGTATAAGTAGGGGCATAGCGAGCAGATCGAGGGACATGATCGTTCCCCTCTATTCGACATTGGTGAGGCCTCATCTGGAGTACTGTGTCCAGTTTTGGGCCCCACACTTCAAGAAGGATGTGGATAAATTGGAGAGAGTCCAGCGAAGGGCAACAAAAATGATTAGGGGACTGGAACACATGACTTATGAGGAGAGGCTGAGGGAGCTGGGATTGTTTAGCCTGCAGAAGAGAAGAATGAGGGGGGATTTGAAAGCTGCTTTCAACTACCTGAAAGGGGGTACAAAGAGGATGGCTCTAGACTGTTCTCAATGGTAGCAGATGACAGAACGAGGAGTAATGGTCTCAAGTTGCAGTGTGGGAGGTTTAGATTGGATATTAGGAAAAACTTTTTCACTAAGAGGGTGGTGAAACACTGGAATGCGTTACTTAGGGAGGTGGTAGAATCTCCTTCCTTAGAGGTTTTTAAGGTCAGGCTTGACAAAGCCCTGGCTGGGATGATTTAACTGGGAATTGGTCCTGCTTCGAGCAGGGGGTTGGACTAGATGACCTTCTGGGGTCTCTTCCAACCCTGATATTCTATGATTCTATGATTCTATGATTTTAAAACCAAAAGCAAAAATTACACCTGCTATTATAAGTAATGGCAAATATATCAACAGTCCATAGTAGTCTCTAGTGATCAAACAGGTCTGCTGCATGGTCCATTTTGCTGACAGGTTAGCTGGCAGGTTGCTCGGAACCATGGGACCATTCCTGCAATAAATCACATGGTCAGCCAGTCTTGGATGTGATCCAAGCCTCTGTAACGGTTATTAGCCTTTTATCAGCATTTAAGGCACTCCATACACCTTTCTCTTTATAGGCGTGCAAAACGCAGGTAAAGGTTCCCAGGGCTGGGTGTTTAATCACAACAGTGTCTCCGGGGGCATACTTGGCACTGTGCAGTGGTGTTCTGGCAGGGGAGATAGCTTTCCCTGTAGGGAAGAATCCCCTGCTGATTGGACTTCCTGTAGGAGTCTGTCTGTTGTTTAATCTCTGCACCACTTCGTCCAGTCTGTCTCCCCATGTGCCATCAGTAGGCTTCAAGTGATTCTTTAGCAACCCATTCCAGCGCTCGACCATGCCATTAGATTGAGGTCGATATGGAAGGTGGAAGGTCCATTGGACTCCATGGTTAAGGGTCCATTCCCTTACAAGTTTATTCTTAAAATGCGAACCATTATCTGATTGGATTTCTTGAGGCATTGGGACAATTGCTGTTAAGCGGTTTAGTCCCATAACTGTGGACAATCCTGTTGCCAATCGGGTTGGATATGCAAAACCAATCCCTGAAACAATTTCTACCCCAGTCAAGATGTATTTCCACCTCTGCCTTGTAGTGGGCAGTGGTCCGACATAGTCGACCTGCCAGGTTGCCCATAGTGTTTTTCCATCTCTTAGCCTGGCAAACCTTTGTCCTTCTGCTATATGTTTTCTAGTCTCAGCACAAATAGTGCAGGCTTGCACCAGGTCTCTAGCCTGTCTGTGGGTGATAGGCCACCCCCTGATATGTGCTTGCCGCACTAACTCATCACTTCCTGTGTGTCCTAAATTATCATGTAACCATGAATATAAGCGTTCCCATTCTACTTGTGTGGTAAAGAGCTGGGCAGCTGCATCGGCTAAATCGTTTAACTGTGCAGCTGGGGTATTATTCCTCTGATGAGCTGAGACCTGTCCTATAGACAGGGGTTGTTGCAGGGCATGCTGATATAACCACTGCCAGTATTCCAGTGCCCAGACTGGTTTACCTCCTATTTCCCAGTGGCTATTTTTCCAGTTAGTGATCCACTGAGTGGCACCTGCCCATACCGCATAGGAGTCCGTATATACTGCGGTGGCTCCTGCTTCACAGGCCAGTTTAATTGCAGCTAATTCTGCACCTTGTGCTGACCCATCAATTTCAGCAGTTAGGGGTGCTGCAGAGGTGTCTGCAGGCACTGCTGCAGCTTTTCCCTTCCATTTTCCTTTGACCAGCTTGGCACTGCCATCAGTGAACCATACTCCCTCAGGCTTAGAAGGATCAAATGGGGCAGCATCCTTAATGGGGGACTGCTGTGGAGGTAGGCGGTATTCATCAGGCATTGCTACTTTCCATAGGGATTCCTGAATCATAGTGGGGTTTTGTGCAGTGTCTGCACTCCCTACCCTGTGGTGTATGTAAAGTGCCCATCTTTGGATAGTCATCTTTTGTGCTACACCAGGTGGTAACTCTTTCCCTTCCAATATAGGTGTAATGATTGGAAGAGGAGTGTGAATTGTGATGTCCTTATCCTGAGTTAATTCCTCAGTTTCTCTCAAGGCTGTGTAAGCTGCCAGAAGCATCTTCTCATAAGGCGTGTAGTTAGCCTGTGACCCTTGCCATGACTTGGAACCAAACTGAATTGGTCGTCTGGGAGCAGTGTTACTGTCTTGCCAGAGAGCATAAGACATTCCAGTGGCTCCCACAGTTAGGTACAAATGGAGTGGGGCTTCAGGATGTATGGGACCCAGAGCCTGATAGGTGTGTATCTCCCCTATCAGTTGCCTGAGGGCTTCCTCATGGGCAGGAGCCCATTCCCAGGCAGCACTTTTCTTTAACAAATTGTACAATGGTCTGGCTATAATGGCAAAGCCAGGTACATGTTTTCTCCAAAACCCCAGGGTTCCCAAAATCTGTCTCAATTGATCTTTACTTTCAGGGGAGGGTGCCTGATTTAGCTCTTGCACAGTGTCATTAGGCACAGACCTCCTACCTCCCATCCATACAGTACCGAAGAATTTTATCTCTTGGGAGGGACCTTGGCATTTCTCAGTTGGTAACTCTAAATTAAGGGCTTCTAGTGCTCCTTTGATTTGATTCATAGCCTCCTGTACCTCTTCTGAGGTTTTCCCACCTATTAAGATGTCATCAATGTATTGCACAGTTTGTACATTGGGTGGCAGTATAAAGTCATCTAGGACCTTTGCCAGTGCCCCATGGCAAATAGTGGGTGAGTGTTTAAACCCTTGTGGCCGTCGGCTAACACCAACCTCTCTGGGGCTCTTCCCTTCTCCACAGGGACGTCTGTCTTCTCGCTCAATGAGCAGTGGGAAAGGAGAAAACTCCAGAGAGGCTCCACCTCGCGCTCACATACGAGACCCTGAATTCTCTCTCAGTCCTCAAGGAGACACCTCCAGAAGGAGACTCCCTGCAGCAAAGCCCCGGGGGTCTCTGAGATCCCCCTGCCCTGCAGCCTGTCCTCCCTGGCCGTTGTCGTGGACTCTCTGTGAGGTCACCGCCTCCCAACCGCCTTTCACCAATCAGCTGAGTGCTGCAAAAGGCCCTTGTGATGTCACTGCCACCCCCACCCCTGCCCTGCAGGGCTCATGTCCTGCCCCGAGCTGGCTCCTGTGCGTGTTTGAGCTGCTCCCCCTGTGTCACCCCCACACACTCAGTGGTCGTGCAAGGGTTCACGCAGGCCACACGTGGAACCATCAGAGGATGCTCACTGTGCCGCACTCGGTTTTGCAGAGATTTGGAGACTTGAAGGCCAGAAGAGACTCTTAGATCATCTCATCTGGCCCCCCTACACATCACAGGCCTCCTGCATGGCGCAGTAGCGAGTTTTGGACCAAAGCAGACTCCAGAAAGGCATCTCATCAAGGGATGGAGGAAGCACCACTTCCCTTGGGAGTCTGGAGGAAACTGATGCTGTGGGGGGCAGCTCTCCAACTCCACATTCTCCAGCCCATTCCCCTCTGATCCCACTCAGGGTGACCAAGAGAAACTGCACCATCTGCTCAAGAAACTCCCTGAAAAAGCACAAGAACAAATCTGCACAGACCCGCCCCTGGAACCCCGACCAGGGGTCTTCTATCTGCTACCCAAAATCCATAAACCTGGAAATCCTGGACGCCCCGTCATCTCAGGTATTGGCTAGAGGTGCTGGTCGCTCAGGGCCGGAGGAGAGAGTCGACACAGCCAGATACTCCTGCTGTCAGGATGCCAATGCCTGAGAGGATTTCATCGCAGTCTCTGACGAGGGGGTTCAGGCTCCAGTGCTCTGCTCTGTTTTCCCAGCCCTGTGCAGGGGGTTGTTTCCAGTTTCAGAAATGGGGCAATGTTCACACACTCCCAATGGGTCTTTGCATAAATCAGGTCCTAAGCCAGGGGCAGGCAAACTTTGGCCTGATGCCAGATCGGGTTTCAGAAATTGTATGGAGGCACAGTTAGGGGAGGCTGGGCCTCCTCAAACAGCAAGGCATGGCCCGGCCCCCGCCCCCATCCAACCCCCGCTTCTCGCCCCCTGACGGCCACCCCGGGCCTCCAGCCCCATCCAACCCCTCTGTTCCCTGAGGGGCCCCAGATCCCCCAGCCCGTAACACCCCCCACCGCCCCATCCAACCCCCCCCCTTCCTGCCTGCTCCCCAGGACCCCTGCCCCATCCAACTGCCCCTTCTCCCTGACCGCCCCGGGACCTCCTGCCCTCAGTCAACCCCCTGTTCCCCATCCTCTGACCGCCCCGACCAGCCCCAATGCCCCAGTGTTGCAGAGCCCCTCCACAATCCCCCCCTGCCCCTACCGTCCTCCTCTCCCCAAGCCAGGCTGCAGCCGCCCCACCCTACAGACCCCTCCCCTCCATACAGCCCCCCACAGCCAAGCTGTGTCCCCCTGGGGGCAGCCATGGTGCTGCCCCTCCCAACCCAACCCAACCCAACAGCCACAGCCATGCCATTGACCCAAGTCCCCGATCCAACTACCCTATAGCCTCTCCCTCCCCCACATCCCTCCCAGACCCAGTCCCCATCCCGACAACCCAATCGCCCCCTGTCCACAACCCCCCTTTCCTCCTCCCACAGCACCAATCAATCCCCTACCCTCCCACAGCTCGCACCACACAGACCCCTCCACCTCCCAGCTGGGCCCCCTCTCCGCCCCCCACCTCCCCACCCACCCCGTCAGACACCCGCCCCCGCTGGTGCACCAGGGTTTCCCCAAGACCCACCAACAGCTGTGAATGGTGTGGGGGAGAATGTGTTGGTATTTGGTTGTGTGTTGGTATTGTGTGTACGTGTCGAGGCTTGTGGGGGCTTTGTGCTGGGGGAGAAGCTGAGCCCTGATTCGGGGCCGGGGCTTCTCTGACTCGGGGTCCTATGAAGGGAGCCAGCCAGTCAGGCCGTGGCACAGGAGCCAGCAAACAGGGCTGTAAACAGGGGAGTCTGAGGGGGAGTTTGTCTTGTGGTGCTTGTTTGGGGTTTGCTGTTGCTGTGGGGGGTGGGGGGTGGGTGTTTCCCAGGTGAACAGGATTTAGGTGGGAAGGCGATGACAGACACAGAGGCAGCGGTGGGAGTGACTCGTGTCGTGGAAGACACAATGGAGATGACTGGCTGTGGAAGCTGCCGCATGTCCATGATCCTGGAGGGGGGACCTGGTCAGAGTTTTGTCTGCATGAAATGCCGTCTGCTCGAGCTGATGGAGGAGAAGATCTGAGGTTTGGAGAAGCACATGGAAAGTCTGGTTGAGTTTAGAAAGGGGTTTGAGCAGACGATGGAGCAAAGACATGAGGTATCTGAAGGGAAAAGCTCAGACTTGCAGATGGAAGCAGGACTGAGGAATTCTGAGGGGAGACTGCTGGGTGAGGGAAGTGGTCAGTGGAAGCATGTGACTAAAAAAAAACCAGGCAGAGGAAAAGACGGGCTAGTGAAGGAGAAATAGAGCTCAGGAATAGGTTTTGAGAGTTGGAAAATGAAGAAGGGGATCAGCAGGTAGTCACTGAAGGTGGAGGGGCAAGGAAGAAGAGAAGAGCGGCTAGTCCTATTGGAAAAGAGGAAGAGTCAATGGAGACTACACCAAATATGAGCCCCAGGAGGATACAGGATGGGTTGAAGAGGATTACAAGGGAGAGTAGGAATGGAAAGAACTTGCAGCCAGAGGGAAGAGGGGATAGACTGGAGAATAGCATCGTCACCAGGGAAAGGCAGGGCTACGTGATTGCGGACTCTTTACTGAGAAGACTAGACAGGCCTGTAACCAGAGCTGATCCAGAGAATAGAAGGGTGTGCTGTCTTCCAGGTGCTAAGATACGGGATGTAGATCTGAGGTTGAAAAGGATCCTAAAGGGAGCGGGAAAGAATCCCCTAATTATCCTTCATGTGGGAACAAATTATACGGCTAGATTCTCGCTGGAAAGGATTAAGGGAGACTGTGCTAGGCTGGGGAAGACGCTTAAGGAAATCGAGGCTCAGGTGATCTGTAGTGGGATTTTGCCTATTCCTGAAGAAGGGCAACAAAGGTGTGACAAGATTATGACTGTCAACAGATGGCTCAGGCAGTGGTGCTAGAAGGAGGGCTTTGGGATGTATGGCCACTGGGAGGCATTCCTGGACAGAGGACAGTTCTCTCGGGATGGACTTCATCTGAGTAGGGAAGGAAATAGACTTCTAGGATGGAGGCTGGCACAACTGATTAAGAGAGCTTTAAACTAGGAATCTGGGGGAGATGGTTGGTTGGGGGATGTCCAGGTAATCTCCACACTGGATTTTAGCCTTGAGAGGGAAGAAAAGAAAGTAAGAAAGGATACAGCCGTGGGTAAGAGAATGGCTATAAGGAGGAAGGGCAGTGTGGATACCAGTCAAATAGGTTCTGCTGGCTGTGGAATGACCGTGCCTCATTGGGTAAAGAACGTGAGTGAGGCCAAACAGCAAAAATGAAGATGTTTGTACACTAATGTGAGGAGCCTAGGTAACAAAATGGAGGAACTAGAGGTACTGGCGCAGGAAGTGAAACCAGATATTCTAGGGATAACAGAAACAGGGTGGAATAGGATTCATGACTGGACTACGGGTATTGAAGGGTATGTGCTGTTTAGGAAAGACTGAAATAAAGGTAAAGGTGGTGGAGTAGCATTGTCTATCAATGAGGAGGTCGAATGTAAAGAAATCAGCAATGGAATGGATAAGACAGAGTCCGTCTGGGCAAAAATGACATTGGGGAAGCAAACAACTCGAGCCTCCCCTGGGATAGTGCTTGGGGTGTGCTAGAGACCGCCGGGATCTAATGTGGATATGGATCGAGCCCTCTTTAATGTTTTTAATGAAGTAAATACTCATGGAAACTGCGTGATCATGGAAGACATTAACCTCCCAGATCTAGACTGGAGGACAAGTGCTAGTAATAATAATCGGGCTCAGATGTACCTAGATGCTGTTAGATGGATTCCTTCATCAAGTAGTTGCTGAACCGACAAGAGGGGGTGCCATTCTAGATTTGGTTTGGGTGAGAAGTGAGGACCTCCTAGAAGAAATGGTGGGAGGGGACAATCTTGGTTCGAGCGATCATGAGCTAATTCAGTCCAAACTGAACGGAAGGATCAACAAAAATAAATCTGCGACTAGGGTTTTTGATTTCAAAAGGACTGACTTTGTAAAATTAAGGAAATGAGTTAGGCAAGTGGATTGGACTGAAGAACTTTAGGGATCTAAAGGCAGAGGAGGCCTGGGATGACTTTAAATCAAAGCTGCAGAAGCTATCAGAAGCCTGCATCCCAAGAAAGGGGGAAAAATTCATAGGCAGGAGTTGTAGACCAAGCTGGATGAGCAAGCATCTCGGAGAGGTGATTAAGAAAAAGGAGAAAGCATACAGGGAGTGGAAGATGGGAGGGATCAGCAAGGAAAGCTACCTTCTTGAGGTCAGAACGTGAAGGGATAAAGTGAGAAGGACCTTGCAAAGAGAATTAAAACCAGTCATAAAAGGTTCTACAGCCATGTCAATAAGAAGAAAACCAAGAAAGAAGAAGTGGGACCGCTAAACACTGAGGATGGAGTGGAGGTCAAGGATAATCTAGGCATGGCCCAATATCGAAACAAATACTTTGCCTCAATCTTTAATAAGGCTAATGAGGATCTTAGGGATAATGGTAGCATGGCAAATGGGAAGGAGGAGATGGAGGTAGATATTACCATATCTGAGGTAGAAGCGAAACTCGAACAGCTTAATGGGACTAAATCGGGGGGCCCAGCTAATCTTCATCTAAGAATATTAAAGGAACTGTCACATGAAATTGCAAGCCCATTAGCAAGAATTTGTAATAAATCTGTCAACTCAGGGGTTGTACTGTTTGATTGGAGAATTGCGAACATAGTTGCTATTTTTAAGAAAGGGGGGAAAAAAGTGATCCGGGTAACTACAGGCCTGTTAGTTCGACATCTGTAGTATGCAAGCTCTTGGAAAAAATTTTGAAGGAGAAAGTAGTTAAGGACATTGAGGTCAATGGTAAATGGGACAAAATACAATATGGTTTTACAAAAGGTAGATCATGCCAAACCAACCTGATCTCCTTCTTTGAGAAAGTAACAGATTTTTTAGACAAAGGAAACACAGTGGATCTAATTGACCTAGATTTCAGGAAGGCGTTTGATACGGTGCCACATGGGGAATTATTAGTTAAACTGGAAAAGATGGGGATCAATATGAAAACTGAAAGATGGATAGGGAAATGGTTAACAGGGAGATTATAGCGGGTCCTGCTGAAAGGTGAACTGTCAGACTGGAGGGAGGTTACCAGAGGAGTTCCTCAGGGATCAATCTTTGGGACCAATCTTTTTTCATCTTTTTATTGCTGATCTCGGCACAAAAAGTGGGAGTGTGCTAATCAAGTTTGCCGATGATCCAAAGCTGGGAGGTATTGCTAATTTAGAGAGAGACCGGGATATCGGACAGGAAGATTTGGATGACCTTGAAAACTGGAGTAATAGTAATAGGATGAAATTGAATCGTGAGAAGTGTAAGATCATGCATTTAGGGCTTAATAACAAGGATTTTAGTTATAAGATGGGGACACATCAATTAGAAGTAACGGAGGAGGAGAAGGACCTTGGAGTATTGGTTCATCATACGATGACTATGAGCCGCCAATGTGATATGGCCGTGAAAAAAGCGAATGCAGTCTTGGGATGCATTAGGCGAGGTATTTCCAGGTATTTCCAGTCAAGATAAGGAGGTTTTAGTGCCGTTCTACAAGGCACTGGTGAGACCTCACCTGCAATGCTGTGTGCAGTACTGATCTCCCATGTTGAATTCAAACTGGAAGAGGTACAGAGAAGGGCTACTAGGATGATCTGAGGAATGGAAAACCTGTCTTATGAAAGGAGATTCAAGGAGCTTGGCTTGTTTAGCCTAACTAAAAGAAGGCTGAGGGGAGATAGGATTGCTCTCTATAAATATATCAGAGGGATAAATACCGGAGAGGGAGAGGAATTAAAATTTAAGCTCAGTACCAATGTGGACACAAGAACAAATAGATATAAACTGGTCACTGGGAAGTTTAGACTTGAAATTAGACGAAGGTTTCTAACCGTCAGAGGAGTGAAGTTTTGGAATAGCCTTCCAAGGGAAGCAGTGGGGGCAAAAAACCTATCTGGCTTTAAGATTAAACTTGGTAAGTTTATGGAGGAGATGGTATGATGGGATAACATGATTTTGGCAATAAATTGATCTGTAAATATTCATAGTTAATTGGCCCAATGGCCTGTGATGGGATGTTAGACGGGTTGGGATCTGAGTTACCACAGAGAATTCTTTCCTGGGTATCTGGCTGGTGAATCTTGCCCAAATGCTCAGGGTTTAGCTGTCGCCATAATTGGGGTCGGGAAGGAATTTTCCTCCAGGGCAGATTGGAAGAGGCCCTGGACGTTTTTTGCCTTCCTCTGTAGCATGGGTCACGGGTCACTTGCTGGAGGATTCTCTGCTCCTTGAGGTCTTCAAATCCTGATTTGAGGACTTCAATGGCTCAGACATAGGTGAGAGGTTTTATGCAGGAGTGAGATTCTGTGGCTTGCGTTGTGCAGGAGGTCAGACTAGATGATCATGATTGTCCCTTCTGACCTTAATATTTATGAATCTATGAATTAAAAACCCCACAGTGTTGGTTGGGGCCTCCTGGAGCCGTGATCCCTACCTGGAGATGCTGAAATCTCTCTCTTGTCTGTCTCCTCCTGCCTCCAGCTCCGAGCCAGGCACTGGACCGTTACGTGGTGAACTGATGATAGTGGAAGGAAAAAATCAAAACCCAAAAGTGAAGCCAAAAGCGCAAGCCAGGCAGGAAAGGCAAATTGCAAGCTGTTGCCATAGACTAGTCCTCCCCCTCCTCCAATAACCCACCCAAACCGGGACACCACAAACCCCATGGACCGCAAACCAACCACCTGGAAGCAGCAGCAAAAGGACAGCAAGGACACAGGCTGACAGAGAGTGGAAGGAAAATCAAAAGGGAAAGAGCCCAGTCTTTGAAAGCTTTTTTAGTTCTCTGCACATGCTCCCAGAAGAGGATGGGGCAACCGACAGCCAATCATGCTCTTCGGCAGGGGAAAAAAAAGCTACTCCTGGACCAACAACAAAGCAAAAGGAGAAGGAACGGGACAGTGAGCGGGACAGAGAGATTTATTCATGTGAGATAGTAATTCCTTAATTCCCTGGGTTACTTCCTGGCCATTTCTGTCACTTTAGTGCCATTAAGAAAAGTGTTCTCAAAATCTCTGGGTCTCCTTGCCATATGTTGTGCTTATGAAAGATCCTTCTCAGCTCCTTTTACTTTCCTGCTGTCCAGTTACTGTAAATAAACCATTTACACAATTCTTCTTGTTTCTTCCACATTCCTGTCCTAGTTCCAGTTGTTGGGGGCAGAGTCATGAGATGTGTTTGTGACACTCTACACCTTGGGGGAGCGTCTTATGCTGATAAGAAGCACACGGGATCTTTTCAGGGGAAAAGGCAATATGCCGCATTTATTGAAAATACAACTGTAAGCATACGCATTTAAGCACAGACACACACACACATCCTGCAGATGGTTTTACAGTTACCAATTTGCTGTAGCTGTTGTCAATCTAATATTAGACTGAACACAAGCGAGGAGCTGGGCTCTGTCGGTCGCGATCCCATGCTCCGAGGCTTTGCAGGACGGAACCCAGAGTCTTATGGCAAAACACCCCAGCTTTAGACTTGTAAATTCCCACTTTCGTCTATGGATTTTGCAATGTCATTCTGTAATTGTTAGTCCTTAAATGGGGTTAGTCTCCGGGTTTTCCGCTGTTATCATTTCGTGGTTTTGTTGGCTTCCCATCCTTAGCTCTTCTTTGTCTTGCATTCAGGGTGCCTGCCTTGCTGTTGAGATCCTCAATGCTGCTAACAAGTTTAGCGTCGGATACGGTGGATGTTTTCTGATTGTCTCCTGCTGTTTCCAAGTCTCTCACGTCTTCTTGACCATCTGGACATTTGTGAGGCCTTTTCACAGACATCAGAATCTGGCTGATGCACCTTTACCAATGGCCCACGAGGCCTTTCCTTCCTGCTCTCAGAAAGGGTGGCTGGCAGAATATGGTCAAATCCTACCCTACATCAATCCATTTAATACATGATTATCCCTTCTCTTTCATTATGCAAAATGAAAACATAAAATCCTCCTCCTCTAGGTGCCCTGTAACCCCCATATTCCTCATCTTGTATTGAATTGTGATGTTACCTTGCATGGCATGGTTTACATGTATCCAGGGAAAGGTTAGGAGATACCAGCAAGGAAGGTCAGCAACCCCCGGGTGGGGTGTGATACAACCCATCAAGAGCCATTGCCTAGCAAGGAAGCTCCCATTCTATGATTCACCTGCCTGAGGCCACAGCAAGGGAATTGCTCCACCTTGCTGGGAGATAGAGCAATGCCTCCATTCCCACCGCAGACATGCCTGGACTGGGGCTTCCCAAGCACACGGGCTGAGGGTGCAAAAACCAAACCCAAACCCGGGGCCCATGCTTGGCCTTTCTCCTTCCCCCACCGACACTGCAAGCAAGAAGGACACTGAAGACTTGAGACTGAAACTGGGGGGACTGGCCCAGATTTCAAGGGAGAAATCTGGGTGCTCTGGACTGCAAAATCCAGGAGAGGGAGAAAAACGGCTTCATCTTGTTGTTGCCCAGTCTAGGAGGGTTGGGAGTTCACACTGTGCGCTTAGGTGTTTATTTCCTTTGGTAACTAACTCGGATTTTTTGCCTTTCACTTAATACCACTGAAAATCTCTATTTTGTAGCCAGTAAACTTGTTGACCTGTTTAACTTGAGCAGTGAGTTTCCCTGAAGTGGATGGTAAATTCCTCAGTCATCAAAGGCTGGTGTCGAGCCACTTTCCACTGACGAAGTGGGGAAGCAATTCATACGATAGAGAGCCTACTCCTGAGATACAGGGCTGGGAGCTGAGGGGATCCAGCTGGTGCCTCCCTGTGTGACTCAGGAGTGGCTCGGGGAGCATTCATGTGATCAAGCTGGGTGTAACAGCACCTGGCGGGGGTGCTGCTGGTCACTAGCAGGGCATTGGGAGAGACAGCCCAGGCTGGAGAGGGTTCAGGGGGCACAGTGGTCCCTTAGGTCCCAGGCTGCACCTCAGGGGGATCCCATCACATTGTCCCCCTCCAGCACCCCCAGGCAATAGCAAGCCTCGAGGAGGAGCATTTGGGCTTTGCTGAGAGGTGTCCCTTTCCAGTCTGTGCTCTGTCTCTTGTCCTGGACACACCCCTGTCAATCAGGAATCGCTCAGCTGTGCTCTGCAGAGAGCTGACTGGTGACACAGAGCGCAGCCCAGGATGGGACGGAGGTGTGGCAATGCTGAGCGTCACAGGCCATGCGTTCAGACAGCTAGAAAATCACAGGAACAACACGGATCCACACAGCGGAGTTAGGTGCCTAAACTCCCCGTACAATGCATGGGCCACACAGGCACCGTACAATACAACTCCTGAAAGCCAGCTCACTGGGCAGGGAGCCAGCCAAGCCCTTGAATGGGAGAGACTGACGAGGGGGAGGTGTCCGAGCCCGACCCTTCTCTCACAGCACTCACCTGGGCTGTGTCCAGCTGCCTAGCGTAGCTCGGGGCGTGAGTACCAACCTCAGGGCAGAGTGTTACACACCAGGGCACACACCCCATGGGGACTGGGAGCTCGATAGTTTGCTTTCACCCACTAAGAGCCAACTCCCCAGGCAGGGCAACAGCCTGAAGAGGGAGTCCCAGACACTCCCCTTGGGCCCTCTGCTCTGTCCTGCCACCGAGGCAAGCCTGCCTTTGGGCTCGATCTGTGGCTCAGGGAGGCCTGAGCATGAGCTGGTGCTGCCAGCATCACCCCCACTGCCTGCAAGGGAGGAAGGATTGAACCAGGGTCCCCATGTTTTAGGTCAGTGTGTGAAGCATGGTGCTGTGGTGGGGCTCTCTCCTGCGCTCCTGTGGAAGTTGGTTCCCTGAGGCTAAATAAGGAAAGAGCTCGGGCCAGGGGGATTGGATCACCGGGGTTTCCTAATTCCGACCTCTCCGGTGGGTTCCTGCTCCACTGGACAGTGTCATCCAAAGAACATTGTTAGAAATCAATCATGAAAAGATGTGGAACAACAGAAATCCAGGGGGTTTCGGGACAGGGAGACCCATTCAGGCAACCAGAACAGCTGATATGACAAATTTTCAGCTCCTATGAGGTTCCAAGCAGACATGTTATAGAGACGGAAACTGGCCAGGAATTCTTGGAAACTGGGTAAACACTTATAAAAGTATTCATTTGCGTTATGATGAGGGGGTTTGGGGGGAGGGTGTAAACTATTTCCCCGAATCAAGTTTCCACTGGCAGCTCAAGCAGAGGCCAGACCAACCGGCTTGTTCCAATAAGAACAATTACTTAGATGCACCATTTCTTATTGGAACCCTCAGTGAAGTCCTGCCTGAAATATTCCTTGATGTAAAGCCACCCCCCTTGTTGATTTTAATTCCCTATAAGCCAACCCTGTAAGCCATGTCGTCAGTCGCCCCTCCCTCCGTCAGAGCAATGGCAGACAATCGTTCCGCGCCTTTTTTCTGTGCGGACGCCATACCAAGGCAAGCCTGGAGGCCGCTCAGCTCACTTTGGCAATTAGGAGCACATTAAACACCACACGCATTACCCAGCAGTATATGCAGCACCAGAACCTGGCAACGTGATACCGGGCGAGGAGGCGACGTCAGCGCGGTCACGTGAGTGATCAGGACATGGACACAGATTTCTCTCAAAGCACGGGCCCTGGCAATGTGGGCACCATGGTGCTAATGGGGCAGGTTCATGCGGTGCAACGCCAATTCTGGGCCTGGGAAACAAGCACAGACTGGTGGGACCGCATAGTGTGGCAGGTCTGGGACGATTCCCAGTGGCTGCGAAACTTTCGCATGCGTAAGGGCACTTTCATGGAACTTTGTGACTTGCTTTCCCCTGCTCTGAGGCACAAGAATACCAAGATGAGAGCAGCCCTCACAGTTGAGAAGCAAGTGGCAATAGCCCTGTGGAAGCTTGCAACGCCAGACAGCTACCGGTCTGTTGGGAATCAATTTGGAGTGGGCAAATCTACTGTGGGGGCTGCTGTGATGCAAGTAGCCCACGCAATCAAAGACCTGCTTATATCAAGGGTAGTGACCCTGGGAAATGTGCAGGTCATAGTGGATGGCTTTGCTGCAATGGGATTCCCTAACTGTGGTGGGGCCGTAGACGGAACCCATCTCCCTATCTTGGCACCGGAGCACCAAGCCGGCGAGTACATAAACCACAAGGGGTACTTTTCAATAGTGCTGCAAGCACTGGTGGATCACAACGGACGTTTCACCAACATCAGCGTGGGATGGCCGGGAAAGGTACAGGACGCTCGCGTCTTCAGGAACTCTGGTCTGTTTCAAAAGCTGCAGGAAGGGACTTTATTCCCAGACCAGAAAATAACTGTTGGGGATGACTACCAAGGTAGCTGAGGAGGGGTGGTGGAGGAGGGAAGGAAAATGCCACACAGCACTTTAAAAGTTTACAACTTTAAATTTATTGAATGCCAGCCTTCTGTTTTTGGGCAATCCTCTGTGGTGGAGTGGCTGGTTGGCTGGAAGCCCCCCCTCCGCGTTCTTGGGCGTCTGGGTGTGGAGGCTATGGAACTTGGGGAGGAGGGCGGTTGGTTACACAGGGGCTGTAGCGGCAGTCTGTGCTTCAGCTGCCTTTGCTGCAGTTCAACCATACACTGGAACATACTGGTTTGATCCTCCAGCAGCCTCAGCATTGAATCCTGCCTCCTCTCTTCACGCTGCCGGCACATTTGAGCTTCAGCCCTGTCTTCAGCCCGCCACTTACTCTCTTCAGCCCGCCACCTCTCCTCCTGGTCATTCTGTGCTTTCTTGCACTCTGACATTATTTGCCTCCACGCATTCGTCTGTGCTCTGTCAGTGTGGGAGTGTTGGCAACACTGGGGCATGGCCACTAGGTAACTCAAGGGATAGAAGACCACGAGTGTCGATGAAGCCCCCTCGCACGAGGCCCAGGTGTCCTTGGCCCCCCCTCCTGCCTGGAGGCACTCGCAGCAGCTCTGCGTACTAGGCCCAAGTGTCCTTGTCCCCCCCGCCTGGAGGCACACACAGCAGTTATGCTGAGAATCTGCAACAGTATGTTGCAGAGTCAGACTGCCTGAAACTAAGCAAGGCCAAACAGGGCAGATATGGAAGAACAATGCTGAATAAAGCAGCTTTATGTATAGTTTACAAATGATACAGAGAATCAGGGAACTAGCTGGGAACTGGATTGGCTGGCTATATGGATACTTGGAGCAGCTTGCTATTGGATAAGTATGCTGGGAAAAAGGATGTATAAAAGCCTGTGTAACTTCCTGCTCTGTTGTACAGGATTTGAGATTCAAATCTCCCTGTACCTTTTTGAAGCTTCAAATAAACTTTTCTGCTTCTCCACCCCGTTGTGATTACTGGGTGTAGCACACCGGGTAACGAACCAACTCAAGCTGTTGTTCAGCCTCTCGGCACTGGGTGCCGGCAACAGGAGGACAGCATGAGCTCAGAGAACATTTCATCACGAGTGCGTTTTTTTTTCTTTCTAATCTTCACTAGCCTCTGGGAAGGAGAAGATCCTGTGATCATTGAAACACATGCAGCTGGTGGAGAAAAAAAAAGGGACAGTGGTATTTAAAAAGACACATTTTCTAGAACAATGGCTACACTCTTTCAGGGTAAACCTTGCTGTTAACGTTTCATACATAGCACATGTGCTTTCGTTACAAGGTCGCATTTTGCCTCCCCCCACCGCGTGGCTACCCCCTCAACCCTCCCCCCTCCCCATGGCTAACAGCGGGGAACATTTCTGTTCAGCCACAGGCAAACAGCCCAGCAGGAACGGGCACCTCTGAGTGTCCCCTGAAGAAAAGCACCCTATTTAAACCAGGTGACCATGAATGATCTCTCACTCTCCTGAGGATAACACAGAGAGATAAAGAACGGATGTTGTTTGAACACCAGCAAACATACACTGCGATGCTTTGTTGTACAGTAAGAAAAGGAGGACTTGTGGCACCCGAGAGAGTAACCAATTTATTTGAGCATGAGCTTTGGTGAGCTCCAGCTCACTTCATCGGATGCATACAAATAAATTGGTGAGTCTCTAAGGTGCCACACGTCCTCCTTTTCTTTTTGCGAATACCGACTAACACGGCTGTTACTCTGAAACTTGTTCTACAATGATTCCCGAGTACGTGCTGCTGGCCTGGAGTGGTAAAGTGTCCTACCATGGAGGACGCAATAAGGCTGCCCTCCCCAGAAACCTTTTGCAGAGGCTTTGGGAGTACATCCAGGAGAGCTGCGAATGCCAGGGCAAATTAATCCTTTCACATGCTTGCTTTTAAACCATGTATAGTATTTTAAAAGGTACACTCACTGGAGGTCCCTTCTCCACCTGCTGGGTCCAGGAGGCAGCCTTGGGTGGGTTCGGGGGGTACTGGCTCCAGGTCCAGGGTGAGAAACAGTTCCTGGCTGTCGGGAAAACCAGTTTTTCCACTTGCTCGCTGTGAGCTATCTACAACCTCATCATTATCATCATCTTCTTCGTCCCCAAAACCTGCTTCCGTGTTGCCTCCATCTCCATTGAAGGAGTCAAACAACATGGTTGGGTAGTGGTGGCTGAACCCCCTAAAATGGCATGCAGCTCATCATAGGAGCAGCATGTTTGGGGCTCTGATGCGGAGCGGCCGTTCACCTCTCTGGTTTTCTGGTAGGCTTGCCTCAGCTCCTTAAGTTTCACGCGGCACTGCTTCGGGTCCCTGTTATGGCCTCTGTCCTTCATGCCCTGGGAGATTTTGACAAAGGTTTTGGCATTTCAAAAACTGGAACGGAGTTCTGATAGCACGGATTCCTCTCCCCAAACAGCGATCAGATCCCATACCTCCCGTTCGGTCCATGCTGGAGGTCTTTTGCGATTCTGGGACTCCATCATGGTCACCTCTGCTGATGAGCTCTGCATGGTCACCTGCAGCTTGCCATGCTGGCCAAACAGGAAATGAGATTCAAAAGTTCACAGTTCTTTTCCTAGAGTTGAGAGTGCTGTCCAGAGCGGTCACAATGGAGCACTCTGGGATAGCTCCCGGAGCCCAATACCGCCAAATTGTGTCCACAGTACCCCAAATTCGACCTGGCAAGGCTGATTTAAGCGCTAATCCACTTGTCAGGGGTGAAGTAAGGAAATCGATTTTAAGAGCCCTTTAAGTCGAAAAAAAGGGCTTCATCGTGTGGACGGGTGCAGGTTTACATCAATTTAACGCTGCTAAATTCGACCTAAATTCCTAGTGTAGACCAGGGCTAATTCTAATTTGGAGGAACAAACAGGGCGAAAGGGGCAGAGATACAGAGTCAGGGAGTGAAATGGAGAAAATACAGGAAGAATTTCGAGCAAGGGCCAAGTATCATTGTTAGTGGTCAAATGAACCACATTCAAATGACTACAGATTATGAACCATTTGTTGTTGTGGCCTTGGAAAATCCCCCCAGACTTTTCCCCTGAGTCAGGAATGATGATTTCTTGGTTCACTCTCATTTGTTTCAGTTTGATGTTCGCATCTATTGCAACTAATTGGTCAGAACCTGTCACTTCCAAAAGTCCCAGATGCGTGTCTCAGTTTCCCCACTTAACTCCCTTCTTGGTACCTTTGATTTTCCTCAGCGTCTCCTTTAGAGCACTGGTTTGTTGACACGAAGAACCAAGTCTGATTTCCAGGTCAGCAGACGTGTCCTCCAGTTGCTAGAACTTCTCTTCTTCACATCTAGAAAGAAACCATATTTTTCCCCATTCATCATTATTTCTTTGATTGCCGTATTTTACTCTGAATTTCTTCCCAGTGAGAAACACTGAATTGAGGGGCTGGGAGAAGGAATTTCTGTGCATCCAGCCACAGAATAGTTCCAGATCCAGCAATGGCTGGGCAAGCTTCCCCAAGGTGTCCCGTCAATGTGCTTCAGCCCCGATTGACTGAGACCAGCTCTGGGGACCGGATGGGAGTTCAGTCCCTGTGGGCAATTCACTCCTCAGCCTCCATGCTTTGATCACTAGATTCCAAGGTTCCTGCTGGTCTTTGTTCTGATGACATCTGCCCACTTGCAACTGGACTGAGATCAACTTCCCTCAAACCAGCTCTTTCCTTCCCAGTCTCTGAATGGCCATTGCGTCATACAGACTTCTCTTCACTCCTGCCTTGGGCAGAAGAGAACCCCAGTGCCCTGGAGGTGACAGGCCCGGACTGTATCCCCAGAGTCCCGCGGGGGGCATCGTCCCTGCCCTAAGGATGTGGCTGCACTGGGGAGCTTACAGTGGCCTCGCAGCACCCATGCAGCTGCCCCGCTGGAAGCTCTCTAGGGTAGCCACTGGAAGCCTACGGGAGGGAGCTCTTCACCCCCAGCCAGGAGCCGTAGCCATGTTGGCAGGAGAAACTCTCCCAGCGACATAGCACTGTCCACACCAGCACTTAGGTCGGTGTAACTTGTCTCACTCGGGGGGTGGCTTCTTCACACCCCTGAGCGACATACGTTCTACCGACACAAGGGGGAGTGTAGACGCAGCCTTAGCAGAGAAGCGATTTAGAAAACAGGTTTTGTTTTGGAGGAAATGCAGGAACCCCGAGTTTGTAATAACCCAAAGGAGAGTCCGACCCCACCAGTCACCTTCCCCACTTTGCACTTGGCCCTGGGATAGTTGTTTTCTCTCAGCCTGTGCCCACTATCATGCCATGTGAAGGGGAAGGAGCCATGCACCTGTCTAGGGGGCTTCTGACATCCGAGAGGGGAGAAAGGAAAAAAGAGACTCAGTCCCACATGCTACTCACACAGGGGGTGGGAACTTTTGTGGTCATTTCAATAGACTCAAGGGGCTCCAAAAGAGTCAAAGGTGCTCACGTGTCCCTGTCCCTGTCCAACATTAAAGAGGTGAAACAAGGCTGGCAGTTTGGGCTGCTGGACAGAACAAGCCTTCAGGCCAAAAAGCCAACAAACTTTCTCTCCATTTCAGCAAAAGCAACATTCAACAAACCCCACAAAAACAGGCACCTGAAAAGTCCTGCCCCCGACTTCACCTTTCCAAGGTCTTCTCCGCACTCTCTCCCGCCCCGAGTGAGAATCCGACCCCTTGACCAACACACCACAGTGAGACCCGAATGCAGCTCTCCCTCTGCAGGCAGGACGGTGGAGAAAAACACAGGTGAAAAAACCCTCCCGGCTCAGCTGCGCAGGGAGCCTTGGCAAGGACGTGGTGGAAAGGTGACGCCGGGATCTCTCGCACGGGAAAGGAGACTCGGGCCCGAGTCCAACCAACCCTTTGGGAACTCGAAGGAAGCCGCATCCCACAGGCGTTTCCACAGACCAGCCACCAGCCACACACCCAGGCCGGAGGGGCCGGGACACGGGAAGGGGCAGCAGCCAACGCCCCCGGGGGGAGGGCTGGGGCGGGAGCTGCAGCCAGGCCCCTGGACCCGCAGGGAGACGCAGACCCTGACAGCAACCAGCCACGTTTGCCCACGTGTGTGTGTGAGACACGTCTGTGTGTGTGTGATGTCTTGTGTGTGTGTGATGTCTTGTGTGTGTGCTATGTGTCGTCCAGAGTCATGTGTTCAGTGTGTGTGTGATGTCTTGTGTTTTGAGTTGAGTGTTGTGTGTCATCTAGAGTGTTGTGTGACGTGTTGTGTGTCATGTTGTGTGTGTGTCTGTGTGGTGAGTGTTGTGATGTGTGTCTGTGATGTGTTGTGTGTCGTATTGTGTGTGTGTTGACTTGTGTGCCGTTTTGTGTCTCATGTTGAGTGTGTGTTGTGTGGTTGTGGTGTCATGAGACATGTGTGTGACGTGGTGTGTGTCGCACGCACAGACACAACACATCGCATGTCAGATGCACAAGACGTCGCATGTAGGACACACACACAACACATCACATACGCAACACGACGCTCATGCACATCACACTCACAAAACATCGCACCTCACACGCACACACACAACACGTTAGCTGTCGCACAATGCACATCACATAATTGCATGGACACACAGAACACTTCACACGTCACACTCACAACACGTCACATCGAACGTTATACACACAGCACATAGCACTTCAGACATACAACATATTGTGCGTCGCAAGCATGCCCAGCACGTCGCACGTCACACTCACAAACTCATCTCACACACGCACAATACGACACACACCACGTCACACAGACAGCACAACACACAAAACACAACACAGGCACACAACCTTATAAACAACACATCACAGACACACACACAACACGACACACAAAACATCACACACACTCAACACAACACTCTAGACGACACCCAACACATACAACACGTCACACAACATGTCACACACACACACGTCACACACACATCACACACACAATATGACACACAACATAACACACACACACTGCACACACCATGTCACAGAAAACACGTAACATGACAGCACACACACAACACCACACACACACTGAATATGACACACAAAATGGCCTACAATACACACACACACAACACATCACACACACACAACACACCACATAGACACACACACAACACGTCACACACACAGCAAACCGTACGTCACACAGACACAAAACACAACACACAACATGTCACACACACAATAAAACACACGTCACACAGACAGACACAAACACACACAACATGACACACACCACATCTCACACACACACACTACATCACACACAACACATCACATGACACCAAAAACACAACACCACACACACACTCAACACATCACACAACATGATACACAGATAGACACAAAGAAACACAACACACAACACGTCACACACACACAACACTACAGAAAATACGTCTCACACACACCCCATACACCACTTCATGTCACCACAAACACCACCACACACCCAATCCACACAACACTCTAGATGACACACAACACACACACAACAGGACACACAAGACATCACACACACACAACCCATCACACACACACATATCACGATGCACACAACACGAGACACAAAACAGCTCACACACACAAAGACACACAACACGACTGTCAAAGGAAAAATGAGTTCGCCGGTCTCTCACCAATTTCGGTGTCAGATTCGACTCTAGGATCCCACGAATTTCTCAACTCTGAGTCCAGTTTCCACCAGCGTCCTGTATTAGGCCACCGAAATACAGCCCGAGCTGGGTGCCTCCGGAGAGGGACCCCGCCCCCCAGACACTGCAAGCGTGTGTACCCTCGACGGTTGGGAACACCGCCCTCGCCCACCTCCAAAGTCCGACCCCCTCATCTGAGTCGGGGTCTCTGCTCTTCCCGACCGGGCAGTTCTGTGGCTGAGTGGACAGGCCGTTGCGGGTGCCAGATGCCTCCTGAGGACGATGAGTTCTTCTTTTTGCCTTTCTCCCTTAGCTCCAGGGATAACGGGCGGCCCCCACTGGTTTGGCAGCTGCTTCTCCAGCCTTCCTCGCAGGTCAGCTCGACCTCGGCCGAAGGCTTCAACTACTTTACTCACGTACGCGGCGTTAGTAACTCCTGCGAAGTCACAAGAGCAAACTTCTTAAACCAACATTTATATAAAATAGCATGTAAGCCCTTTCTTATCACAACGACGCACACAGAAACACGTCGCACATCCCACACAACACGTCGCAGGTGGCAGGTTGCACGGATACACACAACACGTCGCACGCACGCATGTCACACATTGCACATTGCACGAAACACACACAAAAACATGCCACACAAACACACACACAACGCGACACACAACACATCACACACACACAACACATCACACACACAAAAAGAACTCATGCACACACACAACAAGACACAGAACCCGTCGCACACACACATAACACGACACACACAACACGACACACAATATGTCACACACACAAACACACACAACACGTCACACAGACAGACACAAACACACACAACATGACACAGAACATGACACACACTCAGAACACTACACAAAACATGTCACACACACGCGCCACTTCATAGAGCACTACAAACACAACACCACACACAGAAATCACACAACTCTAGATGACACAAAACAAGACACACAACACGTCTCACACACACACACAGCACGACATACACACACACAAAAACGTCTCACACACACGACACACAACCCATCTCACACACACACATAACACAATACAAAACACACACAACACGACACACACAGAAACAAATCGCATGTCCCGCACAAAACGTTGCAGGTTGCATGTTGCACGGATACACACAACACATTGCACCCATACATGCACAAAAGTCGCATGAAAAACACACACAGAAACACGTCACACACACAAACACACACAAAGCGACACAAAACACGACACACAAAACGTCACACACACAAACACATCTCTCACACACACACAACATGACACAGAACCTGTCTCACACAGACACAGACACACACACCACGAAACACAACACGTAACACACACAACATGACACACAACATGTCACACATACAACACATTGCATGTTGCACGTCGCACGGATACACACAACACATTGCACGCCGCACATCGCACAAACACTTCGCACATCACACGTCGCATGTCGCATGTCACACCTGCGTACACAACACGTCGCGCGTCGCAGGTAACACACACAACACTTCAAATGTCAGACACAACACATCGCACATAGCACGCACACTCAGCACATGGCACGTCACGCGTTGCTCACCGCACATCGAACGCACAACACGTCGCGTGTTGCACGTCACACACATAAACATTGCACGTCACACACACACTATGTTGCACGGTGCACATCGCACAGACAACACATCGCATGTCGCACAAACACACACACACAAACAGGTCTCACACACACACACAACATAAAACAAAACGTGACACACAACACGTCACACAGACAGACACAAACACACACAACGACACACATGTCACACAGACACACACACACACCACGTCACACACCTTCATCGATTGGTCTCGTTAAGAGTTGTTATGGCAACCCCCATTTTCTCGTCTTCTCTGTATCGCTATATCTATATCTTCCTGCTGTATTTCCCCTGCATGCATCTGATGAAGTGGGCTTTAGCCCATGAAAGTTTATGCTCAGATAAATTGGTTCGTCTCTAAGGTGCCACAAGTCCTCCTCATTCGCTTTTCCTGACTGATTGTGCTGGGGGCTCTGCCTGGCTCCAGCGCTCCGGTCCCTCCGCTACCAAGGCCACCTGGGAACCCTGATCGATTCCAGCTTCAAGGAGTGCTGAGATCCATCTGTCTCTTTCTGTGCCTCTGTCTCTCTCTAGGAATAGCCTCCTGACCCTGCCTCCTGTGATCAGTTATAGTTTGCTAGCCCCCCACCCCACCTCCATGGGTGTTTTTGGCTTCTCCATTCACTCTGCAGCAACGCTTCTTGTACCCAAGCTAAAGATCCCTGCAGCCCCAAAAATCCTCGGGGGTTTGCTCAGTAAGTGGGTTACTAGCAGAATGGTTGTGGGGTGAAGGCGGGGATAGGGAGGTGCTGAACCTGGGGGCAGAGGAGGGTGGCAGATGAAGGTGTTGCTCAGCCCAGCCCGCTGAGTCCAAGGACATAGGAGGAGACCGGCTTTAAATTGCTGTTCGATCCAGCCCACTGAGTCCCGGGACACACCAGGGGTCAGCTTGCGAGTGCTGATGACCCAGTCCTCTCTGACATGCTATGATCATGTGTGTGTGCCTGTGTGTCTGTTCATGTTCATCACATTTGGGGGCTGGAAGACCCCAGCCCTGGGGAACCGAGGTCCTGCAGGGTAGCTCCATTGGGAGGGAACTTGCACAAGGAAGGAGTAGCTATCCATAGGAAAACACAAGTGACAGAAGCAGCACATTGACAGAATTGCAGAATCTCCCCACACCAGAAGAGTAACCCTAACAAATGGGTGTACCCCAAGGTGAAGGGCAATTCTGGTAACAGCTCATTTGGGGCTTCTTTGGAAGGGGGATGGACGTCATTCTTGCGACAAGGCACCTGCTATGGCCAAAAACAATTTAGCCCTGTGCGCCCTTCCAGTCAAGTCTCATGTCCCAAATACTTTGGGTCTTCCGGGATAAGTCCCCGAATAATCAAGTATCTTGACCAAAAAGGTCGTCACGTCTAAAAAGGAAGAAAGATTGTCGTTGTGGAGACCATGAAACAAGCCCTGCAACTTTTGGACACGTATCCCGACAGCCCACAGGGGCCACATCAAGGAACGTTCAAAGCGAGACGGGCGTTCTTTTTGGGGAGACTAACCCCCATTGCGCTGACCAGGAGAAGGGGGAAGTGGGAGCCTGCAGCGCCATCTAGCGGCCAAAGGAGAAATCGCCGGATTCTGGACCTGTGTGCGCCCTTGGTTCGGTTCACATGCAAAGCTGTGTCACGCCAGGTTGGGAAAACGGGGTTCTGCTGCACGACATCATCCTCTGGACTGACTCAACCCGACAGGACACCTCCTGCGATACACTGCTCCGAGTGACGCTCTCAAACAGGTCCCCACAGCTCCCCAGTCTCCCCCCACCGGGAGGCAGGTGTGAGAGGATTGTTCTCCCCAACTGACAGAAGGAGAAACAAAGGCTGAGAAAGGCGAAGGGCCTTGTCTTCCATCACACAACCTGTCGGGATAGACTTGGGAACAGGACCCGGGTGTCCTGACTTTCAAACTAACCATCAGTCTGGAGTTTCACATACTGAATGATCAGAATAAACGGACCTGGAATGAGCTACAGACCAACAACCATTCACATTGATTCTTCAGCAAGTGTTTTAGAAGCAGGAGAACACCAGCGAGAACCAGGAACGGCTCAGAGACAATCAGCAGCGAGAAGGAGAACAATTCACCAAGAAGATGATTGGTTCTGGCTTATTTGCTGGGCCTTAAAGGAGAACAACAAAGTCCTGAATCTCCACCCTGCCACGAGACCCCCTGCTCAGCCAATCAGCGTGGAGACCCTGGCGGTGGCTGAGGGTTCCCCAGATGGCCCAGGGATGGCTCAGGTCACCGGTGAGGATCACTCTCAGAGCACGCTTCCTGTCCCATCTCTTTGGGAGGCCTCCCACCATGAGGGCTACAGAGCAGCCCCCTCCTTGCCAGTGGAGGGAGGGAAGCAGGAAAAGGGAAACCAAAAAAGTCAAACCCCAAGGACTCGAAGGGACAAAGGCCAAGCTGGGGGAAAATTGTCCCACCTTAACCTCCTGTTTTCCGTGCCGAGAATTTGGCCAGCACCGGGCGGATCAGGCTGCCTCGGTACCAAACCTCTCTGGGGCTCTTCCCTTCTCCACAGGGACGTCTGTCTTCTCGCTCAATGAGCACTGGGAAAGGAGAAAACTCCAGAGAGGCTCCACCTCGCGCTCACATACGAGACCCTGAATTCTCTCTCAGTCCTCAAGGAGACACCTCCAGAAGGAGACTCCCTGCAGCAAAGCCCCGGGGGTCTCTGAGATCCCCCTGCCCTGCAGCCTGTCCTCCCTGGCCGTTGTCGTGGACTCTCTGTGAGGTCACCGCCTCCCAACCGCCTTTCACCAATCAGCTGAGTGCTGCAAAAGGCCCTTGTGATGTCACTGCCACCCCCACCCCTGCCCTGCAGGGCTCATGTCCTGCCCCGAGCCGGCTCCTGTGCGTGTTTGAGCTGCTCCCCCTGGGTCACCCCCACACACTCAGTGGTCGTGCAAGGGTTCACGCAGGCCACACGTGGAACCATCAGAGGATGCTCAATGTGCCGCACTCGGTTTTGCAGAGATTTGGAGACTTGAAGGCCAGAAGAGACTCTTAGATCATCTCATCTGGCCCCCTACACATCACAGGCCTCCTGCATGGCGCAGTCGCGAGTTGTCATAAATATAAAGGGAAGGGTAAACCCCTTTAAAATCCCTCCTGGCCAGAGGAAAAATCCTCTCACCTGTAAAGCGTTAAGAAGCTAAAGGTAACCTCACTGGCACCTTACCAAAATGACCAATGAGGAGACAAGATACTTTCAAAAGCTGGGAGGAGGGAGAAAAACAAAGGGTCTGTGTCTGTCTGTGTGATGCTTTTGCCGGAGACAGAACAGGAATGGAGTCTTAGAATTTAGTAAGTAATCTAGCTTGGTAGGTGTTAGATTATGATTTCTTTAAACGGCTGAGAAAGGAACTGTGCTGAATAGAATGACTATTCTTGTCTTTGTGTCTTTTTTGTAACTTAAGGTTTTGCCTAGAGGGATTCTCTATGTTTGAATCTAATTACCCTGTAAGATATCTACCATCCTGATTTTACAGAGGTGATTCCTTTTTACTTCTATTAAAAGTCTTCTTGTAAGAAAACTGAATGCTTTTTCATTGTTCTCAGATCCAAGGATTTGGGTCTGTGGTCACCTATGCAAATTGGTGAGGATTTTACCAAACCTTCTCCAGGAAGTACGGTGCAAGGGTTGGGGGGATTTTGGGGGGAAAGACGTGTCCAAACGACGTTTCCCAGTGAACCCAGTTAAAGTTTGGTGGTGGCAGTGGAAGTTCAGGGGTAAAAGGGTAAAATAGTTTGTACCTTGGGGAAGTTTTAACCTAAGCTGGTAAAAGTAAGCAGAGGTTTTCATGCAGGTCCCCACATCTGTACCCTAGAGTTCAGAGTGGGGAAGGAACCTTGACAGCATTACTGAAAAAAACAGCTGCAGATTGACTCCTGCTAGCAAGAAGCTTCTGTACAATGTACAGTAAGATATTGGGCTTAACCCAACGCAGGGCTAGGCTGAATTAAAGTCAGTCCAAGTTTTGACTGAGTAGGGTATGAGGCCCAGCTCCTCAAAGGTCTTTAGACTTCTAACTTCCACTGAAATCAGTGGAAGCTAGGAGCCTAAATACCTACTGTAGAATTTGACCCAATAACAACAATAATAATAATTTGCATTTATGGAGAGATTTTCTTCTTCAAAGCATTTTACACACATGTTTTCTAACTCTCTGCTTCAAATAAAAGCCATTATTGACAGACAATTATATTTTTCCGTCACAGCACAGATCAATAGGCGAGTGAAGAGAACACAGTTTATTAATGGGATTTTAAGCAGGTTCTCATATGGAAAAAAAAATTAAAGATCTAGCACTCAAAAGATGACTCTGCTTAGCTGTGTGCCTTAAAGCAGAATTCCAAGAACATTACTTCACTTTTTGAAAGCATTTCTCAATTAATGACAACTCAAAATATCCGCTTCCACCTAGTGGTGTGGGTTTGCATAACATGTGTTGTTTATATTCCCTGTTTTCGATATCTTTGCCTAAAAGATAAAATACATCAGAATCTACTGAGACAATTCACACTTCGGCACAAAGCCACAACAGCACTAAGAATGTATATATTTGTTAGCAAATAGGATCATTAGGGAGAAGGAAAAGGATAATCTCAGAAAGAGGCTCTCTCTTTCTCCTTCACTTTATTCTATATAGGTTTTTATACTGTTCTCACCAATGAAGTATCTGAGCAGCTTCCTCTAGTACATTAATAATATGACTCACATCTGTCATGGTAATATCTTTTATTGGACTAACTTCTGTTGGTGAAAGGACTGCACAGAGTTCTCCTTCAGGTCCTTGAATGGTTATTTCTTTCACCAACAGAAGTTGGTCCAACAGAAGATATTACCTCAGCTAGGGTGACCAGATGTCCTAATTTTATAGGGACAGTCCAGATATTCGGGGTTTAGATGCCTTTCAATCCCACCCCACCCCCATCACAATTTTTCATACTTACTGTCTGGTCACCCTATCCCTCACCCACCTTGTCTTTCTAATATCCTCGGAATGACATGAGAGTGTGTTCTCCTGTCACAGACTGTCCCCTGAGAAAGCTCTATCTACTGCACAGACAAGCCTCATCCTTAGAGTAGAAAACTTCATGGTGCCTGAGAAATAGGTCCTGTCAGCCACAACCCTAATCCCCGGGATTTACCTGATATTTTAGATATACTGGGCCCTAGCTACTGACCCCCTGGAAGAGAAGGACTGCGACCTGGAACCTGACTTGATGTGTTCACGTTGCAGAAGTATGTACACAGTGTCTGAAGGCAAACAACAAACAACACTTCAATGGTCACTGAATGAGGGGCCTGTGGAAAAAAATAGTACAATTGTGCAATTAAAGACTGTGTCAAAATGCACTTGCACAGTACTCAGACTCCCTGAATCCTGGCATTTCTGAACTTTCCATTGCTCAGTTTTGCAAACTTACTAATTGTTATTTTAATGCACATTTTTATATATTTGTTGGGCGTCTAAAGATATAAAAATACAGACATCGATTCATATCATTGTCGTGCAAACATCCCCATTTCATTGTTTGTTTTTAAAGAAAAAAGTACAGGACTAGGTTCTGGCAATTTCTGTATTGAGCTGTAAAGAAAGATATTTTTAAGGGTTTTCAACTGTTGAAACAGAGGCACAGAGATTGTCTCACACAGGGAAGAGTGGGTGATGCAGTGCATGCTTTCCCAAGCCAGCAGAGTTGCTGGACCCCAAGAGATTCCCCCTCTATTCCTGAGTCAACCTTTGCCAGAAGCAAGCAGACAGAAGGACAAAAGTAGCTCTCCATTTTAATAAAGGCTCTTGTAACTTTCTGGGTAAACTGGTCCCTTCCATTCTTTAGCTGACTATTACTCAGGCTCTTTTCTTACTGGCAAACTTGAATTTTGATTTTTCTACGTTATGGCCAGTCTTTATCGTCTCTCTTGTAAACTTGAATGTGCCAATCCCTGAGAGGACATACTTTCTTGTTTTTTCCTGATTCGGCAACCATAGCTCTGGGGATTGAGCTCCCATTTAAGGTACTTTTAATGATGATCCCCAGTCCTTTATTTCATCTATCAGGATGTTCAAAGAGAGGTGCTACCCTTCACTGAATGCCACTGCTCTAACTTTGGATTCCCTTGTAGAATGTGTGGGGCTGGGGTCGTTGTCTCAGCTGGATTCTTAATCCAGAGGAAAGACGCTCTCTCCTGTTCAATCAAGATCAGGAATGGCACATAGATTTGGGAGAAAAAGTACATTTTACTTTTACTCTATTTCTTATTTCTCAGAAGGAACAGTACAACAAAGATAAAAACCCCATTGTGAATAATCAATATAGGTATTGATGTATCTTGTCTGAAATGGGACAGCTGCTCTTCTACTCTCGGGATGGATGCCATATCAATAGATAAGATAAAAAGACAGGCCTAACTGAGAGACTGAACCCATATTAGGGCCAAATTCTGCTCCTCAGTTACATGAGTATGTCGCTCCCCGACTAGGGCACAAATCTGTGTAAAGAAGATTAAATCTGGTCCCGAGGGAATATCGAACAACTTCCAAACTGTTTAAGAAGGGTGGTTGAGTCTAAACTATAAAGACAGTTCCAAATATGGACCGCAGTTCAGGAAAGCAACCTTATTCATCCGAGCATATGAATGATGTAAGAAAATTCTGAAAATGTGGATCTTAGATCATGGTCATAATTTAAAAAAATTAATTGACACAGCTGGACACCATTCACATTTGAAACATAAAGTAGCTTAAAACTGTCCTAGCTTGAAGTGGTTTGAAACTGCTTCAGGAAATGTGGTCCTCTTACAAGTGTAGATGTGAGGTTGCATATATGGTAAAGCCATGTATACAGAATACATGCTGATTTTAATCCTACAAATTTCCTAAACACTATACAGAATATCTAATTGTTTATTTTTAAATCCTAATCAGAGAAAAATTAAAATGATTTGTGCAAATAATTGAATTCTAAGGATTGTGTACCAGCAAACACTCTTATTTTCTAGATCTACTGAGAGCTAGCTCTGAGAGAACAAAACAGTATTTTCAGTGTTTATGGTTCTTTACTGAAGCAGGTCTATTCTTTATCTAAGAACAGGAAAACAAAAGAATTCACAATATTGTTATCCCTTTTGACCTGAGCAATTAGTGACTATTTTGGGTCTTGTGAGTTGTTTCCATTAGGGAGAGAAATGGATGATGGAGTCAGGTATTTTTTTGACACAATCCTGCTTATTTACAAAGAATGTCCCCAAAGTTCTATTTCCCTAACGACAGCAGGAATAGTTTCTTGGCTCACAATTCCAAGCCTCTTTCTATCCAGCAGTCTACCCTAAAGCTCTCTCTCTCTCTCAACTTTTTCTGAGATCACACTACAAATACTTCTCTGGGGCTCCTTTGTGCTTCTGCGGTGTCACACTCCTTCTCTTCCTCCCCCCCGCCCCGAACCCCATCCCCCTGCATTTGCATTCAGACCCTAGTGAAAGCCCCTTCCACTGTATGGCTCAACTCCTATTCCAGCTTTACTTGATGGTGACTTCTATTAAGTCAGCCATCTATTCCACAAAAGAGCTTGATTGTTTTACATTGATCCTGAAGAAAGGACAACTGGTATGCCCACCAGCTTCAATAAGGCTTCCCCTTTCCCCAGCATAACTACCTGTTTTCATGTTGTTTTTATAAATCTGTATCTTGTACACGTCCGCAAAACCCACAGCATTCTTTTATTTTTACTAACCTGAAACAGGATATTGAATGCATCATTTCCGTTACACCAATGTAAATCTGTGGTAATTCATTAGAATTATTCCATCTTTATCCTGGTGGCAAAATATGTTAGCACGTCACTAGAGAAAACATGACACTTTTTGATAATTGTTATTGTTGCCGGCACGCAGTGCCGAGAGGCGAAACAACAGCTGGGGGTGGTTCGCTACTCGGTGTGCTACACCCAATAATCACAACCGGGTGGAGAAGCAGAAAAGTTTATTTGCAGCTGCAAAAAGATCCAGGGAGAATAGAATCTCAAATCCTGCACACAGAGCAGGAAGTTACACAGGCTTTTATACATCCTTTTCCCCAGCATACCTATCCAATAGCAAGCTGCCCTAAGTATCCATATAGCCAGCCAATCCAGTTCCCTGTTAGTTCCCTTGTTCTCTGTATCATTTGTTAAGCTATACATAAAGCTGCTTTATTCAGCATTGTTCTTCCATATCTGCCCTGTTTGGCCTTGTTTAGTTTCAGGCAGTCTGACTCTGCAACATATTGTTGCAGATCCTCAACATAACTGCTGCGAGTGCCTCCAGGCAGGGGGGCCAAGGACACTTGGGCCTAGTGCGAGGGGGCTTCATCGACACTCGTGGTCTTCCATCCCCTCGAGTTACCTAGTGGCCATGCCCCAGTGTCCCCAACAACTCCCTCCTTTGAGAACACTCAACAGCCTTGGCTCTGAGTTTTCTCACTTGGGCTACTTATTTCTTTACAATAGGACTTTGCAGAAGCACTTTGTGATAGCCCTGAAGAGAATGACTTATTAACTTTTGCAAAAGGGCCCTAACACATGAGACTGCACAGCATAATACCAGTAATACAAGCAGTACAGGAAAGAAAAGTTTCAATAACAGGCTAAATAAACCACCCAGCCAAGATGACAAACCCCAGCCTGAAAACAAGGTTTGCAACCAATCGCTCTCGGGGGCAGTATAGGCAACCTGTGCTCCGCCTCGGGCATGGGCCTCAGCCTGGGGACAGTGGAGTCGGAGCACATACCCAGCAATCAGTCTGGTTTGTTAAAGTAGTAACATGGTGTGCAAGCGAAACAAAGGAGTTATGCTCCCGATATGCACAGTTTGGAAATACCAATACAGAGAATAACAATGTTACCCAATTAATTATCACCAGAGTCTTCCCAAGCCAGGGTCTCCAGTACCTGGGTGGGCCCATTTTAGCGTTAAGGTGTCCACTATTTGTGTCTTTTAAACAGTAGCTTTAGCCCGAGATCGTCACTAGATGAGGAGTCAGCAGTTTGGACGGTCCACTGTTCTGCTGACGAGGGGGCGGGTACTGCCTTCAGACGAGAGGGATGGATCCGGTTCTTGTGTCCCTCGATCTTTGCCGCTGTATGGGAGATCAGCAGGATGGTACAGGGTCCTTTCCACTTTTCCTGGAGAGGCTCGTCTTTCCAGGTGCGAACAAGCACGGAGTCACCGGCTGTAAGGAGTGGACAAGAGAGTCCAAGGGTAGAGGCTGGGAATCCTTGGTATACCTGTGAAGAGACGAGAGAACAGCAGACAGGGAACACATATACTGAGACAAAAAACCATTACCCAGCTCCCATTCCCCTGACAGAACCGCGGTGCCATTCATAGGCCATGCCCTTCCAAACATAATTTCAAAGGGACTAAGCCCTAATCTACCCTTAGGGAGAGCGCGGACATGGAGCAGGACGAGGGGCAAAGCATCAGGCCATCGCAGTGAGGCTTCTTGGCACACTTTTGAGAGATGCCGTTTAAGGGTCTGATTGGTCCGCTCCACTACCCCACTGGCTTGCGGTCTCCAGGGCGTATGGAGTTCCAGGGGATCTGTAAAGCATGTGAGATGCTTTGAATGATTTTTGACGTGAAATGTGTCCCGTTGTCAGATTCCATCCACTGGGGGAGTCCAAAGCGAGGAATGATCTCCTTAACAAACTTGAGGGCCACTGTCCTGGCAGTGCAGTTACGGCAGGGGAAGGCTTCTGGCCATCCGCTGAACCGATCCACTAAGACAAGGAGATATTTGAACCCTTGGGTCCGGGGAAACTTGGTAAAGTCGATTTGCCACACTTGTCCGGGGCCCGGAGTGGGTTCTAGGGCAGCTGGTGGCACAGGATGTCCCGGTCGAGGGTTATTCTTTTGGCAGACTAAGCAGTCCGCTTGTACCTGGGCAGCCAGGGGTCGGAGTCCGGAAGTGATAAAGTATTTTCCCATTAGCTGGATAAGTGCTTCCCTGCCAGCATGAGTGGTTTGATGTAGTTTCTGCAGCACTAGCCGGATTAGGCCCTTTGGTAAGAGGACCTTCCCTTCCGGGGAATGGAGCCATCCCTCCTTTTCCCGGAGACCAAGTTTGTCAGTTAGCTGTTTCTCCTCCCCAGAGTACTGAGGAGTCGGAAGCTCCCCCACTGATAGGATAAGGGCAGCATATGGGCGTTCTCAGCCTGAGGGGATGGCAGGGTGGCAGCATGCTTAGCCTCTCTATCTGCCCGGGCGTTACCTCTGGCCACATCTTGATCTTCCCTTTGATGGGCTTTACAGTGTACCACCGCCACTTCCGAGGGAAGTTGTACAGCTTCTAGGAGCCGGAGGATTTGGGGCCCGTACTTGACTGGGGAGCCTTGGGCTGTCAGCATTCCCCTTTGCTTCCATAGGCCAGCATGAGCATGCAGCACACCAAAAGCATACTTTGAATCAGTAAAAATGTTGACCCGCTTTCCTTTTGACAGTTTAAGTGCACGGGTCAGGGCTATTAGTTCGGCAAGCTGGGCAGAGGTCCCAGCAGGCAAACCTTCAGCTTCCACAGTGTCATGGAGGGTCACAACAGCATAACCCGCCCTCCTTTGCCCATCTATTACAGTACTGCTACCATCAGTGTACCACTCATAATCTGCATTTGGGAGGGGTGCATCCTTTAAATCCGGACGGCTGGAGTACTGGGCATCTATGATCTCTAAACAGTCATGTTCCTGTTCCTCTGTTTCTGGCAAGAGGGTGGCTGGGTTAAGGGAGGGGCAAGGCTGTAAGGTGACTTCAGAGTTCTCTAACAGCTTAGCCTGGTACCGAGCAATCCGAGCCTGGGTGATCCAGAGCCCTCCCTTTGCATCCAATAAGGCTCAGACCATATGGGGAGTATAGATTTGCATAACCCCTCCCAATGTTAGCTTCTCCGCTTCCTCAAGCACTAGGGCAGTAGCTGCGACTGCCCGCAAACATGCCGGCCAACCCTTTGCAACCTGATCCAGTTGCTTAGAAAAATAAGCCACGGGATGTCTCCATGCTCCTAACAGCAGTGTGAGTACTCCTAGGGCCACCCCCTTTCGTTCGTGTACATACAACTGAAATGGCTTAGAAAGATCCGGCAGGCCCAGTGCCAGGGCTTCCATCAATTTTCTTTTCAGGATTTTAAATGCCCTGTCAGCCTCTGGGGTCCAATAGAAGGGGTCATGATCTGCTCCTTTTACACTGTCATACAGGGGTTTAGCCCACAGTCCAAACTCTGGGATCCATATCCTGCAAAAGCCTGCCATACCCAGAAATGCCCTGAGCCACTTATGATTACTTGGGGTAGGAACTTGACAGATAGCTTCCTTTCTTTCTTTTTTTTTTTTCCGCTTGAAAGCTGTCGCTCCCCTTGCCTTAGCTGTAACCTGATTCCTCTTCACCTCAGACAACAGGGTTCTCAGGAGGATATTACAGTCGTCTCAGTCCGGCTTGTGACTACTGAGGCACCCCTCAAAGACTGAAATGAACTGGCTTGGGTTCGTTGAGAATTCCCCAGCCTATGTTTTAAAAGCTGCTAAGTCTATTGGATTGAATGGCACATGGGTGTAAACTTGCATAGTGGTAGCCTGACGTCCGTCTGCCCCTGGGCAAGCCACAACAGTCTTGGTTAGCAAAGAATAGAGTCCCACTGAGGGGGCAATCTCTGTAACCCGAGGCATCCTACCCTTATAAGGTGGGGGTGTGGGGGCCGAAGGGGACATCGGCTCTGCCATTACAGTGGGGGTGGGGGTGGGGGTGGGGGTCTGGGGATGAACATTAGCTACTACCGAACCAGTCGGAGTCAAATTACAGCTCTGCAGAATTACAGCTCTGTTCTGTTTCTTAAAGCCATAAACGCTTGTGCATACAAATGTTCATTCCATTTACCATTCACTGACAAAACAAAACTAATTGGGGGATTGTGTTGTAATTAATTGACCCTCCTGGTGGCCACCACTCCTGGTCCTCTGGTTGATATTGAGGCCAGTCAACTGTACAGAATCGTTTTAATTGGCTCTTAGTCATCGGATCCGCACCAAATACCTTCCAGTTTGCTAGAATGCACTCTAGGGGCGTACACCATGCCCTCACCCCCGAGCTCTGTCCCTGTCCCATACCTACAGGGTAATTCTGGGTGTCCCTAGGTTCCAACAGAGCATACAATCCGGATTTCAAAAGGTTCCTACCTTATCCAAGGGATCGGTTCCTCACCGTCACCCACAGCTGCTTCTCCACTATATGAGTGCGTTGCACCGTTGTGCCCTCCGGGGTCGATCAAATTGCGTCTCCTCCGAGGCCCCCGATGAACTCACCAGTGTGAGCTGGGCGTCGGTTCTCACCGCAATCCTTGACCTCCAGGAGGGGTCCGGGCAAGGCTAAATAGCAGCCTCGTCGCCCACCCAGGGAAGCCAAAAGCTGTTGCCAGCACCCAGTGCCGAGAGGCAAAACAACAGCAGGGGTTGGTTCGCTACACGGTGTGCTTCACCCAATCATCACAACGGGGTGGAGAAGCAGAAAAGTTTATTTGCAGCTGCAAAAAGGTCCAGGGAGAATAGAATCTACAATCCTGGACCCACAGCAGGAAGTTACACAGGCTTTTATACATCCTTCCTTCAGCATACTTATCCAATAGCAAGCTGCCCTAAGTATCCATCTAGCCAGCCAATCCAGTTCCCAGCTAGTTCCCTTGTTCTCTGTATCATTTGTTAAGCTATACATAAAGCTGCTTGATTCAACATTGTTCTTCCATATCTGCCCTGTTTGGCCTTGTTTAGTTTCAGGCAGTCTGACTCCGCAGCATATTGTTGCAGATTCTCAGAATAACTGCTGTGTGTGCCTCCAGGCCGGGGGGCCAAGGACACTTAGGCCTAGTACACAGAGGTGCTGCGAGTGCCTCCAGGCGGGAAAGGGGGCCAAGGACACCTGGGCCTCATGCGAGGGGGCTTCATCGACACTCGTGGTCTTCCATCCCCTTGAGTTACCTAGTGGCCATGCCCCAGGGTCCCCAACACTAGTGAAACAAAACTGCAGGAACTGAGGGGTGCGGTGTGTGTTTAGTGGCTTGGCTGCCCTGAGCCAATCCCCTGTGCCCCAAGGGCCGGCAGCGCTGGCAGGGCAAGGGCAGGGCTATCCTGCCCTCGAGCCTCTATCTTCATCCAGTGCCCTGCCGGGGCAGCCCCGGAGAGGGGAGCTCAGTCTCAGGGGCACATTCACCCCTTTGCTGTGGGACCCTGTCGGTGCCGCTCATCGTGCTGGCTTCTGGGACACAAGTGCCCATCCTGCAGGGCTGAGCCCCCCCGACAGCTGATTTCACACAAAGACCCGAGCACCCCTCATCGCAAGCAGCTGTTCAGAGATCCCACTCCCAGTCCAAACCCTGCCAGGGCTGAACCAGCAGAGCGGGTACCTCCGGGGGCAGGTCTCATCCCCAACCCAGGGTGAAGTGCCGGGGGCAATGGCAGATTAGCCACTGAGCCTGTGCCCGGGGGTTGCCAGGCAGGCAGGGCGAGGAAAGCCCCCACATTCTGATCCCACTCCCTGGCGGAAGCCGTGGGGGGAGGGCCGGAGAAGCCCCGAGTGCCCCCTGAGCCCGCCCCGTGCTGCAGCCCCGGGGCTGGAAAACCTCTTGCTGCCTGCCCCGGCCTCAGCTTCTCCAATATGGGGCAAGCGGGGGTGGGGGGAGGCCGTCTGGAACAGGGGCAGGGCCTGGGGAAGGGGCAGAAAGGGGTGGGGCCACGGGCAGGGCCACAGGCAGAATGGGGGCAGGACCACAGTTGGAAGGGGTGGGGAAGGGCCCCGCACTTGTTCTGGCCCAGGGCCCCAGGAAACCTTAATCGGCCTCTGGCTGTGGGGTGGCCTATACAGGGGACTCAGTGCCCCCCTTCCCCGTTAAGGCAGGGCCCAGAGCAGACCCCAACCCTTTCAGCTTCCTTTAAAATCATAATGAGCTGCCTCTTTTGAGGCCCCAGGTTTGATCGTTGAGGCCATTGGGCCTGTTGTGGGGACCAGGCCCTGGAGGCTAACACTGACATTTAAAGCACTCACATCCTCATCCCCTACAGGATTTGGCCGACCCCCACCGTGCCTCAGTGTTCTGTTAAATGGGCGCAGAGAAGGCAGAGGCCACCTCCCCGCTCCATCAGAGAGCGGCTGCTCTGCACAGGCCCTGGCACCAGCCACTGGTCTCTGCTACTCCTGCAGCACATGGCTGGGGGAGGCACCCAAAGCCCTAGAGGGGGCCCCACAAAATCACCTCCTTCTCCCAAAATTCTCTCACCAGGGCAGCAGGGTGCATTTACCAAAGTAACTGTGATGCCCTTGGGGCCAGCACCTCAGACCAGGGGAGCCCAGGACATGGCCAGCCCCACTCTGCAGACTGGGGTCAGCTGGCCCCAAGCTCTCCTGGCTGGCTCCTGGTCCCAGCTAGACTCAGGAGCTGTCACTGGAGTTTCCAGAGCTTGGGTATCTCCAAGGCCAGGCTGACGGTGCCCCTGTGGGGCCGAGGAACCAGCAGCAGCTAGCCCAGCCAGGAGCAGTTGTGGGGAGGGCAGGGTGGCAGGGGGCAGAGATGCTGGCTTGGCCCAGCAAAGGGGATAAGGACATAGACCATCTGGCCGCGGAGGCCCCATAACTGACTCCTCTGGGACCAGGTCCAGCCCATGCAGAGCCTGGGGCTGGGACATGTGTGGGGAGGGGGGAAAGGGGGAGAGACAGGGCCTCTCGGCAAGGCAAGATTTGCCCTGCAGTTCTGGGGTTTGTCACCATACAGGGACATCCCTCGGTGGGTCACTTGGCGACAGCCCCTGGTGGCTGCTCTTTGCCAGGCTCTCCTAGTGCTACAGTCATTGCTCTATTGCCCTCGTCTCCCATTGGGTCTGGCTGGGGTTTCCTGCCGGTCCTGAGGGAGCAGCGAGGAGAGGAGGGACGGGCCAGGCCTCTCCTCCCCAAGGGAAGTGTGGGCAGAACTTCTGGTCGTGGCCCCTACACCATAGCATGGCTAGCTGTGCCTCAAGCAACCAAGCCCCTTAGGCCTGGTCAACACCACAGTTAGGCTGGCATACATTGCCTTGCATTCACCTCGCTGTGCCCAGCTCTGCACTCAAATTTGTCTTTGGCCAATGTAATTGCTCGCTTACGGTGATGCAGTAAAACCACCTCTCCAGATGGCATTGGCCTACATCTACCCGAACCATCCTCCAGCAGCTGTCCCGCAATACCCCATTCCCTGCAACAGTGACGACAGTGCCCATGTTGTAAACTCCACGCAGCACCCCTCACCCCATGAAGTGATTCCTGCACTGCAGGGAGCCTGGTCTGCTCCCCGGGGTTCCCTAAACCCAAAGCTCATGGTAACTTTACTCTCTGTGAGGCTGTTGTGACGTTGCACTCATATCCTTTATGAAAATATGCTTATGAACAGGAATATAACATGCCTGGAATATGCTTTATGCTAAATGCCCCATGTAACATATCATTAGAAAGCTTGTAATCTACAAAGTATGTACTACTAGGGGCAGATCGGGGGCATCCCAGGTGCTGGGGGAGGAGGCCCGGGACCCCATTCGTGCTGGGGAGGGGGCTGCAGTGCGCAGCCTGGGAGTGGGACCCCTGCTGGTCCTGGGGAGTGGGCACAGTTCCCATTGGCCAGGAACCTCGGCCAATGGGAGCTGTGGGGGGCAGAGCCTGCAAACATGGGCAGAGTGGTGTGGAGACACCCCCCCTCCAACCCCTCTGCCACCTAGGAGCTGCAGAGCTATGCCGGTGGGAGCTAGGGAGCCCCCCATCCCAAGGTAAGCCGCCCCGCATCCCTCAACCCCCGGCCCCAGCCCCCTCCCACACTCCTGTCAAGGTTCCTTCTCCACTCTGAATTCTAGGGTACAGATGTGGGGACCTGCATGAAAACCTCCTAAGCTTACTTTTACCAGCTTAGGTTAAAACTTCCCCAAGGTACAAACTATTTTACCCTTTTGCCCCTGAACTTCCACTGCCACCACCAAACTTTATCTGGGTTCCTGAGAAAATGTAGTTTGGACATGTCTTTCCCCCGCAAATCCTCCCAACACTTGCACCCCACTTCCTGGGGAAGGTTTGGTAAAAATCTTCACCAATTTGCATAGGTGACCACAGACCCAAATCCTTGGATCTGAGAACAATGAAAAAGCATTCTGTTTTCTAACAAGAAGACTTTTAATAGAAGTAAAAAGAATCACCTCTGTAAAATCAGGATGGTAGATATCTTACAGGGTAATTAGATTCAAACATAGAGAATCCCTCTAGGCAAAACCTTAAGTTACAAAAAAGACATACAGACAGGAATAGTCATTCTATTCAGCACAGCTATTTTCTCAGCCATTTAAAGAAATCATAATCTAACACCTACCTAGCTAGATTACTTACTAAGTTCTTAGACTCCATTCCTGTTCTGTCTCCGGCAAAAGCATCACACAGACAGACACAGACCCTTTGTTTTTCTCCCTCCTCCCAGCTTTTGAAAGTATCTTGTCTCCTCATTGGTCATTTTGGTCAGGTGCTAGCGAGGTTACCTTTAGCTTCTTAACCCTTTACAGGTGAGAGGATTTTTCCTCTGGCCAGGAGGGATTTTAAAGGGGTTTACCCTTCCCTTTATATTTATGACAACTCGTGACTGCGCCATGCAGGAGGCCTGTGATGTGTAGGGGGCCAGATGAGATGATCTAACAGTCTCTTCTGGCCTTCAAGTCTCCAAATCTTTGCAAAACCGAGTGCGGCACATTGAGCATCCTCTGATGGTTCCACGTGTGGCCTGCGTGAACCCTTGCACGACCACTGAGTGTGTGGGGGTGACCCAGGGGGAGCAGCTCAAACACGCACAGAAGCTGGCTCGGGGCAGGACATGAGCCCTGCAGGGCAGGGGTGGGGGTGGCAGTGACATCACAAGGGCCTTTTGCAGCACTCAGCTGATTGGTGAAAGGCGGTTGGGAGGCGGTGACCTCACAGAGAGTCCACGACAACGGCCAGGGAGGACAGGCTGCAGGGCAGGGGGATCTCAGAGACCCCCGGGGCTTTGCTGCAGGGAGTCTCCTTCTGGAGGTGTCTCCTTGAGGACTGAGAGAGAATTCAGGGTCTCGTATGTGAGCGCGAGGTGGAGCCTCTCTGGAGTTTTCTCCTTTCCCACTGCTCATTGAGCGAGAAGACAGACGTCCCTGTGGAGAAGGGAAGAGCCCCAGAGAGGTTTGGTACCAAGGCAGCCTGATCCGCCCGGTGCTGGCCCAATTCACGGCACGGAAAACAGGAGGTTAAGGTGGGACAATTTTCCCCCAGTTAGGCCTTTGTCCCTTCGAGTCCTTGGGGTTTGTCTTTTTTGGTTTCCCTTTTCCTGCTTCCCTCCCTCCACTGGCGAGGAGGGGGTACTCTGTCGCCCTCATGGTGGGAGGCCTCCCAAAGAGATGGGACAGGAAGCGTGCTCTGAGAGTGATCCTCACCGGTGACCTGAGCCATCCCTGGGCCATCTGGGGAACCCTCAGCCCACCGCCAGAGTCTCCACGCTGATTGGCTGAGCAGGGGGTCTCGTGGCAGGGAGGAGACTCAGGACTTTGTTGTTCTCCTTTAAGGCCCAGCAAATAAGCCAGAACCAATCATCTGCTTGGTGAATTGTTCTCCTTCTCGCTGCTGATTGTCTCTGAGCCGTTCCTGGTTCTCGCTGGTGTTCTCGTGCTTCTGAAACACTTGCTGAAGAATCAGTGTGAATGGCTGTTGGTCTATAGCTCATTGCAGGTCCCTTTATTCTGATCATTCAGTGTGTGAAACTCCTCACTGATCATAGAATCAGAGAATATCAGGGTTGGAATGGACCTCAGGAGGTCATCTAGCCCAACCCCCTGCTCAAAGCAGGACCTATCCCCAACTAAATCATCCCAGCCAGGGCTTTGTCAAGCCTGACCTTAAAAACTTCTGAGGAAGGAAATTTCACCACCTCCCTAGGGAACGCATTCCAGTGTTTCACCACCCTCCCAATGAAAAAGTTTTTCCTAATATCCAACCTAAACCTCCCCCACTGCAACTTGAGACCATTACTCCTTGTAATGTCATCAGCTACCACTGAGAACAGTCTAGATCCATCCTCTTTGGAAACCCCTTTCAGGTAGTTGAAAGCAGCTATCAAATCCCCCCTCATTCTTCTCTTCCGCAGACTAAACAATCCCAGTTCCCTCAGCCTCTCCTCATAAGTCATGTGCTCCAGCCCCCAATCATTTTTGTTGCCCTCCACTGGACTCTTTCCAATTTTTCCGCATCCTCCTTGTAGTGTGGGGCCCAAAACTGGACACAGTACTCCAGATGAGGCTTCAACAATGTCGAATAGAGGGGAACGATCACGCCCCTCGATCTGCTGGCAATGCCCCTACTTATACATCCCAAAATGCCATTGGCCTTCTTGGCAACAAGGGCACACTGTTGACTCATATCCAGTTTCTCGTCCACTAGAACCCCAGGTCCTTTTCCACAGAACTGCTGCCTAGCCATTTGGTCCCTAGTCTGTAGCGGTGTATGGGATTGTTCCGTCCTAAGTGCAGGACTCTGCACTTGCCCTTGTTGAACCTCATCAGATTTCTTTTGGCCCAATCCTCTAATTTGTCTAGGGCCCTCTGTATCCTGTCCCTACCCTCTAGTGTATCTACTTCTCTTCCCAGTTTAGTGTCATCTGCAAACTTGCTGAGGGTGCAATCCACACCATCCTCCAGATCATTACTGAAGATATTGAACAAAAGTGGCCCCAGGACTGACCCCTGGGGCACTCCACTAGATACCAGCTGACAACTAGACATGGATCCATTGATCACTACCCATTGAGCCCGACAATCTAGCCAGCTTTCTATCCACCTTATAGTGCATTCATCCAGCCCATACTTGTTTAACTTGCTGGCAAGAATACTGTGGGAGACCATGTCAAAAGCTTTGCTAAAATCAAGGAACAACACATCCACTGCTTTCCCCTCATCCACAGAGCCAGTTATCTCGTCATAGAATGATGGTTTGTTTGAAAGTCAGGACACCTGGGTCCTGTTCCCAACTCTATCCTGACAGGTTGTGTGATGGAAGACAAGGCCCTTCGCCTTTCTCAGCCTTCGCTTCTCCCTCTGTCAGTTGGGGAGAACAATCCTCTCACACCTGCCTCCCGGTGGGGGGAGGCTGGGGAGCTGTGTGGACCTGTTTGAGAGCCTCACTCGGAGCAGTGTATCGCAGGAGGTGTCCTATCGGGTTGAGTCATTCCAGAGGATGATGTCGGGCAGCAGAAGCCCGTTTTCCCAACCTGGCGTGACACAGCTTTGCATGTGAACCGAACCAAGGGCGCACACAGGTCCAGAAGCCGGCGATTTCTCCTTTGGCCGCTAGATGGCGCTGCAGGCTCCCACTTCCCCCTTCTCCTGGTCAGCGCAATGGGGGTTAGTCTCCCCAAAAAGAACGCCCGTCTCGCTTTGAATGTTCCTTGACGTGCCCCCTGTGGGCTGTCGGGATACGTGTCCAGAAGTTGCAGGGCTTGTTTCATGCTCTCCACAACGACAATCTTTCTTCCTTTTTAGATGTGACGACCTTTTTGGTCAAGATCCTTGATTATTCGGGGACTTATCCCGGAAGACCCAAAGTATTTGGGACATAAGACTTGTGCAAAAGTGTTTTTGGCCATAGCAGGTTCCTTGTCCCCAGAATGACGTCCATCCCCCTTCCAAACGTGTTTTGAGTCGTGTTGTGTGTGTGACGTGTTGTGTGTGATGCGCGAGGTGCAACGCGCAATATGTCTGTGCGACATGCGACGTGCTGTGTCTGCATGCGACGTGCAACGTGTTGTGTGTCCGACATTCGACGTGTTGTGTGTGTGACATGCGACGCTCGACATGTTGTGTGTGTAGGTGTGACGTGCGATGTGCGATGTGCCACGTGTGAAGTGTTTGTGCGGCTTGCAGCATGTGATGTGTGTGTCCATGTGACGTGCAACATGTGATGTGTTGTATGTGTAACGTGTTGTATGTCATGTTGTGTGTATTATGTGTTGTGTTTCATGTTGTGTGTGTCATATTTTATGTGTTCTGTGTTGTGTTGTGTGTGTGAGAGAGAGACACGTTTCTGTGTATGTGTGACATGTTGTGTGTGTGTTGTGTTGTGTGTCCTGTTGTGCGTGTTTGTGTATGACGTGTTTCTGTGTGCGTGTCATGCGACTTGCGTGCCTGTGTTCATGTGATGTGTTGTGTGTATCTGTGCTACGTGCGGCATGTTTTGTGGGACATTCAATGTGTTTCTGTGTGTGTCATGTTGTGTGTGTGTCGTAGTGTGTGTCTTGTGCTGTTTGTCATGTTATGTTTGTGTGTGAGACAGATTGTGTATCGTGTTTTGTGTGTGTGTGAGACGTGTGTGTGTGTTGTGTTGTGTGTGTGTGACGTGGTGTTTGTAGAGTTGTGTAGATTGTGTGTGTGGTGTTGTGTTTGTAGTGTCATATGACGTGTGTGTGTGACGTGTTGTGTGTCGTGTGTTTGTGTGTGATGTGTTGTGTGTCATGTTTGTGTGTGACGTGTTGTGTGTGTCGTGTTATGTGTGTGTTTGTGTGTGAGACGGGTTGTGTATCTTGTGTTTGTGTGCATGAGACATTTTTGTGTGTGTGACATGTGTGACGGGTTGTGTGTCGTGTTGTGTTTGTGTTTGTGTGTGACATGTTTGTGTGTGTGTGTCATTTGACGTGCAACATGTGACATGCGCACATGAGTGTGTGCGACGTGTTGTGTGTATCCGTGCAATATGCAACGTGTAATAGGTGTGGGACGTGCGATGTGTTTCTGTGTGTGTTGTGTTGTGTGTGTTTGTGTGTGAGTTGTTTTGTGTGTCGTGTTGTGTGTGCCGTGATATGTGTGTGTGACGTGTTGTGTGTCATTTTGTGTGTCGCCTGGAGTGTTGTGTGGATTGTGTGTGTGGTGTTGTGTTTGTGGTGACATGTGACGTGTGTGTGTGAGACGTGTTTTGTGTAGTGTTGTGTGTATGTGTGATGTTGTGTGTCATGTTTGTGTCTGTCTGTGTGACGTGTTTTGTGACGTGTTGAGTGTGTGTGCGGTGTTGTGTTTTTGGTGTCATGTGATGTGTTGTGCGTGATGTGGTGTGTGTCGTGTGTGTTTGTGTCTGTCTGTGTGATGTGTTGTGTGTATGACATGTTGTGTGTAGTGTTTTGTGTCTGTGTGACATGGTGTATGTCGTATTGTGTGTGTGTGAGACGTGGTTGTGAGTGTGACGTGCGATGTGCAATGTGCATCATGCGACAAGCGACGTTTTGTGTATGTGCATGCGATGTCCGATGTTTTGTGGGTGTGATGTGCAATATGTGACATTGTGTGTGTTACGTGCGACGTGTGTGAGTGCCACACGCGACGTGTTGTGCATGTGACATACAACATGCTGTGTGTGTGTTCGTGCGACACGCGTGGGACATGTGTGTGACGTGCGGCATGCAATGTGTTGTTTTTGTGCGTGCGACACACACCAAGTCACACAAAACATGTCTGATGACACACAACACGACACACAACACATCACACACACAACACACCAGTCACCACACAGACACACACACAACATGACACGCAACACGTCACACAACACTCTAGATGACACACACATGACACACAACACTACACACCACACACACACACAACACGAAAAACAACACATCACACACACACTGAACACAACACTCTGGACGACACACAGCACACACAAACACATCTCACACATGTGTTGTGCGTCGTGCTGTGTGTGTGAGATGTGCGATGCGCAATGTACTGTGTGTGACTTGCTGTGTGAGCGGGCGACATGGTGTGCGTGCGACATGTGTGCACGTGTGTGTGTGACGTGTGCTGTGTTGTGTGTGCTAGGTTTGACGTTTTGTGTGTATGAAGTGCAGCGTGCGATGTGTTGTATGTGTGACGTGCGACGGGTTGTGTCTGACGGGTGACTTTTGTGTGTGTGACGTGTCACGTGTTCTCTGTGCGGCATGCGGGGTGTGGCGTGCGACGTGAGACATGTCTCTGTGCGTGCGACAGACACCACACAAACGGCACACAACACATCACACATACAACACACCACTCAGACACACACACACAACAGAACACACAACACGTCCCGCACACACTGAATACAACACTCTAGACAGACAACACATGCAGAACACATCACACACACACAAACACATCTCACACACACAAGTGTTGTGTATCGTGCTGTGTGTGTGTGATGTGTTGTGTGTGTGAGATATGCAAAACGCGACGTGCTGTGTGTTTGAATTGTGATGTGTGATGTGCTGTATGGGCGTGCGACATGTGACATGCGACGAATGACATGTTGTGTGTGATGCACGGGGCTTTGTGTGTGTGATGTGCGACGTGCGATGTGTTGTGTGCATGAGACGTGCAACGTGTGATGTAAGATGTGTTGTGTGCGTGAGTGCAACGTGTGACATGTGACATGCTGTGTGTGCATGCGAATTGCGATGTGCGGTGTACGACATGCATCGTGCGTCGTGTTGTGTGTGATGTGCGACCTTTGTGTGTGAGGTGCGAAGTGCGACATGTTCTGTGAGTGTGTGTCTGTGTAGTGTGTTGTGTGATCTGTTGTGTGTCATGTTTTGTGTGCGTGTGAGACGTGTTTGTGTGTGTGACGTGTGACGTGCTGTGTGCGTGCGATGTGCAAGGAGTTGTGGGTGCGACATTTGACGTTTTGTGTGTGTGAAGTGCGACGTGTTGTGTGTCCGGGCCAGTCCCCTCAGTTGGAGTCTCAAGTCTTCAGTGTCCTCCTTGCCGGCAGTGTCGGTGGGGGAAGGAGAAAGGCCAAGCGTGGGCCCCGGGTTTGGGTTTGGGTTTTGCCCCCTCAGCCCGTGTGCTTGGGAAGCCCCAGTCCAGGCGTGTCTGAGGTGGGTCGGGGCATTGCTCAATCTCCCAGCCCGGTGCAGCAATTCCCTTGCTGTGGCCTCAGACAGGGGAATCACTGAGTGGGAGCTTCCTTGCTGGGCAACGGCTGTGGATGGGCGGTTTCACACCCCACCCGGGGGTTGCTGACCTTCCTTGCTGGTACTTCTGGGGAAGCTAATTTGGGGCTGATTCCACAACTAACAGAGTGTTTCAGTGAACACCGGACAATTCTTGTCATTTCATAGGCATTGAGGAGACACAGATCTAGAAAGAGAGAAGAGTGACTTTTGGCAGCTCCTCACCTTTCCCCTGATCCCTTGCATGGCCTGGTTTACGTGTAACATCCCAATTCAATCCAAGGTGAGGAATATGGGGGTTACAGGGCACCTAGAGAAGGAGGATTTGATGTTTGCATTTTGCATAATGAAAAAGAAGGGATAATCATGTATTAAATGGATTGATGTAGGATAGGATTTGACCATATTCTGCCCGCCACCCTTTCTGAGAGCAGGAAGGAACGGCCTCGTGGGCCATTGGTAAAGAGGCATCAGCCAGATTCTGATGTCTGAAGCTGATTTCAGGCAGGAATAGACCAGAACAGTCCTGGTCACCTTTTGTTTTAGGATAAGGTTTCATTACAGTATTTGCTCCAAGGTCTTGTTTCTTATCTGCATTACAAATTAAGTTGTGTTTCTTCTCTGCATTGCAAACTAAGTTGCCTAAGGTTCTTTTGTAATCCCTTTAGAAACCATATCATCCTTTCTAAAATGTTATCCTGTCTGAAAGTCTCCCTGAAATTGTTTGGTGTGAGTGAGAAATGTGTGCATAGTTCAAAATAAAGGTGGAAAGCCATCACAAATGTCCAGATGGTCAAGAAGAACTGAGATATCTGGAAGCAGCAGGAGACAATCAGAAAACATCCACCGTATCCGACGCTAAACATGTTAGCAGCATTGATGACCTCAGCGGCGAGGCAGGCACCCTGAATGCAAGACAAAGAAGAGCTAACGCTGGGAAGCCAACAAAACCACCAAATGATAACGGCGGAAAACCCGGAGATTAACCCCACTTAAGGACTAACGACTGCAGAATGACATTGCAAAATCCATAGACGAAAGTGGGAATTGACAAGTCTAAAGCTGGGGTGTTTTGCCATCAGACTCTGGGTTCCGTCCTGCAAAGCCTCGGAGCATGGGATCGCGACCGACGGAGCCCAGCTCCTCGCTTGTGTTCAATCTAACTGGCCATTAGATTGACAAGAGCTACAGCAAAGGGGAACTGTAAGACCATCTGCAGGACGTGTGTGTGTGTGGTTAAATATATATGCTTACAGTTGTATTTTCAATAAATGCGGCGTATTGCCTTTTCCCCTGAAAAGATCCCGTGTGCTTCTTATCAGCATAAGACGCTCCCCCAAGGTGTAGAGTGTCACAGACACATCCCATGACTCTGCCCCCAACAACTGGAACTAGGACATGAATGTGGGAGAAACCAGAATTGTTTTAATGGTTTATTTACAGTAACTGGAAAGCAGGTGTTGCCGGCACCCAGTGCCAGAGGCGAGGAACAACAGGGGTTCGCTGCCCTGTGTGCGTCACCCAATAAACACAACGGGGTGGAGAAGCATAAAAGTTTATTTGGAGCTCCAAGGAAGGTCCAGGGAGTACAGAATCTCAAATCCTGCACACTGAGCAGGCAGAGTCACATACCTTTATACTCCTTATCTCTATTACATTACACATCAGCCAAGTAAAACTGCTTTGCCTTATATGGGTCACAACAATACTTTTTCCGGCAACTTTGAACGAGCATTTTAGCAATTCCAAACAACAGCACAGCCTGCTTAGCCTTGCGATGAATGAGGCAAATAAGCGGTTATGGCCTTGTAGCTGATTCCTGCCGTTATCCTAACGTGGCACCAGCAAAACCTACACAAAACAGCTCTGTCTGCAGCTGCAGCATTATGTTGGCAGTGCAAGGGCTTTCTCAGGCCAGCCAGGACTGAATTCTGTGAAGGGGGGTTGAGCAAAGAGACTTCCTCGACACTCATGGCCTTCCAGCCCCTCGACTTACCTAGTGGCCATGCCCTGGGACCCCAACAATTCCCTCCTTTGAGAATACTCATTCCCATACCTGAGTTTTCTCACCTTTATCTGCTCACTAACAGGCTACGCATAAAATGAAGATCCCCACGCTGCGCAAAACAAGTGTCTTTACACAGGCCCACATACAGCACAGCAGGAATAACACTATTAATACAGGGAAAAGAAGTTTAAACAACAGACTAAACAACCCACTTAGCCATGGGGAAAGGCCCCAGCCAGAAACTAAAGAGCCTAGCCAGTCCTCCCCAGTTTGCTGATGAATGTCTCTTGCCAGTTGCTGCAGGCGTTGTAAATCAGCCTCTATGGAGGGTCCTGCATCTGTCATGTTAAAGCAACACATGCCTGCAAACTCCCGGCATACGTGACCATGGCGTAGAAGCAAATCATCCACTGCCAGGCTGTTCTGTAGCATCCCCTGACGTACCTCCCCTAACCCATGTGAGAGGTGGGCTAGGACCGTGGAGGTTAAATTGATAGCTTTTGCCACCGTGCAGGCAAGGTACTCTACTGCATGATAATTATGAACCACTAGCCCAGGGATGCCAACGAAGGAAAAGGCCAGAACCGCCGCTTCAGCCTCTGAGAAGAAGGTTACCTCTGACTTACAGGTGGAATCGAGGGGAATGGCATCCCTTTTATGTCGGGCAGGCAGCTGCGGGGGATATGGAAAAATCAGGGGGGGCCACGCGGCCGAGAGAGCAGGGGCCTCCAGAACTATTGGCCGGGACATAGGCATATGCACATCTCCCACATATGAGGAACCACCCCATCGGTAGTTTCATGTGCCCATAAGCAAAGGAGATTTCCACACTGTCATTACATTTAAGTTCTCCACTGGTGAGGTTTTCCCCAACGTGGGGAGCATTTACAAACCTCAGACAAGAGGGGGCAAGGGTAATATTGGCCAACCAAAAGGAATACATAGAGGCATCTAGTCTATACTGGGCACGTCCGAGGACCTACAAATCAGTATAAACAAATGTTTTGTTTATGTCTTTTTAAACAATAATTTGAGTCCAAGATTGTCGGAGGGTGACGTGGTGACGGGCTGGACGGTCCACTGTTCTGCTGGGGGAGGAGTAGACACCACCTTCAGGCGAGAGTAATGGATCCAGTTTTCGTGTCCCTTGACTTTTGCCGCCGTGTGAGAAACCAGCAGGACGGTGTGGGGTTCCTTCCCCTTCTCTTGGAGAGGCTCGTCCTTCCAGGTACGAACAAGCACAGAGGCACCTGGCTGCAAGGAGTGGACAGGGGTATCCAATGGAAGAGGCTGGAAGTCTTTGGTATACCTGTGGAGAAAAGAGAGAACAGCAGACAGAGAGCACATGTACTGAGACAAAAAACACACCCCATTTCCCACTCCCCTGCCAGAACCGGTGTCCCATTCATAGCCCATGCCCTTACAAACATAATTTCAAAGGGACTGAGCCCTAATCTACCCTTCGGGAGAGCATGGACACAGAGCAGGACGAGGGGCAAAGCATCAGGCCATCGCAGTGAGACTTTTTGAGAGATGCCGTTTAAGGGTCTGATTGGTCCGCTCCACTACCCCACTGGCTTGCGGTCTCCAGGGCGTACGGAGTTTCCAGGGGATCTGTAAGGCATGTGAGATGCTTTGAATGATTTTTGACGTGAAGTGTGTCCCGTTGTCAGATTCCATCCACTGGGGGAGTCCAAAGCGAGGAATGATCTCCTTACCAAACTTGAGGGCCACTGTCCTGGCAGTGCAGTTACGGCATGGGAAGGCTTCTGGCCATCCGCCGAACCGATCCACTATGACAAGGAGATATTTGAGCCCTTGGGTCCGGGGAAACTTGGTAAAGTCGATTTGCCACACCCGTCTGGGGCCTGGAGTGGGTTCCAGGGCAGCTGGTGGCACTGGATGTCCTGGTCGGGGGTTATTCTTTTGGCAGACTAAACAGTCCGCTTGTACCTGGGTAGTCAGGGGTTGCAGTCCAGAAGTGATAAAGTATTTTTCCATCAGTTGGATAAGTGCTTCCCTGCCAGCATGAGTGGTCTGGTGCAGTTTCTGCAATACTGGCCAGATCAGGCCCTTTGGTAGAAGGACCTTCCCTTCCGGGGAATGGAGCCATCCCTTCTTTTCCTGAAGACCGAGTTTGTCAGCTAGTTTTTTTTCTTCACTAGAGTACTGAGGAGTCGGAAGCTCCCCCACTGATGGGATAAGGGCAGCATATGGGCATTCTCAGTCTGGGGGGACGTCAGGGTGGCAGCATGCTTAGCCTCTCTATCTGCCCTAGCGTTACCCCTGGCCACATCTTGATCCTCCCTCTGATGGGCTTTACAGTGTACCACCGCCACTTCTGAGGGGAGTTGTACGGCCTCTAGAAGCCGGAGAACTTGGGGCCCGTACTTTACTGGAGAGCCTTGAGCTGTCAGCATTCCCCTTTGCTTCCACAGGCCAGCATGAGCATGCAGCACCCCAAAATCATATTTGGAATCAGTAAAAATATTGACTCACTTCCCTTTTGACATTTCAAGTGCACGGGTCAGGGCCACTAGTTCGGCAAGCTGGGCAGAGGTCCCAGCAGGCAACCTCTCGGCCTCCAAGCTATCATGGAGGGTCACGACAGCATAACCCGCCCTCCTTTGCCCCTCCATGACAATGCTGCTACCATCAGTGTACCACTCATAATTTGCCTTTGGGAGCGGCTGATCCTTTAAGTCCTGGCGGCTGGAATATTGGGCATCTGTGATCTCTAAACAGTCATGTTTCTGTTCCTCTGTTTCTGGCAAGAGGGTGGCTGGTTTAAGGGAGGGGCAAGGCTGTAAGGTGACTTCAGAGTTCTCTAACAGCTTAGCCTGATACCGAGCAATCCGAGCCTGGGTGAGCCAGAGCCCACCCTTGGTGTTGAGCAGGGCTTGGACCATATGGGGAGTATAGATTTGCATAACCCCTCCCAATGTTAGCTTCTCAGCTTCCTCAAGCACTAGGGCAGTAGCTGCGACTGCCCGTAAACATGCCGGCCAATCCTTTGCAACCTGATCCAGTTGCTTAGAAAAATAAGCCACGGGACGTTTCCAGGTCCCCAACAATTGGGTTAGCACTCCCAGGGCCACACCTTTTCGTTAGAGATCCGGCAGACCCAGGGCTGGAGTTTCCATCAGCTTCCTTTTTAGGATTTTAAATGCCCTGTCGGCTTCTGGGAACCAGTGAAAGGGGTCGTGATCCGTTCCCTTGACACAGTCATATAACGGTTTAGCCCAGCAAACTCTGGGATCCAGATCATGCAAAAGCTTGCCATACCCAGAAAAGTTCTGAGCCGTTTACAAGTGCTTGGGGTAGGGACTTGACAAAGCTTCCTTTCTTTTGCTTAAAGGCTGACGCTCCCCTTGCCTTAGCTATAACCTGATTCCGCTCCACCTCAGACAACAGGGTTCTCAAGAGGATATTACACTCATCCCAATCCGGCTTGTGACTACTGAGGCACCCCTCAAAGACTGAAATAAACCGGCTTGGGTTTGTGGAGAATTCCCCAGCCTGTGTTTTAAAAGCTGCTAGGTCTAGGTGTAAACTTGCATAGTGGTAGCCTGGCGTCCGTCTGCCCCTGGACGAGCCACAACAGTCTCGGTAATCAAAGGATAGAGTCCCACCGAGGGGTCAATCTCTGTAACCCGAGGCATCCTACCCTTATAAGGTGGGGGTGTAGGGGCCGAAGGGGACGCCGAATCTGCCATTACAACAGTGCGGGGGGGCGTTTCTGGGGGCTAACATGAGCTACTACCGATCCTATCAGAGTCAAATTACAGCTCTGCAGAATTGCAACTCTGTTCTGTTTCTTAAAGCCATAAACGCTTGTGCATACAGATGTTCATTCCATTTACCCATTCACTGACAAAACAAAACTAATGGAGGATTGTATTATAATTGATTGACCCTCCCGGTGGCCACCGTTCCTGGTTCTCTAGCCGATATTCAGGCCAGTCTATTGTACAAAACTTTTTCAATTTGCTTTTTTGTCATTGGATCTGATCCAAACATTTTCCAGTTTGCTAGAATGCATTCTAGGGGCGTACACTGTGCCCTAACCCCCGAGCTCTGTCTCTGTCCCATACCTACAGGGTATCTCTGGGCGTCCCCAGGTTCCAACAGAGCATACAATCAGGATTTCAAAAGGTTCCTACCTTATCCAAGGGACTGGTTCCCCACTGTCGCCCGTAGCTGCTCCTCCCCTATGTCCAAGGGACTGGTTCCTCACCATCGCCCACAGCTGCTTCTCCACTATATGAGTGCGTTGCACTGTTGTGCCCTCCAGGGTCGATCAAATCGCGTCTCCTCCGAGGCCCCCGATGAACTCACTGGTGTGCGCTGGGCGTCGGTTGTCGCTGCAATCCTCGACCGCAGGGAGGGGTCCGGGCAAGGCTAAATAGCAGCCTCGTCGCCCACCCAGGGACACCAAAAGCTGTTGCCGGCACAGAGCACCCGAGGCAAGCAACAGCATTGTTCGTTGCCTGGTGTGCGTCACCCAATAATCACAATGGGGTGGAGAAGCAGAAAAGTTTATTTGAAGCTTCAATATGGTACAGGGAGATATTCACCTCAAATCCTGTAAACAGAGCAGGAAGTTGCACAGACTTTTATACATCATTTCTTCCGCATACTTGTCCAATAGCAAGCTGCCCTAAGTGTCCATATAGCCAGCCAATCCAGATACCAGCTAGTCCCCTTTTTCTTTGTACCATCTGTTAAACCATATATATAAAGCTGCTTTATTCAGCATTGTTCTGCCATATCTTCCCCGTCTGGTCTTGTTTAGTTTCAGACAGTCTGACTGCAACATATTGTTGCAGAACCTCAGCATAACTGCTGCGAGTGCTTCCAGGTGGGAGGACCTAGTGCGAGGGGGCTTCATCGACACTCGTGGTCTTCCATCCCCTCGAGTTACCTAGTGGCCATGCCCCAGTGTCCCCAACATCACCATACAGGGACATCCCTCGGTGGGTCCCTTGGCGACAGCCCCTGGTGGCTGCTCTTTGCCAGGCTCTCCTAATGCTGCAGTCATTGCTCTATTGCCCTTGTCTCCCATTGGGTCTGGCTGGGTTTCCTGCCGGTCCTGAGGGAGCAGAGAGGAGAGGAGGGACCGGCCAGGCCTCTCCTCCCCAAGGGTAGTGTGGGCAGAACAGCTGGTAGTTGCCCCTACACCATAGCATGGCTAGCTGTGCCTCAAGCAACCAAGCCCCTTAGGCCTGGTCAACACCACAGTTCGGCTGGCATACATTGCCTTGCATTCACCTCGCTGTGCCCAGGTCTACACTCAAATTTGTCTTTGGCCAATGTAATTGCTCCCTTACGGTGATGCAGTAAAACCACCTCTCCAGATGGCATTGGCCTACATCTACCCGAACCATCCTCCAGCAGCTGTCCCGCAATACCCCATTCCCTGAAACAGTGACCGCAGTGGCCATGTTGTAAACTCCACGCAGCACCCCTCGCCCCATGAAGTGATTCCTGCACTGCAGGGAGCCTGGTCTGCTCCCCGGGGTTCCCTAAACCCAAAGCTCATGGTAACTTTACTCTCTGTGAGGCTGTTGTGACGTTGCACTCATATACTTTATGAAAATATGCGTATGAACAGGAATATAACATGCCTGGAATATGCTTTATGCTAAATGCCCCATGTAACATATCATTAGAAAGCTTGTAATCGACTAAGTGTGTACTACTAGGGGCGGATCGGGGGCATCCCAGGTGCTGGGGGAGGAGGCCCGGGACCCCACTGGTGCTGGGGAGGGGGCTGCAGTGCGCAGCCTGGGAGTGGGACCGCTGCTGGTCCTGGGGGGTGGGCACAGTTCCCATTGGCCAGGAACCTCAGCCAATGGGAGCTGCGGGGGGCAGGGCCTGCAGACACGGGCAGAGTGGTGTGGAGACACCCCCCCCCCCCAACCCCTCTGCCACCTAGGAGCTGCAGGGCTATGCCGGTGGGAGCTGGGGAGCCCCCCATCCCGAGGTAAGCCACCCCGCATCCCTCAACACCCTGCCCCAGCCCCCTCCCACACTCCTTTCAAGGTTCCTTCTCCACTCTGAATTCTAGGGTACAGATGTGGGGACCTGCATGAAAACCTCCTAAGCTTACTTTTACCAGCTTAGGTTAAAACTTCCCCAAGGTACAAACTATTTTACCCTTTTGCCCCTGAACTTCCACTGCCACCACCAATCTTTATCTGGGTTCCTGAGGAAACGTAATTTGGACACGTCTTTCCCCCCAAAATCCTCCCAACGCTTGCACCCCACTTCCTGGGGAAGGTTTGGTAAAAATCCTCACCAATTTGCATAGGTGACCACAGACCCAAATCCTTGGATCTTAGAACAATGAAAAAGCATTCCGTTTTTTTACAAGAAGACTTTTAATAGAAGTAAAAAGAATCACCTCTGTAAAATCAGGATGGTAGATATCTTACAGGGTAATTAGATTCAAACATAGAGAATCCCTCTACGCAAAACCTTAAGTTACAAAAAAGACACACAGACAGGAATAGTCATTCTATTCAGCACAGCTATTTTCTCAGCCATTTAAAGAAATCATAATCTAACACCTACCTAGCTAGATTACTTACTAAGTTCTAAGACTCCATTCCTGTTCTGTCTCCGGCAAAAGCATCACACAGACAGACACAGACCCTTTGTTTTTCTCCCTCCTCCCAGCTTTTGAAAGTATCTTGTTTCCTCATTGGTCATTTTGGTCAGGTGCCAGCGAGGTTACCTTTAGCTTCTTAACCCTTTACAGGTGGGAGGATTTTTCCTCTGGCCAGGAGGGATTTTAAAGGGGATTACCCTTCCCTTTATATTTATGACAACTCGCAACTGCGCCATGCAAGAGGCCTGTGATGTGTAGGGGGCCAGATGAGATGATCTAAGAGTCTCTTCTGGCCTTCAAGTCTCCAAATCCCTGCAAAACCGAGTGCGGCCCATTGAGCATCCTCTGATGGTTCCACGTGTGGCCTGCGTGAACCCTTGCACGACCACTGAGTGTGTGGGGGTGACCCAGGGGGAGCAGCTCAAACACGCACAGGAGCTGGCTCGGGGCAGGACATGAGCCCTGCAGGGCAGGGGTGGGGGTGGCAGTGACATCACAAGGGCCTTTTGCAGCACTCAGCTGATTGGTGAAATGAGGTTGGGAGGCGGTGACCTCACAGAGAGTCCACGACAACGGCCAGGGAGGACAGGCTGCAGGGCAGGGGGATCTCAGAGACCCCCGGGGCTTTGCTGCAGGGAGTCTCCTTCTTGAGGTGTCTCCTTGAGGACTGAGAGAGAATTCAGGGTCTCGTATGTGAGCGCGAGGTGGAGCCTCTCTGGAGTTTTCTCCTTTCCCACTGCTCATTGAGCGAGAAGACAGACGTCCCTGTGGAGAAGGGAAGAGCCCCAGAGAGGTTTGGTACCGAGGTAGCCTGATCCGCCCGGTGCTGGCCAAATTCTCGGCATGGAAAACAGGAGGTTAAGGTGGGACAATTTTTCCCCAGCTAGGCCTTTGTCCCTTCGAGTCCTTGGGGTTTGACTTTTTTGGTTTCCCTTTTCCTGCTTCCCTCCCTCCACTGGCAAGGAGGGGGTACTCTGTAGCCCTCATGGTGGGAGGCCTCCCAAAGAGATGGGACAGGAAGCGTGCTCTGAGAGTGATCCTCACCGGTGACCTGAGCCATCCCTGGGCCATCTGGGGAACCCTCAGCCCACCGCCAGAGTCTCCACGCTGATTGGCTGAGCAGGGGGTCTCGTGGCAGGGAGGAGACTCAGGACTTTGTTGTTCTCCTTTAAGGCCCAGCAAATAAGCCAGAACCAATCATCTGCTTGGTGAATTGTTCTCCTTCTCGCTGCTGATTGTCTCTGAGCCATTCCTGGTTCTCGCTGGTGTTCTCCTGCTTCTAAAACACTTGCTGAAGAATCAGTGTGAATGGTTGTTGGTCTGTAGCTCATTGCAGGTCCCTTTATTCTGATCATTCAGTATGTGAAACTCCAGACTGATGGTTCATTTGAAAGTCAGGACACCCGGGTCCTGTTCCCAACTCTATCCCGACAGGTTGTGTGATGGAAGACAAGGCCCTTCACCTTTCTCAGCCTTTGTTTCTCCCTCTGTCAGTTGGGGAGAACAATCCTCTCACGCCTGCCTCCCGGTGGGGGGAGGCTGGGGAGCTGTGGGGACCTATTTGAGAGCGTCACTCGGAGCAGTGTATCGTAGGAGGTGTCCTGTCGGGTTGAGTCATTCCAGAGGATGATGTCGTGCAGCAGAAACCCATTTTCCCAATCTGGTGTGACACAACTTTGCATGTGAACCGAACCAAGGGCGCACACAGGTCCAGAAGCCGGCGATTTCTCCTTTGGCCACTAGATGGTGCTGCAGGCTCCCACTTCCCCCTTCTCCTGGTCAGCGCAATGGGGGTTAGTCCCCCCAAAAAGAACGCCCGTCTCGCTTTGAATGTTCCTTGATGTGCACCCTGTGGACTGCCGGGATACGTGTCCAAAAGTTGCAGGGCTTGTTTCATGGTGTACACAACGACAATCTTTCTTCCTTTTTAGATGTGACGACCTTTTTGGTCAAGATCCTTGATTATTCGGGGACTTATCCCGGAAGACCCAAACTATATGGGACATAAGACTTGTCTGGAAGGGCACACAGGGCTAAATTGTTTTTGGCCATAGCAGGTGCCTTGTCGCAAGAATGACGTCCATCCCCCTTCCAAACATGCCCCAAATGAGCTGTTACCAGAATTGCCCTTTACCTTGGGGTACGCCCATTTGTTAGGATTACTTTTCTGGTGGGGGGAGATTCTGCAATTCTGTCAATGTGCTGCTTTTGTCACTTGTGTTTTCCTATGGATCGCTACTCCTTCCTTCTGCAAGTTCCCTCCCAATGGAGCTACCCTGCAGGACCTTGGTTCCCCAGGGCTGGGGTCTTCCAGCCCCCAGATGTGATGAACATGAACAGACACACAGGCACACACACATGAACATAGCATGTCAGAGAGGACTGGGTCATTAGCACTCACAAGCTGACCCCTGATGTGTCCCGGGACTCAGTGGGCTGGATCGAACAGCAATTTAAAGCTGGTCCCCTCATATGTCCTTGGACTCAGCGGGCTGGGCTGAGCAACACCTTCATCTGCCACCCTCCTCTGCCCCCAGGTTCAGCACCTCCCTATCCCCATCTTCACCCCACAACCATTCTGCTCGTAACCCACTTGCTGAGCAAACCCCCGAGGATTTTTGGGGCTGCAGGGATCTTTAGCTTGGGTACAAGGAGCGTTGCTGCAGATTGAATGGAGAAGCCAAAAACACCCATGGAGGTGGGGTGGGGGGCTAGCAAACTATAACTGATCACAGGAGGCATGGTCAGGAGGCTATTCCTAGAGAGAGACAGAGGCACAGAAAGAGACAGATGGATCTCAGCACTCCTTGAAGCTGGAATCGATCAGGGTTCCCAGGTGGCCTTGGTAGCTGAGGGACCAGAGCGCTGGAGCCAGGCAGAGCCCCCAGCATAATCAGTCAGGAAAAGCTAATGAGGAGGACTTGTTGCACCTTAGAGACTAACCAATTTATCTGAGCATAAGCTTTCATGGGCTAAAGCCCACTTCATCAGATGCTTGCAGGGGAAAATACAGCAGGAAGATATATTTCAGAGTAGCAGCCGTGTTAGTCTGTATTCGCAAAAAGAAAAGGAGGACTTGTGGCACCTTAGAGACTAACCAATTTATTTAAGCATAAGCTTTTGTGAGCTACAGCTCACTTCATCGGATGCATACTGTGGAAACTGCAGACGACATTATATACTCAGAGACCATGAAACAATACCGCCTCCCACCCCACTCTTCTGCTGGTAATAGCTTATCTAAAGTGATCACTCTCCTTACAATGTGAATGATAATCAAGTTGGGCCATTTCCAGCACAAATCCAGGTTTTCTCACCCTCCGTCCCCCCACACACAAACTCACTCTCCTGCTGGTAATAGCCCATCCAAAGTGACCACTCTCTTTACAATGTGGATAATCAAGGTGGGCCATTTCCTGCACAAATCCAGGTTTTCTCACCCCCCACCTTCCAAAAACCACACACACAAACTCACTCTCCTGCTGGTAATAACTTATCCAAAGTGACCACTACATTGTAAGGAGAGTGATCACTTTAGATAAGCTATTACCAGCAGGAGAGTGGGGTGGGAGGCGGTATTGTTTCATGGTCTCTGTGTATATAATGTCTTCTGCAGTTTCCACAGTATGCATCCGATGAGTGAGCTGTAGCTCACGAAAGCTTATGCTCAAATAAATTGGTTAGTCTCTAAGGGGCCACAAGTACTCCTTTTCTTTTCAAGTAATCACAGTGGGTTTCAGCCAAGTAGGATCACCTGGAAGGATTTTTCCTTCCTTTCAAAAGGGCAGAACCCAAACCCCATTCAGAAGATACAGGGAATCTTACAGTAAATTCTTCCCACATGGTCCCCTTTCTAAAGCCAGCCTGTCAGAGCTTGCCTTAGCACAAGAAAATAACTCCAGGCAGTGGTAAGTACACAAACAAGACTTTATTTACGAGAGGGAAAAGGACTAGGCTAGGCTAGAGAAGGGGGGGATTAACAAAACTTGAACTCTGGAAGTGCTCCAGTCTCCCAAACAATTACACCCAGGAGGTCAGGTTGATGTTGTCTCTCCCTTCTCTTGCAGGGACAGCGATGGACAGCTGCTGCTCTCTTGACATTGGACGTCAGGGAGGGACTCCATGATGGACACAGGAATGGGTGAGTAGATCTAACTAAAAACCCTCCCTATCCCTCTTTGCGTCGTCTCTTCCTGGATGTTAGACCCTATCTACGCAGATTCAATCCATGCGTGGGAGTGTGCTTCCCAACCCAAACTAATATAGGAAATGAGTAAAGGTCACCAGATTCTTTTCCCAAGTCCAAGATGGCCACCTGACAGATAACCCAAAAGGTACATGCCTTTCTTCCCTTCTTTTAGGAAAATTTGGCAGGGGCAAGCAGCATTTTACACACCCGGAGACTGGATTTGACCAATCAGGGGACGTTGCGGGGCAGGGTGACCCACACAGAAGGGGGTTGTATATCCCCTCTGAGAACTCCTCCCTGTGTCCTCTACCAACTGAAGTGGGCGTCAGCCCCGTAGGACCACCCCGAGAGGGGATTTGACCAAAGAAGGGAAGTGCTGCAGTGGAGCGACCTGCCCGCAACAGGATCCCGTGGTCCCTCTAAAACGTCCCCACACCACCCTCTAGCAGTTGGCGAGGGTTTCACTCCCACCTTAGGCCATCTCAGAAGGGAAACGTGTACCAATCCAGAACAGGTATAGCCCGAAGGTCTAGGCCACGGTTTCTTCAAAAGACATCCTTGGAACGAGACGGGCTCTTCCCCGCAGTGTTGTGTTGCGACTTCCAGGACAATGCTGCCAGCCTCGCAGACATGGAGCTCCAGAGATCGGCGGCTTCTGGCCTAGGCCTTCGGGCACTGCCTATTCTGATCGTTACGTTTCCCTTCTGGGATGGCCTAAAGCGTGTGTGCGAAACCCTGACTGATTAGCAGAGGACGGTGCGGGGATTTCATGGAGGGGTGATGGACCCCTCTTGCGGGCAGGTCACCCCACCATGGCACTTACCCTGTTTGGTGAAATCCCCTCTCTGGTGGGTCCTAAGGGGCTGAGGCCACCCCAAGTGGGAGGAGCTCTTGGAGGGTCACGTGACCCACTTCCGGATGGGTCACTCTGCCCCAGAACATTCCCCAGTTGCTCAAATCCATTCCTGAGGCAGGTGCATGGAGATAAAACACCCCCAGATTGGTAAAGGAGTGGGAGGATCTCTTAGAGGGGTCACATGCCACTCCTTGCTTCGACTCCTGTTTGCCTCTTGACCCCAAAAGTCTTCTGTCATGGGGTCGGTCTCATGGTGACAGATGAGCGATGTCTGAGGAGTGAAGGGGCGAGGTCCCATGGTTGACATTAAATAACTGCCCTAAGCCTCAGGGTAGTTTGGCCAAATGCCCAGTGTCAAAATGGCTGCCCTCCCACACAGTGTGTGTGTCCCAACACCCAGAGTCCGTGCGGCCGCCCTCTCCGTCGGGGCTGTGTGGCCCAGCGACCAGAGTCCGTGCGGCCGTCCTCTCCATCGGGGCTGTGTGGCCCAGCGACCAGGGTCCGTGCAGCTGCCCTCTCCATCAGGGCAGTGTGGCTCAACGCTTAGAGTCCATATGTCTATCCTGTCTCTTTCGCCCCTGTGGCCCGATAGCAACGGACAATATGGCTACTCTCTCCCTCAATGCTGTGTGGCCCAACGGCCGGAGTCAGTGTAGCTGCCCTTCACTGCAGGGCTGTTTGGCTGAGAGTTCAGAGGCAAGATGGTTGCCCCTCCTCTTGGGGCTGTGCAGTCTAGTGGGTCAATGGGGACGTGGGCAGCCACCAAAGGATGGATGGCAGCCAGGGCAGGTGGACCCAGGCCCTCGTTACTCCACCGGCTCCTCGCCCAGGGCCTCTTCCGTGGCCAAGGGTTTGGGTCTGTGGTCACCTATGCAAATTGGTGAGGATTTTTACCAAACCTTCCCTTTATCTTGTCTCCTCATTGGTCATTTGGGTCAGGGGCCAGCGAGGTTACCTAAGCTTCTTAACCTTTAAGAGGTGAATAGTTTTTCCTCTGGCCAGGAGGGATTTCAAGATGATTAGCCATCCCTTTCTATTTATGACAGTCCACAGGGGGCACATCAAGGAATATTCAAAACGAGACGGTCGTTCTTTTTGGGGAGACTAACCCCCATTGCGCTGACCAGGAGAAGGGGGAAGTGGGAGGCTGCATCGCCATCTAGTGGCCAAAGGAGAAATCGCCGGCTTCTGGACCTGTGTGCACGGTTGGTTTGGTTCACATGCAAAGCTGTGTAATGCGAGGTTGGGAAAACGGGGTTCTGCTTTACTACATCATCCTCTGGAATGACTCAACCGAATAGGACACCTCCTACCATACACTGCTCCGAGTCACACTCTCAAACAGGTCCCCACAGCTCCCCAGCCTCCCCCCCACCGGGAGGCAGGTGTGAGAGGATTGTTCTCCCCAACTGACAGAGGGAGAAACGAAGGCTGAGAAAGGCAAAGGGCCGTGTCTTCCATCACACAACCTGTCGGGATAGAGTTGGGAACAGGACCCGGGTGTCCTGACTTTCAAACAAACCATCAGTCTGGAGTTTCACACACTGAATGATCAGAATAAAGGGACCTGCAATAAGCTACAGACCAACAACCATTCACACTGATTCTTCAGCAAGTGTTTTAGAAGCACAAGAACAACATCGAGAACCAGGAACGGCTCAGAGACAATCAATTCACCAAGGAGATGATTGGTTCTGGCTTATTTGCTGCGCCTTAAAAGAGAACAACAAAGTCCTGAATCTCCTCCCTGCCACGAGACCCCCTGCTCAGCCAATCAGCGTGGAGACTCTGGCGGTGGGCTGAGGGTTCCCCAGATGGCCCAGGGATGGCTCAGGTCACCGGTGAGGATCACTCTCAGAGCACGCTTCCTGTCCCATCTCTTTGGGAGGCCTCCCACCATGAGGGCTACAGAGCAGCCCCCTCCTCACCAGTGGAGGGAGGGAAGCAGGAAAAGGGAAACCAAAAAAGACAAACCCCAAGGACTCAAAGGCTGCCTAGGTACTAAACCTCTCTGGGGCTCTTACCTTCTCCACAGGGACGTCTGTCTTCTCGCTCAATGAGCAGTGGGAAAGGAGAAAACTCCAGAGAGGCTCTACCTCGCGCTCACATAGAATCATAGAATATCAGGGTTGGAAGGGACCTCTGGATGCCATCTAGTCCAACAGAGCAGGACCAATCCCAACTAAATCATCCCAGCCAGGGCTTTGTCAAGCCTGACCTTAAAAACTTCCAAGGAAGGGGATTCCAACACCTCCCTAGGGAACGCATTCCAGTGTTTCACAACCCACCCACTGAAAAAATTTTTCCTAAATCTCCCCCACTGCAACTTGAGAGCATTATTCCTCGTTCTGTCATCTGCTATCACTGAGAATAGTCTAGATCCATCCTCTTTGGATCCACCTTTCAGGGAGTGAAAAGCAACAATCAAATCCCCCCTCATTCTTCTCTTCCGTAGACTAAACAATCCCAGTTCCCTCAGCCTCTCCTCATAAGTCATGTGTTCCAGACACCTAATCAATTTTGTTGCCCTCCACTGGACGTTTTCCAATTTCTCCACATCCTTCTTGTAGTGTAGGGCCCAAAACTGGACACAGTACTCCAGATGAGGCCTCACCAATGTCGAATAGAGGGGAACGATAACGTCCCTCGATCTGCTGGCAATGCCCCTAATTATACACCCCAAAATGCCATTGGCCTTCTTGGCAACAAGGGCACACTGTTGACTCATATCCATCTTCTCGTCCACTGTCACCCTGAGGTCCTTCTGTGCAGAACTGCTGCATAGCCATTCGGTCCCTAGTCTGTAGCGGTGCATTGGATTCTTCTGTCCTAAGTGCAGGACTCTGCACTTGTCCTTGTTGAACCTCATCAGATTTCTTTTGGCCCAATCCTCCAATTTGTCTAGGTCCCTCTGTATCCTATCCCTACCCTCCAGCATATCTACCTCTCCTCCCAGTTTAGTGTCATCCGCAAACTTGCTGAGAGCGCTATCCACACCATCCTCCAGATCATTTATGAAGATATTGAACAAAACCGGCCCCAGGACCGACCCTTGGGGTGCTCCACTAGATACCAGCTGCCAACTAGACATGGAGCCATTGATCAGTACCCGTTGAGCCCGACAATCTAGCCAACTTTCTACCCACCTTGTAGTGCATCTATCCAGCCCATACTTCCTTAACTTGCTGACAAGAATACCGTGGGAGACCGTGTCAAAAGCTTTGCTAAAGTCAAGGAACAACACGTCCACTGCTTTCCCTTCATCCACAGAACCAGTTATCTCGTCATAGAAGGCAATTAGATAAGTCAGGCATGATTTGCCCTTTGTGAATCCATGCTGACTGTTCCTGATCATTTTCCTCTCCTCTAAGTGCTTCAGAATTGATTCCTTGAGGACCTGCTCCATGATTTTTCCAGGGACTGAGGTGAGGCTGACTGGCCTGTAGTTCCCAGGATCCTCCTTCTTCCCTTTTTAAAAGATTGGCACTATATTAGCCTTTTTCCAGTCTTCCGGGACTTCCCCCGATCGCCATGAGTTTTCAAAGGTAATGGCCAATGGCTCTGCAATCACATCCGTCAATTCCTTTAGCAATCTCGGATGCAACGCATCCGGCCCCATGGACTTGTGCACGTCCAGTTTTTCTAAATAGTCCCGAACCACTTCTTCCTTCACAGAGGGCTGGCTACCTCCTCCCCATGCTGTGCTGCCCAGTGCAGTAGTCTGGGAGCTGACCTCGTTCGTGAAGACAGAGGCAAAAAAATCATTTAGTACATTAGCTTTTTCCACATCCTCTGTCACTAGATTGCCTCCCTCATTCAGTAAGGGGCCCACAATTTCCTTGGCTTTCTTCTTATTGCCAACATACGTGAAGAAACCCTTCTTGGTACTCTTAACATCCCTCGCTAGCTGCAACTCCAGGTGTGATTTAGCCTTCCTGATTTCATTCCTACATGCCCGAGCAATATTTATATACTCATCCCTGGTCATTTGTCCAATCTTCCACTTCCTGTACGCCTCTTTTTTGTGTTTAAGATCAGCAAGGATTTCACTGTTAAGCCAAGCTGGTCGCCTGCCATATTTACTATTCTTTCTACACATCGGGATGGTTTGTCCCTGTGACCTCAATAAGGATTCTTTAAAATACAGCTCTCCTGGACTCCTTTCCCCCTCATGTTATTCTCCCAGGGGATCCTGCCCATCAGTTCCCAGAGGGAGACAAAGTCTGCTTTTCTGAAGTCAAGGGTCCGTATTCTGCTGCTTACCTTTCTTCCTTGTGTCAGGATCCTGAACTTGACCATCTCATGGTCACTGCCTCCCAGGTTCCCATCCACTTTTGCTTCCCCTACTAATTCTTCCCGGTTTGTGAGCGGCAGGTCAAGAAGAGCTCAGCCCTTAGTTGGTTCCTCCAGCACTTGCACCAGGAAATTGTCCCCTACAGTTTCCAAAAACTTCCTGGATTGTCTGTGCACCGCTGTATTGCTCGCCCAGCAGATATCAGACATATATGACCCTGAATTCTCTCTCAGTCCTCAAGGAGACACCTCCAGAAGGAGACTCCCTGCAGCAAAGCCCCGGGGGTCTCTGAGATCCCCCTGCCCTGCAGCCTGTCCTCCCTGGCCGTTGTCGTGGACTCTCTGTGAGGTCACCGCCTCCCAACCGCCTTTCACCAATCAGCTGAGTGCTGCAAAAGGCCCTTGTGATGTCACTGCCACCCCCACCCCTGCCCTGCAGGGCTCATGTCCTGCCCCGAGCCGGCTGTTAGCCGACGGCCAAGGATGTTTGGTGAGGTGCCAGCTATGCCCGTTTATACCATCCGTGACTTTAACCGCTCGGACACACTGTCCCTTCGCGGCGGCAGCCCGGGCTAGGCTGACGGATGCCCCAAGGTCCTAACCACCCGTGACTTTAACTGCTAGAGCTCAGAGCTCCTTCGCAGCGGGCAGCCAGGATTGACTGACAGGTGCCCCAAGAGTTCGCCCCGTGGAGGCGGCACAACTCAACGCTAGGCTCTTAGTACTCTCACCTAATGGCCAGGCTTTAGAGCCAAAACGGCTGAGGTTCTTTAATTGGGTTGGCTGCTTTACAGTAAACCAGAGAAAACAAGTCAGGCTTATGCACAAATGGTTACCAAAATTTATTAAGCTAGATTCTAATCATGTGGTTACAAAATTGCTAGTGCCTACTTATTTAAATGTAGAGATGTTACACACACAAACAAGTTACAAAACTGAAGCCACAATCCCAAAGAAAGAAAACAAAGTATAGAGCTCTATTTCAAAATATGTGTACACTAAAGATAGGAGATCAGGTGTGGGTGCTTCTTACCCTCCTTGCATCTCTCGATTCCAGCGGTGCCAAGCCAGGATCGGTCACTCAATTCCGTGGAAAGACGAATAAGGGACAAGGCGTAGGGACCCTCTTAGCTGCAGAAGCCTTGGGAGGCTGTCACTTATCTGACCAGCAGACAGATAGTGAAAAGCACTCAAAAATCATGGTGCTGTAGGTCCCCTACTTATACCTCTGTACTCCTTTATTCTCTTTCTCCTTTCTTATGCCAAATTGAGGCTGGTCTGTCTGGGTGACGCCAGCTTTCGCAAGAGTAGTTTACTCTTGCAAGGGAGAGAAACAATAAGTGTCGACTACGGGACATTTCTTTTATCAGGGTAAATATTTTCCCACCTAGGATGTTGTGGTGTGTGCATCACGCTATTTAGTAGGGGCTAAGAGCCATGTCTGTCACAGGGCCTCTGCCTGCTGTGAGCTTAATCCTTGTATCTGTTCCCAGAGGCACATTGTAGCAGCACACCTGTGCTTTCACAGCTTCAAAGGCTGTGCTGGAATATATGTTAAGTGCCCTGTTCCGGCTTCCCCCTGTGTTTCCAGCAATGCTGGTCTGAGGGCGGGGGGGGGGGGCATGGGAGGGTCTGGCTGTCTGGCTACAGGCAGTCAGGGAGAAGGGGTGGTTGGATGGGGCAGATGGTCCGGGGGGCAGGCAGGAAGAAGAGGGGGGTTGGATGGGGCAGTGGGGGTCTGTTAGGGGCAGGGGGATCTGGGGGCAGTCAGGGGACAGAGAGCAGGTGTGTTGATGGGGCAAGGGTCCTGGGGGGGGCCCTCAGGAAACAGAGGGGTTGGATAGGGCCGGAGGCCCGGGGCGGCCGTCTGGAGGCGAGAAGCGGGGGTTGTTCTCCTTTAAGGCCCAGGAAATAAGCCAGAACCAACCATCTGCTTGGTGAATTGTTCTCCTTCTCGCTGCTGATTGTCTCTGAGCCGTTCCTGGTTCTCGCTGGTGTTCTCCTGCTTCTAAAACACTTGCTGAAGAATCAGTGTGAATGGTTGTTGGTCTGTAGCTCATTGCAGGTCCCTTTATTCTGATCATTCAGTGTGTGAAACTCCAGACTGATGGTTCGTTTGAAAGTCAGGACACCCGGGTTCTGTTGCCAGCACTATCCCGACAGGTTGTGTGAGGGAAGAGAAGGCCCTTCGCCTTTCTCAGCCTTTGTTTCTCCTTCTGTCAGTTGGGGAGAACAATCCTCTCACACCTGCCTGCCGGTGGGGGGAGGCTGGGGAGCTGTGGGGACCTGTTTGAGAGTGTCACTCGGAGCAGTGTATCGCAGGAGGTGTCCTATCGGGTGGAGTCATTCCAGAGGATGATGTCGTGCAGCAGAACCCCGTTTTCCCAACCTGGCGTGACACAGCTTTGCATGTGAACCGAACCAAGGGCGCACACAGGTCCAGAAGCCGGCGATTTCTCCTTTGGCCGCTAGATGGCGCTGCAGGCTCCCACTTCCCCCTTCTACTGGTCAGCGCAGTGGGGGTTAGTCTCCCCAAAAAGAACGCCTGCTTGAACCCTTGTACTACCACTGAGTGTGTGGGGGTGTGTGCGGGGGTGACACTCCCCAAAAAGAACGCCTTCCAGCCCCCAAATGTGATGAACATGAACAGACACACAGGCACACACACATGAAATTAGCATGTCAGAGAGGACTGGGTCATCAGCACTCGCAAGCTGACCCCTGGTGTGTCCCGGGACTCAGTGGGCTGGATCGAACAGCAATTTAAAGCTGGTCCCCTCATATGTCCTTGGACTCAGCGGGCTGGGCTGAGCAACACCTAAATCTGCCACCCTCCTCTGCCCCCAGGTTCAGCACCTCCCTATCCCCGCCTTCACTCCACAACCATTCTGCTAGTAACCCACTTGCTGAGCAAACCCCCGAGGATTTTTGGGGCTGCAGGGATCTTTAGCTTGGGTACAAGGAGCGTTGCTGCAGAATGAATGGAGAAGCCAAAAACACCCATGGAGGTGGGGTGGGGGGCTAGCAAACTATAACTGATCACAGGAGGCAGGGTCAGGAGGCTATTCCTAGAGAGAGACCGAGGCACAGAAAGAGACAGATGGATCTCAGCACTCCTTGAAGCTGGAATCGATCAGGGTTCCCAGGTGGCCTTGGTCGCTGAGGGACCGGAGCGCTGGAGCCAGGCAGAGCCCCCAGCACAATCAGTCAGGAAAAGCGAATGAGGAGGACTTGTGGCACCTTAGAGACGAACCAATTTATCTGAGCATAAGCTTTCATGGGCTAAAGCCCACTTCATCAGATGCATGCAGGGGAAATACAGCAGGAAGATATAGATATAGCGATACAGAGAAGACGAGAAAATGGGGGTTGCCATAGCAACTCTTAACGAGACCAATGGATGAAGGTGGGCTGTTAACAGCAGGAGAAACAGAATTTTGTTGTGATAATCAGGCTAATCTGGGGGGACTAAAACTGCAGGGCAGAGAGACCAGTCAGTGTTGGGGGGTCCCGATCCAGTCCCCCAGCTTCTAGCCGCCCACCCCCTTAAGGCTGCCATTGCTGGGAGCCCCCTCCATCTGCAACTTCAACTTGTAAAGATTGGAGATAAAACCTGTACAGCTGTGTGCCTTGGGGCAAAAACTTACACACAGGTACATCAAATACGTTATGAAAGAAAAAATGTAAAAGGAACCACAGTGGGTAAAACCAGGGAACAAAAGCCTGAGCAGCCAAAACCCAGCCAGCTGTTGCTCCCACAAAGAGGGAAGAGTTACAATATCTCATCCTTCACATTTCTCGTAGGAACTACCAGGGCCTGATGAAATTTTGGCCGATTGAAAAGTGTGAAAATATTTTTGTGTGATGTAGTGTGTGTGTGTCATGTTGTGTGTTCTCTTGTGTGTGTTTGTGTGACGTTTTGTGTGATGTGTTGTGTGTGTCACATGTTGTGTGTCGCATTCTGTGTGTGTTGTGTGTCATCAAGAGTGTTGTGTTGAGTGTATGTGACGTGTTGTGTGTGTGTGTGTGTGTCTGTGTCTGTGTGGTTGTCTGTGATCTGTTATGTGTCGGGTTGTGTGCTTGTGTTTTGTTGTGTGCTTTTTGGTGTGCTGTGCTGTGTATGTGACATGTTGTGTGTCGTGTTGTTTGTGTTTGTGTATGTGTGACGTGTGTAGTGTTTTCTGTCTGTGTGACATGGTGTGTGTCATGTGCGTGTGTGAGACATGTTTGTGAGTGTGACGTGCGACGTGCTGTGCATGCGTGCGACACGCAACGTTTTGTGTGTGTAAAGTGCGACGTGCTGTGAGTGCGATGTTTGATGTGTTGTATGTGGCCGCGCTAGGTGCGATGTCCATCGTGCGACAGGCGACGTGTTGTGTGTGTTCATGCGACGTGCAATGTTTTGTATGTGTGCGTGCTACACGCGACGTGTTGTGCGTGTGATGTGCGATGTGTTCTGTCTGTGTGTGCGACACACACGGCATCACACGCAACACGTCTCATGACACCACAACCACACAACACACACTCAACATGACACACAAAACGGCACAAAACTCAGCACACAGACACACTGAACACAAGACTCTGCACGACACACAGCACACACACAAGACATCACACACACAGAGACGTGTCTCACACACACACGTGGGCAAACGTGGCTGGTTGCTGTCAGGGTCTGCGTCTCCCTGCGGGTCCAGGGGCCTGGCTGCAGCTCCCGCCCCAGCCCTCCCCCCGGGGGCGTTGGCTGCTGCCCCTTCCCGTGTCCCGGCCCCTCCGGCCTGGGTGTGTGGCTGGTGGCTGGTCTGTGGAAACGCCTGTGGGATGCGGCTTCCTTCGAGTTCCCAAAGGGTTGGTTGGAGTCGGGCACGAGTCTCCTTTCCCGTGCGAGAGATCCCGGCATCACCTTTCCACCACGTCCTTGCCAAGGCTCCCTGCGCAGCTGAGCCGGGAGGGTTTTTTCACCTGTGTTTTTCTCCACCATCCTGCCTGCAGAGGGAGAGCTGCATTCGGGTCTCACTGTGGTGTGTTGGTCAAGGGGTCGGATTCTCACTCGGGGCGGGAGAGAGTGCGGAGAAGACCTTGGAAAGGTGAAGTTGGGGGCAGGACTTTTCAGGTGCCTGTTTTTGTGGGGGTTCGTTGAATGTTGCTTTTGCTGAAATGGAGAGAAAGGTTGTTGGCTTTTCGGCCTGAAGGCTTGTTCTGTCCAGCAGCCCAAACTGCCAGCCTTGTTTCACCTCTTTAATGTTGGACAGGGACAGGGACACGTGAGCACCTTTGACTCCTTTGGAGCCCCTTGAGTCTATTGAATTGACCACAAAAGTTCCCACCCCCTGTGTGAGTAGCATGTGGGAGTGAGCCTCTTTTTTCCTTTCTCCCCTCCCGGATGTCAGAAGCCCCCTAGACAGGTGCATGGCTCCTTCCCCTTCACATGGCATGATAGTGGGCACAGGCTGAGAGAAAACAACTATCCCAGGGCCAAGTGCAAAGTGGGGAAGGTGACTGGTGGGGTCGGACTCTCCTTTGGGTTATTACAAACTCGGGGTTCCTGCATTTCCTCCAGAACAAAACCTGTTTTCTAAATCGCTTCTCTGCTAAGGCTGCGTCTACACTCTCCCTTGTGTCGGTAGAACGTATGTCGCTCAGGGGTGTGAAGAAGACACCCCCCCGAGTGAGACAAGTTACACCGACCTAAGTGCTGGTGTGGACAGTGCTATGTCGCTGGGAGAGTTTCTCCTGCCAACATGGCCACGGCTGCTGGCTGGGGGTGAAGAGCTCCCTCCCGTAACTTCCAGTGACTACCCTAGATAGCTTCCAGCGGGGCAGCTGCATGGGTGCTGCGAGGCCACTGTAAGCTCCCCAGTGCAGCCACATTCTTAGGGCAGGGACGATGCCCCCCGCGGGACTCTGGGGATACAGTCCGGGCCTGTCACCTCCAGGGCACTGGGGTTCTCTTCTGCCCAAGGCAGGAGTGAAGAGAAGTCTGTATGACGCGATGGCCATTCAGAGACTGGGAAGGAAAGAGCTGGTTTGAGGGAAGTTGATCTCAGTCCAGTTGCAAGTGGGCAGATGTCCACAGAACAAAGACCAGCAGGAACCTTGGAATCTAGTGATCAAAGCATGGAGGCTGAGGAGCGAATTGCCCACAGGGACTGAACTCCCATCCGGTCCCCAGAGCTGGTCTCAGTCAATCGGGGCTGAAGCACATTGACGGGACACCTTGGGGAAGCTTGCCCAGCCATTGCTGGATCTGGAGCTATTCTGTGGCTGGATGCACAGAAATTCCTTCTCCCAGCCCCTCAATTCAGTGTTTCTCACTGGAAAGAAATTCAGAGTAAAATACGGCAATCAAAGAAATAATGATGAATGGGGAAAAAAATGGTTTCTTTCTAGATGTGAAGAAGAGAAGTTCTAGCAACTGGAGGACACGTCTGCTGACCTGGAAATCAGACTTGGTTCTTGGTGCCAACAAACCAGTGCTCTAAAGGAGACGCTGAGGAAAATCAAAGGTACCGAGAAGGGAGTTAGGTGGGGAAACTGAGACACGCATCTGGGACTTTTGTAAGTGACAGGTTCTGACTAATTAGTTGCAATAGATGCGAACATCAAACTGAAACAAATGAGAGTGAACCAAGAAATCATCACTCCTGACTCAGGGGAAAAGTCTGGGGGGATTTTCCAAGGCCACAACAACAAATGGTTCATAATCTGTAGTCATTTGAATGTGGTTCATTTGACCACTAACAATGATACTTGGCCCTTGCTCGAAATTCTTCCTGTATTTTCTCCATTTCACTCCCTGACTCTGTATCTCTGCCCCTTTCCCCCTGTTTGTTCCTCCGAATTAGAATTAGCCCTGGTCTACACTAGGAATTTAGGTCGAATTTAGCAGCATTAAATTGATGTAAACCTGCACCCGTCCACATGATGAAGCCCTTTTTTTCGACTTAAAGGGCTCTTAAAATCGATTTCCTTAAATCAGTGCTTAAATCAGCCTTGCCAGGTCGAATTTGGGGTACTGTGGACACAATTCGGCGGTATTGGGCTCCGGGAGTTATCCCAGAGTGCTCCATTGTGACCGCTCTGGACAGCACTCTCAACTCTAGGAAAAGAACTGTGAACCTTTGAATCTCATTTCCTGTTTGGCCAGCGTGGCAAGCTGCAGGTGACCATGCAGAGCTCATCAGCAGAGGTGACCATGATGGAGTCCCAGAATCGCAAAAGAGCTCCAGCATGGACCGAACGGGAGGTATGGGATCTGATCGCTGTTTGGGGAGAGGAATCCGTGCTATCAGAACTCCGTTCCAGTTTTCGAAATGCCAAAACCTTTGTCAAAATCTCCCAGGGCATGAAGGACAGAGGCCATAACAGGGACCCGAAGCAGTGCTACGTGAAACTTAAGGAGCTGAGGCAAGCCTACCAGAAAACCAGAGAGGTGAACGGCCGCTCCGCATCAGAGCCCCAAACATGCTGCTTCTATGATGAGCTGCATGCCATTTTAGGGGGTTCAGCCACCACTACCCCAGCCATGTTGTTTGACTCCTTCAATGGAGATGGAGGCAACACGGAAGCAGGTTTTGGGGATGAAGAAGATGATGATAATGATGAGGTTGTAGATAGCTCACAGCGAGCAAGTGGAAAAACTGGTTTTCCCGACAGCCAGGAACTGTTTCTCACCCTGGACCTGGAGCCAGTACCCCCCGAACCCACCCAAGGCTGCCTCCTGGACCCAGCAGGCGGAGAAGGGACCTCCGGTGAGTGTACCTTTTAAAATACTATACATGGTTTAAAAGCAAGCATGTGAAAGGATTAATTTGCCCTGGCATTCGCAGCTCTCCTGGATGTACTCCCAAAGTCTCTGCAAAAGGTTTCTGGGGAGGGCAGCCTTATTGCGTCCTCCATGGTAGGACACTTTACCACTCCAGGCCAGTAGCACGTACTCGGGAATCATTGTAGAACAAGTTTCAGAGTAACAGCCATGTTAGTCGGTATTCGCAAAAAGAAAAGGAGGACGTGTGGCACCTTAGAGACGAACCAATTTATTTGTATGCATCCGATGAAGTGAGCTGTAGCTCACCAAAGCTCATGCTCAAATAAATTGGTTAGTCTCTAAGGTGCCACAAGTCCTCCTTTCCTTATTGTACAACAAAGCATTGCAGTGTATGTTTGCTGGTGTTCAAACAACATCCGTTCTTTATCGCTCTGTGTTATCCTCAGGAGAGTGAGAGATCATTCATGGTCACCTGGTTGAAATAGGGTGCTTTTCTTCAGGGGACACTCAGAGGTGCCCGTTCCTGCTGGGCTGTTTGCCTGTGGCTGAACAGAAATGTTCCCCGCTGTTAGCCACGGGGAGGGGGGAGGGTTGATGGGGTAGCCACGCGGTGGGGGGAGGCAAAATGCGACCTTGTAACGAAAGCACATGTGCTATGTATGAAACGTTAACAGCAAGGTTTACCCTGAAAGCGTGTAGCCATTGTTCTAGAAAATGTGTCTTTTTAAATACCACTGTCCCTTTTTTTTTCTCCACCAGCTGCATGTGTTTCAATGATCACAGGATCTTCTCCTTCCCAGAGGCTAGTGAAGATTAGAAAGAAAAAAAAACGCACTCGTGATGAAATGTTCTCTGAGCTCATGCTGTCCTCCCACACTGACAGAGCACAGACGAATGCGTGGAGGCAAATAATGTCAGAGTGCAGGAAAGCACAAAATGACCGGGAGGAGAGGTGGCGGGCTGAAGAGAGTAAGTGGCGGGCTGAAGAGAGTAAGTGGCGGGCTGAAGACAGGGCTGAAGCTCAAATGTGCCGGCAGCGTGAAAAGAGGAGGCAGGATTCAATGCTGAGGCTGCTGGAGGATCAAACCAATATGTTCCAGTGTATGGTTGAACTGCAGCAAAGGCAGCTGAAGCACAGACTGCCGCTACAGCCCCTGTGTAACCAACCACCCTCCTCCCCAAGTTCCATAGCCTCCACACCCAGACGCCCAAGAACGCGGAGGGGGGGCCTCCAGCCAACCAGCCACTCCACCGCAGAGGATTGCCCAGAAACAGAAGGCTGGCATTCAATAAATTTAAAGTTGTAAACTTTTAAAGTGCTGTGTGGCATTTTCCTTCCCTCCTCCACCACCCCTCCTGGGCTACCTTGGTAGTCATCCCCAACAGTTATTTTCTGGTCTGGGAATAAAAGTCCCTTCCTGCAGCTTTTGAAACAGACCAGAGTTCCTGAAGACGCGAGCGTCGTGTACCTTTCCCGGCCATCCCATGTTGATGTTGGTGAAACGTCCGTTGTGATCCACCAGTGCTTGCAGCACTATCGAAAAGTACCCCTTGTGGTTTATGTACTCGCCGGCTTGGTGCTCCGGTGCCAAGATAGGGAGATGGGTTCCGTCTACGGCCCCACCACAGTTAGGGAATCCCATTGCAGGAAAGCCATCCACTATGACCTGCACGTTTCCCAGGGTCACTACCCTTGATATCAGCAGGTCTTTGATTGCGTGGGCTACTTGCATCACAGCAGCCCCCACAGTAGATTTGTCCACTCCAAATTGATTCCCGACTGACCGGTAGATGTCTGGCGTTGCAAGCTTCCACAGGGCTATTGCCACTTGCTTCTCAACTGTGAGGGCTGCTCTCATCTTGGTATTCATGAGCTTCAGGGCAGGGGAAAGCAAGTCACAAAGTTCCATGAAAGTGCCCTTACGCATGCGAAAGTTTCGCAGCCACTGGGAATCGTCCCAGACCTGCAACACTATGCAACCAGTCTGTGCTTGTTTCCCAGGCCCAGAATCGGCGTTCCACCGCATGAACCTCCCCCTTTAGCACCATGATGCCCACATTGCCAGGGCCCGCGCTTTCAGAGAAATCTGTGTCCATGTCCTGATCACTCACGTGACCGCGCTGACGTCGCCTCCTCGCCCGGTATCACGTTGCCAGGTTTTGGTGCTGCATATACTGCTGGAAAAGGCGTGTGGTGTTTAATGTGCTCTTGATTGCCAAAGTGAGCTGAGCGGCCTCCAGGCTTGCCTTGGTATGGCGTCCGCACAGAAAAAAGGCGCGGAACAATTGTCTGCCGTTGCTCTGACGGAGGGAGGGGCGACTGACGACATGGCTTACAGGGTTGGCTTATAGGGAATTAAAATCAACAAGGGGGGTGGCTTTACATCAAGGAATATTTCAGGCAGGACTTCACTGAGGGTTCCAATAAGAAATGGTGCATCTAAGTAATTGTTCTTATTGGAACAAGCAGGTTGGTCTGGCCGCTGATTGAGCTGCCAGTGGAAACTTGATTCGGGGAAATAGTTTACACCCTCCCCCCAAACCCCCTCATCATAACGCAAATGAATACTTTTATAAGTGTTTACCCAGTTTCCAAGAATTCCTGGCCAGTTTCCGTCTCTATAACATGTCTGCTTGGAACCTCATAGGAGCTGAAAATTTGTCATATCAGCTGTTCTGGTTGCCTGAATGGGTCTCCCTGTCCCGAAACCCCCTGGATTTCTGTTGTTCCACATCTTTTCATGATTGATTTCTAACAATGTTCTTTGGATGACACTGTCCAGTGGAGCAGGAACCCACCGGAGAGGTCGGAATTAGGAAACCCCGGTGATCCAATCCCCCTGGCCCGAGCTCTTTCATTATTTAGCCGCAGGGAACCAACTTCCACAGGAGCGCGGGAGAGAGCCCCACCACAGCACCGTGCTTCACACACTGACCTGAAACATGGGGACCCTGGTTCAATCCTTCCTCCCTTGCAGACGGTGGGGGGTGATGCTGGCAGCACCAGCTCATGCTCAGGCCTCCCTGAGCCACAGATCGAGCCCAAAGGCAGGCTTGCCTCGGTGGCAGGACAGAGCAGAGGGCCCAAGGGGAGTGTCTGGGACTCCCTCTTCAGGCTGTTGCCCTGCCTGGGGAGTTGGCTCTTGGTGGGTGAAATCAAACTATCGAGCTCCCAGTCCCCATGGGGTGTGTGCCCTGGTGTGTAACACTCTGCCCTGAGGTTGGTACTCACGCCCCGAGCTACGCGAGGCAGCTGGACACAGCCCAGGTGAGTGCTGTGAGAGAAGGGTGGGGCTCGGACACCTCCCCCTCATCAGTCTCTCCCATTCAAGGGCTTGGCTGGCTCCCTGCCCAGTGAGCTGGCTTTCGGGAGTTGTATTGTACGGTGCCTGTGTGGCCCATGCGCTGTACGGAGAGTTTCGGCACCTAACTTCGCTGTGTGGATCCGTGTTGTTCCTGTGATTTTCTAGCTGTCTAAACGCATGGCCTGTGACGCTCAGCATTGCCACACCTCCGTCCCGTCCTGGGCTGCGACCTGTGTCACCAGTCAGCTCTCTGCAGAGAACAGCTGAGCGATTCCTGATTGACAGGGGTGTGTCCAGGACAAGAGACAGAGCACAGGCTGGAAAGTGACACCTCTCAGCAAAGCCCAAATGCTCCTCCTCGAGGCTCGCTATTGCCTGTGGGTGCTGGAGGGGGACAAAGTGATGGGATCCCCCTGAGGTGCAGCCTGGGACCAGGGGACCACTGTGCCCCCTGAACCCTCTCCAGCCTGGGCTGTCTCTCCCAATGCCCTGCTAGTGACCAGCAGCACCCCCGCCAGGTGCTGTTACACCCAGCTTGATCGCATGAATGCTCCCCGAGATAGGAGTAGGCTCTCTATCGTATGAATTGCTTCCCCACTTCATCAGTGGAAAGTGGCTCGACATCAGCCTTTGATAACTGAGGAATTTACCATCCACTTCAGGGAAACTCACTGCTCAAGTTGAACAGGTCAACACGTTTATTGGCGACAAAATAGAGATTTTAAGTGGTATGAAGTGAACGGCAAAAAATCCAAGTTAGTTACCAAAGGAAATAAACACCTAAGCGCGCAGTCTGAACTCTCAACCCTCCTAGACTGGGCAACAACGAGACAAAGCCGTTTTTCTCCCCCTCATGGATTTTGCAGTCCCGAGCACCCAGATTTCTCCCTTGAAATCTGGTCCAGTCCCCTCAGTTGGAGTCTCAAGTCTTCAGTGTCCTTCTTGCTTGCAGTGTCGGTGGGGAAAGGAGAAAGGCCAAGCATGGGCCCCTGGGTTTGGGTTTGGGTTTTGTACCCTCAGTCCCTGTGCTTGGGAAGCCCCAGTAAAGGCATGTCTGGGGTGGGGGCGGTGCATTGCTCAATCTCCCAGCAAGGTGGAGTAATTTCCTTGCTGTGGCCTCAGGCAGGTGAATCATTGAGTGGGAGCTTCCTTGCTGGGCAATGGCTATTGATGGGCTGTTTCACACCCCACCCAGGGGTTGCTGACCTTCCTTACCGGTACCTCCTAACCTTTCCCCTGATACATGTAAACCATGCCAGGCAAGGTAACAATGTTAGCGGCATTGATGACCTCAACGGTGAGGCAGGAACCCTGAATGCAAGACAAAGAAGATCTAAGGATGGGAAGCCAACAAAACCACCAAATGATAACAGCGGAAAACCCGGAGATTAAGCCCATTTAAGGACTAACGATTACAGAATGACATTGCAAAATCCATAAACGAAAGTGGGAATTGACAAGTCTAAAGCTGGGGTGTTTTGCCATAAGACTCTGCTTTCAGTCCTGCGAAGCCTCGGAGCATCGGATCACGACCGACGGGGCCCACCTCCTCGCTTGTGTTCAATCTAACTTGCCATTAGATTGACAAGAGCTACAGCAAACTGGTAACTGTAAAACCATCTGCAGGATGTGTGTGTGTCTTTGTGAGTGGGACATCATCATAGGACCTAATCACATCAGCCACACCACCATGGGCTCATTCTCCTGCACATCTACCAACGTGATGTTTGCCATCATGTGCCAGCAATGCCCCTCTGCCATCTACATTGGCCAAACCGGACAATCTCTATGCAAAAGAATAAATGGACACAAATCAGACGTCAAGAATTATAACATTCAAAAACCAGTCGGAGAACACTTCAACTTCCCTGGTCACTCAATTTCAGATCTAAAAGTCACAATTTGCCAATAAAAATACTTCAAAATCAGACTCCAACCAGAAACTGCAGAATTGGAATTAATTTGCAAACTGGACACTGTTAAATTAGGCTTGAATAAAGACTGGGAGTGGGTGGGTTATTACACAAAGTAAAAACTATTTCCCCATGCTAAGTTCCCCACTGCTGTTACTCACAACTTCCAGTCAACTCTTTGAAATGGGCCATCCTGATTTTCACTACAAAAGGTTTTTTTTCCTCCTGCTGAGAATAGCCCACCTTAATTGATTTGTCTGTTAGAGTTGGTATGGCAACCCCCATTTTCTCATGTTCTCTGTGTATATATATCTTCCGACTGTATTTTCCAGTGGATGCATCTGATGAAGTGGGTTTTAGCCCACGAAAGCTTAGGCCCAAATACACTTGTTAGTCTCTAAGGTGCCACAAGTATTCCTCGTTTTGTTTTGTTTTTTGCTAATACAAACTAACACGGCTCCCACTCTGAACTAAATGATTGCATCTCTCCCCACTATAGATCTAGAAGCACAAAGAACACCCTGGAGACGAGGCCTTTAAATGTTAGGAAACATCAGAGTTAAGGTGACGTGTACATACTTCCTTCGCAGTGCTGTTGTGCATGTGTGTTATGATACAGACTCACAGGTGTGGCCCTGGGGTCAATTCCCTGCCCCCCACAGCATCAATTTCCTCCAGACTCCCAAGGGAAGTGGTGCTTCCTCCATCCCTTGATGAGATGCCTTTCTGGAGTCTGCTTTGGTCCAGAACTCGCCACTGTGCCATACAGGAGGCCTGTGATGTGTAGGGGGCCAGATGAGATGATCTAAGAGTCTCTTCTGGCCTTCAAGTCTCCAAATCTCTGCAAAACCGCGTGTGGCACATTGAGCATCCTCTGATGGTTCCACGTGTGGCCTGCGTGAACCCTTGCACGACCACTGAGTGTGTGGGGGTGACCCAGGGGGAGCAGCTCAAACATGCACAGGAGCCGGCTCGGGGCAGGACATGAGCCCTGCAGGGCAGGGGTGGGGGTGGCAGTGACATCACAAGGGCCTTTTGCAGCACTCAGCTGATTGGTGAAAGGAGGTTGGGAGGCGGTGACCTCACAGAGAGCCCACGACAATGGCCAGGGAGGACAGGCTGCAGGGCAGGGGGATCTCAGAGACCCCCGGGGCTTTGCTGCAGGGAGTCTCCTTCTGGAGGTGTCTCCTTGAGGACTGAGAGAGAATTCAGGGTCTCGTATGTGAGCGCGAGGTGGAGCCTCTCTGGAGTTTTCTCCTTTCCCACTGCTCATTGAGCGAGAAGACAGACGTCCCTGTGGAGAAGGGAAGAGCCCCAGAGAGGTTTGGTACCAAGGCAGCCTGATCCGCCCGGTGCTGGCCAAATTCTTGGCATGGAAAACAGGAGGTTAAGGTGGGACAATTTTCCCCCAGCTAGGCCTTTGTCCCTTCGAGTCATTGGGGTTTGTCTTTTTTGGTTTCCCTTTTCCTGCTGCCCTCCCTCCACTGGCAAGGAGGGGGCTGCTCTGTCGCCCTCATGGTGGGAGGCCTCCCAAAGAGTTGGGACAGGAAGCGTGCTCTGAGAGTGATCCTCACCGGTGACCTGAGCCATCCCTGGGCCATCTGGGGAACCCTCAGCCACCGCCAGAGTCTCCACGCTGATTGGCTGAGCAGGGGGTCTCGTGGCAGGAAGGAGACTCAGGACTTTGTTGTTTTCCTTTAAGGCCCAGCAAATAAACCAGAACCAATCATCTGCTTGGTGAATTGTTCTCCTTCTCGCTGCTGATTGTCTCTGAGCCGTTCCTGGTTCTCGCTGGTGTTCTTGTGCTTCTGAAACACTTGCTGAAGAATCAGTGTGAATGGCTGTTGGTCTATAGCTAATTGCAGGTCCCTTTATTCTGATCATTCAGTGTGTGAAACTCTTCACTGATCATAGAATCATAGAATATCAGGGTTGGAAGGCACCTCAGGAGGTCATCTAGCCCAACCCCCTGCTCAAAGCAGGACCTATCCCCAACTAAATCATCCCAGCCAGGGCTTTGTCAAGCCTGACCTTAAAAACTTCTGAGGAAGGAAATTTCACCACCTCCCTAGGGAACGCATTCCAGTGTTTCACCACCCTCCCAGTGAAAAAGTTTTTCCTAATATCCAACCTAAACCTCCCCCACTGCAACTTGAGACCATTACTCCTTGTAATGTCATCAGCTACCACTGAGAACAGTCTAGATCCATCCTCTTTGGAACCCCCTTTCAGGTAGTTGAAAGCAGCTATCAAATCCCCCCTCATTCTTCTCTTCCGCAGACTAAACAATCCCAGTTCCCTCAGCCTCTCCTCATAACTCATGTGCTCCAGCCCCCAATCATTTTTGTTGCCCTCCACTGGACTCTTTCCAATTTTTCCGCATCCTCCTTGTAATGAGGGGCCCAAAACTGGACACAGTACTCCAGATGAGGCCTCACCAATGTCGAATAGAGGGGAACGATCACGTCCCTCGATCTGCTGGCAATGCCCCTACTTTTACATCCCAAAACGCCATTGGTCTTCTTGGCAACAAGGGCACACTGTTGACTCATATCCAGTTTCTCGTCCACTAGAACCCCAGGTCCTTTTCCGCAGAACTGTTGCCGAGCCATTCGGTCCCTAGTCTGTAGCGGTGTATGGGATTGTTCCGTCCTAAGTGCAGGACTCTGCACTTGCCCTTGTTGAACCTCATCAGATTTCTTTTGGCCCAATCCTCTAATTTGTCTAGGGCCCTCTGTATCCTGTCCCTACCCTCTAGTGTATCTACTTCTCTTCCCAGTTTAGTGTCATCTGCAAACTTGCTGAGGGTGCAATTCACACCATCCTCCAGATCATTACTGAAGATATTGAACAAAAGTGGCCCCAGGACTGACCCCTGGGGCACTCCACTAGATACCAGCTGCCAACTAGACATGGAGCCATTGATCACTACCCGTTGAGCCCGACAATCTAGCCAGCTTTCTATCCACCTTATAGTCCATTCATCCAGCCCATACTTCTTTAACTTCCTGGCAAGAATACTGTGGGAGACCGTGTCAAAAGCTTTGCTAAAATCAAGGAACAACACGTCCACTGCTTTCCCCTCATCCACAGAGCCAGTTATCTCGTCATAGAATGATGGTTTGTTTGAAAGCCAGGACACCCGGGTCCTGTTCCCAACTCTATCCCGACAGGTTGTGTGATGGAAGACAAGGCCCTTCGCCTTTCTCAGCCTTTGTTTCTCCCTCTGTCAGTCGGGGAGAACAATCCTCTCACACCTGCCTCCCGGTGGGGGGTGGCTGGGGAGCTGTGGGGACCTGTTTGAGAGCGTCACTCGGAGCAGGGTATCGTAGGAGGTGTCCCGTCGGGTTGAGTCATTCCAGAGGATGATGTCGTGCAGCAGAACCCCGTTTTCCCAACCTGGCGTGACACAGCTTTGCATGTGAACCGAACCAAGGGCGCACACAGGTCCAGAAGCCGGCGATTTCTCCTTTGGCTGCTAGATGGCGCTGCAGGCTCCCACTTCCCCCTTCTCCTGGTCAGCGCAATGGGGTTTAGTCTCCCCAAAAAGAACGCCCGTCTCGCTTTGAACGTTCCTTGATGTGCCCCCTGTGGACTGTCGGGATACGTGTCCAGAAGTTACAGGGCTTGTTTCATGGTCTCCACAACGACAATCGTTCTTCCTTTTTAGATGTGACGACCTTTTTGGTCAAGATCCTTGATTATTCGGGGACCTATCCCGGAAGACCCAAAGTATTTGGGACATAAGACTTGTCTGGAAGGGCGCACAGGGCTAAAGTGTTTTTGCCCATAGCAGGTTCCTTGTCCCAAGAATGACGTCCATCCCCCTTCCAAACATGTTTTGAGTCGTGTTGTGTGTGTGACGTGTTGTGTGTGATGTGCGAGGTGCAACGCGCAATATGTCTGTGCGACATGTGACGTGCTGTGTGTGCATGCGACGTGCGACGTGTTGTGTGTCCGACATTCGACGTGTTGTGTGTGTGACATGCGACGCTCGACATGTTGTGTGTGTAGGTGTGACGTGCGATGTGCGATGTGCCACGTGTGAAGTGTTTGTGCGGCTTGCAGCATGTGATGTGTTGTGTGTGTCCATGCGACGTGCAACATGTGATGTGTTGTATGTGTAACGTGTTGTATGTCATGTTGTGTGTATTATGTGTTGTGTTTCATGTTGTGTGTGTCATATTTTATGTGTTCTGTGTTGTATTGTGTGTGTGAGAGATACACCTTTCTGTGTATGTGTGACATGTTGTGTGTGTGTCGTGTTGTGTGTCCTGTTGTGCGTGTTTGTGTGTGACGTGTTTCTGTGTGCGTGTCATGCGACTTGCGTGCCTGTGTGCATGCGATGTGTTGTGTGTATCTGTGCTACGTGCGACATGTTTTGTGGGACATTCAATGTGTTTCTGTGTGTATCATGTTGTGTGTGTGTCGTGGTGTGTGTCTTGTGCTGTTTGTCATGTTATGTTTGTGTGTGAGACGGGTTGTGTATCGTGTTTTGTGTGTGTGTGAGACGTGTGTGTGTGTGTTGTGTTGTGTGTGTGTGACGTGGTGTTTGTAGAGTTGTGTAGATTGTGTGTGTGGTGTTGTGTTTGTAGTGTCATATGATGTGTGTGTGTGACGTGTTGTGTGTCATGTGTTTGTGTGTGTGATGTGTTGTGTGTCGTGGTTGTGTGTGTCGTGTTATGTGTGTGTTTGTGTGTGAGACGGGTTGTGTATCTTGTGTTTGTGTGCATGAGACATTTTTGTGTGTGTGACATGTGTGACGGGTTGTGTGTCACGTTGTGTGTGTGTTTGTGTGTGACATGTTTTTGTGTGTGTGTCGTTTGACGTGCAACATGTGACATGCATACATGAGTGTGTGCGACTTGTTGTGTGTATCCGTGCAATATGCAACGTGCAATAGGTGTGGGACGTGCGATGTGTTTCTGTGTGTGTTGTGTTGTGTGTGTTTGTGTGTGAGTTGTTTTGTGTGTCGTGTTGTGTGTGTCATGATATGTGTGTGTGACGTGTTGTGTGTCATTTTGTGTGTCGCCTAGAGTGTTGTGTGGATTGTGTGTGTGGTGTTGTGTTTGTGGTGACATGTGACGTGTGTGTGTGAGACGTGTTTTGTGTAGTGTTGTGTGTATGTGTGATGTGTGTCATGTTGTGTCTGTCTGTGTGACGTGTTGTGTGACGTGTTGAGTGTGTGTGCGGTGTTGTGTTTTTGGTGTCATGGGATGTGTTGTGCGTGACATGCTGTGTGTCGTGTGTGTTCGTGTCTGTCTGTGTGACGTGTTGTGTGTATGACATGTTGTGTGTAGTGTTTTGTGTCTGTGTGACATGGTGTATGTCGTATTGTGTGTGTGTGAGACGTGGTTGTGAGTGTGACATTCGATGTGCTGTGTGTGCATGCGACGCGCAGCGTGTTGTGTGTGTCCATGCTATGTGCAATGTGCATCATGCGACAAGCGACGTTTTGTGTATGTGCGTGCGACGTCCGATGTTTTGTGTGTGTGATGTGCAATATGTGACATTGTGTGTGTTACGTGCGACGTGTTGTGCATGTGACATACAACATGCTGTGTGTGTGTTCGTGCGACACGCGTGGGACATGTGTGTGACGTTCGGCGTGCAATGTGTTGTTTTTGCGCGTGCGACACACACCAAGTCACACAAAACACATCTGATGACACACAACACGACACACAACACATCACACACACAACACACCAGTCACCACACAGACACACACACAAAACAACACGCAACACGACACACCACCCTCTAGATGACACCCACAACATGACACACAACACTACACACACAACACAGCACACACACACACAACACGAAAAACAACACATCACACACACACTGAACACAACACTCTGGACGACACACAGCACGCACACAACACAACACAGCACACACACAAACACATCTCACACACATGTGTTGTGCGTCGTGCTGTGTGTGTCAGATGTGCGATGCGCAATGTACTGTGGGTGTGACTTGCTGTGTGAGCGTGCGACGTGGTGTGCGTGCGACATGTGTGCACGTGTGTGTGTGACGTGTGCTGTGTTGTGTGTGCTAGGTTCGACGTTTTGTGTGTATGAAGTGCAGCGTGCGATGTGTTGTATGTGTGACGTGTGACGTGTTGTGTCTGACGGGTGACTTTTGTGTGTGTGACGTGTCACGTGTTCTCTGTGCGGCATGCGGGGTGTGGCATGCGACGTGAGACATGTCTCTGTGCGTGCGACAGACACCACACAAACAGCACACAACACATCACACATACAACACACCACTCAGACACACACACACAACAGAACACACAACACGTCCCACACACACTGAATACAACACTCTAGACAGACAACACATGCAGAACACATCACACACACACAAACACATCTCACACACACAAGTGTTGTGTGTCGTGCTGTGTGTGTGTGACGTGTTGTGTGTGTGAGATATGCAAAACGCGACGTGCTGTGTGTTTGAATTGTGATGTGTGATGTGCTGTGTGGGCGTGTGACATGTGACATGCGACGAATGACATGTTGTGTGTGATGCACGGGGCTTTGTGTGTGTGATGTGCGACGTGCGATGTGTTGTGTGCGTGAGACGTGCAACGTGTGATGTAAGATGTGTTGTGTGCGTGAGTGCAACGTGTGACATGTGACATGCTGTGTGTGCATGCGAATTGCGATGTGCGGTGTACGACATGCATCGTGCGTCGTGTTGTGTGTGATGTGCGACCTTTGTGTGTGAGGTGCGAAGTGCGACATGTTCTGTGAGTGTGTGTCTGTGTAGTGTGTTGTGTGATCTGTTGTGTGTCATGTTTTGTGTGCGTGTGAGACGTGTTTGTGTGTGCGACGTGCGACGTGCTGTGTGCGTGCAACGTGCAAGGAGTTGTGGGTGCGACATTTGACGTTTTGTGTGTTTGAAGTGTGACGTGTTCTGTGTCCGGGTCAGTCCCCTCAGTGTCGGTTGGGGGAGGAGAAAGGCCAAGCGTGGGCCCCGGGTTTGGGTTTGGGTTTTGCCCCCTCAGCCCGTGTGCTTGGGAAGCCCCAGTCCAGGCGTGTCTGAGGTGGGTTCGGGGCATTGCTCAATCTCCCAGCACGGTGCAGCAATTCCCTTGCTGTGGCCTCAGGCAGGTGAATCATTGAATGGGAGCTTCCTTGCTGGGCAACGGCTGTGGATGGGCTGTTTCACACCCCACCCGGGGGTTGCTGACCTTCCTTGCTGGTACTTCTGGGGAAGCTAATTTGGGGCTGATTCCACAACTAACAGCGTGTTTCAGTGAACACCGGACAATTCTTGTCATTTCATAGGCATTGAGGAGACACAGATCTAGAAAGAGAGAAGAGTGACTTTTGGCAGCTCCTCACCTTTCCCCTGATCCCTTGCATGGCCTGGTTTACGTGTAACATCCCAATTCAATCCAAGGTGAGGAATATGGGGGTTACAGGGCACCTAGAGAAGGAGGATTTGATGTTTGCATTTTGCATAATGAAAAAGAAGGGATAATCATGTATTAAATGGATTGATGTAGGATAGGATTTGACCATATTCTGCCCGCCACCCTTTCTGAGAGCAGGAAGGAACGGCCTCGTGGGCCATTGGTAAAGAGGCATCAGCCAGATTCTGATGTCTGAAGCTGATTTTAGGCAGGAATGGACCAGAACAGTCCTGGTCACCTTTTGTTTTAGGATAAGGTTTCATTACGGTATTTGCTCCAAGGTCTTGTTTCTTATCTGCATTACAAATTAAGTTGTGTTTCTTCTCTGCATTGCAAACTAAGTTGCCTAAGGTTCTTTTGTAATCCCTTTAGAAACCATATCATCCTTTCTAAAATGTTATCCTGTCTGAAAGTCTCCCTGAAATTGTTTGGTGTGAGTGAGAAATGTGTGCATAGTTCAAAATAAAGGTGGAAAGCCATCACAAATGTCCAGATGGTCAAGAAGACGTGAGAGACTTGGAAACAGCAGGAGACAATCAGAAAACATCCACCGTATCCGACGCTAAACATGTTAGCAGCATTGATGACCTCAGCGGCGAGGCAGGCACCCTGAATGCAGGACAAAGAAGAGCTAACGCTGGGAAGCCAACAAAACCACCAAATGATAACGGCGGAAAACCTGGAGATTAACCCCACTTAAGGACTAACGATTACAGAATGACACTGCAAAATCCATCGATGAAAGTGGGAATTGACAAGTCTAAAGCTGGGGTGTTTTGCCATCAGACTCTGGGTTCCGTCCTGCAAAGCCTCGGAGCATGGGATCGCGACCGACGGAGCCCAGCTCCTCGCTTGTGTTCAATCTAACTGGCCATTAGATTGACAAGAGCTACAGGAAACTGGTAACTGTAAGACCATCTGCAGGACGTGTGTATGTGGTTAAATATATATGCTTACAGTTGTATTTTCAATAAATGCGGCGTATTGCCTTTTCCCCTGAAAAGATCCCGTGTGCTTCTTACCAGCATAAGACGCTCCCCCAAGGTGTAGAGTGTCACAGACACATCCCATGACTCTGCCCCCAACAACTGGAATTAGGACATGAATGTGGGAGAAACAAGAATTGTTTTAATGGTTTATTTACAGTAACTGGAAAGCAGGTGTTGCCGGCACCCAGTGCCAGAGGCGAGGAACAACAGGGGTTCGCTGCCCTGTGTGCGTCACCCAATAAACACAACGGGGTGGAGAAGCATAAAAGTTTATTTGGAGCTCCAAGGAAGGTCCAGGGAGTACAGAATCTCAGATCCTGCACACTGAGCAGGCAGAGTCACATACCTTTATACTCCTTATCTCTATTACATTACACATCAGCCAAGTAAAACTGCTTTGCCTTATATGGGTCACAACAATACTTTTTCCGGCAACTTTGAACGAGCATTTTAGCAATTCCAAACAGCAGCACAGCCGGCTTAGCCTTGCGATGAATGAGGCAAATAAGCGGTTATGGCCTTGTAGCTGATTCCTGCCGTTATCCTAACGTGGCACCAGCAAAACCGACACAGAACAGCTCTGTCTGCAGCTGCAGCATTATGTTGGCAGTGCAAGGGCTTTCTCAGGCCAGCCAGGGCTGAATTCTGTGAAGGGGGGTTGAGCAAAGAGACTTCCTCGACACTCATGGCCTTCCAGCCCCTCGACTTACCTAGTGGCCATGCCCTGGGGCCCCAACAATTCCCTCCTTTGAGAATACTCATTCCCATACCTGAGTTTTCTCACCTTTATCTGCTCACTAACAGGCTACGCATAAAATGAAGATCCCCACGCTGCGCAAAACAAGTGTCTTTACACAGGCCCACATACAGCACAGCAGGAATAACACTATTAATACAGGGAAAAGAAGTTTAAACAACAGACTAAACAACCCACTTAGCCAGGGGAAAGGCCCCAGCCAGAAACTAAAGAGCCTAGCCAGTCCTCCCCTGTTTGCTGATGAATGTCTCTTGCCAGTTGCTGCAGCCGTTGTAAATCAGCCTCTACGGAGGTTCCTGCATCTGTGACGTTAAAGCAACACATGCCTGCAAACTCCCGGCATACGTGACCATGGCGTAGAAGCAAATCATCCACTGCCAGGCTGTTCTGTAGCATCCCCTGACGTACCTCCCCTAACCCATGTGAGAGGTGGGCTAGGACAGTGGAGGTTAAATTGATAGCTTTTGCCACCGTGCAGGCAAGGTGCTCTACTGCATGATAATTACGCACCGCTAGCCCAGGGATGCCAACGAAGGAAAAGGCCAGAGCCGCCGCTTCAGCCTCTGAGAAGAAGGTTACCTCTGACTTACAGGTGGAATCGAGGGGAATGGCATCCCTTTTATGTCGGGCAGGCAGCTGCGGGGGATATGGAAAAATCAGGGGGGGCCACGCGGCCGAGAGAGCAGGGGCCTCCAGAACTATTGGCCGGGACATAGGCATATGCACATCTCCCACATATGAGGAACCACCCCATCGGTAGTTTCATGTGCCCATAAGCAAAGGAGATTTCCACACTGTCATTACATTTAAGTTCTCCATTGGTGAGGTTTTCCCCAACGTGGGGAGCATTTACAAACCTCAGACAAGAGGGGGCAAGGGTAATATTGGCCAACCAAAAGGAATACATAGAGGCATCTAGTCTATACTGGGCACGTCCGAGGGCCTACAAATCAGTATAAACAAATGTTTTGTTTATGTCTTTTTAAACAATAATTTGAGTCCAAGACTGTCGGAGGGTGACGTGGTGACGGGCTGGACGGTCCACTGTTCTGCTGGGGGAGGAGTAGACACCACCTTCAGGCGAGAGTGATGGATCCAGTTTTCGTGTCCCTTGATCTTTGCCGCCGTGTGAGAAACCAGCAGGACGGTGTGGGGTTCCTTCCCCTTCTCTTGGAGAGGCTCGTCCTTCCAGGTACGAACAAGCACAGAGGCACCTGGCTGCAAGGAGTGGACAGGGGTATCCAATGGAAGAGGCTGGAAGTCTTTGGTATACCTGTGGAGAAAAGAGAGAACAGCAGACAGAGAGCACATGTACTGAGACAAAAAAACACACCCCATTTCCCACTCCCCTGCCAGAACCGGTGTCCCATTCATAGGCCATGCCCTTCCAAACATAATTTCAAAGGGACTGAGCCCTAATCTACCCTTCGGGAGAGCATGGACACAGAGCAGGACGAGGGGCAAAGCATCAGGCCATCGCAGTGAGACTTTTTGAGAGATGCCGTTTAAGGGTCTGATTGGTCCGCTCCACTACCCCACTGACTTGCGGTCTCCAGGGCGTATGGAGTTTCCAGGGGATCTGTAAGGCATGTGAGATGCTTTGAATGATTTTTGATGTGAAGCGTGTCCCGTTGTCAGATTCCATCCACTGGGGGAGTCCAAAGCGAGGAATGATCTCCTTAACAAACTTGAGGGCCACTGTTCTAGCAGTGCAATTATGGCAGGGGAAGGCTTCTGGCCATCCGCCGAACCGATCCACTATGACAAGGAGATATTTGAGCCCTTGGGTCCGGGGAAACTTGGTAAAGTCTATTTGCCACACCCGTCTGGGGCCTGGAGTGGGTTCCAGGGCAGCTGGTGGCACTGGATGTCCTGGTCGGGGGTTATTCTTTTGGCAGACTAAACCGTCAGCTTGTACCTGGGCAGCCAGGGGTTGCAGTCCAGAAGTGATAAAGTATTTTTCCATCAGTTGGATAAGTGCTTCCCTGCCAGCATGAGTGGTCTGGTGCAGTTTCTGCAATACTGGCCAGATCAGGCCCTTTGGTAGAAGGACCTTCCCTTCCGGGGAATGGAGCCATCCCTTCTTTTCCTGAAGACCGAGTTTGTCAGCTAGTTTTTTTTCTTCACTAGAGTACTGAGGAGTCGGAAGCTCCCCCACTGATGGGATAAGGGCAGCATATGGGCATTCTCAGTCTGGGGGGACGTCAGGGTGGCAGCATGCTTAGCCTCTCTATCTGCCCTAGCGTTACCCCTGGCCACATCTTGATCCTCCCTCTGATGGGCTTTACAGTGTACCACCGCCACTTCTGAGGGGAGTTGTACGGCCTCTAGAAGCCGGAGAACTTGGGGCCCGTACTTTACTGGAGAGCCTTGAGCTGTCAGCATTCCCCTCTGCTTCCACAGGCCAGCATGAGCATGCAGCACCCCAAAAGCATATTTGGAATCAGTAAAAATATTGACTCACTTCCCTTTTGACAGTTTAAGTGCACGGGTCAGGGCCACTAGTTCGGCAAGCTGGGCAGAGGTCCCAGCAGGCAACCTCTCGGCCTCCAAGCTATCATGGAGGGTCACGACAGCATAACCTGCCCTCCTTTGCCCCTCCATGACAATGCTGCTACCATCAGTGTACCACTCATAATTTGCCTTTGGGAGTGGCTGATCCTTTAAGTCCTGGCGGCTGGAATATTGGGCATCTATGATCTCTAAACAGTCATGTTTCTGTTCCTCTTGTTGGGAACACTGGGGCATGGCCACTAGGTAACTCGAGGGGATGGAAGACCACAAGTGTCGATGAAGCCCCCTCGCACTAGGCCCCTGTGTCCTTGCCCCCACCCCTCCTGCCTGGAGGCACTCGCAGCAGTACTGTGTGCTAGGCCCAAGTGTCCTTGGCCCCCCCGCCTGGAGGCCCACACAGCAGTTATGCTGAGAATCTGCAACAGTATGTTGCAGAGTCAGACTGCCTGAAACTAAGCAAGGCCAAACAGGGGAGATATGGAAGAACAATGCTGAATAAAGCAGCTTTATGTATAGTTTAACAAATGATACAGAGAATCAGGGAACTAGCTGGGAACTGGATTGGCTGGCTATATGGATACTTGGAGCAGCTTGCTATTGGATAAGTATGCTGGGAAAAAGGATGTATAAAAGCCTGTGTAACTTCCTGCTCTGTTGTGCAGGATTTGAGATTTTATTCTCCCTGTACCTTTTTGAAGCTTCAAATAAACTTTTCTGCTTCTCCACCCCGTTGTGATTATTGGGTGTAGCACACCGGGTAACGAACCAACTCAAGCTGTTGTTCAGCCTCTCGGCACTGGGTGCCGGCAACAGCTTTTGGCATCCCTGGGTGGGCTCGAGGCTGCAATTTAGCCTTGCCCGAACCCCTCCTGGAGGTCGAGGATTGCGGCGAGAACCGACGCCCAGCGCGCACCGGTGAGTTCATCGGGGGCCTCGGAGGAGACGCGATTTGATCGACCCCAGAGGGCACAACGGTGCAACGCACTCATATAGTGGAGAAGCTGTTGTGGACCACGGTGAAGAACCGGTTCCTTGGATCAGGTAGGATCCTTTAAAATCCGGATTATATGCTCTGTTGGAACCTGGGGACGCCCAGAGTTACCCTGTAGGTATGGGACAGGGACAGAGCTCAGAGGTTAGGGCACGGTGTACGCCCCTAGAGTGCATTCTAGCAAACTGGAAGGTATTTGGTGCAGATCCGATGACTAAGAGCCAATTAAAACGATTCTGTACAGTTGACTGGCCTCAATATCAACTAGAGGACCAGGAGTGGTGGCCACCAGGAGGGTCAATTAATTACAACACGATCCTCCAATTAGTTTTGTTTTGTCAGTGAATGGGTAAATGGAATGAACATATGTATGCACATTTGTTTCTGACTTTATGTACTCGACCAGATATTTTACAGCGCTGTAATCTGACTCCAACTGGTTTGGTAGCAGCTAATGTTAGTCCCCAGACCCCCACCCCCACTGTAATGGCAGAGCCGGTGTCCCCTTTGGCCCCTACACCCACACCTTGTAAGTCCCCAATGGTTGGCCTATACCCCTTAATCACTGAAACTAAAGTCGCCCGGTCTGGATCAGACAGGCGTCCTGCCACAACTATGCAGGTTTATACTCATGTGCCCTTTAATCCTGTGGATTTGGCTGCTTTCAAAGCACAGGCAGGAGAGTTTTCCACCAACCCAAGCAGGTTTATATCAGTCTTTGAGGGGTGCCTCAGTAGTCACAAGCCGGACTGGGATGATTGTAACGTCCTCCTGCGAACCCTATTGTCTGAGGTTGAAAGACAACAGGTTGTGTCCAAGGCAAGGGAGTAGGCACAGAGACGGTACGACCGGGATCGTATTAATGTCCCTGACCCGGATGCACAAGTCCCCTGAGCAGACCCCAGGTGGGATCCAAATGATCCTGGGGATATGACCCGCCTTACCTCCTATAAGGAGTTGCTTTTGCATGGACTCCGTCACTCGGCTGTCCGACATAATAATTGGGCAAAGCCATATGAAGTAATGCAGGATTTAAAAGAAAGCCCAGGAGCCTTTCTACAGCGTATTCGGGACACCATTCGACAGAACACTAATGCAGACCCCGATGATCAGGCAACTGAGTCAATTATTAAGGGAATTTTTACGAGCAGAGCAGCCCCTTATATTAAGAGAAAGTTACAAAAAAAGGAGGATTTAATGGGCATGACCATGGCACAAATCTTAGAGACTGCAAACCGAGCTTATAGTCTGAGAGAGACAGAGAAGGAGAGAAAGCAAGTGAGATTGATGGTAACACCGGTACAAGCCGGCACTAAGAGAAGTGGCCGGGGAGGAAGGAGCCGTGGACGCGACCGTCCGGGCCCGCAGGAGAGACGACTGGGTCGCAACCAGTGTGCCCTGTGTCAACAGGAGGGACACTGGAAAAATGAGTGCCCAAAGAGGAAAGAAAAGGGGGGTGCCCCTATGATGGCGATGGCGGAGCAGGAATTGGGGTGTCAAGGGAGACCGACCACCCTACCCCTGGAACCCCGAGTAAAGATGCGGATGGGAAGCTCAGAAATAGATTTTTTAGTGGACTCTGGAGCAGCCCGAACTGCCGTAAATCAGCCTCTTCAGTTGCCAGTAGCAGATTCCCTTACCGTGGTGGGAGCCACAGGCAGGGACACCAAGTGCCCAGTGTATGCCCCAGCGGAATGTGCTTTGGGAGACAGGACTATATCCCACAAGCTGGTATACCTCCCTGAGTGTCCAACGCCTCTGCTGGGACGGGATCTACTTTGTCGCCTCGGTGCCACCCTGCATTTTACTGAGGACGAAATAACCCTTACCTTACCCCCTGAGAATGCCTGGATCATGACCCTTGCAGTTGAGCCCGCAGCCATGCAATCCCCAGAATGGAGCCCGTGGGAAGACCAGGTGTACCCCCTCGTGTGGGCATCAGGGATTCCAGGAAAGGCCACCCACCAGACCCCTATTACTATTCAGTTCATACCAGGGAAAGGCCCAGTGCAAGTAAAACAGTATCCAATCAAGAGGGAAGCCAGAGAAGGTTTACAGGAAACTATAGATCGATTCCTAATGTATGGTATTCTCTGGGAATGTCAGTCAGCCTGGAACACTCCCATTCTACCCGTACAGAAGGCTGATGGCACGTATCGGCTGGTACAGGACCTAAGGGCAGTCAATGAACGGGTTAAGACTCTGCACCCTCTTGTCCCTAACCCGTACACCTTATTGGCTTCTATAGGGGGACAGTATACCCATTTTTCAGTCCTTGATCTGAAAGATGCTTTCTTTACCATCCCAGTTGCCACCCCATCACAGGAGATCTTCTCCTTCGAGTGGGAGGACCGAAAAAGGGTTAAAAAGCAACTTTGCTGGACAGTGTTGGCCCAGGGATTTAAAAACTCTCCCACCCTTTTTGGCCAGGCTCTGGCCAGGGACCTACAGGAGTGGGATAATGAGGAGGCTCTCCTTCTGCAGTATGTAGATGATTTGTTAATTGCCACTGTGGGCCAAAAACCCTGTCTTAAAGCCACCGTGAGCCTCCTGAATTTTATTGGACTCCGGGGATATCGTGTAGCACGGAGTAAGGCTCAAATTGCCCTCCCGGAGGTACGGTACCTTGGGTTTCACATACGGCAAGGGGAGCGTCAGCTTTCAAGCGAAAGAAAGGAAGCTATCTGTCAAGTTCCTACCCCAAGTAACCGTAAGCGGCTCAGGGCATTTCTGGGTATGGCAGGCTTTTGCAGGATATGGATCCCAGAGTTTGGACTGTGGGCTAAACCCCTGTACGACTGTGTAAAAGGAGCAGATCATGACCCCTTCTATTGGACCCCAGAGGCTGACAGGGCACTTAAAATCCTGAAAAGAAAATTGATGGAAGCCCCGGCTCTGGGCCTGCCAGATCTCTCTAAGCCGTTTCAGTTGTATGTACATGAACGAAGGGGGGTGGCGCTAGGAGTGCTTACACAGCTGTTAGGAGCATGGAAGCGTCCTGTGGCTTATTTTTCTAAGCAATTGGATCAGGTTGCAAAGGGTTGGCCGGCATGTTTACGGGCGGTCGCAGCTACTGCCCTATTGCTTGAGGAAGCGGAGAAGCTAACATTGGGAGGGGTTATGCAAATCTATACTCCCCATATGGTCCGAGCCTTATTGGATGCAAAGGGAGGGCTTTGGCTCACCCAGGCTCGGATTGCTCGGTACCAGGCTAAGCTGTTAGAGAACTCTGAAGTCACCTTACAGCCTTGCCCCTCCCTTAACCCAGCCACCCTCTTGCCAGAAACAGAGGAACAGAAACATGACTGTTTAGAGATCAAAGACGCCCAGTACTCCAGCCGTCCGGATTTAAAGGATGCACCCCTCCCAAATGCAGATTATGAGTGGTACACTGATGGTAGCAGTACTGTAACAGATGGGCAAAGGAGGGCGGGTTATGCTGTTGTGACCCTCCATGACACTGTGGAAGCTGAAGGTTTGCCTGCGGGGACCTCTGCCCAGCTTGCCGAACTAATAGCCCTGACCCGTGCACTTGAACTGTCAAAAGGAAAGCGGGTCAACATTTTTACTGATTCAAAGTATGCTTTTGGTGTGCTGCATGCTCATGCTGGCCTATGGAAGCAAAGGGGAATGCTGACAGCCCAAGGCTCCCCAGTCAAGTACAGGACCCAAATCCTCCGGCTCCTAGAAGCCTTACAACTTCCCTCGGAAGTGGCGGTGGTACACTGTAAAGCCCATCAAAGGGAGGATCAAGATGTGGCCAGAGGTAACGCCCGGGCAGATAGAGAGGCTAAGCATGCTGCCACCCTGCCATCCCCTCAGACTGAGAACGCCCATATGCATGCCCTTAGCCCATCAGAAGGGGAGCTTCCAACCCCTCAGTACTCTGGGGAGGAGAGACAGCTAACTGACAAACTCGGTCTCTGGGAAAAGGAGGGATGGCTCCATTCCCCAGAAGGGAAGGTCCTCTTACCAAAGGGCCTAATCCGGCTAGTGATGCAGAAACTACATCAAACCACTCATGCTGGCAGGGAAGCACTTATCCAGCAAATGGGAAAATACTTTATCACTTCCGGACTCCGACCCCTGGCTGCCCAGGTACAAGCGGACTGCTTAGTCTGCCAAAAGAATAACCCCCGACCGGGACATCCTGTGCCACCAGCTGCCCTAGAACCCACTCCGGGCCCCGGACAAGTGTGGCAAATAGACTTTACCGAGTTTCCCCGGACCCAAGGGTTCAAATATCTGCTTGTCATAGTGGATCGGTTCAGCGGGTGGCCAGAAGCCTTCCCCTGCCGTAATTGCACTGCCAGGACAGTGGCCCTCAAGTTTGTTAAGGAGATCATTCCTCGCTTTGGACTTCCCCTGTGGATGGAATCTGACAACGGGACACACTTCACGTCAAAAATCATCCAAAGCATCTCACATGCATTACAGATCCCCTGGAAACTCCATAAGCCCTGAGACCACAAGCCAGTGAGGTAGTGGAGCGGACCAATCAGACCCTTAAACGGCATCTCTCAAAAGTGTGCCAAGAAGCCTCACTTTGATGGCCTGATGCTTTGCCCCTCGTCCTACTCCATATCCGCGTTCTTCCAAAGGGTAGATTAGGGCTCAGTCCCTTTGAAATTATGTTTGGAAGGGCATGGCCTCTGAATGGCACCCCGGTTCTGTCAGGGGAATAGGAGTTGGGTAATGTTTTTTTGTCACAGTATATGTGTTCCCTGTCTGCTGTTCTCTTGTCTCTTCACAGGTATACCAAGGATTCCCAGCCTCTACCCTTGGACACTCCCATCCACTCCTTACAGCCCGGTGACTCCGTGCTTGTTCGTACCTGGAAAGACGAGCCTCTCCAGGAAAAGTGGAAAGGACCCTATACCGTCCTGCTGATCTCCCATTCAGCGGCAAAGGTCGAGGGACACAAGAACTGGATCCATCACTCTCGTCTGAAGGCCGTACCCGCCCCCTCGTCAGCAGAACAGTGGACCGTCCAACCTGCTGACTCCTCATCTCGTGACGATCTCGGGCTAAAGCTACTTTTTAAAAGACACAAATAGCGGGCATCTTAACGCTAAAATGGGCCCACCCAGGTCCTGGAGACGCTGGCTTGGGAAGACTCTGGTGATAATTAATTGGGTAACATTGTTATTCTCTGCACTGTTATTTTCAAACTGTGCATATCGGGAGCATAACTCCTTTGTTTCGCGTGCGCACCATGTTGCTACTTTAACAAACCAGACTGATTGCTGGGTATGTGCTCCGGCTCCACTGTCCCCCAAAACGGGAATGCCCCTTGACATGCTGCCCTTGACCCTAGCAGAATTAGCCACCACCAAAGCGCAGGAAAGAACGGACTCGCCGTTCTGGAACAAGACCTCTTTACAGCAAGCCACCTATCAGGACCAGGAGTGTTCAGTTGCAGTACTCACTGAGGGAGTGTTATGTTTTACCCAAAGCCAATCTGATCACTATGGGCGTCCTGTGGAAAAAAGCTCCTGTGTTATTACACAGTGGGCTGATGGGTATTGGATAAAGACCAAGAGGGGAGCCCAGCAGTGTGGGTGTAATGGTTCCTCCCCTTTTAGGGAAACTCTTACAAATAATCTTACCTCAAAAGAGGGGTTTGGAAATATAACTTGCCGTCCAGTTAATATCCCCAATGTAGCAAGCCAATGGTGGGTTTGTAGTGGTCCCTATGGCGAGTGTAATTTGAATGGCACAATTACAAACGCCCCCACTTGTACCCAATCAGGAGGATGGGATGCCCCCTTAGGGGCACATGAACTGTTTGGAAAAGCAGCCAAAGCAGCCTTAAATATCCCTGGAATCCCCTTAAGAAACAGTCCTTACTGGGCCCCACAGGGTCACTATTTTGTATGTGGCCGAAAGGTTTACAAGGTGCTGCCAGCCAACTGGACAGGTAGCTGTTATATAGCTCGTGGAGTTCCTCATCTTTCCATAACTGCCACGCTGCCCAAAGGAAAGATTAGAAATGCCCGAGACACCTCTGTTGAGTCACGAGAAAAGACCCTGCGGCGACTGACTATGGCATTGGAGGGCAAGATGAAGAATCCCCTCACAACCGAGAAGCTTGTAGGGTGCTCTGTACTGGGAATAGCGCCACTGTTTACCGGGCCAGCCATGGCAGGCATAGGCCGCTATACTGTGAGGCTGCAAATGGTACTTGAGAAAGTGGCCTTAGAGTTAGAGGACTCGGTTAGTGATTTAGGATCAGCAGTAAAAAGGTTAAATAAAGAGGTTCAGCAGCTCAGGACGTTTTCCCTCCAAAACAGGCTGGCTTTGGACTATCTCTTGGCATCCCAAGGAGGGGTTTGTGCCCCCGTCGGGCCCCGATGTTCCGTATATGTCAATGATAGCAGTTATGAGATCTATGAAAAGGTGGTACAGGCTGAGGCCCAGGCCCGAGCCGGAGCACAGGTTGCCTATACTGCCCCCGAGAGCGATTGGTTGCAAACCTTGTTTTCAGGCTGGGGTTTGTCGTTTTGGCTTGGTGGTTTATTTAGCCTGTTATTGAGACTTCTCTTTCCTGTATTGCTTGTATTACTGGTATTATGCTGTGCAGTATCATGTGTGCCGGCAACTGGGTGCCGGCAACATGTCCTTCCAGACAAGTCTCATGTCCCAAATACTTTGGGTCTTCCGGGATAAGTCCCTGAATAATCAAGGATCTTGACCAAAAATGGAGTCACGTCTAAAAAAGAAGAAAGATTGTCATTGTGTAAACCATGAAACAAACCCTGCAACTTTTGGACACGTATCCCAACAGTCCACAGGGTGCACATCAAGGAACATTCAAAACGAGAAGGGCGGTTTTTTTGGGGAGACTAACCCCCATTGCGCTGACCAGGAGAAGGGGGAAGTGGGAGGCTGCAGTGCCATCTAGCAGCCAAAGGAGAAATTGCCGGCTTCTGGACCTGTGTGCACCATTGGTTTGGTTCACATGCAAAGCTGTGTCAGGCCAGGTTGGGAAAACGGGGTTCTGCTGCACGACATCATCCTCTGGAATGACTCAAACCGACAGGACACCTCCTACAATACACTGTTCCGAGTGGCACTCTCAAACAGGTCCCCACAGCTCCCCAGCCTCCCCACACCGGGAGGCAGGTGTGAGAGGATTGTTCTCCCGGACTGACAGAGGGAGAAACAAAGGCTGAGAAAGGCGAAGGGCCTTGTCTTCCATCACACAACCTGTCGGGATAGAGTTGGGAACAGAACCCGGGTGTCCTGACTTTCAGTCTGGAGTTTCACACACTGAATGATCAGAATAAAGGGACCTGGAATGAATTACAGACCAACAACCATTCACAGCGATTCTTTAGCAAATGTTTTAGAAGCACGAGAACACCAGCGAGAACCAGGAACGGATCAGAGACAATCAGCAGCGAGAAGGAGAACAATTCACCAAGCAGATGATTGGTTCTGGCTTATTTGCTGGGCCTTACAAGAGAACAACAAAGTCCTGAATCTCCTCCCTGCCACGAGACCCCCTGCTCAGCCAATCAGCGTGGAGACTCTGGCGGTGGGCTGAGGGTTCCCCAGATGGCCCAGGGATGGCTCAGGTCACCGGTGAGGATCACTCTCAGAGCACGCTTCCTGTCCCATCTCTTTGGGAGGCCTCCCACCATGAGGGCTACAGAGCAGCCTCCTCCTCGCCAGTGGAGGGAGGGAAGCAGGAAAAGAGAAACCAAAAAAGTCAAACCCCAAGGACTCGAAGAGACAAAGGCCTAACTGGGGGAAAATTGTCCCACCTTAACCTCCTGTTTTCCGTGCCGAGAATTTGGCCAGCACCGGGCGGATCAGGCTGCCTCGGTACCAAACCTCTCTGGGGCTCTTCCCTTCTCCACAGGGACGTCTGTCTTCTCGCTCAATGAGCAGTGGGAAAGGAGAAAACTCCAGAGAGGCTCCACCTCGCGCTCACATACGAGTCCCTGAATTCCCTCTCAGTCCTCAAGGAGACACCTCCAGAAGGAGACTCCCTGCAGCAAAGCCCCGGGGGTCTCTGAGATCCCCCTGCCCTGCAGCCTGTCCTCCCTGGCCGTTGTCGTGGACTCTCTGTGAGGTCACCGCCTCCCAACCTCCTTTCACCAATCAGCTGAGTGCTGCAAAAGGCCCTTGTGATGTCACTGCCACCCCCACCCCTGCCCTGCAGGGCTCATGTCCTGCCCCGAGCCGGCTCCTGTGCGTTTTTGAGCTGCTCCCCCTGGGTCACCCCCACACACTCAGTGGTCGTGCAAGGGTTCACGCAGGCCACACATGGAACCATCAGGGGATGCTCAATGTGCTGCACTCGGTTTTGCAGAGGTTTAGAGACTTGAAGGCCAGAAGAGACTCTTAGATCATCTCATCTGGCCCCCCTACACATCACAGGCCTCCTGTATGGCGCAGTAGCAAGTTTTGGACCAAAGCAGACTCCAGAAATGCATCTCAGCAAGGAACGGAGGAAGCACCACTTCCCTTGGGAGTCTGGAGGAAATTGATGCTGTGGGGGGCAGGGAATTGACTCCAAGGCCACAGTTGTGAGTCTGTATCATAACACACATGCACAACAGCACTGCGCGAAGTATGTACACGTCACCTTAACTTTGATGTTTCCTAACGTTTAAATGCCTGGTCTCCAGGGTTTTCTTTGTGCTTACAGATCGATTTTGGGGAGAGATGCAATCATTTAGCTCAGAGTGGGAGCCGTGTTAGTCTGTATCAGCAAAAAACAAACAAACAAACAAACAAAAAACAAAACGAGGAGCAGTTCTGGCACCTTAGAGACTAACAAATGTATTTGGGCACATTTGATGGTGTGGCTGATGTGATTAGGTCCGAGGATGGTGTCACTACACTAGATATGTGCTATGGGTTTGTTGCAAGGATAGGTTCCTGGGTTAGTGTTTTTGTTGTCTGGTTGCTGGTGAGTATTTGCTTCAGGTTGGGGGGCTGTATGTAAGTGTGGACTGGCCTGTGAGATTGAGGGATCGTCCTTCAGAATAGATTGTAGATATTTGATCCTGCCCTGGAGATCTTTTGGTTGGGGGCTGAAGCTGATGGCTGGTGGCGTTCTGTTCCTTTCTTTGTTGGGCCTGTCCTGGAGTACGTGACTTCTGGGTATTCTTCCTTTCAGCAGGTGGGGATTGTAGTTTGAAGAATGCTGTCATAAATATAAAGGGAAGGGTAAACCCCTTTAAAATCCCTCCTGGCCAGAGGAAAAATCCTCTCACCTGTAAAGGGTTAAGAAGCTAAAGGTAACCTTGCTGGCACCTGACCAAAATGACCAATGAGGAGACAAGATACTTTCAAAAGCTGGGAGGAGGGAGAAAAACAAAGGGTCTTGTCTGTCTGTGTGATGCTTTTGCTGGAGACAGAACAGGAATGGAGTCTTGGAACTTTTAGTAAGTAATCTAGCTCGGTATGTGTTAGATTATGATTTCTTTAAATGGCTGAGAAAGGAACTGTGCTAAATGGAATGACTATTCCTGTCTGTGTGTCCTTTTTGTAACTTAAGGTTTTGCCTAGAGGGATTCTCTATGTTTTGAATCTAATTACCCTGTAAGGTATCTACCATCCTGATTTTACAGAGGGGAATTCTTTACTTCTATTAAAAGTCTTCTTGTAAGAAAACTGAATGCTTTTTCATCATTCTCAGATCCAAGGGTTTGGGTCTGTGGTCACCTATGCAAATTGGTGAGGATTTTTACCAAACCTTTCCCAGAAAGTGGGGTGCAAGGGTTGGCAGGATTTTGGGGGGAAAGACGTGTCCAAACTACGTTTCCCAGTAAACCCAGTTAGAGTTTGGTGGTGGCAGTGGAGATCCAGGGACAAAGGATAAAATTAATTTGTACCTTGGGGAAGTTTTAACCTAAGTTGGTGAAAGTAAGCTTAGGAGGTTTTCATGCAGGTCCCCACATCTGTACCCTAGAGTTCAGAGTGGGGGAGGAACCTTGACAAATGCTTGATAGAGATCCTGTCGGTGTTTGTCTCTGTCTGAGGGATTGGAGCAAATGCGGTTGTATCTTAGAACTTGGCTGTTGACAACGGATCGTGTGATGTGGTCTGCATGAAAGCTGGAGGCATGTAGGTAAGTATAGTGGTCCAGGATAGGGTGGTGTTTATGTGACCATCACTTATTAGCACTCTAGTGTCCAGGAAGTGGGTGTCCTGTGTGGCCTCTCCTTCTGCCCCTCCACCCCTACCAACATGATACAGTTCTGCGGTGACTTGGAATCCGACTTTCCACGTCTCCGACAGAAGGAATATTTCCAACACAACTCTGAACAACACACTAATCCACAGAGACCTTCCGACCAGCACGACAAAAAGAAGGATTCTGCCTGAAGGTCGAAACAGCAGACTGGACTTCAGCTCGAGTGCTTCAGCCGACAAGTACGGGCTGAAGTGGTTGAAAAGCAGCATCACTTGGCCCATAACCTCAGCTGTGCAGAACACAACACCGTCCACGGCCTCAGGAACAACTCTGACATGCGAATCAAAAAGGCTGACAAAGGAGGAGCTGTCGTCATCCTGAATAGGTTGGAATATGATCAAGAGGCTGCTCGGCAGCTCTCCAACTCCACATTCTCCAGCCCATTCCCCTCTGATCCCACTCAGGGTGACCAAGAGAAACTGCACCATCTGCTCAAGAAACTCCCTGAAAAAGCACAAGAACAAATCTGCACAGACCCGCCCCTGGAACCCCGACCAGGGGTCTTCTATCTGCTACCCAAGATCCATAAACCTGGAAATCCTGGACGCCCCGTCATCTCAGGCATTGGCTAGGGGTGCTGGTCGCTCAGGGCCTGAGGAGAGAGTCGACACAGCCAGATACTCTTGCTGTCAGGATGCCAATGCCTGAGAGGATTTCATCGTGCCTGAACCAGTCTCTGACGAGGGGGTTCAGGCTCCAGTGCTCTGCTCTGTTTTCCCAGCCCTGTCCAGGGGGTTGTTTCCAGTTTCAGAAATGGGGCAATGTTCACACACTCCCAATGGGTCTTTGCATAAATCAGGCCCTAAGCCAGGGGCAGGCAAACTTTGGCCTGATGCCGGATCGGGTTTCAGAAATTGTAGGAAGGGACAGTTAGGGGAGGCTGGGCCTCCTCAAACAGCAAGGCATGGACCGGCCCCCACCCCCATCCGACCCCCGCTTCTCGCCCCCTGACGGCTGCCCCGGGCCTCCGGCCCCATCCAACCCCTCTGTTCCCTGAGGGGCCCCCCAGGACCCTTGCCCCATCAACCCCCCCGCTCTCTGTCCCCTGACTGCCCCCAGATCCCCCCGCCCCTAACAGCCCCCCACCGCCCCATCCAACCCCCTTCTCCTTCCTGCCTGCCCCCGGGACCCTCTGCCCCATCCAACCACCCCTTCTCCCTGACCGCCCCGGGACCTCCCGCATTCAACCCCCTGTTTGCCGCCTCTCACCACCCCGACCCCATCCGCCCCCCAGCCCCTGACCACCCCCCGAACTCCCCTGCCCTCTGCCCCACCCCTCCCTTGCTCCTGCCCCCTGCCCGCATTGCCCGGATCATGGGCCGGTGGCGCCGGGAGCGGAGGCTGTGGGGCGGGGGGGGCAGCAGGGGTGGGGCCGGGGGCTCTCCAGAGCTCGGGGCCGGGTGGAGCGGCTCAGAGCCCCCGGTCCCCTTCTGCTCCCCCCCCTGCTCCCCACGTGTCACTGCCCCCCAAACCCGGGGAGCTGCCGCAGTGTCCCTCTGCCTGGGGCAGGGACTCGCAGCCCCCCACTGGGAGCAGCCTGGGCCTCCCTGCCCCGCACAGGCTGCACCAGGAGCAGCTCCCTGGGGGGCAGGTCTCCCCTTCTCTCCCCGGGGGCACTGCCAGACCCCCCGTCCCCTGCTGGGGCCCCCCACCTGAGATGCCCCAAGAGCGAACCACAGCCATGGGCGGCTGCCACCCCACTACCCCTCCCCACCAGCCCCCAGGCCCCAGTATGGCTGAGCCCTTCCACAGTCCCCCCCCGACTGTCCTCCTCGCCCGAAGCCAGGCTGCAGCCGCCCCACCTCACAGACCCCTCCCCTCCCTACAGCCCCCCACAGCCATGCTGTGTCCCCCTGGGGGCGGCCATGGTGCTGCCCCTCCCAACCCAACCCAACCGCCACAGCCATGCCATTGACCCAAGTCCCCGATCCAAGTCCCCTATAGACTCTCCCTCCCCCACATCCCTCCCAGACCCAGTCCCCATCCTGACAACCCAATCGCCCCCTGTCCACAAACCCCCTCTCCTCCTCCCACAGCACCAATGCATCCCCTACCCTCCCACAGCTCCCACCACACAGACCCCTCCACCTCCCAGCTGGGCCCCCTCCCTGCCCCCCGCCACCCCACCCACCCCATCAGACACCCGCCCCCGCTGGTGCACCAGGGTTTCCCCAAGACCCACCAACAGCTGTGAATGGTGTGGGGGAGAAGGTGTTGGTATTCGGTTGTGTATTGGGATTATGTGTACGTGTCGAGGCTTGTGGGGGCTTTGTGCTGGGGGAGAAGCTGAGCCCTGATTGTTTAGCCGAACTAAAAGAAGGCTGAGGGGAGATAGGATTGCTCTCTATAAATATATCGGAGGGATAAATACCGGAGAGGGAGAGGAATTAAAATTTAATCTCAGTACCAATGTGGACACAAGAACAAATGGCTATAAACTGGTCACTGGGAAGTTTAGACTTGAAATTAGACGAAGGTTTCTAACCATCAGAGGAGTGAAGTTTTGGAATAGCCTTCCAAGGGAAGCAGTGGGGGCAAAAGACCTATCTGGCTTTAAGATTAAACTCGATAAGTTTATGGAGGAGATGTGATGATGGGATAACATGATTTTGGCAATTAATTGATCTTTAAATATTCATGGTTAATAGGCCCAATGGCCTGTGATGGGATGTTAGATGGGCTGGGCTCTGAGTTACCACAGAGAATTCTTTCCTGGGTATCTGGCTGGTGAATCTTGCTCAAATGCTCAGGGTTTAGCTGTCGCCATAACTGCGGTGGGGAAGGAATTTTCCTGCAGGGCAGATTGGAAGAGGCCCTGGACATTTTTTTGCCTTCCTCTGTAGCATGGGGCAAGGGTCACTGGCCGGAGGATTCTCTGCTCCTTGAGCTCTTCAGATCATGATTTGAGGACTTCAATGGCTCAGACATAGGTGAGAGGTTTTTCGCAGGAGTGGGTGGGTGAGATTCTGTGGCTTGCGTTGTGCAGGAGGTCAGACTAGATGATCGTAATGGTCCCTGCTGACCTTGATATCTATGAATTAAAAACCCTACAGTGTTGGTTGGGGCCTCCTGGAGCCATGGTCCCTACCTGGAGATGCTGAAATCTCACTCTTGTCTGTCTTCTCCTGCCTCCAGCTCCGAGCCAGGCTCTGGACAGTTACGTGGTGAACTGATGATAGTGGAAGGAAAAAATCAAAAACCAAAAGTGAAGCCAAAAGCGCAAGCTGGGCAGGCAAGGCAAATTGCAGGCTGTTGCCATAGACTAGTCCTCCCCCTCCTCCAATAACCCACCCAAACCGGGACACCAGAGACCCCATGGACCTCAAACCAACCACCTGGAAGCAGCAGCGAAAGGGCAGCAAGGACACAGGCTGACAGAGAGTCGAAGGAAAATCAAAAGGGAAAGAGCTCAGTCTTTGAAAGCTTTTTTAGTTCTCGGCACATGCTCCCAGAAGAGGATGGGGCAACCGACAGCCAATCATGCTCTCAGGCAGGGAAAGAAAAGCTACTCCTGGACCAATAACAAAGCAAAAGGAGAAGGAACGGGACAGTGAGCGGGACAGAGAGATTTATTCATGTGAGATGGTAATTCATTAATTCCCTGGGTTACTTCCTGGCCATTTCTGTGACTTTAGTGCCATTAAGAAAACTGTTCTCAGAATCTCTGGGTCTCCTTGCCCTACGCTGTCGTTATGAAAGCTCCTTCTCAGCTCCTTTTACTTTCCTGCTTTCCACTTACTGTAAATAAACCATTAAAACAATTCTTCTTGTTTCTCCCACATTCATGTCCTAGTTCCAGTTGTTGGGGGCAGAGTCATGGGATGTGTCTGTGACACTCTACACCTTGGGGGAGCATCTTATGCTGATAAGAAGCACACGGGATCTTTTCAGGGGAAAAGGCAATACGCCACATTTCTTGAAAATACAACTCTTAGCATACGCATTTCATCACACACACACACACACACACGTCCTGCAGATGGTTTTACAGTTACCCTTTGCTGTAGCTCTTGTCAATCTAATGGCCAGTTACATTGAACACAAGCGAGGAGCTGGGCTCCGTCGGTCGCGATCCCATGCTCCGAGGCTTTGCAGGACTGAACCCAGAGTCTTATGGCAAAACACCCCAGCTTTAGACTTGTCAATTCCGACTTTCGTCTATGGATTTTGCAGTGTCATTCTGCAAACGTTAGTCCTTAAGTGGGGTTAATCTCCGGGTTTTCCGCCGTTATCATTTGGTGGTTTTGTTGGATTCCCAGCGTTAGCTCTTCTTTGTCTTGCATTCAGGGTGCCTGCCTCGCCTTTGAGGTCATCAATGCTGCTAACATGTTTAGCGTCGGATACGGTGGATGTTTTCTGATTGTCTCCTGCTGTTTCCAGATATCTCACTTCTTCTTGACCATCTGGACATTTGTGATGGCTTTCCACCTTTATTTTGAACTATGCACACATTTCTCACTCACACCAAACAATTTGACGGAGACTTTCAGACAGGATAACATTTTAGAAAGGATGATATGGTTTCTAAAGGGATTACAAAAGAACCTTAGGCAACTTAGTTTCCAACGCAGACAAGAAACACAACTTAATCTGTAATGCAGATAAGAAACAAGACCTTAGAGCAAATACCATAATGAAACCGTATCCTAAAACAAAAGGTGACCAGGACTGTTCTGGTCTATTCCTGCCTGAAATCAGCTTCAGACATCAGAATCTGGCTGATGCCTCTTTACCAATGGCACACGAGGCCGTTCCTTCCTGCTCTCAGAAAGGGTGGTGGGCAGAATATGGTCAAATCCTATGCTACATCAATCCATTTAATACATGATTATCCCTTCTCTTTCATTATGCAAAATGCAAACATCAAATCCTCCTCCTCTATGTGCCCTGTAACCCCCATATTCCTCACCTTGGATTGAATTGGGATGTTACACGTAAACCAGGCCATGCAAGGGATCAGGGGAAAGGTGAGGAGCTGCCAAAAGTCACTCCTCTCTCTGTCTAGATCTGTGTCTCTTCAGTGCTTATGAAATGACAAGAATTGTTCGGTGTTTACTGAAACATGCTGTAAGTTGTGGGATCAGCCCCAAATTAGCTTCCCCAGAGGTACCAGCAAGGAAGGTCAGCAACCCCCGGGTGGGGTGTGAAACAGCCCATCCACAGCCGTTGCCCAGCAAGGAAGCTCCCATTCAATGATTCACCTGCTAGAAAATCACAGGAACAACACGGATCCACCAAGCGGAGTTAGGTGCCTAAACTCCCCGTACGGCGCATGGGCCACACAGGGACCTTACAATACAACTCATGAAATAGAGCTCACAGGGCAGGGAGCCAGCCAAGCCCTTGAATGGGAGAGACTGAGGACGGGGAGGTGTCCGAGCCCGACCCGTCTCTCACAGCACTCACCTGGGCTGTGTCCAGCTGCCTAGCGTAGCTCGGGGCGTGAGTACCAACCTCAGGGCAGAGTGTTACACACCAGGGCACACACCCCATGGGGACTGGGAGCTCGATAGTTTGCTTTCACCCACCAAGAGCCAACTCCCCAGGCAGGGCAACAGCATGAAGAGGGAGTCCCAGACACTCCCCTTGGGCCCTCTGCTCTGTCCTGCCACCGAGGCAAGCCTGCCTTTGGGCTCGATCTGTGGCTCAGGGAGGCCTGAGCATGAGCCGGTGCTGCCAGCATAGAATCATAGAATCATAGAATATCAGGGTTGGAAGGGACCTCAGGAGGTCATCTAGTCCAACCCCCTGCTCAAAGCAAGACCAATCCCCAATTAAATCATCCCAACCAGGGCTTTGTCAAGCCTGACCTTAAAAACTTCTAAGGAAGGAGATTCCACCACCTCTCTAGGTAACGCATTCCAGTGTTTCACCACCCTCCTAATGAAGAAGTTTTTCCTAATATCCAACCTAAACCTCCCCCACTGCAACTTGAGACCATTACTCCTTGTTCTGTCCTCTTCCACCACTGAGAATAGTCTAGAACCATCCTCTCTGGAACCACCTCTCAGGTAGTTGAAAGCAGCTATCAAATCCCCCCTCCTTCTTCTCTTCTGCAGACTAAACAATCCCAGTTCCCTCAGCCTCTCCTCATAACTCATGTGTTCCAGACCCCTAATCATTTTTGTTGCCCTTCGCTGGACTCTTTCCAATTTATCCACATCCTTCTTGTAGTGTGGGGCCCAAAAGTGGACACAGTACTCCAGATGAGGCCTCACCAATGTCGAATAGAGGGGAACGATCACGTCCCTCGATCTGCTGGCAATGCCCCTACTTATACATCCCAAAATGCCATTGGCCTTCTTGGCAACAAGGGCACACTGTTGACTCATATCCAGCTTCTCGTTCACTTTCACCCCGAGGTCCTTTTCTGCAGAACTGCTGCCTAGCCATTCGGTCCCTTGTCTGTCGCGGTGCATGGGATTCTTCCGTCCTAAGTGCAGGACTCTGCACTTGTCCTTGTTGAACCTCATCAGATTTCTTTTGGCCCAATCCTCTAATTTGTCTAGGGCCCTCTGTATCCTGTCCCTACCCTCTAGTGTATTTACTTCTCTTGCCAGTTTAGTGTCATCTGCAAACTTGCTGAGGGTGCAATCCACACCATCCTCCAGATCATTAATGAAGATATTGAACAAAACTGGCCCCAGGACCAACCCTTGTGGCACTCCGCTAGATACCGGCTGCCAACTAGACATGGAGCCATTGATCACTACCCGTTGAGCCCGACAATCTAGCCAGCTTTCTATCCACCTTATTGTCCATTCATCCAGCCCATACTTCTTTAACTTGCTGGCAAGAATACTGTGGGAGACCGTGTCAAAAACTTTGCTAAAGTCAAGGAACAACACATCCATTGCTTTCCCCTCATCCACAGAGCCAGTTATCTCATCATAGAATGATGATTAATTTGAAAGTCAGAACACCCAGGTCCTGTTCCCAACTCTATCCCGACAGGTTGTGTGATGGAAGACAAGGCTCTTCACCTTTCTCAGCCTTCGTTTCTCCCTCTGTCAGTTGGGGAGAACAATCTTCTCACACCTGCCTCCCGGTGGGGGGCGGCTGGGGAGCTGTGGGGACCTGTTTGAGAGCGTCACTTGGAGCAGTGTATCGTAGGAGGTGTCCTATCGGGTTGAGTCATTCCAGAGGATTATGTCGGGCAGCAGAACCCCGTTTTCCCAACCTGGCGTGACACAGCTTTGCATGTGTACCGAACCAAGGCGCACACAGGTCCAGAAGCCGGCGATTTCTCCTTTGGCCGCTAGATGGCGCTGCAGGCTCCCAATTCCCCCTTCTCCTGGTCAGCGCAATGGGGGTTAGTCTCCCCAAAAAGAACGCCCTTCTCGCTTTGAACGTTCCTTGATGTGCACCCTGTGGACTGTCGGGATACGTGTCCAGAAGTTGCAGGGCTTGTTTCATGGTCTCCACAACGACAACCTTTCTTCTTTTTTAGACGTGATGACCTTTTTGGTTAAGATCCTTGATTATTCGGGGACTTATCCCGGAAGACCCAAAGTATTTGGGACATAAGACTTGTCTGGAAGGGCACACAGGGCTAAAGTGTTTTTGGCCATAGCAGGTTACTTGTCCCAAGAATGACGTCAATCCCCCTTCAAAAGAAGCCCCAAATGAGCTGTTACCAGAATTGCCCTTTACCTTGGGGTACGCCCATTTGTTAGGGTTACTCTTCTGGTGGGGGGGGAGATTCTGCAATTCTGTCAATGTGTTGCTTTTGTCACTTGTGTTTTCCTATGGATCGCTACTCCTTCCTTCTGCAAGTTCCCTCCCAATGGAGCTACCCTGCAGGACCTCGGTTCCCCAGGGCTGGGGTCTTCCAGCCCCCAAATGTGATGAACACACACACACACACACATGAACATAGCATGTCAGAGAGGACTGGGTATTCAGCACTCACAAGCTGACCCCTTATGTGTCCCTGGACTCAGTCGGCTGGATTGAACAGCAATTTAAAGCAATTTAATTTAAATTGTCCTCATATGTCCTTGGTCTCACAGGGCTGGGCTGAGCATCACCTTAATCTGCCACCCTCCTATGCCCCAGGTTCAGCACCTCCCTATCCCCACCTGCATACCACAACCATTCTGCTAGTAACCCACTTGATGAGCAAACCCCACAGGATTTTTGGGGCTGCAGGGATCTTTAGCTTCCGGACAAGAAGTGTTGCTGCAGAGTGAATGGAGAAGCCAAAAACACCCATGGGGTGAGGAGTAAGGGGGAGAGCAATCAGCTTAACCATGAAAGTTATTTATTTCCAGGTAGTAACCTTACAAGGGGAGCCAAACGAAGAAAACCGTTCCAAGATTAAATCTAACTTCAATTTGATTACAAAAGTTAGGGCTAGCAAACGATAACTGATCACATAAGGCAGGGTCAGGAGGCTATTCCTAGAGAGAGACAGAGGCACAGAAAGAGACAGATGGATCTCAGCACTCCTTGAAGCTGGAATCGATCAGGGTTCCCAGGTGGCCTTGGTCGCTGAGGGACCGGAGCGCTGGAGCCAGGCAGAGCCCCCAGCACAGTCAGTCAGGAAAAGCGAATGAGGAGGACTTGTGGCACCTTAGAAACGAACCAATTTATCTGAGCATAAACTTTTATGGGCTAAAGCCCACTTCATCAGATGCATGCAGGGGAAAATACAGCAGGAAGATATATAGATATATATACAGAGAGAAGACGAGAAAATGGGGGTTGCATTCTAACTCTTAATGAGACCAATCGATGAAGGTGGGCTGTTAGCAGCAGGAGAAAAAAACACTTTTGTTGTGATACCTTAATCGATTGGTCTCGTTAAGAGTTAGAATGGCAACCCCCATTTTCTCATGTTCTCTGTGTATATATATCTATATATCTTCCTGCTGTATTTTCCACTGCATGCGTCTGATGAAGTGGGCTTTAGCCCATGAAAGCTTATGCTGAAATAAACTGGTTAGTCTCTAAGGTGCCACAAGTCCTCCTCGTTCTTTCTGCTGAAACAGACTAACACGGCGATCACTCTGAAGCCGCACCAAAGGCTCTTACGTAAATTAAGTTGTCATGGGATAAGAGGGAAGACCCTTTCATGGATTGAGAATTGGTTAAAAGACAGGGAACAAAGGGTAGGAATAAATGGTACATTTCCAGACTGGAGAGGGGTAACCAGTGGTGTTCCCCACGGGCCAGTCCTAGGACCAATCCTATTCAACTTATACATAAACAATCTGGAGAAAGGGGTAAACAGTGAGGTGGCAAAGTTTGCAGGTGATACTAAACTGCTCAAGATAGTTAAGACCAAAGCAGACTGTGAAGAACTTCGAAAAGATCTCACAAAACTAAGTGATTGGGCAACAAAATGGCAAATGAAATGTAATGTGGCTAAATGTAAAGTAATGCACATTGGAAAAAATAACCCCAACTATATCTACAATATGATGGGGGGCTAATTTAGCTACAACTAATCAGGAGAAAGATCTTGGAGTCATCGTAGATAATTCTCTGAAGACATCCACGCAGTGGGCAATGGCAGTCAAAAAAGCAAACAGGATGTTAGCAATCATTAAAAAAAGGGATAGAGAATAAGATGGAGAATATCTTATTGCCCTTATATAAATCCATGGTACGTCCACATCTTGAATACTGCGTACAGATGTGGACCCCTCATCTCAAAAAAGATATACTGGCAGTAGAAAAGGTTCAGAAAAGGATAACTAAAATGATTAGGAGTTTGGAACTGGTCCCGTATGAGGAGAGATTAAAGAGGCTAGGACTTTCTGTCTTGGAAAAGAGGAGACTAAGTGGGGATATGATAGAGGTCTATAAAATCATGAGTGGTGTGGAGAAGGTGAATAAGGAAAAGTTGTTAGGATATAGATATTCAGGCCTGTCTGTAAAGGCCTATACTCTAAGAATTTAGGTGTATTCCTATCACTTGGCTAGTTAGAGGTATAAAAGAAAGAATCAAAATCACTGTCTGCCAGTGTAAGGGCCTTCTCTTACTGTGACAGTCTGAGGCCCTGTTCTTAGGCTAAGGCCTTTGGCTAAGCGACAGAGGCAGCCATAAGCTGGGAAGTGACAGGTCACCTCCTCACATTCCAAACTAGTCACATTGAAATAAGGTGCTATTGGGCTGTTAGGAATTTAATCCTGTCCTTATAGTGCCTATCACCTCCAGAGAAAGGGAAGTGCCTAGAAGCTGTAAAAGGAAATTGAGGTTGATAGTTTTCTGTCTGGTAAGAACTCACTTATCAATAGACACAGCTGGGAAACTCTTATGTCTTTCCAGATGTAGTTGTGAAATCCTCACTTCTGTATTGTTTTGTCATTATAGTTCCCACTTTGCTATTGTTTATTGGCATGGTCTCTGTCTGGTTCTGTGATTGCTTCTGTCTACTGTATAATTAATTTTGCTGGGTGTAAACTAATTAAGGTGGTGGGATATAATTGGTTAGCTAATCCATGTTAGGATTGGTTAGTTAAATTTTAGTAGAATGATTGGTTAACGTATAGCTAAGAATATTACTATATAAATTAGGGGCAAACAGGAAGTAAGTTGGGATTCGAAAATAAGGAAAAAAGGAACTTGTATTTAAGCTTGCTGGAAGTTCACCCCAATAAACATCGAATTGTTTGCACCTTCGGACTTCGGGTATTGTTGCTCTCTGTTCATGCGAGAAGGACCAGGGAAGTAAGTGGGTGAAGGAATAAGCCCCCTAACAAAAGTTATTTACTTGTTCCCATATTTTAAGAACTAGGGGGCCACCAAATGAAATTAATGGGTAGCAGGTTTAAAATAAATAAAAGGAAGTTTTTCACTCAGCGCACAGTCAACCTGTGGAACTCCTTGCCTGAGGAGGTTGAGAAGGCTAGGACTATAACAGGGTTTAAAAGAGAACTGGATAATTTCATGGAGGTTAAGTCCATTAATGGCTATTAGCCAGGATGGGTAAGGACTGGTGTCCCTATCCTCTGTTTGTCAGAGAGTGGAGCTGGATGGCAGGAGAGAGATCACTTGATCATTACCTGTTAGGTTCACTCCCTCTGGGGCACCTGGTATTGGCCACTGTCGGTAGACAGGATACTGGGCGGGATGGACCTTTGGTCTGACCCAGTATGGCCATTCTTATGTTCTTGTGTTTTCAAACAACAGGTCTTGGTTTTGTTTTGGTGTTTCTCCTACTTGACCACATTTTCATCAGCACCCTTTGGGGGCTCCCCTTCTTAGGGTGGCTAAAAATCACAACTAAAATTGTTATTTAAATTATGACATTTAAATATAGGGTTTTTTTGAAAATTTACATCAAATTTCTTATCTACATATTGCTAATTCTTCTCTTCCATTTTATGGTGTTAAATTGTCAAAGTGGATGTTTTCTATTTGTTTGTTTTTTTCGTTTCCTAAGTGTTAATAATATTTTGGATTTTATGTCGATATTTTTCTACTAAGAAGTTTCACACTTAAAATGCTCCTCTGTGCTGAAAAAGACAAGCCCAAGGCCTCATTAATATCCCCTAGTATGAGACTATACAGACGCAGAACTGAAAATCAAGAAGCCTGTGCTCTGCGCCTCCTTGGTCAAGAGCTTTGAGCTCTGCTAGTGAAAAGCGACGTGGAAGAGCGGGAGGATTTCTGGCCAGGACACTGTACTTCCACAAGTAAAGAGCTGAAATGCTTCAACCATCAGGATTTGCAGGTTGAACTCAATAGGACTTGTGCCCTGAGCGTGCTTGAAAACCCCTCTCTTAGGTGGCTAAAGGCAGGCTGAAGAGCCTAATTTTGGGCTCCACTTTTTGCAAACTTTGGCCGGTATAAAAAAATTGCTATTGTAAATTACTGAGAGTTTAAATAACTTTTTATAGTTAAAACAAAATTGTTTCACTGTTGAAGTGACAGATTTTATGCCACTACATGACAAGTTCTTAATAAAAATACACGGAGTCCCTGACGCTGCAAACGCTCACTGAACTTTAAACCACGGGATTGTTTCTAGAGTAAAGTTCTGTGTCTGTTTAAGTGTCTGCAGGACCCGGGAATTAATTTTCACTAATTGGATTTTTGCATACAGCAATTCTATAAATCATGAGACCCAGTGGCTGGGAGGTGTGGGGGCTGCGGGCTCTGGGGTGGGGCTGGGGATGAGGAGTTTGGGGTGCAGACAGGGCAGGATTAATGCAGGGGCTCTAGGGGCTGCAGCCTGGGCTAAGGGGGACTCTGCAAAAAGATCTCCAGGCTGCCAGAAGTGCAGATCTTTTGGTGGGGCCCCCTTAGCCCGGGACCCTGGGCTGCGGCCACTGACGTCCCTGCGTCCGGCCCTTCCTAGCGGGGAGCAGGGAGGCGGCTCCGTGCACGGCTGTCCCTGCCCCACCGTGCTGGGCTGGAGCTGTGAGCGCCTGGAAGCTCCGCCCACCCGCTGCCCTCGCCTGCAGGCTCCACCCCCGCAGCTCCCATTGGCCGGGAACCGCAGCCAATGGGAGCTGTGGGGGCGGTGCCTGCAGGCAGACGCAGGGCAGCGCAAGGAGCCACCCCCCCCCCGGGGCCGCAGCCAGGGACATCCGTGCCGTGCCGGCAGCTGCAGGGTCACTCCGGGAGGAGCAGCGCAGGGCCAGGGCAGGCAAGGAGCCTGCCTCAACCCCAGTGCGCCCCCAAATGGGAGCTGCCCCAGGCAAGCACCCCGCACCTCACGCCCCAGCCCTGAGCCCCCTCCTGCACCCTAACTCCCTCCCAGACCCCCAGACCCACTTCCTGCCCTGAGCCCCCTCCTGCACCCTAACTCCCTCCCAGACCCCCAGTCCCACCCCAACCTCCTGCCCTGAGCCCCCTCCAGCATCCTAACTCCCTCCCAGACCCCCAGTCCCACCCCAACCTCCTGCCCTGAGCCCCCTCCTGCACCCTAGCTCCCTCCCAGACCCCCACCCCCACCCCAATCTCCTGCCCTGAGCCCCCTCCAGCACCCTAACTCCCTCCCAGACCCCCACCCCACCCCAACCTCATGCCCTGAGCCCTGTTAGGATATAGATATTCAGGCCTGTCTGCAAAGACCTGTACTTTAAGAATTTAGGTGTATTCTTATCACTTGGCTAGTTCTAGAGGTATAAAAGAAAGAAATCACTGTCTGCCGGCGTAAGGTCCTTCTCTCACTGTGACAGTCTGAGGCCCTGTGCTTAGGCTCAGGCCTTTGGCTAAGCAGCAGAGGCAGCCATAAGCTGGGAAGCGACCGGTCACTTCCTCACATCCCAAACTAGTCACATTGAAATAAGGTGCTATTGGGCTGTTAGGCACTATCAGGACAGGATTGTATTCCTGTCACCTCCAGAGAAAGGGAAGTGCCTAGAAAATGTAAAAGGAAACTTAGTTTGATAGCATCCTGTCTGGCAAGAACTCACTTATCACTAGCTGGGATGTGAAATCCTCATTTCTGTGTTTGTTCTATCACTGTAGTCCCCATTTCCCCATTGTTTGTCTGTATAATCTCTGTCTGGTTCTGTGATTGTTTCTCTCTGCTGTATAATTAATTTTGCTGGGTGTAAACTAATTAAGGTGGTGGGATATAATTGGGTACATAATCATGTTACAATATGTTAGGATTGGTTAGTTAAATTTCAGGAAAATGATTGGTTAAGGTATAGCTAAGCAGAACTCAAGTTTTACTATATAGTCTGTAGTCAATGAGGAAGTGAGTGGGTGTGGGGGGGAGTGGGGGTGGGTGTGGGAGATGGGAACAGGGAATGGGGGTAAGGAAATTGGAATCATGTTTTGCTAAAGGGGGAAATGGGAACAGGGAATGGGGGTAAGGAAATTGGAATCATGTTTTGCTAAAGGGGGACATAGGAACAGGGAATGGAGTAAGGAAGTTGGAATCATGTTTGGCTAAGGGCAGGAATGGGACAGGGACACAGGTGTAAGGCTCTGTGGTGTCAGAGCTGGGAAGGAGGATACTAAGGAAGGAAACTGGAATCATGCTTGCTGGAAGTTCACCCCAATAAACATCGAATTGTTTGCACCTTTGGACTTCGGGTATTGTTGCTCTCTGTTCATGTGAGAAGGACCAGGGAAGTAAGTGGGTGAAGGAATAAGCCCCCTATCAAGCCCCCTCCTGCACCCTAACTCCCTCCCAGAGCCCCACCCCAACCTCCTGCCCTGAGCCCCCTCCCACATTCCAAACCTCTCATGCCCAGCCCTGCCCAGAGCCCACACCCCCAGTCGGCCCCCTCACCATTTTCCACCCCCCACCCCCCTGCCTCAACCTGCAGCCCCTCCTGCGCTCTGAACCCTGCATTTTTCACCACAGCCTGGAGCCTGGGGCCCACAAAATCGAATAGCCCTGACCCCAACGAGGCTGCGCGGGGGCTCAGGCCAGAGGACTCCCCCAAGCCCTCTCCCCACCAGCAGCACGGTGCTCCGGGGAGAAGGGGCCTCTCTCCCTTGCCGGTCGCTGGCAACAGGGAGCTCTGGGGCCAAGAGAGAGGCCTGTGCCAGCCCTTCATCCCCAGCTGGCTTCCCTCCCATCTACCCCTCTCTTCTCCAGGCCCCTGCTGCGTGGCCCTTCATCGCTGGTGTGCGAGCGCGCGCTGAGAGGGAACTGAGACTCCAACCCCCTGCTCGAAGCAGGGCCAAGCCCAACTAAATCATCCCAGCCAGGGCTTGGTCAAGCCGGGCCTTAAACACACGGAAGGAGGGAGATTCCACCACCTCCCGAGGGAACCCATCCCAGTGCTTCACCACCCTCCGAGTGAAATAGTGTTTCCTAACATCCAACCTAGACCTCCCCCACTGCAACTGGAGACCATTGTTGCCGGCACCTAGTGCGGAGAGGCTGAACAACAGCTTGAGTGGTTCGTTACCCGGTGTGCTACACCCAATAATTACAACGGGGTGGAGAAGCAGAAAAGTTTATTTGCAGCTGCAAAAAGGTACAGGGAGAATAAAATCTCAAATCCTGCACAACAGAGCAGGAAGTTACACAGGCTTTTATACATTTTTTTTTTAGCATACTTATTTAATAGCAAGCTGCTTTAAGTATCCATATAGCCAGCCAATTCAGTTCCCAGCTAGTTCCCTGATTTTTTGTATTATTTGTTAAACTATACATAAAGCTGCTTTATTTAGCATTGTTTTTTTTATATCTCCCCTGTTTGGCCTTGCTTAGTTTCAGGCAGTTTGACTCTGCAACATACTGTTGCAGATTCTCAGCAAAACTGCTGCGAGTGCCTCCAGGCGGGGGGGGGGGGGGGGGGGGGGGGGGGGGGGGGGGGGGCAAGGACACTTGGGCCTAGCACACAGAGCTGCTGCGAGTGCCTCCAGGCAGGAGGGCGGGGGGGGGCAAGGACACCGGGGCCTAGTGCGAGGGGGCTTCATCGACACTTGTGGTCTTCCATCCCCTCGAGTTACCTAGTGGCCATGCCCCAGTGTTCCCAACAACTTCCCTCTTTGAGAACACTCAACAGCCTTGGCTTTGAGTTTTTTTACTTGGGCTATTTATTTTTTTATAATACGATTTTGCATAAGCATTTTGTGATAGCCCTGAAGAGAATGACTTATTAATTTTTGCAAAAGGGCCCTGACACATGATACCGCACAGCATAATACCAGTAATACAAGCAGTACAGGAAAGAGAAATTTCAATAGCAGGCTAAATAAACCACCAAGCCAAGATGACAAACCCCAGCCTGAAAACAAGGTTTGCAACCAATTGTTCTTTGGGGCAGTATAGGCAACCTGTGCTCCGGCTCGGGCATGGGCCTTAGCTTGTACTTTTTTTTTATAGATTTTATAACTGTTATTATTTATATATATACAATATTGGGGCCCGATGAGGGCACAAACCCCTTCTTGGGATGCCAAGAGATAGTTCAAAGCCAGCCTGTTTTGAAGGGAAAACGTCCTGAGCTGCTGTACCTTTTTATTTAATGTTTTTACTGCTGATTTTAAATTACTAACCGAGTCCTCTAACTCTAAGGCCACTTTCTCAAGTACCATTTGCAGCCTTACAGTATAGCAGCCTATGCATGCCATAGCTGGCCCAGTAAACAGTGGTGCTATTTCCAGTACAGAGCACCCTACCAGTTTCTCGGTTGTGAGGGGATTTTTTATATTGCCCTTTAATGCCGTAGTTAGTCGCCGCAGGGTCTTTTTTCGTGACTCAACAGAGGTGTTTTGGGCATTTTTAATATTTTTTTTTGGGCAGTGTGGCAGTTATGGAAAGATGAGGAACTCCACGAGCTATATAACAGCTACCTGTTTAGTTGGCTGGCAGCACCTTGTAAGCCTTTTGGCCACATACAAAATAGTGACCCTGTAGGGCCCAATAAGGACTGTTTTTTAAGGGGATTTCTGGGATATTTAAGGCTGCTTTTTTAAACAGTTTATATGCCCCTAGGGGGGCATTCCATTCTTCTGATTGGGTACAAGTGGGGGCATTTTTAATTGTGCCGTTTAAATTACACTTGCCATAGGGACCATTACAAACCCACCATTGGCTTGCTACATTGGAGATATTAACTGGACGGCAAGTTACATTTCCAAACCCCTTTTTTGTGGTAAGATTATTTGTAAGTGTTTCCCTAAAAGGGGAGGAACCATTACACCCACACCGTTGGCCTTCCCTGTTGGTCTTTATTCAATACCTATTAGCCCACTGTGTAATAACACAGGAGCTTTTTCCCACAGGAAGCCCATAGTGATCAGATTGGTTTCGGGTAAAACATAACACTCCCTCAGTGAGTACTGCAACTGAATACTCCTGGTCCTGATAGGTGGCTTGCTGTAAAGAGGTCTTGTTCCAGAACGGCGAGTCCGTTCTTTTTTGCTTTTTGGTGGTGGCTAATTCTGCTAGGGTCAGGGGCAGCATGTCAAGGGGCATTGCCGTTTTGGGGGACAGTGGAGCCGGAGCACACACCCAGCAATCAGTCTGGTTTGTTAAAGTAGCAACATGGTGCGCAAGCAAAACAAAGGAGTTTTATGCTCCCGATATGCACAATTTGGAAATACCAATACAAAGAATAACAATGTTACCTAATTAATTATTATTAGAGTTTTTTTAACCCAGGGTTTCCAGTACCTGGGTGGGCCCATTTTAGCATTAAGGTGCCCGCTATTTGTGTCTTTTAAACAGTAGCTTTAGCTCGAGATTGTTACTAGCTGAGGAGTCAGCAGGTTGGACGGTCCACTGTTCTGCTGACGAGGGGGCGGTTACTGCCTTCAGACGAGAGTGATGGATCCAGTTCTTGTGTCCCTCGATCTTTGCCGCTGTATGGGAGATCAGCAGGACGGTACAGGGTCCTTTCCACTTTTCCTGGAGAGACTCGTCTTTCCAGGTGTGAACAAGCACGGAGTCACCGGGCTGTAAGGAGTGAACGGGAGAGTCCAAGGGGAGAGGCTGGGAATCCTTGGTATACCTGTGAAGAGACAAGAGAACAGCAGACAGGGAACACATATACTGTGACAAAAAAACATTACCCAATTTTTATTCCCCTGACAGAACCGGGGTGCCATTCATGGGCCATGCCCTTCCAAACATAATTTTAAAGGGACTGAGCCCTAATCTACCCTTTGGGAGAACGCGGATACGGAGTAGGACGAGGGGCAAAGCATCAGGCCATCGCAGTGAGGCTTCTTGGCACACTTTTGAGAGATGCCGTTTAAGGGTCTGATTGGTACGCTCCACTACCCCACTGACTTGCGGTCTCCAGGGCGTATGGAGTTTCCAGGGGATCTGTAAGGCATGTGAGATGCTTTGGATGATTTTTGACGTGAAGTGTGTCCCGTTGTCAGATTCTATTCACAGGGGGAGTCCAAAGCGAGGAGTGATCTCCTTAACAAACTTGAGGGCCACTGTCCTGGCAGTGCAATTATGGCAGGGGAAGGCTTCTGGCCATCCGCTGAACCAATCCACTATAACAAGAGATATTTGAGCCCTGGGGTCCGGGGAAACTCGGTAAAGTCTATTTGCCACACTTGTCCGGGGCCCGGAGTGGGTTCTAGGGCAGCTGGTGGCACAGGATGTCCCGGTCGGGGGTTATTCTTTTGGCAGACTAAGCAGTCCGCTTGTACCTGGGCAGCCAGGGGTCGGAGTCCGGAACTGATAAAGTATTTTCCCATTAGCTGGATAAGTGCTTCCCTGCCAGCATGAGCATGCAGCACACCAAAAGCATACTTTGAATTAGTAAAAATGTTGACCCGCTTTCCTTTTGACAGTTCAAGTGCACGGGTCAGGGCTATTAGTTTGGCAAGCTGGGCAGAGGTCCCAGCAGGCAAACCTTCAGCTTCCACAGTGTCATGGAGGGTCACAACAGCATAACCCGCCTTTTTTTGCCCATTTATTACCGTACTATTACCATTAGTGTACCATTTATAATTTGCATTTGGGAGAGGTACATTTTTTAAATCCAGACGGCTGGAGTACTGGACATTTATGATTTTTAAACAGTTATGTTTTTGTTCCTCTGTTTCTGGCAAGAGAGTGGCTGGGTTAAGGGAGGGGCAAGGCTGTAGGGTGACTTCAGAGTTCTCTAACAGCTTAGCCTGGTACCGAGCAATCCGAGCCTGGGTGAGCCAAAGCCCTCCCTTTGCAGCCAATAAGGCTCAGACCATATGGGGAGTATAGATTTGCATAACCCCTTCCAATGTTAGCTTCTCGGCTTCCTCAAGCAATAGGGCAGTAGCTGCGACCGCCCGTAAACATGCCGGCCAACCCTTTGCAACCTGATCCAATTGCTTAGAAAAATAAGCCACAGGACGCTTCCATGCTCCTAACAGCTGTGTGAGCACTCCTAGGGCCATCCCCCTTTGTTTATGTACATACAACTGAAACGGCTTAGAGAGATCTGGCAAGTCCAGAGCCGGGGCTTTTATTAATTTTTTTTTTAGGATTTTAAATGCCCTGTCAGCCGCTGGGGTCCAATAGAAGGGGTCATGATTTGCTCCTTTTACATAGTTGTACAGGGGTTTAGCCCACAGTTCAAACTTTGGGATCCATATTCTGCAAAAGCCTGCCATACCCAGAAATGCCCTGAGCCGCTTACAATTATTTGGAGAGGAACTTGACAGATAGATTCCTTTCTTTTGCTTGAAAGCTGACGCTCCCCTTGCCTTAGCTGTAACCTGATCCCTCTCCACCTCAGACAACAGGGTTCTCAGGAGGATATTACAGTTGTCTTAATTGGCTTGTAACAACTGAGGCACCCCTTAAAGACAGATATAAACCTGCTTGCGTTCGTTGAGAATTCCCCAGCCTGTGTTTTAAAAGCTGCTAAGTCTATTGGATTGAATGGCACATGGATGTAAACTTGCATAGTGGTAGCCTGACGTCCGTCTGCCCCTGGGCAAGCCACAACCGTCTCGGTAAGCAAAGGATAGAGTCCCACTGAGGGGGCAATCTCTGTAACCCGAGGCATCCTACCCTTATACGGTGGGGGTGTGGAGGCCGAAGGGGACACCGGCTCTGCCATTACAGTGGGGGTTGGGGTCTGGGGACTAACATTAGCTGCTACCAAACCAGTTGGAGTCAGATTACAGCGCTGTAAAATATCTGGTCGAGTACATAAAGTCAGAAACAAATGCGCATACATATGTTCATTCCATTTATTTATTTACTGACAAAACAAAACTAATTGGAGGATCGTGTTGTAATTAATTGACCCTTTTGGTGGCCACCACTCCTGGTCCTCTAGTTGATATTGAGGCCAGTCAACTGTACAGAATCGTTTTAATTGGCTCTTAGTCATCGGATCCGCACCAAATACCTTCCAGTTTGCTAGAATGCAGTCTAGGGGCGTACACCGTGCCCTAACCTCTGAGCTTTGTCCCTGTCCCATACCTACAGGGTAACTCTGGGCGTCCCCAGGTTCCAACAGAGCATATAATCCGGATTTTAAAAGGATCCTACCTGATCCAAGGGACCGGTTCTTCACCGTGGCCCTGCAGCTGCTCCTCCCCCACGTCTAAGGGACCGGTTCTTCACCGTGGTCCACAACAGCTTCTCCACTATATGAGTGCGTTGCACCGTTGTGCCCTCTGGGGTCGATCAAATCGCGTCTCCTCCGAGGCCCCCGATGAACTCACTGGTGCGCGCTGGGCGTCGGTTCTTGCCGCAATCCTCAACCTCCAGGAGGGGTCCGGGCAAGGCTAAATTGCAGCCTCGACGCCCACCCAGGGACGCCAAAAGCTGTTGCCGGCACCCAGTGCCGAGAGGCTGAACAACAGCTTGAGTGGTTCGTTACCCGGTGTGCTACACCCAATAATTACAACGGGGTGGAGAAGCAGAAAAGTTTATTTGCAGCTGCAAAAAGGTACAGGGAGAATAAAATATCAAATCCTGCACAACAGAGCAGGAAGTTACACAGGCTTTTATACGTTTTTTTTTTAGCATACTTGTTTAATAGCAAGCTGCTTTAAGTATCCATATAGCCAGCCAATCCAGTTCCCAGCTAGTTCCCTGATTTTTTGTATTATTTGTTAAACTATACATAAAGCTGCTTTATTCAGCATTGTTCTTCCATATCTCCCCTGTTTGGCCTTGCTTAGTTTCAGGCAGTCTGACTCTGCAACATACTGTTGCAGATTTTCAGCAAAACTGCTGTGTGTGCCTCCAGGCGGAGGGGGCCAAGGACACTTGGGCCTAGCACACAGAGCTGCTGCGAGTGCCTCCAGGCAGGAGGGGGGGGCAAGGACACAGGGGCCTAGTGCGAGGGGTCTTCGTCGACACTCGTGGTCTTCCATCCCCTCGAGTTACCTAGTGTCCATGCCCCAGTGTTCCCAACACCATTGCTCCTTGTTCTGTCATCTGCCACCACTGAGAACAGGTGAACTCCATCCTCTTCAGGTTGTTGAAGGCTGCTCTCAAATCCTCCCTCACTCTTCTCTTCTGCAGACTAAATAAGCCCAGTTCCCTCAGCCTCTCCTCATAAGTGATGAGCTCCAGCCCCCTAATCATTTTCATTGCCCTCTGTTGGACTCTCTCCAATTTGTCCACATCCTTTCTGTAGTGGGGGGCCCAAAACTGGACACAGTACTCCAGGTGTGGCCTCACCAGTGCCGAAGAGAGGGGAAGAATCATTTCCCTCGATCTGCTGGCAATGCCCCTACTAATGCAGCCCAATAGGCCGTTAGCCTCCTTGCTGTCAGCCTTCATGTCCAGCTTCTCGTCCACTGTAACCCCAGGTCCCTTTCAGCAGAACTGCTGCTTAGCCAGTCGGTCCCCAGCCCGCAGCGATGCATGGGATTCTTCTGTCCTAAGTGCAGGACTCTGCACTGGTCCTTGTTGAACCTCATCAGATTTCTTTTGGCCCAGTCCTCCAGTTTGTCTATCCAGCATAGGGGTAGGGTCCAACTTTTCTTTTCTACTTGATAGCACGTTATTTAATAAAATGGATACATTCAGGAGCAATAATGGTCTCGATGAGGTTTGAAATGCAATGTCCTGAGCTTGGCCTTGGGGTGACGGTTTATTTGTGACGTTCCTGCTGTGAAGGAGGAGGAATAACATGGGTCTGGATTTCTCAGATTCATTCATCTGCAGAATGTGAGAATGGGCCTTCATGGGGTGAGATGGGACCTTCAGGGAAGTCTCTTGACATGTTTCTTTTAAATTACAGAGTCTAGCAGGGCTCTGCTGTTTATTCCCTGCAGCTATCATGCATTCCTAGATCTGGAAGGTTTAGCTCAGTGGTTCTGAACCCGCGGCCTGTGGGCCACTTGCAGCCCAATCAGCACACAGCTGTGGCTCATGTGACATCCTCAGGGGCATTCAGGTAGTATCTGTGTTGTGTGGATGCAGCCCACATAAGGAGGGAGCTCAGGATTGGGGCAGAGGGTTGGAGTGCTGGGCATGCAGGCTCTGGGGTGGGGTTGGGGCTGAGGGGTTTGGGGTGCAGGAAGGGGCTCAGGACTGGGGCAGAGGGTTGGGGTACGGGGAGTGAGGGCTCCTGCTAGGGGTGCAGGCTCTGGGGTGGAGCCAGGGGTGAGGGGTACAGGCTGCAGCGGGGAGTGAGGAGTCCCCCCAGCCCTCTCTCTGTGCAGCAGCCCGGGGCCAAGGGAGAGGCACCTCTCCCCACCTGCACGGCCTTGATAGACTGCTGCACAGCCGCGCGGCTTAGAGGGAACTTAGGTAGCTGCCAGGCAGCATGAAGGAAACACCACTGAATGGTGCGATCCCCACAGTCATTGATACAAACAGGCTGCGCCAGGTGTCACGGCAGTCACACAGGCAGACAGCTTTGGACGGGTTGGCACCCAGTGATGCCCTGGATGTATGGCTGGCGGAGGAGGAGGAGGAAATTGGGCAGTTACCTCTGCATGACATTTTCCTGGAGTGGCTTCCCTGGGTGGAGTGCCACGTCTGGGCTTGGCCGACTAGCATGGGCTGGTGGGGCAGGAGAGTGCTGCAGAGCTGGGAGGAACGGCTGTGGGAACCGGATGTGGGGAGGTTGAAGTGTAGGTTCCTGGAGACCTGTGCAGCGCTCAGCCCGGAGCTGCAGGGGTGGAGTCCTGACACGAGAGCTCCCGTCGGCCCCAAGAGGCATGTTACACAGCCCTTCAGGCCAGCCCTTGATGCGGTTGCACCACTCAGGGTGTGACAAGGGGTCTCTCTGTCCCAGAATCTTTCCACCCCAAATGTCTTCCCATTATCCACCCTTCAGCTCCCACGAGAGGTCAGCTGTGTGTGTGAGCCCAAGAGAGTACAATAGCACATGTATCCCGGTGCCTTGCCTGGGAGCCCCTCCGTCACTGTCCCGAGGAGTTGGCTGGGAGTCTGCTTTACTCCAAATGTTCAGTCAGGTAGTTCACGCTCTGAGGTTGAGCTACAGGTCACCTGTCAGCCCCAGAGGCACAAGGAGGTGGCATTCCCTCTGGCTGGGCTCTCACCGAGTTAACCCGTTGAGCATTTCACCCACTTAGGCCCTGGTTTTCTGCAGACATTACAGGTCAGGTCTCTGAGAGCCCTTGGATGAGGTCTCCCCGCATCAGCCGCTCCCCCCACTTTGGGTTTATCTGAGTCCCTCTTCTGGGGTGCCCCCATCGGTTCCCTTTCCCAGTCCCCTTTGAGTCTCTCTTGATACCCAGAGCGACTGTCCACAAACTCTTCTGCCAACCCGCCTGCACTACGTAGAGCCTGAGGCTTCTTGTCCGCTAACCATAAGGAGATGGTTGACCACCTAAAACAGCTTCAACAGCATGGAGCTCACACTTTCCTCATGGTACATCATTCTGTGGGTCAAATCAGAAAGGTGTTAAAAAGAATCGGTGATAAAACCAAATCATCCAGCTGGTGGGAAGATCGTTTTACAGCTCGATCAGGTAAAGATAAAAAGGCTTGGGAAATTCCGCTCCATCCAATTGGAGTAATACTGATCAGACAGGTGGTTATGGTCGTATCTCTAGTAATTATATCTGTGTATGTGTGTGCAAAAAGTAATTTAAAGCTAAAATTCAGCGGTGATGACTTTTGTAATGTGTCAACCTGCATAACTTCATTATGGGTTCAATGTTCAATGGTATTCATGTAACAGTAATGCCAGATGTTTGTTACAATGTTCACACCTGTCAAGGAGGGGATATGGAAGGTGATTTTGGTACATGGTCATATTCTGTGATGAATGTTGCTGCAATTAAGAATGGAGTTTAGAAATTCAAGATGGCGCACATGATTGGAAGGGTTTGAACTCCATCTTGGTACCCTTTCTTCCTGGCATTTTCCCGCCAAAACTCTGTGTCCCTGACGGAACCGGAGGGGCAGAGAACTGGCTGGGCCCGGTGGGGCAGGGCCCGTCAGCGTGTGCCTCAGGAATGTGCGCCACAGCGAGTGTACGAGGGAGGGTCGGGGGTGACCCAGGCGCTGACCACCATGGAGGCAGCCAGGGCCAGGTTCTTTGCGCGGCATCGGATCCAGACTCCAGCTACTAACATCTGTCAAAGACTCGGATACTTACCTGACTCCCGTCATCCACCAAACGCCCCAGTGCAGGCTTTGCTGTCGGCCCAGATCTGTTGATCTCCTGCTTCGGCAGTAGAGAGCCAGATCCTCCGATGCTCCAGAGATCCTGAGATGGACCATCCGTTGTCGGGGTCCTCCTTCTGCAGCTTGGAGAGAGAGAGTCATTATTTTTTGGGCATTTATTAGTTTAACCAAAGGACAGTTTAAGGGTCTGGGCTTTATGCCCCTTGCTGTAATCTATGGGAAGGTATTTGTAGTGTTCCCCATTGTGAATCTTCCCCCAGTTGTATCTATCCCTTAATAAATCATCTTCCTGTTTAAGGTTATATTCTTTCTATCCTTTATTTCAGTGCAACATGGGTGGGAGGCACAGAGATTTCTAATGCTCCCAGTTGATAGATGCTGGTAGGAGTCGGACCTGTTGAAAATGTCACCTCCTTATTATTCCTGACAGAGATTTGGGGGTAACAGTGCGGAATGAATGTTGTTCTGTGCACCAGTATGGAGATGAGGGGTGACCCCTCCCCTGTATATTGCTGCTCAATCCAAAATTCATTCTGCACATGGACGGTGTGTGGTAGGCTGAAGGGTTCGGAGTGTGGGAGGGGGCTCAGGTGGGGCAGAGGGTTGGGGTGTGGGCTGCTGGGTGGGGCCAGGGATGAGGGGCTCAGGGCTAGGGCAGAGGGTTGGGGTGCAAGAGTGTGAGGGGTCCGGCTGGGGGTGCAGGCTCTGGGGTGGGGTTGAGGATGAGGGGTTTGGGGTGCAGGTTCCTCTGTCTAATCTCCAAGATGCTCTGGAAATAAGACGCCGTGTCCTGTGATGAGCTCACACCCAAGAGCAGAGGGTGTGAGAACTGCAGCAACTGAGAGGGCAAGGGATTTACCGTCAGATTGTTTCAAACGCTGCATTCGTCGGCTGACATTTAACAGCAACGCTCAGCTAACATCGTGGAGAAAGGAATTCTCTGCTAAGGATTCAACGTGCCACTTTGGCCAACTCCACCCCTTCCCTGAAGGGAGTGTGCTCAGAACAACCCCTCCTCAGCCGAACACACACAAACCCCCAGCTGGGCGCCCAGCACAAAGCAAGGGAGGGGCTTGCTTGGATTGTTTTACTTTTTACTTTACAAAAGGTTTTTTCAAAAGCATTTCCTTTCCCCATGGGAAGGAAGTGGACGGTCGTGGGGAAGGGAACCTCAGCGTGGTGGAGCTGGGAATTTGGGGAGAGGCAGAGGGAGGGGAGTGGGTGAGGGGGTGAAGGGGCAGTTGCAGGGGAGGGAGGCTAAAGGGGGTCAGGTGGGGCAGCTAGGTGAGGGGTTTTGTGGGTAAGGCTGAAGGAGGGCAGTTGGTTGTAGGGGAGGAAGACTGAAAGGGCAGCTGGAGAGGAGCCTGGGCGGGGGGGAAGGTTGAGGGGACGATGAGGGGAAGGGGACCAGGGCAGTTGGGGGAGGCTGAAGGGGGGCTGAAGAGGTGATGGGGGGAAGGGAACATTTGGAGGGAAGCTAAAGGGGTGATGAGGTATAGGGGGCCAGGGCAGAGAGACAGCTGCGGGGGCTGCTCATCCCCACGGGAGGGGAGGAGGAAGAGGAGCTCCCCTGGTATCAGAAGCTGCTTCTTTATCAGAACTTTCTACATTCCTGAGCAGGGTCCTGGGATCAAAAGGTTCGACAGGGAACTAGAGAGATTCCTGGCGGCTTGGTCCATCGATGGCGATTAGCCAGGATGGGCAGGGATGGTGTCCCTAACCTCTGTTTGTCAGAAGCTGGGAATGGGGTGACAAGGGATGGATCCCGGCATGATTCCTGTCTGTTCATTCCCTCTGGGGCACCGGGCACTGGCCACTGTCGGCAGACGGACACTGGGCTAGATGGACCTTTGGTCTGACCCTGTCTGGCCGTTCTTTGCTCTTCTGTTCTTATTACCTGCTCAGTGACATCTGCAAGTTGCTGTCCTCACTCACCACCAGCATCTGCTCCCTGCAACCAAAGGCAGGGAAAATCCCCCTGAAGGGGGGAAACTGGAGGGGAGGGATGGGCAGAGGGACAAAACTGGGAGCGGATCAGGGGGTCAGACAGGGGGGCTGCCCTGCCAGATAGGCGCAGAAGAGAAAACCCCCAGATAGAGGGTGGCAGAGGGGATAACAGTTCCCACAGATGGGGAGAGCCATCAGCAGCTATTCCAAAAGAGGGTGTGGTGGATGGTAGAAGGACTTGTGTTCCTCACTGGATGGTCCATCTCAGCACCCCCTCCCCAGGGCTGTGGTGTTAAAGGCCCCAGGGGGCCCAATGCCCAGGGACCGCAGCTCTTCTCTCGCTGACATGGTGGACTGAGCTGCCAGTGGAAACTTGATTCAGGGAAATAGTTTACACCCACCCCCAAACCCCTTCATCCTAATGCAAACGGATACTTTGATAAGTGTTAACCCAGTTTCCAAGAATTCCTGGCCAGTTTCCGTCTCTATAACGTGTCTGCCTGGAGCCTCATAGGAGCTCAAAATGTGTCCTATCTGCTGTTCTGATTGCCTGAATTGGTCTCCCTGTCCTGAAACCCCCTGGATTTCTGTCGTTCTGCGTCTTTTCATGATTGATTTCTAACAATGTTCTTTGGATGACACTGTCCAGTGGAGCAGGAACCCACCGGAGAGGTCAGAATTAGGAAACCCCAGTGATCCAATCCCCCTGGCCCGAGCTCTTTCCTTATTTAGCCTCAGGGAACCAACTTCCACAGGAGCGCGGGAGAGAGCCCCACCACAGCACCGTGCTTCACACACTGACCTGAAACATGGGACCCTGGTTCAATCCTTCCTCCCTTGCAGACAGTGGGGGGTGATGCTGGCAGCACCAGCTCATGCTTAGGCCTCCCTGAGCCACAGATCGAGCCCAAAGGCAGGCTTGCCTCGGTGGCAGGACAGAGCAGAGGGCCCAAGGGGAGTGTCTGGGACTTCAGGCTGTTGCCCTGCCTGGGGAGTTGGCTCTTGGTGGGGGAAATCAAACTATCGAGCTCCCAGTCCCTATGGGGTGTGTGCCCTGGTATGTAACACTCTGCCCTGAGGTTGGTACTCATGCCCCGAGCTACGCTAGGCAGCAGGACACAGCCCAGGTGAGTGCTGTGAGAGAAGGGTGGGGCTAGGACACCTCCCCCTCGTCAGTCTCTCCCATTCAAGTGCTTGGCCTCATCTGGAGTACTGTGTCCAGTTTTGGGCCCCACACTACAAGAAGGAAGTGGAAAAATTGGAAAACATCCAGTGGAGAGCAACAAACAAGATTAGGGGATAGGAACACATGATTTATGAAGAGACGCTAAGGGAACTAGGATTGTTTAGTCTACAGAAGAGAAGACTGAGGGGGATTTGATAGCTGCTTTCAACTACCTGAAAGGGGGTTCCAAAGAGGATGGATCTAGACTGTTCTCAGTGGTAGAAGAGGACAGAACAAGGAGTAATGGTCTCAAGTTGCAGTGGGGGAGGTTTAGGTTGGATATTAGGAAAAACTTTTCACTAGGAGGGTGGTGAAACACTGGAATGCGTTCCCTAGGGAGGTGGTGGAATCTCCTTCCTTAGAAGTTTTTAAGGTCAGGCTGATTTAGTTGGGGATTGGTCCTGCTTTGAGCAGGGGTTGGACTAGATGACCTCCTGAGGTCCCTTCCAACCCTGATATTCTATGATTCTATGCTTCTATCAATATGGGGGTTACAGGGCACTTAGAGGAGTTGGATTTTATGTTTGCATTTTGCATAACGAAAGAGAAGGGATAATCATGTATTAAATGGATTGATGTAGGATAGCATTTGACCATATTCTGCCAGCCACCCTTTCTGAGAGTAGGAAGGAACGGCCTCGTGTGCCATTGGTAAAGAGGCATCAGCCAGATTCTGATGTCTGAAGCTGATTTCAGGCAGGAATAGACCAGAACAGTCCTGGTCACCTTTTGTTTTAGGATAAGGTTTCATTAGGGTATTTGCTCCAAAGTCTTGTTTCTTATCTGCATTACAAATTAAGTTGTGTTTCTTCTCTGCATTGCAAACTAAGTTACCTAAGGTTCTTTTGTAATCCCTTTAGAAACCATATCATCCTTTCTAAAATATTATCCTGTTTGAAAGTCTCCCTGAAATTGTTTGGTATGAGTGAGAAATGTGTGCATAGTTCAAAATAAAGGTGGAAAGCCATCACAAATGTCCAGATGGTCAAGAAGACGTGAGAGACTTGGAAACAGCAGGAGACAATCAGAAAACATCCATTGTATCCGACGCGAAACATGTTAGCAGCATTGATGACCTCAGAGGCAAGGCAGGCACCCTGAATGCAAGACAAAGAAGAGCTAACGCTGGGAAGCCAACAAAACCACCAAATGATAACAGCGGAAAACCCGGAGATTAAGCCCATTTAAGGACTAACGATTACAGAATGACATTGCAAAATCCATCGACGAAAGTGGGAATTTACAAGTCTAAAGCTGGGGTGTTTTGCCATAAGACTCTGGGTTCAGTCCTGCAAAGCCTCGGAGCATGGGATCGCGACTGATGGAGCCCAGCTCCTCGCTTGTGTTCAATCTAACTGGCCATTAGATTGTCAAGAGCTACAGCAAACTGGTAACTGTAAAACCATCTGCAGGACGTCTGTGTGTGGGGGTGTGTGTGTGTGTGTGTGTGTGATGAAATGCGTATGCTTACAGTTGTATTTTTAATAAATGCGGCGTATTGCCTTTTCCCCTGAAAAGATCCCGTGTGCTTCTTATCAGCATAAGACGCTCCCCCAAGGTGTAGAGTGTCACAAACACATCCCATGACTCTGCCCCCAACAACTGGAACTAGGACATGAATGTGGGAGAAACAAGAAGAATTGTGTTAATGGTTTATTTACAGTAACTGGAAAGCAGGAAAGTAAAAGGAGCTGAGAAGGAGCTTTCATAACCACAGCGTAGGGCAAGGGGACCCAGAGATTTTGAGAACAGTTTTCTCAATGGCACTAAAGCAACACAAATGGCCAGGAAGTAACCCAGGGAATGAATGAATTACCATCTCACGTGAATAAATCTCTCTGTCCCGCTCACTGTCCCGTTCCTTCTCCTTTTGCTTTGTTGTTGGTCCAGGAGAAGCTTTTCTTTCCCTGCTCAAGAGCATGACTGGCTGTCAGTCGCCCCATCCTCTTCTGGGAGCAGGTGCTGAGAACTAAAAGAGCTTTCAAAGACTGGGCTCTTTCCCTTTTGATTTTCCTTCAACTCCCTATAGGCCTGTGTCCTTGCTTCCCTTTTGCTGCTGCTTCCAGGTGGTTGGTTTGAGGTCCGTGGGGTCTGTGGTGTCCTGGTTTGGATGGGTTATTGGAGGAGGGGGAGGACGAGTCTATGTGGCAACAGCGTGTGATTTGCCTTGCCTGCCCGGCTTGCGCTTTTGGCTTCACTTTTGGTTTGGCTTCACTTCTGAGGGAAGAAAAGGAGTACTTGTGGCACCTTAGAGACTAGCAAATTTCTTTGAGCATAAGCTTTCGTGAGCTACAGCTCACTTCATTGGATGCATTCAGTGGAAAATACAGTGGGGAGATTTATATACAGAGAGAACATAAAACAATGGGTGTTACCATACACACGGTAACGAGAGTGATCACTTAAGGTGAGCTATTATCAGCCGGAGAACGGGGAGGGGGGAACCTTTTGTAGTGATAATCAATGTGGGCCATTTCTAGCAGTTGACAAGAAAGTCTGAGGAACAGTGTGGGGTGGGGAGGAATAAACATGGGGAAATAGTTTTACTTTGTGAAATGACCCATCCACTCCCAGCCTCTATTCAAGCATCAGTTAATTGTGTCCAGTTTGCAAATTAATTCCAATTCAGCAGTCTCTGGTTGGAGTTTGTTTTTGAAGTTTTTTAGTTGAAGAATTGCAACTTTTAGATCTGTAATCGAGTGACCAAAGAGATGGAAGTGTTCTCCGACTGGTTTTTGAATGTTATAATTCTTGACGTCTGATTTGTGTCCATTGATTCTTTTACATAGAGACTGTCCAGTTTGACCAATGTACATGGCAGAGGGTCATTGCTGGCACATGATGGCATATATCACATTGGTGGATGTGTAGGTGAATGAGCCTCTGATAGTGTGGCTGATGTGATTAGGCTCTATGATGATGTCCCCTGAATAGATATGTGGACAGAGTTGGCAACGGGCTTTGTTGCAAGGATAGGTTCCTGGGTTAGTGGTTCTGTTGTGTGGTGTGTGGTTGCTGGTGAGTATTTGCTTCAGGTTGGAGGGCTGTCTGTAAGCAAGGGCTGGCCTGTCTCTCAAGATCTGTGCGAGTGATGGGCCATCATTCAGGATAGGTTGTAGATCCTTGATGATGCATGGGAGAGGTTTTAGTTGGGTGCTGAAGGTGACGGCTAGTGGCGTTCTGTTATTTTCTTTGTTGGGCCTGTCCTGTAGTAGGTGACTTCTGGGTACTCTTCTGGCTCTGTCAATCTGTTTCTTCACTTCAGCAGGTGGGTAGTGTAGTTGTCAGAACGCTTGATAGAGATCCTGTAGGTGTTTGTCTGTGTCTGAGGGGTTGGAGCAAATGTGGTTGTATCACAGAGCTCGGCTGTAGACGATGGATCGTGTGGTGCGCCTCCAGCTTTCATCCAGACCACACCACACGATCCCTTGTCTACAGCCGAGCTCTACGGTACAACCGCATTTGCTCCAACCCCTCGGACAGAGACAAACACCTATAGGATCTCTATCAAGCGATCTTAAAACTACCTGCTGAAGGGAAGAATACCCAGAAGTCACCTACTCCAGGACAGGCCCAACAAAGAAAGGAACAGAACACCCCCAGCCGTCACCTTCAGCCCCCAACTGAAACCTCTCCAGCGCAGCATCAAGGATCTGCAACCTATTCTGAAGGATGATCCCTCACTCTCACAGATCTTGGGAAACAGGCCAGTCCTCGCTTACAGACAGCCCCCCAACCTGAAGCAAATACTCACCAGCAACCACACAACAAAAAACACTAACCCACGAACCGATCCTTCCAACAAACCCATTGCCAACTCTGTCCACATATCTATTCTGGAGATCTGGAGTGCTGTGTCCAGTTTGGGGCCCCACACTACAAGAAGGAGGTGGAAAAATTGGAAAGAGTCCAGCAGAGGGCAACAAAAATGATTAGGGGACTGGAACACATGAGTTATGAGGAGAGGCTGAGGGAACTGGGATTGTTTAGTCTGCAGAAGAGAAGACTGAGGGGGATTTGATAGCTGCTTTCAACTACTAAGGGGGTTCCAAAGAGGATGGATCTAGACTGTTCTCAGTGGTAGCTGATGACAGAACAAGGAGTAATGGTCTCATATTGCAGTGGGGGAGGTTTAGGTTGGATATTAGGAAAATCTTTTTTACTAGGAGGGTGGTGAAACACTGGAATGCGTTACCAAGGGAGGTGGTGGAATCTCCTTCCTTAGAAGTTTTTAAGGTCAGGCTTGGCAAAGCCCTGGCTGGGATGATTTAGTTGGGGATTGGTCCTGCTTTGAGCAGGGGAGTTGTTGGGGTCACTGGGGCATGGCCACTAGGTAATTCGAGGGAATGGAAGACCACGAGTGTCGATGAAGCCCCCTCGCACGAGGCCCAGGTGTCCTTGGCCCCCCTCCCACCTGGAGGCACTCGCAGCAGTTATGCTGAGGATCTGCAACAATATGTTGCAGAGTCAGACTGCCTGAAACTAAACAAGGCCGAACAGGGCAGATATGGAAGAACAATGCTGAATAAAGCAGCTTTATGTATAGGTTAACAAATGATACAGAGAACAAGGGAACTAGCTGGGAACTGGATTGGCTGGCTATATGGATACTTAGGGCAGCTTGCTATTGGATAGGTATGCTGGGAAAAAGGATGTATAAAAGCCTGTGAAACTTCCTGCTCTGGGTGCAGGATATGAGATCTTATTCTCCCTGTACCTTTTTGCAGCTGCAAATAAACTTTTCTGCTTCTCCACCCCGTTGTGATTATTGAGTGATGCACACCGGGTAGCGAACCAACCCCAGCTGTTGTTTAGCCTCTCGGCACTGGGTGCCGGCAACAGGTTGGACTAGATGACCTCCTGAGGTCCCTTCCAACCCTGAAATTCTATGAATCTATGATTCTATGATTCTAGGCACACCATCCTAGGACCTAATCACATCAGCCACACCATCATGGGCTCATTCTCCTGCACGTCTACCAATGTGATGTTTGCCATCATTTGCCAGCAATGCCCCTCTGCCATGTACATTGGCCAAACTGGATAATCTCTATGCAAAAGAATAAATGGACACAAATCAGACGTCAAGAATTATAATATTCATAAATCAGTCGGAGAACGCTTCAACCTCCCTGGTCACTCAATTTCAGATCTAAAATTCGCATTTCTCCAATAAAAATACTTCAAAACCAGACTCCAGCCAGAAACTGCAAAATTGGAATTAATTTGCAAACTGGACACTGTTAAATTAGGCTTGAATAAAGATGGGGAGTGGGTGGGTTATTACACAAAGTAAAAACTATTTCCCGATGCTAAGTTCCCCACTACTGTTACTCACATCTTCCTCTCAACTCTTTGAAATGTGCCATCCTGATTTTCACGACAAAAGGTTTTTTTCCTCCTGCTGAGAATAGCCCACCTTAATTGATTTGTCTGTTAGAGTTGGTATGGCAACCCCCATTTTTTCATGTTCTCTGTGTATATATATCTTCCGACTGTATTTTCCAGTGGATGCATCCGATGAAGTGGGTTTTAGCCCACGAAAGCTTATGCCCAAATACATTTGTTAGTTTCTAAGGTGCCACAAGTACTCCTTATTTTCTTTTGTTTTTTGCTGATACAGACTAACACGGCTCCCACTCTAAACTAAATCATTGCATTTCTCCCCAAAATCGATCTAGAAGCACAAAGAACACCCTGGAGACCAGGCCTTTAAACGTTAGGAAATATCAGAGTTAAGGTGACGTGTACATACTTCGCGCAGTGCTGTTGTGCATGTGTGTTATGATACAGACTCACAGGTGTGGCCTTGGGGTCAATTCCCTGCCCCGCACAGCATGAATTTCCTCCAGACTCCCAAGGGAAGTGGTGCTTCCTCCGTCCCTTGATGAGATGCCTTTCTGGAGTCTGCTTTGGTCCAAAACTCGCTATTGCACCATGCAGGAGGCCTGTGATGTGTAGGGGGCCAGATGAGATGATCTAAGAGTCTCTTCTGGCCTTCAAGTGTCCAAATCTCTGCAAAACCGAGTGCGGCACATGGAGCATCCTCTGATGGTTCCACGTGTGGCCTGCGTGAACCCTTGCACGGCCACTGAGTGTGTGGGGGTGACCCAGGGGGAGCAGCTCAAACACGCACAGGAGCCGGCTCGGGGCAGGACATGAGCCCTGCAGGGCAGGGGTGGGGGTGGCAGTGACATCACAAGGGCCTTTTGCAGCACTCAGCTGATTGGTGAAAGGAGGTTGGGAGGCGGTGACCTCACAGAGAGTCCACGACAACGGCCAGGTAGGACAGGCTGCAGGGCAGGGGGATCTCAGAGACCCCCGGGGCTTTGCTGCAGGGAGTCTCCTTCTTGAGGTGTCTCCTTGAGGACTGAGAGAGAATTCAGGGTCTCGTATGTGAGCGCGAGGTGGAGCCTCTCTGGAGTTTTCTCCTTTCCCACTGCTCATTGAGCGAGAAGACAGACGTCCCTGTGGAGAACGGAAGAGCCCCAGAGAGGTTTGGTACCGAGGCAGCCTGATCCGCCCGGTGCTGGCCAAATTCTCGGCTCGGAAAACAGGAGGTTAAGGTGGGACAATTTTCCGCCAGCTAGGCCTTTGTCTCTTTGTCCCTTCGAGTCTTTGGGGTTTGACTTTTTTGGTTTCTCTTTTCCTGCTTCCCTCCCTCCACTGGCAAGGAGGGGGCTGCTCTGTAGCCCTCATGGTGGGAGACCTCCCAAAGAGATGGGACAGGGAGAGTGCTCTGAGAGTGATCCTCACCGGTGACCTGAGCCATACCTGGGCCATCTGGGGAACCCTCAGCCCACCGCCAGAGTCTCCACGCTGATTGGCTGAGCAGGGCGTCTAGTGGCAGGGAGGAGATTCAGGACTTTGTTGTTCTCCTTTAAGGCCCAGCAAATAAGCCAGAACCAATCATCTGCTTGGTGAATTCTTCTCCTTCTCGTTGCTGATTGTCTCTGAGCTGTTCCTGGTTCTCGCTGGTGTTCTCGTGCTTCTAAAACACTTGCTGAAGAATCACTGTGAATGGTTGTTGGTCTGTAATTCATTCCAGGTCACTTTATTCTGATCATTCAGTGTGTGAAACTCCAGACTGAAAGTCAGGACAGCCAGATCCTGTTCCCAACTCTATCCCGACAGGTTGTGTGATGGAAGACAAGGCCCTTCGCCTTTCTCAGCCTTTGTTTCTCCCTCTGTCAGTAGGGGAGAACAATCCTCTCACACCTGCCTCCCGGTGGGGGGAGGCTGGGGAGCTGTGGGGACCTGTTTGAGAGTGCCACTCGGAGCAGTGTATCGTAGGAGGTGTCCTGTCGGTTTGAGTCATTCCAGAGGACGATGTCGTGCAGCAGAACCCCGTTTTCCCAACCTGGCCTGACACAGCTTTGCATGTGAACCAAACCAATGGTGCACACAGGTCCAGAAGCCGGCAATTTCTCCTTTGGCCACTAGATGGCGCTGCAGGCTCCCACTTCCCCCTTCTCCTGGTCAGCGCAATGGGGGTTAGTCTCCCCAAAAAAACCGCCCTTCTCGTTTTGAATGTTCCTTGATGTGCACCCTGTGGACTGTCGGGATACGTGTCCAAAAGTTGCAGGGCTTGTTTCATGGTCTACACAATGACAACCTTTCTTCTTTTTTAGACGTGACTCCATTTTTGGTCAAGATCCTTGATTATTCAGGGACTTATCCCGGAAGACCCAAAGTATTTGGGACATGAGACTTGTCTGGAAGGACGTGTAGCCGGCACCCAGTGCTGACACACATGAGACTGCACAGCATAATACCATTAATACAAGCAATACAGGAAAGAGAAGTCGCAATAACAGGCTAAATAAACCACCCAGCCAAGACGACAAACCCCAGCCTGAAAACAAGGTTTGCAACCAATCGCTCTCGGGGGCAGTATAGGCAACCTGTGCTCCGGCTCGGGCCTGGGCCTCAGCCTGTACCACCTTTTCATAGATCTCATAACTGCTATCATTGACATATACACAACAGCGGGGCCCGACGAGGGCACAAACCCCTCCTTGGGATGCCAAGAGATAGTCCAAAGCCAGCCTGTTTTGGAGGGAAAATGTCCTGAGCTGCTGTACCTCTTTATTTAATGTTTTTACTGCTGATCCTAAATCACTAACTGAGTCCTCTGACTCTAAGGCCACCTTCTCAAGTACCATTTGCAGCCTTACAGTATAGCGGCCTATGCCTGCCATGGCTGGCCCGGTAAACAGTGGCGCTATTCCCAGTACAGAGCACCCTACCAGCTTCTCGGTTGTGAGGGGATTCTTCATAGTGCCCTCCAATGCCATAGTCAGTCGCCGCAGGGTCTTTTCTCGTGACTCAACAGAGGTGTCTCGGACATTTCTAATCTTTCCTTTGGGCAGTGTGGCAGTTATGGAAAGATGAGGAACTCCATGAGCTATATAACAGCTACCTGTGCAGTTGGCTGGCAGCACCTTGTAAGCCTTTCGGCCACATACAAAATAGTGACCCTGTGGGGCCCAGTAAGGACTGTTTCTTAAGGGGATTCCTGGGATATTTAAGGCTGCTTTGGCTGCTTTTCCAAACAGTTCATGTGCCCCTAAGGGGGCATCCCATCCTCCTGATTGGGTACAAGTGGGGGCGTTTGTAATTGTGCCGTTCAAATTACACTCGCCATAGGGACCACTACAAACCCACCATTGGCTTGCTACATTGGGGATATTAACTGGACGGCAAGTTATATTTCCAAATCCCTCTTTTGAGGTAAGATTATTTGTAAGAGTTTCCCTAAAAGGGGAGGAACCATTACACCCACACTGCTGGCCTCCCCTCTTGGTCTTTGTCCAATACCCATCAGCCCACTGTGTAAATAACACAGGAGCTTTTTTCCACAGGACGCCCAAAGTGATCAGATTGGCTTCGGGTAAAACATAACACTCCCTCAGTGAGTACTGCAACTGAACACTCCTGGTCCTGATAGGTGGCTTGCTGTAAAGAGGTCTTGTTCCAGAACGGTGAGTCCGTTCTTTCCTGCTCTTTGGTGGCGGCTAATTCTGCTAGGGTCAGGGGCAGCATGTCAAGGGGCATTCCCGTTTTGGGGGACAGTGGAGCCAGAGCACATACCCAGCAATCAGTCTGGTTTGTTAAAGTAGCACCATGGTGCGCAAGCGAAACAAAGGAGTTATGCTCCCGATATGCACAGTTTGGAAATACCAATACAGAGAATAACAATGTTACCCAATTAATTATCACCAGAGTCTTCCCCACCCAGCGTCTCCAGTACCTGGGTGGGCCTATTTTAGCATTAAGGTGCCCGCTATTTGTGTCTTTTAAACAGTAGCTTCAGCCCGAGATCGTCACTAGATGAGGAGTCAGCAGGTTGGACGGTCCACTGTTCTGCTGACGAGGGGGCGGGTACTGCCTTCAGACGAGAGTGATGGATCCAGTTCTTGTGTCCCTCGACCTTTGCCGCTGTATGGGAGATCAGCAGGACGGTATAGAGTCCTTTCCACTTTTCCTGGAGAGGCTCGTCTTTCCAGGTACGAACAAGCACAGAGTCACTGGGCTGTAAGGAGTGGATGGGAGAGTCCAAGGGGAGAGGCGGGGAATCCTTGGTATACCTGTGAAGAGACAAGAGAACAGCAGACAGGGAACACATATACTGTGACAAAAAACCATTACCCAGCTCCCATTCCCCTGACAGAACCGGGGTGACATTCATAGGCCATGCCCTTCCAAACATAATTTCAAAGGGACTAAGACCTAATCTACCCTTTGGAAGAACACGGATATGGAGTAGGACGAGGGGCAAAGCATCAGGCCATCGCAGTGAGGCTTCTTGGCACACTTTTGAGAGATGCCGTTTAAGGGTCTGATTGGTACGCTCCACTACCCCACTGGCTTGCGGTCTCCAGGGCGTATGGAGTTTCCAGGGGATCTGTAAGGCATGTGAGATGCTTTGGATGATTTTTGACGTGAAGTGTGTCCTGTTGTCAGATTCCATCCACAGGGGGAGTCCAAAGCGAGGAATGATCTCCTTAACAAACTTGAGGGCCACTGTCCTGGCAGTGCAGTTACAGCAGGGGAAGGCTTCTGGCCATCCGCCGAACCGATCCACTATGACAAGGAGATATTTGAACCCTTGGGTCCGGGGAAACTCAGTAAAGTCTATTTGCCACACTTGTCCGGGGCCCGGAGTGGGTTCTAGGGCAGCTGGTGGCACAGGATGTCCCGGTCGGGGGTTATTCTTTTGGCAGACTAAGCAGTCCGCTTGTACCTGGGCAGCCAGGGATCGGAGTCTGGAAGTGATAAAGTATTTTCCCATTAGCTGGATAAGTGCTTCCCTGCCAGCATGAGTGGTTTGATGTAGTTTCTGAAGCACTAGCTGGATTAGGCCCTTTGGTAGGAGGACCTTCTCTTCTGGGGAATGGAGCCATCCCTCCTTTTCCCGGAGACTGAGTTTGTCAGTTAGCTGTCTCTCCTCCCCAGAGTACTGAGGGGTTGGAAGCTCCCCTACTGATGGGATAAGGGCATGCATATGGGCATTCTCAGTCTGAGGGGATGGCAGGGTGGCAGCATGCTTAGCCTCTCTATCTGCCCGGGCGTTACCTCTGGCCACATCTTGATCCTCCCTTTGATGGGCTTTACAGTGTACCACCGCCACTTCCGAGGGGAGTTGTACGGCTTCTAGGAGCCGGAGGATTTGGGGCCCGTGCTTGACTGGGGAGCCTTGGGCTGTCAGCATTCCCCTTTGCTTCCATAGGCCAGCATGAGCATGCAGCACACCAAAAGCATACTTTGAATCAGTAAAAATGTTGACCCGCTTTCCTTTTGACAGTTCAAGTGCACGGGTCAGGGCTATTAGTTCGGCAAGCTGGGCAGAGGTCCCAGCAGGCAAACCTTCAGCTTCCACAGTGTCATGGAGGGTCACAACAGCATAACCCGCCCTCCTTTGCCCATCTATTACAGTACTGCTACCATCAGTGTACCACTCATAATCTGCATTTGGGACGGGTGCATCCTTTAAATCCGGACGGCTGGAGTACTGGGCGTATATGATCTCTAAACAGTCATGTTTCTGTTCCTCTGTTTCTGGCAAGAGAGTGGCTGGGTTAAGGGAGGGGCAAGGCTGTAAGGTGACTTCAGAGTTCTCTAACAGCTTAGCCTGGTACCGAGCAATGGAGCCTGGGTGAGCCAAAGCCCTGCCTTTGCAGCCAATAAGGCTCGGTCCATATGGGGAGTATAGATTTGCATAACTCCTCCCAATGTTAGCTTCTCCGCTTCCTCAAGCACTAGGGCAAGTAGCTGCGACTGCCCATAAACATGCCGGCCAACCCTTTGCAACCTGATCCAGTTGCTTAGAAAAATAAGCCACGGGACGTCTCCATGCTCCTAACAGCTGTGTGAGCACTCCTAGGGCCACCCCCTTTCGTTCATGTACATACAACTGAAACGGTTTCGAGAGATCCGGCAGGCCCAGTACCAGAGCTTCCATCAATTTTCTTTTCAGGATTTTAAATGCCCTGTCAGCCTCTGGGGTCCAATAGAAGGGGTCATGATCTGCTCCTTTTACACTGTCGTACAGGGGTTTAGCCCACAGTCCAAACTCTGGGATCCATATCCTGCAAAAGCCTGCCATACCCAGAAATGCCCTGAGCCACTTACGATTACTTGGGGTAGGAACTTGACAGATAGCTTCCTTTCTTTTTTTTTTTTTTCGCTTGAAAGCTGATGCTCCCCTTGCCTTAGCTGTAACCTGATTCCTCTTCACCTCAGACAACAGGGTTCTCAGGAGGATATTACAGTCATCTCAATCCGGCTTGTGACTACCGAGGCACCCCTCAAAGACTGAAATAAACCAGCTTGGGTTCATGGAGAATTCCCCAGCCTGTGTTTTAAAAGCTGCTAGGTCTACTGGATTGAATGGCACATGGGTGTAAACTTGCATAGTGGTAGCCTGACGTCCGTCTGCCCCTGGACAAGCCACAACAGTCTCGGTAATCAAAGGATAGAGTCCCACTGAGGGGGCAATCTCTGTAACCCGAGGCATCCTACCCTTATAAGGTGGGGGTTGGGGGCCGAAGGGGACATCGGCTCTGCCATTACAGTGGGGGTGGGGGTCTGGGGACTAACATTAGCTACTACCGAACCAGTCGGAGTCAAATTACAGCTCTGCAGAATTACAGTTCTGTTCTGTTTCTTCAAGCCATAAACGTTTGTGCATACAAATGTTCATTCCATTTACCCATTCACTGACAAAACAAAACTAATTGGAGGATCATGTTGTAATTAATTGACCCTCCTGGTGGCCACCACTCCTGGTCCTCTGGTTGATATTGAGGCCAGTCAACTGTACAGAATCGTTTTAATTGGCTCTTAGTCATCGGATCCGCACCAAATACCTTCCAGTTTGCTAGAATGCACTCTAGGGGCGTACACCGTGCCCTAACCCCCGAGCTCTGTCCCTGTCCCATACCTACAGGGTAACTCTGGGTGTCCCCAGGTTCCAACAGAGCATACAATCCGGATTTCAAAAGGTTCCTACCTTATCCAAGGGATCAGTTCCTCACCATCGTCTGCAGCTGCTCCTCCCCTATGTCCAAGGGATCGGTTCCTCACCGTCACCCACAGCTGCTTCTCCACTATATGAGTGCGTTGCACCATTGTGCCCTCCGGGGTTGATCAAATTGCGTCTCCTCCGAGGCCCCCGATGAACTCACTGGTGTGTGCTGGGCGTCGGTTCTAGCCGCAATCCTTGACCTCCAGGAGGGGTCCGGGTAAGGCTAAATAGCAGCCTCGTCGCCCACCCAGGGAAGCCAAAAGTTGTTGCTAGCACCCAGTGCCGAGAGGCAAAATAACAGCAGGGGTTGGTTCGCTACACGGTGTGCTTCACCCAATAATCACAACGGGGTGGAGAAGCAGAAAAGTTTATTTGCAGCTGCAAAAAGGTCCAGGGAGAATAGAATCTCCAATCCTGCACCCACAGCAGGAAGTTACACAGGCTTTTATACATCCTTTCTTCAGCATACTTATCCAATAGCAAGCTGCCCTAAGTATCCATCTAGCCAGCCAATCCAGTTCCCAGCTAGTTCCCTTGTTCTCTGTATCATTTGTTAACTTATACATAAAGCTGCTTTATTCAGCATTGTTCTTCCATATCTGCCCTGTTCGGCCTTGTTTAGTTTCAGGCAGTCTGACTCCGCAGCATATTGTTGCAGATTCTCAGCATAACTGCTGCGAGTGCCTCCAGGCTGAGGGGCCAAGGACACTTGGGCCTAGTGCGAGGGGGCTTCATTGACACTCGTGGTCTTCCATCCCCTCGAGTTACCTAGTGGCCATGTCCCAGGGTCCCCAACACTAGTGAAACAAAACTGCAGGAACTGAGGGGTGGGGTGTGTGTTTAGTGGCTTGGCAGCCCTGAGCCAATCCCCGGAGCCCCGAGGGTCGGCAGCGCTGGCAGGGCAAGGGCAGGGCTATCCTGCCCTTGAGCCTCTATCTTCATCCAGTGCCCTGCCGGGGCAGCCCCGGAGAAGGGAGCTCAGTCTCAGGGGCACATTCACCCCTTTGCTGTGGGACCCTGTCGGTGCCGCTCGTCGTGCTGGCTTCTGGGACACAAGTGCCCATCCTGCAGGGCTGAGCCCCCCGACAGCTGATTTCACACAAAGACCCTAGCACCCCTCATGGCAAGCAGCTGTTCAGAGATCCCGCTCCCAGTCCAAACCCTGCCAGGGCTGAACCAGCAGAGCGGGTACCTCCGCGGGCAGGTCTCATCCCCAACCCAGGGGGAAGTGCCGGGGGCAATGGCAGATTAGCCACTGAGCCTGTGCCCGGGGGTTGCCAGGCAGGCAGGGCGAGGAAAGCCCCCACATTCTGATCCCACTCCCTGGCGGAAGCCGTGGCGGGAGGGCCGGAGAAGCCCCGAGTGCCCCGTGAGCCCGCCCCGTGCTGCAGCCCCGGGGCTGGAAAACCTCTTGCTGCCTGCCCCGGCCTCAGCTTCTCCAATATGGGGCAAGCGGGGGTGGCGGGAGGCCGTCTGGAACAGGGGCAGGGCCCTGGGGAAGGGGCACAAAGGGGTGGGGCCATGGGCAGGGCCACAGGCAGAATGGGGGCAGGACCACAGTTGGAAGGGGTGGGGAAGGGCCCCGCACTTGTTCTGGCCCAGGGCCCCAGGAAACCTTAATCGGCCTCTGGCTGTGGGGTGGCCCGTACAGGGCACTCAGTGCCCCCCTTCCCCGTTAAGGCAGGGCCCAGAGCAGACCCCAACCCTTTAAGCTCCCCTTAAAATCATAATGAGCTGCCTCTTTTGAGGCCCCAGGTTTGATCGTTGAGGCCATTGGGCCTGTTGTGGGGACCAGGCCCTGGAGGCGAACACTGACATTTAAAGCACTCACATCCTCATCCCCTACAGGATTTGGCCGACCCCCACCGTGCCTCAGTGTTCTGTTAAATGGGCGCAGAGAAGGCAGAGGCCACCTCCCCGCTCCATCAGAGAGCGGCTGCTCTGCACAGGCCCTGGCACCAGCCACTGGTCTCTGCTACTCCTGCAGCACATGGCTGGGGGTGGCACCCAAAGCCCTAGAGGGGGCCCCACAAAATCACCTCCTTCTCCCAAAATTCTCTCACCAGGGCAGCAGGGTGCATTTACCAAAGTAACTGTGATGCCCTTGGGGCCAGCACCTCAGACCAGGGGAGCCCAGGACATGGCCAGCCCCATTCTGCAGACTGCGGGCAGCTGGCCCCAAGCTCTCCTGGCTGGCTCCTGGTCCCAGCAAGACTCAGGAGCTGTCACTGGAGTTTCCAGAGCTTGGGTATCTCCAAGGCCAGGCTGACGGTGCCCCTGGGGGGCCGAGGAACCACCAGCAGCTAGCCCAGCCAGGAGCAGTTGTGGGGAGGGCAGGGTGGCAGGGGGCAGAGATGCTGGCTTGGCCCAGCAATGGGATAAGGACAGAGACCATCTGGCCGCGGAGGCCCCATAACTGACTCCTCTGGGACCAGGTCCAGCCCGTGCAGAGCCTGGGGCTGGGACATGTGTGGGGAGGGGGGAAAGGGGGAGAGACAGGGCCTCTCGGCAAGGCAAGATTTGCCCTGCAGTTCTGGGGTTTGTCACCATACAGGGACATCCCTTGGTGGGTCCCTTGGCGACAGCCCCTGGTGGCTGCTCTTTGCCAAGCTCTCCTAGTGCTGCAGTCATTGCTCTATTGCCCTCGCCTCCCATTGGGTCTGGCTGGGTTTCCTGCCGGTCCTGAGGGAGCAGAGAGGAGAGGAGGGACGGGCCAGGCCTCTCCTCCCCAAGGGTAGTGTGGGCAGAACAGCTGGTCGTGGCCCCTACACCATGGCACGGCTAGCTGTGCCTCAAGCAACCAAGGCCCTTAGGCCTGTCAACACCACAGTTAGGCTGGCATACATTGCCTTGCATTCACCTCGCTGTGCCCAGCTCTGCACTCAAATTTCTCTTTGGCCAATGTAATTGCTCCCTTACGGTGATGCAGTAAAACCACCTCTCCAGATGGCATTGGCCTACATCTACCCGAACCATCCTCCAGCAGCTGTCCCGCAATACCCCATTCCCTGCAACAGTGACCACAGTGGCCATGTTGTAAACTCCACGCAGCACCCCTCGCCCCATGAAGTGATTCCTGCACTGCAGGGAGCCTGGTCTGCTCCCCGGGGTTCCCTAAACCCAAAGCTCATGGTAACTTTACTCTCTGTGAGGCCGTTTTGACGTTGCACTCATATGCTTTATGAAAATATGCTTATGAACAGGAATATAACATGCCTGGAATATGCTTTATGCTAAGTGCCCCATGTAACATATCATTAGAAAGCTTAAAATCTACTAAGTGTGTACTACTAGGGGCAGATGGGGGGCATCCCAGGTGCTGGGGGAGGAGGCCCGGGACCCCACTCGTGCTGGGAAGGGGGCTGCAGTGCGCAGCCTGGGAGTGGGACCCCTGCTGGTCCTGGGGGGTGTGCACAGTTCCCATTGGCCAGGAACCTCAGCCAATGGGAGCTGCGGGAGGCAGGGCCTGCAGACACGGGCAGAGTGGTGTGGAGACCCCCCCGCCAACCCCTCTGCCACCTAGGAGCTGCAGGGCTATGCCGGTGGGAGCTGGGGAGCCCCCCATCCCGAGGTAAGCCGCCCCGCATCCCTCAACCCCCTGCCCCAGCCCCCTCCCACACTCCTGTCAAGGTTTCTTCCCCACTCTGAATTCTAGGGTACAGATGTGGGGACCTGCATGAAAACCTCCTAAGCTTACTTTTACCAGCTTAGGTTAAAACTTCCCCAAGGTACAAACTATTTTACCCTTTTGCCCCTGAACTTCCACTGCCACCACCAACTTTATCTGGCTTCCTGAGAAAACGTAGTTTGGACACGTCTTTCCCCCCCAAATCCTCCCAACCCTTGCACCCAACTTCCTGGGGAAGGTTTGGTAAAAATCTTCACCAAGTTGCATAGATGACCACAGACCCAAATCATTGGATCTTAGAACAATGAAAAAGCATTCCGTTTTCTTCCAAGAAGACTTTTAATAGAAGTAAAAAGAATCACCTCTGTAATATCAGGATGGTAGATACCTTACAGGGTAATTAGATTCAAACATAGAGAATCCCTCTCGGCAAAACCTTAAATTACAAAAAAGACACACAGACAGGAATAGTCATTCTATTCAGCACAGCTCTTTTCTCAGCCATTTAAAGAAATCATAATCTAACACCTACCTAGCTAGATTACTTACTAAGTTCTAAGACTCCATTCCTGTTCTGTCTCCGGCAAAAGCATCACACAGACAGACACAGACCCTTTGTTTTTCTCCCTCCTCCCAGCTTTTGAAAGTATCTTGTCTCCTCATTGGTCATTTTGGTAAGGTGCTAGCGAGGTTACCTTTAGCTTCTTAACCCTTTACAGGTGAGAGGATTTTTCCTCTGGCCAGGAGGGATTTTAAAGGGGTTTACCCTTCCCTTTATATTTATGACAACTCGCGACTGCACCATGCAGGAGGCCTGTGATGTGTAGGGGGCCAGATGAGATGATCTAAGAGTCTCTTCTGGCCTTCAAGTCTCCAAATCTCTGCAAAACCGAGTGCGGCACATTGAGCATCCTCTGATGGTTCCACGTGTGGCCTGCGTGAGCCCTTGCACGACCACTGAGTGTGTGTGGGTGACCCAGGGGGAGCAGCTCAAACACGCACAGGAGCCGGCTCAGGGCAGGACATGAGCCCTGCAGGGCAGGGGTGGGGGTGGCAGTGACATCACAAGGGCCTTTTGCAGCACTCAGCTGATTGGTGAAAGGCAGTTGGGAGGCGGTGACCTCACAGAGAGTCCACGACAACGGCCAGGGAGGACAGGCTGCAGGGCAGGGGGATCTCAGAGACCCCCGGGGCTTTGCTGCAGGGAGTCTCCTTCTGGAGGTGTCTCCTTGAGGACTGAGAGAGAATTCAGGGTCTCATATGTGAGCGCGAGGTGGGGCCTCTCAGGATTTTTCTCTTTTCCCACTGCTCATTGAGCGAGAAGACAGACGTCCCTGTGGAGAAGCTAAGAGCCCCAGAGAAGTTTGGTACCTAGGCAGCCTGATCCACCTGGTGCTGGCCAAATTCTCGGCATAGAAAACAGGAGGTTAAGGTGGGACAATTTTCCCCCAGCTAGGCCTTTGTCCCTTCGAGTCCTTGGGGTTTGTCCTTTTTGGTTTCCCTTTTCCTGCTTCCCTCCCTCCACTGGTGAGGAGGGGGCTGCTCTGTAGCCCTCATGGTGGGAGGCCTCCCAAAGAGATGGGACAGGAAGTGTGCCCTGAGAGTGATCCTCACCGGTGACCTTGGCCATCTGGGGAACCCTCAGCCCACTTCCAGAGTCTCCACGCTGATTGGCTGAGCAGGGGGTCTCGTGGCAGGGAGGAGATTCAGGACTTTGTTGTTCTCGTTTAAGGCCCAGCAAATAAGCCAGAACCAATCATCTGCTTGGTAAATTGTTCTCCTTCTTGCTGCTGATTGTCTCTGAGCCGTTCCTGGTTCTCGCTGGTGTTCTCGTGCTTCTGAAACACTTGCTGAAGAATCAGTGCGAATGGTTGTTGGTCTGTAGCTCATTGCAGGTCCCTTTATTCTGATCATTCAGTGTGTGAAACTCCAGACTGATCATAGAATCATAGAATATCAGGGTTGGAAGGGACCTCAGGAGGTCATCTAGTCCAACCCCCTGCTTAAAGCAGGACCTATCCCCAACTAAATCATCCCAGCCAGGGCTTTGTCAAGCCTGACCTTAAAGACTTCTGAGGCAGGAGATTCCACCACCTCCCTAGGTAACGCATTCCAGTGTTTCACCACCCTCCTAGTGAAAAAGTTTTTCCTAATATCCAACCTAAACCTCCCCCACTGCAACTTGAGACCATTACTCCTCGTTCTGTCATCTGCTACCACTGAGAACAGTCTAGATCCATCCTCTTTGGACCCCCCTGGCAGGTAGTTGAAAACAGCTATCAAATCCCCCCTCCTTCTTCTCTTCTGCGGGCTAAACAATCCCAGCTCCCAGCCTCTCCTCATAAGTCATGTGTTCCAGTCCCCTAATCATATTTGTTGCCCTCCGCTGGACTCTTTCCAATTTTTACACACCCTTCTTGTAGTGTGGGGCCCAAAACTGGACACAGTACTCCAGATGAGGCCTCACCAGTGTCGAATAGAGGGGAACGATCATGTCCCTCGATCTGCTGGCAATGCGCCTACTTATACATCCCAAAATGCCATTGGCCTTCTTGGCAACAAGGGCACACTGCTGACTCATTTCCAGCTTCTAGTCCACTGTAACCCCTAGATCCTTTTCTGCCGAACTGCTGCCGAGCCATTCGGTCCCTAGTCTGTAGCGGTGCATGGGATTCTACCGTCCTAAGTGCAGGACTCTGCATTTGTCCTTGTTGAACCTCATCAGATTTCTTTTAGCCCAATCATCTAATTTGTCTAGGGCCCTCTTTATGCTATCCCTACCCTCCAGTGTATCTACCTCTCCTCCCAGTTTAGTGTCATCTGCAAACTTGCTGAGGGTGCAATCCATGCCATCCTCCAGATCATTAGTGAAGATATTAAACAAAACTGGCCCCAAAGTATTTGGGACATAAGACTTGTCTGGAAGGGCGCACAGGGTAAAGTGTTTTTTGCCATAGCAGGTGACTTGTCCCAAGAATGACGTCCATCCCCCTTCCAAACAAGCCCCAAATGAGCTTTTACCAGAATTGCCCTTTACCTTGGGGTACGCCCATTTGTTAGGGTTACTCTTCTGGTGGGAGGAGATTCTGCAATTCTGTCAATGTGCTGCTTTTGTCACTTGTGTTTCCCTATGGAGCGCTACTCCTTCCTTCTGCAAGTTCCCTCCCAATGGAGCTACCCTGCAGGACCTCGGTTCCCCAGGGCTGGGGTCTTCCAGCCCCCAAATGTGATGAACATGAACAGACACACAGGCACACGCACATGAACATAGCATGTCAGAGAGGACTGGGTCATCAGCACTCGCAAGCTGACCCCTGATGTGTCCCGGGACTCAGTGGGCTGGATCGAACAGCAATTTAATGCTGGTCCCCTCCTATGTCCTTGGACTCAGCTGGCTGGGCTGAGCAACACCTTAATCTGCCACCCCCCTATGCCCCAGGTTCAGCACATCCCTATCTCCACCTTCACACCACAACCATTCTGCTAGTAACCCACTTGAAGAGCAAACCCCCGAGGACTTTTGGGGCTGCAGGGATCTTTAGCTTGGGTACAAGGAGCGTTGCTGCAGAGTGAATGGAGAAGCCAAAACCACCCATGGAGGTGGGGTGGGGGGGCTAGCAAACTATAACTGATCAACATGAGGCAGGGTCAGGAGGCTATTCCTAGAGAGAGACAGAGGCACAGAAAGAGACAGATGGATCTCAGCACTCCTTGAAGCTGGAATCGATCAGGGTTCTCAGGTGGCCTTGGTCGCTGAGGGACCGGAGCGCTGGAGCCAGGCAGAGCCCCCAGCACAATCAGTCAGGAAAAGCGAATGAGGAGGACTTGTGGCACCTTAGAGATGAACCAATTTCTCTGATCATAAGCTTTCATGGGCTAAAGCCCACTTCATCAGATGCATGCAGTGGAAAATACAGCAGGAAGATATAGATATATTGATACAGAGAAGACAAGAAAATGGGGGTTGCCATAGCAACTCTTAACGAGACCAATCGATGAAGGTGGGCTGTTAGCAGCAGGAGAAAAAAACACTTTTGTTGTGATACCTTAATCCATTGGTCTCGTTAAGAGTTAGAATGGCAACCCCCATTTTCTCATGTTCTCTGTGTATATATATCTATATATCTTCCTGCTGTATTTTCCACTGCATGCGTCTGATGAAGTGGGCTTTAGCCCATGAAAGCTTATGCTGAAATAAATTGGTTAGTGTCTAAGGTGCCACAAGTCCTCCTCGTTCTTTCTGCTGAAACAGACTAACATGGCGGAGAACCAGCTGAGCAGCAGGGACAGCAGAGCAGCTCACAGCAGGAGTTTGCCTGGGAGTTCACCTGGAGTGAGCCCAATGAGGCTTACGTCTTGCAAACTGCTCTGAGGAAGCTCGTAGTAGGAAGGTGATATGGAAGGGGGGGGTTCAGCTGTTGTGACCTGCACTGGATGTGCCATGTTTGTCTTTCTTCCACAGGACAGAAGCAACTTTGTCTGTACAAAGTGCAAGCTGGTCTCCATATTGGAAGAGAAGATTGAAGGTCTGGAGCAACAGATAACAACCCTGCGTAGCATACGGGAAACTGAGGATTTCCTGGACAAAACTCAGGATAGGCTTCTAGGGGCACAAAGCTCTACAGATATAGAGCAGGTTGCACAGAGGAGCCAAGAGGCCAGTGAAGAAGCTTGGCAACATGTGACCTCCAGAAGAGGTAAGCGGAATGTCCAGGTTCCAGTAACACAGACACAGGTAACTAACCGCTTTCATGTTCTCTCCACAGGTATCGTTGCGGAGAGTGGACCAGATGATATGTCTGGGGCGAGAAAGCGGAAGGAGACTCCGCTGGTTGGAAGGCATGAGATGCTATGTCCTGAGGTTGGGAGTTCCACAACCACCACTCCCAAGAGGAGAAGGCGGGTGGTGGTGGTCGGGGACTCTCTCCTCCGGGGGACTGAGTCATCTATCTGCCGCCCTGACCGGGAAAACCGAGAAGTCTGCTGCTTGCCAGGGGCTAAGATTTGCGATGTGACGGAGAGACTGCCGAGACTCATCAAGCCCTCGGATCGCTACCCCTTCCTGCTTCTCCACGTGGGCACCAATGATACTGCCAAGAATGACCTTGAGCGGATCAATGCGGACTATGTGGCTCTAGGAAGAAGGATAAAGGAGTTGGAGGCGCAAGTGGTGTTCTCGTCCATCCTCCCCGTGGAAGGAAAAGGCCTAGGTAGGGAGTGTCGAATCGTGGAAGTCAACGAATGGCTACGCAGGTGGTGTCGGAGAGAAGGCTTTGGTTTCTTTGACCATGGGATGGTGTTCCATGAAGGAGGAGTGCTGGGCAGAGACGGGCTCCATCTTACGAAGAGAGGGAAGAGCATCTTTGCCAGCAGGCTGGCTAACCTAGTGAGGAGGGCTTTAAACTAGGTTCACTGTGGGAAGGAGACCAAAGCCCTGAGGTAAGTGGGAAAGCGGGATACCGGGAGGAAGCACAGGCAGGAATGTCTGTGAGGGGAGGGCTCCTGCCTCATACTGGGAATGAGGGGCGATCAACAGGTTATCTCAAGTGCTTATATACAAATGCACAAAGCCTTGGAAACAAGCAGGGAGAACTGGAGGTCCTGGTGATGTCAAGGAACTATGACGTGATCGGAATAACAGAGACTTGGTGGGATAACTCACATGACTGGAGTACTGTCATGGATGGTTATAAACTGTTCAGGAAGGACAGGCAGGGCAGAAAAGGTGGGGGAGTAGCACTGTATGTAAGGGAGCAGTATGACTGCTCAGAGCTCTGGTACGAAACTGCAGAAAAACCTGAGTGTCTCTGGATTAAGTTTAGAAGTGTGTGCAACAAGAGTGATGTAGTGGTGGGATTCTGCTATAGACCACCGGACCAGGGGGATGAGGAAGATGAAGCTTTCTTCCGGCAGCTCACGGAAGCTACTAGATCGCATGCCCTGATTCTCATGGGTGACTTTAATTTTCCTGATATCTGCTGGGAGAGCAATACAGCGATGCATAGACAATCCAGGAAGTTTTTGGAAAGTGTGGGGGGCAATTTCCTGGTGCAAGTGCTAGAGGAGCCAACTAGGGGGGGCGCTTTTCTTGACCTGCTGCTCACAAACCAGGTAGAATTAGTGGGGGAAGCAAAAGTGGATGGGAATCTGGGAGGCAGTGACCATGAGTTGGTTGAGTTCAGGATCCTGACGCAGGGAAGAAAGGTAAGCAGCAGGATACGGACCCTGGACTTCAGGAAAGCAGACTTCGACTCCCTCAGGGAACGGATGGCCAGGATCCCCTGGGGGACTAACTTGAAGGGGAAAGGAGTCCAGGAGAGCTGGCTGTATTTCAAGGAATCCCTGTTGAGGTTACAGGGACAAACCATCCCAATGAGTCGAAAGAATAGTAAATATGGCAGGCGACCAGCTTGGCTTAATGGTGAAATCCTAGCGGATCTTAAACATAAAAAAGAAGCTTACAAGAAGTGGAAGGTTGGACATATGACCAGGGAAGAGTATAAAAATATTGCTCGGGCATGTAGAAATGATATCAGGAGGGCCAAATCGCACCTGGAGCTGCAGCTAGCCAGAGATGTCAAGAGTAACAAGAAGGGTTTCTTCAGGTATGTTGGCAACAAGAAGAAAGCCAAGGAATGTGTGGGCCCCTTACTGAATGAGGGAGGCAACCTAGTGACAGAGGATGTGGAAAAAGCTAATGTACTCAATGCTTTTTTTGCCTCTGTTTTCACTAACAAGGTCAGCTCCCAGACTGCTGCGCTGGGCATCACAACATGGGGAAGAGATGGCCAGCCCTCTGTGGAGAAAGAGGTGGTTCGGGACTATTTAGAAAAGCTGGACGTGCACAAGTCCATGGGGCCGGACGAGTTGCATCCGAGAGTGCTGAAGGAATTGGCGGCTGTGATTGCAGAGCCATTGGCCATTATCTTTGAAAACTCGTGGCGAACCGGGGAAGTCCCGGATGACTGGAAAAAGGCTAATGTAGTGCCAATCTTTAAAAAAGGGAAGAAGGAGGATCCTGGGAACTACAGGCCAGTCAGCCTCACCTCAGTCCCTGGAAAAATCATGGAGCAGGTCCTCAAAGAATCAATCCTGAAGCACTTGCATGAGAGGCAAGTGATCAGGAACAGCCAGCATGGATTCACCAAGGGAAGGTCATGCCTGACTAATCTAATCACCTTTTATGATGAGATTACTAGTTCTGTGGATGAAGGAAAAGCAGTGGATGTATTGTTTCTTGACTTTAGCAAAGCTTTTGACACGGTCTCCCACAGTATTCTTGTCAGCAAGTTAAGGAAGTGTGGGCTGGATGAATGCACTATAAGGTGGGTAGAAAGCTGGCTAGATTGTCGGGCTCAACGGGTAGTGATCAATGGCTCCATGTCTAGTTGGCAGCCGGTATCAAGTGCAGTGCCCCAAGGGTCGGTCCTGGGGCCGGTTTTGTTCAATATCTTCATAAATGATCTGGAGGATGGTGTGGATTGCACTCTCAGCAAATTTGCGGATGATACTAAACTGGGAGGAGTGGTAGATACGCTGGAGGGGAGGGATAGGATACAGAAGGACCTAGACAAATTGGAGGATTGGGCCAAAAGAAATCTGATGAGGTTCAATAAGGATAAGTGCAGGGTCCTGCACTTAGGACGGAAGAACCCAATGCACCGCTACAGACTAGGGACTGAATGGCTAGGCAGCATTTCTGTGGAAAAGGACCTAGGGGTGACAGTGGACGAGAAGCTGGATATGAGTCAGCAGTGTGCCCTTGTTGCCAAGAAGGCCAATGGCATTTTGGGATGTATAAGTAGGGGCATAGCGAGCAGATCGAGGGACGTGATCGTTCCCCTCTATTCGACATTGGTGAGGCCTCATCTGGAGTACTGTGTCCAGTTTTGGGCCCCACACTTCAAGAAGGATGTGGATAAATTGGAGAGAGTCCAGCGAAGGGCAACAAAAATGATTAGGGGACTGGAACACATGATTTATGAGGAGAGGCTGAGGGAGCTGGGATTGTTTAGCCTGCAGAAGAGAAGAATGAGGGGGGATTTGATAGCTGCTTTCAACTACCTGAAAGGGGGTTCCAAAGAGGATGGCTCTAGACTGTTCTCAATGGTAGCAGATGACAGAACGAGGAGTAATGGTCTCAAGTTGCAATGGGGAAGGTTTAGATTGGATATTAGGAAAAACTTTTTCACTAGGAGGGTGGTGAAACACTGGAATGCGTTACCTAGGGAGGTGGTAGAATCTCCTTCCTTCGAGGTTTTTAAGGTGAGGCTTGACAAAGCCCTGGCTGGGATGATTTAACTGGGAATTGGTCCTGCTTCGAGCAGGGGGTTGGACGAGATGACCTACTGAGGTCCCTTCCAACCCTGATATTCTATGATTCTATGATTCTTGTGTGTGTGCTGTGTGTCGTCCAGAGTCTTGTGTTCAGTGTGTCTGTGTGCTGAGTTTTGTGCCGTTTTGTGTGTCATGTTGAGTGGTTGTGGTGTCATGAGATGTGTTGTGTGTGATGCTGTGTGTGTCGCACACACAGACACAACACATTGCACATCACACGCACAACACGTCGTGTGTAGCACGTTGCACACATGTCGCACGCACACACACAGCACGTTGCACATCACACGCACAACATGTCGCATGTAGCACACACACATACAAAACATTGCAAGTCGCATTAACACACACAACACGTCGCCTGTCGCACGATGCACATCGCACCTAGCGTGGCCACATACAACACATCAAACATCGCACTCACAGCACGTAGCATGTCGAACGTCATACATACAGCACGTCGCACTTTACACACACAAAACGTTGCGTGTCGCACGCACAGCACGTCGCACGTCACACTCACAAACATGTCACGCACACACACAACATGACACAAACCATGTCACACAGACAGAAAACACTACACACGTCACACATACACAAACACACACAACACGACACACAACATGTCACATACACAGCACAGCACACAAAAAAGCACACAACACAACACAAGCACACGTGACACATAACACATCACAGACACCCACACAGACACACACACACACACATACAACACGTCACATACACTCAACACAACACTCTTGATGACACACAACACACACAGAATGCGACACACACCACGTGACACACACAACACATCACACAAAACGTCACACAAACACACACAAGACAACACACAACATGACACACACACACTACATCACACAAAAATATTTTCACACTTTTCAATCTAGCCCAATTTCATCAGGCCCTGGTAGTTCCTACGAGAAATGTGAAGGATGAGATATTGTAACTCTTCCCTCTTCGTGGGAGCAACAGCTGGCTGGGGTTTGGCTGCTCAGGCTTTTGTTCCCTGGTTTTACCCACTGTGGTTTCTTTTACATGTTTTCTTTCATAACGTATTTGATGTACCTGTGTGTAAGTTTTTGCCCAAAGGCACACAGCTGTACAGGTTTTATCTACAATCTTTACAAGTTGAAGTTGCAGATGGAGGGGGCTCCCAGCAATGGCAGCCTTAAGGGGGTGGGCTGCTAGAAGCTGGGGGACTGGATCGGGACCCCCCAACACTGACTGGTCTCTCTGCCCTGCAGTTTTAGTCCCCCAAATTAGTCTGATTATCACAACAAAAGTTTTGTTTCTCCTGCTGCTAACAGCCCACCTTCATCGATTGGTCTCGTTAAGAGTTGCTATGGCAACCCCCATTTTCTCTTCTCTGTATCGCTATATCTATATCTTCCTGCTGTATTTCCCCTGCATGCATCTGATGAAGTGGGCTTTAGCCCATGAAAGCTTATGCTCAGATAAATTGGTTAGTCTCTAAGGTGCCACAAGTCCTCCTCATTCACTTTTCCTGACTGATTGTGCTGGGGGCTCTGCCTGGCTCCAGCGCTCCGGTCCCTCAGCGACCAAGGCCACCTGGGAACCCCGATCGATTCCAGCTTCAAGGAGTGCTGAGATCCATCTGTCTCTTTCTGTGCCTCTGTCTCTCTCTAGGAATAGCCTCCTGACCCTGCCTCCTGTGATCAGTTATAGTTTGCTACCCCCCACCCCACCTCCATGGGTGTTTTTGGCTTCTCCATTCACTCTGCCGCAACGCTCCTTGTACCCAAGCTAAAGATCCCTGCAGCCCCAAAAATCCTCGGGGGTTTGCTCAGCAAGTGGGTTACGAGCAGAATGGTTGTGGGGTGAAGATGGGGATAGGGAGGTGCTGAACCTGGGGGCAGAGGAGGGTGGCAGATGAAGGTGTTGCTCAGCCCAGCCTGCTGAGTCCAAGGACATAAGAGGGGACCAGCATTAAATTGCTGTTCGATCCAGCCCACTGAGTCCCGGGACACATCAGGGGTCAGCTTGCGAGTGCTGATGACCCAGTCCTCTCTGACATGCTATGTTCATCTGTGTGTGCCTGTGTGTCTGTTCATGTTCATCACATTTGGGGGCTGGAAGGCGTTCTTTTTGGGGAGTGTCACCCCCGCACACACCCCCACACACTCAGTGGTAGTACAAGGGTTCAAGCAGGCGTTCTTTTTGGGGAGACTAACCCCCATTGCGCTGACCAGGAGAAGGGGGAAGTGGGAGCCTGCAGCACCATCTAGCGGCCAAAGGAGAAATTGCCGGCTTCTGGACCTGTGTGCGCCCTTGCTTCGGTTCACATCCAAAGCTGTGTCACGCCAGGTTGGGCAAATGGGGTTCTGCTGCCCGACATCATCCTCTGGAATGACTCAACCCGATGGGACACCTCCTGCGATACACTGCTCCGAGTGACGCTCTCAAACAGGTCCCCACAGCTCCCCAGCCACCCCCCACCGGGAGGCAGGTGTGAGAGGATTGTTCTCCCCAACTGACAGAGGGAGAAGCGAAGGCTGAGAAAGGCGAAGGGCCTTGTCTTCCATCACACAACCTGTCGGGATAGAGTTGGGAACAGGACCCGGGTGTCCTGACTTTCAAACGTACCATCAGTCTGGAGTTTCACTCACTGAATAAACGGACCTGGAATGAGCTATAGGCCAACAACCATTCACACTGATTCTTCAGCAAGTGTTTTAGAAGAAGGAGAACACCAGCGAGAACCAGGAACGGCTCAGAGACAATCAGCAGCGAGAAGGAGAACAATTCACCAAGCAGATGATTGGTTCTGGCTCATTTGCTGGGCCTTGAACAAGAACAACAAAGTCCTGAATCTCCTCCCTGCCACGAGACCCCCTGCTCAGCCAATCAGCGTGGAGACTCTGGCGGTGGGCTGAGGGTTCCCCAGATGGCCCAGGGATGGCTCAGGTCACCAGTGAGGATCACTCTCAGAGCACGCTTCCTGTCCCATCTCTTTGGGAGGCCTCCCACCATGAGGGCTACAGAGCAGCCCCCTCCTCGCCAGTGGAGGGAGGGAAGCAGGAAAAGGGAAACCAAAAAAGACAAACCCCAAGGACTCGAAGGGAAAAACGCCTCGCTGGGAGAAAATTGTCCCACCTTAACCTCCTGTTTTCCATGCCAAGAATTTGGCCAGCACCGGGCGGATCAGGCTGCCTCGGTACTAAACTTCTCTGGGGCTCCTCCCTTCTCCACAGGGACGTCTGTCTTCTCGCTCAATGAGCAATGGGAAAGGAGAAAACTCCAGAGAGGCTCCACCTCGCGCTCACATACGAGACCCTGAATTCTCTCTCAGTCCTCAAGGAGACACCTCCAGAAGGAGACTCCCTGCAGCAAAGCCCCGGGGGTCTCTGAGATCCCCCTGCCCTGCAGCCTGTCCTCCCTGGCCGTTGTCGTGGACTCTCTGTGAGGTCACCGCCTCCCAACCTCCTTTCACCAATCAGCTGAGTGCTGAAAAAGGCCCTTGTGATGTCACTGCCACCCCCACCCCTGCCCTGCAGGGCTCATGTCCTGCCCCGAGCCGGCTCCTGTGCGTGTTTGAGCTGCTCCCCCTGGGTCACCCCCACACACTCAGTGGTCGTGCAAGGGTTCACGCAGGCCACACGTGGAACCATCAGAGGATGCTCAATGGGCCGCACTCGGTTTTGCGGAGATTTGGAGACTTGAAGGCCAGAAGAGACTGTTAGATCATCTCATCTGGCCCCCTACACATCACAGGCCTCCTGCATGGCGCAGTAGCGAGTTTTGGACCAAAGTAGACTCCAGAAAGTCATCTCACCAAGGGATGGAGGAAGCACCACTTCCCTTGGGAGTCTGGAGGAAATTGATGCTGTGGGGGGCAGGGAATGGACCCCAAGGCCACACTTGTGAGTCTGTATCATAACACACATGCACAACAGCACTGCGCAAAGTATGTACACGTCACGTTAACTCTGATGTTTCCTAACGTTTAAAGGCCTGGTCTCCAGGGTGTTCTTTGTGCTTCTAGATCTATAGTGGGGAGAGATGCAATCATTTAGTTGAGAGTGGGAGCCGTGTTAGTCTGTATCAGCAAAAAACAAAACAAAACGAGGAGTACTTGTGGCACCTTAGAGACTAACAAATGTATTTTGGCATAAGCTTTCATGGGCTAAAACCCACTTCATTGGATGCATCCACTGGAAAATACAGTCGGAAGATATATATACACAGAGAACATGAAAAAATGGGGGTTGCCATACCAACTCTAACAGACGAATCAATTAAGGTGGGCTATTCTCAGCAGGAGGAAAAAAACCTTTTGTAGTGAAAATCAGGATGGCCCATTTCAAAGAGTTGACAGGAAGGTGTGAGTAACAGCAGTGGGGAACTTAGCATGGGGAAATAGTTTTTACTTTGTGTAATAACCCACCCACTCCCAGTCTTTATTCAAGCCTAATTTAACAGTGTCCAGTTTGCAAATTAATTCCAATTCTGCAGTTTCTGGTTTGAGTCTGTTTTTGAAGTATTTTTATTGGAGAAGTGCGACTTTTAGATCTGAAATTGAGTGACTAGGGAAGTTGAAGTGTTCTCCGACTGGTTTTTGAATGTTATAATTCTTGACGTCTGATTTGTGTCCATTTATTCTTTTGCATAGAGATTGTCCGGTTTGGCCAATGTAGATGGCAGAGGGGCATTGCTGGCACATGATGGCAAAGATCACATTGGTAGATGTGCAGGAGAACAAGCCCATGATGGTGTGGCTGATGTGATTAGGTCCTATGATGGTGTCCCTAGAATCATAAAATCATAGATCCATAGAATATCAGGGTTGGAACGTACCTCAGAAGGTCATCTAGTCCAACCCCCTGCTCAAAGCAGGACTGATCCCCAACTAAATCATCCCAGCCAGGGCTTTGTCAAGCCTGACCTTAAAAACTTCTAAGGAAGGAGATTCCACCACCTCCATAGGGAACGCACACCTCCCTGTGGAGCTGTGGGGACCTGTTTGTGAGTGTCACTCGGAGCAGTGTATCGTAGGAGGTGTCCTATTGGGTTGAGTCATTCCAGAGGATGATGTCGTGCAGCAGAACCCCGTTTTCCCAACTTCGCATTACACAGCTTTGCATGTGAACCGAACCAACCCTGCACACAGGTCCAGAAGCCGGCGATTTCTCCTTTGGCCACTAGATGGCGCTGCAGCCTCGCACTTCGCCCTTCTCCTGGTCAGCACAATGGGGGTTAGTCTCCCCAAAAAGAACGCCCGTCTCGTTTTGAATATTCCTTGATATGCACCCTGTGGACTGTCATAAACATAAAGGGAAGGCTAACCACCTTGAAATCCCTCCTGGCCAGAGGAAAAACCCTTTCACCTCTTAAAGGTTAAGAAGCTAAGATAACCTCGCTGGCCCCTGACCCAAATGACCAATGAGGAGACAAGATACTTTCAAGGCTGGAGGGGGCGGAAAACAAAGGGTTCTCTCTGTCTGTGTGTTGTCTTTTGCCGGGACCAGAACAGGAACGCAGGTCAGAACTCCTGCAAAGGGTTAATAAGCAATCTAGTTAGATATGCGTTCAATTCTGTTTTGTTGAAATGGCTGATAAATGAAGTTGTGGTTAATGGAATGTAAATTCCTAATTTTTGTGTCTTTTTGTTACTTAAGGTTTAGCCTAGAGAGATTCTCTGTTCTGAATCTGATTACCCTGTAAGGTATTTCCCATCCTGATTTTACAGAGGTGATTCTTTTACTTTTTCTTTCATTAAAATTCTTCTTTTAAGAACCAGATTGCTTTTTCATTGTTCTTAAGATCCAAGGGTTGGGTCTGTGTTCACTGATGCAAATTGGTGAGTATTTTTATCAAGCCTTCCCCAGGAAAGGGGGTGTAGGGCTTGGGGGGATTTGTGGGGGAAAGAGGTTTCCAAGCGGGCTCTTTCCCTGTTATATTTCTTTGACACTTGTTGGTGGCAGCAATAAAGGCCAGGGACAAAAGGTAAAATAGTTTGTACCTTGGGAAAATTTTAACCTGAGCTGGTAAAAATAAGCTTAGAGGTTTTTTCAGGCAGGTTCCCACATCTGTACCCTAGAGTTCAGAGTGAGGAAGGAACCTTGACATAGACTGTTGGGATATGTTTCAAAATGTTGCAGGGCTTGTTTCATGGTCTACACAACGACAATCTTTCTTCCTTTTAAGACATGATGACATTTTTGGTCAAGGTCCTTGATTATTCAGGGACATATCCAGGAAGACCCAAAGTATTTGGGACATAAGCCTTGTCTGGAAGGGTGCACAGGGCTAAAGTGTTTTTTGCCATAGCAGGTTACTTGTCCCAAGAATGACGTCCGTCCCCCTTCAATTCAAGCCCCAAATGAGCTGTTACCAGAATTGCCCATTTTGGGAGCTGCAGGGATCTTTAGCTTAGGTACAAAGAGCGTTGCTGCAGAGTAAATGGAGAAGCCAAAAACACCCATGGAGGTGGGGTGGGGGGGAGAGCAATCAGCTTAAGCATGAAAGTTATTTATTCCCAGTTAGTAACCTTACAAGGGGAGCCAAACAAAAAAAACCGTTCCACTATTAAATGTAATTTAAATTTGATGACAAAATTAGGGCTAGCAAACTATAACTGATCACAGGAGGCAGGGTCAGGAGGCTATTCCTAGAGAGAGACAGAGGCACAGAAAGAGACAGATGGATCTCAGCACTCCTTGAAGCTGGATTCGATCAGGGTTCAGTGGGAAAGGAGAAAACTCCAAAGAGGCTCCACCTCGCGCTCACATAGAATCATAGAATCATAGAATATCAGGGTTGGAAGAGACCTCTGGAGGCCATCTAGTCCAACTAAATCATCCCATCCAGGGCTTTGTCAAGCCTGACCTTAAAAACTTCCAAGGAAGGGGATTCCACCACCTCCCTGGGGAACGCATTCCAGTGTTTCACCACCCTCCTAGTGAAAAAGATTTTCCTAATATCCAACCTAAATCTCCCGCACTGCAACTTGAGACCATTACTCCTCGTTCTGTCATCTGCTATCACTGAGAATAGTCTAGATCCATCCTCTTTGGATCCACCTTTCACGGAGTTAAAAGGAACTATTAAGTCCCTCCTCATTCTTCTCTTCCGTAGACTAAACAATCCCAGTTCCCTCAGATTCTCCTCATAAATCATGTGTTCAAGACCCCTAATCAATTTTGTTGCCCTCCACTGCACGTTTTCCAATTTCTCCACATCCTTCTTGTAGTGTGGGGCCCAAAACTGGACACAGTACTCCAGATGAGGTCTCACCAATGTCGAATAGAGGGGAACAATAACGTCCCTCAATCTACTGGCAGTGCCCCTAATTATACACCCCAAAATGCCATTGGCCTTCTTGGCAACAAGGGCACACTGTTGATTCATATCCAGCTTCTCGTTCACTGTCACCCTGAGGTCCTTCTCTGCAGAACTGCTGCCTAGCCATTCGGTCCCTAGTCTGTAGCGGTGCATTGGATTCTTCTGTCCTAAGTGCAGGACTCTGCACTTGTCCTTGTTGAACCTCATCAGATTTCTTTTGGCCCAATCCTCCAATTTGTCTAGGTCCCTCTGTATCCTATCCCTACTCTCCAGCATATCTACCACTCCTCCCAGTTTAGTGTCATCCGCAAACTTGCTGAGGGTGCAATCCACACCATCCTCCAGATCATTTATGAAGATATTGAACAAAACAGGCCCCAGGACTGACCCTTGGGGCACTCCGCTAGATACCGGCTGCCAACTAGACATGGAGCCATTGATCACTACCCATTGAGCCCGACAATCTAGCCAACTTTCTACCCACCTTGTAGTGCATCCATCCAGCCCATACTTCTTTAACTTGCTGACAAGAATACTGTGGGAGACCATGTCAAAAGCTTTGCTAAAGTCGAGGAATAACACATCCACTGCTTTCCCTTCATCCACAGAACCAGTTATCTCATCGTAGAAGGCAATTAGATAAGTCAGGCATGACTTGCCCTTTGTGAATCCATGCTGACTGTTCCTGATCACTTTCCTCTCCTCTAAGTGCTTCAGAATTGATTCCTTGAGGACCTGCTCCATGATTTTTCTGGGGAATGAGGTGAGGCTGACTGGCCTGTAGTTCCCAGGATCCTCCTTCTTCCCTTTTTAAAAGATTGGCACTATATTAGCCTTTTTCCAGTCTTCCGGGACTTCCCCCAGTCGCCATGAGTTTTCAAAGATAATGGCCAATGGCTCTGCAATCACATCCGCCAATTCCTTTCGCAATCTCGGATGCAACGCATCCGGCCCCATGGACTTGTGCACGTCCAGTTTTTCTAAATAGTCCCGAACCACTTCTTCCTTCACAGAGGGCTGGCTACCTCCTCCCCATGCTGTGCTGCCCAGTGCAGTAGTCTGGGAGCTGACCTTGTTCATGAAGACAGAGGCAAAAAAATCATTGAGTACATTAGCTTTTTCCACATCCTCTGTCACTAGATTGCCTCCCTCATTCAGTAAGGGGCCACAATTTCCTTGGCTTTCTTCTTATTGCCAACATACCTGAAGAAACCCTTCTTGGTACTCTTAACATCCCTCACTAGCTGCAACTCCAGGTGTGATTTAACCTTCCTGATTTCATTCCTACATGCCCGAGCAATATTTATGTACTCATCCCTGTTCATTTGTCCAATCTTCCACTTCCTGTAAGCCTCTTTTTTGTGTTTAAGGTCAGCAAGGATTTCACTGTTAAGCCAAGCTGGTCGCCTGCCATATTTACTATTCTTTATACACATCGGGATGGTTTGTCCCTGTAACCTCAATAAGGATTCTTTAAAATACAGCCAGCTCTCCTGGACTCCTTTCCCCGTCATGTTATTCTCCCAGGGGATCCTGCCCATCAGTTCCCAGAGGGAGTCAAAGTCTGCTTTTCTGAAGTCAAGGGTCCGTATTCTGCTGCTCTCCTTTCTTTCCTGTGTCAGGATCCTGAACTTGAGCATCTCATGGTCACTACCTCCCAGGTTCCCATCCACTTTTGCTTCCCCTACTAATTTTTCCCGGTTTGTGAGCAGCAGGTCAAGAAGAGCTCTGCCCTTAGTTGGTTCCTCCAGCACTTGCACCAGGAAATTGTCCCCTACACTTTCCAAAAACTTCCTGGATTGTCTGTGCACCGCTGTATTGCTCTCCTAGTAGATATCAGACATACATGACCCTGAATACTCTCTCAGTCCTCAAGGAGACACCTCAAGAAGGAGACTCCCTGCAGCAAAGCCCCAGGGGTCTCTGAGATCCCCCTGCCCTGCAGCCTGTCCTCCCTGGCCGTTGTCGTGGACTCTCTGTGAGGTCACCGCCTCCCAACCGCCTTTCACCAATCAGTTGAGTGCTGCAAAAGGCCCTTGTGATGTCACTGCCACCCCCACCCCTGCCAAAGCAGACTCCAGAAAGGCATCTCATCAAGGGATGGAGGAAGCACCACTTCCCTTGGGAGTCTGGAGGAAATTGATGCTGTGGGGGGCAGGGAATTGACCCCAAGGCCACATTTGTGAGTCTGTATCATAACACACATGCACAACAGCACTGCGCGAAGTATGTACACGTCACCTTAACTCTGATGTTTCCTAACGTTTAAAGGCCTGGTCTCCAGGGTGTTCTCTGTGCTTATAGATCTCTTTTGGGGAGAGATGCAATCATTTAGTTCAGAGTGGGAGCCGTGTTAGTCTGTATCAGCAAAAAAAAAAAACAAAAACAAAAAACAAAACGAGGAGTAGTTCTGGCACCTTAGAGACTAACAAATGTATTTGGCACATTTGATGGTGTGGCTGATGTGATTAGGTCCGAGGATGGGTCCCTAGACTAGATATGTGGACAGAGTTGGCAATGGGTTTGTTGCAAGGATAGGTTCCTGGGTTAATGTTTTTGTTGTGTGGTTGCTAGTGAGTATTTGCTTCAGGTTGGGGGGCTGTCTGTAAGCGAGGACTGGCCTGTCTCCCAAGATCTGTGAGATTGAGGGATCGTCCTTCAGAATAGATTGTAGATCCTTGATGCCTAAGGAAATCCACTTGTAACCTCCCTCCAGCCTGACAGTTCACCTTTCAGCAGGACCCGCTATAATCTCCCTGTTTTTAATTCATAGATTCATAGATATTGAGGTCAGAAGGGACCATCATGATCATCTAGTCTAACCTCCTGCACAAAGCAAGCCACAGAATCTCACTCCTGTGCAAAACCTCTCACCTATGTCTGAGCCATCGAAGTCCTTAAATCAGGATTTGAAGAGCTCAAGGAGCAGAAAATCCTCCAGCCAGTGACCCGTGCCCCATGCTATAGAGGGAGGCGAAAAACGTCCAGGGCCTCTTCCAATCTGCTGCAGAAAAATTCCTTCCTGATCCCAATTATGGCACCAGCTAAACCCTAAGCATTTGGGCAAGATTCACCAGCCAGATACCCAGGAAAGAATTCTCTTTAGTAACTCAGATCCCAACCCATCTAACATCCCATCACAGCCATTGGGCCTATTAACCATGAATATTTACAGATCAATTAATTGCCAAAATCATGTTGTCCCATCATCCCATCTCCTCCATAAACTTACCAAGTTTAATCTTAAAGCCAGATAGGTCTTTTACCCCCATTGCTTCCCTTGGAAGGCTATTCCAAAACTTCACTCCTCTGATGGTTAGAAACCTTCATCTAATTTCAAGTCTAAACTTCCCAATGACCAGTTTATAGCCATTTGTTCTTGTGTCCACATTGGTACTGAGCTTAAATTTTAATTCCTCTCCCTCTCCGGTATTTATCCCTCTGATATATTTATAGAGAGCAATCCTATCTCCCCTCAACCTTCTTTTAGTTAGGCTAAACAAGCCAAGCTCCTTCAGTCTCCTTTCATAAGACAGGTTTTCCATTCCTCGGATCATCCTAGTAGCCCTTCTCTGTACCTCTTCCAGTTTGAATTCATCCTTCTTAAACATGGGAGACCAGAACTGCACACAGTATTCCAGGTGAGGTCTAACCAGTGCCTTTTATAACAGTACCAAAACTTCCTTATCTCGACTGGAAATACCTCGCCTGATGCATCCCAAGACCGCATTATCTTTTTTCACGGCCATATCACATTGGCGGCTCATAGTCATCCTATGATCAACCAATACTCCAAGGTCCTTCTCCTCCTCCGTTACTTCTAACTGATTGTTAGGGGGCTTATTCCTTCACCCACTTACTTCTCTGGTCCTTCTCACATGAACAGAGAGCAACAATACCCGAAGTCCAAAGGTGCAAACAATTCGATGTTTATTGGGGTGAACTTCCAGCAAGCATGATTCCAGTTTCCTTCCTTAGTATCCTCCTTCCCAGCTCTGACACCACAGAGCCTTACACCTGTGTCCCTGTTCCCATTCCTACCCTTAGCCAAACATGATTCCAACTTCCTTACTCCCATTCCCTGTTCCCATTTCCCCCTTTAGCAAAACATGATTCCAATTTTCTTACCCCCATTCCCTGTTCCCATCTCCCCCTTTAGCAAAACATGATTCCAATTTTCTTACCCCCATTCCCTGTTCCCATCTCACACACCCACATGCCCATGCCCACGCCCACCCCCACCCACACCCACACCCACACCCAGTCACTTCCTCATTGACTACAGATTATATAGTAAAACTTGAGTTCTGCTTAGCTATACCTTAACCAATCATTTTCCTGAAATTTAACTAACCAATCCTAACATATTGTAACATGATTATGTAACCAATTATATCCCACCACCTCAATTAGTTTACACCCAGCAAAATTAATTATACAGCAGACAGGAAGAATCACAGAACCAGACAGAGATTATACAGACAAACAACAGCAAAGTGGGAACTATAATGACAAAACAATACAGAAGTGAGGATTTCACATCCCAGCTATTGATAAGTGAGTTCTTGCCAGACAGGATGCTATCAAACTAAGTTTCCTTTTACATTTTCTAGGCACTTCCCTTTCTCTGGAGGTGATAGGAATACAATCCTGTCCTGATAGTGCCTAACAGCCCAATAGCACCTTATTTCAATGTGACTAGTTTGGAATGTGAGGATGTGACCGTTCGCTTCCCAGCTTATGGCTGCCTCTGCTGCTTAGCCAAAGGCCTGAGCCTAAGAACAGGGCCTCAGACTGTCACAGTAAGAGAAGGCCCTTACACTGGCAGACAGTGGTTTTGATTCTTTCTTTTATACCTCTATCACTAGCCAAGTGATAAGAATACACCTAAATTCTTAGAGTACAGGCCTTTGCAGACAGGCCTGAATATCTAGATCCTAACACTCCACCCCTTTTTTTTCTTTTGGGATCCTCCTGCCCAGGTATCCCTGGAAAAGCATAGGACATATGGCGACACATTTCCTGATAGGGCCAGGCATCAAGGTGGAAGGTGTCGATATTCCATTTGTCCCACTGCCCCGTGTGTAGTATTGTGCCCTGCACCTTCTCTCATACGGGCATACCACACCTATTCCAATTAGTGTTCCAGACTTCCCATTAGAGTGGGCCTGAGAAGGTTGGGTCCGGGTTGTCTAGAACACTGCAGGGTTTGGAGAGCTTATTACATTCCTAATAGGTTATCTCCCTATGCAACGTAACACAAGTACAGTTAACAATACAAAATCCACAGCAACACCGAGTCCTGACCACTGCAGTATGGTCCAACATCCGAGACACCCCCAAAATACTGCCTCTCCTCCTTCGATGGGGTCACGATCTTGTGTCCAGTTGCTGGCAGTTGCAACAAGCTGCTCCTTCAAGTTTTGCATGCTTTTGTCCATATCACAAGTCCATTGAATGTTCACAGAGAAATGGGATATTGTCCAAACCAGCTTGACCACTTGGTATGGAATCAGGCAGTAAGCCCTGGCTTATTCACAGCAATAAGATTCACAGATCCATTTGTGCACCAAAGTCCATATAGCAGCATGTAGATGTGTGTAGTTTGGTTATGGGCTGGTGTAATTGTGTCCCCAGTAATATGTACATTCCCAGCAAAACACCTTATACACAGTACACCCAATTGTCCACCCCTTGCATAGGCCATTGATCCTGCTCCTCTATAGTCATAGGAGAGGGGCACATCCAAACATCTTCTATTGATTTACACTATTTTACACACACCTCCATTAATTCCCAGTGAGCTCCTCCCCTTTTCATTATTTCCATAGGGCTTGTGGGGGCCACCTTAGTTGCCATTCCATTTCCAGGTACCATGGTAGCTATTACACAGGTGCTGGCCTCCTAGTTGAGAATTTGCATTCCCATACACATCTCCCCCCCAAGGCCAGCCTTTGGAAGCCATCCCTCACCCACATCATGAGGTTTTCTGTTCATTAAAACACAACAATGCTAGCAACAAGACAAACACCACAGACAAACAACACAAAACATAGATCCCTGGTATTCTGGGTTATTTTTCCCGCTGGCGCCAGCTTGCTTGTAGAGTGTCTGAAAAACAAAAGAAACAATTTCCTTCCCCATGGTGGGGACAGATTATTGCTTAATAATAATACCACTTTCTTTTACAAATGTCCTTGCTACTTGCAGGAAAAACAGAAGAATTACCTCCAGACTGTCCTTATTTTGTTCTATAGTCAGGCTAGTGAATTACCTCACTCACTGGTCATTTATGAAATTCATGAGATGGTGTACCTCAGTTTCCACTCTTGTACAACAGACCAAGTTTGCAATAGTTTCTCTGCTGTACCAAGCTTTAAGTTTATTCTCAGGTAATAGCTGAGACACAGCTTCAGATTTTAGCACTGTACACACACACACACACACACACACACACCCCCCTTAAGGTTAACCTGTCCCCCTTATTTTCAGGCTTGACTTGTTTTTTTTCACCTCCCTTTCCTGAAGGGCCATAATCTGAGTCTTCTAGTAGCTTGTTTGCTGACCAGATGTATTCAGTTATTTGCAGCTCCTTTGTGCCCATCAGCTAGGTAATTTGCATTTACACACAGAGGCTTACTAGCTTGCTTTTGGATCCAAAGCTGTTAGCAGCTCAGACACTGTCTTAAAAGGGAAGCATTTTACTTCCACCAGAGTTCTGATCACTTTCCACTTTCATCTCCTGCTCCAAAACACAGCGATCTGAAAAAGAAAGCACAACCTATTGTGGCTCCTTTTGGAGCCCTATTAGGATTTTAATGAAGTACCATGTTTTATTTGCATTTCTTTTACTCCTTTTCCAATATACACTGCACATGTCCCGGGAAAATGCAAATTCCTTCCATATAGTTTAACCTCCATAACATCATATTAGCCAAATTAATTTTACACAAGGTATAACTGCCTCCCGCATGCCTACAGAGTTTTCATGCAGAACCCACCAAAGCAACAATCTGATCCCCCAGAGCCATCCCAAGGCTCAGTGTTCCCATCATTCCTCCCCTTTTCCTTTTCTTTTACCTGTGCACACACACACACAAAATTCTGTTTTGCCTAACATCCCTTGCACTGTAATTACTCTTTTTACATAACTGTACCCCGATTACACTTCCATCTTGTACAACTAGACACAACCAGGGGCAGCCAAGTTAAGTTCCAAAAGAAACCTCTTCCATCCTTTAGTGATTTTGATTACATTACCCAATAGTCAAATAATTTTCCTCGGATTCTCTCTCTGCCTGCTGCCTGCAGCAGTCCCTTATAGACCATTTCTGTGGGAAAAGGGCCCATTTTCCCTCAGAATAGCTATAAAGGCTTCTGGGGAGAGAAGCGTAGTGGTGATAGTAGCCACTCTACCTGACCCCCTTGGAAAATTTAATGACCAAGCTTCCATCCAATGTGACTGCACAGAGTTGCACATACAGTTACATTTATATAACTGGGTTTTATCATTAAACAAAAACTTCCTTCTTGACATCTCACATAAGTATCCAAAGTACCCACCATTAAAACTTCAGAAAAACAAAAGAGTGTGGAAAGGCAGGTTGCACTTTGAAACTTTTTTTTTTTTCCCTCTACTCCCCCAGGACCAAGTCTCAGATCCAGTCTCTAAAGGTGGTCTGTTAACTCTGCTTTTGACCTTAAACCCTTTTGTGCCAAATCATCTTTCACTACCCCTAACTAATTTACAACCCTTCAGCAGCCCTTGCTGAAGCAGCACCAAACTTGAAAGATTACTGGCAGCTTCCCATAATGCTGCCCTTACTTCAAACCTCTCAAGCAGACTGAAGTGCCTCTTTTCACTGGGAGGCATTCAGTCCCCATGGGCAGGGACCTTCTTCCCCTACCCATATACCAAGGAGGGTGGGCTCCTCAGCCACCCCCATACCTCTGGGTCCCCTAACACTTCCTCCATTTCCTTTTTAATCTTATCCCAGGTTGACCCCTGTACCTGGTATGGGCCCTGGTCCTCCCTTATCCATTTATCCAAAAAATCCTTTACCCTGGCTTGCCAGAACCCGCAACTACCATCACGAGAGTTTGCGATACCCCCTCCAAGCAGCTGCGCGGACTGTTGGGGAGGGGGACTTACAGGCTGCCACTCACCTATCCAATGCGATGCATCCGAGTCACCGGCACCAAGATGTTAGGGGGCTTATTCCTTCACCCACTTACTTCCCTGGTCCTTCTCGCATGAACAGAGAGCAACAATACCCGAAGTCCAAAGGTGCAAACAATTCGATGTTTATTGGGGTGAACTTCCAGCAAGCATGATTCCAGTTTCCTTCCTTAGTGTCCCCCTTCCCAGCTCTGACACCACAGAGCCTTACACCTGTGTCCCTGTTCCCATTCCTGCCCTTAGCCAAACATGATTCCAACTTCCTTACTCCCATTCCCTGTTCCCATTTCCCCCTTTAGCAAAACATGATTCCAATTTTCTTACCCCCATTCCCTGTTCCCATCTCCCCCTTTAGCAAAACATGATTCCAATTTTCTTACCCCCATTCCCTGTTCCCATCTCACATGCCCACCCCCACCCACACCCAGTCACTTCCTCATTGACTACAGATTATATAGTAAAACTTGAGTTCTGCTTAGCTATACCGTAACCAATCATTTTCCTGAAATTTAACTAACCAATCCTAACATATTGGAACATGATTATGTAACCAATTATATCCCACCACCTTAATTAGTTTACACCCAGCAAAATTAATTATACAGCAGACAGGAACAATCACAGAACCAGACAGAGATTATACAGACAAACAACAGCAAAGTGGGAACTATAATGACAAAACAATACAGAAGTGAGGATTTCACATCCCAGCTATTGATAAGTGAGTTCTTGCCAGACAGGATGCTATCAAACTAAGTTTCCTTTTACATTTTCTAGGCACTTCCCTTTCTCTGGAGGTGATAGGAATACAATCCTGTCCTGATAGTGCCTAACAGCCCAATAGCACCTTATTTCAATGTGACTAGTTTGGAATGTGAGGATGTGACTGTTCGCTTCCCAGCTTATGGCTGCCTCTGCTGCTTAGCCAAAGGCCTGAGCCTGAGAACAGGGCCACAAACTGTCACAGTAAGAGAAGGCCCTTACACCAGCAGACAGTGATTTTGATTCTTTCTTTTATACCTCTATCACTCGCCAAGTGATAAGAATACACCTAAATTCTTAGAGTACAGGCCTTTGCAGACAGGCCTGAATATCTATATCCTAACACTATGCAGGAGGCCTGTGATGTGTAGGGGGGCCAGATGAGATGATCTAAGAGTCTCTTCTGGCCTTCAAGTCTCCAAACCTCTGCTAAACCGTGTGCGGCACATTGAGCATCCTCTGATGGTTCCACGTGTGGCCTGCGTGAACCCTTCACTAGTAGATCTCAAAGCTCTTGACCAAGGAGGCGCAGAGCACAGGCTTCTTGATTTTCAATTCTGCATCTGTATAGTCTCATACTAGGGGATATTAATGAGGCCTTGGGCTTGTCTTTTTCAGCACAGATGAGCATTTTAAGTGTGAAACTTCTTAGTTGAAAAATATTGACATAAAATCCAAAATCTTATCAACACTTAGGAAACAAAAAAAACAAACAAGTAGAAAACATCCACTTTGACAATTTAAGATCATAAAATGGAAGAGAAGAAATAGCAATATGTAGATAAGAAATTTGATGTAAATTTTCAAAAAAACCCTATATTTAAATGTCATAAGTTAAATAAAAATTTTAGTTGTGATTTTTAGCCACCCTAAGAAGGGGAGCTCCCAAAGGGTGCTGATGAAAATGTGGTCAGGTAGGAGAAACACCAAAACAAAACCAAGACCTGTTGTTTGAAAACACAAGAACATAAGAACATAAGAATGGCCATACTGGGTCAGACCAAAGGTCCATCCAGCCCAGTATCCTGTCTACCGACAGTGGCCAATGCCAGGTGCCCCAGAGGGAGTGAACCTAACAGGTAATGGTCAAGTGATCTCTCTCCTGCCATCCACTCTCTGACAAACAGAGGATAGGGACACCAGTCCTTAGCCATCCTGGCTAATAGCTATTAATGGACTTAACCTCCATGAAATTATCCAGTTCTCTTTTAAACCCTGTTATAGTCCTAGCCTTCACAACCTCCTCAGGCAAGGAGTTCCACAGGTTGACTGTGCGCTGAGTGAAGAAGAACTTCCTTTTATTGGTTTTAAACCTGCTGCCCATTAATTTCATTTGGTGGCCCCTAGTTCTTATATTATGGGAACAAGTAAATAACTTTTCCTTATTCACCTTCTCCACACCACTCATGATTTTATAGACCTCTATCATATCCCCGCTTAGTCTCCTCTTTTCCAAGACAGAAAGTCCTAGCCTCTTTAATCTCTCCTCATATGGGACCTGTTCCAAACTCCTAATCATTTTAGTTGTCCTTTTCTGAACCTTTTCTACTGCCAGTATATCTTTTTTGAGATGAGGGGTCCACATCTGTACGCAGTATTCAAGATGTGGACGTACCATGGATTTATATAAGGGCAATAAGATATTCTCCGTCTTATTCTCTATCCCTTTTTTAATGATTCCTAACATCCCGTTTGCTTTTCTGACTGCCGCTGCGCACTGCGTGGACGTCTTCAGAGAATTATCCACGATGACTCCAAGATCTTTCTCCTGATTAGTTGTAGCTAAATTAGCCCCCCATCATATTGTAGGTATAGTTGGGGTTATTTTTTCCAATGTGCATTACTTTACATTTAGCCACATTACATTTCATTTGCCATTTTGTTGCCCAATCACTTAGTTTTGTGAGATCTTTTTGAAGTTCTTCACAGTCTGCTTTGGTCTTAACTATCTTGAGCAGTTTAGTATCACCTGCAAACTTTGCCACCTCACTGTTTACCCCTTTCTCCAGATCATTTATGAGTAAGTTGAATAGGATTGGTCCTAGGACTGACCCGTGGGGAACACCACTGGTTACCCCTCTCCAGTCTGGAAATTTACCATTTATTCCGACCCTTTGTTCCCTGTCTTTTAACCAGGTCTCAACCCGTGAAAGGATCTTTCCTCTTATCCCATGACAACTCAATTTACGTAAGAGCCTTTGCTGCGGCTTCAGAATGATAGCCGTGTTAGTCTGTTTCAGCAGAAAGAACGAGGAGGACTTGTGGCACCTTAGAGACTAACCAATTTATTTCAGCATAAGCTTTCATGGGCTAAAGCCCACTTCATCAGACGCATGCAGTGGAAAATACAGCAGGAAGATATATAGATATATATACACAGAGAACATGAGAAAATGGGGGTTGCCATTCTAACTCTTAAAGAGACCAATCGATTAAGGTATCACAACAAAAGTGTTTTTTTCTCCTGCTGCTAACAGCCCACCTTCATCGATTGGTCTCGTTAAGAGTTGGTAGGGCAACCCCCATTTTCTCGTCTTCTCTGTATCGATATATCTATATCTATATCTTCCTGCTGTATTTTCCCCTGCATGCATCTGATGAAGTGGGCTTTAGCCCATGAAAGTTTATGCTCAGATAAATTGGTTCGTCTCTAAGGTGCCACAAGTCCTCCTCATTCGCTTTTCCTGACTGATTGTGCTGGGGGCTCTGCCTGGCTCCAGCGCTCTGGTCCCTCAGCGACCAAGGCCACCTGGGAACCCTGATCGATTCCAGCTTCAAGGAGTGCTGAGATCCATCTGTCTCTTTCTGTGCCTCTGTCTCTCTCTAGGAATAGCCTCCTGACCCTGCCTCATGTGATCAGTTATAGTTTGCTAGCCCCCCACCCCACCTCCATGGGTGTTTTTGGCTTCTCCATTCACTCTGCAGCAACGCTCCTTGTACCCAAGCTAAAGATCCCTGCAGCCCCAAAAGTCCTCGGGGGTTTGCTCAGCAAGTGGGTTACTAGCAGAATGGTTGTGGGGTATGTGCCTGTGTGTCTGTTCATGTTCATCACATCTGGGGGCTGGAAGACCCCAGCCCTGGGGAACCAAGGTCCTGCAGGGTAGCTCCATTGGGAGGGAACTTGCAGAAGGAAGGAGTAGCGATCCATAGGAAAACACAAGTGACAAAAGCAGCACATTGACAGAATTCCAGAATCTCCCCCCACCAGAAGAGTAATCCTAACAAATGGGCGTACCACAAGGTAAAGGGCAATTCTGGTAACAGCTCATTTGGAGCTTGTTTGGAAGGGGGATGGATGTTATTCTTGCGACAAGGGACCTGCTATGGCCAAAAACACTTCGCACTGTGCACCCTTCAAGACAAGTCTTGTGTCCAAAATACTTTGGGTCTTCTGGGATAAGTCCCTGAATAATCAAGGATCTTGACCAAAAAGGTCATCACGTCTAAAAAGGAAGAAAGATTGTTGTTGTGGAGACCATGAAACAAGCCCTGCAACTTTTGGACACGTATCCCGACAGTCCACAGGGTGCACATCAAGGAACGTTCAAAGCGAGACGGGCGTTCTTTTTGGGGGGACTAACCCCCATTGTGCTGACCAGGAGAAGGGGGAAGTGGGAGCCTGCAGCGCCATCTAGCGGCCAAAGGAGAAATCGCCGGCTTCTGGACCTGTGTGCGCCCTTGGTTCGGTTCACATGCAAAGCTGTGTCACGCCAGTTTGGGAAAATGGGGTTCTGCTGCACAACATCATCCTCTGGAATGACTCAACCCGACAGGACACCTCCTATGATTCACTGCTCCGAGTGACACTCTCAAACAGGTCCCCACAGCTCCCCAGCCTCCTCCCACCGGGAGGCAGGTGTGAGAGGATTGTTCTCCCCAACTGACAGAGGGAGAAACAAAGGCTGAGAAAGGGGAAGGGCCTTGTCTTCCATCACACAACTTGCTGGGCTAGAGTTGGGAACAGGACCCGGGTGTCCTGACTTTCAAACTAACCATCAGTCTGGAGTTTCACACACTGAATGAAAAGAATAAAGGGACCTGCAATGAGCTACAGACCAACAACCATTCACACTGATTCTTCAGCAAGTGTTTTAGAAGCACGAGAACACCAGCGAGAACTTAAAGGAGAACAACAAAGTCCTGACTCTCCTCCCTGCCACTAGACCCCCTGCTCAGCCAATCAGCGTGGAGACTCTGGCGGTGGGCTGAGGGTTCCCCAGATGGCCCAGGGATGGCTCAGGTTACCAGTGAGGATCACTCTCAGAGCACGCTTCCTGTCCCATCTCTTTGGGAGGCCTCCCACCATGAAGGTTACAGAGCAGTCCCCTCCTCGCCCGTTGAGGGAGGAAAGCAGGAAAAGGGAAAACAAAAAAGACAAACCCCAAGGACTCGAAGGGACAAAGGCCTAGCTGGGGGAAAATTGTCCCACCTTAACCTCCTGTTTTCCATGCCGAGAATTTGGCCAGCACCGGGCGGATCAGGCTGCGTCGGTACCAAACCTCTCTGGGGCTCTTCCCTTCTCCACAGGGACGTCTGTCTTCTCGCTCAATGAGCAGTGTGAAAGGAGAAAACTCCAGAGAGGCTCCACCTCGCGCTCACATACGAGACCCTGAATTCTCTCTCAGTCCTCAAGGAGACACGTTAAGAAGGAGACTCCCTGCAGCAAAGCCCCGGGGGTCTCTGAGATCCCCCTGCCCTGCAGCCTGTCCTCCCTGGCCGTTGTCGTGGACTCTCTGTGAGGTCACCGCCTCCCAACCTCCTTTCACCAATCAGCTGAGTGCTGCAAAAGGCCCTTGTGATGTCACTGCCACCCCCACCCCTGCCCTGCAGGGCTCATGTCCTGCCCCGAGCCGGCTCCTGTGCGTGTTTGAGCTGCTCCCCCTGGGTCACCCCCACACACTCAGTGGTCGTGCAAGGGCTCACGCAGGCCACACGTGGAACCATCAGAGGATGCTCAATGTGCCGCACTCGGTTTTGCAGAGATTTGGAGACTTGAAGGCCAGAAGAGACTCTTAGATCATCTCATCTGGCCCCCTACACATCACAGCATGGCGCAGTAGCGAGTTTTGGACCAAAGCAGACTCCAGAAAGGCATCTCATCAAGGGATGGAGGAAGCACCACTTCCCTTGGGAGTCTGGAGGAAATTGATGCTGTGGGGGGCAGGGAATGGACCCCAAGGCCACACTTGTGAGTCTGTATCATAACACACATGAACAACAGCACTGCGCAAAGTATGTACACGTCACCTTAACTCTGATGTTTCCTAACGTTTAAAGGCCTGGTCTCCAGGGTGTTCTTTGTGCTTCTAGATCTATAGTGGGGAGAGATGCAATCGTTTAGTTCAGAGTGGGAGCCGTGTTAGTCTGTATCAGCAAAAAACAAAACAAAACGAGGAGTACTTGTGGCACCTTAGAGACTAACAAATGTATTTGGGCAGAAGCTTTCATGGGCTAAAACCCACTTCATTGGATGCATCCACTGGAAAATACAGTCGGAAGATATATATACACAGAGAACATGAAAAAATGGGGGTTGCCATACCAACTCTAACAGACGAATCAATTAAGGTGGGCTATTGTCAGCAGGAGGAAAAAAACCTTTTGTAGTGAAAATCAGGATGGCACATTTCAAAGAGTTGACAGGAAGGTGTGAGTAACAGCAGTGGGGAACTTAGCATGGGGAAATAGTTTTTACTTTGTGTAATAACCCACCCACTCCCAGTCTTTATTCAAGCCTAATTTAACAGTGTCCAGTTTGCAAATTAATTCCAATTCTGCAGTTTCTGGCTGGAGTCTGGTTTTGAAGTATTTTTATTGGAGAAGTGCGACTTTTAGATCTGAAATTGAGTGACTAGGGAAGTTGAAGTGTTCTCCAACTGGTTTTTGAATGTTATAATTCTTGACGTCTGATTTGTGTCCATTTATTCTTTTGCATAGAGATTGTCCGGTTTGGCCAATGTAGATGGCAGAGGGGCATTGCTGGCACATGATGGCAAACATCACATTGGTAGATGTGCAGGAGAACGAGCCCATGATGGTGTGGCTGATGTGATTAGGCCCTATGATGGTGTCCCTAGAATCATAAAATCATAGATCCATAGAATATCAGGGTTGGAAGGTACCTCAGAAGGTCATCTAGTCCAACCCCCTGCTCAAAGCAGGACTGATCCCCAACTAAATCATCCCAGCCAGGGCTTTGTCGAGCCTGACCTTAAAAACTTCTAAGGAAGGAGATTCCACCACCTCCATAGGGAACGCACACCTCCCTGTGGAGCTGTGGGGACCTGTTTGAGAGCGTCACTCGGAGCAGTGTATCGCAGGAGGTGTCCTATTGGGTTGAGTCATTCCAGAGGATGATGTCGTGCAGCAGAACCCCGTTTTCCCAACTTCGCATTACACAGCTTTGCATGTGAACCGAACCAACCGTGCACACAGGTCCAGAAGCCGGCGATTTCTCCTTTGGCCACTAGATGGCGCTGCAGCCTCGCACTTTCCCCTTCTCCTGGTTAGCGCAATGGGGGTTAGTCTCCCCAAAAAGAACGCCCGTCTCGCTTTGAACGTTCCTTGATGTGCCCCCTGTGGACTGTCATAAACATAAAGGGAAGGCTAACCACCTTGAAATCCCTCCTGGCCAGAGGAAAAACCCTTTCACCTCTTAAAGGTTAAGAAGCTAAGGTAACCTCCGTGGCCCCTGACTCAAATGACCAATGAGGAGACAAGATACTTTCAAGGCTGGAGGGGGCGGAAAACAAAGGGTTCTCTCTGTCTGTGTGTTGTCTTTTGCCGGGACCAGAACAGGAACGCAGGTCAGAACTCCTGCAAAGGGTTAATAAGCAATCTAGTTAGATATGCGTTCAATTGTGTTTTGTTGAAATGGCTGATAAAAGAAGTTGTGGTTAATGGAATGTATATTCCTAATTTTTGTGTCTTTTTGTTACTTAAGGTTTAGCCTAGAGAGATTCTCTGTTCTGAATCTGATTACCCTGTAAGGTATTTCCCATCCTGATTTTACAGAGGTGATTCTTTTACTTTTTCTTTCATTAAAATTCTTCTTTTAAGAACCAGATTGCTTTTTCATTGTTCTTAAGATCCAAGGGTTGGGTCTGTGTTCACCGATGCAAATTGGTGAGTATTTTTATCAAGCCTTCCCCAGGAAAGGGGGTGTAGGGCTTGGGAGGATTTGTGGGGGAAAGAGGTTTCCAAGCGGGCTCTTTCCCTGTTATATTTCTTTGACACTTGGTGGTGGCAGCAATAAAGTCAAGGGACAAAAGGTAAAATAGTTTGTACCTTGGAAAATTTTAACCTGAGCTGGTAAAAATAAGCTTAGGGGTTTTTTCAGGCAGGTTCCCGCATCTGTACCCTAGAGTTCAGAGTGGGGAAGGAACCTTGACATAGACTGTTGGGATATGTTTCAAAATGTTGCAGGGCTTGTTTCATGGTCTACACAACGACAATCTTTCTTCCTTTTAAGACGTGATGACATTTTTGGTCAAGGTCCTTGATTATTCAGGGACATATCCAGGAAGACCGAAAGTATTTGGGACATAAGCCTTGTCTGGAAGGGTGCACAGGGCTAAAGTGTTTTTGGCCATAGCAGGTTACTTGTCCCAAGAATGACGTCCGTCCCCCTTCAATTCAAGCCCCAAATGAGCTGTTACCAGAATTGCCCATTTTGGGAGCTGCAGGGATCTTTAGCTTAGGTACAAGGAGCGTTGCTGCAGAGTGAATGGAGAAGCCAAAAACACCCGTGGAGGTGGGGTGGGGGGGAGAGCAATCAGCTTAAGCATGAAAGTTATTTATTCCCAGTTAGTAACCTTACAAGGGGAGCCAAACAAAAAACCCGTTCCACTATTAAATGTAATTTAAATTTGATGACAAAATTAGGGCAAGCAAACTATAACTGATCACAAAAGGCAGGGTCAGGAGGCTATTCCTAGAGAGAGACAGAGGCACAGAAAGAGACAGATGGATCTCAGCACTCCTTGAAGCTGGATTCAATCAGGATTCAGTGGGAAAGGAGAAAACTCCAGAGAGGCTCCACCTCGCGCTCACATAGAATCATAGAATCATAGAATATCAGGGTTGGAAGAGACCTCTGGAGGCCATCTAGTCCAACTAAATCATCCCAGCCAGGGCTTTGTCAAGCCTGACCTTAAAAACTTCCAAGGAAGGGGATTCCACCACCTCCCTAGGGAACGCATTCCAGTGTTTCACCACCCTCCTAGTGAAAAAGATTTTCCTAATATCCAACCTAAATCTCCCGCACTGCAACTTGAGACCATTACTCCTCGTTCTGTCATCTGCTATCACTGAGAATAGTCTAGATCCATCCTCTTTGGATCCACCTTTCAGGGAGTTAAAAGGAACTATTAAGTCCCTCCTCATTCTTCTCTTCCGTAGACTAAACAATCCCAGTTCCCTCAGCCTCTCCTCATAAATCATGTGTTCCAGACCCCTAATCAATTTTGTTGCCCTCCGCTGGACGTTTTCCAATTTTTCCACATCCTTCTTGTAGTGTGGGGCCCAAAACTGGACACAGTACTCCAGATGAGGTCTCACCAATGTCGAATAGAGGGGAACAATAACGTCCCTCAATCTACTGGCAGTGCCCCTAATTATACACCCCAAAATACCATTGGCCTTCTTGGCAACAAGGGCACACTGTTGATTCATATCCAGCTTTTCGTTCACTGTCACCCTGAGGTCCTTCTCTGCAGAACTGCTGCCTAGCCATTCGGTCCCTAGTCTGTAGCGGTGCATTGGATTCTTCTGTCCTAAGTGCAGGACTCTGCACTTGTCCTTGTTGAACCTCATCAGATTTCTTTTGGCCCAATCCTCCAATTTGTCTAGGTCCCTCTGTATCCTATCCCTACTCTCCAGCATATCTACCACTCCTCCCAGTTTAGTGTCATCCGCAAACTTGCTGAGGGTGCAATCCACACCATCCTCCAGATCATTTATGAAGATATTGAACAAAACAGGCCCCAGGACTGACCCTTGGGGCACTCCGCTAGATACCGGCTGCCAACTACACATGGAGCCATTGATCACTATCCATTGAGCCCGACAATCTAGCCAACTTTCTACCCACCTTGTAGTGCATCCATCCAGCCCATACTTCTTTAACTTGCTGACAAGAATACTGTGGGAGACCATGTCAAAAGCTTTGCTAAAGTCGAGGAATAACACATCCACTGCTTTCCCTTCATCCACAGAACCAGTTATCTCATCATAGAAGGCAATTAGATAAGTCAGGTATGACTTGCCCTTTGTGAATCCATGCTGACTGTTCCTGATCACTTTCCTCTCCTCTAAGTGCTTCAGAATTGATTCCTTGAGGACCTGCTCCATGATTTTTCCGGGGAATGAGGTGAGGCTGACTGGCCTGTAGTTCCCAGGATCCTCCTTCTTCCCTTTTTAAAAGATTGGCACTATATTAGCCTTTTTCCAGTCTTCCGGGACTTCCCCCAGTCGCCATGAGTTTTCAAAGATAATGGCCAATGGCTCTGCAATCACATCCGCCAATTCCTTTAGCAATCTCGGATGCAACGCATCCGGCCCCATGGACTTGTGCAGGTCCAGTTTTTCTAAATAGTCCCGAACCACTTCTTCCTTCACATAGGCTGGCCACCTCCTCCCCATGCTGTGCTGCCCAGTGCAGTAGTCTGGGAGCTGACCTTGTTCATGAAGACAGAGGCAAAAAAATCATTGAGTACATTAGCTTTTTCCACATCCTCTGTCACTAGATTGCCTCCCTCATTCAGTAAGGGGCCACAATTTCCTTGGCTTTCTTCTTATTGCCAACATACCTGAAGAAACCCTTCTTGGTACTCTTAACATCCCTCACTAGCTGCAACTCCAGGTGTGATTTAACCATCCTGATTTCATTCCTACATGCCCGAGCAATATTTATGTACTCATCCCTGTTCATTTGTCCAATCTTCCACTTCCTGTAAGCCTCTTTTTTGTGTTTAAGGTCAGCAAGGATTTCACTGTTAAGCCAAGCTGGTCGCCTGCCATATTTACTATTCTTTCTACACATCGGGATGGTTTGTCCCTGTAACCTCAATAAGGATTCTTTAAAATACAGCCAGCTCTCCTGGACTCCTTTCCCCGTCATGTTATTCTCCCAGGGGATCCTGCCCATCAGTTCCCAGAGGGAGTCAAAGTCTGCTTTTCTGAAGTCAAGGATCCATATTCTGCTGCTCTCCTTTCTTCCCTGTGTCAGGATCCTGAACTTGACCATCTCATGGTCACTACCTCCCAGGTTCCCATCCACTTTTGCTTCCCCTACTAATTCTTCCCGGTTTGTGAGCAGCAGGTCAAGAAGAGCTCTGCCCTTAGTTGGTTCCTCCAGCACTTGCACCAGGAAATTGTCCCCTACACTTTCCAAAAACTTCCTGGATTGTCTGTGCACCGCTGTATTGCTCTCCTAGCAGATATCAGATATACGAGACCCTGAATTCTCTCTCAGTCCTCAAGGAGACACCTCAAGAAGGAGACTCCCTGCCGCAAAGCCCCGGGGGTCTCTGAGATCCCCCTGCCCTGCAGCCTGTCCTCCCTGGCCGTTGTCGTGGACTCTCTGTGAGGTCACCGCCTCCCAACCGCCTTTCACCTATCAGCTGAGTGCCTCAAAAGGCCCTTGTGATGTCACTGCCACCCCCACCCCTGCCAAAGCAGACTCCAGAAAGGCATCTCATCAAGGGATGGAGGAAGCACCACTTCCCTTGGGAGTCTGGAGGAAATTGATGCTGTGGGGGGCAGGGAATTGACCCCAAGGCCACATTTGTGAGTCTGTATCATAACACACATGCACAACAGCACTGCGCGAAGTATGTACACGTCACCTTAACTCTGATGTTTCCTAACGTTTAAAGGCCTGGTCTCCAGGGTGTTCTCTGTGCTTATAGATCTCTTTTGGGGAGAGATGCAATCATTTAGTTCAGAGTGGGAGCCGTGTTAGTCTGTATCAGCAAAAAAAAAAAAAACAAAAACAAAAAACAAAACAAGGAGTAGTTCTGGCACCTTAGAGACTAACAAATGTATTTGGGCACATTTGATGGGGTGGCTGATGTGATTAGGTCCGAGAATGGGTCCCTAGACTAGATATGTGGACAGAGTTGGCAATGGGTTTGTTGCAAGGATAGGTTCCTGGGTTAATGTTTTTGTTGTGTGGTTGCTAGTGAGTATTTGCTTCAGGTTGGGGGGCTGTCTGTAAGCGAGGACTGGCCTGTCTCCCAAGATCTGTGAGATTGAGGGATCGTCCTTCAGAATAGATTGTAGATCCTTGATGCCTAAGGAAATCCACTTGTAACCTCCCTCCAGCCTGACAGTTCACCTTTCAGCAGGACCCGCTATAATCTCCCTGTTTTTAATTCATAGATTCATAGATATTGAGGTCAGAAGGGACCATCATGATCATCTAGTCTGACCTCCTGCACAAAGCAAGCCACAGAATCTCACTCCTGTGCAAAACCTCTCACCTATGTCTGAGCCATCGAAGTCCTCAAATCAGGATTTGAAGAGCTCAAGGAGCAGAAAATCCTCCAGCCAGTGACCCGTGCCCCATGCTATAGAGGAAGGCGAAAAACGTCCAGGGCCTCTTCCAATCTGCTGCAGAAAAATTCCTTCCTGATCCCAATTATGGCACCAGCTAAACCCTAAGCATTTGGGCAAGATTCACCAGCCAGATACCCAGGAAAGAATTCTCTTTAGTAACTCAGATCCCAACCCATCTAACATCCCATCACAGCCATTGGGCCTATTAACCATGAATATTTACAGATCAATTAATTGCCAAAATCATGTTGTCCCATCATCCCATCTCCTCCATAAACTTACCAAGTTTAATCTTAAAGCCAGATAGGTCTTTTACCCCCATTGCTTCCCTTGGAAGGCTATTCCAAAACTTCACTCCTCTGATGGTTAGAAACCTTCGTCTAATTTCAAGTCTAAACTTCCCAATGACCAGTTTATAGCCATTTGTTCTTGTGTCCACATTGGTACTGAGCTTAAATTTTAATTCCTCTCCCTCTCCGGTATTTATCCCTCTGATATATTTATAGAGAGCAATCCTATCTCCCCTCAACCTTCTTTTAGTTAGGCTAAACAAGCCAAGCTCCTTCAGTCTCCTTTCATAAGACAGGTTTTCCATTCCTCGGATCATCCTAGTAGCCCTTCTCTGTACCTCTTCCAGTTTGAATTCATCCTTCTTAAACATGGGAGACCAGAACTGCACACAGTATTCCAGGTGAGGTCTCACCAGTGCCTTTTAGAACAGTACTAAAACCTCCTTATCTCGACTGGAAATACCTCGCCTGATGCATCCCAAGACCGCATTATCTTTTTTCACGGCCATATCACATTGGCGGCTCATAGTCATCCTATGATCAACCAATACTCCAAGGTCCTTCTCCTTCTCCGTTACTTCTAACTGATTGTTAGGGGGCTTATTCCTTCACCCACTTACTTCCCTGGTCCTTCTCACATGAACAGAGAGCAACAATACCCGAAGTCCAAAGGTGCAAACAATTCGATGTTTATTGGGGTGAACTTCCAGCAAGCATGATTCCAGTTTCCTTCCTTAGTATCCTCCTTCCCAGCTCTGACACCACAAAGCCTTACACCTGTGTCCCTGTTCCCATTCCTGCCCTTAGCCAAACATGATTCCAACTTCCTTACTCCCATTCCCTGTTCCCATTTCCCCCTTTAGCAAAACATGATTCCAATTTTCTTACCCCCATTCCCTGTTCCCATCTCCCCCTTTAGCAAAACATGATTCCAATTTTCTTACCCCCATTCCCTGTTCCCATCTCACATGCCCACCCCCACCCACACCCAGTCACTTCCTCATTGACTACAGATTATATAGCAAAACTTGAGTTCTGCTTAGCTATACCTTAACCAATCATTTTCCTGAAATTTAACTAACCAATCCTAACATATTGTAACATGATTATATAACCAATTATATCCCACCACCTCAATTAGTTTACACCCAGCAAAATTAATTATACAGCAGACAGGAACAATCACAGAACCAGACAGAGATTATACAGACAAACAACAGCAAAGTGGGAACTATAATGACAAAACAATGCAGAAGTGAGGATTTCACATCCCAGCTATTGATAAGTGAGTTCTTGCCAGACAGGATGCTATCAAACTAAGTTTCCTTTTACAATTTCTGGGCACTTCCCTTTCTCTGGAGGTGACAGGAATACAATCCTGTCCTGATAGTGCCTAACAGCCCAATAGCACCTTATTTCAATGTGACTAGTTTGGAATGTGAGGATGTGACCGTTCGCTTCCCAGCTTATGGCTGCCTCTGCTGCTTAGCCAAAGGCCTTAGCCTAAGAACAGGGCCACAAACTGTCACAGTAAGAGAAGGCCCTGACACCAGCAGACAGTGATTTTGATTCTTTCTTTTATACCTCTATCACTAGCCAAGTGATAAGAATACACCTAAATTCTTAGAGTACAGGCCTTTGCAGACAGGCCTGAATATCTATATCCTAACACTCCACCCCTTTTTTTTTTCTTTTTCTTTTGGGATCCTCCTGCCCAGGTATCCCTGGAAAAGCATAGGACATATGGCGACACATTTCCTGATAGGGCCAGGCATCAAGGTGGAAGGTGTCGATATTCCATTTGTCCCACTGCCCCTTGTGTAGTACCATGCCCTGCATCTTCTCTCATACGGGCATACCACACCTATTCCAATTAGTGTTCCAGACTTCCCATTAGAGTGGGCCTGAGAAGGTTGGGTCCGGGTTGTCTAGAACACTGCAGGGTTTGGTGGGCTTATTACATTCCTAATAGGTTATCTCCCTATGCAACGTAACACAAGTACAGTTAACAATACAAAATCCACAGCAACACCGAGTCCTGACCACTGCAGTATGGTCCAACATCTGAGACACCCCCAAAATACTGCCTCTCCTCCTTCGATGGGGTCACGATCTTGTGTCCAGTTGCTGGCAGTTGCAACAAGCTGCTCCTTCAAGTTTTGCATGCTTTTGTCCATATCACAAGTCCATTGAATGTTCACAGAGAAATGGGATATTGTCCAAACCAGCTTGACCACTTGGTATGGAATCAGGCAGTAAGCCCTGGCTTATTCACACAATAAGATTCACAGATCCATTTGTGCACCAAAGTCCATATAGCAGCAAGTAGATGGGTGTAGTTTGGTTATGGGCTGGTGTAATTGTGTCCCCAGTAATATGTACATTCCCAGCAAAACACCTTATACACAGTACACCCAATTGTCCACCCCTTGCATAGGCCATTGATCCTGCTCCTCTATAGTCATAGGAGAGGGGCACATCCAAACATCTTCTATTGATTTACACTATTTTACACACACCTCCATTAATTCCCAGTGAGCTCCTCCCCTTTTCATTATTTCCATAGGGCTTGTGGGGGCCACCTTAGTTGCCATTCCATTTCCAGGTACCACGGTAGCTATTACACAGGTGCTGGCCTCCTAGTTGAGAATTTGCATTCCCATACACATCTTCCCTCCCAAGGCCAGCCTTTGGAAGCCATCCCCCACCCACATCATGAGGTTTTCTGTTCATTAAAACACAACAATGCTAGCAACAAGACAAACACCACAGACAAACAACACAAAACATAGATCCCTGGTATTCTGGGTTATTTTTCCCGCTGGCGCCAGCTTGCTTGTAGAGTGTCTGAAAAACAAAAGAAACAATTTCCTTCCCCATGGTGGGGACAGATTATTGCTTAATAATAATACCACTTTCTTTTACAAATGTCCTTGCTACTTGCAGGAAAAACAGAAGAATTACCTCCAGACTGTCCTTATTTTGTTCTATAGTCAGGCTAGTGAATTACCCCACTCACTGGTCATTTATGAAATTCATGAGATGGTGTACCTCAGTTTCCCCTCTTGTACAACAGACCAAGTTTGCAATAGTTTCTCTGCTGTACCACGCTTTAAGTTTATTCTCAGGTAATAGCTGAGACACAGCTTCAGATTTTAGCACTGTACACACACACACACACCCCTTAAGGTTAACCTGTCCCCCTAATTTTCAGGCTTGACTTGTTTTTTTTTCACCTCCCTTTCCTGAAGGGCCGTAATCTGAGTCTTCTAGTAGCTTGTTTGCTGATCGGATGTATTCATTATTTGCAGCTCCTTTGTGCCCATCAGCTAGGTAATTTGTATTTACACACAGAGGCTTACTAGCTTGCTTTTGGATCCAAAGCTGTTAGCAGCTCAGACACTGTCTTAAAAGGGAAGCATTTTACTTCCACCAGAGTTCTGATCACTTTCCACTTTCATCTCCTGCTCCAAAACACAGAGATCTGAAAAAGAAAGCACAACCTATTGTGGCTCCTTTTGGAGCCCTATTAGGATTTTAATGAAGTACCATGTTTTATTTGCATTTCTTTTACTCCTTTTCCAATATACACTGCACATGTCCTGGGAAAATGCAAATTCCTTCCATATAGTTTAACCTCCATAACATCATATTAGCCAAATTAATTTTACACAAGGTATAACTGCCTCCCCCATGCCTACAGAGTTTTCATGCAGAACCCACCAAAGCAACAATCTGATCCCCCAGAGCCATCCCAAGGCTCAGTGTTCCCATCATTCCTCCCCTTTTCCTTTTCTTTTACCTGTGCACACACACACAAAATTCTGTTTTGCCTAACATCCCTTGCACTGTAATTACTCTTTTTACACAACTGTACCCCGATTACACTTCCATCTTGTACAACTAGACACAACTAGGGGCAGCCAAGTTAAGTTCCAAAAGAAACCTCTTCCATCCTTTAGTGATTTTGATTACATTACCCAATAGTCAAATAATTTTGCTCAGATTCTCTCTCTGCCTGCTGCCTGCAGCAGTCCCCTATAGACCATTTCTGTGGGAAAAGGGCCCATTTTCCCTCAGAATAGCCATAAAGGCTTCTGGGGACAGAAGCGTAGTGGTGATAGTAGCCACTCTACCTGACCACCTTGGATAATTTAATGACCAAGCTTCCATCCAATGTGACTGCACAGAGTTGCACATACAGTTACATGTATATAACTGGGTTTTATCATTAAACAAAAACTTCCTTCTTGACATCTCACATAAGTATCCAAAGTACCCTCCATTAAAACTTCAGAAAAACAAAAGAGTGTGGAAAGGCAGGTTGCACTTAGAAACTTTTATTTTTTTTTTCCTCTACTCCCCCAGGACCAAGTCTCAGATCCAGTCTCTAAAAGTGGTCTGTTAACTCTGCTTTTGACCTTAAACCCTTTTGTGCCAAATCATCTTTCACTACCCCTAACTAATTTACAACCCTTCAGCAGCCCTTGCTGAAGCAGCACCAAACTTGAAAGATTACTGGCAGCTTCCCATAATGCTGCCCTTACTTCAAACCTCTCAAGCAGACTGAAGTGCCTCTTTTCCCTGTGAGGCATTCAGTCCCCATGGGCAGGGACCTTCTTCCCCTACCCATATACCAAGGAGGGTGGGCTGCTCAGCCACCCCCCATACCTTTGGGTCCCCTAACACTTCCTCCATTTCCTTTTTAATCTTATCCCAGGTTGACCCCTGTACCTGGTATGGGCCCTGGTCCTCCCTTATCCATTTATCCAAAAAATCCTTTACCCTGGCTTGCCAGAACCCGCAACTACCATCACGAGAGTTCGCGATACCCCCTCCAAGCAGCTGCGCGGACTGTTGGGGAGGGGGACTTACAGGCTGCCACTCACCTATCCAATGCGATGCATCCGAGTCACCGGCACCAAGATGTTAGGGGGCTTATTCCTTCACCCACTTACTTCCCTGGTCCTTCTCGCATGAACAGAGCAACAATACCCGAAGTCCAAAGGTGCAAACAATTCAATGTTTATTGGGGTGAACTTCCAGCAAGCATGATTCCAGTTTCCTTCCTTAGTATCCTCCTTCCCAGCTCTGACACCACAAAGCCTTACACCTGTGTCCCTGTTCCCATTCCTGCCCTTAGCCAAAAATGATTCCAACTTCCTTACTCCCATTCCCTGTTCCCATTTCCCCCTTTAGCAAAACATGATTCCAATTTTCTTACCCCCATTCCCTGTTCCCATCTCACACACCCACATGCCCACCCCCACCCACATCCAATCACTTCCTCATTGACTACAGATTATATAGTAAAACTTGAGTTCTGCTTAGCTATACCTTAACCAATCATTTTCCTGAAATTTAACTAACCAATCCTAACATATTGTAACATGATTATGTAACCAATTATATCCCACCACCTCAATTAGTTTACACCCAGCAAAATTAATTATACAGCAGACAGGAACGATCACAGAACCAGACAGAGATTATACAGACAAACAACAGCAAAGTGGGAACTATAATGACAAAACAATGCAGAAGTGAGGATTTCACATCCCAGCTATTGATAAGTGAGTTCTTGCCAGACAGGATGCTATCAAACTAAGTTTCCTTTTACATTTTCTAGGCACTTCCCTTTCTCTGGAGGTGATAGGGATACAATCCTGTCCTGATAGTGCCTAACAGCCCAATAGCACCTTATTTCAATGTGACTAGTTTGGAATGTGAGGATGTGACCGGTCGCTTCCCAGCTTATGGCTGCCTCTGCTGCTTAGCCAAAGGCCTTAGCCTAAGAACAGGGCCTCAGACTGTCACAGTAAGAGAAGGCCCTTACACCAGCAGACAGTGATTTTGATTCTTTCTTTTATGCCTCTATCACTAGCCAAGTGATAAGAATACACCTAAATTCTTAGAGTACAGGCCTTTGCAGACAGGCCTGAATATCTATATCCTAACAGAAGCCCTCTACACCAACATTCCACACAAAGATGGACTACAAGCCGTCAAGAACATTATCCCCGATAATGTCACGGATAACCTGGTGGCTGAACTCTGTGACTTTGTCCTTACCCATAACTACTTCACATTTTGGGACAATGTATACCTTCAGATCAGCGGCACTGCTATGGGTACCCGCATGGCCCCACAGTATGCCAACATTTTTATGGCTGACTTAGAACAACGCTTCCTCAGCTCTCGTCCCCTAATGCCTCTACTCTACTTGCGCTATATTGATGACATCTTCATCATCTGGACTCATAGAAAAGAAGCCCTTGAGGAATTCCACCATGATTTCAACAATTTCCATCCCACCATCAACCTCAGCCTGGTCCAGTCCACACAAGAGATCCACTTCCTGGACACTACAGTGCTAATAAATGATGGCCACATAAACACCACCTTATACCGGAAACCTACTGCCCGCTATTCCTACCTACATGCCTCCAGCTTTCACCCTGACCACACCACACGATCCATCGTCTACAGCCAAGTTCTGCGATACAACCGCATTTGCTCCAACCCCTCAGACAGAGACAAACACCTACAAGATCTCTATCAAGCATTCTTACAACTACAATCCCCACCTGCGGAAGTGAAGAAACAGACTGACAGAGCCAGAAGAGTTCCAAGAAGTCACCTACTACAGGACAGGCCTAACAAAGAAAATAACAGAACGCCACTAGCCGTCACCTTCAGCCCCCAACTAAAACCCCTCCAATGCATTATTAAGGATCTACAACCTATCCTGAAGGATGACCCAACACTCTCACAAATCTTGGGAGACAGGCCAGTCCTTGCGTACAGACAGCCCCCCAACCTGAAGCAAATACTCACCAGCAACCTCATACCACACAACAGAACCACTAACCCAGGAACCTATCTTTGCAACAAAGCCCGTTGCCAACTGTGCCCAAATATCTATTCAGGGGACACCATCACAGGGCCGAATAACATCAGCCACACTATCAGAGGCTCGTTCACCTGCACATCCACCAATGTGATATATGCCATCATGTGCCAGCAATGCCCCTCTGCCAGGTACATTGGTCAAACTGGACAGTCTCTACATAAAAGAATAAATGGACACAAATCAGATGTCAAGAATTATAACATTCATAAACCAGTCGGAGAACACTTCAATCTCTCTGGTCACATGATTACAGACCTAAAAGTTGCGATATTACAACAAAAAAACTTCAAATCCAGACTCCAGCGAGAGACTGCTGAATTGGAATTCATTTGCAAATTGGATACAATTAACTTATGCTTGAATAGAGACTGGGAGTGGCTAAGTCATTATGCAAGGTAACCTATTTCCCCTTGTTTTTTCCTACACCCCCCCGCCCACCCCCAGATGTGCTTGTTAAACCCTGGATTTGTGCTAGAAATGGCCCACCTTGATTATCATGCACATTGTAAGGAGAGTGATCACTTTAGATAAGCTATTACCAGCAGGAGAGTGGGGTGGGGGGAGAGAAAACCTTTTGTAGCGGTAAATACCCATTTTTTCATGCTTTGTGTGTATAAAAAGATCTTCGATACTTTCCACAGTGTGCATCCGATGAAGTGAGCTGTAGCTCACAAAAGCTTATGCTCAAATAAATTGGTTAGTCTCCAAGGTGCCACAAGTACTCCGTTTCAGGTAGTTGAAAGCAGCTATCAAATCCCCCCTCATTCTTCTCTTCCGCAGAATAAACAATCCCAGTTCCCTCAGCCTCTCCTCATAACTCATGTGTTCCAGTCCCCTAATCATTTTTGTTGCCCTCCGCTGGACTCTTTCCAATTTTTCCACATCCTCCTTGTAGTGTGGGGCCCAAAACTGAACACAGTACTCCAGATGAGGCCTCACCAATGTTGAATAGAGGGGAACGATCAGTCCCTCCATCTGCTGGCAATGCCCCTACTTATACAGCCCAATATGCTGTTGCTCTTCTTGGCAACAAGGGCACACTGTTGACTCATATCCAGCTTCTCGTCCACTGTAACCCTTAGGTCCTTTTCTGCAGAACTGCTGCCTAGCTACTCGGTCCCTAGTCTGTACCAGTGCATGGGATTCTTACATCCTAAGTGCAGGACTCTGCACTTGTCCTTGTTGAACCTCATCAGATTTCCTTTGGCCCAATCCTCTAATTTGTCTTGGTCACTCTGTATCCTATCCCTACCCTCCAGCATATCTACCACTCCTCCCAGTTTAGTGTCATCTGCGAACTTGCTGAGGGTACAATCCATGCCATCCCCCAGATCATTGGTCCCCAACCTTTCTGTGGGAACAGCACATTACTCTTCCCAGAAGACTGTGGCAGGGCGCAAGACACCCCGCGGCCAAAATGCCGCCGAGAAACAGTAACTCCTCTAGGTGTCGCCGCTTCTTGGCAGAATTTCATCAGCATCCCTTCTGGCCACTGCCACTTCTCGGCAGCATTTCAGCGAGCGGTTCCTCGGTGGGGTGTCCTGCAGGCGCACAATAATGCCCTGGCGGGTGCCATGGCACCCACTGGCACCGCGTTGGGGACCACTGCTCCAGATCATTAATGAAGATATTAAACAAAACCAGCCCCAGGACCGACCCTTGGGGCACTCCACTAGATACCGGCTGCCAACTAGACATGGAGCCTTTGATCACGACCGGTTGAGCCCGACTATCTAGCCAGCTTTCTATCCACTGTGCTAAATGGAATGACTATTCCTGTCTGTGTGTCCTTTTTGTAACTTAAGGTTTTGCCTAGAGGGATTCTCTATGTTTTGAATCTAATTACCCTGTAAGGTATCTACCATCCTGATTTTACAGAGGGGAATTCTTTACTTCTATTAAAAGTCTTCTTGTAAGAAAACTGAATGCTTTTTCATCATTCTCAGATCCAAGGGTTTGGGTCTGTGGTCACCTATGCAAATTGGTGAGGATTTTTACCAAACCTTTCCCAGAAAGTGGGGTGCAAGGGTTGGCAGGATTTTGGGGGGAAAGATGTGTCCAAACTACGTTTCCCAGTAAACCCAGTTAGAGTTTGGTGGTGGCAGTGGAGATCCAGGGACAAAGGATAAAATTAATTTGTACCTTGGGGAAGTTTTAACCTAAGTTGGTGAAAGTAAGCTTAGGAGGTTTTCATGCAGGTCCCCACATCTGTACCCTAGAGTTCAGAGTGGGGGAGGAACCTTGACAAATGCTTGATAGAGATCCTGTCGGTGTTTGTCTCTGTCTGAGGGATTGGAGCAAATGCGGTTGTATCTTAGAACTTGGCTGTTGACAACGGATCGTGTGATGTGGTCTGCATGAAAGCTGGAGGCATGTAGGTAAGTATAGTGGTCCAGGATAGGGTGGTGTTTATGTGACCATCACTTATTAGCACTCTAGTGTCCAGGAAGTGGGTGTCCTGTGTGGCTTCTCCTTCTGCCCCTCCACCCCTACCAACATGATACAGTTCTGCGGTGACTTGGAATCCGACTTTCCACGTCTCCGACCGAAGGAATATTTCCAACACAACTCTGAACAACACACTAATCCACAGAGACCTTCCGACCAACACGACAAAAAGAAGGATTCTGCCTGAAGGTCGAAACAGCAGACTGGACTTCAGCTTGAGTGCTTCAGCCGACAAGCACGGGCTGAAGTGGTCGAAAAGCAGCATCACTTGGCCCATAACCTCAGCGGTGCAGAACACAACACCGTCCATGGCCTCAGGAACAACTCTGACATGCGAATCAAAAAGGCTGACAAAGGAGGTGCTGTCGTCATCCTGAATAGGTTGGAATATGAACAAGAGGCTGCTCGGCAGCTCTCCAACTCCACATTCTCCAGCCCATTTCCCTCTGATCCCACTCAGGGTGACCAAGAGAAACTGCACCATCTGCTCAAGAAACTCCCTGAAAAAGCACAAGAACAAATCTGCACAGACCCGCCCCTGGAACCCCGACCAGGGGTCTTCTATCTGCTACCCAAGATCCATAAACCTGGAAATCCTGGACGCCCTGTCATCTCAGGCATTGGCTAGGGGTGCTGGTCGCTCAGGGCCTGAGGAGAGAGTCGACACAGCCAGATACTCCTGCTGTCAGGATGCCAATGCCTGAGAGGATTTCATCGCAGTCTCTGACGAGGGGGTTCAGGCTCCAGTGCTCTGCTCTGTTTTCCCAGCCCTGTGCAGGGGGTTGTTTCCAGTTTCAGAAATGGGGCAATGTTCACACACTCCCAATGGGTCTTTGCATAAATCAGGCCCTAAGCCAGGGGCAGGCAAACTTTGGCCTGATGCCGGATCAGGTTTCAGAAATTGTAGGAAGGGACAGTTAGGGGAGGCTGGGCCTCCTCAAACAGCAAGGCATGGACCGGCCCCCGCCCCCATCCGACCCCCGCTTCTCGCCCCCTGACGGCTGCCCCGGGCCTCCGGCCCCATCCAACCCCTCTGTTCCCTGAGGGGCCTCCAGGACCCTTGCCCCATCAACCCCCCCGCTCTCTGTCCCCTGACTGCCCCCAGATCCCCCCGCCCCTAACAGCCCCCCACCGCCCCATCCAACCCCCCTCTCCTTCCTGCCTGCCCCCCGGACCCTCTGCCCCATCCAATCACCCCTTCTCCCTGACCGCCCCAGGACCTCCTGCCCACATTCAACCCCCTGTTCCCTGCCTCTCACTGCCCCGACCCCATCCGCCCCCCAGCCCCTGACCACCCCCCGAACTCCCCTGCCCTCTACCCCACCCCTCCCTTGATCCTGCCCCCTGCCTGCGTTGCCCGGATCATGGGCCGGTGGCACCTGGAGCGGAGGCTGTGGGGCGGGGGCTCTCCAGAGCTCGGGGCCGGGCGGAGCGGCTCAGAGCCCCCGGTCCCCTTCTGCTCCCCCCCTGCTCCCCACGTGTCGCTGCCCCCCAACCCCGGGGAGCTGCCGCAGTTTCCCTCTGCCCGGGGCAGGGACTCGCAGCCCCCCACTGGGAGCAGCCTGGGCCCCCCTGCCCCACACAGGCTGCACCAGGAGCAGCTCCCTGGGGGGCAGGTCTCCCCTTCTCTCCCCGGGGGCACTGCCAGACCCCCCATCCCCCGCTGGGGTCCCCCACCTGAGATGCCCCAAGAGTGAACCACAGCCATGGCCGGCTGCCACCCCACTACCCCTCCCCACCAGCCCCCAGGCCCCAGTATGGCTGAGCCCTTCCACAGTCCCCCCTCGACTGTCCTCCTCGCCCCAAGCCAGGCTGCAGCCACCCCACCCCACAGACCCCTCCCCTCCCTACAGCCCCCCACAGCCATGCTGTGTCCCCCTGAGGGCGGCCATGGTGCTGCCCCTCCCAACCCAACCCAACCGCCACGGCCATGCCATTGACCCAAGTCCCCGATCCAAGTCCCCTATAGACTCTCCCTCCCCCACATCCCTCCCAGACCCAGTCCCCATCCCGACAACCCAATCGCCCCCTGTCCACAAACCCCCTCTCCTCCTCCCACAGCACCAATCCATCCCCTACCCTCCCGCAGCTCGCACCACACAGACCCCTCCACCTCCCAGCTGGGCCCCCTCCCCGCCCCCCTCCACCCCACCCACCCCGTCAGACACCCGCCCCCGCTGGTGCACCAGGGTTTCCCCAAGACCCACCAACAGCTGTGAATGGTGTGGGGAAGAAGGTGTTGGTATTTGGTTGTGTATTGGGATTATGTGTACGTGTCGAGGCTTGTGGGGGCTTTGTGCTGGGGGAGAAGCTGAGCCCTGATCGTTTAGCCGAACTAAAAGAAGGCTGAGGGGAGATAGGATTGCTCTCTATAAATATATCGGAGGGATAAATACCGGAGAGGGAGAGGAATTAAAATTTAAGCTCAGTACCAATGTGGACACAAGAACAAATGGCTATAAACTGTTCACTGGGAAGTTTAGACTTGAAATTAGACGAAGGTTTCTAACCATCAGAGGAGTGAAGTTTTGGAATAGCTTTCCAAGGGAAGCAGTGGGAGCAAAAGACCTATCTGGCTTTAAGATTAAACTCGATAAGTTTATGGAGGAGATGGGATGATGGGATAACATGATTTTGGCACTTAATTGATCTTTAAATATTCATGCTTAATAGGCCCAATGGCCTGTGATGGGATGTTAGATGGGCTGGGATCTGAGTTACTACAGAGAATTCTTTCCTGGGTATCCGGCTGGTGAATCTTGCTCAAATGCTCAGGGTTTAGCTGTCGCCATAATTGGGGTCGGGAAGGAATTTTCCTGCAGGGCAGATTGGAAGAGGCCCTGGACATTTTTCACCTTCCTCTGTAGCATGGGGCACGGGTCACTTGCTGGAGGATTCTCTGCTCCTTGAGGTCTTCAAACCCTGATTTGAGGACTTCAGTGGCTCAGACATAGGTGAGAGGTTTTTCGCAGGAGTGGGTGGGTGAGATTCTGTGGCTTGCGTTGTGCAGGAGGTCAGACTAGATGATCATAATGGTCCCTTCTGACCTTAATATCTATGAATTAAAAACCCCACAGTGTTGGTTGGGGCCTCCCGGAGCTGTGGTCCCTAACTGGAGATGCTGAAATCTCACTCTTGTCTGTCTCCTCCTGCCTCCGGCTCCAAGCCAGGCTCTGGACAGTTACGTGGTGAAGAGATGAACTGATGATAGGGGAAGGAAAAAATCAAAAACCAAAAGTGAAGGCAAAAGCGCAAGCCGTGCAGGCAAGGCAAATCACAGGCTGTTGCCATAGACTAGTCCTCCCCCTCCTCCAATAACCCACCCAAACCGGGACACCACAGACCCCATGGACCTCAAACCAACCACCTGGAAGCAGCAGTGAAAGGGCAGCAAGGACACAGGCTGACAGAGAGTCGAAGGAAAATCAAAAGGGAAAGAGCCCAGTCTTTGAAAGCTTTTTTAGTTCTCGGCACATGCTCCCAGAAGAGGATGGGGCAACCGACACCCAGTCATGCTCTTGAGCAGGGGAAAAAAAGCTACTCCTGGACCAACAACAAAGCAAAAGGAGAAGGAACGGGACAGTGAGCGGGACAGAGAGATTTATTCATGTGAGATGGTAATTCCTTAATTCCCTGGGTTACTTCCTGGCCATTTCTGTCACTTTAGTGCCATTAAGAAAACTGTTCTCAAAATCTCTGGGTCTCCTTGCCCTACGCTGTGGTTATGAAAGCTCCTTCTCAGCTCCTTCTACTTTCCTGCTTTCCACTTACTGTAAATAAACCATTAACACAATTCTTCTTGTTTCTTCCACATTCATGTCCTAGTTCCAGTTGTTTGGGGAAGAGTCATGGGATGTGTCTGTGACACTCTACACCTTGGGGGAGCATCTTATGCTGATAAGAAGCACACGGGATCTTTTCAGGGGAAAAGGCAATACGCCGCCTTTATTGAAAATACAACTGTAAGCATACGCATTTCACCACACAGACACACACACACACACACACGTCCTGCAGATGGTCTTACAGTTACCAGTTTGCTGTAGCTCTTGTCAATCTAACGGCCAGTTAGATTGAACACAAGCGAGGAGCTGGGCTCCATCAGTCGCGATCCCATGCTCCGAGGCTTTGCAGGACGGAACCCAGAGTCTTATGGCAAAACACCCCAGCTTTAGACTTGTAAATTCCCACTTTCGTTTATGGATTTTGCAGTGTCATTCTGTAATCGTTAGTTCTTAAATGGGCTTAATCTCCAGGTTTTCTGCTGTTATCATTGGTGGTTTTGTTGGCTTCCCATCCTTAGCTCTTCTTTGTCTTGCATTCAGGGAGCCTGCCTAGCCTCTGAGGTCATCAATGCTACTAACATGTTTAGCGTCAGATATAATGGATGTTTTCTGATTGTCTCCTGCTGTTTCCAAGTCTCTCATGTCTTCTTGACCATCTGGACATTTGTGATGGCTTTTCACCTTTATTTTGAACTATGCACACATTTCTCACTCACACCAAACAATTTGATGGAGACTTTCAGACAGGATAACATTTTAGAAAGGATGATATGTTTACTAAAGGGATTACAAAAGAACTTTAGGCAACTTAGTTTCCAATGCAGACAACTTAATTTGTAATGCAGATAAGAAACAAGACCTTAGAGCAAATATCATAATGAAACCTTATCCTAAAACAAAAGGTGACCAGGACTTTTCTGGTCTATTCCTGCCTGAAATCAGCTTCAGACATCAGAATCTGGCTGGTGCCTCTTTACCAATGGCCCACGAGGCCGTTCCTTCCTGATCTCAGAAAGGGTGGCGGGCAGAATATGGTCACATCCTACCATACATCAATCCATTTAATACATGATTATCCCTTCTCTTTCATTATGCAAAATGCAAACATCAAATCCTCCTTCTCTAGGTGCCCTGTAACCCACATATTCCTCATCTTGTCTTGAATTGTGATATTACACATAAACCAGGCCATGCAAGGGATCAGGGGAAAGGTGAGGAGCTGTCAAAAGTCACTCTTCTCTCTGTCTAGATCTGTGTCTCCTCAATGCCTATGAAATGACAAGAATTGTTCGGTGTTCACTGAAACATGCTGTAAGTTGTGGGATCAGCCAAAAATTAGCTTCCCCAGAGGTACCAGCAAGGAAGGTCAGCAACCCCCGGGTGGGGTGTGAAACAGCCCATCAATAGCCATTGCCCAGCAAGGAAGCTCCCATTCAATGATTCACCTGCTAGAAAATCACAGGAACAACACGGATCCACCAAGCGGAGTTAGGTGCCTAAACTCCCCAAACGGTGCATGGGCCACACAGGGACCTTACAATACAACTCACGAAAGCCAGCTCACAGGGCAGGGAGCCAGCCAAGAACCTTGAATGGGAGAGAATGAGGAGGGGGAGGTGTCCGAGCCCAACCCTTCTCTCACAGCACTCACCTGGGCTGTGTCCAGCTGCCTAGCGTAGCTCGGGGCGTGAGTACCAACCTCAGGGCAGAGTGTTACACACCAGGGCACACCCCATGGGGACTGGGAGCTCGATAGTTTGCTTTCACCCACCAAGAGCCAACTCCCCAGGCACGGCAACAGCCTGAAGAGGGAGTCCCAGACACTCCCCTTGGGCCCTCTGCTCTGTCCTGCCACAGAGGCAAGCCTGCCTTTGGGCTCGATCTGTGGCTCAGGGAGGCCTGAGCATGAGCTGGTGCTGCCAGCATAGAATCATAGAATATCAGGGTTGGAAGGGACCTCAGGAGGTCATCTAGTCCAACCCCCTGCTCAAAGCAGGACCAATCCCCAATTAAACCATCCCAGCCAGGGCTTTGTCAAGCCTGACCTTAAAAACTTCTAAGGAAGGAGATTCTACCACCTCCCTAGGTAACGCATTCCAGTGTTTCACCACCCTCTTAGTGAAGAAGTTTTTCCTAATATCCAACCTAAACCTCCCCCACTGCAACTTGAGACCATTACTCCTTATTCTGTCCTCTTCTACCACTGAGAATAGTCCAGAACCATCCTCTCTGGAACCACCTCTCAGGTAGTTGAAAGCAGCTATCAAATCCCCCCTCATTCTTCTCTTCTGCAGACTAAACAATCCCAGTTCCCTCAGCCTCTCCTCATAACTCATGTGTTCCAGACCCCTAATCATTTTTGTTGCCCTTCGCTGGACTCCCTCCAATTTTTCCACATCGTTCTTGTAGAGTGGGGCCCAAAAGTGGACACAGTACTCCAGATGAGGCCTCACCAATGTCGAATAGAGGGGAATGATCACGTCCCTCGATCTGCTCGCTATGCCCCTACTTATACATCCCAAAATGCCATTGGCCTTCTTGGCAACAAGGGCACACTGCTGACTCATATCCAGCTTCTCGTCCACTGTCACCCCTAGGTCCTTTTCTGCAGAACTGCTGCCTAGCCATTCGGTCCCTCGTCTGTAGCGGTGCATTGGGTTCTTCTGTCCTAAGTGAAGGACCCTGCACTTATCCTTATTGAACCTCATCAGATTTCTTTTGGCCCAATCCTCTAATTTGTCTAGGTCCCTCTGTATCCTATCCCTGCCCTCCAGCGTATCTACCACTCCTCCCAGTTTAGTGTCATCCGCAAATTTGCTGAGAGTGCAATCTACACCATCCTCCAGATCATTTATGAAGATATTGAACAAAACCAGCCCCAGGACCGACCCCTGGGGCACTCCACTTGACACCAGCTGCCAACTAGACATGGAGCCATTGATCACTACCCGTTTAGCCCGACAATCTAGCTAACTTTCTACCCACCTTATAGTCCATTCATCCAGCCCATACTTCTTTAACTTGGTGACAAGAATACTGTGGGAGACCGTGTCAAAAGCTTTGCTAAAGTCAAGAAACAATACATCCACTGCTTTCCCTTCATCCACAGAACCAGTAATCTCATCATAGAAGGCGATTAGATGCGTCAGGCATGACCTTCCCTTGGTGAATCCATGCTGACTGTTCCTGATCACTTGCGTCCTCATGGAGCAGGTCCTCAAGGAATCAATCCTGAAGCACTTACATGAGAGGAATCACCCCCCACTGCCTGCAAGGGAGGAAGGATTGAACCAGGGTCCCCATGTTTCAGGTCAGTGTGTGAAGCACGGTGCTGTGGTGGGGCTCTCTCCCGCTCTCCTGTGGAAGGTGGTTACCTGAGGCCAATTCAGGCAATCAGAACAGCAGATAGGACACATTTTGAGCTCCTATGAGGCTCCAAGCAGACATGTTATAGAGATGGAAACTGGCCAGGAATTCTTGGAAACTGGGTTAACACTTATCAAAGTATCCGTTTGCATTAGGATGAGGGGGCTTGGGGGGAGGGTGTAAACTATTTCCCTGAATCAAGTTTCCACTGGCAGCTCAGTCCACCATGTCAGCGAGAGAAGAGCTATGGTCCCTGGGCAATGGGCCCCCTGGGGCCTTTAACACCACAGCCCTGGGGAGGGGGTGCTGAGATGGACCATTCAGTGAGGAACACAAGTCCTTCTACCGTCCACCACACCCTCTTTTGGAACGGCTGCTGATGGCTCACCCCATCTGTGGGAACTGTTATCCCCTCTGCCACCCTCTATCTCGGGGTTTTCTCTTCTGCGCCTATCTGGCAAGGCAGCCCCCCTGTCTGAACCCCGATCCGCTCCCAGTATTATCCCTCTGCCCAGCCCTCCCCTCCAGTTTCCCCCCTTCAGGGGGATTTTCCCTGCCTTTGGTTGCAGGGAGCAGATGCTGGTGATGAGTGAGGGCAGCAACTTGCAGATGTCACTGAACATGTGATAAGAACAGAAGAGCAAAGAACGGCCAGACGGGGTCAGACCAAAGAGCCATCTAGCCCAGTGTCCGTCTGCTGACAGTGGCCAGTGCCAGGTGCCCCAGAGGGAATGAACAGACAGGAATCATGCCAGGATCCATCCCTTGTCGCCCCATTCCCAGCTTTTGACAAACAGAGGTTAGGGACACCATCCCTGCCCATCTTGGCTAATCGCCATCGATGGACCAAGCCGCCAGGAATCTCTCGAGTTCCCTGTCGAACCTTTTGATCCCAGGACCCTGCTCAGGAACAGTGAAGTACCAAGCTCTCATAAAGAAACAGCTTCTGATACCAGGGCAGCTCTTCTTCCTCCTCCCCTCCCATGGGGATGAGCAGCCCCCCCAACTGTCTCTCTGCCCCAGGCCTCCTTCTCTCATCACCCCTTCAGCCTCCTTCCAAATATCCCCTTCCTCCCATCACCTCTTCAGCCCCCCATCACTCCCTTCAGCCTCCCCCAACTTCCCCAGTCCCCCTCCCCTCATCGTCCCCTCAACCTTCCCCCCCTTCCCAGGCTCCTCCCTAGCTGCCCTTTCAGTCTTCCCCCCCTACAACCAACTGCCCTCCTTCAGCCTTCCCCCCAAACCCCTTATCCAGCTGCCCCACCTGACCCCCTTTATCTTCCCTCTCCTGCAACTGCCCCTTCACCCCCTCCCCCACTCCCCTCCCTCTGCCTCTCCCCAAATCCCAGCTCTACCATGCTGAGGTTCCCTTCCCCACAACCATCTGCTTCCTTCCCATGGGGAACAGGGGCAGGAAATGCATTTTGAAAAACCTGCTGCCAAATAAAAGGTAAAACAAGCCAAGCAAGCCCCTCCCTTGCTTTGTGTGTGTGTGTGTGGGGGGGGGGGGTTGTTCTGAGCACACTCTGTTCAGGGAAGGGGTGGAGTTGGCCAAAGGGGCACCTTGAATCCTTAGCAGAGAATTCCTTTCTCCACGATGTTAGCTGAGCGTTGCTGTTAAATGTCAGCCAACGAAAGCAGCATTTGAAACAATCTGAGAGTAAATCCCTTGCCCTCTCAGTTGCTGGAGTTCTCGCACCCTCTGCTCTTGGGAGGTCCACATGTGATGTGGTGTCTTATTTCCATAGCGTCTTGGAGATTAGACGGGACCTCAGTTTCCACGGTAAAAAATGAAGCGTAACTCCTCCCCTTCCCCCATTTGACTTAGGAAAAATAAATCCTGTCCCCTCCCACAGCCCCAAACCAGCCCCACAGGAGGTGCTGCGGCAAGGAGAGAGGTGCCTCGGCCCTGGCCCTGAGCTGCTGTGGAAAGAGAGGGCTTGGGTGGGGGTGAGTCCTCTCTCCCTGGGGCAACCTGCACCCCAAACCCCTCATGCCCAACCATACCCTGAACCCCACACCCCCAGACGGAGCCCCTAACCCCCCCCAACCCTCTCCCCCATCACCATCTCCAGAGGGGATCACTCTCAGATCCACACCCACCTCTTTGGGAGGACCCCCCACAATGAGAGCAACCCCCTGCCTCACCCACACTCCACACACACCCCTCCTTGGACGGGGGAGGGAAGCAGGGAAAAGGGGGAAAAGAAGCAAGAGAAGAGGAGAAAAGAGCAAAAGGGAAACCAAAAAGGATAAACCCCCAGGGCCCCAGTGATTCCAAGGGTCACAGTCCGAGGTAGGAAATCAAATTCTGCCCCTTAAGCCACTGTTTTCTGTGCCGAGAATTCTGCCTGCAGCAGGTGCATCAGACCCAACAGGTTCCAAACCTCTCGGAGCCTCTGACCTTGTCCAAGGGACGTTTGTTTTCTGGCACAACCAGGGGTAGGAAAGGAGAAAACTCCATAGAGGCTCCTCCTCACGCTCACAGACGGGAATCCTAATTCTCTCCCCGTCCTCGAGGGGAGACCTGGAGAAGGAGACGTGCGGCTGCAAAGCCAGGGGGGTCTCCGAGACTGCCCTGGCCCTGCACCTCGGCCCTGCCTGGCTGATGTCGGGGTCTCTCGGTGAGGTCACCCCCTCCCCACCACCTTTGCCCAATGGGCTGAGTTCCTGCAAAAGGCCTTGGTGATGTCACTGCCCCACCCACCCCTCCCCTCCAAGCTGATGTCCTGCCCCTGCCCAGCCTCTTTGGAGGTTGGAGTTGTTGCCCCTGGATCTCGAGTTGCCAACTTCCGCATCCAACAAAACTGAACACCCTTGTGCCCCCCTTGCCGAGGTCCCGGCCCGCTCACGCCATCTCCCTCCCCTCCGTCGCTCCCTCTCCCCCACGCTCCCTCACTCGCTCATTGTCACCGCGCTGAGGAGGGCTGGGGAGGACCCCTTTTCAACTGGGTGTTGTCGGGACGCACCTGGGAAGGAGGGCTGCCTGCCAAGCACCTTTAGGAGGAGGCGTCCCTCCCTGTCAGAAAATCATCTCCCTCCCTCAGCTCAGGGATGGCCTGAATTGCCCCTTCTCCCGGCAGAGCCAGAGGATTGGAAGCAGCAACATCAGACCCCTGTGTGGCTCGCAGGAATGAACACAAACACACCTTGTAGCTGGACAGATGGTGAGTTTTACCCCTGGGATACGACAAGGCTCAAGAGAAAGGTGGTGGCCCCACATCTAAGGAATGAAACACAACACAGTCATCATCGTTACGCCCGTCCTTGCCCCTTTATACTTCTACTGTCTCGCTCCCGCCACCCTCGCCCTCTGTGGGTTCAGGGAGAGCCACACTCAGTGCTTCCGACACACACAGACTCACACACACACCTTGCAAGGAAACCTCACCACGGAGCCACATGCACCTGTTGCTTCCCTGCCCCCTGCTCTCCAGAATCCAACCCCAAGGAAAGCTTGTCGGGCCCAGAGCTGGCAGGGCGCCCGGTGCTGGAGCATTGAAGCTACCGTGACGGCACTCAGAGGAAAGAGGCTGAGAGATGCAAGTTAAGAATTGGCCGGTCAGGTTTCCAGTCCCCTCACAGGTCATTCCCTCACTCGAGCAAAGGGGCACATCTCAATTCTCAGCTGGCTCAGTCGAGCTGCATCATTCTTGTTTCCACTCAGTCAGGTTTGAGGCCTGTTTCGCACCCTGTCTTTGAGAAGACAGTCAGAAACTACTCTCTGAAACAGCCAATGCAGGAGGACGTGTTGTCGCTTCTGCCCCAACACAGACAGACAAAGAGAGAAATGTTCTCGCTTTGAGGGTGGGACTCCCTGCCCTGGGCCAAAAACGAGCACCTCTCTTTGACCTTGGTCGCTCTTTCAGCTTTTCTTTCAGCAGGGAGCCCGAGAGCTCAGGTGCTGGAGCGCTGCGTTGGTCAGTGAAGCTCGGTGAGCTCCAAGGTCACTCGGCTCTTCTACCAGCAAGTCAAAACACAGGAAGGATTTCCTCATTTGACAATACTGGGGCTGTCTGCGGGTCTGTCCACACTGCACACTGAGCCTGTCTCTATGTGGCCTGGGCTTGCTGACTTGTGTTGCCAAGCCGGTGTTTGAGCATCCAGACTGCAGGGGAAACTCAGGCCTCACACTGTGTCTATCTGTCAAGGTTCCTTCCCCACTCTGAACGCTAGGGTACAGATGTGGGGACCTGCATGAAAACCTCCTCAGCTTACTTTTACCAGCTTAGGTTAAAACTTCCCCAAGGTACAAACTATTTTACCTTTTGCCCTTGGACTTTTGCTGCTACCACCAAAAGTCTAACCAGGTTTTTTATTAGGAAAGAGCCATTTGGAAACGTTTTTCCCCAAAAAATTCTCACCAAAACATTGCTCCCCCCTTCCTGGGGAAGGTTTGGTAAAAATCCTCACCAATTTGCATAGGTGACCACAGACCCAGACCCTTGGATCTTAAGAACAATAAAAAAAATTCCGTTTCTTAAAAGAAGAATTTTAATAGAAGAAAAAGTAAAAAGAATCACCTCTGTCAACTCAGGATGGTAAATACCTTACAGGGTAATTAGATTCAAAACATAGAGAATCCCTCTAGGCAAAACCTTAAGTTACAAAAAGACACACAGACAGGAATATCCATTCCATTCAGCACAGCTTATTTCTCACCCATTTAAAGGAATCAGAATCTAACGCATATCTAGCTAGATTACTTACTAAGTTCTAAGACGCCATTCCTGTTCTGTCCCCGGCAAAAGCATCACACAGACAGATCCCGACGCTTTGTTTCTCCCTCCCGCCAGCTTTTGAAAGTATCTTGTCTCCTCATTGGTCATTTTGGTCAGGTGCCAGCGAGGTTCTTCTAACTTCTTACCCCTTTACAGATGAGAGGGTTTTTCCTCTGGCCAGGAGGGATTTAAAGGTGGTTAGCCTTCCCTTTCTATTTTTGACTCTATCCTACCGCAGTAAGTCGTCCAAAGTTACGCTGCTTCAGCTGCGTGAATAACAGAGCTGGATTTGACGTAGCTTCGGTCGACTTGATAGCTGCTTTCAACTACCTGAAAGGGGGTTCCAAAGAGGATGGCTCTAGACTGTTCTCAATGGTAGCAGATGACAGAACGAGGAGTAATGGTCTCAAGTTGCAGGGGGGGAGGTTTAGGTTGGATATTAGGAAAAACTTTTTCACTAGGAGGGTGGTGAAACACTGGAATGCGTTCCCTAGGGAGGTGGTAGAATCTCCTTCCTTAGAGGTTTTTAAGGTCAGGCTTGACAAAGCCCTGGCTGGGATGATTTAACTGGGAATTGGTCCTGCTTCGAGCAGGGGGTTGGACTAGATGACCTTCTGGGGTCCCTTCCAACCCTGATATTCTATGATTCTATGATTCTATGACTTACTATGACTTACTGCTGTGTCTACACTGGGCTGGGTCGACGGGAGACGCTCTTCGGTCGACTTCCCTTCCTCCTGCCGTTCCCGGCGCAGTCCCAACGGCGACCGGAGAGCGCTCTGCTGTCAATTTAGTGGGTCTTCTCTCCACCCCCACGACATCAACCCCCAGTGGATCCACCGCAGCAAACAGAGCCTCCCAACCGTGCTGCCCCATCCACGCTGCACGACTTAGACCCGAGTGGGAAATTCAGCTCCTGTGGGGTGTGTCACCCTCATCCGCTGAAGATGCTCCCCGAGTCTCCAGGGATTCCTGCCCTAACTGCTCTCCAGCCGGTTTGTGTCCATACGCTCCCCGCGGGGAGGCTGGGAGTGGCCTGGTTACAAGCGCTGGTTGCTCAGGCCTGGCAGGGAAGGGAAGCTCTGGGCAGCATTGACAGTCTGGAGATCCCTCCGGGGAAGCACAGGCGGTGGGTGGAACAGGCGGGGAGGCGAAGCTGCGGGGTCCTGCGGACGCCCTGAAACCAGCTCACAGACCCCCGGGGGTCACGCTGCCCTACACGCTGTTGCAGTAATGTTTGTACAAGGCGTGATGCTGAAAGAGCAGCTTGTGTCAGAGTGTATTCAGGCCAACGGATGTGTGTGTTAGTAGAGATCAAAGCGACTGTTAAATGTTCAACTGTATTGGGTGTTTAAACCTCCTGAAAACTCGTGGAATGTTGTTTGCACTGTTTTCACGTCTCTGTGTCCTGTTACGCTGTGATAGCAAAGAGTTGCCTTGTGTAGACCCCTGTCACTAAATAACCCCTCAAAGGAGAATGAAGGTGTGTGGGATGCAAGTGAAGAAAAGGTTCATTTCCAAAGAAGGGGTGGTAAGAAGCAGGATCCCTGGGCGGGGGGCAGGAGGGTGGTTTGCACTGTTGTTGCCCAGGGTGGGAATGGGGAACTGGGCTCTGGCTTAAAGCGGTGTCAGGCTTCGGGGGGCTGGGTTCAGAGCTGGAGGTTCGGGTTGGGGTGAGGGTTGGGCTACAGTTTTGGTTCAGGGGTTTCGAGTTGGGGGGCAGGTTATGGGGTCAGGGTTCCAGTTGGGTTCCGGGTAGGGGGTGGGGTTTAGATTTTGGGGGGAGGGTTTGGCCAGCAGCAGCATAGAAGTGCGGGTGGCAATGGGGTGCAGCCAATAGTGATAAGTCGGGGGTCTTTTAGGTCGTTTTAGTGTCAGGAGCACCCTGGGGAGGGGGTAGGGTCATGTTTACGACAGGGGGCTAAAGTGTTGGGGAAGGGGGTGGCAAGTTGACCCATCCCACTTCACACTTCCCACACGGACACGCACAATACGTCGAAGGCGCGGACGCACACACGTCACACACACACGATGACACAAAACGGCACACAGCATGACACACAAAAATAACACACCACACACACACACGCACAAGACGACATGGAAAGCGTCACACGCAAAACATCACACACACGACACACAACATGTCATACACACTCAACACAACACGACCCGCAACATGTCACACTCAACACAACACGACACACTCACACACTCAACATGACACACAACACGTCTCACACTCAACACGACACACAACACGACCCACAACACGTCTCACACACACTGAATGACACACAGCACGTTGCACGTAAGTCGCACACACAGTTTGTTGCATGTCTCACGTATCATGTCACGCAGATGTCACACTACGCACATGCACACACACAACATGTCACACACACATGACGCACACCACATGACACAAAATGTGTCATGAGACAAAATGCACACACGTCACACACACACGATGACACAAAACGGCACACAACATGACACACAAAAATAACACACCACACAGACACACACACAACACGACACGGAAAGCATCACACACAAAACATCACACACACTCAACACAACACGACCCACAACACGTCTCACACTCAACATGACCCACAACACATCTCACAACACATCTCACACACACTCAATGACACACAGCACGTTGTACGTACGTTGCACACACACAACGTCGCACACAGTTTGTCACAAGTCGCACGTGATTTGAGCATGACCTGATTTGGCCACCCACTGTCACTGTTGGTCCAGGAGGGAAATGATTTGTGCATTACACTGACTGGCCACCGAGTGTCACTGTTGCTCCATGACGGAAATGCTTTGTGCAATACCTGGATTAGCCACCCGGTGTCACTGTTGCTCCATGAGGGAAATTGTTGGTGCATGACCCTGAGTGGTGTGAAGGAAAAGTTAGCACGTGTGACTCCATTTTGGTTTGGGGCCCACCATTGTCTAAAAGCAAGCACACCATGCACCGGGAGGAGTGTTTCTTAGATACTGCATTCCTGTGAAAATCCTCCCCCCCCCGGCCCTTGTCTCCAGCCTGTTTTATCTCCCAGTTTCTGTTCTTTGTCTGTTCGTAACTCCCTGCCTCCTGGCCTTGCTGTGGGCCTCCCATCCTGATGAGAAAAGTTCCTGGTGCATTGCTTTAGGACCGTGTAATGTAGCTGAAGTCACGGTTTAGCACGGGGAAGGTCCCTAGCCGGGATAGGTGGTAGCTAAGGGAAGGGTTTGTCTATTGGCTAATTTTTGGGAACCCTGCCGCTGTGGACTTGTTCGTGTGCCTCAGCCTAGACTCGAACTGTGCGTGACCTAGCGGGTATAATTCGCAGCAGCTTGTGTGCGTGACCTGTCAGGTAGAATTCGTAACAGTGGCCCCCCACTGTCACTGTTGCTCCATGATGGAAATGGTTTGTGCAGTACCCTGAGGGGCCACCTGGAGTCAGTGTTTCTCCATGAGGGAAATGGTTTGTGCATGACCTGAATTGGCCACACACATCACTGTTGCTCCGGGGGTGGGGAGGGGGGAGGATTGTTTGTGTGTTACTCCTGAGTGGCCACATTGTGTCACTCGTCCTATATGAGGGGAATGCTTTGTGCATTACCCTGTGTAGCCACCCAAGACAACACACACATCACACACACAAAACATCACACACACACAACACGACAGACGACACACACAGAGAGAACACGTCACACATACAGAAACACGTCTCTCACACACACACAACACAGGACACCGACACACACAAACAACATGACACACAAATAAAATGACACACAAAACAGCACACAACACGACACACAAAAAATCACACAGAACACACGACACCGACACATAAACACAGACACACATGAGACGATGCACAAAAGGGCAGAAAACGTGACACAGAAATCACAGACGACACCGACACCCACACACAATATGACACACAGCACCTCACATGACGCAAAAAACGGCACACGTGACACACACACAACACGATGCACAAAATATCGCACACAACATATCACACACCCACACACAACACGACACACACACAGACAACACGACACCGACAAATTACACACAAAACGGCACACGACACGAGACACAAAAATCTCACACAGCACATGACACCGACACACACAACATGCACACAAAACAGCACGCAACAAGTGACACAGCAGAAGGTTTCATCGAGGAGGAGGATGTCCCGGGGTCCCCGGGCGATGCTCTGGGACTGCTCCCCAGGAAGCCAGGCAGGACTCTGGGGAAGTCTCCTCTCGGGGAGCAGCCTGTCTGCAGGACACACAGCTCCCCCGGCTCCACCTTCCTGGCTCTGACCTCGGAGCCTTCAGCCTCCTCTGCCCCTCCCTGCGCTTCCCACAGCCAGTCCGCCCAGGCGGGGCCCTGGGGGGCCAGAGGGTCCTGCCCCCCAACTCCGCAGTCAGACGGGACTCTCAGCCAGCCAGGAAAACAGAGGTTTATTAGACCACAGGGACATGGTCTAACACAGAGCTTGTAGGTGCAGAGAACAGGACCCCTCAGCCGGGTCCATTTTCGGGCGGGGGCAGTGAGCCAGACAACCCCGTCTGCCCTTCACTCCATGTCTCCAGCCAGCCCCCAACTGAAACTCCCCCCAGCCCCTCCTCCTCTGGGCTTAGTCCCTGTCCCCGGCCAGGAGGTCACTTGATTCCTTTGTTCTCCAACCCTTTATCTCTTACCTTGCAGGGGGGAAGGGCCCAGGGCATCAGGTGCCAGGAAAGAGGGTGTCGGCCATTCTCTGTGTCCAGACCCCTGCACACACCTGCCCTCCAGAGCTCTGCAACGATCATACACCCTTACCCCACCCCCTAGATCCTTAAGAACTGCATAGGGGAAAATGAGGCACCCCCACACGATACAGAGGAAACATGAAGTCCTGCTTCATCACAGATGACTCCAGGAGGAGAGTTGCTTGCTATCCTACCATGTTTTTCTGTCTCTCTCCTCTAGTATGTAGGCCATCACACACACTCTGTCTCTGTCTCTCTCTCCTCTCCTCTCCTGGTGCCAACGATGACCAGGCCCCGGGTGCCTAGGCCCCAGTGCCCCGCCTGTGCTCCATCTCTTCCTGTATCTGCCTCGCCCCTTCTCCCAGCCCACACTGCCCACCGCTGCCTGGATGATTTCCCCCTCTCCTCCATTGCACCCCCCTCTGTGGGGTCCCTGCCACTCACCGTCTGCCTCCTCTCCTCCACCCCCTCCCCCGCTTCCCCACGGGTCACTCTGGGGGCCGGTTTTCTTCACCATCTTCGTGCATGATCTGGAGGATGGGATGGATTGCACCCTCAGCAAGTTCGCAGATGACACTAAGCAGGGGGGAGAGGGAGATACGCTGGAGGGTCGGGATAGGGTGCAGAGTGACCCAGACCAATTAGAGGATTGGGCCAAAAGAAATCTGATGAGGTTCAGCAAGGACAAGTGCTGAGCCCTGCACTGAGGAGAGAAGAATCCCATGCACTGTCCCAAGTATGCCATGTCCCCGCCCCGAACCGACCCTCCCGGAGCATCCTCAATTCCATGAAACAGCTGTTCTGGGGTGGGCAGGAAGTGCTGGGAAGGAGGGTGGGGAGTTGCTCAGTGGGGGTGTGTCTCTCTGGGTGGGGTCTGTGTGTGTTTACGCACAAGCTGATTGTGATGTCACGGATGCCAACAGCAAAGAGTGTTGGGCGTCAGCATTCTTGCCCTGCCGTCAGTCTGCCAACTGGCTTGGTTGACAACGGCTGGTGACCCAAGGAGCTGCTGAGAGACGCGGACCATCCCTCTGTCAGCAACTTCTTGAATCAGCTATTTCCACAGGTGTTTGAGGAACAAAAGGATGAGTTTTTACAGAAGGTAATTCCCAGATTCTTTCCCTGCTCATTAGATCGCACACGACAGGTCGGTGCCTCCTTCTCCTCGGGACGGGTGGGGGCAACAGGCAGGTCTCAGCGTTCCCTTTTGATTTGAAAGTGGCCATCTCTCAGGTCTCCTCCTGCTTCAGCCTGTCAGGTTCTTTGGAGGCAGATTTAGATGATTTTATCTTTCAGCAGACTAGTCGGGGGGAATTTCCAGGGATAGAACCAAAAGGGAAGATAACAAAACTCGTGTAGAATTTAGATTGAGATCTCCATCAATAGTCTTTCCCTTGGAGTTGCCCCTAATGCACTCCTTGCCTTCAAGTTGGGAATAGAAACCCTTTGTCTCCTGTCATGACTGCCAAAGAAATGTGTATTGAGAGAATATCAATCTCAGAATTTACATGATTGAAATGCACATAAATGAGCTCAAATAATGCAGAAGAAATTAATCTTAAGATATTGAAAGTGATACAGCTCCACTCCCATCCCCTGGCTGTCATCTTGGTAGTTCTCTCAGAAAGAATCTCATGGCGATAGATCTCAAAACTCTCTACAAATTCTACTCTACCCCCTTGGGCTAGAGAAAAGAGATGTGTCAATCCCCCCCACCCCCGGCAATTCCTTTCCAGGAAAGGGGTTTCAATCAACTGTCGCCTACATTTGTCATGGGTCTCGCTGTGATTTCTTTGTCCTTGTTTTGGAGGCCTAACTTCTGACTGGATGTTGGAAATAATATGGGTCATTCTTCATTTCAAGTTGACTGATTCTTTCCCCCATGCTAATACATTCCAGATTTTCAAATAGTTGAGAAGTCAACATATTCGCAGCTGCTAATTCATCCTTCCAGACCCTCAAACCCTCGAGATGACAATCTTTTCTTCCTTTTCCTGGCTTCTCTGGGAACAGAGCTTTCTTGGTTTGCAGCTTGGCCCGATCTGTTCCCAGAGTCCCAACATTCTGTGCACAAAGGAGTGGGGTTAAGAAGGAAGCATTTTTGCAACTAGGCCCAGGCAAAGAACATAGAAACTGACCTTTTGCTCTTTCTATCCCTAGCCTCTGTTTGCCAGGTGCCAGGAATGAGCAACAGGAATGGATCGCTTGATGATTCCCTGTTCATTCCTTCTGGGGCACTCAGCACTGGCTACTGTCAGAAGACAGCGTACTGGGCTCAATGGACCTTTGGTGTGACCCAGTCTGGGCGGTCTTGTGTTGCTTACCTTCTTGGTTGCAGCAACCAGTCCTGGCTATTAGAGGAGCAGATGGCTTCAAAAACCACTCTCGTGGATCTGGGAATCCTGGGCAAACTAATTCTCTTCCTTTTGAGAAGGACAGAAAAACCCATTTCCTCCTTCTTTCTATTCCAGGCTTCGTTCCTTTTTCCAAAAACTCACCTCTCGGGAGCACAGAGAGATCCATGTGCACAAAGTGCTCGTCCAACCTGCAGCCATTGAGGCATGCTCTGGCCTCAGCCCCCAAGAACAGGCCTTGCCAGAGAAGCCCCAGGGAAGAAAATGCTCATGGACCATCCTGTCAGGCATGAAAAGACTCTGTGTCTGTTGCCAATCCCACAACTCGATGGCAGAGAGCAGTGAGGAGAGAACAGCTTCCTCTCCAAGAAGGTGGACGCACTTGTCCCTGCAGAAGAAAGCAGCGGAGACCCAGGTGGAGGCAGAGGAGGTGAAGCTGCAGGAGACGACAGACAAAGTCGAGGTGGATCTTACAGGTGAGATGGTTCAATCCACATGGTTCGCGAGGAGCATGTGAGGAACACTCACACCAGTCACTCGACAAGCCTCGACATCAGGGCCGTCTCATGGGACAGTGATGGGTACCTCCGGCTCTGGAATCCATATAGAGGGTGGCAGAGGTCCATGGCTGAGGTGGGGAGAGCTGACAATGTCAGGTCACCCCCCTCTGGGGATCTGGCACGGTGGGGTGGGGACTACTAACATTGTTCCAGGCTGGAAGGAGAAGAGAGAGGCTGGACGTTGGAGGAAATCCTTTCTTTTCTCCTGGATTGGGTCCCTTTCCTCAAGAAAATGCTCCAGAGGTCTCAGCAGGTCACAGCTAGGAACCGTACCAGAGCTGAGTCATTCCTTCTTGGGGGGTTCAATGCAAAAGGAGGCCAGGTGCCCATCACTGACAGGAAAGGGGTGCAAGGGGAGGGGAAGAGTAGAGGACACCATTGAAAAGAAACTGGCCCCGAGGGAAGAGGAAGCCTCGTGTGGTTAAAGCCTCCAGCTAGGAGTCAGGAGAGCAGAGTTCTCTGCTGAGCTCTGCCAACAACCTTCAGTCTGACCCTGGGCAATTCGCTTCAGGGCTCTGGGCCCAACTTCCATCCTCTGTAAACCAGGGGGAAGACATGGAAAAGCAAAATGTTAAGAATGTTTCTTTCTGCTGCAGGGACAAAGAAGGAGCGGTCTGACACGAAGGGGAAGTGGGAAAAAGGAAGCCCAGAAGAGCAGGAAGAAGAGCGCACTCCCAGCCCCTCATTAACAAGCAGCTCCCATATGACGATGGTAATGGTGCTGTGTGGCCGTGCTCATGGAAAGCATCCCTTGCTGTGTGTAGGAATATCTCCCAGGGGCTGAAAAGAAACACTCGTCAAGGGTGATCAACTCCAGCCAGTCTTTATCTGGGTTGCTTGAAGGAGGCCCGCTTTGACAAAGGGGTTTAGGCACCTAAAGAAGTCCAGAGGTGCTTTGTGGGATTGGCAGAAGTGCCTGACTCAGGTGCCCGATTCTGATGCACTTTCCATGGCATACAGGCACGGCTGAAAACCAGACCAGGCCCATCCCTGCCCTGGTCGGGGGAACCCACATATCTCCTGGCTGTGGGGTTCTGGCCCGTCTTGTGGCACCAGGACCACTTCGAGACACAGAGAAAAGGAGTCTGCTCTAGAGCCTTAGCTAACAGCCTCTTGGCTTTTCGCTCCTGTGGTCGAGGCTCCTGCACTAAGCTCCAGAGGTCCCAGGTTTCCTCCCGCCTGCCAACATCTGGGCTCTGTCCGAGTTACAAAAGCCTCTACACACCTTTGTAACTCTTCCTCTTCGGGACAGAGCACCCTGCAGCGCATACAAAAGGCTGCAATTCTGGGAGCTTCTGACCCGCCGGGGGTCTGGAGTATGGAGGCGAGTGTGCCACTCCGCCGTGCTCTACTGCATCCTAGGATATCAGGGTTGGAAGGGACCTCAAGAGGTCATCCAGTCCACTCCCTTGCTCAAAGCAGGACCAAACCCCAATTTTTACCCTAGATCTCGAAATGGTCCCCTCAAGGATTGAACTCACTACCCCGGGTTTAGTGAAATGCTCAAACCACTGAGCTACCCCTCAGCTGTTGGCAACCAGGACAGACGGTGCTAATCCAGCGCCATGCAGGCCAGCTGCAGTAATCCCCAGGGGGTGCCCTGAGACCCCAGGGCAAAGGCCTCCAGCACCCCAGGCCCTGGGTTGAGGTGACCCTGAAACCAGGCCCCCTGGAGTAACATTGTGCCCAGTGAGTTCTCACCCCCAGGGCTCTGGACCCAGAGGCCCACGCTTTGGGCTTCTCTTCAGCCAGGCAAACTTGCTTCTTCAGTCTCAGTTACTTTCTGTCCTGTCGGCAATTCCTGCCTGTTTTCTGGCAGCCCCACAGGCTGCTAGGTGGGGATGGAAGAGGGTGTTTCCGTTTGGGCCCTATTCTCAGTCCCTTCCTCGCAGACACTGTGGGCTGTCAGAGTTGCTGAGCCAATCTCCTCAGGGACAAACAGGTCGAATTGGATGTGTCCCACAATGGAACCTAGGTTGAGAACCACTGGTCTGGAGGAACGGATTGTGCAAGAAAGAGCTAAAAGGAAGTTGCAGAGATGGAGGAAAGGCTTTTGGAGGGAAGCCCTTGAGAGCGGGGCTGAGAGCCGTTTGCTACGGCAGGGAAGGCCCTGGGACATCAGGGGAGTTAGGACTGTGCCCACTCTAAGATTTTGTGCTTGTTTTTGAGCTTGAAGGTGCTAACCCAGACCTCAGGAATACTGGGGTTCCTGGACTTGTCAAAGCCTCTTAGGGAGCAGCCAAGATGGGCAACCGAGGTCAGAGGAGGCTTGCAGGGCTGCCAGGAGGGCTTCCCTGGGAGGAGGCCACTCATTGAGAAATCCATCCCTCAACTTTCTGTCATGCTTCCAGGTTGGAGATGTCGTGGGAGGGATCTTAATCTGGCTCGACAACAGCTGTGATCCCAGAGCCAGAAGAGCAGTGCTCAGGGCCATGGCCTTGCTGGCTCGCTCCCAACCCCAGGACGTGGTTCTAACCTGTGTGGCTCACACGCTCTCATCGCACAGGTAGGGAGCTGCTTTGTTATCTCCTCAGTCCAGTAGTTCTCTTCCTGCTCCTACTGACAGGCCACAGGCTGGGAGGGGTCCGAGGGGCTCACACAGTTGGAGGGAGTTTCCTGCTGTGCAGAGAGCTGTCCATGCTTACGAAGAGGAGATGGCCAGGCCCAGCCACTGAGGAGCCAACCCCTCCTCCTACACTCCCCGGCATGGAGACTTGCCACTTTTCTGGAGAATTCCAGTATTGTCCTGATTTCTATGGGTCACCCCACTTCCTCTCAGATCCAGTACAGGGCCAATCAATGATTTGGGGGCTCACTCAACATCCCTGGCTCATGAGGTCTGGCTGCTCCTTACTGCAGAAGAGAAGGCAGAGATGGAAAAGGCCCATGAGGCCCATCTGTCTATCCCCTGGAGACCAGTGCAGGATTCTTACCTGTCCTAAGACCCCCCAGTTATTCCATGCACTCATCCTCCAAGCTCCAGCAGAGATGCCGGGAGGAGAAGAGCAGCCATGTGTCTCTGGCTGTAAGTGAGATTTGGGATGTCACCTTGCGAACCCGCCACCACATCTATTGATACGGCATCCATCCCGAGAGTAGAAGAGCAGCTGTCCCATTTCAGACAAGATACATCAATACCTATATTGATTATTCACAATGGGGTTTTTATCTTTGTTGTACTGTTCCTTTTGAGAAATAAGAAAATAGAGTAAAAGTAAAATGTACTTTTTTTCCCAAATCTATGTGCCATTCCTGATCTTGATTGAACAGGAGAGAGCGTCTTTCCTCTGGATTAAGAATCCAGCTGAGACAACTACCCCAGCCCCACACATTCTACAAGGGAATCCAAAGTCAGAGCAGTGGCGTCCAGTGAAGGGTAGCTGCTCTCTTTGAACATCCTGTTAGATGAAATAAAGGACTGGGGGTCATCATTAAAAGTACCTTAAATGGGAGCTCCATCCCCAGAGCTATGACTGCCGAACCAGGAAAAAACAAGAAAGTATGTCCTCTCAGGGACTGGCACATTCAAGTTTACAAGAGAGACGATAAAGACTGGCCATGACGTAGAAAAATCAAAATTTAAGTTCGCCAGTAAGAAAAGAGCCTGAGTAATAGTCAGCTAAAGAATGGAAGGGACCAGTTTACCCAGGAAATTACAAGAGCCTTTATTAAAATGGAGAGCTACTTTTGTCCTTCTGTCTGCTTGCTTCTGGCAAAGGTTGACTCAGGAATAGAGGGGGTCCAGCAACTCTGCTGGCTTGGGAAAGTGTGCACTGCATCACCCACTCCTCCCTGTGTGAGACAATCTCTGTGCCTCTGCTTCAACAGTTCAAACCCTTAAAAATATCTTTCTTTACAGCTCAATACAGAAATTGCCAGAACCTAGTCCTGTACTTTTTGTTTAAAAACAAACAATGAAATGGGGATGTTTGCACGACAATGATATGAATCAATGTCTGTATTTTTATATCTTTAGACGCCCAACAAAGATATACAAATCTTCATTAAAATAACAATTAGTAAGTTTGCAAAACTGAGCAACAGAAAGTTCGGAAACGCCAGGATTCAGAGAGTCTGAGTACTGTGCACGTGCATTTTGACACAGTCTTTAATTGCACAATTGTACTGTTTTTTTCCACAGGCCCCTCATTCAGTGACCATTGAAGTGTTGTTGGGCCTAAGGTGGGAGTGAAACCCTTGCCAACTGCTAGAGGGTGGTGTGGGGACGTTTTAGAGGGACCACAGGATCCTGTTGCGGGCAGGTCACTCCACTGCAGCACTTCCCTTATTTGGTCAAATCCCCTCTCGGGGTGGTCCTACGGGGCTGATGCCCACTTCAATTGGTAGAGGACACAGGGAGGAGTTCTCAGCGGGGATATACAACCCCCTTCTGCGTGGGTCACCCTGCCCCGCAACGTCCCCTGATTAGTCAAATCCAGTCTCCGGGTGTGTAAAATGCTGGTTGCCCCTGCCAAATTTTCCTAAAAGAAGGGAAGAAAGGCATGTACCTTTTGGGTTATCTGTCAGGTGGCCATCTTGGACTTGGGAAAAGAAGCTGGTGACCTTTAGCCATTTCCTCTATTAGTTTGGGTTGGGAAGCACACTCCCACGCACGGATTGAATCCGCGTAGATAGGGTCTAACATCCAGGCAGAGACGACGCAAAGAGGGATAGGGAGGGTTTTTAGTGAGGTCTACTCACCCGTTCCTGTGTCCATAATGGAGTCCCTCCCTGACGTCCAATGTCAAGAGAGCAGCAGCCGTACATCGCTGTCCCTGCAAGAGAAGGGAGAGACAACATCAACATGACCTCCTGGGTGTAATTGTTTGGGAGACTGGAGCACTTCCAGAGTTCAAGTTTTGTTAATCCACCCCTTCTCTAGCCTGGCCTAGTCCTTTTCCCCCTCTTGTTTGTGTGCTTACCACTGCCTGGCGTTATTTTCTTGTGCTAAGGCAAGCTCTGACAGACTGGCTTTACAGAGGGGACCATGTGGGAAGAATTTACTGTAAGATTCCCTGCATCTTCTGAATGGGGTTTGGGTTCTGCCCTTTTGAAAGGAAGGAAAAATCCTTCCAGGTGATCCTATGGGGCTGAAACCCACTGGGATTACTTAGTAATCTGTCCTCTTCACTACCATGTTTGTGACCCTCTGTGTCATAGGGAAGTAGCCCATGGCTCATTATGCATCTTTTGATTTAAAATGGACACGTGTGGTGTACAGACGAAGAAGGACAACTTTTCAACTCCAATCTGCACAGAAATGGGATGGACACTTCAAGGATTGAATACAATGCTTTGATCTTCCATCTGTTCATTAAACAAAGACAAAGGTGCAGATTTGGGAGGCTCGGCACTGACTTCCCCAGGATCATTCCTCTCCGCGTAATTCCCGTGATAAATCTCCTCTCAAGGAAGAGCCTGAGGAAGTGTGATCAGGGGAACTACCCAGAGCACCAGACAAATCAGGGCCCTGAGCTGAGAAAAACCAAGCCTCAGCCAGTTCACATTAATTCTGTTGTCCTCAGCACAGACACCCCTGAAGCACCCGAGGATTCCTTGAAAGGCTTTGAGAGGCTTGGCTCTGCAGAGCGAGAGATGAAGCCTATTACTGCAGGTAAATCAATGACAGAGCACTGTCCACACCAGCACTTAGGTCGGTGTAACTTGTCTCACTCGGGGGGTGGCTTCTTCACACCCCTGAGCGACATACGTTCTACCGACACAAGGGGGAGTGTAGACGCAGCCTTAGCAGAGAAGTGATTTAGAAAACAGGTTTTGTTTTGGAGGAAATGCAGGAACCCCGGGTTTGTAATAACCCAAAGGAGAGTCCGACCCCATCAGTCACCTTCCCCACTTTGCACTTGGCCCTGGGATAGTTGTTTTCTCTCAGCCTGTGCCCACTATCATGCCGTGTGAAGGGGAAGGAGCCATGCACCTGTCTAGGGGGCTTCTGACATCCGAGAGGGGAGAAAGGAAAAAAGAGGCTCAGTCCCACATGCTACTCACACAGGGGTGGGAACTTTTGTGGTCATTTCAATAGACTCAAGGGGCTCCAAAAGAGTCAGAGGTGCTCACGTGTCCCTGTCCCTGTCCAACATTAAAGAGGTGAAACAAGGCTGGCAGTTTGGGCTGCTGGACAGAACAAGTCTTCAGGCCGAAAAGCCAACAACCTTTCTCTCCATTTCAGCAAAAAACAACATTCAACAAACCCCCACAAAAACAGGCACCTGAAAAAGTCCTGCCCCCGACTTCACCTTTCCAAGGTCTTCTCCGCACTCTCTCCTGCCCGGAGTGAGAATCCGACCCCTTGACCAACACACCACAGTGAGACCCGAATGCAGCTCTCCCTCTGCAGGCAGGATGGTGGAGAAAAACACAGGTGAAAAAACCCTCCCGGCTCAGCTGCGCAGGGAGCCTTGGCAAGGACGTGGTGGAAAGGTGACGCCGGGATCTCTCGCACGGGAAAGGAGACTCGTGCCCGAGTCCAACCAACCCTTTGGGAACTCGAAGGAAGCCGCATCCCACAGGCGTTTCCACAGACCAGCCACCAGCCACACACCCAGGCCGGAGGGGCCGGGACACGGGAAGGGGCAGCAGCCAACGCCCCCGGGGGGAGGGCTGGGGCGGGAGCTGCAGCCAGGCTCCTGGACCCGCAGGGAGACGCAGACCCTGACGGCAACCAGCCACGTTTGCCCACGTGTGTGTGTGAGACACGTTTGTGTGTGTGTGATGTCTTGTGTGTGTGCGATGTCTTGTGTGTGTGCTGTGTGTCGTGCAGAGTCTTGTGCTCAGTGTGTGTGTGGTGTGTTGTGTTTTGTGTTGTGTGTGTGTTTGTGTGTGGTGTGTGTGTGACGTGTTGTGTGTTGTGTTGTGTGTGTAGAGTTGTGTGCCGTTTTGTGTGTCATGTTGAGTGTGTGTTGTGTGTTTGTGATGTCATGAGACGTGTTGTGTGTGATGTGGTGTGTGTCGCACGCACAGACACAACACATTGTACGCCGCATGCACAACATGTCACGTGTAGCACGTCACACACACGTCGCACATCACACACACAGCATGCTGCATGTAGCACGCACACACACAAAACATTGCACGTCGCACACACACAACACGTTGCCTGTTGCACGATGCACATCGCACATAGCACGGACACACACAACACGTTGCGCATCGCTCGCACAGCACCTCGCACCTCACACTCACAAACACGTCTCACACACACACAACATGACACACACCACATCACACAGCCAGAAAAAACTACACACATGTCACACATACAGAAACACACACACCGCGACACACAACACGTCACATACACAGCACAACACACAAAACGGCACACAACATAACACAGGCACACAACCTGACAGACAACACATCACAGACACTCACACACACACACCACGACACACAACACGTCACACACACTCAACGCAACACTCTAGACGAGACACAACACACACAGAATGCGACACACAACATGTCACACACACAACGCGTCTCTCACACACACACAATATGTCACGCAACACATCAAACACACACAAGACGACACACAACATGACACACACTTCACACAAAACATGTAACATGACACCACACACACAACACCATACACACATTGAACACGACACAAAACGGCCCACAATATAACACAAACACACATCACACACAACACATCACACACCACACCACAAAGACACACACACAGTACGTCACACACACACAACACTACACGAAACACATCTCACACACCCAAACCCACACATCACATCACATGTCACCACAAACACACAACCACACACAATCCATACAACACTCTAGATCACACACAACACACACACAACACACAACCCGTCACACACACACACATAACATGACACACACAACATGAGACAAATACACACAAAACATTTCACACAGACAACACGACACACAACCCGTCTCACACTCACACATAACACAACATGACACACACACAATGCAACACACACAGAAACAAATTGCATGTCCCACACAACACGTTGCACGTTGCACGGATACACAGAACACATCACATGCACACATGTATGCAAGTCGCACGACACACACACAGAAACACGTCACACACACACACACATGTGACACAGAACATGACACACAACACATCACACACACAAACAACTCTCTCACACACACACACAAGACGACACAGAATCCGTCTCACACAGACACACACAACACAACATGTAACACACAACATGACACACAACATGTCACACATACAACACATCGCACGTCGCACATCGTAGGGACACACACAACACATCGCACGTCACATGTTGCACGTCACACCTGCACACACAACACATCGCACATCGCACATCACACACACAACACGTCGAATGTCGGACACACAACACAAGAGGTTTCTCACACACGCACAACATGAAACACAACACATCACACACACAACACAACACACAACATGTCACACAGACACAAACACACACAACATGACATTCATGTCAGACACACCCCCCCACATGCCACATGACACCACAAACACACCACACACACACACCATGTCACACACACACATATACACAACACGACACACAACACATCACACAGATAGGCACAAACACATACAACATGACACACAACACGACACACCCAAGACTACGCAAAACACATCACACACACACACACACACACACCATGTCACATGACACCACAAACACAACATCACACACACACTCAACACGGCAAACAAGAAGACGCACATGTGAAGTGTGGGGTGCGATGTCTTCTGTTTGTGTGTGCGACGTGCAACATGCAACGTGCAACGTGAGGCGTGTTGTGTGTGTGTGACGTGCAATGTTTTGTGTGTGTGATGTGCGACGCAGGACGTGTTGTGTGTGTGACGTGCGATGTGCTCCGGGTGGGGTCTGTGTGTGTTTCTGCACAAGCTGATTGCGATGTCCCGGAGGCCAACAGCAAAGAGGGTTCGGCGTCCGCTTTCTTGCCCTGCCGTCAGTCTGCCACCGGGCTGGGGGGACAGCGGCTGGGGACCCCAGGAGCTGCTGAGAGACGCGGAGGATCCCTCGGGAGGGAGAAGACGACGGGAGAATCAGACTCTTCCAGCAACGAGCCACATTTGCCCAGTGCTGACGCTGTCAGGCCTCCGCATTTTGGGCCAGAAACCAACAGCCAAATCGAGCTGGAAAATTGAACCACTTGCAAATGGCCCTTCTAGCGTCTCACCAGACCGTCGGCGACCCTCTGGGGGTGAGCTGTGGGCTCCCGAGAGGTAGAATCCAGGGCCTGCCTCTTCGCTTCCCACGGCCAGGTATTTTCAGCCCAAACAATGAGGGGAAGAAGAGGGAGATGAAAAGCCAAAGAAAGTTTCAAGAGTTCTCCTTCCTGGCTGAGCTGGGGGCGCTGTCCAGGTCACGGATGGTCACTCTGGGGAGGGATGTGGGTCTGGTCCACTTTGCAGGCGGTTGATCTGGGGAAGGATGTGGGTCTCAGATATCTGGAGGATTGGCCCAGAGCCCAGTCTTGTGGGGGCACAGCTGGTGGTCCTCATCCGCGTCTGTCTGCCTCTCTTCTGCCAGAGAAGGCAAGCCAGGCCAGTACGAACAATGATGCTGTCAATAAAATGGAATCAAGTTGTGGATGTTTTTTCTCTGAAAAAATATTTTCACACTTTTCAGTCGGCCCCTGGTAGTTCCGAGGAGAAATGTGAAGGACGAGATATTGGAACAGTTCCCTCTTCGTGGGAGCAACAGCTGGCTGGGGTTTGGGCTGCTCAGGCTTTTGTTCCCTGGTTTTACCCACTGTGGTTCCTTTTGCATGGATTTCATGTACCTGTGTGTAAGTTTTTGCCCAAAGGCACACGGCTGTACAGGTTTTATCTACAATCTTTACAAGTTGAAGTTGCAGATGGAGGGGGCTCCCAGCAATGGCAGCCTTAAGGGGGTGGGCGGCTAGAAGCTGGGGGACTGGATCGGGACCCCCCAACACTGACTGCTCTCTCTGCCCTGCAGTTTTAGTCCCCCCAGATTAGCCTGATTATCACAACAAAATTTTGTTTCTCCTGCTGCTAACAGCCCACCTTCATCGATTGGTCTCGTTAAGAGTTGCTATGGCAACCCCCATTTTCTCGTCTTCTCTGTATCACTATATCTATATCTTCCTGCTGTATTTCCCCTGCATGCATCTGATGAAGTGGGCTTTAGCCCATGAAAACTTATGCTCAGATAAATTGGTTCGTCTCTAAGGTGCCACAAGTCCTCCTCATTCGCTTTTCCTGACTGATTGTGCTGGGGGCTCTGCCTGGCTCCAGCGCTCTGGTCCCTCAGCTACCAAGGCCACCTGGGAACCCTGATCGATTCCAGCTTCAAGGAGTGCTGAGATCCATCTGTCTCTTTCTGTGCCTCTGTCTCTCTCTAGGAATAGCCTCCTGACCCTCCTGTGATCAGTTATAGTTTGCTAGCCCCCCACCCCACCTCCATGGGTGGTTTTGGCTTCTCCATTCACTCTACAGCAGCGCTCCTTGTACCCAAGCTAAAGATCCCTGCAGCCCCAAAAGTCCTCGGGGGTTTGCTCAGCAAGTGGGTTACGAGCAGAATGGTTGTGGGGTGAAGATGGGGATAGGGAGGTGCTGAACCTGGGGGCAGAGGAGGGTGGCAGATGAAGGTGTTGCTCAGCCCAGCCCGCCGAGTCCAAGGACATAGGAGGGGACCAGCATTAAATTGCTGTTCAATCCAGCCCACTGAGTCCCGGGACACATCAGGGGTCGGCTTGCGAGTGCTGATGACCCAGTCCTCTCTGACTTGCTAACTTCATGTGTGTGTGCCTGTGTGTCTGTTCATGTTCATCACATTTGGGGGCTGGAAGACCCCAGCCCTGGGGAACCGAGGTCCTGCAGGGTAGCTCCATTGGGAGGGAACTTGCAGAAGGAAGGAGTAGCGATCCATAGGAAAACACAAGTGACAAAAGCAGCACATTGACAGAATTGCAGAATCTCCCCCCACCAGAAGAGGAATCCTAACAAATGGGCGTACCCCAAGGTAAAGGGCAATTCTGGTAACAGCTCATTTGGGGCTTGTTTGGAAGGGGGATGGACGTCATTCTTGGGACAAGGAACCTGCTATGGCCTAAAACAATTTAGCCCTGTGCGCCCTTCCAGACAAGTCTTATGTCCCAAATACTTGGGGTCTTCCGGGATAAGTCCCCGAATAATCAAGGATCTTAACCAAAAAGGTCGTCACATCTAAAAAGGAAGAAAGATTGTCGTTGTGGAGACCATGAAACAAGCCCTGCAACTTTTGGACACGTATCCCGACAGTCCACAGGGTGCACATCAAGGAACGTTCAAAGCTAGAAGGGCGTTCTTTTTGGGGAGACTAACCCCCATTGCGCTGACCAGGAGAAGGGGGAAGAGGGAGCCTGCAGCGCCATCTAGCGGCCAAAGGAGAAATCGCCGGCTTCTAGACCTGTGTGCACCCTTGGTTCGGTTCACATGCAAAGCTGTGTCACGCCAGGTTGGGAAAACGGGGTTCTGCTGCACGACATCATCCTCTGGAATGACTCAACCCGACAGGACACCTCCTATGATACTCTGCTCCGAGTGACGCTCTCAAACAGGTCCCCACAGCTCCTCAGCCTCCTCCCACCGGGAGGCAGGTGTGAGAGGATTGTTCTCCCCAACTGACAGAGGGAGAAACAAAGGCTGAGAAAGGCAAAGGGCCTTGTCTTCCATCACACAACCTGCTGGGATAGAGTTGGGAACAGGACCCGGGTGTCCTGACTTTCAAACTAACCATCAGTCTGGAGTTTCACACACTGAATGATCAGAATAAAGGGACCTGCAATGAGCTACAGACCAACAACCATTCAGACTGATTCTTCAGCAAGTGTTTTAGAAGCACGAGAACACCAGTGAGAACTTAAAGGAGAACAACAAAGTCCTGAGTCTCCTCCCTGCCACGAGACCCCCTGCTCAGCCAATCAGCGTGAAGACTCTGGCGGTGGGCTGAGGGTTCCCCAGATGGCCCAGGGATGGCTCAGGTTACCGGTGAGGATCACTCTCAGAGCACACTTCCTGTCCCATCTCTTTGGGAGGCCTCCCACCATGAAGGTTACAGAGCAGTCCCCTCCTCGCCCGTTGATACGAAATAGGGCAGGGCAGGGGCTTATTACGTTCCATTTACCCATTCACTGACAAAACAAAACTAATTGGGGGATCGTGTTGTAATTAATTTACCCTCCTGGTGGCCACCACTCCTGGTCCTCTGGTTGATATTGAGGCCAGTCAACTGTACAGAATCGTTTTAATTGGCTCTTAGTCATCGGATCCGCACCAAATACCTTCCAGTTTGCTAGAATGCACTCTAGGGGCGTACACCGTGCCCTAACCCCCGAGCTCTGTCCCTGTCCCATACCTACAGGGTAACTCTGGGCGTCCCCAGGTTCCAACAGAGCATACAATCCGGATTTCAAAAGGTTCCTACCTTATCCAAGGGATCGGTTCTTCACCGTCACCCACAGCTGCTTCTCCACTATATGAGTGCGTTGCACCGTTGTGCCCTCCGGGGTCGATCAAATTGCATCTCCTCCGAGGCCCCCGATGAACTCACCGGTGTGCGCTGGACGTCGGTTCTCGCCGCAATCCTTGACCTCCAGGAGGGGTCCGGGCAAGGCTAAATAGCAGCCTCGTCGCCCACCCAGGGAAGCCAAAAGCTGTTGCCAGCACCCAGTGCGGAGAGGCAAAACAACAGCAGGGGTTGGTTCGCTACACGGTGTGCTTCACTCAATCATCACAACGGGGTGGAGAAGCAGAAAAGTTTATTTGCAGCTGCAAAAAGGTCCAGGGAGAATAGAATCTCCAATCCTGGACCCACAGCAGGAAGTTACACAGGCTTTTATACATCCTTTCTTCAGCATACTTATCCAATAGCAAGCTGCCCTAAGTATCCATCTAGCCAGCCAATCCAGTTCCCAGCTAGTTCCCTTGTTCTCTGTATCATTTGTTAACTTATACATAAAGCTGCTTGATTCAACATTGTTCTTCCATATCTGCCCTGTTTGGCCTTGTTTAGTTTCAGCAGTATGACTCCGCAGCATATTGTTGCAGATCCTCAGCATAACGGCTGCGAGTGCCTCCAGGCGGGGGGACCAAGGACACTTGGGCCTCGTGCAAGGGGGCTTCATCGACACTCGTGGTCTTCCATCCCCTCGAGTTACCTAGTGGCCATGCCCCAGGGTCCCCAACACTAGTGAAACAAAACTGCAGGAACTGAGGGGTGGGGTGTGTGTTTAGTGGCTTTGCAGCCCTGAGCCAATCCCCTGAGCCCCGAGGGCCGGCAGCGCTGGCAGGGCAAGGGCAGGGCTATCCTGCCCTCGAGCCTCTATCTTCATCCAGTGCCCTGCCGGGGCAGCCCCGGAGAGGGGAGCTCAGTCTCAGGGGCACATTCACCCCTTTGCTGTGGGACCCTGTCGGTGCCGCTCATCGTGCTGGCTTCTGGGACACAAGTGCCCATCCTGCAGGGCTGAGCCCCCCTGACAGCTGATTTCACACAAAGACCCTAGCACCCCTCATCGCAAGCAGCTCTTCAGAGATCCCGCTCCCAGTCCAAATCCTGCCAGGGCTGAACCAGCAGAGCGGGTACCTCCGGGGGCAGGTCTCATCCCCAACCCAGGGTGACGTGCTGGGAGCAATGGCAGATTAGCCACTGAGCCTGTGCCCGGGGGTTGCCAGGCAGGCAGGGCAAGGAAAGCCCCCACATTCTGATCCCACTCCCTGGCGGAAGCCGTGGGGGGAGGGCCGGAGAAGCCCCTAGTGCCCCTGAGCCCGCCCCGTGCTGCAGCCCCGGGACTGGAAAACCTCTTGCTGCCTGCCCCGGCCTCAGCTTCTCCAATATGGGGGAAGCGGGGATGGGGGGAGGCCGTCTGGAACAGGGGCAGGGCCTGGGGAAGGGGCAGAAAGGGGTGGGGCCATGGGCAGGGCCACAGGCAGAATGGGGGCAGGACCACAGTTAGAAGGGGTGGGGAAGGGCCCTGCACTTGTTCTGGCCCAGGGCCCCAGGAAACCTTAATTGGCCTCTGGCTGTGGGGTGGCCCATACAGGGCACTCAGTGCCCCCCTTCCCCGTTAAGGCAGGGCCCAGAGCAGACCCCAACCCTTTCAGCTCCCCTTAAAATCATAATGAGCTGCCTTTTTTGAGGCCCCAGGTTTGATCGTTGAGGCCATTGGGCCTGTTGTGGGGACCAGGCCCTGGAGGCTAACACTGACATTTAAAGCACTCACATCCTCATCCCCTACAGGATTTGGCCGACCCCCACCGTGCCTCAGTGTTCTGTTAAATGGGCGCAGAGAAGGCAGAGGCCACCTCCCCGCTCCATCAGAGAGCGGCTGCTCTGCACAGGCCCTGGCACCAGCCACTGGTCTCTGCTACTCCTGCAGCACATGGCTGGGGGAGGCCCCAAAGCCCTAGAGGGGGCCCCACAAAATCACCTCCTTCTCCCAAAATTCTCTCACCAGGGCAGCAGGGTGCATTTACCAAAGTAACTGTGATGCCCTTGGGGCCAGCACCTCAGACCAGGGGAGCCCAGGACATGGCCAGCCCCACTCTGCAGACTGGGGGCAGCTGGCCCCAAGCTCTCCTGGCTGGCTCCTGGTCCCAGCTAGACTCAGGAGCTGTCACTGGAGTTTCCAGAGCTTGGGTATCTCCAAGGCCAGGCTGTCGGTGCCCCTGGGGGGCCGAAGAACCACCAGCAGCTAGCCCAGCCAGGAGCAGTTGTGGGGAGGGCAGGGTGGCAGGGGGCAGAGATGCTGGCTTGGCACAGCAATGGGATAAGGACAGACACCATCTGGCCGCGGAGGCCCCATAACTGACTCCTCTGGGACCAGGTCCAGCCCGTGCAGAGCCTGGGGCTGGGACATGTGTGGGGAGGGGGGAAAGGGGGAGAGAAAGGGCCTCTCGGCAAGGCAAGATTTGCCCTGCAGTTCTGGGGTTTGTCACCATACAGGGACATCCCTCGGTGGGTCCCTTGGCGACAGCCCCTGGTGGCTGCTCTTTGCCAGGCTCTCCTAGTGCTGCAGTCATTGCTCTATTGCCCTTGTCTCCTATGGGGTCTGGCTGGGGTTTCCTGCCGGTCCTGAGGGAGCAGAGAGGAGAGGACGGACGGGCCAGGCCTCTCCTCCCCAAGGGTAGTGTGGGCAGAACAGCTGGTCGTGGCCCCTACACCATAGCATGGCTAGCTGTGCCTCAAGCAACCAAGCCCCTAAGGCCTGTCAACACCACAGTTCGGCTGGCATACATTGCCTTGCATTCACCTCGCTGTGCCCAGCTCTGCACTCAAATTTGTCTTTGGCCAATGTAATTGCTCCCTTACGGTGATGCAGTAAAACCACCTCTCCAGATGGCATTGGCCTACATCTACCCTAACCATCCTCCAGCAACTGTCCTGCAATACCCCATTCCCTGCAACAGTGACCGCAGTGGCCATGTTGTAAACTCCACGCAGCACCCCTCGCCCCATGAAGTGATTCCTGCACTGCAGGGAGCCTGGTCTGCTCCCCGGGGTTCCCTAAACCCACAGCTCATGGTAACTTTACTCTCTGTGAGGCCGTTGTGACGTTGCACTCATATGCTTTATGAAAATATGCTTATGAACAGGAACATAACATGCCTGGAATATGCTTTATGCTAAATGTCCCATGTAACATATCATTAGAAAGCTTAAAATCTACTAAGAGTGTACTACTAGGGGCAGATTGGGGGCATCCCAGGTGCTGGGGGAGGAGGCCCGGGACCCCACTGGTGCTGGGGGAGGGGGCTGCAGTGCGCAGCCTGGGAGTGGGACCCCTGCTGGTCCTGGGGGGTGTGCACAGTTCCCATTGGCCAGGAACCTCAGCCAATGGGAGCTGCGGGGGGCACGGCCTGCAGGCACGGGCAGAGTGGTGTGGAGACCCCCCCCTCCAACCCCTCTGCCACCTAGGAGCTGCAGGGCTATGCCGGTGGGAGCTGGGGAGCCCCCCCATCCCGAGGTAAGCCGCCCCGCATCCCTCAACCCCCTGACCCAGCCCCCTCCCACACTCCTGTCAAGGTTTCTTCCCCACTCTGAATTCTAGGGTACAGATGTGGGGACCTGCATGAAAACCTCCTAAGCTTACTTTTACCAGCTTAGGTTAAAACTTCCCCAAGGTACAAACTATTTTACCCTTTTGCCCCTGAACTTCCACTGCCACCACCAAACTTTATCTGGGTTCCTGAGAAAACGTAGTTTGGACACGTCTTTCCCCGCAAATCCTCCCAACGCTTGCACCCCACTTCCTGGGGAAGGTTTGGTAAAAATCCTCACCAATTTGCATAGGTGACCACAGACCCACACCCTTGGATCTGAGAACAATGAAAAAGCATTCCGTTTTCTTACAAGAAGACTTTTAATAGAAGTAAAAAGGAATCACCTCTGTAAAATCAGGATGGTAGATATCTTACAGGGTAATTAGATTCAAACATAGAGAATCCCTCTAGGCAAAACCTTCAGTTTCAAAAAAGACACACAGAGAGGAATTCAGCATAGCTCTTTTCTCAGCCATTTAAAGAAATCATGATCTAACACCGACCTAGCTAGATTACTTACTATGTTCTAAGACTCCATTCCTGTTCTGTCTCTGGCAAAAGCATCACACAGACAGACACAGACCCTGTGTTTTTCTCCCTCCTCCCAGCTTTTGAAAGTATCTTGTCTCCTCATTGGTCATTTTGGTAAGGTGCTAGCGAGGTTACCTTTAGCTTCTTAACCCTTTACAGGTGAGAGGATTTTTCCTCTGGCCAGGAGGGATTTTAAAAGGTTTACCCTTCCCTTTATATTTATGACAACTCGCGACTGCGCCATGCAGGAGGCCTGTGATGTGTAGGGAGCCAGATGAGATGATCTAAGAGTCTCTTCTGGCCTTCAAGTCTCCAAATCTCTGCAAAACCGAGTGCGGCACATTGAGCATCCTCTGATGGTTCCACGTGTGGCCTGCGTGAACCCTTGCACGACCACTGAGTGTGTGGGGGTGACCCAGGGGGAGCAGCTCAAACACTCACAGGAGCCGGCTCGGGGCAGGACATGAGCCCTGCAGGGCAGGGGTGGGGGTGGCAGTGACATCACAAGGGCCTTTTGCAGCACTCAGCTGATTGGTGAAAGGCGGTTGGGAGGCGGTGACCTCACAGAGAGTCCACGACAACGGCCAGGGAGGACAGGCTGCAGGGCAGGGGGATCTCAGAGACCCCCGGGGCTTTGCTGCAGGGAGTCTCCTTCTGGAGGTGTCTCCTTGAGGACTGAGAGAGAATTCAGGGTCTCGTATGTGAGCGTGAGGTGGAGCCTCTCTGGAGTTTTCTCCTTTCCCACTGCTCATTGAGCGAGAAGACAGACGTCCCTGTGGAGAAGGGAAGAGCCCCAGAGAGGTTTGGTACCGAGGCAGCCTGATCCGCCCGGTGCTGGCCCAATTCTCGGCACGGAAAACAGGAGGTTAAGGTGGGACAATTTTCCCCCAGCTAGGCCTTTGTCCCTTCGAGTCCTTGGGGTTTGACTTTTTTGGTTTCCCTTTTTCTGCTTCCCTCCGTCCACTGGCGAGGAGGGGGCTGCTCTGTAGCCCTCATGGTGGGAGGCCTCCCAAAGAGATGGGACAGGAAGCGTGCTCTGAGAGTGATCCTCACCGGTGACCTGAGCCATCCCTGCGCCATCTGGGGAACCCTCAGCCACCGCCAGAGTCTCCACGCTGATTGGCTGAGCAGGGGGTCTCGTGGCAGGGAGAAGATTCAGGACTTTGTTGTTCTCTTTTAAGGCCCAGCAAATAAGCCAGAACCAATCATCTGCTTGGTGAATTGTTCTCCTTCTCGCTGCTGATTGTCTCTGAGCCGTTCCTGGTTCTCGCTCATGTTCTCCTGCTTCTAAAACACTTGCTGAAGAATCAGTGTGAATGGTTGTTGGTTTTTAGCTCATTCCAGGTCCCTTTATTCTGATCATTCATATTCTGTGTGAAACTCCAGACTGATCATGGAGTCATAGAATATCAGGGTTGGAAGGGACCTCAGGAGGTCATCTTGTCCAACCCCCTGCTCAAAGCAGGACCGACCCCTAACTAAATCATCCCAGCCAGGGCTTTGTCAAGCCTGACCTTAAAAACTTCTGAGGAAGGAGATTCCACCACCTCCCTAGGTAAGACATTCCAGTGTTTCACCACCCTCCCAATGAAAAAGCTTTTCCTAATATCCAACCTAAACCTCCCCCACTGCAACTTGAGACCATTACTCCTTGTTCTGTCATCTGCTACCAGTAGTTAAGACCAAAGCAGACTGTGAAGAACTTCAAAAAGATCTCACAAAACTAAGTGATTTGGCAACAAAATGGCAAATGAAATGTAATGTGGATAAATGTAAAGTAACGCACATTGAAAAAAATAACCCCAACTATACATACAATATGACGGGGCTAATTTAGCTACAACTAATAAGGAGAAAGATCTTCGAGTCATCGTGGATAGTTCTCTGAAAACGTCCACGCAGTGTGCAGCGGCAGTCAAAAAAGCAAACGGGATGTCAGGAATCATTAAAAAAGGGATAGAGAATAAGATGGAGAATATCTTAGTGCCCTTATATAAATCCATGGTATGCCCACATTTTGAACACTGCGTGCAGATGTGGTCCCCTCATCTCAATAAAGATATATTGGCATTAGAAAAGGTTCAGAAAAGGACAACTAAAACGATTAGGAGTTTGGAACGGGTCCCATATGAGGAGAGATTAAAGAGGCTAGGCCTTTTCAGCTCAGAAAAGAGGAGACTAAGGGGGGATATGATACAGGTCTATACAATCATAAGTGGTGTGGAGAAAGCGAATAAGGAAAAGTTATTTACTTGTTCTCATAATATAAGAACTAGGAGCCACCAAATGAAATGAATGGGCAACAGGTTTAAAACAAATAGAAGGAAGTTCTTCTTCACTCAGCGCACAGTCAACCTGTGGAACTCCTTGCCTGAGGAGGTTGTGAAGGCTAGGGCTATAACAGGGTTTAAAAGAGAACTGGATAAATTCATGGAGGATAAGTCCATTAAGGGCTATTAGCCAGGATGGGTAAGGAATGGTGTCCCTATCCTCTGTTTGTCAGAGGGTGGAGATGGATGGCAGGAGAGAGATCACTTGATCATTACCTGTAGGTTCACTCTCTCTGGGGCACCTGGCATTGGCCACTGTCAGTAGACAGGATACTGGGCTGGCTGGACCTTTGGTCTGATCCAGTATGGCCATTCTTACGTTCTTATGTTCTTGTGTTTTCAAACAACAGGTCTTGGTTTTGTTTTGGTGTTTCTCCTACCTGTCCACATTTTCATCAGCACCCTTTGGGAGCTCCCCTTCTTAGGGTGGCTAAAAATCACAACTAAAATTTTTATTTAAATTATGACATTTAAATATTGGGTTCTTATCTACATATTGCTAGTTCTTCTCTTCTATTTTATGTTCTTAAATTGTCAACATGGATGTTTTCTACTTGTTCGTTTTTTTCATTTCCAAAGTGTTAATAAGATTTCGGATTTTATGGCCGGTATAAAAAAATTGCTATTGTAAATTACTGAGAGTTTAAATAACTTTTTATTGTTAAAACAAAATTGTTTTACTGTTGAAGTGACAGATTTTATGCCACCACATGACAAGTTCTTAATAAAAATACACGGAGTCCCTGACGCTGCAAACGCTCACTGAACTTCGAACCACGGGGCTGTTTCCGTGAGTAAAGTTCTGTGTCTGTTTAAGTGTCTGCAGGACCCGGGAATTAATTTTCAGTATTTGGATTTTTGCATATAGCAATTTTATAAATCATGAGACCCAGTGGCTGGGAGGTGTGGGGGCTGCGGGCTCTGGGGTGGGGCTGGGATGAGGAGTTTGGGGTGCAGACAGGGCAGGATTAATGCAGGGGCTCTAGGGGCTGCAGCCTGGGCTAAGGGGGACTCTGCAAAAAGATCTCCAGGCTGCCAGAAGTGCAGATCTTTTGGTGCGGCCCCCTTAGCCCGGGACCCTGGACTGCGGCCACTAACGTCCCTGCGTCCGGCCCTTCCTAGCGGGGAGCAGGGAGGCGGCTTCGTGCACGGCTGTCCCTCCCCCACCGTGCTGGGCTGGAGCTGTGAGCGCCTGGAAGCTCCGCCCACCCGCTGCCCTTGCCTGCAGGCTCCACCCCCACAGCTCCCATTGGCCGGGAACCGCAGCCAATGGGATCTGTGGGGGCGGTGCCTGCAGGCAGACGCAGGGCAGCGCAAGGAGCAACCTTCCCGCCCCGGGGCCGCAGCCAGGGACATCCGTGCCGTGCCGGCAGCTGCAGGGTCACTCCGGGAGGAGCAGCGCAGGGCCAGGGCAGGCAAGGAGCCTGCCTCAACCCCAGTGCGCCCCCAAATGGGAGCTGCCCCAGGCAAGCACCCCGCACCTCACGCCCCAGCCCTGAGCCCCCTCCTGCACCCTAACTCCCTCCCAGACCCCCCAACCCAACCTCCTCCCCTGAGCCCCCTCCTGCACCCTAACTCCCTCCCAGACCCCCACCCCAACCTCCTCCCCTGAGCCCCCTCCTGCACCCTAACTCTCTCCGAGACCCCCACCCCAACCCCCTGCCCTGAGCCCCCTCCCACACCCTAACTCCCTCCCAGACCCCACCCCCACCCCATCCTCCTACCTGAGCCCCCTCCCACACCCTTAATCCCTCCCAGACTCCCACCCCCACTTTCTGCCCTGAGCCCCCTCCTGCACCCTAACTCCCTCCCAGACCCCACCCCCACCCCAACCTCCTTCCTGAGCCCCCTCCCACACCCTAACTCCCCCCAGACCCCACCCCAACCTCCTGCCCTGAGCCCCCTCCCACGTTCCAAACCCCTGATCCCCAGCCCTGCCCCAGAGCCCGCACCCCCAGTTGGCCCCTTCACCACCTTCCGCACCCACCCCCCTGCCTCAACCTGCAGCTCCTCCTGCGCTCTGAACCCTGCATTTTTCACTACAGCCTGGAGCCTGGGGGCCACAAAATCGAATAGCCCTGGGCCCAAAGAGGCTGCGCGGGGGCTCAGGCCAGAGGACTCCCCCAAACCCTCTCCCCACCTGCAGCACGGTGCTCCGGGGGAAGGGGCCTCTCTTCCCCCACGGGCATCAGCGAGCTCCGGGGCCAGGAGAGGGGCCTGTGGCAGCCCTTCATCTCCAGCTGGCTCCCCTCCCATCTACCCCTCTCCTCTCCAGGCCCCTGCTGCGTGGCCCTTCATCGCTGGTGTGCGAGCGCGCGGCTGAGAGGGAATTTAGACTCCAACCCCCTGCTCGAAGCAGGGCCAAGCCCAACTAAATCATCCCAGCCAGGGCTTGGTCAAGCCGGGCCTTAAACACCTCAAAGGAAGGAGATTCCACCACCGCCCTAGGGAACCCATCCCAGTGCTTCACCACCCTCCTAGTGAACTAGTGTTTCCTAACATCCAACCTCGACCTCCCCCACTGCAACTGGAGACCATTGCTCCTTGTTCTGTCCTCTGCCACCACTGAGAACAGGCGAGCTCCATTCTCTTCAGGTCGTTGAAGGCTGCTCTCAAATCCCCCCTCACTCTTCTCTTCTGCAGACTAAATAAGCCCAGTTCCCTCAGCCTCTCCTCATAAATCATGTGCTCCAGCCCCCTAATCATTTTCATTGCCCTCTGTTGGACTCTCTCCAATTCGTCCACATCCTTTCTGTAGTGGGGGGCCCAAAACTGGGCACAGTACTCCAGGTGTGGCCTCACCAGTGCCAAAGAGAGGGGAAGAATCATTTCCCTCGATCTGCTGGCAATGCCCCTACTAATGCAGCCCAATAGGCCGTTAGCCTCTTGCTGTCAGCCTTCATGTCCAGCTTCTCGTCTACTGTAATCCCCAGGTCCTTTTCTGCAGAACTGCTGCTTAGCCAGTCGGTCCCCAGCCTGTAGCGGTGCATGGGATTCTTCCGTCCTAAGTGCAGGACTCTGCACTGGTCCTTGTTGAACCTCATCAGATTTCTTTTGGCCCAGTCCTCCAGTTTGTCTATCCAGCATAGGGGTAGGATCCAACTTTTCATTTCTACTTAATAGCACGTTATTTAATAAAATGGATACATTCAGGAGCAGTAATGGTCTCGATGAGGTTTGAAATGCAATGTCCTGAGCTTGGCCTTGGGGTGACGGTTTATTTGGGACGTTTCTGCTCTGAAGGAGGAGGAATAACATGGGTCTGGATTTCTCAGATTCATTCATCTGCAGAGGGGAAGAATGTGAGAATGGGCCTTCATGGGGTGAGATGGGACCTTCAGGGAAGTCTCTTGACGTGTTTCTTTTAAATTACAGAGTCTAGCAGGGCTCTGCTGTTTATTCCCTGCAGGTATCATGCATTCCTAAATCTGGAAGGTTAGCTCAGTGGTTCTGAACCCGCGGCCTGTGGGCCACTTGCAGCCCAATCAGCACACAGCTGTGGCTCATGTGACATCCTCAGGGGCATTCAGGTACTATCTGTGTTGTGTGGATGCAGCCCACATAAGGAGGGGGCTCAGGACTGGGGCAGTGTGTTGGAGTGCTGGGGGAGAGGGCTCCAGCTGAGGGGTGGGCTCTGGGGTGGGGTTGGGGCTGAGGGGTTTGGGGTGCAGGAGGGGGCTCAGGACTGGGGCAGAAGGTTGGAGTCTTGGGGGAGAGGACTCCTGGTGGGGGTGCAGGCTCTGGGGTGGATCCAGGGATGAGGGGTACAGGCTGCAGCGGGGAGTGAGGAGTCCCCCCCAGCCCTCTCTCTGTGCAGCAGCCCGGGGCCAAGGGAGAGGCACCTCTCCCCGCCTGCACGGCCTTGATAGCCTGCTGCACAGCCGCGCAGCTTAGAGGGAACTTAGGTAGCTGCCAGGCAGCATGAAGGAAACACCACTGCGTGGTGCGATCCCCACATTAATTGATACAAACAGGCTGCTCCAGGTGTCACGGCAGTCACACAGCCAGACAGCTTTGGACAGGTTGGGAGGCACCCCCAGTGATGCCCTGGATGTATGGCTGGAGGAGGAGGAGGAGGAAATTGGGCAGTTACCTCTGCATGACATTTTCCTGGAGTGGCTTCCCTGGGTGGAGTGCCACGTCTGGGCTTGGCCGACTAGCATGGGCTGGAGGGGCAGGATCGAGCTGCAGAGCTGGGAGGAATGGCTGTGGGAACCGGACGTGGGGAGGTTGAAGTGTAGGTTCCTGGAGACCTGTGCAGCGCTCTGCCCGGAGCTGCAGGGGTGGAGTCCTGCCACGAGAGTTCCCCTCGGCCCCAAGAAGCATGTGGCCAGGGCCAGTCTTAGGGCAGGGCAGTGTGGGGCCCTGCCGAGAGTGCTGTAGCCAGGGGGCACCGTGGTGCAGAGGCTGCCTGCGGGGTGCAGCCTGGCGTGGCAAGAGCGTCTGCTTCCCTGCTCCTGAGCAGAGCTCCCCTGCTCCCCACCCCCAGGGTGTCCCTCCCAGCCTGGCTCCACGTTCTGCCCCTGCCCTCTGCCCCTGCGAGCCGGGTCTCCCTGTGACGCTGCACTCCGTATTCTTTACGGAAATGTGCTCACGAGTATGAATATGACGTAACTGGAATATGCTTTATGCAAACTGCCTCTTGTGACAGATCATTGAAAAAGTTCTCATCAACTGAATGAGTTCATCCTATTTGTATGCATGTGTCATTTCCATGTCTGAAGTTAGAAATATGAGGTATAAACGTGGATTACTAATGTCGTCAGACGAAGGGAGGGCCGTTAATGGTATTTCAGGAACTGGATGGCTCCAGTTAACTAGAACTAGTTGTGAATGGTTTTGTTTTCCTGTAAGCCTTCCTGCGGATGTGTGGGCTCGCCCATAAAGTGTGGAGACTGGGGTCTCACAGGGACATGTGACCATGTCACCTGATACTGGAATCCATCTTAAACCAGGTTGTCATAAATATAAAGGGAAGGGTAAACCCCTTTAAAATCCCTCCTGGCCAGAGGAAAAATCCTCTCACCTGTAAAGGGTTAAGAAGCTAAAGGTAACCTCGCTGGCACCTGACCAAAATGACCAATGAGGAGACAAGTTACTTTCAAAAGCTGGGAGGAGGGAGAGAAACAAAGGGTCTGTGTGTCTGTCTATATGCTGGTTTCTGCAGGGGATAGACCAGGAATGGAGTCTTAGAACTTTTAGTAAGTAATCTAGCTAGGTATGTGTTAGATTATGATTTCTTTAAATGGCTGAGAAAAGAATTGTGCTGAATAGAATAACTATTTCTGTCTGTGTATCTTTTTTTGTAACTTGAGGTTTTGCCTAGAGGGGTTCTCTCTGTTTTTGAATCTAATTACCCTGTAAGATATCTACCATCCTGATTTTACAGGGGGGATTTCTTTATTTCTATTTACTTCTATTTTTTATTAAAAGTCGTCTTGTAAAAAAACTGAATGCTTTTTCATTGCTCTCAGATCCAAGGGTTTGGGTCTGTGGTCACCTATGCAAATTGGTGAGGCTTTTTATCCAACATTTCCCAGGAAAGTGGGGGGTGCAAGTGTTGGGAAGATCCAAGGGTCTGGGTCTGTAGTCACCTCGGCAAATTGGTGAGGCTTGTTACCAAACCTTGTCCAGGAAGTGGGGTGCAGGGTTTTGGGAAGTATTTTGGGGGGAAAGACGTGTCCAAACAGCTCTTCCCCAGTAACCAGTATTAGTTTGGTGGTGGTAGCGGCCAGTCCAAGGACAACGGGTGGAATAATTTGTACCCTGGGGAAGTTTTGACCTAAGCTGGTAAAGATAAGCTTAGGAGGTTTTTCATGCAGGTCCCCACATCTGTACCCTAGAGTTCAGAGTGGGGGAGGAACCTTGACACAGGTACTTTTCCATAAGGAACTGGGAGGGTCAAGCTGAAATAAGGACTGCCGCCTTTTGCCAAATCTATATAAGGGGGTGAAACAGGAGGGAAGCTGCGACCAGTCAGCAGAAAGCCCCTGCTCACCATCCAGGATGTCTGCTGGAACTAACATAAACTAAACGGGGAAGGATTGGGACCGGACTAGAAATGCGTCCAGTCTGTGAAAAAAAGCTCATTGGAACATCTTTGAGGGTGAGATATTCCATGGAGCCAGTTTCTTAGTGTATTAGGTTTAGCCTTGTGTTTGTTTTATTTTACTTAGTAACTTACTTTGTTCTGTCTGTTATCTCTTAGAAACACTGAAATCCTACCTTTTATACTTAATAAAATCACTTTTGTTCATTAATAATCCCAGTGTAAGTCATTGGTCCCTGGGGGGAGAGCAGTCTGTGCAGATCTCTCTTTACAAGGAGAAAGAGGGCGAATAATATGAACTCACACTGCGTACAACTTAGACAGGTGAGAGGAGTTTATCTGGGGTTCAGGCTCCCAGGAAGGTGTTGTGCTGGGGCAAGACCCTGTTAACTGAGCCGCCCCAGGGCTGAGGGATTCTCCGTGTCTGAATTTGGCAGAGGGTGTGGCCCTATCTCTGGGTCTGTGCTGGAGGGGGCCTGCAGGGTCTGGCTCAGCAAGGCAGAGTCAAGGGGTGCCCAGGCTGGCAGAAGGGTTAGGCTCCGTGGTAGCTCAGGACATCAAGAGACAGTCCCAAGGGGGGCTCTACAAGTGAACCCGCCATACTCCCCTTCCCCTCCCACCACCACCCCAGATGGACCCAGTCCTGCCGTTCCTCTTTCCATGGGCCCAATGGAAGATGAAGGGGGCCAGCCAACAGGAGCGTGAAGTTGCCAGACTCTTCCAGGTTGGGAAGCGAGGGGAGGGGAAGGGAAGGGACTGGGAACTAAAACTGTAGGGCAGAGAGACAGTAAGTCTTAGGGGGTCCCGATCCAGTCCCCCAGCTTCTAGCCCACCCCCGCTCCCAGGAGGCCCCTCTCTGTGCCCCCACAGCCAGGGGGACTCCTCCCTATACCCAGAGCTCCCAGCCATGTCCACTGTCAAACTTTGACAATTTGGAGGTCCCACCGAGATGGCAAGCGGCTTCACTGAGGCTGTGTGATCCCTGACTGCCTTGCAGGACGATCGTGGCAGCCGGCGCCTGGACGCTTAGTCCAAGCGATCCTCCACAAGACAGAAAGGTACACAGCAGCAGCGCAGTCTAGGCCATTGAACTTGTTGATTCCCACTCTGTTCGGGTAGGGGTCCTTGGATCCAGCTTCTGGAATCAGACGTCTCAGGTAATTATTATTTTTGTGCTTTAACCGGTTTGAGGACTGTCTTGTCTTTGTGTCTATCCGTCTTCCCCGTGGTGTGTGTGTGAATCTGGGAGCCATCTCTGTCCGGAGACTGGCTGACCAAGGGGTCCCCATCCCCACGGTCTGAATAAGTGGAATCTGCACAGCTGCAGCCGCACCACGCCTTGGGTATAACCCCTGGTGTGAAAGCAAGGGCAGTTGAGGCAGTAGCCTGTGGGCTCCTTTCTGTGTGTTGCACCGGGCACCGCTCTGCTGAGCCCGAATTTCCTTCTTGTGTGAGTGCTGTGTGACTTCCTCCTGGATGGGTAATCAGAAGTCTAAGGTAGGACAGTTCCCTAAGGGAACTCCAGCTTATTTTATGTATTTTAGGAGGGGTCCGGACTCTTGTAGGTTTCTTGAAAAATGGTCCAAATTAGCTCTAGAGAACCCCAAATTACAGTGGCCACTGTTAGGTTCTTGGGACAAGGATCGAGTGGATGCTTTAAAAAGCAAACTCGTCCTCCCAAAAACCAAATTGGAGAGAGGAGAAGTAGACTGCTTCATGCAGTGGTGGGAAGAGGCAAATCGTAGATGGACTGAGTCAAAACTCACCTCTCTTAAAAATTCTATCCAAAACCTAACAGTTCAATTGGATGCAGTCTCTCCCACCACTCGTCCGAGCGCTCCCCTTTGCCCAGTCCTGTGCAATGATCCGGATCAAACCCGACCCCCACCATACTCCTGCGCAAATAAGAAATCAGAGAAGGAAAAATCTTCAGTGACTACAGATAATGAAAGTGAAGAAGATACCCTCATTGGCCTCGCAGCTCTGCAAAATATTATGAAGAAGAAATCCAAAGCAGACTGCAAAGATTCTCTTGACATCTCTTCTTGGAAAAGAGAACCTGATGGGAGGTTAATGAGAGACTCTGATCAAACTGTTGTGGCACCCTTACGAGTCCTTAAGATGGGAGAAAGTGAGTCCATATGGGATTATAAGCCCTGGACTCGTACAGAACTTTTATCTATAGTTAAAAGTTTTCCCAAACCACAGGAAAACTCTGTCAAAATTGCTGAGGAGTTTCTGTTAATCTGTGAAACCTATGAACCCTCTGAGACAGATCTTCTCCAACTGTGTAAATTGTTAGCTCCTGCCAGTTATTATGAAAAATGGTTGGCTGCCGCAGACTGGCCAGCTGAGGCACGCCACTCAACCATAAAAAGTACTGGCCCAGATTCGGCATCCAGAGACCGGTGTATGGCTCTTTGGAAGCGCCTGCATCAAGCCATTCCCAAAGTGTGGTCTCCTAAAACAAACTGGACAGCAATACGTTGCTGTAAGCAAGGGCAAGGAGAAAGCCCAGGCGACTATAGGTCCCGGCTAACTGATATTTTCCTACAATATTCAGGAATACAAGAGCCCGATGTAAATGGGCAGGGGGCCTTGGCACATGCATTTGTTGATGGTCTTCTCCCTGCCACAGGAAGCATGTTCAAACGAATAAGTGTGGGATGGGAGACTGAAACCATGGACAAATTGCTGGCAGTAGCAGAGCATTGCCACCGCACTTTAAAAGGAAAGGAGGAACAGTCCTCCCAAAAGTTAATGGCTCTGCAGATACAGCATTATTCAGGACTAAGCAGACCACACCGGGGACAGGGACGGGGTTGCGGAAGGGGGTAGGGGCTGGATTAACTGGGGTTTGTAACTACTGTAAACAGCCTGGACACTGGAAAAAAGAGTGTCCAAGACGACCTAATAATTGTATGGAAATCAAGTGAACCCCCCGCTGGTTCCTTCAGCTGATCCCCAACCCTATTTTTCACCCCAACAATGACGGGATGCTGGGGAACCTCACAAAGTTTTAGCTCCCTTATTACCTCTGTCCCCTACTGGAGAATGTGTCCTGACTGTAAATGATCTCTCTCTCCCTTTCCTTGTTGATACTGGAGCTTCTCTTTCTACAGTCCGCACCACTGACTTGCCTGAGGTTCCCCGATCTGGAAAATCTGTGTCTGCTGTTGGCATTACAGGGATCCCTACCTCTTTTCCCCTCTCAAAACCTTTGTCTGTTCAGGTCAGTCCCCTCTCTGAGGAGCATGCATTCCTCCTCTCTGATGCCACCCCTGCAAACCTTCTGGGACGGGACTTGCTATGCAAACTTGGCTGTTCTATTTACTGCTCCCCAGATGGTGTCTATCTGCAAATCCCTCAGTCTTCCTTATGTGATTCTGTAGCCTCCCTGCTGTCTGAAACTTCCCTCTCCACTCCGGTCCCTTGCTGTCCTTTAACTCCGTCCCTAGAGCACCTAATCTCTCAGGTTCCTTCCTCCCTATGGCCATCTCACCCATCTGAAGTGGGCCGATTAAATACTGACCCAGTTCGGATTACTGTAGACAATTCCAAACCTCTGCCTCGCCTGTCTCAGTATCCTTTGAATCCTGAGGCAGAGGCTGGGATTGCTCCAGTTATATCTGCATTAAAAGAACAAGGAATTATTGTCCCTTGTTCCAGCCCCTGTAACACCCCTATCCTCCCAGTTCAAAAGGCTGATGGCAAATCATGGTGATTTGTTCAAGACCTTCGAGCTATTAACCGTATTGTCATACCTTCTTTTCCAGTGGTTCCTAACCCTGATACAATACTAGCGTCTATTCCTCCAAATGCAATCCACTTTACTGTTGTAGATTTGTGCTCCGCTTTCTTCTCTGTCCCAGTTCACTCTGAATCCCAGTATCTCTTTGCCTTCTCCTACAAGGGTCAGCAATATACATGGACTACCCTTCCCCAGGGGTATACAGAGAGTCCATCCTATTTTTCTCAAGCCCTAGCCAGGGATCTCGCTGATCTGGTTTTCCCATCAGGGTCCACACTGATCCAATATGTGGATGACTTACTCCTGTGCTCCCCCTCTCTGTCTGCCTCAGAAACTGATTCACTAACACTTCTCACAGCTTTAGCAAACAAGGGTCATAAGGCTTCTTGCACAAAATTGCAGCTCTGCCAAACCTCTGTCACATACCTAGGCTTCCTTCTCTCCCAGGGCTCCCGTACGCTCTCTCCAGCCCGGGTACAAGCCATCCTTAGCTTTCCCCAGCCTTGGTCTCCACGCCAGGTCAGAAAATTCTTAGGCATGACAGGGTTCTGTAGGCAATGGATTCCCCAATATGCTTCTCTGGCTAAACCACTCCAAGAACTCACTCGATCCTCTGTACCTAACCCCATGCCATGGCCACTTGAAGCAAATGCTGCTTTCATCTCCCTTAAGCAGAATTTAGCCTCTGCCCCTGCCTTAGGGTTACCTAACTATGACAAGCCTTTTACCCTTTTCTGTCACGAACAATCTGCTTGTGCCCTCGGGGCTCTTACTCAGGAGCACGGTGACAGAAATCGCCCGGTGGCTTATTTTTCTGCAACCTTGGACCCTGTAGCCCAGGGTTTACCCCCTTGCCTACACGCTGTAGCTGCTGCAGTGCGCCTGGTCGAGATGTCTGAGTCCCTTGTCCTCCGCTCTCCTCTCGCTCTCATGGTTCCCATTCTGTGGAAACTCTCCTTCTGCAACGCAACACGGCGCACCTCTCCTCTGCTCGCCTCTCTAGGTATGAACTTCTGCTGCTTTCAGCCTCACATATCACTATTAAGCGCTGCTCCCAGTTAAACCCTGCTACCCTCCTTCCTTTACCTAGTGATGGTGAACCCCATGACTGCCTTGCAACTGTCTCCGCTATCACTGTCCCGCGCCACGACCTTTCAGATGTACCTCTCCCTAACTCTGACCTGGTATTATTCACTGATGGGTCCTGTTATAGAACTGACCAAGGCCACCTTCTTGCATGGTATGCTGTGGTCTCTCTCTCTGAGACCATAGAAGCTGCGCCCTTACCCTCTGTGACCTCTGCCCAGGTGGCTGAACTGATTGCTCTAACCCTTGCCTGCTTTCTAGCCGAGGGGCTCTCTGCCACTATTTTTACTGATTCTCGGTATGCCTTTTGGGTTGTGCATGACTTTGGCATCCTCTGGCAGTCTCGAGTTTTTCTTACCTCCACTGGTACCCCATCAAGAATGGCCCCTACATTGCCGCCCTCCTGTAGGCAGTTTTACTACCGTCTGCCTTGGCAATTGTTAAGTGTACTGGCCACTCAGCGGCAGACACCGAGGTGGCAAAAGATAATGCACTTGCTGATGCTGCTGCAAAACATGCCGTCACTATAAAACCTTCACCAGAAGCGTTTCTTGGTCCCCTCTCTGTCTCTGTAACGCCACCATCCCTGTCTCATCTCGCTCAGCTCCAGGATTCTGCCCCAGAAACAGAGAGAGACTCCTGGAGTGCTTTGGGTTGCTCTTTGCATTCTGATTCCCTTTGGCGATCGCCCACCGGTACCTCTGTAGCCCCCCCTCACTCTACCCGTCTCTAGCCGCCCTGCTACATGTCAGCAAGGAGGGGATGGTCTCTGCTATGAGTAAGGCGGGGTGGTGGGCTCCCCATTTCAGCCCCTTTGCAACCCGCCACTGTGCTGCTTGTGTTACTTGTCAAAGCCACAATGTCGGCAAATCTGTAAAACTAATACATGGGTTCCGGGGTTTGCCTCAAGCACCTTTCCTACACTGGCAACTTGATTTTGTACAAATGCCAAAGTGTCAGAAATATGAATTCATTTTCGTTATACTATGTCTGTTTTCGGGTTGGATTGAAGCCTTTCCCTGTCGCAAAGCTGATTCATTGCTCGTTGCAAATTGTCTGTTAAACCACATTATCCCGACCAAGGGAATTCCTGCCACTTTCTCTAGTGACCGGGGAACACATTTTACTGGAAAAATTGTACAACATCTAAACTAGGTATTACATGTCACCCCCCTGTTGCACTGCCCTTACCATCCACAGAGGGCAGGGGCAGTGGAAAGGCGAAATGGTGTGCTTAAAAATAAGCTGGCAAAAATCTGTAGTTCCGCAGGGTTAAACTGGCCAGCTGCTTTACCACTGGCCCTTATGGAAATTCAGTCATCCCCATCCCAGAGACACAAACTGAGTCCATTTGAAATCATCATGGGAGGCCCTATGCGAACAATGGCTACTATTACCCCAGCCCCAGACCTAAACCTAACTCACAGCACGCTCCTCCAGTACTGCAAAGGGTTAATGCAAGCGGTGAGCTCCTTCCATTCGTAGGTGGGAGCAGCTTGGCCGAGGGAACCCACCTCTGCTGCCTGTCACACCCCTGAGCCTGGTGAGTGGGTCTGCCTGCGGCACCACCTTCGGAAGCCCGCCTTGGAACCCCGGTGGGAGGGTCCGTACCAGGTACTGCTCACCACCCAGACAGCAGTGAAATCATCCGGCATCGCTGCACGGATCCACGCCTCACAGTGTAAGCCAGCGCCACCTCACGGGGACCAAGCACCTCTGCAAGACCACGCCGAACCAGCTTCAACCCCAGAAGACAAAGAGGAACAGCCTGCAACTCCTTACAATCTGCGCTCTCGCAAGGGTTGCCAGAAGCAGAAGGTAAGCAGGCAGCAGGACCCAACAAACAAGAAGCAGCAGTGAGCCGAGCGCCTGCTGCCTGGTGGATGTAAAACCGTGAGTGCGGTTCCCTCGAAAGGGGTTGTCGGAACCAGAAAGGGTCGTGCTTCCAACATGTGTCCTTTGAGAAGCTTAATCCTCAGCTCCTGTGTCCTGAGGGTCTGGGGAATCCAGAGTGACAGTGACAATTCTTTCATCCAACAACAGGTGCAGATAGCCCAGATCCTGAATATTTCTAATTGCTGGGTCTGCAGCCACATCCCAGCTCGCTCACAAGCTAGTATCCCCACCATGGCAATCCCTGTGAATTCCTCAGAGCTTGCTGGAGAACCCTATCCACTTAAAAGGACATGGAAGGAAAATGACACTTGGGGGCTGGGAAAAACATATGTTCCTAAACTTATACGTGTGGTGAAAGGAAAGGGCCACTGGTGCTGGGTGTGTAATGGGACAGGGCTGAATGTAGGGAGGAGCAGCTGTCTCCAATACATCGTGTCCCATGGTGTATGGGACTATTCAAACAAGGTTGGAGAATGGCGAACCGGGTATGGAAAGATAAACTTCCTCTCAACCTGGGACCAAACCAAAGATTCAATCTCTTGCTCCCCCTACAGCCTCCCTGAGAAAAACAGCACCATCTACAAATGTCCTGGGAATGCTACCTCTTCTCCCAGTGAAAATCATCCTGTGCCCTTTGGGGGATACTATTCCTCCTTCGTAAATTCTTACATGTCAAAGGGTTGCAGTCAAACCTTCCCAGCTTGTAGCCAGACAGCCAGCCCCCCTCTCTCAGACCAGCATTGCTGGAAACACAGGAGGAAGCCAGAACAGGGCACTTAACATATATTCCAGCACAGCCTTTGAAGCTGTGAAAGCACAGGTGTGCTGCTACAATGTGCCTCTGGGAACAGATACGAGGATTAAGCTCACAGCAGGCAGAGGCCCTGTGACAGACATGGCTTTTAGCCCCTACTAAATAGCATGATGCACACACCCCAACATCCTAGGTGGGAAAATATTTTCCCTGGTAAAAGAAATGTCCAGTAGTCGAAACTTATTGTTTCTCTTCTTTGCAAGTGTAAACTACTCTTGCGAAAGCTGGCGTCACCCAGACAGACCAGCCTCAATTTGGCATAAGAAAGGAGAAAGAGAATAAAGGAGTACAGAGGTATAAGTAGGGGACCTACAGCACCATGATTTTTGAGTGCTTTTCACTATCTGTCTGCTGGTCAGATAAGTGACAGCCTCCCAAGGCTTCTGCAGCTAAGAGGGTCCCTACGCCTTGTTCCTTATTCGTCTTTCCGCGGAATTGAGTGACCGATCCTGGCTTGGCACCGCTGGAATCGAGAGATGCAAGGAGGGTAAGAAGCACCCACACCTGATCTCCTATCTTTAGTGTACACATATTTTGAAATAGAGCTCTATACTTTGTTTTCTTTCTTTGGGATTGTGGCTTCAGTTTTGTAACTTGTTTGTGTGTGTAACATCTCTACATTTAAATAAGTAGGCACTAGCAATTTTGTAACCACATGATTAGAATCTAGCTTAATAAATTTTGGTAACCATTTGTGCATAAGCCTGACTTGTTTTCTCTGGTTTACTGTAAAGCAGCCAACACAATTAAAGAACCTCAGCTGTTTTGGCTCTAAAGCCTGGCCATTAGGTGAGAGTACTAAGAGCCTAGCGTTGAGTTGTGCCGCCTCCACGGGGCAAACTCTTGGGGCACCTGACACTCAATCCTGGCTGCCCGCTGCGAAGGAGCTCTGAGCTCTAGCAGTTAAAGTCACTGGTGTGGAGAGGCTCTTAGTGCTGCCATTGGGGCGCCTGTCAGTCAGTATTGACTGCCTGCTGCGAAGGAGCTCTGAGCTCTAGCAGTTAAAGTCACGGGTGGTTAGGACCTTGGGGCATCCTTCAGCCTAGCCCGGGCTGCCCTCCGCGAAGGGACAGTGCGTCCTAGCGGTTAAAGTCACGGATGGTATAAACGGGCATAGCTGGCACCTCACCAAACATCCTTGGCCGTCGGCTAACAGAAATTGGCGTCACGAACAGGATTGTGATATAGGCTGCACTACAGTAACACAATGAAACCAGTCATGATAAACACCACAGAATTCCCTGAGCTAGAGAAAAGTTTGACCCAAGAGGGATGGGGAAATCCTCTGTGGAGCAAAGAACTGCTGGAGAAATATTGGGGAAAACCAGCAGAGATCTGGCAGCATTTCTGTAACTGGAGAACTGCCTGCAAGATGAAGAAAGGAAAAGGAAAAGGTGCTTGTATATGGCTGCTTACTAACATTTGGCAAGCTGCCTGTAAGGATTATCATAGTCTGGCAATAGAATTTAATAGGCTGCAACAGGAAAGGGACACACTGCGCCAGGAATGCCAGAATTTAGATACCAGAGTAAGAACACTGAATAGGGATATGAAACATCTTCAGAAAAGATTACTTCCCTTAATTGAGAAAGAAGGGATAGAACGAAGGGAAAAGCTGGAGACTAAAACACGCAGAATCAACCGGGCTAAAGTTGAGACTGCTCTCTGGCTAGACCCTGAGGAATGGGATGGAGACATTTGGGATTCAGCAGATGAGTCCCCCTCCTCTGAGGAGGAAGGTCCCTCTGTAAAATTAAGACCAGCTATCACACATCACAAATCAGAAGAACATGAGGAAAATTTGAGTGGGGCAGAGCTGGATGAAGAAGGGGATGACAATTATCCACCCACCTCTTCAAAAACAAAGAAGGGAGGTAAAAAGGGAAAAGGGAGTAAAGCTCCAACACACTTTACCAAAATTACCACCTGCCAATATACTCCCATGGAGTTAAAAACAATCCAGGGAGATTTTGCTAAAAAGCCTGAGGAAGGTATAATAGAGTGGCTGGTCCGCCTCTGGGACACTGGGGGTGGATATATACGCCTGACAGCCCAAGAAACTGAGCGCCTTAACTTAGGTGCAGGAATATTCTTAGAACATTCAGAGGGGAACACCCCTAAAACACTTTGGTCTCTGGCTTGTCGATGGGCAAGAGGAATTTACCCAGCAGACCGAGATGAACCCACAGTAATGCACTGGACCAACATAGATGAGGTAAAAACAGCTCTATTAACTGTGGCTGTCATTAGCATGCTTGGCCAAAACCCTCAAGAGTTAGCCTATGAAAGCCCATGGGAGGGTCAGGTAGATGTAAATGATCTCAGACCCCTGCTTAAGGGAGTTCCGAGTAACCACAGGGCTATGGCACTGTCCCTTAGATCAGAAGCTGCAGCACATAACAGTACCTTTCGGGCACTGCTAAACCTTCTGGTGTCATACTTTAGAGAATTCGGAGACATCAGAGCACTGACAGGCAAAGCTAAGATGCGTTCCCTTCAGGGAAACAAGGGGGCACCATCTAAAGGACATAAAAACAAGCGAGAGCCAACCCAGGAGGAAAAGGAGCTTAGAGCCAAGTTGTGGAGACAATGTCTGGCTTTAGGTTATTCCAGAGATGTGATAAATGGACTGCCCACAGAGCGGCTAAAATTATTCACCACCTTTAAAAGAGCTGACTGGGAGACAACTCATGCTACTCCCAGTGCACCTCTGCAGCTCTCTCCTCTTCCCCACCTGCAGACACCCGGTATACTCCATTGCGGCGGCAACTGCAAGAGTTACCAGAGCAGGGAAACTAGCTTGCGGGGGTCAATCTCCTCTCCTAATAAACCAGCTTAAATCCAAAGAGGAGAAAACAACAGCAAAAGACCCCCGGATACATGTAACTGTAAATGACAAACACATTATTCCTTTCTTAATGGACACAGGGGCTCAAAGGTCCATGATTAAGCGAGAAAGTTTTCAGGGCTCGCCACCTACTGGCGGAAAGCAGGTACTTGTTACAGGGGTAAATGGCAGTACCATAACTTACCCATTAGTTAAGATAAAACTGGATATCCCCTTGCAACCCCACCATCAGCCCCGAAGATATGAGGTGATTTTGGGCAATGCCAACATACTGGGCATGGATGTGTTAAGAGGAAAAAAGGGAAGGATTAATGGGGAAAGATGGGCTTTTGGAGTCAGTTCTGTTCCTCATGCCACCCACCTGGAAGAGGAAAGCCCTCCCCACTATTCTGTAAACTTACTTAGCAGCGCGTCTGCTCTCCCACCCTCAACAGTAACAAACACAACGCAGTATAATGTCCCAGCTGAGGCCATAAGCCCTGTTACTGACCTGATCAAAGATTTGGAACAGCGAGGAATTTTAATTCGTACCCACTCTCGCTTTAATTCTCCTGTGTGGCCCATCAAGAAACCAAATGGCAAATGGAGACTCACTATAGACTATAGGAAGCTAAACAGTAACACTGGACCATTAACTGCAGCAGTCCCTAGCATAACAGATATTGTAAACACCATACAAACCTGGGATAAACCCTGGCTAGCAGTATTAGATGTAAAGGACATGTTCTTCATGGTCCCTTTGCAACCAGCTGACCAGGAAAGATTTGCTTTTACTTGGAAAGGTGTACAATACACTTTTACCCGAATGCCACAAGGGTTTAAACACTCACCCACTATTTGCCATGGGGCACTGGCAAAGGTCCTAGATGACCTTATACTGCCACACAATGTACAAACTGTGCAATACATTGATGACATCTTAATAGGTGGGAAAACCTCAGAAGAGGTACAGGAGGCTATGAATCAAATCAAAGGAGCACTAGAAGCCCTTAATTTAGAGTTACCAGCTGAGAAATGCCAAGGTCCCTCCCAAGAGATAAAATTCTTAGGTACCGTATGGATGGGAGGTCGGAGGTCTGTGCCTAATGACACTGTGCAAGAGCTAAATCAGGCACCCTCCCCTGAAAGTAAAGATCAATTGAGACAGATTTTGGGAACCCTGGGGTTTTGGAGAAAACATGTACCTGGCTTTGCCATTATAGCCAGACCATTGTACAATTTGTTAAAGAAAAGTGCTGCCTGGGAATGGGCTCCTGCCCATGAGGAAGCCCTCAGGCAACTGATAGGGGAGATACACACCTATCAGGCTCTGGGTCCCATACATCCTGAAGCCCCACTCCATTTGTACCTAACTGTGGGAGCCACTGGAATGTCTTATGCTCTCTGGCAAGACAGTGACTCTGCTCCCAGACGACCAATTCAGTTTGGTTCCAAGTCATGGCAAGGGTCACAGGCTAACTACACGCCTTATGAGAAGGTGCTTCTGGCAGCTTACACAGCCTTGAGAGAAACTGAGGAATTAACTCAGGATAAGGACATCACAATTCACACTCCTCTTCCAATCATTACACCTATATTGGAAGGGAAAGAGTTACCACCTGGTGTAGCACAAAAGATGACTATCCAAAGATGGGCACTTTACATACACCACAGGGTAGGGAGTGCAGACACTGCACAAAACCCCACTATGATTCAGGAATCCCTATGGAAAGTAGCAATGCCTGATGAATTCCGCCTACCTCCACAGCAGTCTCCCATTAAGGATGCTGCCACATTTGATTCTAAGCCTGAGGGAGTATGGTTCACTGATGGCAGTGCCAGGCTGGTCAAAGGCAAATGGAAGGGAAAAGCTGCAGCAGCGCCTGCAGACACCTCTGCAGCACCCCTAACTGCTGAAATTGATGGGTCAGCACAACGTGCAGAATTGGCTGCAATTAAACTGGCCTGTGAAGCAGGAGCCACCACAGTATATACGGACTCCTATGCGGTATGGGCAGGTGCCACCCAGTGGATCACTAACTGGAAAAATAACCACTGGGAAATAGGAGGTAAACCAGTCTGGGGACTGGAATACTGGAAGTGGTTATATCAGCATGGCCTGCAAGAACCCCTGTCTATAGGACATGTCTCAGCTCATCAGAGGAATAATACCCCAGCTGCACAGTTAAACGATTTAGCCGATGCAGCTGCCCAGCTCTTTACCACACAAGTAGAATGGGAACGCTTATATTCATGGTTACATGATAATTTAGGACACACGGGAAGTGATGAGTCAGTGCGGCAAGCACATATCAGGGGGTGGCCTATCACCCACAGACAGGCTAGAGACCTGGTGCAAGCCTGCACTATTTGTGCTGAGACTAGAAAACATATAGCAGAAGGACAAAGGTTTGCCAGGCTAAGAGATGGAAAAACACTATGGGCAACCTGGCAGGTCGACTATGTCGGACCACTGCCCACTACAAGGCAGAGGTGGAAATACATCTTGACTGGGGTAGAAATTGTTTCAGGGATTGGTTTTGCATATCCAACCCGATTGGCAACAGGGTTGTCCACAGTTATGGGACTAAACCGCTTAACAGCAATTGTCCCAATGCCTCAAGAAATCCAATCAGATAATGGTTCGCATTTTAAGAATAAACTTGTAAGGGAATGGACCCTTAACCATGGAGTCCAATGGACCTTCCACCTTCCATATCGACCTCAATCTAATGGCATGGTCGAGCACTGGAATGGGTTGCTAAAGAATCACTTGAAGCCTACTGATGGCACATGGGGAGACAGACTGGACGAAGTGGTGCAGAGATTAAACAACAGACAGACTCCTACAGGAAGTCCAATCAGCAGGGGATTCTTCCCTACAGGGAAAGCTATCTCCCCTGCCAGAACACCACTGCACAGTTCCAAGTATGCTCCCGGAGATACTGTTGTGATTAAACACCCAGCCCTGGGAACCTTTACCTGCGTTTTGCACACCTATAAAGAGAAAGGTGTATGGAGTGCCTTAAATGCTGATAAAAGGCTAATAACCATTACAGAGGCTTGGATCGCATCCAAGACCGGCTGACCATGTGATTTATTGCAGGAATGGTCCCATGGTTCCGAGCAACCTGCCAGCTAACCTGTCAGCAAAATGGACCATGCAGCAGACCTGTTTGATCACTAGAGACTACTATGGACTGTTGATATATTTGCCATTACTTATAATAGCAGGTGTAATTTTTGCTTTTAGTGTTAAAATAAGTTTTTTAGCTAGAACACGACCCACCAGAGATATGTTCCTGCAAGCCCTCATGATCCTTCTGTTGGCTCCAGTCACCTTGGCAATACCAGAACATCCTCTTCGGGGAGCAATCCAAACCATCGCCTCAGCTGCTGGTGCTACAAATTGCTGGATGTGCACCTTGCTAGATTCAACCAATGCACTGGGAATTGAATTTTTACCACTACATGCAGTGGCTGAGAATGGACAAACCTCATGGATGCAATGGTTAGCTCAACACTTGGGATTTTCCCTCTCCCCGTTTTTACATTCGGTTGTAAATACTGTTTTAACCATTTTAATTATTGTAATTGTTTTTTGTGTAACTTTGTGTATTATGAAGCGTTTGATTCAAACTGCTCTTTCCTCCACGCAAATCAGATACCTAGAGCTAAAAAGGGATCCTACCCAATTCCGCGAACCCTCATCCTCTAATTTGGTTGTTGGGTATTTCTAGATTTCCCCAAGGAGGGCAAGAGGTGCTGGCATCACTGCCACCTTGCAATCTGGGATGTAGTGTGGTGCATCAGGGGATGGAATGTAGCCAGACAGCCAGCCCGCCCCCACCCCTCTCAGACCAGCATTGCTGGAAACACAGGGGGAAGCCAGAACAGGGCACTTAACATATATTCCAGCCCAGCCTTTGAAGCTGTGAAAGCACAGGTGTGCTGCTACAATGTGCCTCTGGGAACAGATACGATGATTAAGCTCACAGCAGGCAGAGGCCCTGTGACAGACATGGCTCTTAGCCCCTACTAAATAGCGTGATGCACACACACCAACATCCTAGGTGGGAAAATATTTACCCTGATAAAAGAAATGTCCAGTAGTCGAAACTTATTGTTTCTCTCCTTTGCAAGTGTAAACTACTCTTGCGAAAGCTGGCGTCACCCCGACAGACCAGCCTCAATTTGGCATAAGAAAGGAGAAAGAGAATAAAGGAGTACAGAGGTATAAGTAGGGGACCTACAGCATCATGATTTTTGAGTGCTTTTCACTATCTATCTGCTGGTCAGATAAGTGACAGCCTCCCAAGGCTTCTGCAGCTAAGAGGGTCCCTACGCCTTGTCCCTTATTCGTCTTTCCGCGGAATTGAGTGACCGATCCTGGCTTAGCACCGCTGGAATCGAGAGATGCAAGGAGGGTAAGAAGCACCCACACCTGACCTCCTATCTTTAGTGTACACATATTTTGAAATAGAGCTCTATACTTTGTTTTCTTTCTTTGGGATTGTGGCTTCAGTTTTGTAACTTGTTTGTGTGTGTAACATCTCTACATTTAAATAAGTAGGCACTAGCAATTTTGTAACCACATGGTTAGAATCTAGCTTAATAAATTTTGGTAACCATTTATGCATAAGCCTGACTTGTTTTCTCTGGTTTACTGTAAAGCAGCCAACACAATTAAAGAACCTCAGCCGTTTTGGCTCTAAAGCCTGGCCATTAGGTGAGAGTACTAAGAGCCTAGCGTTGAGTTGTGCCGCCTCCACGGGGCAAACTCTTGGGGCACCTGTCAGTCAATCCTGGCTGCCCGCTGCGAAGGAGCTCTGAGCTCTAGCAGTTAAAGTCACGGATGGTATAAACGGGCATAGCTGGCACCTCACCAAACATCCTTGGCCGTCGGCTAACAGGAACATCTGAGCCCAATAATAATAATTATTATTACTAGCACTGGTCCTCCAGTCTGTATCTGGGAAGTTAAAGTCTCCGATGATCACACAGTTCCCATCAATATTTACTTCATTAAAAATGTTAAAGAGGGCTCTATCCATATCCAAATCAGATGGCAGTGGTCTATAGCACACTCCAAGCACTATCCCAGGGGAAAAAGAAAAGGAACACTTGTGGCACCTTAGAGACTAACAAATTTAAGTACTCCTTTTCTTTTTATGGATACAGACTAACACAGCTGCTACTCTGAAACCTATCCCAGGGGAGGCTCTAGGAGCTTTCTTTCCCAATGTGATTTCTGACCTTGAAAACCTCTATAGAAGGAGATTCCACCACCTCCCTAGGTAACCCATTCCAGTGTTTCACCACCCTCCTAGTGAAAAAGTTTTCCCTAATATCCAACCTAAACCTTCCCCAGTGCAACTTGAGACCATTACTCCTCGTTCTGTCATCTGTTACCACTGAGGACAGTCTAGATCCATCCTCTTTGGAACCACCTTTCAGGTAGTTGAAAGCAGCGATCAAATCCCCCCTCATTCTTCTCTTCTGCAGACGAAACAATCCCAGTTCCCTCAGCCTCTTCTCATAAGTCATGTGTTCCAGTCCCCTCATCATTTTTGTTGCCCTCCACTGGACTCTTTCCAATTTTTCCACCTCCTTCTTGTAGTGTGGGCCCAAAACTGGACACAGCACTCCAGATCTCCAGAATAGATATGTGGACAGAGTTGGCAATGGGTTTGTTGGAGGGATCGGTTCCTGGGTTAGTGAGGAAGTGAGCTGTAGCTCACGAAAGCTTATGCTCTAATTAATTGGTTAGTCTCTAAGGTGCCACAAGTCCTCCTTTTCTTTTTGCGAATACAGACTAACACGGCTGCTACTCTGAAACCTGTTTTTGTTGTGTGGTTGCTGGTGAGTATTTGCTTCAGGTTGGGGGGCTATCTGTAAGTGAGGGCTGGCCTGTCTCCCAAGATCTGTGAGAGTGAGGGGTCATCCTTCAGAATAGGTTGCAGATCCTTGATGCTGTGCTGGAGAGGTTTCAGTTGGGGGCTGAAGGTGACGGCTGGTGGCGTTCTGTTCCTTTCTTTGTTGGGCCTGTCCTGGAGTAGGTGACTTCTGGGTATTCTTCCCTTCAGCAGGTAGTTTTAAGATCGCTTGATAGAGATCCTGTAGGTGTTTGTCTCTGTCTGAGGGGTTGGAGCAAATGTGGTTGTACCGTAGAGCTCGGCTGCAGACAATGGATTGTGTGGTGTGGTCTGGATGAAAGCTGGAGGCTCACCACACGATCCATCGTCTACAGCCGAGCTCTGCGATACAACCACATTTGCTCCAAACCCTCGGACAGAGACAAACACCTCCAGGATCTCTATCAAGCATTCTTACAACTACACTACCCACCTGCTGAAGTGAAGAAACAGATTGACAGAGCCAGAAGAGTACCCAGAAGTCATCTACTACAGGACAGGCCCAACAAAGAAAATAACAGAACGCCACTAGCCATCACCTTCAGCCCCTAACTAAAACCTCTCCAACACATCATCAAGGATCTACAACCCATCCTGAATGACGGCCCATCACTCTCACAGATCTTGCGAGACAAGCCAGCCCTTGCTTACAGACAGCCCCCCAACCTGAAGCAAATACTCACCAGCAACCACACACCACACAACAGAACCACTAACCCAGGAACCTATCCTTCCAACAAAGCCCGTTGCCAACTCTGTCCACATATCTATTCAGGGGACACCATCACAGGTTCTAATAACATCAGCCACACTATCAGAGGCTCGTTCACCTGCACATCCACCAATGTGATATATGCCATCATGTGCCAGCAATGACCCTCTGCCATGTACATTGGTCAAACTGGACAGTCTCTACGTAAAAGAATCAATGGACACAAATCAGACGTCAAGAATTTTAACATTCAAAAACCAGTCGGAGAACACTTCAATCTCTCTGGTTACTCAATTACAGACCTAAAAGTTGCAATTCTTCAACTAAAAAACTTCAGAACTCTCCACACAATGTGCATGACAATCAAGTTGGGCCATTTCCTGCAGAAATCCAGGTTCTCTCATCCCCCCACCCCCCTCCCAAAAACCACACACACAAACTCACCCTTCCCTGCCTCTCTGGAACACACCTCAAGGTAAAATCCTCCAATACGAGAACACCCAAACTCCCTCCCAGATACCGCACGCCAAACCTCCTACTGCACCTCAACCCCCGTCCCGTCCCTGGCCCCACCCCGGAGCCCACCCCACCCACTGGAGCTGCCCCCCTCCCACACTCCCATCCCCTGCCCTGGCCCTGAGCCCGCTCTTCTACTCCAAGCCTCCAGGAGCCCCACAACATCTAATAGCCCACAGGAGAGTTAATCTGGCTCTTTCTGCACTCTGTTATTTGTTAATTTTTTTAATCAGTTGGTGTTATTTATTTTTTAAGTGTCCAACTCTACTAAAAAAAGTCAGTCTGGAATATTTCTTTCAATATGTAACGTTCCCCAGAGCATCAATTCCTAAGAAAATCAAAACTGCAACGTAGTTCAAAATAAAGGTGAAAAGCCATCACAAATGTTCAGATGGTCAAGAAGACGTGAGAGACTTGGAAACAGCAGGAGACAATCAGAAAACATCCATTGTATCCGACGCGAAACATGTTAGCAGCACAGATGACCTCAGAGGCGAGGCAGGCACCCTGAATGCAAGACAAAAAAGAGCTAAGGGCAGAAAAGGTGGGGGAGTAGCACTGTATGTAAGGGAGCAGTATGACTGCTCAGAGCTCCGGTACGAAACTGCAGAAAAACCTGAGTGTCTCTGGATTAAGTTTAGAAGTGTGTGCAACAAGAGTGATGTAGTGGTGGGAGTCTGCTATAGACCACCGGACCAGGGGGATGAGGTGGATGAGGCTTTCTTCCGGCAGCTCACGGAAGCTACTAGATCGCATGCCCTGATTCTCATGGGTGACTTTAATTTTCCTGATATCTGCTGGGAGAGCAATACAGCGGTGCATAGACAATCCAGGAAGTTTTTGGAAAGCGTAGGGGACAATTTCCTGGTGCAAGTGCTAGAGGAGCCAACTAAGGGGGGCGCTTTTCTTGACCTGCTGCTCACAAACCGGGTAGAATTAGTGGGGGAAGCAAAAGTGGATGGGAATCTGGGAGGCAGTGACCATGAGTTGGTTGAGTTCAGGATCCTGACGCAGGGAACAAAGGTAAGCAGCAGGATACGGACCCTGGACTTCAAGAAAGCAGACTTCGACTCCCTCAGGGAACGGATGGCCAGGATCCCCTGGGGGACTAACTTGAAGGGGAAAGGAGTCCAGGAGAGCTGGCTGTATTTCAAGGAATCCCTGTTGAGGTTACAGGGACAAACCATCCCGATGAGTCGAAAGAATAGTAAATATGGCAGGCGACCAACTTGGCTTAATGGTGAAATCCTAGCGGATCTTAAACATAAAAGAAGTGGAAGGTTGGACATATGACCAGGGAAGAGTATAAAAATATTGCTCGGGCATGTAGGAATGTTATCAGGAGGGCCAAATCGCACCTGGAGCTGCAGCTAGCCAGAGATGTCAAGAGTAACAAGAAGGGTTTCTTCAGGTATGTTGGCAACAAGAAGAAAGCCAAGGAATGTGTGGGCCCCTTACTGAATGAGGGAGGCAACCTAGTGACAGAGGATGTGGAAAAAGCTAATGTACTCAATGCTTTTTTTGCCTCTGTTTTCACTAACAAGGTCAGCTCCCAGACTGCTGCGCTGGGCATCACAAAATGCGGAAGAGATGGCCAGCCCTCTGTGGAGATAGAGGCGGTTAGGGACTATTTAGAAAAGCTGGACGTGCACAAGTCCATGGGGCCGGACGAGTTGCATCCGAGAGTGCTGAAGGAATTGGCGGCTGTGATTGCAGAGCCACTGGCCATTATCTTTGAAAACTCGTGGCGAACCGGGGAAGTCCCGGATGACTGGAAAAAGGCTAATGTAGTGCCAATCTTTAAAAAAGGGAAGAAGGAAGATCCTGGGAACTACAGGTCAGTCAGCCTCACCTCAGTCCCTGGAAAAATCATGGAGCAGGTCCTCAAAGAATCAATCCTGAAGCACTTGCATGAGAGGAAAGTGATCAGGAACAGCCAGCATGGATTCACCAAGGGAAGGTCATGCCTGACTAATCTAATCGCCTTTTATGATGAGATTACTGGTTCTGTGGATGAAGGGAAAGCAGTGGATGTATTGTTTCTTGACTTTATCAAAGCTTTTGACACGGTCTCCCACAGTATTCTTGTCAGCAAGTTAAGGAAGTATGGGCTGGATGAATGCACTATAAGGTGGGTAGAAAGCTGGCTAGATTGTCCGGCTCAACGGGTAGTGATCAATGGCTCCATGTCTAGTTGGCAGCTGGTATCAAGTGGAGTACCCCAAGGGTCGGTCCTGGGGCCGGTTTTGTTCAATATCTTCATAAATGATCTGGAGGATGGTGTGGATTGCACTCTCAGCAAATTTGCGGATGATACTAAACTGGGAGGAGTGGTAGATACGCTGGAGGGGAGGGATAGGATACAGAAGGACCTAGACAAATTGGAGGATTGGGCCAAAAGAAATCTGATGAGGTTCAATAAGGATAAGTGCAGGGTCCTGCACTTAGGACGGAAGAACCCAATGCACAGCTACAGACTAGGGACCGAATGGCTAGGCAGCAGTTCTGCGGAAAAGGACCTAAGGGTGACAGTGGACGAGAAGCTGGATATGAGTCAGCAGTGTGCCCTTGTTGCCAAGAAGGCCAATGGCATTTTGGGATGTATAAGTAGGGGCATAGCGAGCAGATCGAGGGATGTGATCGTTCCCCTCTATTCGACATTGGTGAGGCCTCATCTGGAGTACTGTGTCCAGTTTTGGACCCACACTTCAAGAAGGATGTGGATAAATTGGAGAGAGTCCAGCGAAGGGCAACAAAAATGATTAGGGGACTGGAACACATGAGTTATGAGGAGAGGCTGAGGGAGCTGGGATTGTATAGCCTGCAGAAGAGAAGAATGAGGGGGGATTTGATAGCTGCTTTCAACTACCTGAAAGGGGGGTCCAAAGAGGATGGCTCTAAACTGTTCTCAGTGGTAGCAGATGACAGAACGAGGAGTAATGGTCTCAAGTTGCAGTGGGGGAGGTTTAGATTGGATATTAGGAAAAACTTTTTCACTAAGAGGGTGGTGAAACACTGGAATGCGTTACCTAGGGAGGTGGTAGAATCTCCTTCCTTTGAGGTTTTTAAGGTCAGGCTTGACAAAGCCCTGGCTGGGATTATTTAACTGGGAATTGGTCCTGCTTTGAGCAGGGGGTTGGACTAGATGACCTTCTGGGGTCCCTTCCAACCCTGATAGTCTATGATTCTATGATTCTATGACAGGCCGAAGAAATCTATACTGCTTAGGGCTTATAGAGCCATTCACCAAATGGAGAGAGGCCTATCCCACAGAGAACTGCACTGCAAATACCACCGCTAGAGTCCTTTTAGAACAAGCTTTTAGTAGGTTTGTGTGTGATTTAATATATCAGGTCCATTTAATATATCCATCACAATGGGTATTGCCCCCACTAATGTATCCTCAATAAAGGTAAAGGTCTTCCTCCCTAGTCATCAAATGGATCATATTGAACTAACATGTCAAAAATGTACTGCTCTTTGCAATAAGGCTCCTAAGGAGGTTGTAAAATCAACATTTTGTGAAATGGAAGAACACCCTAGAAATTTTGGAGCAGTATGTCACACTTTGTTAAAACTAAATGTTTCTGTAAATGATACTGGGAATTGGGAATTGAAAGGTCCTTTTGGCTTAGTGAACAGCAGAGAGGCTTACAGAGGGAGTTTGCCTGGGATCTGCCTGAGAGGAGGTACACTAGGGGCTGCATTAAGGAGGCTGTGTTGGTGAGTATCTGAGTGTCTGTTGTGGGGACAGTTTGACAGTTTGACCTTGTGCTTGATTGGTTGTTTGAAAAGTGTGAATTGGGAGTGCTTTGTTCCAGGTGAGCCTTGAGTGGGTCTGACTGTTCTAAAAAGTCAGTCAGCTGCGAACCAGCTGAGCAGTGAACAACAGAGAGGCTAACAGAGGGAGTTTGACTGGGGAAAGCCCACTGAGGCTTACATCTTGCCGGATTCTCTGAATAGTTACTACAACTCCTGAGGAAGGTCGTAGAAGGAAGGTAATATGGATGGCGGGTGTTCAGCTGTTGTGACCTGCACTGGATGTGCCACGTCTGTCTTTCTTCCACAGGACAGAAATGACTTTGTCTGTAGAAAGTGCAAGCTGGTCTCCATATTGGAAGAGAAGGTTCAAGATCTGGAGCAACAGGTATCGACACTGCATTGCATAAGAGAAACTGAAGATTTCCTGGACAGATGTCAGGATATGCTTCTACGGACACAATGTTCTGAAGATTCAGAGCAGGCTGCGCAGCGGGGACAGGAGGATGGTGAAGAAATTTGGCAGCATGTGACCTCCAGAAGAAGAAAGGGGAGTGTACATGTACCAGCAAAGCAGATACAGGTAAGTGACCGTTTTCATGTTCCCTCCACAGGTACTAATGCAGAGAGTGGACTAGATGATACATCTGAGGGAAGGGAACAGAAGGAGACTCCACCGATTGGAAGGCATGAGACGCACTGTCCTAGGGTTGGGGGTTCCACGACCACCGCTCCCAAGAGAAGGAGGCGGGTGGTGGTGGTCGGGGACTCTCTCCTCAGGGGGAGAGAAGGATAAAGGAGTTTGAGGCGCAAGTGGTGTTCTCGTCCATCCTCCCCGTGGAAGGAAAAGGCCTGGGTAGAGACCGTCGAATCGTGGAAGTCAACGAATGGCTACGCAGGTGGTGTCGGAGAGAAGGCTTTGGATTCTTTGACCATGGGATGGTGTTCCAAGAAGGAGGAGTGCTAGGCAGAGACGGGCTCCACCTAACGAAGAGAGGGAAGAGCATCTTTGCAAGCAGGCTGGCTAACCTAGTGAGGAGGGCTTTAAACTATGTTCACTGTGGGAAGGAGACCAAAGCCCTGAGGTAAGTGGGGAAGCGGGATACCGGGAGGAAGCAGGAGTGCGCGAAAGGGCAGGGCTCCTGCCTCATACTGAGAAAGAGGGACGATCAGCGAGTTATCTCAAGTGCCTATACACAAATGCACGAAGCCTGGGAAACAAGCAGGGAGAACTGGAAGTCCTGGCACAGTCAAGGAATTATGAGGTGATTGGAACAACAGAGACTTGGCGGGATAACTCACATGACTGGAGTACTGTCGTGGATGGATATAAACTGTTCAGGAAGGACAGGCAGGGCAGAAAAGGTGGGGGAGTAGCACTGTATGTAAGGGAGCAGTATGACTGCTCAGAGATCCGGTACGAAACTGCAGAAAAACCTGAATGTCTCTGGATTAAGTTTAGAAGTGTGAGCAACAAGGGTGATGTTGTGGTGGGAGTCTGCTATAGACCACCGGACCAGGGGGATGAGGTGGATGAGGCTTTCTTCCGGCAACTCACGGAAGTTACTAGATCGCAGGCCTTAGTTCTCATGGGAGACTTCAATCACCCTGATATCTGCTGGGAGAGCAATACAGTGGTGCACAGACAATCCAGGAAGTTTTTGGAAAGCGTAGGGGACAATTTCCTGGTGCAAGTGCTGGAGGAACCAACTAGGGGCAGAGCTCTTCTTGACCGGCTGCTCACAAACCGGGAAGAATTAGTAGGGGAAGCAAAAGTGGATGGGAACCTGGGAGGCAGTGACCATGAGATGGTGAACTTCATGATCCTGACACAAGGAAGAAAGGAAAGCAGCAGAATACGGACCATGGACTTCAGAAAAGCAGACTTTGACTCCCTCCGGGAACTGATGGGCAGGATCCCCTGGGAGAATAACATGAGGGGGAAAGGAGTCCAGGAGAGCTGGCTGTATTTTAAAGAATCCTTATTGAGGTTACAGGGACAAACATCCCGATGTGTAGAAAGAATATTAAATATGGCAGTCGACCAGCTTGGCTTAGCAGTGAAATCCTTGCTGATCTATATACAAAAAAGAAGCTTACAAGAAGTGGAAGATTGGACAAAGGACCAGAGAAGAGTATAAAAATATTGCTCGGGGATGCAGGAGTGAAATCAGGAAGGCCAAATCACACCTGGATTTGTAGCTAGCAAGAGATGCGAAGAGTAACAAGAAGGGTTTCTTCAGGTATGTTAGCAACAAGAAGAAATCAAGGAGCGTGTGGGCCCCTTACTGAATGAGGGAGGCAACCTAGTGAGAGAGAATGTGGAAAAAGCTAATGTACTCAATGCTTTTTTTGCCTCTGTCTTCACAAACAAGGTCAGCTCCCAGACTACTGCTCTAGGCAGCATAGCATGGGGAGGAGGTGACCAGCCCTCTGTGGAGAAAGAAGTGGTTCGGGACTATTTAGAAAAGCTGGACATGCACAAGTCCATGGGGCAGGATGCGCTGCATCCGAGAGTGCTAAAGGAGCTGGCGGATGTGATTGCAGAGCCATTGGCCATTATCTTTGAAACTCCTGGCGATCGGCGGACGACTGGAAAAAGGCTAATGTAGTGCCCATCTTTAAAAAAGGAAAGAAGGAGGATCCTGGAAACTACAGGCCAGTCAGCCTCACCTCAGTCCCTGGAAAAATCATGGAGGAGGTCTTCAAGGAATCAATTCTGAAGAACTCAGAGGAGAGGAAAGTGATCAGGAACAGTCAGCATGGATTCACCAAGGGCAAGTCATGCCTCACTAATCTAATTGACTACTGTGACAAGATAACTGGCTCTGTGGATGCGGTGAAAGCAGTGGACATGTTGTTCCTTGACTTTAGCAAAGCTTTTGACACGGTCTCCCACGGTATTCTTGCCAGCAAGTTAAAGAAGTATGGGCTGGATGAATGGACGATAAGGTGCATAGAAAGTTGGCTAGATCGTCGGGCTCAACGTGTAGTGATCAATGGCTCCATGTCCAGTTGGCAGCCGGTATCAAGCGGAGTGCCCCAAGCGTCGGTCCTCGGGCCGGTTTTGTTCAATATCTTCATTAATGATCTGGAGGATGGTGTGGATTGCACCCTCATCAAGTTTTCAGATGACACTAAACTGGGAGGAGAGGTGGATATGCTGGAGGGTAGGGGTAGGATACAGAAGGCCCTAGACAAATTAGAGGATTGGTCCAAAAGAACTCTGATGAGGCTCAACAAGGACAAGTGCAGAGTCCTGCACTTAAGACAGTAGAATCCCATGCACAGCTACAGACTAGGGACCAAATGGCTCGGCAGCAGTTCTGCAGAAAAGGACCGAGGGGTTACAGTGGACGAGAAGCTGGATATGAGTCAGCAGTGTGCCCTTGTTGCCAAGAAGGCCAGTGGCATTTTGGGCTGTATAAGTAGGGGCATTGCCAGCAGATCAAGGGATGTGATCATTCCCCGCTATTTGACGTTGGTGAGGCCTCATCTGGAGTCCTGTGTCCAGTTTTGGGCCCCACACTACAAGAAAAATGTGGAAAAATTGGAAAGAGTCCAGTGGAGGGCAACAAAAATTATTAGGGGACTGGAGCATATGACTTATGAGGAGAGGCTGAGGGAACTGGGATTGTTTCATCTGCAGAAGAGAAGAATGAGGGGGGATTTGATAGCTGCTTTCAACTACCTGAAAGGGGGTTCCAAAGGGGATGAATCTAGACTGTTCTCAGTGGTAGCAGATGACAGAACAAGGAGTAATGGTTTCAAGTTGCAGTGGGGGAGGTTTAGGTTGGATATTAGGAAAAAAAACTTTTTCACTGGGAGGGTGGTGAAACACTGGAATGCGTTACCTAGGGAGGTGGTGGAATCCCCTTCCTTAGAAGTTTTTAAGGTCAGGCTTGACAAAGCCTTGGCTGGGATGATTTAGTTGGCGATTGGTCCTGCTTTGAGCAGAGGGTTGGACTAGATGACCTCCTGAGGTCCCTTCCAACCCTGAAATTCTATGATTCTATCATTTAGAATTTTTGTAGCCCCTGTGCCATACATTAGTTTCGTGGGACTACTTGTAGTAAAAAGGGATGTATCTTGCACTTTGATGATAAACCCTCACATTGTATAAAAAAATTGGTTTTAAACGTTCAAGTTTCTGTAATCCCTATGCATGCAGAATGTGCCCGGTATGTAACCCCTTTGCTAATGGAGTGGATGGCATGGGTGCAAGGTAATGACTTGCAACCACCATCTCCCCACAGAAATAAGAGAGATCTAGCTGCTAAGGTCCTAGGAGGGGTGGGGACTGGACTAGGAGTGCTAAATACGGTGGATCAGCTGTTCCTGGCATTCCGTATAGGTGAAGTGGGACATGATATCTTCTCACTAGCCAATCCCCTCTCTGCAGCATTGAATGATTTGGGTGAACTAGGCTGTCGTGTTGCTAACACGTGACCAGCGTGGTTAGAAGTGCAGGAAATGGATCACCTGCAGGTGACAGGAGCACGGGAGACGCTGCAGCCTGGTCTGACAGAAGCCCTTGCATGTGTCCAAGCGCAGCAGCTGCTTCTCGATATTGCAAAGGCCGTAACCAGGGCTGGTGAGAATGGGAACGGGCCGCAGGAAATTCAGCACGTTTTCTGGTCTCATGCCACCAAATTCGCGAAAGAAAAACAGCAATGGTGGAAAATGGTGAATTTCACCTATGAGCATGCTAATGAGACTATTGTGGCATCCATACTTCCTTTAAGGGATGCGACAGAGGAAATAATTCACCCCCCTGATTCCTTTGGGAATGTTTGTAAACAATTCCCTAATGCTGCCTACGGAAAATACCAAATGGGTGCATGTAAGAGGAGAGCAATATTATCCTTTACATTTACAAGCTTGTGTGGAGGAAGCGAAAGTGGGTTTACCTGTACCACTGGGGTATGGGAGGAGACCCATCTTTGTTTAGATCCCCATGAAGGTGTTAGGGAAAAAGGGTTTCCCTCCATCTAGGGTTGGAGGGTGGCCTTCCCTGGACTTCTGTATTAGCCAAACAAACACAGAGTCAGGACTCTTAGATAAAATGAGGCACTTTAATGCTAGCAAGTACAACAGCTGAAGGGCTCACCAATTCCTACACAGAGGAATATGGCGAAGCCCAGAACAAAGAACAAGGTAGAGCTTTTATAGCTTGGTTCACCATACTTTGTGATATCTCTTCCAGTTCAAACCGGTCAACCCCTGTTGGTCTGAGTCCTGAGGTATGAACATGGAGCCCCATCTGTATAAGGACTTCTCTCCCCAAACGGGGAGTACAGGTTACACATAGTTCAAATTCTTTCGACCCATAAACATAGGGAAAGGAGAGATAAGCAGAGAAAAAAGACAGAAGCCTAGCTTTACATGATTATAGGGTTGTTTTCTGGTTCTTTTCTTATCAAAGGGAAATGTAACTACCGGCTTCACCATCCTATGCATTTTCAAAATTCAGCGATAGTGGTTATTGATAGTCATTGTTTGTGTATAAGAACTTGATGTAAAGATGTGTTCATTAATGGTTTTTATCTTATTGAACACGATGCAGGAGATAATAGATGTTTACGTGCAGTTTTTTCTGTGAGGGGCCGCGCTACAGACATGAATCTGTCAGATGTGGAAGTGAGGAGCATAATAGCATTTTACACTACATATGACCATCTTCCACCTATTCATATCGGAGCAGACCTCCAAGCACTGAAACATTTAATGCACCATAAGGAGATGGTTGACCACCTAAAACAGCTTCAACAGCATGGAGCTCACACTTTCCTCATGGTACATCATTCTGAGGGTCAAATCAGAAAGGTATTAAAAAGAATCGGTGATAAAACCAAATCATCCAGCTGGTGGGAAGATCGTTTTACAGCTCGATCAGGTAAAGATAAAAAGGCTTGGGAAATTCCGCTCCATCCAATTGGAGTAATACTGATCAGACAGGTGGTTATGGTCGTATCTCTAGTAATTATATCTGTGTATGTGTGTGCAAAAAGTAATTTAAAGCTAAAATTCAGCGGTGATGCCTTTTGTAATGTGTCAACCTGCATAACTTCATTATGGGTTCAATGTTCAATGGTATTCATGTAACAGTAATGCCAGATGTTTGTTAAAATGTTCACACCTGTCAAGGAGGGGATATGGAAGGTGATTTTGGTACATGGTCATATTCTGTGATGAATGTTGCTGCAATTAAGAATGGAGTTTAGAAATTCAAGATGGCGCACATGATTGGAAGGGTTTGAACTCCATCTTGGTACCCTTTCTTCCTGGCATTTTCCCGCCAAAACTCTGTGTCCGTGACAGAACCGGAGGAGCAGAGAACTGGCTGGGCCCGGTGGGGCAGGGCCCGTCAGCGTGCGCCTCAGGAATGTGCGCCACGGCGAGCGTACGAGGGAGGGTCGGGGGTGACCCAGGCGCTGACCACCATGGAGGCAGCCAGGGCCAGGTTCTTTCCGCGGCATCGGATCAAGACTCCGGCTACTAACATCTGTCAAGGACTCGGATACTTACCTGACTCCCATCATCCACCAAACGCCCCAGTGCAGGCTTTGCTGTCGGCCCAGATCTGTTGATCTCCTGCTTCGGCAGTAGAGAGCCAGATCCTCCGATGCTCCAGAGATCCTGAGATGGACCATCCGTTGTCGGGGTCCTCCTTCTGCAGCTTGGAGAGAGAGAGTCATTATTTTTTGGGCATTTATTAGTTTAACCAAAGGACAGTTTAAGGGTCTGGGCTTTATGCCCCTTGCTGGAATCTATGGGGAGGTATTTGTAGTGTTCCCCACAGTGAATCTTCCCCCAGTTGTATCTATCCCTTAATAAATCATCTTCCTGTTTAAGGTTATATTCTTTCTATCCTTTATTTCAGTGCAACATGGGTGGGAGGCACAGAGATTTCTAATGCTCCCAGTTGATAGATGCTGGTAGGAGTCGGACCTGTTGAAAATGTCACCTCCTTATTATTCCTGACAGAGATTTGGGGGTAACAGTGCGGAATGAATGTTGTTCTCTGCACCAGTATGGAGATGAGGGGTGACCCCTCCCCTGTACATTGCTGCTCAATCCAAAATTCATTCTGCACATGGACGGTGTGTGGTAGGCTGAAGGGTTCGGCGTGTGGGAGGGGGCTCAGGTGGGGCAGAGGGTTGGGGTGTGGGCTGCTGGGTGGGGCCAGGGATGAGGGGCTCAGGGCTAGGGCAGAGGGTTGGGGTGCAAGAGTGTGAGGGGTCCAGCTGGGGGTGCGGGCTCTGGGGTGGGGATGAGGATGTGGGATTTGGGATGCAGGTTCCTCCATCTACTCTCCAAGATGCTCTGGAAATAAGACGCCGTGTCCTGTGATGAGCTCACACCCAAGAGCAGAGGGTGTGAGAACTCCAGCAACTGAGAGGGCAAGGGATTTACCCTCAGATTGTTTCAAATGCTGCATTCGTCGGCTGACATTGAACAGCAACGCTCAGCTAACATCGTGGAGAAAGGAATTCTCTGCTAAGGATTCAAGGTGCCCCTTTGGCCAACTCCACCCCTTCCCTGAAGGGAGTGTGCTCAGAACAACCCCTCCTCAGCCAAACACACACAAACCCAGCACAAAGCAAGGGAGGGGCTTGCTTGGATTGTTTTACTTTTTACTTTACAAAAGGTTTTTTCAAAAGCATTTCCTGTTCCCCATGGGAAGGAAGTGGATGGTTGTGGGGAAGGGAACTTCAGCGTGGTGGAGCTGGGAATTTGGGGAGAGGCAGAGGGAGGGGAGTGGGTGAGGGGGTGAAGGGGCAGTTGCGGGGGAGGGAGGCTAAAAGGGGTCAGGTGGGGCAGCTAGGTGAGGGGTTTGGGGGTAAGACTGAAGGAGGGCAGTTGGTTGTAGGGGGGGAAGACTGAAAGGGCAGCTGGGGAGAAACCTGGGATGGGGGGAAGGTTGAGGGGAGCGATGAGGGGAAGGGGACCAGGGCAGTTGGGGGAGGCTGAAGGGGGGCTGAAGGGGTGATGGGGGGAAGGGAACATTTGGAGGGAGGCTGAAGGGGTGATGAGATATAGGGGGCTGGGGCAGAGAGACAGCTGCGGGGGCTGCTCATCCCCACGGGAGGGGAGGAGGAAGAGGAGCTCCCCTGGTATCAGAAGCTGCTTCTTTATTAGAACTTTCTACATTCCTGAGCAGGGTCCCGGGATCAAAAGTTTCGACAGGGAACTAGAGAGATTCCTGGTGGCTCGGTCCATCGATGGCGATTAGCCATGATGGGCAGGGATGTTGTCCCTAAACTCTGTTTGTCAGAAGCTGGGGAAGGGGCGACAAGGGATGGATCCCGGCATGATTCCTGTCTGTTCATTCCCTCTGGGGCACCGGGCACTGGCCACTGTCGGCAGACGGACACTGGGCTAGATGGACCTTTGGTCTGACCCCGTCTGGCTGTTCTTTGCTCTTCTGTTCTTATCACCTGCTCAGTGACATCTGCAAGTTGCTGCCCTCACTCACCACCAGCATCTGCTCCCTGCAACCAAAGGCAGGGAAAATCCCCCTGAAGGGGGGAAATTGGAGGGGAGTGATGGGCAGAGGGACAAAACTGGGAGCGGATCAGGGGTTCAGAAAGGGGGACTGCCCTGCCAGATAGGTGCAGAAGAGAAAACCCCCAGATAGAGGGTGGCAGAGGGGATAACAGTTACCACAGTTGGGGTGAGCCATCAGCAGCCGTTCCAAAAGGGGGTGTGGTGGATGGTAGAAGGACTTGTGTTCCTCACTGGATGGTCCCTCTCAGCACCCCCTCCCCAGGGCTGTGGTGTTAAAGGCCCCGGGGGGCCCAATGCCCAGGCACCGCAGCTCTTCTCTTGCTGACATGGTGGACTGAGCTGCCAGTGGAAACTCGATTCAGGGAAATAGTTTACACCCTCCCCCCAAACCCCCTCAGCATAACGCAAACGGATACTTTGATAAGTGTTAACCCAGTTTCCAAGAATTCCTGGCCAGTTTCCGTCTCTATAACGTGTCTGCTTGGAGCCTCATAGGAGCTCAAAATTTGTCCTATCTGCTGTTCTGATTGCCTGAATTGGTCTCCCTGTCCCGAAACCCCCTGGATTTCTGTCGTTCCGCATCTTTTCATGATTGATTTCTAACAATGTTATTTGGATGACACTGTCCAGTGGAGCAGGAACCCACCGGAGAGGTCAGAATTAGGAAACCCCGGTGATCCAATCCCCCTGGCCTGAGCTCTTTTATTATTTAGCCACGGGGAACCAACTTCCACAGGAGCGCGGGAGAGAGGCCCACCACAGCACCGTGCTTCACACACTGACCTGAAACATGGGGACCCTGGTTCAATCCTTCCTCCCTTGCAGGCAGTGGGGGGTGATGCTGGAAGCACCAGCTCATGCTCAGGCCTCCCTGAGCCACAGATCAAGCCCAAAGGCAAGCTTGGCTCAGTGGCAGGACAGAGCAGAGGGTCCAAGGGGAGTGTCTGGGACTCCCTCTTCAGGCTGTTGCCATGCCTGGGGAGTTGGCTCTTGGTGGGTGAAAGCAAACTATCGAGCTCCCAGTCCCCATGGGGTGTGTGCCCTGGTGTGTAACACTCTGCCCTGAGGTTGGTACTCACGCCCCGAGCTACGCTCCGCAGCTGGACACAGCCCAGGTGAGTGCTCTGAGAGACGGGTCGGGCTCGGACACCTCCCCCTCCTCAGTCTCTCCCATTCAAGGGCTTGGCTGGCTCCCTGCCCTGTGAGCTGGCTTTCGGGAGTTGTATTGTAAGGTCCCTGTGTGGCCCATGCGCCGTACGGGGAGTTTCGGCACCTAACTCTGCTTGGTGGATCCGTGTTGTTCCTGTGATTGTCTAGCTGTCTAAACCCATGGCCTGTGACGCTCAGCATTGCCACACCTCCGTCCCGTCCTGGGCTGCGCCCTGTGTCACCAGTCAGCTCTCTGCAGAGCACAGCTGAGCAATTCCTGATTGACAGGGGTGTGTCCAGGAGAAGAGACAGAGCACAGACTGGAAAGGGACACCTCTCAGCAAAGCCCAAACGCTGCTCCTAGAGGCTCGCTATTGCCTGTGGGTGCTGGAGGGGGGCAATGTGATGGGATCCCCCTGAGGTGCAGCCTGGGACCTAAGGGACCACTGTGCCCCCTGAACCCTCTCCAGCCTGGGCTGTCTCTCCCAATGCCCTGCTAGTGACCAGCAGCACCCCGGCCAGGTGCTGTTATCACCCAGCTTGATTGCATGAATGCTCCCCGAGCCACTCCTGAGTCACACAGGGAGGCACCAGCCGGATCCCCCCAGCTCCCAGCCCTGTATCTCAGGAGTAGGCTCTCTATCGTACGAATTGCTTCCCCACTTCAGCAGTGGAAAGTGGCTCTACGCCAGCCTTTGATGACTGAGGAATTTACCATCCACTTCAGGGAAACTCACTGGTCAAGTTAAACAGGTCAACAAGTTTACTGGCAACAAAATAGAGATTTTCAGTGGTATTAAGTGAAAGGCAAAAAATCCGAGTTAGTTACCAAAGGAAATAAACACCTAAGCGCACAGTGTGAACTCCCAACCCTCCTAGACTGGGCAACAACAAGATGAAGCCATTTTTCTCCCCCTCCTGGATTTTGCAGTCCAGAGCACCCAGATTTCTCCCTTGAAATCTGGGCCAGTCCCCCCAGTTTCAGTCTCAAGTCTTCAGTGTCCTTCTTGCTTGCAGTGTCGGTGGGGAAAGGAGAAAGGCCAAGCATGGGCCCCAGGTTTGGGTTTGGTTTTTGCACCCTCAGCCCGTGTGCTTGGGAAGCCCCAGTCCAGGCATGTCTGGGGCGGGGTCGGGGCATTGCTCAATCTCCCAGCAAGGTGGAGCAATTCCCTTGCTGTGGCCTCAGGCAGGGGAATCATTGAATGGGAGCTTCCTTGCTGGGCAATGGCTCTTGATGGGTTGTATCACAACCCACCCGGGGGTTGCTGACCTTCCTTGCTGGTATCTCCTAACCTTTCCCCTGATACATGTAAACCATGCCGTGCAAGGCAACATCACAATTCAATACAAGATGAGGAATATAGGGGTTACAGGGCACTGAGAGGAGTAGGATTTTATGTTTTCATTTTGCATAATGAAAGAGAAGGGATAATCATGTATTAAATGGATTGATGTAGGATAGGATTTGACCATATTCTTCCAGCCACCCTTTCTGAGAGCAGGAAGGAATGGCCTCGTGGGCCATTGGTAAAGGTGCATCATCCAGATTCTGATGTCTGTGAAAAGGCCTCACAAATGTCCAGATGGTCAAGAAGACGTGAGAGACTTGGAAACAGCAGGAGACAATCAGAAAACATCCACCGTATCCGACGTTAACATGTTAGCAGCATTGATGACCTCAGCGGCAAGGCAGGCACCCTGAATGCACGACAAAGAAGAGCTCAGGATGGGAAGCCAACAAAACCACCAAATGATAACAGCGGAAAACCCGGAGGTTAACCCCATTTGAGGACTAACGATTGCAGCATGACATTGCAAAATCCACAGACGAAAGTGGGAATTGACAAGTCTAAAGCTGGGTTGTTTTGCCATAAGACTCTGGGTTCAGTCCTGCAAAGCCTTGGAGCATCGGATCACGACCGACGGAGCCCAGCTCCTCACTTGTGTTCAGTCTAATATTAGATTGACAAGAGCTACAGCAAACTGGTAACTGTAAAACCATCTGCAGGATGTGTGTGTGTGTCTGTGTGATTAAATGCGTATGCTTACAGTTGTATTTTCAATAAATGCGGCGTATTGCCTTTTCCCCTGAAAAGATCCCGTGTGCTTCTTATTAGCATAAGACGCTCCCCCAAGGTGTAGAGTGTCACAAACACATCTCATGACTCTGCCCCCAACAACTGGAACTGGGACATGAATGTGGAAGAAACAAGAAGAATTGTGTAAATGGTTTATTTACAGTAACTGGACAGCAGGAAAGTAAAAGGAGCTGAGAAGGATCTTTCATAAGCACAACATATGGCAAGGAGACCCAGAGATTTTGAGAACACTTTTCTTAATGGCACTAAAGTCACAGAAATGGCCAGGAAGTAACCCAGGGAATTAAGGAATTACCAGCTCACTTGAATAAATCTCTCTGTCCCACTCACTGTCCGTTCCTTCTCCTTTTGCTTTGTTGTTGGTCCAGGAGTAGCTTTTTTTCCCCCTGCCCAAGAGCATGATTGGCTGTTGGTTGCCCCATCCTCTTCTGGAAGCATTTGCAGAGAACTTAAAAAGCTTTCAAAGACTGGGCTCTTTCGCTTTTGATTTTCCTTCCACTCTCTGTCAGCCTGTGTCCTTGCTGCCCTTTTGCTGCTGCTTCCAGGTGGTCAGTTTGCGGTTCCTGGGGTCTGTGGTGTCCCGGTTTGGGTGGGTTATTGGAGGAGGGGGAGGACTAGACTATGGCAACAGCTTGCGATTTGCCTTGCCTGCCCGGCTTGCGCTTTTGGCTTCACTTTTGGGTTTTGATTTTTCCTTCCACTATCATCAGTTCACCACGTAACTGACAAGTGCCTGGCTCGGAGCTGGAGACAGGAGGAGACAGACAAGAGAGAGATTTCAGCATCTCCAGGTAGGGATCACGGCTCCAGGAAGCCCCAACCAACACTGTGGGGTTTTTAATTCATAGATTCATAGATATTAAGGTTACAAGGGACCATCATGATCATCTAGTCTGACCTCCTGCACAACCCAAGCCACAGAATCTCACTCCTGCGAAAAACCTCTCACCTATGTCTGAGCCATTGAAGTCCTCAAATCAGGGTTTGAAGAGCTCAAGGAGCAGAGAATCCTCCAGCAAGTGACCCGTGACCCATGCTACAGAGGAAGGCAAAAAATGTCCAGGGCCTCTTCTAATCTGCCCTGCAGGAAAATTCCTTCCCGACCCCAATTATGGCAACAGCTAAACCCTGAGCATTTGGGCAAGATTCACCAGCCAGATACCGAGGAAAGAATTCTCTGTGGTAACTCAGATCCCAGCCCATCTAACATCCCATGAGAGGTCATTGGGCCTATTAACCATGAATATTTACAGATCAATTAATTGCCAAAATCATGTTATCCCATCATACCATCTCCTCCATAAACTTACCAAGTTTAATCTTAAAGCCAGATAGGTCTTTTGCCCCCACTGCTTCCCTTGGAAGGCAATTCCAAAACTTCACTCCTCTGACGGTTAGAAACCTTCGTCTAATTTCAAGTCTAAACTTCCCAGTGACCAGTTTATATCTATTTGTTCTTGTGTCCACATTGGTACTGAGCTTAAATTTTAATTCCTCTCCCTCTCCGGTATTTATCCCTCTGATATATTTATAGAGAGCAATCCTATCTCCCCTCAGCCTTCTTTTAGTTAGGCTAAACAAGCCAAGCTCCTTGAGTCTCCTTTCATAAGACAGGTTTTCCATTCCTCGGATCATCCTAGTAGCCCTTCTCTGTACCTCTTCCAGTTTGAATTCAACATGGGAGACCAGAACTGCACATAGTATTCCAGGTGAGGTCTCACCAGTGCCTTGTAGAACGGCACTAAAACCTCCTTATCTTGACTGGAAATACCTGGAAATACCTCGCCTAATGCATCCCAAGATCACATTAGCTTTTTTCACGGCCATATCACATTGGCGGCTCATATTCATCCTATGATCAACAAATACTGCAAGGTCCTTCTCCTCCTCCGTTACTTCTAATTGATGTGTCCCCATCTTATAACTAAAATCCTTGTTATTAAGCCCTAAATGCATGATCTTACACTTCTCATGATTCAATTTCATCCTATTACTATTACTCCAGTTTACAAGGTCATCCAAATCTTCCTGTCCGATATCCCGGTCTCTCTCTAAATTAGCAATACCTCCCAGCTTTGGATCATCGGCAAACTTGATTAGCACCCTCCCACTTTTTGTGCCGAGATCAGCAATAAAAAGTTGAAATAAGATTGGTCCCAAAGATTGATCCCTGAGGAACTCCACTGGTAACCTCCCTCCAGCCTTACAGTTCACCTTTCAGCAGGACCCGCTATAATCTCCCTGTTAACCATTTCCCTATCCATCTTTCAATTTTCATATTGATCCCCATCTTTGCCAGTTTAACTAATAATTCCCCATGTGGCACCGTATCAAACGCCTTCCTGAAATCTAGGTCAATTAGATCCACTGTGTTTCCTTTGTCTAAAAAATCTGTTACTTTCTCAAAGAAGGAGATCAGGTTGGTTTGGCATGATCTACCTTTTGTAAAACCATCTTGTATTTTGTCCCATTTACCATTGACCTCAATGTCCTTAACTATTTTCTCCTTCAATTTTTTTTCTGAGACCTTGCATACTACAGATGTCAAACTAACAGGCCTGTAGTTATCCGGATCACGTTTTTTTCCCCTTTCTTAAAAATAGCAACTATGTCAGCAATTCTCCAATCGTACGGTACAACCCCTGAGTTTACAAATTCATTAAAAATTCTTGCTAATGGGCTTGCAATTTCATGTGCCAGTTCCTTTAATATTCTTGGATGAAGATTATCTGGGCCCCCCGATTTAGTCCCATTAAGCTGTTCGAGTTTCGCTTCGACCTCAGATATGGTAATATCTACCTCCATCTCCTCCTTCCCATTTGTCATGCTACCATTATCCCTAAGATCCTCATTAGCCTTATTAAAGACTGAGGCAAAGTATTTGTTTCGATATTGGGCCATGCCTAGATTATCCTTGACCTCCACTCCAACCTCAGTGCTTAGCGGTCCCACTTCTTCTTTCTTGGTTTTCTTCTGATTGACATGGCTATAGAACCTTTTATGATTGGTTTTAATTCTCTTTGCAAGGTCCTTCTCACTTTATCCCTTAATGTTCTGACCTCAAGAAGGTAGCTTTCCTTGCTGATCCCTCCCATCTTCTACTCCCTGTATGCTTTCTCCTTTTTCTTAATCACCTCTCCGAGATGCTTGCTCATCCAGCTTGGTCTACAACTCCTGCCTATTAATTTTCCCCCCTTTCTTGGGATGCAGGCATCTGATAGCTTCTGCAGCTTTGATTTAAAGTAATCCTAGGCCTCCTCTGCCTTTAGATCCCTAAAGTTCTTCAGTCCAATCCACTTGCCGAACTCATTTCGTTAATTTTTGAAAGTCAGCCCTTTTGAAATGAAAAACCCTAGTTGCAGATTTATTTTTTGTTGATCCTTCTGTTCAGTTTGAACTGAATTAGCTCATGATCGCTCGAACCAAGATTGTCCCCTACAACCATTTCTTCTAGGAGGTCCTCACTTCTCACCCAAACCAAATCTAGAATGGCACCCCCTCTTGTTGGTTCAGCAACTACTTGATGAAGGAATCCATCTAACAGCATCTAGGAACATCTGAGCCCGATTATTATTACTAGCACTCGTCCTCCAGTCTAGATCTGGGAGGTTAACGTCTCCCCTGATTACGCAGTTTCCATTCGTATTTACTTCATTAAAAACATTAAAGAGGGCTCGATCCATATCCACATTAGATCCCAGCGGTCTCTAGCACACTCCAAGCACTATCACAGGGGAGGCTCGAGTACTTTTCTTCCCCAATGTCATTTTTGCCCAGACGGACTTTGTCTTATCCTTTGCATCGCTTCTTATTGCTTCACATTCTACCTCCTCATTGATAGACAATGCTACACCACCACCTTTACCTTTATTTCAGTCTTTCCTAAACAGCACATACCCTTCAATACCCGTAGTCCAGTCACGACGACTATTCCACCCTGTTTCTGTTATCCCTAGAATATCTGGTTTCACTTCCTGCACCAGTACCTCTAGTTCCTCCATTTTGTTACCTAGGCTCCTCGCATCTTCATTTTTGCTGTTTGGCCTCGCTCACGTTCTTTACCCAATGAGGCACAGTCATTCTACAGCCAGCAGAACCTACTAGACTGGTATCCACACTGCCCTTCCTCCTTATAGCATTCTCCTGCCCACGGCTGTATCCTTTCTTACTTTCTTTTCTTCCCTCTCAAGGCTAAAATCCGGCATGGAGATTACCTGGACATCCCCCAACCAATCATCTCCCCCAGATTCCTAGTTTAAAGCTCTCTGATTCAGTTGTGCCAGCCTCTATCCTAGAAGTCTATTTCCTTCCCTACTCAGATGAAGTCCATCCCGAGAGAACTGTCCTCTGTCCAGGAATGCCTCCCAGTGGCCATACATCCCAAAGCCCGCCTTCTAGCACCACTGCCTGAGCCCTCTATTGATAGTCATAATTTTGTCACGCCTTTGTTGCCCTTCTCCTGGCCTGTCTATTCTTCTCAGTAAAGAGTCCCCGATCACGTAGACCTGCCTTTCCCTGGTGACAGTTCTATTCTCCAGTCTATCCCCTGTTCCCTCTGGCTGCAAGTTCTTTCCATTCCTATTCTCCCTTGTAATCCTCTTCAACCCATCCTGTATCCTCCTGGGGCTCATATTTGGTGTAGTCTCCATTGACTTTTCCCCTTTTCCTATAGGACTAGCCGCTCTTCTCTTCTTCCTTGCCCCTCCACCTTCAGTGACTACCTGCTGAGCCCCTTCTTCATTTTCCAAATCTCAAAACCAATTCCTGAGCTCTATTTCTCCTTCACTAGCCCGTCTTTTCCTCTGCCTGGTTCTTTTCATCACATGCTTCCATTGACCACTTTCCTCACCCAGCAGTCTCCCTTCAGAATTCCCCAGTCCTGCTTCCATCTGCAAGTCTGAGCTTTTCCCTTCAGATACCTCATGTCTTTGCTCCATCATCTGCTCAAACCCCTTTCTAAACTCAACCAGACTTTTCACCTGCATCTCCAAACCTCAGATCTTCTCCTCCATCAGCTCGAGCAGATGGCATTTCATGCAGACAAAACTATTACCAGGTCCCCCCTTCAGGATCATGGACATACGGCAGCTTCCACATCCAGTCATCTTCATTGTGTCTTCCATGACAGGCCCAACAAAGAAAGGAACAGAACGCCACCAGCTATCACCTTCAGCCCCAAACTAAAAGATCTCCAAGGCAGGATCAAGTGGAGTTCCTTAGGGATCAATTTTTGGGACCAATCTTATTTCATCTTTTTATTGCTGATCTCGGCACAAAAAGTGGGTGTGTGCTAATCAAGTTTGCCGATGATCCAAAGCTGGGAGGTATTGCTAATTTAGAGAGATACCGGGATATCGTACAGGAAGATTTGGATGACATTATAAACTGGAGTAATAGTAATACGATGAAATTGAATCATGAGAAGTGTAAGGTCAAGCATTTAGGGCTTAATAACAAGGATTTTAGTTATAAACTGGGGACACATCAGTTAGAAGTAACGGAGGAGGAGAAGGACCTTGCAGTATTGGTTGATCATAGGATGACTATGAGCCGCCAATGTGATATGGCTGTGAAAAAAGATAATGCGGTCTTGGGATGCATCAGGCGAGGTATTTCCAGTCGAGATAAGGAGGTTTTAGTACTGTTCTAAAAGGCACTGGTGAGACCTCACCTGGAATACTGTGTGCAGTTCTGGTCTCCCATGTTTAAGAAGGATGAATTCAAACTGGAAGAGGTACAGAGAAGGGCTACTAGGATGATCCGAGGAATGGAAAACCTGTCTTATGAAAGGAGACTCAAGGAGCTTGGCTTGTTTAGCCTAACTAAAAGAAGGTTGAGGGGAGATAGGATTGCTCTCTATAAATATATCAGAGGGATAAATACCGGAGAGGGAGAGGAATTAAAATTTAAGCTCAGTACCAATGTGGACACAAGAACAAATGGCTATAAACTGGTCATTGGGAAGTTTAGACTTGAAATTAGACGAAGGTTTCTAACCATCAGAGGAGTGAAGTTTTGGAATTGCCTTCCAAGGGAAGCAGTGGGGGCAAAAGACCTATCTGGCTTTAAGATTAAACTTGGTAAGTTTATGGAGGAGATGGGATGATGGGACAACATGATTTTGGCAATTAATTGATCTGTAAATATTCATGGTTAATAGGCCCAATGGCTGTGATGGGATGTTAGATGGGTTGGGATCTGAGTTACTAAAGAGAATTCTTTCCTGGGTATCTGGCTGGTGAATCTTGCCCAAATGCTTAGGGTTTAGCTGGTGCCATAATTGGGATCAGGAAGGAATTTTTCTGCAGCAGATTGGAAGAGGTCCTGGACGTTTTTCGCCTTCCTCTATAGCATGGGGCACGGGTCACTGGCTGGAGGATTTTCTGCTCCTTGAGCTCTTCAAATCCTGATTTGAGGACTTCGATGGCTCAGACATAGGTGAGAGGTTTTGCACAGGAGTGAGATTCTGTGGCTTGCTTTGTGCAGGAGGTCAGACTAGATGATCATGATGGTCCCTTCTGACCTCAATATCTATGAATCTATGAATTAAAAACAGGGAGATTATAGCGGGTCCTGCTGAAAGGTGAACTGTCAGGCTGGAGGGAGGTTACAAGTGGATTTCCTTAGGCATCAAGGATCTACAATCTATTCTGAAGGACGATCCCTCAATCTCACAGATCTTGGGAGACAGGCCAGTCCTCGCTTACAGACAGCCCCCCAACCTGAAGCAAATACTCACTAGCAACCACACAACAAAAACAATAACCCAGGAACCTATCCTTGCAACAAACCCATTGCCAACTCTGTCCACATATCTAGTCTAGGGACCCATCCTCGGACCTAATCACATCAGCCACACCATCAAATGTGCCAAATACATTTGTTAGTCTCTAAGGTGCCAGAACTACTCCTCGTTTTGTTTTTTGTTTTTGTTTTTGTTTTTTTTGCTGATACAGACTAACACGGCTCCCACTCTGAACTAAATGATTGCATCTCTCCCCACTATAGATCTAGAAGCACAGAGAACACCCTGAAGACCAGGCCTTTAAACGTTAGGAAACATCAGAGTTAAGGTGACGTGTACATACTTCGCGCAGTGCTGTTGTGCATGTGTGTTATGATATAGACTCCCAAATGTGGCCTTGGGGTCAATTCCCTGCCCCCCACAGCATCAATTTCCTCCAGACTCCCAAGGGAAGTGGTGCTTCCTCCATCCCTTGATGAGATGCCTTTCTGGAGTCTGCTTTGGCAGGGGTGGGGGTGGCAGTGACATCACAAGGGCCTTTTGAGGCACTCAGCTGATTGGTGAAAGGCGGTTGGTAGGCGGTGACCTCACAGAGAGTCCACGACAACGGCCAGGGAGGACAGCCTGCAGGGCAGGGGGATCTCAGAGACCCCCGGGGCTTTGCTGCAGGGAGTCTCCTTCTTGAGGTGTCTCCTTGAGGACTGAGAGAGAATTCAGGGTCTCGTATGTCTGATATCTGCTAGGAGAGCAATACAGCGGTGCACAGACAATCCAGAAAGTTTTTGGAAAGTGTAGGGGACAATTTCCTGGTGCAAGTGCTGGAGGAACCAACTAAGGGCAGAGCTCTTCTTGACCTGCTGCTCACAAACCGGGAAAAATCAGTAGGGGAAGCAAAAGTGGATGGTAGTGACCATGAGATGGTTAAGTTCAGGATCCTGACACAGGGAAGAAAGGAGAGCAGCAGAATACGGACCCTTGACTTCAGAAAAGCAGACTTTGACTCCCTCTGGGAACTGATGGGCAGGATCCCCTGGGAGAATAACATGACGGGGAAAGGAGTCCAGGAGAGCTGGCTGTATTTTAAAGAATCCTTATTGAGGTTACAGAGACAAACCATCCCGATGTGTAGAAAGAATAGTAAATATGGCAGGCGACCAGCTTGGCTTAACAGTGAAATCCTTGCTGATCTTAAACACAAAAAAGAGGCTTACAAGAAGTGGAAGATTGGACAAATGAACAGGGATGAGTACATAAATATTGCTCGGGCATGTAGGAATGAAATCAGGAAGGTTAAATCACACCTGGAGTTGCAGCTAGCGAGGGATGTTAAGAGAACCAAGAAGGATTTCTTCAGGTATGTTGGCAATAAGAAGAAAGCCAAGGAAATTGTGGCCCCTTACTGAATGAGGGAGGCAATCTAGTGACAGAGGATGTGGAAAAAGCTAATGTAATCAATGATTTTTTTGCCTCTGTCTTCATGAACAAGGTCAGCTCCCAGACTACTGCACTGGGCAGCACAGCATGGGGAGGAGGTGGCCAGCCCTCTGTGAAAGAAGAAGTGGTTCGGGACTATTTAGAAAAACTGGACGTGCACAAGTCCATGGGGCCGGATGCATCGCATCCGAGATTGCTAAAGGAATTGGCGGATGTGATTGCAGAGCCATTGGCCATTATCTTTGAAAACTCATGGCAACCGGGGGAAGTCCCGGAAGACTGGAAAAAGGCTAATATAGTGCCAATCTTTTAAAAAGGGAAGAAGGAGGATCCTGGGAACTATAGGCCAGTCAGCCTCACCTCATTCCCCGGAAAAATCATGGAGCAGGTCCTCAAGGAATCAATTCTGAAGCACTTACAGGAGAGGAAAGTGATCAGGAACAGTCAGCATGGATTCACAAAGGGCAAGTCATGCCTGACTTATCTAATTGCCTTCTACGATGAGATAACTGGTTCTGTGGATGAAGGGAAAGCAGTGGATGTGTTATTCCTCGACTTTAGCAAAGCTTTTGACATGGTCTCCCACAGTATTCTTGTCAGCAAGTTAAAGAAGTATGGGCTGGATGGATGCACTACAAGGTGGGTAGAAAGTTGGCTAGATTGTTGGGCTCAATGGGTAGTGATCAATGGCTCCATGTGTAGCTGGCAGCCGGTATCTAGCGGAGTGCCCCAAGGGTCAGTCCTGGGGCCTGTTTTGTTCAATATCTTCATAAATGATCTGGAGGATGGTGTGGATTGCACCCTCATCAAGTTTGCGGATGACACTAAACTGGGAGGAGAGGTAGATATGCTGGAGAGTAGGGATAGGATACAGAGGGACCTAGACAAATTGGAGGATTGGGCCAAAAGAAATCTGATGAGGTTCAACAAGGACAAGTGCAAGGTCCTGCACTTAGGACAGAAGAATCCAATGCACCGCTACAGACTAGGGACCGAATGGCTAGGCAGCAGTTCTGCAGAGAAGGACCTCAGGGTGACAGTGAACGAGAAGCTGGATATGAATCAACAGTGTGCCCTTGTTGCCAAGAAGGCCAATGGCATTTTGGGGTGTATAATTAGGGGCACTGCCAGTAGATTGAGGGACGTTATTGTTCCCCTCTATTCGACATTGGTGAGACCTCATCTGGAGTACTGTGTCCAGTTTTGGGCCCCACACTACAAGAAGGATGTGGAGAAATTGGAAAACGTGCAGTGGAGGGCAACAAAATTGATTAGGGGTCTGGAACACATGATTTATGAGGAGAGGCTGAGGGAACTGGGATTGTTTAGTCTACGGAAGAGAAGAATGAGGAGGGACTTAATAGTTCCTTTTAACTCCCTGAAAGGTGGATCCAAAGAGGATGGATCTAGACTATTCTCAGTGATAGCAGATGACAGAACGAGGAGTAATGGTCTCAAGTGTCAGTGGGGGAGATTTAGGTTGGATATTAGGAAAATCTTTTTCACTAGGAGGGTGGTGAAACACTGGAATGCGTTCCCTAGGGAGGTGGTGGAATCCCCTTCCTTGGAAGTTTTTAAGGTCAGGCTTGACAAAGCCCTGGCTGGGATGATTTAGTTGGACTAGATGGCCTCCAGAGGTCTCTTCCAACCCTGATATTCTATGATTCTATGATTCTATGTGAGCGCGAGGTGGAGCCTCTTTGGAGTTTTCTCCTTTCCCACTGAACCCTGATCGAATCCAGCTTCAAGGAGTGCTGAGATCCATCTGTCTCTTTCTGTGCCTCTGTCTCTCTCTAGGAATAGCCTCCTGACCCTGCCTTTTGTCATCAGTTATAGTTTGCTAGCCCTAATTTTGTCATCAAATTTAAATTACATTTAATAGTGGAACGTTTTTTTTGTTTGGCTCCCCTTGTAAGGTTACTAACTGGGAATAAATAACTTTCATGCTTAAGCTGATTGCTCTCCCCCCCACCCCACCTCCATGGGTGTTTTTGGCTTCTCCATTCACTCTGCAGCAACGCTCCTTGTACCTAAGCTAAAGATCCCTGCAGCTCCCAAAATGGGCAATTCTGGTAACAGCTCATTTGGGGCTTGAATTGAAGGGGGATCGACGTCATTCTTGGGACAAGTAACCTGCTATGGCAAAAAACACTTTAGCCCTGTGCACCCTTCTAGACAAGGCTTATGTCCCAAATACTTTGGGTCTTCCTGGATATGTCCCTGAATAATCAAGGACCTTGACCAAAAATGTCATCATGTCTTAAAAGGAAGAAAGATTGTCGTTGTGTAGACCATGAAACAAGCCCTGCAACATTTTGAAACATATCCCAACAGTCTATGTCAAGGTTCCTTCCTCACTCTGAACTCTAGGGTACAGATGTGGGAACCTGCCTGAAAAAAACCCTAAGCTTATTTTTACCAGCTCAGGTTAAAATTTTCCCAAGGTACAAACTATTTTACCTTTTGTCCCTGGCCTTTATTGCTGCCACCACCAAGTGTCAAAGAAATATAACAGGGAAAGAGCCCGCTTGGAAACCTCTTTCCCCCACAAATCCCCCCAAGCCCTACACCCCCTTTCCTGGGGAAGGCTTGATAAAAATACTCACCAATTTGCATCGGTGAACACAGACCCAACCCTTGGATCTTAAGAACAATGAAAAAGCAATCTGGTTCTTAAAAGAAGAATTTTAATGAAAGAAAAAGTAAAAGAATCACCTCTGTAAAATCAGGATGGGAAATACCTTACAGGGTAATCAGATTCAGAACAGAGAATCTCTCTAGGCTAAACCTTAAGTAACAAAAAGACACAAAAATTAGGAATATACATTCCATTAACCACAACTTCTTTTATCAGCCATTTCAACAAAACAGAATTGAACGCATATCTAACTAGATTGCTTATTAACCCTTTGCAGGAGTTCTGACCTGCGTTCCTGTTCTGGTCCCGGCAAAAGACAACACACAGACAGAGAGAACCCTTTGTTTTCCGCCCCCTCCAGCCTTGAAAGCATCTTGTCTCCTCATTGGTCATTTGGGTCAGGGGCCAGGAGGTTACCTTAGATTCTTAACCTTTAAGAGGTGAAAGGGTTTTTCCTCTGGCCAGGAGGGATTTCAAGGTGGTTAGCCTTCCCTTTATGTTTATGACAGTCCACAGGGTGCATATCAAGGAATATTCAAAACGAGACGGGCGTTCTTTTTGGGGAGACTAACCCCCATTGCGCTAACCAGGAGAAGGGGAAAGTGCGAGGCTGCAGTGCCATCTAGTGGCCAAAGGAGAAATCGCCAGCTTCTGGACCTGTGTGCAGGGTTGGTTCGGTTCACATGCAAAGCTGTGTAATGCGAAGTTGGGAAAACGGGGTTCTGCTGCACGACATCATCCTCTGGAATGACTCAACCCAATAGGACACCTCCTACGATACACTGCTCCGAGTGACGCTCTCAAACAGGTCCCCACAGCTCCACAGGGAGGTGTGCGTTCCCTATGGAGGTGGTGGAATCTCCTTCCTTAGAAGTTTTTAAGGTCAGGCTTGACAAAGCCCTGGCTGGGATGATTTAGTTGGGGATCAGTCCTGCTTTGAGCAGGGGGTTGGACTAGATGACCTTCTGAGGTACCTTCCAACCCTGATATTCTATGGATCTATGATTTTATGATTCTAGGGACACCATCATAGGACCTAATCACATCAGCCACACCATCATGGGCTCGTTCTCCTGCACATCTACCAATGTGATGTTTGCCATCATGTGCCAGCAATGCCCCTCTGCCATCTACATTGGCCAAACCGGACAATCTCTATGCAAAAGAATAAATGGACACAAATCAGACGTCAAGAATTATAACATTCAAAAACCAGTTGGAGAACACTTCAACTTCCCTAGTCACTCAATTTCAGATCTAAAAGTCGCACTTCTCCAATAAAAATACTTCAAAACCAGACTCCAGCCAGAAACTGCAGAATTGGAATTAATTTGCAAACTGGACACTGTTAAATTAGGCTTGAATAAAGACTGGGAGTGGGTGGGTTATTACACAAAGTAAAAACTATTTCCCCATGCTAAGTTCCCCACTGCTGTTACTCACACCTTCCTGTCAACTCTTTGAAATGTGCCATCCTGATTTTCACTACAAAAGGTTTTTTTCCTCCTGCTGACAATAGCCCACCTTAATTGATTCGTCTGTTAGAGTTGGTATGGCAACCCCCATTTTTTCATGTTCTCTGTGTATATATATCTTCCGACTGTATTTTCCAGTGGATGCATCCAATGAAGTGGGTTTTAGCCCATGAAAGCTTATGCCAAAATAAATTTGTTAGTCTCTAAGGTGCCACAAGTACTCCTCGTTTTGTTTTGTTTTTTGCTGATACAGACTAACACGGCTCCCACTCTCAACTAAATGATTGCATCTCTCCCCACTATAGATCTAGAAGCACAAAGAACACCCTGGAGACCAGGCCTTTAAACGTTAGGAAACATCAGAGTTAAGGTGACGTGTACATACTTTGCGCAGTGCTGTTGTGCATGTGTGTTATGATACAGACTCACAAGTGTGGCCTTGGGGTCCATTCCCTGCCCCCCACAGCATCAATTTCCTCCAGACTCCCAAGGGAAGTGGTGCTTCCTCCATCCCTTGATGAGATGCCTTTCTGGAGTCTGCTTTGGTCCAAAACTCGCTACTGCGTCATGCAGGAGCCCTGTGATGTGTAGGGGGCCAGATGAGATGATCTAAGAGTCTCTTCTGGCCTTCAAGTCTCCAAATCTCTGCAAAACCGAGTGCGGCACATTGAGCATCCTCTGATGGTTCCACGTGTGGCCTGCGTGAACCCTTGCACGACCACTGAGTGTGTGGGGGTGACCCAGGGGGAGCAGCTCAAACACGCAGAGGAGCCGGCTCGGGGCAGGACATGAGCCCTGCAGGGCAGGGGTGGGGGTGGCAGTGACATCACAAGGGCCTTTTGCAGCACTCAGCTGATTGGTGAAAGGAGGTTGGGAGGCGGTGACCTCACAGAGAGTCCACGACAACGGCCAGGGAGGACAGGCTGCAGGGCAGGGGGATCTCAGAGACCCCCAGGGCTTTGCTGCAGGGAGTCTCCTTCTGGAGGTGTCTCCTTGAGGACTGAGAGAGAATTCAGGGTCTCGTATGTGAGCGCGAGGTGGAGCCTCTCTGGAGTTTTCTCCTTTCCCGCTGCTCATTGAGCGAGAAGACAGACGTCTCTGTGGAGAAGGTAAGAGCCCCGGAGAGGTTGGGTACCGAGGCAGCCTGATCCGCCCGGTGCTGGCCAAATTCTGGGCATGGAAAACAGGAGGTTAAGGTGGGACAATTTTCCCCCAGCTAGGCCTTTGTCCCTTCGAGTCCTTGGGGTTTGTCTTTTTTGGTTTTCCTTTTTCTGCTTCCCTCCCTCCACTGGCGAGGAGGGGCTGCTCTGTAGCCCTCATGGTGGGAGGCCTCCCAAAGAGATGGGACAGGGAGCGTGCTCTGAGAGTGATCCTCACCGGTGACCTGAGCCATCCCTGGGCCATCTGGGGAACCCTCAGCCCACCGCCAGAGTCTCCACGCTGATTGGCTGAGCAGGGGGTCTCGTGGCAGGAAGGAGATTCAGGACTTTGTTGTTCTCGTTTAAGGCCCAGCAAATAAGCCAGAACCAATCATCTGCTTGGTGAATTGTTCTCCTTCTCGCTGCTGCTTGTCTCTGAGCCGTTCCTGGTTCTCGCTGGTGTTCTCCTGCTTCTGAAACACTTGCTGAAGAATCAGTGTGAATGGTTGTTGCTCTATAGCTCATTGCAGGTCACTTTATTCTGATCATTCAGTGTGTGAAACTCCTCACTGATCATAGAATTATAGAATATCAGGGTTGGAAGGGACCTCAGGAGGTCATCTAGCCCAACCCCCTGCTCAAAGCAGGACCTATCCCCAACTAAAACATCCCAGCCAGGGCTTTGTCAAGCCTGACCGTAAAAACTTCTGAGGAAGGAAATTTCACCACCTCCCTAGGGAACGCATTCCAGTGTTTCACCACCCTCCCAGTGAAAAAGTTTTTCCTAATATCCAACCTAAACCTCCCCCACTGCAACTTGAGACCATTACTCCTTGTAATGTCATCAGCTACCACTGAGAACAGTCTAGATCCATCCTGTTTGGAACCACCTTTCAGGTAGTTGAAAGCAGCTATCAAATCCCCCCTCATTCTTCTCTTCCGCAGACTAAACAATCCCAGTTCCCTCAGCCTCTCCTCATAAGTCATGTGCTCCAGCCCCCAATCATTTTTGTTGCCCTCCACTGGACTCTTTCCAATTTTTCCGCATCCTCCTTGTAGTGTGGGGCCCAAAACTGGACACAGTACTCCAGATGAGGCTTCACCAATGTCGAATAGAGGGGAACGATCACGTCCCTCGATCTGCTGGCAATGCCCCTACTTATACATCCCAAAATGCCATTGGCCTTCTTGGCAACAAGGGCACACTGTTGACTCATATCCAGTTTCTCGTCCACTAGAACCCCAGGTCCTTTTCCACAGAACTGCTGCCGAGCCATTTGGTCCCTAGTCTGTAGCGGTGTATGGGATTGTTCCGTCCTAAGTGCAGGACTCTGCACTTGCCCTTGTTGAACCTCATCAGATTTCTTTTGGCCCAATCCTCTAATTTGTCTAGGGCCCTCTGTATCCTGTCCCTACCCTCTAGTGTATCTACTTCTCTTCCCAGTTTAGTGTCATCTGCAAACTTGATGAGGGTGCAATCCACACCATCCTCCAGATCATTACTGAAGATATTGAACAAAAGTGGCCCCAGGACCGACCCTTGGGGCACTCCACTAGATACCAGCTGACAACTAGACATGGAGCCACTGATCACTACCCGTTGAGCCCGACAATCTAGCCAGCTTTCTATCCACCTTATAGTCCATTCATCCAGCCCATACTTCTTTAACTTGCTGGCAAGAATACTGTGGGAGACCGTGTCAAAAGCTTTGCTAAAGTCAAGGAACAACACGTCCACTGCTTTCCCCTCATCCACAGAGCCAGTTATCTCGTCATAGAATAATGGTTTGTTTGTAAGCCAGGACACCTGGGTCCTGTTCCCAACTCTATCCCGACAGGTTGTGTGATGGAAGACAAGGCCCTTCGCCTTTCTCAGCCTTCACTTCTCCCTCTGTCAGTTGGGGAGAACAATCCTCTCACACCTGCCTCCCGGTGGGAGGAGGCTGGGGAGCTGTGGGGACCTGTTTGAGAGCGTCACTCGGAGCAGTGTATCGCAGGAGGTGTCCTGTCGGGTTGAGTCATTCCAGAGGATGATGTCGGGCAGCAGAACCCCGTTTTCCCAACCTGGCGTGACACAGCTTTGCATGGGAACCGAACCAAGGGCGCACACAGGTCCAGAAGCCGGCGATTTCTCCTTTGGCCGCTAGATGGCGCTGCAGGCTCCCACTTCCCCCTTCTCCTGGTCAGCGCAATGGGGGTTAGTCTCCCCAAAAAGAACGCCCGTCTCGCTTTGAACGTTCCTTGATGTGCCCCCTGTGGACTGTCGGGATACGTGTCCAGAAGTTGCAGGGCTTGTTTCATGGTCTCCACAACGACAATCTTTCTTCCTTTTTAGACGTGACGACCTTTTTGGTCAAGATCCTTGATTATTCGGGGACTTATCCCGGAAGACCCAAAGTATTTGGGACATAAGACTTGTGCAAAAGTGTTTTTGGCCATAGCAGGTTCCTTGTCCCAAGAATGACGTCCATCCCCCTTCCAAACGTGTTTTGAGTAGTGTTGTGTGTGTGACGTGTTGTGTGTGATGCGCGAGGTGCAACGCGCAATATGTCTGTGCGACATGCGACGTGCTGTGTGTGCATGCGACGTGCGACGTGTTGTGTGTCCGACATTCGACGTGTTGTGTGTGTGACATGCGACGCTCGACATGTTGTGTGTGTAGGTGTGATGTGCGATGTGCGATGTGCCACGTGTGAAGTGTTTGTGCGGCTTGCAGCGTGCGATGTGTTGTGTGTGTCCATGCGACGTGCAACATGTGATGTGTTGTATGTGTAACGTGTTGTATGTCATGTTGTGTGTATTATGTGTTGTGTTTCATGTTGTGTGTGTCATATTTTATGTGTTCTGTGTTGTATTGTGTGTGTGAGAGATACACCTTTCTGTGTATGTGTGACATGTTGTGTGTGTGTCGTGTTGTGTGTCCTGTTGTGTGTGTTTGTGTGTGTGACGTGTTTCTGTGTGCGTGTCATGCGACTTGCGTGCCTGTGTGCATGCGATGTGTTGTGTGTATCTGTGCTACGTGCGACATGTTTTGTGGGACATTCAATGTGTTTCTGTGTGTATCATGTTGTGTGTGTGTCGTGGTGTGTGTCTTGTGCTGTTTGTCATGTTATGTTTGTGTGTGAGACGGGTTGTGTATCGTGTTTTGTGTGTGTGTGAGACGTGTGTGTGTGTGTTGTGTTGTGTGTGTGTGACGTGGTGTTTGTAGAGTTGTGTAGATTGTGTGTGTGGTGTTGTGTTTGTAGTGTCATATGATGTGTGTGTGTGACGTGTTGTGTGTCATGTGTTTGTGTGTGTGATGTGTTGTGTGTCGTGGTTGTGTGTGTCGTGTTATGTGTGTGTTTGTGTGTGAGACGGGTTGTGTATCTTGTGTTTGTGTGCATGAGACATTTTTGTGTGTGTGACATGTGTGACGGGTTGTGTGTCGCGTTGTGTGTGTGTTTGTGTGTGACATGTTTTTGTGTGTGTGTCATTTGACGTGCAACATGTGACATGCGTACATGAGTGTGTGCGACATGTTGTGTGTATCCGTGCAATATGCAACGTGCAATAGGTGTGGGACGTGTGATGTGTTTCTGTGTGTGTTGTGTTGTGTGTGTTTGTGTGTGAGTTGTTTTGTGTGTCGTGTTGTGTGTCATTTTGTGTGTCGCCTAGAGTGTTGTGTGGATTGTGTGTGTGGTGTTGTGTTTGTGGTGACATGTGACGTGTGTGTGTGTGAGATGTGTTTTGTGTAGTGTTGTGTGTATGTGTGATGTTGTGTGTCATGTTTGTGTATGTCTGTGTGACGTGTTGTGTGACGTGTTGAGTGTGTGTGCGGTGTTGTGTTTTTGGTGTCATGTGATGTGTTGTGCGTGACGGGGTTGTGTGTCGTGTGTGTTTGTGTCTGTCTGTATGACGTGTTGTTTGTATGACATGTTGTGTGTAGTGTTTTGTGTCTGTGTGACATGGTGCATGTCGTATTGTGTGTGTGTGAGACGTGGTTGTGAGTGTGACATTCGATGTGCTGTGTGTGCATGCGACGCGCAGCGTGTTGTGTGTGTCAATGCTATGTGCAATGTGCATCATGCGACAAGCGACGTTTTGTGTATGTGTGTGCGACGTCCGATGTTTTGTGTGTGTGATGTGCAATATGTGACATTGTGTGTGTTACGTGCGACGTGTTGTGCATGTGACATACAACATGCTGTGTGTGTGTTCGTGCGACACGCGTGGGACATGTGTGTGATGTGCGGCGTGCAATGTGTTGTTTTTGCGCGTGCGACACACACCAAGTCACACAAAACACGTCTGATGACACACAACACGACACACAACACATCACACACACAACACACCAGTCACCACACAGACACACACACAAAACAACACGCAACACGTCACACAACACTCCAGATGACACCCACAACATGACACACAACACTACACACACAACACAGCACACACACACACAACACGAAAAACAACACATCACACACACACTGAACACAACACTCTGGACGACACACAGCACACACACAACACAACACAGCACACACACACAAACACATCTGACACACATGTGTTGTGCGTCGTGCTGTGTGTGTGAGATGTGCGATGCGCAATGTACTGTGGGTGTGACTTGCTGTGTGAGCGTGCGACGTGGAGTGCGTGCGACATGTGTGCACGTGTGTGTGTGACGTGTGCTGTGTTGTGTGTGCTAGGTTCGACGTTTTGTGTGTATGAAGTGCAGCGTGCGATGTGTTGTATGTGTGACGTGCGACGTGCTGTGTCTGACGGGTGACTTTTGTGTGTGTGACGTGTCACGTGTTCTCTGTGCGGCATGCGGGGTGTGGCGTGCGACGTGAGACATGTCTCTGTGCGTGCGACAGACACCACACAAACGGCACACAACACATCACACATACAACACACCACTCAGACACACACACACCAGAACACATAACACGTCCCACACACACTGAATACAACACTCTAGACAGACAACACATGCAGAACACATCACACACACGCAAACACATCTCACACACACAAGTGTTGTGTGTCGTGCTGTGTGTGTGTGACGTGTTGTGTGTGTGAGATATACAAAACGCGACGTGCTGTGTGTTTGAATTGTGATGTGCGATGTGCTGTGTGGGCGTGCGACATGTGACATGCGACGAATGACATGTTGTGTGTGATGCACGGGGCTTTGTGTGTGTGATGTGCGACGTGCGATGTGTTGTGTGTGTGAGACGTGCAACGTGTGATGTAAGATGTGTTGTGTGCATGAGTGCAACGTGTGACATGTGACATGCTGTGTGTGCATGTGAATTGCGATGTGCGGTGTACGACATGCATCGTGCGTCGTGTTGTGTGTGATGTGCGACCTTTGTGTGTGAGGTGCGAAGTGCGACATGTTCTGTGAGTGTGTTTCTGTGTAGTGTGTTGTGTGATCTGTTGTGTGTCGTGTTGTGTGTGTGTTGTGTGCCATTTTGTTTATCGTGTTAAGTGTGCGTGTGGTGTCATGTGACATGTTTTGTGTGATGTGGTGTGTGTAGTGTTTTGTGTCTGTGAGATGGGTTGTGTGTCGTGTTTTGTGTGCGTGTGAGACGTGTTTGTGTGTGTGACGTGCGACGTGCTGTGTGCGTGCGACGTGCAAGGAGTTGTGGGTGCGACATTTGACGTTTTGTGTGTGTGAAGTGCGACGTGTTGTGTGTCCGGGCCAGTCCCCTCAGTTGCAGTCTCAAGTCTTCAGTGTCCTTCTTGCCGGCAGTGTCGGTGGGGGAAGGAGAAAGGCCAAGCGTGGGCCCCGGGTTTGGGTTTGGGTTTGGGTTTTGCCCCCTCAGCCCGTGTGCTTGGGAAGCCCCAGTCCAGGCGTGTCTGGGGGGGGTCGGGGCATTGCTCAATCTCCCAGCACGGTGCAGCAATTCCCTTGCTGTGGCCTCAGGCAGGGGAATCACTGAATGGGAGCTTCCTTGCTGGGCAACGGCTGTGGATGGGCTGTTTCACACCCCACCCGGGGGTTGCTGACCTTCCTTGCTGGTACCTCTGGGGAAGCTAATTTGGGGCTGATTCCACAACTAACAGCGTGTTTCAGTGAACACCGGACAATTCTTGTCATTTCATAGGCATTGAGGAGACACAGATCTAGACAGAGAGAAGAGTGACTTTTGACAGCTCCTCACCTTTCCCCTGATCCCTTGCATGGCCTGGTTTACGTGTAACATCCCAATTCAATCCAAGGTGAGGATTATGGGGGTTACAGGGCACCTAGAGAAGGAGGATTTGATGTTTGCATTTTGCATAATGGAAGAGAAGGGATAATCATGTATTTAATGGATTGATGTATGGTAGGATGTGACCATATTCTGCCCGCCACCCTTTCTGAGAGCAGGAAGGAACGGCCTCGTGGGCCATTGGTAAAGAGGCATCAGCCAGATTCTGATGTCTGAAGCTGATTTCAGGCAGGAACGGACCAGAACAGTCCTGGTCACCTTTTGTTTTAGGATAAGGTTTCATTACGGTATTTGCTCCAAGGTCTTGTTTCTTATCTGCATTACAAATTAAGTTGTGTTTCTTCTCTGCATTGCAAACTAAGTTGTGTTTCTTCTCTGCATTGGAAACTAAGTTGCCTAAGGTTCTTTTGTAATCCCTTTAGAAACCATATCATCCTTTCTAAAATGTTATCCTGTCTGAAAGTCTCCATCAGATTGTTTGGTGCGAGTGAGAAATGTGTGCATAGTTCAAAATAAAGGTGAAAAACCATCACAAATGTCCAGATGGTCAAGAAGACGTGAGAGACTTGGAAACAGCAGGAGACAATCAGAAAACATCCACCGTATCCGACGCTAAACATGTTAGCAGCATTGATGACCTCAGCGGCGAGGCAGGCACCCTGAATGCAAGACAAAGAAGAGCTAACGCTGGGAAGCCAACAAAACCACCAAATGATAACGGCGGAAAACCCGGAGATTAACCCCACTTAAGGACTAACGATTACAGAATGACATTGCAAAATCCATCGACGAAAGTGGGAATTGACAAGTCTAAAGCTGGGGTGTTTAGCCATAAGACTCTGGGTTCAGTCCTGCAAAGCCTGGGAGCATGGGATCGCGACCGACGGAGCCCAGCTCCTCGCTTGTGTTCAGTCTAACTGGCCATTAGATTGACAAGAGCTACAGGAAACTGGTAACTGTAAGACCATCTGCAGGACGTGTGTGTATGTGGTTAAATATATATGCTTACAGTTGTATTTTCAATAAATGCGGCGTGTTGCCTTTTCCCCTGAAAAGATCCCGTGTGCTTCTTATCAGCATAAGACGCTCCCCCAAGGTGTAGAGTGTCACAGACACATCCCATGACTCTGCCCCCAACAACTGGAACTGGGACATGAATGTGGGAGAAACAAGAATTGTTTTAATGGTTTATTTACAGTAACTGGAAAGCAGGTGTTGCTGGCACCCAGTGCCAGAGGCGAGGAACAACAGGGGTTCGCTGCCCTGTGTGCGTCACCCAATAAACACAACGGGGTGGAGAAGCATAAAAGTTTATTTGGAGCTCCAAGGAAGGTCCAGGGAGTACAGAATCTCAGATCCTGCACACTGAGCAGGCAGAGTCACCTACCTTTATACTCCTTATCTCTATTACATTACACATCAGCCAAGTAAAACTGCTTTGCCTTATATGGGTTACAACAATACTTTTTCCGGCAACTTTTAACGGGCATTTTAGCAATTCCAAACAACAGCACAGCCTGCTTAGCCTTGCGATGAATGAGGCAAATAAGCGGTTATGGCCTTGTAGCTGATTCCTGCCGTTATCCTAACGTGGCACCAGCAAAACCGACACAAAACAGCTCTGTCTGCAGCTGCAGCATTATGTTGGGAGTGCAAGGGCTTTCTCAGGCCAGCCAGGACTGAATTCTGTGAAGGGGGGTTGAGCAAAGAGACTTCCTCGACACTCATGGCCTTCCAGCCCCTCGACTTACCTAGTGGCCATGCCCTGGGACCCCAACAATTCCCTCCTTTGAGAATACTCATTCCCATACCTGAGTTTTCTCACCTTTATCTGCTCACTAACAGGCTACGCATAAAATGAAGATCCCCACGCTGCGCAAAACAAGTGTCTTTACACAGGCCCACATACAGCACAGCAGGAATAACACTATTAATACAGGGAAAAGAAGTTTAAACAACAGACTAAACAACCCACTTAGCCAGGGGAAAGGCCCCAGCCAGAAACTAAAGAGCCTAGCCAGTCCTCCCCAGTTTGCTGATGAATGTCTCTTGCCAGTTGCTGCACCCCTTGTAAATCAGCCTCTACGGAGGGTCCTGCATCTGTGATGTTAAAGCAACACATGCCTGCAAACTCCCGGCATACGTGACCATGGCGTAGAAGCAAATCATCCACTGCCAGGCTGTTCTGTAGCATCCCCTGACGTACCTCCCCTAACCCATGTGAGAGGTGGGCTAGGACAGTGGAGGTTAAATTGATAGCTTTTGCCACCGTGCAGGCAAGGTGCTCTACTGCATGATAATTACGCACCGCCAGCCCAGGGATGCCAACGAAGGAAAAGGCCAGAGCCGCCGCTTCAGCCTCTGAGAAGAAGGTTACCTCTGACTTACAGGTGGAATCGAGGGGAATGGCATCCCTTTTATGTCGGGCAGGCAGCTGCGGGGGATATGGAAAAATCAGGGGGGGCCACGCGGCCGAGAGAGCAGGGGCCTCCAGAACTATTGGCCGGGACATAGGCATATGCACATCTCCCACATATGAGGAACCACCCCATCGGTAGTTTCATGTGCCCATAAGCAAAGGAGATTTCCACACTGTCATTACATTTAAGTTCTCCACTGGTGAGGTTTTCCCCAACGTGGGGAGCATTTACAAACCTCAGACAAGAGGGGGCAAGGGTAATATTGGCCAACCAAAAGGAATACATAGAGGCATCTAGTCTATACTGGGCACGTCCGAGGGCCTACAAATCAGTATAAACAAATGTTTTGTTTATGTCTTTTTAAACAATAATTTGAGTCCAAGATTGCCGGAGGGTGACGTGGTGATGGGCTGGACGGTCCACTGTTCTGCTGGGGGAGGAGTAGACACCACCTTCAGACGAGAGTGATGGATCCAGTTTTCGTGTCCCTTGACCTTTGCCGCCGTTTGGAAAACCAGCAGGACGGTGTGGGGTTCCTTCCCCTTCTCTTGGAGACGCTCGTCCTTCCAGGCACGAACAAGCACAGAGGCACCTGGCTGCAAGGAGTGGACAGGGGTATCCAATGGAAGAGGCTGGAAGTCTTTGGTATACCTGTGGAGAAAAGAGAGAACAGCAGACAGAGAGCACATGTACTGAGACAAAAAAACACACCCCATTTCCCACTCCTCTGCCAGAACCGGTGTCCCATTCATAGGCCATGCCCTTCCAAACATAATTTCAAAGGGACTGAGCCCTAATCTACCCTTTGGGAGAGCATGGACACAGAGCAGGATGAGGGGCAAAGCATCAGGCCATCACAGTGAGACTTTTTGAGAGATGCCGTTTAAGGGTCTGATTGGTCCGCTCCACTACCCCACTGGCTTGCGGTCTCCAGGGCGTATGGAGTTTCCAGGGGATCTGTAAGGCATGTGAGATGCTTTGAATGATTTTTGATGTGAAGCGTGTCCCACTGTCAGATTCCATCCACTGGGGGAGTCCAAAGCGAGGAATGATCTCCTTAACAAACTTGAGGGCCACTGTTCTGGCAGTGCAGTTACAGCATGGGAAGGCTTCTGGCCATCCGCCGAACCGATCCACTATGACAAGGAGATATTTGAGCCCTTGGGTCCGGGGAAACTTGGTAAAGTCGATTTGCCACACCCGTCTGGGGCCTGGAGTGGGTTCCAGGGCAGCTGGTGGCACTGGATGTCCTGGTCGGGGGTTATTCTTTTGGCAGACTAAACCGTCAGCTTGTACCTGGGCAGCCAGGGGTTGCAGTCCAGAAGTGATAAAGTATTTTTCCATCAGTTGGATAAGTGCTTCCCTGCCAGCATGAGTGGTCTGGTGCAGTTTCTGCAATACTGGCCAGATCAGGCCCTTTGGTAGAAGGACCTTCCCTTCCAGGGAATGGAGCCATCCCTTCTTTTCCTGAAGACCGAGTTTGTCAGCTAGTTTTTTTTCTTCACTAGAGTACTGAGGAGTCGGAAGCTCCCCCACTGATGGGATAAGGGCATGCATATGGGCATTCTCAGTCTGGGGGGACATCAGGGTGGCAGCATGCTTAGCCTCTCTATCTGCCCTAGCGTTACCCCTGGCCACATCTTGATCCTCCCTCTGATGGGCTTTACAGTGTACCACCGCCACTTCTGAGGGGAGTTGTACGGCCTCTAGAAGCCGGAGAACTTGGGGCCCGTACTTTACTGGAGAGCCTTGAGCTGTCAGCATTCCCCTCTGCTTCCACAGGCCAGCATGAGCATGCAGCACCCCAAAAGCATATTTGGAATCAGAAAAAATATTGACTCACTTCCCTTTTGACAGTTCAAGTGTACGGGCCAGGGCCACTAGTTCGGCAAGCTGGGCAGAGGTCCCAGCAGGCAACCTCTCGGCCTCCAAGCTATCATGGAGGGTCACGACAGCATAACCTGCCCTCCTTTGCCCCTCCATGACAATGCTGCTACCATCAGTGTACCACTCATAATTTGCCTTTGGGAGTGGCTGATCCTTTAAGTCCTGGCGGCTGGAATATTGGGCATCTATGATCTCTAAACAGTCATGTTTCTGTTCCTCTGTTTCTGGCAAGAGGGTGGCTGGGTTAAGGGAGGGGCAAGGCTGTAAGGTGACTTCAGAGTTCTCTAACAGCTTAGCCTGATACCGAGCAATCCGAGCCTGGGTGAGCCAGAGCCCACCCTTGGTGTTGAGCAGGGCTTGGACCATATGGGGAGTATAGATTTGCATAACCCCTCCCAATGTTAGCTTCTCAGCTTCCTCAAGCACTAGGGCAGTAGCTGCGACTGCCCGTAAACATGCCGGCCAATCCTTTGCAACCTGATCCAGTTGCTTAGAAAAATAAGCCTCGGGATGTTTCCAGGTCCCCAACAATTGGGTTAGCACTCCAGGGCCACACCTTTTCGTTAGAGATCCGGCAGACCCAGGGCTGGAGCTTCCATCAGCTTCCTTTTTAGGATTTTAAATGCCCTGTCGGCTTCTGGGAACCAGTGAAAGGGGTTGTGATCCGTTCCCTTGAAACAGTCATATAACGGTTTAGCCCAGCAAACTCTGGGATCCAGATCATGCAAAAGCCTGCCATACCCAGAAAAGCTCTGAGCTGTTTACAAGTGCTTGGGGTAGGGACTTGACAGATAGCTTCCTTCCTTTTGCTTAAAAGCTGACGCTCCCCTTGCCTTAGCTATAACCTGATTCTGCTCCACCTCAGACAACAGGGTTCTCAAGAGGATATTACAGTCATCCCAATCCGGCTTGTGACTACTGAGGCACCCCTCAAAGACTGAAATAAACCGGCTTGGGTTTGTGGAGTATTCCCCAGCCTGTGTTTTAAAAGCTGCTAGGTCTAGGTGTAAACTTGCATAGTGGTAGTCTGACGTCCGTCTGCCCCTGGACGAGCCACAACAGTCTCGGTAATCAAAGGATAGAGTCCCACCAAGGGGTCAATCTCTGTAACCCGAGGCATCCTACCCTTATAAGGTGGGTGTGTGGGGGCCGAAGGGGACACCGAATCTGCCATTACAACAGTGGGCGGGGGGGCGTTTCTGGGGGCTAACATGAGCTACTACCGATCCTATCGGAGTCAAATTACAGCTCTGTTCTGTTTCTTAAAGCCATAAACGCTTGTGCATACAGATGTTCATTCCATTTACCCATTCACTGACAAAACAAAACTAATGGAGGATTGTATTATAATTGATTGACCCTCCCGGTGGCCACCGTTCCTGGTTCTCTAGCCGATATTCAGGCCAGTCTATTGTACAAAACTTTTTCAATTTGCTTTTTTGTCATTGGATCTGATCCAAACACTTTCCAGTTTGCTAGAATGCATTCTAGGGGCGCACACTGTGCCCTAACCCCCGAGCTCTGTCTCTGTCCCATACCTACAGGGTATCTCTGGGCGTACCCAGGTTCCAACAGAGCATACAATCCGGATTTCAAAAGGTTCCTACCTTATCCAAGGGACTGGTTCCCCACTGTCGCCCGTAGCTGCTCCTCCCCTATGTCCAAGGGACTGGTTCCTCACCATCGCCCACAGCTGCTTCTCCACTATATGAGTGCGTTGCACTGTTGTGCCCTCCAGGGTCGATCAAATTGCGTCTCCTCCGAAGCCCCCGATGAACTCACTGGTGTGCGCTGGGCGTCGGTTGTTGCTGCAATTCTCAACCGCCGGGAGTGGTCCGGGCAAGGCTAAATAGCAGCCTCGTCGCCCACCCAGGGACGCCAAAAGCTGTTGCCGGCACAGAGTACTCGAGGCAAGCAACAGCATTGATCGTTGCCTGGTGTGCGTCACCCAATAATCACAATGGGGTGGAGAAGCAGAAAAGTTTATTTGAAGCTTCAATATGGTACAGGGAGATATTCACCTCAAATCCTGTAAACAGAGCAGGAAGTTACACAGACTTTTATACATCATTTCTTCCGCATACTTGTCCAATAGCAAGCTGCCCTAAGTGTCCATATAGCCAGCCAATCCAGTTCCCAGCTAGTTCCCTTTTTCTTTGTACCATCTGTTAAACCATATATATAAAGCTGCTTTATTCAGCATTGTTCTGCCATATCTTCCCCGTCTGGCCTTGTTTAGTTTCAGACAGTCTGACTGCAACATATTGTTGCAGAACCTCAGCATAACTGCTGCGAGTGCTTCCAGGCGGGAGGACCTAGTACGAGGGGGCTTCATCGACACTCGTGGTCTTCCATCCCCTCGAGTTACCTAGTGGCCATGCCCCAGTGTCCCCAACATCACCATACAGGGACATCCCTCGGTGGTTCCCTTGGCGACAGCCCCTGGTGGCTGCTCTTTGCCAGGCTCTCCTAGTGCTGCAGTCATTGCTTTATTGCCCTCGCCTCCCATTGGCCTGCAGGCACAGGCAGAGTGGGGTGGAGACACCCCCCCCTCCAACCCCTCTGCCACCTAGGAGCTGCAGGGCTATGCTGGTGGGAGCTGGGGAGCCCCCCATCCCGAGGTAAGCCAACTAGGGGGGGGCGCTTTTCTTGACCTGCTGCTCACAAACCGGGTAGAATTAGTGGGGGAAGCAAAAGTGGATGGGAATCTGGGAGGCAGTGACCATGAGTTGGTTGAGTTCAGGATCCTGACGCAGGGAAGAAAGGTAAGCAGCAGGATATGGACCATGGACTTCAGGAAAGCAGGCTTTGACTCCCTCACGGAACGGATGGCCAGGATCCCCTGGGGGACTAACTTGAAGGGGAAAGGAGTCCAGGAGAGCTGCCTGTATTTCAAGGAATCCCTGTTGAGGTTACAGGGACAAACCATCCCGATGAGTCGAAAGAATAGTAAATATGGCAGGCGACCAGCTTGGCTTAATGGTGAAATCCTAGCGGATCTTAAACATAAAAAAGAAGCTTACAAGAAGTGGAAGGTTGGACATATGACCAGGGAAGAGTATAAAAATATTGCTCGGGCATGTAGGAATGTTATCAGGAGGGCCAAATCGCACCTGGAGCTGCAGCTAGCCAGAGATGTCAACAGTAACAAGAAGGGTTTCTTCAGGTATGTTGGCAACAAGAAGAAAGCCAAGGAATGTGTGGGCCCCTTACTGAATGAGGGAGGCAACCTAGTGACAGAGGATGTGGAAAAAGCTAATGTACTCAATGCTTTTTTTGCCTCTGTTTTCACTAACAAGGTCAGCTCCCAGACTGCTGCGCTGGGCATCACAAAATATGGAAGAGATGGCCAGCCCTCTGTGGAGATAGAGGCGGTTAGGGACTATTTAGAAAAGCTGGACGTGCACAAGTCCATGGGGCCGGACGAGTTGCATCCGAGAGTGCTGAAGGAATTGGCGGCTGTGATTGCAGAGCCACTGGCCATTATCTTTGAAAACTCGTGGCGAACCGGGGAAGTCCCGGATGACTGGAAAAAGGCTAATGTAGTGCCAATCTTTAAAAAAGGGAAGAAGGAGGATCCTGGGAACTACAGGCCAGTCAGCCTCACCTCAGTCCCTGGAAAAATCATGGAGCAGGTCCTCAAAGAATCAATCCTGAAGCACTTGCATGAGAGGAAAGTGATCAGGAACAGCCAGCATGGATTAACCAAGGGAAGGTCATGCCTGACTAATCTAATCGCCTTTTACAATGAGATTACTGGTTCTGTGGATGAGGGGAAAGCAGTGGATGTATTGTTTCTTGACTTTAGCAAAGCTTTTGACACGGTCTCCCACAGTATTCTTGTCAGCAAGTTAAGGAAGTATGGGCTGGATGAATGCACGATAAGGTGGGTAGAAAGTTGGCTAGATTGTCGGGCTCAACGGGTAGTGATCAATGGCTCCATGTCTAGTTGGCAGCCGGTATCAAGTGGAGTGCCCCAAGGGTCGGTCCTGGGGCCGGTTTTATTCAATATCTTCATAAATGATCTGGAGGATGGTGTGGATTGCACTCTCAGCAAATTTGCGGATGATACTAAACTGGGAGGAGTGGTAGATATGCTGGAGGGGAGGGATAGGATACAGAAGGACCTAGACCAATTGGAAGATTGGGCCAAAAGGAATCTGATGAGGTTCAATAAGGATAAGTGCAGGGTCCTGCACTTAGGACGGAAGAACCCAATGCACAGCTACAGACTAGGGACCGAATGACTAGGCAGCAGTTCTGCGGAAAAGGACCTAGGGGTGACAGTGGACGAGAAGCTGGATATGAGTCAGCAGTGTGCCCTTGTTGCCAAGAAGGCCAATGGCATTTTGGGATGTATAAGTAGGGGCATAGCGAGCAGATCGAGGGACGTGATCGTTCCCCTCTATTCGACATTGGTGAGGCCTCATCTGGAGTACTGTGTCCAGTTTTGGGCCCCACACTTCAAGAAGGATGTGGATAAATTGGAGAGAGTCCAGCGAAGGGCAACAAAAATGATTAGGGGACTGGAACACATGAGTTATGAGGAGAGGCTGAGGGAGCTGGGATTGTTTAGCCTGCAGAAGAGAAGAATGAGGGGGGATTTGATAGCTGCTTTCAACTACCTGAAAGGGGGTTCCAAAGAGGATGGCTCTAGACTGTTCTCAATGGTAGCAGATGATAGAACGAGGAGTAATGGTCTCAAGTTGCAGTGGGGGAGGTTTAGATTGGATATTAGGAAAAACTTTTTCACTAAGAGGGTGGTGAAACACTGGAATGCGTTACCTAGGGAGGTGGTAGAATCTCCTTCCTTAGAGGTTTTTAAGGTCAGGCTTGACAAAGCCCTGGCTGGGATGATTTAACTGGGAATTGGTCCTGCTTTGAGCAGGGGGTTGGACTAGATGACCTTCTGGGGTCCCTTCCAACCCTGATATTCTATGATTCTATGATTCTATGATTCCTGGGGCCCCCACTCCAGTCATCGCCAGAGCCCCTTGCCCAAGCAGAGTCTTCTCCTCCCTGCTTCACTCCATGCTGGAGCCAAGTGCCTCATCCATCCTCAGAGCACACAGCACAATCGGGAAGAAAAGCCTTCTTCTGGGAAAGAGGTGGGGCATAGCGTAGCGGATCCGAGAGTACTGCTGCTGGCCACGGCACAGCCCAGGGCCTGCGTCCCCCTGAAGTGCAGGGCCCCCCAAAGCAAGGGGCCCTGGGCAACCACCCCAAGCCATCCAAAGGACAGGACGGCTCTGGCTCTCTCCAGCCAACTCTCCCTTTCCTCTCCTTAGCACACTCCTGTGGAGAACAAATGACAGGAATCTCCACTGGCAGGAAAAGCAGGAGAACAAGGGACGGGGAAGGTTCCATGTCCCCCAGACTATCCCTCTCTCAGGGAGAACCCTCTTGGTCTCCTCTTCTCTTGCAGTCATGTAAACTGACGCTCTTCCGCTGCGCAGTGTTCCTCAGGTGGGCTCCTTTGAAGACACTCTCCCACAGCTTGGCCTGGGATGGCTCCTCACAGCTCTTGAAGTGTGCCTGGATCTGTTTGGTAGGTGAATTCCTTGCGCCTTGAGAGTGGTGAATGGGGACTTGAGGAAGACCTTTCTAACTCCACACCCTGAGTACCCATCCGCTTCGGTCGGGCTGCAGGACTCCGTTCCAGGCTCTCTGCTGGCTCATTTCAGCAGGACTTACAATCCGTTCACATTGTTGACATTTTTCTCCACAATTCTCCGACCTTCAAACTTTGTCTTTTCAAAGGAAAGCTGAGGTTCTGGAGAACACAATAGGAACTTCAGAGAGGTGCTGCTCTGGTGTATGGGTTCATATTGGCGGTTGCCAGGGCCTGGCTATATGCATTGGCTTTCCTGGACTATTTGCTGTGGAAAGAACATGTCATTTGTATATTGTGCATTTCTTCCTTCTTTCTTCCTAGATGCAGAACAACGAGAGCCACATCCCCAAATTCCTGTTCCAGGCCTTACAGTACCTGGAAAGCTCACAGACAACAATAAGACATTCAGCAGCCCGATTCATTGGTAAGCAGAGCAAATCCACTTGATCTTTTCTCAATGCTTCCTTCAGAGCCCTTTTCTGGACGGCTGCTCTGTTCCCTCCAACAGCACCAGAATCCTAAAACGGGGTGTGTGTGTGAGTGTGTGTGTGTGTGTATGTGTCTGAATTAACATGTATTCCAAGATGAAGGGAGCAACTTAGCTGAATCGACTGCACCAACTTCCCCCCGCCCACAACAATTCTTTGGCTGCGCCTAGGGGAAACCAGCAGGATGTGAATTCAGTCTCCTTTGGAAATCAGCCTCTCAGTAACTTCTGGGCATCTGATGCTTTCTCGAACATGCTTGAAAATATGCATGAGAGCCATTGTATTCATTGTTTGTCTAGGAAATACTATCCACCATTACTGTGATTTGTTGTCTGAAACAGTGAATGAAGATGGCATCTCCCGCCTGTATGAAGGTAAGGAAATACCTCTGTGTGTTTGGGCCTCTGTGGGAAGCACAGGGGTGCAGCACAGGGCCTGAACACAGCTTTAAATGTGTCCCTCTCAGTCTAAGGACAGCGTTGAAGGAAGAAGGATGGTCACGCGAGCTTTCATCGTGGTCCCACAATCTGTGCATGGGAGCAGGGGAATTCCATCCCGAGTTCCTAGTGTAGACATAGCCTTAGAGCTGTGTGGGGAGACTGTCTTCATGAAGGTCAGAAAGTCTCTAAAGGAAGGCCTGACCGAATTGAAAAGGGCTGTTGGTATTAAGGATGATGATGATGATGATGACGATTCCCCTCTGTCGGGAAAGATTCATCACCTGCCCTCCCTGGAATGGAGTGATTGCAGGCCAGGGACCTTCACTCCGAGATTTGTTATCAGCTCCTAGGAAATCCCATGGGGGCACATGGGTAACACTTTTCCCTGTTATTCTCTGTGTATATATAAAGCCTGCTGCAGTTTCCACGCTATGCATCTGAGGAAGTGAGCTGTAGCTCACAAAAGCTTATGCTCTAATAAATTGGTTAGTCTCTAAGGTGCCACAAGTACTCCTTTACTTTTCCCTGTGTGCTCTTCAGGAATGAAGGCACAGGGCCAAAAAGGATTTCAGGAGACGTTAGGAGCCTAAATCCCTTTGTGGATCTCGGCCTAAATGTTGTATGGTTTCAGATTTGCTGAAACCATACAACATGCTTTCCTGTTCCATCCAAAGAACAAGTGCCCCCAACCGTCTGTGTGTGCGGGTGTGTGGAGGAGTGTCTTGCAGCAGAGGGGGAAGTTATGCAGGAATGGGGTCTCCTCTCTGTCCAGGGCTATTTTGGGAGGAGCAGAGTTGTTGTTCTTGTGCCCTTAGACTCTTGGGGAGCTAATAGCAGGGGGCAATGGCCATCGGAAGTGGAGGTTTCCTAGGTACCAGTCACATCAGCATCACGGGGTTTTCAACCCATTTCCTCTTGGTTTCAGCTTTTCACGAAGTGCCTTTGAAATCAGACAGGACCACGTGGTACATCCTCAACAGATATTATAAATGGTTGCAGAAGCTTGGAAATCTCGTGTCGGGTTCTGCATTTGACTAGGGAACCGGGACCGACACAGACGAGCTCTTTGTCCTGCTATGGTAAATACAACAGACGCTTCTCAACTTTTTGGTGTCCCTGGCCTCTGTTTGCCAGAAGCTGGGAATGGGGGACAGGGTTCTGATCACTAGATGATTGCCTGTCCCTTCATTCCCTCTGGGGCACCTGGCATTGGCCACTGTTGGAAGACAGGGTACTGGGCTAGATGGACCTTTGTTGTGGCCTTTCTTATGTCCTTATGTTTGAAACCGGGGCTGAACAACGAGGTGGATATCAGCAGATGACCCAAAATTTTGTCGATTAGTCGGGACTAGAGAAGACTTGGAAGAAGCTCAAAGGGATCTAAGAAAGCCATGTCACTGGGCAGCACCATGGCAGATGAAAACCAGCGCTGACCAAGGCAGGGCCATACACGTGGAAAGCAGTGAGGTGAACGACTCCTCCATATCGCTGGTGACAGAGGCCAAAGCACGGCTGGTTGGGCCCAGTGGTTGGAGCAGTGGCTCTGGGGCCTCGTGCTCAGAGTGGTGGAGGCCGAGCCGAGGGGAGCCAAGGGTTGGAGCCGGAGTCAGGAGTCAAGAGCAGGATTGGAACAGGCTGGGGAATAGGGCAAGGGCCGGATTAACAATCCCCGGACAATGGGAGCTGCGGGGAGGCAGAGCCTACAGGCAGGATCAGCCCCCGGGACAGAGGTTCCCGGTGTGGTGCTCGTCGTGGTGACGTGGCTGGCGGGGATGAGGAACGGCAGCGTGCGGAGCCTCCTTACCCCCACCCCAGCCAGGCAGAGCCGGCCCGGCCGCAACGCAGCACGCAGGGGTTTAGTGGCTGCAGCCTGGGCCCCCCTTAGCCCTACTCCTTTCCTGAGTGCACCATTGCCCCACTTCTGCCCCATTCCCACACACTGGTACAGGGCAGAACCCCGGAGCTGATCTCCGAAATCTCTCTCACTAGAAGGAAGTCACTGCAAAGGCAGGACAACCCCACCTTTGGGCACCATGGAGGACATCTCATCCCACTGCACAGAGCCCTACATTCACACAGCTTCTCGCATGTGGTTCCCTCACTCATCAGAGCCAGGTGGAGAGAGGAGAAATTCTCCCAGACTCCCTTTTACCATTGCCAGCCCACAGGGTAGCAGAGGTTTCCGGGGGTTGGGTGCTCTCTTTAAGAAATGCCAGCTCTCAGGGAAGTTGCCAATGAGCATCAGCAAAGTGGGGTGGGGTTGTGCTGTGGAAAACTACCCTGCTTGAAGGTTTTGTTCTTCTCTTTTGGGTTCCTGCCCTTTCTCTCTCTTCCAGACACCGAGAGGCCAACAGGAGCCAATTGAGCCCACCACTGATCCCATCTCTTGTGAGATGGCAAAGCAGCTTTGCATGGGAAGGAGGAGACAGAAGAGGCCGAGCAGCATGTGCCGGGCTGAACCAGCCACACAGAACTCCATAGTCTAGGTGGAGAAAGCCAAGCCCCGCCCCAGCCCTGCTGGACATGCTCCAACTGGAGCACCAGTGTGTAAGCTAGCAGCTCAGACCGATGAAAATGGAGGATGCACACTGTAGGCTCCAGTCCAGAAGCAGCTCAAGCCCCTGACTGCAGAGCTCTGAGGTGCCGAGTCCCAGCCATGTCCCTGGGGGCCTGCAGACATGCAAGGGAGATCGGAGACTCTGGGAGTTTCCCACGCCGGGAACCCAGAGACCCCCAGCCCATGGCCTAGAGACATCTCCAAGGAAGTAACCTGGGTGAACTAGCCATTGTCATCCGCAGTGCTGGATCCCCACTGACTCAATGGCACTGAAGGGCAGCTATACTGACTCCGGCCATTGGGCCACACAGCATTGAGGGAGAGAGTAGCCATATTTTCCGTTGCCATCGGGCCACACGGGCGTAAGAGACAGGATAGACATATGGACTGTGGTCGCTGGGCCACACAGCCCCGACGGAGCGGGCGGCCGCACGGACTCTGGTCACTGGGCCACACAGCCGCGACGGAGCGGGTGGCCGCACGGACTCTGGTCACTGGGCCTCACAGCCCGACGGAGAGGACGGCCGCACGGACTCTGGTCGCTGGGCCACACAGCCCCGACGGAGAGGGCGGCCGCACGGACTCTGGTCGCTGGGCCACACAGCCCCGATGGAGAGGGCGGCCGCACGGACTCTGGTCGCTGGGCCACACAGCCCCGACGGAGAGGGCGGCCGCACGGACTCTGGTCGCTGAGCCACACAGGCCCGACGGAGCGGGCAGCCGCACGGACTCTGGTCGCTGGGCCACACAGCCCCGACGGAGAGGGCGGCCGCACGGACTCTCGTCGCTGGGCCATGCAGCCCCGACGGAGCGGGCGGCCGCACAGACTCTGGTCGCTGGGCCACACAGCCCTGACGGAGAGGAAGGCCGCATGGACTCTGGGTGTTGGGACACACACACTGCGTGGGAGGGCAGCCATTTTGACACTGGGCATTTGGCCAAACTACCCTGAGGCTTCGGGAAGTTATTTGATGTCAGCCATGGGACCTCGCCCCTTCACTCCTCAGACATCGCTCATCTGTCATCATGAGACCGACCCCATGACAGAAGACTTTTGGGGTCAAGATGGAAACAGGAGTCGAAGCAAGGAGTGGCATGTGACCCCTCTAAGAGATCCTCCCACTCCTTTACCAATCTGGGGGGGTTTTATCTCCATCCACCTGCCTCAGGAATGGATTTGAGCAATTGGGGAATGTTCTGGGGCAGAGTGACCCATCCAGAAGTGGGTCACGTGACCCTCCAAGAGCTCCTCCCACTTGGGGTGGCCTCAGCCCCTTAGGACCCACCAGAGAGGGGATTTCACCAAACAGGTTAAGTGCCATGGTGGGGTGACCTGCCCGCAAGAGGGGTCCATCACCCCTCCATGAAATCCCCGCACCGTCCTCTGCTCATCAGTCAGGGTTTCCACACACGCTTTAGGCCATCCCAGAAGGGAAACGTAACGATCAGAATAGGCAGTGCCCGAAGGTCTAGGCCAGAAGCCGCCGATCTCTGGAGCTCCATGTTTGCGTGGCTGGCAGCATCGTCCTGGAAGTCGCAACACAACACTGCGGGGAAGAGCCCGTCTCGTTCCAAGGATGTCTTTTGAAGATTCATAGATTCATAGATATTTAGGTCAGAAGGGACCATTATGATCATCTAGTCTGACATCCTGCACAATGCAGGCCACAGAATTTCACCCACCACTCCTAAAAAAGACCTCACACCTATATCTGTGCTATTGAAGTCCTCAAATTGTAGTTTGAAGACCTCAAGGAGCAGAGAATCCTCCAGCAAGTGACCCGTGCCCCATGCTACAGAGGAAGGCGAAAAACCTCCAGGGCCTTCCAATCTGCCCTGGAGGAAAATTCCTTCCCGACCCCAGATATGGCGATCAGCTAAACCCTGAGCATATGGGCAAGATTCATCAGCCAGATACTACAGAAAATTCTTTCCCGGGTAACTTGGATCTTACCCCATCTAAAAACCCATCACAGGCCATTAGGCCTATTTACCATGAATATTTAATTACCAAAACCATGTTATCCCATCATACCGTGACCTAGACCTTCGGGCTATACCTGTTCTGGATTGGTACACCTTTCCCTTCTGAGATGGCCTAAGGTGGGAGTGAAACCCTCGCCAATTGCTAGAGGGTGGCGTGGGGACGTTTTAGAGGGACAACGGGATCCTGTTGCGGGCAGGTCACTCCACTGCAGCACTTCCCTTCTTTGGTCAAATCCCCTCTCGGGGTGGTCCTACGGGGCTGACGCCCACTTCAATTGGTAGTGGACACAGGGAGGAGTTCTCAGAGGGGATATACAACCCCCTTCTGCGTGGGTCACCCTGCCCCGCAACGTCCCCTGATTGGTCAAATCCAGTCTCCGGGTGTGTAAAATGCTGCTTGCCCCTGCCAAATTTTCCTAAAAGAAGGGAAGAAAGGCATGTACCTTTTGGGTTATCTGTCAGGTGGCCATCTTGGACTTGGGAAAAGAAGCTGGTGTCCTTTAGCCATTTCGTATATAAGTTTGGGTTGGGGAGCACACTCCCACGCACGGATTGAATCCGCGTAGACAGGGTCTAACATCCAGGCAGAGACGACGCAAAGAGGGATAGGGAGGGCTTTTAGTTAGGTCTACTCACCCATTCCTGTGTCCATCATGGAGTCCCTCCCTGACGTCCAATGTCAAGAAAGCAGCAGCCGTCCATCGCTGTCCCTGCAAGAGAAGGGAGAGAGAACATCAACCTGACCTCCTGGGTGTAATTGTTTGGGAGACTGGAGCACTTCCAGACTTTAAATTTTGTTAATCCACCCCTTCTCTAGCCTAGCCTAGTCCTTTTCCCTCTCGTAAATAAAGTCTTGTTTGTGTGCTTACCACTGCCTGGCGTTATTTTCTTGTGCTAAGGCAAGCTCTGACAGACTGGCTTTACAGAGGGGACCATGTGGGAAGAATTTACTGTCAGATTCCCTGCATCTTCTGAATGGGGTTTGGGTTCTGCCCTTTTGAAAGGAAGGAAAAATCCTTCCAGGTGATCCTACGGGGCTGAAACCCACTGGGATTACTTAGTAATCTGTCCTCTTCACTACCATGTTTGTGACCCTCTGTGTCATAGGGAAGTAGCCCATGGCTCATTATGCATCTTTTGATTTAAAATGGACACGTGTGGTGTACAGACGAAGAAGGACAACTTTTCAAGTCCAGTGTGCACAGAAATGGGATGGACACTTCAAGGATTGAATACAATGCTTTGATCTTCCATCTGTTCATCAAACAAAGACAAAGGTGCAGATTTGGGAGGCTCGGCACTGACTTCCCCAGGATCATTCCTCTCTGCGTAATTCCCATGATAAATCTCCGCCCAAGGACGAGCCTGAGGAAGTGTGATCAGGGGAACTACCCAGAGCACCAGATAAATCAGGGCCCTGAGCTGAGAAAAACCAAGCCTCAGCCAGTTCACATTAATTCAGCTGTCCTCAGCACAGGCATCCCTGAAGCACCCGAGGATTCCTTGAAAGGCTTTGAGAGGCTTGGCTCTGCAGAGCGAAAGATGAAGCCTATTACTGCAGGGAAATCAATGACAGAGCACTGTCCACACCAGCACTTAGGTCGGTGTAACTTGTCTCACTCGGGGGGTGGCTTCTTCACACCCCTGAGCGACATACGTTCTACCGACACAAGGGGGAGTGTAGACGCAGCCTTAGCAGAGAAGCGATTTAGAAAACAGGTTTTGTTTTGGAGGAAATGCAGGAACCCCGGGTTTGTAATAACTCAAAGGAGAGTCCGACCCCATCAGTCACCTTCCCCACTTTGCACTTGGCCCTGGGATAGTTGTTTTCTCTCAGCCTGTGCCCACTATCATGCCATGTGAAGGGGAAGGAGCCATGCACCTGTCTAGGGGGCTTCTGACATCCGAGAGGGGAGAAAGGAAAAAAGAGGCTCACTCCCACATGCTACTCACACAGGGGGTGGGAACTTTTGTGGTCATTTCAATAGACTCAAGGGGCTCCAAAAGAGTCAAAGGTGCTCACGTGTCCCTGTCCCTGTCCAACATTAAAGAGGTGAAACAAGGCTGGCAGTTTGGGCTGCTGGACAGAACAAGCCTTCAGGCCGAAAAGCCAACAACCTTTCTCTCCATTTCAGCAAAAAACAACATTCAACAAACCCCCACAAAAACAGGCACCTGAAAATGTCCTGCCCCCGACTTCACCTTCCCAAGGTCTTCTCCGCACTCTCTCCCGCCCCGAGTGAGAATCCAACCCCTTGACCAACACACCACAGTGAGACCCGAATGCAGCTCTCCCTCTGCAGGCAGGACGGTGGAGAAAAACACAGGTGAAAAAACCCTCCCGGCTCAGCTGTGCAGGGAGCCTTGGCAAGGACGTGGTGGAAAGGTGACGCCGGGATCTCTCACACGGGAAAGGAGACTCGTGCCCGACCCCAACCAACCCTTTGGGAACTCGAAGGAAGCCGCATCCCACAGGCGTTTCCACAGACCAGCCACCAGCCACACACCCAGGCCGGAGGGGCCGGGACACGGGAAGGGGCAGCAGCCAACGCCCCCGGGGGGAGGGCTGGGGCGGGAGCTGCAGCCAGGCCCCTGGACCCGCAGGGAGACGCAGACCCTGACGGCAACCAGCCACGTTTGCCCACGTGTGTGTGTGAGACACGTTTGTGTGTGTGTGTGTGTGCTGTGTGTCGTGCTGAGTCTTGTGTTCAGTGTGTGTGTGATGTGTTGTGTTTCGTGTTGTGTGTTGTGTGACATCTAGAGTGTTGTGTGACCTGTTGTGTGTCTGTGATGTGTTGTGTGTCATGTTGTGTGTGTGTGTTGACTTGTGTGCCGTGTTGTGTGTTATGTTGAGTGTGTGTTGTGTGGTTGTGGTGTCATGAGACGTGTTGTGTGTGACGTGTGTGTTGCACGCACAGACACAACACATTGCATGTCACATACGCAACATGACACGCGTGCACATCACACACACACAACATCACACCTCACACGCACACACACAACACGTTAGCTGTCGCACGATGCACATCACATAATTGCATGGACACTCACAACACGTCGCATCGAACGTTATACGCACAGCACATTGCACTTCAGACATACAACACGTCGCACGTCACACTCACAAACACATCTCACACACGCACAATACGACACACACCACGTCACACAGACAGCACAACACACAAAACGGCACACAACACAACACAGGCACACAACCTTATAAACAACACATCACAGACACCCATACAGACACACACACAACACGACACACAAAACATCACACACACTCAACACAACATTCCAGATGACACCCAACACATACAACACATCACACAATGCGTCACACACACACATACGTCACACACACAAACAAACACAAGACGATACACAACACAACACACACACACTGCACACACCATGTCACAGAAAACATGTAACATGACAGCACACGCACAACACCACACACACACTGAATATGACACACAAAATGGCCTACATTACACACACACAACACATCACACACACACCAGACCACAAAGACACACACACAACATGTCACACACACAGCACACCGCACGTCGCACAGACACAAAACACTACACACTACACACAATAAAACACACATGTCACACAGACAGACACAAAAATGCACAACATGACACACACCACATCTCACACACACACACACACACACACCACATCACATGACACCAAAACCACAACACCACACACACACTCAACACATCACACAACATGACACACAGATAGACACAAAGAAACACGACACACAACACGTCACTCACACAACACTACACAAAACACGTCACAGACACACACACCCCACTTCACATGTCACCACAAACATACCACCGCACTCACAATCCACACAACACTCTAGATGACACACAACACACACACAACACGACACACAAGACGTCACACACACACACAACCCATCACACACACACATATCACGATGCACACAAGACGAGACACAAAACAGCTCACACACACAAACACAGACAACACGACTGTCAAAGGAAAAATGAGTTAGCCGGTCTCTCACCAATTTAGGTGTTAGATTCGACTCTAGGATCCCACGAACTTCTCAACTCTGAGTCCAGTTTCCACCAGCGTCCTGTATTAGGCCACCGAAATACAGCCCGAGCTGGGTGCCTCCGGAGAGGGACCCCGCCCCCCAGACACTGCAAGCATGTGTACCCTCGACGGTTGGTAACACCGCCCTCGCCCACCTCCAAAGTCCGACCCCCTCATCTGAGTCGGGGTCTCTGCTCTTCCCGACCGGGCAGTTCTGCTGCTGAGTGGACAGGCCGTTGCGGGGGCCAGACACCTCCTGAGGACGATGAGTTCTTCTTTTTGCCTTTCTCCCTTAGCTCCAGGGATAACGGGCGGCCCCCACTGGTTTGGCAGCTGCTTCTCCAGCCTTCCTCGCAGGTCAGCTCGACCTCGGCCGAAGGCTTCAACTACTTTACTCACGTATGCGGAGTTAGTAACTCCTGCGAAGTCACAAGAGCAAACTTCTTAAACAAACATTTATATAATATAGCATGTATATCTATATCTTCCTGCTGTATTTTCCCCTGCATGCATCTGATGAACTGGGCTTTAGCCCATGAAAGCTTATGCTGAGATAAATTGGTTCGTCTCTAAGGTGCCACAAGTCCTCCTCATTCGCTTTTCCCGACTGATTGTGCTGGGGGCTCTGCCTGGCTCCAGCGCTCCGGTCCCTCAGCGACCAAGGCCACCTGGGATCCCTGATCGAATCCAGCTTCAAGGAGTGCTGAGATCCATCTGTCTCTTTCTGTGCCTCTGTCTCTCTCTAGGTATGGCCTCCTGACCCTGCCTCCTGTGATCAGTTATAGTTTGCTAGCCCCCCACCCCACCTCCATGGGTGTTTTTGGCTTCTCCATGCACTCTGCAGCAACGCTCCTTGTCCCGAAACTAAAGATCCCTGCAGCCCCAAAAATCCTCGGGGGTTTGCTCAGCAAGTGGGTTACTAGCAGAATGGTTGTGGGGTGAATATGGGGATAGGGAGGTGCTGAACCTGGGGACAAAGGAGGGTGGCAGATTAAGGTGTCGCTCAGCCCAGCCCGCTGAGTCCAAGGACATATGAGGGGACCAGCATAAAATTGCTGTTCAGTCCAGCCCACTGAGTCCCGGGACACACCAGGGGTCAGCTTGCGAGTGCTGATGACCCAGTCCTCTCTGACATGCTATGTTCATGTGTGTGCCTGTGTGTCTGTTCACGTTCATCACATTTGGGGGCTGGAAGACCCCAGCCCTGGGGAACCGAGGTCCTGCAGGGTAGCTCCATTGGGAGGGAACTTGCAGAAGGAAGGAGTAGTGATCCATAGGAAAACACAAGTGACAAAAGCAGCACATTGACAGAATTGCAGAATCTCCCCCCACCAGAAGAGTAACCCTAACAAATGGGCGTACCCCAGGTAAAGGGCAATTCTGGTAACAGCTCCTTTGGGGCTTCTTTGGAAGGGGGATGGACGTCATTCTTGCGACAAGGCACCTGCTACGGCCAAAAATACTTTCGCACTGTGCACCCTTCCAGACAAGTCTTATGTCCCAAATACTTTGGGTCTTCTGGGATAAGTCCCCGAATAATCAAGGATCTTGACCAAAAAGTTTGTTATGTCTAAAAAGGAAGAAAGATTGTCGTTGTGTAGACCATGAAACAAGCCCTGCAACTTCTGGACACGTATCCCGACAGTCCACAGGGTGCACATCAAGGAACGTTCAAAGCGAGACGGGCGTTCTTTTTGGGGAGACTAACCCCCATTGCGCTGACCAGGAGAAGGGGGAAGTGGGAGCCTGCAGCGCCATCTAGCGGCCAAAGGAGAAGTCACCGGCTTCTAGACTGGCGTACACCATTGGTTCGGTTCACATGCAAAGCTGTGTGACGCCAGGTTGGGAAAACAGGATTCTGCTGCACGACATCATCCTCTGGAATGACTCAACCCGATAGGACACCTCCTACGATACACTGCTCCGAGTGACACTCTCAAACAGGTCCCCACAGCTCCCCAGCCTCCCCACACCGGGAGGCAGTTGTGAGAGGATTGTTCTCCCCAACTGACAGAGGGAGAAGCGAAGGCTGAGAAAGGCGAAAGGCCTTGTCTTCCATCACACAACCTGTTGGGATAGAGTTGGGAACAGGACCCGGGTGTCCTGGCTTTCAAACAAACCATCATTCTATGATGAGATAACTGGCTCTGTGGATGAGGGGAAAGCAGTGGACGTGTTGTTCCTTGACTTTAGCAAAGCCTTGACACGGTCTCCCACAGTATTCTTGCCAGCAAGTTAAAGAAGTATGGGCTGGATGAATGGACTATAAGGTGGATAGAAAGCTGGCTAGATTGTCGGGCTCAACGGGTAGTGATCAATGGATCCATGTCTAGTTGTCAGCTGGTATCTAGTGGAGTGCCCCAAGGGTCGGTCCTGGGGCCACTTTTGTTCAATATCTTCATTAATGATCTGGAGGATGGTGTGGATTGCACCCTCAGCAAGTTTGCAGATGACACTAAACTGGGAAGAGAAGTAAATACACTAGAGGGTAGGGACACGATACAGAGAGCTCTAGACAAATTAGAGGATTGGGCCAAAAGAAATCTGATGAGGTTCAACAAGGGCAAGTGCAGAGTCCTGCACTCAGGACGGAACAATCCCATACACCGCTACAGACTAGGGACCAAATGGCTAGGCAGCAGTTCTGCAGAAAAGGACCTGGGGTTCTAGAGGATGTGAAACTGGATATGAGTCAACAGTGTGCCCTTGTTGCCAAGAAGGCCAATGGCATTTTGGGATGTATAAGTAGGGGCATAGCGAGCAGATCGAGGGACGTGATCGTTCCCTCTATTCGACATTGTTGAGGCCTCATCTGGAGTACTGTGTCCAGTTTTGGGCCCCACACTACAAGGAGGATGTGGAAAAATTGGAAAGAGTCCAGTGGAGGGCAATAAAAATGATTGGGGGCTGGAGCACATGACTTATGAGAAGCTGAGGGAACTGGGATTGTTTAGTCTGCGGAAGAGAAGAAGGAGGGGGGATTTGATAGCTGCTTTCAACTACCTGAAAGGGGGTTCCAAAGAGGATGGATCTAGACTGTTCTAAGTGGTAGCTCATGACATTACAAGGAGTAATGGTCTCAAGTTGCAGTGGGGGAGGTTTAGGTTGGATATTAGGAAAAGCTTTTTCACTGGGAGGGTGGTGAAACACTGGAATGCGTTCCCTAGGGAGGTGGTGAAATTTCCTTCCTCAGAAGTTTTTAAGGTCAGGCTTGACAAAGCCCTGGCTGGGATGATTTAGTTGGGGATAGGTCCTGCTTTGAGCAGGGGGTTGGGCTAGATGACCTCCTGAGGTCCCTTCTAACCCTGATATTCTATGATTCTATGATCAGTCTGGAGTTTCACACACTGAATGATCAGAATAAAGGGACCTGCAATGAGCTACAGAACAACAACCATTCACACTGATTCTTCAGCAAGTGTTTCAGAAGCACGAGAACACCAGCGAGAACCAGGAACGGCTCAGAGACAATCAGCAGCGAGAAGGAGAACAATTCACCAAGCAGATGATTGGTTCTGGCTTATTTGCTGGGTCTTAAACGAAAACAACAAAGTCCTGAATCTCCTCCCTGCCACGAGACCCCCTGCTCAGCAAATCAGCGTGGAGACTCTGGCGGTGGGCTGAGGGTTCCCCAGATGGCCCAGGGATGGCTCAGGTCACCGGTGAGGATCACTCTCAGAGCACGCTCCCTGTCCAGTCTCTTTGGGAGGCCTCCCACCATGAGGGCTGCAGAGTACCCCCTCCTTGCCAGTGGAGGGAGGGCAGCAGGAAAAGGGAAACCAAAAAAGACAAACCCCAAGAACTCGAAGGGACAAAGGCCTAGCTGGGGGAAAATTGTCCCACCTTAACCTCCTGTTTTCCATGCCGAGAATTTGGCCAGCACCGGGTGGATCAGGCTGCCTTGGTACCAAACCTCTCTGGGGCTCTTCCCTTCTCCACAGGGACGTCTGTCTTCTCGCTCAATGAGCAGTGGGAAAGGAGAAAACTCCAGAGAGGCTCCACCTCGCGCTCACATACGAGACCCTGAATTCTCTCTCAGTCCTCAAGGAGACACCTCAAGAAGGAGACTCCCTGCAGCAAAGCCCCGGGGGTCTCTGAGATCCCCCTGCCCTGCAGCCTGTCCTCCCTGGCCGTTGTCGTGGACTCTCTGTGAGGTCACCGCCTCCCAACCTCCTTTCACCAATCAGCTGAGTGCTGCAAAAGGCCCTTGTGATGTCACTGCCACCCCCACCCCTGCCCTGCAGGGCTCATGTCCTGCCCCGAGCCGGCTCCTGTGCATGTTTGAGCTGCTCGCCCTGGGTCACCCCCACACACTCAGTGGTCGTGCAAGGGTTCACGCAGGCCACACGTGGAACCATCAGAGGATGCTCAATGTGCCGCACTCGGTTTTGCAGAGATTTGGAGACTTGAAGGCCAGAAGAGACTCTTAGATCGTCTCATCTGGCCCCCCTACACATCACAGGCCTCCTGTATGGCGCAGTCGCAAGTTGTCATAAATATAAAGGGAAAGGTAAATCCCTTTAAAATCCCTCCTGGCCAGAGGAAAAATCCTCTCACCTGTAAAGGGTTAAGAAGCTAAAGGTAACCTTGCTGGCAACTGACCAAAATGACCAATGAGGAGACAAGGTACTTTTAAAAGCTGGGAGGAGGGAGAGAAACAAAGGGTCTGTGTCTGTCTGTGTGATGCTTTTGCTGGAGACAGAACAGGAATGGAGTCTTAGAATTTAGTAAGTAATCTAGCTAGGTAGGTGTGAGATTATGATTTCTTTAAATGGCTGAGAAAATAGCTGTGCTGAATAGAATGACTATTCCTGTCTGTGTGTCTTTTTTGTAACTTAAGGTTTTGCGTAGAGGGATTCTCTATGTTTGAATCTAATTACCCTGTAAGATATCTACCATCCTGATTTTACAGAGGTGATTCCTTTTTATTTCTATTAAAAGTCTTCTTGTAAGAAAACTGAATGCTTTTTCATTGTTCTCAGATCCAAGGATTTGGGTCTGTGGTCACCTATGCAAATTGGTGAGGATTTTTACCAAACCTTCCCCAGGAAGTGGGGTGCAAGCGTTGGGAGGATCTGGGGGGGAAAGACGTGTCCAAACTACGTTTTCTCAGGAACCCAGATAAAGTTTGGTGGTGGCAGTGGAAGTTCAGGGGCAAAAGGGTAAAATAGTTTGTACCTTGGGGAAGTTTTAACCTAAGCTGGTAAAAGTAAGCTTAGGAGGTTTTCATGCAGGTCCCCACATCTGTACCCTAGAATTCAGAGTGGGGAAGGAACCTTGACAGGAGTGGGGAAGAAGGGAGGGGGCTGGGGCAGGGTGTTGAGGGATGCGGGGTGGCTTACCTCGGGATGGGGGGCTCCCCAGCTCCCACCGGCATAGCTCTGCAGCTCCTAGGTGGCAGAGGGGTTGGAGGGGGGGGGTCTCCACACCACTCTGCCCGTGTCTGCAGGCCGTGCCCCCCGCAGCTCCCATTGGCTGAGGTTCCTGGCCAATGGGAACTGTGCCCACCCCCCCAGGACCAGCAGGGGTCCCACTCCCAGGCTGTGCACTGCAGCCCCCTCCCCAGCACCAGTGGGGTCCAGGGCCTCCTCCCCCAGCACCTGGGATGCCCCCGATCCGCCCCTAGTAGTACACACTTAGTAGATTACAAGCTTTCTAATGATATGTTACATGGGGCATTTAGCATAAAGCATATTCCAGGCATGTTCATAGAATCATAGAATCATAGAATATCAGGGTTGGAAGGGACCTCTGGAGGCCATCTAGTCCAATCCCCTGCTCAAAGCAGGACCAATCCCCAATTAAATCATCTCAGCCAGGGCTTTGTCAAGCCTGACCTTAAAAACTTCTAAGGAAGGAGATTCCACCACCTCCCTAGGGAACGCATTCCAGTGTTTCACCACCCTCCTAGTGAAAAAGCTTTTCCTAATATCCAACCTAAACCTCCCCCACTGCAACTTGAGACCATTACTCCTTGTCCTATCATCTTCGACCGCTGAGAATAGTCTAGAACCATCCTCTCTGGAACCACCTCTCAGGTAGTTGAAAGCAGCTATCAAATCCCCCCTCATTCTTCTCTTCTGCAGACTAAACAATCCCAGTTCCCTCAGCCTCTCCTCATAAGTCATGTGTTCCAGACCCTTAATCATTTTTGTTGCCCTTCGCTGGACTCTCTCCAATTTATCCACATCCTTCTTGAAGTGTGGGGCCCAAAACTGGACACAGTACTTCAGATGAGGCCTCACCAATGTCGAATAGAGGGGAACGATCACATCCCTCGATCTGCTCGCTATGCCCCTACTTATACATCCCAAAATGCCATTGGCCTTCTTGGCAACAAGGGCACACTGCTGACTCATATCCAGCTTCTCGTCCACTGTCACCCCTAGGTCCTTTTCCACAGAACTGCTGCCTAGCCATTCGGTCCCTAGTCTGTAGCTGTGCATTGGGTTCTTCCGTCCTAAGTGCAGGACCCTGCACTTATCCTTATTGAACCTCATCAGATTTCTTTTGGCCCAATCCTCCAATTTGTCTAGGTCCCTCTGTATCCTATCCCTGCCCTCCAGCGTATCTACCACTCCTCCCAGTTTAGTATCATCCGCAAATTTGCTGAGAGTGTATGATGAAATGGCAATGCTCTTAATGTTTCCTCTGAATAGTGTGGGGGTGCCTCAGTTTCCCCTAGGCAGTTCTTAAGTATCTAGGTGGTGGGGTAAGGGTGTATGATCATTGCAGAGCTCTGGAGGGCAGGTGTGTGCAGGGGTCTGGACACAGAGAATGGCCGACACCCTGTTTCCTGGCAACTGATGCCCTGGGCCCTTCCCCCCTGTGAGGTAAGAACTAAAGGGTTGGAGAACAAAGGAATCAGGTGATCTCCTGGCCCGGGAAAGGAACAAAGCCCAGAGGAGGAGGGGCTGGAGGGAGTTTCAGTTGTGGGCTGGCTGGAGACATGGAGTGAAGGGCAGACGTGGTTGTCTGGCTCACTGCCCCCCAAAATGGACCCAGCTGACGGGTCCTGTTCTCTGCACCTGCAAGCTCTGTTTTAGACCATGTTCCTGTCACCTAATAAACCTCTGTTTTACTGGCTGGCTCAGAGTCACGTCTGACTGCGAAGTTGGGGTGCAGGACCCTCTGGCTTCCCCAGGAGCCCGCCTGGGCGGACTAGCTGAGGGAAGCGCAAGGAGGGGCAGAGGATGCTGAATGCTCCGAGGTCCGACCCAGGAAGGTGGAAGCTGTGTGAGCTGTGTGTCCTGAAGACAGGCTGCTCACAGAAAGGAGACTTCCCCAGTGTCCTGACTGGCTTCATGGGGAGCAGTTCCAGAGCATCGCCCGGGGACTCCGTGACAACTGGTGGTAGCGGTGGGATGTACTGCACCCCGTGGACGGCGCTTCCTGCAGTAAGTGACTGGGGAGCAGTAAAACGAAGGGGGATTGACGGGGACCAGGCGTGTTGAAGATTCAGAGAGAGACGGTTTCAGGGGGCGGTTAACTCCTGGAAGTGTGTGACCAGAGAGAAGGACTTTTGCAGTCACAGGGTCCCCCGGGGGATTGCAGCGAGCGGTCCCAGGGGCGGAGGAGTCTGCAGCTCGACCCTGGCAAAGAGGTGGTGACCTCGAGAAGGGCTGGCACACTAGGAGTTCTCCCTGGAAGCTGTGGGGAGCTGACAGCACACAGGCCTGTGAGTCCACAACAACTTGGGAAGAGTGGAGTGATGGCCTGTCACTGTCTCCTTAAGAAGGACATTGTAACCCTGTGCAGGAAGAGAGGGTTGAGCATTGGAAAGTTCACCAAAGCCCAGTTCATCCTGCAGCTGGAGGAGGATGACCACTCTCAGGGACAGATTCCTGACCCCAAATGGGGCTATAGCAGGATCTGGGAGCAGCTGGAGTGGTAGCCAGGCTTCGCCAAGACTCCTGTCCCCGAGCAGACGAGGGTCTTCGCGATCGGGTTCCCCATCCGGGGATCGGAGATGGATGGGTTGGAGCTGAGTCCGAGAGAGCAAGAGGACTGTGAGAGACAGCGAAAGCCCAAGAAAGAGCTGCAGAAGCAGCAGCAGCATGAACTGGCGGTGGGGGAGCGGAGAGGCCTAGGGGACTCCCCAGGGGTGAGTGGGGATAGATCCCGGGGGACCAGTTCCGCAGGGAACCTCGAGAGTAAATTGCTGCCCCTGGTTAAGGTGGGGGGGGATGTGGATGCCCACCTCACTGCCTTTGAGCAGGCTGGCGTTTTGAACCAAGGGGACCCTGCGGAAAAGCCCAGGTGTCTAGCTCCCTTGCTGGGTCACAAGGCCGTAGACTCCGGTCAGCCAGATGGGTGGGGAGGTGGACACGCTCCCACTCCTGACCCCAATCTATATGTCTGTGTGGAGTTGTCATAAATATAAAGGGAAGGGTAAACCCCTTTGAAATCCCTCCTGGCCAGGGGAAAGCTCCTCTCACCTGTAAAGGGTTAAGAAGCTAAAGGTAACCTCGCTGGCACCTGACCAAAATGACCAATGAGGAGACAAGATACTTTCAAAAGCTGGGAGGAGGGAGAGAAACAAAGGGTCTGTGTCTGTCTATATGCTGGTCTTTGTCGGGTCTGTGGTCACGTATGCAAATTGGTCAGGCTTTTTATCCAACATTTCCCAGGAAAGGGGGGGTGCAAGTGTTGGGAGGATTGTTCATTGTTCTCAAGATCCAAGGGTCTGGGTCTGTAGTCACCTAGGCAAATTGGTGAGGCTTTTTACCAACCCTTGTCCAGGAAGTGGGGTGCAAAGTTTTGGGAAGTATTTTGGGGGGAAGGACGCGTCCAAACAGCTCTTCCCCAGTAACCAGTATTGGTTTGGTGGTGGTAGCGGCCAGTCCAAGGACAACGGGTGGAATATTTTGTACCTTGGGGAAGTTTTGACCTAAGCTGGTAAAGATAAGCTTAGGAGGTTTTTCATGCAGGTCCCCACATCTGTACCCTAGAGTTCAGAGTGGGGAAGGAACCCTGACAGGCTGCCAGTGAGTTTTGGGAAGCCCAATCATCGGAGCCAGCCAGCACAACACCACTGCAAACGGCCAGTGTACTGATGGTGAACACCAGAGAGGAACTTGCCCAACAAATGCAGGTCCTGACGGAACGGATAGCTGAGCTGCAAAGTTCCGTTGACCGAATTAAGACTTCCAGGAATAAGAAGCCTCAAACTGTGGCGATTGAGAAGCCCGCACTTAGAGCCACCATCCCTCCCAGGCGAAGGGGGAAAGGTCAATTCTTCTGCTACCGATGTGGTCAGGATGGACACAGTGCTGCCAAGTGCCGTAATGAAGAAAACCCCTCCTTAGTGTATGGAAAGCTGAGGATCAGTTGGGAGAGATCCGGTAGCTGCCAGAGGATCTGGGGATGGGGACCCCCCAGGTCTGCAGGATTTGAAGATTCCCCCAGAAAAGACTGTCCAACTGGGATCCCTGCAGGACTGATAGGGCCTCGAGCAGAGGTCACAGTGAGGATCGAAGGGGTGGAGTGTAAAGCAGTGCTTGACACTGGATCTCAAGTGACTATTATATTTCAGTCATTCTGCCAACAGATGCCTAGGCACCTGCCTATACAGCCACTGACTGGCCTTGGCCTGTGTGGCCTCAGCATGGATGAATACCCCTACCAAGGGTATGTCATACTGCACCTGGAATTCCCAGAGGAGGTTGCTGGGTAAGAGAAGAGGTAGACACAGCTGCCTTTTTAATATGCCCTGACCCTAAAGGGACTTCTGATGTGTCTGTGCTGATAGGGACCAACTCCAGTCTCTTCAAGGTACTCGCGGATTACTGCAGAAGGCGGGCTGGGGACCAATACCTGAATACCCTGATGATCCATACGCTTTGTGCTGAAGCCTATAGGAAAATTGAGAGCGCTAAAAGGGACACATCTGAGCTACCGCTTGGGGCACTGAAGTACGCGGGCACGACCCCCTTAGTAGTGCTGCAAGGACGGAGCAAGAAGTGCTTGTCATGAGTACCTGGCCAAAAGGCAGTAAAGGGACGTTAGCAATGATAGAGCAGCCGATGGGAGGAGAGCTCCCTGAAGGAGTGCTGGTCCCCAGTGGAGTCGTAACCCTACCTGCTGAAGCCCAGGAAAGGGTGACTATACTGATTGCTAATGAAACGAGTCGTGATGTTGTTGTGAAGCAAGGACAAAAGATAGCAGACCTCTTTGAGCCTGAGTCGATTGTAAAACCCCAGTGTGAAACTCAAGTTCCGACAATAGACCCAGCAAAGTTTGACTTTGGAGATTCACCAGTGTCCGAGGACTGGAAAGATCGCCTAAGGAAGAAACTTTGTGAAAGATCCAAGGTGTTCTCACTGCATGAGTGGGATGTGGGATGTGCAAAAGGAGTAGAGCACAATATCAGACTACATGACTCTCGACCTTTCAGGGAGAGATCTAGGAAGATTGCTCTCTCTGAGATGGAAGATGTGCGACATCATCTTCAGGAGCTGGCTGCGAATGGCATCATTACAGAGTCCGGCAGCCCATACGCCTCACCCATTGTGGTAGTCCGCAAAAAGAATGGGAAAATCCGGATGTGTATTGACTACCGCACCCTAAACAGCCGTACTGTGGTCGACCAGTACACTATGCCTCGAGTGCAAGATGCCTAGACTGTTTGCTGGGACGCCAGTGGTTCTCTGTGTTGGATCTTCGAAGTGGATACTACCAGATCCCTCTGGGAGAAGAAGATAAGGAGAAGACAGCCTTCATCTGCCCATTAGGGTTTTATCAGTTTGAACGCATGCCCCAAGTGATTTCTGGAGCACCTGCCACCTTTCAACGTCTCATGGAGAAAGTTGTGGGAGACATGAATTTACTGCAAGTGTTAGTTTATTTGGATGACCTGATTGTGTTTGGAAGAACCTTAGAGGAGCATGAAGAAAGACTTCTTAAAGTGCTTGATAGGTTGGAGGATTATGGTCTGAAGCTTTCAATTGACAAATGCCAGTTCTGCAGAACCTCAGTGAAGTATGTGGGTCACATTGTGTCCCAAGAAGGTGTGCGTACTGATCCTGATAAAATAGAAGCACTCACTACATGGCCACATCCAAGTAACTACAGAGAACTCAAGACCTTTCTTGGATTTAGTGGCTACTACCGCAGATTTGTGAAAAACTATGCTACGATTGTAAAGCCTCTGAATGATCTTACCAGGGGACATCAGTCCAGCAAGAACAAATCTAAGTCCAAGAATAAGGAGAGGTCCCCAAAGCCTCCTGTGCAGAGACACAATGGCCCCTTTGCACCATTTGGGCCACGGTGGGATGAGAGATGTGAAAGGGCTTTTTGAGAAATCATTACTTGCCTAACTCATTCTCCAGTCCTAGTTTTTGCTGACCCAAGCAAACCATTTAGCCTGCATAGTGATGCCAGTTTGGAGGGTCTGGGAGAAGTCCTGTACCAGGAAGTGGAAGGCAAATGTAAACCTGTAGCCTTTGCCAGCCGAGGATTGTCTGATAGTGAAACTCGCTATCCCACCCACAAGCTGGAATTTTTGGCCTTGAAATGGGCCATCACTGAGAAATTTTGAGACTACTTGTATGGTGCTCAGTTCCAGGTGTGGACAGACAACAATCCACTGACTTATGTGTTAACAAGTGCTAAGCTAGATGCTACAGGGCAGAGATGGGTGGCCGCCTTGGCTAGCTATGAGTTCAGCATTCAGTACCGATCAGGGAGAAGCAATGTAGATGCAGATGCATTGTCCAGGCGTCCGCAGGCTCCAGAAGTTGCTGTGATACCCACAGATGGAGTGAGAGCTATTTGCAGTGTGAGTCGCCGAGAGCCAGAGGCCCGTGAGGGCCTTCAGGGATGTGTTGCAGAAGCTTTGGGCCTGCCCCCTGAATGCATGCCTTCTGCTTCGGTGAACTATATTGCATTAGACCAATCTCCTTTGCCCAGGCTCAATGCGGCTGACTGGCAAGAAGCCCAGCGGCAAGATATTGACATTCGTGATACACTACTTGCCAAAAGGGAGGGGCGAAGCCCAGCTGCGGTTGTCCCACCTAACCCGGAGGGTAAACTACTATTGAGAGAATGGACCAAACTAAAACTGATTCAGGGAGTGCTACACCGAATGACCACTGACCCTTTACAAAAACAACGAGCACAACTAGTACTGCCAAAAAAGTACAGAGCCCTGGCCATGAGGGCCCTGCATGATGACTTTGGGCATTTAGGGATGGAGAGGACCCTGGAACTTATTCGTAGTAGGTTCTATTGGCCCCGAATGGCTGAAGATGTTCGCAGGAAATGTGAGACTTGCGCTCGATGTGTTCAAAGGAAAACTCTGCCCACGAGGGCTGCATATCTCAAGAACATCACCAGCAACAAACCTTTGGAGTTGGTATGCATTGATTTCTTGTCTGTAGAGGTAGACAAGAGGAATGTTGGAAACATTGTAGTAGTGACTGACCATTTTACATGGTATGCACAAGCATATCCCACACGTGATCAGAGGGCCACCACCGTTGCTCGAGTATTGTGGGACAAATGTTTCTCAGTCTATGGATTCCCGGCTCGAATACACTCTGATCAGGGGCGGGATTTTGAGAGTCACCTTCTGAAGGAGGTGCTGAAGATAGCAGGAATTAAAAAGTCTAGGACAACGCCTTATCACCCCCAAGGTGATCCTCAGCCAGAGAGGTTCAATCGAACCCTATTAGATATGTTGGGAACTTTGCGACCAGAGCAGAAGGCAACCTGGAGCCAGCATGTCGCATTTCTGGTGCATGCCTACAATGCCACAAAGAACGATGCTACGGGAGTCACCCCATATCTCTTGATGTTTGGGCGAGAACCAAGATTACCCATAGACTTGTGCTTTGGTGTATCAGAGGATGGAGATAGCTATGAAACTCATCAGCAATATGTATCCCGACTAAGAGAAAAGCTGCGGGATGCTTATCGCTTAGCTACTGCTGCGGCTCGGAAGAACGCAGACCGCAACAAACATCGATATGATGCTAGAGTGCGTTCGCAGGAGCTCCAGCCGGGGGACAGAGTCCTGCTGCGAAATTTGGGTATTGCTGGCAAACACAAGATAGCTGACAGATGGAAGGCAATACCTTACCTGGTGATGGAAAAGCTGGGAGATCTGCCGGTCTACAAGATCAAACCTGAAGACGGTCCAGGGCAAATAAAGACGGTGCATAGAAACCTTTTGCTCCCTGTGGGGGAATTGGTAAGCACCCCTTGTGAGATGGGCCACGGCAGGGCCGCCGGGCAGAACAGAGGTGCTAGACCAAAGCCGCCATCCAACACAGACAGTGGGCCCCCTGCAGCTAACTTACCCCTATTCTGCACATCTGAGAGTGAGTCTGAGGAGGAAGACACAACCCTGGTGTATCCTGGGATGGAGACAAGATTTCAGTCTCGATCAGCTGAACCAAACGAGAGTTTTCCCTCTTCCGCCCTAAACCCAATGGCGGAACTATTTAGGCCCCTTTCTGATACCCCGGTGCTGCTGATGAGACCCCCCTGTGATGACACACACAGGTTATTGGACATGGGGACAGACAGGTAGAGGATGTCCTGGGCACCTTGGACCCTCCAGCGTTAGAACTAGGAGTGCAGGGGCCTACGCCAGTAGCCGAGGGACCCTCCAGGGAAGCCTCTCCATCCGTCACTCAAGAGGATGTACCCCTTACTTCGGCAACAGAGATTCTCAATAGACGAGACAGGGTGATAAGACCAGTGAAACGGTTAACTTATGATGCACCTGGGGTGACTAGTGAGGAGCCAATACATTTAGCACACAGGCTTGTGAAAGCTAAAGTGGGCTTCCTGAGGCCCTTTGGAGGAAACCAATGAGTTGGTATAAAGGGAGTGTGATTTGTCGGGACGACAAAGTCTCGGCTGGGGGGAGGATGTAAGCAGTGTCAGGATGAGCTCCACCCTGATATCTGGTGGTGAGGTGTGGCAAGTTGTGGAAAAGAACTTCAAGGGCCGATCTCATTTGCATAGGCACACCCACCACGCCTAGAATGAGACCATAGCTGCCCAAATGGTCACTTTGGCTGCTGTGGGATCCCCAGTGTCTCTGTTATTGGGGCAGGAAGAATAAATTGTTATTACCCTGATTATGGGAACTGTGCTTGGAACTGTACGTGGCCTTTTGTTACGATGGAGGGATTCACCATCATCTAAGTAGCACTCGCTAGGCAAGGGTCATGGGTTCCAAAACTGTGTGAATGGAGAGAGGCTGGGGACAAGTATTAATACTTGGTGGCATGGGCCCCTTGGTGAGGGCCTTACATGCTGATTGCACTTCCTCCTCTCTCCACTGTGGAATATCAGAGCTAATTTTGATTTCATTAGAAGTCTAGTTATAGACTGCTGAGCTCACTTTGGGTGGACAGTGCACCAGCACTGGGGCTCCCCTATTAAAAGTTGAATTCACCTAAGAGCTGAAATCACTGAGTGTTGTGTTAAGTAGTGGGGGAGCCTGAAGATATATTGTGGAGCAGTTTGAGGGACGGCTGGTGAAGCAGTTCGACGCGGAGCAGTGTGTGGATGGCAGGAGCTGCTTGTGGGCCGTGGAGCTGAGTGAAGGAGTTCGTGGGGCGGCTGGCGGAGTGGAGCGCAGCTGAGCGAAGGAGTTCGTGGGGCGGCTGGCAGAGCGGAGCGCAGCTGCGCGAAGGAGTTTTGTGGGGCGGCTGGCGGAGCGGAGTGCCGCTATGGAGCTATGGGGCGGTCAGCTTCAGATCACGTAAGGTGCCTCTTACCCCCGCCCCCATCTCCACCCAGGTTGGGAGGTAAAGCTCCGCCGATAAACTTTCGAACTCTGGGGCTGCCCTGACCAGGGACAGAGACTTTTGGGGCATTGGACTTTTGGGACTTTGGGTGATTTGGGGTTGCTGGACTCAAGAACCAAAGGGAAAAGGGCATGCCCCAATTTGCCTGGGGTGGGGTTGTTTTTGCTCATGGGTTGTGTTATGAATCCTGTTGGTGGTGTTTCCCCAACATAATGCCACATTGTTTCTCTCTGTTATTAAAAGACTTTTGCTACACTCAGACTATGTGCTTGCGAGAGGGGAAGTATTGCCTCTTGGAGGCGCCCAGCGGGGGTGGTATAGATTTGTCCCAGGTCACTGGGTGGGGGCTCGAGCCGGTTTGCATTGTGTTATTGGAATGGAACCCCTAGATATTGAACCCGGCCCTTGTTGCTGCCAACTCTGACGGGCAGAAGGGTTACAGTGGCATCCATACTTCCTTTAAGGGATGCCACAGAGGAAATAATTCACCCCCCTGATTCCTTTGGGAATGTTTGTAAACAATTCCCTAATGCTGCCTACGGAAAATACCAAATGGGTGCATGTAAGAGGAGAGCAATATTATTCTTTACATTTACAAGCTTGTGTGGAGGAAGCGAAAGTGGGTTTTACCTGTACCACTGGGGTATGGGGTATGGGAGTTTAGATCCCATGAAGGTGTTAGGGAAAAGGGGTTTCCCTCCATCTAGGGTTGGGAGGGTGGCCTTCCCTGGACTTCTGTATTAGCCAGACAAACACAGAGTCAGGACTCTTAGATAAAATGAGGCACTTTAATGCTAACAAGTACGACAGCTGAAGGGCTCACCAATTCCTACACAGAGGAATATGGCGAAGCCCAGAACAAAGAACAAGGTAGAGCTTTTATAGCTTGGTTCACCATACTTTGTGATATCTCTTCCAGTTCAAACCGGTCAACCCCTGTTGGTCTGAGTCCTGAGGTATGAACATGGAGCCCCATCTGTATAAGGAATTCTCTCCCCAAAGGGGGAGTACAGGTTACACATAGTTCAAATTCTTTCGACCCATAAACACAGGGAAAGGACAGATAAGCAGAGAAAAAAGACAGAAGCCTAGCTTTACATGATTATAGGGTTGTTTTCTGGTTCTTTTCTTTATCAAAGGGAAATGTAACTACCGGCTTCACCATCCTATGCATTTTCAAAATTCAGCGATAGTGGTTATTGATAGTCATTGTTTGTGTATAAGAACTTTATGTAAACGTGTTCATTAATGGTTTTTATCATATTGAATTCGATGCAGGAGATAATAGATGTTTACGTGCAGTTTTTTCTGTGAGGGGCTGCGTTACAGACATGAATCTGTCAGGTGTGGAAGTGAGGAGCATAATAGCATCTTACACTACATATGACCATCTTCCACCTATTCATATCGGAGCAGACCTCCAAGCACTGAAACATTTAATGCACCATAAGGAGATGGTTGACCCCCTAAAACAACTTCAACAGCATGGAGCTCACACTTTCCTCACGGTACATCATTCTGTGGGTCAAATCAGAAAGGTGTTAAAAAGAATCGGTGATGGAACCAAATCATCCAGCTGGTGGGAAGATCGTTTTACAGCTCGATCAGGTAAAGATAAAAAGGCTTGGGAAATTCCGCTCCATCCAATTGGAGTAATACTGATCAGACAGGGGGTTGTGGTCATATCTCTAGTAATTATATCTGTGTACGTGTGTGCAAAAAGAAATTTAAAGCTAAAATTCAGCGGTGATGCCTTTTGTAATGTGTCAACCTGCATAACTTCATTATGGATTCAATGTTCAATGGTATTAATGTAACAATAATGCCAGATGTTTGTTAAAATGTTCACACCTGTCAAGGAGGGGATATGGAAGGTGATTTTGGTACATGGTCATATTCTGTGATATTCTGTTGCTGCAATTAAGAATGGAGTTTAGAAATTCAAGATGGCGCACATGATTGGAAGGGTTTGAACTCCATCTTGGTACCCTTTCTTCCTGGCATTTTCCCGCCAAAACTCTGTGTCCCTGACGGAACCGGAGGGGCAGAGAACTGGCTGGGCCCGGTGGGGCAGGGCCCGTCGGCGTGCGCCTCAGGAATGTGCGCCACGGCGAGCGTACGAGGGAGGGTCGGGGGTGACCCAGGCGCTGTCCACCATGGAGGCAGCCAGGGCCAGGTTCTTTGCGCGGCATCGGATCGAGACTCCGGCTACTAACATCTGTCAAGGACTCGGATACTTATCTGACTCCCGTCATTCACCAAAGGCCCCAGTGCAGGCTTTGCTGTCGGCCCAGATCTGTTGATCTCCTGCTTCGGCAGTAGAGAGCCAGATCCTGCGATGCTCCAGAGATCCTGAGATGGACCATCCGTTGTCGGTGTCCTCCTTCTGCAGCTTGGAGAGAGAGAGTCATTATTTTTTGGGCATTTATTAGTTTAACCAGGGGACAGTTTAAGGGTCTGGGCTTTATGCCCCTTGCTGGAATCTATGGGGAGGTATTTGTAGTGTTCCCCACAGTGAATCTTCCCCCAGCTGTATCTATCCCTTAGTAAATCTTCTTTCTGTTTAAGGTTATATTCTTTCTATCCTTTATTTCAGTGCAACATGGGTGGGAGGCACAGAGATTTCTAATGCTTCCAGTTGATAGATGCTGGTAGGAGTCGGACCTGTTGTATATGTCACCTCCTTATTATTTCTGACAGAGATTTGGGGGTAACAGTGCAGAATGAATGTTGTTCTGTGCACCAATAAGGAGATGAGGGGTGACCCCTCCCCTGTACATTGCTGCTCAATCCAAAATTCATTCTGCACATGGACGGTGTGTGGTAGGCTGAAGGGTTCGGAGTGTGGGAGGGGGCTCAGGTGGGGCAGAGGGTTGGGGTGTGGGCTGCTGGGTGGGGCCAGGGATGAGGGGCTCAGGGCTAGGGCAGAGGGTTGGGGTGCAAGAGTGTGAGGGGTCCGGCTGGGGGTGCGGGCTCTGGGGTGGGGATGAGGATGAGGGGTTTGGGATGCAGGTTCCTCCGTCTAATCTCCAAGATGCTCTGGAAATAAGACGCCGTGTCCTGTGATGAGCTCACACCCAAGAGCAGAGGGTGCGAGAACTCCAGCAACTGAGAGGGCAAGGGATTTACCGTCAGATTGTTTCAAATGCTGCATTCGTCAGGTGACAGGTAACAGCAACGCTCAGCTAACATCGTGGAGAAAGGAATTCTCTGCTAAGGATTCAAGGTGCCCCTTTGGCCAACTCCACCCCTTCCCTGAAGGGAGTGTGCTCAGAACAACCCGTCCTCAGCTGAACACACACAGACCCCGAGCTGGGCACCCAGCACAAAGCAAGGGAGGGGCTTGCTTGGATTGTTTTACTTTTTACTTTACAATAGGTTTTTTCAAAAGCATTTCCTGTTCCCCACGGGAAGGAAGTGGATGGTCATGGGGAAGGGAACTTCAGCGTGGTGGAGATGGGAATTTGGGGAGAGGCAGAGGGAGGGGAGTGGGTGAGGGGGTAAGGGGCAGTTGCAGGGGAGGGAGGCTAAAAGGGGTCAGGTGGGGCAGCTAGGTGAGGGGTTTGGGGGTAAGACTGAAGGAGGGCAGTTGGTTGTAGGGGGCGAAGACTGAAAGGGCAGCTGGGGAGGAACCTGGGATGGGGGGAAGGTTGAGGGGAGCGATGAGGGGAAGGGGACCAGGGCAGCTGGGGGAGGCTGAAGGGGGGCTGAAGGGGTAATGGGGGGAAGGGAACATTTGGAGGGAGGCTGAAGGGGTGATGAGGTATAGGGGGCTGGGGCAGAGAGACAGCTGGGGGGGTTGCTCATCCCCACGGGAGGGGAGGAGGAAGAGGAGCTCCCCGGTATCAGAAGCTGCTTCTTTATCAGAACTTTCTATGTTCCTGAGCAGGGTCCTGGGATCAAAAGGTTTGACAGGGAACTAGAGAGATTCCTGGAGGCTCGGTACATCGATGGCAATTAGCCAGGATGGGCAGGGATGGTGTCCCTAACGTCTGTTTGTCAGAAGCTGGGGATGGGGCGACAAGGGATTGATCCCGGCATGATTCCTGTCTGTTCATTCCCTCTGGGCCACTGTCGGCAGATGGACACTGGGCTAGATGGACCTTTGGTCTGACCCCGTCTGGCCGTCCTTTGCTCTTCTGTTCTTATCACATGCTCAGTGACATCTGCAAGTTGCTGCCCTCACTCATCACCAGCATCTGCTCCCTGCAACGAAAGGCAAGGAAAATCCCTCTGAAGGGGGGAAATTGGAGGGGAGGGATGGACAGAGGGACAAAACTGGGAGCAGATCAGGGGTTCAGACAGGGGGGCTGCCCTGCCAGATAAGCGCAGAAGAGAAAACCCCCAGATAGAGGGTGGCAGAGGGGATAACAGTTCCCACAGATGGGGTGAGCCATCAGCAGCCATTCCAAAAGAGGGTGTGGTGGATGGTAGAAGGACCTGTCTTCCTCACTTGATGGTCCATCTCAGCACCCCCTCCCCAGGGCTGTGGTGTTAAAGGCCCCAGGGGGCCCATTGCCCAGGGACCGCAGCTCTTCTCTCGCTGACATGGTGGACTGAGCTGCCAGTGGAAACTTGATTCAGGGAAATAGTTTACACCCTCCCCCCAAACCCCCTCATCCTAATGCAAACGGATACTTTTATAAGTGTTGACCCAGTTTCCAAGAATTCCTGGCCAGTTTCCGTCTCTATAACGTGTCTGCTTGGAGCCTCATAGGAGCTCAAAATTTGTCTTATCTGCTGTTCTGATTGCCTGAATTGGTCTCCCTGTCCTGAAACCCCTTGGATTTCTGTAGTTCCGCATCTTTTCATGATTGATTTCTAACAATCTTATTTGGATGACACTGTCCAGTAGAGCAGGAACCCACTGGAGAGGTCAGAATTAGGAAACTCCGGTGATCCAATCCCCCTGGCCCGAGCTCTTTCCTTATTTAGCCTCAGGGAACCAACTTCCACAGGATGCAGGAGGGAGCCCCACCACAGCACCGTGCTTCACACACTGACCTGAAACATGGGGACCCTGGTTCAATCCTTCCTCCCTTGCAGGCAGTGGGGGGTGATGCCTCCTCATGGAGCAGGTCCTCAAGGAATCAATCCTGAAGCACTTACATGAGAGGAAAGTGATCAGGAACAATCAGCATGGATTTGTTGCCGGCACCTAGTGCCGAGAGGCTGAACAACAACTTGAGTTGGTTCGTTACCCGGTGTGCTACACCCAATAATCACAACGGGGTGGAGAAGCAGAAAAGTTTATTTGAAGCTTCAAAAAGGTACAGGGAGATTTGAATCTCAAATCCTGTACAACAGAGCAGGAAGTTACACAGGCTTTTATACATCCTTTTTCCCAGCATACTTATCCAATAGCAAGCTGCTCCAAGTATCCATATAGCCAGCCAATCCAGTTCCCAGCTAGTTCCCTGATTCTCTGTATCATTTGTTAAACTATACATAAAGCTGCTTTATACAGCATTGTTCTTCCATATCTCCCCTGTTTGGCCTTGCTTAGTTTCAGGCAGTCTGACTCTGCAACATACTGTTGCAGATTCTCAGCATAACTGCTGTGTGTGCCTCCAGGCGGGGGGCCAAGGACACTTGGGCCTAGCACGCAGAGCTGCTGCGAGTGCCTCCAGGCGGGGGGGGGGCAAGGACACCGGGGCCTAGTGCGAGGGGGCTTCATCGACACTCGTGGTCTTCCATCCCCTCGAGTTACCTAGTGGCCATGCCCCAGTGTTCCCAACAGATTCACCAAGGGAAGGTCATGCCTGACTAATCTAATCGCCTTCTATGATGAGATTACTGGTTCTGTGGATGAAGGGAAAGCAGCGGATGTATTGTTTCTTGACTTTAGCAAAGCTTTTGACACGGTCTCCCACAGTATTCTTGTCAGCAAGTTAAAGAAGTATGGGCTGGATGAATGCACTATAAGGTGGGTAGAAAGTTGGCTAGATTGTCGGGCTCAACGGGTAGTGATCAATGGCTCCGTGTCTAGTTGGCAGCCGGTGTCAAGTGGAGTGCCCCAGGGGTCGGTCCTGGGGCCGGTTTTGTTCAATATCTTCATAAATGATCTGGAGGATGGTGTAGATTGCACTCTCAGCAAATTTGCGGATGATACTAAACTGGGAGGAGTGGTAGATATGCTGGAGGGCAGGGATAGGATACAGAAGGACCTAGACAAATTGGAGGATTGGGCCAAAAGAAATCTGATGAGGTTCAATAAGGATAAGTGCAGGGTCCTGCACTAAGGATGGAAGAATCCAATGCACCGCTACAGACTAGGGACTGAATGGCTAGGCAGCAGTTCTGCGGAAAAGGACCTAGGGGTGACAGTGGACGAGAAGCTGGATATGAGTCAGCAGTGTGCCCTTGTTGCCAAGAAGGCCAATGGCATTTTGGGATGTATAAGTAGGGGCATCGCGAGCAGATCGAGGAACGTGTTCGTTCCCCTCTATTCGACATTGGTGAGGCCTCATCTGGAGTACTGTGTCCAGTTTTGGGCCCCACACTACAAGAAGGATGTGGATAAATTGGAGAGAGTCCAGCCAAGGGCAACAAAAATGATTAAGGGTCTGGAACATATGACTTCTGAGGAGAGGCTGAGGGAACTGGGATTGTTTAGTCTGCAGAAGAGAAGAATGAGGGGGGATTTGATAGCTGCTTTCAACTACCTGAGAGGTGGTTCCAGAGAGGATGGTTCTGGACTATTCTCAGTGGTGGAAGAGGACAGGACAAGGAGTAATTGTCTCAAGTTGCAGTGGGGGAGGTTTAGGTTGGATATTAGGAAAAACTTCTTCACTAGGAGGGTGGTGAAGCACTGGAATGCATTGCCTAGGGAGGTGGTGGAATCTCCTTCCTTAGAAGTTTTTAAGGTCAGGCTTGAGAAAGCCCTGGCTGGGATGATTTAATTGGGGATTGGTCCTGCTTTGAGCAGGGGGGTGGACTAGATGACCTCCTGAGGTCCCTTCCAACCCTGATATTCTATGATTCTATGCTGGCAGCACCAGCTCATGCTCAGGCCTCCCTGAGCCACAGATCGAGCCCAAAGGCAGGCTTGCCTCGGTGGCAGGACAGAGCAGAGGGCCCAAGGCGAGTGTCTGGGACTCCCTCTTCAGGCTGTTGCCGTGCCTGGGGAGTTGGCTCTTGGTGGGTGAAAGCAAACTATCGAGCTCCCAGTCCCCATGGGGTGTGTGCCCTGGTGTGTAACACTCTGCCCTGAGGTTGGTACTCACGCCCCGAGCTACGCTAGGCAGCTGGACACAGCCCAGGTGAGTGCTGTGAGAGACGGGTCGGGCTCGGACACCTCCCCCTCCTCAGTCTCTCCCATTCAAGGGCTTGGCTGGCTCCCTGCCCTGTGAGCTGGCTTTCGGGAGTTGTATTGTACGGTCCCTGTGTGGCCCATGTGCCGTACAGGGAGTTTAGGCACCTAACTCCGCTTGGTGGATCCGTGTTGTTCCTGTGATTTTCTAGCAGGTGAATCATTGAATGGGAGCTTCCTTGCTGGGCAATGGCTATTGATGGGCTGTTTCACACCCCACCCGGGGGTTGCTGACCTTCCTTGCTGGTACCTCTGGGGAAGCTAATCTTTGGCTGATCCCACAACTTACAGCATGTTTCAGTGAACACTGAACAATTCTTGTCATTTCATAAGCATTGAGGAGACACAGATCTAGACAGAGAGAAGAGTGACTTTTGACAGCTCCTCACCTTTCCCCTGATCCCTTTCATGGCCTGGTTTATGTGTAATATCAGAATTCAATCCAAGGTGAGGAATATGGGGGTTCCAGGGCACCTAGAGGAGGAGGATTTGATATTTGCATTTTGCATAATGAAAGAGAAGGGATAATCATGTATTAAATGGATTGATGTATGGTAGGATTTGACCATATTCTGCCCGCCACCCTTTCTGAGAGCAGGAAGGAACGGCCTCGTGGGCCATTGGTAAAGAGGCATCAGCCAGATTCTGATGTCTGAAGCTGATTTCAGGCAGGAATAGACCAGAACAGTCCTGGTCACCTTTTGTTTTAGGATAAGGTTTCATTATGATATTTGCTCTAAGGTCTTGTTTCTTATCTGCATTACAAATTAAGTTGTCTGCGTTGGAAACTAAGTTGCCTAAGGTTCTTTTGTAATCCCTTTAGAAACCATATCATCCTTTCTAAAATGTTATCCTGTCTGAAAGTCTTCATCAAATTGTTTGGTGTGAGTGAGAAATGTGTGCATAGTTCAAAATAAAGGTGGAAAGCCATCACAAATGTCCAGATGGTCAAGAAGACATGAGAGACTTGGAAACAGCAGGAGACAATCAGAAAACATCCACCGTATCCGACGCTAAACATGTTAGCAGCATTGATGACCTCAAAGGCGAGGCAGGCACCCTGAATGCAAGACAAAGAAGAGCTAAGGATGGGAAGCCAACAAAACCACCAAATGATAACAGCGGAAAACCCGGAGACTAAGCCCATTTAAGGACTAACGATTACAGAATGACATTGCAAAATCCATCGACGAAAGTGGGAATTGACAAGTCTAAAGCTGGGGTGTTTTGCCATCAGACTCTGGGTTCAGTCCTGCAAAGCCTCGGAGCATGGGATCGCGACCGACAGAGCCCAGCTCCTCGCTTGTGTTCAATGTAACTGGCCATTAGATTGACAAGAGCTACAGCAAACTGGTAACTGTAAGACCATCTGCAGGACGTCTCTGTGTGTGTGTGTGTGATGAAATGCTTATGTTTACAGTTGTATTTTCAAGAAATGCGGCGTATTGCTTTTTCCCCTGAAAAGATCCCGTGTGCTTCTTATCAGCATAAGACGCTCCCCCAAGGTGTAGAGTGTCACAAACACATCTCATGACTCTGCCCCCAACAACTGGAACTAGGACATGAATGTGGGAGAAACAAGAAGAATTGTTTTAATGGTTTATTTACAGTAAGTGGAAAGCAGGAAAGTAAAAGGAGCTGAGAAGGACCTTTCATAACCACAGCGTAGGGCAAGGAGACCCAGAGATTTTGAGAACAGTTTTCTTAATGGCACTAAAGTCATAGAAATGGCTAGGAAGTAACCCAGGGAATTAATGAATTACCATCTCATGTGAATAAATCTCTCTGTCCCACTTACTGTCCCATTCCTTCTCCTTTTCCTTTCTTGTTGGTCCAGGAATAGATTTTCTTTCCCTGCGTGAGAGCATGATTGGCTGTCGGTTGCCCCATCCTCTTCTGGGAGCATGTGCAGAGAACTAAAAAAGCTTTCAAAGACTGGGCTCTTTCCCTTTTGATTTTCTTTCCACTCTCTGTCGGCCTGTGTCCTTGCTGCCCTCTTGCTGCTGCTTCCAGGTGGTTGGTTTGAGGTCCATGGGGTCTCTGGTGTCCTGGTTTGGGTGGGTTATTGGAGAAGGGGGAGGACGAGTCTATGGCAACAGCTTGCGATTTGCCTTGCCTGCCTGGCTTGCGCTTTTGCCTTCGTTTTTGGTTTTTGATTTTTTCCTTCCACTATCATCAGTTCATCTCTTCACCACATAACTGTCCGGAGCCTGGCTCGGAGCCGGAGGCAGGAGGAGAGAGACAAGAGTGAGATTTCAGCATCTCCAGGTAGGGACCACGGCTCCAGGAGGCCCCAACAAACAGTATGGGGTTTTTAATTCACAGCTGTTGGTGGGTCTTGGGGAAATGCTGGTGCACCAGCGGGGGGGCGGGGGGCCTGTCTGACGGGGTGGGTGGGGCAGCGGGGGTCGGGGAGGGGGCCAGCTGGGAGGTGGAGGGGTCTGTGTGGTGGGAGCTGTGGGAGGGTAGGGGATGGATTGGTGCTGTGGGAGGAGGAGAGGGGGGTTGTGGACAGGGGGCGATTGGGTTGTAGGGATGGGGACTGGGTCTGGGAGGGATGTGGGGGAGGGAGAGGCTATAGGGGACTTGGATCGGGGACTTGGGTCAATGGCATGGCTGTGGCGGTTGGGTTGGGAGGAAGGGAGGAAGGGGCAGCACCATGGCCGCCCCCAGGGGGACACAGCATGGCTGTGAGGGCTGTAGGGAGGGGAGGGGTCTGTGGGGTGGGGTGGCTGCACCCTGGGTTGGGGCGAGGAGGACAGTCGGTGGGGGATTGTGGAGGGGCTCGGCCACACTGGAGCCTGGGGGCTTGTGGGGAGGCAGCCCCATGGGGCTGTGGGGAGGGGTAGTGCGGTGGCACCAGGCCATGGCTGCTGTCCCCCAGCCACCGGTGCTCCAGGCAACGCGGTAAGGGGGCAGGGAGTGGGCGAGGGGTGGGATAGAGGGCACAGGAGTTTGGGGGGTGGTCAGAAGCTGGGGGGTGGATAGGGCTCGGGGCCGTCAGACAACAGGGAACAGGGGGTTGAATAGGGGCAGGAGCTCCCGGGGCGGTCAGAGACAAGGGGTGGTTGGATGGGGCAGGGGTCCCAGGCGCAAGTCAGGAAGGAGAGGAGGGGTTGGATGGGGTAGTGGGGGGCAGTTAGGGCAGGGGTCAGTTGGGGCGGAGAGTCTCGGGCCGGTCAGGGAGAAAAGGTGGTGCATGGGGCATAGGTCACGGGGGGGGGCGGGCAGTCAGGAAGGAGAAGAGGGGTTGGATGGAGCAACGGGGGACAATTAGGGGTGGGGGGATCCGGGGGCGGTCAGGGGACAGAGAGTGGTGGGTTGATGGGGCAAGGGTCCTGGGGGGCCCCTCAGAGAACAGAGGGGATGGATGGGGCTGGAGGCCCAGGGCGGCCGTGAGGGGGCGAGAAGCGGGGGTCGGATGGGGGCGGGGGCTGGGCCATGCCTTGCTGTTTGAGGAGGCCCAGCCTCCCCTAACTGTCCCTCCGTACAATTTCTGAAACCCGATCCGGCATCAGGCCAAAGTTTGCCTGCCCCTGGCTTAGGGCCTGATTTATGCAAAGACCCATTGGGAGTGTGTGAACATTGCCCCATTTCTGAAACTGGAAACAACCCCCTGCACAGGGCTGGGAAAACAGAGCAGAGCACTGGAGCCTGAACCCCCTCGTCAGAGACTGCGATGAAATCCTCTCAGGCATTGGCATCCTGACAGCAGGAGTATCTGGCTGTGTCGACTCTCTCCCCCGGCCCTGCGCGACCAGCACCCCTAGCCAATGCCTGAGATGACGGGGCGTCCAGGATTTCCAGGTTTATGGATCTTGGGTAGCAGAAAGAATATCCCTGGTCAGGGTACCAGGGGCGGGTCTGTGCAGATTTGTTCTTTTGCTTTTCCGGGGAGTTTCTTGAGCAGACGGTGAAGTTTCTGTTGGTCACCCTGAGTGGGATCAGAGGGGAATGGGCTGGAGAATGTGGAGTTGGAGAGCTGCCAAGCAGCCTCTTGTTCATATTCCGACCTATTCATGGTGACGACAGCACCTCCTTTGTCAGCCTTTTTGATTCTGATGTCAGAGTTGTTCCTGAGGCCGTGGACAGTGTTGTGTTCTGCACGGGCTGAGGTTATGGGCCAAGTGATGCTGCTTTTCCACCACTTCAGCCCGTGCTTGTTGGGTGAAGCACTTGAGTCCAGTCTGCTGTTTCGACCTTCAGGAGGAGTCCACGCAGAATCCTTCTTTTTGTCGTGTTGGTAGGAAGGTCTCTGTGGATTAGTGTGTTGTTCAGAGGTGTGTTGGAAAAATTCCTTCAGTTGGAGACGTGGAAAGTAGGATTCCAGGTCACTGCAGAACTGTATCATGTTGGTGGGGGTGGAGGGGCAGAAGGAGAGGGCACACAAGATACCCACTTCCTGGACACTACAGTGTTAATAAGTGATGGTCACATAAACACCACCCTATCCTGGACCGCTGTACTTACCTACATGCTTCCAGCTTTCATCCAGACCACATCACACGATCCGTTCTCTACAGCCAAGCTCTAAGATACAACCGCATTTGCTCCAATCCCTCAGACAAAGAA